>NC_047576.1:3992500-6837500 GCF_011004845.1 Esox lucius | reverse complement strand
TACTTGATTGTTTATTTTAGGTTTTCTTGCTGTACAGAACCTGACACTGTAACATGTTATACCACTACCTTTAGTTGGAAAAAAAAAGAAACACAGAAATAGAAATGATAAAAAATCCAGTGGCTGTTGACTTATAAATGAGCTTGAAGTCCCTAGAAACTGTACTTCCTATTAGTGGGATCTATGCTACAGGCTCTTAAGCACTCTTAACGTTATGAATTACTGGCAAGCCATCAGCAAAGCAATATCTCAACGGACTAAAATATGATTGGAGACAGTCTCTGAAGCCAATACCTCACTGTTTAACAAGGTTTACAGACGAACGGATACCAAGAACCTTTCTGAGGCCGATCTAATGGGCAAAGATATTGAGCGAAGTAATTACAGGTGTTTAATTAATGCGTGTGGGCAAACATTGATAGATCACTGCTCTCAAAAGACATGTACCTGATACCTCATAAAGGGACTGCACACCAGATAAAGCACTAAAAAGAGATCAACAAATTTCAGGAACATCGATGTGTGCAGTAATTACAGTTCTCTTTAAATGATTCATATGAAACTGTAACAATAAAAGCCTGGCTTATTATAAGAAATGGTTTATTACAGAAAAAAATTATCTGTGCAATTAGTTACTTGAGCTGGAATCCTTAACAGAAAAACAGCAGCAGACCTTTCCTTTGAACTTTTGAATGACATGTTTTTTGGCGAGGGGGGGCTGAGAAACTATTAAGAAGCTGAATTTACTTTCAAATTACTTAGCTCACAGGCTTTGTGATATTACAAGTTTTTTCACTCTGACATCATTACTGTGAAACAATTTCTCTGACATCATAGCTGTGACAATTTCTCTTATGTAGTAGCTGTGACAATTTCTCTGACATGCCCCAACTTGTCTTTCTTAAAAAAAAAAGATTAAGAATAAGACGATCAACAACAGCCACTGGCCAAACTGGATACTGTTTCCCGTACTGTGGAATCCATCTTTAATTTCTGAATGAATACACATTTCAGAGACACAGTAACGGAATAACCATGAACCAGAAAAAAACATGACAGGAAACAGAAATAGAGGGATTGTACAATGCCAAGAAGGGATATATTTTAAAGCTGATGCATTTCAAAACGTTAATTTAGTTTCATTTATATGTCATAACTACCAAAACATGAGAGAAAAAGTTTCCATTCAACAGTTAGTTGATTGAGTCTGCTCACCTCTACCTCTGGTGTAAACATTACTACAACAATGTGTCTGTACATTTTCAGTGTGTGTGTGTGTGTGTGTGTGTGTGGGTGTGTGTGCACCAGTCAGACAAGTAGGGGGCCATTTGTTCTGTTCAGGGCCCCCAGAGCAATCAGTCCGTCAGTGAGGGTGGAGCCCGGCTAATTTCCCCCCTCCTCCACTCCCCCTCCGCGTCCAAGACGGATGCTTTGGGTAATAAGGCTAATCAATACACTTCCCTGCTCGCCTCTGTCCCCAGACATTGTCAGCCATTTGTCATCGGAGCGTAGCCCTTTTATCAGACATCGTCATCTTGTTTACACGGTGCCTCCCCACCACCCACTCCCCCTTCCCCACAGCGGTCGCCCTTGTCAGGATACCCCCCCTCACCCGCCCACCCCTCGCGCGCTGCCCCCATCCCCGCGGTGATGAATAGACACGTTGGCACTTTGACACGTTACATATGAACACTGGTGTCAGGATCTATACAGAGGAATTAATCAAGCCCCGACGACGGCAACGACAACAACAACAGCCCCCCGCTTTAATGGGGGAGCGCGCGCCGTAATTCGCCTCGTTTGATTTCTCCAGGGCCTCGTGGCAACCCCGGAATCTTTTCTTAATTAATTAAGCGGCGCTGCGTGTTGTGGCACGGGAGCGTGTTCAGGCGCTGAGCGAGGCACGCCAGCTGGGGTGGCTACCCGCGGTAACCTCGCAGAGGAACGCTTCTCAGAACAAGTGTCTGGTGTGAGCTGGATTTTTTGGGGACGGTAGAAATTGCTGTAATTGATAACAGTGTGACATCACAATTTAACGGATCATTATACAATTACAATGCCACTGTTTCCGTTGTTTTCTTAACAATAAAATTCATAATATGGTCAAATATCCCCTCCAACCCTTTTAATATAACTAAGACAATACAGTGATTTTCACCTAACTTGGTAACAGCAGTGTCAGAATGCACCTACAGTACAGTTGCAGTAGTGTATTCAGAGTATTAAGAGTAAACTCCAGCTGTACCACAAGACCAACAAATCAACTTCATTGTGGTGACAGATATGAATAAGGAAAATGTATGATCAACTCTCCTATTTTTCATGTTTGAACAAATGCGTGAGCAGGGCAATGAGCTATCCTACTGTCCATACAGCAGGCCATTACTCACACCTCCAAACATTTAGTCTCTCAAGGCAATCAGAGTTTACACCAGTCAATGAATCCACAGAGGAAGCAGGTTGTGTGGTCACCCAGAGAGGAAGCGGGTGTGGTCACCCATAGAGGAAGAGGGTGTGGTCATCCGGAGAGGAAGAGGGTGTGGTCAACCAAAGTGGAAGAGGGTTTGGTCACCCGGAGAGGAAGAGGGTGTGGTCACCCGGAGAGGAAGAGGGTGTGGTCACCCGGAGAGGAAGAGGGTGTGGTCACCCGGAGAGGAAGAGGGTGTGGTCACCCGGAGAGGAAGAGGGTGTGGTCACCCGGAGAGGAAGAGGGTACTTGAGCATGAAGTAACGGACTCCAGTGGCTCTGCAGTGACAGGTTGGTCAACCAGTTGAAAGGGCCTTTCTTTGATGCTCCAGGATCAATTTCCCATAGGTACAGATCCTGGATCATTTTTCCTTGGGAACAGATCCAGGATAAATTTCCCTTGGGTACAGATCTAGGACGAGCTCCCTGTACGTTCACGTCTAGGATCAGTTTCCCTTAGGAACAGATCCCAATCCTAACAGTAACCATTAATCAACAGCGTTTAGGGGAACCGTCCCTGTTCTCCTTACTTGATCCACCTATCCAGATTATGGGCTTGTCCCAAATCCGAGGGAGGGGGGTGGACATATCACAAGTGTTCAGGGCCCTGGAGGGCGTTTTATTAGCGGAAAGAGCAGAGGAGGAAAGGGGACAATCAAAACCAATAGACAAACTGCTCTCCCGGGGTGGCTGCGTCATATCTGGTGTGGACTTGTGATGGCGGTCTGAGAGGAACAGGGTGTGGGTGGTTCTCCCCTTGCTGTCTTCCTCCTTTGTTGTGTTCAATATTGCAGGGGCTGTGCAGCATGACTGGCGACTAGAAGCGCTGTCGCGGACGTGTCCCTCGTAACTTTTCCATGAATGTATTTTTGTCCCCTGGCCCAGATGTCCTCCTCAGGAGACTGGAAATACAGTGGGGAGAACAAGTATTTGATACACTTTTTCCTACTTACAAAGCATGTAGAAGTCTGTAAGTCTGTCACATTGTATGATTTTTAAGTAATTAATTTGCATTTTATTGCATTACATAAGTATTTGATACATCAGAAAAGCAGAACTTAATATTTGTTACAGAAACATTTGTTTGCAATTACAGAGATAATAAGTTTCCTGTAGTTTTTGACCAGGTTTGCACACACTGCAGCAGGGATTTTGGCCCACTCCTCCATACAGACCTTCTCCAGATCCTTCAGGTTTCGGGGCTGTCGCTGGGCAATACGGACTTTCAGCTCCCTCCAAAGATTTTCTATTGGGTTCAGGTCTGGAGACTGGCTAGGCCACTCCAGGACCTTGAGATGCTTCTTACGGAGCCACTCCTTAGTTGCCTTGGCTGTGTGTTTCGGGTCGTTGTCATGCAGGAAGACCCGGCCACGACCCATCTTCAATGCTCTTACTGAGGGAAAAAGGTTGTTGGCCAAGATCTCGCGATACATGGCCCCATCCATCCCCCCTCAATACAGTGCAGTCGTCCTGTCCCTTTTGCAGAAAAGCATCCCCAAAGAATGATGTTTCCACCTCCATGCTTCACGGTTGGGATGGTGTTCTTGGGGTTGTACTCATCCTTCTTCTTCCTCCAAACACGGCAAGTGGAGTTTAGATCAAAAAGCTCTATTTTTGTCTCATCAGACCACATGACCTTCTCCCATTCCTCCTCTGGATCATCCAGATGGTCATTGGCAAACTTCAGACGGGCCTGGACATGCACTGGCCTGAGCAGGGGGACATTGCGTGCGCTGCAGGATTTTAATCCATGACGGCATAGTGTGTTACTAATGGTTTTCTTTGAGACTGTGGTCCCAGCTCTCTTCAGGTCATTGACCAGGTCCTGCCGTGTAGTTCTGGGCTTATCCCTCACCTTCCTCATGATCATTGATGCCCCACGAGGTGAGATCTTGCATGGAGCCCCAGACCGAGGGAGATTGACCGTCATCTTGAACTTCTTCTATTTTCTAATAATTGCGCCAACAGTTGTTGCCTTCTCACCAAGCTGCTTGCCTATTGTCCTGTAGCCCATCCCAGCCTTGTGCAGGTCTACAATTTTATCCTTGATGTCCTTAAACAGCCTTCTGGTCTTGGCCATTGTGGAGAGGTTGGAGTCTGTTTGATTGAGTGTGTGGACAGGTGTCTTTTATACAGGTAACAAGTTCAAACAGGCGCAGTTAATACAGGTAATAAGTGAAGAACAGGAGGGCTTCTTGAAGAAAAACTAACAGGTCTGTGGGAGCCGGAATCCTTACTGGTTGGTAGGTGATCAAATACTTATGTCATGCAATAAAATGCAAATTAATTATTTAAAAACAGACCTCTACATGCTTTGTAAGTAGGAAAACCTGCAAAATCAGCAGTATATCAAATACTTGTTCTCCCCACTGTACCTGTCCTAATGGGAGTCAGGTGTGCAGGGGTTGGGCCATTCCTGCTAGCTGCCTCCGAAACGTTCTGGAACCTGCCAGATTCTTCTCTTGGGGTTGCTGTGTGATACCGATTTGGGAGTCACAGAATTCACTAGCAGTGCAGAAAGAGTAAGCTGGAAAAGAGTAAGCTACATTTTATGAAAATAGAGGCATAACAAGCTCTAACAAGGTGAGACAGTCTGTTTAAAGATGTACTTCATTTTTCTATGCACCAAAGCAGAAAACTGAGGACCGTCATTTCAAATCAATTCTACCCCCCTTAAATAAATCCATATTTATTTTATAAAGCCCTATTTGTATATTCAGATAATCAACGATCAAAATATTTCCTTGTTAGCTAAATAAAAATCATCACCCATCTTCCTGGCATAAATGTGGTAAATAGAGCCAGTGGAGACTAGGTCTGGTGCAGCCACAAAAGGGATGAGGTGTGTGTGTGCGTGAATGCCTCGGTGATGTTTAAACACTAAATGCATTGTCCCTTTTCTGTTTTATCAACGGATGAACCGTCAGGATTTGTATACGTGTGTCTGTTTCCAACAGGATCTGTTATCGGCCACAGTAGAACAATACAGCCATTACAGTCATTCAGTTGTTCCAATCCAAGTTAACGAGCACACGTGGAGTTTCAATAGAAAAAAAAAAACGACCCTATGTCTATTTTCTGCAAGAAAGACTAATGCGTTTGCCGCACCAGAGACCACCTTTCATCGTTCAATTGTTTCAAGGACCGTGTGCCTTTGTCTCTTTTTCACCGTCATTCTCTAGACGGACCTCAATGGAAAACAGCCAGAGGACGAGAAACAATTGCACGAATCCCATCACTCTCTCCGGGTCCAACAAAAACACCTCAGCTGTCTATTAAAGCAGTAAACAACCGTCCGAGGAACACGGGCAGAGACGACCATCGCTCCGGAAACTGAAAAAAAGAAAAGAAAACAGAGGACGCCATTGAATCAGAAAAAGCCACAAAAAAAAAACTCCTCCCTTTGAAATCCTACCGATGAAACGATGTAATATAAATAATGACATGGGGTTCCTTTGAAAGAGCCGAGCCTTCCTTCCTGGACCTGTCATCCAGGGGGAAAAGCACACTCCAAGCCCCACTCTTAAATTCCCAAAGACCCATTCTGTCATCAAACTCCCAACTGCTGCTTTTCAAACATGCAAGGGCCAGCCACACCGACCACCCCCCCCCCCCCCCCCCTCGACCACATGCCCCCCTCAGCCCTCTGATCTGTGAACTCATATGGACCCATGTACGGGAACCATCCTATTAGCTGTGTTTGTGTAAATGGCTCGAATGCCTCAAACAGGGTCAATTATTTTACGGGGCACCAGAAACCTTGGGACCCTGAGGGGGTGTGGGGGGGGGTAGCTTTGAGACGGCACCACGCATCCCCTCTCCGGTCTCTCCACTGGTCCTGAGCGCCCTCTGATATTGAGACCAGGCTGGCAGATTCATGGCAAAAGAGATTAATTTACTTAGCGACTGTATTACCGTCAAGCCTGATAGACTCTGTGTTGTCAAGACTTGAGGACTCTCGGTCATTCATTGTTTTGTCTCTTCGTGTTGTTGTTGTTTGTTTATTGGGTTGGGCTGGGAGGAATGGATGGAGGAAGAGGGTGTGCTGGAACAGTTTCCACCAGAACTGTGTCTTTCACTGTTCTGTCAGCATCTCAGACCCCCCGCCCCCAGACACCGACTGAAAGCCGACCAGAAGACCACCAGCATCTGTGACGCCACCCAGGAAAGTCCTCCAAGTAATACGATGGAATTTAAATGCGCCTCATCCTGAGGAAAATAGTAGCAAAACCAAAATGACCACGCCTACAAGTCGACGCGCACACGCCTGCACGCGCACGCACGCTTGCGATCGCACCTCGATCACAGCGCCTCAGTGTAGTTTTACGTTCATGTTTCTGCTATCGCTCCTGTCAAGCTGACTTCTGTACGTTCCATATGTCCAGCATGCCTCAGGTACCTGCGCAGTGAAATGTTGTACAGCAAATGCACATGAACTCCCTTCTGGAGTAGCAAAACCGAACGACGCCGTGGGCAGGCTTCTGTTACCGTGGCAAAAAAAAAAAAGGGAAAAAAAGGAACTAAACTACAGGATCGTACATCAAATGCAACTGGGACAAAAACGGGGTCCCACACTGACCCTCAACAGCAGGGCCTTTAATGACATCCACCATGATGGCTCAGACGGGGCAGTCTAATCCCAGCAGTTTCCACTGAGAGTGGGGCTTTTTCTGCACATCTGCTGAGCTGGTACAGCCCGCGGGTCAAGGGGATAAACCTGGAGGTCAGTTCACTGGTCAGACCCAGAATGGACCCTGGAACTGTAGATTAATCACAAAGCCTTACTTATATTTCATTTCACCTCTTTCTTTATTTTGTTTCACTCTTTCCTGCTGGATCTGCTGGTGGTCTGAATCTGAAAGTTGTCTTATTTATTCAAAAATATATGTGAGGAATATATTCGCTGACACTGTTTCAAATTCCACTTTAGCAGAAATTGATCTGAAGTAGACCTGGTATTTTACAAAATACATTTTTGTTATTTTGCGTAAATATTTTCAGGTCCTTCAAAGTAGAGCTGGTGGGTACCTATCATGATTTCAACGAATCTGCCAAAACACACATATTAGTATAGATTATCAGTGTTTTCCAGCAAATGCAGAATAAACATTCAGAAACATTCATGTTTTTAAATACATGGATCTTTACATAGATCTTTACTCAGTACTAAACATAATTTGTTTACATAAGAAAAGAATCAGTTAAAGAAAGAATCAAGGGCCTTATTTTTTTTTCCTGAAATATTTTAAAAGGAGCTACATCATTTAGATTTTTATCATTTTGTGAATATAGTCACTTACAAATCCATAAAATAAGGTTACCTTCATAAACAATAAAAAATGATATGTATATGCCATTTTCTTTTTTCTAAAACTGAAGAAACGTATAAATGCAACCTCCTTCCTGATATCCCATACCTTTTCAGTGGATGGATGATAATGACATAGGAAATATATTCACTTACACGGATGTAAAAATATGTGAGCAAAATGTTTGAGAAAAAGTTTTTTTGTGAGCTTGGAAAATATCGGAGATCTTTTATTGCAACACATGAAACATGGTTCCAAAAGAACGTATTGAGTACATCTTTTTGAGTGTGCACCTAGCCTCCTGACATCTACCCATGTTGGCTTCATATTTTAGGGAATAATTACATGACTTTTTATGGTTTCCTGTCAGAGCAACCAATAAAGAACAATGTATTGTCTGGGTCAGACCAAATGTGTTGGGAAGTGAACAGTAATCAACTGAAAGAGAAAGAAAACGTGGTGCGTGAGAAACAGACGTGAATAATGTCCAGGAAACGAAGATCAAAGCGTTTTGCAGAGCAGGTCCGTTTGTTTTCATACTTGCCAGCCCGCAATAAAACACGCAAGCTGGCTTCAGAGGGTTGTCGACGGCAAGGAAGTGCCGAAAGGGGTCACATCCCATCCGGAAGATTCTATGCTACTATCACCAAGTTTAGTGTGGGAAAGAGCGTCACAACAGAGGGTCAAAATACTGTTCAGAATCATTTCAACCCCTTCACAGTGATCATAAACTAACGGAGTAGTCCCAAAATTGTCAAGCGCATCGTTAAGGGGGCACAACAGGCAGGCCAAATCTACCGTTCAAAATACAAACGAATGATTTCAAGTCATGTTTGAACCCAGGTCTTGTGCGGCAGGGGGAGATGGGGCGGGGTTGAGGGAAGGAAGGCAGGCAGAAGCAATGCAGTGTTTACCAGGAAAGAGGCTTTAGAAAGCTCCACTTCTGAGGTGGTGCCATCTTGTTAAACACAGAATGTGTTTATGGGGACTCCTTTATCCTCCTCTTTATGCACTCGCACACAATGGCCTGGTGTTCCCGAGGACACTATCAGAAGCGGCAGTGTTTTTTTTTTGCACGACTGGTGGTGAGAATGACGTAAGGTGGCCAAGCGAGGACTGACCTCGTTCCCCATTCGAAGCTGGCGTTATTGGGAGTGACCACGTCATTCTATGGGTGTGACCTTAATGGGTAAAGTTTGTGACGTTGGGATTATTTTGGACAGTGAATTAAAATGCTGAGGCGTGACTCCAAGTGGACCACTATTTCTGAGGTTTGATAATGTCAACAAACATCCGTCAATCTGGTGTCGACTGGGCCAGGCAGCGTTATATTGCGAAAGGAAAACTAACCGGCCCACAACGCCAAATAACGACACAGCTCCTCTAGCTACTTTAATAACATGATCGCAATGTAAATGAAGTGGTAAGTGTCTTGTTCGGCCCTGACTTGCTTAGCTGCCCCAAAACAATGTTCCAATGCAACGACGATGCAACAATGATGCTTGGGTTCACGAGAAACTTGAGGGGAGGCGCTGCGGGCGATGATTGGTCGGTGGACCCGTCCGATTGGGCCAATGCCTATAGTGCTGGGGACTTCTCACTACTTCCTGATTCATTTACAAAAGACCGGTTTGATAAATCTGTCCACCAGACCTTCCACACTTGGGCGGAAGTATGTGTAAACGAGTATGGTTGGACAGACAGACAGACAGACAGACAGGTAGACAGACAGACAAGTAGACAGACAGATGAATCAACTGCCAGTGATCCTTAGCTGAATGTCTCTCTCTCTCTGAGGTTAATTCACATATAAGCCAGCATAAAATCCTCAACTACAAGGCCCTTAAGACCAGTAGAATCAGTGGCTCCTAGTTTGATTTAGCCGTTACGGCCATTAGACCAGCTGAATCAGTTAGCATGGCTCCGCTTTTGATTTAGCCATTACACTAACGGGGTGAGAGAAAAATAAGTAAGTTCCGCCTCTTCATTTAGCTGCCCCTCCCCTGGGTTCCAGCACTAGTTTAGCACTCCCCATTAGGTTTAATTCATCACTAAAATAATAAGTGGTGGTGGTGGAAAGTCTTTCACGCCTCTTTGCTCTTCCTCCCGCTCATTAAATGGGTTCTCACCTAAGAGTAAGGAGACGGTAGTAGAGTCTTGCTTGTCCCTGCTTGCTGTTCAGATTAGCCCTGGGTCATCAATAAAGTTAAATCTGATCAAATCACACGATTATCAACACATACTATCTACTCTACAGAATATTCGGCATATCAATCAATCTGATTTATTTTATAAAGCCCTATTTACATCAGCAGTTGTCACAAAGTGCTTTAACAGACACCCAGCCTAAAACCCCAAAGAGCAAGCAACAACAGTGGCTGGGAAAAACTCCCTAGAAGAGGCCAAGGTTAGGAAAAAACCTAGAGAGGAACCATACTCTGGCTGGAGGCCAGTCCTCTTCTGGCTGTGTGAGGTGAAGATTATAAGAGTACATGACCTTTTGGGCGATATCAATATCTCCTCATCCAATGACCTAACAGTGTTCAAAGACAACACAACAATGTCTCCTCATCCAATGACCTAACAGTGTTCAAAGACAACACAACAATGTCTCCTCATCCAATGACCTAACAGTGTGCAAAGACAACACAACAATGTCTCCTCATCCAATGACCTAACAGTGTGCAAAGACAACACAACAATGTCTCCTCATCCAATGACCTAACAGTGTGCAAAGACAACACAACAATGTCTCCTCATCCAATGACCTAACAGTGTGCAAAGACAACACAACAATGTCTCCTCATCCAATGACCTAACAGTGTGCAAAGACAACACAACAATGTCTCCTAACGAGCCACAGACGTCCACTCCTGAGGACAGACGTGACTTCCAATCAAATGCACTTTGACCCCACTTGAACTCCATCTTAATAGCGTTTCTGTATTCCTTCAATGTGTTTTCCCTAATGGACACGAGGGTCAATGGACTTTGAACGCGTCCTGAATGAAAGCTTGGAGACGTGCTCGTGTCCTACAGGGTAAACACTTCTTCCAACGAATGGTGGCATTCACTTCACTGACCTTCCGTGCTCCCTAATGCCCCCCGAGGGGTCCATCCATTCCGTTTAATAGCTATATTATGCAGAGTGTGCAAATAGAGCCAGATAACATTGATTCATTATTTCACAGTTGATATCGGATTGTGTTGTACAAACGACAAAATGTCCATCCTAAAGTGCTAGATTCCCCCCCCCCCCCCGACCCTCTACCCCCACATCATCTTATATCACTCCCGGCTAAATAAGCACTCCAGGGCAAACGGTCAGGCAAGATGGGTTTTGTCGAGCTCCATTGACATTCAAATGAATAAGAGTTTGAAGAGGCTCTGGAGCAGTGCGGACAGTTCAGCTCTGAACACAACTCCTTTCCCAGTGACTGGCATTGATCACCATCTCTCAAGCTTTTCCGAGAGATCCGGGTTCACGAGTTCATTATTACAAACTCTCAGGTGTAATTGGCTTTGCCTATTAGATTCGAGGAAGCTATTACACTAATCTATGGGATGTTAGATGTTAAAACCAGGCCCGGTATGAATTACTTTGTGAATACTCACACTTATCTTTTGGGTCTGTGTTAAGTTGTGTTTAAAGGGGAAGTGTAGTGATTGAAATACATCCTGGTTTCAGTGTGAGAAAATATTAATATGTACCACTGAACTAACCTTTTTATTTGTACTACAATCACACTAGCGGGCCATTGACTTACAAAACGGACATATCTGGTTGATAAACTTTTGGTAGTGAATACATCCATTGGATATTTCCTTAGAAAAACAATGAGAAAGAGCTTGATCAAAAGGAAGACATTCACATGAGATTACAATATTGCCCCACTGCAGAATTCCGACAACAAAATCAATGTAATGTGTAGCGCGACATGTTACAAATGTGTGTCAATAATGCTTAATGAATTATTCTGAAAATAATATCAGTGTAGACTGTGCCATGTCACTGACAATCGATCAACAAACTAAGAGGCGTTTTGCAAAAGCAGATCATTTTTATTAGGGGTATTCTTTGGATTTAATAATTCAACCTGCCAGACATTCTGATTCGGCAATAACTGCCAATCCAGCCGTCCTTCGGTATTTCCATTCTCATTCGATACGCCATATAACATCCAAGCCTAGAAGCACAGCATGAGAGATTCTCAGAATAACCGCTCCACAAATCAAACTATCAATGTTGCTGATCCAGAGGCCAGTCGGTTGGTTCGCTGCCCATTCGAACAGGCCGGAGCCGTGCCAAACCCTCAGGAGGAGGAAAACAGGACTCAAATGAGGAGGGGACTACCCCAGAGCCCATCCAATAAGAGTTCGAATATTACTATTTTTGTCGCGATAGGCTCTGCGACGGTGTGCCGTAACGAACCAGAACGGGGTCTGGGGAATTGGATGCAAGCTGGTGTCTGGCGGGCCTCCTGCACGGCTCCTCTTCCGGCGTACAAGATGGAGTCATCAAAAGAACCCCGGCTTCCAGAAGACTTTTGGGGGGGAGACGGGGGACATAACGGCTGGCCAGCCGGCTGAGTAGACTTCCTCCGATGAAAAGGTCAGTGGCACCTGTAAATCTGTGGGCTACACAGACCAGCTGGAGGAGCTTCAGCCAGGCGCCCAGGGACCCTAAACTAGCCCGGCTACTTTATACACACACTCACACAGACGCATAGAGCACAGGCTCACACGCACATGTGTGTGCACGCAGTATACCTGAACACACACACACACACACATTTTTGTTTTTAGTGTACTTGCGAGGACGTTTTTGGGGACCACAATCGATTTCCGTTAGAAATTATATATTTTCTAACCCTCAACCCTAAGAAAACCTTAAGCCTAAGAAAACCTCAACCCTATCAACTTGAGGAAGCTATTTACAGGGGGTTTATAAAAAGTCTACACACCCCTGTAAAAATGCTGGGTTTTTGTGATGTAAAAGAATGAGGCAAAGATAAATCATGTCAGAACCTTTTCCACTTTTAATGTGACCTATGATGTGAACAATTCAGTTGAAAAACTAACTGAAATCTTCTAGGGGGAAAAATAAAAACCTTACAATAACCTGGTTGCATAAGTGTCCACACTTTTTTGACATTTTCTTAGTTGCATCTCAGAGCAAAAGGCTTCCAAGAGGCCTACAGCAACATTAAAGGAACGGCAGGAATTTCTGGCAAGTGCTGGCTGTGTGCTACATGTGACAACAATCTCCTGTATTCTTCATATGAATGGGCTATGGGGTAGAGTGGCAAGACGGAAGCCTTTTCTTACAAAGAATAAACATCCAAGCCAGGCTGACTTTTGCAAAAACAAACATCAAGTCTCCCAAAAGCACCTGGGAAAATGTGTTATGGTCTGATGAAACCAAGGTTGAACTTTATGGCCACATAATTCCAAAAAGTATGTTTGGTGCAAAAACAACACTGCACATCACTCAAAGAACACCATACCCACAGTGAAGCATGGTGGTGGCAGCATCATGCTTTGGGGCTGTTTTTTTCAGCTGGAACCGGGGCCTTAGTCAGGGTGGAGGGAATTATGAACAGTTCCAAATACCAGGCAATTTTGGCACAAAACCTTCAGGTGTCTGTTAGAAAGCTGAAAATGAAGAGTAAGTTCACCTTTCAGCACGACAACGACCCAAAGAAACACATCCAAATCCACAAAAGCATGGCTTCACCAGAAGAAGAAGAACATTTTGGAATGGCCCAGCCAGAGCCCAGACCTGAATCCAATTGACAATCTGTGGGGTGATCTGAAGAGGGCTGTGCACAGGAGATGTCCTCGCACACTGACAGATTTGGAGCTCTTTTGCAAAGATGAGTTGGCAAATGTTGCCATGTCAAGATGTGCCATGCTAATAGACTCTTACCCAAAAAGACTGAGTGCTGTAGTAAAATCAAAAGGTGCTTCAACAAAGTATTAGTTTACGGGTGTGCAACCAGGTTATTGTGAGTTTTTTATTTTTCCCCCTCATTTATTTCAGTTTGTTTTTCAATTGAATTGTTCACGTTATAGGTCACATTAAAGGTGGACGAAGTTCTGACATGATTTATCTTTGTCTCATTATTTTACATCACAAGAACCTGCCATTTTAACAGTGGTGTGTAGACTTTTTATATACACTGTATATAAGTTAGGACCGGATTTGCCACCGGTTATTTTACTAGTGAGGACATCTAGACCTCACACTATTGTAGTACAAGCTCACACACACACACACACACACACACACGCACACATAAATACACACACACACAAACACTTCTGCAGACACCTTGCACAAAAAGGCTTGACACAAGCAACAACTTAATGGAGGGTGTTGGAAGAGTGAAAATCTGTAAGGAAACATTCACTGGATTGTGTTTGCGTGTAACATTCAGTTGTCTACGACTAAGGAAGGTCGAGGTGAATCTTCGAAATACAGGTAATCAGCCCCACACAACTTCCATCTTAGAATGTCAAATATATTTGTCCCAAAAATTTACACTTTCTATTTTACAGTTTCAGCCATGCCAAATAATATATGCAAGTTGCTGATAATTATTCAGACGCCCTGGATTTAAAAAGACCAAAAGAGCGTGTGTTAATATTCCAGGTGCCATTAGTACTTCATGGACCCTCTTACCATGGGAATCACAGGCTGATTCTGATTACAGAAAAACCAATACTGGAATAAAAACAAAACATTGCATAACATCTACCTTCGACAGGGCAGATATAGTCTCAACCGAATGCTTACTGTCTGCCAATGGGCTGGTGGATTCACCCCAGCCTCGCCTCCTCAACATGTCATCGGCTGGCAGCTGGGCTCTGACGCTGAGGCACAGGGTTCTGCTCAAGGCTGTTTCCTACTTTGACAGAAAAATGATATTTTACTGAGAGATTAGAGATTATGAATGACATAACACTTCCTCCTCGAAAGTACTAATTTGTGAAAACTTTTGTAGGCTAACACCGCTGGGCGTTGTGTTAATAACGTAGCCCACAGAAGCCGATATAGCGACATCCTGACCCATGCCACTGAGTGTCACAACAAACGTCGGCAATAGAGGCTCTTGGGCTATTGTATTGTGGGAAGTACTAGCCAATTACATTCCAGGACACAAATTACGATGGATTTGTGTTGCTGTTATAACTTTAGCGAACTGAAGTTCTGATTGCCAAAACAACAGCCTTAGCTTATAAAGAATAATCCTGTCTATGTTTAAATGTGGAATCTTTGAGTTCTTATGTATGTGGTTTAATCTGGAGACTATTTAGCCTAACAAATCAAAATCCAAGCATTGTAAACTGACAGGCACAAGCTGTATGTTACAGTAGGTAGGCCTATACTATTTCCATGATCTGACCGGCCTAGGCCACTTCTGAAAATACTACGCAAGGCCGGCACATTCTGAAGACGCGTCTCCCCGGTCGGAGACAATGAGCATGTTCATGTAGGCTACCTATGGGTTACAGTTCAATCATCACCACTGCTTGCATTTTATGACAAACCGCAGCTCATGCGAGACAATGCAACACGACCGTTCCAGTTTGTCACTTGCGATTATCTTTAGTGTTCGCCACTGGTTCAAGAGAACGGCCCGCTGAGTTCAAACTGCAAGCCCAAGAAACACAATATCCCTGCCGCGCGTTGCAATGTCAGAATGCAGCCCGTCTGAAACTCCTTACCGGCAGCGAAGCAGCGGTCTACGAGTGCCACGGGAGCGCATTGTTATTTTGGAAGGAACATGTGTTTGTCTTACCACGGCTCGGGTTTCTTTTGGCCCCCCGCTGCCTGGTGTCCAACTCGAGCGCGTACCGCGCGCGGATGAGACATGATAGATGGCGACCCCACCGCGGGCGGCTGCCCGGCCCCACCAGACACAGTCCGGTCATCTCATCCATGACGTTCCTGGCGAGAGGGGGATAAAACAGGCCCGTGGAACTGTATTTGTGGCTGTTCGTCTGGCAAGTGCTCACAATTCCCCTCTTTGAGTCTAGAATAAGATTTGCTACTGGATCGGGGCTGTGGGGAAGCGCGTTATAGACCTACAAGCAAGATCTTCTGATCAGCAAGAGTGAGTAAGCAAACGATGGATAGCCTTAAAGAAAATGTCTAACGCGCCATTTTTGATGATTTGGGGTTTGAAAAATAAACTTAAGTAAACAAAATCTAAAATTGTAACCCAATGTTAACACCCTATCATAAAATGCTAAGGCCCTGGGTGTCCCGTTATTCTGAGACATAACTTGCCACTGGCTAGAATGCATTAAGGAAATGTTTTCAAAGGATAAGAGAAAAAGTTCCAAAACACTCTAAAAAAAATCTCATTCTAGATAACGTCTCAGCACTGAATTATTTGAGGGGGAAGAATTGTCCCATATTTTCATACTTGCATCTTTTTTTATATTTGATCTAAACAGCATCATTCAAGCATTTATGATAATGTGGAAAAATAAATGAAATATTAAGAGCATACAGGTAATGAGTTCAATTCTAAAATAGTACCCTGTCAATAATAACACACTGATAGTGTCTCAGTTCCCTGGCATTGTAGTCACCCAGAGCAGGGACCAGTGCTGTGTCAACCAAATGTTTTAAAAGGAATATGCAAGGCTAAAGCCAGTGCTTTGTCATTGCGAGACCAGGTTTTGAGTCCTGCTCCCGCCATGAAGTCAGTCCCATCGAGGGTGGTGTCAACCACGACAGGGTTTGGGGTGTTAGTATTAGAATATCGTTGCCTGGCCAGGTCTTTCCTAGCTCAGTGCCGGCTCAAGACTTTTGGGGGCCCTAAGCAAAATGGTGATTTGATCCCCTATCAGTCGGGGGGCTCAGTAGCGGTCAGAGGCCCAGAGGCCCTAAGCAACTGCTTATGTCGCTCATGCCTAAAACTGGCCCAGTTGTGGCTACTTGGGTGCCTGTGAGTTTAACCGAGGGAGAAGGCCGTAGAGTGTCTTCCTTTGGGCTTGAAACGATTCAGGTCTGGACCTCCTGGCCAAATGAGCAGCATGATAAGAACCAGACGGCTTCGGAAGTAACACGTCTTAACATCGACTGTCCTGAGTCCACTGGGGGGTTGCTGCAATGATGCAGGGCCTTGATGCAGGGCCAAAATTAAGGCCATGTGTAAAAATTATTTAGCCTCCCTATTAAATCAAAATATTAGGTCTAATAACAATAAATCATTAAGTTATAATCATATACATTCACCACCAGTGACACAATTTGTCTGATCAATAAACTGAATCTTCCATTCAAATCTTCCATTTGAATTAAATTGTCACCTCCTTTTAACCTCTCTCGTGCTGTTATTGTGAGACAAATGTACTGTAATGGAACAAAAGCAGGCTGCCAGGTATTTGCTCTGATCAAATTTCAGGTCACCGTTTCTACATGAGTCTGTTTGATAAGGATTTGTCGTAAACTATTTCCAATATGAAAGCTAATGCGTTCATGGGAGTTTGGCCAATTAAGAATGTCAAACATATTTCATCACTGACGGACATAGATATTGGCTGCAAACAATATGCCTTATGAATATTCATGGCAGGTCTGTTCAGAGGACGGCTTATCAAATGCATATTAATTCTAAAGGTGGGTCCCCAGAGATGCGACCACATTTCCCAACACCCATTCCGATATGCAGATGGATTGCAGTTGTATATGAAGTCACTGGGCACCGGCTGCTAATGTGCATCTGATATTTCATTTAAATTCCGGATCAAAAAAAGAAAAACAGTGCTAAAACAAACAAAAACACCCACAATGCCTTGGTGTAAACCAGCCTGCGGTTGAGGATAATTACTCTGTGGAGAGTCTCACCTGCATGCCTCTTCCCACCTCTCAGCGCGCACGTACACACACACGCACACACACACACGCACACACACATCCTCCGCCACCAAATAGACACAGACAAATACACACACTCATAGAATATACACACACTCATATTACACACACACACACACACACACATCCCCCACCACCAAATAGACACAGACAAATACACACACTCATAGAATATACACACACTCATATTACACACACACGCGCGCAGACTCTCCCACCAACACAACACACACACACACAGACAGGGCGCATCAGCAAAGCCGCGGCGTTGCTCGGTGCCCGGCCTCACGTCCACGGGGGAGAAATCTTAAACTCATTTCTGACCCTGGATGCGGAGGTGTTAATTGCCCTCCTGAGTTAGCAGAATGTTCAGGGTAAAGGTGCTATCCTTGATGGATCAGCACACCAGGCACCGGTGACTGGTTCTTTCAACTCCGACATGTTCCGTGCATATCGTATAGCTAATTAAAACACAGGACAAGAGGGGAAAAATAACACGCACATCTCCTGCCTGCACACAGCCACAAGCATGCACACACACACACACGTGCACACACACACACACACACACACATGCTTTGTCTTTCCATGTTGGGGTTCAAAGACATTCCACCTAAGTGGTAATTAATACTGTTTGGAAGAGGAGTGTGTTCCTCCCAAATGGCACCCTATTCCTAATAAAGTGCACTATTTTCCGCCAGATCCCTGGCCCCTGATACTATCTAGAGTGGATGATTGGCCTCAGTGCTTTGAAGTTAGTGTGAAAGGACCTGACTCCTATTGATGTTGAAAGACAGCTTCCGGGCAAAGCCAGATCAGGTTGTGTTTGTGTGTGTGTGTGTGTGTGTGTCCCCGTTTGTCTGGCCATACAGCCACTGTGTTTGTGTGTGTGTGTGTATGTTTGCGACCACAGAAGTGTTCATGATAAGGAGATATCTGTAAGGGCTTCGATGGAAAGTGTGTGATTAATTGACCATACAGTCTGCCTGCCACAGTTTGTTGACCTCTTTGTGTCTAGGAATCCAACTACAGGTTACACTTATGATGTAAGTTGTCTTACCAGAAAATATATCTTTCTACTTAAGTTCTATTGATTTAAGTTCACAATTAATTGAAAAAGACACAACATAAATTTATAGTTCAATATTGGCAAAAGTGTTCATATTACATTCAACAATTGAAATCAATAAGTCTACAGTTCAGTTTGTGACAATATTGTGATCAAGTGCTCGATGTGCGACCTTGACATAATCAATCTGAAGTTGATTTATTCAAACTGAATGTTACCAGAATTTGCCCTCTAATTTACTTTTACTACTTTGTGACTTGAGAAAGAATATCACCCCGATAAAGAACAAACACCCTGCATCAGAATATCACCCTGATAAAGAACAAACACCCTGCATCAGAATATATCCCTGATAAAGAACAAACACCCTGCATCAGAATATCTCCCTGATAAAGAACAAACACCCTGCATCAGAATATCACCCTGATAAAGAACAAACACCCTGCATCAGAATATCACCCTGATAAAGAACAAACACCCTGCATCAGAATATCACCCTGATAAAGAACAAACACCCTGCATCAGAATATCACCCTGATAAAGAACAAACACCCTGCATCAGAATATCTCCCTGATAAAGAACAAACACCCTGCATCAGAATATCACCCTGATAAAGAACAAACACCCTGCATCAGAATATCACCCTGATAAAGAACAAACACCCTGCATCAGAATATCACCCTGATAAAGAACAAATACCCAGCACCAGCATATCACCCTGATGTATGCATGGTGTATTTGAGCTCTTGAACTGATGCAATATTATTAGTGTATTGGGCTTTCAGTAGAAGCACAGTTAACATGGAGCAGACAGGCAGGATTGATTAATTATGGACATACATTTTTTTTTGGATGCCTGTGGAGTTTAGTTCAACTGCCACACGACTAAATATTGTCGTAAGAATTAAGCAAGTCAATACAGACTTCTCAAGAAGTAAATAGGCAGAGAACTATTCAGTTCAAATACTTTGCAACTAGCTGTTTCATTATGTCTTTTGACTGTCTTAAAATCGAATCTGCCTTACCGGTCTGTTTTTTTTTTAAAGTGCAGTATTTTTCTTTGCATCTTTGCTACAATCTGCAGAAGAGTTCGAAAGGACAATCAGTCTTATTCAGTTTAGAAACCCTGCCAGATGGTATGCATTACGAGTGAGATAGGCTAGCTAAACATGCTAGCTCAAACATGACTGACGGCTTTAGATGGCTTCTTGATAACTTGTTTTGAGTATGGGAGATTATTAGGCCATTCACTGAAGATAACTGGCTAAAGCCAACTTCATAAAATTGCTAGCTAGCTAATTGGCTAGTACAGCTGAGAACCCCGCCCTGTAGCATTTCAGGTTTATTAATTCAACAAGGATGCTACAAATAGGAAGTTGATCAAATTCCTTTAAAAACAGACCTCATGCAAGGCCTGGTCAGCACATCCACTGGGAGTCAGTCAGACTATGTGAATGTGTCACTAGTCATACCAAAGATGTTGGCCTCAGAATATTGACTCAGTTTGTTCCAGTCTGCCTTACAGAGAAACAGAGAATATTAGGCAGTTGGAGGTCTCGCTTCGTCCTTGATCTCTGTTCAGGATCTGTGCACCTCTCAAGTGTGCCTGGTCCAGTTGGTGCCACATCAAAATACTGCTGACAGATTTGCTTATGAATATTGATGATAAGACATGCGCCCTAAATATGACTTTGAATTAATTTAGCATTTGAAAATCTTTGAAGCTTTTGATCTCAATGCTCTTGAAAAACAAATTTATATTACTTCCCAAAGAATGTCAGCATTATTTACAGGTTTATATATACACTGAACAAAATTATAAACACAACACTTTTGTTTTTGCCTCCATTCATCATGAACTGAACACTAAGATCTAAGACTTTCTCTATGTACACAAAAGGCCTATTTCTCTCAAATATTGTTCACAAATCGGTCTAAATCTGTGTTAGTGAGAACTTCTCCTTTGCCGAGATAATCCATCCACCTCACAGGTGTGGCATATCAAGATGCTGATTAGACAGCATGATTATTGCACATGTGTGCCTTAGTCTGTCCACAAAAAGCCACTCTAAAACGTGCAATTCCATCACACAGCACAATGCCATAGATGTTGCAAGTTTTGAAGGAGCGTGCAATTGGCATGCTGACTGCAGGAATGTCCACCAGAGCTGTTGCCTGTGAATTGAATGTTCATTTCTCTACCATAAGCAGTTTCCAAGGCGTTTCAGAGAATTTGGCAGTACATCCAACCGGCCTCACAACTGCAGACCACGTGTAACCACACCAGCCCAGGACATCCACATCCAGCATCTTCACCTCCAAGATCGTCTGAGACCAGCCACCCGTACAGCTGCTGCATGCTCGTCGTCCTCATCGAGGTCTCTACCTGAGTGGGCAAATGCTCACCTTCGATGGCGTCTGGCACTTTGGATCTCTTCACGGATTAATCCCGGTTTTCACTGTACAGGGCAGATGGCAGACAGCGTTTATGGCATTGTGTGGGTGAGCGGTTTGCTGATGTCAACGTTGTGGATCGAGTGGCCCATGGTGGGGTTATGGTATGGGCAGGCTTGTGTTATGGACAATGAACCCAGGTGCATTTTATTGATGAAATTTTGAATGAACACAGATACCGTGACGAGATCCTGAGGCCCATTGTTGTGCCATTCATCCACGACCATCACCTCATGTTGCAGCATGATAATGCACGGCCCCATGTTGCTAGGATCTGTACACAATTCCTGGAAGCTGAAAACATCCCAGTTCTTGCATGGCCAGCATACTCACCCATGTCACCCATTGAGCATGTTTGGGATGCTCTGGATCGGCGTATACAACAGCGTGTTCCAGGTCCTGCCAATATCCAGTCATTGAAGAGGAGTGGACCAACATTCCACAGGCCACAATCAACAACCTGATCAACAACTCTATGCGAAGGAGATGTGTTGCATTGCAAATGGTGGTCACACCAGATACTGACTGGTTTACGGACCCCCTCGGACCCCCCCGGGCCCCCCCAATACAGTGAAACTGCACATTTTAGAGTGGCCTTTTATTGTGGCCGGCCTAAGTCACACCTGTGGAATAATCATGCTGTCTAATCAGCATCTTGATATACCACATCTGTGAGGTGGATGGATTATCTCAGCAAAGAAGAAGTTCTCACTAACACAGATTTTGACCGATTTGTGAACAATATTTGAGAGAAATAGGCCTTTTGTGTACATAGAGAAAGTCTTAGATCTTTGAGATCAGCTCATGATGAATGGGGGCAAAACCAAAAGTGTTGCGTTTATAATTTTGCTCAGTATATAGGCAACAACAATTGTCCTAAAGGTGGCGCCACTGCACTTTGGGTCCAGGAATGCAGGTGCACAAGTGTTGGATCCCAGACTTTTTTTATTTTCCTACCGGGTAGGTATGGTGAGAGCAGATTCTTATTCAAATCAACGACCTGGGAGCAATTAGGGTAAACTGTCTTGCTCAGGGACAGAACAGCAGAGTTTTCTTGTTGTGTGTTGGTGTAGCGGTCTTAGCCTTAGCAACCTCTGAAACATTATAAATCCGCTCCCATGATGAAACATTTGAGAAATAAACATTCAGAGTCAGAGCTGGAGTTGGTTTTGTAGGCACTGCAAAAAACATAATTTGGGGTTTTAAGGGTTGTCAGGCTAAATTATGCCTCATTCGTATTGATAGACAACAACTAGACAAGAGAGATTGTTTTCCTTACATGTACTGCAAATACGGACAACCAAAAACTTTCAAGATCAACTCTGACAGTCACTGTTAAGAAGAGATATATATTTTTCTTTATCTTGTAACTTGCTGACCCTGATCAAGATTAAGACAGTGATGGTTCATTCTGTAACTTGCACTTCTTGTTAAAAAAAAACAACACATTCTTCATCAGTTCAGACAGATTGATCCACCCAGCATTTGCTGGATAGCTGGTCAGATAAAACCGTAAAAATTAAAGACAAAACTACAACTACAAAACGTGATGCTTTTAAATCGCATATGTTTGTTTTAAGATGTAACATTTTTCAGTTGCTTCACTGTTTAAATGTTTGTCGGGTTTGTTTCCTAGGACCTAAGTCAAATATTAACAATTTTTCCTAACAGCAGCACTTTTAGCTCTAACATGGATTCCACAACGGAATCCAGAATGTTTTGGAGGGCTATGACTTTTGATTGGTCACTTTATGTAAATGTTGACACTTTTTAACATATATACAGCTCCGGAAAAAATGTTGAGACCACTGCACCTTTTTCTTTCCTTTGCAAAAAAGTTGAAAAGGAAAGTTTTGAGAGAGGAACAGAAGCGTTCAATTTGCAGTGGTCTCTTAATTTTAACCCTTCTGTTTCTCACTCAACCTTCCATTCTGACTTTTTTGGAAAGGAAAGAAAAATGTGCAGTGGTCTCTTAATTCTTTCCAGAACTGTATATACACACACATGTGTATATATATATATATATATATATATATATATATATATATATATATATATATATATATATATGTATACATAAAATTATATATACTTTTTACGCTATCGGCTGAAACTAATATTCAGCTGTTCTTGTTCCTGTGTTACCTAGCATAAAATAAATAACATTTCTGCTTCTGATGATGCTTCTTATTTCCACAAATGCCAGTCAGCTTTTAATGTTCTAGTAACGAAAGACTCATATTAATACATAATTAATAGAATTCTTAATTATATAATAATTTTAAAGAAATACATTCCTCTTTTTGTAATTGTATATTATTGAGAATAACAGTATATCAATAGGACACTTGACCTGAACATAACAAAAATGGACAAAAGCACAATTGATCAGAAATAGTTGGCCATTTTAAAGCAAATCGGCCCATACTGATTACAATATATTATTTTTGCATATAATCGATTACTGGCCAGTATATCAGTGATGTACAGTACAAGTCAAAAATATGGACACACCCATTGAAGAGAATTTGGAAGTGTGCTCAGACTTTTGACTGGTACTGAATATGTAAATCTTTTATTATATTTCAATAGATCTAGGATGACGAGGAAGAAATATGTGAACCGAGCCTGACAAATCTATTGATTTGGTGTCTCATTTTTACTGTATCATAAATGAAGTTATATTTACAGTAGATGCTTACACTGTCATGTTTGGGGACATTTCCTGTCATTTTATTATGGTGTGGATACATTCTATAGGACACAAACCATTTCTATGCTTTTTTAAAACATGAAAATCTCATTATCGCTTGTTTTTAAGCCTGAAGGTCTTTATTGTCCGATATAATTAATTTAAGCAAGCAATTAAAATCCATAGTGGAACATAAAAAATATTGTCTGAACATCTTGTACCCACCAGAACCTCAATCTAATTGTCTCTTCAAAATTACTAACTGCTCCATGTCGACTCCAGCTAATCATGTTCCCAAGAATTATTATTCAAACGTTTAGCCTTGATAGATTTTAGTGCTCTCTCTTCCCTTACTCGATTTGAGAAGTGTTTTACTCTCTAGTTTTCTCTCTCTCTGTCTCTCCCCTTGTCTCTCTCTCAGACACTCACTCTCACACACACACACACACACACACACACACATACAAACAAACAGGAATCTCTACCCAAGTGGAGGCAATCTATTATTCCCATTTGAAATTAAAAATGTCCTCACCTCCTAACCTTTGTCCTAGCATTTGACCGGAACTCCCACCACATATTGTGTTCATCCGAGTGTGTATTTATGCACATTTGTGTGCATGCATGTTTCGCTGAGTGTGTGTGTGTGTGTGTGTGTGTGTGTGTGCACCCAAGATGTCAGGGACACTGGTAAAACAACGGTAATCCACTTTAACAGTACAGTACTATAAACCTGCAGCTGTAAATCAATCGTCCAACAACATCAGCATTTACATACCTTTTTTCCTTCATTGGCTGCCAGTAATGTGTTGTATTTTAGCCTCGCAATTGACTGTCAGACTTCAGCACTTATTGTCTTTTTATTAATAAACTAGTCTTGTACTCTAGAAACGTGTTAACGGCCTAATCACAACATGGGTGTTAATGGCTTTAAGGTTACTATGTTTGGAAACAGTGGCGTGTCCTCTGACAGACCACTCTGCCCTGACGGAGGCCACCAGAAATCCACTCGGAATACGTCTTTGTGACATACTGGAGGTACACAGAATGTAATACATATGTTAAAAAGTTTTAGTTAAACCAGGTGGGAAGAATTAAGTCAGGGTGTGTGTTCTCAAAAAGTATCGCTACTCTAAATATAGAGTCCTCAGAAAATTCATTAATACACTTATCCTTGATCAGCCTCCGAGACGCGTTGTCAACAGATCCTAGAGACAGGCTATTGGCTCCTATTATAAATACAATTTAAATAACATGTTTTAAGAAATAAAGTGAAAATTGTGGGGAAATTATTGTCTGTTTGCAGTTTGCTGGGGGGAAGAAAATGATTCCTGGCTTATTTTTGTTGTCGCAAGAACTCTTCTGCCATCTAGTGAACAATTTATGCCATGGGAGAAAATTACTAAAATGAATGCAGTATAATAATTTCGGGAGAAATATCTGACCTATCCCTCATGCAGGCTACATTGTTGAAAGAAGAAAGTGTGATGGTAAATGGAAGTGCATAATTTAAGCCTAATCAACATTTTCTTTTTCAATAGCATTATTTCCCACCATAAATGGAATCTTGAGGTTTAAGACTTTCTATTTTGACTAAACAGAGTTTATTCCAAAAACTTTTTTTGTCAAATCCAATGACACATAAACATTTTTAATTTCGTGTATATAAATTCCAGACACAGAAAACGATCAACACCCCTCAATATACACCACACAAACGGAGCTCCATAACAAGGGTGGCACTTAAGAAATATATATTTATTTGATTACATTTAAAATTCATCAGAAAACGATGGATTCAGTTTCATCAATGGGGACATAAGTCACCCCACTCCCCCTTCGACACACAGACACACACACACACACACTGTTCTTCCCCAATCCCCTCAACCTTGGACACACAGACACACACACTGTTTTTCCTCTATCCCCTCAACACTTGACATGCACACACACACGCACACACACACTATGTTCTTCCTCTATTCCCTCAACACACGACATGCGCACGCACACACACACCGTTCTTCCCCAATCCCTTCAACCCTCGCTCCATCCACCTCAGAAAAAAAGAAAGAGCGCTATGCTGAGGGGCCTGAAAGTGTCCCATCTCTCAGGGACTCGGCGCTCCTCAATGGTCCTGTGGGCCTCGTAAATCGAGCCCCTCCTCCGCGCTGCAGGTAGGAATCCTGGCTTAGTGTTTTGGAACCGACGGGCGGCAGATTGCTCCTCTGCCCCATTAGGTGCTAATAAGACACCTCCACCACATTCCTCAGTCAGACGTCCGTCCTTCTCAACCCCCGAGCTGGCCTCTGTGACAACCGTTCCAAATTACAAAAGTGACACTGCTGACCCTGCGATTGGGGTCGCCACCCGGTCAGGTACCCTCCCACCCCCCCTGCCCCCCCTCTCCCCTTCCTCTTCTGTTTGCTGTTGTTTTCAAAACTGTTCTTCTGTGCTGTATTTCTACTGCTGAGTTAGAATGTGTTATGTATCTACTGTAGGGTTAGAATGTGTTATGTATCTACTGTAGGGTTAGAATGTGTTATGTATCTACTGTAGGGTTAGAATGTGCTTTGTTTCTACTGCTGAGTTAGAATGTACTTTGTTTCTACTGTTGGGTTAGATTGTGCTTTGTTTCTACTGCTGAGTTAGAATGTACTTTGTTTCTACTGTTGGCTTAGAATGTGCTTTGTTTCTACTGTTGGGTTAGAATGTGCTTTGTTTCTATTGTTGGGTTAGAATGTACTTTGTTTCTACTGTTGGCTTAGAATGTGCTTTGTTTCTACTGTTGGGTTAGAATGTGCTGTGTTTGTATTGTTGGGTTAGAATGTGCTTTGTTTCTACTGTTGGGTTAGAATATGCTGTTTTTCTACTGTTGGGTTAGAATGTGCTTTGTTTCTATTGTTGGGTTAGAATGTGCTTTGTTTCTACTGTTGGGTTAGAATGTGCTGTTTTTCTACTTTTGGGTTAGAATGTGCTTTGTTTCTATTGTTGGGTTAGAATGTGCTTTGTTTCTACTGTTGGGTTAGAATGTGCTTTGTTTCTATTGTTGGGTTAGAATGTACTTTGTTTCTACTGTTGGCTTAGAATGTGCTTTGTTTCTACTGTTGGGTTAGAATGTGCTGTGTTTGTATTGTTGGGTTAGAATGTGCTTTGTTTCTACTGTTGGGTTAGAATATGCTGTTTTTCTACTGTTGGGTTAGAATGTGCTTTGTTTCTATTGTTGGGTTAGAATGTGCTTTGTTTCTACTGTTGGCTTAGAATGTGCTGTTTTTCTACTTTTGGGTTAGAATGTGCTGTGTATCTACTGTTGGGTCAGAATGTACTTTGTTTCTACTGTTGGCTTAGAATGTGCTTTGTTTCTACTGTTGGGTTAGAATGTGCTTTGTTTCTACTGTTGGGTTAGAATGTACTTTGTTTCTACTGTTGGCTTAGAATGTGCTTTGTTTCTACTGTTGGGTTAGAATGTGCTGTTTTTCTACTGTTGGGTTAGAATGTGCTGTTTTTCTACTTTTGGGTTAGAATGTGCTGTGTATCTACTGTTGGGTTAGAATGTGCTTTGTTTCTACTGTTGGGTTAGAATGTGCTTTGTTTCTATTGTGGGGTTAGAATGTACTTTGTTTCTACTGTTGGCTTAGAATGTGCTTTGTTTCTACTGTTGGCTTAGAATGTGCTTTGTTTCTATTGTGGGGTTAGAATGTACTTTGTTTCTACTGTTGGCTTAGAATGTGCTGTGTATCTACTGTTGGGTTAGAATGTGCTTTGTTTCTACTGTTGGGTTAGAATGTGCTTTGTTTCTATTGTGGGGTTAGAATGTACTTTGTTTCTACTGTTGGCTTAGAATGTGCTTTGTTTCTACTGTTGGCTTAGAATGTGCTTTGTTTCTATTGTGGGGTTAGAATGTACTTTGTTTCTACTGTTGGCTTAGAATGTGCTTTGTTTCTATTGTGGGGATAGAATGTACTTTGTTTCTACTGTTGGCTTAGAATGTGCTTTGTTTCTACTGTTGGGTTAGAATGTGCTTTGTTTCTACTGTTGGGTTAGAATGTACTTTGTTTCTACTGTTGGCTTAGAATGTGCTTTGTTTCTACTGTTGGGTTAGAATGTACTTTGTTTCTACTGTTGGGTTAGAATGTGCTTTGTTTCTATTGTGGGGTTAGAATGTACTTTGTTTCTACTGTTGGCTTAGAATGTGCTTTGTTTCTACTGTTGGGTTAGAATGTGCTTTGTTTCTATTGTGGGGTTAGAATGTACTTTGTTTCTACTGTTGGCTTAGAATGTGCTTTGTTTCTACTGTTGGGTTAGAATGTGCTTTGTTTCTACTGTTGGGTTAGAATGAACTTTGTTTCTACTGTTGGCTTAGAATGTGCTTTGTTTCTACTGTTGGGTTAGAATGTACTTTGTTTCTACTGCTGAGTTAGAATGTACTTTGTTTCTACTGTTGGCTTAGAATGTGCTTTGTTTCTACTGTTGGGTTAGAATGTGCTTTGTTTCTATTGTTGGGTTAGAATGTGCTTTGTTTCTACTGTTGGGTTAGAATGTGCTTTGTTTCTATTGTTGGGTTAGAATGTACTTTGTTTCTATTGTTGGGTTAGAATGTACTTTGTTTCTACTGTTGGCTTAGAATGTACTTTGTTTCTACTGTTGGGTTAGAATGTGCTTTGTTTCTACTGTGGGGTTAGAATGTACTTTGTTTCTACTGTTGGCTTAGAATGTACTTTGTTTCTACTGTTGGGTTAGAATGTGCTTTGTTTCTACTGTTGGGTTAGAATGTGCTGTTTTTCTACTGTTGGGTTCGAATGTGCTGTGTATCTACTATGGGGTTAGAATGTGCTACATCTCTCCTGTGGGGTTAGAATGTGTTACATCTCTCCTGTGGGGTTAGAATGTGTTACATCTCTCCTATGGGGTTAGAATGTGTTACAACTCTCCTGTGGGGTTAGAAATGTGTTACATCTCTCCGGTGGGGTTAGAAATGTGCTACATCTCTCCTGTGGGGTTAGAAATGTGTTACATCTCTCCTGTGGGGTTAGAATGTGTTACATCTCTCCTGTCGGGTTAGAAATGTGTTACATCTCTCCTGTGGGGTTAGAATGTGTTACATCTCTCCTGTGGGGTTGTGTGTGTGTACGTGTGTGTGTGTGTGTGTGTATGTGTGTATGTGTATATGTATGTGTTTGTGTATGTATATGTGTGTGTGTGTATATGTGTATGTGTGTGTGTGTGTGTGTGTGTGTGTATGTATGTATGTATGTGTGTGTGTGTGTGTGTATGTATATGTGTGTGTGTGTTAATGTGTATGTGTGTGTATGTGTGTGTGTGTGTATGTGTATGTATGTGTTTGCGTATGTATATGTGTGTGTGTGTGTATATGTGTATGTGTGTGTGTGTGTGTGTGTGTGTATGTATGTGTGTATGTATGTGTGTGTGTGTATATGTATGTGTTTGTGTATGTATATGTGTGTGTGTGTATATGTGTATGTGTGTGTGTGTGTGTGTGTGTGTGTATGTATGTATGTGTGTGTGTGTGTGTGTATGTATATGTGTGTGTGTGTTAATGTGTATGTGTGTGTATGTGTGTGTGTGTGTGTATGTGTATGTATGTGTTTGCGTATGTATATGTGTGTGTGTGTGTATATGTGTATGTGTGTGTGTGTGTGTGTGTGTATGTATGTGTGTATGTATGTGTGTGTGTGTGTGTGTGTATATGTGTGTATGTGTATGTATGTGTTTGTGTATGTATATGTGTGTGTGTGTGTGTGTGTGTGTGTATGTGTTTGTGTATGTATATGTGTGTGTATATGTGTGTGTGTGTGTGTATGTGTGTGTGTGTGTGTTCATCCATCTATCCATCCCTCTCTGTGTTTCTGACTGCATCATCCAGCGTGATACACGCAGCCATCCCCGTCCTCCATCTCCTCTCCACCCTAACCCATCAGACAGCTCCTCCCCTCCTACCCAAAAAGCAGTGTGTTAAGGAGGTGCTGGTCACCAGGAGGTGCTGGTTACTAGGAGGTGCCCCGTGAGACCATGGAGACACTGGCATGTCACGCCCCTCTGTGGGGCCGGGTAGGTAAATATTATTTACTGTAACTATGGAGAGGAATGGTTGCAAGTTGTAAATTAGACAAAAAGGGCTCATTCATCTCCATGGGACCAATCATATGTCCTCGCTCTACCTCGTTACCCCACCAGAACCCATTCCAAACCACGGACTGAGGCCCAGATTGACATGACCACTATCATTCATGTATCTGGCATCAAGAAACATTCCACTATTTTCCACTCTGTATAAGTGATTTGTTGGATCCAGCTGCGAAGTTGAGAGAAGGACTGTCTCATTTCATTCTAATGTATTTAAGTGCACATTCCCTCTCCCCTGCTCATTAACCTTTGACCTTCTCAGAGACAAGAGAGGGCAGAAGAGAGAGGTTGGGGGAAGTGAGGAATATCCCGGGGGACACAACACCTCCCCACACTTCTTCACTCACGTCGTCAGGCAAATATTATTTTGACAGAACCAGCTTATAGAAAAGGGGAGTGTCAGATTCAAAACGTATTGGGCTTTCAGAATGGCTTGAGTAGAGAGAGCACAAGGATGAACGCAGCGTTTGACTATCCCCACAGAACTGCTGTAACATGACTTGATCAGTAGGTGGCGGCATCTCTCAAACCTTGCGTCTCGCCCGCCTGTCACCCTGCTGCAGAAACAGCCCTCTGGCCCAGATGGTCCTCCTGAAACACAAGGGCTAGACAAAATAACAGAAACACGTAGGGCCAGATGTTGTCTTCAGAACATCTCTAACGCTTCTTGGAATGCTGTCATGCCGGTCCTGACCTGTGTGTTCTGGGATGCTGTCATGCCGGTCCTGACCTGTGTGTTCTGGGATGCTGTCATGCCGGTCCTGACCTGTGTGTTCTGGGATGCTGTCATGCCGGTCCTGACCTGTGTGTTCTGGGATGCTTTCATGCCGGTCCTGACCTGTGTGTTCTGGGATGCTGTCATGCCGGTCCTGACCTGTGTGTTCTGGGATGCTGTCATGCCGGTCCTGACCTGTGTGTTCTGGGATGCTGTCATGCCGGTCCTGACCTGTGTGTTCTGGGATGCTGTCATGTCGGTCCTGACCTGTGTGTTCTGGGATGTGGCACCGTTCTTCAGGAAGAAATGCTTTGAAATCAACTCTGCTCTGCTGAACCTTCCATAAAGGCTGAACGATCTGAGATCTGGTGATTGGGGGAGGCCATGGAAGGAGTTTCACCTCACCCTGGTGTTCACAAAACCAGTGAATTGGTTTAGCGGGTGCCATTTCAACATCTCTGTGATTCATGGATGTATATGGGCATGTGGCTGTGAGGAAATGAAACAGGTCAGAACCGATCCACACACGACCGCTCTCATCTAATCTCATCGGTAAACGCTTTGGGAAGTTTCCCGCCTGAACGTTGAGATAAAACAGGTTGTTCGCATTTGTTATGAGATATCGAGGTGGTGCTTCAGGACACTGAGCACCTGGTCTCCCACAATGCCTTTTGACAACATGTACGGAACGAACACAGGTCCAACCTAGGCTGAAGAACGTTAGGTGTGTGTGCATGATGGGTTACTCGAAGCTCAAGGAGAAGGCATGCTTAATTTGCACTTTTATGAGCCTCTGTATTTAATAGATTTGCACCCCCCCTCACACACACACACACACACACATGCCCGCACATGCACGCACGCCCATGGATCCCCCTCTGTCTAACCTAAACCAGATTGAAGAGTCAAACCTACATGACCTCATGCAGTAGTCTCCCTGTCGTCCACTAGAGGGTGATATTTGGCTTGAAATTCTTCTAGAGCTTTCAGTGTTTTTCACCTGTACAGTTTTAAGACCATTTAAAAAATGAAATACCATCAGAGCATTCAGATTCAAAATCAAGCCAATTCCTTACAAATGCACAAATACAAACAGAAAATCTACTCTGGTTTGATCTGTTCACCAACACGGCCTTGACTGTTTGGCCTAGATCCCCGGAGATCCGCAGCCTTCAGGCGACTGTGACTGTGAAAGCCCTCGCTGAAGACATCCCAGGAACATCACGCAACACAGCCGAAGGCACACGTTGCTCTCCTCCAAAATAAGTCTCCTCTGTCAGGAACCAGGCTGTGAATAACACAGGCAGACTCGGGCACAGTCTTCAATTAACGATGGCCAATCAGTGAGGGAGTGAGAGCGAGAGAAAAGGAAAAGAAAGAAGGAGAAAAAGAAGCGAGAACGAGAGAGGGAACATCAAAGGTAGAACAAAACAATGCCATAGATTGTCATTTTACAGAATTAAGAGTATAACACTGAAACCCTTCTACATCATTGTTTTCTGCATCATTGTGTGCTCCTTCCAAACAGGCAGGGAATTGAAGTAGTCCCAGATCTTGGCATGGCTTTGGTTTTGTGGGAGAGGCAAAGACCCATGAATGGACTAGCTGTCATTTTACGTCTTTGCCGTTTTTGAGTAAAGTTTCCACGTGACCTGTGAGACTGTCCCAGGCGCTCTTTATCATGCTAATGTATTTCAATGTCCGCCACAAAGAGTATACATATCTATCTATCTCCCTCCCTCCCACACACACACACACACACACACACAGACAGACACACACACAGCTGCTCCCTCTGCGTATGAACGGGCTGCACTCAAATTATACACACACACACACACACACCCAGACAAACACACACACAAAAAGCACAATGAAGAAATTCACACACCCGTAGTGTATGACCCTCTATGCAGAACTCCGTACCCTCTGTCCCCGGGCACTCTCCAGCTCCCCCAGATATCAAGTGACCTTGTTCTCCTCTCAGCTGCCAGCCTGACCCCTAATGACTGACCTCAGTTATAGTCAACAAAGAACCTCCAGCAGAAACTGCATTCCCAGGCCCCCCCCCCCCGTACCCTGGACCCTGCACTTCTTCACGCTGCAGATTCATTGGGCCTGATCAGACGTAGCGCGCTATGCAGTCAATGGGGTGCCATTTATTACACAGGCCCTGTGTTAAGCTTCCTGCTACTGGCAGCGTGCTCTGTAGCCGTGCACAGACACAAGGGACCATTCACACACAGGGGCGTGCACAATTCCCTAGTTACACCGTGTTTTGATTCGGGAACCGTTTGGAGCGCGAACGGCAGAGCTTCGCGAACCAACAAAACCCCCCAGTGTTTGACTGTGTCGCTGTGCTGAACTGGGAACAGGGGCATTGTGTGGGGTTTAGTGTGTGAGCTGGGTACACAGAATACACTGGTAGGAGTGACTCGTGCTACAATGTTATGAGAGTCTTCCACAGCTGTGGGGCATTGTTCCTGATAACAGAATGAGCAGACCACAGACAACCAGCACCTCCTCTCCGTCTACACACACACACACACACACACACTACTCTCCCATGCCCCTCTCCCTACCTCCCGGAGAACCAATCAAAAACAACGATTGAAGCATATAATTCTCCATGTAGGAGACGTTTAAGGGGCATTATGGCACACTTTGAAATCTCATTACGGGGCAGCTGCACTTCACCACCACATGCTGATGATTGCAATGTTTTGTTTCTGGGAGACTGGCAGTGTGTGTGTGTGGGGGGGGGGGGGGGGGGGGGGGGGCATTACACACACAGAATAATACGACACGTCAATAGTTCGGCCTCGACATCATGTCGCCGTTGTTACAGTGATAAAGCATCATGGTTATTAAACAGCAGCCCGTCAGTCTCAGCACCCCCCCCCCCCCCCATCCTCCTCTCTCTGTCTCTCTCCCTCGCCCCTCTCGCCCTCTCCCCCCCTCTTTTTTTCTCTCTATGCTTGGCGGCGTGGCCTCCCGAAGCCTCCCCGTATTATTTCAGTAACGCTAGGACATGATAGCAGGAAGAGGTTGCTAAAATTACCACTTCACAGTTTGTCTAGGAGAGCTCACCCAGCCCCTTTTTACGAGCATTTTCCTGGCCCCGTGAGGTTGCACGGTGAGACCTGTCTCTTGGCCCTGCCGACAGGACCGCTGGCCCCTCTGCACACGACCACGGATGACATTTGGCAGTGGACGTGTTTACAGAAGTTAGCCCTGTCGGCCTTCAAGCACGCACTGGGATACTTTTGTCACCCCGTCGTTCCAATATGTAAACGAGTGTTTACACTGAGACCGCGCCATAGAACCCAGGCGGTGGAGCTGTGAGTTGGGAGTGAATGATTTTGCAGGGAATATTTTTGAACTGGGAAGAAACGTCAAAGCCTGTACTGAAACACAGTTCATGTGAGGTAAGATGGACGACTGCCATACAACTCTGGCAGATGTGACTGTTTCTCTGCCTTTTTCTTTCCCTCTCCTCTTTTGGGCAGATATTCAGTGTATTACTATTTTTCAGAAGTATAGGAATACATGCACACACAAAGTAAAACACACACACACACACACACATTACAAACACACACACACACAGTCATCACTCACTTGTTCTTTATATAAAGATGTAATATACTGAATCACCAGTAACAAAACCAAATGCATAACCATGGTTTCAAATGACAAGTTGACAAAATGTAGAAATTACCAAAGATGAAAAAGGTTAAATGCGCCACAGAGGCTGCACACATTTTTTTCTGCATCAATCAAACAGCAATATGATCGTTATTCACGTAGTATTAATAGAACCTGATTTTTTATCCCAGAAAATGAAATGTCAGCATAGCTGTCACCGACCAAAACCTAGGGTTTCTTATCTCTTTATAAGGCTGAGATATACAGAACGAAGAGAGGGAAACATCCCAAATCACGCCCTACTCACTACCAATGCAATCGGATCCGAAAGCAAGTGAATCGGTTAGGAAACGGGAAGCCATTTGGATCACGGCCCCTTTAAACAGAGTCCCACGACATTACTGATCCCACTTAGATAAAGGGGTGGGGCATCACCTCCTATTCCCTACACTGAGCCCCACTCTTAACGCGAGCGTTCTGGACCTCAGCAGGGAATAGGGGGCCTTTGGCTCATACTGTTGATGGGACCTCTGGCAGGATATTACAATGTTGCCTTCTATCAGTGACAAGACACGGCCACTCATCCCTTCAGACGTGGAGTGAAGGGCTGTAACATTCCTGCTAACAGTGAGCGGCTTTTCTTTGCAATTAGCTCTCATGTCTTCATTGTGATTGATCAGGCCATGTTAATGCATTTCTTTTTTTGTTTTTTTTGTTTAAAACAAGTCCCTGGGATGAATTTTATGCCAATCAATGCTCTCGATCTTTACATCTCCGCTCGCTGTGATTGGATAGTGTGCTGTGTGTTGGTAATGACATTCCTTTATGCATGTGTGTGTGTGTGTTGGCGTGTGTGTGTTTTGTTCGACACAAACCATCATTTTTTCCTAATTAGCGTTTGACTAATTTAAAGCGAGCAGAAAGGCCAATGGATATGCAAATAATCCTCAGTTTTGCCATAAGATCAGGATGTAACTGAAGTCCGATTTCTCGCCCCAGTCAGCCTTGTTTCTACCATTTCTTTATTCTTCAGCTAATCTAGCGTTTTCTTAATCCAGTGTTTCTAACACACCCGACACACACACAAAACTACTGCTCTCCTTCCTCACTTCGGTGCTATTTTGACAAGGATGTGGAAAGTCTCCTAAATTCAAAGTACAGATTCTCAAAGAGGCAGTTGTTTCAAATCTTTGAGTACATGTTCAATTAACACAAAGTCCTACTGCCATTCTTTTCTACAACCAAAGAAACTAATGAACAGATGTTTTACATAGCAACACATACTTTATGTAAAGCAAAACATAAAAAAAAAAAAAATATCTCTTCTCTCTTATAGTTTTTGTCATGTGTGTGTTTTTGCAGTCATGGTGAAAAGAACCAATAACAGAACGAATAGCAGAACCAGAGGTAAAATGTTTCAGTATATTTTTTGAATATCTGGTGATTTCCTGTCCCATCTAGAAGGTGGTAACCACTAAGGTTACAGTGACTCTGTAGGGGGCCTTCATGTCACAAATTTTGGGGGTTGCGCTTAACTGTTAGGATGTCAAATAGCTGGATTTAATACTAAAATACAGAGGGTGACACATTTTTTAAGGAGAACCTGAGTAAATGAGTGGAGGAACATAAAGAGCGCAAACTGTATGATACCATTAAGCCATCAACATCCTGTCATGCTCTGTGACAAGGATACAAATATTGATCAGGCCCAGTTGACCACCATTTTGGATCAAGATGGCAAGAGGAAAGGATTTAAAAGTGTGTGTGCTCTCCACCACCATCATCAAAACACCAAATGAGGGAATATCTTTTGGAGGAATGATGTTCCATCCCACCAGTAGAGTTTGAGAGACTCATAGACTTTATGTCAAGACACACTCTAGATGTTCTGGAGGCTTGAGACCCAACTCCTAACTGAGAAACTTTATTTTGGTTTTTCCAGTTGTCACCCTTCTGTATATTACATTACTTTTGCAGCCAACTGTCAGAATGAAGACGAGCACTTCACATTTATTATATTCTATTTTGAATCAACGGTTTTGATAAATCTTTACAAATAAATGAATGTAAAGGCATTTGGATAATCAATTTTGTACTTTAAAAAATAGTATCTGCGCATTCTTGTGAAAGTAAAGAGGAGCAATGAAAAAGGAGACCTGACCTCATTATTGTGTACAAGACCCTACATATGTGCGGTGCATGTCAGCGCAAGTTAATTGACACGTCATTTACATAACTAACGAGCTGCCATCCGTGAATAAAACATGTGAAGCGAAATGAGCAGACATCCCGCAACATATGTCATAACCTGTGTGTGTCTGGGTGTGTGTTTGAGTGTATTGGTGCGCGGGTGCGCGGGTGCGTGCGTGAGCACGTGTTCGGGCCCTTATGCTTCTCCTGCCCCTGTCAGGCCAATGAGACCTGAACCATATGGAGGATAATTAAATTATCTCTCTGGTCATGGCACACTACCCAGTTACGCAGTCCCTGTTTAAATCCCCCGTAAAGCTAAGGAGGCTGCTTCAGTAGGATTCTGTTCTAACTCCAGACATTCAGTTACGCCGTCCCTGTTTAAATTCCCTGTAAAGCTATGGAGGCAGCTTCAGTAGGATTCTGTTCTAACTCCAGACATTCAGTTACGCCGTCCCTGTTTAAATTCCCTGTAAAGCTATGGAGGCAGCTTCAGTAGGATTCTGTTCTAACTCCAGACATTCAGTTACGCAGCAGCATTTCAGTAGGTAGTGGGGACCCCCGGAAAATAAATCAATGATGCGAAATAGATTTTAGTTATTTTACTTATTTCATTTAACTGCAAACTCTACACAGATATTTAACCCCAGACTGAAGTGGTTGACCATTCCTTCCAGTAAAACCAGGACTGTGAGCAGAACACAGTTTGACATAAACACTAGCGTTCATGTTTTTTTTATTTAAAAAATATTTCAGTAGCCAGATATAATTTTGTGTCTCTTTTTAAGAATCATGTCAGTATAGAAAATGTTTGCTCAGTTGGATATTAATATCCAGGTGGTCAGTGACTGCTGCGTGACCACTTTGGGACAGCTACTATAAGCTTCATATTAGAAATAACATATCTATTAACATGATACATAGTAATACCACATCTATTAACATGATATATAGTAATACCACATCTATTCACATGATACATAGTAATACCACATCTATTAACATGATACATAGTAATATCATATATATTAACACCATCCATAGTAGTATCATATATATATATCTCTATCATGTAAATGATATAACTATTTCACTGTATATAGTTATACCATATATAGTAAAACCATATATAGCAGCATCATATATAGTAATATCATATATTGTAAATTCATATAAAGTAATATCATATATAGCAATACCAAACAGTACATAGTAATACCATGCATAGTAATATAATATCATATAGTAATAACATTTGGTTACTGGTCTGATGCTGTAACCACTAGGTGTTGCCCCTTAGTGGTGATGAAGATGATGAAGACCTATGACAGCTTAAATGACTGTGATTGTGGAAGAATGAAATAATCCATATTAAGTATTTTACACTGCAAAAAATTTTGAGAAATATGATGTTAATTTCATAGCCAGTAAAACTACATTATGTGAAACCAATGAAATATTTTGTTCTGTTGATACAAGTGCATGTGTGGGTAAAGTAAAAACATTGCAAAGGAGGTAAAAAGAAGAAGAGGGTAAGTCATTCATAAAGTGCTGATTTTTCCCTCCTAAGGCAGGGAAAGATCACCTGGGATGTGTGTATAATAACATTGAATGGCCCGGCTCTCTCTCTCGCTCTCTCTCTCTCTCACTCACACACACACACAAACACACACACACACACACACACACACATATATATATATATATATATATATATATATCATCCACCCCTAAGGTCCCTTTACATCACACTAACTCTGAGCCCCGATGAGTTTGTAACCAGGCCCACTGCCCTGGTTACACAAGCCTGAGACGAAGCTACGGGACTGGTTGGTTGTTAGTACAGTATGGCACCTATATACCCTGAAGACCCACATTAAGCCATCTGGTGCCCAGCCTCTACTGTAAATATCCTACCCCAGTGGCGTTCTTTCCATCTCTCCATAACTCCACCCCTCCATAACTCCATCTCTGTCTGGGAGTGGGTCCATCCTTGTTGGTCCATCCCCATTGGACCCACTCCAAGAGCTAGCGACAGCGGACTCAGCAGGATTCTGAGGATAGTTGAAATCTTTCGATGTTTTAGATGGTTGCCCCAGCCTGCCTGGAGTGCCAGATAAACGGGGTTTGACGATTCAGTACTATTTTATTGGTCCATTAAGCCAGGAAAGCGCAACAGAACCCACATAAAGTATTTTAAATGATCTCGAGTAGTATTTGAACACATGTCTGGTAGGCACAGATGGTTAAAAAAAAACATGTGTTTACCTAGACACAATCTAATTGGCAAGCCTTAACGGCGGGTTGTTAAAACGCCCTAAATAAGGCAGACTCAGAGAAGGCCGATAAATTACGGTCCTGTGGAAAAGCGGGTCGAGCGTTTGATTAATGGCGTCAACGGAGATATAAAACCAGAGACTTAGTAAGGAGCGGGACTGGAAAGGTACTGATCTGTGAATGTTTAATCCCATCTGGGAGCTTCAGTTTGGGCACCTAGTACTGGCTTCAGCAGCCAACACATACAACGTGGTGAAATGCCCAGCCCGGCTGGACAAATAGTAAATCCCGGAGCTGGTTGCCTGAGAGGCTAACTCACCTATTCCTCAGACTCATCCACTCTCATCCACCCAAAACACGGGTGTCCTGTGAGAGACATGATCACTCCTCATGATACAATAAAATGTGTATAATTCTGTGTAGAACACCTTTCCTGACACAAGGAATTGCCACGTAACAATAATGTCCCGATATGTTTTTTTTGTACAGTGAACATGTAATGTTTGTCTCTCTGATGGCCGGAAAAGCCTCTGCTTCGTCCTTCCATTTGTCTGCCAGCCAAAGATGCGCTGAGTCGTATCTGATGATGGCCTTGAAAGGCAGAACAGAACACAAAGCCCTGCTCTCCTCATCGACGGCACACGAGCAACGCCGAGAGAAGACGCACCAGGTACTCCCATCGTTACCGGAGACGTTTTTGTGTTGGGAGACAGCGTGGGAGAGATGCTGAGTTACACATGATACCGTGATCATTTTCTTTATTACAGTGATCACGAGGCTACGAGTGGCATTGTGCCAAAGTAAAAAGTCAAATTAGAGTGGGTCTTATTCTTCAATACAAAAGGGCAACAGCAATAATTGTATATACTGCAATAATAAAGTGGTCCCAAGCAACTCTTTGACGTCAGTACAGTAACCAGGTGGAAAACATATGACAGTCTTCACAGGCGTGCATGGAATAAAAAGGGAAGCCGTTTAAATGTAACATGACACAAAAGACCCCAAAGGGAAATAATTACCTTGATGGCTGTCTCCAAGGCCATACAGTCGAACAGGTTCTGTGTTAGGTGTTTCAAACAGCTAGTACTGTACCGCAAACAACAAAGTTACGAGCATTAAGGAAAGTTAACGTTTTGGATCGCAGAGACTAAAACCTGCTGCAACCTGTGTCGGTCGCCAGCATCAATGCCTGTGACAGAATGATACAGGCGGAGTCCATCAGGTGAGCTGTGAGGCTAACTAGCATTGATTAATTCTGTGGAAATATCCCGCGTGAAATAACTGGCACACGTGAGGAAATGACGAGTCGCTGGTTAAATCACTTCGGTCTGAAGTTAACTGGGCTGCCTGGTTTTCAAAAAACTGTCACAAGACTCTCCTTGAGCTAGAGGCACAAATAGAGACGCGGACATCTGTGTCTTTTTTCACTGTTGACATAGCATGTCGAATGTGCACTCGGAAATCGTCAACCTCTGACATCCACAAAAACTCTATGGGGTAAAAAAAAATATTGGAATTGACATCTCTCACTTGTTTTACTGGAAGATCTCTGATATCAACTGGCCACCTAGTATTTTCAAGTATTTGGTATTAATTTCACGTCATAAGAAGGAATACCTTTGAACAAGCCCAAAAATGGGTGAAAACAAGCAATCTTCATCATTGGCTTCCGCAGTTCACAGAGTTCCCATGTCCGTAAATGTCCGTGAAGGTGGATGTGGTACACTTAGCCATGAGTTTGTAAAGCATTGTATCACATGTCACACACATTATTTTCATACAACAGTCCTGTAAAAACACTCACTGTTATATGTTACTATAGTATATAGTCTGTTTGTTGGTCTTGGCTAGCTCGATTATCAGGACTATATCAAGCAGATAACCAGACTTCGGAAACATCCCTTGCTGTGCGCAAATAGTTAACCAAGGTAATTATTGAAAACAAAATTGGAAAATGACACATCAATGATACAGCCAATTGTTTACCTAGTTAACTGGCAATGACCACAATGGTGTTTTTAAGAACTACTGTATCAGTTAAGGTGAGCTTAGGCTTGACAAACTTTCTCGTAGAGGCAATTTTTCCATTAGATAATTCTTTTGGGAGAATTTCTATTTTACAAAATATGATAGTGACCAAAAAATACATGGGTCTGTGGCTTCTGGTTTTTCAGGGGTATTGGGCACTGCCACCAACTGTCACTGTCAATGGAGCCATGCCTGAAAAAACCCGTTCAAATCTGCCATGAGCTCTTCTATTTAATATGGTTCAGGAGTTACACTGAGCCACACTGACAGAATTAGAAAAGGTTTGGCCAATTCCATTGGTTCCATTGCACCAGACAAGCTCAATCAAGCACCACTAAAGCATTTGAAAGAAAACTTTGGTGTAGCCGCTGCACTGTTGGTTCTCAACACAGAGCACTAATACACATTTTCCAAGCAGGCGTCAGGGGTTACAGTTATATTTGGCAGCGTGAGCTACTGTAGAGTCGCAGGCAGCCAAGCAGTAGGACTGTACACCAACCGTATCCAGTATTAACATGTATAAACAGGCTTATAAATGGGCAGCTATTTGGCCCATTCGTTTTCATCCTCTTAACTGTAAACAAGCCCAAACAAGCCATGACACCAAAAATAACTGGAGATAAACAAACAAATGCAAATACACAGCAGAAGGTGAACTTAGAGGTTGGACGGGCTGAGGTCAGCTGACCTTAAATTACAGTCCCACATATGACTGTTTCCATTTTGTCATGTTCGCCTTTGTTCTGTATATTTTAGGTTTTCATCTAGTCAGACAAATGTCAATTAATGTTTGTATCTCTTCATCACGCCATCACTTTTAACACTTTTAGAGAGATAGTTCTCCTCAGAAAAGGTTTGTGAGGAGAGTGTCTACATAAAATGCACAATGCAAAAGGCTAAACCCAGTGAGTGCGTAAAAGTGGTTGAATGCTATAGTTATGACACTGACAACTGGTTGAAATGATGCCCAGTTTTGGTATGATACTTTTTTCCATTCCCTGCAGCTATGTAACCCATTCCAGGTAGATCACTCACTGTGTTGCCTCGGTGGGGGTCTCACCAGGTTACCGTGACCTCAGGACCCACTGGTTTTGTTTATTTTGGGCCCACATCTAACCTCTCTCCCTGGATGTCGGCTGTTGACTCTGTCACTGGTTTACAGCTCTTTGAGTAATACATCAATTGCTAACACACATAAATAATAGATGAACTGCCGTCCAAGCTAGGGTTTTGGATCCTTACAAGAACCTAGCTTGGGTAGCTAGAAGTATGGACCTGGTTCCAAGAGTAAACCTGGAATGGCACGATCGTATTGATAGGTTTCAACAGCCTCAGATGCTGCTGTATTACTCACAATGGTTGGACCGATATATTTTAATGAAATTACATAAAATGTACAGCAGGTCACTGTACTCAGTGAAGTCTGATTTACAATATGTCACTGTTTAATACTGTTGGTCATATATGGAAGGGCTAGAAATATGATACTAGATACCTAAATTCATTAAAAACCATAAAACCTAATAATGCAAGGCAGTTTTGGGGGCGAGGAGATTGAATGAAAGACAACGCATTAATATCCCGATTATATTTTCCTTCCTGGGCCTAATACTGTTTTTAAAACATAGGCAGGATTAAGATCTTGAGTCTAGCTCGTCTGAGATGAAACCATAAACTGGCACTCAAAGACATTTGTTCCTCTAACACACAAGCCTCCCCCCGGGACCCATTCACCAGTTGTTTATGATGTCGAAATTAATCTCACTTAGTATGGGGCTCTCCTTATGAGACGTGTGGCCCTCGGGGGGGCCGGGGGGACATAGAGAGAGAGGAGAGAGAGTGATTGAGCGACTTATTCAAATCCCCACTTAGAGATTAGAAAGCCTACTGACAAGCCTCCCTGCAACTTTGGAAGTCAGATTTTTTTTTACACATGTCACAAATGTGAGGTAATCCACACTTGAATTTACAAATTATTCTAAATAGAGCGACATTAGCTGACACAATCCCAGGAGACAACCCGAAAAGAGACAACCCCATAAGAGCCAACTCCATAGGAGACTACTTGATATGAGACAACCCCATAAGTGATGTTCCCATAAGAAACATTCCCCTAAGAGGCAACCACATAAGAGACAACCCAATAAGACGCGACCCCATAAGAGACAATCCCAACAAGAGACAACCCCATAAAAGACAACCACATAAGAGACAACCCAATAAGAGGCGACCCCATAAGAGACAATCCCAACAAGAGACAACCCCATAAAAGACAACCACATAAGAGACAACCACATAAGAGACAACCCAATAAGAGGCGACCCCATAAGAGACAATCCCAACAAGAGACAACCCCATAAAAGACAACCCCATAAGAGACAATCCCAATAAGAGACAACCCCATAAGAGACAACCCCATAAGTGATGTTCCCATAAGAGACAATCCCAACAAGAGACAACCCCATAAAAGACAACCACATAAGAGACAACCCAATAAGAGGCGACCCCATAAGAGACAATCCCAACAAGAGACAACCCCATAAAAGACAACCCCAATAAAAGACAACCCCCATAAGAGACAATCCCAATAAGAGACAACCCCATAAAAGACAACCCCAAAAAGAGACAACCCCATAAGAGACAACCCCATAAAAGACAACCCCAATAAAAGAAAACCCCATAAGAGACAATCCCAATAAGAGACAACCCCATAAAAGACAACCCCGTAAGAGACAATCCCAATAAGAGACAACCTTAAGAGACAAACCTGGGGGAAATAAACCTATGAGGGACATTCTGTGTGTACATCTCAACTTGTGAATTGTGATTGGGCCATTATTTATGGGGAATGGAGAGAGGCCTTTATATTCACAGCACATCAACACTCCCAATGCTGGTTAGCATAATTGACTGAATGATCAGACTTAATGATCTACATGGTTTTTATAAGATTAGATGGAGCATTTAAACGATGCATTGTTCTATACAGTTGTATGGTATTCCCTCCCTGATCCCTCGGTGTCCATTCCCTCTCATCTCTCTCCCTGTTATAATAGTTCAATAATATGTTGGAGTCATAGCTAAAAATCATAGTGAATGTACATGGTGAAAGCAAGAGAAGAGGTCTTTGTTCTGAGGCGCTGATGCCTATATATTTTCTTTTGGGGGGGGGGTGACACTCTGAGGTGAGTGGGGGAGTGTGTTACAAACAGAGGCATACAACGAACGGACTCAGAGAACCCTAAACAAAGTTCTAGAACCTTCTAGCAGCCGCTCGCTTCCAGTGGTGACAGGTAATGAGGGACTGGAATGTGACAGCCTGCCAAGCCAATCAATAACAGAGAACCGTGTTGGTCAGCCAAGCTGGTCAATACCGCACGTCATTGGAAATGACCGAACACCATGTCTTTCTTACTGCTTCAGGAGTGTTCCATTAGCCCCCGACTGGTGCGGCGTCTAAGATATTGCCTTGTAGCACAGCTGCATTACTGTGGCCAGGAGTTTAAGTCCCGGCTGCAGCAGACCGACATTACCCAGGGGTCCTGCAGTGGCAAACAAACACTGGCTCCACGCCACCCTGTGCGGATGAGGGGGGTGTTAGACAGGGCTGTCTTGTGTTGTGGCGCACTAGTGACTCCTTGGAGTAGGTCGAGTGCCTGCAAGCTCAATACTGGTTAGACCTGTGTAAATCTGCCCTTTGGTCTGATGTGTACGAATTTGAGATTTTTGCCACTAACCTCTATTTATTTGTGAGACTTGGAGTACGTGATCGAATTCAAGGCACACTCAACCAGCGTGACTACCACAGAATTGGACAGCGACACACCGTCCCATTTGGTTTGCACTTAATGGGACTATCATTTGTTTTTCAACGAGACAATGGCCCAAAACGCAGTGCAAGGGCTATTGGACCAGGAAGGAGGGCAATGGTGTTGCATAAGATGACCTGGCCTCCACAATCACCCAACCTTGACACAACTGAGATGGTTTGGGATGAGTTGGTTCAGAGTGAAGTAAAAAGTGTCAATGAGTGCTCAGCATATATTGGAATTTCTTCAAGACTGTTGGGAAATCATTCCAGGTGACTACCTCATGGAAATGGTTGAGAGAATGCCAAGGGTGTGCAAAGCTATCATCCAGGCAAAGTGTGGCTACTTTTGAAGAATCTAAAATATAAATAAATTTTGATCGGTTTAACACTTTTTGGCTACCACATCATTCCATATGTGTTATTTCATAGTTTAGAATCTTCAAAATTATGCTACAATGTGCAAAATGGTAAACATAAAGAAATACCCTTAAATGAATAGGTGTATTTAAACTTTTGACTGGTACTGAATTTATACGTGTGTGTGTGTATGTGTGTGTGGGGGGGGTGTGTGTCTGTGTGTGTGTGTGTGTGAGTGCGTGTGCAAGCGTGTTTGTGTCCCAGGCAGCTGTTTACTCCTGAGTTTCAGAGAAACAGGTGCACTAGACAAAGATATAGCTAATGCTTCTAGATCTGGGTTGCTTATATCACATTTAGGCTTTGAAACCTTCTATGCAAATGAAAACAGCCTTACAGAATTCCTTAGCCTTTGATGCTTGTCAATTATTAAAGAAATTACTGTAAAATTACTGGTGTAGAATATATAGAATAAGTTATACCAAAATTACACCAAGTTTTGTTGAGGACTGAAAGTGAGTTCTAGAGTGCACAATAAATGGAACAGTTAGATGTCTTCGGGACAGTTGGATGCCATCCGGAGAGTTGAATGTCTTCCGGACAGTTAGATGTCTTCGGGACAGTTGGATGCCATCAGGAGAGTTGAATGTCTTCCGGACAGTTGGATGTCTTCGGGACAGTTGGATGTCTTCAGGACAGTTGGATGTCTTCAGGAGAGTTGGATGTCTTCGAGACAGTTGGATGTCTTCGGGACAGTTGGATATCTTCCAGAAAGTTGGATGTCTTCAGGACAGTTGGATGTCTTCGGGACAGTTGGATATCTTCCAGAAAGTTGGATGTCTTCAGGACAGTTGGATGTCTTCGGGACAGTTGGATGCCATCAGGAGAGTTGAATGTCTTCCGGACAGTTGGATGTCTTCGAGACGGATGTCTTCGGGACAGTTGGATATCTTCCAGAAAGTTGGATGTCTTCAGGACAGTTGGATGTCTTCGGGACAGTTGGATGCCATCAGGAAATTTGAATGTCTTCGAGACAGTTGGATGTCTTCTGGAGAGTTGGATGTCTTCGAGACAGTTGGATGTCTTCTGGACACTTAGATGTCTTCCGGACAGTGGGATGTCTTCAGGACATATTTACGGGACACCAAATCAAGATGAAAAGGCCAAGGAACCACAACACAACATTTAGAAAGTGTTAAATGGCAGCATTTAGGAAGGAGTTTATGCAGCTTATAAAACAATTGACGACGACTAACAACAAGATTAAACATATTCTAGCAGAGAATTTTTTGTTTTTGTTTATTTTAAAAGTTTTATAAGAGAATGTATGCTTTTTCTGTTTGCTTTTACTAGTTCTATTTTCATGTAGAACTTTATAACTAATTGAAAGAACAACAGGGTCACATCTCAACCAACACATCTCAAGCATATATTCATTAATAAACACAATAAATAAAAAAATAATACTAGTAACTGTTTGTTAAATGTTGTTGTTTGCATATTGTGGTATAAGTGGCATAGACACCTTCGTCCTGTACATTACTGCAACACCAGGTTTAGTCCCTGTTTATCCCTCACTGAGAATGGTTGTACATAATTGTTGTGTGCCTCAGAATTTGATATTTACTTTGTACATTCAGCCCCCCCCCCACCCCATGTCTTTGTCCCTCCATCCTCCACTCGTCCCTCCAATTCCCTATCACCTTGGTCAGGTCCTTTCCTTATTCTCTCTATCACCTTCTCTGTTCTCTCTCCTCACTATCTTCCATATCTATTTCCATACCCTGAATATTGCTCCCTCTTACTTCCATCTTTCATCATCAGCGTTATTCTTATCATCCCATCCTCATCCCATCCTTATCACTTCAGACTCTGGTTGTGTAACAGGCTGTCTCCTTTGCACTCACATTCCTCCCTACCCCATTTTCTCTCTCTCAATTTTACCCATCTCTCTCTTCCCCATCTCCTCCAATCTCACTATCTCTCTCTTCCCCACCTCCTCCGATCTCACTATCCCTCTCTTCCCCATCTCCTCCCAACTCTCTCTCTCTCTTCCCCAATTCCTCCCTCTCTCCTCTTTTGGGATGAGGTGACCCTACCTGTCAGCTGCTGGATTCTTCCCTGTTGTTCTGACACCAGCTTCTCCATTCCTAATCATCCTCCTCCTTTTCCTCAATCCTAACCCTTCTTTCCTTTCTCCTCCATTCTAAATCCTCCTTCACCTCGTCATTCAGCACCTCCATCACCACCAACCCCACGATCCTCCACCTCCTTTTCCTGCTTCCCGTGACGAGTGTATATGTGGGCGGGCCCTTACTCAGCTCACGCCTCACTGGCCTTGAAGTGATCCTTACATAATTGCCAACTGTCTCCAGTCATTAGGGACAGCATTTAAAAGAGACATGCTCCACCGACAGCTGGGTCCTCTTGCCTTTGCCTGCCTTTCAGATTGCATTTGCTTTAAAGGCGCAACTAAGTTATATTTAACTCAAAGCCTGACACGAGCACAGCCACCGCGGTCAGGCAGGGTCCTCCTACCTCCCATTGCACCTCCTCCAAGTATGTGGTGAACACAAAGCATCCCGAAGCATCCCGAAGCATGCATGAGGAGGGGTTTTATGCCATTTTGGGGAAGCGCGTGTTTATTGCCTGGTTGAGAAGAATTTTGAGGGTTTTTTCCGCAGTAAAATGAAGATCTTTAAAGGCAGAAATTGCATAAATACAAGAAACGACTATTTTAAATGAAAACATTAAAACAAAACGTTTCATGTGAAATCTCACGAGCAAAATGTCTATTTTCAAACCATGCCAAATCCACCCGTTCACCAAGCACGTACATACAAGCATTGTGTTCTGAGGCATCCTAGGAATCCTTCTAAAGTTGCCGTGTGAGTAAGGAACATGCCCTGAGACAGCTGGGTCACGTCCTGGCATCTATAGACGGAGAGACACAGCTGCCCTGCAGATGAGAACGCCAAGCGAAGACAGGAGGGGAGCCCGCTCCGTCAGTCTGACACCTGATAGACACAGAAAGCATATTAACAATGTTTGCAAACTCAAATGCATGAAGCTTAGCCCTCTTCAAAAACTACACATACGTAATAACAAAGCATTTACAAATGCATTCATTAATAATTTCGATGAGCACCAGTCTTTAACACATTTGAATTTCACATTGATTCCTAAGTCCATCCAGGACATACTTAATATTGCTCCTTATAAAGCATGTGACCTGACCTGAAGTGTGGGCTAAGATGAATATGCCATAATAGACATTAAGCATTACTTGATGTTCCCTAATGTCTCAAAAATTGCCTCATGAATATTTTAAGGATGATAGGCACACAATGCAGATAATCAATAAGAAATTATATTAAAAAGCTTATTGTAACTCGGTGACACATCTAAATCTTTATACGTCGTTGAGACATCTAAATTGTTTGTCAGACAAATGTTAAAGTGACTGTATGGAGGGCCCTACAGGGGGAGAGTTGGTTTGAATATGAACTGCTGGTGCTGCAATTCACCTACCTTCCACAAGGAGAATATATTCACCTACCTTCCACAAGGAGAATATATTCACCTACCTTCCACAAGGAGAATATATTCACCTACCTTCCACAAGGAGAATATATTCACCTACCTTCCACAAGGAGAATAAATTCCCCTAGCATCCACAAGGAGAATAAACTCCCCCAGCTTCACAGGAAGAATTAATTCCCTTAGCTTCCACAAGGAGAATACATTCCTCTAGCTTCCACAAGGAGAATAAATTCCCCTAGCTTCCACAAGGAGAATAAATGCCCCTAGCATCCACAAGGAGAATGAACTCCCCTAGCTTCCAAAAGGAGAATGAACTCCCCTAGCTTCCAAAAGGAGAATAAATTCACCTATATTCCACAAGAATGAATTCCCCTAGCTTCCACAGGGAGAATACCTTCTACACATGACTCCTTTGAAAATATATTTTTTTAATAAATGCTTTGTTGTGTGTAGTTGGCCTCACCCTTCATTCTAGCCAATCTGGATATAAAAAGGAAATTGTTTAAAGACTAGAAACAACCCCCCGCTTTAAACACAATCCCTTGTTTCTACCATATTAGCCTCAATTGATTTGGTCAGACATGTTACATACACAAGAATAGTTCCATTTATATATTGTCTACTAAGTGAGGAAGAACAACACGCAAACATTTATTTTAATAAGCTTTGGGTAATGTTGTCGTTGTTGTTTTTGGGACACTAGCTGCCCTCGGGGGACCTTGTGGTATAAAAGGAGGGGCCAGACACAATGGGGGGGTCACGCTTCTTTTTAAACATTGTGAGAGGGCTTTTCTTTTTCGGACAAGACCGTGGCATTAGCCAGAGAGACAAAAGGAGGTGAAGATGAGGAGGCCCTCTCCCTCCACTCTCGCCGTCATCTCCTTTCACCAGAGTGGCCTGTGGGGGCCGAACGGAAGGAGGGGCAGGAGAAGGAGGAACAAGAGTATGTTTGGCCCGGTGAGATGCTTCAGTAGATCAATATTCCACACAGTGGATGTGCCCAGACTAGGATGGGACCCCCTTGGGTCCCAAGGAATTAGTCACACATGATGGACAAGGATTTTTTCTCAGAGAATGAATGTTCTGATCCATGGAAGAGGGCTGTAGGACGGTCGATTCAACAGCGTGCCTTTGTGCTTTGTTTAGTAACGAGGACAGAAGAGTGGCCTAACTTGTCTTCACTCATTGGATGTACAGTTATTCTTCATACCCAATCACTCTTTTTTTTATCACATCCGATCCAACATTTTCCATAAGGAATATGCCCTTTCGTGTGACAAGACTTCAGTTTAAAGAGATGGTTCAGAGATTAAACCTGTTCAGATATAATTTCCGCATCTTGTTATTAGGCCATGGAGTAATACCAAGCAAGAATGGTAAAGTACTGAAACATACAGCAAACCGATACGTGACCCTTCAAATTGCCCACAGTCTAGTTAATTTTAACAATCTATTCACCACTGAACTAAAGCTTTGACAAGCTCCACGAATGGAGACCAATGGAGAGAACATTAACTGAATGTTTAGGTTTTTTATGGAAAAATGTACATGTACAGAAGTACTGTTAGACATTTCATTTAGCAGTGGAAGTTGTTGTGCAAGCAGGCATTGCTGCTGTTGTTGTTGTGGAACATCTGCTTTGGCGTGACCTCATTCAGGGTCAAGATTACCTTCGTGCCTGGGTTTTGAATTTACAGGGGGACACACGGATGGGAATAATCTCGAAGTCCTGGGGTTGTGCTAGTCAATAAACTCACCTGTGGTGAGGGTCAGGGTGTGGTGGAAATCAGATGATCCGGGGGAAACAAACACAAGTGCGTGGTTCGCAGATGTTCAGTACACTTTCAATAACAGCAACATATTGAGTAATTATTCACTGTAACCAGCCATATAACCTTAACGTCCAGAAGGGAAGTTGACCCCACATGTAACCTTTCCAAGCCATTCCATAAACAAACATCAACTGGTCGAGCATTTTCCACTGACCTGTGTTAATAGTCTGCGGTCTCGTGGCTTGTGATAGATTTTTCTGCTCTGGATTAAGAAACCCAGTGGATTATATTTTGTCAGAAGTAATTCGGATTGGAGTCACATATACAAATACATTTAACATATTTTGTATATACATGATTTAGACCCAAACTTAAACTTCACCTGAACCTGGACATCAACCACCTTTTTGAAAGTTACAGACATTTAATAGAGGTACAATCTGTTATTCAGCACCACAGATGCAGTCGGATCGAATTACAAGAAAATCTCACGGGTCAGTGAACTGGACACAGTGGATATTTGGTGAAGTTGCAGGGAGAATTTAATCTTGGGAAAGGACATTTAATATGCTACCACCATCAGAGGAAGTATTTCATCTTTTATCAGAGGACGAATATGATCTACCATCAGAGGAAGTATATGATCTACCATCAGAGGACGTATATGATCTACCATCAGAGGAAGTATATGATCTACCATCAGAGGAAGTATATGATCTACCATCAGAGGAAGTATATGATCTACCATCAGAGGAAGTATATGATCTACCATCAGAGGAAGTATTTGATCTACCATCAGAGGAAGTATATGATCTACCATCAGAGGAAGTATTTGATCTACCATCAGAGGAAGTATATGATCTACCATCTATAGGAAGTATTTGATCTACCATCAGAGAAAGTATATGATCTACAATAGGAGGAAGTACAATCTTTCTGTGATTTATTGAAATCCACATTGCACCTCACATTAAATATTTGAAGAAAACACAGATACACAGGAATTATTACACAAACATATGGCTTGATTGTGATCAAAATTAGTTATTCTTATACCTTCTCTTATACTTTCTTGGATTTTCACTAATGACTGCAGACCTGGTATTGGCTGCTTCATTAAGATCTATGGATAGGGGAGCTAACATTTTACCAACACATCAAACTGCAGTGAACAGGTAAATAAACTAGTTAATGCCCCTTCAGTGAACACACTTCATGTGAGGTCGTCTTCCACCTCAGACCAGAGAAAAGGGTTGAAGAAAGTCATTGTCCACCTACCTCTGCCTAATTCTAAACATGAACCTGAAACATGAACTGTAAACATAGGTAGCAGTTGCTTATCAACTGACTGTACTTGTGGCTAGCAGTTGCTTATCTACTGACTGTACCGGTGCGGCTAGCAGTTGCTTATCTACTGACTGTACCGGTGGATACCAGTTGCTTGTCAACAGTGTGTACCTATGACCAGCAGTTGTTTATTAACATATAGTTTGTTGATAGAATGACCTCTGTAGACTTCCTACATAAAGTGAACCTGGGCTAATTTATGTGGGCATACAGATGCAAAACAACAGCATGTTGTTACTACAGTGTTGTTACTACAGAGGGTCTCAGTGAGTGATGTGGGATTGCTTCATTTCCTATTGAACTACTTTGCACTTTCCATTTTCCATTAGTGACTCACTAAAGTAGCTCAGTGCTAATGATTCTCTGATAGAGCAAACATTTTGAATTCAGACCCAACATCCACAGTACTTCTGACAAATCTGTAAACAGATGTGAACAAACTAAAGGCAACGCTAAAAACATTTGTCATTAAAAAGTGTTTAACGGTGGCCTAGGTGGCCCAGACCTCTGCCTCCAGTGTGCAGGCACTGCTGCAGTTTGAATCTGGCCCCCAACTTTTCCAGTGAAACCTTCCAGTGTCCTCCATCTCCACTGTCGTTGTCAATAAAAAAAAAGGTGCGAAAGCCTGAAGCAAAAAAATTCTTTCAATATCACCATATTGCCTGATCACAGTTTAACGACAAGCCAATTTGTCAAGGGCCAGCAAGGTTTTCCCCACAAGATACACACACTGTTAGTGTGTGCCTGTGATCCCATCCCAATGCCTGCCTATGTGAAATTGATCATTTCTGTCTGAAAGTTTAGTGAGACCATCGCAAATGTATCAAACCTTCTCCCTGGGTATAAAAAGCTCAGTGTCAATATCACGACAACCAATTAGTCATCCGTTGGGAGTTCTGAGTTTAGCAGCCAGCTCGGCTTCCGCGCCTGATGCACCCAAACAAAGGACATCTTTAACAACATGGCGGGGATGATTCTCATGCAAAACGGGGAAGCTCCTCTTTCAGATCCGCGTGGATGAGGGTTGGCGCGTAATTACAACTAAGGGGTCTCAATGGCATCATAATAAGTGGAGACGCCCAGTGCAGAATAGGATTGTTGGTTCAAAACATGTCGAGGTTCTTATGGCAATGAGGTTCCTCTCCGCTGCCTCTCATCAGCCCACAATGGGACCGGGTTAACAATGGAGCCTTGCTGGGCCCCTTATTGCGGTTGTGTGCTGTGTGTTTGATTAGGTCTGGGAGGAACCTCTCCTGATCCTTTCTCTCCTCCCCCCAACGGGAGGAAGTGAGGTGTACAGATGACAAAAACGAAGGGGGTCTGGAGAGCATAAAGAAGCAGCCGGGCTAATCACAGGCCCTAAACTACAGGAAGTTTCCTTATGCAGTGACCCCCCCACCAGGCCGCGGAGGAGAGTTTAATCAGTGTCGGACCCTGAGGTCGGAGGGGAAGCGGAGCGCTGGGAAAGAGTGGTGGCGTTACTTGACTGCCTGTAGACGTGGAAGGCCCACTCAATCTAGGAATAAGGGGAGGGGGAGGAGGAGAAGGTGCTGTAGGAGTGTCACATTGGCAGTCCTTCCACAGCTTGCGATTGGTTTCACGGCCTTCATATTACTCAGCCTGTTTACGTCGACGGCTTCGACGCACTGAATATTGCAGATAAAAGGCCCAGATCACCAGTGGTCAGTGAATAATATCTGATCCAGTAACTATAAAATGCCTATGATACAGCGCGCAATTTTGAGTAGGTCACTGATCAACATCGCCGCCGTTAACAGTCATTAGAGTGCTAGAGAACCAATCATCAGTGTTCTTTTACCCGTGGAATTCCTGATGCTGAATATACATAACTCCTTTAGCCCCAGACAACCACCATTAGATCAGAGACAGTCCTAATGAGAGCTGTGCTACTTGTTCGACTCATTACCGGGGCCTCGGGCGGTTTCGTCCGCCAGCTTGCCTCTTGTATCACAAAGAATCCGCCGCACGTGACCCCAGCTGTGCTTTGGGGCTTGTGCACATTGACAGCATCCATGCAACTCCGGCTTGTCGCTCTCATCCTCAACTACAGCTGTCTGTGTGACTCAGTGGCGTGCTCCGGGAGCCGCACGCGAATAGAGCGCATGACTACAGATGAACGCATGGTTGAGAAGACAACTGTCGTCTTCCCAACGGGCTAACGGCCTGTAGAATTAACCCTGGCGCAAACCACTGTTGCACCTTTGGACCTTCTGTACGGTGTTGCTGTGGGCCTAGGTCCAAACGTGTGTGATTTGCTGTGGCTCCTTTCCCTAACGGCTGTAAGGATTATCTGTGAGAAGTATGGAGAGAGAGGGCTGTGTTTTTTAAGAGGGGTGCCATCAGCTGAGGACGAACCACCAGCCTGACCAGAGAGACTCAGTGAGCAGATTTTTGCCCAACTCATTATACATAAAACACATTCAGTTGAGCAGACCGGGTGGGAATGAGGAGTTGAGTTTGAGCACCAAAAAGCAGGCAGAGTGGAGCCTGAAAGACAGACAGAAGTCTATAAATAGATTCTTTACATTTTCTGCGGTTGAAATGCCTCATGTGTAAAGTTTAGTGTCAGGCCTCTTTAATGTTAAATCCAAGAAAATCTTGTTGATGTCTTGCTATTGAGGTTCTCTTCAAATGTTAAACATTATGCTTCTATAGAATAATACATGGAATACAGAAATAGAATGCTTAGAATGCATAGTGAATATACCATAGCAAATCATTATTTCAACCATTGGTACCATTAAGTTATTCAGAGGATATAATAATCTAATAATATTTTTTTTTAAATCTAGTTTAGTGAGACTAAATTAGTTCCAAGCAAAATCTGGTTTGACACACAAATCTGTTGTTCTAGGTCAGGATGAAATATATTCTAAAAATTGTCTCTGAGTCAAAAGATGTTTATCATTATCATTTACCACATTTCTGGATACTACACAGAACACCATCTGAACCATCAACACTGGAATGAAACACTGGAATGGAACCCTGGAATGGAACACCCGACTGGCACACTGCAATGGAACCCTGGAATGGAATACTGAAATGGAACACTAGAATGGAACCCTGGAATGGAATACTGAAATGGAACACTAGAATGGAACATTGCAGTGATTGAAGTCGTTGTGTTAGAGGGACGGAAAACAAAATGGTCACAGGAAGTGATTCAGTCCAGGATCCATTCTTTCAGCTTCTCATGTTCTCAAACAGCATCATGCAGAATTTACACAAAATCTACCGACAGTATTTGGTAACCAGTGCATGCTGGGAACTACAGACCACACCAGGAACACAGAACACTAAAAGCAGGGGTTCCTTTGAGCGCTGCACAAACCAACCATTAGAAAGTCCCCCAGGACAATGCCAGGCCCGCAGAAATAATTCATTAATGTCTACAAGCAAACCTCTCTCTACACTCACCAGGAAACAGAACTCCTCACTTCTCAACCCTGTATCACTGTGACATCACGAAGCCCACATTCTCTCAGTGGGGAAAGAGAGACAGAAATCGAGAGATTGATCTATCCCACGGAGACAGGAAGTTGTAAGACATGACTACAGGTGCACACCGATAAGCGTTGTAAAAAACTAATTGTTTCTGTAGAATTTAATTTGGCACCAGAAGGTCATAGGTCCCTAAGATCTCAGAAGCTATCCAGCTGCACCACAGACAGCACAGGAAGGGGGTTCAAGGCTGAGTGGGCCTGGTTGTACCCGCGAGACAACATGCAGGCAAGCGGCAAACAGGCCCTGTAAGGACCCTAGGCAGTATGTGTGTGCATTTAACTGAGGAATATTGGACACTGGATGTTCAGCATATGGCATCCCTGCCTAGCCAGTACCATTCTATCATTTGGATCTTGAATGCAGGGCTTAGCGAATCACAACGTTTTTTCCACTAATATGCTTTTACGAGCTGTGGCGTTGATGAAAACAGATCTCGACTAATGCCAGAGTTGAAATCAAAGTGTGAATAGTGATCACAGACGTGCAGGCTTCTGAAATTACCACAATGCTTTGTGTGTTCACCATCCTCGTAGTTATCAGAGTTTGTCATGTATGACAGATCAACGCGATTGGAGGCGCCAATTATTCCCTGATCCACAGCTCCGAAACCTGGCAAGTCAGCTGAAATGAAAGAGTTGACCACCATTAGGAACGATTAAATCAGTGGCTGGTCCCATGTCGGGGGAAAAATACAACCAAGATCACACAAGGCACTGCTGCCTAAACAATGACTAAAGTGCCTATAGTTTGGTGGAGGTGCTCTTCTTGAAATGCCGTGGTGACGTCTGATCGTTTTGGCCGGTTTGGCATCGCTGGCGGTGGACTCTGGGTCTGACAACACTCCAGTACTCAGAATAGGTGTGACGAATCTGGGTTTTCCACGTGAGCTAAAACCTAGTCCTTCAGCAAGCCTCTAGGCCTCAGAGAAGGATGATAATTAGACGATCATGGTCCTACTTAAAGGAGCAATTAGCAGTTGAAACAACAACCAAGTGTCCTCCCGGCTCCTGTAAAAAAATGAGGAGTGGAGCTGGAAATATTTAACAAATCTCTAAATCTGGGGAGCTGGGAATGTGAATACTTTCCATCTATTAAATAGATGTTATAGCTTCAACCATGTTTTAAGAGCATGTAGTGTTAGTTCAAAACCGTGGAAGTAAAAAACTGTTAATTGTATGGGGAGTGACTGTTGAACTAAGGTCTTGAGGCATCTGTAAGTTATATTCTTCAAGCATTAATGCAAACAGAAAATTCATAATTCATAATTAATTTATAATTCAGTAAACATGGTGGTAATTTTAGGTAATCTTTGCTACACAGTGACTGGAACTTATCTGCTAACCTGATGTATTTTAATTTCGTTTCTTAATATTTGGTTGCACAGGAAAGAATCTATGACTATAACAATGCGTTATAAAACAAAAATAAATCAACATAATATTTTTACTTTAAACCGGCACTATAACGAATGTCTATACCAGTCCTGTGTCACACAGACAACCCAACTAGAGACAATGTCCTCTACTGTAAAGCTCTCCGCCTCCATGGTTGTATTGAGTCATTGATGACTGTCCATCTCTCTTCTCAGGCACAGGATGTTGTTTATAACAGTGTGTTTATTTAATCTAGATAAGCAACTGAACAGACTGCTATGGTCCCAGTGAGAGAAGCACAGTCCATTTCCAAAAGATGTCTTATCCTTCACCCTTTCTCTTTCACACACGTTTTAGCTGTGTTCCCCTGTTTCTGAAGTGTCCAAGGTATTCTGCCTTAAAGCAGAGCCAACTAAAAATGATTGTGCTGCAGCATGTATTGTAGATCCAGACCGTTTCAGTTTGTTTACTGTGAAGAAAAATAATTAGACTGTTTTAGTCTTGTTTGTTTCATTGGACCTCCGAGGTAAATCCTGATTCTTCTTTGCCCAGAAAAACAAATTTTAGCTGAAGCTGATGAGCTGGGCAGAACAACCATGATTTTCAGCTGTGCTTTTTTTTCAGATAATGTTTTTCAGCTTCTTCCAACATATTCACAAGACAGAGGTTAACTTGAGCATTTTTTTTTTTTTTACAAATATTTGTTTTAATGTTAACATAAGATGTCTAATTGAACTTTGAGATGAAGCATGTGGATTTCTGAGAAGTAGTGATGTCCATTTGGTTCGGCAGTACAGTCTTTCTGGTTTTGTATTTTCTTACCCACAGCATTTTCAATTAGATTTTGACGGATTCAGCTTAATTTACTAATATTGTTTCAATGGCTTAAACAATGTTGGATAACATTGGTTATCAGTACTTATCTCTGTAAAGCCCCTAAACATTTGTGGGATGTTTCAGTCATCTTCTGGGTGGCATTCTTGGTCAGCTTTCAAATATACCTTCACAGACATTTGGAAACCAAACCTAAAGGCATGGTTCAGTTAATAGAGCCTTCACAGTAGTGGTATGTTATACACTTAATTTATAATTGATTAAACATAAATACATTAAACATATATCGAAACAAACATACACACACACACATATATATATATATATATATATATATATATATTTACCATCAATCTACCCACAACATGAGGATAAAGGGAATTTTTAGACACAAAATCACAGAAAATAACAAATTACTGAAAAGATAATTCACATCTTCTGATAGGTAGGTAGGAATGCAAAGCAAATGTTTGAACGTTTGCAGCTATTCTGTTTTCTTTGTTCCTCAGGCACAGATATCTCGTGGTCTACAATTAGTAGCAATATAGGCAGACTCTACTGCACACTCAGAGTTAATTGGTGAATGTGCTGGAGGCAAAAGCCAAAATTGGAGAGATAAGAAAAGAGTCTTACTCTTCCAGTCAGATGCAAATATATTTAAATGCAAATGTATTCAATTGTTTCAGAGCTTTTGGTCAGTCAACCTCCATCAGGGCAATTAGAAGCATAAATGGGAAGCAATACCACCATTTTGGTTTTAGACTAAAAATACAACATTTAAATACAACATTTAAATACATATAATGACATTTTGTTAGGCCGGTCTCGTTTTAAATCCTCTCATCAAAAGAGATGACAGTATAATAATGTTTCAGGCACATGTTTATCTCAGAATGGTCTCCATCCTGTCATAAAAAAGAAGGACTTGCATATTCTGTCTAAATGTAAAAGTAAAAAAGCTTAATTAATTTGGATATTTGCACATATTACATTTTCTTTTAGAGAAAAAACTAGATAAAATTTTTTTCAGGTGCTAACACTAGTAGAATAATAGCAAAGGACTTAATGAGAACCAAAACGAAGAACACAAGACTAACACACTGCCCAGTTTTGCAACATAACTCAGTTTAGATAAATGACACAGACTAAAATTTGCAGAGTGGCTGGGTTGAAGCTACATCGCCTTATGCTCGAATGAGCATGTAGGCCAAACGCCATGGATCCGCGATACACCCAGAGGTGAGGAGTGCACAGCGCTCGTATACACACGTCAGGCAAGCTTCACTGCCTCCCAGTGACACTGGCCCTGCCAGGGACAGAAAGACATCCTGCAAGGCACACAGCTGAATAAAATCATCCCTCATATGGGCACACAAAGCTGCATTTATTATGAAAAGATGCTGTTGACACAAAGACGGAGAATAAATGTTTTTTTTAGGAAAAACATTAATTAGGTCATGTTTTCTTCTTTTGATTTAAAATAGTGGTCAGGTATAGAAAAATGCTTAATGGTTCAAATATTTTTTATGATGACTATTATTTGCTAATATGTACCTTATGTTATCAAAACCACTTGTTTTCATGGCTGACTTAGGTATGAATGTGATTCTACAAATAGATTATTTCCGTTCAAGCAACATATTTCACATCCAGCACAAAACACAAAAAAAATGAGTGTGTTATTTATAACACAGTGCATCTTCAGATGACTGATTGTTAGGCAGTTGGTGTAGCCAACTTCTGAGTGATAAATAGTCATCTTCTTCATTTTGTTTGTTTTCTTTTTGTGATGATACCTACTTGACTGACCTCATAGGTGCACAGATGTTCCTCCTACAACACCTATACTGTAATCCAACCATTGCGCACCAATTAGAAATTGACGACAATAGCAAAAGTTGTCATCATCCTTTTTAAAATATCTAAATGAATAAATCACTGAAATTACCACAGAATCTATCCATTAAAATAAAATGTTGTAAGCTAGCAAGTGGCCCAAAACAAAGCTAGGGAAGCCCCTGTTGTAAAAGCCAGCTCAGTCACACCACTACCTGTTTGCCAAGTAATGTGATGCAAAATTAAGTAAAACAGTTGAGACAAATGAATATGGATGATTGGGCTGATTTCAGTTATCATCCCGCTACCATCAGATGCGCGTATCCAGAGCAACTAACAGTTGTAAGGGCTCAGTGACATTGCCATACTGAGGAGACAAAAGCAGGGAGTAAAGAGGGAGGGAGGCACGAAGGGAGAAGGCGAGGAGGGCGGAAGGATCAGGGATAGTTATAGACTGGGATTAGGAGCCCTCTGACAGCCCTCGGTGAAGATCAGGTCCATCCAAGTCAGTTTCTTAAGACCTTGTTAGACCGCTGAGCGAAAGGCCCCATTCTGTCTCCATCCTCATCATTATGCGACTGGGCTATTCTTCACATCGAACGTGCTCCTGGAATTCACTCAGGGTTTATTTGAGGTATGTTAACCTTTCCCCACCGGGCTCATTAAGATTCCCTCAAGTACATAAAACTGAGGGATTCAATAACCTGAATGCAGATGGGAGAACGAATGAATGTTTCCCTTTAAGAAATAACGGTGACAACAGTTGCCTGTCCTTTGTGAACAATCACATAATCTCAGCTGCTTTCTAGTTGACTTGCAATCACCTCTCTTTACCAGTTTCTATTTGAATAGTTATAATGACATAATTTCAACAGGTTTCCATTTGAATAGTTGAAATTACGTCATCTCAACCCACAGCTAGTTGAAAAGTTGTAAGGATGTCATCTCAACCAATGGCTAGTTGTAGAGTTTTGTCCATTAGGTATTGGTCAGGATGGTTTTTACTCGCTGTTGAGAGATTTAAATGTTTCTGGCAGTGGTTCTGGTCTGACAGGAGGTAAGCATGGGAGGACTGTCCTCCATCTTCTCTCAACAACATGACTCGTTCTTCCAGTAAACCTTTGTACACAGAACTGTGTCAGGGCGCATCAAACTGCTTTTCTACAACAGCTGACACAAAGAGAGAAGGGGTGAAACAACAGCCTGTCACACCGCTTTTTCCATTCTCCCTCCCTCTTTCTCTCTGTTTCTCTTTCTATGTCCTCCTCCTTTCTTTCAGTTTTTTGTTCCTGTCTTTTCTCATTCTAACTAAAGTAACTACAATATGTACACTCACTTCTTTCCCCTTCTCCTTTTCCAATTTCTTCGTAATACTCTCTATTGGCCTCTCTCTGTGTATATGTATCTCTTCATATGTATCTCTGTCTCTCTCCCTTTCTATAAACTATATCTAGTGAACTCCAACAATATTTGGATGGTGAAAATATTTATTTTCTTGGCTCTCTATTCCAGCCCCTTGTTTTTAAAATGATACAATTACTACAGTGTCACTGCCAACTGTCAACTTTTAATCTCTGGGTATTTTGATATCAAATAAAGCACTTAGAAAATGATAACGTGCTGGAAGTATTGTTATGGTTTGGCACATGTATGGTTGGCTGAGACTGGGGCTGACTCTGTGTTCTTCATTGATGATTCAACTGCTGAGAGTAGCAGCAGGATTCATTCTGATGCGTACAGAACACTCTTGTCTGCTCAGATTCAACCAAAAGCATCAAATTTCTTCATTGTGCCACAGGATTATGACCTCAACCAACAGCAAAGGACTATGTCAGGGCCAAAGAGTGAAGGTTATTGACTGACCATGTCAACCACCTGATCTGAATACAATTGAGCATGCCTTACATATGCCAGACAAGACTGAAGGCAAAAAGACAAACAGGAAGTGAATATCACGGTACTACAGGCCTGGCCGAGCCTCACCAGGCAAGACACTAACGGTGTGGTGATGTCTATGGGTCACAGACTAAAGCCAATCATTGGATGCAAAGCATGTGTAACCAATCAAATTTCATCAATCAGTCAAATGTATTTATAAAGCTCTTTTTACATCAGCAGTTGTCACAAAGTGCTTTTACAAAATACCCAGCCTGAGTGTTTTGTAAAACCAAATTCTACACAAGACTACTTAATCGTACATAATGTTGATGACTTGAAATGTATTTGTTATGTTTAAATGGGGGGTCTATGTAATGAAGTGCGGTAAATTAGAAATGGTTCATTTAATCTGAAAACACCCTTAAATTATCTCTATCAATTTAATTTAAATTCAATTACATTTTCAATGTATAGGTCCTTCCTGGCGTGGTAAATATTTTTTTTATATTGCCAAATGCAAGTGGAAAATAAGAAGGATTAGTAAAAATAAAACTGAAATCAACATTTCACAAAACAGGAAATTAACAGGAAATTTATAATAGCATTTCACATGTTAAATTATTAGCTATGTACAATTATAGTATTAATATTTTAATACTATGAAATTAATATTTTATTGCAGCGTTTCACACATTTTTCAAATCTCTTCCATTGAATTCTATTCTACATCCATCTTTGTCTCTCTCTCTCTCTTTTCTCTCTCGTGTATTGTCTACCTCTCCCTCAATTCAGATGTAATTTTAAAGGGCTTTACTATCATTGGGAAGAAAAAAAAAAGAAGAAATTTATATTGCCATAGCAAGTGGAACATTTCTTTAGACTTTTCTCTCTTTCCTTCTCAATGTCTATTGTCTGTGTTCTATCTGTGCTGGGTGATGAGTCCCCCTCTGCCCCCCTCCCTAACGACTGTTTCCCACCATCCGCCGCAGAGACCTACACCTCCTCAACCACAGCTTTAACGGTTTTAACCACTTCCTCCTCCTCCACTCCGCGCTCAGCCCTGCTGCTGGGTCGGAAAGAAGCTTCACGTCTGCAGCTTGCAGCTGCCGAGCCGATGGGCAGACCCCGATAACATCACGGAGGAAAGTGGAGCTGCTGCTCTGAAGCATGCGGAGGGAGCTTTAGGGCGGGAGGGAGGGACGGACGAGGGAAGGAGTGGGGCTGGGAGGGAGGGAGGGAGGGAGGGAGTGACGGACAGAGAGATGTAGAGGTGTCACGTGCCAGGCATGTGTTGAACCATCAGATGTGTAGGATTCGCCTCAGCGGGGTCCATTTATATAGGTCAGAGTACCTCTGTCCCAGGTAGTGTGTCAGCTCACTGACAAGCTGCAGCTCATAACCTCCGATACACTTTACAGCCTCGCGGGCCTGACTGAAACTCACAGTGAGTCACTCTCACAAAAGGAGAGCAGAGATCTAGTTTTGGTTTGAAAAACTGCCTGCATAAGTGAGGACTTACGGAAAGACCGGAGGCCGTAATCCCCGAAATGACAGTAGACTGGAAATCCATCCTGGTCTCCCGACAAGCACGATGCCTTTTCTGAAGAGGCACCTGGTCCTCATCCGCTGTATCAGGGAGCCCCTCTTCTCATGGAACACGTCATGAAACGCCAGGGAGTGAACAAACGCTTTACTCAGTCTGGCCTGTCCATTGCCCCTTTGTCTCCTCACACACACACGCTTGCGCGTGCACACACATACACACACACACACGCTCATCTGCGCCACTCCTGTGAAAGAAAGGAACGGCGAGGAAAGACAGGATGGACAAGATAAGCACAATAGAGAGGTAGAGCAAGTTGATCGCAGGCCAACAGAAAACCTTCAATATGTGATGCATATTCCAACTTGTGCCGGCTTAGTTTAAAATATTGGAATAACGGTATCTCGGTACCTCAGCAGAAAGATGTGACGTTGTTATAACATACGTATTGTATTAACTACCCACAGAGAATAAGATGTGATATGTTATTATAACATACATATTGTTTTAATTACCCACAGACATTAAGATGTGATATGTTATTATAACATACATATTGCATTAACTACCCACAGACGTTAAGATGTGATATGTTATTATAACATACATATTGTATACATTTGCTAAAGACGTTAAGATGTGATATGTTATTATAACATACCAGGGAGTATGATCGTGCCTATATCTCCAGTCACAGTGATTATAGCTACAATGCTAAACACAGACTAGCAGCCTAGATTATGGTTTAGCGATGAAGACAGTATTTTAAATGTACTGAAAGAATGGACACCTTTTACAACATGCCCCTTCCAAAGCCTTTTCAAGTTGACTAAGAGATCTGTCTCTGAGAGGCCACAGCTTCTATTTTTAACAAGTTGTTTACTTTAATGTATTTCAAATACTCCCTGGCTAACCTCAACCCCCCCCACCCCCCCCACCCCCGCCCCGCCTCATATCCCCTGTCCCCCACCTCAACTCCACCTCATACCCTCCCTGTCCCCCACCCCAGCCCCAACTCATACCCTCCCTGTCCCCCAGCCCCACCTCATACCCTCCCTGTCCCCCACCCCAGCCCCACCTCATACCCCCTGTCCCCCACCTCAACCTCATACCCTCCCGGTCCTCAACCCCACCTCATACCCCCTGTCCCCCACCCCCACCTCACACCCTCCTGGTCCCCCACCACAACCCAACCTCATACCCTCCCTGTCTCCAATCCCAGCCGAACCTCATACCCTCCCTGTCCACCCACCCCAACCCCACCTCATACCCTCCTTGTCCCCAAACCACCCCAGCCCCTCCTCATACCCCCCGTGTACACCACCCTCCCCCACTGCCCCCCCCCCCCATGTCTGCTGTTGGCTGCCTGGCTGCACACTAGGTCCATTCTTCCAACCCACCAACTTGAGGGAGGCCGGTCTGTGTATGCATGTGTGTGTGTGACTCCTCCCTGTGTACATTTGGTTTCTGTGTATACGTGCGGTGTGAGGGAGACCTTTCTGCCAGTATCTGCAGGTCCAGCTGTGTGTGTGGGTGTATATGTGTGTGTGTCGAGTGTGTGTGCGTGTGTGTGTGTGTGTGTGTGAGGGGCCGATGGGTCCACCAGTGTATTCAACAGAGTGTGTCAGGTTGTAAGAGCATCCAGCCACTACCCTTTCTGGCCCCCCACCCAGCCCTACTTGGGCTGATACACCCTGTTCTCTGGCAAGAAATCAGTCTGTCATTTCCTGGCACAGGATATTGTACAATGGATTTGATTGGCCTTTGCTTCAATAACCCACCTATCTGTTTGGCCGTCTCAAAACAGGGGGAATATGAATTAATGAAGTAACAGTGACACAAACATGAATGATTAATAATGGTTAATGGATTATTTTTGTTTGAAACATATCACTAGCCCTGGAGCAGGTGGGAGGGGTCTGCCATGATGTCCAATCATCTCCCACCACAGGGTCTGTCCAGTAGGCACATAAATGAAGGAAAACAAAATATTACCTTGCTTTGGATCACCTTCCCTTAATCTTGTCCTAGGTCACAGACACATGACCTCTGACCCCAATGAACAGATAAGACTGTAAAACATATAATCACTTTTATTTTCCTTTTTTGTTTACATTTTCATCTGTTCCTTTCTTCTCAATTTGTATTTTGATATGGTCACACACAGCATATTGTCTGTGAGACAACTGCAACTACTACCAGACTGTCTTTGGTACTGTATAAACAAGAAACCAGGCAAGCCTAGTTTAGTCGGACCGCAATAGAAAGCATTACCCTCTTGACATTCAAACCCGGGTCGCCTACGTGAAAGGCTGTGTTGCTAACCACTACACCACAAAACCCTACGTTTGACTGGTGTCAGTATAGCCTCTTGTGTCCATGAACAAATCCTCTTTTGCCACTGGCCATTTTAACAGCTAATTGGCCATTTGTGAAGGATATTGATACAGTTAAACTGACTAACGTTTCTTACTAAGCTTACCTCCACCACAAATAGCATCTATGAACTGTAAGCTTTTGCCACTGGCCGTTTGAACACCTAATTAGCCAGTAATAGGCTTTACCAGTATCTACAAACTTACTGGACTAGTCATAGGAATTGAGCAATTGCTAGCGAGTCTGCCAAAGCTATTTCATTTCATGGCATAAGAACGTATTTCTTTCTTTCATGGCATAACAACATACTTTTTTCTTTCATTCGTGAATGACATTGATACAAACTATCAAGAAAGGTGACAATAACTAACTTTTTCATCAAGTGAAACGGCGAGAGAATTGTGGAAATAAAATAAATAAATGTTGTTCACAATAGATTCGAACTTGAGCCTTTCACGTGAGAGGCACTGTCTTTAACCATAACGCCACAGCATTACGTATTTCACCAGTTGCTAAACACCATTGAGCATTGTGTTAAACGTTTCTTATTAAGTTTACCTCCACCACAAATAGCGTCTATGAACTGTTAGCTTTTGCCACTGGCCGTTTGAACAGCGTATTAGCCAGTAATAGGCTTACTGGTATCTACTAACTTCTTAGGAATAATCATTAGAATTGAGCAATTTCTAGCGGGACTGAGGTGAACTTTTCCATGCCAGAAACAGTCGCAATATAATCGTATACAGTTTTAGTTAAGGCGTACTATAACATAACTACTGTATGTTAAGCCAGCAAATGTGTTTGTCTATCCTGACCCAAAACGCATGCATGGATGCGTACTTAGAAAATCCACCATAAACAGTCGCACTATAGCCGAAAACTGTTTAATTTCAGGCTTACTATAATGTAGTCACTGGAAATTTTATATGGAATAATTCATACTTCGCTTTGCCCGCGAGAAGATACAAACTCGGGACCTACAGTTCAGAGATCCGCTTCTCTAACCACTACACTATTTAACAAGGGGTGGGTGGGGTGGTGGGTGGGTTGTCTGTCAGTCAGTCAGTCAGTCAGTCAGTCAGTCTTGGTCTTGGTACTGTATGTAAAACTACAACTACTACTTGGCTGGCTTCCACTAACAGGCTGTGTTATAGCTTTTCAGATTGTCCACTTTGGGCACACGATGAAAGTAGTAAATGAAGACCCGGCAAATGTTGCTGTGGTAGGTTTCAATGAATCTCTGCCTAGGTTTACATACGAGGGGGGAAAAATGGCGGAGACACAAACAGAATAGTGGCTTCCCTTGTCTGCAGCATGTCTGTCCTTTACTTTGTTGACTGTGCCAAGGCTTCCACCCAAATCTCCTGATAACCTGCCTCCTTATGGTGGCCAAACTTTGATGGTTTTAAACACAAACACACACACAACTCTTTCTCTCTCCCTCTTTCCTCCTCTCCTGGCTGCCTCTCACCCATTCTCCTTCTCAACATCTCTCCTTCTCTGTCTGCCCCCCCCCCCGTCTTTGTCTCTGTTTCTCTCCCATACTTTCTTTCCCTCTGATATCAACCATCTGTTTTAGCAGGGCACGTGGAGTTAAGTGTCGTCCTCCCCCCCCCCCCCCCCCCCCCCCCACAAACACACACTCCACCTTCTTTCAAAATCCTTTATCCCCTCTGCCCAAAAAAAAAATATATAATTTACAGAGAATGAAGAGTCCCTCTGCGGCTGAATTTATGAACTCTAGCCGTAGTCATGGCAACGACTGGCAACTTTGTATTTGAGAAGGGTTGGGAAGAGGGAGAGCAGAGCTTTGCAGTGGAAGAACAGCCATTGTAGCACTGGTAGTCATGGTGTCAGCAAATCAGCAAAGTAAATTGCAGGGTGTTTAGCCGAAGAGGTAAATGCTTGTTCCCCGTGCCATTTCAGACTGCTCTCAGTACCCAATTAACGCACACATATATTGTTTTGTTACCGATTAACTCAGATCGGTTGTTTTTCTTGTGGCCACAAAACCAGTGACAAAGTTTCCGTGGTCACAAACCGGCCTGCCTATGCAAATGAGCGACAATCGCTGTAACCTCGACAAGCTACTCCTGGAAGGGTAATTCATGCAACGTGTTTACAGACACTGTCAGTCGGCATCCGGTAGCTGTTCATTCTAGGATGCCTATATCTATTCGCATACAGTCTCTTATCAGTGTCTCACAGTGTTCCCTGTTTGAGGACACACAAACACTCACTCGCGCGCGCGCTCACTCAGACAGGGCGGAGGAAAAAAGCCCTGACACCATCAGACTTCACTTCACAGCCTCCCGCAGAAGAAAGCAACCAGCGCTAAGCCATCCAGCTGCTGCCGCGGAGATATTGCAGTTCACATTTTAGACAGATGTAAGGATCTCGCCGCGGCATAGCCCTGTACTGTTACCCCGCTAGTGGTAGTCAGTTTGTAGCTCACTGAGATATTTAACACTATTGAGGGTTTTTTGCCGTTTTGTAAATGTCGCGTTCTCTCAGCTGTGATTCGTCCACGTGGCTCGACAGGTGCGGTCCTGCAGTATCTATCGCAGTTTTTAGGCTCGAGATGGTTGTTGGGTAATGTTAAGGAAACGCTGATGAAACGTTGAGTTGACGATGACGGGGAGTGGAACAGTGCAGCGAACAATAGCCATACACGTCTAAATGATTCATTTTAACTGCCTGTCAAATGTTTTGATATGGTGATGTTTTAAGATGCACATCAGTGTGCTTCCCGAATTGAAGATCCAGGTGGCAAAAAGATCTGACCCGAATCTGAACCAAGCTTCATAAAATAGGATGGTGCAGTATTTTTATGAAACTTTTTTCAACTTTTTATGTCAATTGTTTTGAGAACCAATGAAAATCTAATTTTAAACCCATTTCCAAAAAGTAAAATGTTATTTAATGACAACACATTTGTCTCAATGTGCCCATCTGGTTTGTTGAATGTAAAAACCACACAAAAACAGCAATGAGAAATATATAGACCAACATGTAGACATTGTAGTGGGAAAGAGTTGAGTATGAACTGGTTGCTTTGAATCCTGAATGCTGATTGGCTGATAGCTGTGGTATATTGTCCACACACCACACCCTCTGTGCCTTATTGCTTAAGTGTACTATAAGGGGCTGTCTGAGAGACTGGTCCCATTATGCCACATGCTGCTTTTTCATGAGGCTTTATATTGAATTATGGATTACAGAGGAGCTCTGAACACAACCCAGTCACTTCTCAGGTACAGCTGAATAATTTAACGGCCTTGTAAGATTGGTTGAGGTGTGTACTGAAGCGTTATTGTTTTAACGGCATTTAGCGGATGCTCTTTTCCACAGCGACTTACAGTCGTGAGTGCCTACATGTTCCAATATATTTTTGTACTGGTCCCCTGTGAGAATTGAACGCAAAACCCTACCGCTGCAAGCACCCTGTTTTTCCAACTGAGCTGGCTGTTACTGTAGGAGATACTGTTGACTGGAGATACTGTTACTGCAGGAGATACTGTTGGCTGGAGATACTGTTACTGCAGGAGATACTGTTGGCTGGAGATACTGTTACTGTAGGAGATACTGTTGGCTGGAGATACTGTTACTGCAAGGAGATACTGTTGACTGGAGATACTGTTACTGCAGGAGATACTGTTGGCTAGAGAGATTCTGTTGACTGGAGATACTGTTACTTCAGGAGATACTGTTGGTTGGAGATACGTTTGGCTGGAGATACTGTTACTGCAGGAGATACTGTTGGCTGGAGATACTGTTACTGCAGGAGATACTGTTGGCTGGAGATACTGTTACTGCATGAGATACTGTTACTGCATGAGATACTGTTGACTAGAGATACTGTTTCTGCAGGAGATACTGTTGGCTGGAGATACTGTTACTGCAGGAGATACGTTTGGCTGGAGATACTGTTGGCATTCTCCAGCCAACAGTATCGATTGAACTCACAGGCTTCCAAGCCGCCATGAGAAGTCGCTAGAGTGCGACGAGCCAAGATAACCATATTCAATACTCAAACCACCCAAACCAGGAAGAGGCAGGTCACTCCGCAGGACAATTGTGATTAACCGCCAGCAAGATTCGAACGCTTGTCTCATAATGAGAGTTACTTTTTTCTCGTCTAAAAGTGCATTGAAAGCAGTAACTTCACAAAAACATGTACAGAACTCTAAACATTTCATAACTCCAGCAGTAGTCTTGTGAATGGGGAAGCACAGCAGATTGTATGCAGATAAAAGCTTTTCACCCGCCTAGAGATGATAGATACAGAACATGCCATTCTTTTGGCTGTTTTAATTAAAGATGCAGTTTGGGAATAACAAGCTACTTTTTAAACCTCACATTTGGACTCCATGTGCATCATCTATAAGTGGAATCACCATCATACCTCAGTTAGCCATGACATTTCAGATCTGTATGCGAGTAGTTTAGTTGGGGCACATATATGACAATGTACACACATTTTGGGGAACCTTTTTGGCTTCACTGTACCAGTTTTACAACCCAGAATGCATCTGCAAGTATGGTCTATGATTCAATTTTAATCAGCGCACATCTGATTGGACTTTGTGGATTCTCTCATAGACAGTTTTTCAATGGCCCCCAAAACAAAGACTCTCTCATCCAGTAAGTGAGTGGCCTCCTCTGGGTGAACCATTGTTGATTCTATGGGACCTTTATTTGGCCGAATGACAGGGTTTCCATTAACGCACGCCAAAGGTCCACATTCCTACGGCAAAATGTTCATCTTTACCACTGGACTCAGTCATTGAGATGAGATGGATGGGTAAACGGGGCCTGCAAGAGGAATGGGAGAGAGGGGTAAGGAGAGGGGTAAGGAGAGGGGTAAGGAGAGGGTAGAGAGAGGTTGGGAGAGGTTGGGAGACAAAGAGAGAGGGAAAAAGACAGATGTGAGACAGCGAAAGAGAAACAGAGAATCAGGGAGTGATAGGAGTGCTAAATAGACAGAGAAAGAGCGGAAGACGGAGAGACAGAGAAAGTGAGTGAGATAGATGGAGATATATAGAGAGAGGGAGAGGTAGATAGAAAGACGAATGTTGAGTTGCTTGAGTGTTTTGGTGTAGTTTATGGCCGCGTGACCCAGGGGTGAATTAGATCAAACGCAAATGGACTGACCTTCTGATGGTCTGATTCTCCAATACCCAGCAGAGTTAATAGTTTCATTAATTATGGTCTTCCTAGTCCTTATGCAGCAAAATATTTCCAAGACATCAAACTAGCACCACACTGCTGGACATTTGATATAGGGTCAATACAGCCAGAAACAACGGCCAGAAACAACTGGAGGCACGCCGTTCAAAAGGGTCAATGTTCAAGACTCCAGAAACCGAAATGACAAACGTGGAGCTTTCCGAGCAGCAAGGCTCCTGTAATGTGTGTCAAAAAATACCAAATAATACCAGCCTTCTGCAATATTGACCAACAAAGGTCAAGTCTGGTGATGGAGGCGGTGTCAGTATCTGGTCATTTATCGCCTTGCCATTCATACTTCACCTATTCACAGGTTGCTACACTGTACATAGATCATAATATAACTTTTGCAAAGTCTTTGTGTACTTTTATGTTTGTAAGTGTTCTACTTACTTGTAATTTCAAATGATGAATTCAACAATTGTTTCATATTTTGCTTTGGCAGTTATTGTACATACTTCCATCCACAGTATTTACACATGCTTCAGCAAAAAATATATAAAAGATTAATTGAATTGATAGTGAGACAGAGAGAAAAAGAGGGGGAGGGAGGAGAGAGAGAGGAGAAAGGAGAGAGAGAGGGAGGCCCCTGGCCACTGACAGTTGTACTCTGCTCTACACCAGCTTAGGCCTCACTTTTTACCTGGATACAGTCCGAAGTACATACTAATTGATCCAGATACAGTCTTGACTACATCCTAGATGACCAGGATAGTCTTGACTTCATCCTAGATGACCTGGATAGACTTGACTCCATCCTAGATGACCTGGATAGTCTTGATTACATCCTAGATGACCTGGATAGTCTTGATTACATCCTAGATGACCTGGATACAGTCTTGATTCCATCCTAGATGACCTGGATAGTCTTGATTACATCCTAGATGACCAGGATACAGTCTTGACTCCATCCTAGATGACCAGGATAGTCTTGACTCCATCCTAGATGACCTGGATAGTCTTGACTCCATTCTAGATGACCTGGATAGTCTTGACTCCATCCTAGATGACCTGGATAGTCTTGACTCCATTATCAAGGTCCCTTATCAAGGTCTGCTAGAGTGAATTAATGACTCTGTATACTATACAAATAATTCGATGAGCAAAGACTGTGTCTCTATTAGCTTATTTTCCATATAGCTTTCAAAGTAAATACAGATTCACATTGTACTAACTAGAATCCCATGCATTCTGAACTAACCACGTGCTCAGAGTTAATTTCATTCAATTCACTGGTCCATGTAATAAGTTGACCCTTTAATTGGCAAATGAATATGTTCATCAGAGAAGTGGAATGATAAGGACAGATAAAAATGAAGGGCTTGTTCAGTGAGTCTGTATAACGATGTGATTAAAATCCTATTACGTATGCACTTTCATTATTGAATCCAATATTAAATCTAACGAATGAGAGTGGCATAATTTGTTTTACAGCAAATCATTTAGCGTAAGTAGAACTGCCAGCACATTGAATGCATACATTTATTCACCTGAAAAATTGTAGTGATATAGTTGGTGAATACGCAACCAGGGGAGATGGATAATCTTCAAATGTATTCTTAAATGTGATCGTAGGCCCATTTTTCTAAATCTGGATTTTGTTGACTGGACTGAATTAAAAAGAAAATGCAAAGTATAGAACGGTGGTTCCCACTCAAGTAAAATAATATGTTCAGTTTGGTCTTAGTTTTATATTTCAAATCAATTCTCATTTTGTTCACTTTCTATTTTTATTCCCATTCAAGTAAATAATACCTTTGTTCAAATGACTGTATTTCAGTGTGTTTCATCGTAAACCTACTCAATCAGTGCAAAAACAGTAGGTACATTCATAAAAAAACATTGAGCACAGCCAAATCTGTCCCCCCCCCCCGATTGTTTAACTACCCTAACGGAAAACAGAGATAACTGAAGGTTGAAGGTTTGCAAGACTTGAACCCTGTGACAAACAGTCATGCTCAGACAGGCTTTCTCAGACACACACACAACACAGTCGTGTGGATTATTATCAGCAGTCCTCAGCTGAACCCTCAGGAGGGTCCTCCACCCCCCCCCCCCCCCCCCCCCCCCCCCCGGTGCTAGGGCCAAGGGAGGCTGTCTTTATCTGGGCTGCAGGATGGTCTCATCCCTCCCTGTCTGCCTGGCTCTTCCCAGCTTTTGGTTCATAGTTTGGGGCCAGGTGCCATGTTGGCCCCCAGTGTGACGTTGGGGCCAAACCTATGGATGGTTGAAGCTTCGGGGAGATCAAGTCCCATCTCTCCTGTCTCACAGCAGGATGACCACACAGATGGAGATGTGTGTCTGTTTGTGTCTGTTCATATGGATGGCATTTGGTGGACGTTTGCCTGGCCGGCATTAGGAAAAACAGCAATCTGTTTTAACTACATGTTACTCGTTTTGACCATTCTGATATTTTGGCAAGGACATTTACACAGCTGGAATTTGACCTAGCGAACAATATACAATGTATATTAACACAGTCAACAACACAGAACTATAACACAAGATCAATACAGCAAACATATAACAAGTGGACTTACAGAGAGAAATCACAAAAACCCACTCAATGGCCAGTTTATTAGGTAATCCAATTAGTACTGGGTCCTCGTTCCAGGAAGTATTCTTTCACTCCTTAATGTCCAGTGTTGGCAATGCCGTTCCCTCTCCTAGTCATTAGATGACCGCAGTGGAACCAAGCATGGTCATCCGTGCCTTCCAAGGCACCGTACTGCAGGTATACTGCTATGTCATTTGTTTGTGTGACTGTATATTTTTACAACATGGAATGACAAGTCTACACAAATGACAAGTCCACACAATGGGTTTTAATTATTCCTTGGTTTACTGTGTGTTTCTGCAATACAATGTGGTATATACCGCTGTCAGTGGTCTTGTTCTAATTGTTCTAACTATTCTAATTCTAATCTGGTTCTAAAACCTTGTCATTCAGTCCCTGAGCCAGACAGTGAATGCTAGCTAATCCCAAATCAATGCTGCAAATATGAGTATGTTTGTAGTGTACTTACCTGGTAAAATAACTGTAAATAAATAAATAACTTTCAGTGGGAGCACTGCAATGCAAAGTGGAATATAACAGGTAGTCGTTGTAGCAACAGATACCCAGAGACTATGGATTTCAGAACCAGTTTCACAGGACAGGTTTTCATATGATTCTGTTTGTATTCTTTGAAAAGCATATAATTTGTTTACATTATCTGTTTTTCTATTTCTGCTTTCAGGCCAACTATTGAGAAAAAACTGACACTTTCAATTGTCTGAGAACAGGTGTTTTCTTGGAGTAGCAGAGTGAGTATGAAACTTAACAAGAATTAACGAAAGGTTAACTGTGCTCTCATACACTTTTTGTTTCTTATAAAACTATGCAATATATAAAAAAAATATATATATATATTAATGATGCTATCTGTTGGTTCGACTTATCTCCAATCTCAATCTTTCTGAGGCCAATGGTTTTGTTTCAACTGAAATGTTGCCACACAAAATAATTATAAAAACGAATTATAAATAGTTTTTGAAACCATCTCTGCCTGGCCTCTAGATTGACATTACTCTAAAAATGGACAGACCTACAGAATGTGCGCACACACACACTAACGCGCTGAGAAGTACAACATTATGTAGTTAAGTATGAGATTATGACTGTACCAAGGTATTCTCTGATACAATAATGCATTACCTATATTAGCAGACATAAAATGTTTGTGTGTGTTTTTGTCTGTATGGGTGTGTGGTTATGTGTGTGTGTTATCATGTGTGTGTGTGTGTTATGTGTTTGCGGCCTGTGTTTACCAGTTTCACACAATAGGATGATGCAGCCCAAATTGGCTAAAATCTGGAACAGACATGCTGTACTGGTTTCTGGTAAATGCTACTGTTGCACCTCCAGCTCCAGTGACGTGATGGCCAGTAGATTATTTTGCTGATCCAAAATGGTAGGAAAGGGGAACCTTAGGTTCTTCTGTGGGTGAGAGATACTTATTAACAGAAAATAGAACTCATGTTCAGATTATTACACAATAGGCCTATGTACTTTTTTCTTCTGATTATCAGTCTTTCATTGAAGGTTCCTTTTTTTCTTGGAGGTTCAGACTACCTCCATTGTGAAATACATCTTTTTTTTCTCTTTTTTTTTTTTTTTACTGAATGGTGCTGGCTTATACATAGAGAACAAATAGTGCTTTATAAAACCCAAAACAGGTTCAAACCCTCGCTTAAGTTCCCCCGTTGGGGCCAAATATTACAGCATGACGTTCTGCTCCTCCAGCCGGTGGCAGGAGGGTTGTTTCACCATGGCCTTGCCGCGTTGTGAGGGCATCAGGACGACACGTAAACCCTCGACGTCGACGGGCACGCGGGACAAATGGAATGAGCTCCCAGTGCCTCAGAGTTATCGAAATGAGGCCGGACAGAGAGGGAGGGCGGGGAGAAGTGTCACCGGAATCGGAGTGACACCACAGCCCACGTGGCATCCTGGCAGCGGTCGAGTCGAGGCAAATACAAGAGAAAGCTCTCCCGAATATTGATTTAATGCTGCATTCAAGCAGTGGAATATGTGCCTTTGTATTACCTACGCTCTATTTCCCCCGCCCCCCTCCCTCCCCAACCTTGGGGATTGCTGCCACCAGAGGCGGTGAGAAAGAGAGCGATGGAGAAGAGAGAGAGAGCAATAGAAATGTACTGGGATGACCCACGAACGACAGACAAATTGGACAGTGGACAGTCCAACCGTGGGGTATTGAATTGTCCTGAAATACCAAATCAGAAGAGAGAATAGGATAGCGTGAATCAATACACTATCAGGCTGCAGAAAACATACCACAGACTTTTTATTAGCACAAAATGGCACCCTACATTCGAAGGTAGTGTACTACTTTTGACCGAGCATTGGTCAAAAGTAGTACACTATACGGTGTATGGTGCCATTTGGGGAACACGGGGAGTGGTCCCTTGATCTCCCACATTCATATCACATGCAGATGAAATGCTTTCATAACATCCTCTGTCGGTTTCATAATCCATGACTACATGCCAGGTAGATGAAAAGAAATGTGTGGCGGCAGCTTTTGGACCAGATTCCAAACAGGATTGATTTTCGTTTAACCAGTGGATACATTTTCTCATGAAGAGGCCGTATATATTCTAATTGAATGTGTACAATGTGGTTATAATTTGTGTTCAATCTGACTACCATGGTAAATTAATCCATAAAGTACTCTGTGCCATTCCATTTCAGTACCTGCCATGTCATAAGTCACATTTGAACTCTTTTTTAAACAATATTTGATGAGACCTAAACCGTAATGTATTATGTTAAGCTTCAATAGTGTTGAACATCATAAAGGTCAATATATTTTCAAAAAGATCTATGCCTATATTCTAATATTCACATGTGCCTACTTAATGTCAGTTTCATTAATGGCAATCTCTATTATATCATTAGTGCAGGCCCATTGAACTTTCATACCTCCCAAACATTTGTACAAAGATAACCAACTGGGGTACATTTTGACCCCAAGAACAAAGTAACAATCATTCAAAAATATAAACTTTATTCATATAATAAGCTTTGTAAGAATTTTTTCATAAAAAAGCTGCATACAGTGTTACTACCCTGCTATGCACAGTATGATACACTATGTAGTCTCCCTACTAGTTAACAAATATCGCACGCCGACATTCACTGTTTTTAGACTGTGCATCCATCTACTGGCTCTTATGCACGACCACCCCTGAATTATTCCAAAACAGGGATTTCGCTCGCACAGCACCTGTTTGCACAATGGCATATGCACTCATCATAATCTTTTGTTTAACCACTCCCATCCTGGTTAGTTTAGCTAGCTAATGACCTGATGTGTGCTAGAAAAGTAGCGTATCTCGTTAGCCTGCTGGGCAACGAAACGTATGCTCTTCTCACCTCGGCGGAAGAGACCGTTCCTGCTCCATTTTCACACTCTGTGGAATATAAATATTCTACCCGATAAGTGATTTATTTGCGGTTAAACTATGGGGAACCGCTGGCAACAAACCCAGCAGCAAGAATTAGCATCGCTGCTAGTGAAATAATGGTAGTGGTTGGGCCTAAGGCAACAAGCATATAACAAGGAAAGGAACCAGGCAATAGACTATAACCACTACGCCATGAAGCTAGACGTGAACTGAGTCATAGCTTCCTGACATTAGATCATTTTGACATGGATCAACATCACGCCAGTTCGAATATTTCGCTAGACACCATAAAGCATTGTGTTAAACTGATTAAAGTTCCTTATTAAGTTTCATCACAAATAGCATCTATGAACTGTATTGCTTCTGCCACTGACCGTTTTAACAGCTTATTAGCCTTCCGGCAAAAATGTTTATGAATTCTCAAATTACATTCACACCAAAAAGCAAATAATAATAATAATAATAATAACAACAAGATGCACATATAGAAAATCCTTAAATTGTTTATATATATATATATATATATATATATATATATATATATATATATATATATATATATATAATCTTTCTAAATTACTTTGACTTGGTAAAAGGTTCATATTAACATATATATATATTTTTTATTTAAAACTGATTCAGAACTGATCATTAAAGATTTCAATAATTAAATAACCCCTAGAATATGAACAAAACGCATAGTTTGAGGGTTAATAATTTTTCAATATTTTTTTCTATTCTCCAAATTACCTGTTTCTCTGCATTACTAGTAGCATATTAGACAATTATTGGACTGTAATATGTCATTTAATGACTAAATCAAATTGTTCCTTGTCTGGAAACTGTGCACACTGCACACACATTCTTGCACACAGATCTGCCTCGCGCAGGAGGCGCCTCTCTCCGTTCGCTCTCGTGCTAATCCAATGGAACAAAGACCAGCCTTATCAATTTATGCTTGTCTAGCCAATGGCGCGACTCTTCATAGCTCACATGACGGCTTTCTCTCCGGTTTCTCCACACATCGTTCAATTGCAGGATTGTGGTATCATTGAACAACCGAAACCGGCGCGGCAGGACGTCCACTACAGCACAATAAATATTATACATTAATAGAACTTGTAAAAGTTTTTCAGATTACCATCCGCAGATATGCTATTCCATTTTCGAATGGACTTTTCCTGACTGTTGACCGCGGACATTCTTGAACCTCACGAGACAAAAATCAACCGTAAGTAGAATACTATTTATGTTACCTCCGTTTTCATAGGCTATACGTGCGCTTATGAATGCATAAGATTCATTCCAGGTCTGATGAAATAGCTAAGACGTAAAATGTTTGTTCCGCACACCTTTGTACCCGGGGTTACGTGTTAGCGTTTTGAGAATACATTTGTCATATCTAAAATAGCCGAGATCGGTAAGTTGAACCAATTTCATTACGCGTATAGTTTTAGAGTTTTCTGTTAACTGTCGGGAATGGTTGCCTGTTTTTTTTAACTGCCTAAATAAAGGAACGGCAAACTCGCTGACCCTAAGTGCGCGTGGGGCTGTCCGACCGGTCGTCACGGTTGGGCGAGGGCAATTAAGTAAAGAGGACTAGAACCGTGGTTCTCAAACATATATTCGGGGACCCCCAATGATTCGATGTATTTCATCTTGATTCCAGAACTAGCACACCTGTTTCAATATGTCAGCCAGTCATCCAACGTTTGATCATAGGAATTCGGTGAACTAGTCAAGAGCTAAAACAACATGCAGTGGTCTCTGAGGAGTTTTTTTTGAGAACCACTAGACAAGGCAATTGACACTCAAAGCTCGGCTAAAAAGATGGGAGTAGGGGTGGATAATTCTTGAATCATGTTATTTCCGGACAAAAATGGTGAGACTCACACTTCAAGCTTAGTGGAAAAGAAGACTACTAGCCATGACGAAAGAGTTCTCATTTATTACTACGAAACATGCCTTTGCTTGAAGAATCAAATTCCAGTACAGTTGACAGACGCACTACATGAGGTCATGTCATCCTTTCAACCTAAATTTATTCACACACAGAAGGGAGAATAGAGAGATAATTAATGTGTGTATGTATGTGTGTGTGTGTGTGTGTGTGTGTGTATATGTATGTATGTAAGTATGTATATTATATTAAATAAAAGAACACATTTTCTCAATTTCACTGCAATCAGCAAAGAACAGGCCTGGCTGTTTGATGTTTGGCAAGGCTTTAGATGGTTTTAATTAGGACCTTTAAAATGTCTCCATTCTCTAGGGCGTTGCTCTGGGGGAAAAAATAAAACAGAATGAGTGGAAAATGGGGGGGGGGGGGGGGGGGCAACACGGAAAGTCACTTAAGTGAAAGATCGTCAAATCAAATTTTTATAACCCCCTCTTGCCTTCTTGTTGCCGTGGTTGTGCTTCTCCTTTCTGGGGGTCCTGTATTTTCTGTACAACGCCCCCAACTGATGCTGCTGCTGGCCTGACACACCTGATGGCCAGCACACCTGAAGCCCTGAGACCTGACGGCTCTTACGTTATGATCAGCTGAGTTCTAGTCAGTCTGGAACGACCAGTTGTTTTATTTATTTTTCTACCTGACTGCCTGTCTGACTGCCTTCCTGTCTGCCTCTCATTCCGCCATCCACAATCGAAGTGCCAGGAACACTCTGTTTGCATGGGGCCAAATACGCTGTTTCTGAGGTGTGGATATGGCAGGGGACAGTGTGTTACAGACGCGCACACACAGGCAGACAGACAGGAGTAAGGAAAAATGAAAGAAAACACTGTTCCTGTCGAGTGTGTGTGGTTTCATGTGCGAGTCTGTGTGTTTTGTGCAGTGCTATTTTAGTAAGACTGAAAAATTGTTAAATGGCACCTACGTGTTTTTTTTTTTTTTTTAAACAGGCAAACAGAGCAAGCGTCTATTCACACGCTATGGCCTTTTTCAAAGCCAGCCATTTTTGTACTTTCTTCTTTATTCGTTCCACGGTATAAAGTCTACAGCTGTTTACATTAGCGCCTTGTGAGCTTGCATGCATGAATTGAGAATTGATATTTCTTTTCATTGAAATCGAATTGACGGTTGTATTGTTCAGGCCGCTGAAAACTGGGGTTTTCTACCGGTTCTGCCACAGTCTCGCCTGGGGCTGAAGGCTAAAGCACGCAGGTTTCTAATGAGAAAACACAACCAAAGGATGACTTACTGAGCTCTCATTAGGACTGGTGAGTTAATGAAAACGGTTCAGGGGAAAGATTGTCTTTGGATGAAAGGAGCTTTTGTGAAGCCTCAAATACAGACTTCTCCAAACTTCAATGCAGCCTATTTTAATCTGATAATTACATGTCTTTAGCTGTTATAGAAAATATTTGCTCTCCGTTCTTGCAATTCTTTCTTGTTGGGTCACCTCAGAATGCTTTCATTGGTCTGAGGATTTCTGAATGTTAAGCTAGCCTGGTTTATGGAAAATGGCTGATTTGAGTAGAGCCTTTGTGTGACACAGCGTTCTTTACACAATGAGGTTGACAAAAGAGCCTGTAGTTTTCATGTCAAGTAAAAAAAAAATATATATTGAATGACCATTTGTTCAATTCTAAGTTCTATCTTTCACTGATAAAATTTTGACCAATGTGGATGATTATACTCTGTTAAAACTTAGCTCCCAAGTTCCATTTCAAAACAATTTGATGTAGATGTGTAATTGATTGGAATAATATAAATTATTTATTACTCTTTATAAAGCTTAATTTGTTGGAAAAAATAACACCTTGCAATAGAACAAATGTGTTCAGGCTTAAAAGGCAAAAGCTGCTCTCGATAAAGAATATATTTCCTTTATCTTTTTTTTGTTGCCTACCTTTCACACTCCGAGATCTGTAACTTGTATAGCCACAAATGGCTTCTTAGCCCGAATGAATTTCACAATTTTTTAACTGATGTCTATGAGCCTCGGTCGAAATATAGGGCATAGCGCTTAATTTGGACACGGCCACCTCTGCTGTTATCCTTTGAAAGGAGGAGCCACAATCTGGAGAATGGAGGCGACAAGCCACTTGTCCCTCCCACACTTTGAGGCGTTCTACCTGGAGATGAATAGGAGGCCCTCCGAAACGAAGGCCAGCATTTAGGAGAAGGGACGCGACACGGCTTATTGTCATATTATGTTCCCAGTGGCACATAGCTTTCATGCCACCAGTTGGCAATAGGCCATCTGTTGCTTTCGGTATCAGGGACCCAACATTGATCTCATGTGTTATTCTAGATTTTCTCTTGATTTAAAGTGCTTCTGTTGAAATTAGCAAAAAGATAAGTAATTGTGTTTATGTATTGATAGATATGTAAGAAAATGACTAATGCACTGGCTAGTTTATTTACTTGTTCTGCCCTTCAAGTTTATACTCAGCATATCTCTTGACACACTAAATGGAGTTTCATCATGGGGTTTGTTTTAAAATGTCACAGTAATATTGTCTTATGCAAATCACAGTTTACTAAAGGTCATTAAATCCCATATTTATATCTGTACTGAAAAAACAAACCTATATTGGAATTTCTATGACATGATATCACATACCATGTAAGACCTTATCATTGGAATGCAACATGATGTTTATTACAGGATATGTGTGTGTAAATGATTGAAATCATGGCCAGGTATGTAAATTATTCATTTAATAACCAACATGTTCTTTCTGGGAATGGTCTGCAGCCATAAAGAGGTTAATTGTTTTTGAATATCTGTCAAGAGGGAGAAAATGGGCGACAAACCTGGATAGCTGATGCGGTTGTTCAGTGTGTTATAGGTTACTGGTTTTCTCCATGCTGAGAAGACAATGAGAGAGCTGGGATAGGAGAGAAGACTAGTAGAGAGATGAGATGAGATGGGACGGGACAGAAGACTAGTAGAGAGATGAGATGAGATGGGACGGGACAGAAGACTAGTAGAGAGATGAGATGAGATGGGACGGGACAGAAGACTAGTAGAGAGATGAGATGAGATGGGACGGGACAGAAGACTAGTAGAGAGATGCGATGAGATGGGACGGGACAGAAGACTAGTAGAGAGATGAGATGAGATGGGACAGAAGACTAGAAGAGAGATGCGATGAGATGGGACGGGACAGAAGACTAGAAGAGAGATGCGATGAGATGGGACGGGACAGAAGACTAGAAGAGAGATGCGATGGGACGGGACAGAAGACTAGTAGAGAGATGAGATGGGACGGGACAGAAGACTAGAAGAGAGATGCGATGGGACGGGACAGAAGACTAGAAGAGAGATGCGATGGGACGGGACAGAAGACTAGAAGAGAGATGCGATGGGACGGGACAGAAGACTAGAAGAGAGATGAGATGAGATGGGACAGAAGACTAGTAGAGAGATGCGATGAGACGGGACAGAAGACTAGTAGAGAGATGCGATGAGATGGGACGGGACAGAAGACTAGTAGAGAGATGAGATGAGATGGGACAGAAGACTAGAAGAGAGATGAGATGAGATGGGACGGGACAGAAGACTAGAAGAGAGATGCGATGAGATGGGACGGGACAGAAGACTAGTAGAGAGATGAGATGAGATGGGACAGAAGACTAGAAGAGAGATGAGATGAGATGGGACGGGACAAAAGACTAGAAGAGAGATGCGATGAGATGGGACGGGACAAAAGACTAGTAGAGAGATGCGATGAGATGGGACGGGACAGAAGACTAGAAGAGAGATGCGATGGGACGGGACAGAAGACTAGTAGAGAGATGAGATGGGACGGGACAGAAGACTAGAAGAGAGATGCGATGGGACGGGACAGAAGACTAGAAGAGAGATGCGATGGGACGGGACAGAAGACTAGAAGAGAGATGCGATGGGACGGGACAGAAGACTAGAAGAGAGATGAGATGAGATGGGACAGAAGACTAGTAGAGAGATGCGATGAGACGGGACAGAAGACTAGAAGAGAGATGAGATGAGATGGGACAGAAGACTAGTAGAGAGATGCGATGAGACGGGACAGAAGACTAGTAGAGAGATGCGATGAGACGGGACAGAAGACTAGTAGAGAGATGAGATGGGACGGGACAGAAGACTAGTAGAGAGATGAGATGAGATGGGACAGAAGACTAGAAGAGAGTGGGAGAGAAAACAAGGCCTGTGTTGTGCACCGACGCCACAGGGGCTGTCTGGCCTTCTCAGAAAAGCGAGCAAGTCCCGTTTAGTCCCGTAGGGTGACCCTTGACCTCCTGCATGCTCCTCCCTGCTCCAGGTGCAAGCCCTCTCTGCTGGAGTTCATACACACTGGAGAACCGGGGTGAAACGCTTTGTGAAAACAGATTCTTTTCAAATCGCTTTTTTTCCCATTGTGCTATTGTATTGTCTCGGGGTGAGGATTCAAAGCAAAGATGGAGTAGGGGGAGACCGTTTCACCAGCACTCTTTTTTTTTTCTGAAACCAATGATGCCCCCACCCACACACACACACACACTGATGGAATGACATGTTGAATAATCACAAGCGCCTGAATCAAAGCTGTGTCATGTGTAATTACTACACCGTTTTTGCAGAGGGGCTTCCTCCACCGACCCTCCGGCAGTTGCTGTATTACTGTGGTCAAGAAGGAACCGTCAAACGCGTCACCGAGGCAGAACTTTTCAGTCCGTGGTTCTCACCAATTGTCGTGGCGTGTAGGCGGCACTAAAGTATGGATTACCTCAACACAGGTCCAAAGAGAAGGGCTCTGCTTGCCCCCCCGGGCTATCAGTAACCAAACAAAACTGATCAATAAAATGTACCAGAAAGGGAAGAAAGAGAGGATTAGCCACCCGCCAGCTCACTGGTGTCGGCCCTCGTCTTATAGCCCAAACTGATCACTCCCTGCTCTAATCGGTGCGCGGGGAGACGAAGTGAAGCCTGCTGGCAATCAATAAGGCGAGTTTGTAGGAGACTGCTGCTCGGAGGGTTCCGGGAAGTCTTTTGGCATGGCCGGTATCGCTCTCCGTCTGCCGGGATCAGATAACGCTGCCAGGGGCCCGGCAGAATGGGCCTCGGTGGCCCCGGGGCAGTACTATCGGATGCATTTCCTTCCGACCGGCACCCATTATGAGAAGATTGGATCGGGCGAGATGGGCGAACCAAAACATTATCAGGCTTTGGGGGGGCCTCTCTCGCCGCTCTGCTTTGAGACGAAACAGACCCTGAAAGAGTGGTGTTTCTTTTGGCGGGGTGGGGGCTGAAAGTGGTGTGGGAGTGAATGTGTGGGTTCAGTTTTCCACCCCCATTCTCCTGTCTCCTGTGCTGGGGGGGAACCGGGGAGCTGCTAGCCACACCCGTTGCTTTTTACATGATGGAGAGAAAAAAAGATCCTGTTTTGTCTTCAACGCTTCAGACAAACACTTGAATTCGACCAAGTGTTTGTCTCAGATTACCTCCCTGCACCGCGAAGTGAGCAGGGAGGGCCAGGAAAATCTAACAATAGAACACTATTCGAGATTAAAGAAAAATTTGTTCATATGTCCAGTGGTGTTTCTCTATTTCAGAGGAACATTATTTATATGGCGGATAAACGACAAAAGCTAGAAAGAGGATTATTGTCGTTTCTTAGCTTTTCCAGGTAGACGCTGATCATTGCCACTCAACTTTCTCTCTCGTTTGAAACAAGTCTCATTTTTACAGATGTCTCAAGTCTGTCAACCAATCTGCTGAAGCTTAATTTCTTAATTTTTCCCATTAACATACGTGACTGATGTTCCGATTGATCCTTAAAAGACTGAATGAGTAAAGCAATTTTCGCCTAGCCCATCATACATGGCCGTTGACAGATCTCCGGATGTGAAAATTGTCATAATTCCATGACGTTCCCTGTGGTGCTAGGTGATGCTTACACTAGAGCCACGGTCATCTTGTCACAGCATTGTCCAAAGAGACATGGTGGGGATTGTGAAGGAAAACATAACCACCCTTTAGAGGAAAGGCAGGGAGGAGCTGAGAAAGGTGGAGAAACATGGAAGGGTCAAAATGAGAGCTGTCCAGTGAGCTTCACCCCCACTGATTTACAACCCAAAATGGGGAATACGTTCTACCTCACAGCCATGGGGAAAAGGATTCCACATTGCACCACTTGATGAACATCGTTTTGTCACCAAAAAGCCACCCAACGCTCCCGTTTTATCACCTGAAACCCCTCACTCTTGGTACAGGATGAAGTGGCGGTACAATACAACACTTTTTAAATCAATGTCTTTTGTCAGGCGTTGAGAATAGCCATTACGCAGTAATGAAGTCAGGATTCTCGGTGGGAGTCCACCATACGCGTAATTAGAAAGGTTCCTCTCGGCATCTCACCCTCGCCGTCTCCTTGTCTTAGTGGCAGCTTGTGTAATGGGACGAGGCGCTCGCCGTGTGCGTTTTACATGGGCGTGCGGTACTTGGCGACGCAGCGCGGCGTAACACGCACAGTCGCCGTGGCAATCTCGCCGTGGCCTCCTGAGAGTACAGCAGCATGTTTAATTTTAAAACAGGACGGACAATTAAACTACAGCTCCCAGGAGGCTGTTCACTTGGATAGCGGCCGTCCCATAAACCCCCCAGGGTGTGACGGGTTGGCCGGGAGTGGATCGGGGAGGGGGGGGCTCTCTATATACTTGCCCCGTCACCTCCTTAATGTGTTCTGAATTAGTCCCCCTATGCACACATTTGTTCTCGGCGACTACGGCAACTACTGGCTGCGTTTGTCGTCCTCACCCAGGGGAACCAGGCCACTCCTCCTCCTTTGTCTCCGGGGCTGTATGGGCTTGGTAGCATGTCGGTTAGCACAATGTGCCAATGCAATCAGGGCATCGCGGCTGGGGGGAATTTAATTGTCCATTAACCTTTTGAGATCTGCTGCTTGAATCCCCATTGTCTGCGTCGCTGCTGTTCATTCCCGCCTCTGGACGCGTGCCAGACGTCTCGTTGGTGAACGCGAGGACGAGGACTATTCTGTCGGCTGTACAATCCTACTGTTGTACGCGAACGTAGTGTGGATTTGGTGGATTTTGGTGTAAGTTGTCTACCACTGGCAGCACAGGAACAGTTCCAGAGTGTATGTAAATGTACTCCAAGAGTACAATGGAAGTTTTAGATTTACTATGACGCTGCCAGATGAAATGGCTGGTACGTTGTCCAGGCAAGCCTTCCGGGGTGTCTGTAATCAGAGGGCTTCGCGGTGGAACCGTGGCGTTGCGCGGACAGTGTAGGGAACGATCTGTCTGCAACACGTGGACATTGGTTCTGACATTGACGTTGGTTTCACATGTAGAAAGGACTTGTCACTGATGGGTGAGGTCTAAAAAGTGACCTGCTGATGAATTGGCCCCTGTGTCATTATGGCGATTTGTGTGGAAGTTGGAAATTCAAGGAAAAGGTTAATTGTTTTGAAATTCAACTTCAATTCAGGCTTTCTGTAGAATTGACATTCGTTATAGGAGATACGGTTTCTGCTGAGAAAATGATATATTTTTTTAAAACAACCATTAACTGTATATGAAATTAGGATAGAGGAAATTAAATCATCTCATAAAACACAAAACTGTTTAAGTTACTCAATTGGATGCATTCCTCTTGAGTGCATTCAATCCAGGTATTGTTTAATTTGTCAAATGCAGGTAGAAAATGGAAATACCGTGTATAGCTTTGTGTAAGACCTGACCAAGGAAATGTGTTTTAGATCTTTCATTTTTATTAGAAGCATGTGTGATAAACATCGGTTCTGTACTCAGAATTTTCATTCTTCCCTTGATTTCCTTCCTGAATCTCCTTACTGTGTTTTTTACACTAGCATTAAACAGCATGTTTTACACATTGTATGGGACATGATTCTTCACTGAAAATCGATATTTTGTCACTGACACAAATTAGGATATTTTTTTTTATGTTCTTATGTGAGTGTCAGAGCGGTAATTAGACACTGTTCCATTTTGAATTCAAGGTAATTTATGTTATTTAATCACTTATTGTCTGTCGATTTTACTCTAATGTTCATGATTTCACAGAAAATGCGTTTCGAAACATTCAAAGAGAAACCCAAGTCATCTTTCCAAGTGAGTATTTCACAATAAAATTCCTGGTAAACCAAACTCCCAGAGGGAGCGCCTTCTGACGCTCAGGAGCAAATATGACAGCTGAGTTATTGTTTTTGTCGTACCTCTTCCGGACTCCTCTTGGTTCTCGGAGCTACGTGGCAGTTGAGTCATGCCCAACACCTTGTCCTGAGGTTGACAGTCTGAGAGGTGACGGCCATTGACAGAGGACGCCTCAAAATCATCTGTGTACGCTCTGGCCGGGGCCTGTCGGGTACGGCACGGCAGGCCGAAATCCCTCCATTTGTTCCACACCTTTTTCCTGCTTCAACTCTGTTGTCCTTCACCCTTACAGGTGTTGAAGGGTTAGGGTCAGAGTTCAGCTGACATCGCTGCTCTGTGATTAAAGTTCCTGGATTGTTATCATCAGATGAAGAACAGAAATGGACCATGAGAGAGAGGTTAATTAGTGCCTAATGGTTATTGCATTTAAGGAAGAGTTCGATTTTCAGATCTGCACGGTTGAGTAGAAACCTCTACTAGCTCACTGGACCTGAAGCATTTGTAATAAAACATTTGCGTGACTCAACTGCAGAATCCGCTCATCACCAAATAAATAAGAAACCACTTTAAGATGATTCTGTGAATAACATTATTATTTTACCTCAGTTTTGGGCAGGGTGTGTCGTATGTAGTTTATATGTGCATAGTAACTGTCATACCTCAAGTAGCTGTGAAATGCCAAGCTTAAAAGTGAGTGGTTATGATGACTTGGGGCACCCATCGACACGTACTGTACATGAGACAGTTTGACAGTTAGTGAATTTCATCCTTTCGACATGAAAACCTGGTGTTTCCGTTGGGTCTGCAAATCATGGAATCGACGGGGTGATGTTGAGATTATCTTTGCACAAACAGGGAATTGCTCTACCACTCCCTGCTCTTGGGAATTACGAGGCACATTTCCCCCCCACAGCCCACAACGGGAGGCAGTCTTCATCCGTCCTACTGATTAATGAACAGATCCCAGCAAGGCCTCTGCTCTGCAGGATAGGCAGCTGACACGATAAAGGCTGACGATTTTTTTCTCCTTTTTTTTTTTTTTACTAGCTATCAAGCACACAGATTAAAATGTACACACACACACACACACTGTATCTGACGCTACTGCAGTCACAGTCTCACACTCCAGATGAATTAGCCAGGCGCCTGGGAGTTCTTTTTTCTAAACATAATGTTTGTAGATTAGCCGTGGTTAATGGTCCAGTTGCCTGGGAGGCCGGCGGGCTGTGATTGGCTGTCCAGCCCCCCTTATTGACACCGGAGACATATGGTACTGCGGGCAGCCCTGGCATAGAAATAGAATTACAGATCATTGGTATTTTGTACGGCAGTTTGGTGATTAAGACATTCATATACAGACAGGTTGGAACATCATTCTTCCAAAAGGTGTTCCCTCATTTGGTGTTTTGATGATGGTGGTGGTGGAGGAGGAGAGAGAGATGTTTAACACGTCAGTCCAACATCACCCATAGGTGTTCAATTAGCGCCGAGACCTTGTGACTGTGAAGGCCACAGCAAAGGACTGACATAACCTCCATACTCATGAAACCATATCTGTGACCCTTCATGTCCTGTGGATAAGGGCATCATCATCCTGGAAGAGACCCAATAATGAACCCTCTTTCAAAGTCACACAAAACCCTGTCTTGCAATCTAGATCCAAAACTGAGATCAACTGGGCCACAGCAGGGCAGAATGTTCATTGCTTAATTCTGTCATGCAGTACCCTTGTAGGGAAGCATCTGCATTCATTATGTTCCTCCCGCATCGTTTATTCAGGTTTTTCCCTTAAATCTGTCACCCGCCTGTGTATACTAACATCATTACAAGCGCTGTACGACAAGCTATTAATGGGCGAATGAGGAGATTCTGGTCCTACGCCCCACAAGTTTTCATGGCGTCTGCGGTTGAGTTTCTTTGAACTCTTTACCTGCTCTGTTGACCTTCACCCTTTTAATTACAGCTGAGAACATGAACAGGCTGGAGTGATGTCACAATGGGCAGCCTGTATTTCCTTTGGGGCAAGAGGGAAATTAGGAGATTTGCAGTTTTTAGCCTGGCCTGTGTAATATCACTCACATCATTTCGGTACCCTGAGATGTTGTTTTATTCTGAACGCCAGAATTAGAACTTTTTTATCTAGCGTATTTTTTAAGCCGCAGATCCGCTAAGTGTAGTTGTGGATTTGTTTTTCATCCCGTTTTTCTTGGTCATTTGATCTTTTACGAAGTCCTTTCATGAAGACATGGGGTCCTGCTATAGGGCAGCCAGTTGGCTGCAGTAGTTAGTTAGGTTAGTTCACAGTGGTTGGACAACCTGCCCCCCCTCCCTGACCTCCTCTGGTAATGCTGAGTAGAGGGAAAAGTGGAGGGGAGCGAAATCGAGAGAAACACAGAAAAATTACTATGAAATACCCCCCCCCCCCCCCCAACAGTCTCCTCCTCCTGCGTCCCAGCGCCTGTCGAGACATGCCTTCCTTTGCAGCGGAGAGGGAGAGAGCTGGGGGGGGGGAGAGAAGAGGGCGAACAAAGGAGCAGTGTCACTGCCTCGACGATTTTCGGGGAGGGTCTGCTGACTGGCTGGGGTAGATGGGGTGTGGCTGGGGTAGATGGGGTGTGGCTGGGGTGGTGGGAGTGTGGAGATTAAATATGGAGCGAAGGGCGTAGAACAAGCAGTGAGCGTTTTACGCATGTAAGCACACGTGTGGATGCACACTAGTACACTCACACACACACAATCTTGAGGCGAGGTCATTACGTGGGGTAATGATTGATTTACGTGAAATCCTGTTTTCACTGACCCCCTTGGTAAACCCCTGACATGTCTAAGCTGACCCCTGAACTTAACCTCTACACTAAACATTTTTTTTTTAAGTGATGACCAAACTGAAGATCCTCACTTGTTAGTGGTTTCCTTTGTATAATGTATATATGTTTGAGAACTTTTAGTAGTCCTTGTTCCTACTAGCAACACACACACACACACACTCACAAAATAGTCAGGCTCTCCTGCCCGTGTCTCCAAAGTGAGTTGCGGGAACTAGAAGGTTTCCACTGTTTACTGTTCATTGTGTAACATTTGCTTAACCTTTCTTTCCTTTATCGGTGCAGCTGTGCATTCAAAAAAAGCTGGGGAGCTGGTTGGTATGTGGTGTGTCTGTGTTGGGGAGGGGGGGGGGGGTTAGCCAGGCCCCCCCACACTTTGTCTCTGTGCAGTATGTGCCAATTATTCAGGCTTTTTAGCGTTGCTCTTCTAAAAATGTTATCGGTTTGGGCTTTGCCACACACCTCATGTTCAAATAGGTGCCACTGAAGATGTGCTGCCATTTACTATGGGATTAATACATTTTTATTTTAACGGCATATATTATTTTGTACGGATCTCTTTTGCTCCCATTTTGAAATTAGGCTAACCGAATAACTAATTGTAATGATTAAGATTCAGAAAGCTATCCATCTTTCTCTCTCGTCGAATGTAGTTTGCCCTGCCTGCGCTCTGCTATGCCTTTTTGCGAAAGACGACTCAATATGCCGGAACGATTTCTTTACCGCTTTCCTCTCTTTCCTATCACATTCCCTAGGTTACCCGAAGGCTGGGAGGAGAGAGGAAATGGCCGAGATTAGAGGAAGAGAGGAGGATGAGGAATGGAAGAAGCCCCGGAGGAAGGAGGGCGGGGTTAAAAGTGTGACAGAGGTGAGAGCCCCGAGGTCAAACAGCGCGTCTTGTGGTGGTGCTGGTGTGGGGGAGGAGTCCTCGTTTACCCCCTCCATCACCTGCATACCAGAGTGCGTGCGTTGGAGGATGTGCGTTGTTCGCTGGAGGATGTGCGAGTGTGTGTCTTTTTGAAGGTGTGTGTGTGTACGGGCAATGAGCCACACGTCATCCTGCCTCTAGTAGCTCCTACCTCTTCCCTGATGCCTCAACCTCCTCCTCATCTCTCTACCTCATCTCTCTCTCTCCTCGTCCCTCATTCATCTCTCTAATCCTGACTACAGGGTTCAACATTAACTATGGCCCACTGGCCCAGGGCCAATAAAACCTAACGACAGGGCCAGTAGACAAAGTTAGTCATTGGCCCGGACGGGCCAGTGCTCAATTTTCCCATTTAAATTCATAGGATCGTATGAGAACGTTTGCTTGTCGTCATGGTCACTCTTCCTGCTTCAGTTTTTGCTCGTTTACGCATTAAAATGTCTCCCCCCAACCCCCCCCCACCCCCCATCGACATGCAAGTATGTCGATGAAAAGATGAAAATTATAATTTTATAGTAATATTTTCATTACTGTTCATTAAAAAGTAATGATTCACGTCACATCATATTTATGCAAACAGCAATTGCTTGTGTCAGCTCATGTCTCACAAAATTGTGGTGTGAATCAATATTCTGATTGTGTTTTTTTTTTAAACCAGTTTGGGCCAATAACAATTCTGTCCAGGCCAGTAGATTTCAGACCAAGTGACCCGATGGGGCCAGTGAGGGAAAAAGTTAACTTTGGACCCTGCCAGTTAAAAGTCCGGTTTAAGTCTCATAGTCACCAGATGAGGTGTTTTACAGAAGCTTTTAGACTGGGCCCATATAATGAGAATTAAATGGTTCATCTCACGAGGACCAACAAAGAAGAACTTGATCCACTACTGCAACTTTACTCAAAACGTAGTGGATCCAGATAAAATCAGCAGCACATTCCTGTAATACCAACATAACAAAACAACCGACAATTTAAATTGTTTGTAATTACAAGATCAAATCCTAAACTGTGGAAAATACTAAAAAAACCTTTAAGAAAAAAAAAAAAGATTTTATAAGGTCTCCTTATCGTTCCGGGCATAATGACAGAAAACGTACTACTCTGAGGACCTTGGGAAATGTTGTAGGGAAGGAGATAATAAAATGCCTATTTTATAGTAACAAAAACCTGAGTACCTTACAACATAATTTCTTATTTTAAAGTAGCATTCATGGCCTGAAAGGTTAGAGACACCTGCACTAATATCAATTAAAAAATATAAATCATATTTTCTGGCGCCTAAACACATTCTACAAACAAGACGCAGAAATAACTTCCCAAACGTATGTTACTCTGGTGTTTTTTTTATACCTTTAAAACTACCCTCGCCCACATTTACCGATCTGTCACTAAAGCCAGGTATTGATTAGTTGGCTCTACTGTATTCCACAGTGCTGGCTGTTCTCTCAGTGCAGTGTGGAAATCAAACACTTTAAATCCTGAGAATTATCAGCGGTACGAAACCAGAGGTACTCATCTGTTTCGATGTAAAGTGCCCAGATAGTGTGACCTGGTAGTAATTCTGGAAAGGTTTTGTTCTACATTTATGTTAGCAGTTTGCCCTAGCAACAGTTCATTATATTTATTTTAGAGTTGGAAAAAAATGTAATCTTATAGTCTTTAAAAAAAAATAAAAAAATTCTCACATTGATTTCAAGCACTTTTACCCTGTTTAATTGGGAACAAAATCGTACATGATTTCATATTTTTTATATTATCACAATATCACTTGAGGTTTTCATGAGTATGACCAGCTAAGCAGTTTATAACTGCCTTTTATTTTTATCAGATCTGAGTTCCAGATATGTGAACTATGTTGTAATATTAGTTATCTTATCAAAAACATTATTACCTTTTGGATATTTCAATGTAATATACATCTCTGGGATTTTTTTTTTATTTCCCTTCCAAAAAAGTTGAAAAGGAAAGTTTTGAGTGAGGATTTTTTTTTTCAGGAGCTGTATATTTACATCACTTACTTCAAACTTAATGTATGTGGAATTCCTCTAAATGTTATCCTGCGAAAAAGCCAGCGTGCATAAAGAAGTAACACGCAGTCCACACTAAGGAAATTGTCCCAATGCTATTTAAACAGACTACTCCAACCTATTCCTGCTCTTCTGATTTCCTTCACATTTTCTCCACCTCCACTATCTTTTGTGGCTGCCTACCGCTGTATCTCTTGCAGCAACTCCCAACAGGCTCAGGAGAGTTGAAGACTGTCATGCCTTCTTCCTAGTGATCTGCACCACGCCATTATTCTTTTTTCCACAAGGACGTGAGTCAGGTTAGCACTTGTGAGGACACAATTGTTTGACAACCTCTGTTGGCTTTTGCAGGCACCCGACCCCAGGGTGGTGATGGCCCAAGAAAATCCTCATCGACGATGTTAACCCCAACCCTGGGGTATTGTTAGACAAAATACATTGCCCCATTGAGCTCCCATCCACACGTCAGCCAGCAGTAAAATCAGTGCTTGAACATACATGCAGTGGACAGCTTTGCACAGAGGACTGGCTGTGCCACCTCCAGGCCCCTAAACAGAACTCAGCCGTCCGTTCTGGGTTTCCATTGTGACTACACAGCAGCCTGATCCTTTCACATCCTTTCCAAAAGAAAAAGCAAGACACTGCACTATGTTGCTGTGTTCTGGTGTTTCCCGACCCAACGTCTCAGCCACTCAGGCTAAGAGCATTCTGTCGTTCGTTCTCCTGGGCTAAAAGCTCCAGTAAATCAAATGCAACACTGCAGCCAGCCAGACTGACTGACTCGCCGCGCTCCTAGATTATAGGTAGCGCAGGGATATAAAGAGAAACGCCGTAAGCTGTAATTTCTACCCTCTCTTCTTCCAGTTGTCTCTTCGTCTGTGGTGGAGGGGTAGGACCCAATTGTCCCGGAGTGTGGTAGCAGGGGTTAAAAGGTTGGAGCTGTTGCTTCAAAATGGCCGTTGAGGTTACTCAGAGACCCAACCACACCCACATGAGCTGCCTTTGTCTTCCACGAAGGCTCACTAACTCTTTCTCTCTCCTCCCATCCCATTCTCCAATTCTATTTCTTTCTCCATTTTTCTCCATCCATCACTTTTCTCCTTTTCTCACCCATCCTCACTCCCTCCTGCAAGGACAGGATCCACTTCCTTTTCTGAGGTTCTTATTGGACAAGTTTAGGACTTGCCTTCTTTTTCGAACAAGTTTTCTCTGGGCTTATTTACATAACGAGAAAGAGAATAAAACGCTCTCTTGGTTTACATAATAATTTCTCTAGCATTTAAATTTACAACGGCTTGTTGGAGACGTACCGCACTGGATTGTGGGCATTAATCGAGCAATGTGCATGCACTTCAATCGAATATGTAGCCCTATGCTACCTCGGAAGATTGACATCTGCAGGTTTACACCACAAATTAATTCAACGTCTCAAGTCTTCTTTGATATGTCTCAGGAAATGGGTCATAATGTAAATTAGCCCTTTGTTTCTGAAGTAATAAATTAGACTGGTTTGAATGGCAAGGGCATCCCCTCACTGTTCTTACCACACGGCTCCCTGGATTAAAAGGAAATTCATCATTAGACCGCGTGAAGTGGTTTTTAGATGTTTTAAAACTATTTGTTTTTGGTTCGTAATGAACAGTACCATGGTCCTTAAGGCCTAGTGGTTTTCTCTCCAGTGTCACGTATCCTTGAATGGCAGGTTACTCTCTGCACAGTGGGTGTCAGGTCTCTCCGTGTAAATAAGGAGAGCAGGTCTAACAGCACCTGGGGCGTATAACCTCCATTGTTCTACACCAACATCAGGAAGGCTAAAGTGAGCCTCGCGACCTTTCCCCCTTGGCTAAAACAGGACATCCATCAGCTAGAGGTTTGAGCTGAAAGAACCTCATCATTGAATGAAGGGATCAATCCCAGTTGTCCCTCTGCCAGTGGGATGAGCAATGGTCCTGTGTGTGTTTGTGCGTGCGTGCGTGAGTGCGTGCGTGCACGCATGTGTGAGATAAAGTGTGAATGTAAAAATATAAGATAAGAGTAATAGTGATTATCGTAATATTTTGAGGGCTGTAGCTTGTTTACTGAGAGCAATAATGATTGTTATCATCGGAAGAGAGCATTTCCAATTACAAAATGCTTTTTAAAGGTAGACACATTAATGTTCGTATCAGTCTCTGCAAAATGCCAACTAAAGTCTATTTGACATCCTTGTAATATTTTTCTTTTAATTCTCTCCAGTAAATATTTTGTATTTCCTCTTGATTTTTTTTATTTCTATTTGTTTGACAGTGCCTTTTGCCTATGCTGGACAGTGCACCAGCATCTAGCGTACAATACAATCAGTCCTCTCAAAATCCAGACGTTCACTTCCCTTAAAAGATCTGAAAGCACATTTTGTGGAAACTTCTTTTTTTGGGTGTTGGTGGGGGGGTTACTGTGAAACAGTACACACCACTGGAGGAAGGAGAGATTATTGGGACTGAATCTGGCTGTGAGGTCTCCATAATACCAGCGACCGGAGACAAAGGCTCATATTCACTGCCGGGTGTTGATAAGAGGAAGCGTACTTGGATGCGTCACAAACACACCCATCATCTGTTCGGGGTTGTGAAAGAGCCAGTCGAGCTACACTCAAATCAGATAAGATGAGAGGGATGTAGTTCCCCCACCCCTCCCCCTGTGCATTAGCCCAACAGAGCCAATTCACCAAAGCTAAAATGGCCGCCTCCTCTCTACAGACTCACCCTGTGTGTACGAGGATAAGTAGCTCTGACTGCAGGAGTCGTATTCATTAGGCGCCAGAGGAAAATAGAATGAACGCAGTTGGGACCACCAGAATTTGTGCAGTAACAAACGTTCATTTTTAGTTCCCGTCGCAGGTTGTCTTGCTATGTTGTAACCTAATGATTTTGGTCTAGCTGGATCGCGCAGCTCTTTATCAGTGACATTCCCATTGACACTCATTAGGCTCAGCTAAAGCCTCCTCCTGACACCGTAACATATTAGGCTACTGACCTTTCTCTTGTCCCGCAACTCGGGAACTGCTAGCACCAGTTAGGGGTTGTTAGCCACGTGGCCTGGAATGAATGGCCATTGATAACATCTGCGCTAACCTCCAACAGAAACAGATTAATGCCCTGAGGTTTGAGGTTTTTCGCACATTTAGGAGCGGAGGAAGAAAAACACAATATTTAAAGGAACTGTACTCCTACTCTTTTTCTTTCTTTCTCCCTCTCTCTTTCTCCCTTTTCCCCTCTCTTTCTCTCTTCTGTTTTCCTGCTCTCTTTTCTCTCCACTCGTTCATCTCTTCTCTCTGGCTCTTTCGCCCCCCCTCTCTTTCTCCCCCCCCTCTCTTTCTCCCCCCCCCTCTCTTTCTCTCTCTCTCTCTCTGTCTCTTATCACTCACTCTTGCTCTTTCCCTCCTGCTCACTTTTCTTCCTTCTCTACCGGTCTTCACCATAACGGGTCCTTTGGCTGCCCACACCCAGTACGTATTTATGTCTGTTGGTAATTCCTGTGTTTAAGGGTTCCACCTGGAACCCTAAAGGGTTCTGCCTGGATACGCAGAACAGGTTATCGGGGAGGGAATGCAAAATAAAAATTTTACCTCTGTTCTTTAAATGTTTTGTTTCCCTCTGGCTTTTGAAGCACTGCATCAGAATGTCACTGACTTCAGCCTAGCATCCAGACTCTTTGTTTCTAACCAAACATTTGGAGTGAAGCGGGCAGAAGATCAAAGGGTTTTAGATCTGGTTGAGGTATTATTGTTTCTGCCCTCAACTCGGCTGACGTTAGGCTTGATATAGAAGTATTTAAATCCCTTCTTTCAAGTCAGAAGGAGTCACTAGTGGTCATTTTTGGACTTATCTGTAAAACTGATCACAGAAGCTCTGAGAGGTTGTTGTCTATGTGTAATGTCTACAGTTTGTCTGTTTAAGAGCGTTTTTACATTAAGGTAGTTTTATGTAGATGAGAAGACCTGTTGCCAGATTTGAGCCGGGGGGGGGTCAGTTTAAATGGGTGAAAATGTCAATGGTGACAGGTTTCTGACCGGGGTCTGACACTTTTACGACAGATACTCCGTGTTGCCACTGAGGTGTAAAAACGATTTCAGGTGTAAAAACGATTTCTCGCTCAATGTGTATAAGAGTGGAATGTGTAGTGACTTAGGAATAAAGGTCCTAAAGTCCTTGCATTAACAGAAACCGAAATAACGAATTTTATCATTGGGAATCGATTTAAAATATTGCACACTGGCACCTAAAGTCTAATATCAACATCAACATCATTTGTTCGACGGAGACCACCATGTTAGTTACCAGCTGAACAAGATCATCAGTGATTTTAGAAGTCTTCTGGGTCATTGTTTTGGCCAAATCACTTAGCATGCATGTTTCACCTTAAGGCGCAGCAAGAGTTTTTTTTGTGGCAAATGTGAATTGAATATTGTATTTTCATATTGTACATTTAAATTACGATTGTTGTCGTTTAAATACGCTCCAAGAGATGTTCTTACGCACTGCGACTTCCTGAAGAAAGCACATTTAGTTGATCTGTATTCTGATTGGGTCGCTGACATTTCCTTTGTCATGGTACCGGGAAACACTTGGAATGACGTATATTTGGTAACACTACAAAGACCATACGACGCAAACTCAAATAATTTAAACATTTAATCTAAATAGCTCTGCCATTCTATTTTCTTTCTATAAAAAAAAATTCTGCCCAATTTTGTTATATAAAATTTGTTATTAAGACCTTCTACATCGCAGTGACTCACAGACAACTCGGGAGATAGGATGTCAAGACATGTCTGCGGAACACCTGATCTGATTCCATCTGATCTAATTTAAAGTCATTTGCTTCTTTTCCAAAAAGGTGTTTGTTTAACAAATTTTCTTATTGTTATTATTTTATAAACAACAATTGTTACATAAGCAGTTTTATAAGCAGTCACTCATTCCTGTAGCATCAAACACGCATAAATATTATGCATGAAAATGCTGTTGTATTAAAGTGTTTTGTATTTTGTATTTAAATGGCACAGCATTAGATTAGATTCACCTTTATCGTCATTGAACAAGTACAAGTACAGGCAGCGCCTGTCTTCCAAGATCCTTGTGAACTTCTGTGCTGCTTTCATGAATACCTTCATGTCTTCAACAAAATGATTAGAGCAAATTTGTAATATGCTACCCTTTCCCAATCCTGGTCCTCGGGACCCAAAGGGGTGCATGTTTTAGTTTTTGCACTAGCACTCACACACCTGATTCAAATTAAAGACTTGATGATAGGTTTATTATGTCAATCAAGTGTGTAAATGGTAGGGCAACATTTAAAACAGGTGTGTGAGCGCTAGGGCAAAAACAAAAACTTGCACCCCTTTTGGTCCCTAGGACCAGGATTGGGAAACAGTGTAACTAGAATGTAAGAATATTTGAGTCAAAATGGCTCCAGTCAGCCAGTACTCGCCGTTCTGTTGTTAAAGCCCTGGAATCCTTCAATTCCTTGGCCAATGTTTATGGGATGTAAAATGGGGCTAGCTTTAGTTTAGATGTGTTGGATGTGGAAAGGCACACAGTGGACTTAGACAATAAAGACCTATGGGAGGAGGTTGGGTGGATGTTTTTTGGGGGATGACTGTTCTCTGTGGTCTACTGTACAGCTCCATACCACCGCCTGCCCGCCTGTTTCTAATCCATTTCCCCTGGAGATCTACCATCTATTTGAACCTGTTTCCCCTGGAGATCTACCATCCATTCTAACATGTTTCCCCTGGAGATCTACCATCTATTTGAACCTGTTTCCCCTGGAGATCTACCATCTATTTGAACCTGTTTCCCCTGGAGATCTACCATCCATTCTAACATGTTTCCCCTGGAGATCAAATGTCCTTTCAAACATGTTTCCCATGGAGATCTACCTGGAGATCTACTGTCCAGCAAGGATTTAAATCAGAACCTTTTCCTGGGGAAACCTCTTCTTGTGTACCTGATTCCAATAAGCAAATAGTTGGTAGGCTGAATCAAGTTAGTTAAATCTGGGATTGGTGTGAGAATGTACACAGGAGGGTGGTTGTCACTTCTGTGGGATGTACTTCACTCACTAAGGTAAATCTGTCACTGTCGCCTGGTTCTCTACACGAGTTATGGAGAAATCCATGCAGTCGGTTTGCGTTCTAGAAACAGCATGGGTTGTCGCCAGGGACGTGGCTGGACCTATTTTGAATAGCACTGTTTAAATATAATACCACTAAATGTATTAGCACTGTTTAAATGTAATAGCGCTGGAAAGCAATGGCACGTTTTGCTAATAAATATAACCTTTCAGCTAACCCATCAAATCTTTTATAGAAATGTATGGAGTTAAGAAGAAAAAGAGTGATCGTAAAAATGTCACAAAAGTGAGTTGTTTGGACAAGTGACGTCATGGTATGACTGAAGGCAAGAAAAGGTAGCTACAAAATTCAAGTAGACGCTTACGAGTAGACTAAGATCTGTCATTTGTAATACAAATATAAATAAATTATAATGTAATTCAACAAAATGGTAATGAGGCCAATAATAGTGAGTCGTATTTTTTAACACTAACCAACTACTGAAAATAAAAATGTCCATTAATGACGTGTTGAAGTCTAACACTTCCCCGAGTTGGTTTGTTGGAAAGGAGAATAAAACACCAGGAGTCAGGTCAATTACCGTGCCGCATATTCCGTTTATTACAAAAGCTTTTGGAGACAAGGGTCGCCGCACAATGTCTAAGGATCAACAGTCAAAACATCATTTTTATACTTCCACTACGCCCAAAAGATAGAGGCGTTAAGTTACCAAGCCAGTGTGCCATAGGCCCAATCCCAGTTCTATTCCTTATAGGATAACTGCAAGTATCCCCTTGCCCCCCTTGTGGTTTCTGTGTTGTCTGTCTGACTATGTGTGTGTCTCTGACCTGTGACCTGTTTCTCACAAGACAGACATACTAAATCTTTCTCTCCCCGGCAACCGCTTGAACAGGGTTTCCTGTTCTCCTACTTGCACCTTCAGTTTCAACACAGTTACAAACAATTAATATTTTGCTTCATTGGTTACAACAGCTTACAACAGTTCACTAACTTATACAATCAATACATCTACATTGGTTACATCAGCTTACAACAGTTCACTAACTCATACAATCAATACATCTACACATGCTAGCTAACATTTGTAGGTCACTAATAATCATCAGGAACACACGTTGCAAAACTGGGCGTTTCACAGATTCTGTTTGTAGATGTTAATTTACTATAGACTATAGTTGACAAATGTATATTGGCTACATAGTACAGCCGGTTTTATGAATTGTTGGTGTTAGATTGATGAAGACAGAGTGGACTTTAATTCCTTCATTTAGATAGACACTGATCTAAAATGACTTAAATTCTAACACAAACTATGAGACAGGTGTACTTTTAGCCAACCTTGACCAAAAATAACCTTATTTTGATTTTACACCCGTTGTTACTCTAAAAATACATGATGAAAAGATGTTTTGGGCAGTACGCCCAGACCCCCAAAAACAAGGCTTTGCCCCCCCATCCATAATATTCTAGTGACGTCGCTGGGTGTTGCCATGTCAAAAATCATGAAAAGTCACCACTTCATTAGGTTACCGTGGCTCACTATCACAGCCGTAGGTTCATGGGACGACATGCGTGCACAAAATCACACGTTCATATAAATGCATGTACTCCACGTTTGTTGGATAAAAGGTTTAGTAGGTCTGTCTGCATTTATATAAATGGGGAATCCTTGAAGTTGTCTGTCTTGGTGAGGTTGCCAACTGCAAGACCATTTGATTTAATTGGATTACAACAGGTCAATGAGTTTTGGTTTAAAGGGCTCTGGACGTTCCTATTGGTTAATCAAAATGTGTATCTCCAATAAAATCAGACTGAGAAATTCCAAAGGGCCAAAGAAGGCACAGGGCTTTATGTCATAATACATACTGTAGTTTTAGAAGTTACAGATTTCCAAAATGAACAGAGATTCTTGAAAAATGTATGGAGACTTGGAAACTGATTTCATGTGGTTGTTTTTAATGTATTCAATTGATTTATTTAATTTGACAAACCCTGCTATATATTGCTAACACTGAGTCCAGCTAAGCTGACTGAATTGAGGATAATATGAAAGATAGCCCACTACTCCTTGAGCAAGATGGATGTTCAGTAAAAGGTTACGAATTGTAAAAACTCCATTAGACATTAACAAGTGCACCTTATGGATTCTTCAAACTACAGCTAGATTAATATACTAGACCTTACTTCTGGTGGTTTGGTGAATGTTTCCTTCAAAGTTCTTGCATTTAATTCCTGATAGTATTTTCTTTAAAACTCAGTCAAAATCTGCTCTCCAGTGACTGAAACAAAAGAATGTATTTTTTGTGTGTCATTTTTTGAGGGGGCGTAAACACGTGGGTGTTCCCATGTTTTAAATTTAGTGAGCAGCACAGAAAAATCAGCAAAATCTGCTAAACAGATTGCAAAGTTTGTGCCCTGCTTGTCCCTAATGAAGACACACCCTTCCTGGTTTCGGCAAGTCTATCTGATTGCTCCCCAATGCTCGGACATGATCAAAAGATGGAGAGGTGCAATGAGGGAGTGATATTCTGTCTCCAGAATAAAGGCCACATTTCTTCTCTTCCCATATTTTTGTTTCTAAAGTTATTTTATTTTTATTTTATTTTTTTATTCTGGGGCTTGTTTTTATGCTTCTGCATTTTAACACTGAAATATATATTTTATATTTTTAAAAAGCCTTGTGGATTTATTCCACAATACTTCTTGGAAATAGCTCAACGCTGCTGTCAGCAGTTGCTTAGAAGTTATGACATATTCTTTACTCCCTTTTTTTGCATCAGTGATTGTCATAAAGGGCTTAGACACGAAAGAGATGAAGCTCCGCGGCTAGAAGAACTGAGGCGGTAGGGAGTTCTTCATTCAATGTGGTCAGCAGTAAGGAAGACACCAGCGCTTCCCACCTCCTGACCCCAGAGCAGAGCTTCTGTCGCACGCGGTGTCAGACGTATTCTGGGGTATGACTAAATACAGATCTGGCTGCTCCAAATTGCACCCTATTGCCTTTGCTGAGCACCTTTTCAGACCAAGACCCAGTGTGGATTCTAGATAACAGGGTGCCATTTGGAATGCAGCCCTTCAGTCCCCGGTGGGGAATTAGTGTCCGGGTTGTGTTGAAAAGTCCAACAGGACGTTTAGCCAGGGGGGAAATGTCAGGGGCCACGGTGGTGAGTTCTTGGCTCGGTCGGTATCTTGGCTATGGCAGGCGTGTGGCACTCTGAGGCGGCTCAGTGCTCCGACTGAGGTATTTCCAGCCAGCTTAGAGATGTCATTAATACCCCTGACAGTTGGATATTTCTTATTATGGACACCTATATTTGTTCGACATGTTTACATGGCACAGATGCACAATGTCCAGAATAGAGTTGACAGGTTTCCTCATTCTACGCGACAATCGTATCTGTTCTACAAAACCAATATCTATCTGAAGTCCATCTAAAGCTCCGTGCAATTCGATCCTGCCGGTAGCATAGCTTGGATGAGGACATGGGTGGGTGGAGTAAGTCGTGTTCAGCTGTAATTAATTGCTGATGGTTGACCATGACATTGACATATTTTGAGGTTGACATGCATAGAAACATCATACTCATTTTACCCCAACCAAGTGTTAAACACACACACACAAGTAACAGCCTAAATGTGGGCTAATTTTACTCAAGGTCAATAAAGAGGCTAACATATTTTCCCTCACGACTTCATTCTCCCACGTGCTGCAATGACATTTCCGTTGTTCGGGTGGAGTTTCTCTAACCTCTTTACCGCATCTGGTGTGATGACACGCGAAATCAAGTGATTCCATAGTTGCTGAGAGGCGTCTCTCGCTGAAAGAGGTGTGTGCGTCTGTGTGTGTGTGCGCGCGCATGTGTGGGTTTGTACACACGTGTACAGATTTGAATATGTACTTAAAATCTGTTTTTTGTAAGTCCAAAAAACCACCAGAGAGAGGAAAACAAGGGACAGTTTGACCTCACGGAGACATGTAGCCAGCCCCTAAAAGAAAAAAGCCTACCAGCTTAAGGGTTCTGGATGAAGAGTGTAAAAGATGAGTGTGGTTAATGGCAGTGTTCAGCAAACCTGAGTCATCTCCTTTGCTCTCCTGTTTTTTTCTCAGGTCCAGACATGGCGGAGTCGTGGAGTCTGTCTGTCGTCTCCTGCTCCCTGCCCTGGCCATGGTAAGAGCCGGTTAGACCCCCTCCTGGGGCCATTAACGAGTCATATATAAATTATGAATAATTTGTGATTATAATGCGTAATTAAATAATATAATGAGAGAATCCTGAAAAAATAAGTATCCAGAAGAAACTAAGCCGTGACATTTTATCTCCTGCCCTATACACTTCAAATGTACTTACACAAGCTTCCTAACCATTAGTGTTGCATGTTAATGAATCGAAGTGTGTGTGTGTGTGAGAAACAGCAGTAGGGTCTCCGTTTCAGACAAAGAGGTTGCACACACACACACACACACACACACACACACCGTAACTTTTCAATTTTCCCACATTTATCCCGTCCCCAGTCCGCTAGACGGCAGGACCAAACACTGGGCTGCTGGGTTTAGGAAAGCTATCGTAGGCTTGCTCTTAGTTACCACGGGAAAGCCCCCCCATCTCTCTCTGCCTGTACTCTCTTTTTCTCTCCTTCAAACTCCTCCCTATCCACAGGAAAGCCTTTCCCTGTCTCCCCCATGTCTCACTCTCTGTATCTCCCTGTCTGTAGGTCTGTCCTTGTCTGTCTTTTACCCTGTCTGTCTCTCTCCATGGCTGTCCCTTTCCTTGTCTCTCACTCTTCCTGTCTGTCTCTCGCTCTTCCTGTCTGTCTCTCGCTCTTCCTGTCTGTCTCTCGCTCTTCCTGTCTGTCTCTCGCTCTTCCTGTCTGTCTCTCGCTCTTTCTGTTTGTCTCTCGCTCTTTCCCTGTCTGTCTCTCGCTCTTTCCCTGTCTGTCTCTCGCTCTTTCCCTGTCTGTCTCTCGCTCTTTCCCTGTCTGTCTCTCGCTCTTTCCCTGTCTCTCTCTCTCGCTCTTTCCCTGTCTCTCTCTCTCTCTCTTTCCCTGTCTCTCTCTCTCTCTCCCTATGTGTATCTAGGTTGTATTTAAGTGCCAGTCTGGGATTCATATCAATCAGTGCCTAACACGTTAATTCACATCAGCAATTGTAATGTCCAATTAAGGAAAGAAGCCTACCACCGTTTGTCTGCCATGGTATAATTAGGAGGTGTGTGTGTGTGGGGCCATCAGCTGTATAGGTTCTGAGTGGCGTGTTTGTTATTCCACCAGGACACATTTGGATTTAGTTGCGACTCTGTTAGTACCTCATGATGATCATGCAGTCTGTGACCTGGATTAGTCTGAGCTAAAGGGCCCTCTAGTTACAGATTCAGCATCATCTTCTGCTCTCCAGTCCTTAACCATTTGTGGGTAAAAGGCTAATCCACGGTCCTTCCTCGAGTGACCACGCCTCACCTCCACCAACTCCTGGCATTAATGTACAGTTGCATAAGGTAATGAAGAACACGGACACAGCTTATAGCTGTCAGTTTGACCCTCAGATGCACTCAATTGAACTTACGTTCATCCGTCGGGACTTGAAAACGTACTTCATGTGTCCTGTAAGTCTTTGGAAGGGACATCTTTTTGGCGTGTGGGCTTTGTTACATGACCGTGGTGTCCAAATGAATACACGCACAGACACGCAGCGTGACCACTAATGGATAACTAGGGATGTTCTCTGTTACGGCAGACAACGTACATACCAGGAGGATTTAGGAAAACTGACTGATGGAGGGTTGAAAGATGAATGTAATGTTGTTATTCGCTATTTTACTCTCCATCCATTCATCCACTTCAACCGCAGTCTCGCTCTTCTCTCTGCGTCTTATTGTCATTCAGGAATCAAACCGTTCGGTACACCCATTATGATTCAGTACGCACACATGAACTGAAGAATTACGATATGCCAGTTATTATCCTATAATCTCCAAAACGTACTTGTTGCGCTGCAGTCCACCAGGTAAGGCAGGGAACTGCATGGGGCCCCAGGCCGTTAGGGGGCTCCTGAAGGCTGAGAAACTACCCCACAGCAATGTCTCAAAATGTGGCAATCGCAGTGACCGCAACCCCCTCACTCAACAACCAATGGACAGTTTGAAGTGACATCTCTGTAAGACACCTCCCTAAATGTGCCCCACATGGTATCTGCAGGTTTCAGCAAGTTAAATTTAAGACCTTTTTTACGACAAAATTCCATTTAAGATCAATTTCAAAACCACACCCACATAAAAGATTGCTAAGGACACCAATTTGACTGAAGTACCCACTGTTGTTTGAGCAGCAAACCTACTGTTAACAACAGCGTTACAGGCTGTACTTCGCTGGACTGTCATTTGTGATACGACCAAATAAAACAGAGAAGTGCCAGGCGTTTATTGGAGGCTTTTTGCAGTGTTTTCTTTTTTTTTTTTTTTCGCTTCAAATGGGATTCCACAGATTTAATTCCCATATAATGTGTGAGGTTTGAAAGATCTCTTGGAAAAAATAAAGTGGGCTTCTTTTTCTTTCACTTCAACAGATTACAACCACAAATCTAAGTTGCTGTTGTCCAACGGCTTCTGATTGAATTTGCACTTCCCCATGGTACCTGAGAGAAGTTTAACAGCCAATGTCCACTACGTAGCTACATTAGCTAAATTACCTAGCGTGGTACTAGCTAGCTATCTACCTAAAGAACAAGAGTATTGGGAGAAGAGCAGCCAGCCGTCTTTCAAATCCACTGTGTGGGAAGATTTTGGATTCAGCATTCAATGCGATGACGAGGGTAAGAAGACCGTAAACAAAATTCAGTCTGCAAGCATTGCTTTGCCACTGTCGGTTACACTTCTAACATGATCATCTCATTCGTACCGAAACGTTCCGTTACAGTGACCCACAAACCACGATACGTACCGAACCGTGGGCCCACGGTCTTCTTTAGTCAGTAACAGGCTCATCATGTTCTGAGGAAATATGAATCCCATTGTGAAAACGGACAGATGCTCCCTGTCTTTGTCCCATCACACCCACACACACACCAATTTTTTTTAATGTTGTTTTCTCCTCACATCATATTTTGCTACAAAAGGGTAGCTGGCTGTTCAGGTCACTATTCAGAGGAAACACGCTACCTCATTATACTGTAATGTTGTCAGGCAGGACCCAGTTTAAACACTGAAACCCAAGGAGAGGTTTGGACACCCCTGTTTGAGGAAATCGTGAGGTGGTTTTCAGACCAGAAGACTGCCTGGTTATCCAGACGGTTGTGTGAAACACAACGGGTTTCTGCCAGAGGATGTATGGATTCGGTGAATACGCGGTGCCAGTGTTTAGTTACAACAAAGGAGTGGGCGGAGACGTTGGTAAGGGCCCCACCACCACCAACCACTGGCTCGTCTGTGTGAGTCGGACGGAGAGACCGAGCCCAGTTCTGTCAGCTATGATTAGACAGTGGGATAAATATGATCTGCCCAGCTGTCTGTGTCTCTGTCTGTCAGTTTGTCTCAGTCTGTCTGTGTCTCAGTCTGTCTGTGTCTCAGTCTGTATGTGTCTCTCAGTCTATGTGTCTCAATCTGTCTGTGTCTCTGTCAGTCTGTCTGTCCGTGTCTCTGTCTGCCTGTAGAGCTGTGGTGGCTACGTAGCAGTAGTGGCGGTATAAAGGATGGCTTTATTGGTGTGCTCTTCACACCCAGACTGACGCTAGGAAACTGCAGCTATTTCGGTGAGTGAGTGTGTAGAGTGTTTTTCAGTGCTCAGTGTCTGGGCGTCGATAAGGGTGTCACAGCCTGTCCCTCTGTGCGTGCGCATGTGAGTGTGTGTTTGTACTCACCACTATATAACGGCCTTCCTGTCACAGGATCCCACACATACAATTACTGTAATGAACCCCATAGACATAACCTGTCACAGGGAGTGTGTGTGTGTGTGTGTACATACTGTCAGGAGACAGAAGAAGCCTGAAGATTACTCTCACCGTCATCATTCTCCAAGCTGTTCCGTGAACTACACACAAACACACATTTAGTTCCATTAAAATGTTTTTTTACCTAACCTTAACACTAACTCTAACCTTAACACTAACTCTAACCTAACCCTAACCTCAATGAATTAACCTTTATTCTTAACCTAACCTTAACCTACCCTAATTCTAAACTTAACCATGAGTCAGATAAAGCTTCTTGTTAATAAAGTGAGGAACATTTTGTGAGGACATGATTTAAAAGTGAAGACATGATTTGAAAGTGAGTATATGATTTTCTTGTTTTACTGTCGTTGTTCGGTCCTTACTCAGACAGTGAAACAGTAACACAAACACACACCAGAAAGTGAGAAAATGATTTGTGTGTGCACAGATTGAGCTGAATGTCTGTACCTGCAGGCGTCCTCTAAATCTCACCAATTTACTGGAGAGTAATTAACAGGTGACAGGAAACGTTGTCACAACGTAACCTCCAGAACGACCACATGGTCCTACCAATCAGTAGATGTCCAAAACACTAAAAGGTTTGTTTGGCACCAACCCAAATTATGAAGTATTTAAACTGGTATACCTCATGAACATCAATGGTTGCTGGTTGCTGCTAAGAGGAAACCAGTTTGTCCTGTACTGCGTTGTCTGGCTGTCTGTTCCTGGTGATGTCAACATTGATAAAACCACCCCTGGCAGAAAGGAGATCTGAGCCGCATGACTGTCAGATTCACACGCTATCACAATGGCAATGAGCCTAAACAAAGCTTCTGGTATTTCTTTACGTAAAGAACTATTTATGTTTCTAAATGTAGTTCTACTGAAAATATCTTAGCACCATTTGAGACATTTGTGGAAAATTATGATGTAAAATGTTGTATTGAACTCGTTTCTTTTATATTTTGGATTGCAGCGTTTTTGTAGGCTCTGTGACTATGGAGATTTTGAACGTCAGTGGCCGCTAATGACCTTTATATTAATTTACTGTCAAAGCAGTCTCTGTCCAGCCATCATCAGCATATAAGCGGTCAAATGTCAGAGCTGCTCGTACCATCAAGGCCAGCTCGTCTGAGGGGAGGACTATGACCTTTTCCTCCAGAACCATGTCATGTAAGCCTCCCCCTTTCCTCATCCCTGGTGATGGCCAGCCCTGTCACTTTACCTCAGGCTTGGATGTCAGTTAAGGGCCCCTGTCTGGTTCACTCTAACCTAAGTCTGTCAACTTTGACCTCTGGCCAGAGAAGACCTCACACTGCTACTGCTGCAAATCCACACAATGTCAGTCAAACTGTTTTCTTTTAGGGGTCTGGGAGTTAGAGGTGAGCGACAACAGACAGTTCTTCAAAGAGCCATTAAAGGCCTGCTTAGTATCTAGTTGTTTTAGAAGGAATAGACCCAGATGGTAACTAAGCAAATCAAGTCCATCCATATAGAGATAAAGACTTCTGGTTTCTTCCTGTCCACTTGGAGATTAAAAGCAAATCACTAAGACGGCCACCCAGCCTCTCCATTCCGGATCAGACTTGTCATTTCAATCCGATGTCAAATGCAATTACTCAATTTGTGCTCTGGTTCTCCTGCAAAGCAACACAGCTAAGCCTCACACACAAGCCATAGTCTCACTGCTTGTCAGTTACCTTTTCCCAAAAACGCTGCACGCTGCTCCATGGGAGCAAGGCCCTGGGCTCACAGTGGACCGCCAGATGACATCAATCAGGAGGTTGCCAGTCAAGACGCTGCCTCATCCGGATGCCTCTGGGCACCTTCTGGTGAGGCTCGCCGACATTCAGGCCGCTCGGTAGCAGTGTATGTCGATTGGCCGCAGATACCACCGCTGGCGCGCTCATGATGCGTTGTTTACCAAAAACTCAAATGAGTCAGGGCTTTCGAGATGACTAAACGGTGACTAAAGCCTTAACCACTACCGAGACTGAAAAACAAACGTGTTTTCCTGCCCCGTGCAATTGTAAAAGACGACTAAGCGTCTGAAGAGACGCTTTCGGTCTCTGAGCGTAATGATGTGCAAGGTCTTTGAATAGGTCTTTAGGTGTTGTGCATGATAATAGAAGATACCTCATGTTAATTGTTGGATGGTGGAAAAGGGCTGTAGCTCGGTGTATTGTTGACAGGATATTACAACAGCCTGTGAAACATCATTGATAATGGGACTTCATTTAAAATGACAGATGTGTTAATGACTTCACAGTGATTAACTAAATAGAAAAACATGTTTGAATTCTCAATCAGCTGTTCTTTCTCTCCCTCTTTAGCTATGCCGATGGATGAGACCGGAGCGAGGGGGGGGGGGGGGGGGGGTTTGGATGAAGTTGGATCGAAGGCGCAACACAAGTTTGTCATTGAAGTAGAATGTTACTAAAAAAATAAATAAATTGTGTCATTTGTGAAACCTTATGTAGCCACCCTCTGATAAGAATAGGTAATTGGAGCCGTCTGATAAGTGAACTGAAACATGAAAGACAATGGCTGTGGCTTTGTGATTTTTAGACAGGAGGAGTCACAGAGAGGGATGGAGAGGGACAGATGAAGAGGGATTGAGAGAGAGGAGTGACAGAGAAAGGGTTGGAGAGAGTTGATGGAGGGAGTGATATACACACAGAAAGCAAGTGGCTGACCAAGAGACTGACACAGAGAGAGGCAAGAAGAAAGGCAGTTATAGACAGACCGACTAAAGGGATGGAGGAAATGAGAAAGACGGAAAGAACGAGGGACAGAAAGAGAGATTGATGGAGAGATAAATGGTTCCGCCACATGGGGCTTCTCCTCGTCTCTCTGAATCTCTAAGAAGTAGGACTGTCTCGCCATCAGGCTTTGTTCGCCTCGGTGAACATTCAACGCTGTCGGTGAGTTTTGAGCTAAATTGACAAAAACCATCGACCGTTGATTGTACCCTGTGGCGAGTCTCTTGTCGCTCAACGCATAAGGCCCCCGACGCTCGGCAACACCAGAGGAAGAACCCCTGCCTCTCCTGCCCAAGCATCTTCATTTCTCTGTGAACAACCTCCCCCTTCCTCCCCCGCCCCCCCACCGCTGCTGAAAAAATAAATAAAAAAGATGTGGAGAAAAAAAAAAAAAATAAGCCTTCAGCCTATGACCACAGCAAAGGTCACAATCAACATTCATTGCTGTCGGTGGGTTTAACTATGTTGAAAAGCTCGCTGAACAATGAATGGAACTGTGTCCCAGATATCCGGCTCCAACCAGCTGTCAGATGGGATATCGTCCGGATATATGCCTTGTTTTGTATTATGCGTTTCACCCCCACAGGCCCGTATGGAGAATGTAAGTAGACACTGCATCAGCACACCTTGATCATACTCGTTGGAGCTCTCTCGTGTGGCTGTGATACTGGCAATAAATTCTATATTTGGAACCGTCTATGTGTTTATGATTCCGTGTGGGGGTCTTTTCTGACAGAGTCAACAGGAAAAAAGACATATGTACTGCAAGTCTCTCTTACAAAATGTATACTGTGCATTCCTCGGTTTTTCCCACTCATGCTGGAATTCCTTCGAAGTTTCTGTAGCAATGTTTACCCCAGGCCTTTTTACAGCATGCATTACAACACACTTCCAATTCTGAAGTGAAAGGATTCTTGTGAAAGCACACCAATGTTGGGGTAGTAGTAGTAATAATAATAATAATAATATAGATAATAGTAGTCGCTTTTCAGTAAAAATAATATTAGTAGTAATAGTATTAATAGTAGTAAAAATACTAGTATTAGTAGTAACAGTATTATTAATTACACTAGTAGTAATAGGAATATTACTAGTAGTATTGATAGTAGTAGTAATAGTAATATTAGTAGTAGTATTGATAGTAGTAGTAATAATAGTAATATTAGTAGTAGTATTGATAATAGTAGTAGTAATATTAGTAGTAGTATTGATAGTATTAATAGTAATAGTGATAATAGTAGTCACTTTTCATCCAGTGCCCACAACCAATTAAGGGGTTAATTTGGGAAAGAGCTACTTTGTAAATACTGCAACGTTGGTTTGATTGAATTTAGCCAAAATGAGACAAAGATTAAGTTCAAATAAACTGTTAACAGCCATTGCCAAGATTCAGGAACGGACAACTGAATACATGATTTAGCCAATGATGCGTTTAAAAGCTAGATAATTGATAGGGAGTGCAACATCAGGGACATAAATAGGAGCCAGATGGACTAGTGGATAACACAAGCACCCCACTGGTTGTTTTCCATCTACACAGGGGAAGCCCATTGGCCAGAGCAGTGGAACCTGAATGATACTGAAGATACTCTCATCAATTAACAAACTGATCTAAATACATTCTACGTTTCTTTAAGCAGAATTTGTTCAGAACAGCATGGACTAAGTTCTGCAGCAACTCATTTCAGCAAATAGCATTGCTGCAAACACACAATTCCCAAAATGTTAATGTTTTTACTATAAATTACACTGAGTTTAAAAATAAATCCTAAAGTATCTTTACATTTTTCTTTGAGATAACTGATATTACTCTCCCCACAACAACAAAAATAAGTAAAATGTTGTCTTTGAAGCACTGTAAAATACATTTTATTCCTACAGATGACTTCTCACACTAGGACTCACAGTTTGTCCGACAAGTGTCTTCAAAGCCTCTCAACAGCCTGTATATACAGTAGCATCAGCAATGCAGGGTTTAATACATCTTTGGTTTTAGCCCATTATTCCCTTCACAATGTTGCCGATGGTCAGACATATGCCACAGGCTCCAGGGATTATAATAGGACACTTGAGGCCAGCAGACACTGATTAAACATAGTCTTGGACAAAAAAATAAATAATCAGATTCAATAGAATTCCCTTCACTTCGCCTGTTGTTTTTTTTTGGTCCTTAGACTAGGAGCCCTACTAATCATCCAAGAGAAACAGGTAGTAACCGTCCCCCATCCTTAGTGGGCTTATAATGAATGTGAACATTCAGCAAGCCAATGAATTACACAAGCAGGATTCCAGATCTACAAGGCCCAGTTTATACCCGCTTCAAAAAAAGTTCCTTTGTCCTGATCTTGACCACTTAAACTTACACATATGATCGGTTGACAGTCAAATACCAACATTTGAGACCATTTCCACAAGCAATATAAAATAGATGTCCCTATTGAATTTGAATGGGTAGCAATTTCTCCCACAACAGAGAAGTATAATTAGACTCCCATGGTTGCTCTGCCAAATAAAAATTATACTAGCCTTTAAATTGGAGGTTTGGACACCTCAGAAAATGCATCACTACGATACAAAGCAACCATGTTTGTTTTGCATAATACACTACCATTCAAATTTGGCATCACTTAGAAATGTTTCTCCATTTAGATCAAATTAATCAGAAATACAGTGTAGACATTGTTAATGTTGTATATTACTATTGTAGCTGGAAACAGCTTATTTTCCATGGATAACAGAGGCCCATTATCAGCAACCATCAGTCTTGTCTTCCAATGGCACGTTGTGTTTGCAAATCCAAGTTTATCATTAGATAACCCTTTTGTAAATGTTAGCACTGGTAAAACTGTTGTGCTGAATAAAAAAACTGGCCTTTAGACTAGTTCATTATCTTCAGTATCAGTGTTTGTGGGTTCGATTACAGGCTCAAAATGTCCGGAAACATAACTTTCTTCTGAAACTTGTTAGTCTATTCTTGTTCTGAGAAATGAAGGCTATTCCATTTGTGAAATTGCTAAGAAACTGAAGATCTCGTACAACACGTTACACTCCCTTCACAGAACAGCGCAAACTGGCTCTAACCACAATAAAGATTTGTGAGAGGCCCCAGTACACAACCTAGCAAGACGACAAATACATTCAAGTATCTAGTTTGAGAAACAGACACCTCACAGGTCCTCAACTGCCAGCTTCACTAAACTATACCCGCAAAACACCAGTCTCTACATGAGCAGTGAGGAGGCAACTGGCATTCTAGGCACAGTTGCAAGGAAAAAGCCATATCTCACACTGGCCAATAAAAAGAAAAGATGGGCGAAAGAACAAAGACACTGGACAGGGGGAAAACCCTGCCTAGAAGGCCAGCATCCCGGAGTCGGCTAACCTCATAGATCCCCCAACACTAACATGCTATCCTCGTTGATCACCCACACCTGGCAAAGAGCTACTTTTCACCAGAAGCCTGTAGGGCCCGTTTAGAAATAGTACACTAAAAGGGGAATAAGGGTCTGCTCACAAGTGTGCTCTAGAGGGTGAACCTTTAAGGATGAACCTATTCCATGTTGTTATTACACTGGAACACAAGTGCACCATACATTCAGCCTATTCACACAAATTATGTTTAAGCCATTTTAATAAGGATTGAGGCAGTCCCACCATACCTTTCTGCAATTTTCCATTTCAGTGTTGAAATAGTAGTGTTGAAATGACAGGAAGAGGGGGGGACCCAAAATGCAGTGGGCTGGATCCGAATCCCTGCCGACGGAGGCTGGTAGGCGAGGGGGTTGGCTGCCCAGAAAGCTTGACCCGGCTTGACCTCAGGTCACAGGCCAATGACGTTCAAATAACATTTGGGGCTGGGGGGGGGGTGTACATAAGTAAGACAGACAATTACATCAGAATGATTTTTTTATATGATCATCCTTACGAACAACATAGAGAAACTATGCTACAATTTACTAGTTAAAAAGAAATATGTATATAAAATGATTTGAACACTGACTATTATACAGACTGACTAATGCACAACCAGGGATGTATTCACACAGGGGTGTAATTCATGTGTCATTCTATTGGAAAACATTTCATTTGCCCAGCCAGAAAATGTCATCAACTGACAAATGAATACACTACAGATTGGCAATTTTATAGCAACCAATATCTGACATGTATTATTCATTATAAAACACTGTAGCCACAATTCAAATCACCATAATGTGTAAATATGGTTATTTTACAGTGTCTTGACCACTGATATTGTTTTAGATGCAATATATTTTGGGTTGTGCACATCTCAAATACAATCACTACACTACTAACAATACAATGCCAATGATTTCTGCCTAGATATAAAGTATATATATATATATATATATTAAAAAAACTGTATTTACAAACCCTGATGCAGACATACAGATTTAGTACATGCAAAGGTTCTCACATCATTTTCATTATTTCCTCCAAAACAACCAGAAGAAAAATGATATCCCACAAACGAGTCTCCGCTACACCAGGTGAAACAGTTCAGCCCAGTTAGTCTCTTTTACTGACCAAATCTGACTAACACCCATAGATGAAAAGAACAGTACTAGTATGTTCACGGTCATGTGTGCACATGTGATGTGAGACTACATTACATACATTGTGCGTTCGTAACAAAACAGCATACAGTGCATACATGGGGCAAATCTGAAACATACATGTGTAAACAGGTGATCCTCACATTACTTAAAAATACACTGTTAGTAATATTTTAAAGGCCAGTTTATCCACATAGACTCCTTGAGATAAATGCTAGGTCGCTTTCAGCAAAAAAAATGTAAACAATCATTCTCATCTGGATGTCTTGGAAATGTGTTGGTTTGGGATAGTTCAAATAAGTATTAATATCTGTAATAATCAATCCCCGTGAGCAGAGGCAGTTATTTCATACCCAGCCCTAACGCACCTTGTGGGTTCAATCAACCATTTTGTTAACATTCTGTTTTGTGCCATATCTTGTGTTTTGGAACCACAGATTGAGTGTCAAGTTAACACTTTGTCTTCAGTCAGCTATAGCTAGCTAGCTGATGTTAATTTTTTTTTTTTTAAATGCATCTGGATAATTTCAGATATTTCATTACACTTAGCTGCCGGTTCTTGATCAGAGCGTGGGAGGAACAGGAGATGAATGCAGAACTGTTGAGGCACACGGCTTGAAAAGGAGGCAACTGGCAACTATTCACATGTTGAAGTTTCTCGCACCCAAAGCTGCTGAGGCCACAAAAAATGGAAGAGAATCTGTCCAGTTATAAGATTTAGGTTCTCACAGATTTACGGTCTACAACATCCTCACCATCCTCCTCTACCATCTGACCCGCTGTCTCCTCAAGCCTGACCCTCTTTAATGTCAGAGGAAACAGAAATCTTGGCCAAAGTGGGCTGACTTTGATCTAGAGGCGATTCTGCGAAGGGCTACAGAAGTTCAACACGTCATCATGATCTGTTTGCTCTGAAATCGAGTTGGTCGAGTACCTACTCTGATAAGCCAGCATCTGTGACGCAGTACCCAGTTCTTCCCTCTGGGGGTCACTACTGTCCTACCCTGATATCAGGAGGCCTGAGTTGTCTCTCACCCTCCGCCAAAAAGATCTGCATGGCTCGATAGAGCATGTGTACACCCAGCTCCCGCTTCTTCTTCATTGGCCAGGTGGATACAACGCCATAGTAGTCCCCGCGCTTCTGGTTGGTCAGCATCTTCAACCCTGCAATTCATTTTGTTAAAGCAGATGCCCATTTTGAAATGTTGTTTCATACCAATGATTATTTTCAGGGGCTGTCTGTTTTAAGCTCTGCAGCTTTCGGACCTTTTCACTTTTTTCTGCATTACAAGGAGTGGGTGAAAAAGGATTGAAACGCTCTTTTTTCGATCGAGATCAAAGTCAAAATTATTTGACTGTTGAACTGATTTAGGCTTGCCTTAACAAAGGGGTTCAAGCAACAACTATATTTAAGTTATTTTAGTTTACTTTTACAGACAAAGTTTTTTTTAACACTGCACTGAAGACATCCAAAGTTCAATTGCACCAGTACAATTGAAGGCCAGGAAACAAAGTACAGAAATCTTTTTTACACAACTCAGATTGACTTCAATTGTAAAATCCTGGCTGCACACTCTGGCCATCTAGCCACTTTGGACGTAAAACAATGGCTAATCACCTATGGCATCCACCATGCAGGCCTCGCGTGTGTACGCCTCCACTGGGATAACATTTTGGAAGCAGTGCAAAGAGATGACCCCCTGCCCGGCGCGCCACACCTGGAGGATGTGCTTCACCTTGGAGCACAGTTTCTGTTGCACATTGGAGGGAGATGCACATTACAGACATAAAGTACAGTTTGCAACTGATTTTTATGGCTTACCTTTGATATTACTAATTGTGGCTTCAGAAGGTATGCAGACCCCTTCACTTGTTTCACATTAGGTTGTGTTAAAGATCTGGGGAAGGTTATAAAAAAAATACTTCCCAGTAGCACAGCGGGCCCCATCATTGTGAAATGGAGGTTTGGAACCACTGAGACTCTTCCTAGAGCTATTCATATGACCAAACATGGGGCCAGAAGGACTGCTCAGAGCGGCATGGGTTTGGAGACTGGCCAGGACTGAGGAAAGGATGAACAGTGCAAAATACAGAGAGGTTCTTGCAAAAAACCCAACCCAAAGCTCCCAGGACCTCAGACTGGGGAAAGTCGTCATCGTGCACACAGCCTGAGCTTGAGAGCATCTGTAAGAACAATGGGAGAAACTGCCCAAATCAAGGTGCCCCAAATCGAGACATACCCAAAAAAGGACATACCTAGGTGCTTCTACAAAGTACTGAATAAAAGGTCAAAATACATTTGATTTTTCAGTTAACCATTTTCAATAAACTAGCGTGTTTCTGCTTTTTCATTATGGGGTAGTGAGTAGACTGATGGTAAAAATGCGGAGCAAGTGAGAGGGGTCTGAATACTTTTCAGAGATTTGTATGCATGATCATTGGCTGTGGCCCTAGGAAACACCACAGTGGTCGAACAAGGTTGTACTGTTGCATTGCATTTGCAAAAGACAGAGGGATGTCGCAGAATCATAGGGTTATTTGCCTTTGCCTGTCCAATTACAAAACAGATCATCCAACCTTAGAGGTCTTATCCCCTTTGTAGTAGTCCAGAGCCTCGTAGAGGTGACTGTAGGGGCGGGAGCGCTTGCCCTTGCCCACGTAGAATATGGCACTGATGAACGTCTGGAAACACTCTGAAGGGGTCATTGAATGACTTCGGCAGGGCAGGTTCCTGGTTACTCTGCATGGTGTAAAAACATAAAGAAAAAAAGACATCTCACATTGCTCAACTTCTCTTGTGTTCTGTCTGAAATACCTCAGCGACACCGCTCAGAATTTTAAGGCAAAGTGAGAACATTCAAGGGATTTAAGAAAGATTAAGAAAACCTTGATTTGACCAATTGAAGTATTAACAATTCCTTACGTTGGTTGGCATTAAAAAAAGTTTAAAAGAACCTGGGATCCAGAAGCAGGTAGTTGAAGCTGGACTTGATGACACCCTCTCGCCACTTCCTGTTCTGGTCTGGTTGGTCAAACTGCTGGCACAGTGAGAGCTCATTGGCCTGGCAGTCTGGCAGCACAAACGTCCGCAGGGCCACACACAGCTCTGGACTGTGCCCCTGTGCCAGACCTGTGCAGACAAAGACAGTCACAACACATGAAAAGGGCAAATGCTGTTTCCAAACGAGTAACAGTTCAATTGGATCGTCGTTAAAAGGTAACTAACCCAGGGATTAAACGTGATGTTTGAAACAGGTTGACCAGCCCCAATCGTTTTACAGCTAAATTGGGTCATTTGTTCGCATGTCAGCTCTGACCAAGACTCATTAGTGAAACAAAAAGAAACCTCGGGCTGCCCGTCTAAACAGAGTCAAAGGAGCGTAACCGGAGGGTCATTACCATGCGGCTGGTCCGATGGCTGTGGTGGTGGTGGTGGTTGAGCAGCTGACTCCAGCTGCAACCGTCTCAGCCTCTGCATGTACACTGGCCGGGTGCGACTACTAATGGGCCCTGGACTTTCTCCCAGGTCCATAAGCCTGCGTCTCAACTCCTTGTCCGTCAGCCCTTTGGACCCTGGCCATTCCGCCAGCGTCGCAGGCTGCTGGTTCTCCTTCGCATTGGCCGCAGCGCCTCCAGCAACCTGCAGGGAGCGCCAGTCGTACAGCACCGTCTCCTCGCTGCTGGATGTGCTCAGGCTAGAGCTCAGTGAGGTGTTCGATGTGGGCGGCACGTGAGTCTCGATCAATTCGTGACCCTGCTCTGTGTCCGTGTAGAGGTAATCCACTGGCTTCTCCACATCCGGGATCAAAGGGCGTCCGCCGGGGGTGTAGGAGAGGTTGGCCAGCCGCTGGGGCTTGTGGAAGCCTGAGAGCCGACTTACGCTGTAGCGTGGGGTGCATCCCATGCCTGGGGTTGACGGGAGCTGATCTCTCTTCGGAGAGAAATAACTTGAGCTGGATGAAGACGAGGTAGTCTGGGAACTTGACGGCGATGAGGACGATTCTGGCTGTGAGGCGGCATCCTCTGTCATCCAGGGATCCTCTTCTCTTGATCCAAAGCTGCGACCTGGCTGTACATGCGCACAGGTTTTCGCTACCTCATTTGTCAACGAATTGCTGGAACTGGACAAATCATCCGTTAGAAATTCTCCACCTTTAAAAACGTCTTTAATATAAGTGGGCTCCATTTGAGCAATTTCAAAAGTCTGTGTCGAGATTTTGTAATTTTCTCTCTCCGTGAATGAGAATTTTTCAGCCAAACTTGGAGTTATAATGAGTGTGTCTGCTTGGCTAGCAGATAAACATGACCCTTGACCTCTGTCAATCTTAGAGATGATGAGGGTCTCCGCTTGGCTGTCAGAGTCTGCCACTTCCTTACAGATCATGAAGGTATCCACTTGGCTAGCACTGACACAGGCCCTTTGATCTCCATCGTCTCTGAGAGTGCTAGCTTGAGTCTCCTGGCTCTCATTACTGACAAATGTGTCACCAGACGTACCCTCAGTTCTTTTGCCAGAAAATCCAGGAGTTCTACTACGACCACATGGCGTGTCATAAAACACAGTGTCACTGCCTTGCGACTTTACGTTTTGCCGGTGTGTGCGCATCGGTGTAGGCAAGGTTTGCTCAAACAGCGAGGAACTGGAGAGGAGACTCTCGGGGGTCTTGATGGTTCTGAAAGAGGAGCGACTCAGCCTTGAACGTGTCCTACCAGTTACAAAGGGACTTGGGGTCAGGGACAGATCAAAATCCTCCTCCAATGCTGGAGTAAGACCAGGTCTGGGAGTGCATTCAGTCTGTAATTTTAGGAAATCTTCTACACTATCTCTTGAGGAACTGCAACAAATTTCAGATGCAACTGGGATTTGGGACATTTTGTCTGACAATGTAAGTTTAGTTGCCAAGGTTTCGAGCTCATCCTTCACAATGGCAGTTTCTGAACATTTTGAGCCTTTGGGAGTTTCAATCACAACATTACTATCTCGGTTGAACTCATCACGACCATTGTTAATGTCCATGGAACTCTGTGACTTAATGCAATTGTTGATTTTAGTATTTCTTAATTTGCTGTCCTTGTCCTCTGAGAATGAAATCCGTCTGGCTTGCAAAGGAGCCTCAAGGGTGGTAATGTAATGGTCGCTTTCACAGCTGCTGTACTTACTAGCTTCACTGCTGCTACCAGAGCTACAAGATGGCCTTTCAAGGACCTTCACCTCTTCATCAAAGTTCTCTCTGACTTCTCTTTTCTCTTCCTCAAATGGCAAGGGTCCGATAACGGTTTTGTCCATGTCGATCTCGGTGCACATGTTATTGTCCCTGGAGAAAACAAACACATGATCCGGTGACGTCACGTCAATCCCCTGGCGATGCAGAACGTTGGCCGTGCGCTCCGAATTCAAGAACTCGGAGTACGCCGAGAAGTCAAAGCCACAGCCTTCAGAGCGGGGACCGCCCTGGCCACCGGGCGTCTGCTCGGGAGAGTCATTGCTAAAAACAGGCAAGTACTCGTCTACTTCCTCTCTAAAGCTCACGCTCTTGCGGCTTGCACGCCGAGTGCCACAAGACAGGACGGCGTCCCGTGGCGGTGAAGAAAGTCCAGCTGCGGGGTGTTGTAGGCCAAACCGCTGAGGCTGAGGTAGCCGACTATGGTCGGTCAGTGGCACGCCCTCCTGAAGTACAGGCAGTGTGGATCTAGGTCCAGCAACTGATATACGGGTGCTAGATAACACTGATGGCGCCACAGGTCCCAAATCGGAGTCCATGTCCCACTCGTTGGCGAGTCGTACGCTATGGTCAGAGATGTAACCGCACGCAGCAGAAAGGGATCCTCCGGGCACACTGTTCCTGTTGCTAATAGCAGACAGATCAAAGAAAGACGCCCGACGCGTGCTACTCAGTGGGGGGTCATCGCTAAAGTCACTCAGCAAGGAAATGCTGTGCGAGGTAACACTGCAGTCTTCGGATTCGGAGGAACTTGATGTGTCTCTTTGTCCATTGTAAATAGCTGCAGGAAATGAAATAGTATTTACAGTCTTTTAATCAAACATGTATTTATAAAGGTTCAAGGGGGTGTGGTATATAGTTAATACACCACAGCTAAGGACTATTCGAAGTGTGTAGATTCTAGACTTGCCATGGTATACCGACCGTATACCACAAACCCTGGGTGGGTCTTTATTGCTATATTAACGGGTTACCAATGTAATAATCAGAGCAGTATGCAAGTCCTTTAGCATCAAATGAGTGGTAAAGTGTGATATAACACCACTTTCAGCCAATAAGCATCCGGGCACCTAAAGAGTTGCTTAGAAGCTAACACCCGTCTGCGGGAGGCTAAAACTTGGTCAGTGTGGGATTCTCCAGCAGGACAATGATTCAAAGCATACTTCCAAAATGTTGAACTAATCAAGCTTTTGCAATGGCCATCACAGTCCCCAGACAAACATCCCTTTCTATGTTCTCCCACCACATCAAACGTTATTAGGAGACAACTCTGAGCTGTATTCTTGGCAAAGGGCAGGTGCACAAAGCACTAAATGCAGGGGTGCCAACAATTGTAGCATACATGCTTTTGAATAAAATTATTTCTTGATTAAATTAGTTTTTTTCAATCATTTAAAGGTTAGATTCATAAGATCAAGCTCATCAAGCACATTTTTTCACAAATTTAATAGGAAACATACAGGTATGAGATTGTTTCTCAATGTAAAGGTCTGAAATAAATTCAGCTGAAAAACTTATTTGGGGATTAGTTGTGGGTAATCACTTTGTCCAATGTTTTTTTTCATGAAAGACTTTAATAAACCCTGTAACTGTCTGCATAAAAACAATAGCTGTATTGCCTCAAGGCTGAATCTAGCCACCCGGCAACAACTTACAGTACTGGAACTGAGGCAGATCTTCCTCCTCTTCCTCCTCCAGTGACTGCGACTGGTACTCCTGAAGCAGGTGGGCACATCTGCGGTTGTCCTGTTGTTTTGCCAGATCACCAGGTTTGTTCCCTTCCTGTAGACAACATAACCCTGTGACGCAGCACTGCTTTCTGAGACCAAACTATCAGAGATCCCAAAAGAGATCAAGGAGTAGTACAAAGCTAACTGATGGCAGAGATTGCCCAGTGTTGAGTGTAATTAACAACCACACATAAAGACTAAAGGTAGACTGAGAAACAGGGAGTTGTTGTAGGGAACAAAGTAGAGAACAGTGGGTGATTTAATTGGCTAATTCTCACCCGCCACCTTCTTGATGCATTCTGATTAGTTACAAGGTTTCCAGTCACTTTGCCCATGCTTAGTCAGCCTTGCCATGAAACCGGAAACAAGAAAAAGGGGTGGAAAATGTAATTCAAAGGAAACGTCTCTTACCAGATCCTTTAGGTTAGGGTTCCCTCCATTCTTCAAAAGCATTTTGAGGTTCTGATAGCAACCCCATATTGCTGCCACATGCAGGGGGGTCAAGCCTTCTGAAGACCTTTGTGGAAAACATGAATTTCTTTAAAAAGCTTTGCTATACGCATGCTTATGAAAGGTTATGTTGCGATGTATTGTAATACAACATAATGTGGTGACGTCCTACACGTTACCAGGAAGTTGGCATACCTGACGTTAGGGTCCGCCCCATGTTGTAGAATTAACTTCAGACATCTTATACTTTTCTCTGTCTCTTTGCCCACTGCCAAATGCACTGCAGCAACACCTTCACTTCCTACAAGATTTGGATTTGCTCCTTGGCTCAATAGAATCTGCACAGATCTAAAACGTTACAAAGGACATCGATCAAATCAAGATTTCAATCGAAACACCATCAAGGTGTACACAGACAAGCATTTAGCAAATAAAGTTTAGAATAGGGCATGACTTTTTACATTCCTTCACGAAATGGTATTAGGTCGGACCCAAAATCCGAGATTCAAAGCTATGCGTGTCCTGGATGTTCTTTTGTACATTAGTAGTATTGTAGCTACTGGGATTAGTGTGTTAAGTAGTAGCTGCAAAGAGAACGCAGTAACTTTACCTAGGGTCTCCATCATTTAAGGCTTTGCAAAGCTGTGATGCCAGACTGGTCCTGCTTCGATGATGCATGATTATAGGCGCAGTTTCTAGTCATCTGATCAACAAAGCTGTGTGAACTAGCTACAAATGGCTAGCTGGCTTAGACTTTAAAAATCTATACAATTTCGCATGGAGGGTGGATACATTTTCATGGAGTTATCCGCGTCGGTTATGCATCAACTTTTTTAATCGGATAGGTTTTGCAATTATGTTAGCTTTGCACTGACCAAACATGAATAGCTTAAAGCTAACGTTCGCTAGCTCCTTTGTTTACAATTTCATCTATCCGTATCCAATTCCCTGCTTGTGCTTAGCTTCTCTGGTTGAAGTTCCCTCCAAGTACATAATAAACCCGCCTCTTTGGATCACAGGCCAAATCAGGCGATATCCCGCCTACTAGTGATGGCTGGTTAATGCAGAGACATGCCTATCAGTATTCTAACCAATTAAACCGTTTGGGGGGGCTAGTTATATTCTCACGTCTGGAAAATGTTGGGGAGTTTTTATTTTATTTTGTTATTAATACAGAAATATGCAAATATAATAAATGTTGGTACTTTTTGGATATACCTTTCTGCTTCAGGGCCACATTTCAAAATTTCCATTGGTGACAACTGTGCTGTATGTGAAACACCCTACTTCAAGTTGACTGACGAACGCACGAGTTCATGATCTTCCAGTTTTCTCTTGTCGTGCTAAACAAAAACAGCATTTGATTATGGAGAATTGTGTTATCTGGTCCGGGCGGCCGAGTTTAGCACCGCGTGATGTTTGATTGTGTTTCGTTTAGAATAGTCCTGCCTACGGGACGCAAGACTGTACCCGGTGTTACGGTTTAAATGGAGTTCGGATTAACCGGTGACATTTTCAGATGCGACGTAGGCGTGGCATGAGAATCATTGGGCAGGAATGATCGTGTAGGTGACTGTATCGATGCCTGTTGAAAACGCTGCAAACGTAAATAAATCGTTCAAATGTTCATTTTGTCATTCTTATTTGTGTCATGATCGCGTTTAATGTGTTTGTTCTTAGACTACGTATAGCCTATACGGGAAACAGTTTGAGATGTTTGTTGACGCTGCAGCTCCAACGAAGAGTGGATACGGCTGTTAGTTGTGGTAGAGTGCAGTGCGCACAAATTAACTTGTGATACAAAATCTGCATTTACCGTCGGTCATGTTTCATATTAATATCCTTTCATCATTTACACATACCAAAATCAAATACTCAACATAGGCAACACAAAAGGTGTGGTGTAATAAACACTGAGTTAACACATACATGGTGCACAAATTCAAGTTCAAAATGCAATGCAAGCTCTAAGTCATCTTACAGTAGTAAGGTGTGACACATTACGGTGACTGAAGGAAAGACAACAACCATTAGTTATAAAATCAATGACTTTATTTTAAAGTGTACAGACCCTACATAAATAGTCCCCCTTTGTGGAGGGATGGCCAACACACTCTGTGTGGTACCACAGGTGGTGCACTCGATCTGATAGGAAAAACTAGAAATATTAAATAACTGTTGTATTCTGAGAGTTCACCCAGTGACATTAAGGTAACCTATCCAAGGTGAATCCTAGTCTTCCAGCCAAGCGTCAGTCTGCTGCTGAATTAAGCTTCTTACCCAGTCGTCAGTGTCAGCCCCTGAGCTCTCCTCCCCACAAGCCCGACAACAGCTGGGAGAGGTCATTTGTACATAATATGGGCATTAATATAGTCTAACAGACACAGCATTTAAGTATACCTGGTAGAGTACTGCATACCGGTGTCATTTAACAAGGACATTGCTATGTCCAGCCTTGATTTTGTCACAGCCTCTTGGTCCACAGGGTACTGGACAGTTTCTGCTCTGCAAGCTAAAAGCATTCAGCTAAGTATAATGATGTTAACTTGTTGATGATTGATGGCCACAGAGAGAACACTGTTACCTTGCACACAAACACACCATATGTACAAACTCCCCAATACCATTCCTTCAGGTCACTCCGCTCTGCCACTGCTGGCCTCCTTATCATCCCTCGATCCAAGCTGCGGAGCTTTGGAATGCACTTCCACAATTCATCCGTGACTCTAAATCTGTTGCCATCTTCACCCACCACCTCAAGTCTCATCTGTTCAAACAAGCCTATCCCTAGCCCCTGCGCTATGTTGTTTGACCCACCCCCCTTTTTGTTCTTGTTTTGTTAGCCACCGTTTGTCTCATTGCTCTATCTGTAGTTGTTTGTTATGTATGCATTGTAAAGTGTCTTTGGGTCTTTGAAAAGCGCTATATAAATGTAATTATATTATTAGTATTATTATTATTACGATGTTGTGTCCTGCTGTTTCGGATGCACAACATCCCAGTAGCTGGACAATGTCTCCGGACAAGTGCTCTACATACAGTGGAGGGAAATTATTTGATCCCCTGACGATTTTGTACGTTTGCCCACTGACAAAGAAATGATCAGTCTATAATTTTCGTCTGACCTCTGTGATTGCCAACAAGGGTTTTGCCACCAAGTACTAAGTCATGTTTTGCAGAGGGGTTGAATACTTATTTCACTCATTAAAATGCAAATCTATTTATAACATTTTTCGACATGCATTTTTCTGGATTTTTTTGTTGTTATTCTATCTCTCACTGTTCAAATAAACCTACAATTAAAATTATAGACTGATAATTTCTTTGTCAGTGGGCAAACACAAAATCAGCAGTGGACCAAATTCATTTTTCCCTCACTGTAGAGAGCATAGTTTGATTTGTTTGAATGTTTTAACTGAAGCCATGTGAGATCCCTTCAATTCAAAGTCAGTTGAGGGTTAGAATGACATCACAGGAACAAGCTAATTTTAGTCCAGGTAAACACTCATAGAGAAAAAAGATCTAATGTGCTTTATTGCTCCTTCAATCCAAAGTGCATGAATACTTTATTATTAAAGCTGGTACTTTACCCACCTGTTCACATCCCCAAATGGGTCCAAATATAAAGATACATGATCTATGTAAATGCTATAACAAATCACATGATCCTCTCATACACCAGATGTAGTCATGGTCGTATCTGAATCAGTGAACGTTTAGGATTGCTTACAATGAGTGTCCAGTGTCCCTGGTGGCAATTGCCCCAGCAGCAACATGTTTTACAAGGATAAGAACAAAAACATAGAACTTACACACACCGCAAGTTCAGATATCAAGATACTGAAAAGGTAGAACAATTCAGAATTATTCAAATCAGAGACATTCCTAGGATTTACAGCTGTAGATAGGCAGGAAATTTGGGAGAGAGAAGGGATGACGTGTAGCAAATCTTTCCTTCAGTCACAGTAGTGTCGCTCCTTACCACTGTAAGATGACTTGTATTGCATATTGAACTTGGATTTGTGCACTGTTTAACGTGTTAACTCAGTTAGTGTTTATTACACCACACCTGTTGTGTTGCCTATGTTGAGGATTTGATTTTGGTAGGTGTAAATGATGAAAGGCTATGAATATGAAACATGACCGATGGTAGATGCAGATGTATCACAAGTTTATTTGTGCGCAATGCACTCTACCACAACTAAGAACCGTATCCACTCTGCGTTCGAGCAAACTGTTTCCCGTATAGGCTATATATACGTAGTCTAAGTACAAACACATTAAACGCGATCATGACACAAATAAGAATGACAAAATGAACATTTGAACGATTTATTTACGTTTGCAGCGTTTACAACAGGCATCGATACAGTCACCTACACGATCATTTCTGCCCAAGGATTTTCATGCCACGCCTACGTGGCATCTGGAAATGTCACCAGTTAATCCGAACTCCATTTAAACCGTAACACCCACTGCAAGCCCACCGCGGAGTCAACGCAGCAAAAAAGTGACGTAATTATAGCAATTGAGTATGATTCTGTATTCCTTTTGGTAAAACACGCTGTATCTGCCTTTCCAATGAAAACGAATTTATATTCTAAGGATTACAGCTTGTTTGGAGGCATGCATGCTTCCTCGCTTTCAAGTTGTGACTGATTGCCCTCAATGTAACCACAACCTTTATTTGTAAATCTCCCCCTGCTTTGTCTTCTAGGTAAGTAGCTGCCCTGGAATCGACTCAGTGTGGTTGCACCATGGAGCCTTGTCCAGGCAATATACAAGCTGTGAATCCAAATCTAGCCCCTATGTCCTTCACACTTTGGATGCTCTAAATGGTCACCTGTTGCTGACTAAACTGTGAGGGTGACTTGCTAGGTGTGTAATAATATTTTATAATTAATTCACACTCACTGCAGCGGCCAGTGTTTGAGTGGAAGGGGTTAATTTGGGATTTACTGTATGTTTGGGGAAAGCTGAAGGCTTGGTTGAATTAAAGAAGGTGGATGTTAAACCTTCCCTTTTAAGTCCCTACTTCCTGCTTAACCAGGATGGTAAAGAACCTGTCACCTGTCCACCTGGGGAGATTGACAACATGACAGAGCAGCCCGGATGCTGTCCGTTCATAGAAGTGCTTCTATTCACTTTTACAACAATGATTTTGAGATCAGAGAAAAAAAGAGATGACAACAGAGCACAGATCACTTCATGTGTTCAATTGGGAAGTGTTAAGGTTTTATTTCATACTATTTAGGCTTTTACAGATTTATTCAATTGTGAATAATGATAAAGCAGAAAACCATATCCCTTGTAAAAATTCTAGTTGATATATAGCATTTTTTCCCTCCATCCTGAAAAGTTAATTAAGAAATGTAAATGACCGAGCAAGGTGTTAAACACATTTTAGCCTAATTAATAGCAAAACACATTGATTCTGGTCTTCATTTTGACATTGTTCCAGGAAAAGTGATGAAATGTTGGTGTTGCTGGAGTTGCCTTTTACCAGCTTGTGCCTTTTCAGAAATGTATCTTTATTTAATCTGTTTCTAAGTAAAAAAGTTAAACCCAAACTACAATTGGATATATACACATTCGTACGGAGTGTCAGTGGATGTCATAGGTCAGCTCATTGAACAAATAGCAATGTCACACCATGCAATTAATCCGCTCCTGTCATACCATAATAAGAAATACCCGACCCTTTCTGACGTGTATTTTCCAATCCAATAGAATCCAACCCTGTGCCACGTGTCCCAGGACTATACAGGTATGAGGGGCCGCAGGGCTGGTATTAGACCCAGGAGCAGGACCACCAGGCTAGGGTGGATGGCCCCCGCGTGAGCCGCCTCAGGCTCCGGTTCTGGGATTGCGCAGTCCGTATAGGGTGCCACGCAGGCTGCGTAGGCCATGGCATGGGCAATGTAACTCTGCTCCTGGACCCCATGGAAGAGGTGAGCCATGGGGCCCTTGGCAAAGACGGCCACGTCCTCAGAACCATGGGTCTCAGAGTCCAGAAGCACGGCGGACTGCTGAATGTAACCGTTTGCAGCTGAAGGAGCGTAGGGCCAAGAGAGGTGCCAGGAAGAGGAGAATGAATAATGTGTGCAGTTATTTAAATTGAAAACCTGACAGGGGAAACAATGGTGACCAAGATAGAATAAATATGTAGTTGATTTGGTTAAGACTTTGATTGTTGCTGGTGTTATATGATCAACACATTAAACACACGTTAACATTCTTAGTGAGTGAATATTATCTTTGTCTTATTTATGCAGTCTATTTCATTTACAACCACAAGGTGGTGCTACACAATACAAAGAAAGTGTTCTTGGAGGGTCCTTAAGGGGCTCTTCTCACATCGTAACTGGGGGAACCCTAATAAGTTCTCTCTTAAAAAAAAAACCTTTCTAATGGTTCCTCAATTAACCATTTTGAAGAAGACTTTTGAGCAAACAAATAGATTTTTCAGTGTGGTAGTTTGTTCATATTCTTCTATACAAAATCTTTGAACTTTGCTTTTAAGAACTTTCCCCACAGTTTCAAAGTAAAGGACACTCCAAGAAACTCTTCTTTTACAGAGTAGAATGTCATGTTCACCAGTGCCTCAATGTCATTGACAAGTACCAGAATTATTTTCAGAAAAACAACAATTACCTGCTTCTGTCTCAGCCACGTTTGGACGTGATCCATTTACTAGCTTATATCCAGGTCCGTTTCCGTAGAGTAAGGTGGTAAAAGTCTTGTTATCATCACCCTTGTTACTGCTCAGTCCTTGAATACACAATACAGACCGGGCATAAATGAGATGCCATCCGCCTAGCTCGGATACGCATAAAGAACTGTCCTTATTGACAGTATGTCTTGGGCTCTCCAGACAGGCTGGCATTATAGTTCATAGAAGGATGAGAGCCTCATTAACAATGAGATACCTGTGACCCGGTTCCCTCTGGCGGAGTGACCTCCGAAGGAGAAGACGTGAGAGTGGTCAGCCGTGACTACGGACAGCGTGTCCAGCTCACTGGTCATCTCTGCCGCCCGCTCGATGGCATTGTCAAACTCCACCGCTTCCGTCAGGGCATGTTTGGCTTTACTGGCATGGTGGCCGTGATCAATTCTCCCCCTTGAAGTGGAAGAAAAGAACAATCATCAATTTGGTATTTTTGTCTTCCCCCACTCACACCAGCTCCAGAAGGATTTTGGAGGCTGTCAAATCTGGATAAGATACAGGAGAGAATTGTCACTGTTATCAAATAAATATGATCCATCAGATGTCAACACTAGCTTTGTAAAATTCTTGACAGACATGCATCAAAGTGCTTGAGGTAAGTAGCCCGGGCATAATTTATGACAACATTTCTGATGTATTTTACACCCCCCAAATACTGTCAAATTCAGTCATTTATACTGAGAACTACTTGTCGTCATCCTTTCCTCCTTGTCCTAGGTTTCTTGACTCTGGATGTCATTATTTTGGAAAGATGTTGCCCGCGGGCTTGTGGGTAAGTATCACGCTTAGAAATTAAGGGTTCTTTGGCTGCCCCAATAGGAGAACCCTTTAAATACATTTTTCATGTTTAATTTAGAACCTTTTTTTGTTCAATATAGTACCTGTTCCATAGTGAATTCTACATGGAGAATTATACCAAAAGTGTTCTACTTGGAACCGAAATGCTTCTTTCGAGAACCACCTTTTTGGAACCCTTTTTTTTTTATGTAAGAGTGTACAGTGATACTCATCTTCCACGAAGAGGTAGTAGCCTTTGGGATTTCTACTGAGGATCCTGATGGCTTTTTCAACCATTTCAGTAAGAGAGGGGTCCTTCTTCGAGTCACGTTCCAGCTCATAGCGACAGTCGCCTGGCTCAAACAGGCCTGGATGGGAAAACACACACAAAAAATTTAAAATACTAAAATTGTTTACAAAATATATATATTTTAGATGAGTAGACTGAGAACAGAATGGGTTTGCTTTAAATTGATTTCAAAGGAAGAGTTCAGTTTGTCTCAATAAGATTGGAAAAGGTCTAGATTTTTATGAAAAACTGCATCAATTTGCCAGTAACAATGTTCTTCATTGTCTCTTTACCCTACATGTCCAATTACTACACAGTTTGCTGAGTTCAGTGGTGGACTATTAAGAAGTTCAATCATGGTGGAAAATTTTTCACGATTTCTGTTTCTGGGAATGGATTACCCCTTGAACTCTGTTAAACATACCCATGAGGTAGTCTGTTTTTTCAGGATCCACAGTGTCAAACTCAGCTTTGTTCCACACGTACTTTGCATTCTATATGGGACAGACAATTGCAATGTAGTTAACGTTTTCTTAAAGATGAGTGACACCGTCTACCAAAAAGGGCCGGAAAGTTTTCTAAATGTCCAAATTCTGCGTGGGACAGGCCCACTGGTCAACAGTCATCACAACGTCACGGGGCACCAATTGTCAAAGTTGTAGTAGTTAATGTCAAAACATCTTCAGCCCAGAATAACCCAGTTGAAAACTGAGTCATGGATACAATTATAGGCTGCTAAGTCCACTGGGTCAATGTGCAGTGTCTGCAGCCATTTACCTTTTTGTTGCTAAGCCACACAGCGGTGAGGTCAACATTGTCGCCACGGACACCTGCGGACGATGCGTACTCTGGGTCCTTTACTGTTTTAGGAAACATATACTTGCGTCCTCCACCGAGAATGACCTGTCACAACAGACGCGGCTATCAACAGGCTGTAGATGGTGATTTTGTTCTCTTATCTGCGATGACCGCCACTGGTGTCTTACGTTGATGTCAGTGTTGTGGACCAGCTGATAAGCGATGTCACGGCACCCTGCCTGGATGTCTGCGGCGGTCATATCTGAGTCGGAGTACCAGTTTCGGTCGGCAGAATGACAGTAGCTGGCCGCCGGTGAGGCGTGCTGCACGCGGGCCGTGGAGACGATTCCAACCGACTTCCCTGGAATACACCGGAAGTGTTGTGCTCATGTCAAGATTCAGCCAACACTGAAAACATAAACGTGACGTTGTCCATTCGACTGGCATGTCACGAATAGTAATAGGCCTAGTTCCCAGGTAGTAATCCAAACCTCTTAAAAGGCCTCTTCTAAAAATCCATGCTGATCTAGGGAGGCTGACAAATAAATATTGTGCCAGACTGTGACATTATTTAACCGCTACCTGCCATCTTGGCGCGGTGAAGGACGGAGTTGACCTCGTTGCCGAAGGTACTGCTACAGTTCTTGCGGATCGCGGACGCACTCAGGCCCAAGGTGCCGTATCGGGCCTTCACTCCACATAGGTAGGCTGTTGCCGTGCCGGCGCTGTCGGGCATCTGCTGGTCCACGTTGTACGTCTGCCGTGTGAAAAACATTCACGTTAACAAACACGTGCCGGCTGTGTCTGTTTTTAGTTTTTAATTGAATAGTGTTTTTCCTGAATCGATTGTGTTACAGTGAATGGAAACATCTGGTAAAAACACTATAATTACACCACTAGTGGTATTGTTCCTATTATTGTTACTGTACTAAATTTGGGTGAGTTAACCACACCGTTATGCCCACAGCAGTGGGCTAATTCAAAGCAGATGAACACAAAGGCCTGACATTGCAGGAAAATGGAACTGTGGTTGAACGTCAACACACCAGAACATCAACACTCCAGAACGTCTGCACTCTAGAACATCTACACTCCAGAACGTCTGCACTCTAGAACATCTACACTCTAGGACCCTCAAACTCAACTCTGGACCTTGAAGCCAGTTCCATACCGTTTTGTCATTGCAACCCTCTAATCAGGGACTTATTTAATGGTGCAATGAATGATGAGGTAGAACAGAAAACCAGTAGACTCCGGACCTCGTAGGGCAAGAGCATCCCTTCTGTAAAATGTCTACTCTCTAGAAAGAAGATTTGTGAAAGGACCTGCTGTGGCGAACCCCTATAAGTTCTTAAGGAGAAAACATCATAGACTATTTTGAAGAAATCCTTTCAATTGCTCCATGAAGGGTTCTTTGCTAAGGTCGCGTTTGGTTCTTTACAGTGTATGATGGGAGATGTCTTTGGCGGACCTTAGATAGAGCAAGGTACGGGAAGGTGTCCATGGCCAGAACAAATTCCTCGCCGGTTCCGCCCTTCATCTGTCCTTTGAGGATGCGTGCTGCTGTCACCGTGGGGATCCCCATGCCTACATGGACACAAAAAAACCTTCTCCTTAAATACCCACAGCCTTTATACAGGTGCGCCTTAAATACCCACAGCCTTTATACAGGTGCGCCTTAAATACCCACAGCCTTTATACAGGTGCGCCTTAAATACCCACAGCCTTTATACAGGTGCGCCTTAAATACCCACAGCCTTTATACAGGTGCGCCTTAAATACCCACAGCCTTTATACAGGTGCGCCTTAAATACCCACAGCCTTTATACAGGTGCGCCTTAAATACCCACAGCCTTTATACAGGTGCGCCTTAAATACCCACAGCCTTTATACATCTTCTCCTTAAATACCTATACAGGCTTTATACATCTCCTTAAATACCCACAGCCTTTATACAGGTTCTCCTTAAATACCCACAGCCTTTATACATCTTCTCCTTAAATACCTATACAGCCTTTATACATCTCCTTAAATACCCACAGCCTTTATACAGGTTCTCCTTAAATACCCAGACCCTTTATACAAGTTCTCTTTAAATACCCAGAGCCTTTATACAGGTTCTCATTAAATACCCACAACCTTTATACAGGTTCTCCTTAATTACCTAGAGCCTTTATACATCATCTTCTTAAATACACAGAGCCTTTATACAGCTTCTCCTTACGCTCTTCCTTTATACAGTTTCTCTGTTGATATTTATTATTATAAAGCCTACAAGATTATGTTTTCGTTAATTGTTTGTAAACGGTTCTTTGCCTGAAATGCCTTTTGTCTTTGTGTTGAATGTTGGACCCTGGGAAGACTACCAGTTGCTATGGCACCTGCTGTTTGGAATCCAAATAAGCAAATAAACACAAATCTGTGTTTTGAATCTGTTTACCTGAAAGACTGAATTACACTTCTCTTGAAAGACTGAAATATAAAACCTTTCCCGAAAGAGACACAACCTTTATACACCCTGCCCTTTACCCTGCCCTGAGCTAAGATCAGCAAATTAGAAATAATGTTCTGCTAATAACCCCTGGTTATTTATTGGCTTTAGTGTTGGGTGCTTTAAAACACATAGAATAGAGTACAGAGATACACATAACCTGTGTGGCCTTTCGCATTAATACACACACACACACACATGAAAGATCGCACACACGAGCTCTGACTGACAATGCGTCTGGAATGTGTTCTAAAGAAATAAAAAAGGGATAACTGTCAGTCCAAACAATATTGTGGCTGGAAGTTTCATGGGGGCTCCAAATAGCAAATCCTTAGAGAGCACAGATTCATAAAACAAGATAGAGGATTCCACGTATATCTTGACAGTCATAAGATTATGAAAAACAGCCATAGATTTCGTTATAAATAATGAGTCCTAACCGGGACAGCGAATCTTTTATTACATGCTGTATTTGCAACTTACAAGCAAATGTGATCTCAATAAGCCGATGGCACGTTTGACATCTCAACCCATAGCTGTAGCTAGCACACTTCAAAATGTAGTCGTTGTGAATTGAGTACAAGAGTACAAAATATTACAATCCAGAGAGGTTTCTTAAGCCTAGTATAAACGCCTGGGTCTCTTTTACTTACCATCTCCCAGGAACAGAATAGAATTCTTAGCCCGGTGAACATTGGGCTTCAAACTCAGGGCCGAGTGCAGGGCCTGCTTTCCCTTATTGTTCCAGAAGCTTGGGTGCACCTCACGCTCTGAGAATGAACATCAGTATGTTGTCAGGCATGTTTATTCATAGTTATACATTTTCACTAAAGCATTTGTCACAAAGTGACGGACACCCAGCCTAAAAGCGCAAAGAGTGAGCAATAATGAACCCTAGAGAGGAGCTGGGCTCTGGTGGGTGACCAGTCCTCTTGTGGCTTGCCTGGTGCAGATAATAAGATATATTTTTTTTTAGATGACCAGCAGGTGTGGACAAACATACCCCTTTAGAGTAAATACCCACCTGGCTTTCACACCTTAACATGTTTTGTTATTCAGCAAACGCTCATATCCAGAGACACACAGGAATTGGGATTAACTATCATGCTCAAGGACAGAATGATAGATTCTTCACGTTGATGCCTCTGGGATGCTCAGATGCTCTGACTGTTACCTACCTGCTGCCTCCATATCATAACTGAGGATTCAAAACAGTCATCATTATGATAGTGAACTGACATTACTACCAGCTGACATTGCAGTCTATGGAACACAGCAAGTTTGGTTCTGGAATACAAACGGTTGGAGGGTTCTGATTCTAGAGTTAACAACACAGTGTAACGGAGTTCACTAGGCTTTAGTCTGTTTTACATGAACACATCTTGTTTTCAGAGAATTAGCTTCATGTTGCTAATACAACTGAACAGTTCAAACAGAGAATATGGGCCTTGCCTTTGTAAAATAAAAATATATATAATATAAACCACAGTATGTGAAACCGTTCCTCTAAAATACAAATACATACAGATTGCATAAAATGTGTCTCTAATGCCTGATTATACATCACGAGGGAGTAGAAACTGTCGATCACTGATTAATTTCAGATAACACATACATAACCCAAATTATTAAATGAGAATTTTAAAAGCAACTGGATTGTGTTTACCTGGAATCACTGACAACGTCCAGTCCAGCGATAGAAACAAGATTAATCCCACCGTAGTTAAGGTGTGTTGACCAACCATGATGAGAACTATGATACCATCTGAAGAATGTGTTGGAGTTCTCCAGCTCCCTTTATGAACATGCTGGGTTCAAAGGGCACGTGTGTAAACCTGGCCATGTGAAAGCATATATACACACACACACACAGACGTGGACATATCCACTCGGACTACGCCTCTCTCACACTCACACACACACACACACACACACACACTCTTATCAACCCTTCATGGGATACCATCATTTGGAACCTGAGCAACAGACACACGGATAACAGGGACAGTAATACAATGTGACTGTACAGATAACCAATTGAACAGGCATGAATAAACATATTAATTCATTTGAATTGGAGCCATGGAGGACGCAAAGGAACCAATGGAATGTTTTATTTTTTTGAAATATTCAAAACAATTTCCTACAAATGTAAAAAATACACGAACAAGGTCTGCATACAAAATAGATTCATTTTTTAAATAAATGAGTATAATGCTACACACTCTGAGAATTATTATAACAGAAAGGTATAAAACAACCTAAAATCTTTTCGCCGTTGACTTCCTGTTTATTTGTAATTTCTGTTTACTGGTAGACATTGTACATAGAACAAAAACAGGACAACATTTAACCTCGTCCCCACTGGGCAAGCCAACCATTCAAATTAATAACATGGTAAAAAAAAAAAAAAACACCTGGTAAATGTATAATGTGCTGTTGTCCAATCCAAGGACACAGAATATGTCTAGCCGCGGTCTAAGAACAGGATTGGGTAAATTACGTCCTGAATGTAATCTGTAACCTGTCCAAAACTGTAATCAGACATTTTTGGATTGCTTTCAGTGTTTCATTCCACTTTATTTTATGTATTTCCCCATAAAGATGTATTTTTTGTAACCGGTTGTAAAAATTCTGCTTTAGAGCCAAAAAGGTTCCATGAAAATGGTGTATTATGTCATGTGTGTGCAAATGCCCTGTGTCCTCAAATCCCCACGCTTTCAAACCTGGAATTTTGTGGGTAATTGAGGTATGATAGTGATTATACTTACAGATCATGCTCATATCACAACATATTACACGTCCAGCTCAACATGTGAGGTAAATTATTATTTGTTTATCGTAAACATCTCTGACTGCAAGGCTGGTCGTCATACAGTAGGGTTTCTTGTGGTCAGACATGCATGAGAGGAACAAACAAAGTAGTTTTTTTTCACTCCGACACTAGGTTTGGTCTGTATCTGGGAAATGTTTTGATCTCCACTGTCCCTTCATTGGCTTATGTCTTCAAGTCACGCGTGCTTCTCCGGGAACAGTGGAGTTCTGACTCAAGTCCATCTGCTCTACACAGATTAGCTGTTTTAGCGCATTCGGTCGTTCAAACCAAGCTGACTTGTACCACGGCTGGTGACATGTCTACAGAAGCGGTTGATAGCTGGTGGGATAGAGAGATGGGGGACACCAGGCAAGAGTGAAATAACATTATTCAAACGCATTTGGGTGATGAAAAATATAACACACTTTAAATCTAAACACCTCCAGTACATTGTCCTAAAACAAAATGTGTTGGTAATATCGGTCATTAGTTGTCACCCGCACTAGTTTAATCTTGACGAATCTGATGAGATCTGCTTATTTTGACTTGGCGTTATGACTGCAAGAAAGTTAGATTGGCCCCTCTCTGGGCCCGGGTTCAAGTTCCAGTCAAGACCCCCCCACTGAGTGGTCCGCAATACGACGTAGGAATCAAAGTTACAGCCCTGCATCAAAACAGACAGTGTGTCATTTTCTCATCAGTCTTTGGGGATGAGCCCACTTAACAACCCCATTTCTTCCCCATCGTCCGTCCCGTCCAAACCAATGTTCCGACACACCTTCCACGGACAACGCGGGCGTGCTAACACGGAAACCCGCGCCCGGCACGCGTGTCCCGACCAGTGTCGTCATCTGATCAGGAGCCAGAGGAGGCAGGCTAGGCCGAGCAGCGGCTCAGGCGGGAGGCGTGTCTGTCCGCCCGAGGCGGGCGGGGCTGGGGGGCAGTCGGTGTAGGGCGGGATACAGGCTGCGTAGGCCATGGCGTGGGCGATGTAGTTCTGCTCTTTGACCCCGTGGAAGAGGTGAGCCATGGGCCCCTTGGCATAGATGGCCACGTCCTCGCCGCCGTGGGTCTCAGAGTCCAGAGGCACGGCGGACTGCTGCATATATTCCTCATCATCTGGCACCCAGAAAGTTTGGGTCAGTGTCCATATTCATACACAAACATTTACAACAAACGTCCCTACAAACCTTTATGAAAAAGCGACATCCACGGATACACACGCTCACATTTATGCATGCACGCAAGCTCTCTCACACACACACACACACACACACACACACACACACATTCCCATATACTCAGGAAATAAGCTGAAATGTCAATTTAACGGTTGATATTTGTTTTTCACGACTTGATAAACTGAAGAGGACAAGATTAGGGATTTAAAAATGAAATCAGTTCTCGACTGCCTTAAATTCTTGGCACAACACACAGTCTAATGTAACGCTGCCCTAACCGCCCTAATGTACTTACAGTAATCCACTAAAGTGATGTTTCCTCTTGTCCCGTTGGCGTGCACGTAACCAGGCCCATTGGCGTACAGAATGCTGGTGAACGGCATCCTGTCATCCGCCTTCTTGGGTGCCAAACCTTAAACGGTGAAAATGACCTTTCATGCCACGAAACCCAAATGAACAGGAAAGAAATCGCAAATAAACAGTGATACGACACCCGCCATCCATTGAGGATGTGAGTGCACGCCTCGGCCCGAGGACGTGTGTACCGAAGATGGGGTTTCCCCGGGGCGTGTTTCCCCCGAAGGTGAAGACATGGGAGTGGTCTGCCGTGACGACGGTGAGAGTGTCGGATTCTTTGGTGAGCTGGGAGGCCCGGTGCACCGCCCGGTCAAACATGACGGCCTCGGTCAGCGCCAGTTTGGCGATGCCGTCGTGGTGGCCGTGGTCAATTCTCCCTCGTGAAGACAGAACAGGACTGGTCAGATGGTGTCTTTAGTGTGTGGACAGTGTGGCTTGATGATTGGTTGAGCTGGTGTGGGGGGGGGGGGGTGTGAGTCACTAAAAACACCAATCAGTCATTGTGACATTTGGGTGACCATTTCAGGAGCTTGGGTTAGGATGTCCCAATATAAACAATACTATTTAATATATATATATATATATATATATATATATATATATATATATATATATATATATTATTATAGTAATTATTTTCTAATAAAAAACAATTCAGCTGCCGTTACAACTACAATTGCAGTCAGTAATTACAATATCATAAATGATTAGAAGGCAGTCAGGCTAAATTCCTCATCTGAGCCGGTCTGTGCCTGTATCAGAAACAAAGTATGTATAGTAGTGTGGGTACTGTATGTGTAGTAGTATGGGTACTGTATGTGTAGTAGTATGGGTACTGTATGTATAGTAGTATGGGTACTGTATGGATAGTAGTATGGGTACTGTATGTGTAGTAGTATGGGTACTGTATGTGTAGTAGTATGGGTACTGTATGTATAGTAGTATGGATACTGTATGTGCAGTAGTATGGGTACTGCATGTATAGTAGTATGGGTACTGTATGTATAGTAGTATGGGTACTGTATGTATAGTAGTATGGGTACTGTATGTATAGTAGTATGTATACTGTATGTGCTCTGATGAAATGGAGGTACTCATCTTCCACAAAGAGGAAGAAGCCATTGGGGTTCTTGCTAAGGATCTGAATTGCCTTCTCTGTCATCTCAACGATGGACGGGTCACGTGAGGCATTCCGGAAAACCTCAAACCGCATGTCCTTCGGCTCAAAGAGACCTGGCGCCACAAGAGGGAAACAGACATGCCAGGGGAAAGAGACATGCCAGTGGGGGAAAAGAGAAAAAAACTGGGGATAGTTTTTCACCTTGTGGTAACAGTTAATGACAGTATGTTAGAGTCCCACAGTCGCAACGTCTATATCAAGAAGACTTCAACTCCCAGTCAAAACGTCTGTGAAAGTCTATAATTTATTACTTAGGGCAGGATTCAATTTGAAAAAGGGTTACAGACATTGCGGTGTTAGAAGACGATGTTTCTGGAGTCTCAACCCGTAAATTGGCCATAAAAAGCCACAATATCCATAAGACATTTGGGATTTGAACCAGGGAGGACGACAGATGGTTGCCAGCAGATTCTTTACTCTAAGAATGTTTCTTACATCCATATTTCTTCTCCACCACCAAAGTGTGTATGTGTGTGTGGGTAAAGCCAGCCTACCTAGGAGACGATCTGTGGTCTTGACGTTGATCTCATCAAACTGCTTTCTGTGCCAAACATACTGGGAATCCTTGCCCTGAAACTCGACATGGATCGAGGAGGACACAGTGAGAGTCGTAGAGTCCATTGAGGTCAAGAGATAAGACAGAATCTGTCATACCAAGCATTTATACCGGAAATCAAAGATTAAAGAAAAGGTTGATGTGGTATATTCCTCCGGTCATGTTCAACGGACAACGACAGGTGGTTCAGTTTGTAGCAACCGCCTTGTGGGTTTGATATAATAATTCTCACCAGTATTTTAGTGATGCCAAATTTGTAATTAAGGCTTTGCTTCACTGGAACAACTCCCAGCGGATTTGGGACAGGCGACGTTGACAAACGCCAGCCTTGACACACTCTCTAGCCTTCCACCTCGACTGTGCTCACAGGTGCCCAAGATGCCACAAAGAGGCGCTGGAGTGTTACAAGGTAAGACGACCACATTTGCCAACGGTGCAGCTACCTGAGGCAGGGACTTCACCTCCGGTTCAGGGAACCCATTTTAGGTAAATCTTCATAATTGTATTTTTATTTATGCCGTTTCCTGATTCGCTGTTTCACCACTGGTAGTCTGGGTCTTGTTACTGATGGGCACACAGAGAACATGCTCTGGGGCCACTAACCCAGTTATGAGGATATCCGGCAGTGAAAGGTTAGGCAGCCAACCAAAACCTACTTACGGAGCCTACAGGCGAGAGCCTGCCCTACTTAGCAGATTTGAACAGGACAAAAAACATGATTAAATGTGAAGAATAGCAGCAGTGTGGACTGGTTGTCATAAGGGGTTGGTTGTGACAGTGCTGGGTAATCACTTTAAGATAAAATGATGGAGAGGTCATCCATGCGATCGATTCTACTCTGGATCACAAAACGTTGAGACTTTTTAGTGCGTTGGGCTGTTGGCATTCTCAGAGGACCAACTAACGCAAGTATTTTCCTGTCGGTTGTCCCTCCCCCACCAGCTTCAAAACACAGTAACACTCACTCTGTAAAGGTGACTGAGCTAAATGACTACAACACCGTAACACTCACTCTGGTCATCATTGGGTGCTTTGTGAGGCTGAGCCACATCCCCTCCATCATCATCCCTGACACTTTTGTCCCAATGCAATTTACATACCGCCACAGGTGACATCATAGCCACTGCATGCCACAGGTTTTCAAGTGCTGCTTATTCAAGTGCGGCAGGGGGACCCCACAATCGGGGGGTGATGGGAAACCTTGGGTGGAAGGCCGCCTGGTGCAACTGGATCCTTGACTTCCTGATAGGTCGTCACCCAGGTGGTAATGTGGGGGGCAATTCCACCTCCTGCTCGCGGGTATTTAATACAGGCACCCCCCTGCCCCCTCCCATGGGTGCCTCCTCAGCACCCCTCCTCCAGCAGGTCCATGTTAAACTCAATGGGAATGCTGATGACACAACAGCGTTAGGTTCGGAGAGGAGGCGTGGCGGTGTGGTGCTGGTTAAATAACCTCTCCCTGTCCTTAAAAAACAAACCGAGGACCGACACCTGACCTCGGGAAACAAATCAGATGGGGATGGCGCCGACCAGAAACGGTCTGACCGCAACAACACAATGGTTACGGGGCCCAGCAGCTCTTTCGACCTCGGGTGGAAATTCGATACATCCCAGAGGACCGTTACTCATGCCTACAGATCCACGATCCAGAATGTTTTCTCAGGCTGAGCCACCGTCCGGTCTGCCAGCTGCTCCGCCCCCCACAACCATATGACCGATCAGAGTGAAGCGGTTGGGTTCACGCACCTTTAGCTGCACTGAGCCTGCCCTCCAGGTGCTCCAGATGGGCCACATTGACCTTAGCTAGCGAACCCTGGGCTACTCAGTGTACAACCTTCTAGCAGACAGAGACGCTACAGGAGCATCTTAACCGAGACAGAAATACTGAAAAACAGCTTCTCTTATTTTATAAAATATTTACCGGTATTATTTAGATTTTGTGTTCTAAAATTGCACTGCACTTCCTTAAAGGTGTTTTTACTGGAGTTACACCCAAGACAACATCTGCTATCGCAACTTTCAGACAGGGAATTTGCTCTTTGGGATATGTAGATGGCATGTTTTTTAACTGGCAAATCCTCTACAGGTTGAATGTGTAGCTGATCTGGGGGACAGAGTGGGAGAGTACCTGTCGCGCTTTCCTCCACACATCAATGAGGTTCCTCTTGTCTTTGCGATCCCCTTTCCGGGATGAAGAAGTGGGGTACTCTGGATCTGGGGTGCCCTTCGGGGTCATGTACATCCTCCCCCCACCCAAAATCACCTGTTCCCCCACACAGTATGGGAATACGTTAGTACAAGTTACGGCAAAAGACGCACGCCCTAAATACTTGTGAATCGTGTGTGTGTGTGTGTGCGCGTGAGTGTAATATGCCCAAAATGCAACACTGAGCAATGGAAATAATACAGTCCTAAAAGGATCACACCTACGGTTGGCATTTCTTTCTGCGGGGCAGGAAGGTGCTCTAAACCCATCATGTAAGTAATTTATGACGCTACGTATCACAAGGCCACAGGGCGAGGACTTACGTCAATGTCAACGTTGGTCACCAGCTGGGTGGCAATGTCCACGCAGCCCTGCCGGCGGGCACTGGAGGGCATGTCGGCATCGCTGTACCAGCTTCGGCTCACCGAGTGGGCGTAAGCGGCGGCCGGAGAGGCGTGCTGGACACGGGTGGTGGTCACGATGCCCACAGACTTCCCTGGAACACAGGCGTGCCGTAAAGTCCCATTGATTACTGCCGCGGGGGGGGGGGGGGGGGTGAGCAGTGTCCATGTCACAACGTTTGTTTGTCACATTATATTTCAGGCCAGCATCTTGGGGCACATACACGGATGCTTCCGGAACTTCTACATTTTAAAGGGGATTTCTGCGTCAGCGTGAACCGCAAACTCAACCCCAAGGATGTCTGGGAAATTCACTGTATTTAAAGTCTTCTGTGTCCAGGCCGTTGAAATGACCTGGAATTCATCCTTACCTACAATAATTAAAACCTAATTACATGAAAAGTTCACTTAAGGGTTTCCCTTTACAACTATATAACCCCACCCTTTATTATTGGATGACTATTGTTTACAGCAGTAGATAATGACTGAACATTTGAACTTCAGATAAGGTTTCTGAGATAGCAAATCATGAACATTGTCCAAGCTCCGCCTTCAGGGTTTCCGTTATTACCTAGATAAACTGTTTACCTGGAATGAACTGTTCCCCCATTCCAACTAATTCCAACCAGGAACCTGGTCAAATTAACCTGGCTCTACCGGACACTTTTCTTAACTAGTGTCCTCAAATTGTATCCTGACATCGGCAGTAGACTAGACCTAGCTAGCTAACAAACAATTAGAGATTTTCTTTAAATATTGACTGGGTGTGTAGATAGCACTGAGAACTCTTCTGTGGTGGTCAATGAGACAGACCAGTGCTGAGACTAGAAAACATTTACTTACTAGTAAGATCTGTACTTTAGGAATCATAGCTGGAAAACCCCTTGTAAAAATGTAGAAATATCTTCAGACTATTAAAAGATTTTGTTTTTCAAAAAAGACGATCTGTGTTTTGCGATATTGCCCTCATGGGATCTCATCCATTTCAAGTTAATGCCTCTGTCTGAGTGCTACTAACAAGCTGAGGGTGGTGCGTTTAGCTTGATAAAATGCTGCGGTGAGGTCTAGCACAGAGTATGTGTGTGTGTGTGTGTGTATTTTGTATGTTTTGTGTATTTGGTACGTTTCGTAGTTTTTGTTCATTTTTCGTATTTTGTATGTTTTGGTGTATTTTGTAAGTTGACTTTGCCTTGCTTGTCTGTTGAAAGTGGGCACACTCGTACTGCGGTACACCTTACCTTGTGCTTTAGCACGATGTAGCACAGAATACACTTCATTACCGAAGGTGGTGTTGCATTCATAGGCCACTGCGTTGGCACTGAGGCCCACGGTCTTGGAATTAGCCTTCACTCCACAGTGGTATGCTGTAGCCGTGCTAGCGCTGTCTGCTACCTGCTTATCGACACTGTACGTCTGTACGGATCAAAATATAAACACAAATTAGGGAATGCAGATGGTGTACGGTATTGTTTAAAATACTGTATACCAAAATGTTTTGACCGGGTTTGGTAAATTTTCCAAATGCCGTCAGACATTTTACAATGATAACCCTACACTAAAACCTTCGAATTCACTACAGGTTTGCATTTCTTGCCGTTCAGAAAGAAATGTGTGTCACAACAGGATGATCAAATTAAGAAACAGCATCTGTAGGGATAAAGAAGTACCATAACAACTAGGAGTTTTACCAAGAGGTTTGGATCAATACGAGTAACGGTGCAACAAATACTGCCCAAAGTCCAAAGTCACTTTTTAATCCTTGTAAACAAGTTTATCACAAGTAAGATAATATTGTACAGTGCGCAGTGTTTGCAGTGTATCGGTGTTGGAAACATAGGGAAAAAGCTGGGGTCATTCAATCACTGTCAGGTATTGACATCTCCATTCCAGTGCATCTCTATGAATGTGAAACTGAAACAGGCCCCAATGAGACCAGAACTCATCGGAGGAAAATGCTGGGCTACAAGTTTGAACTCTCAAATCTATGTAATCATCAACCTAATTCTTCTGTTTCCAGATTTTACCGCAATGGTTGCATTTACATTTCCTGTGTCAAATTCTACTTAATCTGTGGAACACTTCCCCCCCCCCCCCCCCCCCCCCCCCTCAAGGGACTTAACTAAACAGGGGTAGAATGGGATAAGATACAACATGTCAAGACAACAAAGCATGCAGAATGAACTAACAGCCACACACACACACCACAATATTCAAACTCACACACAGATACATCAAACCACCAAAACACCCAGCCATACACAAACACAAAGATACAAACACCATTCATGAACAGATACACACAACTCCCAGCCACCACCACAACACACACATTCACAAACACAAAAGCACACAATTCATGCACAGACACACAAACACACCAACACACACCCAGCCATTTCGGTGTTCCCGATGGCTGGGTGGCAGAGATGATGCATGAGTCTGTTCAAGTCTCCACTGAACATCTGGGCTAATGTGGAGCACTGATTCCTATCCTCATTCATTCCCAGTCTGGTTTCAGACCACTGCTGGGATGAGCAACAGGTCCACATAGAGCTACACAGCTGTAGAGTTGCACTCAATCTGGATCGGAAAAGCGTTAGGCATATCCATCACTTGTCTCATGTTAGAGACATGTCTATGTGCTGAAGCCTACACCTCCTCTGAAAATCAAAAGACACTATAAGCCGGAAGAGGGTTTTTAGTCCCTGTATGAACCCAAGTACGCTAAACTGTTGACTATGGGTATTGAAAGACAGATTCAAAGCATTGAGTGAGTGAGAGGGTTTAGAATGCGTTCCAACCTTAGAGAGGGCCAGGTAAGGGAAGGTCTCCATGGCGAGTACTGTCTCTTCTCCCGATCTTCCCTCCATCTGGCCCCTCAGGATGCGAGCCGCAGAAACAGTGGACACACCCATTCCTGAGTGACAGATTAAGATGACAATGATGTTGTTGATAGGATTGAATCTCCCTGGCGTAAGATGAAACCTAGTATGGCATCTCTGCTATTGATCAAATTCAATCTTCATCCTTCTTTGTACTCCTTTAATCTTATCACAATCAATTAGAGAATGGAATCCTCTGGGGTGTGGCATCCATTTTAGGACATTTAAACTTGGATGACCAAGAATGTCGGCGTAGCAAATTGTACATCCTGAAGAGACAAACAAGTGAACTGTTATTTAGTGAATCAAATTATTGCTCAAAAGCTCCACGCCTATGAAGTGACAATAGTAACAAAAAGCTTTTGCTTCTCAAACTTTCTTGTCCCTGTATGTTCAATGACTTTGGATGTCTTGAAAAGCACCTAAAAAATAAAATCATGAGTAAATTACAGAGTATCCTGCCACTCAACACAAAAAGCACTTAGTGTTTCTCTAAGTGTGCATCCCAAAGCAGCTCAACTCTCTTTAAACACATTTGTTGGATGCACGCCCGAGCCTCACAGCTATAAAAAATAACTACAATTCCAATTATTTATGCAACAGATTTCTTCCAGTTTTTCTCCTGTAATTGACAAAGAAATCCCCATGCTACATAGTAAAGTCCCCATGTTCGGCAATGCCAGATAATGCCATGCTTAACATAAAGGCCATCTGGTTATCGTATGTCTATGGTTCCAGCTCTTTACCGTCCCCTAGGAAGAGGATGATGTTCTTGGCGCGGTGCGTTAGGGGGCGGAGTCTCAGCGCGGCTTGGAGCGTCTCCTTGGCCTGAGCATTCCAATAGGCTGGCTCCCTCTCTTTCTCCTGATTCGCTATATGGGAAGAAACAAAAACAAACGGAATATTTCATGTTACAGTCCAGTGAACTGTGAATACATCTTTCCTCTGGCACTTTTAAACATTGGAATACCTTTGGGGTAAAAAATGGGTTTTGAGGAGAACGAAAAGGACAAAAGCAGCTAAGAAACACCTTGACGTCTCCAAATCCTACCCGTGGAGAAAGAGGCGTCCGCTGTCATGATGGTGTTAGGAAGCTGAATAGAACATTATGGCATGGAAAAACAAACACTCCATCCATCCCAGGGTGTCATAACACTGCACATAAGCTGGATTGGCCACACACACACACACACACACAATTCTTGCACTCCACTCACACATTTGACCACACTTGCTAACCACGGCGGAGGTTACCTGCGAGCCCATTCACACGTCTGTCTGCCCTGACCAGAGCTAATTTTACCAGCAGGGACAATGCCGCGGCTGTCCTCCAACATTACCTTCGGTGGAAACCAGTCCGGCAGCGGTCAAGAGCAGGAGCTGGGCCAGGAGGAGCGGCAGGAGCCCGGGGGCCCCGCACGGCGATGGTGTCTGCATCGCTGTCCAGGAGGATGGAGGAGCTCTCCCACCGACCCACACGGCACTAAGGAGGAGGGGAGACTATGCCTCTCCAGACCTCCAGCCCAGCCTTTTAAAGCTCAGGGTGTGTTGCAAGCGAAGGCCCGAGCCAGCTCATAGGCTTAGGCAGAGTGTGTGCGTGTATGTGTGTGCGTGCGTGTGTGTGTGAGGGGGACCACACAAGACCATACTGCCACAGTATCATTCTTCACTCCAAGGAGCCCCTCTCTCTTCTCTTTGATTTTAAATTGTACTTTTGTTTTAAAAGGCTTGATCTTTTTTTTCACCCTCTCTCCACCTCTCTCTGTCTCTCTCACTCTCCAGCTTGCTGTCTAAAAATGTGTATTATTGAAATGTAAATTACCCTTTGATGTGGCAAACGCTCTAATGTGTATTTCTCTGCGGCAGTTAATTTAACAGAAAGGAGAAATGGCTGCCCAATTTGTGTTGGCATCCACATAATGAAAATCACAAATTACTCTTTTCACTTCTGCCCTGGAAAAACAGACAAATGTGAGAATGTACAGTTCACCATTTGTATTCTGCGGGACATCATTTTTGAGTTGTGAGCCATGCCTCCTACGTTTGAAAAGTGTCACATTTCCATTTTACTCATTTTAAAGTGGATATTTATCAGGAAACAAAACAATGTGAAATGTGTTGTCTGCATGTGAGAGACCCTCTGTAGTTTTAATAATCCAGTAAGTCTGTCTGCTTTTAGCAAATAGGATGAAAATTGGATTGCATTTTTCCCCCGTGAGCTAAAGGAGACTGCCTGTGGTGTCAATATTCTTTCTCCCTTTATACGCGAAAACACAAGCTTGTGTGTGAGACGTGCCAACATTGTTCCTAGACTCGTGCAACCAGTGACCGACTTAACAGGGTTTGGTCTTAATGTTGAAAGTCGAATGTTGTTCGACTTGCATCCTGTTACCCGGTTACCATGGCAAACCTCGGTCCCTTCGCCAGTGACTCACACTGAGCGGCAGATTGTGGTTTTTAGTCACGTGCACCTAATGAAGCGCCTAATAAAAAAAAAAGGAAGAGGAAACAGAGCAGAAGGGCCTTACGTGATACGACAACAATAATGAAGGGAAATGATTGCAGAATATTAAGTTGAATTGGGGAAGATGTGCATGTGCAAGTCATTATATTTACATGTACACCCCTAACCAAAATACCAGAGCAGACATCGGAGCCCACGAACCTGTGAAGGCATGTCTACCCATTGTCGTGAGAGATCTGTCTCCGGACTCGAGAAGGAACGCTGGCTTATGTAAAGAGTGTACGGGTTTCCCTCAAGACGAGTGTAAATGCCAGTGGCTCCATCTGTCTTAGCACAGTTTGTCCCCCCATCAAGCATATTATACCCCTGTCACTTGAGTATTTACTTAGAAAGCATGTTTACTCAGGACGGTCTTACAGGCAGAGGTTTATTTCTAAGGCACCAGAATAACGTGAAATAATAATAATTAGAAGATTATGGCTGTCATCATGAGGTCTTGAGAAGGACTGGTTCCTACTGTGGGAAAGATGTCAGCAAAGATGTCAGGATGAACATGAAAACATGAGTGGCACTGAAACTCACCCAGTATCGGGTGCACAGGTAGAGAGCACGGTAGGTGGATAGGACAGTTTACATTTAACAAGGATTACCTCATCTGATTACAAATATGTTATTAAAAATTATTTTTGTTTGACTGGATTACTTGAAATATATGTATATACACTCACCTAAAGGATTATTAGGAACACCTGTTCAATTTCTCATTAATGCAATTATCTAATCAACCAATCACATGGCAGTTGCTTCAATGCATTTAGGGGTGTGGTCCTGGTCAAGACAATCTGACGGTCTGAGTATTTCACAATCTGCTCAGTTACTGGGATTTTCACGCACAACCATTTCTAGGGTTTACAAAGAATGGTGTGAAAAGGGAAAAACATCCAGTATGCGGCAGTCCTGTGGGCGAAAATGCCTTGTTGATGCTAGAGGTCAGAGGAGAATGGGCCGACTGATTCAAGCTGATAGAAGAGCAACTTTGACTGAAATAACCACTTGTTACAACCGAGGTATGCAGCAAAGCATTTGTGAAGCCAAAACACGCACAACCTTGAAGCGGATGGGCTACAACAGCAGAAGACCCCACCGGGTACTACTCATCTCCACTACAAATAGGAAAAAGAGGCTACAATTTGCACAAGCTCACCAAAATTGGACAGTAGAAAACTGGAAGAATGTTGCCTGGTCTGATGAGTCTCGATTTCTGTTGAGACATTCAGATGGTAGAGTCAGAATTTGGCCTAAACAGAATGAGAACATGGATCCATCATGCCTTGTTACCACTGTGCAGGCTGGTGGTGGCTAGGTGTCACCATGCAATTACACCACGATGGCTGTCTGTGAAGGACAATTTTGTTGGCTCTAGAAAACATTTGCTATTAATCCTAGCGTATTAGTAGTCATTTATCTGTTATGGTTTCACAAAAATATTAATATTTTCATTGTAGATGACTGGAACTTTTAGCTAGCTAGGTTTTGAAATGTTTTACACATGTCAATGAAACAACACCACGTCATCAGTTTTAATTTAACAAACTGCTAACTTAATTTAACAAACTGCTAACCAAGGCCAATGGACAATAATTAAGTTCCTGAAAAGCAAGCTAAAATTTCCAGAACCTAATTATTGTCCCTTGGCCTTGGGTAGCAGCAGATCGTTTCATGTACTTGTCTTTTTCCTGTGGCAAACAAATGTAATCAGTGAGCTTAACATAATACTACCTAGCTAGCTAGCAAATAATGTAATGTATGCTAGCTCTCTAGTTAACACTTAGTGTAGCTACATTACAAATTAAGGCAACTACATGTAACAAAAGCAGTTTGTCAGTTATGGATATGATAATTCTATTGTGATAGGGGACAAGTTGAGGAGTTTGAGTTTGTTTTTTTACTAATAACATTTCCACAGACTGCGTTTTCACCTGACAGGAGGCAGGCAATAGGGGAGCATGAGCAAAAAAAGTTGTAACCATCTGCACTGACTCAATTCTGATGATTATTAGTGTTACTAAGCAATGAGTGGTTGATAGGCGTGGTCAATGCTCTGCCTCTGAGGCAAAGTTGGCTGTAGCTCGGAGATCACTGTGACTGAGGTAGTGCATTATATTCAACAGAGTAAACAGGCTGACATTTATTTTTTTCAGTTTGTTCAATTGCAAGAAATGTACGTTTATTATTTCCATTGCAAAACGTTTTTTACATTTATAATCTTAAATACATTGAATGCGCTTGATACTCCATTGCCCTGAAAGTGGTGGGGCGATGCCACACCACTTCAAAAAGCCGGCGGCTCTGACTGATTAGCAATCAAGTGTGGAGGCTTCCATTGTTTTCGAAATGGTTGAATGAACAGGCAGTTCAAAAACACTGCCATACTTGATTTTCACCTGTTCAATCAAGTCTACCAGTTTCTGCTTGCCTCATTGTTGTGCAGTATAACTTCACATTCTCTTTTCTTTGAGCTCCATAGCAAGTGAGACAAATGCTTTCTGATTGCATTACTTAGTGAACAAGCTAACACTTTTCTCAGGTGGTAAACCAAACTGAGTTGATTGACAAACATAATACTGTTAACATCTTCTATACAACTTCTGTTTCTCACTGGTCTACCAGTTTTTTTCCTGTGACCATCAAACCAAAAGAAAATAAGTTCATTGGGCAACATTAAACAATATGTAAAGACACTTTTCTATTCACAATTGCAACGGAAACATAGAGCGCCAAAAGAACTTGGGTGCCCAGATACAATCTTCAAACAGATCAAAGTTAATCTGCATACCCTCCTTTTCCATGACCAAAAAACCAAGCAGACATGCTTTGATGATAAGGTCATGTTGTACCAGTGTACATCTAGCTAAAGGGATTTGTGGATAATGGGCTGCATTTATTAGGTTTGATTTGTCAACATCAGCTAAAACATTTTGCTAAGCCACCCATTCAAACTTCACCAAATACAAATAGCATTAAGGAAGTTGCTTCAACAAAAAGAAAAGCTAGCGATTTGTGTCAGAAGAGCTGACCTATATTGATTAGTTTCTTGAGCCAGACAACTTCTTCCACATTCATTGAATGGCTTCAGTTAAGAGATCTGAAAATGTGCATGCAAATTTACACACAGGAAGGTATTGGAAATTCAACATTCAGACGATTTTGATGTTGCTTCCTTAGGGCTAACATTTGACAACACAACAGATTTTGCACAAGCACAATTTCCACCCAAAGTTTCAGCGCCGCCTACCTAAGCTTGTGATTTGTTCCAGAATGTGCGAGAACAGTTTTTCATTGTTACCAAGGACTGGCAACACAAGACTTTATCTAGCTAGTTAAACATGTACATGCACATGCATTATGTTAATTATGTAAATATTGTAAAAGGTCTTAAAGTTAATCTCAATGAAACTACCTCATCTACACTCAATGGAAAATGTGGTTATTCTCAGTTATGCACACAAGCTTACATTAAAATGTTTGTAATTTTCCCTCTAAACTAGACCGACTTCCAAGAGTGCACCATAAATTGTTTATGGTGCACATCGAAGTATCTGAAAAACATATGCGGTTCTGCTTTGATCAAAATCAAATGAATCCAACGTATTTACTGAGTCACACCATTTAGTATGTCTTGCTGAGGCACGACTGAATGACTTCATAAGATGATTCTCGTTATGTCTATTGCATGACCCTGTAACAGGAGTTGATGTGATCCATCCTCTATCGTTTTCAAGGGGACGATGTCAGAATACAGAACGTGCGAAGAATCTGGTGTTCACCCTCCCACACGAGCCCCCATAAACAGATAGCTGCGATACTAAATTAACTAATGCCATAGCCTATGTTGTATGGCTTGTTCTTAAAATGTGTTAAAATGTTCAGTGAAATCAAATGTAATTACTCTGGATTGTGATTTATTAATTTAAGTTAGTGGACTGCAACTCTGGTTCTGAAGGCCCCGAAACACATCTCCCCGTTTTGATGGGACGCCAGGAAAGTTGACTCAACTGATGTACAGCATAACGATAACAGGGTCATGCTGCCGGGAGTAAATGCGTTTGTTTGTAACAATTTGTTCACAAACCCACACATTTCTCATTCTAACCTGGTTGTAAGATTTTCATGGAAAGTTAACAGAATTTTTGCAAGTCACATTATGCCGGTTTGTAAAGCCTCAGTATGTATCTAACTCAAAACACAACTATTTTTAATGGGGTTTTCTTAATGGTCATTGTTTTTTCCAGTAAGCTATGGAAATACATCAGTTTTACATTACTAATGCCATTAGCGTGAAGTATTAATGAGGCTAGTACTGTTACTGTAACTGTAACATAGTGTACAGCAAACATACAGTTAGGGGGGGTGGGGGTACAATAAGTTATGTTGCAATTTGTATAATTTCCACAGTGAGCCTGTGAGACACTGAACTGATATTTTGTTTGTTTCTTGTGTATTTTTAACAGTGGAAAATGATTTATTTGTATGAGCATGTAATCTTTTCCCCAGAATGCAATTCACTTGTACGAAAATATACTGTCAGTTTATACATTGTGATATTGTTGATTATACATAATTTCCCATTAAAATAACAATTGTGGAAAAGATTATGCATCCTGGATACAGTGTTTAGTTTCAGGTTGTCAACAGAACATAGATGTGCGTAGGACAGAAAGACCACAAATCCATATTTCAAAGATAGCGTAAATCCTTTGCTCTTCTTTTGAAGTGAATTGTTAAAAAGATTTTGCGTTGTTTGTTTGTGAGGTAAAGATTGGGTAAGACAAAACGCAGATGCAGAGAGATGGATTGTGATATTATGAAACAGATTTAGTGTATATCTGTGTGTTTGTGTGTGCGTGTGTGTAAGGGAGAGCAACAGAGCAATATTCTGTACAGTATATGGAGACTGATCAGAGAGAAAAAATATATTTTAGAGCTGTTGGAATGATTAGTGGATTCCCTCTCCCAGATGTCTCTGATCTATTTTGGCTGTACACGGCACCGAGGGATGCTCTCTGAATAGAGAGACGCTATAAATCCATATTGATATGTCAAATAAACAGGGTCGTAAATGACGTAATGCCAGTTATGGGCAGAGCTGTTGATCTCAGCGCCACAATGCAGTTGTCTGCTTCTGAAAGAGAGCAGAACATTTACAGCCATCGGAGGGCTTGACTTGGGCACAGTTGTAAACGGCAAAGTCCCACACGAAACTTAGAGCAGCGAAGAGACGGGCGAGATATGCCATCGATCAATCTACTGTCGATTTCAGTTCTTAAAGTTTGACATTCAAATAGCTCTAATTGGCCATAATATAGTGGCAAGGACCGGGGGATAGAGAGGCTTTAAAGGTTACACGAAGCCTCAGGCCACAGAAATGTATCTCTAGTTTTAGCTGGAATGTCACTGGTCAGGCAAGATTTGTTTCTGGCGTTCACTTACAAATCGTGGCTAGTCGCTTCAACTAGTAACATCTAGTTGTGTTCATGGTTACAGCTATAGAGGATGACACGGTGCTGCTTGAAAAAAGTTTCACTGAGCACTAGTTATGCTATTAGCACTAAACCACAGATGTGTGGAGAGACCAGGGTGATCAAATGGATCTTATAGCTAATTTGGGAACTGATGGACCCTAAACATTTTTAGTACGCCCAATCCTTGTAAGCAAACTATAAACCATCTTAGAAACATTTTCTAGCTATTCCTATTTATTTGGAATAAATAATACTGTATAGAGCGGGGTGAATTGAGCCAGTTTTTAATTAAGTCATGACAGTAATGTCTCCAAATAAAATATGTACATGTATTTCATGATGTGATAAACAGTTTTCAAAATATAACTCTTAAAAAAAAAGTAATTATTCTGAACATTTTCACCTCGTATAGGGTAATGCAGACAGATTATTGTCCCCATCATCCTCACTCAGGACGTCTTCTGAACTGCCATAGTCAGTGGTGTTGTTAAGCGAAATGTTTATGTCACGTTCTTCAGAGCTACCGTAGACAACAGTTTTCTTCTTGGTTTTGATTTGTTTTTACCCTTTCAGTGCCAAAACAAAGTTCACTCTTTTTTGCCGGACTGCGTAAGCGGAGCCGGCCAAGAAGAGCGAATGTCTCTTACTGAACGACTGACTGACTGACTGAGTATGCTTTGTTAAATAGCGTTGTGGTTAGAGAAGCGAACATGTAAACTATAGGTCCCGAGTTCGTATCTCCTCGCAGACAAAGCAAAGTGTGCATTATGAATAATTCCGTATAGACGAAAACTTTGCTGGCTAAAACCTCTGACTACATTATAGTAAGCCTGAAATAAGACAGTTTACAGATATTTTGCAACTCTTTGTGGTGGATTTTGAAGTACGCCATTTATTTATTGTATTTCCACGATTCTCTCGTCGTTTCACTTGATGAACAAATTAGTTATCATCACCTTTCTTCATAGTTATTGTATCAATGTCATTCACAAATTAAAGAAAAAAGTATATTGTTATGCCATGAAAGAAAAAAATATGTTCTTATGCCATGAAATGAAATAGCTTTGGCAGACTCTCTAGCAATTGCTCAATTCCTATGATTAGACCAGTAAGTTAGTAGATACTGGTAAAGGCTATTACTGGCTAATAAGCTGTTCAAACAGCCAGTGACAAAAGCTAACTGTTCATAGAGGCTATTTGTGGTGGAGGTAAACTTAATAAGAAACAGTCAGTTGAACTGTATCAATATAATTCACAAATGTCCAATTAGCTGTTAAAATGGCCAATGGCAAAAGAGGATAGACACAAGAGGCTGTACTGACACCTCTTGAACGCAGAGCTCTGTGGTGTAGTAGTTAGCGACACAACCTTTCACATGGGCGACCCAGGTTTGAATGTCAAGAGGGCAATAATTTCTATTACGGGCCGGCTGAGCTAGGCTTGCCTGGTTTCTTGTTTTTCCAGTCTGTTATCTTGATTTTCTCTGTTATTGTGCGCCTTCTCCAGCTTTAGCTTTTATGGTGTGTAGGTCAATACTTTTGTCACTGGCTCAACTTACCCCAACCCCTTTGGCTCATATGACCCCATCCCTACCATTTTACAAACTTGTATCATCCAGCAGTTTAGATCTAAAGTCATGCTAACAGTATAGCCCCATGATGTAACTTCCTCACGCTCTAACAGATATGAGTGTTTTTCTAACTTTTCTGTAATTGTTCAGACACAGGAATCTTGACTCGTTGAACATAAAAACTCACTTGGAATGGCAAGAACTTAAATGTGCTTACCACTAATTCCATGTGCTTCTCTCCATCACAGGGTGAAGTTATTCATCTAACATTAATAGTACGACATTCCAGGACAGCTTCATGGGTTATATTGTTATATTTGTACCTACATAACTTAGCTAAGCTAGCTAGCTAGCAAAATTGGCACTAGCTAGCAATCTACTTAGCGCCACATGATTTCTTAATTTGTTAGCATTATGCACTGATGCGGTGTAGATAAATTTGCAAATCTACATCTAAATCTACAATTTTCCGCCAATACAAAATCAGTGTATTCAGATAACCAGCTACCTAGCTTCAAGCAGTTTAACTTAGCCTTTGCCATAGAAGTGTTGCTAGAAAGGCAAGTGGTGCATGCATGTTAATTCTGATCAAGAACAGACTGCTTTTTCATCTAAATGACACTAGCTACAGTTACCTGGGAAACACAATGACATCACTAATGGAGGAAAATTATAAGTAGGAAAACACTTTGCTATCTTCATGATATTGTCAACTCAAGAGAGATAGCATCGTTTTTAAATGAAATGCTTTAAAACGCACATTTACCAACACTGGACACACACACACACACACGTTAATATTTAAAGGGAAACTTCACTTCTGCTCTGTTTATCAATTTATTTCTATAACTATATATTTATTTAAGGGCTCTCAAATTAAATTCAACGCAGGCAATACATTTAAAATACTTCATGCCAATAACACCGTTGACGCCGTTTTCGTTTTTGAGCCTCGGAGCCATCCCTAGTTAAAGGTTGAATGTAGTGGGAGCTGTCAGAATTGCATGCACTTATTGTTTACCGGTAACTTTATTGGCGGTTGACTTGACCTGAGCACTTCACAGGCATTTTTTTCAATAAATCATTAGAAAGTAAGAATTAATATTGTGAATCTTGTTTACTCTGCACTAGTTTAACAACAACAGCCTAAAAACGTTAGTACGCTACACCTCTGTTAGTACAAGGGAATTCAGAAAATTGGAATATCTCACCTTGTTTCCCGCACCCCAGTCTCACTCCAAAAACCCATCAAATGAGAACGCTAGCAATGTCTCCCTTAACTCTGTTGCATGCATCCACTCGCTCACACTTGCAGCATGGTAAGTTGTCATTATTTAATGTTTTTGCTAATCTATGTTAAGCATTAATATTTCCATGAAAGCATTCTAAGAGTGGAATTAACAAACAACAGCTGTGCTCTGAATGAACTACAGATGTCCCCTGCTTAATTCTTGTTGATAACATCCCTAGCCATAATTAATAAATTTGTCAGTTCATGTAGCCTACTTTATGCATTTGGTTGAATTTGGGAATTATTTAATGGAGAAACAAGCAGTGCTTAATTTGTAAATGTATAAGTCCCGGATTCTTAATTGAAGGCGGATCCTGTTAATCTTCGGGAGGAACGGGGTGCCAGATTGAATGAACTACAACACCAGCGGGGTGCTTAAATAACTGTGAAAAAGCCTCATGTACGTGTTGGTAACAATCTTAAGACGTGTAAAGATAACTAGGACTACGAAACAGGGGAATTTGGCGCAGGGCAAGTATTTGGTTGTGGCTAACAATTTTTCAGGAAATGTAATATTCACAGACCTCCACCTGAACCCAGCTCCAACCATATTTCAGCCCAAAACATCAAAGACAGAAATTAACAAGCTTAGGTGTGACTCAGTGGGTTAAATGCCTGCACGCCCAACAGCTCTCCAGATAAGAGGGGCTGATATGTGTTTTACACAGGCCCCTAAGGTAGCAGTTATTGTTATTGGTGCGTTAATCAAGAGAACAATATGAGATAGTAGAACTATGGGATCATAGAGCAGCAACCTTCTAATTCGATTTGCATTGACTACATCTAGATGCAGCCAGTTATTGTGGTATCTTATGGACTGACATTGTATGTATATTAAACTAAATTAAGGGCTTTGACAACCTGCGTTTAATTCCAAGTCAAGCACTGTCCATAGTTTGCAATAAAACACAGTATGTGTTTAACATAATGCACTACATAAAGTGTGTATTAATGGCAAAATGTGAACACATTCTAAAATTCTGATTAATCGCGATGAACTACAGAAGATTATGTGATTAATCGCGATTAATTATTTTCATCATTTGGCAGCATTAATTCATTTATCTACTGTGTATTTACATTATCTAGAGTTAATTACAGTAGTGATTTTACATTATCTAGAGTCAGGGGCGTTGGACTGGGGGGAAAAGGGGTACTAAGTATATAGGGCCCTAATGTGTAGAGGGGCCCTCGAAAATGTTTGAATCTTGAATAAAGTGGGGAGGGGCCCTCAGAGACCGCCTATGTACAGGGCCCAGAATTTTGTGCTACATCCATGTCTAGAGTGAATTACACTAGTGAGTACAAACTTCCTCTACACACAGACACCTGCATGCATGGCGGGGTCTGCTAAAGTACAAATTAGATCAGCCCCCTTTTCACTGAAAGCAAGTGTGTGGGCGCAATTTAGCTTTCTTGAAATTCAAGGCACGAATGTGCTTGATTAGAGCCACTCTTGATGCAAATATTGCCACTCAAAGTTAAGTATTGTGGTAATATTACAAACATGATGCCATGACCCCGTCTGACTCGGAAGATGAATCGGACAACAATGAAGAAATACTAGACTTGGATACTGTTCAAAACGTTGTCTGAGAACGAGAGACATTGCAGATTCTTCTCATGAAAATGACGGTGAAGGAACTGAGATGTACAGTGTTGTTGTCACATATGAAGTGACCAGTGGAATGTCCTGTGCATGCAGCGTATGAGAAGGAAATGGACAAAATCCAGTCCGAAAATAACACACTGGCTCGTCTTGTGTAAAACAACTGTCCATGGATTACATTTACAAACAATGGGCCACATGGCATCCATGACAATTAAAGATGCACAGATTTTTGGAGTATTGAACACCTTGAGTGTGACAACACACAGCATAGTAAACAAAGGCAATAGACCAAACACAAACGGTAAAGGACTTCATATGTAATCAGAGGATATTCTGTCAGCCGCGAAAACATTCCTACACCTATATGGGTAAGTCTAACATTTGCTAACTAGCTACATTCCTTTTCAGATCGTTGTCAAAGTCCTTTGCATTGGTAGTTATCTAGCTATGGCTACTGACGTTACCGATAGTTACTTACCAGCTAGCTAACATTTCCTGGTTTCTAGCTTGTTCGTTGGGTAGCTAGCTTTTCTTCACAAAAGTGAGTAAGTCACTATGTTTGATAACAAACTACGTGATTGACTGGTCATTCATCCAGGTGTATGATTATACCTAGCTATTATGCTTGCATAGTCTTCACAAAAGTGAGCTATAGCCCGCTCCCCACATAACCCCTAAACTGAACAAATCTATAACAACTCCTCACATATACACACAACCCTCAACCGGACAAATCTATAACCCCTCCCCACATATACACACAACGCTCAACCAGACAAATCTATAACCCCTCCCCACATATACACACAACCCTCAACTGGACAAATCTATAACCCCTCCCCATATACACACACAACCCTCAACTGGACAAATCTATAACCCCTCCCCACATATACACACAACCCTCAACCGGACAAATCTATAACCCCTCCTCACATATACACACTCAAATCTTGCACCTTACATATTATTTTAGTAATTTATTAATGATCAGTTTACTGTTTATATGCTCAGTCCACTATTGTTTTTATTTATTTTGTACAAATTGTTGCACTAACAGGCCAGAAAAAAATCCTAGTTTGTTGTGGAACTTACTTGGCAATAAAACTCTTTCTGATTCTGATGTGTGATGTGGACAACCCAGACCATCAGTACAGTAAAACAGTAAGACTGCTAAACTCAAACTCAATTAGATTGCAGCTACTATTTATTTCTAAATCCTACTGCCTAGCCACGTTACCTTTATATGTACTGTTTATACCTGATGTTTCAAGGGCATATCTTATTTGGTTTTGTATAGTATGTGTTTATTTGAGAGCAACCAGACCAGTTTAGCACAAGGCCAGATTGTCCTCATTTGAATACTTAAATAGCTGGGTGGGGTTAAGAAATTAGAGAGTGCGAACTACGCTGAATAGGCGTAAACAAAGACCAGCTCTCTGGCAAGTGTGAATCTTTCAAGGCTTTTTTCTCAGAAATAAGTAGAGCAGATAATCAACTTTAAAACAGCATATCTTTCCCATAACGTTATCAAATGGTATTGTATTACATACCATTACAAAGCTCTGAATCTGGTATAAAATGTTAAAAAAGCCAAACAAATAATTTGCAATAGGACCTTGTTCCTGAAATCTATCACATATTCCTATTGGGATTGTCTTCTGTCTTTTGTTTTACATTTTCTTTTATTTACTTAAATTAGTATTTTTATGAAAAGCGCCAATAAGTATGCATTTCAATATTAGTTTAATTGATTTGGAGAGACAAGAAAGACCTCCAAAGGGCTGATGAGAGACAGACAAAATCCTACAATAAGATGGCAAGAAGCCTAAGCTGATAAACTGGACCTAAATGGCAAAGATGAGATAATGACACCAATGCACTACATACAATAAAAGTCTCTCAGATATTAGGAATGGATGGTGTTGTATTATATGGCTACCATATTACTGGTCAAAAATGGATGTTGAGCAAAGTTTGTTGATCTATTGTGGTGTCGTTTAGTTTTATTTATTTGAGAGAAAAATAGAATAAACCATTGATTTGCAGAATATATTAATGTGTTCCAGTGCAAGCTTGCAATTCAAATCACTGCCACGGGTGTTGTCATTTGGGCAAATGGCAAAAACGTACACTGTGCCTTTAAGAAGCTACAACATTATATAAGCTTAATGGTTCCCAAAGAAGAAAAGATTGGAGTTGGTTACGCTACATATGTGTGGTAATGGTCTGTTTTGAATGTCACTGCATATTATGACGTGAAGTGAAGCGTGGTAGTATGGCATAACTGTAAATACATCACCAGTGTCTGTGAAACTCTTAAGAGCCCACTCACTTCAGTTACCAATTATGTTCCATGTTCAGGCTACATCACGAATGCCACAATCAAGTCAGTTTCCCATCAATATTTTTCATGCTCACACTGACATTAAAAATTAACAAAAGTTTCATCAGGCTTCTTAAAATGGTGTGTTTTCTTACCATTCATTGTGTTCCAATTTAAACTCAAATCAAGATATAAAACTCACCTGAAGCTCTATCTGAAAAACTGCAGCGGAATCCACTGAAGATTAGCAAGCAAAGCTTCCACAATTTCATTTTATTCTTTGCGCCCTGGGAGAGTGTAGCTTCTTGGTGTGTGGAGTCGTGGTCCTCAGTCCCTTAGGTTCCTTTTGCTTATTATGTCCACACCTTGTGTCCCACTCTCTGTTTAGGTTAAACACCAGTCCTTAATAAAAACCTTTCCACAGAAATTACTTGCAAACTTTCTTTACCTGAGGTGAATGCAGATGTAAAACTAGCAAGCATCCTTTTTCCGGTACTTCACTGCCACAAGGCCAAATTGTCTTTGTTTGAAAGAGAGAAAAGAGAAAAATAATAATAAAGTAAAAACACCACCCACCATTGAATTTTTTTTTTTATCACATTCAGGTAGAAATATCCCAGTGCTTTGATAGCGATAGTGGGCAATCTCCCCCCCACCCGTTCTTCCACTGCAGCAACACAGTGGGATTCGGATTGATGATTGTTGTTCTCTTGCTTTGTGAACACACATTCACAGGTATACTCTGAAGATTACTCAGGTTTGGGGGCTTTTGTAGCTTTAGGGGTGTTCTCTAAATTGTTTTCAGAGAAACGGATGAGTGCCACTGCAGGTTCATGAGATGGAGAGAAATTGGCACAAGCAGACATTCTGTACACAGACACAGAAACACAGACACATAGAGAAAAGAGAAATCTGATGAAGCTACACATACGTGAAAACAGAAATTGGTAAAACAGATACACTGATACTATCGTAAAACTGGAAAGAGAAAATATCTGCACACATACAAACCTGGCTCTTGCAATGCTCACTGTGACCTGTATTTCCTCCAGTACAAACACTTCTCCTTTGCATGGTGGTATTGGAGCCAACAGAAATCCCAGTTTAAATTAACACTGTTTCTAAGTACAATTCATCCGCAGAAAAAAATGCCAGGAAGAAGCTAACCTAATTAAAAGGTATTGAGACTCCATTAATACCAGATCTACTCCAGCTGCTCTGTTTCATTTCACCTGGCATCCGGTAAGGAGCCCGATTCTCCGCTAGAACAGTCGGGAAACACGCACGCACGCAAGCACACACACACACACACACACTGTAGACAGGCGCTGCCAGATGCTGACATGCGAGTGTGTCAGCGTTTTATGGTGGTCAACGAGGCCTGAAAAACGTCTCAGTTAAAGCCAGAATCAGCAGTTAAAACAATAACAAAGGGAGCTACCTGCCCTGGTTCCAGTGAAAAGCTGAGGGACTTGACTGGACAAACACGACCACTCGGACATTCATGCACAGACCTACGGAGGCAAGGACTGACAATCCATGGTATCCATCTTGTAGTTACAGCCATGCTTTCAGCCTGCGGGTTGTTTGTTTAAGTGCATGGTATTCACCAACATTGGTGTAAAACAAGCCGGTATGTTGGCTTCTGGGTACAACAGTAAAAACGAAGCACATGTGAACTTTCAACATTACTTAGATAAAAATGTAAGTATTTCAATGTGTATATAAATATCTGTCAATTCCAGATTGCCCCTTTAAAGATGTGTGTGTGTGTGTGTGCATGGGGACTTTACAATATTAGTGCTTTCTTTCCCAACAGGACGCTTTCCTGCTTGGACATCTTTTCTTCCAGGTCACTGAGGTGTGACGTTCCATTTCCCACACACGTGAGGTAACATGGCGCCCAACGGGGAAGTGATGAGTCCCACTGACTGGAGCTGTGTGTCAGGCCCTGGTTTATTTACCCAGGGGGCCATGCGTGTAGCTGGCAAGGCCCCTGTCCAAAAAACATCCTTTTGCGGTGACCTCCACTTGCAACAGGTGTCGAACAGACACAGCCTATCAGGGAAACGGGGCTTCTGTTATTCCGGTCATCAGCAGTGACGGATGTCAAAGGTCCTCTGGTAGCCGCTGGTGGGCCTTCGCTGAAAATCGCTTGCCTCTGTCTCGTTCTATCAACCGAGGGCTAAGGGCGTGAGGCGAGAAGAGCAAGGTACTGAAGGCTATTCAGACTACACGGTTTTAAACACATTACTCCATAATGGCTCCATGACTCAGACACATGACGAGAAGAAAAAAAGGGAAGACTGTCCTACTTGAGCAGAGTTGCAAAATGTCAGTTTGTTCTGTTGCTAAGATGACTGCGAGATGAATAATAAGCCTATTTGATGGATCACACAATGGTCTCGCTAGATACCAGGGAGCATTCTGTGCGCATGGAATTTCCATTGGCTGTTTCATAGAGCATAACCGCGTAGTCTAGTGGGCGGCCATCGTCTATGGCCTTTATAAGTGCTGCCAGTCTACCATAGATGAACAAGTAGGGATACATTGTAAAACCACAGCACGTTTGCCCTGACTGTCGCTGTTTAAAATGTTAGCATTTGGGCGAATAATGTTCATGTGTACTTTTCTCAGGCAGTTTCCATACTGTAGAACAGTTTACTGCACAGTCTATCTCCTGTTTTCTTCAGATTTCAAAAGTGTATGCCATATAATGATGAATCACTTCAACCTTTACCAACTCATATCCCTTTGGTTGGAAGGTTGGACTTGTCGCGACTGCTACCGAGATCATGGTTTAGATGACTTAGGACACTTTAATAGCCTTTCACCACAGCAGTTATTCGGAGTTCAGGTCGTGGCTATTAAAATATTCAGACTGTTTGAAATCCTTCCTCTGCCTGGATTCCTCCTGGTCTAATCCCAATGGGAGTCACTAATCACTTCACAGACCAGCGTGTTTTGGCTTACAGGTCGGATGGGATCCATGAGACAGGATTTTTCATGAAACACACCACACATTTACAGTTGTGCTCAGGAGTCGGCATACCCTGGCAGAAATTGTGACATTTTGGCTTTTATTTTGAAAATATGACTGATCATGCAAAAAAAACTTATATTTAAGGACAGTGATCATATGAAGCCATTCATTATCATATAATTGTTTGGCTCCTTTTAAAACCATAGTAATAACAGAAATCGCCCAAATGGCCCTGATCAAAAGTTACATACCCTTGAATTTTTGGCCTTGTTACAGACACACAAGGTGACACACACAGGTGAAAATGTCAATTAAAGGTGAATTTTCCAAACCTGTGGCTTTTTAAATTGCAATTAGTGTCTGTGTATAAATAGTCAATGAGTTTGTTAGCTCTCACGTGGATGCACTGAGCAGGCTAGATACTGAGCCATGAGGAGCAGAAAAGAACTGTCAAAAGACCTGCGTTACAAGGTAATGGAAGTTTATAAAGTTGGAAAAGGATATAAAAGATATCCAAAGCCTTGCAAATTCCAGTCAGTACTGTTCAATCACTTATTAAGAAGTGGAAAATTCGGGGATCTCTTGATACCAAGCCAAGGTCAGGTAGACCGAAAAAGATTTCAGCCAAAACTGCCAGAAGAGTTGTATGGGATACAAAGAAAAACCTACAAGTGAGATAAAAACAGCCGGCCCGCCGATTGAAAGTGGTGATTCAAACCCAGGTCGCCCACATGAAAGGTTATGTCTTTAACCACTACACCAACTACGAGCTGATCATTTTCCGTGTGTCAGCATATTGACATTATATAATATTGTCATGCGTTAACATCACGTTAAGTTTGTATATGTCGTTAGACAGAATTAACCATCGTATTAAACTGAGTAACGTTTCTTATTAAGTTTACCTCCACCCCAAATAGTATCTATGAAATGCATGACTTTTGCCACTGGCCGTTTTAACAGCTTATTAGCCTTTCGTTAATGACATTAATACAATAACTACTGTATCAATATAGATGACGATAACTGACTTTTACTTCAAGTGTAAAGACAAGAGAATCGTGTAGCCAGCGAAGTGTTCGACTATCATGAAGAATTCCTAAGAAAATCCACCAGAAATAGTCGCAAAATAACAGTAAACTAGTGATGGCCATTCTTCTAGCAGCATGATATTATGCTAGGAGGGCTAACTCAGATTTTCTTTTTCTAAATAAAAGCCATTATTGAACAATATAAGGCGATATAGTTAATCTAGTTCGTCCATCTCGTCTGTAATTTTATGTTTAATGTCTGTTCCAATGTTGTTCTTGTCTGTTGCTTTTTTTACATACTAGGCTGTTAACTATATCGCCTTATACATTTCAATTATGGCTTTTATTGTGATAATGAAAATCTGAGTGCTGCCAGCATAATATCAGGCTGCAAAAATAACGCTAATGAAGACTCGTTTGGCCATCACTGCAGTAAACAGTTTCATTTTCGGCTTCACCTAGCTTCAGAAGTTTGTAGCCAGCGTAGTTTTTGTCTATTCTAAACAATTCCTCTTTTGCCACTGGCCGTTTTTACAGCTAATCAGCCATTCGTGAATGACACTGAGTATCTATCAATATAGGTGACGATAACTGACTTTTGTCAAGTGAAAAGACAAGAGAATCGTTTAGCCAGCGAAGTGTTTGACTATCCTGAAGAAATCCTAAGACAATCCAACAAATAGTTGCAATATAATAGTAAGCTAGTGATAGCCGTTCTTCTAGCAGCAAGATATTATGCTAGCAGCGATAACTCAGATTTAGTTTTTCGAAATAAAAGCCATCATTGAACTAAGTGTTTGTCTATCCTGAACAAATCTGAATATCCACCAGAACTGTTTTATTTTAGACTTCATATTACGTAGCTACATAAGGTTACAGCCAGCGAAGTTGTTGTCTGTCCTGAACCTCAGGCATAATGTGTTAAGACTGTTACGGGAGTCGGGACGGACAAACTAACTCACTCAAAAACCCTCAGGAGAAATACAAGCTGCTCTGGAAAAAGACGGTGTGGTTGTTTCAAGGAGAACAATATGACGATACTTGGACAAAAATGAGCTGCATGGTCGAGTTGCCAGAAAGAAGCCTTTACTGCACCTATGCCACAAAAAAGCCTGGTTACAATATGCCCCACAGCACCTTGACATGTCTCATAGCTTCTGGCACACTGTAATTTGGAGTGATGAGACCAAAATACAGCTATATGGTCATAACATCCCCACTGTGAAGCTTGGTGGTGGCTCACTGATGTTTTGTGGGTGTGTGAGCTCTAAAGGCATAGGGAATCTTGTGAAAATTGATGGCAAGATGAATGCAGCATGTTATCAGAAAATACTGGCAAATCATTTGCATTCTTCTGCATGAAAGCTGTGCATGGGACGCTATTGGACTTTCCAACATGACAATGACCCTAAACACAAGGCCAAGTTGACGCTCCAGTGGTTGAAGCAGAAAAAGGTGAAGGTTCTGGAATGGCTATCACAGTCTCCTGACACTTTGGGGAGATGTCAAGTGTGTGGTTCATGCAAGACGACAATACACAGTATTAAGAACTAAGGGCATGCAGACTTTTGAACAGGGGTCAGTTTTCGTTGTTGCCATCTTTTGGTTTATGATTGTGGCATTATGTTATGACCTACAGTTGAATGTGAATCCCATAAGAAATACAAGTGTGTTTTGCCTGCTCACTCATGTTTTCTTTACAAATGGTACATACATTACCAATTCTCCAACGGTATGCAAACTTTTGAACACAACTGTATGACCAAAATGTCAGCTTTGAAAATATATAGATTGTCAGAGGTAAAAACTTTCCATTTATTTATAACCTACATTTATAACAAGCTAGAAGCTAACAAGTAAGAGGGTCCAATTTCACTCTATGAGACATTTGAACTTCTGGATCTGGTTTCACAGAAAATCTCTAATAATGTCTAGCTCGATATTTGCATGTCTGGTGAGTGTGGCATTCCATGCCTTCAATGTTATTTTGCAGCAGAAGCAAACATGTCTGCCAATGAAATGCAAGTGCTAGAGCTTGAACGGCAAGAGCAAAAACCTGGTCTAACTCTTCGGGAAGAGGAGATACAACAAACTCCTGGGAAAATGGAACCTTCATCTACACTACAAGACTGGATTATGGAGAGTACAATTCTCTAGTCCAGCCTTTGCGAAGGGTTGATAAGGAAGGACATTAATGCCAATGTCAGTTGTCAGATTTGTTGACTTCTCCAGAACTAGCTAGTTCACAAGCTACGTTCGTACCAGAACTCTTTTGCGTCCCACTCCGCAACACGGAAAACACACAATGTGTAAAAAAATCCAAAACACCCATTTATGGAGGAAATCCCCTTTTGTGAAGAATAAACTACAAGTTACCGCACTAAATTGACTCCAAATGCATCAACCATGTTGATGAGAAATCAGAATGTCCCTCCCCACTGACTTTCTCACTTAGGGCTTGTTTACACTGACATATCGTGCTAGCCAAATCAATCTAGCCTATTATTCTGTCTCGTGATGTAAATAAGCCCTGGAAAGCACACTCATGGATGGAAATCTCACATTAACTTAAAGGGCATTATGCAAATATGGCTTTACCCCTTACTCTGTTAAAATAACAGCCCGGCTAAATGCATTGAACTGAATTAACATGTTTGGGTGTTTTCAATCTATACACATTTGATTGAAATCTTTGTTTAAAAATGCAATAGAGGCAGAGTTACCTGTTCAGATCCAAAACAATTGTTTTTACCATGGACATGTATCCCGGCCCGGTAATGAAACAGGACATTAAAAGGCGACAGAAGCCTCCAGTGACAAAACTAAAAACAGAGGCGACCTTTGATGCTGTGAGGGAGCATAAAACAACATCAGTATTTTTTACAAAAGCAAAGTAAGGGAGGATATTTTTGGCAACGTTTGACTCTAGATTTGAATATATCGGATCCCCATAGGCGACTGAAAGACATTTCAGTCCCATAAGGTACTAGTGTAGAGTCTGCCGTACCTCATGTATTGAGCTAATATTTCTATACCTTGCAATGTGACACTTCAGAAATCCTGCCCATGGAAATTCAGTTGGAGTACGTTTTTAACCAGACTAATTATATTAAACAGTGTCATCTTTTAACCAAACTAATTATATTAAACAGTGTCATTTTTTAACCAGACTAATTATATTAAACAGTGTCATCTTTTAACCAGACTAATTATATTAAACAGTGTTGTCTTTGTGGGATTTTTTTTTCCATCAGTAAACGGTCTGCTTCTTCGAAGGACATCTGGGTCTAACACTTTTATAAATTTCACTGGAGGGAGGAAATGTGGTTGTTTCCTCCCTGTGACATGTCAAAACTTTCAGTGTGATATTTTTCTTTGTGCAAAAGGGTTATGCACATGCAACTTCATTGTAATCTGGCAGTCTGATTTAAATGGTAAATTCTTCAACACTGTACGTTCAAAAGAGTTTTGAATAGACTTTATTTACTGGGCCTTAAAAATATTTGTCCCATTTCTGATTCTCTATTTGTATTTTGCAATGTTTTCAGATCTTCAACCAAAAGCTAATATTAAATACATGGAACCTGCGTGAACAAATAATACAATATTTACTGTACATACTAATTTCATTTTTTTTAATAAAGAAAGTTGTTCAACATCCAATGCCCTGCTGTGAAAACACCATTGCCGCTTACACTCAATGTCTGGTTGTACGTAATGCATACTCATTTCCTCCTGTAGATGTTGATCCATCTCTCACATTGCTGTGGAACAATTTTGGCCCACTTTTTCATGCAGTATAGTTTTTTCATGAACTGCACGTTTTAGGTCTGTCCGCAGCATCTCATTTAGCTTTAGCTGTGTCCTTTGACTCTGCCATTACAAAATGTTAAAAGTATTGCCTTTCTGCCCTTCCGATGTGGACTTGCTTGTGTGTTTTGGATTAGTTTCTTGCTGCATGACCCAGGTATGCTTCAATTTCAGCACACGGGCAGATTGCCTGAATATTATTATTTGGAATTCTCTGATACAAAGCAGTATATAATGATAGTCTTTCTGGTCTTTATGGAGAAAAGCATCTCCAAAACAACACTTCTACCACCACCATTCATGACCTTTGAAATAGGGTCAATACTTTGGAATGCAGTGTTTTTTTCCCTCCGACACAACACAACAAATGTTGTCCAGAAAGCTCCCCTTTGCAACTATCTATATAAACATAATTGGAAGCAAATTATGTGACAGGGGACACATACAGGGCAGTATTTCTGTCTATATTTAATCAAATTCAGAAAAACAATTGCCAGCTTGTATTGTACACGTTTGATCAAGAGTTTTTACTTTTATTGAGATGTACATCCTTTTCCTCTCATTTACCCCTGGTGGCAAAACTAAAAAGGAAATGCCCTCTGAACATCATCTCCAACACTGTATGGTCATTGGTCACCCTGTGACAGCACAGTTTGATTAACGTGGGTCTAGTGAATCAGTATAGAATCCATAAACATGTATGATAAGACAAAGTCCACCTTGGGACTCCAATGGACATGTACAGTCAGATCCTTCGGCTCCTGCCTTGCTGTGTCGAACGGCCTGGTGAACTCAGAGGTCGTAAAAAGAGCACCTGCCTAGTGCACTAGTTTCTACCAGGATCTATTTGAGACGCAGTCTCGGGGCATTGCGAAACGAGGCATGCCTACCGCATCATTTCCTGACACTTTTTAGGAAATGCAATCGGTAGTCAACGATCAACCAATCAGGAAGTGGGGAATTTTTAAAAAGGGTAACATCACCAAAAGGTGTCAGTGAAGGAAGAAAAACTAGGATGTATGTAGTATTTGGAAGTAATTTTTTTGCACCTATCTTATGTGTATGTTATACTACTTGTCAGCAAATGTTGGATTGATTAATTTGACGGAATGTCGAAGCTTTGGGACCAATGTGCATTTGCCTGTGTACATTACTCAAACATCAAGCCTTTGGATTGCTACACAGTCATGGAATAAGCCAACCCTTCCTGTCCAAATGGCCCACTTTCATTTCAGTCTTTTGCAACACTGTCTGTTTATACGCAATTTACTAAATTGAGGTACACAAATTAAAGCAGTATTTGTCGACATGTTTTTTAATGTGTTCAGGCTGCTGCATGTAAACTTCATGTGAGTGGGATGCTTGAATTACAAGGACAAAAAACGAACAAACTGAAAACCATTACTTTAATTACTTTACTCTTACTCTTTAATTAACTGTTAAGTCTGTAAGGTCTGAACACCTGGTTAATATAAATGGCAGGGCTAAACATGTTGTTTTCGCATGGACACAGCTCAAATATTCCTACAAGTTAACATACATTTTAGAATTTGACATTGTTTTTAGCGGCGGGAAGAGACCCCGGGGAAGACCTAGGACACGCTGGAGGGACTATGTCTCCCGGCTGGCCTGGGAACGCCTCGGTGTCCCCCCGGAAGAGCTGGAGGAAGTGTCTGGGGAGAGGGAAGTCTGGGCATCCCTGCTTAGACTGCTGCCCCCGCGACCCGGCCCCGGATAAGCGGAAGATGATGCGATGCGATGCGACATTGTTTTTAGCCATGATAGTCTGGTTGATGCCAGCCTTGGGGGGAGACACATCTGAAAGTGCAGAAGGAATGAGAAGGAGCACACCGCCAAGCCATGCTGCCCTCCATGCCGCTCTACACAAAGAACATGGGAGCAAGAAAGGGGACGCGAGCCAGGAGAAAAATATTACAACTGCCCGAGGCCACTTGCCTGTGCCCAGCCCACCCTAAAAAGGGGTTTCTTTTTATCTGTTTTTGAAGTTCTCCTCACCTCCTCTACCACTGCTGTTTCCGGTGATAAAACCCCACCCAGGGCCCTGAATGCTTGTTCTGTTGCCTGCGTCTCTTCCGTGTAACACTGGAGAAGGATGTGGGCACAGCCCCAGGCTGGAGACACAGGCAAAGGCCCAGTCTTTTGGCGGTTCCCTTCTTCGTCGTGCAGGCCCTGCGGGAGAGCAGCGCCTGGCTGGCAGAGGCCGTCACCTGGCGGTGGGAGACGCCACAGAGACCGCCGAAGCCACTCAGTGGGATCTAAGCCCATCTGAGCCACTCTACCGCGTCAAACGGGTCTGGGGCAAGTAGGTAGCGGGTGCGTCAATTTTCTAATTGAGGAAAATGACGGGATAGCTCAGAATGGGAACCAAGAAGACAATGCATAAAAAGGATACGTTATTTTGGTCAATCGGGGATTTGATATAGGAAACTTTTAGTTGTTTATGAGATGATCTAACAGGAAGACTTGCCCTGCCATCTGCATTTCAGGGTATGTCAGCTAGCTTATGCTCTTCCAACATCCCTAAAATTGCTGTTGTCTTTCACATGTGACTACAACAAATTCACCTGTAGATCTTATTAATTTTTTAAAAAGTCAGGTGATGACCAAGAGGTCAGCAGTGAGTATAAGAATGCAGTTCTTAAAATAGTATACAACACAATTCAGTAGTAAGCGCAGCACCCGATTAAAATATCACAGAGTGAAGAACAGCAATTCGCAATTCTCAAACCCTGTATCAGGACAGTCAGTGGCCCAGTGGAGGAATGCCTGCAGGTCAATGGCATACCCCTACTGAAAATGTCCTGCTGTATGTATTTATGCATTACACATATAAAGCCAATGTCCGCTACTTTGCGACTGGCACACACAGGGCCCTTTCAACTCCACTCTCACCAAATTAACAAAAAAGTTAACAAAAGGTTTTGCGCGTCTGAATTATTAGTTATCAAATTAAAGGTATGATTCTCGGATAAAGGCTGTGTCATCTGTTTACCACAATGACTCTCACAAACTGCATGGGACTGGATAGAATTGCAATTCAAAGCAATTAATCTCTTTTCTACCGTGAATTATTGTTTGATTATCTTCCCTGAGGTTTCTTTTATGAACTATTACATACCATTCTAACACATGGCAGTCACTACACACCATAGACCTAAATCCTTCATATTTTAATTTTGTTTACATTTATATATTTAGGTGTGTTCAGGAGTATAATGGGACTAGACTAGCCTATTATGTAAATCTTCCCATTTAGACCTAGAAAGAAAGTTAAAACAATTATTTGTGTTGTTAGGATAGTCTAAACTATTATTACAATAATATGTTTTTAATATAATAGCATCGGTCAACATTATTTCCATGCTAGCTATCCCCAGATGACAAAGCCCACAGTGCGGTGGTCCCTAGCATGAACAAAGGTTTGAGACGAGGCAGTATAATACAATGCAATTCAGAATCCTGGTTCTCTAGTAATTAATGTATTTCACTGTATATATCACTGTTACACTGCCAATATAAGAAGGGGGAGTTGTACACAGTGTCTGCTTGACTTGGACATATACAGTGTAACTGTATAACAGTACCGGCACCCAAACATTGTTACTCACACCTATTTCAGTTCAATTCAAATGGCAGGGCCACAGGATGCAGATGTAAACGGGAACCTTCTGACCCGCATTGCTACTGTTCCTATCACACTGTACCTGTGCAGGGTGGCGGCGTTGTGACATCTCTCCAACAGTCCGGGGGGGGGGGGGGGGGGGTAGGTGCTGGAGCAAAGTCCTTACACCGTGCTGATTCTGGGAAAACTCTCTGTTTGAACAACAGGTGGCTTTGATAAAGGTCTCACAATGTAATAAAGACTAAAGATAGTTTTTTAAAGCTAACCGTTATCCTTCTCAGTCATACCATAAAGTTTTGTAAAGTTCTCTGTGACCAGACCTTACTTGAACCCCTGCTGCTGGTGCGCTGCATTTGTTTATTTGGACCCCCCCTAACCGATGCCATGGCGACAGTGAGTCAGCTTGGGGTCTGACACTGTGAAAAAGACGTCACAGGCGAAACAAAAATGAAAAGATCCCCATGTACACAAACATATAAACCAAATCAAATAACAGCAAACTAAAGACACACAAAAATATCTGGAAGCTATGGGGAAGTGTGTTTGTGTCTGTGTGTGTATGTGTGTCTATTTGTGCGTGTGTATGACTTAACTAAATAATGGGAATAACAGGGACTAAACTGTGGTTAAATCTGAAAAAAGAGACAAATGCAAAAAAAAAAAAATCCTGTCCCTTTTTTCAAAATGGCATTTACTTTGGCTGAAGTTTAAGGTTTAGTGGGAAATGTTCCATTATGGTTAGTTTGTTCTAGGCTTCGGGACGCCAGGTTCCATGTAAGGTGTCTAAACTGGGAGACTTCGATGATCATTTTGAAGACCATCAACTCTGTGTTGCAACCAGTGCTCTACCAAGTCAACAGTGGATAACCAGCATGCGTCACCCTTCTCGCAAAGGGGTATTTCTTTTTTATAAAACAGTCAAAAGCAGATGCCCTCAGAGACTTAGCACTGCACTGCGGTTTAGGAGTTTACTAGGCTCCTCATTAGTCCAGCCGCTCTTCCAGTGGTCCACACAAAACATCAAAAACGTCTTACAAAACGTACAGAACAAACAGGTACAGTTCTAAGACAGGTACATTAAAAACTACATTTAAATGCTTTCCTATAATCGGATCATAGAGGTCATAACATAAATAATCTTGGCTGGCAATTATACTGCAAAGACCTAACTACATTCGTTTGATAAAACATCTGCTTTATAGCAACAGTTTTTTTTGTCTGAGCAAGCCCTGAAATCCCACAATGGGATTCTGTAAGCATCCCATTGTTCATCTCCTATCCTAGTGTGTCTGGCGTCACCACTATGCTCGCTACCATTCATCTAAATTAGGGGATGCATCTCTGACATTTGAGAGGTTTCCTTTGAAAATAACTTTACAAGTTGTGCGGAATTAAGTGACTCTCCAACAATTTGATGAGACAAGTGATGTACAGCCACAGCAAGTGAGTTTTTCAAATAGCTATTTATTATCAATAACGTCAAAGTCTGTACTGAAATGTAACATTGCAACTCCAACCAATTTGTCACAATTTATTTCAGCCAGTCATCAGTCATCTGAATGGGGGCAGTGGGTGCTAAGTGCCCTTCTCTATAAACATGCTAGTTAACCTGTTCTCTGAAAAACATTTATTCTATTTCAACACAGTCCTCTCTGTCAGTTTACTGAAAGCAGGCAGCAGAGTGAATGGGCGCCCCAGAGAGGATACTTCACTAGGTTAGCTTTTTTCCACACCTGTGGGGACAGGCTCTTTTAAGGGCTGTGGTTAAAGCAATGTAAAGTACTCTTGGCGATACTCTCAGCGACCATTGTTTCTCATCAGTGTTGTCGATACCTAGAGTGTAATCCTTAATAGTCATCAAAGTTGTCTATAACTGGTCTCCTAATCGTTAATAATCAGGGTTCATTATTGATGGGGAATAATAATTATATTATATATACCATTTCATACTAAAGGATTCACTGTTCAAAGCTGATATTTCCCTTCTGAATGTATCCACATTGACAGTGACGTCATATTCATTGATCCAGCAACAGTTGAGGATGTATAAGCCATAAACATTTTATAAACTATTGATGTACGGTGCTACTTAATTTTTTACCTATATTTTAACCGATAAATTGATTGAAAATATTCTCTTTCAAAGCAACAAGCAGAGAGCAATTCGAGTTAACTACCTTGCTCAGACGCAGAACAATTGATTTTTGACCTGGCTGGCTCAGGGATTCGATCTAACAACCTTTCAGTTACTGGTCAGAGGCTCTATGTTTGTGTGTCTGCGTGTGTGTGTGTGTGTGTGTGCAGTATACATTAGAGGATCCAGTTTTCCCCTGTAACTGGAAGCACATGGGTCTACCGAGTCAGTCACAGACACATGAGAGCATGTCTGGGGGCCTTACATCTGTCAACACTCTCCATCTGCCTGTCAGACGCTGTCTTTAATCAGCCCCTCACAGAGAACACAGCTCCGCCTTTACTGGAAACTCGCCTAATTTACTGGCTGTCAACTGTCAGGGGAGAAACCTCTGCTGCCCTCTGGTGTTGTACAGAGCATTTTTCACATTCAGCCTGTCATGTTTTCGTAAAACAAATCCCAGAAGCACTTTAACACCCTCATATAAAACATGCTACAACAAATAATATAAAATTGCAATACAACAAACTATACTACACTACAATACACTACACTACATTATATTATATTACATAATAATGAACACTACAATATACTACAAAACATTATATTGTACTACAATATAGACTACTACAATAAACTATACTACGTAATATTATACTACAATACTGTACACTACAATACACTATACAACATCATTTTATACTACAATACTGAACACCACAATGAACTACACTACATTATATTATATTACAGTACAGAACACTATATTATAGAACACTACAATACACTTTACATAATTCAATTATACTACAGTACTGAACACTACAGTACAATATGCAACATCATATTATACAACAGTACAGAACATTAAAATACACTATACTACATACAATTCTACTACAATACAGAACACTACAAGACACTATACAACATTATATTACACTAAAATACAGAACACTACAATATAGAACACTACAATATAGAACACTACAATACAGAACTATACAACATTATATTACACTACAATACAGAACACTATAATATAGAACACTACAATACGGAACTATACAACATTATATTACACTACAATACAGAACACTACAATATAGAACACTACAATACAGAACACTACAATACAGAACTATACAACATTATATTACACTACAATACAGAACACTACAATACAGAACTATAAAACATTGTATTACACTACAATGCAGAACACTACAATATATTATAATAAATTACTGAGCACTACAATATAAAACACTACAATACACTATACATCATTAAATTATACTACAGTACTGAACACTACATTTCACTATGCAACATCATATTATACAACAGTACACACTATACTACATTATATTATACCACAATACAGAAAAATACAATAAATTATATTACATCATATTATACTACAATGCTGAACACCACAATACATTTCACAGCATTATATTTTACTAGCAAGCAAGCAAGTTTCTTTTTATACATAGAAGCAATTCAATGTGCTTTACAAACAAAATAGAAATATAATAAAAATTACAATACAGGACATTACAATATACTATACCACATCCTATTATGCTACAATACTGAACTCTACAGTTCACTGTACTTTATATTTTACTGAAATAGTGAACGCTACAATATACTATACAACATCATTTTAAACTACAATACTGAACACCACAAAATACTACACTACATTATAGTAAACTACAATACTGAACACTACAATACACTATACTACATTAAATTATACTACAGTACTAAACACTGCAGTACACTATACAACATCATATTATACAAAAATGCAGAACATTAGAATACACAATAGTACATCATATTGTACTACAATACTGAACACCACAATACACTTTACTACATTATATTATACTACAATATAGAACACTACTATACACTATACTACATTATATTATACTACAATATAGAACACTACTATACACTATACTACATTATATTATACTACAATATAGAACACTACTATACACTATACTACATTATATTATACTACAATATAGAACACTACTGTACACTATACTACATTATATTATACTACAATATAGAACACTACTATACACTATACTACATTATATTATACTACAATATAGAACACTACTGTACACTATACTCAAGTGTAATGCACAACAAAACACTACGTCATTACACTATATTCCTCTACACATCAGACCTCATCTGATTTATTATATACATATTATTGTATACATAATTCAAAAGCTCCTCCAGTGTACATAGAAAAAAAATGGTGTGGCACTGTGGACATACCATGGAAAGACCCTTCAAGAAGCTTTAACATGGGTCACATGTTTTAGCTGTTGTTGATTGTACCTTGGATCAACAGGAGCATAGCCAGTATTTCACTCATGTGACTCTGGCACCACTGAGGTTCACAGCAAATCCATTTTAAAGGTTTTACTGTCACCTTGTGGAATACAAACGCACAACCCTCTAGGTAATGCCAAAAGCAGCTGCACCAATGATCTCTTACAAAGGAGGATTTTTCAACCCTGTTCCTGGCAAGCTACCATTGGTCAGTCACTAAACATAGACATGCCAGTTCAACAGACTAGACCAGGGTTTGGGGTTTCACGGGTCAATCGGAGAGGTCTTAGGTAGCGGAAACTTTCACACAACCACATGAAAGTGACAAATTCATTTTTGTAAATAAAAAAACCCAGTTATATTTTCTTTCGTTTGTGGGTCCGCACATCGAATTTCCATGTGACACAACATTTAAACTCGATGACCAGTTTCTGCTCCTACTCGTGGGCTATGCTAGCTAACATCAGCTACCCCGTCTATACTACAATTATGTAGGTTTCAACTTCTGGCACATTTGGTGATAATTATTGCCAGGTTAGTTACACCTAGGAGGGTGTGCAAAAACTGATTAATGGGACGAAACTACCACAGGACAATTACGCCTTGAATTTGAAATGCCAAATGATCTTGAATTATCATCTGACAGCGGATATTGGCACAGGTTCTAAATGTCAGTTGACTGTGTCAACCGTCAGGATTAGTCAGTGAATGTGCTGCGGATTTGAATAAAAGGAGGCAAGGACGTTTGTCACGTCTGCACAATAAAAACACAAATGCGAAAACGCACACACACACATGCGCACACATACACACACACACACATGCACACACACACACACACACAGGTCCTCTCGTCATCATGCTACAGTAATGTTAGTCTGGTAGAGGCGAGGTAGCCAGTTTCATTTGAGGGGTTCATAGCAGGCCAGGCAAGATAACCCCACTCTGGGACAACTTGGCTGGACGACCCATCTACCTAGGGAACTGGGTGCTTGTGGGCATGGTGGGCACCAGCAGGTCGCTGCGTGCTGCAAGCTAAAACCACGCAAGCCGATTCCGCAAAAAGCCCGTCCCAGCGACACCCCCTGCTTTCCTGAAGGAACCTGCTCCTCCGGGCCAAAACGTGTTGCGTCTGAAATCTGCTCGCCAGAATTTCCAGCGACAGACAACTCATTAAAGCCTCGGTGCTTTGTTCAAGCCGGGATGTTTGATGGGTGTTTATGATTGTTGGTTTTAATTAGCTTGGTGGGGGCGGACGGAGGCTTCAGCTTGCATATCAGACTGAGCACACTGACAGGTACATCTATGGCTGGCAAATCCAGTGTTATGAAACAGCCAATCCTCCAATATATTCTAGGGGCTGGATGTGTCAAACCACACTGAGCTCCCCTTTCTCTGACTGACAAGCTGAAGACGTTGCCTGTCCGTTGAAGGCACGGAGTAAGTGAAGGTTGACAGTTTTGTTAAGCTGAAAACATCACTGGGGGAGTTAAGGTGGATGTTATGACGGTGGATATTACAGCGCCGGTTCTTCGCTATAGTGTGGTAAAAACGTGCACTAGACCGACTTCGTGAAAGGACAGCGACTCACAGATCAAGGAAATGCATGCAGCCGGAGTGCGGAGACCAATGTGTTCGTCCATTTGACCAGCTCTTTGGTTTCACTAGACCCTTTGGACGGCATTGGTTAAGTGGAGAGAACTGGCTTGTTTTAAATGAGGACGACGCTATTAAATGCCTCATGGAAGCTTTATCAATGGACACGGGGATGATTGTTTTGCCCTTGTTCCTTCCCTTGCAAATGTGGAGATGTGTCAGGAGATCTCCCAGGTGAAGTCCCACATACACTGAAGGAAAGCAAAATGGCTACCCAGCCCGGCTGCTGAGCCAAGCGAGGAGCGCGGTGTCAGACGAGCGTTGTGTTACCGTGGTTACTGCCCGTATGTATGGGTAAACACGCATCTGGACTATATCTCCCGGAGGCAGCCCTCTAACCTCTTAGCTGGGGGAAAGGAGAAAGCTCAGACTGTGCCTTGACCACTACGCATGCTACCTTCAAACAGTAAAAAAAATAAAATATTTAAAAAACCACAGTGCACTTTCGTGGGAACAAACCAAGATGAGAAACCGGCGCCGTTTCACATCCATAACCGCTGTCGAAATATGATTTCAGAAGAAGCCGCCCGTGGGCCGTGAATCTTGGAGAGCATTGCTCACTCCAAATACCTTAAGCTGAGAGGTAAGCAGGCCAGAGGCTATACATTTGCTACCAATTTAGCCCCTCGTGCTTGAGTTACTGCCTCGTTTTCCTCTCGAGTCCCCAAAATGTGTTCATAGTACAACAACGTTCCTCCAGAACAAACAGCTGTTAAGCCGCATGACCCCGATAATCAAAATGGAGGAGGGAATAAATAAATAGAATGCAGGGACCACATTGAACGTCCTCCCAAAACCTGCAGGGGTAAAGGAGAGGGGAGAAGGGGTAGGTCTCATCCTCTGTTCTTTGAACTGTTCACTGTTTCCTGGTCAACCTTTCAGAGAGGCCTATTATTACTGTGACTGGGTTTCCATTCAAAACGGAGCTTGTTCACATAAACCTTGAGGTTTGAGGGAGGTTTGAGGGTTCGTGAGGGCCGACTGGGTGGCTTTCGCAAGGGAATAAGCGTAGGGTCGCCTTGGACAGGGACCAGTAGCCGCTCGCTAACCTGGGTTGGTGGTGGTGAGGACTTCTTTCCTGGAACTGGAACACTGGGTCAGTTTATTACCCAGGATGTGTCCTAGACTTCCTTCTGACATACTTATAATGTCCTGGTAAACGTAAGATGTTGTATCAGCAGATATCACTCTAAAATCAAGTAGAAAAAGGTTATGTTGGAATACAGGAGAAAAAAATTATAATTCCTTGGAAGTTCCATGTTTAAGATCTGATGTCTGTTTTATGGCCAAAGCAGATCCGGTTATCCTAACCACAAGGATGTTTTGTTATGACACCGCCATAACAAAACATCTTCATCACGATGAAGTGGGTGATTTGCATAGAACGTTTAGCCTACACGGAACAGTTTCGCCTTTAACGGCTTTGCATAGAAAACACCATGTCATCCTCTGATGTGTTCAACCGCACTGGTAGGATGCTGTGTCACTCTGCCAGCTTTTTCACAACAATATAAGCAAATGATGAGGAGTCACCCCTGAAGCATTCAGCCACCCTCGACACGGCAGCGCCGCCGTAGTCTCTCCCCGGGCCAGAGTGGAGCTGGTGCTTGTTTGAAGTGGTTGCCAGCTTTTGCACCCACAGAGGCATGCAAACTGACATGCTACATTCTTGCCACTGTGCCTGGCCCTCTCCACAGGAGCAGAGAGGCCCTTTGACTCTGCTGCAACGCTGCGAGGCTGAGAACAGTCTACGATGGGTGAGTGCGGGGGAGGGGGGGGTGTGGGGGGGCTGGTGTGTAGCTCAAAATACACTACTCGTGGCAGTTTCACACTCACACAAGCACACACACACATAAGCACACCCCACATACACGCACACACACACACACACACACTGCCCTCTGTGATGTCCACTCCCCCGGCGCTCCAGAAGATGGCAGGAGTGGCTCTGTAGTAGCTCTGGACATCAGGCTAACAGGTTGTCCGGCACAGTTGCTCTGTTCCTGCCCGGGCCTTCAATGCCCGCGGACACCCACTGCAAACACGCCTGCTGTGTTTCCTAAGAGCTAGATCAGAGAGCGTGACACGCGGGTGGATTATTGTGGGACGCCCGCAATGGCCTCATGGTGTCGTCTCCACGTATGGCCCATCTGGCCATGTTAATAAGTGCTCTTTCCACACGGAGGACTGTTTTATGAAAGCTTTCTTCTGTCGGTGGCTTTGGTCACCCTTCTGTTGTTGCTCCAATTAAAAAGAGTTAAGGAATATAACATGAGTTTTCGTCTATTTCTGGACATTCTCGTCATGTACAACTCTTAACAAATGCCTCTCATGGACAATAGAAAACTGTCGGTACCTTTAGATGTTGAAGGTTATTTTGCAGCACCACGTAGCGCTCCCTGAATATGAATCTGCAATTCATTGTCTATTTTATTTGCTTTGCTAAATGTTTTCTACAGCTGCTAGTAAGTTATTGTACACCCTTCAGAACATATTTTAGTGGATTTCATGTATAGAATGGTATGAGTATAGAATGGTATGAGTATAGAATGGTATGAGTATAGAATGAAATTAACTTGACTGATCTTGAGCTTTGAAAGATGTAAAATAATATTTAATTTTAGTAGTAGCTGATGTTTGAAGTAGAGCGCGACAGTTTTGCAAGTTGAAGGATCTTTGAAGATTTCTGAATGGTTGAAAGATGTTTATGGTTCCAGGTGGTTGGATGATCTTGAAAGTTTCTGATGGTTGGTGGAGCTTAATGGTTCTGGAGGACGGTTGGTGGAGCTTGATTGTTCGGGTGGATGGTTGATGGATTTTGATGGCTTGGGAGGATAGTAGGTGGAGCTTCATGGTTTGGGAGGACGGTACGTGGAGCTTCATGGGTCGGGAGGATCGTTGGTGGAGCTTGATTGTTCGGGAGGATGGTTGATGGATTTTGATGGCTTGGGAGGATAGTAGGTGGAGCTTCATGGTTTGGGAGGATGGTAGGTGGAGCTTCATGGGTCGGGAGGATCGTTGGTGGAGCTTGATGGTTTGAGAAAATGGTTGCTCAGTTGTTGCAGAATGGAGGTGAAGTTGACTGAGTGTGGGCAGGAGGGGTAGTCCTGAAATCTGCTTGTCTGCACAGTTAATACTCATTACAGATCCTGGTAAGGAGATTAACCAAGGGAACTGGGGAGAAACTGGGTGGTGGAGGAAATGCAACAGAAAATATGATAACAGGAATCAAATTGGGTAAAAAATAAATGCTCTTGATTGGCATCAGGTGGAGTAATACATTTATTGATTATCAAGGGGGTGGAGTTGTAGATTGGTTGATTAGCAAGAGGGAAGGAGTAGTACATATTTTGATTGTTCAGAAGGTCTGAGATTATTTTAGCTGTGTTCTTTCCTCCCAAACATGCTACAATTGAGTTACAAATAAAGCAATGAACTATTCCGGTTAGTAACTTTGATTATGGTCAGAACTCTGAGTTGCCTTGTAAACGCATTCAGTGTCTCACTTACGTTTCTTGGCTGGGAATAGCAGGGCCGCAGAGTGACACCCAGTGGTGTTATTGAGTAGACACAAGGTGAACGCTCATCATGTCGAGAAGTAGAATAAACAGAACAGGAGTCCCCTTCACAAGTCAATAATTGGCCTGTTCAAATCACAAAATTTTTACCCACTTAATGCTCTCTGATAACTTTAGAAAAAAACATCCCCAAACGTCCATCCTAAAAGGAGGTATGCACGTAGATTGAATGAATCAAGAAGAAAATTACCAGATGAAAAGCAATGTCCGTCTGACTCAGATCCTCCATCTGACCGTAAACAGTTACGAAAACGGAGGGAAAATGGAGAGTCTGTCAGTCAGTGCCACAGTGGGTGCTGGTAGCATTTCAGTCACGCCACGTCGCTCTGAAACCTTGAAGTAGTTGTTCCCCTTGCCCCCGCAACTTTTGTGGGCCAATGGTATTGGTACTCCGTGGGTGACAGTCGTCTTTGCATTGCAACTATCGCTGGTTCGAGCCCCGTGTGGGCTCACATTGCCTCAATAAGCCGTAACCCCTTGGTGAGTTTCGGGTGCCAAACGGAGCCCAAATCTAGCTTCAGCTTCATACAGGTCTCCACAGGTACACAAACAGACATCTGTAACGGTGTAGTACAGTGTTTTTTGCGGTTGCTGACAAAGTTACAGTACCCCAGCAGCCTGTTGCTGGCCATTAAAATAAAGAAATAATAATAATAATAATACATGACATTTATATAGCGCTTTTCAAAGACCCAAAGACGCTTTACAATACATACATAAACAACTTCGGATAGAACAATGAGACAAACGGCAGCTAACAAAACAAAAACAAAAGGGGGGGGGGGGGTCAAACAACATAGGGCAGGGGCTAGGGATAGGCTTGTTTGAACAGATGAGACTTGAGGTGGTGGATGAAGATGGCCACAGATTTGGAGTCACGGATGAATTGTGGAAGGGCATCCCAAAGTCTTGGGGCAGCCCATGAAAAAGCCCTGTCTCCAAAGCTCCGCAGCTTGGATCGAGGGATGATAAGGAGGCCAGCAGTGGAAGAGCGGAGTGACTTGGAGGAATGGTATTGGGGAATAAGGTCCGAGATATGGAGGGTGGAGCACGTTGGTGGAGGGCTTTATATGTGAGAAGAAGAATTCTGAATTCAATGCGTTTAAATGAAATAGTAAATGAACAACACCACCTTAACGTATTGCAGGTGGTTCTTAGTCCAGTGAAAGTACAATGTCAGACGAGCCATTGTGTTAGTGTCTTTTTAATGACGTGTTCATAAAAGGGAGCTAGGGGCTTTGTGCTTTATCACTAAGAGCCAGAGAATGTCCTTTTGAGAACACCATTTATTGTTTTGAAGTTTTCAGGTTGTTCTTTCTAGAGACAAAGCATATTTCACTTGTTTTCTTATTTTAGAAATACCTGTCTATATCTCACTTTTGTATGAAGATAATTCCAGGTATTCACTGGAGTCCTTTTCTTTCAACACACACACTTCACTCGCAAACAACGGGCACGTCAGTCTGAGACACATAAAAGTAAACTGGAGCATCAGCCTACTTCTGAATTTCTGTGTTATACATCTCTGTTGGGGAATTCACCATGTTCCTTGTTTTCCTATCCTTGTGCGGTTTGTAATTGCGAATGAATGCTCTCACCAGCCTTTTCTCAGGTCAGGCGCAGTGTATTGTCATTTTTCATTCTTAACTTCAAACACTTCAATCGTAAAAATCTGCACAGGAACACAGCCACGGAGAATTTGGTAACTGGAGATGTTTTTACAGTGGTTCCTTAAGGGTTTGTGCCTGGGAAAAGGGGCAAACGGGTTCAAAAAGGAAACCGACTTAGAGGGTTGAACCTACTTCAGACGAAACAGGTTTTACTCTCCCAGGTTTCATACGGGGACAACAGAGGCCAACCACCTCTGATCCCATACAGAGCTGACACCACTGTACAGTTTAATTTACTGACTACCCTTTCCCAATCATGTCACATACAATTGCGTGTCTTGTCACGAAAACTCCCAAAAGACCTAGCATATATAGTGGGGAGAACAAGTATTTGATACACTGCCAATTTTGCGGGTTTTCCTACTTACAAAGCATGTAGAAGTCTGTAATTTTTATCATAGGTACACTTCAACTGTGAGAGACAGAATCTAAAAGAAAATCCAGAAAATCACATTGTATGATTTTTAAATAATTAATTTGCATTTTATTGCATGACATAAGTATTTGATCACCTACCAACCAGTAAGAATTTGGGCTCTCACAGACCTGTTAGTTTTTCTTTAAGAAGCCCTCCTGTTCTCCACTCATTACCTGTATTAACTGCACCTGTTTGAACTCGTTACCTGTATGAAAGACACCTGTCCAGACACTCAATCAAACAGACTCCAACCTCTCCACAAAGGCCAAGACCAGAGAGCTGTGTAAGGACATCAGGGATAAAATTGTAGACCTGCACAAGGCTGGGATGGGCTACAGGACAATAGGCAAGCAGCTTGGTGAGAAGGCAACAACTGTTGGCGCAATTATTATAAAATGGAAGAAGTTCAAGATCTCCCTCGGTCTGGGGCTCCATGCAAGATCTCACCTTGTGGGGCATCAATGATCCTGAGGAAGGTGAGGGATCAGCCCAGAATTACAGGACCTGGTCAATGACCTGAAGAGAGCTGGGACCACAGTCTCAAAGAAAACCATTAGGTACACACTACGCCATCATGGATTAAAATCCTGCAGCACACACAAGGTCCCTGCTCAAGCCAGCTCATGTCCAGGCCCATCTGAAGTTTGCCAATGACCATCTGGAGGATCCAGAGGAGGAATGGGAGAAGGTCATGTGGTCTGGTGAGACAAAATAGAGCTTTTTGGTCTAAACTCCACTCGCCGTGTTTGGAGGAAGAAGAAGGATGAGTACAACCCCATGAACACCATCCCAATCGTGAAGCATGGAGGTGGAAACATCATTCTTTGGGGATGCTTTTCTGCAAAGGGGACAGGACGACTGCACCGTTTTGAGGGGAGGATGGATGGGGCCATGTATCGTGAGATCTTGGTCAACAACCTTCTTCCCTCAGTAAGAGCATTGAAGATGGGTCGTGGCTGGGTCTTCCAGCATGAAAACGACCCGAAACACACAGCCAGGGCAACTAAGGAGTGGCTCCGTAAGGAAAGCATCTCAAGGTCCTGGAGTGGCCTAGCCAGTCTCCAGACCTGAACCCAATAGAAAATCTTTGGAAGGAGCTGAAAGTCTGTATTGCCCAGCGACAGCCCAGAAACCAGAAGGATCTGGAGATGGTCTGTATGGAGGAGTGGGCCAAAAACCCTGCTGCAATGTTTGTAAACCTGGTCAAGAACTACAGGAAACGTATGTTCTCTGTAAATGGAAACAAATGTTTCTGTACCAAATATTAAGTTCTGCTTTTCTGATGTATCAAATACTTATGTCATGCAATAAAGTGCAAATTAATTACTTAAAAATCATTTTAGATTCCGTCACTCACAGTTGAAGAGTACCTATGATACATATTACAGACTTCTACATGCTTTGAAAGTGGGAAAACCTGCAAAATTGGCACTGTATCAAATACTTGTTCTCCCCACTGTATATATTTGACCATGCTAACAGAAACATGCTACAGTACAATGAGATCAGCAAACCCTTGCTAACAAAGCCCTGCCTCTCCACAGGCAATTTTTATCAGCCGTGGGGAGTCAAGTCTCGAACCAGGACTGTAGTGGACCGTTAACAACAAAAGAGTGCCTTAGGTGGAATAGGTGAGTCAATAGGTGACACGTGTCCCCAGGGGAGTTTTCATCTGTCAGGCCTGTTTTAACAGACAAGACCTTGAAAGTTGTTTACACTAACTGAGACAACTGAAAAAACCCTCCCCTCATCCCTCCTCCACTCCTCCTCCACTCCTTCCTCCTCCACTCCTTCCCTCCTCCACTCCTTCCTCCTCCACTCCTTCCCTCCTCCAACCTCCAGACCCAAACTGGGTGATCGGAAGGCCCTTCATTCATACACCAATACAATTTGATTGCCTCCATACAATCCCTGGCCAAAGATGCACTGTGTCAGAGGTTAGTGGTGGACTGGCAAAATCCAACTTCACACAAAAGACTTACTGTACTGATTTAGGGTCAACAGGTGTGCAGGTGCTAAAGGTTTCCGTCGATATGAGGGCTGTAATATGTAACAGCTCTTGGATTTACATGGAAATCCTGTAATTAAAGTGTTTTATATGCAATAGCAGTTATCGTCCTTGTAGATTCAGGGTCTTGGCCTTGGGTGCGTGATAGTAGGTTTCGTGTTAAACATTACACATGACCAAATGACTGCCCCGTCTACTGAAATACTTTCCTTACTTTACCTTTCGCATGCAAATACACATTTCGTGAAACAATATGTAACAGATTTGACATTCCGAAAGTGACCTTTCCTAGTTGTGACTCAATCAGAAATGTTTAAATGTTTATTTGAAATAACAATAATGATGGCTCGGAAATAGACATCACATCAGCGACCCTAAATTCAAAAGCAGAAGTCCGGATTATTGCTATATGAGTTTCAGATGATTGTTGTTTTATATGCTCAAATTAAGATAACATAAGAGAACACTGAAAAGGGCATGTTTATTTACTGTGAGGTTATGTTTTTCCTACAGAATGTGGCGTGTTTTTTCTATCATATCCAGCTTTGTTTTTTTACCAAGTCTCCGTAACGCAGTGGTTAATTGAACTGTATCAGCATCTCCTTTTCACAAGCTATAAAATGCATGGCCTCCTGTAAATGATGCACCGTTTGGACGACTAATGAATATCTGCCGCTCACTAATCGAATTTACACCCAGCAGAGAAGCAATTGGTGCCCCTCTCCTCTAAGCTATTTCATTTATATGCATGCTGAGTTGTTTTAATGGAGTTTTCCAAAGTGGCTATCACTGAAGCTTAGGGCTGGGCAAGTGTCAAGAACAAAGGCACTTCAAGAACTGTTGACGGAAACACACACACACACACACACACACACATACACTCACCTAAAGGATTATTAGGAACTCCATACTAATACTGTGTTTGACCCCCTTTCGCCTTCAGAACTGCCTTAATTCTACGTGGCATTGATTCAACAAGGTGCTGAAAGCATTCTTTAGAAATGTTGGCCCATATTGATAGGATAGCATCTTGCTGTTGATGGAGATTTGGGGGATGCACATCCAGGGCACGAAGCTCCCGTTCCACCACATCCCAAAGATGCTCTATTGGGTTGAGATCTGGTGACTGTGGGCGCCATTTCAGTACAGTGAACTCATTGTCATGTTCAAGAAAGCAATTTGAAATGATTCAAGCTTTGTGACATGGTGCTTTATCCTGCTGAAGTAGCCATCAGAGGATGGGTACATGGTGGTCATAAAGGGATGGACATGCTCAGAAACAATGCTCAGGTAGGCTGTGGCATTTAAACGATGCCCAATTGGCACTAAGGGGCCTAAAGTGCGCCAAGAAAACATCCCCCACACCATTACACCACCACCACCAGCCTGCACAGTGGTAACAAGGCATGATGGATCCATGTTCTCATTCTGTTTAGGCCAAATTCTGACTCTACCATCTGAATGTCTCAACAGAAATCGAGACTCATCAGACCAGGCAACATTCTTCCAGTCTTCAACTGTACAATTTTGGTGAGTTCGTGCAAATTGTAGGCTCTTTTTCCTATTTGTAGTGGAGATGAGTGGTACCCGGTGGGGTCTTCTGCTGTTGTAGCCCATCCGCCTCAATGTTGTGCATGTTGTGGCTTCACAATTTGCTGCATACCTCGGTTGTAACCAATCAATCAATCAAATTTATTTATAAAGCCCTTTTTACAACAGCAGTTGTCACAAAGTGCTTTGCAGAGAGACCCGGCCTTAAACCCCAAGGAGCAAACAACAGTAGTGTTGGATTTCAGTGGCTAGGAAAAACTCCCTAAGAAGGCCGTATTTTAGGAAGAAACCTAGAGAGGCTCAGAGGGGTGACCAGTCCTCTTCTGGCTGTGCCGGGTGAGATATTAAGAGTCCAATTAGAATAATAAATACATTTCTCTGGGCTAAATCCAGAGTCTATTTGATTCTAGACTAGGTCAAAAGTATGACCAGGTGGACAAGGACAGGGACAGCAACGGGCCCCCCAAACCAGGTACTCCGCAGGTGTCGACCAGGACCTCATCTCCTCTTAAACCTTTAAACTGGAGGAGACTGAGAGTTAGAAGTGCATTCCTCATATCACCCAGCACAATAATATAGCAGCATAACACCTTGGAACTGAGAGGTTATTTCAGTCAAAGTTGCTCTTCTATCAGCTTGAATCAGTCAGCCCATTCTCCTCTGACCTCTAGCATCAACAAGGCATTGTCGCCCACAGGACCAGGACCACACCCCTAAATGCATTGAAGTAACTGCCATGTGATTGGTTGATTAGATAATTGCATTAATGAGAAATGTAACAGGTGTTCCTAAAAATCCTTTAGGTGAGTGAATATATATATTTATTAGGATAATTTTATTGTTGTCAGAACATTACATATTCACAATAGATAACATCAATGCACAGAACAGTTTTAGTTGGAATAAAAAATACTGAGCAGAATAATCTGTACTGTAGTTCAGATTGTACTATAAAATAATCTGTGCTGTAGTTCAGATTGCACTGTAAAATAATCTGTACTGTCATTAACATTTGAGTGTTTCAGTTTGATCAGATTGTTATAGACAAACGGTTTATCAGGGTTAAGGGTTGGGGTCTTGATCAATTTAAATGTTTACTGTATATACTGATCAGCCGTAACATTATGACCACGGACAGGTGAAGTGAATAACACTGATAATCTCAATAACACTGATAATCTCAATATCATGGGATATATTAGGCAGCTAGTCAAAAATGATGTCCTCAAATTTGATGTGTTAAAAGCAGGAAAAATGGGCAAGCGTAAGGATCTGAGCAACTTTGACAAGGGTCAAATTGTGATGGCTAGACGACTGGGTCAGGACAGCTCCAAAACTGCAGCCTTTGTGGGGTGTTCCCGGTCTGCAGTGGTCAGTTACCTATCAAAAGTGGTCCAAGGAAGGAAAAGCGGCAAACCGGCGATCGGGTCATGGGTGGTCAAGGCTCATTGATACGTGGGGAGTGACTGCTGGCCCGTGTGGTCCGATCCAACAGACGAGCTACTGTAGCTCAAATTGCTGAAAAAGTAAATTCTGGAACTGATAGAAAGGTGTCAGAACACACAGTTTGTTGCGTATGGTTCTGCGTAATTGCAGACCAGTCAGGGTGCCCATGCTGACCCCTGTCCACTGCCGAAAGTGCCTACAATGGGCACGTGAGCATCAGAACTGGACCATGTAGCAATGGAAGAAAGTGGCCTGGTCTGATGAATCATGTTTCCTTTCACATCACGTGGATGCCCGGGTGCGTGTGTGTGGCTTTCCTGGAGAACACATGGCACCGGGATGCACTATGGGAAGTAGGCAAGCCGGCAGAAGCAGTGTGATGTTTTGGGCAATGTTCTGCTGGGAAACCTTGGGTCCTGCCATTCATGTGTATGTTACTTTACCCTCATGGCAAGACACGTACCACGCACCCTTTCATGGCAACAATATTCCCTGATGACATTGGCCTCTTTCAGCAGGATAATGTGCCCTGCCACAAAGCAAATATGGTTCAGGAATAGTTTGAGGAACACAACAACGAGTTCAAGGTGTTAACTTGGCCTTGAAATTCCCCAGATCTCAATCCAATTGAGCATCTGTGGGATGTGCTGGACAAACAAAGGCCCCACCTCACAACTTACAGGACTTAAAGGATCTGCTGTTAACGTCTTGGTGCCAGATACCACAGCATACCTTCAGAGGTCTAATGGAGTCCATGCCTCAACGGGTCACGGAGGGCCAAAGGGGGACCTACACAATATTAGGCAGGTGGTCATAATGTTATGGCTGATCGGTTTATCTACTATTTTCTGTTTCTGGTGGGTGAAAAACTAGAGAAATAGAAGATATTTCTGCATTCTGTTACAGCTGGAATTGTTTGGTAATATGGACAATATGGTACAGATGGCAATTCTAAATGACATTCTAGATGTGCAATCGAGGCATATTGAATGTACAAGGTGCATTTGCCACTGAAATGCAGGGATAGCAGCAGTGAGGTTCCCGAGGTAGACACGTACCTGTAACCACTGATAACATTCATTATCAGACTTTGCAAGGCAGTGTCAGAGTAGTACAAAGGGAGTTGTGCAACAAGGTCCATGGTAGGCGGGGGTGGGGATGGTTAGTGATGGGTCACAGAGTTCACAGTGTTCTCTGGGAACATAGTTCAGCAGGGTTACAGTAAGGAACACATAGGAAGATGTCACCTGTCGAGAAAATTAAGGAAGATAAAAAATGAAATTATCAGGTGTACAGTATACCTTCAAGGCAAGGCAGACATCATCAGACCTTTTTCAGAGGGAAATGGTATTAAAAGGGATGACATGGAAAAGTGAAAAGCGAAAACTGAAATTAAATGTTTATGAGCCATTTATTATTCTGAACTGGTGCTTGTTGGGTTCCGTCAGCAGGTTTGGTGGCCCATCTTCAGTGAGAGGTTTGGTGGCCCATTTTGAGTGAGAGGTTTGGTGGCCCATATTCAATGAAAGGTTTGGTGGCCCATCTTCAGTGAGAGGTTTGGTGGCCCATCTTCAGTGAGAGGTTTGGTGGCCCATCTTCAATGAGAGGTTTGGTGGCCCATCTTCAGTGAGAGGTTTGGTGGCCCATCTTCAGTGAGAGGTTTGGTGGCCCATCTTCAATGAGAGGTTTGGTGGCCCATCTTCAATGAGAGGTTTGGTGTCCCATCTTCAGTGAGAGGTTTGGTGGCCCATCTTCAGTGAGAGGTTTGGTGGCCCATCTTCAGTGAGAGATTTGGTGGCCCATCTTCAATGAGAGGTTTGGTGGCCCATCTTCAGTGAGAGATTTGGTGGCCCATCTTCAGTGAGAGGTTTGGTGGCCCATCTTCAGTGAGAGGTTTGGTGGCCCATCTTCAATGAGAGGTTTGGTGGCCCACCTTCAGTGAGAGGTTTGGTGGCCCACCTTCAGTGAGAGGTTTGGTGGCCCATCTTCAGTGAGAGGTTTGGTGGCCCATCTTCAGTGAGAGGTTTGGTGGCCCATCTTCAGTGAGAGGTTTGGTGGCCCATCTTCAGTGAGAGGTTTGGTGGACCATCTTCAGTGAGAGGTTTGGTGGACCATCTTCAGTGAGAGGTTTGGTGGACCATCTTCAGTGAGAGGTGAGACACTTTTGTAAACATGCAAAGGGATTCTACATTTATTTTACAGAAGTGTGATTTATTATAAACTGGTTATACAAAAAACATGAATTTAAACAACAGGCAGCGCTTGGCTTGGGATAAAGTAAGTGCAGGAACGGACAAATCACACATTGGATTGTGTTTATGGAAATGTATGTGTTAATAAGGCTTGCACTAAAAAAGGAACCGGAATGCTGTTTGCCTAGAATTAGAAGTACCGGAATGTTGTTCTGGACCATTCCAACCCAAGTCAACCACTGATAACAGGTGTGCTTTTACTGAATGGTAACAGGGCAGTTTCAGTTAATCACTGACCAGGGTTCAAGAAGCATACGTTGTCTTTAAAATACTCAGGTTAGCCTCAGTTTTAACCTGCCTGACTAATCAATATCTGGAACAACAGTGTGACAATTGCAAACTTCTAAATATTTACATCCCTGGGAAGATTCAATGAACTGCTCTCAGCTAATGTGCTTTATTTAAAACAAATATTAGTCGGAGCGTGGATGTCTGTTATGGAGAGATGGCAGATGTTGCTGGGGTGGGGGTGGGGGGTTCTGTCTACGACTGGCGCCATCACAGGGTTCTGTCAGGTGCTGAGGGGATGGCGCTATGGGAAGCCCATTCATCAGATGAGGCTGGGCCGTGTCCTGGAAGGCTGCTTTGATGGATCTGTGGAGGAGATTGGTCACGGCCTGGAAGGGGCATTCTGGGCCTTCCAAAGCCACTGGCCAATAACTTCATTTGAAGGATTTTAGGGGCTTAGGGAAGGTAGAGCTTGAGTGCAAAACATTGTCTTTTCCTGGGAAAGTTGTGAGGGATTGAGGGATGCAGTCTAACATGACACAGTCTATTCAGCTCTCTTATTGATTTAAAACCCCCATTGGGCACTTGTCCAAAATATGAGTCTTTTGTTTTACAATTTATCGGATGTCTCAATAGTAAAATCCTCCTTAAGGATGTCTATAGGCTATATATTTCCCAAATTTAGGCTAAACACTAAAACAGATTGTGGCAAAATGTGTTTACTATAGGCTGGAGTCTGAAGTCAATCTTTTGCGGACAATTCTGTACCAGTTAAAAAGAATCTTCTAGCTAATACACATTTCTTTACATTTTATTGGATAAAATAATTGTAATCACGTTGGGTGCCTATTTCACTGCGGACCACCCACATCCCGAAACAGCATTTCTGTAACAGAAACACATCTGAAGAGTGCTCTGGGAAAATCTTAAAGCATTGTTTCCCAATCCTGGTCCTCGGGACCCAAAGGGGTGCACATTTTTGTTTTTGTCCAAGCAACCAATCATCAAGTTTTTCTTTTGAACCAGGTGTGTGAGTGCTAGGGCAAAACAAAAAAATGCACTCCTTTGGGTCCTGAGGACCAGGATTGGGAAGCACTGTCTTCGAGCATTCGACCAGGCCTGCCAGCAGCACAGAGAATGAGAATATTAATATGCAGTGTGAAGAGCTTGAATATTAATTTGCAGTGTGAAGAGCTTGAATATTAATTTGCAGTGTGAAGAGCTTGAATATTAATTTGCAGTGTGAAGAGCTTGAATATTAATTTGCAGTGTGAAGAGCTTGAAAGGCTTTATGACCAGACAGCTGCGCTGAGTTCTTGAGCGCTTCCTCCAAATACTTCACATGCCAAAAATTATTCTGTAGAAGTACCCCTAGCCCCCGACAAGTTGTGTTCCCCCGGCTTCTAAAACCAAATGTGTGTCTCTGACTAAAAATAAACGTGACTTCTGAGTTTAGCACAACTTTAAATACTGTATATCTATAAGCTGTGCGGATGTATTGGAGACATATTTTTCTTATTCTTTTATGCCTGCCATGAATGGAGCACAATGGAACACCTCTTCTTTTTTAAGTCTAATGTGCAACCCTGTTTCAAAAGAAACTGGGACGCTGTGTAAAAAGCAAAGAAAGACAGAATGCAGTGATGTGCAAATCATTGTAACCCAATATTAAATAGAAAATAATTCCAAGACAACATATCAAATGTTGAAACTGAGAACAATTATTGTCTCATGGAAAGTACATGCTCACTTTGAATTTGATGACAGCAACATGTTTAAAAAAAGCTGGGACAGGGGCATTAAAAGACTGGACACATTGTTTAATGCTAAAAATATAAACCCAATCACACAACTAAATAGGTCAATTGGCAACAGGTCAGTAACTTAATTGGGAATTTATAGATCATTCCAGAGAGGATGGGGCTGTCAGAAGTGTAAATGGGGAGGGGTTCGCCACTCTGTGAAAGACTGCTTGGGCAAATGGTGCCACAATTCAAGAATATCATATCACAACGTAAAATTGCAAAGAGTTTGAGAATCTCATCATCTATGGTACACAATATCATTAAAAGTTTCAGAGAATCTGGAGTAATCTGTACGCAAGGGACAAGGGCGAAAACCAATATTGGATGGCCATGATCTTTGGGCCCTCAGGCAGCACTGCATTAGAAACAGACAAGATTCTGTAGTGGACATCATTGCATGGGCTCAGCAACACTTCTGAAAACCATTGTCTGAGGACACAGTATGTTGCTGCATCCACAAATGCAAGATAAAACTCTAACTTGCAAAGAAGAAACCCTACATAAACATCCAGAAAGACAGCCCCTTCTCTGGGCCAAAGCTAATTTAATGTGGACTGAGGCGAAGTAAAAAACTGTTCTGTGGTCTAATGTGTCAATATGTGAGATAATTTTTGGGAATCATGGACGCCGCATCCTCCTAAAGGGGAGAGGAACCATCCAGCTTCTTATCAGCACACTGTTCAAAAGGAAGCATCTGTGATGGTATGGGGGTGCATTAGTGCACATGGCATGGGTGACTTGCATATGTGTGAGGGCACCATTAATGTCGGACAATATATACATGTTTTGCATCAACATATGCTTCCATTCCATCCAGTCTTTTTTAGGGAAAGAGTTGCTTATTTCAGCAGGACAATGCCAAACCACTATCTGCGCATATCACAACAGCATGGCTCTGTAGTAAAAGAGTCTGGGTGCTAAACTGGCCTGCTTGCAGTCCAGACTTGTCTCCTATTGAAAACATTTGCACATACAGAAAACAAATACAGCAAAGAAGACACCAAACTGTTGAGCAGCCGCAGTGTTGTATCAAGTAAGAGTGGAAATAAATTTCACATTCAAAACTACAGCAATTGGTCTCCTCAGTTCCTAAATGCTTACAGAGTTTTGAAAAGAAGAGGTCATTCAACACAGTGGTAGACATGCCGCTGTTCCAAAATTTTGACATTGACAGTGTTGCTGGCATCAAATTCAAAATGGGCATGTATTTTTCCAAACACAATAACATTTCTCAGTTTCAACATTTGATATGTTGTCTTTGTACTATTTTCAATTAAATAAAGGGATACATGATTTGCACATCATTGATTTCTGGATTGTTATGCATTTTACGCAGCGTCCCAACTTTTTTGGAAACAGGGTTGTACTTCCTTTTGAAGTGTTTCCTGTATGTACACAGCACTGCCTCACAATCGTCCCCCTCTACACCAGTGTAACGTCTCCATAAAGTTTGACTCTCCACTCACGCGTTAGGAACGTGGTGCAATTGGGGACAAATAGGACTGGAGGTGATAACAGATTGGTGTATTTAGGGACAGAGCGATGGTGTCGCTGTGGCACTGTGTGGGTTTGCATAGGCGGCAGTCCCGCTGGCCCAGCATCGACTGGCATTGTGGAGCGAGCTGGCTCAGCGAGCCGGGCACAGCGAGGTCTCAGAGTCACTGCAGGGTCCAACAACCTCGAACACACACCTTTCCTCCACTGCCTGAGGCTTGCCCTTTGGAGAACATTAGATAAAGACTGAAAGGACATCTAAACACTAACGTTCGGGCAGCCTTCTTGTGTTTTTGTTTGTTTCCGTGGGGGAAGGGCTGAAGTGTCGGTCGCGCAGCTTTTGCAGCTTCAAAAGGTCATTCTGTGTAGGTGTTGAATAAAGCCCAGGACACATTTTTATTTGTGGAAAATGTTTTGTTATTTTTCTTTCCCCTTTTCCTGTGACAATTCACACCACTGAATCTTTCAGTTTGTGAACACATTTTAGTCGAGGCAAAAAAAGGCTACATGCAAACTAAATTGGTTTTAAAGGAACCCCTTTGGGTTCCAGGTAGAAACGTGTTGACAGCTGTTTTATTAAGCAGGCTGGAGTAACTAAAACTGAGTTGCATGGTTTTCCACCTACAGTAGCAATCTTAATATGTATGTTCTAACTATAAGTCTCGCTGGATAAGAACATTTACTGAGTTACTAAAATTATCCTGTAAAAATGCTCCAGACAGAACATTTATCAGTTCCACATTCCCTTTTCTGAGGGTTTTAAAATGAGTTGTACATGGGACCAGCTGCAAACACATCCAGACAGTGAATATCTAGAGATAATTGGTGCCTGTCTTAGGAATAAAATATTTACAGTAACAGTTTCCCATTAGTCAAAGATGTCATGACACAGCCTTTCTATCATTGTTTTGCCAACTTTGGCCAGAAGACTGCCGACATGCTCAAGGGGTTCGGCAGAGTTGCAGCAAGAATGGATATTCACTCAATCTCCCTCACAACCAATGATTCCTGTTAGTACTGCACTCTAATTACACATTCAGATACTCCCAGTTGACCCTGCTTCCCCGTGTGACCAGAACGGAAGAGAACACTCATGGGAAGCTCCTCATTGTTCCTCCCTGTTTCCGACCCCCACCCATAACACAACTGCACCGTATATCAGGAATGAATGTGCATTCTAGAACTCACTTCCATCTATAGTAATGTGCATTCTAGAACTCACTTCTACCCAAATGAATGTAGTTTCTAGAACTGACAGAAAATAATATTAAACAATGTTGTTTACTACAGGCTGTGAGGGTAAAGCAGAGGTCATGGGCTGTTCTTGATTGGTCCACTGGGTGGGCCAGTGTTAAATCCACAAAGAACATTTGCGCCTGTGATCCACCCTTCACACAGGAATCAAAGGGTCGCATCCGTTAACTTGTGCCAAGACTTGAAAAGAGATTTCAGTCAAACAGACTGACCCTGTACCGAAGATGGGTTGGAGAACAGGGAGGTATAAAACCCAAAACAGAGAGGGAGGACATGGTTGAGGTACCCCCATATTTGTTTTAGATCTCTCTGGCTTCTGACTAGTATAGTATAGCTAGGGCCTCATGAAGGCCAGTATAAATTCTGACAAACAGAATTCCTTGTATTATCAATTAGGTTTTAATGGCAAATAAAGATGGGGCCACTAATGTTTTCACCAAAAAGAGATTTTTCTTTTCAGTATCCTATAATAGCCATAAAAAACAATTAAAAGATCAAATAGTTTATGTTTTAGACCTTTTTGGCCAAAAAGTGAAAACAACACAAATGTTAAAAACCTTTTCGAAACCTGAAACATGCACCAAGTTTGCATTTCCTGTATAACAATATTTGCAACAAAAAGGATGAATCAAAATAAATTACAGGATATGTTACTTTTCCTCAGGAGAAACTATTGTGAATTACTAATGTGAAGATTCTGCATACGAGGCAGAGGTGAGTTCAGAATCTGATGCAGTTAAAGCATTGGATTGAGTCCGAGTGCTGAAGGACAGCACCTTGGATAAACACAGGGACAGTCGCCTGGTTAACACACAGGATGTAGTGGCCGAATTGTGAAGGGAATGTTAAATGTGTACAACAAACAGGACAAACTATACACACTGTACACAGACATACTCTACACGCACACAAAAACACATACACTGAACATGCACACAAACACACATACACTGAACATGCACACAAACACACATACACTGTACACGCACACAAACACACATATAATGTACATGCATACAAACCACATATACTGTAAACGCACACAAACACACATACCCTGTACACGCACACAAACACACATATAATGTACATGCATACAAACCACATATACTGTAAACGCACACAAACACACATAAACTGTACACGCACACAAACCACATACACTGTACACGCACACAAACACACATACCCTGTACACGCACACAAACACACATATAATGTACATGCATACAAACCACATATACTGTAAACGCACACAAACACACATAAACTGTACACGCACACAAACACACATACCCTGTACACGCACACAAACACACATATAATGTACATGCATACAAACCACATATACTGTAAACGCACACAAACACACATAAACTGTACACGCACACAAACACACATACACTGTAAACGCACACAAACACACATATACTGTACACGCACACAAAAACACATATAATGTACACACATACAAACCACATATACTGTAAACGCATACAAACCACATATACTCTAAACGCACACAAACACACATATACTGTACACGCACACAAACACACATATACTGTATACGCACACACAAAAACTATTAAGCAGGTGAAAAATGCGTCCTCCTCTAATTAGCAAAAAGCAATGTTCCGTGCCGAAATACTTTTATTGGAACATATTTTCACAAAGGCTTGTTCTCTTTAATTTGCTTTTCTGGGTGGCAGCTTCTTGATTTACTGCGCCTCCCCCCTACACGTTTCCAATGTGATACAGTTGTAGATACCACAATTACAAACTAATAAACATTCATCAAAAGCTGTACTTGAGTGTTTCATGTTGACATGGACTTTGTCAGAAGAAAGTGACGATTCAGTATAAAGTATCGGGACTTTCCATTACAGCACTGCATACAGGTGTCTTACTCTGTGCCATTTAGGATGCAAGCAGATTCCCAAACAGTATTAGTCACAGTTCGGGAGCGCCAACCCTGATTCTGAGGTATTCCCAGAATCTCTCCAACTCTGCCCTCTCACCAGGTAGTTGGTTAAAACCCAGACAGCCCCAATCATACCTAACCCTCCCCAGCCTCATGATTTGTAGTGTTTTAGTGCAGCACTCACACTGGCCAGATTTCCACCTTTACTGCCAACAGAGGTTTCCACTGCTTCCCTGAGAAACTAACTCATTACCTCGGCATTAGTGATAGGAGCGCAATAGACAAGTTGAAATACCGGTGGGTTTTGAAAACATGTTTTTCTATCCGATCTCTCCTGATGTGCATCGACTCACTCCTTTGAGATCCATTGAGAGGTTTTGAAGGTCGGCAGTAAAGTATTGAGCGGAAGTCAGATTTACGTCCCATATTTTACTTTCTGCAGGGGCGAAAAAATACAGTCGTTGTCCTGTTTACGGATTAGCCCAGGGAGACTGCGGAGGGTACTGCCGCACTTTCCGGGTTTAGGGGGTTAAATTGTTTTTGTAATTGAATATGTTTGCCTTATCTTGCTGCTCTCTAATTACTTCTTGTGGTGGCTTGGGAGCTTGTGAGGTCAATCAAGGTAGGAGACAGGAGAGTGCGTTCCCTCTGGTTGGTAAGGATTCTGGTCTAGATTTCCTAATTGAGAAAGCAGCATGTGAAAAACCACAATCGTATCGGATGTGCTTCAGAGGGCACAAAAGTGAGTACACCCCTCAGAGTTTTGCAAATTCTTGATTATATCTTTGAAGAAACACTGAAGAAACAACACTTTGCTACAATATAACTGTGTATATTTGCGGTCCCCTCAAAATAACTCAACACACAGCCATCAATGATGAAACCGCTGGCAACAAAAGTGAGTACACCCCTAAGTGAAAATGTCCAAACTGGGCCCAATTAGCCATTTTCCCTCCCCGGTGTCATGTGACTCGTTAGTGTTACAAGGTCTCAGGTGTGAATGGGGAGCAGGTGTCATCGCTCTCACACTCATACAGATCAACATGGCACCTCATGGCAAAGAACTCTCTGAGGATCTTTGCCATGATTGTTGTTGCTCTACATAAAGATGGCCTAGGCTATAAGAAGAATGCCAAAACCCTGAAACTGAACTGCAGCACGTTGGCCCAGACCATACAACGGTTTAGCTGGACTGGCTCCACTCAGAACAGGCGTCGCCATGGTCGACCAAAGAAGTTGAGTGCACGTGCTCTGCGTCATATCCAGAGGTTGTCTTTGGGAAATAGACGTATGAGTGCTGCCAGAAATGCTGCAGAGGTTGAAGGGGTGGGGGGTCAGCCTGTCAGTGCTCAGACCATACGCCACTCACTGCATCAAATAGGTCTGCATGGCTGTCGTCCCAGAAGGAAGCCTCTTCTAAAGATGATTCACAAGAAAGCCTGCAAACAGTTTGCTGACGACAAGCAGATTAAGGACATTACTTGAACCATGTCCTGTGGTCTGATGATACCAAGATAAACTCATTTGGTTCAGATGGTGTCAAGCATGTGTGGCGGCAACCAGGTGAGGAGTACAAAGACTTGCCTACAGTCAAGCATGGTGGTGGTGTCATAGTCTGGGGCTGCATGATTGCAGCTGGCACTGGGGAGCTACAGTTCATTAAAGGAACCATGAATGTCAACATGTACTGTGAAATACTGAAGCAGTATTCCAACATGATAACGATCCTAAACACACCTCAAAGACGACCACTGTCTTGCTATGGAAGCTGAGGGTAAAGGTGATGGACTGGCCAAGCATGTCTCCAGACCTAAACCCTATTGAGCATCTGTGGGGCATCCTCAAACCGAAGGTGCAGGAGCGCAAGGTCTCTTACATTCACCAGCTCCATGATGTCATCATGAAGGAGTGGAATAGGACTCAAGTAGCAACCTGTGAAGCTCTGGTGAACTCCATGCCCAAGACGGTTAGGCAGTGCTGGAAAATGATGGTGGCCACACAAAATATTGACACTTTGGGCCCAGTTTGGACATTTACATTTAGGGGTATGCTCACTTTTGTTGCCAGCGATTTAGACATAAATGGCTGTGTGTTGTGTTATTTTGAGGGGACAACAAATGTACACTGTTATACACGCTGTACACTCACTACTTAACATTGTAGCAAAGTGTCATTTCTTCAGTGTTGTCACATGAAAAGATATAATCAAATATTTACAGAAATGTGAGAGGTGTACTCATTTTTGTGAGATACTGTAACTTATGCTGTCCCAAATCTTCTGGGAGTTGCTGCAAGGCAGAAATTCAATCACAAGTTGGATAATAGAAAAGTTGGCAAAAGGAAAAAAAAGACATTGAAGGAAATCTAAGTAACATTCTCTGTTAAAAAATAAAATCTGGTATTTGAAATAATTCACCAGAGTTACGATGGGATTTCCTATGTGTTTCTGTGAACCCAGCTTGAGATAGTCCAAGCCAATCAGGGATTTCCACCCTGAGAGTTGTCCAAGCCAATCAGGGATTCCAACCCTGAGAGTTGTCCAAGCCAATCAGGGATTCCCACCCCGAGATTTGTGACGCTGATGTGTCCATGAAACCTCCCTGTGACTCCCATTTTCTCCCTCAGAACAAGCTGCAGGCTGACAGGTGCCAAGTCTGACAGATGCTGACCATTTAAGAGTTCACTGACTAATTATAACCCTCTATTGCCCATCTCCCTATCACTAAGAGGGGACGGTGATTCCCCAGTGTTTTCTCATCATTAACAGCTGGGATGAGCCTTTAACGGACGGACATAAATACCCCCACTCTGACTGAAGCACTCAACGGGAGTGAGTCCTTTGCGTCATTTCCCAAGATGGTCGTGCTGCTCGTTACTCAGGAGATCCCCGCTGCCATTCCTTGTCCTGGCGTCAGTTTCTTCCTGAACCTCCGGAGACCTCCAATAAATCTCACAAAAGCAAAACTTTGCCTGAACTCCAATAATTAGGAGTGAATGAAGGGCTTGAATTAGGGAGAATTAGGTCATCGGAAATGTGCTCCAGAGTTACTGAACACGGAGAAACTTTTTCGGTGGAAAGTCTCAAAGTGTCGCCGTCCAAAGTGACGGTGGGGCAAAGTGGACTTAGCCTGGGTTCTCCACTTCCTGAACTGTGGGAAAGCCGGCTCAGTGGAATACCCTCAAGATCTCGACCCCTATTTACCTGTCCAGCACCTATCGCTTTGGGGAGTGGTTTTATGGTGAGCCCTGTGTTAAGAAACTACAACAGCTCTATTTTTAGTGGCCAAATTGGGCTGGGAATCAAAATCTGCAACCAAAATAACTCAATAAACTTTTAGTGGGAAATTTTAATACCTATGGGGCTCTTGTGTGGTCCCAGTTTCATTAAAAAGGCCTCATTTTCCACTCGAGCTCTGGAAACTGGCTCCTTTCAACAGCAGCGGAGTTCCTCTTGCCTCCTTCTCAGGGTCTTGTTTTTGCTTGAATGCACGGCTGGGGAGAACCCCCCAGAGAACCCGTCCTCTGGCCTGATGGGGAACCGGCTTGTGAAGACAAGAGTAAATCCTTTACACAGTTATCTCCCATCAATACCTGATATACCAATTATTCACCTGAATCACTAAACACTGGAGAAAACGATCAACAACTACATACACAGATTTTAAAAAGGAGTAAAAACAACCCACTTTGAAGTAGCATGTTATCCAATTAATTATTCAGATCAATAACAGGTTGCTTTGTGTTTCATTGGAAATAACATAGGGAGATTTATTTAGATTCTCCCCACTGAATTAGACCCTTTGCATTGAAAATGTTTTATAAATTCTAAAATATTATAATCACAATGTGTAAAAACACTCTTAGAAATGTTCTCATTAATCATGAATACTCATTTTATAAACGTTTTTATTTAATGATGAAATACAGTTTATGAATAGTTTAGATTAGAATATGAATTAACATTGTTAAAAAGTTTTTGGTATGTAAGCTTAATTTCCAGCAGGTGACAATAAACTGCAATCAGGAAACGGAACTAAATCCACATAACTGGCATGTGACAGCCTGCTGGTGTTCGTCAATGTTGGTGGAATTAAAAACAACTTCACTACAGACAATTGTTTATAAAGCAGACAAATTAAAACATCTCTGAGATGCTGAGATAAGCATTGTTCTACTGTTTACTATCCATAGAGAAATTACAGCAGTCATTAGAGCAGTCCAAACATTTCTTTACTTGCTCAATTGAGCAGTTTATTTTTTATAATTTATAACATTTAAAAAATTAACTGTGGTCAAAACCCATTAAAGGGATGGACCTCATATCATGCAAAACATATTCCCAGATCAATGGCAAGGACAAACTGCACTTTTGTACTGTTCTGTACAAATTCCATTACAAATAGAAATCTAAATAGCAATCAAATTACATTTCCCAAAGTTCACAAAAGAACAAACTGCCAGTTAAATACAGTACTAACCATGCTTCACAATGAATTAGGTGTTTACAGACTGAAAGGTTTTACCTCAGGAAATCGATTTTGAAAAGCCAGAGAGATAAGGCAAAGTGTTAACATGTTATTGTACTTAGTGACCCTGAACGCTGTTCATGGAGAAAGCTAGGTTAAATAGTGTTAACATGTTATTGTACTTAGTGACCCTGAATGCTGTTCATGGAGAAAGCTAGGTTAAATAGTGTTAATATGTTATTGTACTTAGTCACTACCTCTGGTGCATATTTGCTGCAATATGGGTTTGACGCTGTCTCGCTCTTCTTTCAGCAAAATTACCGTCCTCTATCTTTCCCTAATTTCTCAAACAATAAAGCATGAGTGCTTTGACAATGCTGATATTCAGCTCCCCCTCTAAAGGGAAACACCAACTAATCTCCATGTTTGTTTAAACCTAGCCAATGAACACAACCCAAAGGAGAGTCAAACAAAGCTACATAGGGAGAAGCCATAAACTGTCAGGCTTGTGACCAACGTACCCGGGTTACTCAAATGTACTCGGCTGTTACACATGAAGATAACATAGGAAACTGTGCCCTTTTAAAGAGGTCCCCACCCTGGAACGGCTAAATCCCCATTTGTTCAGTAACTTCAGCGTAAAAAATGTTTCATACAGTGCCTGATTAATGGACTTCATAAAGGCCATTGTGAGTGTGTATCTGTAGCATTTCTGCAGACGAAGCCACCAACATTTGCTGTGATACTCCCGGACCTCTAGGGGGCGACGAACAAAAACCTAAACAGTGGAGCAAATGCACCTTACTACATGGAATCAATTAATGTTCCTGTTAACATGCACGTACAAGAAATATTAGTGCTGGACTGTATTTTCCATATTTATTATGTAGCGTAATTAATCATGAACACTAAGGACTTCAGTTTAGGGTTATAGGGTGGGGTAAATTACATAAAGTCTTCTACAAATAATTGGAATGTACACTTCACCAAAGTCAGTTTCTTCAACTCAAATCCCAGAGATTTTACTGCATTCCCATTGCATATCCTAAGGGAGACTGGAATGACATTGAGGGTTCTTCTAATTTAATAAAAGGCAAGACTTCCAGCCCTCCTCGTATTAAACCGTCTGATGAGCTATTGAGTTGCTGAGGAATGGTGTAATGCTTAAAATGTCTCATACATTCCAGCTTCATCATGCATTTGTTTTGATTGCCCTCATTGGATTTCTGTAAGTGGGAAAACACGGTGTTCTATTTTAGGATAGAACCATTTTCGTTTTTTGCGATGCTAACTGATGCTCTCCCTGCCCTGATGGCTAAAACAGTCTCAAGACATCCTCAGTGAATCGTTTGAAAGCTGAGAGATGTACTGTGTTATTGCCAGTGTATTTATGACTGAGTTGTTCTGCGTAATAAATAACACTTTAATGCATAAAATGCCCTGGCAAGTTCATAGATGTGGGAAATTCAATATTATAGAATGTGATAACTGTCCATTCTTTTAATTTGATCCTAGCCCAATCTTTCAACACCCAGTGTCTTCAAGAATGACTGGCACCCAGGATAAATATGAACGAAAGATTGTGTGAAATAATGAATTTCTTGTTCATCATCTTGATCCTACACTCGAAATATAACAACCCTACCTTTTATTAAGTGATACATTTTCAAAGAAAAAATACATTTGCTTTAAGAAATAATGATTCTATTCAGTATCATGCATGTCACAATTACTGGTCCTTAATACAGTCTGCATTTGTTCATAATATTTTCAGTGGGTGCTAGTGATTCCATCATGCATGTTTTTGTGTAAAACAATTATTTCTTGATACTCCTTGAATGATTTTTTTGTAAGATTATTTATGTAAGATAGAGCTTATAAACAATCATTCCTGAGGGCCCTGTAGTCTGTATTGTATAGCGATATTCAAGTCAGTCGGGATGATGAAGGCCTTTTCTGTCCTAATGCTATGAGTGGCGTTGAAGCGCTACACAGAGGAACCAGTGTGTCTTTTCGTTATTTTATGCCCGTCACACCAGTCGTTTGATTGTCAAGCTTCATAAAATCATCTCTCCCTGAAAAATCCATAGATGTTTAGAAAAATATTTCTTTCTTTCTTTTTTTTTTTCTTGTTCCATTCTCTTAGGGTAAGGCAACTCATGAAGTGCCAAGAATATTTGCTGTGAATGTCCCGAGGGAAAAACCTTGGCTTGGCCCCGAAACAGGTTTAGGTTGCAGTAATTCCTAAACATATATTCATAAAGATCTTTGTATTCAGGAGAATAGTTGTATGCTGTGACTTCAACATCTTGAACCTTCTCCCTTGGTCTCCCTGTCTCTTCACAGGTTTCCATGTCTCTCCTCTGGTTTGCTTGTCATTCTCCAGGGTTCCGGGGTGTCCCCACATGTTTTGGTGTAAATTATGGACCCCAAGTATGCCACCAGTTTCAGAAACCCAGCAAAACCAAAAAGAAAACACTGTGGGAGAAAAGTTTCTGAGATCCCTGTGGTTCCTGTCACCATCATCCCTGTGGTCCCTGTGGTCCCTGTGGTCCCTGTCACCATCATCCCTGTGGTCCCTGTGGTCCCTGTCACCATCATCCCTGTGGTCCCTGTGGTCCCTGTGGTCCCTGTAACCATCATCCCTGTGGTCCCTGTCACCATCATCCCTGTGGTCCCTGTGGTCCCTGTCACCATCATCCCTGTGGTCCCTGTGGTCCCTGTCACCATCATCCCTGTGGTCCCTGTGGTCTCTGTCACTGTCAACCCTGTGGTCCCTGTCACCATCATCCCTGTGGTCCCTGTGGTCCCTGTCACCATCATCCCTGTGGTCCCTGTGGTCCCTGTGGTCCCTGTGGTCCCTGTAACCATCATCCCTGTGGTCCCTGTCACCATCATCCCTGTGGTCCCTGTGGTCCCTGTCACCATCATCCCTGTGTAACCATCATCCCTGTGGTCCCTGTCACCATCATCCCTGTGGTCCCTGTGGTACCTGTCACCATCATCCCTGTGGTCCCTGTCACCATCATCCCTGTGGTCCCTGTGGTCCCTGTCACCATCATCCCTGTGGTCCCTGTGGTCCCTGTCACCATCATCCCTGTGGTCCCTGTCACCATCATCCCTGTGGTCCCTGTGGTCTCTGTCACTGTCAACCCTGTGGTCCCTGTCACCATCATCCCTGTGGTCCCTGTGGTCTCTGTCACCATCATCCCGGTGGTCCCTGTGGTCCCTGTCACCATCATCCCTGTGGTCCCTGTGGTCTCTGTCACTGTTATCCCTGTGGTCTCTGTCACTGTCATCCCTGTGGTCCCTTTGGTCCCTGTCACCGTCATCCCTGTGGTCCCTGTCACCATCATCCCTGTGGTCCCTGTGATCCCTGTCACCATCATCCCTGTGGTCCCTGTGGTCTCTGTCACTGTCATCCCTGTGGTCCCTGTCATCATCATCCCTGTGGTCCCTGTGGTCTCTGTCACCGTCATCCCTGTGGTCCCTGTGGTCTCTGTCACCATCATCCCTGTGGTCCCTGTGGTCTCTGTCACTGTTATCCCTGTGATCTCTGTCACTGTCATCCCTGTGGTCCCTATGGTCTCTGTCACTGTCATCCCTGTGGTCCCTGTGGTCACTGTCACCGTCATCCCTGTGGTCCTTGTGGTCCCTGTCATCCCTGTCCCCGTCGTCCCTGCCCCTGTCATCCCTGTCTCTGTCATTCCTGTCTCTGTCATCCCTGTCCCAGTCGTCCCTGCCCCTGTGGTCCCTTAGGCATCCGGAACTGCAGACAGAGATAAAAAGTTTATTAAGTTAATTAAAGCCTGATATGAACCATCTTAAAAGACGGGGGAGAATTTCTGGTGAATAAGAAGCGATTCCTTCTAATTTGAAATCAAGACCAACTGTCTTTCAGGTAAGGCAAGGTCTCCTGCATTCCTGAGGCATCGACAAACTGTCAACCAGTCAGCTAAACAGGCCTGGCACATGCCACAACACATCGCTGCCACCCACAGCCCTCGCCAGAGAGGATTCGCCCAGCAAGAAGGATTCACAACGCCAGGAGCAAATCAAAGACGCCTGACTCAGCTCCTTCAAGACCAAATTACACATCAGACGAAAAATGAAATTGGATGAATATGAGGATGCAGTTGGAATGTATAGGCTTGGCATTCATGACCATTATTTGGAAGCGACTTAATGGAAACAGGAGTTTAATGTTAAAAAATATATACAAGACAAGTGACACTATTGTGGCTTCTGATTACTCATCAGGAATAGGTGACAATTATTCATGTAACTCCTGAATAAGCAAGTTTCCCAGCAACTGCAGGAAAACAATGTAGCCATTTTTGATGAGGTACTTTCTCACTATTGTTAACATTCTTCTACAACACATATAAACCTATTTTCTTTTTAGGCAATAGGTTCAGTTTGTACACACAGGTGTTATGTGTTTTGCAGTATGTATCTTTTAATTTGTTCAAACCTAATGTATTTACAGTCAAAACAATATCATTTGACCTAAAAAAAAGTCTTACATAAAAATCTACATTAATGTAATGAAAGTGAGCACAGTAGTTCCCAAACAGATGTAATGGATAATTTATTTTAATGATTAGATGCATCTTCTTCTTTGAGCCCTTAAGCAATCAAATAAAGTTATTAGTTTATTGACAGATGGGGGCACTTATCTTTTTTTTTGGGGTCTAAAGTAAGAGAACTCTTGCAAAAACAAGACCGCTCAATTAAATTAGGCCCTGTGTGATTGAGCCTCCATGAAGACACAAAAGAAATGCAAAAAACAAGGTAAAATAACCTCTGTTATGATTAGCCATAGATATTCCCGGCACGTACCCCTTCACCAAACAGAAAAAAAACATTGCCACCTCTTTTCCCCAAGGACACTGGGAACCCAGTCGAAGAAGGAGCAGCAGCTAATGAAAACCAAAGCCATGTAAAATGGCCATTGAGAGGTTGCCCCAGATGGATTGAAAGTGGCATTGTTCTGGGCTTTTCGGTGGCAACAGCAGGGGTAAACTCCCGGTGCTGATCGAGTCATGTCACATACTTCAACCGGCCACTAAGGTTCCACAGAGGGAAAAAGGGGCCCTTGGAAAAGGCCCTCCAGGTCTTTGAAGTCAAAGAAAGCCACCTCATCGATCATTAATTTAAAGGGCCTTTTTCCCCTCCTTTCTCATACGCTTTCTTTTCAATGTGTTTTCAAGGCTTTTATTGTCCAAATGAACCTGTTGTGTTGTACACGCCTCCCACGTTTCCCCAGAATGGAAAAACACTAGCCTTCAGGCCATCTTATCCGTCTTGCAACTGCTATCACGTTTGTTTCATAGTTATACACTGAAATATGAGAAAATACTTGTGCATCTACGCATGTTTTGAATTTTGGACGAATGTGGCAAAGTCAGGGCCATATGCATCTTGGAATTTGACACCAAAACAAAACCAAACCCTCATCATACTTATGCCCAACATGTAACACACACGCTACTGTTTCATGAGGACAACTGGATTCGTAGCCAAGAGTTTATTGGAAGCACATTGAAGCTGTGAGCCTGTTGACAGGGTTTTACACGGAGCAATGCAAACCATGTAGGAAGCTGGCTGCCTTGGCGGTGTCTCTGCCATCAGGGTTTTAAGAGTGTTAATTTACTGACCTGTTAAATGACTAACACCCATTCCTCACTGATGAGGATGCATTTCTCAGGCTAATAAGATGCCATATCAAATACACAACACAAGCACGTTGAATTAACTTCCCATGCAATGCTATTTACAGCAGAGTACAATTTACAGCAGAGTACAATTTACACTTCTAAGAATGTGTCCCGAGTCACCGTACTGTGTCATTACACGCGCAGAGGCGTCACAACTGCTATTCGGCTACCGCAACCACAGTTCAGTCAGTAAGACGGCAACACTTAAAGCCTGCAGGTAGATGTCTCATTATAAGGCTGTTATAATGCATTATGAGACTAGCCATGAACATGCTAGTCTCATAATGTCTGCAAATCATGTGAAACTTGAAAAATCACATGGTGCGTTGATTGTTGATGTTGTTAAGTAATATTTTATGCTTTAGGACTGGTAGGAGATGCAACAGTCATATAATTAAAATCCCTAGCAGAAATGCCTTTTCTAAACAAGGTGAAAAGACGTAAAGACCTATGCAAGCTTCTGAAAAGATATTCTTAATCTCTGACCTACTTCCAATAAGATTGGTAATGATTAAAATAAAACAACTGCTAACGTCTAAACATTTCTTTCCTTAAATGCACATTTAATGAAAGAGAAAAATTACACAAGCTGCCTCAATTCAAATTAGATTCAACACCCTGGCAGCCAGTGAGAGAGAAAAGATTTATGAATCGATTCAAATCTGTAGCACAAAAGATTTGTTGTGGAGTGGATGAGATGTTAAGGTGATGTCTAAGTCCACATAGAAATATTCTAGTGTTTACCGTGAATGCAACTCAAAAACACTGTGAAGATCTCAATTTCATCCTCTGTTGCGTCCACTGTCCTTCTCCAAAAAGATAATCCTTCCCTCTCACCTTCTTCTGTGGCTTAGATAAGCAGATGAGGAGAGAGGAGGCAGGACACAGGAAGTGGGCAATTGAGACCTTCTCATTGCTTTTCTCCACACGACACAGGCACCCCTCAGACTCAAACTCCGCTTCGAAACACACGTGCCCAGCCTCCCTGAGTGTCCGTGTGACACACCTGCTGATAATGTTTTCCAATATGATGTCACGTCTCAGAAGGACGCCGTACACATCTAACATGGACCCTTCATCAAATAACCACAGCAACAATAGAAACACTGTCAATGTTATAATGTGGTCAACTGTGTCTTGGTGAAGCCCCAGTTCTCCGCGGAGTGACGAGAAGTGTGAATGTGAAATGCACGGCTCTTTCCTCTTTGGGTTAGACTTTCTTACAGAGACTTTTTCTTATCAGTTGGGCTTTGGGGGAAAAAAATCTAAAGGGCTCGCAGAAAATGAATTCATCCTGCCAGTGAGTGGAGAGGTTGGGATGTAGCGCCATGATCTAATGCTTTCCATCTTTCCTCTTTGTGAAACCGTAACACAGAGGGTCACCGCCAAAAGGGATTTGCCCCTATTTGAAAAGGTGAAAGTGGCACCTCAACATTCGATAGCAAAGTCGGATGGAAGGGCTTAAAATCATTTAGGACGTTTTTTTCTCTCGCAGGAAAATTTTCACAGCCCTCATCGGTTTTGGACTGGGCTCCTCACCAAATGATTGCTTAGGTCATGTTTTGGCAAACCTGAAACCCAGATCTGTAGATACATCAGAAGATAGAACACACTTACCAATTTGCTTGAATGGGAAAGTGTGTCCAAACCATTGACTTGTATATTTTCTGTATAACAAACCATTGTTCTGTATATTCAGTATATATTATTTATATACTATATATATATATATATATATGTATATATGTATATATATATATATATATATATATATATACATATATACATATATATATATTTATCCATTGGTCACTCTTTATCTCTGCTTTCTTTCCCTAATTCGCCCTTCTCTCTTGCTACTTTCCTCTTTTTTGACACGCTTCGCTAAGTAGTTAACTTCCTCTCTTCCTTTAGTGCACATCAGCAGGAGATCAGCGAAGGGTCAGAAGGAGAAAAGGGCTTTCTCTACCTTTTGATCCCTCCCTCCTCCCTTCACTCCCTCCTCCCTTCACTCCCTCTCTGGCTTCACTCTCCAGGTATCAGTCTGCGGAATCTGGGTGATTTTACTGTCACAGAGTGCCAACTTACGTTTCCAGGAACCCACATCGATTCCTGAAAGACTTCTCGTCTGTCTAGTGACGGGACACTAGTACACACGTTAACAACCACTCAGTCTCCCTCCTCTGTGTCTTTCTCACACTGTGAGCCAGGTTGACAGTGATATCCAGGGCCGTCCTGTTTGAGTGTCCAAAAGTGACAAAGCGGAGCTTTCACCGGGGAGACAAAAGGAGACACAGTGATTGTTGTGAGACGTCCTGGTTATACCCCCGGTGCAGCTGGCTGCAGTTTGACTGGGAGCTGATGTCATCAACAAAGACCTTGAATAAAGGCTAAACCTGGATATTTATATCCACACTTATGTGGCCGTTTGCAGATACAATGGAAACGGAAAACTAAAAAAGGTCTATTCGCTTCGTATCAGGACCAGCAAATGTTTTGACGGCTCATTTTCTGCTGCGGTAGTTTGGCCTTGTGTTGTCTAAATATAAACCTGGATATTGTTCTCGATGAGTGTGTGTCTAATAAAGGGTACCTTGAAGGAAGATTTGAATCTGCCTGTTAGCTCAGTGTCCTGTATCCCAACACCGGTCATCCTCTGAAGCTGAGCGGAGTCCGTCCATGTTGGCATTTGGATAGTAGACCAGATGAAAAATTTTGGACGGCCAGTAGGAGGCACACTTTGCTCTGATTTTGAAGGTCAAATTAAAATGCCCCAGGGCAGTGATGGGGACATTGCTCTGCATGGCAGCAGTCACATGAGCTAACCCCCGTGGTCAGGGCTAAATTACGTGGCCCCATTCCCATCATCCTTAACCCATCATTCGTAGTTGGCATATATCACTCTTCATATGTGTTCTGGCAAACAGTGGTTGAATTGGTGGAGGATGAGTTGAGTTTCTCCCTTTTGGGTGTCTAGAAACGCACTATATAACTCCAATCAAGGATTTCATAGGCAAGAATGTACAGTACGCTTTGTGGGTAGACATGACCTGTGCATCTCAAGCCAGACCATAGCCAATACACCCTGGCTGAGACAGTCTCCATGGCCACACACAACTCTAAGAAGCCTTCCACAAAGAGTAAGGGCTTTAATAAATGTGTGAACTTTGGGACACACTCGTGACTTGAATAAAAATATTCTGTTAGACGCTAACTGCATTTGGTTGTGCTGTACTTGTAAATAAAGTTGAATCTAATCTATTCTGGCACACATGTGCTGCGAGGAGAGTGCATTCTCCGGCCAACAACTGAGATTGAGCTTGCGGCCACCGACCGACCAATCATGAGTGCACAAGTCAAGGGTACACCACCCTCTGCCAGAACGCCAGGCACGTCGGGATTCAAACGCCCGCCCAGTATGGTACAGCTGCACTTCAAGGCAGTGACTTGACCACAGTGGCCCAACAGGCAACGGTTTATCAGGGGCAATGCGCTAACCGACATCGTTGTGGTAAACCGTTCCCGAGTTCACACACTAACCGACGGACAAACACCTACAATGGAATGGGAATTATAATTCAGGTCTCTGTCATTGGAGCTATTCATTTATGCAAATCCCTAGTTTGAAGCCATCCTAAACACATTAAGACTCAGTAATTAGTTGTGTTGAACTCCAGAGCTGGTAACCCTGGATACCCAACACTAAATGTTAAATATTTCTTTTGACGCCATAGAAACAATTATTCATCACAATATTTGCAGAACTTATGGTTCATTATAATGTGGTTCACTCAGTGTTAGCAGAGGGACATCCTATGTTGAATTCCTCGTGATGACAATTTTCAAATGGAGGAAATTGGAGATTTTATATGAAAGAGATATCACAAGAATAAACATTACTGTATTGCTTTTATTACAACAATTATACGTAGGTTTTATAACAACAACTTACAGGCAGAGATTAAGTAGGGTTTCCTAAAATCTGGGAAGTGTTGTTTTGGCCACAAGACTGAACAACATGAGTTTCAGTTTATCTTCAATCACTGACAAACTGATATATATAAAAGATGTAGGAGTCTACGAAACTTCTTAAGTAATAAAATTCCCAACTTAGCCAATATGCAAAATCAAGTACGTCATATCTGGTTGTAACAATTTTATGTGTAATGTCTCCCACTCACATAAGCTGTGATTTTTAGGAAAATAATATTGAATTTGTTGGGCAACAACATAGTCCAATCACAACGCTAAAGGGCTATACTTCACATGCTGCCTCACTGACTCTGACCTGGAACCAAGCAGGACAAATCATCCCGGCTTGCGGTTTTCGCTCAAAGCACCAACCTGTTTCTGATAAGTTCAGGTCATTTGATTACGTCGGCCACCATTAGCGCACTAGGACAAGGGGGGTCATGTGTAGGCTGTCTGTAATGGGTTTGGACTTTGTTGGAGCCGTCCTGATCTGGTCATTTCACAAGCACAGTGATGTTTATATGGGGTAATCAGTGGACAATTGTGCCCATAATGGCTAGCATCTGGCTGACGGGGAGACTTCAAAACCAGCCAGAAAACATCAGCGACTGAGCTAATCAGCTGGCAAAATTCAACCATTTCACACTGACCATATATCGGCTGAACATTTACAATGTATATACTTTTTTAATCGAATACTTGTTCTTAATAAATTCATTTATTTGAGATGAGAGACAGAGGAAAATAGTGATAGAAACAGAGGGAGAGAAAGTGAGACAACAAGGGAGAGAAAGATGTAGAAAGATAAAGAGAGTGATGTATGTGTGTGTTCTGCTTTGTATGTGTGTGTGTGTGTGTGTGTGTGTGTTTGTGTGCGGGCACTTTTTCTCCATTGCCAGTTCCGTCCTCAGCTTCTGGCAAACTCTGCGATTTCATAGTAATTGGCCGGGAAACTAACCGATACCCGGGTGTAATTGTTGATTCAACTCTGCAATGGAGATATGACCGTGTTTCACTTTTCTTTTGCACTGTGGTACGTGCTTTATCCTGAATCTCCTCTGGCCCTGCTGACCGGCCACCCGGTTTAATAGGCTCTGGAACTTAGTTTACAGCGAAGTTAGATGAGAACACATGACGTAGCTCCCTGTGGAGAAGAGAACATATGCATCCACGGAGGTGCACCAAAACATTAGCTGTCCAAAACATTTTTAGCCTACAAAGTACTGTTTTTTCCCGATCCTAAACTGATAGACCGTGCACCAAAAACTGATAGTGGTGGATATTCTATTATGATGCTGAGTTTTTCTTTGGAGAGATGAGTGCTATGCCAGGTACAGACATCTTGGGGAGATGAGTGCTTTGCCAGGTACAGACATCTTGGGGAGATGAGTGCTTTGCCAGGTACAGACATCTTGGGGAGATGAGTGCTTTGCCAGGTACAGACGTCTTGGGGAGATGAGTGCTTTGCCTGGTACAGACATCTTGGGGAGATGAGTGCTTTGCCAGGTACAGACATCTTGGGGAGATGAATTCTTTGCCAGGTACAGACATCTTGGGGAGATGAGTGCTTTCCAGGTACAGACATCTTGAGGAGATGAGTGCTTTGCCAGGTACAGACATCTTGTGGAGATGAATGCTTTGCCAGGTACAGACATCTTGGGGAGATGAGTGCTTTGCCAGGTACAGACATCTTGGGGAGATGAGTGCTTTGCCAGGTACAGACATCTTGTGGAGATGAATGCTTTGCCAGGTACAGACATCTTGGGGAGATGAGTGCTTTGCCAGGTACAGACATCTTGGGGAGATGAGTGCTTTGCCAGGTACAGACATCTTGGGGAGATGAATGCTTTACCAGGTACAGACATCTTGGGGAAACGTGTCATTCAAAGCAAAACGTTACACAACGTCTTAAATGTTGAGGTGAACTGGATGCATCCAAGGACTACCGATCAAGGAAAATGGCCACTAATGTTCAAACCATCCTACTGTTTAGATTCACGTAATGTAGTATTTCAATATAATATTTCAATACAATATTTCTTTTAACGTACCCCAGAAGTCAAGTCCATCTGTCTATTGATATTCTAGCTATTTACTACAGAAGTAAATGCATACCTCATGGTTAATGTGTATGCGTGAGCCATCCATTACAGCTACTCACATAAGTCTCCAGTAGCACTATACATCCATGTCGTCTATAAAAGCTGGGTGGAGTCCGTGACTGAAACCCAGTGGGTACCCATTCCCTAAATAGCGCCTTGCTTGTTTTAGGGTGCCGTTTGTGACACATTCAGTCAGCAATGAACTGATGAACGTTCTGTGCCTGTTACAGAAAAACAGGGTTTAGAAAGACACCCCCTGAGGGCTCTCTGCATGTCTATTATCTTTCAGCTGGATGTCTTTTCTGAAGTGGGCACTGGGGCTCAGGTGAGGGGCTAGATGCCTGGGAATGCAAAGCCAGTCACCAAGGGGAAATTACTGGAATTAGCATAATTGAACAAGCAGTTACTATTCATACCTGGCAACTGAAAAAAAAATTCTCGCACATATGCACAATTCACACAGACACACACAGGACCGTATCAAACCATCCCTCTCGGGTCATACGACCCTCTGAGAAGTCATGTGGTTCCTGTCATAAAGGTGGGCGGTGGTTGAGGACAATGAGCTGGTGCGCACTGGAAACCTTATCATCTCGGAGCACACTGCGACCCCTCTGTGAGCCCTGACCTGGCCCTGTCACACCGCGGACGTCACTATGACCAGGTTCCACTGTCCCATGTGTCACAGGAGGCATTGTGGCAGTGATTTATGTTCCCGAAGGAGGTAAACCTTTCTGGGTCTGCAACCGTAGTTGACTGAGCTAAGTCATAAAAGTGGAGATCAAATCACCTGGATCCATTTGTTCCAGGCTGTCTTGGGGGGGCGTGGGTGGGGGGGGGGGGGTACCTATGGTGCCGGGACAGCAGAGGAGTTGTACAGTGACTAACTGGTCTAGCCCCAGAAAAACACTAAGGCAACTGACATTTTACCAAGCCCCGGTCCCCCTTGGTTACAGGTGCTATCTACGACAACGTTTTCTTAGAGAGGCCAATTCAGTGACCACACACTGAAATCATCAAAGACTTATCCCTCATCAGGAGTCATTCAGGTAATCAATACAACTGCTCTACATGCTCTGCATTTCAACAATCACAACTAGTTAAATTATCTAACCATTCAATCGTTTTATTTTACTTTTATTTAAACAGAGAAATCAAGCCCAATACTAAGTCAAGCCAGGACAAACAATGCTGTTTTCCCTCAGTGTTGTCAGCAGTCGTCAGTAGGGAGTGTGCTCATTGTCTTCCATACTGGAGGGGCAGACAGACAGCAGTTAGGCACAAACCTCCCCGTTACCTTGTGGGAGCTCCTCTTACATGCCCCGCCTAATGGGACAAAGGTGAGAGGTGGTGGATTGCCCCTGCTAGCAGTTTCCAGAATGTTCCCTCAGCTGCTGGAAGCATCTTTGAACGCGCTCTCCGGGGTCCTGATCTCCCTCTGCTGGGGCGGCACGCTAGTGTGGCAGATGTGTCACTAGCTAATGTCGCCAGCTAACTGACACAGCTCAACCAGCCAGTGACATGAAAGGGAATGTCTGTAGCAATTAGTGGGAGGAGGGTATCTGTGGCGGAAGGATCACATGGTATCTTAGAAAATGTACATTTCTGCAAGATAAGAATTTAAGAAATGTTTATTTGCCATTGTGATCCTTAAAAAAAAATAGTGTCAATCTCAAGGAAACGTTTCTAGTGTGAATAGCCCCTAACGGCCGACCAGCTTCCAAGAGTGAGTTGGGGATGTGTTCTGCCAGTGACTCACCCAATATGTCCTTGTGTCCGTTTTCCCTCAGTGATCTCCTGGGAGAGTCAAAAGGGGATAATGCTTTGGATTTATACTATCGGCTCCACTATCATTCATTCTCGCTCATTTGAGATTGGTGGCCTTTTTAAGGTTAATTGCGCTGGCTAATTGCTCTCTCTCTCTCTCTCTCTCTCTCTCTCCTCGACTTGATGAGGTCTCTATTCTCAAACAACGTCATCGGTTGGCCGAAGCAAAATCTTCTCCGGCTACTTGCTGATAGGGCACATCGAATGTCCATGCAGTTTGTCCATGGGAAGTCTTGACTTTCTGCTGTCTGCAATCAATCAACCAATCAATCAAATGTATTTCTAAAGCCCTTTTTACATCAGCAGCTGTCACAAAGAGCTTTTACAAAACACTCAGCCTGAAACCACAAGGACCAAGCAACAACAATGTTGAAGCACAGTGGCTAGGAAAAACTCCCTAAGAGGGGCTGAAATTTAGGAAGAAACCTAGAGAGGAACAAGGCTCAGTGGGTTAACCAGTTCTCTTTTGGCTGTGCCGGGTGAACATTATAAGAGAACAAGTCGTAATAATTAGTAACTGCATTTGTCCAGAGTCTATAAATCCTAATCCAGGTCAGAAGCATGACCACATGGACAAGGACAGGGACAACTGGGTGGAGGGGGGGTGGTTATCAGACTGGCAGATGGAATCGTCCGGTATCATCTTGATCTGTAACACACCCAAGAGAACTTTGGACAGGGGCAGCAACAAATCTTTAGAGCCTGGACTCGGGAGGTGTGGGCCAAGACCTCATGTCCTCCTAAGTTTGAACAGAGCAGGAGACAAGAACATTTTGAGAATGCCTTCCTTAGATTTACAAGGTTTTAGAGTGGAGAAGGAGAACTGACCCTACTCCCCCCAGCACATTAATATAGCAGTTTAAATCCTTGGGCCTGAGACAGGGGGGTCCAGTGACACTGTGGGGTAGGCTCTGGACAGGGCCCAACAGGCAGGAAGTCAATCCACCCACACTGCCAAGCATCAACCAAGTCATCTGCAAACATGACAGTCTAAGCCTAGCTCAGGAAACCACCTGTTAAATTACAGTCTAAAGTTGGAAACCTTTCAAAAGAGTCTAAATGGGGTTTCTGATATTAGTTCTGCATAGGAAGTCAGAGAAAAATCCATAAAATGCTTAAATCCTTTATTTGACTTATATTTAGTTACTGTACAAGTTACCGCTTCACAGACAATACCAAGATAGAGGACTGCTTTTACCAAAGTAAATCACCACAATGGCAAGCACATAAAAGGATTGGATGGGGCACGCTTAAAAAACACTTAGTCATGACACACACGTCAGAGAATGGGCCCTCCATTTCTTCATCCTTCAATCGATCCCTTCATCTTTCCATCAATCAGGACAGAAGCCCCACTTGAAATTGCTCTCATGTCAAAGAGTATTTGCTTTGAAACCATCATGTTGAACTTAGTTTAATAGAAAAAACATTAGAAATATGAAAAATCACTCTTAGTAATGATATAATCCCCATAGAGGGGTTATCTGTCTGTTGTTAAGCCCTGAAAAGTGATAAAAATGGGGAGCAGCACAGCTGAGAAAACATTGAAGGAGCATGTTACACAATGTATTTTTCCATAAGACCTTATTTATTTTGTCCAAGTATGAATACATATTTACCCACAGACATCCAGTAACTATGGAAAGGCTGCCAACTCTATAGTGGAATTGTATGAATGTATGCTTGTTGTGTTTAGACTACCACAGAACATCTGAATGTCCATACACAGGAGCTCACGTTCTGTCAAAGCACGACAGTAATGAACCAATGTGCTTACGGTACTGTGTTGTATTCTGGATTGCGATGTCTATAGAGTAGAGGTAGGACCGGAAGTTTCTTTGAGATCGAGTTTGTAACCTGAACGATGAGGCCACATGGACTGTGATACTATTCAATAAACACATTAAAATGCTTTCTCTTTTGACTCTGGACGGGTGTGTACTTAAAGAAAGTGACCACTATACGAAGGATTTCTTACACTATATTGGATAAATCAATAATTAATGAAATATATAAATTCAGAAAAATATAATTAGCCTTTTCAAAATTGATTGACTGGTTACATAAAATGTACACATAGTAGTGTATATAACAGAAACATTCCACGTAGACACACCCTTTATTATTATACAGCAACGCAGCCTTTTTTTCCACTGAACAACAGGATACATATTACAGATGCACAAGCCTTGGGAGCAATGCCCCATGGGAAGCCAATGCATTAGGAGGTCTCTGGCTGTGCTGTCAGGAAATGTCCCGAGGTCCATCTAAGTGGTGCTTGACTCGTTCACCTCGCAACTGCTCCCCTCACACTGAACACCCAGGCGTACGTGGGCAGATCTCCACATCGGTCTGACGTCATCACAGTGACACGGAGGAATTTAAAGTACAAAGCCTTACACCTCCTCTATAATAAATAAAGACACAGTAGTGGAACATAGAGACACCCCCGGCCTCTGATAATGGGGACATGCCTCTGGTAATTTACTCAGTCAAGACATCAATGTTACTGAAAACAGATCACTAAATAAATAGAAACACACACACACACGCACACGCACACTCACACAGACACACAGACACAGGTGAAACAGGATTGACACAACTTCCAACAAACACACTTGTTGCTGGATTGCAGTTATGGATTAGAGGGATGTACACCTTAGGTCTGATGCTTGGGGAAGTGGGCGGAGCAATTCCTGCCTGGTTGGCCCTCCGGAGGCCCTGGACTCAATCCCCAATTATACTGTGCAACAATTTGTGCCGGAGGACTAGAGTCAGTCTGAATTAGATCCTTGTGGATCCATGGATGTTCCCTTAAATGTTTCTGGTATCCTATTGAATCTTAATAACAGGGTCAGAGCCCCGGGAACACAACAGTCTCAGCTCCAAGGTGTTACGCTGCTATATTATTGTGCTGGGGGATATGAGGAATGCACTTCTAACTTTTCTCAGTTTCCTCCAGTTTTACATTTTAGGAGGAGATGAGGTCCTCGTCCACACAAGCAGATTACCTGGTTTGGGGGGCCCGTTGCTGTCCCTGTCCTTGTCCACCTGGTCATACTTCTGACCTAGTCTAAAATCAAATAGCCTCTGGATTTAGCCCAGAGAAATTTATTAATTATTCCAATTGGACTCTTAATATCTCACCCGGCACAGCCAGAATATGACTGGTCACCCCTCTGAGCCTGGGTCCTCTCTAGGTTTCTTCCTAAAATTCGGCCTTCTTAGGGAGTTTTTCCTAGCTATTGAAATTCAACACTACTGTTGTTTGCTCCTTGGGGTTTAAGGCTGGGTGTCTCTGTAGTGAGAGACCTGGGAGCCAGAAATCTTTCTGATTGAGAGGGGATGAAATACTTATTTCACATTTTTAACATGTGTTTTTTTGTTGTTATTCTGTCTCTCACTGTTCAAATACCATAAAAATTATGGACTGATCATTTCTTTGTCAGTGGGCAAATGTACAAAATCAGCAGGGGATTAAATTTTTTTTTCCCCCACTGTACATTGAACTTATATGGCTCCTCTCTGAGAACCAAAGACGCTTTACATCAGGTACAGAACAAATAACATCGGAGGAGAGCGATTAGATAATACACAGACAAACGTAAAGAAAAGGACTCAGAGATGACACTGAATGAAGGGAAAGGGTAGGGGCTGGGGGCAGGCTTACAGATGAGGCTTGAGGCAGTGGATGAAGATGGCAGCAGATTCAAAGACACACATTGATTGTGGAAGAGAGTTCAAAAGCCTTGGAGCAGCTCTGGGGAAAGCCCTGTCTCCAAAACTCCGTAGCTTGGACTGGGGGATGATGAGGTGACCAGCTGTAGCTGAGCGGAGTGGCCAAGAGGGTTGGTAATGGGGAATAAGATCAGAGAGGCGAGGTGGTACAAGCTGAAGGAGGGCTTAATAGGTGAGCAGAAGAAATGAATTCAATCAGTGTCTTGCAGCTTGCTTCTTCGGGTTCCAGGTCGGATATCTGTACAAGCACTTTGTGTCAACTTCTGCAAAAAGGGCTTTATAAAATACACTAGATTGATTGACATGCAAACACCCCCCCCCACACACACACACAGAGACACAAAGACACACCATTCACACACCCATATAAACAGACATACACACACATTCACACAGCTAACTTGATCTGTTTCAAAAACAGCAACCCAGCTGCCACCCTTTTCAGACTTTTGATAAGACTTTGTATGAAGAATGGCCTAATCAAACCCAGGTGAAGGAGGGGCTCTGTAGGAAGTGACACAGTCCCCAAGGTTTCTGTGTTCCGGCCAGACAGACGCACCCATTCCACATGCGTGGGAGTCCCACTAAATCAGCACCACGGACACAGGAAGCTGATGAAGGGTGAAACGGGAAGCTTGTCACCTTGGAAATCACCAGAGTGACGTTTCAATGAGACACTCTGCAGACCCAACAGATGCAGTATGAGCCTCTACTCTACTTGACATGGCCTGGTCATTAAAGAAACTTTGAGTAAGGGCCTTCTCTGTAAAACACCAATATTGCCAGGCGAAGGTGGATGACTCGGGGGGGGGGGGGGTGTTATTAAAATCACAGAGCTCTGTTGAACTTGTGTATTATGGGAAATGAGCGTGCAGTTAGGGTCCCTTTCATGACAGTCATATATAGGTTGAACCGTGATGGACTTTCCACCTTGTGATACCCAACAACTATTGTTGGGTATAAATACTACCCAACACATATTTGAACTCAGTAGACCACAGTGTAGGCCGACTGGTGACCAAAGGAGTGCGATGGTTTAGATACTGAACCAGCCTGGCATCCCCAGAAGGTCACTCAGCGCGCTGATGGCAAGCTTGGAGATGTAGCAACCAAAGAGAAAGGGACTGTGTTTCTCCATGTTTCCTCTCCTGCGTCCTACATCTGAACTGTCTCCTGCCTTTTCTACGTCAAGCCACCCTGACTTCGGCGTTTCTTGCGGTCAAGTGTGCGGAAATAAATAAACAAAAGTTGAATTTGATTTTCAGTGGGGTTTTGTTGCTACGTCTGGGAATTTCAGTCAGTAGCTGTTACAATGTGTTGCATTGTCGACCAATGCATGCAAAGCATTTCGACAGCTGTCTACTGTTTATTCACAAGGCCGGGCAGAATGCACGTGTGGGCTTCGGTGTGACGGTTTGCTCAGTTTGCTTACGGGAAACTAAAATCAAGCTTGTCATTTCAAACGCGCAAGTCAACACAATAACGGCGAGTGGCCAATTAAAACTGTGACAGAAGCCAAACTCTAAGCTTCGCGTCACAGCAGCAGGTTTTCAAACACGCAGAGACTGATTCTGGTTAAGAAAGACATTTCCTGAACTGCTTAATTGAAATGGATCAATTAATGGGAATTTTAAAGAAACTGTTCATTATCTTGCCAAATTATGTATATTATTACAGAAATATCTATCTATCTAATTAAGAGACCACTGCAGCTTTTTCTTTCCTTTCCACAGTGAGTGAGGACAGAAGAGTTCAACTTCAGTGGTCTCTTAATTTTAACCCTTCTGTTCCTCACTCAAAACCTTCCTTTTTTGGAAAGGAAAGAGAAAGGTGCAGTGGTCTCTTAATTCTTTCCAGAGCTGTATATATATATATATATATATATATATATATATATATATATATATATATATACTCAATCATACCTATAGAGTGTGTACAACATCATAACGCAAAAAAACATATTTTACTGTAAGTCACCAGGTTATGATCACAGACTGCGTCCATTGGTGCTACAGGGCTTTCCGAGGTCGACAGAGAGGACATCAGCTGACCATACGTGAACAGCGACAGGCAGGGAGTTGTTTGACCATGCGAGGACAGACACAAAACACCGATGTTTACATGAACCCACACAGCTGACAGAAGGGAAATACATTACATAACCTTCTGAAGAGCACCTCCACCAACAGTCAGCACCAAATGACACAAACACAGTCTGGATATCTATTAGATGTGACAGTGGCAATATTATTGTACAAGCAGTCTCCATGCTTCACCAGCGTACCCTCCCTGAAAGTCAACACGATCAAACGGAGGAAAGGGGTCATGTGGATTTAATCCAAAACATTGTTACATGTAGCCCAGTGCTATTTCAAAGCCATCCGAGCTCAGATTGTGCAGGTAACCCATAGAAACACATGATCAGGTTTAAGGCGAGGTGAACCAAAGGTGACACTGCAACAGAAAACCAAATGTAACTAAAATCTTAATATCCGTAGCGTTTTTCCCAGGCGTCGTGGCCAAACGGACAGGATGTGAATGGCAGAGATAGCCTATTATTACTGTAAATCCTCAAAAACACGGCGTAGGAAATGATTTATGGTCATAAAGCCGCGCGGCGGGGAAAACGTGTGGATAGTGTTACCTTTTCTGTGTTTGTGAAACCGGCCTGGAAGGGTGGCGCGTAACGGATCCCTCAGTACACACCTATGGTTCTGCATAGGTTGGCAGAGGCAACTGTCACGTCATCACATAATTCAATCTGCACACATATACATACGAACACACACACACACACACGGTGATTAGCAAAAGCGCCTGGGTTCTGAGAACATTAGGCTTTAGAATGTTCATGCTACGATTCGTGTTGTTTCAGATCATGTTGATTTGGCGGATGGGAGGCGGGGCAGAGGGAGCGAGGAGAAAACACTGTGAAAATGGACGAAACAGTTGTATTGATTTTGGGTGGCACTTACATAATAAAAGTGAGCCTTTAGTTGATCCGAAGGATACACCGTGCTCAGGTTGTTATAGGGGGAGATCCCAAAGGTCTGGAAGGTTTAGTATACATACTGAGGGAAGCCTTCAGGAAGGGGCCAAACTGAAGCCTTGTCATTGACTCTGAGGGTTCAGAATGGCAGAGGCTGGAAGGGCCTCATGGACTGCCAGTTCGGTTGGTGGACGCTGTTATCCACGGCGACTTGGCGAAAACAAGACCGGATTTTTAGTGCCTTGTTTAAGGGCATACTGACTGATTTATTTTGCCTTTCTTGACTCCTGCTAGGCTACATTCCCAAATGTGGCATAATTAACACATCAACACACAACAGGGAAAGTGAAGGGCAGGGAATTGTCCTAAACACATCAAAGGATGAGATTTGGTTCAGTAGACACAAACAGTAGAAAGTTACAGAAACACATATAAATTCCTACACATGGTCATTCCTACTATGCGATGCCATTTGGACCACAACATTCTTGTTGCATTTAAATATATTTTAAGATTAAAAAAATTTGATTTCAGAAATACATATTGGTCAAACTCAGACAAATAAATCCTAATAAATTTGTGCGGATTGTTCACACCAGCCTATGTATATATTTCCATTCTGTTATGGAAATAAACACTACTACCTCAAAGAGTTAACAATATAAATTTGACATTTTACACATTAAATCAAATGTCACTTTCTTTCTTCAAATTATTATTGAACTATAATAAAACGTGTAATTTTCAGAACCAGAACTTTATTTTCACCCAAACATTCCTAAAGGGTAAACATCAACATAATTTGGTCAACATTTCTAAATGTTAATTGACCCATTAAACCTCTGCTAAGTTGACACAGAAATATGCACCATAGAAGCACTATATATTTTTACAACAGGGGAAGGAAGTATAACAAGGAGGAAATAAATACCAACAATTATAATGTACAGTGGATATAAAATGTCTGCACACCCCTGTTAAAATCACAAAAACCTGGCATTCTAACAGGGGTGTGTAGACTTTTTATATCCACTGTAACATAAAACATTTGTCTAAACATAAATAAAACATTTGTTTGTTATTAAAATAGCAATACGTATTTACATTAGTTATTCAATTCATACATTTTGAGCAATATTTCCATTCTGTTAGGGACATGTTCCAGTCTGTTCCTAACAGTAATTTCTAGTCTGTTATCCATAGTTCTGTGAGTGAGCAATATTTCCATTCTGTTAGGGACATGTTCCAGTCTGTTCCTAACAGTAATTTCTAGTCTGTTATCCATAGTTCTGTGAGTGAGCAATATTTCCATTCTGTTAGGGACATGTTCCAGTCTGTTCCTAACAGTAATTTCTAGTCTGTTATCCATAGTTCTGTGAGTGAGCAATATTTCCATTCTGTTAGGGACATGTTCCAGTCTGTTCCTAACAGTAATTTCTAGTCTGTTATCCATAGTTCTGTGAGTGAGCAATATTAATTTAGATGAATGATGATGAACACTTAATAATTTTCTATATAATATTGCCTAACGGTGAATATGTATGAGCAAGACATGAAACACATTACATCATTGAATATAAGAATATATTGAACCAAGCTATTTGTAGTTACTTATATTTGAGATTTTTTTCACAAAAAATCCTTTGTAAACTCTCTGATTATAATGTTAACGGGCATTTTCATTGAAGGAACACTACTACAAACAGAGTTGAAATGGATTTCAGAGACACAAATTGTCAAACATAAATATCATCATAAAAAACCCAAATTAAACTATGACCACAAAATATTGGAAGACGTTTAATGTTTTATTGGTTTATGCCTTAGAATCTCTCATAGAATTATAATTGATGATTAACTCCTCAGAACTTAGCAAGATGACCTAAAGAAGTTTCAAAATTCCATATACTTCCCCTTTGATATCTATATTATTGCATCTTTAAAGTTAAAGCCGTCTTCCCTCATAATTAGATATTCTTCACTATTTTTCACTAAATTATTATTGATATTTTCCTCGGGAACAAAATGGCACTGCATAGTTTGAATGGCCCTTCCTTGCACCACTCTTAGAGCCAGGAAAGCTTATGAAGTTCAACATTTGTGTCTATCCTTCGATGACTAATACAAAAATAACAAATTGTTACTGAGTGACATTTTTTGTTTTGTATTTTCTGGAAAATGAGCAATTAAAATGTTTGATGACTTCTCCAGGCTTAATCCATACAGTTAATTCATTATCACAAAATAATACCAGCGTCTTAAAACAAAAGAGGCCATACTGCCACACATTGACAAGTGAGACCCAGACCTGCTTTTAACCTCCTCAGCCCATTCACTATTTTACCAGGAGCAGAAAAACATCTTTAATTGAGCTGGGCAAAGAAACATCAACCAATTGTATGTAATCAGCTTGACTGACAGCGTTTGAAGCTCGATATTGGTGTGAAACCTCTGCCTTAAGTGAAAATACAAAGGAAGGCGGCACGGTCAAAATAATAAAAACAGATTGTTTTCACTTCAAAGCTGAAAGTCCTCCGATGTCGTCGTTGTAACATGACCACTCCATTTTCCCGCATTACGACGTTTCGAAAGTGAAGTGAATTTGTTTTGAAGGGTTCCGTCTAGGAAACACCACTTAGAGTGCACCTGTGCGCCACAGAGCTTTCACGTGCACACCAGCGATGGGAAATCTAAATTGACCTCCCCTTTGATAGTCCTTGTTTGCAATGACCGTCTCCATCAGTCATTGGCATCGAAGTTCTCTGCAGTTGTTACCCAATACGGAAATTAGCTAGCCGCCCATATTTTCACAGATTCCACTGATGCTTCTCTCCACTGTTTTCTCGAAACTTAAAACCGGCGCCCAATTTGGTATGACATCGCTCCAGCGGTCTGCCCTGGCCTGACTATCGGTTTTGGCATATTTTGAGGTGACTGATCCCCGGCCGTTTCCCCTTTTGACCCCCTGGCCCTTCATTCCCATCTATGATGGCTTTTCGGACAGAAGGGGACCACCTAAGACCAGGAGGTGTCACTTCCCTCTTCCATCTGTCTGAATGTTGGGGGAATGGTGTCCCTCTAAAAAGGTGTTCCCTTTGGTCCGGTTGACTTTGATCGGGTCATTTTGAAGAACTCTGGGAGACTCCAGTCTGCATGGTGTTGAAGGTCGGTGGTGGTTTGGTGGTGTGTGGTACAGATCGGCACACGTAATAAAGAGGATGGATGAGGAGAGAAGGGAACAGAAAGGGGACACTTTCTGTAAGGTTTGGTTATGGCCTATAATGTGTTTGTGTGGAGGCTGGGGGAAGGGCGAAGGGAGGTTCAGGATAACCAGTGCCGATAAGGCAATTAAAATGTTCCCCATTCAAATATACTTTCTTTCTCAAAAACATCTTAAAAGTGTGTGGCATAATATTTTTTTTCAGTGGAACGTGGATTCAAAACAGAAGCCATTCAGTGACAGCAAGCTCAACCTGCCGTTTTGAATGCTTAAGGCAAGTAATTTGGACTGCCATATATTTTACATTGACTAAGACAATCCTGGCCGCAAGTTCTTTAGTTATGATTGGCTCCCAGCTCCAGTTAAGAAGCCTATTCATTGTCTTTTCCAGGGTCTTATCCGTTAATGAGGAAAAGTAGTCTGTGAATCTTCACGACTCGACATTGGTTGTTATTGTACCTGACAGTGTTAAACTCAAGTGAAGCCACTCTGAATGCTCAATGCCACTACGCCCTAACTTGGAATTTTTTGTGATTTTCAAAAACAATTTTGACATTGGTATGTCATAAGAATATGGGTTAAAAAAAACGTAGTCCACAGTCCTTATTATTCTGTAACTTCATATGTGTCAAAAAAGCACACCCAGTGACATCGAACATAATGGTCAGCCTAAAGCTGATCTTTTCAGAAATTCTAAACAAGTTAAAAACAAAACATTAATTTTGAAGAAAACTGCTATGCCCTTAGAACTTCCAAAAATGATTATGAGTTACATCATACACAACCCCAAAGTGTCAAACAAAGACAGTAAGCAAAATAAAAGCAAACCTGTCTCCAACTGCCAACCTTTTACCACAAAGATATCCATGCCAAAATTACTTGTATGTATTCAGACTTCAATGTTTCCTGTGTGCTATAAGGGAGGAAGAGTTAAAGTTTTTCTGGACGGCCTTTCGTGTTTTACTTTGCATGAGAAAACCACAGGGTTCCAGCCACTAATGCCATTACTGGTTCTTCAATTGGCTTCCAGTGACATCAAAAATCTAACATAAGATAAAATCTAACAATACATACTGAACACAGATATAGTCATGTCAAACAATAATTTAGTACACCCCTGGAAATGGTTTTTTTTTTTTTTTTTTACACATTTAGACACATGGATAGTTGAGCTAACTGGCTACTATAGTAATCCCCTAGCTTAACTCTCACCTAAAATGGCTAAATAATCTATTAGAATCTAGGGTACCAAACAAATTAGAAAATCATTAGAGAGTAACTTGGGAGTGTCCAGCCTTCCATGAAGATGAAAACATGGGTTTGGTCTACATTACATTTCAGGAAGGAAGTAAACTTTGCTCTCAAAAGGAATATCAATATAAGACTGATGTTTGCCAGACAACACCTGAATATAGACTGAAACTACTGAAACATTGTGCTCTGGACAGATCGAAAAACAAAACACTGCCTTTGAGCAGTAGAACCTCATATCAACTATAAAGCACAGAGGTGGTGGCATTATGGTTTGGGGCTGCTTTGCTGCCCAAGGGCCTGGCCGACCTGGCCACTTATTGCTTGAACCATGAGTTCCAATTAGTACCACAAAATGGTTAATTTCTGTCAAAATGCTGAAGCGGAACTAAACATCTTGAAACAGGACAATGATCCAAAAAAGTAAAACTCGAACAGAACGGCTAAAATAGAAGAAACGGAGGTTTGTGGAATTGGCCAAGTCAAAGCATAGATTTCAATACTCTTTGTAATGTTGTTGGGGAGCAGGAAGTGCATACAAGCCCTCGAACATGACACACGTGAAGCAGTCCCTCCTAGTTAATGGAAAAGACTGATAAACAGTTACAGCTACCAGCTCCAGCCAAAGGGGAATGAACCAGCTACTGAAGCAAGGGTGCGAACGTATTTGTTCTGCACCAAAAATGAAATTGCGCCAAATGTGCTGTCATTGCCAAAAGTGCAGCTTACGCCCCAAACTGGCCTTAAACTGGGGTCCTTGGCCGTGCTACACACACGACCCCCCTACTTAACATCAGTCCAAAGGTTTAAGTCATGCAGAATGTATCAGTTATATAGCTGCGTCTGCGACGTTTCAAGTTTACTGTGGAGTGAGCTTACAGTGTGTCATTAACTGTGTCACACTAGCAAGCGAATGATTTAGGGCTCATTTCCACATTTAAAATGTATGTTATGCAGACCTAATTTCACCGCCAATGAAGGTGTGGACAAATAGGCCTTCATTCCAACAACAATAATATTGTAATCATTTAATAATTGCATACATTAATGATTTCATGAGTGTTATCATACCGCTAATAATTGTATTAACTTTCAATGTATTTATTATATACGTATATGTCTTGCATACATCTGAGAGTATCTGCTAAGTTATTTAATATTGGAATGATGCGATGGTGGCTTTACTGGTGGCCGACGTGAGTGTATCCTTGGGATGTAAAAGCAGGAATTGTACTAAACAAATGGGATTTTTTGAACAAACCTGGCGGACAATTGTAACAAATACAGTCCATTACAATGCGTAAAATCTGTTACCGTCTCCAGAATGACTGTTCTGCATCACCATGGAAACGTTTGAGTCACAGTAATGGGCATGAGTTGCAAGAAGTACCCGTGACTTTATCAGCCCGGCTGCCAGGGTTCCAGCTAGGGTCCAAGCCTGCTCTTCAGATCCGTATTTCTGGGGCAGGGCAAACACGCCGCCCGGCACCCAAATCATAGCACTGCCCTGATTGTGCTTTTGATGTCTCATTAGGGGACGTGAGGGAAAACTTTTGGAGAACCGAGGGAGTGCGAAGGAGAAAAATAACATTTTGCCTTTTTACCACAGAAAGGGGTGTGGTGGGGGCGGGGGTGGGGGTGGGGGTGGACCCTGAGAGGACTCCGTTTCCTGACTTTCCGCTGGACCACCTAAAAGCGGCCCCACAAACGCAGCGCGCTCTGAGAAAACTCTCCTCTCTCAACCCGGTCGACGCCCTCCTTGCCATGTGCTCATCATCCTTCTCTTCCTTCCTCCCTCCCTTCCTCTCTCCCTCCCTCCCTCCCTTCCTCTCTCCTTTCCCTTCCCTTCGTCCGTCTCTACCCTACAGGAGTACAACTCAAATAAGCCCTGGTACGGCTACGCGTTCACTGTGGCTAACACTGTATGACAACGTTGTAGCAGGCGCATAAAAAGTCTGTCATTCGGAAATAGCTCATGTTAGTTCCAAGAAATGTTTGTGTGAATTGATACGAGGTACTCAGTTCATTCAATTGTAGAAATATTTTCTGATTGGAATACAATCATTGGCCATTTGGCTTACTCAGTATTACGCAGGTCTCATCGGATTGGTGGGTCTGTCACGCCACATTATCCAGTAATCAATACCCACTGTCCCTCTCATGTGCATTGGGATCAGAGAGCATTATGGGGAAGTGTACCAAGTTCCACGTGTAAATGAGTGAGATACAATACCGTCAACATCATCCTTGCAGTTCTTTTCTTAGAACAGAAGAGGTCTGTGTTTATACTGTGCAGATGGCTAATCTAACACGGCCCCACGCTCTCACAAAGAGAGGTCCAAAACTAACATTATGAAATGAACAGCACAAATTACTATAAAAATAGAGGACTGCTTTAAAATAAACCCAGCTGATTTTGCATTCCCTGAAATATTAGTTCATCTGAAACTTTTTCCCTCCTTTTTCTTCTCTTTCCCCCCTCGGTGAAAAATCAAAAGTCAACACTAGCCGAGGTCTGTGTTTTTCCGTTGGTAAATGACCGGGGTAACATCCCTTTCCACCCAAAGATCAAAGGCCTCAGCAAACGCAAGGCCCATAAAACACCTTCAGGACACCTATGCCAAAACGCTCCCGTCAGGCGGTAGAAAGGATTGTCCGGTAGCAGGGGTCACTTTTGGTGATCCACGTTTATCCCCAGTGAATAATGTGTAGGTCTGTGTTGGGTCCCAGAGCGAATGACGGGGCCAGGAGTGTAAAACTGAATCCCAGCAGGCAGAATGCCCTCATTTTTAAGAAGCTAAAACCAATTGTTTGATAAAACAGTGACAGACACAATTTACACTGGTTTCATGCTACGAATGAAAGCATCACTTCTCCATCAGGTGCACCTGTTCCGAGTTTAGGTGGAGGAACATGCACTCTGACTGAAAGACTTTCGGAGTTGCACTTGGGACATCTTATCTTTTTAAGCCACTGTTTTTGTTACTTTTGTCGGAATGGAACAGAAATGGGTAGCTGCTGTCGTTATACAATCAAAATATATTTTGGATGCAATCATAACAACAGTGGCACCAGGAAAAATTGTTCGGCTGAGATTTATTTCAAAACTGTCAAAGCAATATATTTTAGTTATTTACAATATTCTACATGTGCCCAAACACATGTTATTCCACAGTGACAAAATATCAGTCAGGTTTAACAGGTATTAGTTGTAGGTTTTAATTAACTACCCAAAAAGTGTTCATATGTTAGTTAGACCTTTTGAAAGAAAGCTGCAATGCGGGCTAGATTTGATTCGGGCCATACATGTGAGGCTGTGCTTGGAGAGCTGTACAGTTGGCTGGTTTCCATTCTTTCCTTGAAGTTAGTGTCTGAGTTTAGACCAGAAAAACCCAGAGTGTGGAATTCCTAGCTCATAGACGAGTGTAATACGATCAATTAAAGCCACAGTCCTGAATTCAAACCCAGTCAGTAACAGTTTTGTTAAACATGGCATCGGAGACATCTGTCATGTCCACAAAGTGGAAGAGATATTTGCCCACGACTAACTTCCCACACTAAAATATGCTATGGTATTTTAGCTCCGTCTGTAAAACAGCAAGCCCATTAAAACAAAATTGACATCTGATTTATAAACATGTATATTATAATTATATTAAAAAATATTTCTTATAAAATGTATTAGATCATAAGTAAACAATTGTTTACACCAGATATGTTGACCTAGCATCATGATATACTTTCACAACGCAAATTTGTGTTCACTGTAAACAACACATTTTAATCAATATGCATCAGATACTATTACCCTCCTTGTTTAAATTGAATAGCACCTTGTTGTTATGATGTGTCCCCAGTAACACATTGGGCGCTCTCTTTTAAAACCAACACAGCATTGTTCAACCTCTGTGATTCACTATTAATCATATTAGCATTTGATTATTTTCATTTGTTATAAAAAAAAAAACAACTATAGTAAACAGATGAAATTAAGAAATGCACGCTTTTTTCTATTCCCTCCGCTCTTCCAGCTTTAAGAACGCCAGGGACTCGGAGCATGACTTAAGTGGAAGGAGTATCATGTAGCTAGCCTGTCTGCTTCGCAAATGAGCTTGGTCTGTTTGCATGTTGCTCAGCTACAGAACAAGCAGTGCCATGCCGAGGGCCTTGTGCAAGACAGTTGGAATAAGGTTACAATATGGTTACGTTTTCTACCAGATACAGCTGCAGTGGAAAAGGCTTAGTTGTTTCCATCATATCGCACAATTCAAATAAAATGATCCGATGCTCTGAAAACGTTAGCATTGCACATTTTCTGCTGCTTTGTAATGGAAAGGAATTGAGGTGGGGTGAAACAGGAAGGAAAAGTGTTAGCCTCACATGTCCTGAGTGGTGGAGTATATTTAATGTCACTCTTCAGCCTCTTCCACCTGTAGACACTACCAACCAAAGTCCACCAAAACATCACAGAGTACAATCCAACATGGAATCATTGATGCAGAAAGAGAGGTTGAAAACACCTTACTTTCAATATTTGGCCCCATAAATAAAAAGCAGGAACTGCAGAACCACCAAGTGGCCCAGAAGTCCTCTGGTATTTGACCCACCAACATGGACATTGCTGGGCTGTTTCCCACATTACCTGTGCATCAAAATAATACAACTCCATTTCCAAAAAAGTTGGGACGGTGTGTAAAATGTTAAGAAAAACAGAATGCTATGATGTGCAAATCATTTGAACCCTATATTCAATAGAAAAAGAGCACAAAGACAACATATCAAATGTTGCAACTGAGAAATGTAAGGCATTCTATAAAAATATATGCCCACTTTGAAATAGATGCCAGCAACAAGTTTCATCCAGATACATTTCTGTACGCAAGGGACACGGCCAAAAACCAGTATTGGATGGTATGGGGGTGCATATGTACACATGGCTTGGGTGACTTGCACATCTGTGAAGGCACCATTAATGCTGAATAATACATACAGGTTTTGGAGCAATATATGCTGCCATCCAACGTCTTTTTCAGGGAATGCCAAACCACATTCTGCATGTATTAAAACAGCATTGCTCTGTGGTAAGAGTTCGGGTGCTAAACTGGCCTGCCTGCAGTCCAGACCTGTCACCCATTGAAAACATTTGGTGCATTTTGAAATGAAAAACCTGACAAAGGTGTCCCCAAACGGTTGAGCAGCTGAAATCCTGTATCAAATAAGAATGAGAATACAATTCACTTTCAAATCTACAGCAGTTGGTTTCCTCAGATCCCAAACAATTACAGAGTATTGTTAAAAGAATAGGTGTCACACCACAGTGTTAAAAATGCCCCTGGCCCAACTTTTTAGAAACACGGTGCTGGCATCAAATTTGAAATGTGCATTTATTTTTCTAAAAACAATAACATTTCTCAGTTTCAACATTTGATACGTTGTCTTTGTACTATTTTCAATAAATAGTACAAAGACAACATAGCGTCCCAACTTTTTTGCAATTGGTACAGGTTTCATACCACTATTCGGCCCAATGAACAAAGCATACCAGACAGATTTTTATTTCAAGAGATTTTAATACAATTCTTGTTAACTGTTGTACATGTGTGATTGCTTTTTTTAACATGACATTGCAGATATTTTGTGGGGGAAGTTCACTTTAAGCCCCCTCCTTCTGAACATAATCTCAACACATCGCTAATTACACTAAAATATTTTTTACAAAATACAATTAAAATTTTTTTTTTGGTCAGCTGAGGTGGCTTGAGCATCTTTTTCGGATGCCTCCGGAACGCCTTCCTGGGAAGGTGTTCCGGTCCCGTCCCACCGGGAGGAGACCCCGGGGAAGACCTAGGACACGCTGGAGGGACTATGTCTCCCGGCTGGCCTGGGAACGCCTCGGTGTCCCCCCGGAAGAGCTAGAGGAAGTGTCTGGGGAGAGGGAAGTCTGGGCATCCCTGCTTAGACTGCTGCCCCCGCGACCCGGCCCCGGATAAGCGGAAGAAGATGGATGGATGGATGGACAATTACAATTCTTGGGCAGAAATTGAAAAAAAGGAAGAAAAACTTGAATAACAGAGAACAAGTAAACAATACACAAGACGAGAAACCGGCATTAAGCACTGAGTGTATATGAAAGGCAGACTAGATGGTGTACATGAGGTCAAATGTCAGCCCATAGAGCACAGTCCACGAGTGGCATCGTAGCATAGTGGCCTAGTGAGCGTTGGACCAATTAAGAGAAGGTGTGCTGGTTCTAGTCCCTGTTCTGATCCAGACTATTAACCCTGATTGCTCCTTGGTCAATGTTGCCTCAGTTTTTTGTTTGATTTCTTCAGGTGTCTAATAGGGGTCATCGAGGGGTCAGATCACTGATCCATAACATGTAGGTAGGTCAACACTCCTCTCACTCTTTCTTTCTCTCTCTCGTTCTCCCTCTCTCTAAAGTGATTGCCAGCTGTATGAATTCAGACTCTGCTATGGTTACAGCCGGAATAAAGCTCAGTGTTAAAATCATTATGGCGCCACTGATGAGGCTCTCAAAGTTACTTCCACTCGGGAGACATTCCAGGTGTTCTGTCGTTCCCTTGGAAATGTTTAATTATAGCCCTATCTTATTCTGTAATTTCATTTTCTTTCATGTTGTATTTCCCAGAAGAAAGGTGATTCACTGAGTAACAGACCGAGGGCCATACTGTGCGAGCGTAGCTACTGTTGTGTCGTACCATTAAACAGATTTTGGAAATTGGTATAAAATGATTCAGGAGGTTCAGGTCTCCAGTGTTATGGGTATCATTATGTTTATAACAGAATTAGTAGCTTGCTCAGGTCAGAAAACGGACATATGGCCTGCTGGTATGTACAATTTCATTCTAATCTCATTCTCTGAATAATCAAATGTTGAAATGTCGTAATGAACGTCATGAACTGTCATCAACATGCCCACGGGGACCACGAGTCATCAGTCCCACTGAGAGGGACGGGATTTCCTCAGTGTGGAGTAGGCAGTGGATCGACAACGTGCCATCTAAGATGCGGGTTCTCCAAACGTAGAGAACGGTTCACAGTTGTGCCGGACAGCCTTGGTGGCGCCCATCTATGTTTATCTTGCTAAACGCTCTCCGTGACCTCACAGCAGCACACCCCAAAACAGGGTACCCCCCACCAGGGGTGTGTATTGGGGGGGGACATTACGTCAGGCTGTGTAGCTGGAGTGTGTGTGTGCGTGTGTGTGTGTGTTGCGCTGACTCAGGCTGACATCATGTTGCTCTTGCATCCGCCTGATCACAACCATCTAGCTCGCCCTGGGTCCCCCCCTCCCCTCCCACCTGATTGCTTTCTTCTTGGGGCTTTGGGGCCTCATCTGTCAGCAATCATCGACCCTTCAAGCCCCGGCCAGGCCCATTGTTCAACAATTGGCTCCACCTGCCTGCAATCTTCTGCATCGGCACAAGGCACGGTTCAGAATCTGGTCCATCACCGTCCGCGCTCCCCCTCCCGATGCTAATCACCTGTTTGTTGTGAGCGTCTCGGTTCCTGCTACGTGTCAGGAGACACTGCCACTTCAGTGGAGATCAAACGGGGGTAATGTTTTTAACTGGAACCTGGGCAGGCTGGCCTGTGGTAGCAGCACTGGGGCTCTCTGAACTCGGGTCTTTGGTTTCTGTTGTGGCAGAAGGTCCGTTAACCGCTGTTTGACTTGGGCAGGTGCTTACCAGAACTGAGTAACAGCACCTCAAATGTTTCTACTGCTTGAGTTCCTGCACCTCTGTTAGTTCAAAGGTTTCACACAGCTCTTGCGCCTGAATATAAACAGCACCTATTTCAGTCAACCACTGCCAAAGACTCTGACCAATAGTATGCGGACAAAACCATGCTAACACACTTGGGCACTACTTATGTACAGTAGTGTGTGAAGAGTATACAGGAATGTGTTGAAACCAGGTGATATTGTTGGTTAATATTATTTTAGCATGTTTTACTAGGTAAGCTGACTGAGAAACGTATTCTGATATACAGAAAGAACCTGGGGCGTATTTGGGGTTAACTAAAAGACAGAGCAACAGATTATTCACCTTATCAGCTCAAGAATTCTATCTAGCAAACTTACAGCTACCGGTCAGTTGCTCTAACTGCTATTGGCCTTTCAACAACAACATAAAAAAAACATACATTTCAGAAAAACGAGGTCAACGTGTCCTTAACTAACATAATATCAAACACATTTTAACCATACAAACTATATCAATGTGTTGGACACATAGCAAAGAATACAGCAAACGCTCTTTCAAGGAAACAAATCTCTCCAGCCCCAAACTCACAGGCGTTATATTCCATTAACTGACTTGACAAAGGGGCCACGTCCTCAAACCAAAACCAAACCTCTTATCACAAAAGAGTGTGGTGTCAGCCGAGAACATGTGGTTGTAGGGTTGAGATGTGTTGTTTTAAATGAGCGGTTTTGGATGAGCTTTCACAGGGACTGACGTGTCTCACCCTGGCTGCCTTTTAAATGTTGCACGGCACAGTTTTGGTACATGTTGGGGAAGGATGGCGATTATTTTGGAGAAAAAATATCTTCACAGTTCCCAACACTGAGTTCGACAATGTGCAAATACAGCCACATGTGTAACTGCAAATGTAGTCACAGTATATAAAACACCCACTCCTTCAGTCCAAATGCATGCTACATAAAATCACCAAAAAAATAAAATACAGGAGCTTTGTCCTGATGTTGTATTATAACAAAACAGGGGAAACACTGACTGAAACAAATATGAGGAAAAACATGGAGAAGAACACACAGTAATCTTAATGGATCTGTTTTTCCTTCGGTTCACTGGCAGCCGTCATTCATATTACACACATGAAACCATGACACAGTTCTACTCTACAAACCCTGAAGGAGAAAGGCCATATCTGAAGCTGTCGACTTTCCCACATTTTATAATAGCAAATCGTTTATTTCTTCGCTTTGGAGAACACGGTCGTCTCGGTGCCAAACGAGTAAAGCATGAAATAATGAGGAAAGCGTTATTCATAAAACTAGCATACCATCTGGGAGTGGTTGCGGAGGACAGAGCTTCATCAGGGGTCCTTGGCAGTGCCCGTCCACTGGGGCTACGCATTCTTTCCAACATCCCCGAGCGAAAAACAAAACAAGTGTTTCGGCATCACTACAGGATCACTGGGAAACACCGCCATAAACAGATGCCTCGAGGAATTCCAGTGGAAAGTTACACAGTCACCGCTGGAGGACCAGCTGAGGACACCCCCTTTTCATGTGGATTAGCGGGGCCCGCCAGCCTGCTGTTAAAGCCATAACCAGAAAGGCTAGGGGTTTTTACAGGTACAATGGTTTTGATTTGGCACAGATCAAACACGGGGGGTGAGGGGGTGGTGGGGTGCGCGGGGGGGGGGGGGGGGGGTTGGGGGGGTCAATATTGCGAACTGGCATTTACCGTTTTATTTCTAGACACGCAAAGCCTCCAGCTGGGGATGGAGGAGTTCACGGGCCATTTAAAAAGGTTGAGGCTCAGGACTGGTTTTGGGATCAGCGGCGGCAGGGTGAGTTCAGGGGGTAAGGAGGAGTTGCCCCATCGATGGTTCTTTGGCCCGTTTGCACCCTTCAAAGAACGAGGTCAAGCACATGACTTAGTTTTTTCGGCGTTTAGATGATATAATCTGAACGTTAGCACGATTGTCCTGAATATGCATTTCATATATCATGTAATTACAGGGTTGTAATATTGTATTCAAAACTGTCATAACTCCATGCAGTTCAATCATCAATCACTGCAAATCCCTGCAAATCACTGCAAATCACTGCACATACATTTACACCAAGTACATTTGTTAGAATTAAAAAACTCTAAACTGCGAGTTGTGAGATAACATTTTGATACACAGAATCTACACAAAGCTGACCTACAATTGCAGACAATAAGTGATGAGCATTTTAGATGTTGGGATTTGAGCAGTAAGTGAATAGTTCATATGGACTGTCCAATTGGTCTGGATAAAAAGAGATATACAGTGGATATAAAAAGTCTACACACCCCTGTTAAAATGCCAGGTTCTTGTGATGTAAAAGAACGAGACAAAGATAAATCATGTCAGAACTTTTTCCACCTTTAATGTGACCTATAACGTGAACAATTCAATTGAAAAGCCCCAAAGCTCTTGGTAATGTCTCTGTTGTGCCATATTTTCTCCACTTGATGATGACTGTCGTCACTCTGTTCCATGGAATATCTAATGCTTTGGAAATTCTTTTGTACCCTTCTCCTGACTGATATCTTTCAACAATGAGATCCCTCTGATGCTTTGGAAGCTCTCTGCAGACCATGGCTTTTGCTCTGAGATGAAACTAAGAAAATGTCAGGAAAAGCCTTCTAGAACAGTTGAACTTCATTTGTGATTAATCAGAGTCACTTTAAATGATGGCAGGTGTGTAATGACTTCTATTTAACATGAGTTTGAATGTGATTGGTTAATTGTGAACACAGCCACATCCCCAGTTATAAGAGGGTGTGCAACCAGGGTATTGTAATGTTTTCATTTTTCATTTTCCCCCCTAGAAGATTTCAATTTGTTTTTCAATTGAACTGTTCACATTATAGGTCACATTAAAAGTGGATAAAGTTCTGACATGATTTATCTTTGTCTCATTCTTTTACATCACAATAACCTGTCATTTTAACAGGGGTGTGTAGATTTTATATCCACTAAGTTGAGTTTTGAGTGTATGACAAACTCTTCTCCCATCTCAAGAGACCATATCTCAGGCCTCCATGACAAGGAGGATGAAAGTGTGTTGCGTGTAACAGGGAGGGGGATGCTGAATAAACTCTAAGCTATTAACTTCTTCAAACATCTCTGGTGTGTCCATTGATAACGGGGTTGATGTGTGTTGTTGTGGAGTTATTGTAGATGCTCATTGTAAACATCAAGTAAAATGTTCTTTTTGATTAATGGGCCTACACTCTGCTGTCCTACCTTCCTGGTGAAGCCGGTTCCACCATCATCTGGCCAGGAGCCTCCCTCCAGTAAGGGTGGGACAGTGAGTAGGCCGGAAGTGCTGAAGCAAAGAGCTTGGGTATGGATGTACAGTTCAACCATTGCTTTACGTTAGGAAGGTGGATTCCTCCTTGCTTTCGCTTTGAGGTGTATTCAGTTTTCTGTGGTTGCTCCAACTTGCTGGCCCCAATTCATTCCTGTAACTCTGTAGACAACGTGAGTCCAAGCAATTCTCCAAGCCCACAACTTTTCACATGAAAACATGGTTCTTATTGTGAAAGGGCAAATGCTGAAGGGGCTTCAGAAAACCCCCAAAGTAACACAATGACAAGGCCTTTACAATGAACAAGGGTGAAAACACAGGGGTATACCGTATCTGGGAGACACACGGACCGGCGAATGTGCATCAGTCCCTCGACCAGAACCGACTTCAAAGTGGTGTCGAGGTCAGAGACCTGGGTATTGTGACACCATCGCGCCTCATGGAAATGGACCTGCCAGATAACCCCCGGTAGGTTTACTGCATATATGATTCCAAGCATTGTGTTGCACCATCCGTTTAAGCCCCAACGTGTTCGCCTATTCATCGTGTTTATCTTTGTCCGCCACACGGCCCACTGAAAACGCTGCACTTCACAAAGGCCTCTGATGCTGTTCCACGATAGGTCAGTGGTAGGTCCACTGTCCCTATCGCACAACATGAACCAGTTTTGTTCTTTTTTTTTTCAGAATCATCTGTTCTCCACCCTCCTGAGCAGATGTCACTGCTCTGTGTCTGATCTGGTCGGATGTTCGCATCAATGAAAGGTAGCACATATAAATGTCTAACTGTCGTGTTTCTGTAGCACTGTAGCCCCTTCAACCAAGATGAAACACTTAGCATCATTTTCAAAGCCTTCCTGGAAAAAACTAATATTTTTGGCCCCTATTCCCTCAAAATGTCAGTGAATTAAAAGTATCAATAAACTAAAATAGGGTTAGGGTTAGTGGGGCTAGGGTTTGAGAGTTAGGGCTGGGGTAAGGGGGTTAGGGTTTGAAGGTTGAGGTTAGGGTTTGGGGGGTTAGGGTTACCAAAAACCAAAACGTAGGGTTACCAAAACCAAACGTAATGTATGTGAGAAAGGCGATTGAAAACTGCTCTTTAACACAGCACATCTGTTGATAGTGAGGCTTTGTCCTATAAAGACAGGGTTGCCCTATTTATAGGCTGTCAGGATTTGTTTTTTTAGGGCCTCTTTCGTTACTTAGCTTTCCAACTGTCTGCTTTTTCCAACGTGTATTGCCGAGATTTCCGACACACTTTATTGTTACCCTTTATAACTCAACTATTTGTCTTCTCATTATTAAAAACAGATTTCTACCCAAGAGATTTTCCTTGGAAGCCAATGGTCGATTCCATTAGCAGGCTGGTGCTAATCTCAAATGCGTTATTTAAAACAAGGGATACTGGTTTCAATTAAACACAACGACAGACCAAGGGGATGAACTATCAAGGGCTCCAGCTAAATGAGAACTGTCACATGCCAAGAGTCACCTCAGACCATGTTAATGTCAACACAGAACCCTCCAACTGTCTCTTCGAAATGTGACGGTTCTATTCAGAAGTGCACGCGGTGTTGTGATGCATGCAACAGTAGCAGCAGGACGCAAAACAACTTCCTGTTGCTGTTACCAATTAAGAGCACACATTTTCTCAACTCCTCCATAAAATACATCAATTAAAAGCATGATTCATTATTTCCTCAGTGCCACCGTTGCCTGTTAAAGGGGTGAGAGAAAGACATGGAGGGCAACACAGCTGGCCCACAGCTAACAGATAAAACCAAGATGGAAAAACACCAAGAACCACCGTCTCACCACAGAGTGCCATCAGTCACACGGCCTCAGCTAGCACAACTGTCAAAAGCTGCCAGGAGTGACATTTAGTACATGTTTATTTATTCACTGTTGACAGGGAAATATAAGAACAACTCTGACCCCCGATGGAATTTGGTTTGGGGTGTGTTCAGAGACCTTACTTTTTGGATTGGAGGATTGAATGAAACAAGTTATCACAGTCCAGTATGTGTAATTTCAACCAATGACCATCCATCCGTTCTTCCACGGAGAATAACCATCTAGGCAGGGTAGAGTGGGATATTGAGAAACATTTTCAACATTCAGCTTTAAGGGAAATGAAAGTGTTGTGTATCCATAGGGATAATTAAAATTATGTAAACATACTGGCTATATTGAGAATTTGGAAAAGATGAAAATGGGGACTAACATTGTTCTTATTTAACTATATTGTCAGGCATTTATAAGATTTGTTGGGTAGAGACAGTGCCGAAACATGGAGTGTGGTTGCTGAATGGGCTGTGGGATTCAAACCGTCGCTACAGCAGAATATGTGCAGTAGAGGCAGTGTCTTTTACCATAGGAATTATACCCCTGGACCACTCTTTTATCCTCTATCAACACAGTCTTAAAATAAATACCAAGGCTGTGTTCACACACGTTGCCCATTCTTTTGGTCTTTTGATCAATCACATCAGATCTTTTCTCATCAGATCGTAGCTGATCATGTTGGTCAAAAGACAAGTCACCAAAAACATTTTGTTAACAGTAAATTACAATATTTATCAATAGGGCTGAAATCCCAAAGAACTGTGCAACATTCAAAATGAGTCAATCTTTCCTTTAAAACATCAATGGTTTGGACACAAGCATCCTGTAACCTATTACAAAACACAGTTATTTTACTTTGTGAAAATATGCTTTTTGGACCAAACTCGATTACCAGTTTTCCCTCATAGATTTTTCCTTTAGCAACTCCATGAAAAGATGACATCTTCCTAAATATTTGGTCACATGATTAATTTTGGGTATGATTTCTTAGAAACAAGGGATGGCTGAAAAAACCTTTTGGCATACAGTACCCCACTCTACCCTATTATCGTACTGTAAATCTAGATGCTTGTCAGATTTCCTTAAACAACGCTATGTGGAAGTGTTTGCTTGTTATGGTTACGGAGAGGGGAAAGCGGTTATTGGCTTCAGAGCGTTACTACACTTTCATTTTGAATGCAAATTTCACTCCCTTGCATGTAAATTGCGGGCAACCCTGTTCTGGGTTGAATTAGTGTTTACGCAATTTGAGACAGAAACTTTGCATGGGAAAACAGAATCCTCGGGAAACTCACTTGAATGTTTAATATATTAATCGTAGGTAAGTGGTACAATGTGCATGGGGGCACAAGGAAAGAACTCCAACGTTTAACACTCTGCAGTGTTTTGTTTGCATGGTCCAATGTTTAACACTCTGCAGTGTTTTGTTTGCACGGTCCTTGTGGTGATGCGTGTCACCAAAGCAAGCAAAGACAGAGCCGAGGGAACACCTCAGATGCCCAGTGCCACCAGCCCTGGAGGGAGAGGGGAGGCACATTCTTCCACCCCCCCTTCAAGGGAAAAAATGGGGGTGGGGGGTTGTTTTTTAGGCACTGCAAGTGGAAATCCCAACAGCGAGCAACCTCCTAGCTGAGCCCATAACAGGCAAAGTCAGTAATTGTTGTGCTTTTCTTTTGGGGGATTTGTTGGAGCAGTTGCTGGGGCCTGATGAAAGTAAGTGTGATGGGAAACCCCTAATGCTTTGGGGTGGGAATGCTCCCTGAAGTTTTAGATTCACAACAACAGAACAGAAAGATAATGAAGAAAGATCAGTGAGCCAACCATGCACTGAAAGGCAACAGCTGTGCTGTATTTATGTATATATATATATATATATATATACACATACAGTGGGGAGAACAAGTATTTGATACACTGCCGATTTTGCAGGTTTTCCTACTTACAAAGCATGTAGAGGTCTGTAATTTTTATCATAGGTACTCTTCAACTGTGAGAGACAGTATCTAAAACAAAAATGAATTTTATTGCATGACATAAGTATTTGATCACCTACCAACCAGTAAGAATTCCGGCTCTCACAGACCTGTTAGTTTTTCTTTAAGCCCACCAGTTCTGCACTCATTACCTGTATTAACTGCACCTGTTTGAACACATTACCTGTATAAAAGACACCTGTCCACACACTCAATCAAACAGACTCCAATCTCTCCACAATGGTCAAAGCCAGAGAGCTGTGTAAGGACATCAGGGATAAAACTGTAGACCTGTACAAGGCTGGGATGTGCTACAGGACAATAGGCAAGCAGCTTGGTGAGAAGGCAACAACTGTTGGTGCAATTATTAAAAAATGGAAGATGTTCAAGATGACGGTCTCCCTCTGTCTGGGGCTCCATGCAAGATCTCACCTTGTGGGGCATCAATGATCATGAGGAAGGTGAGGGATCAGCCCAGAACTACACGGCAGGACCTGGTCAATGACCTGAAGAGAGCTGGGACCACAGTCTCAAAGTAAACCATTAGTAACACACTACACAGTCATGGATTAAAATCCTGCAGCGCACGCAAGGTCCCCCTGCTCAAGCCAGCGCATCTGAAGTGTGCCAATGACCATCTGAATGATCCAGAGGAGGAATGGGAGAAGGTCATGTGGTATGATGAGACAAAAATAGAGCTTTTTGGTCTAAACTCCACTCGGATGAGTACAACCCCAAGAACACCATCCCAACCGTGAAGCATAGAGGTGGAAACATCATTCTTTGGGGATGCTTTTCTGCAAAGGGGACAGGACAACTGCACCGTATTGAGGGGAGGATGGATGGGGCCATTTATCGCGAGATCTTCCCTCAGGAAGAGTATTGAAGATGGGTCGTGGCTGGGTCTTCCAGCATGACAACGACCCAAAACACACAGCCAGGGCAACTAAGGAGTGGCTCCGTAACATGCATCTCAAGGTCCTGGAGTGGCCTAGCCAGTCTCCAGACCTGAACCCATTAGATAATCTTTGGAGGGAGCTGAATCTGGAGAAGGTCTGTATGGAGGAGTGGGCCAAAACCCCTGCTGCAGTGTGTGCAAACCTGGTCAAGAACTACAGGAAACATATGATTTCTGTAATTGTAAACAAAGATTTCTGTACCAAATCTTAAGTTCTGCTATTCTGATGTATCAAATACTTATGTCATGCAATAAAATGCTAATTAATTACTTAAAAATCATACAATGTGATTTTCTGGATTTTTGTTTTGGATTCAATCACTCACAGTTGAAAAGTACCTATGATAAAAATTACAGACTTCTACATGCTTTGTAAGTGGGAAAACCTGCAAAATCGTCAGTGTATCAAATACTTGTTCTCCCCACTGTATATATATATAACATACCATGTTAGTGAAAACGACATCTGCTCTTTTTTCTTCGGCTTAATCCATCAAATCCTGCTCTGGGTAAGAACATAGAAGATATAAAATGGAAAGACCTGACTTAGAGTGAATGGAAGACCTTCCAGACACAAAGACAGAACACATCACATCTCTAGAAAAGCACACATCATTCTCAAGACTTGGTTTGGAGCTGGACACCCCAGGCAGTAACCTGAGCGCCAGTACATTCTACCCCAATGTTGATGTGTCATCACCTGTTAGAGTTCACACATTTTTAATTTCTCAAAATATACTTGTCTCTTAACAGTGAAAGAAAAACATATTTTAAACATTATAGATCCAGGTGAAAGAGAACAATTTAACATCTGTGCCATGATAACTTAACACGTTTAATCACATCCCATGTTCTTCTTAACTCCCCTGCTAGCTTTTTTTGTGCGCGCGTAATATTTTGTCATGGGATGCAGTGAATAAAACCAATGATCTGAGAATCAGTAAATAGTTTTGTTTCAACTGAAAAGTTTAGTAAAAACTATTAGGATTGGCGTGGCAGGAACAAACGCTGAACCTTATTTAAGCATTTGTAAGTAAGGTGACCAGCAGAGGTCAGTATTTGAAAGCACCCACACGCACTCAGACGTCAGAGACAACACAAATTGTAGGGTTATTGTCACTTTGAAATGGTGCGATTGGGTCGAATCAGTAATGCGCTAAAAACTGAAAGCTGCTTCAGAGATCCTTTTTTCAGTAACGCCATCACTGCTTCAGTGTATGCCATGAGAGAAAGAAACGCATTGCCAGAGAACTAGAACAACGAAAAGACTCTTGCGTCATAGCACACATCAAATTAGCGAGTGAAGTTTGAGACCGGTGGCTGTGAGATCATGGCATTACCACAGCTGCTGTTGTTCACCACATGTTGGTCGCCATCCTCATTGATGGCACCTTGCAGTTTCTTCCCAGTGGGCGCCACAGGAGACTACCTGGGAACTACCTGGCAGTTCGGGAGACTTAAAGGAGCACAGACACGTATTACATCCAGAAGATAATCTGAAAGTCTTTGCCCTGATAAGCCCTGATGAACCTTTGTTTCACAGCATCCTGAGCTGATCAAGATAACTCCTGTTCTCTGTCTTTAACAAACATGCACGCACACACACACACGTGCATGTACATACACAAACACACACACACAACGATACACTATTTGAAGTACACATGCACACATTCAAAACTAGACACGTAATTGTACACACGCAGACACACACACTACTTGTAGATCAGGGGCAGTTCTTTCTAAATGATTCATCGTTCACACAGGGGAAAATCTGTGTGAATCATCGCTAATTTTCCTATCAGCTCAAATTCTAGGTTCCTCCCCAACAGTCTGTTGTTCTTGATGTTCTCTAGGGGATAAGTGGCTCAACCTGGCGTCCTATGGGTTGGTGTCTGAGGTCACATCCTCACATAAATTAAAGGCAGCCTTATATTTCCTCAGCTCCCACTTAGATGCATTGATCTTGCTTAGCCAGAAGCAAGCTTACAAAGCGTTGCCCAATTTCAAGGCAAAGAGATCGTTTTTGAAGATTCTTTGCTGCACGTGTGCTATTTGGTATGACCTAAGCAACAGACGACAGGGAACAAAAATAATACGTGTAATATTTTGGCACAAAAATCACGTGAAATGTGTTGAAACGGACGCAGTTTGGCAATGATATTAGTGTTAATGTTGACATGGTTACGGTATTTAATCTGATGTAGTCCTTTACATCTCTGGAGGTTGCGTCGAGTCTCAGAGAGAGAGACAGTAATTTGTCTGAATTGGTTTGTAATTACTTTGTGTACTACAGACGCACAACAGCTGCATCTACTTTCACCCCATTGATGGACAGGCCCCTGTGAGACAAACGTTTTCATTTGAGCCTTCAGCCACATCGTAGCTAATATTAGACTCTCGTTTAGGCTAACGATATTACTCATAAACACCTGTATGAGGCAGATGGAGCTGCTACTTCACGAAAGGCTCCCTTTACACTTGGTCCAAAATAACATGAAGCCTAGCTGTTACAAACCAGATGTTTTCGGTACATGAATGTGAGTATTCTCAGCCAGCCGGGTAGGTTGTAAAGGTCTGAATGCAACACTGGTTTTATGAAACACTTTAAAAACTGGGAAACCATTGCATTACCAAAAAGCCTATTTGAAAAAACTGTTCTGTAATGTTTTTTTGTTTATATTTATGGTGAAGAAAAAAAGGTCTAGGAAGATCAAGTCATAGGAATTACAAGGCATCCTGTTACAATGTTTAAGAAACAAATAACTCAGTAGTCCTGTTTAGAATCAGTGAGAGCAAGGAGTGAAGATGAGACAAAGTCACCTGAAGTACAGTTCCTTTCAGTACAGTTAATCATATTGTTCAGTTGCTTGCTCACTGTTTTTTTGTAAAGCAGATTGACCAATATCTTTTGTGATATCCCAACCCATGCCTGCTTCTGAACAGTTAAAAGGCACTTCAGTTGAAAGGTCCCTCACCTGAGGTTCAGGCAAGCTGTTCTGTACCGGAGAGAAGCAGGCAGAAACCCCCCTGCCTCGAAATACAACCAAGTAATTTTCCCTTCAATATAACTAAGTCATTTTAAGCGTTGGGGATTGAACCACACATACATTGTTACAATAGTGATATAATGGCAGCCATTAATAACACTTTTCCACCATTTGACTGTGTACTGGAAATGTATTTCAAGAATCAAGTAAACAGCATTTTCCTTTATTTATTGGCAGAAGACCTGTCTAATTCAAATTTAAATGCTGTTTGTGTTGAATAGGCTGTGTGACATTTTGTTAACTTGACTTCAAAGTGATCTGTTTTTGCAATGTGTAGTCTATGACATTTCAGAATTATTTAGTTTTTTGTGAAGTAATTATTTTGTTTTTCATGAAGTAGTGAACTACTTTTTCGAATTAACTTCAAGTGGCCCTCTGAGGTCAAATTGACATAAATTATGTTGTACATACTGTAGCTCTGCGTGTTGATTATTGAAACCTGTTTTGTTTCATAGTGTCTTGCCTCACAAATGGGCCTTCGTACAAAGCAGGGGATTGGTGTGAGCTAGAAAGGAATTGTCACATTATTTACACATTGTGAGGCTCTATTTTAAGGTCTGGCAAAATGTTTGCTAATCAACACAAGCTCTAATCTGAGATTTTTCTAGGCGGGATTGAAACATGCACCTGTATAAGAACAAATACTTAGAATAAGTAACTGAATAAGTAATTGGTAACTGAATTCTCCTTCCATTCCAATTAATCTTGTGCATCAAATAGCAAATTCAGTTGACCTCTATTTTATTGACACCATCATTTTTGTTCACAGGCCCTTTGAAAGTTGGCCTGTCCTGTCATTTTTCAATGCAACGGTTCAGTTACTGGTAAATGCAACATGAAAGCATGCTTATATCAAATTTTGCCATATAAACAAAACATTTAATTTCATTAAAAAATAATTTATAATCTATTCCTAAAATTCCATATTGAAGTGTTAGGACCCTCTGTAATTAAATTCCAAATTTAGCACATTGTTTTTGATTGTCCTTGGGGTGTCTGAAATCTATTTTGAAATGGCCCAAATTTCTAAAAGTGTGTATTTCCTTTGTTGTTATGATACACTCACCTAAAGGATTATTAGGAACACCTGTTCAATTTCTCATTAATGCAATTATCTAATCAACCAATCACATGGCAGTTGCTTCAATGCATTTAGGGGTGTGGTCCTGGTCAAGACAATCTCTTGAACTCCAAATTGAATGTCAGAATGGGAAAGAAAGGTGATTTAAGCAATTTTGAGCGTGGCATGGTTGTTGGTGCCAGACGGGCCGGTCTGAGTATTTCACAATCTGCTCAGTTACTGGGATTTTCACGCACAACCATTTCTAGGGTTTACAAAGAATGGTGTGAAAAGGGAAAAACATCCAGTATGCGGCAGTCCTGTGGGCGAAAATGCCTTGTTGATGCTAGAGGTCAGAGGAGAATGGGCCGACTGATTCAAGCTGATAGAAGAGCAACTTTGACTGAAATAACCACTCGTTACAACTCAGGTATGCAGCAAAGCATTTGTGAAGCCACAACACGCACAACCTTGAGGTGGATGGGCTACAACAGCAGAAGACCCCACCGGGTACCACTCATCTCCACTACAAATAGGAAAAAGAGGCTACAATTTGCACAAGCTCACCAAAATTGTACAGTTGAAGACTGGAAGAATGTTGCCTGGTCTGATGAGTCTCGATTTCTGTTGAGACATTCAGATGGTAGAGTCAGAATTTGGCATAAACAGAATGAGAACATGGATCCATCATGCCTTGTTACCACTGTGCAGGCTGGTGGTGGTGGTGTAATGGTGTGGGGGATGTTTTCTTGGCACACTTTAGGCCCCTTAGTGCCAATTGGGCATCGTTTAAATGCTACGGCCTACCTGAGCATTGTTTCTGACCATGTCCATCCCTTTATGACCACCATGTACCCATCCTCTGATGGTTACTTCAGCAGGATAATGCTGAAGTAACCATGTCACAAAGCTCGAATCATTTCAAATTGCTTTCTTGAACATGACAATGAGTTCACTGTACTGAAATGGCCCCCACAGTCACCAGATCTCAACCCAATAGAGCATCTTTGGGATGTGGTGGAACGGGAGCTTCGTGCCCTGGATGTGCATCCCCCAAATCTCCATCTGCATAGCAAGATGCTATCCTATCAATATGGGCCAACATTTCTAACGAATGCTTTCAGAACCTTGTTGAATCAATGCCAAGTAGAATTAAGGCAGTTCTGAATGCGAAAGGGCGTCACACACAGTATTAGTATGGTGTTCCTAATAATCCTTTAGGTGAGTGTATATTGCGTATGGCGGGGATGCATCGTCAGTAGGGATTTCCTGATGTCATCTGACTGTAGCCCCTCCCCCTGGTTGGCCTAGCCCCGGAGTTTCACATTCACCTCTGGGGTGGATTCTTTCATACTTTGTTCACAATGGCCTGCAATGCTTTTCTCTCACCTGTCATGGAGTGCAAAGTCATAATCAAAAGAGAAACACACCAAATCATCAGAAGGAGATAAAAGAAGCCCCATATGAACTGACACACTTGCCGAATGTATCAAAACAACAGTGGTCCCTGAGCTAACCCAGGGTATTCAGGCCAGTGTGCATTTTCACTCATAATCATTTGAATCTCGGTGAAGGGAAACGTCTGCTAGCACAGTGCAAGGAGGTCTTGTTGCAACTTACTAGTCTAGTGGGAAAGGACCCCAATATAATAGATTGTTCCTCTTTTTTATCACGCCCAGGATCAACTCTGAACTTTCTCTATGCTTGAGAGCACCAGCCACTGAGTTCCCCATTGACTACAGTAAAAACAGAAGGAGGATATGGAAGTGATTACTGTTCTCTTTTTTCCTCCACCAAGCCCCCCTCCCCAACCCCTTACCTTCAAGGAGCTTTGAAGGGTCTTATCTGCAACAGAATAGGGGTCAATGGGTTGAAGATACTATCCCCTCTAGAACTTCGCCGATTGTGTTTGGCCAACTCGGGCAAAGATAAAACCGTATGATGGAACGCGACTTCTTGATGGATTATATAGCCTGGCCTACACAAAGTGATGTAAGGACAGACATTGTTCTCTAAAAAATACAGGTTGAATGCAAGATATTTTGAGTCTTTTAAATAATGTTTGAATAGTTTATGTTCAAATAAATTACAAACAATGCAAACGGGCTGTAAAATGCCAATTAGCATAAGATCAGTCATCATACTTATTGATGACAAGTTTTTTCATGCAAGCAACCTGGTCCTGACAACAAAGACAATTTTAAAGTTTGATCGGTGTCAATTGAATAATTTGAAGATTGAAACTGAGAACTCTTGCTTTACAAGCCCTAGTAATAAACCTGCCAGAGAACATGCTGGGAAACATGACAGTAGGCATGGTTTATGATTTGAATTTACTTTTGGACCGCTATTTACACTTACAATTGTATTCCCGAATCAACACAAAATGTCACCCTGATTGTGTTGCGTGCTACGATAAGGACACATCTGCAGGCTTCCTAATAGCATTTCTATGACATTTCAAGAACCCAGAGTTATTGAGTGCGTCCGGCTGAGGTGGAACAATTTTGACAGGTTCGAGTGATTAAACAACTTGCGGTTCGAGTGACAGGTTCGAGTGATTAAACAATCCTGTATGAATGTTGCTCCGCACACATTCATACAGGATTCTATTCCTATGTGCAACACAGACTTTGAAATGATGCCATTTACATCAACAACACAAAAATATCCAGTCATAGATTTACGGAACAGGAGAAATTAATTGTTTAAAAAATATAGGTTACACCTTTTTCTGGAGTAACAATTTTAATCTGGAGATGTTCTAAAAACATCAAATAAACTACCTGTTGATGAGCAACTGCTTGCTAAGGTTATGGTTAGGTTTAGAAGGTTTAGGGTGAGTGTAAAGGGTTATGGTTATGATAATGGTTAAGGTAAGGGTTAGGTTTAGTAGACATTTAAAATGTTACTGATAGTCAGTAGTAGTTTGAGACTCTCAAAAAAAGGTATTTCCATATCATTATAGATACATAAAAAATGTTTTCTGTTTTAATATTCGGTAAATATACAGAATTACTGACAATGTAAAAGACTAGAGTGTTGTCTCCTTATTTAAAACAACTCTTCCATTTACGGTCAATATAGCGTACTTTTTCCTGTAGATGTCATTAACCCTAACCCAAAAAGCGTGGTACAAATATTGGGCTGCTACTTAGAAAACCTGGAAGTATGTTTGTCCTCAGACAATACCAGGGGATTAACACTGACTAATACATTTGTTGTTTTTCTGCTTCAGTAATATCACCTGACTGTACACACTTTTACTATGAAATCCAAACAGTTTCGGTGTCCTGCCGTCAAACTTAAAAAACAAACTGCTCCATCACTTAACCAAAGAGACTTATGACCTATTGACATCATGCGGACAACACCCCATTATTAAGAGAATAATAAATGTTTCGATGGCAAATCTGCTGAGGAAGATGAAGTGGAGTTTCCACGACGATGAAGGTTGTAGGCTGAAAGGTTGACAAGGACATTATCTCACCACCTAAACACTGCCAACTGCAAGAAATTGTCCGTGTCCTAATTTCTTTCTATTTAAATAATGACCAGGAGATGGAGTCTTGGCTTAGCGGAACATCTTTAGACTCGCTTGACCTCCCACATTTTCAAAACAAACTGCTTTCCTTCCAAACACATCTCTGTGTAGTAACCCAACCAGCACAGTTGTGTCCCTCGAAATGTTACTCTTACGTTCAAAGAAAATATTTGGAATAGTAAGCAATTTAAGCAAGACTTCCCTACATTGTAAGAATTCTGTAAAGAATAACATTGCTGAATTGTGTGTTGTGGCATGCTAGACGGGTCCCTTCATGGTTTACATGACAACGTTCTGGGGATTTATGCGAGCGCAGAAACGGTATGTTAGCCCCCTTCGTCCTAAGGCCGGCCCAGTGGAGTCATGTGACCAAACCTCAGCCTTTACAGCCGATGTCAACTTATTACTTGTGACTCCACAGCGTCATGACAAACCTCTGTTTAGAGATGTTAGTTGCTTAGCAGGACCATCTCACACAATGGTTTGCGTTATGAGCGTGTAAGCCTGTCATCAGCTGTCTTAACTGTTCATGAATCCAATATGTCATTTTTATGACTGCATCACACAGTCATGTGAAAATGTAAGTACACCCCCTGGAAATTTTTTTTTTTTTTTTACATATTCAAACATATGTATAAGTAATCTTCACTTCAGCACTATTGACAGATATATGTTGCGATCATTAACTTATCAAAAATCAACAGTAATGCAGTTTCATAGAGCAGAAAAAAAAAAGTACACCCCTTCAATAGCTTCAGTAGCAGTTGTTGCCCCCATTGGCTGAAATAACTTAATGTAGCTGTTTCCTGTAACTGCCTATCAGTCTCTTACATCACAGGGAGGGGTTTTTGCCCATTCATCTTTACAGTACTGTGTCGTGGTCAAGGGCTTTCTTACATGAAGGTTTCTTCCCACAGCATTTCAATGGGATTGAGATCTGGGCCGTGACAATGCAGTTCTAAAACCTTCCATTATCTTCGGCTTGAACCATTCTGTTATAGCTGTCCTAGTTGCATTGAATCATTGTCCTGTTTCAAGGCCAGTGTTCGGTTCAGCTCCCTCTTTTTGACAGATGGCCTCACATTCTCCTCTCTGGTACAATATGGAATTCATGGGTGACTCAGTGATGGCATGTTGGCCAGAATCTAAAGCAGCAAAGCAGCGTCAAACCATAATGCCACAGACTGATTTACGGTCCGTGTGGGTTTCTTCTGTTCAAGGGCAGTGTTTTGTTTTCGCCAAACAGAGAATCTTGCATTGCAGCCAAACACTCCACATTTGACTCTTCTCTCCACACACACACACACGCACACACATACACACACACACACACACACACATTATTCCAATAGTTTAGGTCTTTACCCAGGTGTTTTGGTCTGGACTTTTGTCCATTTGTAGATGATCTGTCAGACGTTGAATTGATATACTTTGAATTGTTTGGAAATGGCTTTGTAACACCTCCCAGACTCATGGGCATCAATAATCTTTCTTCTGAGTGCCTCAGATGTCTTCTGATCTTGGCCTGATATGTTACCACACACCCATTTGGCTAACACCAAACCAAACCATGTTTTTAATATTTATGGAAGATTGGACCTTACCAAGTTACTCTCTAATAATCTTCCAATAATTTGTAGCTGCTTTAGTAAACCTGATTTTAATTTTAGCCATTTTATGTGAGGGTAAATATAGTGTGGTGTACTTTTTCATAAGGACATTTAATTTCTCTTTATTTTAATTGCACACATGTTTAATTGCACACTTTGTGTGATCAGTTACATTTGGTAACTTTTATCAATGAATGTGGTTGGAGTTTAGTTCAAATATCCAGGTATCCAAATATGTTTAAAAAGGGTTAGGCAACTTTTCAGGGGGTGTAGTTTTTCTCAACAGTATGCAGTATAGAGCCAAAAAAATCTACCAAATCTCACCAATCACCAAAAATGTAGGAAACAGTATATTCTCAAATTCCAATGATAAAATCATGCAGTATGGAATAGCAAAGACTATTATAATATATATTTTTTCAAAAGCTGGATGACGTTGACAATCATTCCTATTGAATTTTAAACCAATGTCAGAACTTGTCAAGCATTTTATCATGTGTGGGTGGCTTTATTGGAAAAAACACCTGTTGAAAAAGGCCAGCTCCAAAATAACAAAAAGTAGTATATTTGCTTCCACTCCTCTGAGGGGAGGACTTTTTCCTTTCTCTTGTTGAAATTAGAAGTGAGTGCAGCAAGTTGTCATGTTAACTAATACAAACAGATTATTTTTGGAAGCCCACTAAATATTTATACTCTGAGAACCTTGAGTCAGACTTGGCATGGGAGATAACCTGAATTGTTCATCTGGCACTTTCAATACAATCACTTCTTTCATCTGCTGTGTTCTTTCTATTGTTTTGGGGTCTAAATCAGGGCTGACACTTTGGGAATGTTTTCAATATTCGGCAGTGGCTGTCACTACCTATCAATTAATCAAACACTGCTAAAGCCACGCAGAGTTTATAGTATGCAAGTTCGGACATAGCCCCTGCTGAAGCAAATAAGAAGAGAGTTGCACTTGTTAAATCCTTCCATCAGAGCTGATCTCATAACGCATTTGATACCCTTTCAAAGAAATGTCCATATAATGATTCTGTGTTGATCTGTGTTGTAACGAGTCCAGCACTATGATCGATAGATGATCATGTACAACAGGGACCCTCACCTTGGCTGAGTTTGCCACTCATCAAACACTGAGATCACCTTTCTTGGTCGTCAAACGATGAACATGTGATAAGCTCTTCAACCACACACATCCTTTTTGCAAACGCATGTCCACAAGATGTAGTTTTCACTCTTTCACGCAGTCACAAGTCAAACTGTTTGCTGAAATAAAAACAAGTCTCCTCCGGGGTTGTGCGGAAGGAAACCGGGGGCAGGATCTCCCTTTACGGCAAGTGTGAAACTTTTGTCATGGGAATAAGGGCAGGAGATTTGTGTCATAGTTCCCTTCCTGTTCACCCCGTCCAACGGCAGGCCTTTAGCCCAAGATAAGACTCAAGCCTTGGCTATATTGATGTGGATGAAAATCCGCCCTGTACTAATGTCTAAAAGGGACTCCCACTTTCCTTTGCCGCTGGGACCATTTCTGCCCCCCCCCCCCCCCCCTTAACACATTGACAACAAAAACAGAGAACTAGAAATGGAAGCTCAGTGGCCAATCCCGGAAAGTTTGACAGTTTTGACACCATGCGTTTAAAAAATTACCTGTTTTGGAATCGACTAAAGCAAAAAGCCAAAAGTAACCTAAACTAGACGAAGATGAAGATGCACAGTTCCAATGACGACACCCAGTTCAAAAACACAGGGATCTTCATTGAGCCACACCTCCTGGATCAATTCGGCGGCTGAATTGGGGGTCCGATTATCTCAGGGTTTTAGTTTTGTTACTTGCAAATGAGCCACGGTGGTGAGTCATTGTTAGTCAGTGGATGGCATGAATGGTAACCGTAAACAAAGTTCTTCTGTATAAGGCCAACTCCCAGTTCACCTGTAATTTAAACTCCTCTGCCTCCAGAACACAGCGCACTTCCTGTTCACTAAGAAACGCAGCCCGGTTCCTAATCACCTGAATATTAATCACCTGTCCACCCACGTGGTTCCTCATTAGTTGTTCCCTATTTAGTTCAGTCTGATGCATCTTTTTCTTAGTGACGTATTGTTTTGTATTCGTGTGACACACCAAGCCTCTATTGCATGCTCTTTGATCATAAGCATTTCTTGTGTACCGACCAGTCTTCCTGCCTGTTTATTCTCTACCCCGTTTTGAGCCTGCCTGATTTTGGACTCAGTCTAACTCAGTCTAAGATCGGCCTTTTTTTTGTCTTCAATATAATGCCAGGCAATTAGGCTAAGAACACATTTGTATTCACACCAAGGACCTGGGAGTTATTAAGGCTTGATGCTCTTGCACAGGGACAGTATTTTTTATCTTACCGCTCTGGGATTAGAGCCAGCAACCTTTCATTCCCCGAACCAACGCGCTAGACCACTAGACTGCCCAGCAGCCCCCCAGTCTACCAAAACAGAGCTATTTAATCCCTGCCGGTAATTAAATGACATAACGATTAATCGTATCCATATGAATCAGAAGGGCCACATAGGGTTTGATATAACATTGTGTAGCGCATTCTATTGAGGCAAGTTGCGTCTTATGTTTTGGTATCTAATTTGCAGCATGCTGCTCTGTTTCTTGAGATCAGAAGATGGATTTGAAGCATCACCATGGTGACGCCAGTGCCTTTCATTGGTCAAGCCTGGCACGGGGGACACTAGCCATGTATGTGATCGGCTGAATCCCCTTCTGGCTCCGGCTTGGCGCGCCCTGACTGGAGCACATTACACCAAAAGGCAGAACGAATCTTGTCTCCAAGTGACCGAGGTTAATAGAAACTAACTTCCCTGTGTGCATCATGGAAATCTGGATTTCATATTACAATGGGAGTGTCCACTGGCGACAGAAGTCCTTAAGTTTTAGTCAAAGTCTCGAAATTACAAAAAGGTCTAGAGCTAAAGCATATGTCCCCTCCAAAAGGAAAAGTCCAGTCAGACCCTAAATTCTGATTGGATGTGTAATACACATTTAAGGATGGATATATGATTATTTTGGACTGGCTCCGAAGTGGTGAGTTAGCCCTGGAGCTCAGCTGAAGGTTGATTGGACGGACAATCACAGATATGACGAGGATTCACCAGAAAGAAGAGGCAATTTCCATTACATCTGTCTATCAGTGAAGATGTCATGTGTTTGTTAATTAACAAAGGAGAGACTAATTCCAACCTCCTCTATCACGTCAACTGGATTCCATAACTGGAACCACCCCTTCTCCTCCGACAGCAAGCAACGAGGAAAGAGAAGAAGCCAAGAACAAAAAAAATTATCCAGTATGACATTTTGGTTTTTGGTAAAGAAAAAAACGACCCACTATGGGTGGTACTGAGGTGTATATTGACTAGTGCCTGTATCTGTGGAGAAGGGATGAGAAAGAGAGAAAGAAAAGGAGGTAGAGAAAGACAGGGGGAGAGAGAAAGAAAGAGAGAAAGTGAAAGAGAGGAATAGAGAGGGAAAGCCAAATGGTTAGCACTGATCACTGCCCCTCATTGAGGTCTTAAGTGGCAGTTGCCTGGTGTGGTCTGCCACATATGTTTTAGCACAGCGCTCCGAGGTCGAGAACAGCACACCTGGGACACAGTACACTGCTGAAGGAAGTGGTCGGCCGCCAAAACAAGCACTAGAAATTTCCAGCTAATTCCCCGGTCTACTAAGATTGCCTACTTTTTTTTCAACCTTTTAGTTTCTTTAGAGAAAAAAAACAGCTCTCTGTAATTGGACCTTCTATTACTGTAGTGAAGAACAATTTATGGAAGCTATCAAATTAAGAACCATTAAGTGCACTACTTCATTGATGAAGGTCACGATATGAACAAGTGTGGCTAGCTTAAGGTGGAGTGAACTATTTAAGCCCCTTTAACCGTGTCCAGGTGATCTCAGTGTAATGGAACTCCCGATGTGTCTGAATACCTCCAAAGAGGTCTGTATCATTTCAAAGGTAGAAAAACAAGGTTCCGAAAATTTAACTTCAGAGAGTCGGTTAATTGGAAATATAATTGACAGCAATGACGTGATTAGAAAAGTCCACAGGTTTGTTACTTTTCCGAGTAGGAGAGCACAGGGGTGCAAAGGGATAATGAGGTCTTGGGAAGCCTCTGCCATTACCGTGAATCTAATCGAGGGTGGGGAAACCATTTGTTTATTTTTTATCGCATGAGCTCAGGAATCACAACAGGCAGCTTAGCAATTAACACTCCTATAGCTGATCCCATCTCAATACACCTTTACTTTTCTTTATTTTTCTACCTTGATTTTACCAGGCATGTCAGTTACAAAATCCTAATTCAGAAGAATGCCCTTTCAAGTGACAAAAGGCCTCCTGTGTGCTAAAAACAAGATGGAAATGAGACAGAAAAAACACACAGACGACATTGTGTGTGTGTGTGTGTCTTTCTGTCTCTGTGTGTGTGTCTGTGTGTGTGTGATTTACTGATAATGCAATAATCAATCTCCACAAGTAGCTGAAGTCGTTCCATTCGACTATACAGTATCTGTGCTGGTAACAGACCAGGGCCAGTTCAAAGTGGTTAGTACATTTTCTTTCATTTCTTCCTATTCATTATTCATAAAAACACATATAATAACAAAACAAAATCCACACAAATTGTCAGTTTTAGAAAACAATACAATATCTGGGATAAACTGTTTACAAAAATCTATGGTGGAAATGTTCAAATGGAATCTTGTAAGGAATCACTGGATTTTGGCAAACAGCTGACATCAGTGAAATCTGCATTAGTCTATTTTCATGTTGCATTTTGGGGGGGTTTGAACTACAATAATCAGCAAACGCTGTACTGTGGGACACATTTTCCAGTGAGACAAATCTAGCTTTACTGCAGAGGGAAACAAAAAAAATCACTGAGTTCATTAAACCACACTGTGAAGAAGAAAGGCCGCTTGGTTCCAGGAAACACAGTGGCCTTTCTTGGGAAGCGTCAATGAGAAAACTCAAGATGAACTTCCTCTGGAGGAAAAGTAGAGCGCTGTGATTCATACAAGGTGACGGTAGTTTCTTAAAACATCACCAAGCCTCACCTCAGATTTGCTGAAGGTCTTGCGCAGCTCAGTTGCTAGGACATGATGGTGCTTGCAAGGTCAGTGTTGACTGCTGCTGGGGCCACACCAATAAACACACTTACTTCCTGTAACTTGCCTTGGTTTGAAATTACAAAGTATTTGTAAGTTTTATAGTTCTATTCACATGCAGAATGCCAATTTTACCTTGAGGCAGATGCAAGTAGTAAACGTTGATGTTATAAAACCCAGAGGTATATCACAAAAACTCTGGCCAAGTGTACCACTCACCACAGGATCTCTGGGCTAATCCATCTGCAAGATTCAAACCCTGGTCTCACAGAAACCTAGCTAACTGCGAGACGATAACTTTAACATTCTGTCATTCAGGGACCCTTACATTTGTTTTATATAAAATATACAGGTGCTGGTCATATAATTAGAATATCATCAAAAAGTTGATTTATGTCAGTCATTCCATTCAAAAAGTGAAACTTGTATATTATATTCATTCATTACACACAGACTGATGTATTTCAAATGTTTATTTCTTTTAAATGTGATGATTATAACTGACAACTAATGAAAATCCCAAATGCAGTATCTCCAAAAATTAGAATATTACTTAAGACCAATACAGAAAAAGGATTTTTAGAAATGTTGGCCAACTGAAAAGTATGAACATGAAACGTATGAGCATGTACAGCACTCAATACTTAGTTGGGGCTCCTTTTGCCTGAATTACTGCAGCAATGCGGAGTGGCATGGAGTCGACCAGTCTGTGGCACTGCTCAGGTATTATGAGAGCCTAGGTTGCTCTGATAGTGGCCTTCAGCTCTTCTGCATTGTTGGGTCTGACGTATCGCATCTTCCTCTTCACAATACCCCATAGATTTTCTATAGGGTTAAGGTCAGGCGAGTTTGCTGGCCAATTAAGAACAGGGATACCATGGTCCTTAAACCAGGTACTGGTAGCTTTTGGAATAGTCCTGTTGGAAAATGAAATCTGCATCTCCATAAAGTTGGTTAGCAGCAGGAAGCATGAAGTGCTTTAAAACTTCCTGGTAGACGGCTGCGTTGACCTTGGACCTCAGAAAACACAGTGGACCAACACCAGCAGATGACATGGCACCCCTCACCATCACTGACTGTGGAAACTTTACACTGGACTTCAAGCAACATGGATTCTGTGTGTCTCCTCTCTTCCTACAGACTCTGGGACCTTGATTTCCAAAGGAAATGCTAAATTTACTTTCATCAGAAAACATAACTGTGGACCACTCAGCAGCCTTCCAGTCCTTTTTGTCTTTAGCCCAGGCGAGACACTTCTGACGCTGTGTCTTGTTCAAGAGTGGCTTGACACAAGGAATGTGACAGCTGAAACCCATGTCTTGCATATGTCTGAGCGTGGTGGTTCTTGAAGCACTGACTCAAGCTGCAGTCCACTCTTTGTGAATCTCCCCCACATTTTTGAATGGGTTATGTTTCACAATCCTCTCCAGGGTGCTGTTATCCCTATTGCTTGTATACTTTTTTCTACCACATCTTTTCCTTCCCTTCGCCTCTCTATTAATGTGCTTGGACACAGAGCTCTGTGAACAGCCAACCTCTTTAGCTATGACCTTTTGTGTCTTGCCCTCCTTGTGCAAGGTGTCAATGGTCGTCTTTTGGACAGCTGTCAAGTCAGCAGTCTCCCCCATGATTGTGTAGCCTACAGAACTAGACTGAGAGACCATGTAAAGGCCTTTGCAGGTGTTTTGAGTTAATTAGCTGATTAGAGTGTGGCACCAGGTGTCTTCAATATTCAAATGTTCTGAGTTACTGAATTTGGGTTTTTTATTAGTTGTCAGTTATAGTCATCAAAATTAAAAGAAATAAACACTTGAAATATATCAGTCTAAAAAGTTTCACTTTTTGAATGGAATTACTGAAATAAATCAAGTTTTTGATGATATTCTAATTATATAATCAGCACCTGTATATAAAGCTCTGGAAATAATTAAGAGACCACTCCTAATTTTACATCAGCATCTTTACATGTATGGAAGCCATTCCATTCCAGTGTCTGTTAAATTCCAACAAAGGCACACCACATTTTACTTAATGAGGTACTGATTACCTGAACCAAATCTCATTTAAAAGTATAAAAACCACTGCTGGTTATTTTTTATCGCATGAGCTCACTATCCTCTTGCAATAGGACCAGCTGGATGGCAAAAAAAGGTAATTTGAATAAAAAAATAACTATTCAGCATGACAAAATAGTTGAAAAGAAAAGCTTTGAGTGAGGAAAAGAAGGGTTTGATTCTGGCTTTACTGGCAGAGGGATACAGTGAGCATCAGGTTGCTTCCATCCTGAAAATTTCAAAGACGGCGGTTCATAAGAACAAGGTCAAGCAACAGACATTGGGGACAACAAAGCTACAGACTGGCAGAGGGCAAAAACGACTGTGCACTGACCGAGACAACCGTCAACTCATTTGAATGTCACTCAACAACTGTAGGATGACATCAAGTGACCTACAAAAAGAATGGCAAACAGCAGCTGGGGTGAAGTGCACAGCGAAGACGGTTCCAAACAGGCTTCTAATGGCTAAAGTCCTTCATCAATGAGAAGCAAAGAAGAGCCAGGCTGAATTTTGGAAAAGACCATAAGGATTGGACCGTAGAGGAATGGAGTTAGGTCATCTTCTCTGATGAGTTATATTTTCAGCTTTGCCCAACACCTGGTCGTCTAATGGTTAGACAGAGAGCTGGAGAGGCCTACAAGCCACAGTGTCTCGCACCCACTGTGAAATTTGGTGGAGGATCGGTGATGATCTGGGGATGCTTCAGCATGGCTGGAATCGTGCAGATTTGTCTTTGTGAAGGACGCATGACCCAAGCCAAGTACAAGGTTATCCTGGAAGAACACCTACTTCCTTCTGCTCTGACAAAGTTCCCCAACACTGAGAGTAGGTTTTTCCAGCACGACAATGCTCCATGCCACACAGCCAGGTCAATCAAGGTGTGGATGGAGGACCACCAGATCAAGACCCGGTTATGGCTAGCCCAATCTCCTGACTTGAACCTCATTGAAAACCTCTGGAATTTGATCAAGAGGAAGATGGATGGGCACAAGTCATCAAACAAAGCTGAGCTACTTAGATTTTTGTGCCATGAGTGGCATAAAGTCACCCAACAGCAATGTGACAGACTGGTGGAGAGCATGCCAAGACGCAAGAAAGCTGTGATAAAAAATTAGGGTTATTCCACCAAATATTGATTTCTGAACTCTTCCTAAGATAAAACATTAGTATTTTGTTGTTGAAAATTGAATATGAATTTGTTTTCTTTGCATTATTTGAGGTCTGAAAACAATGAATCTTTTTTTGGTTATTTTGACCAGTTGTTATTTTCTACAAATAAATACTCTGAATGATAATATCTTTCTTTGAAATTTGGGAGTAATGTTGTCAGTAGTTTATACAATAAAACAAAACTGTTAATTGTACTCAAACACATTCCTATGAATAGTAAAACCAGGGCCTAGGGTATAAGAAGAATGCCAAGACCCTGAAACTGAGCTGACAACTGTGGCCAAGTCCATACAGCGTTTTAACACGACAGGTTCCACTCAGAACAGGCCTTGCCATGGTCAACCAAAGATGTTGAGTGCACATGCTCAGCGTCATATCCAGAGGTTGTCTTTGGGAAATAGACGTATGAGTGCTGCCAGCATTGCTGCAAAGGTTGAAGGGGTGGGGGGTCAGCCTGTCAGTGCTCAGACCATACGCCGCACATTGCATCAAATTGGCCTGCATAGCTGTCGTCCCAGAAGGAAGCCTCTTCTAAAGATGATGCACAAAGAAAGCCCGCAAACATTTTGCTGAAGAAAAGCAGACTAAGGAGATGGATTACTGGAAACATGTCCTGTGGTCTGATGATACCAAGATAAACTCATTTGGTTCAGATGGTGTCAAGCATGTGTGGGCAACCAGGTGAGGAGTACAAAGACTTGCCTACAGTCAAGCATGGTGGTGGTGTCATAGTCTGGGGCTGCATGATTGCTGCCGTCACTGGGGAGCCACAGTTCATTAAAGGTACCATGAATGTCAACATGTACTGTGACATACTGAAGCAGTATTCCAACATGATAACGATCCCAAACACACCTCCATGACGACCACTGTCTTGCTATAGAAGCTGAGGGTAAAGGTGATGGACTGGCCAAGCATGTCTCCAGACCTAAACCCTATTGAGCATCTGTGGGGCATCCTCAAACAGAAGGTGCAGGAGCGCAAGGTCTCTAACATCCACCAGCTCCATGATGTCATCATGGAGGAGTGGAAGAGGACTCCAGTGGCAACCTGTGAAGCTCTGGTGAACTCCATGCCCAAGAGGGTTAAGGCAGTGCTGGAAAATGATGGTGGCCATACAAAATATTGACACTTTGGGCCCAATTTGGACATTTTCACTTAGGGGTGTACTCACTTTTGTTGCCAGCGGTTTAGACTTTAATGGCTCTGTGTTGTGTTATTTTGAGGGGACAGCAAATGTACACTGTTATACAAGCAGTACACTCACTACTTCACATTGCAGCAAAGTGTCATTTCTTCAGTGTTGTCACATGAAAAAATATCATCAAATAATTACAAAAATGTGAGGGGAGTACTCACTTTTTGTGAGATACTGTATATATTATATATAAATATATATATATATGTATATGTATATATAATAAATAAACAACTTCCTACCCAGATAAGTGGCTTATGTTTGACTTTTAGTTGCCTAATATTTTACTCTGTACTGTATGCCGTTTTACTGAAATGTTTTTTAATAACTATGTAAACTAAATATGTATAGCCTCAAAACATTGTTGAAACTATAATCTGTTTATTAACGCTGGTAAGGCTTTGTATCCATAGGTCTGTCTAGGAGTTGGAAAGTGGTTACGTTACTCCAGGCCTGTCCCTCTTCATACTAAAACAGAGACCAAGTCACCACTTTATTATTGTTTCAATTAAGGATTCTAGTTTTAACTTAGGTGGTTATGACTCAATCGATTTTCCCATTACTGCTAGGCAGGCTGCATGTGTTAAATGTAGATGAAGGGAAGCCTTGGCAGATAAGAACCAGCGTTGATTAGCTTTCCCAAACATGAGTCGGACAATATTGGCTGCACAATGTCTGCTCATGGGGTGAGAGATGGAAAAACCTAAAGAGCTTCTTCCAACTCGGGAGAGACCTGACCAAAGGGCTGTAGTGTAGTTCAATTCTATTTATAATTTCTCTTTCTGAAGGACCATCGTGGCGAGACATTCATTTAGCATTAAATACATTCTGTCAACACTTCCTTACATCATTATCAGCACATGCGCTGACATATGATAATAGAAGCCAAGGATTTGGCATTGGCTTGGATTTATCTCACTGTGTGCTGCTAAACTGGACAATGGATGTCATTATGTTCAAGGGTTAATCAAGGTTTGTGAAACACAGTGCCAGGGACCAGGAGTACTAATGTGGGTTGAAAACCCTATTTTTGTTTGTCAAGGTCTTGTTACTGCAGAATAAAATCACAGTTTTGTATCTAGACCATGATACTGTGTTTTTCAAATGTATTTAGACCCATTCACTTTCGCCAAGTTTTCGTCTTACGGAATTAAAGGAACATTTCTGTCATCTCTGAGTTCTAAATGACAACATATTATGTCAGAACTTTATTTCAGGACTAGCAAGATAACACAATAAGTTAATTTGGGTGTAGTCATAGCTGTCATTGATTGATAGAGCCATTGGGTGTTTCAGTGCTTAATGTGTTAATCTGGAACTCATTGGGGCCCAATAAGGGGATTGATCCTGTGGGCTGAGAGGAACCTGAACACAGACCTGGTCTCTCTAACAGACCGATCTGCAGAGATGGGTGAACATGCTAGAAGGGCAACGATCTCAGCAGCACTCCATTAATCACGGCATAATTGTTGAGTGGCCAGACACAAGCCACTCCTGAGGTGTGAATGCCAAGTACTGCATCTGACAAAAACAAAGCAACACTAATTATCCCTATGTGAGACATGGTGGCAGTAGTGTCAGGTTATGAGGATGCTTCTCAGTGGAACTGGGAGATGGGCAAGAATTTAAGGAATGAGGAACTGAACAAAATACAGAGGTCAATTAAGAAATCCTGATCCAGAGCGCACAAGACCTCGGACTGGGGCAAAGACTCATCTTTCACCAAGATAGTACCCCAAAGCACACAGACAAGACAATGGTGGAGAGGCTTCAGGACAAGTCTGTGAACGGCCTTGAGTGGCCCAGCCAAAGCCTGAACTTTAACCCCAATGAATATCTGTGAGCTGACCTGAAAACCAATTCCAGAGTTGGATAGGATGTACAAAGAAGAATAGTTAAACACACCCAAATCCAGGTGTGCAAAGCTGGAAAGGCATATCCAAGAAGACTCAAAGCTGTGATCACTGCCAAAGGTGATTATACGCAGTACTGAATAAAGTAAAAAAAAACATAAATAATAAACAAATATATATGAAGTTTGTAAAATTGTGTTTTCACTTTATCATTATGCGATATTGTGTGTAGGATGATAAAGCAATTAATGAATAAGTCTACAACACAGCAAAGCGAAGGGGTCTGAATCCTTTCCAAAGGCCCTGTACATACATATGGCCCATTTTAGCAGTCTTGGTTGAGAACAGTGCTTTATGTACACACACAGTAACTGACAGGTGTTTGCCACAAATATTGGAGAATACTCTACTGATCTCTCTCATTCATAGTTGGCGTGTTATCGCTGAACGTCATGAAGGTTTTGGTCCGGTAGAATCAACAAGATTGACGAGCACAAATAAAGCGTTGAAAACACTAAGGTGAAATTCTGCACTAGACATATTCTTCATACCATCAATCCATATCTAGTAGTAAGTTTAGCATTTCTTAGCCATTTATTGCCTTATCAATGTAGCCTAGGTAGTTCTTCTCTGGTTCCAAATACAACCGACCCGGGGGGTATCCAGAAAACTGGCAAAGGAAACAGGCAAAGGAAACAGGCAAAGGAAACCAATGTCTCATTTTGTACCTTGGGTGGAACTAACTCTTCATGGCTGTTAGAAGACTGACACGATGACCGAATAATTATTTGGAAGGGTTTACAGGACAGGAAGTCAAGATGACAATGCAACCCAGCCCTCCCTCCGTTTGATCACTAGCTGTCACATCCTCCACTTTGTGCCAAATCTTTTGCACCACTGCCTACGAAAATTGACCCCCTTATCAAGCCAGGTCAATTGTATGTATTTTGTTTCCTTTAGTGCTTTTCGGGGCGCGTTCCATGTGTCACTTCCTTCCAAATACAAATTAAGCGAGTTGTGACTAACTCCCCGCTACTGCAGCCATGAGCTGGCATTGTGAGAGAGTATGAGCGCAACTTTCTCCATCCTCAGTTTCCAGCTTAGAGTCAGCCGTCACCTGTCGCTATGTCTGCTTCCCTCAGGAACATTTACTGTGTTCTTTCCCCCATCACAGTGCCCTCCGGAATTATTGGACATACTCTGAAAGAATTGAATCATTGACATGATTGTCAGATGGATCATGACCTCGCGTTATGACATGAGAAAACTATTGAATTCAGGTAAAAGGTTGTTAAAAGAAGAAAAAAAAAACTTTAAATCAAGAAATTGATATGCTTTTAAATGTAGTTTGGAAATTTTGCAACTAAGAAACTATTTCTTGAAACCTCTTTTTGGTCGGGATGTGTAATATCCTGACCAAACCCCTGATGTGTTCACAGACAATGGTTTTATGAAGTAATACAGCCCCGGATATTTTTGTTGTTGTGAGGAACAGAAGTCTCTTAATTTTAACCCTTCTGTTCTTCACTCAAAACCTTCCTTTTTGACTTTTTTAAGGTGCAGTGGTCTCTTTATAAAAAATAGAGACCACAATTTTTTATAAAGAGACCACTGAACCTTACAAAGCATGTAGAAGTCTGTAATATTTATCACATTGTATGATTTTTAAGTAATTAATTTGAATTTAATTGCATGACATAAGTATTTGATACATTAGAAAAGCAGAACTTAATATTTGGTACAGAAGTTCTTGACCAGGTTTGTACACACTGCAGCAGGGATTTTGGCCCACTCCTCCATACAGACCTTCTCCAGATCCTTCAGTTTTCGGGGCTGTCAATGGGCAATACAGACTTTCAGCTCCCTCCAAAGATTTTCTATTGGGTTCAGGTCTGGAGACTGGCTAGGCCACTCCAGGACCTTGAGATGCTTCTTACGGAGCCACTCCTTAGTTGCCCTGGCTGTGTGTTTCGGGTCATTGTCATGCTGGAAGACCCAGCCATGACCCATCTTCAATGCTCTTACTGAGGGAAGGAGGTTGTTGGCCAAGATCTTGCGATACATGGCCCCATCCATCCTCCCCTCAAAACGTTGCAGTCGTCCTGTCCCCTTTGCAGAAAAGCATCCCCAAAGAATGATGTTTCCACCTCCATGCTTCACGGTTGGGATGGTGTTCTTAGGGTTGCACTCATCCTTCTTCTTCCTCCAAACACAGCGAGTGGAATTTAGACCAAAAAGCTCTATTTTTGTCTCATCAGACCACATTACCTTCTCCCATTCCTCCACTGGATCATCCAGATGGTCATTGGCAAACTTCAGAAGGGCCTGGACCTACGCTGGCTTGAGCAGGAGGACCTTGCATGTGCTGCAGGATTTTAATCCATGACGGCGTAATGTGTTACTAATGGTTTTCTTTGAGACTGTGGTCCCAGTTCTCTTCAGGTCATTGACAAGGTCCTGCCGTGTAGTTCTGGGCTGATCCCTCACCTTCCTCATGATCATTGATGCCCCACAAGGTGAAATCTTGCTTGGAGCCCCAGACAGAGGGAGATTGACCGTCATCTTGAACTTCTTCCATTTTCTAATAATTGCACCAACAGTTGTTGCCTTCTCACCAAGCTGCTTGCCTATTGTCCTGTAGCCCATCCCAGCCTTGTGCAGGTCTACAATTGTATCCCTGATGTCCTTACACAGCTCTCTGGTCTTGGCCATTGTGGAGAGATTGGAGTCTGTTTGATTGAGTGTGTGTACCTATGATAAAAATGACAGACCTCTACATGCTTTGTAAGTAGGAAAACCTGCAAAATTAGCAGTGTATCAAATACTTGTTCTCCCCACTGTATCCCTATATTTAATTGAAAATAGTACAAAGTACAACATATCAAATGTAGAAACTGAGAAATGTTGTTGTTTCTGGGAAAATAATTTGCCCATTTTGAATTTGATGCCAGCAACACATTTAAAAAAAGTTGGGACAGGGCCATGTTTACCACTGCGTTGCATCACCTCTTCTTTTCAATACTCGCTGTCGTTTTGAAAGTGTACAGTATTCCCATTCTTGCTTGCTATAGGATTTCATCTGCAAAAATTTCGGGTTCTCCTTTGTCTTGTTTTTCATTTCATAATGCGCCAAATATTTGTAACAGGGGACAGGTTTGGACTGCAGGCAGGCCAGTTTAGGACCCAGACTCTTTTACTACAGAGCCATGCTGTTGTGATATGTGAATAATTTGGTTTGGCACTGTCTCGAAAATTATCTAAAATGTTGTTTCGTCAAACCACTGAGCTTGGGCCCAGAGAAGGCAGCGGCATTTCTGGATCTTGTTTATATCTGGTATCTTCTTTTCATGGTAGAGTTTTTAACTTGCATTTGTGGATGCAGCGACGTACCGTGTTAACAGACAATGGTTTTATGAAGTGTTCCTGAGCCCATGTAGTGATTTCCACTACAGAATCGTGTCTGTTCTTAATGCAGTGCTGCCTGAGGGCACAAAGATCACAGCCATCCAATATTAGTTTTCAGCCTTGTCCCTTGTATACAGAGTTTTCTCCAGATTCTCTGAAACTTTTAATGATATTAAGTACCATAGATGATGAGATCCCCAAACTCTTTATGTTGAGAAACGCTATTCTTTGCCCGGCAGTCTTTCACAGAGTGGTGAAGCCCTCCCCATCCTCACTTCTGACAGACCCGTCCTCTCTGGAATGATTTTAAAACCCAATCACTGACCTGTTGCCAATTGACCTAATTAGTTGTGAGATGTTCCGCCAGGTTGCTTTTTTTAGCATTACACAACTTTTCCAGTCTTTTGTTGCACCTGTCCCAGCTTTTCTGAAACGTGTGGCTGGCATCAAATTCAAAGTGGCCATATATCTTTCAAGAAACAATAAAATGTCTCCGTTTTAACATTGATATGTTGTTTTTGTATTAATTTCTATTGAATATAGGGTTTAAATTATTTGCACATCAATGCATTCCTTTTTCATAAAAATTTTACGCAGCGTCCCAACTTTTTGGAAAACAGGGTGGTAAAAATATACTATTTAACCACACAAGAAGATCCGGTCCTTAAAATAAAGACAATTACTGCCAATCAGATCCCAGAACCACAACAGACTGATGTAAAGACATTAACCTTTGAACTTGGTGAATGCTGCTGCCCGCTTTTGCCTGGCCAGTTAGCCCAGATAATCCATTCCACATGTTCCACTGAGGCTCTGGTCAGAGGCATAAGCAGGCTCTAACCAAGCCGGCGGTTCTCATTTGCATCCAGCCACGGGTAAAAGCAAGAGGCCCCTGCACAGTGTAGAGGCAACACGTCGCACAACACTAAACATAATTGGAGTCGATCACCAGCGCTGTGTAGCAAATTAACACCGGAGTGCGCACTGTGCAGAGGACTTCTGTGCAGAGGCATCACAGCTGCACGTCAAGCCGCAAAAAACAGGTACATGGAAACAGAGCTGAAGCAAAGCAGAAACACCCGCGCTGGGAACGGGGGAGGGGTGGACGGGGACCTCCATGAAATGGACTGCGAGGAGGCAGTAGTCCAAGGAAAGTCTTCATTCAGTCAATAGCATTGTGTATTTCCCACACAAAAAGAGATGTACTGTGAAATAGGTCCTGATTGTACGTCGGTATAATGGTTTATAAACGCCTTATGTAATTGCTCAGCTTTTGAAAGCGTAGTGGGCTTGGTAGACGTAATTATGGCTTTCGTCTTTGTGATGGAGGGATAGATTTTTCGCAGACGTCATTGTCTTTAGAAGGACTCATTGACATTCAGAAGGTTAAATGTTTGGCAGCACGGCAGAAATGACTGTATTGTCATACTTCTAAAATTACAACTGCAGTTATCAATCGCGCTTTCAAGACTGGCCTAGTGGTACCGTTGCCTTATTCAGAGTTAGATCTTCTTCCGACGACCAGTGCGCCATATTCACAGAATGCCTTTCAGAGTATGGTGAAGTTAGAGGTCTTGGTACCTATAAGGTCATGTTTTACAGCTGACTGGGATTGCTTTTCTTATTGTTTGTGTGGTTTCTTAATGTTTGAGTTCATGCATGTTTTCAATGACAATAACATTTTACTGTAATTCTGGGCTCTACTGTAAAAGAGACACGAGTCTCAACTTGGTAAAATATTATTCCATTTTATTGCTGGAATAAACAACAACACAGACCCATATGTGTTGTGTCAGTTGGTGTTCTTAGAGATTCTTTTTTTTCCATCTGAACTGTCATGGTGGGAGGAGCTTCCTTGTTTATTCGACCGTGTGTCTGTTGTTTTCGTGCTGAAGCGCTGCGATACAAGGAGTCTACCTGGGTGAGTGCATGTGGAAGTGAACAGCAGCACTGGTGACAAGAGGAGCTGTGCCAAACCCATGAGCAGAGACCAAGTCACACAATACAACCTTGGAGCCTTTAGCGTCGCTGAGTAAGGGATGTGATACTTCCTGTGTGTTTCCCATACATTTCCCTCACTGAATTATTTTATCCAAACACTGAAAGCCCATTTCGTCGACAGGATGCCCTGCCATCTCTTGTTCCGCACCAGAGGTTTGGCCATCATTGATGTTGCCAAGTGGAACGCAGGCCGGCAAAAACCTGTTCCCACCCTTTAGTGTATGTTGTCTGTCTGTCCTTATCCGCTCTTAAGTGTGTGTTGTCTGTCCTTCCTCCTCCCCTGTTGCCTCATTGGTGTGTAGTGGTCCTATTGAGGGGTGGAAGTAGGGCAGATCCAAGGCTGGCTCCCCTGTAGTGTGCAAACACTATCGTTGATAGTTGTAGAATTTCTCACTAGAGTTTCTTCATGGTTTGCAGTGCTATCCTATAGATTCATGGTTTGCAGTGCTATCCTATAGATTCATGGTTTGCAGTGCTATCCTATAGATTCATGGTTTGCAGTGCTATCCTATAGATTCATGGTTTGCAGTGCTATCCCAGAATATTTCACAGTATGCTTCATAGTAAGAGGGAGGGTGACCTACCTGGGGAGAGTCTCTTCTGTGCCCACATAGTCTGGGTAATAGTAAAGTACTCTGTGGGAGGTGTGTAATGGATGCTATACTTAGTTCAGTTGTAAAGCTATTATCTTTGTAATAATACTTACCTGTGAACGTCCGTACCTGTCCATGTCTTCGGTGTTGGGATAGTGTGCGGGAGAATATTTAAATCTGTGTTGGTAGAGAAGTCGGGGACACTATCCAACTGCTTCACCTCTGACATTCTGGCGTTGTCGGCAGGATTTCCTCCAGCTAAACATGTCTATTCCAGGCCAAGAGAATAAAGCATGGCGGGGAGAGAGCTCCACTTCTCTGGGGACCAGTCTACCACCTCACTTAACCTCATTAGTAATGCGTCCCCAAGTTCAGAACTTGGGGGAGTGGCGTGCACAAATTGGAACCATCTTAAGGAAACAAGGACTGAAAGCAGCAGATCACATCATTGTGGCGCTACATGGCCGTGCATTTAGAGAAATGGCAGTTTAACCAAGCACTGAGAGACTTTGCTTTTAAAACTCCATAAAAGAACAGGTTTGGCAGCCTCACCCCAACACCATCTCTGCAGGTGCAGCCAGGCCAATGTGCCCATGTTTGTAATGGCAGAGGAACTCCATTTCAGTGGGATCAGCAGGGCAGACCCATGTGCTTGGTGTGTGGACACAATTAAAACTTCTGCTCAACCCAGAGAGAGGAACTGGCCCCTTTAAACAGAAACACCCCAGCCGATGCAAGGCGTGCTGAGAAGCCCTGAGAAGTGTGCTGTTGTGGGAAAATGTTGTGGGAACTTGCCCTCATGTGGAAGAGGAGATAAGAGGGGAAAGAGGGGTAAGAGACTTTGTGATAAGAGGGATGCACGTCCCAGAGAAGGGGGTAGTGATTGTCAAGAATGACTGCCTGTCAGTGGACCAAGGGATTCTAGGGGTGAACCTTATTGCCCAGTGTTGGAAGGAATTGCTCCAAGGTGTCAACCAGAGTCTTTGGGGTTTAATATCACAATAGAGTCCTACCCAGTAGTGAGAAGTTTCAGTGGGCCAGAGGTGTTGGCAGGAGTTCCTCCAGAGACTGTTATGCCCTACTGGAGAAGCTGGGTGAGGGGACTGAGAAGCAGGTGGCCCACAACCGTTGTGAGAGTGCATGGAGGAAGACAACCACTCAGACTGCTTAACTTTAACCACTACCCCCTCAGCTTGAGCCCCTGGGGTGTATCGATGGTTCTGGTGAAGAAAAATAAAGGGAACCAGGAGATTTTGCGTGGATGACCAACGACTTAAAGCCCTGACCCATACCCACAAAGTTTAACCGCATACCCACAAAGACGTGTGCCCACTCTATCGCATCAAGGAACCCCTTACCTGCCTCAAAGAAGCTGCTTGGTATTCAAACCTTGACCTGACTGGCAATTGCATGTCGACCCTGGAACAAGGAAAAGACCGTATTCACCACGTCCTTGGTGCTGTTTGAGTCTAACCGCATACCTTTTGGACTCTGAAATACCCCAGCCACTTTCTAGAGACTGATGCCGAAGTGCCAGAGGGGACATGGTAAATTACTTATGTCGTTATCTATTTGCCTGACTTCAACGCCCATCTGGAATGAGGCTTCAAGGTGCTTGACAGACGTGGGCAGAAATCGCAGTCCATGAAGTGTGAGTTCCTACAGAGGGAAGTGGGTCATGTGGTGAATAAGGAAAGGGTGTCCACAGACCCCGAGAATAAAGAATCTGTGCGCTTCAACCCCGAAACCACCATACAAGTCGCTGTGCTATTCCCTCTTTCTACAAATTCCATCCCCCTAAATTACATACTGCCATGCACCGCGACCCAAGGGCAAGAAGTGTCGCCCACTCCAGACTGCCAACAAGCCTCCCACCAGCTTAAAGGCATCTTATTTAACACCCCCAGTCATGGCATGTGCAGATTTCAGTAAACAGTTTAATTTCTACACTGATGCCAGGAGCCCTGTGGGCAGTGGTGTTTCAAGTTGAAGGCGATAAGGAGAGGCTTATTGCCGATGCCCACATTAGCCTTTCTCCTTCTGGTCTACAGATTGTTCAAACTTGAACTCCTGGACATTTTCTGGCATGTGAGGGAGGGTAACCTACCCGCAGAGAGTGTCTCCTACATCCACACTGCCCTACCCTGACCACTTCAAGGGAGATCCAGCACAAGTCAGTAAACCTTCATGGGGCCTGTGCTTCAGCCACCCAGGGTCACAGCAACTGGCAGCCTGTGACATTCTGAAGAAATATCAATGTTAGAAACAGAAATAACGGAAAAATGCTTCTGCGAATAAAGTTGAGGCATTGCTCTGTATTTAAAGTGTCAAAATGTGCTGCAAGGAATTTCAATCCATCCCGTGGGGTGTTTTTAATCAAAATAAAACCTGGGGGGGCAGGCAAAAACAAATTCCATATTCATTAAGATTACACATGAAAACATCGAAACAGTGTTTAAATTATAAAGGACCTATATTCATAAATGTTTTACTACGTACAAATCTTTAATAATCAGTAATAAGTGGTGCAGTTATGGTGGCCCAATTCTACAGATACAACCAGTGTTTCAATGCACAAGCCAATATGGTTAGAAACCTCCAATTAAACATCCAATCTTTTAGCAATAAACCATAAGTCATCATTACGTTAATAAAAAGGCGTTTGTTATCTTTGTCATACATGAATCAATGAGAAAATAACGGCACCAAGTTCCCAAGACAACACATGTTAACAATTCCATCGCTCAGACTGGGCTTCTGCGGCGAGACCAAAGTGTGGTTAGTGTCATGCAGCTAGATGATTACAACTCGATGCCCTTCCAGCACCATGCCGGAAGGGACACGGAGGACTGTTGCAGCCTGTGTCGTGTTCGGGTGGTGGATGACACTGTCTGGACTGAGATTAGTCCAAAATCTGTGAGGAATACTTTCCTACACGTTTGCCAGTTAACGACTGTGGGTTACCACTCCATTCATTGCCCCCCCTTGGATAAACATCAAGCAAAGTATGGGTGTCTGTTGATTGGTGGATGTGTCACTGGTGATTGGTGGATGTGTCTCCGTTGATTGGTGGATGTGTCTCCGGTGATTGGTGGATGTGTCTCCGGTGATTGGTGGATGTGTCTCCGGTGATTGGTGGATGTGTCTCTGGCAATTGGTGGATGTGTCTCTGTTGATTGATGGATGTGTCTCTGTTGATTGGTGGATGTGTCTTCGTTGATTGGTGGATGTGTCTCTGTTGATTGGTGGATGTGTCTCCGTTGATTGGTGGATTTGTCTCTGGTGTTTGGTGGATGTGTATCCGGTGATTGGTGGATGTGTCACTGTTGATTGGTGGATGTGTCTCCGTTGATTGGTGGATGTGTCTTCGTTGATTGGTGGATGTGTCTCTGTTGATTGGTGGATGTGTCTCCGTTGATTGGTGGATTTGTCTCTGGTGTTTGGTGGATGTGTATCCGGTGATTGGTGGATGTGTCACTGTTGATTGGTGGATGTGTCTCCGTTGATTGGTGGATTTGTCTCTGGTGTTTGGTGGATGTGTATCCGGTGATTGGTGGATGTGTCTCTGTTGATTGGTGGATGTGTCTCCGTTGATTGGTGGATTTGTCTCTGGTGTTTGGTGGATGTGTATCCGGTGATTGGTGGATGTGTCTCTGTTGATTGGTGGATGTGTCACTGTTGATTGGTGGATGTGTCTCCGTTGATTGGTGGATTTGTCTCTGGTGTTTGGTGGATGTGTATCCGGTGATTGGTGGATGTGTCTCTGTTGATTGGTGGATGTGTCTCCGTTGATTGGTGGATTTGTCTCTGGTGTTTGGTGGATGTGTATCCGGTGATTGGTAGATGTGTCTCTGTTGATTGGTGGATGTGTCTCTGTTGATTGGTGGATGTGTCTCTGACTTCTTTAACATACCCAGTGGGTTCCATTAGGATATCACTCATTCTGCATACATTTTAGAAGGGCAAATTTATTATAATTATCTAACAAACAATAGAGGAAGTTAAAACAGCAGGAGACCTAGGTTCTGATGCATTAACTTGCAAGATCAAAGGACATTAACAATCACCTGGTGGGCTGGTACTTGGTTGTTTACTACTTTTTGTTTTAGGAGAAAGTTGAATGTGCCTAAGACGCAAATGTTACAAACAAATGGTTAGGAATAGGAAAAATTAAAAGGTTATTAAGTCCAAGTAACTGACTACACACAAACCGCTAGGAAGGAAGTATTCCTTTACGACTGCGGAGGGGCTCTTTTTTCTTGATCCAAACTAACTTTTTCAACACGCCACCACAATGAGCTAAACAGGCTCAGCTGGCGAAACTAAATGTTTGTTTTGAAGATTTTCTTCTAATGGGTTTAGTTGACTCACACCGATTCGTTGGCCAGAAAGAATGCATCTCGCCCGGATCCCATCATTGCGTTTGCTTAATTTTGTTTTTGTGAAAAGTGTTAGTGACAAAAGTTCCACTCTGGCCCATCGACGAATACGTTTTTTTTTTTAAAGAAGCCACGATGTCAGTTCCTGCCCTCACAGCAGTGTGCCATGTTACTTGTATTGATCTTCAACCTCTACCATAGTATAGATCTCAGTAATAGAATTCATTGCATCATGTATACTTGAAATATGATGGTACATTCACGCAGAGGTGCCGTGGAGCATAATTGCACGAAAACAATGTTTTCAGACTTTGTTCATATTTTTATTTTTTTTAAGTGTAGTGAGATATGTTATTTTTATGTCCCTATTTTTATATTAAGTAAACATACAGAATTTCTTTAAGATACCATGGATCATTTAGACTTTTCATGTGGATTTTTAGGAAGTACTCCATGAACAAATGAAAAATAAAATGTACAAACCGGTGTCCTGGGGATCTCATCGCTGCTTTTTGCGGATGATGTGGTCCTGATGGCATCAACGGTCTGTGACCTTCAGCACTCACTGGACCGGTTCGCAGCCGAGTGCGAAGTGGTTGGGATGAGGATTAGCACCTCTAAATCTGAGGCCATGGTTCTAAGCAGGAAACCGATGAAGTGCCTTCTCCGGGTAGGGAATGAGGCGTTACCCCAAGTTAAGGAGTTCAGGTATCTCGGGGTCTTGTTTGCGAGTGAGGGGACAATGGAGCGTGAGAGTGGCCGGAGAATCGGAGCAGCGGGGGCGGTATTGCATTCGCTTTACCGCACCATTGTGACGAAAAGAGAGCTGAGCCGGAAGGCAAAGCTCACGATATACCGGTCAATTTTCCTTCCTACCCTCACCTATGGTCATGAAGGCTGGGTCATGACCGAAAGAACAAGATCGCGAGTACAAACGGCTGAAATGGGTTTTCTCAGAAGGGTGGCTGGCTTCTCCCTTAGGGATAGGGTGAGAAGCTCAGCCACCCGTGAGGAACTCGGAGTAGAGCCGCTGCTCCTTTGCGTGGAAAGGAGCCAGTTAAGGTGGTTCGGGCATCTGGTAAGGATGCCCCCAGAATGTCTTCCTAGGGAGGTGTTCCAGGCACATCCAGCTGGGAGGAGACCTCGGGGTAGGCCCAGGACCAGGTGGAGAGATTATATTTTGACACTGGCCTGGGAACGCCTCGGGATCCCCCAGTCAGAGCTGGCAAATGTGGCTCAGGAAAGGGACGTTTGGGATCCCCTGCTGGAGCTGCTGCCCCCGCAACCCGATATGGATAAGCGGATGAAGATGAGAGGAGATGAGATATTTTTACAACACATACTTAACTAAATAGCCATAACACATTATTTTAAAGTTTGTTTAGCAGCAGATACCTTCATCAATATATATTTTGTTATGTTTATAATTATCTTTGTGTAATAAGCTTCCAAATAACTACATTTTCTTTTTATTCACGTAACATATACGTACCAGGCCATTCTCGTGTTCAGGAGACTCTACTGAGTATAAATAGCCACACAAGTTAGGTTGTTCTGACCAATACATTTGATCAGAAAACAGCACAGACATCTCTTTCTTCCTATGTAGTGACCAAAATACCATTAAAGTAAATTTTTGTAAGGGTATCGAAATGAACAATGTCGGTTCAGCCTAAGCGTACGTCTCTTTCTGCTCAAGCAAATCTACTGCTGTTCTTGAAGACAGAAATGTGAAAACAAGGAGAATTCTGGTCACTTTGGATGAGGAAAAATACTTTAGAAAAGGATGATGTAGAAAAATAGCACGACAAACCTCTTGAATCGCGGTGTGCAGAATAAAATCCCTTTTCAATCTCTGGCAGTTTAAATTTCCTCTAACTGGTTCTTTCAGATTGCTGTTTATGCAGAATCATCCAAAAATACATTACCTAAACTAATAGTCTATCCTAATGACACTGAGCCTTTTATTTGATGCCAATTTGCACTAGTCAGACGCCTAAGGTCTTTCTTCCTACTAGAGACACCCTATTGGGTTTCAACTGTTTATTTAGTCTAAACCATCGCCTCCACCCAGAACAAATACCTCAGATGACTTCTCAAAACATATCGCACAGGATGAGCAAAGGTTCCCCACTCTTAATAGCTCTCTGTCTCAACCTGTTACATCAAGCATCTCAGAAAAATCTCAACAACATAACACCTTTTTCTGTGGGCTGTCCTCACTAAGTGCTCTCTCAGAACTGCTTAGGGCTTGTCCATTACTGCAAACAAACGAAGCCTTTGGAACATTTCAAATCAAACAACCCCTGAACACATAAAATGCCTGATAATTACTGGTAATCAATGAGAAGTATTTGTTTAGAACTTGACAAATCAGGCCGTGAATTTGGTGGTGTTTTTGAAAACAGTGTCCACGGCTGAGGCAGGGTGAGGCAGGTGGGACCACGGGTGAGGCAGGGTAGGACTATGGGTGAGGCAGGGTAGGAATATGTGTGAGGCTGGGTGGGACCATGGGTGAGGCAGGGTGAGGCAGGTGGGACCACGGGTGAGGCAGGGTGGGACCACGGGTGAGGCAGGGTGGGACCATGGGTGAGGCAGGGTGAGGCAGGTGGGACCTCGGGTGAGGCAGGGTAAGGCAGGGTGGGACCATGCGTGAGGAAGGGTGAGGCAGGGTGGGACCACGGGTGAGGCAGGGTGGGACCATGGGTGAGGCAGATTGGGACACAGTGCCAGGCTGCTGGGCCTAAACATATCTCTTTGGTTGATGCGTCAGTGCCTTCTTCAGCAGCCAGTCCGTCAGTCTTCAGTCACAGAGATCAGGACGTAAAGACCAGACATGAAACAATTTCCATTTGTACTTAAATATGATAATACGTACAAGACGTAGCCACAGCTTTATCTTAAAGATGTCGTTTATTTCTCAGAAACTTAAACACAACTTGCATTCAAAGTTCTGGCACTGCATCATCTTCAATGTGCTTCCCAGGATCTTGGACAAACAAAGCTACGGTACAACTTTAGACAGCACCATCTCCTTTAATTAGATATGTTAACATAGGGTACAAACAAATACAGGAAAAGCATCATCTAGGAGATGCTTTCCGAGAATTTCAACACATTCATGAAGATTTGCCCCTCCAAGAACTGCCACCTTAACGTGGTGGAGGGGTTTGAGTACCCGAGTGACCCTAGGAGCTATGTTGTCTGGGGCTATATGCCCCTGGTAGGGTCTCCCAAGGCAAACAGGTCTTAGGCGACGGGTCAGACTAAGAGCGGTTCAAACCCCCCTTAATGAAGAACAACATAATGAGTACCGTGACGTCGCCCGGTATGGCGCAGCCGGGGCCCCACCCTGGAGCCAGGCCCGGGGTTGGGGCTCGTATGCGAGCGCCTGGTGGCCGGGCCTTCCCCCATGGGGCCCGGCCGGGCTCAGCCCGAACGGGTGACGTGGGGCCGCCCTCCCGTGGGCTCACCACCCACAGGAGGGACCATAAGGGGCCGGTGCGAAGAGGATCGGGCGGCAGTCGAAGGCAGGGGCCTAGACAACCCGATCTCTGGACACAGAAACTAGCTCTAGGGACGTGGAGGTGGAGAGTGCCTGCCTCAAGTGGAGGAGTTTAAGTATCTAGGGGTCTTGTTCACGAGTGAGGGAAGGATGGAACGGGAGATTGACAGACGGATCGGTGCAGCTTCTGCAGTAATGCAGTCGATGTATCGGTCTGTCGTGGTGAAGAAAGAGCTGAGCCGCAAGGCGAAGCTCTCGATTTACCAGTCAATCTACGTTCCTACTCTCACCTATGGTCATGAGCTTTGGGTCATGACCGAAAGGACAAGATCCCGGATACAGGCGGCCGAAATGAGCTTTCTCCGCAGGGTGGCCGGGCGATCCCTTAGAGATAGGGTGAGAAGCTCGGTCACCCGGGAGGAGCTCAGAGTAGAGCCGCTGCTCCTCCACATCGAGAGGGGTCAGCTGAGGTGGCTTGGGCATCTTTTTCGGATGCCTCCGGAACGCCTTCCTGGGAAGGTGTTCCGGTCCCGTCCCACCGGGAGGAGACCCCGGGGAAGACCTAGGACTCGCTGGAGGGACTATGTCTCCCGGCTGGCCTGGGAACGCCTCGGTGTCCCCCCGGAAGAGCTAGAGGAAGTGTCTGGGGAGAGGGAAGTCTGGGCATCCCTGCTTAGACTGCTGCCCCCGCGACCCGGCCCCGGATAAGCGGAAGAAGATGACATGACATGAAGATTTGGACAAATTATGTTTGTAAACTATCATAATAATTGCAAATACATAAAGATATATAAATATATATAGGCATCTCTGCGCTATACAACCATATTTATTTAATTACATTTTGCAGATCCTAACAGACAAAAACGATAATGTTCCATAGTCGATAATTCGATGATGTACACTAGTACATAAAAACAGGGACAATTCGCGTTTATGAGTGCCACCTTTAAAATTACTGTTTCAAATGTGCAAAAGCTGTGTTGGACAATAAACAGTGTCACATTCACAGGGAGGTAATGCTCACTAAGTCAAAGGAAGAGACGTAAACACATCGTCACACGTGGCTTACTCACAGGGAGCTTTACTCACAGGGAGCTTTACTCACAGGGAGCTTTACTCTCAGGGAGCTTTACTCACAGGGAGCTTTACTCTCAGGGAGCTTTACTCACAGGGAGCTTTATCGTCACAGGTGAAAACCTCCCTACATTCTACACTATGAGAACAACAAACCAGTTCAAGAGGTAATCAACAGACCCTTGAACTATAGTTTGAATCCAATCGCCAATTGCAATGTCACCATAAACACAATTAATTCAACATATCGCAAATGAATGCGATACACTGGGGTCCTTTCCAATGGCTGCACTTGTACAGTAACCTACAGTGATTTCTCAGAGATCTGACCATGGCTGCACTTGTACAGTAACCTACAGTGATTTCTCAGAGATCTGACCATGGCTGCACTTGTACAGTAACCTACAGTGATTTCTCAGAGATCTGACCATGGCTGCACTTGTACAGTAACCTACAGTGATTTCTCAGAGATCTGACAGTGGGTGCACATGTACAGTAACCTACAGTGATTTCTCAGAGATCTGACAGAGGCTGCACATGTACAGTAACCTACAGTGATTTCTCAGAGATCTGACCATGGCTGCACTTGTACAGTAACCTACAGTGATTTCTCAGAGATCTGACCATGGCTGCACTTGTACAGTAACCTACAGTGATTTCTCAGAGATCTGACCATGGCTGCACATGTACAGTAACCTACAGTGATTTCTCAGAGATCTGACAGTGGGTGCACATGTACAGTAACCTACAGTGATTTCTCAGAGATCTGACAGTGGCAATGCTTCCTACTTATAAGAGCATAAACAAATTAGCTTGATGTCCCGGTCTTAACCAAGCATCATCATTGTCAGTCCAATTAGGTAAAATAACATAATATTGTTTGTGAGTAAATATCTTTTTCATAATGAGTGTGATTTTAAAATTCTAACTGTGATTTGACATGGTACGATGTCAACTTTAATGGCTAGGGAAATTGCTATCCAAGAGATGGGTTATTTTTTTATCTTTCTTGTAATCCATAAAATATTTAATAGTTAGTCCACTTATCAAAGGATGAACAATTATTCCACAATAAATATTTTCCTTTTAACATTAAACATTGCTCACATACTAAATGGACTGATTGGACTGAATCTCTCGAATCTCTGAGTTAGGAAACCCTTTATTGTAAACATTACAGTTAACATAAATGATTATTGAGTCAGTGACACTGACACGGGTATAAGCCAAACTGCCAAAACACATCCAGAGGAACCAGAGGAGTTGACTTTGGCCTGCGGCAGAATAACATTTTACATAACATATTCTTTCCTTTTTTACTAATTCATTCGTTCACTTTTTTTCCCCCAGCTTTTCTTTTTGGGACACCTATTGCTCAAGGGCAGGAGCCAGGAGAGAATGACTTTCCCAGCAGCCGAGTAACTTTTCAAAGGGCCAGGGGTGTGAAGAGGCAAACTCACTACCGCGCTTTGTGAGAGAACAAAAGATACACGCCATGATCCTAACACCACAGAGAGATCCCAAAGAGCCTGGGGAAATCCACCAGCTTGTTTCACAGCTTTGACTCCGTTTTTAATTCAGCATTTAGAGGTTTTGACGTGGGGCCAAGAGATTTTACTGGACGGGTCACATGGTCAGTTCAACACAAGCTCATGTATCTATAGGCCAAACTATGCAGTATTGTTAAATAGGACTTTTTATTTTATTAGGATCCCTATCGCCACGGTGACCTCTAGTTTCTCTTGGGTTCACCAATGACAAAGACAATTCGGACGGAAAGACGTGCTTTAATGCCAAATCGGAAGTCAGGGAGGCTTGACGGTGTCATTCCACTTCTGGCTAGCAAGGGTACGCCTGCCTTGGATGACAAGGTGGCACAGGTGTCCTCTCAACTGCCTGGCAATTGTACGTGCGAGTGTGTGTGAGTGTTTGTGTGTGAGTGTGTTCTTGTGTGTGTGCGCTCAGAAAAATGGACCCGACTGGCGCTGGCCGGAGCGAACATCCGCACTGTTTTCGAAATCAACTGCAGCCCCCCGGGCTGCCAGCCAGCCACTAATGTGATGACAAATGACTGCAAGGGTTTGGGAAGAGCCTCCCCCAAACGTGATGGAGGCCCCACGTCTTGTAAAGAAAAGGACCCTGGGATTTTATTACCACACACTTGCCGGTCACTTAAAGGTTTCTCTTCCGTTCCTCAAGTATTTACTTAGTTGGCAAACCAGATAATACATATTACAAGCCAGGAGATTTTTTCTTTTACTAAAATGTGGTTGTCAAACCCTGAATGGACTAGCTATTGAAGGGCAAGCTTGACTCATGGAATAAAAAAATATATTTATCAAACCACATGTGGTCACTGAAGTTTAATTCAGCAGTCCATTAATGAGAAAGACACATTTTGGAGATGCAGGGAATGAATCCGGACACCAATGTTAAATTGGCAATATCTCTTTGTGCCAATGCAAAAAAAATAGCTCTCTCTTTGATGTTAGATATAGTTCAACATCCCCTTACAATGGCAGGTAACACAGACACAGTGTCATCTAACTTGTGTAAAAAATAATTTCATTTTGTGGGACAGTGAAACTCTACCCAATTGAACGGCCCAGTCTTAAAGTGCTCCGGATTTGGCTCTCACAAGACGACACGTTTTCTTAGTATCACTTTCCTTCCTTCAACCGCTTAAACGGTCACTTCTGTCACCTCGTCTTGGCTGCCGGGGACCTGATCACACCTTCAAAGGGTTTCCATGTGAGGGACCGGATGACTAAGAGCCTTTTGACAATGTCACTGTGTAAAATGTTGCACCAAAGCAAATTAAATACGGAGTTGAAGCAAATCCGGGCTCAAATTTAACTGTCAGGGTCGGATGCCGTGTCTTTGAGGCCGGTAATTAATTGTCCGGTGTTGTTAGGAACGTGAATTGAATGTGTCCCTGACGCACACCAACAAGGTGCCAAGGGAGGGGCTTGATGGCAGTGACGTGACCAGGGTCACATCTGCAGTCAACGTTCTCTGGAAGAGACCTGCAACCCTCTGGTCGTCAGGTTAGTTTGGGCTTTTTTATTATATAGTTGAACTTTAGTCTATCAGGTATGCTAAGAACAGATTCTTATTCACAGCAATGGCCAGTGGGCAAATTGGGTTAAGGACAGAGTGACATGGTTTTTCACCTTGTCAGGAAAGGGGATTAGAACAAGCGACCTTCATTCACTGGTCCAACGCGCTTGCAAGCAGTGATTCTTGTCCATCATCGTGTTGACATTTACTTCGGTAGTTTGTGTCATAGCTGAGGGTAGGCAGGACACGAGGCACTGAGCTGTAGAACAACCTTTTATTGGGGCGACAGAACACAAACAATGCAGCATGAACCAAAAGACTAGTATGGCAACTTAAAAATGGTCCCCAGTTAGAGGCAACACAGTGCAGCTGCCTCTAATTGGGGAGAAAACAAAAACAGCAGCGCAGAGATGCCTAGAGACACCTCTGTGGTCAGGCACGGGCTGTGACCCCCAGGCCCATAGAGATGCCTAGAGGCCGCCAGCCAGGACCTGACAGTTTGGCAACAACAAATGCAAACATGTGCAGAAAATATATATTCAGCTCCAGCAAAGCAAACAAAGATAATATCAATGGCAGATATTTATATGCAGTACATGCCAACTTTAAAATCTGCAAGTCACAATACGAGAACTTGCCTGCTCGGTGTTGAGCAACAAGCACATCATTACAGGCATACACATCAAAAGGAAAACACCAGATTGTGATATATGAATTGGGAAGACATGATTGATATCTTCCTGGCATGCATGTGCCAGCTAAAACCAAGATCTATAATCCAACCCTGAGGGTCCTTGAGAAAAGAACACCATCCAATATTTTGCAGTAGGTAAGAAGGAATTATGGGAGCTTTTTCTTCAAGTTGTTGCTGGCACTTTTAATAATCTATATTTGAAGTTAACAATGATTAGTGTTTGTATCCCCACACGCGAGGGTAAATGAGGATAATCAAAAAAATAAAATAGTCAGTGAACGTTCAATTTGGTTGCTACTGTTTATACAATCAGCTGTGTACATAATGTGACAAGGATGAACTGTCAAGTGGTTATAACCCCGGTTACGTTATAAAAAAGGCAAGAGAACGCATGCAACATGCAACATGGAACTTGGGATTATTTTGGTTAGATCATCAGTGATTCCCACCGCAACCCATTCACAGGAGGATGAAAAAAAATACACATTGTCAGAGTCCTTCTTTTGTGAGTAATAGCTCACGGAAAGATTACAGGGAAATTGTAAATTGCCCAAAAAAGTAAACTCGACTGAATCGGTGTTCAAAGGATGCTGCATCTATGACCAGCCTGTTATGAACACACAGTTAATTGGTGGACTATCACATTCTCCCATTGACTTGGTCTTTTATCTGTTTGTCGTTTTAGAAACAAATCCCAAAGATTAGCTGCTAATGAGTAAAAGCTGAAAACCCAGCTCAGAAAACTGCGAGGAGAGGAAATGCGGTGAAGCAGGATGGGAAAAGTGAGGCCACGTCCCACGCCTCAGAATCCTCTCAGACACAGGACTTTATGGATATTACAAGACAATCATTTGATTCCTCTGTACAATCCGGAGCAATCAGCTACGGGACGTCTTTGCGGACGTCTGGGAAAGACGCTGCAAATGGAAAAGTTAAGTTTGCATGGCAACCAAGAGGTCGCAGCAACAACAACAGACAGACGGACAACCCAGGCGGATCCGACCGAGAAGAGTCCATTTGAAACACATGCTGACAAACCTGAAGGCGAAACCTACACTCACACCTGCACGAATAATACGAAACCGCTTTCACCACCCGTTCAATCCTTTCAAGCTTCACCACACCACCGTTTAGGGGGCTTATGGCAGATCTTTATGGCACAACAATCGGCAAAACTCCATGTTGCCGGGTAGACCTGATGGAAACGTGTTCCTCATTCGTGGCCAATTTAACGGCTTTTCCATGGGAACGCCCCTGGTAGCCCGGCTGTGGAGTACCGGGCCAGGAGATGCAAGGTTTGACTGGCGTCCCGGCCTAGCCACCATTAAACTGGGGATGCCAGGATGGCGGTTAACCTCCAGATGCTTCATTCATTCCTACTGTAAAAGCCCGGTTAAGGGAACAGCCTGTGGGTTAATGCTCCCCTCCCCCCTCTCCCCCCTCTTTCCCTTGGGTACCTCTACCAAATGCTAGCGCTAGCCTTGGCTGACCATGCCACTCTTACAGTGTGCAACCTGGGCTAGCCAGGAATATGGAAACACTCCCAAGTGCTGGTTCAGGGCAGGTTTTGTTTGTTAGCCTATAACTGGTAAGGTTAAGGTTGGAAACGGGGCAACCTATTCTATAAGAGCTTTTAGAGGAAGCTGTTTTTGGGGTCTATGACAGGCGTGCAATTGAGTTCAGGCCAATATGATTTTACAACATCCCTATAGGATAATATGCCTGTACGCCCTTCTGGTCTTACAGTAATGATCCTCTGTGCAGGTGCCCATGGGGCAAAGGTTTGCTAAAACAGTGAACACAACACGTCTTGAAAACGAGGTTTCAGCTGGGTGGCGTCTGTACGAACAGCTGGTGGCAAGTGCTTATCTTGGAAGGGATTAACTCGCACTATCTTCTCATAATTAGTATTTGCACTGTTATTTTCTGTTATTACCATTACAGAGCCTAACTGGGATATTTTTAAGACCAGCCAAATTGCACAGACTGACCAAAGCACCCGATGAACTGTGACCTCAGCGTGTCTCTAAAACGTGGAGGGGTAATTTTAAGAGCGCCCTAGCTGAAACAAGACCCTCATCAAATTATCTCCAGACTGTAAATGCTCAATCATTGTTTCGAAGCGTTTTGAATGGAAACAGAGATTAAAGCAGAGAGAGAGAGAGAGGGCTTTTCACCAGGCGCTGACACTAAGAAGCCGTCACATGTAGAGATGAATTAAATCCAGCACCCTCACAAAAAGGCATGGATCTGGAGCAACAGACAACACATCAGCAAAAGACGTGCAATAAATGAATCGGATAGTAGGTCAAAAGTGCATACTGCAAAGTGTATATACAATGGAACAAGAAACTGTACAAATTGACGTTAACTGAGCTCTAAACAATACTCACTTACAATTACATCAACAACCGCAATAGTTTTTATTGCATATTGCGGAAACATGCAAATCACTGTCTGAAGACTAAATAAAATGGTTCTGTGTTTTTCCCTCCGTTAAACCACTCGTTACACACCTGTGTGGCCTTTACGTAGGTCTACCTAGTATGACGTCACATGCCTTTGCTAAATTGGAGGCACATGGCGCTTCGCAGCTCTGTGTACCTAAAAGTACTTTCCTCGGCCGGTCTGGTTTGATTTACGGTAAGGGCTCCATGACAAGCACGTCACTTGTCAAATTTCTGGCCTGGTTGAAAATTGCTCTGGTGTGCAATTGCTATCTCAGTTTCCCAAAGCCGCTGTTAAAATGCACAGTTTGATGCTGAGCTGTAATGGAACAGTATTCCATTATATGTACTGAACACTAAACATGACCTACACATAGCTGATGAATAAATGGCAAGTAAAACACCTTAAATAATGAACGCATTAGCCGTGAATTCTTAACAAATCAATTGCCACAGTATATATTGATTTCACAAATCACCATTAAACTGTAAGACCATCCAGTGCCACTGGAACAATCAGGAACAATCAGATCCATCTAGAATTGGTGGGTGTGTACGTTTGGTCTCCGGTCAAACGTATCCGAGATGAGGCTATGATCTATTTGTGAGAATGGCAGACAGTGAGGGCTCTACTTTATCTCTCTTACAGCAGTGGAGGAGGTTTCCGACCTCCATCCGTTACCCAGAACTCCCCTGGCCTACATTGGGGACTGAAGGATCCGAGCTGGGTGCTTGACAGACAGTAAACGGTTTGGGCAGGATGTTGTTTTTCCTCAGTGGTCTCCAAGACGTTAGAGTTCAGTCACTCCAAGAGAAAATCCTATACCTCACATTTGCACATCATACTTACGGAGCATAATAAAAAAAAATACAAAAAAAAGAATTGACCGCATTTAGTCTTCTCCTCCTCAGAGTCGGCTAATTCATTACGGCAGGCCACGCTTTCCCTTCCAATCACTGTCTCGAGCAAGACGCAGATATACAGTCATACTGTACTTTCTGGAATGTCAATTATTGCCTGACAAAACGTTCTATATATAGCTATGGGTCCTAAGATACTTTCCAATACTGAACAGTAACAGAGCTTTTCAAATGACAACTCGAAGATCTGAGGTAAAAGTGCACTGCTTCAGTCTGAGCGGGTTTGCATTCGCCTGTGGCGCCTGGGCCACGGAATACTTCCTGGTTGAGTGAACTGTGTGATGAGAAACAGAGCGATGCATCGGAGGACACGTTCACGTTCAGATCTTCAACTTCACAGCCCCAGCGCCGAGGCACGGCCAATTTCACCAAACTCATATAACGGAGAAAACGAAGAACTGGGCCATTAGTGTCCCCTTAAAAACAGGTAGGCGTTTGATGCCCCTTCTTCTAGTAACAGTAGAGTTATACAGTTATTTAAAAATTCATTCTGGTCCATCTGAACACTGCAAAGGAATTTTCCTTAGTATATAGATTACGTTTTCACCATTACCTAGACCCTCACTCCCCCCCTGAAAACATACTGTACGTATTAGCAAAACAAATTAGCACAAACCGTATATATACAAATATGCACAGTTAAACGCTGTAAAAGTATTTTACAAAACAAACACAGGTTCTCAAATCTCTGAATTAGCTGTCTTCAGCTACAGTTTTGAGTAATATGAATGTCTCTATACTTGTGGTTGACAGGTTAACGGGTCCTACATAATCATCCTCACAACATAGGTACACAGTCCCAACAAATATAATCTTACCCATTATGCTATAACATTATGATAACATTATTTATAATTACTTTATGTATAAAAGCATTGCTGTTTTTGGATGCTGCTTTTCCTCTACATTATTTATAATAACATTCAGCATAAAAGTGTTGCTATTTTTGGATTCTGCTTTCAATACTATATGGAACTATTAGCTGTCTCTACGGAAAGGACCATAAAAATTTACGATATTTTATCTGTCTTCTGTCTGTTGCCAACTTACTTTTTCAGTTTACAGAATATGTTTAAAAATAGGAGTTTTATTTTATACTGTTAAACATTATTTACTATACGTTCATCTGAGATTACAAATCTATGATAAAATGTCTGCCTTTCCTTGCGGTTTGTGCATGGCTTGTGCCACCCAAACTCTGGAACGTGTTTTTCCAGATGGTTAAAAAAAAAAACAAGTGACACAATTTCACAAGAAAAACATTGAATTAACCAGCCATTGGTGGGTATGCAATAAACACCGGAATGTAGGCTCTTAAAATGTTTGGTGAATTGTGAATGTTCTACTTAAACATGATCACAACAATGATGACTGAAATCATTAATTCATTATCATTATTAGTTGTAGTTATTATTGATTTATTTTATATTCAGCATTTTCCATAGGGAACACTAGCAGAGTTACATCATCGGATTAGTAAAGGGGACTATACGTGGGTCAAACGGGCTGTTAAAGTTATGGCAAAACTACTAAACAACAAACCCCAGTCCAATTACAGCCAGGCCACATCTCTTCCGATCCAGAAAACATATCAATCTGAACTGGAATAGCTTAGAACTATGCGTTTTCATATGTATTTCCTTACGTGAACAGACTTGATACGCTTCAGAGTTGTTCTTCGCAACTATTAAAATATGTCATGAGACAAAAAATGTGTATGAAATACAATAGCTGGTCAGGTCTCATACAGCTCACTTGGTGTGTGTTGTTCGTTACCCCGGGGTTGTGGGTTCAATTCCCACTGATAAAAGACATGAAATACAGACCAGGCAATCGCCCAAGTTTCCATACAGCCAGTATGTCTTCTGACTGCACTGTTGACGAATTCCAATTAAAGACTTCCACTAGTTTTAGAATGGTGTTCTCGTGTAACATATGTGTGAAATATATGTGTGCTTAATCGTTTTAAACTTTTGATTAGTGCCCCATCTTTTCATAGTATGCACATTTCAGGGTGTGTGATTTTCATGTTTGAAAACGTGACATGGCCCTGAGATAACGACATGTAACGACTTGCAGCCAGGTATCATGGCGGCGTCAGGACGAGTTCGTCTCAAATCCATCTGCTTCTTCGCCACTGTTACACCATAACAGTTGTCTCAAAGGACATCCGTCTCCCCGATTTGTCGCGGAACCACTCCAGAGTTTAGATGAACCAGCGGGTCGCCAGTGGTGGAAGCCAAGTGATGTGCCGAAAAAGAAGGGCAGATTGTCACCTGTGTGAGGGCCACCGTGCAGGGTCAAACGTGGGATGGTGATGTGATCACGTTAAGGGCTCTTCCACACGACAAAGTGCCACAGGGTTATCCATTCTCCGGTGGGACCCAACCCCCCCGTTCTTCAATGCACACTGACCCCTGGCATAAGACCCCCCCCCCCACCCCACTCTAAGCCCCCCCGAACTGTGGCGTGCTGTGCAGTCAGTGGCACATGCGAAAGCCTTTAAAGCATCAGCGCTGGGTAAAAAGAAGAGAGAGAAAAAAAACAGTGTAATAAAACAGTTATTTATAAGACTATAACGGCCTTGTAGTTTGTCTTGCACTAACCCCAGAGGAGAAACCAAGACACTCAATACTCAGCAAGACACTAAGGCAACGAGAGAGAGAGACAGAGAGACTGCTGAGAAGCACCCCTTCCTTCGCCACGCTCAGGCTTCCTGATGCAAACCAGTCAGGTTGCCCCTATTTATTCGGGTCATCTGAAAACTGAAAACGTATTAAAATTCAAGAGCATAACATTTTGTGGTGAAAAAAAAAAAAAACGCATGATGTCATTAGGAAAAATCTGTAAGATCATTCAAACATACACAAAGAGGAGAATAACGTGTGACATTGCACTTGCGGCATGGCCTGAAAAATAAACGTGCCCTTCGCTTGTTAAAAGTCTAAAGAAAGAAAAATTAGGTGAGGAAAAAAAACATTATGGGGGGGTGCAGCTTGACATGAGAGGTTTCAGGAAAATGTGCCGTTTTGTTGGATCGATACGAGTCATGGGCCATGGATTAGTTAGACAAAGTAGCCTCCTTCCATGAGAACCAGTGCTCTCCACCAGTTCTCACACCAGGGAGCCGCGGTGTGATTGGGATTTTCCAGAATGAGCCGCCTGCGAAACCCTCCATTAGTTCATAGGAAGGCTGAACGCGGCCTGCGTCTGTCCGTTGAAACCGTGGGAAATGAAAAACCTCCCTCCTGCAAACTCCATGGCCACCGGGTCCACTGAAATCACAAAGGGGCATGGGATAGGCAGTCATGCGATGGTGACGGCGAAACCACCCCTCCTCGGGAGTCTGGCAACTGTTGCATGTTGGATTTTGGTAGGGGACCGCCAGAAACAGAAAACATGCTTCCTGAGGTCCTCCTGTTGTCATCCATGACCTCAACACCAGGGGATCTCACAAGACTGACACAGATAACAACGAAACTGGTATAACAGCACCTCTGTACCATGAGGTGTCAGAGGTCATGAGGTGTCAGAGGTCATGAGGTGTCAGAGCTCCCAGGTATCATTTCCCCAGGGGATCTCAATGACTGACACAGGTAACAACGAGACTGGTATAACAGCACCTCTGTACCATGAGGCGTCAGAGGTCATGAGGTGTCAGAGGTCATGAGGTATCAGAGCTCCCAGCTATCTTTTCCCTAGGGCCTGGTTTTTCAGATGTACTGTATACTCAAATATGTTACAAAGATAATTGACTGATTTGTATGGGCCAGACAACCAAATGTTAATTGGTCAATAGTGGACACAGTTTAAGTTATTAATCTTATGAGGAGAGTGACCTATGTACTGAATTTTGTATTTTTAGGTCAAACTGGGTGAGAAGTGAAGTTGTGCAAAGTTAGCATTTTCAACTGCTTGTTTTTGCACCACCATCTGGCGATAATACCATAAGAGAAATAAAACAACATGCTTTCTGAAATAAGGCAACATAACTAGAGACATCAGCTGAAAACTAGAAATATGTCCCAAGTACAGGTTCATCTATTTGTCATTTAAACTAATCTAGAGTCACCAGGTCCTGGAGTTTTAGGTTGGCTTGGAGGGAATTCCAAGACCAGGGGGGTTGAGTAATGAAAATACTTTTTCCAAGCTTTGTTTTAATTTTTGGGGCTGTTAGCATGAAACAAGATTGGAATCTGATCTTATATGTGTTTTCATTTCGAGATAGACAGGATAGATAAAATTAGTAGTTTTCCTAAAAGCTCTTTATGAATGAGAATGTACAAGTGTTTGAGATGGCGTACTGCTAACGTCCTCCTGGTGATCGAACTCGAACGACAAGGTGAACGACCAGAAAAGCTCCAAGTGACTCCACACTGGCAAGACATTTCCATGAAAGTAAGAACCCCCTCGATGGGCTTCCTGCCTCCCGCCGAGTTGGCCTCTCATCCATGTAGATGAACGCCACATTTCAACCCGTCCACTCTCATTTCTCATAGGCCGGCCAGACGGAATTATGACCCCCTCTGACTGGCACGAGCCTAAGGACAGGCGCTTGACGATAGGCGACTGTGAGCGTTTCCTCACCACTCGTTGACAGGGAATCATTCACCCCCGATCGGCCTGGTTCGGGACCAACCTTCTCCGGTTCCACAATGGGCCCTTGTCTTTCGACGACGGCTGGCTGGAGAGTGTTGGGGCGGACGCCCCCTAAAGCATGCTGGTCCGTCATCGCCAAGTGCTGTACGGTACCGCAGACAGGGCCAAGGAGCACTGTCCGAATCCATCAGCTTCCACCTTAGGAGCCAATCCGCACTGTATATGTGGATTTTCGTCAACCGAACAACTGTATTGTTTGGGGCCTGGTCGGTTGTAATTGGTGACAGCTTTTCTCATTCAGGGTGGTATGGGTGAGGGATGTGGCTGGCCTGGATTTCAATGAGGATGGGGGTGTTGAGGGTGGGGGCAAAAAGAGTGAATGCTATGTTTCAGACTAATGAATAAGACAGCGACCGTGGCCTTCTAACTGAAGGTTGTATTCAATAGCTAAGGCCACAATGCGAGACGATCATTTGCTTGAGGGAGGGGGCAGAACTGGGATGAATTGTAATTTGTGTCAGCTCACATTTTAAATTGGCCACCAGGAGGCCCGGGATGACTCGTCCAAATTTAAATGAGCATTTTACGGAAATCTTGCAAAAAATACGCAAATTATTTGTTTACACGGTGAGACACATTTTGATCTCTTGTCCAATGATTGACAAAGGGGCCGATTCTGTGATTCAATTATATCCACTAATTGATCTTTTTACAAATTAGATTTATTTTTATATCAGCTACTTTTCTGGCCTGATGTAGGCTAATCGATTAAAAAAAAATATTCGGCATCCTGTTCGTTTCATTCGTTTTTATTTGTTTTGAAATAATAATTTAAGCTACTGCCTGAACAAGGGAGCTTTTATATAACACGGAAAGTTAACAAAACATTTAGCATCAACCTGAATTATTAACCATTGTGAAGTATTAGGCCACGCAACCAGAAACAATATGAGGTCATGTGAAACAAATCCAGTAAGCAATGGACTTTGGGTGAATTAATCTTTAGGCTCTCCGTATGACACAGCAAATACTGCCCCGCCGTGTTCCAAAACAGACGGTGCTTTTAGAGACATGCGTCTAGCCGGAGCTCACATGCTGCGTATCATGTTGAGGGTGAATTGAACTTCTGTAATTTCACCATCATACCATAGGTTGGGCTGTGTTGTTTAATTGTTTAAAACAATGTCACATACACACACAAACATATATGTATGCTAAACTAAAGCGAACATGGGCAACAGGGGAATTGTTCTTACAACACAATTGCCCTGGTCAAAAGCTTTCATTGATAATTGTGTGCTTTTCACGAGTTACTGCCTTCAAACTACAGACTTGTCATGTGTGAACGACTAAGACAACTTTTCTTTCTAGCTACAAGTTCATATGCGTAACGAGGACGCATAAAATCCCAACATTTTCACGTGGTCTCAGTTATGTTATGGGATGTGATTTTAGTGGGGCTGACGCGCCTGACAGAGTGACAGATATTGTCGCCTTTTGAGCGTAATTTGGCAGGGTTTAGAGTTGTAGTAAAAGCCCGTCTTAAACTCAATGTTTACAATAGAGTTGTTTAAGAAATAGAGCGTATGAATATTCCCTATGGGCAATTTGTCTCATATTGTCAATAGGTTAACATAGATAACCACAATAAGATTTTCGTGCGTTTTCGTTCGAAGAGCATTGCTATTAGCACCATATTTTAGTTGTTCTTAATTATTGCAGAAGAAAGTAGGTTGTTGGGTTATTAGTATTGGATACTGCAATATCAAAACAATATAAATAACGATTTAAGAACTGGCCTGAACATAATAGCACATGTTAATGGTGTTTTTTTTTATAGACTTTTCAAATACATCTTTTGGAATGTATTTTGATACTTTTTCCTGCACAGGCTAGCGTAGCGTTAATGAGCGGGCTAGTCATTCCACAAAAACTCAGTTGCATCTTCAGTTAGGTCTTGATTTCTTTTGATCTGTCCATCCTAATTTCCTTGCGGTGGGTGTCTGGCATTTTAATGTAGTGTGTCTGCCAATTCTACACTATAACAATAATGTAATGTGTTTTCCCCCCTCCTGATTCATTTCAGACACAACCAGTAGGCTATCATTTAATTAAGCAGGTACGAGGGACGGACCGAATTTGCGTCGTTTAGGTGGGTAGGAAGAACGTTAGCTAGTGTTCATGACATCACCCGTTACAGGCTATAAATTCAGAGTCAGAGAGGCACTTGAGAAGCTTGGAGTAAGAACTGTCGTAGACATAGTAGAGAACCAATTGGTTACCGATATCAATCCTCGCATATTTAACTTTTCCACAGAGGAATCCTTTACAAAATTTGTCAGAATGAACATCTCGTATTTGGTGGCTTGTGGACTTATGATCACCCTGCTTTCAGTGAGGTCAGGGGCGAAGCCTCTCACAGCAGCGCAGCAGAAGGTAAGGTCACTTCATTGATGTGTGCCCCGTTACCTGTGAACGGAGTCTTTTTTCTGTTAGCCCATTTGGCGTCGTCTGCAGCTCGAGCTATAGATTGTCCACACCATGTTGCCCCTGAAGACAATAACAACGAATAGCCTACAATTGTATAAGCCCCTGTGCTGTAGGTTGTGAATGGCTTTGATTTACGCTTACAATATATACTTACTCCAGCGAGGGAAAAACATTGTTCCTACTGTAGTTTTATTTACCAGTAAGTTGTTACGTATGAATTATACTATCTTACTGATGAAGTTTTCCTACCTGTTTCTCGGCCAAGGCCTTACCCTAGGCTATAGTCTGCGTGTATTTTTTCTTCGTCTGCAAGGCAATGTATGGACAGATATTGTACTACATTAAACCTACAGCCAAATCTAATAGCCTACTTGTAACTACATTCATGCTGATACCCAAGCGCGCATTTAGTAGCGTTTTTGTGGAGTGGCCTCAGTCTAAACGAGCACCCACTTAAGCTTTGGTCTTCCTACTTGAAACACTAATGTTGATTTATAAGGCGATCAATGTTGGATTTAATTGTACATTATTTCAAATGAGACAAACCCTTTTATCTCTGCCATTGGTTGAATTGGGGCGCAGCGCTTGTACAGCGCATAGTCGTCAATATTTCGCCATTGTTCATTTTACGCACAATGATCACAACAGTTTAGCTGTGGTCGATTAAGGTTGTTTATTTATTATTTTGTTATATGTTAACTGGTGCATCTTTTTTGCCTAAAAAATCTGCATTGGCAGACTACAGCAAGCGCACCTGTCTTTACCGCTGTATCCAATAAATCCCAGAAATTGTATTGATTTCCCTTCCGTATTAAGCGTATGTGTGGTATAACAAGTACATTGTTTCTCTTGCGTTAACGCAGAATCATAGTCTGTAAACAAACCCAAATAATGTTTTTGATGGTTTTGATGTTTATTGCTTAGCTAATAAATATACGACGACTTATTACCATTTATTAGTTTGTTTCTCCCAAACCAAATCACTTCACATCGCTATTATACTAGATATCATTTTCAATGATTGATTATTATATTATCAGAAATACTATGAGAAGTTGAAAACAAAAGTGTTAGAAAAATTGCAGGGTAAGGAGTACTGTTTTCCAAAGTAGGCATTGATGTCCGGTAAACAAATGTGTTATTTTTAACCATAATCGTTTACAGGCGTGCTTTCTGCTGTTAGGGGCTTGACGAAGTTGCTTCAATGGGGGATTTAATATCTTAAGTGGGGTTCTCTTTTTTATGTTTTCCAGTCTCTTAGAAATTTGCTAGGCGAGGAGCTGTCAGAGTTCCTTGCATCCGGCGAGAGAGAGCGGAGGCTGGACACCGTGCGCTCCCGGGTTCGCTTGCTTCGAGACCTACGTATGGACACTCGTGCTAAGGGCATGTGGGCACGCCTGCTGAACGACCAGCCCAACGCCAGGAGACACAAACAGAACTCCAAGAAAGGCACGGTTCCCAGAAGCGGCTGCTTCGGACAGAAATTGGACAGGATAGGGACTCTCAGCGGCATGGGATGTAATTGATGACGCATCGCGACGTGCTGGTAAGTAACACAACCTACTACGCCATCTATCTTCCTCTGCGCAATTGCGCATCCGGGAATTAAATTAGCAGGCACGTCCACCCTCACTACTTTAGGAGGGGAGCCAAAATATTGAATGTACAAAATGCAATAGGGAAATAAACTAAATTTAGGACGTGTAGGCCTACTACACAATCACCAATGCAACACTTCTGCATATTTCATCTGAGAAATCAGTAGACCCACAGACTTAAAAGGTCGGGTCCATTTATGCCTTGCAAGCAAGCAATGTTTTGTGAGCCTAACAGGCTGGCCAAAACCTGTTAGGCTCAACCTGTTAACCTCTGTTGTGAGAGGTTAAGGGGTCACCAATGATGGGCAATATTTAAGTGGAACCTCAATCTTCAATGAAGGGATTCATTCTTCAAAATAATTCATTTTGGGGGAGACCAACTATAAATCGAATGGATTGAATCCATCCTGAATGCTGGTTGGCTGAAAGCTGTGGTATATGAGAAGATATACCATGGGTATGACATAATATCCCTTTTTACTGCTCTAATTGCATTGGTACACAGTTTCAATAGCAATAAGGTATATAGGATATTTATGGGATATTGACCAAATGCTACATCTGGTCACTGTGTTGTAACATAATTTAGCTGTGATATACTGGCCATGTACCACAATCTACAATAACTACAAACTTAGTTTTAAAACTTAATCTCTATACCATCTGTGAGATCTGTGTGACCCCACTGAAGCTATTACAGAACAATATGTTGAGGACAAAAACCCACAGAATGACCCGGAAGCCTCTCTTACACTTCTGTCCGCGAGAAGTGTTTCTGTCCTCGAGAAGTGTTTCTGTCCTCGAGAAGTGTTTCTGTCCTCGAGAAGTGTTTCTGTCCTCGAGAAGTGTTTCTGTCCACGAGAAGTGTTTCTGTCCACGAGAAGTGTTTCTGTCCACGAGAAGTGTTCGTGTTGAATTGGCCATATAAGATGTCCATAGTCATTTTGTTTCGTCGCCTCAAGTAATCATAGCACGACCTTGTGGAAGGGAAGTGAAGACTGAGTTCACGTTTACCTGTGCTCACCGAGAAGGCTGCCCCCACAGTACCAACAAGTTACTCACTCTAAGTCACTGAATAAGAGCGTCTGCTAAAGGACTCTAATGTGAAACTATATAGCGGTGAAGTCATTGACTAGTCAGTGGAGTATGACGCTTTTAGCTCCAGGCTTGTGGGTTTGATTCCCACGGGGTGACCGGGCCCAAAATACACGACAACATCTGCAGTCACAACTAAATTAAATGAAAAGAAAAGGTGGGCGCGCCCGGGAAAAAAAGAATTGACAAACACACAGCAAACCAGCGCAGACAAAACAACAGGGAGCGCGCCCCGAGAGGAATCACAGGGGAAAAAAGAGAAAATCCAAACACTGAAGGGGTGGTGTACAGACTGAGGGAGCCAGGTGATACTTCTTCCTGGGGCGCTTGGCCTTTAGATGACACATGTGGCTAAAGGGGAAATTGCAACGGGGGGGGGGTGGGGGGGTGTCTGTTGTGGCGCTGACAAACCTTGTGACTCGCAGACTTTTATAGATGACTAAGTGTGTGTTTGTCTTCACCAACATTTGTGAGGGGAGGACTGGTGGTCATTCATGCTGGTGATGGCGGCAGAACGTGATGTGGTCGACACATTTATTTCTCTCAGAGTGGTGCAGTCAGACTGTTTAGTTAAGAGGGGCTGTTTTAGCGATCCTGTTTTACTGGTCCGGTTTGGGGATCCTCTTTTCTTTTTTTTCTGAGAACATGTGCATTGTGTATCCGTCACCAGTTGTCTGTGAAAAGATCCATCCATTCAGAGATTCCTGTCAACAAAACATCTAACCATGTTGTTTCACCCTCTTGTCTCTCCCCAGAGCGTTTAAGACGATGGGTTTGGGACAACTTGGATTCAGTTGATCCTCCGGTGAGGAAAAAACCTAAAAAAGAGAGGACGGATTTTCGGTACGAAAAGCCACCATGACCAGCTTATTCGAGAACTGAGACAGCAATGAATAAACATACCCGTATGTACAACATGAAGACCAAAACACACTACAAGATGGCGGACATTGGAAACCACAAGGCTGTATATTGTCGCTGCTGCTGTACATTCATGTACTTTCATTCCTGCATATATGTATTTATGTTTAAAAACTATTTATATGTTTATAAAACAGAGATATTTATAAATATGAGTTTTATTTATGTAACATTTTAAAATGGATGCAAACTGCAGGTCAATTCCGTTTGTAACCTTGTTTTGTCCTTAATAGTTGTAAATGTTTTCAAAATGATTAAAAAAAAACCTTCAATGCACTTACAAGTCTCCTCTCAGTCCATGTACGCTGGAGAAACACTTAAAATAGATGAGATCAAGATTTGGTGGTCGGGACAGTCTTTATCTCGTGTCTTTATCTCGTGTCTTTTATCTCTTTATTTGTCGGCTTATTCATCTCATCAAATTTGTTCATCGACGGGTGTTGTACATAAATTTCATTAAAGGTCATGGCACAGAAAAAAAGGAGGTTAAACATTAAGAAAAACCTAATCCTGTACATTTAGGAGTCACTTTTAAAGATTTCACTATTGGAGTCGAACAGGTAACCCCGTTATTGAGTTGCTTGCAACATTGAAGGGTCATGGACACAATACCGATCAACTGTGTTCCAAAACGTTTTCTTCTTAACTCTCACTGCGTAGTTGTTGGGTGCCATGTCACAAGAATTTCATTGCGCAGGATGACGCTGTGTTGTTCGTTGCATCTGACAAAACCTTGAAACCTTGAAACTTGAGAATCAAGGCATTAGGGCACACAAAATGAATAGGTTTTGAATCCGTTTGGAGTGATCAGCAAGTTGTTGCAGATACATTCCTTACCTCCAGGTGGCAGCAAAGCACCAAGCTTGGCATTATACTGGTTTAGAGTTTCTCAATTGCTATATTTAATTAAATTGGGAACCAGTTGCTCTTCATGATATGAGCAAAACAGTATTAGTATTTACAAACAATGCAAATGCTAAGCACATTTTGACAAACAGTAAACACAACCATCTACAAAATACAGAAACTCTGAGTACATTATATTGAACAAATTCCCTTGAATGTGAATCTCCTTTATACAAAACTTATTTGCAAAGTCTTTGCAATCAGTCCTTATTCATGCATAAAAGAGGTCACTTTTGAGTTGTAATTTGCCTGGAAATAAATGAAGCTACGCAAAGGGAAGAGGGTTTCAGGTTTGTGTTGGTGGAGGATCTCAAAATGGAATGCAAAGAATTATAGTTTAAGATGAAATTTGAGCCACAATTAATGACCATGTGGTGGTCGCACCATCACCCGCTTTTTTTGCTGGAAATCACACAACAAATACGCTGATCTCTGTCTTGCAGGGGTTATACAGTGGGGCAAAAAAGTATTTAGTCAGCCACCAATTGTGCAAGTTCTCCCACTTAAAAAGACGAGAGAGGCCTGTAATCATCATAGGTACACTTCAACTATGAGAGACAAAATGAGGAAAAAAAATCCAGAAAATCACATTGTACGATCTTTTATGAATTTATTGGTAAATTATGGTGGAAAATAAGTATTTGGTCAATAACAAAAGTTAATCTCAATACTTTGTTATATACCCTTTGTTGGCAATGACAGAGGTCAAACGTTTTCTCTAAGTCTTCACAAGGTTTTCACACACTGTTGCTGGTATTTTGGCCCATTCCTCCATGCAGATCTCCTCTAGAGCAGTGATGTTTTGGGGCTGTCGCTGGGCAACACGGACTTTCAACGCCCTCCAAAGATTTTTTGGATAGTTTTTCCTGAATGCTTAAACCCTAACCGTGATTGTCATAGCACAAAACTATCTAAAACTATTAATACTTAATGCAAAACCACTCACTGAGTTTGCAAAACTAAAAGCACAAACACTGCTTTGCACTCAGGTTGCAATTCTGTAACACACACTTTGCAAACCTGTAGGTACAATCCACTGGACAGCACTCATTCTGCAGAACTGTAAACACAACTCACTGCTTTACACTCATTTTCCAAATGACACACTCCTAGAAAAACTATACACATGTATGGCTATTATTTACAGTATTTAACCAACTGTCTGGCACACTGTCACATCTGAAAACTGTTTTAGATCATTAGTTCACTTTGCAATCAGCCTAAGCACTATAAATAAGCCACAGGTGAGCTGTCAGTGTGGAGTACAATGGAGGGAGCTGGAAGAGTGAGACGAGTGAGAATTAGAGGAGGCCGAGGAAGAGGACGTGGAGGTGAAGAAGTAGGAGGAAGAGGAGGAGGAAGAGGATGCAGAGGTGAAGAAGCGAGAGGGAGAGGACGACAAGGACAAGGAGGTGAAGTTAGAGGAAGAGGACAATGAGGAGCAAGAGGATGATGAAGAGGAGGATGAGGAGGGGGAAGAGGAAGGGTAAGAAGAGGAAGAAATAGAATTACTGATGACATCAGAGCTACAATAGTGGACCATGTAATCAACCATGGAATGACCCTGAGGGAAGCAGGCCAAAGGGTTCAGCCACTATACTGTAACATCATAAGGACATTTCGAAATGAGAATCGGTTAGTAGAGTCACTTTGCATTAAGTTTTGTAGCACTGCCATACTCTAATGAGAAACACAACAATACCATACATGTAAAAATAATGAAGTTGTTAGTTTACAGAATTGTTAGACATCCAGATGCAGAGGAAGAATGTTCACTGCAGAACGAGAGACCCATATAGTCAGTATGGTGATTGCAAATAATTCCATAAGGCTACGGGAAATACAGCAGCGCATAATTGAGGATTATACCACCTTCCAAAACATACACAATGTGAGCATTTCTGTATTATGTTGTGTACTTGCCCGCAACAGAATCCGAATGAAACAAATCTACAGAGTCCCTTTTGAAAGAGACAGTGAATGTGTGAAACAACTACGATATGACTATGTGCAGGTATAGTATCATTGGTACTGAATCTGGAAGTGCATACTGTAGTGCTGTGCATTGTCTTGCTGTGCTGCATTTGTTTTGTCTTGTCCAGAGAGTGATGGTCTATGACCGTGATCCCCATCAATGCATAGCCCTTTTACAGGCAATGGAGGAGGCATGTGGAATATTGACCAGGCATAATGTCAGGGCTGGATACGAAATTTCAGAAGATATTTTCCCCGGTGCCTTGGACTAGAGGGCATTGCATGTGATGTAGATGACATTTTGGAGCCGAACCCAGAGAGACGACACAATGTAGACAGATTTTTTTTTTGACATTACTATTTTGTGTTTTGACATGGAAAAAAAAACCAATACTTGAGGTTTGGATCCCTGTATGTTTACAGAACTATGAGAAAAGTATGACCTCAAACTGACATATCCTACCTTGTGCACAGAGAAAGCAAAAGCCAGATGTGTTTTTCATTCATGCCATCAGTGTCTAGTTGGCGCATTGTGTGCTTATTAATGTGATGGCTTGAGTTAACTGTTTGAAATGAAAATAAAATGTTATGAAGGTTTGAAGAGTTAAGCAAGGTTTATTAGCTTATGCAAGAGAACTACAATGTTTTGCTGATTTGGTGAAAGGTTTTCTTATTTGTGTGTAGAGTTTTGCAAAAATAGCCAATAGTTAAGAAAAAATTGCCTAAGCCATCAGAAAAAACTGTAAGTCTGGAAGAAATTGGGAAATTCTGGCATTGACTTAGAAAATATTAAGGATAGTGGCTCCTTTTTAAATCATAATGATAGCAGAAATCACCCAAATGGCCCTGATCAAAAGTTTATATACCCTTGAATATGTGGCCTTTTTACAGACACACAAGGTGACACACACAGGTGAAAATAGCAATTTAAGGAGAATTTCCCACACCTGTGGCTTTTTAAATTGCAATTAGTGTCCGTGTATAAATTGTCAATGAGTTTGTATTCTCTCACGTGGATGCAGTGAGCAGGCTAGATACTGAGCCATGGGGCGCAGAAAAGAACTGTCAAAAGACCTGCGTAACAAGGTAATGGAACTTTATAAAGATGGAAAAGGATATAAAAAGATATCAAAAGCCTTGCAAATGCCAGTCAGTACTGTTCAATCACTTATTAAGAAGTGGAACATTTGGGGATCTCTTGATAACAAGGTCAGGTAGACCAAGAAAGATTTCAGCTAAAACTGGCAGAAGAATTGTTCAGGACACAAAGAAAAACCCACAGGTAACCTCAGGAGAAATACAGGCTGCTCTGGAAAAAGACTGTGTGGTTGTTTAAAGGAGCACAATACGATACTTGAACAAAAATTAGCTGCATGGTCGAGTTGCCAGAAAGAAGCCTTTACTGCGCCGATGCCACAAAAAAGCCTGGTTAGAATATGCCTGACAACAACCTGAAACGCCTCACAGCTTCTGGCACACTGTAATTTGGTGTGATGAGACCAAAACAGAGCTTTATGGTCACAATCATACATTTTTTGGACAGAATGTCAGACAGAAGATGAGACAAAGTACGGCCAGTCTGGATATGCATTTGATATTTTCTTTCACATTAACTAATATGTTTAATAATTGATTTAAAGCTGCACTGGGTAACATTCTAAAAAAATTATAAAAATTTGAGAAACAGCTCCCCCAATTCATCCCTCAACTCCCCCCGCCTGAGTCTGACAGCTGGGTATGTCTTTCTTAATCACATGAACACACATGTAGCCAATCTGATGCCAGCGGCTGTCTCCCAGTGTTTTAAGTAGCAGTGATGTCACTTGGTAGGCGGGGTTAGAGGTGTAGGGAAGTTCAGGTTCTTTTTGTATTGTTTCTTTGATTTGACAGACTGCTGACACTGCCCTAACCCTAACCCTTTTCCTTGCTGCCCTCTTTCCCTTGTGTCTGGGTTATCTTGTCTTATATGTTTATTAAATCCCCAAAGCCTTGGGTGACGTCAATTTGGTTGTCTGACCTCCTTCCTCACACCAACGACTCCATACCAACGACTATTGGAGTGAAATAACCCTAAACAATGCTTCGTTTCCGTTCTGCCATTAACACACTGGTAACTTCGTCAACTCCTAGTTTAACTGTGACTGAGTGTGTTTCACAGCGTTTCTTACACGAGACAAACAAGCAACTGCAGCTTCAAAAACAAGCCCAAAACAAGCCCAATATTGTATACAAGCAAATAATTATTTACAAAAAATTATCAAATGTCAAGAACGCATATAGGGAGGGCAGGCCCAATCCACTAATCTCTGATCACCTGCAAGCAGAATATGAGAGAGGAGACATGGAAAAGAAGAGGACAGGAGCACTTAAGGGGAGTGTAAAGAACATTAGGACAAACCACTATTAAGACAAACCACAAACCACTAGTAGACTATATACGAGTAGGCTATGTTATGCTTGTTTTCTGTTCTAAACTGTAATAATAGATTCTGCTTTGCGGTATCTGCACAGAGCTTTAGTCATCATCAACCACTTGATGTACACAGTCTTTGTTGTACTTTTTGCCGTACTAGGACCACTTTGTTGGCGGCATCGTTTGTGGAAATGTATCTAGTGCTATGTCACCTATCCCTATGTCATCAGGGATCACTCATCACTGCTGTACTAAGTGTCTATAATATTCAGTGCTTCTACCATACAGTTCATACTCCCCATCCTACAAAAATGTATACTAGTTTACATTATTATGTATATTATTGCCGTATATTATTGTATATTATTTTCATTAAGTTCTTTAATGAGGATTTCAGATGTATAACAATGAGTTGTCACACCACAAAAAAATTATTATACAAAGGTAAATCACAAATAAAATATAAAATGTACTGCATTCATTGAATCAATTTATTTATTGATCATGCCTCTCAATTACATCTGGCCAGAGAATTTCATCAACATCACAGCAAATATTTTCATGAGTCATGCATCGTGGGAAAAAATGCCTTGAATGCTGTATCCATCTTTGACATGCTTGTGCCCCAATATCTCCACAGGCCTCTTCCATCGCTTGAAGAAGACTTACTTGGTTGTAAGGGTTGCGATCATGTACTTTCCATCTCCAAGAGGAGAATAATTCCTCAATTGGATTCAGGAAAGGAGAATAAGGTGGAAGGAACACCATCCTGAAATGTAGGTGATTCTCAAACAACTCTCGCACTAGCGCTGAATGGTGGAATTGTCCCAAACAACTACAAAATTCCACACCATTTGCTCCTGATCACCCTGCGGAAAGAGGATTTCATTGAGGAGGTTTAAAAAATGTAGGAGCCTTGCTGTGTTGTATGGTCCCAAAACAGCATTGTGTGCCACAACACCAGTTGTAGAAATTGTGGCACAGAGAGTGATGTTGCCTCCTCGTTGTCCAGGGACATTGACTGTAGCACGATGGCCAATCACATTTCTCTCTCTTCTCCTTTTTTTGTGAAGATTGAAGCCTGCTTCATCAATATACAGTTACTCATAACGAGTTGCACTGCTATCCAACTCAAAAAAGAACACAAGGTACAATAGAGTAAGTTACTGTTTTACAGTAATGGCATTGATTGCAGTCAATACTACTGTGAAACTGTTGCTGAAGTTTGAGTTTACACTTTGAAGCAGCAGTATACCTAAACCTTTAGATATGCCTAAATCTTTTCACTTACAGTAGCATGGAATAGTTTATGGACACACTTAAAATTCAGGAAAAATATATCTTTTGACAGTTAAAGTACAGTAATTGGGTTGCACATACTTGAACAAACCGGAATCGCAACCCCTTCACTCTAACGGAGTTCCTCTCAAAGGGCACTTTGTATACTTGCTTCATTCGGATTGCATTTCTCCTTAGAACACGATCAATTGTGGAGAGACTGCATTGGTGGGTATTGTGGAACAGTTGATTGTCCTGTGTTATTCTTTGGTGAATTTCTTTGAGGCGGAGGGTGTTGTTCTGGACCACCATGTCACCAATGGCATCTTGTTCAATTGAAAGAAGTCTTGTTCGTCCACCTGAATGTTCTCTAACTTCAATTCAGAATTTTTTTGAACAAGCAGGAACATTTACTGTAGAAATCTAGACCTATGTCAAACAAGTCTACATGGACTCTCATTGTAGAAGTAGAATGATTTAGTTACTTACCGGTTTTCCCTCTGAAATGGGCGCATAATTGAAGCCACTGTGGATCTGTTTATATTGGGCTCTTCTTTTTCTTTCTCCTACATCCTCAGCTCTTCTTTCTCTTGCCCCTACATACTCAGCTCTTCTTTCTCTTGCCCCTACATACTCAGCTCTTCTTTCTCTTTCTTCTACATCTTCAGCTCTTCTTGCTCCTTCTCCATGTCCTCTTCCTCTTCTTCTCCCTCTACCCTGTCCACCACTTCTCACTCTTACACCTCTTCCTTTTCCACTGCTCATTCTTCTTCTTTTTATTGTCTTTTCTCCTCATTCGTCTTCTTTGTTGTTTTTCTCTTCCCCTATGGTAGTTGTTGTAATTAAGACAGCTGTGTGAACAGTTAGGAAATTGGCTTATTCTGTGTTGAGTGGATTACTAGCTTATCAGATATCAATTTGGGGTTAATTGAGGACATAAGGTGTGCAACTAACTATTTTACAATTCACAGAGTTTTGTTTGTTGTGTTTTGAAAATGGTACAAAAAAGCTTTTGGACAATGTTTTTCCTGATATATTAAAGATTTGGTTGGCTGTAGAACTGTTGTGATAACATTAGGGAATTATGTGCAGTGTTTTGAGAAAATTATGCTTTTGATTTGTAATTTGTATGAAATTAAATTACATTTATTTATCTGTTTAGAACAATTACAAAGTGTACAGATCACTGTGTTAAATGTTTTAAGAGCAGGTACCTGAGTTTGGAGAAATTTACCAAATTGACTGAGAAAAACTGTATTGCTTTCTCTTCTTGCTATATTTTTCCTGTGTATATATTTACTTCTTAATTCTCACTACATGGTTGTAGTGTGCTTTGCCAATATTCATAAGCTTATTATACACATATGTATCCATAACAGGAAAGAAAGGTGATTTAAGCAATTTTGAGCATGGCATGGTTGTTGGTGCCAGACGGGCCGGTCTGAGTATTTCACAATCTGTTCAGTTACTGGGATTTTCACGCACAACCATTTCTAGGGTTTACAAAGAATGGTGTGAAAAGGGAAAAACATCCAGTATGCGGCAGTCCTGTGGGTGAAAATGCCTTGTTGATGCTAGAGGTCAGAGGAGAATGGACCGACTGATTCAAGCTGATAGAAGAGCAACTTTGACTGAAATAACCACTTGTTACAACCGAGGTATGCAGCAAAGCATTTGTGAAGCCACAACACGCACAACCTTGAGGCGGATGGGCTACAACAGCAGAAGACCTCACCGGGTACCACTCATCTCCACTACAAATAGGAAAAAGAGGCTACAATTTGCACGAACTCACCAAAATTGGACAGTTGAAGACTGGAAGAATGTTGCCTGGTCTGATGAGTCTCGATTTCTGTTGAGACATTCAGATGGTCATAATCTGGCGTAAACAGAATGAGAACATTGATCCATCATGCCTTGTTACCACTGTGCAGGCTGGTGGTGGTGGTGTAATGGTGTGGGGGATGTTTTCTTGGCACACTTTAGGCCCCTTAGTGCCAATTGGGCATCGTTTAAATGCCACGGCCTACCTGAGCATTGTTTCTGATCATGTCCATCCCTTTATGACCACCATGTACCCATCCTCTGATGGCTACTTCCAGCAGGATAATGCACCATGTCACAAAGCTTGAATCATTTCAAATTGCTTTCTTGAACATGACAATGAGTTCACTGTACTGAAATGGCCCCCACAGTCACCAGATCTCAACCCAATAGAGCATCTTTGGGATGTGGTGGAACGGGAGCTTCGTGCCCTGGATGTGCAATACAAAAAAAGGAACTGAAAAGTATGAACTCCATAAAGTTGGTCAGCAGCAGGAAGCATGAAGTGCTCTAAAACTTCCAGGTAGACGGCTGCGTTGACCTTGGACCTCAGAAAACACAGTGGACCAACACCAGCATATGACATGGCACCCCAAACTATCACTGACTGTAGAAACTTCACACTGGACTTCAAGCAACGTGGATTCTGTGCCTCTCCTCTCTTCCTCCAGAATCTGGGACCTTGATTTCCAAAGGAAATGCAAAATGTACTTTCATCAGAGAACATATCTCAGCAGCAGTCCAGTCCTTTTTGTCTTTAGCCCAGGTGAGACGCTTCTGACGCTGTGTCTTGTTCAAGAGTGGCTTGACACAAGGAATGCGACAGCTGAAACCCATGTCTTGCAAACGTCTGTGCGTGGTGGTTCTTGAAGCACTGACTCCAGCTGCAGTCCACTCTTTGTGAATCTCCCCCACATTTTTGAATGGGTTTTGTTTCACAATCCTCTCCAGGGTGCGGTTGTCCCTATTGCTTGTACACTTTTTTCTACCAAATATTTTCTTTCCCTTCAGCTCTCTATTAATGTGCTTGGACACAGAGCTCTGTGAACAGCCAGCCTCTTTAGCTATGACCTTTTGTGCCTTGCCCTCCTTGTGCAAGGTGTCAGTGATCGTTTTTTGGACAGCTGTCAAGTCAGCAGTCTTCCCCATGATTGTGTTGCATACAGAACTAGACTGAGATACCATTTAAAGGCGTTTGCAGGTGTTTTGGGTTAATTAGCTGATTAGAGTGTGGCACCAGTTGTCTTCAATATTGAACCTTTCCACAATATTCAAATTTTCCGAGATACTGAATTTGGGGTTGTCAGTTATAATCATCAAAATTAAAATAAATAAACACTTGAAATATATCAGTCTGTGTGGAATGAATGTATACATTATACAAGTTTCACATTTTGAATGGAATTACTGAAATAAATCAACTTTTTGATGATATTGTAATTTCATGACCAGCACCTGTAAATTGCATCTCCTATCCCTAGTCTAGGAAACGGGTTGGCTGTTGAGTCGGTCGATCTACGGCAAAACAACCTCGTTGTAACCCTAACCTGCTTGTCTCGCCAAATAACTAAGTTACTTAATTGAGTAAAAGGTATGCTACTTAGTATTAATGGGTTGTGTGGTTGTCCCACCGATCTTAAACTAAATTGAATAAGGCTACTTTAAATCGTTCTAGATAAAAGCATCTGTTGAATGACTAAAATATGAATTACTAAAATATGAAATTGATGCTTATTGCCCTGTTAAGCACAACTAAGGGTGCCATTTCAAATACAATTATATCTGTTCATCGAAACGTTAATTTTAAAATTCTGTCTTTTAGGAATGGTCCGGGGGGAGGAGTTGGGGGTGTTAGCCCGATAGGAGTCACTTTCTCTGACAAAAGCGCAGGCTTGAATAATAAGTAACGGGGTACAAAAAAGTTGGGCGTCGTGTTGTTTTCACTAAACACCGACTAAAAAGTGTTGAAGAGTATTGTAGACCTAAAGATTATTGAAGATTTCTGACATCACAATAACATCCTACAGTTATGACAGGTAAATGTAATGACATTGTATTGCATGGTTAGTCGAAACAAGTCCTAGGTTGCATCTGCATGTTGGCGGGGCATTTGTGGTCAGAACAAATATCCATTTATGTCAGTGTTGTGCCGTTTTGAATACGAACTTAAAAACAAACCCAACTTGTATTAGCTTGCTGTCTCATTTGAAGTCGATATTCCTAATGTTCAGAACATTTTCCCAGGGGAAAATAAACCTGTTATTGCTAAAAGCCTGTCGTTTTGTTTCTTCTAGCGCACCATTTTCGAATAATATTTCTGCTCAATTAGGTTAAACGGCAAAGGACCAACGGTTTTAAAGAGATAGCAATTCTCCCAAATGATCTTTTCAGATGAAGAAACAGCCCTGGAGACGGTGGAAGATCCGTCTGAAAGCAACGTGCCCCGCTCAGCGGGTCCCCTTGTGGAAGTAACGTTTCAGAGGAATCCTCAACAAAAACTAAAGTTCCTGGAGTCTGAACCCAAAGCATTAGGGGTAGTTATTTCACCCCGAGAAAGCATATTATGTTTAGTTTGACTAATCAAATAAATGTCATTAATGAATTATAGTATATGAAACGTCTTATGCACAATACAATATTGTCTGTAATTCTTTTTAAATATACCTCTCTCTTTTCACCATAGATCACTCAGATTGCCCTCGGTGTGTTTCATGTTGGTTGCATCATTGTCATGTTGACTAACGGCATGGGTGTGTTGTCTCGCGAAGCGTTTCAAATCTTTGGATCACATTTGGTGAGTGTCAGCAGAAGATATGAATGGGGTTATTTCAATCAAGGTTTAGTTTAACCAGTCCTTGTTTCTAGAGAACTTTAAACAAAATGTATTATTTGACCAAATATCTTGACAGAGGTCGTCCTTGCTTGGAGTCAGAAGGAAAACAATTGAAGAAATTACAAGAAATTAGGTCTGATTAATTTGATGTTTACAGTAAATTAGCTTTATAACATTCATCAGAGGTCTCTATATACAACGGAAACTACATATTTGTAGCAGTGACTATATACAGTATTTAGTCAATAAAGTCAAAAGGTTTGACTTGGGCAATGTTGACATAATGACAACACATTGAGAAACAAAATATTCCCCGTAATATCAGACTTAGTCCGATGCCCCTGGGTCTGGCCTACCGTCAGGTTCCAGAGGGAGAGGCCAAGCAATAAGAAGTAAGACAAAATAATTTATCATTTTAAACAGAATCAGAGGATGAAGAAAATGAACTGAACGACAAGAAGTGCAGTGACTGAAGAGAAAGTGAATGTGTGTGAAAGAGTGGCTAGGATAGAGACGTCCCAGTCATGCTACTCTAGGACTGTGATGGAATAGAGTCTAGGTTAGATAGAGACGCCCAGTCATGCTACTCTAGGACTGTGATGGAATAGAGTCTAGGTTAGATAGAGACGCCCAGTCATGCTACTCTAGGACTGTGATGGAATAGAGTCTAGGTTAAATGGCCAGAATAATGCAGAACACATTTACAGACTGGGCAGCCTCGAATGCTGTGAAACTTCCTGTACAGCATTGGCATATTGAAACCACATCCCTGCCCCAGACAGCTGGTGAATAACTGGTAAGGTTACATTAAATAAATATCTATATTTTAGAAATATCAATATCTAAATATAGGCATATAATTAAGATAGTCTACATATTGTCACTGATGAACTTACCCCATACCCTGTGTCACTTAAAGTAAGCAATTTGTTTGAGGACAAGCTTGTGCTTTCAACCGAATGTTTACATTAATTCTGGTTTTTAATTTTGGTTTCCACCAATACACAACCTCATAACATCATGTAAAACTGGTATTTCTCTGACTTGTGATGCCTTTTATTCAACCAAAAGTTTCTTATGGTTGAATAAAGGTTGACCTGACCCTTTCTATGCAGGTTATCATAGCCGGCAGTTTGGCCATAGCTGCGCAGAATCTCCGTCTTACAACAGTAAGTTGTGCATTTCGAAGGTGTAAGCAGAGGGTACAGATGGAAAGCATTTCTGCATTAGAATTTTTTTTTAAACAATTTCCAAGTATTTATATTTGTTGGTTGAACTTAATTTTTAGGCTGAAATTCAGTCCAATGTGATTTGTAACAAGTTACTTCAGAGGGCTGTGTTTGTATTTTAAAAATAACTTTCAACAGTCCTGACTGAAATGTTTGGTTCGAGCTGATTAATGCCCAGAGTTTGCATTGCCCTTTGTTATTGTTACATGTACGTTAGAATGTTGGCAATGAAGAGTCCAGAGCAACTGACAGTCAGTGCAAAAACATTACCATCACCTAGGATGTTGAAGAGGTTTGTTTTTAGGGTCTTGCATAATGTGGGCCCAACTCTGGCTACTCCCGAATGTTTTTATGGTTGCTAGCGCATGGTTTTGAGAAACTTATTTTCTCCTCTTCCCTTCCCTCCATCCCCGCCTCAGCTAAAGGCATGCCTGGGGATGCAGGTGGTGGCCTGTGCAGTATCAATGTTCAACTTGTTTTTTTCTATGGAGGCTTTCTCGACCTACCATATCTACAGTCCATGCTGGCATTATGAGTACAACATCACCACCGAAATCTGCTATTCAATCGTGGTATGTACATATTTTTACTGTGATGGAAATAATTAGAAACTCATATTAAGGAAGTGGTTGACTCAAGTGGGATGTTTATTTAAAGTGGATTGGAAATGTGACATAAAATGTTAAATGCCAACAATACTAATACAGACAGGTGTAGATTCGGGGAGAATTATTGGCAGGATATGTTGCACAAAGACATCTGCTTCTCCCAGTTTTTTATTTCTCTGCACCAAACAAAAATGTTTTGCCTTCAAAGGCTTCCTCAGGTTTATTGGTAACCTTAGTAAAGAAGTGAGATAAATAATGTATGAAATAAATTATAAACGTACTGAGCTATATGGTTTGCACACAGAAAATGCAAAATTCGGTGCTGGTCAGATAATACAGACATAGAAGAAAAATACACCATGCCACAATTCTTGTCAACAGGAGTCTTCTGGACATTTTATTCATACATTTGCTTTGGTAAATACTGCCATCATCGCCATTTCCATCACACTGGCCATCTACTGCTGCAAAGTGGTCAACTGCTGCTTCCCGGCACCAAGAATGGTGAGAAATGGAAACTCTTACATAGACATTACTGGGAGTGCTTTCTCAAAACCGTAACTGTTTTTGACAACAACGTACAAAAACCATGGCGTTTTCACACATAAAGACACTGATGTAATGAACAAGGATCAAAATATGTGAGCTGTTCCTTTAAAAAGCAAGGTTTGGCTGGTGTATTGTGGAAAGAGCTGAGTGGCCTGGTCTCAGTGTTGGTGTGTGATTTGTCTTCTGTTTTTCTAGCCGATCATCACAGTGCAAGCCCCTCCAGTTCAGTGATGAGGAGAGATACCTTGTGAGATATCCAGCGTGCTAACCAACCACCTGAAACGTGTGTCAATAATACCATGCCTAACAAAAATATACCATGGTACAACTACTAATACTATTACTACTACTACTTCATGAATCATTCGTTTGGTTTTAGCCTTTATCAATTGTACCTGAAAATAACTCTGATATTTATACCAGGGATTCGGTACACTTCCTCCCACAAAAAACTAATTGCATCATATTTTGTGAGACCGGAAGGTATTTTCTCTGTTTTTGCATATTTGCCACACTGAATGGTGTCCGATTCAGAACCAGAGTAAACAAAAACATACTTTTTTTTTAAGGGAAAAGGTTCTCCTACACCAATTGGCCCTGTGTAAAAAAAGGTATTGTACTCATATACAATGGTAACAGCACAATTTAAATATCTAGTAGTGCATGTACATGGCCAAATAAAATTTGTGTAGAACATTTTACAGTATTGTTTTTTGTTCAGTCAGAGTTGTATGAGTCTGCATTATCAACCACAGTCATAGACGCTTTTGTAATACAATGCCAGGGGGCATATTTGTATTACAATGCTACCACCTAGTGGCTGACACGGCACTTACACGCTGCTGGATATGACGTCAATGTGTTGGATTTTGTGCCCTCTAACTAATGCGAAAGTTAAGCATTTTTTCCTTTTGGCTCTACAATCCAAGAGCTTAGATTTGAAATCCGATTGTTACTATGAGATTAAAGGATACTGTATATAGTAAAGGAGATCGATCCACCAGTAATGTGTTGCGCACCGACCAATTGGAGCCAGAACACTCTTTAGGGAACTAAGTTAGAAATGGGGCCAGATTGGGTCTTTTGTGACTCGTTTAATGTCCCATGGGCGGGGGCAGCTTACGCGGGGCAATTTTCTCTTCACTGTACTGACGCAGTGCCACCTACTGGCCCTCCAACCCCAATACAGACAGACTGCAGCACTCTCCTGCCACCTGGTGTCAAAGTTTAGTATTGTTTCCAATGTATGCAAATGTTTTAGCATTGTAATGGTTTTGCATTGTATTTTTGTATTTTAGGGGGGAAATGGTTCACAAAACTTACGTTTCGGTCTGATATGGTACAGTGATGTCACGGTTTGTTACGGTTCGATACACGAAAAAATAAGAATAGAATAGAACCACTTCCAAAGAAGAAAATATATATATTTGTACCTGAGAAAATGTATTTTCTATTTTCCAAGTATAACAAATAAATGAGTTGTCATGTTACTCGTATTGACACTCGAATAGGGTACCAAGCAAACAATCATTTACAGTCGTCAATGAACAGAGACTACATTTTGTAAAAGTTTTATCCACTACAAGTTGACAATCGCCATTATAGATTATCAAATAAACCAATACTTTGTGTGCTATATGTCAAAACTTGAACACATGTCTTTCTAAGACACGTATGGCTAATGTACATTGTGCAACAGCTGGAGACGGGAATATGACTAGCTAAAAACAATCGATTGCTGTAGTCTGTATTCAACATTGACGGTTATGAATGTGATCAATACACAATCAATCTTACCTCTGCATGGTTTTAGACACACCCTTCTAATTACAATATGAAACGAGGAAAATTGAATATCTTACATGAGCATAATGGGAAATGTCTCACGAGGAAAATACGAAATAGATGAATTATTCAACAGTTTTAGGCCTGAGAAAATTGTAAAAGTGAGGTGTTGAAATATATAAAGGTTGAGCAAATGATAATAATTTTTTTGTTGTTGGCTTATTGTAGGCAAAGGAAAGGATTAAACCCTTTTTTATACTTCACTATCCTTTTAAAAAATGTAATCATCAAATAACATTTTACTGACATTTGTCATTCCTGGGATTCCATAGTTAGGCAAGATGTATACAGTACATTAGTAAGGACTATGCATAAATACTAGGTGTGAAACAGCACGTGTACTCGTATTCCATTCAGGGGTCCATGGTGCACGGTTAGGTACGCAATGCGAACCTAACAATACATTAATCATATATTATAGCTAGGAAAATATATATTATATTGTAAAAAATATTATTCCATTAACCAATGGGGTATAAATTAACGTGGGGAAAATATCCACATGGTGATACAGTAGCTGTGCTGATCAGCTCATTAGTTATTTCACTCCAGCAAAGAACGGATCTGAGACCGTCGTTACAGCAATTTCTTTTGATGGAATTAGCAGTTGGTGAAATGCAGAGGAGCAACATGGCAAGCAATGGCGAGACAGATCTCGTCCCAGTATTATTTACGTCTGCCGTCTGGGAACATTTTGCTTTCCCTGTAAACATTTCGCGAAACAACTGTACTCAACAATGCTAGCAGAATTGGGCGCATTGTTGTGTAGCTCACCGAAGTGGAACGTTAAAGAATTTTAAGGTTCAGGATAAATTTGACCCCTTTAAGCTCACTCTATTTCCTCTTTTAAAACGTGTATGTCTGTTACAATTTGAGTGTATGACCCCATGTGGCTACCAAACAATCCCAATAAAGCAACAGTTAAAAGTCGAATTATATAGCTAGCTAAACAATAGCTAGATCTAAAAGTAATTTCACTGACATATAGTGGCTTACTATGGCGGTAGTCGAATGTTTGTTGGCACAATGATTAGCCAATGGTGTATCAGATTATGCCCAGGTAGTTTAGACACAACTTTCTAATTGTAATATGACACAAGGAAAATGGGATCAGCAAAATGGGAAATGTGTCTCGTGAAGAAAACAGGAAATAGATAAATTATTCAACAGTTCTAGACCTGAGAAAAAGTGAGGTGTTGAAAAATATAAAGGGTGTATGAATGATAACTGCAAGGGTAAAATCTACTGTTGTTTAATTTAATTTATTGGCATAAAGGAAATGATTAAACACTGTTTTATATTTCACTATCCTTTTAAATAATTTACTCCTAAAATAACCTTTTGCTAACATTTGTCATTCCTGGGATTCCATACCTAACTGTTGAAACTCCTAATGTAAATATCCCTGACAATTGATGTATGAATATTCCAATAAAGTTCACCATTATTTCTGCATAGTTATTTCTTCTTATTATTATTATTAGAATGCATTATTCTCAAATGTGATCTTGAATGACATTACTCGGAAGCATTCCAAAGTACTATGTTGAAAGGTTGTCATGCCTCTCAAAGTGTTAGCTCAATGATAAAGAGTCTAGTCTGACCAAAATATTAGTGCAACTCACGTTGTATAAAATGTATTTTGCTGTAGGAAAAACAATATTAAAAGACCACACAACAGTGTAATAAATCCTCTGAATGTAATTGTATTACTTCGTAGGTTGGTCCTTCTTCACACTGAGTGTTTGAGACTAGTTTGACCACCTCAGCTTGTATGTCGGCTCCACTGAGGAAGCAAATGGGCACAATGTTGTGTGATTAGGATGTCCCGCTGAGTTGAGACACCAGACACATTGCACCGTCCCAAACTTTCTAAAACACGTCTTTAGTTACATTACACTAGAGGTCAGATATTTTCCTGAGTTGTAGGCAGGGAGGTGCCAGTTGCAATATCTGAAGTTTTATTAGGGTGGATGACCTTCTGCAGATGTTTGACCATGGTTTGGATTATATTAGTAGAGATGGTGGATGTTGATACATGTTCTTCTGCAGATCTTTGACCATGGTCTGGATTATATTAGTAGAGATGGTGGATGTTGATATCACCCACTCCTTGCTAAGCTTTAGTTTGGAAATTATGACTAGAGAGTTTCTACAGGCTCTTTGCTGAAAGACTATGGGAAGAATTAACGCCTTTGAAGACAGTCATTCTGCAATCTAGATTAATGTCTCATTGTCAGATGAGGGTGTATGGCTGGATATTCTGCTCTGCAGAGCTGACCTCTTCAGGCAAACTAAAGCGCATTATTGTTTTTCTTGGTGCTGTTAGGCAAACTAGTGATAGCAGACCGGATCCTGTCCCATAGCTTCTGGGCATTTTCCAAGTGTTCTCTATGCTTCCAAGAGATCTCCAAGTTTTGAACCAAGTCCTGCAGGTCTATAATAAATGTGTCAGTGATGCCAAAGGCAGCAGAATCTACATAGTTTACTGTTGGCAGGGTGCACAGATTGAGAATAGAACCAGAGCTGAATGCCTTTACAGAATAAGCAGGCTGGAGTCTAGATGAGGTACTAGTGGCCTTATTGGCTAGACTTACTAGCGCAATCATTTCAGAGGCATTTGAACTCTTGAACTTCTCACTTGAGAGTTTTTTTTTCTTGCAATGGATTAGTTGAGGAGGCTGTGGGCTTAATGCTAATATTGTCATTTATTTCAGAGAAGGCCTTAAACACTATTGTTTATGGGATCCTGGATATTTTCAAGTTGAGCTAGAACACCTACACATTTTTTTCTTACAAGAAAAAGGGCTGTTCCACATTCTTCGATGGTGGTGGTATGGTCCTCACAGGACCAGAAGCTTTAACATAACATTCTTGGTGCAAGTTGTCTGAGGCTCCTTGTTTTCTTCTGAGTCAGTTTGTGCCCAAAACGTTTGAAGTTTTAACTTCTGCCCCCCTGTAGAGTAATTTAACCATTAGACTCCGACAAATTAGGCTTACCTTTGCTAAGCTTGTATATACATATACACTGCCCAAACATTTTTTGGGAAGACACAATCATGACAGTATAACACCAAGTCAATTAACCTTCAGGGATATCAATCTGTCCAGTCAGGAAGCATAAGTAATTTTGAACCAAGGTCACCTGTTTTGGTGCAAATGAAAGTGACAACAGGTGCCCCGGAGAGGCAAAAGCAATACAACCCCCAAAAAGGGAATGATTTTGCAGGTGGTGGCCACAGACAATTGCTCTCACTTTATCCTTCCTGACTGATTCTTCTCTAGTTGTTTTTTTTGCTAGTGTCATTGTCACTGTTGGTAGCATGAGGCGGTACCTGCAGCCCACACGTTGTTGCACACGTAGTTGCCGTACATGCCGTCACAAGAAGGTTTGTTGTGTCTCCCAGTACAGACTCAAGAGCATAGTAGAGATACCAGGAGACGGGCCGTTATACAAAGAGAGCTGGACAGGGCCATAGAAGGGCAACCATCCAGCCACATGACCGGTATCTGATCCTTTGTGGATCAGGAACAGGAGGAGCACTGCCAGAGCCCAAAAAAATGACCTCCAGTGGGCTAGTGGTGTGCATGTTTCTGACCAAACTGTCAGAAACAGAAACAGAGGGTGTCAGAAACAGAGGGCCCAACGTCCTGTAGTGGGACCTGTGCTCACAGCCCAGCACCATGCAGCTCAAGTCGCTTTCGCCAGAGAACACCAGAAATGGCAGGTCCGCCATTGGCGCCCCGTTCTCTTGACAGACGAGAGCAGGTTCACACTGAGCATATGTGACAGATGTGAAAGAGTCTGGAGACACCATGGTGAATGTTATGCTGTCTGCAACATCATCCAGCATGACCGGTTTGGTGTGGGTCAGTGATGGTTTGGGGTTTGCATAGACCTCCACGTGCTAGCCAATGGTACCCTGACTGCTCTTGGGATGAAACCCTCAGACCTTACGCTGGTGCAGTGGTCCCTGAGTTCCTCCTGGTGCAGGACAGTGCCCGGCCTCATGTGGCCAGAGTGTATAGACAGTTCCTGGATAACGAATGCACTGATGCCACTGACTGGCCCTCACGTTCCCCAGACCTGAATCCAATTGAGATCCTCTGGGATGTTATGTATCAATGCATCCGACACCGCCAAGTAGCGCAACAGACTGTCCAGGAGCTCACTGATGTCCTGATCCAGGTCTGGGAGGAGATCCCCCAGGACCCCATCCACTGTCTCATCAGAAGCACCCCCAGACGTTGTCAGGAGTGCATACAGGCACGTGGGGGCCATACACACTACTGAGTCACATTATAAGTTGCCATGATGGATTTCACACAAGTTGGAACAGCCTGTCATTTCAATTGTTTACTTTGATTTTCGTTGTGAGTTTCAATCCAGCCCTCAATCGTATTGGTGCTTTTGGTTTCCATTGACCGTTGTTACGTCATTTTGTTCTCAACAACTTACACCATGTACAGTAAAGATTTTGATCCTTAATACATTTAGTTCTTCAAGACCCGATGTGTGATTTAAGTGTTCCCTTAATTTATTTGAGCAGTGTATATATATTGCCCAAGCCCTGAAGTGGATCTATCGTTTAACACGCTGCATCACCTAATACTCAGATGCAATCCGTTATCATGGTTGCATCACTACTGATGTAGGAGAAACAAACATTTATTTTTCTTATTTTACCATAAAAGTGCCTCAAATTACACAATTCATTATTTGCCGTTCATATAGGCTTATAGTTGACAGAAAAGTCTCAGAAAACAACCAGAAATAAGTTCTGTAGGTTTACCTACTTGTTGAAATCATTGAATATCAATATTAAACTTTTGAGTTCTTTATTGACAGATGAGTAGTTTGGTCAATCACCAGAATTCTGAGCACCTGTGTTGCCAGACCACCTGCACATCATTATCACTTGTATATCTCCTCTTGGTTTGTCCATAGCTTATTCATGGGAAAATTATGCATTTGCTCAAACTACAAGTCTGGACCTATATACTGGACCTATACACTAGTGTTTGAATTAACTACTTTTCATAGCCTATTCACTACTTCCGGCAGAACCAAACAGGATAACAAAAATAATCCTGTTTGGTTCTGCCGGAAGTAAACAAATCAATGGACAAGAGCGTTTCGTAATTGAAAGCCTCTACACTCATTTTACACTCATTTTTCGACTGTCGTCTAGTAGCGCAACAGACTGTCCAGGAGCTAATTCGTTCATAGGGACCCGATGTGGGATTTAATTGTAATTGTATATATATTGACCAAGCCCTGAAGAGGAACTATCACCTAACACTCTGCATCACCTAATACTCAGATTAAAGATTATACATTATCAAGGTTGCATCACTAATATTTATATTTATTAAAGTAATCCGATCACAGATGTTTAGGGGATGAAAAAGTCGATAGCTTATGATTAGATTACGTTAGAACTAAATAATTTGCCTCTGGCCACCAGCACGTTAAAGTGAAGAAGCACGTGGTTTACACGCGGATGGTGAACACCACGTGCGTCAAATCTAAACAACTGTGAATGAATACAAACATACAAAGCATAGACCGGACGGTCCAATCTGTCCCAATATATCCGCCATTTTACCTGGGACTAGCGTGGAAAAGTCAAGCCACTTACACTAGACGTGGTGGCATTTTATGCGGCAGCAACTTCCTCCACAAAAAGGACAACGATGGAGGTGGGAAAAAGGTTATATGCATGAATAATAATAAACAAAGGTATAAAAACATATTTTATATAGCTATTTTTAATCAATCAACAAGAAAGCTAACCATTATTACATAACCTTACAGTATTAACAAAATTATGTTTGTTTAACGGTCAAAGCTACTTTCAGCTTGCTACAGTAGTTCTGAATTCATGTTGCACACAATGTATGCATAATTATTGTTTTCCTTAAATAACTTTACTGAATATAATCAGCAGATGGCGAGCCTGGTTAGCTTTTGTCCACAAAAACACCAAATATTATTATAATATAATATTTGAATGTATAGGCATATACAATACATGCATATATTTGTAATGTAAAATCATAGTAAATTGTTATCATAGGACATAGCTAAATAAATATACGTTTGCACTGTATCTAATTACTATTCACTATACTAATACTTTAGATACCATAGCCATTTTGTACTCTTAAATCAATAGATTATTGAAAACTATTCAAATATATGTCTTTGTTAATATTCTGAAAAATACTGCCATTGTATGCACAAAAGTGGTTATTTATATAATATTAAGGAAATACAGCCGTTGTAAAAATCTCTTCTACCATGTGTTTATATTGTAGGTGGTTTAGACTTGGTCCCAGGTAAAATGGCTGCCAAATTGATGGGTCTTAATGTCATCAACCTATCTAGTGTTCTATTTTCTATGGTTGTATCCATTAGGAATTCACGAAATGTATTGAGCGTTTGATTATATATCCAACTGCACATATCGACATAATACAATTATAGCTGCATAATATCTACATGGCATGCAATTTAATGTATGCATTATGGCATAACATGTCAGGGCAAGGATGGAACACAAGCCTTTGGACTTGTTTTTCTCAAATTTGTAATATTTTCAATTAGACTGTAATAACAGAAGTTGGTGGGACCTGTACGGTACGATGAACAAAGAATCAACATTCAACATATCAAGTTTGCGATTCACACTGCTGATTCGTTCATTTAACATTCGAAGGTTGCTTGTGCTATGTTTCTTGAACGTAAAATTGCGTGCACGTGAAGAACATACGCAGACACTATGCAAATGTTTGATCTGTGAGTGGAGGATTTTGTTATGTGGGCGGAGTAGAGTGCACGCGCAGAGCCGGAAAGTAACCAGCGCGACTCCCTACGTATCTGTCTTTCTTTCTCAGTGTCCCACGGAGTAGGTTGGGCCACGTGCAGTAATATTTTTTTTTTTACCTTATTCTATACGTCCATAGAAACGCAACACAGCAGAAACATGGTGAAATTAGCAAAGGTAAGAAACATTTTATTATAATGTGTTACATTTAATTTTACGCGTTGGGTGGTTTTGTCGATACTGTTGTTTTTTTACATCTAAAATGAAGTTCCTGCATTGCGAATGACGACAACCCGACATAATAAAATGGCAGAGAATCACGCATGTTAGTTTTTCGTTGTACCACGCAACTCTAGCTAAATACGAATAGATTGTGTTGAGTCTCTAGAACCTTTCTCTGTTCTTTTGCGATATAGAGTACAAGCGAATAAACAGTCGATCGTTTCTTCTCGACCCAGATTTGATCAGCCATGTTTTCTCATTACACTCTTGCAGTTTCGTTGGCCCAAAATGGCCATGCGCGTTCGCGAACCAAAGCGTGGTTTTTCATAACCATTCTACTGGTTTATCTTCCTAACCGTTTAGCAACAAACTACATATCGAAATGTTATTAGATGTATTAAATGCGTGACTCGGGATACTTGTGTAGAGTTAAAGTTAAGAACTTCCATCTCATGGTCTTACTTCCGTTGGTTATTGTGCTACTACACGTTTAGCAAATGCTAACTAGCTGTCCGGCTAGTCCCGGTAAAACATGACTTCACGTGCATTGGCGTTTTATTTATACAGTGTTGTTACTTTATTAATGGATTTTCGCGTCGGTTATTCTTAACTCCACACGTGGCGACAATAGTTGAAGCAGCTAATAGGGCCAAAGGGAAGAACGTTACAACCAGCTACAGCTGCGCCACACTTCTGAGCTCCACGTGGGTTGTTTGCCTGCTGGTCATGCCTCACACGAGGTGCTAGTTTCCAGTGGCTGTTGCTGTACCCCTCTAGTCTAGACACGCGTTAATATTTGACACTGTGAATACACGGTTACGTTAGTTAATACATTTTTAATGTTATTTGGCACCTAACATTAACGCTGTTAAAACTTTTTTCCCCCCACAGGCAGCAAAGAAACAAGCTAACCCCAAGAAAAAGGCCCCACCACCACCTAAAGATGTGGAGGAGGAATCCAGTGAAGAGGAGAGTGAGGAAGAGGTAAGAACGACCACTGTGTTTGAGCTTAATAACATGTTTTCCTGTTTTAATTAGTCAGCTAACACTTCGGTATTTCCAGGCCCCACCAAAACCAGTAGGCAAAAAGGCTGTCACACCGGCCAAGGCCGCAGCCAAGCCTGCACCTAAAGCAGCAAAAAACGGCAAAGCAGCTAAAAAGGCAGAAAGTGAAGAGGAGGAGGACGACGACTCCGGTAAGAACGCAATCTTCAGACCTACCCTGTATTGTACAGTCTATATCTACTCAGTTTATATCAGTTCCAATTCCATCAGTTGTATCAATGCTGAAAATAAATCAATGTGACACTTTCAGAGGAAGAATCTGAGGAGGAAGCCCCACCGCCCAAGAAGACCCCAGCCAAAGCCACGCCGGCAAAGAAGACCCCAGCCAAAGCCCCTGCCAAGGCAGAAGAGTCGGATGAGGATGACGAGGATGACGATGGTATGTGTCTGGATATAACTCAACGTTATCGGTTACTTGTGAAACGGCGTGTCTGAAAAGTGTTAGTGAGTTAGCTGCTCGTATCCTGCACCCCCTCCATTTCTTGGCACACCTGTGGTCGCTCAGTACTCGCGTGTGATTGTACGGAGGTAGATCAAAGCCAGTGCTATGTCTTCGGTACCAGTGTGCGCTATTGTCTGCTGGTCCTATCCTCAATTGCTGGCACACTTCCACAGTAGGAACCCAGTCTTGCCTCCGGGTGGTTTTGCCAGCAGTGCTCCCCCCGTTTAATATTACCCTCCTCTGAATGTAGATGAAGAATCAGAAGAGGAGGCTCCGCCTCCCAAGAAGGCAGCCGCCAAACCTACCGTGAAGGTCACAGCCGCCAAGGATGAGTCTGAAGATGATGAGGAGGAGGACGACGATGATGAGGATGGTAAGGCTGGGGCCCCGCTGCCTGTCTTGGGCGTTGCGCGTAAGTCTTACGTCAATAGGTTGCATGTAAAACCCCTGGTGATGGTTTTAATGGGACACGGCACATTTTGTAGAGGAGAACAGTGGCCAGTGGAGCGTTGGCACACTTGATGAACACTAAGGGACTTAATGCTGAATATATTTGATGTCTCTACTTATTTGTTCTGATGTGCACTCTCCCCGGCCGGTAAAGTAACCTGTCGCTGTTGATTTTGATCATGTGGTAAGACCAAATTGTCCGTTGTTTATTCCAGACTCTGAGGAGGAGGAGATGGACACCACCCCTGTTCCCGCAGCAAAGGCCAAGAAAGCTGGCATGGTGAAGGCTAAGGATGAGTCGGAGGAGGATGACGACGAGGAAGATGATGATGAGGACGACGAGGACGACGACGACGATGAGGAGGAAGATGGTTAGTAATGTTGTTCTTACTCATTTGTCATTCATGTAGTTAGTGGTTGTCACACAGGTTTTTGTCATGTCCTTCTGGTCTGTTAGCATATTGGTGGGGGTGGGGGGGGGCTTAGGCATAAAATATGCTGTGGGATCAAAATGGATCTCATCCATTCAGACCAGTTAAGATGTGGCAGGTTTTTAAGCCCCTCCCTTCTGACGCTGAGGATTTAAAATGGTCGACTTCTTAATGACCCCTGTGACTTAGTGGTAGTTTCTCAGTTCTAACATGTCCCCCCCCCCCCACACACACAGAGGCTCCATCCACTCCTGCAAAGCGGAAGGCTGACAACAAAAAGGAGACGCCGCCGGCCAAGAAGGCCAAATCGGAAGGCGAAGGTAAAGGCCTTTTCCCCCAGCCTTTAACCACAACCACTCAATACACATGATGACAAACAAGGGACTTAATACTGACTCGTTTGATGACACCTTCATGTTATTCTGACCTGTGTATAAAAATGTGTGTTGTCAGTGTGTATGTAAGTTGCAAATGTCCTAATAGAGAAATAATTTCCCCCGCCAGGAACATTTTGTCTATTTGTTGGCAACTTGAACGCAAATAAGGATTTCGATGAAATCAAAGAAGCACTGGCAGCTTTCTTCTCAAAGAAGAACCTTGAGGTTCAGGATGTCAGACTTGGCGCTTCAAAGTAAGTGATGCTGATTTCTTGTTATAATGAGCCACACTTGAGAACTATTGAGAAAAATCTGGAGGGATAAATGCAAGTAGATGATCCTACTGGTGATTGACTTAGTAACTAGCGTCCCTCCATTTCTTGGCACACCTGTAGTTGTTCAGTACTCGCGTGTGATTGTACGGAGGTAGATCAAAGCCAGTGCTATGTCTTCGGTACCAGTGTGTGCTATTGTCTGCTGGTCCTATCCTCAATCGCTGGTACAGTTACTGTCGTCACCGTGTGGGCCAACCCGGTTCTATTCCCGTCTTCTAATATACGTCTCTTGCACCAGGAAATTTGGCTATGTGGACTTTGCCTCGGCGGAAGACATGCAGACAGCTATGGACACCTGCAACGGCAAGAAGTTCATGGGGCAGGAGTTGAAACTGGACAAGGCCCGCAGCAAAGAGAACTCCCAAGAGGATAAGAAGGGTGAGATGTTTTTCCTGCGCCCACCAATGGGGGCGCTGTAACATAAGCTCTGGTCATCGTGGGAACATGCCCACTGACGTTCTCCTGTTGCCTTACAGACAGGGACGCGCGGACGTTGTTTGTGAAGAACCTGCCCTTCTCCGCGACTAAAGATGACCTCATGGAAGTGTTTGCCGACGCTGTTGAAATCAGAGTACCCCCCGGCCAGGACGGCTCAAACAGAGGGTGAGGACCAGATCTTATTTCTTGGTTAGAATGTATTTGTAATGTTTTCATTAGATTGGCCAAGTTGACCGAGCTGTTCTTTCCCCCCCCCCCCCCCCCCCCCCCCCCCCCCCACCACACAGCATTGCATATGTTGAGTTCAAGACAGAGGCGGTTGCAGAGAAAATGCTAACGGAAGCTCAGGGTGCTGACGTTCAGGGACGTTCCATCCTTGTGGACTACACTGGCGAGAAGAGCCAAAAAGGACCACGGGCGCCTGGTACGTTCACCCGGACTCGTTTAGCTTGCCAAGACCAGTCTTTTCTCTTCGCTACTCGATATCATCCCAGTGCTTTTGTCTTGCTAATTCCCCCGGCGTCCGCTCTGCTTCCTTTCACCCTCAGCACAAGGAGCCGCCGAAAGCAAGACCCTCATCGTCAACAACCTGTCATACAGTGCCACAGAGGACTCCCTTCAGAGTGCCTTCGAAGGGGCCGTTTCCATCAGAGTACCACAGAACAACGGCCGACCCAAAGGGTGAGTGGGTCTTCCGTGGTACAGCCGAATCGCCGTGGTCACTGGCCGGTTGCGGCGCGGTGGGTGTCTGGCCACGCTGCCGGAGTCTTCTCATGAGCTCCTCTCTGCCCGATCAGTGGCGTTGTATGGATTCGCACGAGAAGTAGAGCCACGTCACGGGTCGAACGGGCACCTCCGACCCTGGGGGATGCCCATGTCTGCTGTGCAACAATGTGTCCACAACCCCGCCCTCGTCACAGCCCAGAGTTCGCCGGTGGGTTTCTGAAACTATTTCTCTTTCCTGTGCAGCTTTGCCTTTGTGGAGTTTGAGAGCACGGAGGCAGCAAAAGAAGCCCTGGAGTCTCTGAATGGCACTGAGATTGAGGGCCGGCAAATCCGGCTCGAGTTCAGCCAGAACAGCGCGGGCAGAGACGGCGGTGGCAGAGGATCTGGTGGGTTATAACTTCACAGCCTGGGACACCGTCAGTATCGCGGCCTGCCGTCTCCATGGCTTTCGTATGACTGTGGTTTCCTTTCCCCCCTCTCTACCAGGAGGTCCAACAAAAACCCTTTTTGTCAGAGGTCTGTCTGAGGACACCACAGACCAGTCTCTCAGGGACGCCTTCGAGGGAGCTACAGGTGCCAGGGTGGTCACAGACCGCGAGACGGGCAACTCGAAATGGTGAGTCGGCTCTAACTCCTTCCTACTCGCCTTCCCAGACCTCTTCTCATGAGCTCCACCTGTCCGCGTGGTGACGGAGTTTGGATTCGCAAGAGAAGTAGATTCAATTCACAGTCAAACCGGCACCTGCCTGGACCTCCGTGGCAGTTTGCCCATGTCTGATGTGGGACAAAATCACCCAATAGTACCACGCCCATAGTTACCAGCAGGGAACCGTTCCATTTCATTGGCATGCCGGTACTTCCTTCTGGCTTCCTGACTACGTGTGCCTGGTGTTCCTAATAGTGTCCCTAATCCTCCCCTTGTTGTCTGTCCAGCTTTGGGTTCGTGGACTTCGACAGTGAGAACGACTGCAAGGCGGCCAAAGAAGCCATGGAGGGAGGCGAGATCGACGGTAGCAGCGTGAACCTGGACTACGCCAAGCCCAAGGGCGACAGCGGCGGGTTCCGCGGAGGACGCGGAGGCTTCGGTGGCAGAGGGGGCGGTCGCGGCGGAGGATTCGGCCGCGGTGGTTTCGGTGGTGGCCGGGGGGGTCGTGGCGGCGGCTTCAGGGGAGGCAGAGGAGGTGACCGTGGCGGGCGTGGCGGTGGATTTAGAGGTACAGTTCGGTCGTTGGACCGGTTGGGGTGAGCGGTTGGGTTTGGACCGGATGTGATGGATACTTTTAAATCTGATACCCTGTGAGGAAACTTAATAGATAGTAGGTACTGATCCGGTCCCAAGTTTACTTTAAAAAAGAACATTCCTTGTGTCTTCAGTGACATTATCAAACGTTCTGTATTCGATTTGGCTTTTAACTCAGTGACTGATGGTGGCCGTTTATCTTTTCACCCCCTGACTAGGTGGAAGAGGTGGTGGATTCGGAGACAAGCCTCAGGGCAAGAAGATCAAGTTTGACGATTAAAATCCTGGTCCGTTTTACCTTCTTTTTGAAAAGACTCTGTTTTCGTCACAGTACCTGTATGCTGGCAGAGCCTATTGGACATTCCAGAAAGCTTCATTGGTTTGTAACTGTAATGGTCTTTCTAGGCCCCTTCTCACGAATCCCCTGTCACCAAAACCTCTCGACCTGAGAGCTTCCTGTGAGTTTTGAAATGTCATAACCGCATTGTAAATCCATGACTTTTTGTTTTTCCGAAGGAGTAAAATGGAATGTGTCTGGCAGCCCTGTTTGCTATGGAAAGTCCTGTTGGTTTAGGTACATATTGTAAATTCAACAATCTGTATTACTTCATTTTACCTTTTGTAAAAAGTGCTGTATCCATAATATCCTTTGTTTTATTTTTGTTTTTTTTAGTTTGCTTTAGGTGCAGAAGTTTTACTGTTTATGTGAAAGGCTTATTGTAACGGATGAGAGATTAAATTGAAACCCATGTTTGTTGGGTGTTTAGGATCTGGTAATTGTGTGTCGTGTCGTGTCTTGGGTGGGGTTCAGTCAATGTCTTAGGAATCAGTGGACCAGAGGCCTCAAAAGAATCACCTTTAAAAGTGTAACATATATTTCTAGTGCATTGACTAATCTTGCCATTTGAAGATCTGAATTCACATGTGATAAAATGAATAAAGCGACATTGTGATTTTTAGTCTTTTGTCCCTCATTCCTGCAATCAGTCCTCTGATCTGCCATGGGCATGTTCATACTGGAAAAATATATAGATGTAGGAATGTTTTAAGATTTTAGCATGAAGTTTGGTATGGAGATGGTCACAAATGTATATTAAATGTGCACAACTATAAAATCTCAGGTATATGTACTATCATTTTGTAGTACAATTCCTTTTACAATTGGAATAACTTGCAGTTGATTGGTGGGAGGGTCAGCTGACGAAGTTGGAAGTCGCACTAATTTAACTTAAAATGGTGGAGTGGTCTGGTAACATAACATTTCCTTCCTTGTCATGGAATTAAGGTTATCTAAATCATACACTGAACGCGGGTAGCAAATGCTGGTCTGAATGTTGACCAGTGAACCCTTGTAAATCCAAGTAATAAACCATTTCTGATTGAGTAATGTATACAACAACATTCTCTTGCTCGTTTTCATTTTTATTCAGTTAAGAACACATTCCATTTTATTTCACTTGGCATCCTAAACATTAATATAAAAAAGACGTTACTGTAGTTCTGTTATCAGAAGTAACATGGTCTACTTCTGATGACACAATATTAACAAACATGCTTGTTTCCCATGGGTTATAAAACATATGATGGCATAAGAGTACCATCACATAGCACCTGAGATAAGCCAAGGCAGAAAGGGACTAGTAAACAATGCATACTTCATCTGGGATATAGTATCTTCATAAGGCTTGTTTTTGGTTATTAAGACACTTGACAGTTATGAACGATAACAATTTAAAAAATCCAGTTGAACTTGCAATTAATGACATTCCTCCTGATCAATCATAACTACTGAAAAAAAGTTGTTAAATAACAAGCACTGTTGATCATATATATATTAGACAAATACAAAATACAATTAACTAAAGCAATTAACTTTGATTCCAATACTTTCTTTGATACTCAGTGTAGGAACTTTGCTAGCTAGTACATAATGCTAGCCTGGTCCCACACCTGTTGCGCTTTTGTCTACTCCACTGTCGATAGGCTTAACATGTTTTGCATGACAATTCCACAAGGAGTTAACAGGAGAGCAGAAAGTGACTGGAAGCCAGGCTATTGTCAAGTCTGCAAGCATAATTGGTGCAAAATTTAGATAAGATTCTGTAGATGCTGACTTTCTGCCCTATCTGCTACTGTGATTCTACCATAAGAGCTTAGAACGCTACACTCACGAGGCTACCTGTGGGTATATTTTGAATCAGAAGAATATCTGGATGAAATCTGGCCTTGATGGCTATGTACGCTTATCTCCATCAACACAGCCAGAAGAGGACTGGCCGCTCCAGATTTCTGCCAAAGTTTAGTTCAGGCTGGGGATCTGACTGACTACTTTGGGAAAACTGCAGATATCAAGCAGGGCTTTATGGAGAAATTGTGATTGAAAAATAAGGATGATTTAATTATACGAGTGCTTAATGTCCTTAACACCGGTCTTGAAACCAACATTCACAACACCCTGTCTATTTAGCTAACCTTTTATTAAGGGCCGTTCAAGGCATAAATGATATAAGCAGTCGCTTATGGGCCCCAACTGTCTTAAAAAGACAGAATTGGGCCTGTTTGAATAAAGCAACCCAGAACACAGTCAACACAACATTAGGCGCGTTCCTCAGATCAGTAGCGCCATAAACTTTATGAAGTCATGGTGTGTGAAAAATGTTTGTAATGGCAGCGTCATGCATGCGTTTCCCATGGCGAGCCAGTATAAAAAGGTAGGACAGACTATGTACTCACTACTCTGTTGCTTTGGGAAATGTGCCTGCAGAAGTATGTAGATGTTTAGATATAAATGTACAGGAAAATGACCTGTGTTAGCAGAGACTGCATTCAAAGAAAACACTGTGTAGGTCAGAATAATTGTAAGAGTTTGTTTATATTTCTAACGCAAAACTGACTGAAAGGTGCTCAACATGTCAATCAAATGTATTTTATAAAGTCCTTTTTACATCAGCAATTGTCACAAAGTGTTTTTACAAAACATTCAGGCTGGATGTCAGTTTACAAAGCTGGATAAAAAATACTGGATTAAAAGAAATTGCAGATTAAATAAACTCTATAATAATATAATTTTTCCACTATCACCACTATTTTTCCACTATCACACATGAGTAAGGTGTTTTATACACAGGTGTTTCGTGTATCAGCTCAGCCACCTTTGGAGAAAGCACATCACCAATCTTTAATGGCACCCCAGAGTGAACAGCTTAGGACGACAGACTTTTCCCCTTGTCGGATTGGCCTCTAGTAACCATTCAGTTAGGGAAATTCCGTTTTTAACTGTCTAATCAGTCAGGTGTGGTAAATTAGGGTTGGAGCGAAAAACACCAGGACAGAAGCTCTCCGGGAGCAGGACTGGAGATCTCTGCCAAACTGAAGGCTATCTGCCCCACCAAATACACTGATATTCTGTACTGTTGAGTGATACAAAACACTCTGTACATTTTCTAATGAAGGGGTGAGTTCCAGTCCGGCTGGTTACCAATGCATGGGTTAGTTGTGGTTAGTTACCCGTAGTGTAGTGTAGTGTTCATCATGGTGAATAGCAGAGGATGGTCAAGTTCGTTACTGAGAACAGCAACAGTAGAGAAGTAAAAAGTACAAAGTAAAAGTACTTGGCTGGGTTTAGTGTTCCAAATTAAGACCTTAATGACCAGGTGGTGTGTGGGTAGAGACGAGGTGGGGTTGGGGGGGGTCGTTGTGACTACCTGACCAGGGACAACACCCGCTGGGCCAGATTGTCTTTAGGAGACCACAGTGGGAGAGAAAACAGAAAGGCTTTGAAAAATAAAGACTGAGAAAGTAAAGAGATAATACAGGTGAAAAACACAGAAATTAGAAAATGGGATTCATTTGACCGCAAACATAAAGAAATAATGTATAACCTGCCTCAAGCTGTTTTTGAATTTGGCTCATGGTCACATTTGTTCATGACTTTTGGCCTAGGCTCCAGCGAGGGAGGTGTGCCTACTGTGAACGTCAGATTGTTCCTGTTTGGGTCTCTGTCAGAGTATGGCGAGTCAGTCAGTCAAGAGGCTCCAGACAGGAATTTACAACAATGGACTTCACACCATAATAATTCTAGACCCTCTACACCATAAACATGCCTTTCATTTTCATACAAATCATTTCAGTCCTTCAGGACCTGGGGGTCTGATGCCGAACAACCAGTCGCCATGCGTTATGCCTCTTACTGAAGTATTTTCATTTTGTGAGAGACCAAACAAAACACGCCATCTGGTGGCAGTTAAGCCACATATCCTCTATAAATAAATTCCTGTACAAGTGACAAAAGAACAACAGATCAATAAAACGAATTAGTTAAAGTCAGGACCTTCATACTGGACAGGCTGTGAAACTTTGTAGTACCGCAGACAGCCTCTCTAAGAAAGTTCAGAATTTCTTATTTGTATTTTTTTTTTTTTTTCAGCATTAAATGTGTTATCGACCTATTTTGAACACATTGCTAGCATGTCCACAGGTCAGGGTTGAAAAAGCCAAGCCAGGGGAATAGATTAAGTATTAGTGAGATCTGTTCCTACATTTGTAGGTCTGGTCTGAAGCTGGGACTCATTGGGCTGAAGCTGAGGGCTGGGACTCATTGGGCTGAAGCTGGGACTCAGGGTCATTCGGAGGATTCAGTTTCTGTATTCTGAAGTAGGACTCCACTTGCCCAGGTAACTCTGCCAGAACGGACTGGGCAAGAGCCTCTCTGGGAGCCTGAAACAGACCAGCAAGAAGGGAAACAACACTGTGAGAAACAAAGTGTTGGGCCGAGGACCCCGAAATGATCTAAAACCAAGTGACCACATGTCTTGCTTATTTAAAGGCACACTGATCACGCAGTGCAGCGTGAAGCCAGCGTGACGGCCCACTCACGTTCTGGAACTTTCTGAACGGCACGAACTGGACGATGTCTCGCGCCGCCATCTCCCCGGTCGGCGCCCTGAGGCGCCCGTCGTCGCCGTCCAGGATGTCCATGGCGGTGAAGTCTGCCCTACCCACGCCGATGATGATGATGGACATGGGCAGACGTGAGGCGTTGACGATGGCCGAGCACGTCTGATCCATGTCCGTGATCACGCCGTCCGTGATGATCAGGAGGACATGGTATTGCTGGGAGGCGGAGACGGAGACAAAGGAAAGTAAGGAGCGCTGGTGTTCATCCGTTATGCTCCTGAGGCATTGCCCAAGCTGTCGCTTACCGTGTAATCACGCGTTTCTTAGCGTTGCTACTTACAGAGGCGGTTCTCTGCTGAGTGGCCTGCAGGGCAATGCTGGCCAGGTGGTTGATCACGGGCGAGAAGTTGGTGGGGCCGTACAGCTTCACCTGAGGAAGACACACTTTGTAGGCCTCCACCACACCCTGGATACCTGGACACAAAGACTGGACAGTGAAAACTTCCCCAGTGCAACATTACAATGATGTTACCGTTTATTTAACAATAAAAAATAAATATGCCGATGCCGCCCTACCTGGGCAGAATGGATTAGCTGGGTTGAAATTCAGAGGGAATTGATGGGACACCTGCGAATAAAATAATACCAGACAATTAAAATGAAATCTTCTGAAATCTATCAAGATCATTTTACATGAGCATCCATATTTACCTGCCAGGTTGGGGGAATTTGAGCTCCAAAGCCAAAGGCAGGGAACATTTTGTGACTGCAGAGGAAAGATTACAAAAAAAACTTTTAGTGTGGTACTTCACCATCATTCAATATGCTAGTTCAATCACTGCTACAATTACCAAAAATAATACTTTAAATACTGATTCTGGTACTGCGACTAATACTACCAGTACTACTATTACTACTAATACTACAACTACTATTACTACTACTACCAGTACTACTGCAACAACTACTTCTATCACTACTACAGCATTCACTACCACAACCACCAGAACTATTACTAATACCACTACCACTAGTTAACTACCACTACTACTACCCCTGCAACCATTTTATACACACCTTGCCTGTGGTAACGTCAGCAGTCCAATAAGCCAACATAAATAAATGAGTATCTGAATACATTAACTTCATCAGTTTGTGTCAATGAACCAACTCCATCTGAACCACGCCAAGCAACCATTTACACACAAGCTGTAAGGTTTCACATCCAACACTGGCAGATGACATGCAAATGTATACAGTTCAGTAGCACTAACAACACCCCAGTTCAGCTGTGAGTTTCCCTTAAGACAATAGGTTGGCTGGTATGGGGTTATTGGTCTGCTGGTATTATTGGATAGTATAGTTCGGCTGAGATAGGTCAGCTGGATTAAGTTGACTGGTATAGCTCAACTGGTATAGGTCGACTGGTACAGACGGTCAGTATAGGGTTAATTTGTATAGTTTGACTGGTATATGTCGGCTGGAATTCATAGTTTTCAGTCACGTGGTTACTCTGACAGCCTGGTGGGCAAAACATTGTCGGCTAACACTGGGAATTCGATGGCGCTACTGCACAAGCCAGTCAAATGTTCTACTTTTACAGGCCATGAGTGTTCAGATCACCTCACAAAACATAAAGAACGAAGGTATGCAAACACACTGCAAGTCTTAGGCACTTGTGACCCATAGACAGCAGTCGCTGCGTTATTTAGATGGTTAAAAACAGCGACATCCCTGCCGGAGCTGAACTTTAGAGATGTGTTTACCTTGTGGAGAATCCATCCCCTTAAACTGCTACCAAAATGAAAGCGTACAAAAGTACACACATTGATTTGTACAATCGATCAGGGTGGGTCAATAATGCAACTGTCTGGGAGGTGAAGGTGAAGACATTCTGACTAGTTTACCTGCTGTAGTCCTGGATCACCATGCCAACAGACCAGATGGCAGACAGGTATTCGTTGTAACCCTGGGGACTGATGTAGTGGAGAGACTGGGGAGTGTTTGGGTCACCGTTTGAACCTGTGAAGTCAATGGCAACCTTCCAAGGAAGATAGGTACAAGAGACAAGTCGTGTCATAATGGAGGTTCAGTTCAAGTCTGTAGACTGTATTTATCTCCACAAAGCCATTATAGCTGGCAGGCAGAGGGGACAAACTGACAGGTAAGACAGCACAGAAACACAAACCTCTGAATGTACATTTAGGTCACGGTTTCCCAGACACACATTGATGAAGGGGCAGTCGGCAGTTGCTACATACATTCTTTTAAATCGATGTAATGTACTCATTGATGTCATGACTGGTAAGCTCTTTCTATGAACGGGAGAGCACTTTTATTTCTCCAGCCCACTCCCTCAGCTTTTAACCCTCAAATAAGCCAGCAGAAATCTCATTGAAATAGCTGCTTTATTAATGTAATCGACAGAGATTCTTCATTTAGCTTGTCTTTATATCTCTGACTGCATAATGTCTGCCTGGGAAACCAAGCCTGAGCATTCATATTCTAGCATGAAATAAGACATTGTCCTTTATGTGCTAGATGGTATTCAGAGAAAATCCCTGACTCACCGTGAAGTTAATCTGACATCCGCCCATGATGTAGTCCAGGAACGTGTACTCCTTCACTACCTGTAGGGTGGTCAGTGAAATATGTTTTACATTTCAGTGATTTAGCTGACATGTATCAACAACACCTTACAGTCACTGCATTCATCCTAAGATAGCTACATGCGACACACCCACAAAAATCTGCAACAGGAAGTACTGTATACATATATACTTAAAATCATCACTGCTCACGCTGGTTTGGAAAGGACAAAACTGACTTTTGTATTTATAGATACGGGGGGGGGGGGGTGTAATAATACAGAGCGGGTAGTTCAGGTTTCAAGTTGTAATCCGAGAGGAACATAGAAGCACCTACCTGACACATCTTCACACTCACAACGCCAGAGTTTTTGTATCCCTTCTTCTTCTGTTTCTTTTGACTGTTGATGCATTCAAACTCAGCCTGGGGAGGGGGAGGGGTGAATGAGAAAGACCCCGGGGAGTACACACAGACACGCAGTAACTCATGCTCTCCATCTCACCGGGGAGGTACGCGATGCCTCCTGCAGGCGCTTCATATTGGTCTCAAAGATTCCAATGAGGTCATGAGATCCATCGTTGTTGTGGTCGTAACACTCCACCTGACAACCGAAGACTAAGGAGTTAAGAAGCTGAGAGTACTTTACGATTTAAGAAGCTGAGAGTATTATATGAGTTAAGAAGTTGAGAGTACTGAACAAGTTAAGAAGCGGAGAGTATGTTACGATTAAAGAAGCTGAGAGTATTATAGGAGTTAAGAAGTTGAGAGTATTTCACGATTAAAGAAACTGAGAGTACTGTACGATTAAAGAAGCTGAGAGTACTGTACTATTAAAAAAGCTGAGAGTACTGTACGAGTTAAGAAGCGGAGAGTATTTTACGATAAAAGAAGCTGAGAGTATTCTATGAGTTAAGAAGCTGAGAGTATTTCACGATTAAAGAAGCTGAGAGTATTATATGTGTTAAGAAGCTGAGAGTATTTTACGATTAAAGAAGCTGAGAGTACTGTACGATTAAAGAAGCTGAGTTTACTGTACAAGTTAAGAAGCGGAGAGTATTATATGAGTTAAGAAGCTTAGAGTATTATATGAGTTAAGAAGCTGAGAGTATTTCACGATTAAAGAAGTGGAGAGTATTTTACGATTTAAGAAGCTGAGAGTATTATATGAGTTAAGAAGCTGAGAGTTTTTTATGATTTAAGAAGCTGAGAGTATTATATGTGTTAAGAAGCTGAGAGTATTTTACGATTTAAGAAGCTGAGAGTACTGTACAAATTAAGTAGCTGAGAGTACTATATGAGTTAAGAAGCTGAGAGTATTTTACGATTAAAGAAGCTGAGAGTACTGTACAAGTTAAGAAGCTGAGAGTACTATATGAGTTAAAAAGCTGAGAGTATTTCACGATTAAAGAAGTGGAGAGTATTTTACGATTTAAGATGCTGAGAGTATTATATGAGTTAAGAAGCTGAGAGTTTTTTACAATTTAAGAAGCTGAGAGTATTATATGTGTTAAGAAGCTGAGAGTATTTTACGATTTAAGAAGCTGAGAGTACTGTACAAATTAAGAAGCTGAGAGTACTATATGAGTTAAGAAGCTGAGAGTATTTTACGATTAAAGAAGCTGAGAGTATTTTACGATTAAAGAAGCTGAGAGTATTTTACGATTAAAGAAGCGGAGAGTATTTTACGATTTAAGAAGTTGAGAGTATCGTATGAGTTAAGATGAGAAATGAGAAAAGAAATACACAATCATTCGTATTCATAGAACATTCATCGAGCATCAGACAAAGAGTGGTGAGTAAAACCATGCAATTGAACATACAGTACCATTACACTAAACTCAGAATTCCTAGATGAGGATCAGTAGAAGATACCGTACCATAATACCAAACACAAAGTCGTTGGATGCGGATAAACAGAGCAACAACTAACCAAATCAAACGCACACTAAATGATTGGGACCGGGACCAACTGAAACCCCAACAGGAATATTTATGCAGCGTCTTTACCTGCAATGTTTGTCCCATGTCGGTACACAAGTGACAGGACAGTATCGAGTGGGTCACCCTGGTAGTGTTTTTAGAAGGACCAGTCTGTTAATAGTTGTAGGTTTACATGCAGTACCAAGACCAGTCTGGTAGTAGATGTAGGTTTATATACAATACCAAGACCCTTCTGGTAGTAGTTGTAGGGTTTATAAAGAGCCAAGACCAGTCTGGTAGTAGTTGTAGGGTTGGTTTATACAGTAAGACCAGTCTGGTAGTAGCTGTAGGTGTATATACAGTACCAAGACCAGTCTGGTAGTAGCTGTAGGTTTATATACAGTACTAAGACCAGTCTGGTAGTAATTGTAGGTTTTATAAAGAGCCAAGACCAGTCTGGTAGTAGTTGTAGGTTTTATAAAGAGCCAAGACCAGTCTGGTAGTAGTTGTAGGGTTGGTTTATACAGTAAGACCAGTCTGGTAGTAGCTGTAGGTTTATATACAGTACCAAGACCAGTCTGGTAGTAATTGTAGGTTAATATACAGTACCAAGACCAGTCTGGTAGTAATTGTAGGTTAATATACAGTACCAAGACCAGTCTGGTAGTAATTGTAGGTTAATATACAGTACCAAGACCAGTATGGTAGTAGTTGTAGGTTTTTATACAGTACCATGGGGAGAGCCAACAACTGCATAAATACTGATGTGGCTTTAATGAAAATCAGCCCTAATTGACCTAAAAATTCCAGTGAATACCATCTACTCCAGGACAACGTGTACCATGGAACAGGACAGATGTGATCTAATTCTAGTGTCGTCTGGCCGAGAGTAAGGTTTTTCTAAAGAACAGGGAGGCTTTTAAAATGTTACCCACTCGCAATGTAAACTCTGTATTATTCTAGTGAAAATATGACATTCTGGTGTGAAACTTTGAGTTCAGCAGAAATGGCAATGTAGTTAAATACGGTACTTGAAACATATTTTTGAAAAATACAAAATACCTGTATTTTCAATTAAATACAAAAGCACTTTGTATTTCATTTAGATACATTTTACTTCTGGGTATTTTGTAACAGGTTGCATGTTGATGCATCTTTACCCAGCTCTGGGTTCGAAAAGCATGTGTAAGTGTAAAAAAAATAAAAATACTATTTGAACCCAGCTCTGAGTGGTAACTCACATGTCCTCCAGTAGGGGCATCGGTTCTTCCTTATGAGATAGTTTTGGCATAAACAAGCTGAAAATCACCAATCGTCAACATCAACTGAGGTTCTGTGACGCTGTACACAGTAGGTGGCGTTATTAGCAAACAATAGAGAAAGGTGACCACATACAGTCTGTTATAAGACATGCAAGTTAGTGGAGTTAGCTACTCTTTAAAGACACAAGGGAGAGGTCTGCGGTATTATCATGCACTTCACACACAAATCCAAGATATGACCAAACAAGGGACAGTGTCTTTGTGGTGAGACTTGTTCCATAGCGAGGTCATGTTAGTAGTCCTACAGGTGTGTGGTGAGACAGTCGTTCCAGTGCGAGGTCATGTTAGTAGTCCTACAGGTGTGTGGTGAGACAGTCGTTCCAGTGCGAGGTCATGTTAGTAGTCCTACAGGTGTGTGGTGAGACAGTCGTTCCAGTACGAGGTCATGTTAGTAGTCCTACAGGTGTGTGGTGAGACAGTCGTTCCAGTGCGAGGTCATGTTAGTAGTCCTACAGGTGTGTGGTGAGACAGTCGTTCCAGTGCGAGGTCATGTTAGTAGTCCTACAGGTGTGTGGTGAGACAGTCGTTCCTGTGCGAGGTCATGTTAGTAGTCCTACAGGTGTGTGGTGAGACAGTCGTTCCAGTGCGAGGTCATGTTAGTAGTCCTACAGGTGTGTGGTGAGACAGTCGTTCCAGTGCGAGGTCATGTTAGTAGTCCTAAAGGTGTGTGACAGTGCATCTCCATACCTTTATAGGCTTGTCCATGTCTCCATCACACAGAGACTGCAAAGGGACTCTGAAGGGTCTCCATGTAGGGTTCAGATTCCTTTTCACCACCTATGGAATGGTATATGGAAGATGCAGGGACCATTATATCAGCCACCTACGGGATGGTATATGGAAGACGCAGGGACCATTATATCAGCCACCTATGGAATGGTATATGGAAGATGCAGGGACCATTATATCAGCCACCTACGGGATGGTATATGGAAGACGCAGGGACCATTATATCAGCCACCAACGGGATGGTATATGGAAGACGCAGGGACCATTATATCAGCCACCTACGGGATGGTATATGGAAGACGCAGGGACCATTATATCAGCCACCTACGGGATGGTATATGGAAGACGCAGGGACCATTATATCAGCCACCTATGGAATGGTATATGGAAGACGCAGGGACCATTATATCAGCCACCTACGGGATGGTATATGGAAGACGCAGGGACCATTATATCAGCCACCTACGGGATGGTATATGGAAGACGCAGGGACCATTATATCAGCCACCTACGGGATGGTATATGGAAGACGCAGGGACCATTATATCAGCCACCTACGGGATGGTATATGGAAGACACAGGGACCATTAGATCAGCCACCTACGGGATGGTATATGGAAGACGCAGGGACCATTAGATCAGCCACCTACGGGATGGTATATGGAAGGCGCAGGGACCATTATATCAGCCACCTACGGGATGGTATATGGAAGACGCCGGGTGCATTATGTCAACCACTTATAGGATTCAAAATTACCCAGATTAGCAGGCATATATTGTTGTTCTACACAATTCTTAAGTCGTCTCCTAATTGTAATGAAAAATTTAAGTGGACGGTAGGGACTGTGTTATGTGTTCATTCTCCAAGCTCTACTGCTAACCACGCTTCATATTCGATTGCCTCGTACCTCTGTTCTATGGGCCAACTGCCATCCCGTCTCGTTCTGCTTGTAGAACTCCAAGAAAGGATCTGACTTCCCAAAGAAATCCTGGAAACAGACATAACAGAAGCCCACCAGTGAATAATATCAAATGGTCAGGGGACAGACACAAGCAATTAACACTTGTTACATGTCACTGAATCATTGGCTTCACAGGGCAACACATAAGACCTATAAAGAAGATTTCATCACCCATGCTTGGAGCACATTCTACAATAATGTACCTTTTTGTCCAGTTTCCTTGCTTCAGCCTCAAAATTCACCACTCTGCTGTCTTTTATTTCTTCTGCTCTTATCTACAAAGAAGAGAAAAACAGGTCATTCCATCATTATGGTGTTCACCACATACTTTAAACAGTCATTCTAAGAACACCTAAAGCATTATTTACATTCCTGCGCCAAAATTAAAGTACCTGGTCAAACAGAAAAAAAAAAGATTTAGGTCCATACAGTTGTACTCAAAAGTTTGCATATGCTTGAAGAATTGGTAATATATGTACCATTTGTAAAGAAAACATGAGTGAGCAGGCAAAACAAATCTTTTATTTCTTATGGGATTTACATTCAACAGTAGGTCATAACAGAATGGCATAATCATAAAACAAAACATGGCCACAAAGAAAATTATTTTACTGACCCCTGTTCAAAATACTGTATACCCTTAGTTCTTAATAATGTGTATTGGCCCATTTAGCATCAATGACAGCACACAGTGTTTTGTAGTAATTGTCTATGAGGCCACAAATTCTTGCAGGTGGTATAGCTGCCCATTCGTCTTGGGAAAATGCCTCCAGGTCATGCAAAGTCTTTGGTCGTCTTGCATGAACCACACGTTTGAGATGTCTCCATAGTTAATCAATGATATTAAGGTCAGGAGACTGTGATGGCCACTCCAGAACCTTCACCTTTTTCTGCTGTAACCACTGGCCTTGTGGGTCAACTTGGCCTTGTGCTTAAGGTCATTGTCGTGCTGGAAAGTCCAAGAGCATCCCATGCGCAGCAAATTGTCTGCCAGTATTTTCTGATAACATGCTGCATTCATCTTGCCATCAACTTTCTCAAGATTCCCAGTGCTTTTAGAGCTCACACACCCCTAAAATATCAGTGAGCCATTCTGTTCACTATAGGCCTTGTTGACCCCTCTGCAAATATATCGCTTATGGTTGTGACCGTAAAGCTCTATTTTGATCTCATCATTCCAAATTAGTGTGCCAGAAGCTGTGAGGCGTCTAGTCTGCTCAGTGCATCCATGTGAGAGCTAAAAAACTCACTGACTATTTATACCCAGACACTAATTGCAATTTAAAAAGCTGCAGTTGTGGGAAATTCACCTTTAATTGCCATTTTCACCTGTGTGTCACTTTGTGACCAAACATTCAAGGGAATGTAAACTTTTGATCAGGGCAATTTGGGTGACTTCTGTTATCATTATGATTTAAAAAGGAGCCAAACAACTAGGTGATAATAAATGGCTTCATATAATCACTATCCTTAAAAAAAAAGTTTTTTGCATGATCAGTCACATTTACAAAATCAATGCCAAAATTTCACAATTTCTGCCAGGGTATGCAAACTTTTGAGCACAACTTTATATGCAAGTAAAATGGATTTAATCGGTAGCAGGCCCGTAGGTCATAGGTCATTTTAGGCCTCTGAGTTTGGTTCTCCCGCTGTCATTCCATGTAATACAGACTTAGGCATTGATGTGGGGTCATAGTGAGTGTCAATATCAATAGAATTAGCAAGCAGACCACAACGATCTTTCATGCTCAACATACAGTGGGGAGAACAAGTATTTGATACAGTGCCGATTTTGCAGGTTTTCCCACTTACAAAGCATGTAGAAGTCTGTAATTTTTATCATAGGTACTCTTCAACTGTGAGTGACGGAATCTAAAACAAAAATCCAGAAAATTGTATGATTTTTAAGTAATTAATTAAAATTTTATTGCATGACATAAGTATTTGATACATCAGAAAAGCAGAACTTAATATTTGGTACAGAAACCTTTGTTTGCAATTACAGAGATCATACGTTTCCTATAGTTCCTTACCAGGTTTGTACACACTGCAGCAGGGATTTTGGCCCACTCCTCCATACAGACCTTCTCCAGATCCTTCAGGTTTCGGGGCTGTTGCTGGGCAATACAGACATTCAGCTCCCTCCAAAGATTTTCTATTGGATTCAGGTCTGGAGACTGGCAAGGCCACTCCAGGACCTTGAGATGCTTCTTACGGAGCCACTCCTTAGTTGCCTAGGCTGTGTGTTTCGGGTCGCTGTCATGCTGGAAGACCCTGCCACGAGCCATCTTCAAAGATCTCGCGATACATGGCCCCATCCCAGTCGTCCTGTCCCCTTTGCAGAAAAGCATCCCCAAAGCATGAAGTTTCCACCTCCATGCTTCACGGTTGGGATGGTGTTCTTGGGGTTGTACTCATCCTTCTTCTTCCTCCAAACACGGCGAGTGGAGTTTAGACCAAAAAGCTCTATTTTTGTCTCATGAGACCATATTACCTTCTCCCATTCCTCCTCTGGATCATCCAGATGATCATTGGCAATCTTCAGACGGGCCTGGACATGCGCTGGCTTGAGCAGGGGGACCTTGCATGCGTTGCATGGTTTTTAATCCATGACGGCGTAGTGTGTTACTAATAGTTTTCTTTGAGACTGTGGTCCCAGCTCTCTTCAGGTCATTGACAAGGTCCTGCCGTGTAGTTCTGGGCTGATCCCTCACCTTCCTCATAATCATTGATGCCCCACGAGGTCAGATCTTGCATTGATCCCCAGACCGAGGGAGATTGACCGTCATCTTGAACTTCTTCCATTTTCTAATAATTGCACCAACAGTTGTTGCCTTCTCACCAAGCTACTTGCCTATTGTCCTGTAGCCCATCCCAGCCTTGTGCAGGTCTACAATTCTATCCCTGATGTCCTCACACAGCTCTCTGCTCTAGGCCATTGTAGAGAGGTTGGAGTCTGTTTGATTGAGTGTGTGGACAGGTGTATTTTATACAGGTAACGAGTTCAAACCGGTGCAGTTAATACAGGTAATGAGTGGAGAACAGGAGGGCTTCTTAAAGAAAAACTAACAGGTCTGTGAGAGCCCGAATTCTTACTGGTTGGTAGGTGATCAAATACTTATGTCATGCAATAACATGCAAATAAATTATTTAAAAATCATACAATGTGATTTTCTGGATTTTTGTTTTAGATTCCATCACTCACAGTTGAAGTGTACCTACGATAAAAATGACAGACCTCTACATGCTTTGTAAGTGGGAAAACCTGCAAAATCGGCAGTGTATCAAACACTTGTTCTCCCCACTGTATATGAATGTGCCTCTGTAACTATTCGACTTCAAACTTCATACAATTTTTCCACTCTTATCCATTACTGTGGGAAGTAGAGATTCCCGAAATGCACTTTTAGGGTCCGTCTGACAGTGATGTGTGCGTGGTTGTCTCTTGGTGAGTGGGTTATACGCATGTCATTTTGGCTGACTGATGCCAGTTGTCCTTCAGTTATCAGCACCCCCCCGATCACTACATGTCCCCACGGCTACGCTGTTACATACTCATTTTGTTGCAAACGCAAACGGACAGTGGCTTTCTGTGACTCCTGCTGAACGTGAAGTCATCTCGCAGGCGGTTTGAAAACGAGTTATGTATTTGCGAGAAATTACTGACTCTTCAGGGGTGTTTGTTCCTCTCAAAGTTGAGAAAGAAGCGCCTCTCCTGCAGATTTCTGCCAGATTGTACAGAAAAATAGATATAGGAGCATTTATGCTAATAAAATGGGTGAGGCCTGCCTGTGAAGAAGACCCATCCAGGACTCCAAGACTACATTCCTCTGTAATGACCAAATTGGGTAAATGACACTCACGGTTATAGTTCCTTTTCCTGCAGGTCTCTTGGGCGCCAAAACCAGGGGTCTGGTGAATGTCCTACAAGACACCACCTGAAGAAGACCATTAGATGTGGAGGAATCACTGGTAATAACAGCAGACATTCATACACCCGACAGGGTTACATTTCATAACCAGATTCGTTTGACAACGTCCAATACGGAAAATTAACAAATAAACCGAAGGGACCCAGGTGTCAAGTTGCGGACTGGCTATTTAGCCACAGCATTACCACTGTTCTGAACATAGAACGTTCCCCATAGATATCCTACTGAGTTGTAATTGATTCTTCACCAATAAATATCTAAATGGCTATTAAAAGAATCATAAGGTATCTAAGCCCTCATTCCTCCCAAACATTCAGCCTTTCCAATGTCTATGATAAATGTAACAGACCTGTGCAGAGGATGGTGACAAACGGCTCAGTTAGGAGCACCAGAGTTTGTAGGTTTCATGCCCACAGGGAACCAGGTTGGAAATGTATACTCTCACTACGGCAACTTTCCCTGGATAAGGGCGTCGGTCACATGTCTTTACGTGAGTGACGTGAGGCCTCACCTGCCCCAGGGTACAGTCCAGCTCCCCAAGGAAATCATCATCGCTGAGGTCAACAGTCTTATTGTCGATGTCGTAGATTTGGAACTTGAGCCGTTGCACCAATTCGAAGTAGTAGTCGATGATGAACTTCTTGGCGAACTTCGGAGAAAGGCAATTCTTCACAGTCTCCGTACGGCCCACCTAGAGAGGCACACATTTTGGCCTGTCAGTATTCAAACCATACACTCTCACACAACCATCAAATGAAACGACAATGTCGGGCAATCGTTATCCTTGCAGTGTCACAGGGCAGTGTCTTACCCATAATGCTTATTTGGACAACGAGGAGCGTGACTCACCTCATACCACTGGGACCCCGCAGTGTTTATGAGAAGGACACACATAGGGTCAGACTTGGAAAACAAATCCATGTCCAAAAGACTTTCACAGGAGACTGTCAGTTCCACCTTGGTCACACACTGTGCAGCCATTATGCCGCCCTATAATACAGACAAGACACAAAGACAAAATATGCTTTGATTAGAAAATTATTCACATAGTCTGTAGGTGTCACTCATACATTTCCACCTGTTAGACGAGACCACAGAAAATCAAATCTCAAAATTCTAAAATACGTAGGCTAGGATATGCCCCTACCAAGTTGAACATTTTGAAAGAAAATGTATTAAATGAATGATTCATGTTTGTTATTTGCATAATACTGTATATCAAGTTTCAAGGTTTATTTGTCAAATGCACTGAACAACAGCGTCATCCTTACAATTAAATTCTTATGACATGGCACCCGACAAACTATGTAGTTAGAGTTAAGAAGAGTATATAAGCAAAAATATTTCTAGACAGAAAATGATAATCAAATAATGCAACAATATACAGTACATAACACTGTACACTAGCACCAATTTAAATGAGTGCGGTAAACTAGCAGCAATCTGGGTGGTATTTTGATAGAGCAGCAAAACTGGGTAGTATTATTGAACATTTAGATATGGCAAGTAGGGCAGTAATGCCTGGGGGGTTGTGATCTTTGATGATGTTTGGTGCTTTCCTCAGGCATTGTGTATGGTAGATACCTTGCACGGAGGGGAGCTGGCAGCCAATGATGCGCTCCGCAGACCTTACCACCCCATGGAGGGACTCGTGGTCTGCAGTGGAGAGGGCGGCGTGTGTTGTCAGGGCGGTGGCATGTTTATATGTTATGTATATTTACACAATGGTTGTTTTTGTTTTCCACCCTGTTCTGCTTCGTTTCACCCTGTTAGGTTTGTATTTTGAATATACCACAGGTTAATGGCCAATATACCACAGCTAAGAGCTTTTCTTACACACAAAACGCATTGCAGAGTGCTTGGCCACAGCACTAAGCTGTGGTATACTGGCGATATATCCAAAACCTCAAGAGGCTTTGTTGTTTTTATAAATACAATAATTACATTGTCATGTTCTCCAGTGTAAGGTAACATCACACGAATTCGCTGTCACAGATTTAGTAACATGTTAAACATTCCCCTGAGACCAAGTTGGCCGGAGACATCCAGTAAGTTACTTCTGCACATCCCACCTAATAAAACATCAGCCTACTTTAATGTGTAGGTTTAGACAGTATATAAACCTGCTAAATTGCTGTGAAGGGTTCGATAAAACTGAACTAATTGAATAAACCTAATCCGTTCTCCTCGCTACGCTGCATAGCTACGCCATACATGTGTTGACTAGGCAGGACCGTATATAGGTGGCAATTTATCTAATGAACCGAGTACACTGTATATGTTAGCAATACATGTGCACCACCGACTACACACTAGTCGTGTGACGGGATATAGCCTACATAGAATTAGTATTTCCTATCAAGGGTTTACTCGTCTTGCGGCCGTTAACGTTACAGTACACACAGTCACATAGCTCTCGAAACAATAACTTTGTCAATTTGATGAAACAATCTGACATACCAGCAATCGTTGGCAACACATTCATTATAAAACCTAGGTACTAAAGAGCAACGTATCTACTTACCTAAAACAGATTACTTTCTAATAAGGGAGTTTAATTAGACTGGACTGGGTGGCAACGACTGTGGCCCGTCAAGTGACCAGTCAAATCAGATTTCCCATAGATTTTCATTGAAATTAATGAAATCCGACCCAACGTACAATTTAGAGCTTAAAATACAATAAGATTTACACGAGTATCAAAACGTTGAGGCAGGGTAAACAAAGACCCGACTGATTGAAATAGTATAAAGCATCATTTCTATAAATTTGTGATGATTTTAGGGGTTTTATTGGGGTTATGAATCATACTATTTTAGTCAATAATGCCATTGGCAGGAACTGCTAAAAAGAAAATACTTTTTGTGAGTTCATTGTGTAGCATTCACTTGAACATAATTGACTAATGTTAATAAATGTTCTAACATTCTATAAAAATAAGGGATAAAGGATGGATTTCAACAAAACATGTTTTTTAAACGTTAGAATAGGCCTACTAATGTGCCACATAAGAAAGTGATTGCAACTGTTTCCAAGTTGTGCTGCCTCAAGCATGAAACCGATGGTGAAATGTCAAGCCTAGGAGTAATTACTTTAATAATCTTCCAACAGAAACTAGTTTAAAAATTTCCGCACAACCGGGTAGTCGGGCTGGCATAAACAAACGCTCCCTAACTTCTACTTCCTGAGTCGCTCTGAAGCAATCGGGGTGTGTTCCACAACCAGTGTTGCCAGATGGTGAGGTTTCCTGGACAGTTTGGCTATTTATGATGAAGGTCTGGGGGCAAAAATGGGCATGGGCGGTTACAGATTTATTCACAGATCGATTTACAGATAGAAAAAAATAGCTGTAGGATTGTATAGAACATTTTTGTTGTGGAGTCCAGGGGTGATTTTCGGTTTACAGTTAATGGAATTAACTGTAAACCGAAACTGGCAACCCTGTCCACAACCGCCCACAACTTTTGGCGTGAGATCAACTGGTATTTGGGCAGATATTGTTCGGTTACATTACATTGTGTATGCAGAACACTTGGGATATTTAGCAGGGTCCACACCCTCCTCTCCCAGTGACGGCTCAGTGACAGATACATGGTCCTACTAGAAAGGATCCAGCGAGGGTCCCCGTTATTATGGAATAATGACTGATACCGTCAATCCAACGGTTGCATCATTTGGACTCCGCCCCCGTCTTGTGGCACCGTTAAGATGGTGTGTGGGGCAGGCTAGACCAGTAGATGGAGCCCAATGCAGGCCTTGCATGGCAGAGCAGTGTCTATCGAAAGCTGTTCTCAAGTACCTATCTGTTGACAGTGCACATTTTCATTGTAGCCCGGACAAACAGACCTGAAAGAACTTGTCATCTGCACATCACATCCCATAGGTTAGGTGAAGATGTGCTTTGCTCGGGGGTTTAAGTAAACATGTACTATGGCCAGTGCTCAATGACTGATATACACTCACCTAAAGGATTATTAGGAACACCTGTTCAATTTCTCATTAATGCAATTATCTAATCAACCAATCACATGGCAGTTGCTTCAATGCATTTAGGGGTGTGGTCCTGGTCAAGACAATCTCCTGAACTCCAAACTGAATGTCAGAATGGGAAAGAAAGGTGATTTAAGCAATTTTGAGTGTGGCATGGTTGTTGGTGCCAGACGGGCCGGTCTGATTATTTCACAATCTGCTCAGTTACTGGGATTTTCACGCACAACCATTTCTAGGGTTTACAAAGAATGGTGTGAAAAGGGAAAAACATCCAGTATGCGACAGTCCTGTGGGCGAAAATGCCTTGTTGATGCTAGAGGTCAGAAGAGAATGGGCCGACTGATTCAAGCTGATAGAAGAGCAACTTTGACTGAAATAACCACTCGTTACAACCGAGGTATGCAGCAAAGCATTTGTGAAGCCACAACACGCACAACCTTGAGGCGGATGGGCTACAACAGCATAAGACCCCACCGGGTAACACTCATCTCAACTACAAATAGGAAAAAGAGGCTACAGTTTGCACAAGCTCACCAAAATTGGACAGTTGAAGACTGGAAGAATGTTGCCTGGTCTGATGAGTCTCGATTTCTGTTGAGACATTCAGATGGTAGAGTCAGAATTTGGCGTAAACAGAATGGATCCATCATGCCTTGTTACCACTGTGCAGGCTGGTGGTGGTGGTGTAATGGTGTGTGGGATGTTTTCTTGGCACACTTTAGGCCCCTTAGTGCCAATTGGGCATTGTTCAAATGCCACAGCCTACCTGAGCATTGTTTCTGACCATGTCCATCCCTTTATGACCACCATGTACCCATCCTCTGATGGCTACTTCCAGCAGGATAACGCACCATGTCACAAAGCTCGAATCGTTTCAAATTGGTTTCTTGAACATGACAATGAGTTCACTGTACTGAAATGGCCCCCACAGTCACCAGATCTCAACCCAATAGAGCATCTTTGGGATGTGGTGGAACGGGAGCTTCGTGCCCTGGATGTGCATCCCACAAATCTCCATCAACTGCAAGATGCCATCCTATCAATATGGGCCAACATTTCTAAAGAATGCTTTCAGCACCTTGTTGAATCAATGCCACGTAGAATTAAGGCAGTTCTGAATGCGAAAGGGGGTCAAACACAGTATTAGTACGGTGTTCCTAATAATCATTTAGGTGAGTGTATATTCATTGTTTATTTAGCAAAAGTGGTTTATTTTCACAAAAACTATTTTTTTCAGGAGTGCAAAAATACGTGAATCCCATAATTCAATAGCCTGTGGCATCTCCACTAGTGGCAATAACTGGGAGTAAACATCTCCTATAGCCACTGATAAGTCTCTGAAATAATTTTGCGGGCGATTTCTCCACACTTGAGTATGGTTTGAGGGGTGTCTTGCAAGTATTGCCCTCTTCAGGTCCTGCCACAGCATCTCGGTTGGATTAAGGTCAGGACTCTGACTTGACCAATCGGAAACAACACATCTTCTTTCTCTGGAGCATTTCTTCAGTAGATCCTGATGTCCGCTGAGATCTTTTCTCTCGGCATGGTGTGTTTTGCATTCCCCACTATGGATAATGGCAAATTGACCAGGTTTCTAATCTCTAATAATTGGAGTCCCTCCCAAACTCTTTTCTGCAGATTTCTCAATTTATTGATTCATTTTGTTCAAATATTTACCCACCTGATTCTACTTATACTTGATTCAACTGATGCAACTTCAGGGTTAGTTCTGATTAAATAAAGATTTCACTGTGAACAGTAAAAAGTCTGTAATTATACAAGGGGTTCACATTCTTTCAAGTAGCACTGCATACATTCATAGCAGTTGTATTCCACACTCTATTAATTATTCTGGAAAATTTCAAAGTGCATGCTAGCGGCCTATACGCAAGCATAATAATAAAACTGGCAGTGCTGTAACATAACATGGACAAAGCCGTGTCATAACAATTTGCTCTGTCAGTGTGTATTCAACTGTGTTTGTCATTAGGAATATACTGTACATTTTGACATATATCCTTCCGGAAACATGTTCACTTTTTGTCCCAATAATCGTATTCTGCCATTAAAAGACTCTTATTTGATGCGTATGGTTTTTTTCCACATAGGTCTTCTGCCTTGACAGCCTGCTTCTCTATGCAGGCCTCCACAGTTGAATCTCTCTTCCACTATACGTCCATTGTGCTTCCCTACAGAGCAGCAAGGGGAGCTGCCCCTACCTACCTTTGTCAATGCTCAAACATTCCATACCCAAGCTCTTTGTTCTGCCACTCTTTTACCACTCCTACAGGAGGGAAGCACCTGTCCAGCTAAATCTCCTCTCTTTCCTGGCAGCCTAGTGGTGGAACCAGCTTCTCTGGCAACTGTGGAATCTAAACATTAACAATTACAATGTTAATGTACGTTTCATTGTAGGTGAATGTGCCTAGATAACAAGAACAACAGAAACCTCTCTGTTTAGATTATCTCTCTGTAGGTTGCGCTCTACTAACCCCAGGAATGTTTACATTGACCATTTGGCATGGGGGTTACTGTCTTGGAAACCTGATCTTTACTAGGTAGACACACACTTCAATGTATATATCAGCTTGTAACCAACATCACAGTGAGAAGAAATTGAGTGATATGAGATTGAGGTTGTGTAAGGAAGACCAGGTCCGTAACCTCATGAACAAGACTTTCTAATGCTGCAATAAATATTATAATTTCTCTCTCCCTTGACAAACAGGTATGCAATAATTATTACAAACACTATACGAAACGACCAATTTCTAAATCAGCCTAGTGGTGGAACCAGCTTCCCTGGCAGCCCAGTGGTGGAACCAGCTTCCCTGGCAGCCCAGTGGTGGAACCAGCTTCCCTGGCAGCCCAGTGGTGGAACCAGCTTTCCTGGGAACCCAGTGGTGGAACCAGCCAGGACAGCAGAGTTCCTGCTCGTTTTCCCACAACTTCTGAAATCAAACCTTTTCAAAGAAAATGCTTGTTATTTTTTGTTGAGGAGTGTGTGCTTGCTATTACTGGGTTGTGTGGTTGTCCCACTTAGCTGTCTTAAAGTTAATGCCCTGACTATCAGTCACTCTAACATATAAATGTATTTCCTGTCATTAGGGCTGCACCTCCACTTCTCTCAAGAATGCTAACCATCATGGTCAACCTCAGGTACTTTCACATCGCTCACAGCCAGGATACTCCACTGACTCAGAACTACATCCGGACTTCGAACAAGCACATAAAAAAAAAGCTGGTGGAAAAAAGAGCACTGGCAGAAAGCATCTGTGTTAGAGATTTTCACGACCTGTCTGACATCCACACATCCACCTTGGGGAATGCTGAGACAATTCATCCAGCCCTAGGATTGACCCCTGGCCACTGTCAGTAGGGTACAACCATGATTTAGTATGTCAACTTTAATTAAGTACTTTAATTACATATTTAAAATATGTCAACGTTTGCATTCGCTATTGTCTAAGTCATTAAATGACTCAAATGTAACTGGTTTATTATGAAAGTAAATGCTTTACAAATGGTAAAATAAAATAAATTATATTTAGTAATAATAAATACATTTTAGTATATAATGTAAGAGTGTAAGAGGAATCTGTTCTGGTGGGACGTTAGGAGTTTCATTCATGTCAATTCCTTTCTCCTTTGGGAAAATCATACTGTTCTTGTCAACATTTAAAAAAAAAAAACATGCATGAACCTTTTGCATGCTTTTCTATTAGCCCACATTGGTTGCATAATAATATTTAAAAAATGTTTCACCTGATCACAAAATCAAGGAGAAAAGGTTATTTTCAATGAAGTAATCAATGTAAGAACATTGAAAGCAACCATTTTGAAAGCAACTGGTAAATCAGCTGACAAATATGTTACGTTTTTCAAGGTCAGAGGTTTGTGAGACAGATAGGCGAATCACCGGCCGACCGTTGGCATTGGGGGTTAGCGGACAGCACCTCCAGTCAGGGCCACCTGAGCAGGGTCCTTTGTTTGCAGAGGTTCCCGAGTTTGAAGCACCGCTGATGGGCCGCGGACAGCCCTCTGAATGCCCCCATTTAGAGATCCAGGATCCATTGCCTCCTTGCCTTGTCAGCTGGTGACAGGGTTCGTGCTAGCCCCTGTCACTGGCAATGTGTCGGCCTTCTAGGGTGACTTGTTCTGTCTTTTTTGGGGTGGGGGTGGGTTGAGATTTGTACATCTCTGTATTATTTTCCTGCGATCCGCTCAAATCTGAGCTCCGAGCTGGTTCAATGGGGCACTGTGCATGTGACAAACCCTGACACTCACTTTGATTTGTGTGTTTGGGGTCAGATTACAACATGCCTTTGTCTGGGACATGGTGTGTCTTTGCCCAAACAAGCCATGTAGAAGGGATACCTATTCTAACATGATGCAGGCGCTATTTGCGGTTTTGTCTAACTGGGCAAAATGATAATTTCAGGCTAAAGCTGCTTCACGCACAGAAACACACACACACACACACAAACAACCAAACATACTTAGCAGCCAATTGAGTACATAAAAAAAAAACATGACTGTGTGTGATCTAATCCCTCTATCAGACAATCAACCCACTAAGGACAATGGGGTGTTCATTCAGTTCAAGAACTTAATTATCTTTACTCAAAGCAAACAACCGGCTCTACTTTCCTCGTGTTCTCCCACACTTGGGGCTCACTCGAGGGGCTGGTCACAGTTCGCATTAAGTTCCTCGACTTCAAGCACTTGTGAATTGGTACTGGGTGACTCAAGTGTGATTTGCTACTCACTCTCTACTAGCTGAATAACAAACTAACTCCCTCACGCACTCTTTCTTTGTATTTATGGGTAAAATTAATTGGTAGTGGATTCAGTGCGTCATAAAAAACTGTGGTTGATACAGGGATATATTTGAGGTAATCCTCACTCTCCCGAACAAGCAAAATTAACCCTGAGGCCCAAAAAATTAACAACGGTTTCATAGCTCACTCATTCAGCTACATCCAACTGGACATTGTGTGTGTTAGGACAAGCCTTTGTGATCTGTGGTTGTGGTAGGCTAATATGTCGTGTATGAAAACACGTTCGGTCTGATGCTCTTCTTACACATTTGGCATTGTCATGAAAGATGGTCCAGCTAACTTGTTTGCATTGTCAAATGAGCACGAAGCAAAGAAAGCTAATTATCCTTTTTCTACAGCTGTATAAAGCCTACTAAGCTTTAACAATAATGAAAGCAAATATGAACTGTCCCCGGCCTGTATGTTTGTCGTAAAGGCCTGACAATGCCAGGTAAGAGAATCCTCTTAATCGCCTATAATCAGTGTACTCATGTAATTTGTCTGAAATTGCAGTCTTTCAACTTCTGAGTATTGAGGAGATGCATTACATCCATAGATGTCGTCTTGAAAAAACCCAGGACTTCTGAATGGTTCAGTGGTAAGTCACTGGCCAGCAGAACTGCTTGGTCATTGGGGGCGGGAACCTAAAATCCTGGGGGTGGGGCAAATTGTCTTAGCAATGTTCATGATTGGTGGGGTTGGTGTTGGGAATGGTTGCCTAGTCTTTTGGGACTTGTTGAGATTGGTTTCATGCATGTTGTTTAGTAAACACACTATCCTCGAAGTGACTGGTTGTTGGTGGGTACTTCCTGGTGGAGTGAGCAGTGTGATGAGAAGCAGAACACCTCACTGACATTTTGTCTTGATGTCAACTCTACCGAGCCAGTTTTTCCCGACTGCTTACAAGCATCTAACAATACAGAAGTTACAGTAACAGAACTTACAGTAACAGAATAATTTCACAAAATGCATTTAATGAACACATTCCCCAAAAACCCTTATCATTCAAACTCAACCACCTACAAAACAATATATTCACAGCACATGTTTTCCCAAATGCTTACGCACTGTTCTCAAAACACATTCAAAACAGAATGACGGCAACTGGTGTGCATTTCTGCAGTAACCAGATTGAAATATAAATAAAATGTTTGATATTTGTTAGACATTTTTTATGATGTTAGAATATTTAATAAATCCAAACATCGTTGATTCCAGTTTCAACTGTGGTACAGTGTGCCCTTTGAGAGAAACGGCGAATGTGTGAAAGAACTCCGGTATCAATATATCCAGGTAAGATGTCTGTTCAATAACCAAACAGGGTATTTACACATTTACACATAATGTAAAGTACTGTAAAACTATGGATTTTAGAGAGTAATGGAGATGGAAGCCAGTCAAACTGCACATAAATTCATCTTTGTGGATGAAGCTGGATTCAACCTGGCAAAAACACACCGCAGGGGAAGAAATGTGATTGGATAGAGAGCCACCATAGATGTCCCAGGCCAGAGAGGAGCTAACATCACAATGTGTGCAGCACTGTCCAATGATGGTTTGCTGTTACACAAACCACTCATTGGCCCCTACAATACACAAAGACTAGTTAGATTATACTATACTTGATGATGTTTGTTTGTTTTTGTTGCACAGTAAATTTACTATGTTCAAAGATGTAGAAGAAATAAAGGATATTCCTTCAAATTTCTGCATTTGTGATTCATTCTTGTTCCATATACAAACCCGATTCCAAAAAAGTTGGGACACTGTACAAATTGTGAGTAAAAAAGGAATGGAATAATTTACAAATCTCATAAACTTATATTTAATTCACAATAGAATATAGATAACATATCGAATGTTGAAAGTGAGACATTTTGTAATGTCATGCCAAATATTGGCTCATTTTGGATTTCATGAGACCTATACATTCCAAAAAAGTTGGGACAGGTAGCAATAAGAGGCCGGAAAAGTTAAATGTACAGATAAGGAACAGCTGGAGGCCCAATTTGCAACTTATTATGTCAATTGGCAACATGATTGGGTATAAAAAGAGCCTCTCAGAGTGGCAGTGTCTCTCAGAAGTCAAGATGGGCAGAGGATCACCAATTCCCCCAATGCTGCGGCGTAAAATAGTGGCGCAATATCAGAAAGGAGTTTCTCAGAGAAAAATTGCAAAGAGTTTGAAGTTATCATCATCTACAGTGCATAATATCATCCAAAATTCAGAGAATCTGGAACAATCTCAGTGCGTATGTGTTAAGGCCGGAAAACCATACTGGATGCCTGTGATCTTCAAGCCCTCAGATGGCACTGCATCACATACAGGAATGATTCAGTAATGGAAATCACAACATGGGCTCAGGAATACTTCCAAAAAACATTGTCGGTGAACACAATCCACCGTGCCATTCGCCGTTGCCAGCTAAAACAGGATACAGAAGCGCAGGCGTTTTCTCTGGGCCAAATATCATTTAAAATGTGGCAAAAGTGGAAAAGTGTTCTGTGGTCAGACGAATCAAATCATTTTGGAAAACTGGGACGCCATGTCATCCGGACTAAAGAGGACAAGGACAATCCAAGTTGTTATCAGCGCTCAGTTCAGAAGCCTGCATCTCTGATGGTTTGGGGTTGCATGAGTGCGTGTGGCATGGGCAGCCTACATATCTGGAAAGACACCATCAATGCTGACAGTTATATCCAAGTTCTAGAACAACATATGTTCCCATCCAGACGTCGTCTCTTTCAGGGAAGACCTTGCATTTTCCAACATGACAATGCCAGACCACATACTGCATCAATTACAATGTCATGGCTGCATAGAAGAAGGATCCGGGTACTGAAATGGCCAGCCTGATCTTTCACCCATAGAAAACATTTGGCACATCATAAAGAGGAAGGTGCGACAAAGACCTAAGACAGTTGAACAACTAGAAGCCTGTATTAGACAAGATTGGGACAACATTCCTATTCATAAACTTGAGCAACTTGTCTCCTCAGTCCCCAGACGTTATAAAAAGAAGAGGGGATGCCACACAGTGGTAAACATGGCCTTGTCCCAACTTTTTTGAGATGTGTTGATGCCATGAAATTTAAAATCAACTTAATTTTCCCTTAAAGTGATACATGTCATCTATGTTGTATTCTGAATAAAATATTAAAATTTGAAACTTCCACATCATTGCATTCTGTTTTTATTCACAATTGTACAGTGTCCCAACTTTTTTGGAATCAGGTTTGTACTTTAGTACAGTCATTAAAGTGAGGTGTTTTTCATATTCTATGATCAAATACTGATTTATGTGAAAAGTAATGTAAAAAACCTCCTAGATAAAACTTCATAGTCTCCAGTGACCAAAAGAGTTTGTGCGATGGGATAGCCAACACCCATTCAAAACGTAATTATTTCTTTATTATTTTAAAGTGTAATTTACGTTTGGCTCAGCAGTTGTGCTCATGAAAATGTTATGTGCCGGGCTCTCAACAATGGAGTTTTGACGGCGGAATATTGTACATGTTAGTTTGTGTTTCTCTGACACATGTAACAGTTCTGAATGGAACATTTACAGATAACCGAGGAGAAGGGGGTTGTCTTGTCTTTTTTCAAAGAGCCACATTCCCGTCTTGGGCAATCCCCAAAGATTGGCCCCCGACCATTCCTTTGATGTCAGTAGAGGGCTGGTGTGAACTGTGAATACCTTAGCCATCACAAACTCCCTATTGGCTGGACCGACATCAAAAGCTCCCTCAATTACCGAGAGCAAACAACTGGGTCTATTAGTGTATTACTGGATGGCAAGCCGGGACGTGTAATCAGATGGTCAATATTGTGTTTGTATACTGTAGCACAGACAACATAACTGTCCGTCCACTTTCCTCATGTTCTCCCCCCCTGGGGCCCCTCTTGGTTTGTTGCAGTTCGTGGGAAGTTCTTCAACTTTGGGCGCTTGTAAATTGGTGCTGGATGACTTTAGTGTGATTTGCTACGAACTCTCTCTGTATCGTTCTTTCTCCACGACTCTCCACAACTGTTCACTGTCACCAAGTCATTAGCTAGAGTTATTATGACTTCCCAGAAGTGGTAACAATGCCTGTGTTCCCTATATTTTGTCTTTTTAAAACCACACATTGGTTATAAAAAGATTGCTTTCGTTCAGTTGACCACTGAACACAAGGTGTAACCAAAATGTTCAACATTATGTACATTTCTGAAGGATGCAATGAGATGTTTTCAATTAATCAGCTGGATTTAGTGACCTTTCATCTCCCGGGCCTTTTGCTCTAAAGGCCAGGTAATTTGCCATCCAGGCAAGTCCTACCGTCACAATGCAAAATGGCAGTTTGGGTCTCTATTTTTTGTACTGGACAAGACAATGTGTTACATAACGCCTCTTTGAGTACCCTTTCCCCACATCCCGCTTTGTGCTTAGGCATGTGACTTTGTCATGCTTCTTGCTCCCAACTGAACATCAAAGCAGATCCATCACGTGTGTCCACTGTGACATTCCCACATGCCCCTAAGAACATGGATGGTCAAATCCAACACATTGTGTAACTGGATTTGTTTTTAATATCACCATGTAGGTATATCAAACAATACAAACAGAATGACCTTTTATGTCATTTGAACATTATGCATCATCAGTTTCTACGAGGAGGCAACTTCATTATGCAAGTAGATGCCATCTTGAAAAAAACGTCTCTCACTTCACAAAACACTGAGAAGTCACAACCCGGATGAGTCCCACAGGACTTATCTTGATGAAGTCTTTCTGTTCCCAAGGAAAAACATTTTAAGATTATATACATTTTTGTAACATGACATATGAGGGTTTTGTGAATGAGAAGGACATGTCTTCCCTGACATGCTACTTTTAATTCAGATTAAATAATGCTTACCTCTATTTGACATTATAACTTAATTTACCTATATGTGGTCCATTTTATCTTGGTATGAGTGGGCTGTGGGGTTGTGGGTTTGACTCCCTCCAGAACCAAAAAGAATAAAAATTTATTCACTCTCTACTTTAAGTAAAACTGTAAAAGACTGTCTCCTAGCTTCCTAAATGTATTGTGTTAATATAAATAAAAGTTAACGTTGTAGAGGTGTTTTTGGTTCGAGACCAGTCGTGTAACATTTCTGCGCATCCTCATGGGCCCAAAAAGACTGACTTTCTTTCGAGTAAATGTCAAAAATCTTGCTCTGACACACAATGAAGCTGCAGATATTTTCCTCAGACCTTTTCTTACCCAGAGATCACACCTGCAATGCGAATTCCCACCTGATAAGTAGTTTTGGCATGGTCTTCTTAAATCCATGCTGGCGAAACAGCAATAACAGAAATGTTACTGTGTAGTTATATGAATCCTTTTGTTTTCCTTTTGTACAGATAAAGGACAAGAGCATTATCTCCTTAGTCTGCTTCCATTGTTGCTGTCAGCAGTTTTGCCACACGCAATTCTTAGTGCAAATTTAGAAACATTAAACATTGTTTTATTTTTGCTGTGGTTCTGTAACATAGCCTGTCCTTTTTGTTCTGATTGTTTCCCCTGTTTGTTGTTTAGTCCTTGTTAGCTCCCTATTTAGCCTGTTATAGCCCTTTGTTGAGTCATTGTATCTTTTTGTGTCTGTACTCACCACCAGTCTGTGGTTTTCCTGCCTGCCTCTTTTCCTGTCGTTCTATTTTTTTTATTTAAAAAACCTGCCCCAGTTTTATCATTAAACCCCTTAGTTGTTCTTCAAGTCTACGTGTGAGTCCTGCTTTACCAGAAACGTGACAGAAGGTCTCAACCCAAATTGGACCCAGTGGATTTATGGAGGCGACTGGAGGACCACGAGAGGCGCCTCAATGACCTGGCCCCGCTCATTATGAAGGCCATTGCCTCCCGCCAGGGGGCTGCCAGCTGGCTGTATTGGCCCTCAGCCCAGAGACCTCCCCAAACAATATTTTATGGGGGAGCTATGGGGGCAGCCGGCGCAGAGTGTTGAGGAGCCCGGCAGTGCCCCCCAGAGCCGGTGAAGCCCAGAGCCGGTGAAGCCCAGAGCCGGTGAAGCCCAGAGCCGGTGGTTCTGATTGTTTTCACCTGTTTGTTGTTTAGTCCTCGTTAGCTCCCTATTTAGTTTGCCCTGTTCTGTTAGCCCTTTGAGTCAATGCATCTTTTTGTGTCTGTACCTACCACCAGTCTGTTTTTCCTGCCATTTTCTATTTTATTCATTTATTTAAAACCTGCCTCTGTTTCATCATTAAACCCCTCTGTTGTTCAAGTCTGCACATGGGTCCTGCTATACCAGAAACGTGATAGGTTCCTACATCTCCCCAGCGTCAGTCTCCCCAGCTTTATAAAAAGTTTGGATGTGGACTGAAAAAATTATTTACCAGTAACAACTTATGTCTGAAAAGCCATCAGACAGATAACAAGTAGGACTAAGAGGTGTTCATAGGCAAACATTTGCAGAATTGGCCTTAAGCAATCTTTTTTCAGTAGCTATAGACACCAAAACTACACTGTTTACATGTTTATGCCATTACAACTTTCAATTCCTGAAAACCTACTATTTTTAACTCTCTGAATTAGCATAGAGTATCTCATGAACCGTTCCAAATTAAGACCAAACAGTGTTTCAGATGTATAGCCATCCCAAAACAAGAACATTTCTCTTAGCATTTTCTTTATCATGTTCAAAAGGAGGGCAAACATTTTGGAGGGCACTCAACAGTATTCATCCCCCTTGGACTTTTTCATGTTATTGTGTTATTTTAGAGAATTACGAGTTTCTGCCACTGATTGACACAAAGAAAGTCCATGAAGACGAAGTAACATTCAGAACAAATCCAGAATAAGGTTCTTCAAAAGCACAAATCAGGGGTAGGACATATAAAACATGTCTATTGTTAAGATTTGGAGAGAATATGGCATCACTCTGAATCTGTCTTAAACAGGCTGTTCTCATAACCTGAGTCTCAGTCAGAAGGGCGCTAGTCAGACAGGCCACCAATAGGCTGATGGCAACTCTAAGAGTGACAGTCCAACACGGTTGAGCTGGGAGACTGTGCATACCTCAAAAAAAGCCTGCGTGCGTCACAAAAGTGGCCTTCATGGAAGAGTGGCAAAAAGAAGCAAATCTTAGGACGATTATATGGTCCAATGAGACCAAAATTGAGCTTTTTGGCCACAATGCAAAACATTATGTTAACACCACACATCATCCCGAGAACATTCATGAAGCATGTTTTTTTTTTATTGGCAAAAACTCTTAATTTCAGTGATCTAATTAAATCCATATTGACAGTCCATAGGTGTTGAATACCTTTGAGAGACACAGTAGCTCACACATCCCACTATCTCTTCCTAGGTTGTCTGTCATTACCTGAGGCATGATATCAAGTAGAATGATGGGTATGTGTGATCAAATCTACATATGTATCACAATGTATCAGGTATACCCCCCCCCAATCTGTGCTCCTGGAGTGTAATTAGGGTTAATCAATCAATCAATCAAATGTATTTATAAAGCCCTTTTTACAACAGCAGTTGTCACAAAGTGCTTTACAGAGACACCCAGCCTTAAACCCCAAGGAGCAAACAACAGTAGTGTTGGATTTCAGTGGCTAGGAAAAACTCCCTAAGAAGGCCGAATTTTAGGAAGAAACCTAGAGAGGACCCAGGCTCAGAGGGGTAAGAGTCCAATTAGAATAATAAATACATTTCTCTGGGCTAAATCCAGAGTCTATTTGATTCTAGACTAGGTCAAAAGTATGACCAGGTGGACAAGGACAGGGACAGCAACGGGCCCCCCAAACCAGGTACTCCGCAGGTGTGGACCAGGACCTCATCTCCTCCTAAAATTTTAAACTGGAGGAGACTGAGAAAAGTTAGAAAGTGTATTCCTCATATCCCCCAGCACAATAATATAGCAGCGTAACACCTTGGAACTGAGACGGGGGGGTCCGGCGACACTGTGGCCCTACCCTGGGGAGGCCCCAGACAGGGCCCATCAGGCAGGAAATCAATCCACCCACATTGCCAGGCATCAACCAAAGGGACCCCCCTTCAACCGCAACCACCCTGAAAGAGGGCCGAGTATTGCCAGCAGCGTACAGCCTAATTGCACAAGTGCGCAACAGAGAGTCAACAACAAGCCAGTGACTCTTCCCCCAAAAGGCATTGGAGGGAGGGCATCCCAGTGACGACGAGAGCCCACCTGGCAAGACAGCAAGGGTGGACAGTCTCAAGCCTACTGGTCACCTACACGCCCCCGGGCCAGGCTAAACCTAATTATAAACCGTGCTGGTTAATTACCTGCCTTACTCGGGGAAATAACCGCTCCTTGCCAACTCAGAGATTCAATCTAGCAACCTTTTGGTTACTGGCCAAATTCTCTAAAATCTGAGCTATCTGCTGTCTTATATTCTTGGTTACTGTATAAACAATGGAAACTACCACCATCCTGGTCTTGGTGCGGTATCCATCTCTGGAACTAAACATTGTGGACAATTTTGTGGAGACCTCAAAACAGAATTGGTTAATATTTGCCTGTGTTTCTAATAGGCCATCCAACTATCATTCTGTACATATATAAGGTTATGTACGTAAACCCAAATTTATTTACATTGGTTTTCAAGTGTGGAATCAGCACTGATTTAATAAGGAATCTTGTTGATATAAACTGAAGTATTAAATTAAGTACAATGAACAGTTAATTAACACCTTGCTTACCTGTTTGCATTTTGTGTCCAGGATTTCAGTACAGTAATCTAACGCAATCTAATAACAACCACAAAGTAAGACTCACATTGTTTTTAATTTAAAGTATTTATTCACAAATATGATTTTAAACCTATATACATTTAGATTTTTTACATTTATGTACATCATTCACACAATCACCTTGCTCTAAACATTAGGCACCATGGTGTTTACACACTGTCATTAGTTCCTAAACCTTCCCCCACATTAATTAAATATCAAACACCTTCTGGCAGCCCTCTGGTCTGCATGGCTGTTAAATAAACACATCAAACATGTACCGACAGTAGTTATTTGTTTCACAGTTTCAGTGTAAACCTTCAACTCAATTCAGGTCAAGTATATCAGCACATTCGAATCCATGGACGCATACAGTACATACAAATTAATTTGGACGTCTTTGTCAGTTTCATTTTACACTATTAGAAGTCCAGATCAAGTTTCATTTCATAGTTAAACACACCCACTGCAGTGCAGTCGCCCAAAGTGACATATTTCTCTACAATGGGCTGCAAGGTTAGATGTAAAACCAAACATTTACTATTTACATTGTAAAATATTGGTGCCTTCAAAAATCACTGCATAGTTAAGAAAGATATTATTAATGACTATCCATATGAGTAGAGTTTTAAAATGAGATATTTGAGGTAGAGACATTGTTTGTTCCTATCTTATGAGCTCCCTGTTACTACAGTATCGATAAAGCTTGGTCCAAATGAAAAAGCTGTTTTACATTCTGTATAGAGTCAAAAGTATGTGTGACTATGTAGGGCAGGTTGCTGTTCTCTGCAGAAGTCTTCCAATACCTCAACCCCCTTGGTGTGGCATCTTTGAATATGCCTGTTGACCTAAAGAGTATGTCGAAATGACATCAAAATATGTATTTCCAAAGCCACAAACATTTATTGTAAAACACCTCCAGATAATTTAATTCCATTGCAGGTATAAATACAAAATTTATATATTGTCCTGTTCTTTCTCCGGAAAAAGGAGAATTTGAATTGGATGTCAACTTAAAGGGAACACCTTCCTCCCCCTCTCCTCCCTCACACTCCAAATGACCCATTACATTCTAAACATAAAAGGTCCCCAGAGGATCTTTTACGGGTCCTTCAAATTAAAACTGTGGGGGATCCCTAAAAGTTCTGGGTTCTTCAAAAGAACTTTGTCTATGCTCAAAAAAAAACTCTGAAGAACATTTTTCACTCAAGAGTACAAACCATCTTCTCGCGCTAGAGTTCCCAGTTCCTAACAGACTATAACATCTCCACTTTCTGTGAACAGATGAGATCACTTTTCACCAGGTTCCACATGTTTATGAGGTCAGGTGGCAGCAGCTTGTGGACGACGATCATGCTCCTAAAGAAACAGGGTTCTCGGTTGAGCTTGCTGTTCTTGTTCTTGACCAGGCCAAATGTCTTGAAGGCATTGTGCTTGACGGGTGTGACCTGCAGCACCTCCAGACACATGCCCAAGAATACATCGTCGATGGGGTACAGCTCCAGAGAGTCCGAGGCCCAGTAGAGCCTCCTGGCCAGGCCAGCATCCATTAGGAACCCACCCCCCCCGGCGTATGGAGGGTAGTGGGTCTTGTTGTAAAGTGCCTGAGGGATGTAGTACTTGTTCTCCTTCTTGCGAATCGGCTTTGCCTTGAAGAGCACGTCGCCAACAAAGAGGTTCTTGGAGTGAGCCGCAGTCTCCAGGTACTCAAATATGTTCTCTACGTTGACAAAGACATCGTCGTCACCCTTGAAGATGTAGTGAACGTCGGCGCAGTAGGTGGAGAACCACTTGAGGAAGTGTGTCTCCTTAAGGGTTAGGTTGAAGAAGCTGTCCTGGAAGTCCCACTGGAGGACATCTCCATAAATGTAGTCCTCGTACTCCAGGAGCTTCTGATGGTTGGCCTTCTCAGCTTGGTTGTTAGATGTCCCCAGCAGAAAGACCGTCCTCACCTTCTTGCCGTCCACCACCTGCTCCTTCCCCCACGTCCTGCGGATCACCTCGCGGCGATCGTGCTGCGTGATGATGGACTTGATCACCATGAACAGGTAAGTCTCGCCTGAGCACTTCTCCGGATGGTTGATGAGCATGGGGAAGAAGCGGCAGTGGCGATACAGCAGGAATTGCTTGAAGTTGGCCTCCAGGCCCAGGAACCAGTCCTGGGTGGTGAGGTTGATGTTGGCACTGCAGTTGACACTGGACACGTCCCAGGTCCGGGGGATGGTTTGCTCCTGTGTCATGCTGGGCTCCTCTGTGGTGTCCGTGGCGACAGGCTCTGGTTGTTTGTGCTTGCTGGTCTTCCAAAAAGTGTTGGACCCAGCAAAGAGGACCGCCTTATGTTGCAGGTTCTTGTCCTCTCCATCCTTGGAGGAAGCCTCCATGCGAGCCTGCCTCTCGATTTGGAAGGGCGCCCCGATGCCGATGCCCCCTCTCTGGACCAATGTCAGAGCAACAACCGCCAGTAAGGACATGACACACATCCGTTTGTACACCCTCCACTTGTCCCTAGTGGTCAGCCTGGTGAGAGACAGACAGAGGGGGTTGTTAGTCAGGACAACAGATGCAATTGAATAATAGCCTAAAAAGATATGACACTAGGTTGAGACTTCCTAAAGCTGTTCCATAAGAAGATATTCAAAGATATTGGAACTTGATATTCACCTGATGTTGGAACTGCTGCTTTGACACTACACCCTAGAGACTGGAATATGATTCTGCCTTCAAGTTAATGGTCTGGCAATGTATTATTATGTAAAGCCCAAAAATAGAAAGTTGATTTACTAAAATATTCTAATTTATTTACTTTTAATTTCATTTAACAGTTATTTAACCGGGTAAGTCCATTTTGATTTAATTGTTGACCTGGCCTCCAAGGCATTCAAATTCAACATGACCAGACAACACACAAAACCACATAATGTAAAAAAATAAATACAAATGAACTCTATATAAAGGGAAGAGACAATAATGAGCATATTACACTTAAAATAGCAATACAAAGATACATAAAGTTTAGAAACGTTCAGCAAGTGCATTGATCATATGGCAGTTTCCTTATAAAAACTCAATTCCGACAGTTATATGATAGAAAAGGTGCAATAACAGAATAAAATCCCATCAGACCCTCCCAGTTCGACGCACTCACATTTTTGCAGGGGGTCTGGCGAAAAAGTATTTCTTTGGTCTAGATTAGAAAGTATTATCTAAAACTGTTTGAATTAATATTGTATTCCATACGTGTATTGCTAGGAATTAATAAAACCTGTTATCAAAATCTAAGGTGACTGGTTGAAAAACGCGGTATATGAGACAGTTAACGGGAGAAAAGAAATTCGCGGTCTTTATAGCGTTGGTAACAGGTCTATAACAGCAATAATACACTGTGTTATATGGCCAATAGCCGATGGCAAAGGCTGTGTCCAGGGAGTCCGCATTGTGCCACACTACGACCACCCTCCTCTGCCTTCTTGCCTCGGCTTTAGTAAACAATTGTAACCTTTGCAGAATAGTTTTTTTTTTTACTTGTTGTTATAGTTGACAACGATGTTGTCTTTCTGATTTACTTTGGAAACGGAGTTGGCATCATTCTTCTTCCAACGATTAAATGGTGAATAGAAAACATTTGTGCGCAATCAAAAAACGAATAGGCCTATATCCACATAATCAACAAAAATAACAGTAACAGCCTACAATGCAGGACATCACACGGTTGTATATTTACATTTTTTCGTTTGCTGATACCAATGGGATGGCTCCAAACCAGTTCACCCGAGTGCGCTTTAAAGCGGAATATCAGCTGCTGATGAGATGGAATGGGGTCGCTTGCTTGAGTAAATTCCTCTCAAATAAACGCCAGAAATTAGTCCATTCCCTCACAAAAAAGTTTGAATAATCATTTAAACAAAACTGTACTTTCCCTCTGGCCACAATTTCTCTGCAGCGACGCCTACAAGACTGGCATGAAAGCCATATAGCGAATATCTCTGAACCTCGCTGCCTTTATAAGCACAAGCCACGTTACGTAGGCTGTATGCAAATAGAGGCAGGAAGTATGAGAGTACTAGGGCAGTAATTCATCGCTGTAGTACGGTGTACCACTCCAGCCATAGCTAGAAGGGATGCAGTGCATGTCAAATTGACGTCATACTCTCGCTCTGGCCTCAAGACCTTTCGTCCGATAGTAAAGCAGGGTAACAAACTACAGTTCTAGTAAGTTATCCTGTCAAGCCAGGTACACTAGCCAGTAAGTAGTTTTAACGGTCCCCTTTGGAAATGGGCAAGCATTAAATAACGTGACATGCCAATTAATTCCATTGGGATTCATAATGTCGTTGTGAATGACCTGGGCCCAGGGGCGCCTATACCCACCGTAACTGTATTCTGACTGCAGCTAGCTTAGAACTGAACAGCCAAAACGTTGCCCCGCAGCCGCGTTACTGTTTCGTCAGTGGTAGCTAACATGGCTCACTTTTTTTAATTCAATCACAGACAGGTGGTATTCAATAGTTCCATCAGTTGTGTTCACTGGTGCTGTCTTCAGTTCATGTTTTGATTTCATCACATCTCCATCAATAAATAAGACCCACAAAGCACAGAATGTTTTTTCCCCCTCTGATTTGGCAAAGCTGTCTCCAGATGGAACTTCATTGACACAGCTGTGGTCTGGCTGCAGCAAGAAATTATTATAATAATCAACATAATAACACATTCATATTAACACACATCATATAAATATGTATTCATATTTAATAACTAACTAAGAAGCGTTACTTACATTATTATTATTATTGTTTCTTTGTTGTTAAAAAAGTGCCATGTTATTAGCTGTTATTATATGCAGCGCAAAACACTATGCCACAGTCATGTGAAAAAGTAAAGACACCCCTTGGAAAGTTGACTATTTTTAAAAATATTTGGACACATGAATATACAGACTTCACTTAAACTTTATTGAAAGATAAAGTTAGCTAAATTTAACACATCGCACTGAAAGATGATACAAAAAAGCTATTTCATAATGTGATATAAATAAGTGCACCCTTCATTTCATTAACCGGTGTTTGCCGAAATAACTTACCGTTTTCCTTTCTTGTGTTGAAATAAAAGTATGTGGTTCTTCCTTATGTTTGAGCCCAATAAATGACTAACTGTTAGTGTTGTTTATTTTTTGCATTCACTTTTGCTCGATTTCATGAATGGTGCCAATACTCTGTGTTGATTGTATATTGAAGTGACGACAGGGCAACAGATTCAAATGTCTCACCTGTAGCCTGTTCCCATGGGGACCTACCATTAAACACTGAGTGCAAACAGTCAGTATCCATATCCATATATCAAAAGGTTATAAAAATATTTTATTGTCCTATTTATATATTGACTGAAGTCTTCAAGCGGTTCAAACTGTTACATGCAATCTGATGTCCATTTTATGGCAGTAAATCTAAAGGCCTGTTCTGAAGCATGTGAATAATCCACACTAATACAACACTGTGATCACAGTATGCTACAGAAGTCACAGTACACTACAGAAATCACAGTGCGCTACAGAAGTCACAGTACACTACCAAGGTTACAGTGCGCTAACGAGGTCACAGTGCGCTACAGAAGTCACAGTACACTACAGAGATCACAGTGCGCTACAGAAGTCACTGTACGCTACAGAGGTCACAGTGCGCTACAGAGGTCACAGTGCGCTACAGAGGTCACAGTGTGCTACAGAGGTCACAGTGCGATACAGAGGTCACAGTACGCTACAGAGATCACAGTGCACTACAGAGGTCACAGTACGCTACGGAGGTCACAGTGCGCTACAGAGGTCACAGTACGCTACAGAAGTCACAGTACGCTACAGAGGTCACAATGTCATACATGGATCCTAAGAAGGTTCCCAGGGAAGCAAAAATGCTAAATACCATTACTCTTACATTTACATTTATATAATGTTTACAATATACACTACTATTCAAAAGTTTGGGGTCACTTCAAATTTGTCTTTGTTTTCAAAAGAAGCACATTTCTTCTCCATTAAAATAAAATGAAATAGATCAGAAATACATTGTAGACCTTGTAAATGTTGTAAATGACAATTGTAGCTGGAAACGGCTGATATTCTATGGAATATCTACATAGGCGTACACGGGGATGGGCAGTATTTATAATACATGTATTTAAAATATGTATTTAAAATACAAAATATTATTTGGTCATTTGTATTTGATAGGGTTGATGAAAATTGTTTCATATTTTGTATCAAAATACTTGTGTTTACAAAGTGTTTTGTATTTTGTAGAGGCAGTGTGATGGCATGGGGTGTTTATTGATGTGACAGAAGACAGAAGCAGCCGGATGAATTCTGAAGTGTATAGGGACTTATTGTCTGCTCAAATTCAGCGAAGTTGATTGGATGGCGCTTCACTGTAAAATACTTTGTGAGGAGTCTACATGATGATATCATAAAAATGCGGCCTCTGATTGGTACCAACACAATAATTTGCCCAGACTTGTTGAGATCTGAACAGAAAATTAATCTTACTACGCTATTAATGTGTTTGTGTCCTCTATACCTATATTCTGAGGCTCTCAATAGAGTCAGTAGTTGGAGTTGGGTTAATCCTCCTTGACAAGTTCTGTTGCTACTTGTTGATTATGTTTCTGGCTACATTTAAAATGAAAACATATCAATCGTTTAATAATTGTTGACAAAATGCTAAATTTTTTATTTTCAACTTCCAAATAGGTGTCCAATGATTGATAAATAAAGAATTGATTGCTAAATGATTGTACCCTTATTGAAGTAGCTGTATGGTATGATCAGGATTTTGCATACCATTGCATGAATGACTGTCTCACACATAATTTAGTATTATATTTATGATTAACAATCAAAAGATTAATTACTTAGAGACTAGTTGCTATGAATAAAGGTCATCAGTTGTTTTCTTATAAATGACTGTCATTGAGTCAGTGTTGCTGATGCAGAGTAGTCCCTTCATTATCAAACACCAAACAACTAAATTAGGATAGAGTTAAATATTAAAGAGTTGGTTAGTTTAAAACTAATCTTCATCGGGGTGATCACAGGGATATGTGAATATTAGATTGGTTATTAACTATGTCAGATGTCAGATTTATCGCATGACTCGTTAGGCAGAGAAAAGCTGCTGCTTATTTTGATACATGGTGCAGCTGCTGTATTTTGGAGTTTATTTTGATACACTTAAAGGTATTTGGTAATTAAAGAAGCAATAAAAACTGGCCTTCTATAGACTAGTTCAGTATGTTCAGCATCAGCGTTTGTGGGTTTGATTAGAGGCTCAAAATGGCCAGAAACAAAGAACTTTCTTCGGAAAACTGAAATCTCTCTATTCTGAGAAATGAAGGCTATTCCTATGCGAGAAATTGCCTAGAAACTGAAAATATTGTACAATGATGTGTACTACTCCTTTCAAAAAACAGCACTAACTGTCTCTAATCAGAACAGAAAGAGGAGTGGGAGGCCCCGGTGCACAACTGAGCAAGAGGACAAATACATTAGAGTGTCTAGATGTAGAAACAGACAACGGTTTCATTAAATAGTCCACCCAAAACACCCGTCTCAACATCAACAGTGAAGAGGCGACTCCGGGACGCTGGCCTTCTAGGCATTTAGTGATTTGAGTGTTTTTATGATCGTGACTAGTGGAAATACAGGATCCCTGAACAAGCAGTGGGTTGTAACTGAACTCATGCTACAGCAGTACCCTAGATTACTACACCACCCTAGACCACTACACCACCCTAGACCACTGCACCACCCTAGATTACTACACCACCCTAGACCACTGCACCACCCTAGATTACTACACCACCCTAGACCACTACACCACCCTAGACCACTGCACCACCCTAGATTACTACACCACCCTAGACCACTACACCACCCTAGACCACTGCACCACCCTAGATTACTACACCACCCTAGACCACTACACCACCCTAGACCACTACACCACCCTAGACCACAACACCACCCTATACCTCAACACCACCCAAGACCACTACATCACCCAAGACCACTATACCAGCCAAGACCACTACACCATAGACCACTATACCACCCAAGACCACTACACCACCCTAGAGCACTACACCACCCAAGACCACTACACCATAGACCACTATACCACCCAAGACCACTACACCACCCTAGAGCACTACACCACCCAAGACCACTACATCATAGACCAATATACCACCCTAGACCACTACACCACCCAAGACCACTACACCACCTCAGACCACTACACCACCCTAGACCACTATACCACCTTATTTCATCACACCCAGACTACGGCACATCTTTACAGTGACATGTGGCAAAGGAAGTGTGCCTAAATTGCAATTGATCCAGAACAGAGAACCATGTAGTGCACTTGGATATAGACGGAGAGCAAAGGTCAGCGAAACGCAATCAAGAGATTGACAGGGTCACTGTCGGTCTCTGTGCCGGGTGTGAACGTGCCAAGGGATTCCGGAGCTGTCTGCTCAGGCAGTTGGCTCGTAGCACCGACCCACTTCACCACCACAAAAAGCACGCCACCGGATGTGTTATTACAGTGCCCTGAATCCAGAACTGAAGATGGGACGCAGGCAGCACTAAATAGAGCCATGACCACTTGGACCTAGAACAATGAGCCAGGCCTAGTTCAGCCGGCCCGTGGGTACATGTGACAGTGGTGAGCTGGTGTAGGGGTCTTGAAGAGCAGCTATTTATGGGCCAAGGGGCACCTCGGCTGTGTGAAGTGGTCAGGACTGGATTCCTGTAGGTGATATCAGTGTGGGCGGGCCCTGTGTGTAACTACGGATGGTCGTGGCCTGCTTGTCATTAACCAATCTACCTTGGGCCCTGGTCAGATTCGGTAGCCAGTCCATTGGATGTCTGCATCTCTAACCATGCCATTTAACAATGGGTAGTGAGTCACTCAGTCAGTCAGACACACATCCTGTCATTCAGTCAGACAGACAGTCAGTCAGTCAGACAAACACATATCCTGTCATTCAGTCAGTCAGACACACATTCTGTCACTGAGTCATTCAGTCAGTTAGAGACAGTCTTCTGTGATGGCTCCTCTTACACAGTGTGTCAAAAACCAACAGAAAGAAACATCAAGAGGTGTGATCGAGGACTGTAAAGACACACAGTTAGGTCCGTAAATAATTGGACACTGGCACAAGTTTTGTTATTTTGGCTGTATACCAAAATAATTTTCAAGTTACAGTTAAATAATGAATATGGGCTTGAAGACCAGTCTCTCAGCTTTCATTTGAAGGTATTTACATCAAAATTGGAGGAAGGGTTTAGGAATTGCAGCTCTTTAATATGTAGCCCCCTCTTTTTCAAGGGACCAAAAGTAAAGTTGTTTTATGGAGAGGTGTGGGCTATTCCTTCTTTATTTCATCATCAATTAAGCAGGTCTGGAGTTGATTCCAGGTGTGGAATTTGCATTTGGAAGCTGTTGCTTTGAACAAAGGAGCTCTCAATGTAAGTGAAACAGGCCATCCTTAGGCTGCAAAATAAATTTCCTTTAGAGAAATAGCAGGAACATTAGGAGTGGCCAAATCAGCAGTTTGGTACATTCTGAGGAAAAAAGAATGCACTGGTGAGCTCTGCAACACAAAAAGGCTTGGACGTGCATGGAAGACAACAGTGGTGGATGATCGTAGAAACCTTTCCACGGTACAGAAAAACCCCTTCACAACATTCAGCCAAGTGAAGAACAGTATCCAGGAGATAGACATATCATTACCCAATATCATTATTTGCACTTGTGAAGAAGACTTCACAAGTGCAAATACAGAGGGTTCACGACAAGGTGCAAACCATTCATAAGCCTCAAGAATAGAAAGGCCAGATTATACTTTTTTCTTTTTTAAATCTAAAAAAAGCCAGCCCAGTCCTGGAACAGCATTTTTTGGACAGATGAAACTAAGATCAAAGTATGTAGAAGGCTTGGAATGGCTCATGCCTTTCCAAGCATACCACATCACCTGTAAAACACGGTGGAGGCAGTGTGATGGCATGGGGTGTTTATTGATGTGACAGAAGACAGAAGCAGCCGGATGGATTCTGAAGTGTATAGGGACATATTGTCTGCTCAAATTCAGCGAAGTTGATTGGATGGCGCTTCACATTACAGATGGACAATGACCCAAAACATACTGCGTAAGCAACCCAGGAGTTTTTTATGGCAAAGAAGAGCAATGGCCGAGTCAATCACCTGATCTCAACCCGATCAAGCATAGATTCACTTGCAGAAGACAAAACTTAAGACAGAAAGACCCACAAACAAACAACAACTGAAGACAGATGCAGACTGTGTATGAAAATGGTTGTAATTCCTAAATTTTTCATACAATATTTCTGTTTAACCCCTTGAATTAAAGCTGAAAGTCATTTCAAATCCATTGTGGTGGCGTACAAAGACAAAATTATAAAAATCGTGTCAGTGTCCAAATAAGTCTGCACCTAACTGTAGTATTTTAGGCTACAGTGCAGATTGCATTATTGTTTTTATTTGGCATTATTATTTATTGTATTTTGATTTCTGTTTGGACTTGAGGAAGATAAGCTGCTTCCTGAACAGTGGATAACAAGGATCCTAATAAAATACTAAACCACAGAAATTATATATTCTTTCAGTATTATATCAATACAACAAATATTAGCATAATATTATCATATTTCTCTTTTTTTGCATTGTTTTTTATTATTATTACAATTCGTAGCACACCAACACTTTAACAATATTTATAACATTAATTTGAATCATAACCCATTTAGTGATGATCAAAATCATAAATTATTTTCTATAGTTAAACATAAGTAGCTGCTTGACACAACAATGGCTTTGTTAGTGGTCAGCTGTGTATGTCTTTTCTATTGTCTGGGGCGTCAACAGCAATACTGTGAAAGTCAACAGGGTTTAATATGGTATGCAAAGTGGAGCGAGTATAAGGGCATCTGACAATTACATGGAGAAACCCTATTTATACAAAAGTATTGCCATTATTTGTTAACTGATACAGCATCCAAGCATAGAAATCAATTTACACATTTCTGCTGCTTGGAGGCAGCATGTAATCTTGATTGTGATGTGATTTTAAAGGAACGATATGGTCTTTAAGGATAATGTTAAAGGAACGGTATGGTCTTTAAGGATAATGTTAAAGGAATGGAATGGCCTTAAAGGATGATTTTAAAGGAATGGAATGGCCTCAAAGGATGATTTTAAAGGAATGGTCGCCATCAGTTATTATTTAGCCGGGTATTTTGACACCTGTCATATAGACCCTGTTTAACTACTTATAAACAATGCAGCCTTTGTCCTGATCTTATTAAGTTTTGATATTGCCCATGTCAGGACATCACCAGAGCCTTGGGTGCTGATCCAAGAAGAGGGCAAATGTCAATGTCTTGTAATGTTCAACACATAGGAGATCTGTGTAAAAGCCTAACAACATGGGAACCTGACAACATACCCTGTATACTGAAGTAGGCACCGGTCGAAATGTGTCTGTGTAGAGCAACAGGGTAAATACTGGTTATTATGACGTGCTGCCCATCTCATGTACGTGGTTGTGAACACACTGACAGACAATAAAGGTGATTACGACTACACTTTCCCTGCATCGACCCTGGATGTCCTTTTGAGATAAAAGAAAAAAAGGAGAACAAAAAACAGCTTCAAAACAGGAATTTTTCAATCTGAACCCAGCTGTGTCCCAAATTCCCCTCTTCCTCTCTTTCTCTCTTCCATTTCCTGGATTTAACCAGCCATCCTTCTCCATGGGCCATGTGCATCCTGTCGTTTGCTGGGGTTTTCGTTTTTCTGATAAGTAGCTGTGCAGTCGCAAGGCCGGCCCCTAACAGCAAGTAACACCACCAACCCTCCCCCCACACCCCCCCCAGGCCTTCATTTCTGATCAACAATCTGGTGGTGAGAGAGAGACAGAAACGTAATGGAAACCTTGGTGTTGACAGGACAAGTTTAACATTTTTTGTTAGCATCTTCAGCACAGCCTAATCTCCAAGCCCTCAGCTACCTCTACTCCTCGGCAACATCCCATTTTCCATCGCCTCCGGTCAATTCTCTCACAATGAGGAAGTGAATTAGCACTGGTGGGTATTCAAAACGAACTCTGTCAATATGAAATGGTAACCTAGCACCTGCCGCCTGGAACGGTTTTGTTGGTTGAAGTACGATGTAATCATTCGTTGTCTATAACCTGAGTACATAAGGAGACAAAAGGGGATTAGTGGTCTGCCTGTCTCTTCCTAAGTGTTAGTCATATGTTAGTCTGTCACACTCATGGGCTGGACTGGAACTGGCCAGGAACACCTTTGTCCCACGCAGAAGTGATAGGACCGGCTAGTATGGAAGGAGATGGCCTCTCTCCCATGTCCACTGAGGACGTTCCTCTGTGAAATGCAGAAGGAGTCACAGTGTGCCACATGAAACCTGTCAACAGGAGGCCAACGTGAACAGCTCCCCCATATGGAACTCTGCATACCCATTCACCAGCCCAACGTTTAGTAAACGTTAGTTCTAAGGTTACTGTCAACACACCGGCGTCGACCTCAGGGTTTTAAAAGCAATCCAAGCATAGAAATATGCCGAAAGCTACACTTTGATTGTTTCGTTTCAGTGATGGCACATCATTTAGGGTAAAAGGATTTCATTTCCTCATCAGGCTTTTTAGTTAATACATTGCCAATCATTTACAGGTATGTCCTTTGAAGACCTGTGAAATATACAATGACGCACAAGCATCATACACCAAAACAGAAGTCATATTGTAAATGTTTTATTGGATTTATATGTAACCAAATCAAAGACACCACGTCTCTCTAAACTGCGTGTGTGCATTTGTCTGCATGAGTGAGTGAAGGAGCCTGTGTGTTCCAGGTCGACTTGTACATGTGGGTCAAATATAATAAAACCTGAAAGACTGGTTGTCAGAAGGTTTTTCAGCACATTCCCTGAAGGAAAGAAGCAGACATCCGGTTAAAGGTTTAAAGAACATACAGTCACCATAAGGGGTAGGGCTAGATAAGGGTTATGGAACAGGGACCATGGATTTCTTGGTTTGTGTCAGGCCCCAACAAGGATAAAAAAATGTATAATAATTTGTGTGTGTGTGTGCTGATGTCATCCAAAGGCAGGATGGAAAATACCAGAGGAAACCATTAACTGCTGCCCGCTTAATTTTCAATCGATGTAGGCACAGTTGTGACAAAGAGTGAATGTCCATATTATAACCTCGGGCTTCACTTTACAGACCGGTCAGACCAAGACCCACACACACATGTACAGCTGACAACGTGTATGATTACTCCTGTTAGTTGTGTGTTACAAACAGTTTGTAGGCACTGTCAAGCTCCAGGTAATTGTTATTTTGCAAGCATTGGGTCAAATACACTATAGCTCATTACTTCCTTGAGTATGGGCGCCTTAAGCACAGTTCAGACACCAAAATTAAATAGGGAAAAAAAAAGCAGGAAATGAAAAGCAGACTTGCAAGGTTGAGGACATTGCTTGACATATTGATTGATTTCTCTCAACTTTCACATTTTGTCAGAGGAGACAGTTCTGGGGAGGGTTGCACGAAGCCATTGGGGCTAAGCGCTTCGACACCGCCGTGGATTCACGACGGGGGGGTCATGATACGAAGACAGCCGGAGAGACAAAGGCCTGGCGTCGTCTTTTATCAGCGAGAGATAAACACAGCTGAAGGAGTACCAGTGGGTGTCAGTGAGTCTTGTGTCATGGAGGCCCCCCCCCCCCAGATGGTGGCCCCTCGGGGGATCTCTGTGGGCTCAGCGAACACCTGAAGCTCACAAACAACCGCTGCAACAGCAGGGAGACCTTAGAAAGACCCCTCATGTTGAAACTTACAAGGATAATGAACTCTTGTAGGACTGTATGCACAACGTGGTCCTGTGGAGCCATGATCCACTTGTAGGCTGCTCCCAGACGGGCCTGCGTCGTCTCTCGCAAACTCTTAGCGTTGTTGCTGTCAGGATAAAGTGGTCATTTGAATTATTTATTTGAGTTTAAATGTGCGGAGGTTTTAGGGGATAAATGTAACCCTATTTAAGGTTATATCTCTCACAGAAAGATGACCCGCCCCAATATTACAGAGAGGTCAATGTGACCCTCCTGGAAAAGAGTGTAAATCCTGGGATCCACTGACCACTCCAGTACACAATACAAACCCATGCCGTTGCTGAAAACAATTGGGAATATCATGTGGTTAAACTGTCTCTTCCTGACATTTTCCTCCACAATCCCTCCCACCGTTCCTCCCTCCACACTTTAGTTTTGATAGGCAACAGCCAACTTCCTCAGTCTCCGCGAACGCCGAGCGACGCTGCTGTGTCTCGCGCCCTGGGTTCACACGGCCACCTGGAGAGTGCGTCACGCAGCCACAAGCGACTCGTTTCCTCGCATTGTGCAGTAAACCAGTGACACAGCCCGCAGCATTAACCGAGGCAATGAAACTATCACCTACAGGCATGGATGTAGCACAAAATTCTGGGCCCTGTACATAGGCGGTCTCTGAGGGCCCCTCCCCACTTTATTCAAGATTGAAACATTTTTGAGGGCCCCTCTACACATTAGGGCCCTATATACTTAGTACCCCTTTTCCCCCCAGTCCAACGCCCCTGCCTACAGGGTATCGATAAGCGGCGCAGGGACTAGCCCCGCAGCCAAACAAAATTAGCTGTGTCACCATGCACCATTTCCTGAGCTATCTGGAGCTGGCAATCATTTCGTAGGCATATCTCCTCCAGCGCACGAGAGGCTTCATCAATGGCACAACAATGCGTCTTGCTTATTAGAGGCTGGGAAGTCTTTCTTGGCACTTGTGCCAGTTAGAGTTTTGCGTGGGAGTCCTGTGTGGCATAGAGCCAGTTTCCGACTGCGGAGAATCAACAGCACCACTCTTACCCACCAAAAAATGTGGTTTGAAAAGTTTGAAAAGTCTGATTCCTCTCCGGGCAATGTTCACCTTCAATGAACACTGGTTATATACAAATCCATTAAATGTCCGCTTCTCACAGGAAGAGGAAGCCCAGTGGAGCGAAATGGAAATATTTTTGTCATCGATGAAACATCTAAACTCTATACAGTTCTCTGTTCCTAAAAGACAAACATAAACTGTAGAAATGTTTTGGACAAATGATATATAGGTGCATTAGAAATGTGCATTCAACATTCTGTAGAGTGCATGCAGGAAGACAAAACACACACGCACACACAAACACACAAGCATTACAAAGTGTGATTGACATATTTTTTCGTCAATAATCCTCACAAACACAATAATACTTTGATTTGAAAATATATTACCTCCTACCCCCATAAGCCAACACCTGTTAGTAACACCTTTGGCAGCAACTGTTGTGTCCCCAAAGTTTTGCACCCCTGGATTGTGCCAAATGTTTTTCCCCTTTCAAACCTTTCAGGCTCCGCCAATGTGTTCAGATTCATGGCTTGACTTACATTTTTAAACTGTTAAAATGGCCACTCAAAGCCATTCACAGTATTCTTGGTCATTGTGGTGCTGGAAGGTGAATGCCTGCATGACAAAGGTGTCCTGGAATGTGTGCCTGCAAGGCACCTCAGCCACAAACTGAAGTTGGAACCAATCTGCCCTCTGTTCTGCATCAACCGTGGAAAAACACTTCAGAAAGAACCTCAACCGTTACCCTAAGATGAATCCTAACCCAGACCTTCAAACTAAAACAGACAGCTAATGTGACTGAAAAGATCAAATTTCACGATTTAGCGGTCACTAATCTGAAGTGATTTAGACATTGAGTCACCTATTACACTCAGGGAGAAAATTAAATACCTTTCCCCCAGCTTGGGATTCAGTCTAGCATAATTTTGATCAAGTCATAAAAAGATGATATAACCCGCTTCGAGCGGCTGGTCAGAACCCAGATCAGCTCCAACCTTCCTGACACATTGGACCCCCTTCAATTTGCATACCGCCCCAACAGACCCACAGACGAGGCCTTTGCCATGACGACACACACCGCCCTCTCCCGCCTGGAAAAGGGTGACACATGTGAGGATGCTGTTCGTGGACTACAGATCAGCATTCAACACTACTGTGCCCGCTAAGCTCGTTCCCAAGCTCAGGACCCTGGGAATTAACAGCTCCCTTTGCCATTGGATCGGCACTGACCCTGAGCACTAGAGCCCCTCCAGACTCACAGTTTTCACCCCTGAACCATAAGACTTCTCAACCAGCAACACTGATCTATTGTTATGTATATTTAGCATTTTCTGTTATTAGATTTGCTTTATATATTTCACTTGCCATGTCACAGAATGATGCGTGTTATCCAGTGCACTTAACAAATCCAATACTTTGACTTTGAACCTCTAGGCTGATGGATGCTCACTGACTTACCTCAGATACCTAACTTATAAAGAAGCTTATCTCAGGCAATATCTAATATTTTATAATGACTGGCTGATGGTGAAGTATTGTGTTGTGTAAACCTGGTCAGATTTGCTTAACCAGGCATTGAACTGGCAGTGGCCGCCAGGCTCATTCTTGGGCACCTTTGACATTTCTGCAAGGTGAATTTCTCTCATTGTCTGGTTTAAGGCAGACTAAAACACTTTTTCCTTTTGGATTTTGCCTGTGCTAACCTGCACTTCTTTTAACCCGAAAGATTCCCAGACTTTGCATATGTTGAGCAAACCCATACCCCCAAACCAGATACTGAAAATAGAGTTTGTGTTACGCAATAGACTGACCAAGACAACAAAAAACAAATACAGAACTGAAGTGTCTTATCAACCTCTCCCCACAATCAGAGAAGGTCCTTTACAAGCTCCTTTTCTAGAACAAATACAGAGTCGGCTAGAGTCTCTGCTAGTATCTTTTGGCCGGCCTTTATGAACCTATCTAATCTGGACCTCTCCCAGTTTAATGGATGTAATAACCTCCTCATCAATAGTTCAGGAAGGATATATTCAGTTAGGTATCTCTGCATGTGTCAAGGATTATATGTTAAAAGAGAATTGTAAAACTGATGGAATAAATGTGGCTATCTTTCAGTGTTTCTCCAGAGTTTAATGACTGGCATTCTCCTTGTTTAATAATCTCTGGAGACGGGAAGAGAAAAGGCTCTCATCAGGAACAGGCCAGGACCTGGTGGGATTCACATTCTAAATCATATTAAAATAGGCTGTTAAAAGCCTTAGAAGGTAGTGAGAAGGGTATGGAAGGAAAGAACAAGTAGACGTTAAAAGGGGATGAGAGGTTAATGAAAAAGGGCAGCATTTGGGAGCATCAGAGGTGACCAACTACAAGCTGCCCAGTCTCCTTGTCAGACCAAGAGCTCAGTGCACCACCAAAACTGACAGACACATCTAACCATTTGCATTGTATACAACACGTGGTCAACTTATTTTATTAAGAATGGCAAATTTAAATAAAGAGAACTTGGGTAGGGGTGAACAATTTGGATTGTCCCAGGAGTACATTAAACATCCTTATTCTTAGTGCCATTCATTGCAGTGAGCCTATTACTAGAGGATGAATGACAAGATCAATTTAATGTAACAAATGTATTTAATTAATGTAACAAAAACAAAATGAATGGCTTTCAAAATACATAACACAACATCAGCAAACTATAACAAATAAATTGTACAGTAAACCATCAATGAGACTGTGCAAATGTTAAGATTAAGATGAGATTAAGAGTAGTTCAAATGTCACCCAGATTCAAGTATATGTAACACTACTACGATGATATGTAATGCATTTGTGATGATAAAATTAGGAATATACTTTTAATTGTAAAAGTAAAAAATTATTAACTACTGTATGTGAGTGTGTACATTACCAGGACAAAAGAACTTCATCAAAGCCTGTCTTTCTTGTAAACATAGTAAAACATCATGAAATTCAAACAAAAGCAGCTTTTCAATGTAAATCACAAGAAAAAAAGCTAATTAAAGCTGTTGCATTCATTTAGTCGACACTTCCTTTGAAAAGAGAAAAGCCACGAACATTAACAATTCACACATATAAACCAGCATAATAACTCTGCAAAAAACAAAAGTAATAGTTACTGACCACACACGCACGCACACACACATGCGCGCACGCACTCACTCACACATATATATGGGGATTAGTATATGTCACTATAATTACTCATTACATAACATCACTCTCAATTAACAAGTTGAAAAGTAAGAGGCTGATCGGAAGATAGTACTGACTTTCTTACAGCGTCCGTTGCTGTGCCTTCTACATCCGACCTGTCATTAATGAAATCCTCTTCCCTAAGAATCTACTCTGCCTGTTTCATTACTCCATCTCTGACAGTGAAGGCCGCATCCTCTCGGGAACGCAGTTCACTGTACAGTTTGAACACCTCTCGGGAACGCTGTTCACTGTACAGTTTGAACACCTCCCGGGAACGCTGTTCACTGTACAGTTTGAACACCTCCCGGGAACGCTGTTCACTGTACAGTTTGAACACCTCTCGTAACACCTGTGGAAGTGAATAACCGTTAGCCCCTTGATCGACCCTTTCATCCACTGTGCAGCCAGGGGATGACAGCGTTGGTATACTTCATCCAATGACATACAATCGCAATGCATTATAGTTCTGTGTATAATAGCTGGTCCCGCAATGTCCAGGGAAAAAAGGAAAGTGCAGGAGAGAGAATGGTAGGAGGAGAAAGCACTTGTCAGTTGGACCGGCCGGGCAATGAGCGGCTCAAGTGTTTGTTGTGCTTATTTGAGTCGTGTAGTGTTACCGATGAGTTCTGTGCCCGTGTAGGGACGGGGCCCTCTGAGACACAATCCTGAACATTGTTCCCTCCTCCCTTCACCTCTCCCTGCCCCCTCTCCGTCCACATCTCCAGTCCCGGTCCATCTGCAGCGTCTCCACGGCTCTTATCACGTCCTGGATGGAGTTACAGGAAGCTGGATGGTCCTCGGGAGATATGGCTGCCTGGGCTGACCGGTCTCAATTTCTGCTCGACTGGTTGCCTGCAGAAGGAAAAGCAGAGTGGTGAGGGAGGGGGGTGGGGGGGGGGTGGCCAGAGGATAGGGGCTGGGGTTTGGCTGGTTAGGTGGCGTTACAGAGAACATTACCATAGCCATCATGATCGTTAGTGCCCATTTAGAACTGGGTTGAGACCTCCCACCTTCAGAAGCACTTTCTCAGCACTTTCTACATGCATGACATCAAAAGGTGACATGGGACATGAAACATGTTATTTTTACATAAGCACTAACCTCATATTGCTCAGAAGAGCATGGAGCATCTTCCATTCAAAGATGGCATTGTGGGAGGGACACTGTGAGGATATGGACTGTGAGAATATCAACACTGTGAGGCGTGGCTCCGTATAGAAGCAAGACACTAGCAGGAACTGCTGCTCTTCCAGCAAAAACAATCCCAGTGACATAAAACTGAAAAACAAATATGCCCTACTTCCCAGCTACCTAATTAAAGCAAATTATATATCTGAGCAAGCAAGCTAATGGCCTCCCCCAGAAGACTTGCCCCTTAAGAATGTAGTAGATGTGTGCCGAGGAAACTCTGATTAAGAGGTGCAGACAACACAACTTTATTGGCCCGATGTTGGGCAATTTCATTACCCTACACCATTGCAGATAACTGGTGCTCTTCATGAATCAGTCTATAAACATGTCAACGTGGTTGCCTGGAAGTCGATTTCAGGAGGGAACCACTACTGTGGCAAAAACGGAAACAGAAGTTGCACTTACAGCGCTAATTAAACACTGAAAAATCACCATTTGTTATACTTGGCTACATATTTTGCTGTTGAGTATAATCAGGTCTTGGGAACTTCTGATTGGATCATGTCAACCTACTGGCTGTGTGGCGGGGTAGAAAAGATGACTAAGGAACTGTTTGATGGTTATCCAACTGGCAATAAAATAATCCCAGTGTAAAGTCATTAATCAGGTCTACACCACCATGTGACAGAGGAGCAATCCACGACTTGGACATAAGCTTTCTCAAACATATTCAACGTGTATCTTCATCCACTGCCTGCAGTTCACACACCCGCGTCAGACAGCGTAAAACTGTTTTCTGAAATGTCCCTGTTTTTGAAAAGTAAATCCCACAGCATAAACCGCGGGCACACTCAGGCTTACTATGCAGAGCTTGGCAGCACCTTCCATGAATAAAGAAGAAACAATGGAGCCTCTTTTGGACAATGCAGTAATATTTCCTCAATACACATCCCTTTCCCATCTGTCACGCGGACCATAGACAGTTTCAGGAGCATGCGCAAGGTTGTCCACCTGTTGGGGTCCTGTCACCGGCTTCAGGAGAGAGGGGGAGAGAGAGAGAGGGGGAGAGAGAGAGAGAGAGAGAGAGGGGGAGAGAGAGAGAGAGAGAGAGAGAGAGAGGGGGAGAGAGGGAGAGAGAGAGAGAGAGAGAGAGGGGGAGAGAGAGAGGGGGAGAGAGAGAGGGGGAGAGAGAGGGGGAGAGAGAGAGGGGGAGAGAGAGGGGGAGAGAGAGAGGGGGAGAGAGAGAGGGGGAGAGAGAGAGAGAGAGAGAGAGGGGGGGGAGAGAGAGATAGAGAGAGAGAGAGAGAGAGAGAGAGAGAGAGAGATAGAGAGATAGAGAGAGACAGACAGAGAGAGAGAGAGAGAGAGAGAGAGAGAGAGAGAGAGAGAGAGAGAGAGAGAGAGAGAGAGAGAGAGAGAGAGAGAGAGAGAGAGAGAGAGAGAGAGAGAGAGAGAGAGAGGTATTGCTTTGTAAGTGGTCAGGATAATATGGTTTCCAGGGGAAACCGATGAGAGTTTTGCGGTGTAAACAGAGAAAAAGATGCCCCCAGTTTCTCTTTGTTCCCTAAAATGTCAGCCCTTGCTGGTGTAGCACCGTAGGGTGGGTGGGTTGCCAAGTTAAACATGGCTGGGTAACTAACTCCTCCCAGTTAAACATGGCTGGGTAACTAACTCCTCCCAGTTAAACATGGCTGGGTAACTAACTCCTCCCAGGTAGATTACAAAGTGCCTCCATCCGTCAGAGGAGTGTGTCCCAATAAACCTGATCTGGATGGCCACATTCACCAGACACTTATCAACAAACACCCTTTAGCCACTATGTCATTACAGGGGATGAATAAGACTAATTTATAACCCATGCACGCATGATATTATGAAGTATAAAGGGTTAAGTATGAAGTACAAGGAGAAGTATGAAAGAACAATAAGAATAAAAAACTGAATGTAGATAAAAGTTGAGGTATTGGGTTTTCATCAGATACCACGTACCACATACCACTGTGCCACAAGTTAAACTACTACACCATCCACAACCATATGGAGTCATATCTACGATTCTCCTGAAGAGAGAACTCCCCCACCTCCATAATGAATTGAAAACACATTGTGGACTGGGAACTGTTGTCTTTCCAGGAAGCCATCGGGCACAACGACCAGAGGCAAATCCCTTCTAAATGTGATTTAAGATCCAGATAGAACAGAGAGAGAGGGAGAACGAGAGGCGTGCGAGAGTTAGAGAGCGAGAGAAGGGAGATGTTATCTAGTGACTTAGATACCGGCGCAGAAACATCAGAAGGTCCGACCATCATCTGATCACTTTGTCTAATCAAGTCGTTTGACAGCTTTATCAGAACAGTAGTTACCACAGAGTACGTACACATTGCCCAATCTAGGACAAATCCTCCTGGCATGGTGACGATTCTTCAAAGAACATAGAAATGCCATGCTGAGCCTCTCAAGGTTTGATGTTGGGCTTTACACTGTTTAGGTGGTAAACGTTACCTTTAGGTAGCATATTTAGAAAGTGTGTATGGTGTATATTTGAGTACTTTGAGACTGGCAACACAAAAAGACCAAACAAGAGAATATCATTAGGAAAACTGCAATAATAGCAAACTGTTTGTGAGGTTTCAAATGAAATCTTTCCTTAATGGCTTTTATACTTTTTTATAATGAGCATTTTTCTGCGTGGTCACCTTTAAATAATGCAAACATATGAAAATAATATGTTATGGCATTTACAAAAAGTTGAAATTTGATGATAAATTTGGTTGAAAGTTACATAAACTAAAAACCCACACTCTCTCTAGTATATTAATCAATGCACTATGAGGAAAGTAAAACTAAATATATATGTTGTTAAGACATTATAGACTGACGTTGTTTTGAAAACTATGCCCATAACATCTACTGGATGATCTGTTGAACTGGAGTGCAGGAAATTGTTTTCAAATCCTTTTGAAATGTGATTGTCTATGTTATCTGCCATCTCCAGTACCCATACTGTAGCTATGACGCGCTGTGAAATGACTTGCTGTTTCTCCACATCAGCCACTGTCCTAGAGTTTAGAGTCGCTAAGTTAAGACAGTACTCTTTCTTTCTGTCCAAAACAAGGAAAATTCTACCCTTGTCGTGATACTGAGACCACTTAGATAAGGAGCAGAAAAAAGCCCTTGGCAGTGTGTGTGTGTGTGTGTGTGTGTGTGTGTCTTATACTGACTTCTCAGTCTGTTTGTTCACCTGCCAACTCCTCTGGTCACAGCCATGTTGGTCTTCTTGGCTGTGTGCCACGTCGTCTGTGCACCACCTCGCTAAGTAACTCTGACTGTCATGAGAATCTCCTTCCCAGACACTTCCGCACCTGGTGTGCCGAAGGGCCGGTAAACATCGCATCGTTAGCCAATAAGACTAGCGGCAAGCACCCAACACAGGATAGCTCAACAAGAGCCAACATTAACCGCTGTCCCGGACATGCGAAAATAAAGTGTCGGATAGGAAGAAACTGGACTGAGTTGTATGAATGGCTAACAGGCCTCTACACATCTCAAGTGTTTCACTTGCATCAAAAAAAGCTGTGCAAACTTGATGGTATATGTAAGGATTATGGCACAAGGGGGTGTGGTTTATGGCCAATATACCATAGCCAAGCGCTGTTCTTGCCTGGACGTAGCGCATAGCTGTGGTACAGTATATTGTCCGTGTGCCACAAACCCCCAAGATTCCTTATTGTTCTTATGAATTTGTTACTAATGGAATTAGAGCAGGAATGTGATGTGATGTCACACCCATGGTTTACGTTGTCTTATAAACCGTGGGGTTTGAATCCTGAATGCTGACTGGCTGTGGTATGTATACACTGTATGTATTCCACTAAGCATTACAGTCTTTACAGTTAGCAAACAGGACGATAAATAAAACATCTCCAGTAAGCATCAGTTAGTAAAGTTAGAGGAAGTTAGCGTCAGCTGGTAAAATCAGCGCAGGTTAGCGTCAGTTAGTAGAGTTAGCACCAGTTAGCGTCAGTTAGTTAAATTAGAGCCAGTTAACGTCAGTTTAGTAAAGTTGGTGCCCATTCGCATCAGCTAGTAAAGTTAACGACAGTTAGCATTAGCTAGTAAATATGGCCCAAGTTAGTGTCAGTTCTCAAGTTGAAAATGGCAAGACTCGCTCAAGCTGACCAGGCAGTGGTGAGCAACTGTGGTGAGCAGAAGAGCATCTCTGAAGGCTTCTAACTTTGAAGCAGAGTGAAGGGGGTCCTACCCAATCGTAGATAGGTGTGGCTAAAAAGTGGCCGGTGAGTGTATAGTAGAGAGTATAACAGAGTACTACAGAGAGAGTAATGTTCGATAGATTATGATATAGAGTTTGATAGAGAGACCGTGTGATAGAGAGTGAAGGATAGAGAATATATCACAGAGAGAGCATGATAGAGGGTAAGATAGAGTGAAAGATAGAGGTTACGAAATTGGGTATGAGAGGTTGAGAGAGAGAGAGGGTAAGATTGAGAGAGAGTGTGACAGAGGGAAGACACAAAGTGTGTGTGGGCAGAGTAAGAACCGCGAGGCGCAAAAGCTTCACAGTTTCACACTCACCCCGCCCCCCGCCGACAGAGCCTGCTGATCCCGGCCGGCTGCTACTCTGCTGGGGTTCTGAATGGGAGAACTGGGGGGCCAGAGGAGGCAGACCACGACCCCTCAGAGGAGCACCGCCTGCGTCGTCGCTCCCAGGTGTCCGGGAAACCCTGGGGCAGCTGGAAAAACCATGGACGTCCTCACTAGACAAGACCAGAGGGAAAAGATGAGATAGGCAGGCAAGTGTGCTAACTAATTTCAGCTTGGTTAGAATTGTTCACATCCTATCACACTAACAGTGTGGTGTGTGTGCGTGCGTGCGTGTTTGTGTGTCAGTGTATGTGGGTTTTTGTGTGATGCTCGGTATTCACCACAGTTCATTATTCAATGAAAAATAATATAAACAAAGATCACAAAAAAAACAACAACGGCAACTTCAAAATAGTCACCAGGTGTTGCGTATCAGTTTTCTATTTAAGCCATGAGAAACTGTGGCTCTCAGACTACCAGGTCACTTTACTGCGACAACAGTTATATATTTACCTCAGACTACCTGGTCACTTTACCGCTACTACAGTTATATATTTACCTCAGACTACCTGGTCACTTTACCGCTACTACAGTTATATATTTACCTCAGACTACCTGGTCACTTTACCGCGACAACAGTTATACATTTACCTCAGATTACCTGGTCACTTTACCACTACAACAGTTATATATTTACCTCAGACTACCTGGTCACTTTACCGCTACTACAGTTATATATTTACCTCAGACTACCTGGTCACTTTACCGCTACTACAGTTATATATTTACCTCAGATTACCTGGTCACTTTACCTCTACTACAGTTACATATTTACCTCAGACTACCTGGTCACTTTACCGCTACTACAGTTATATATTTACCTCAGACTACTATTATTTTAGTACTAAATACAATTCCTCCCTTTTCTATACCGGGATATAGGGTGCCTCTATTCTAATGGACACTTGCATTTGAACCACAATGGAGTCACAGTTGAAACCCTCACCAATAAACTCTCTGATTACAGAGATGAAACCCGTACAGACAGAGGGTTGAGTTTCAATGCATTTTTACATCGGCCCTTGGCGTTCCTGGGGAGCAGAGCGCTTAATTAAAGTGGCGTTTTCTAGGCTCATTACACGCTGGGGAGTTGCAGGAGTCAAGTTCCTCTAGGATTCAGACTAAAAGGAGGGCTGACTGAATGAGGCTCTTTGTTGACGGCTGCTTTAAAACGCATGTCACACACTGCCTGGCTGGTGCTGAGTCATAGATTAGTGTGGCGCCCCTCCATTCTACACAAAACACTGTCCACCTCTCCCCCCTCACACACTGTCCACCTCTCCCCCCTCACACACTGTCCACCTCTCCCCCCTCACACACTGTCCACCCCTCCCCCCTCACACACTGTCCACCTCTCCCCCCTCACACACTGTCCACCTCTCCCCCCTCACACACTGTCCACCTCTCCCCCCTCACACACTGTCCACCTCCCCACGCCTGGTTTCCAGGGGATCACTACTATGACACGGATATGGACGTCTGTTCCAGTGTGTTCACCTGGCAGAGTGTCCGTTGCGATCTTCCCTCTTCCCTTCCGGGGCTCTTCTCCCTTCATACGGCCCGACCAACACGGACTCCTGGGAAGAATGGCAACACTCTGAATCTGTGTGAGACAAAAGACAGAGAAAGTAGAGAAATAGAAAAGAGACGTTTTGCACATTTTCACAACACTGTATGAAGCCTGTAATATAACATTTAAAATGACTATCCTTTACCTTGAAATTGAATTGACAGAGTCATAGAGTCAAGACTGATAGATGAGAGATAAAATACTGATAGAGAAAGACTGATAGAGATAGAGAAAGACAAATAGAAGGGAGAGACAGAGAAAGACAAATAGAAGGGAGAGATAGAGAAAGACAGATAGAGGGGCGGGATAGAGAAAGACAGATAGAGGGGCGGGATAGAGAAAGACAAATAGAAGGGAGAGATAGAGAAAGACAGATAGAGGGGCGGGATAGAGAAAGACAGATAGAGGGGCGGGATAGAGAAAGACAAATAGAAGGGAGAGATAGAGAAAGACAGATAGAGGGGCGGGATAGAGAAAGACAGATAGAGGGGCGGGATAGAGAAAGACAGATAGAAGGGAGAGATAGAGAAAGACAGATAGAGGGGCGGGATAGAGAAAGACAGATAGAGGGGCGGGATAGAGAAAGACAGATAGAGGGGCGGGATAGAGAAAGACAGATAGAGGGGCGGGATAGAGAAAGACAGATAGAGGGGCGGGATAGAGAAAGACAGATAGAGGGGCGGGATAGAGAAAGACAGATAGAGGGGCGGGATAGAGAAAACAGATAGAGGGGCGGGATAGAGAAAGACAGATAGAGGGGCGGGATAGAGAAAGACAGATAGAGGGGCGGGATAGAGAAAGACAGATAGAGGAGAGAGAGAGATCGAAAGACCGAGGTCACACCATTCTATTCCGGATCAGGACATTCTAATCCCTCAGCATCATTAACACACATAGCACAGGTCAACACTGGCCAGCATTTCTGCTTCAAGGAGAGGTGTCAGACGCACCTGGGGTCAAGACATTAGTGCTCAATGTCATATTCGAATGTAATGCAGGCATTACCCTTACAGCTAGCATTTTTCAAAGACCAACAAACATGTATTAAATAAATACACACACACACACACACACACACACACATACATATACATATACAGTATAAGTGAATACATAACACATATATTCATATAAAGAGTAGTGTGTGTGTGTGTGTATATATATATATATATATATATATATTTGTCCTTTATTTGATGAGGATGAAAAAACCTGCATGACTTATCCATATATTTCAAATATATTTTTTGCAATTTGTGCGCGCGCGTGTCTGTGTGTGTGTGTGAAATGTTCCTCTTTGAACAGCAGACCAAGGAATCAACGGCCTGAGGACATTGGACATCACATCTAAAGAAATCAAATCAATCAACAAAAAGAAATGGGTTGGTGTTTCCTGGAAAAGCAGTAGTATCAGGAAATGAAATACAAAATTGCCCAGCAAGGACGAGGAACAGTTATTGGAAACATACTGCAAGGCTTGAGCTCATCCTTTTAAAGCAAGAGGAGATTAGGCTATACAGTCCAGGGATTATAATGAGGGGGCAAGGACATGGGGAAGCTAGGCAACACTAATGAAGCACTTAAGTGGTGTCTTGTGAAAAGATTTAACAGGGACAATCTGTCAAGGCCCAATGTGAATTATGTAATTTAGGAGCAGCAGGTGTTCCTGGTTTGGAGTTTTGCCAGTATTTTGCTGAATTAGGACTGAGACAAAAACAGTGCCTAAACTGGGATGGTGATTTTAACCCCATATGCAGGATGAGCAATTGCTTCCCGTAGATTCCACTTTTACATCAACCAGAGCTGTTGCCATGGTAAACACAAGTGAAAATAACTGTTGTATTCAAACCAATGCCAGTGTGGTCACTGACCAAAATAAATTACTTGGCCAAGAAAAATGCCTGGAACATGAAAAAGGTGTTTCACAGTTGATATAAACAGCGAAAGATGCACCAGGGACAGGGCTGCAAAACAGGGCCCTGGAACACAGCCCCCCCCCCGATGAGGCACACCTGTCTCCAATAAGGACTCATCAGGGGGAGGACAAAAAGGCCCCAGATGACCAGTTTGTGTTTTCCAGTTTTGTTTCTTGCCATTTAAGTGGTTAAACCCAGAACAGTGGTACGGTGTCTGTTCCCTGGGCTACTGCCCACAGTAAGCATACCTTTCTTCTAACATGGATACTAAATGTTATGAAGAACATAACATGATTACCCACAAAACTCTAAAAACAGAAACCACAAAGAAGGAGATTCAAACCAGACTTCCAATGAAGTGTCACAAAATGTCTCTATCTTTTGTTATCCTCATAAAAGATACATTTTGACCAGTACATTACAAGTTGTGGCCAAATTAACTTATAATTTCATTGACTAGCATTTAACTTCCACCTTCTTTTTTATGTCTAATGTCTCTAAATAAAACACTGAAAAATGAAGGTGGAAATCCAGAACAAAAACAATGTAATGCACGCCTTTGACCTTTTACAGAAACCCATTTAGGCTGTATTTCATCTTGACATATTTTAGAATAGTCCTACTCTGTTTTATGGGGCTTTGACGTGACCATAAAACGAAAACAAACACTGCCAGGGACACATCCTGGTGACAGCGGACACATCACCCACCCATGGAGTGGCGCAGGGCGTCGTCGGTGCTGGCTCGGCTACCGGAACGGGTGGGGGGGCGGGAGCTGTAGCGGGACGGAGGCAGGCTGTCTTCGCTCGTCGGTCTTCTGAACTGGTACACTCCCTCGGCCCTGTCGCCCTCGCTGCCCACTCTGAAGTCCCTAGGAATAACACACACGCGTCCACATGGCGGTCAGGGGTCTAGGCCAGACTGAGCGGTTTGACTAACAGTGGGGAGAACAAGTATTTGATACACTGGCGATTTAGCAAATTAATTACTTAAAAATCATACAATGTGATTTTCAGGATTTCTGTTTTAGATTCCGTCACTCACAGTTGAAGAGTACTTATTATACATATTACAGACTTCTACATGCTTTGTAAGTGGGAAAACCTGCTAAATCAGCAGTGTATCAAATACTTGTTCTCCCCACTGAAGCATTTGGCTAACCTTCTGACAGGATGCGGTCTCAGACACACTTGATTGAAATAACTTTGTATGTCGGTTCTGATCCGCAGCTCTTTCTACAGCTGCTCTGACACCACTGTCATCACCTGGTCTTTCTGTGTCAACACTGCAGGCGCCATTCATTAACACCAGCCCAGATCAGGACACACTCTGGGCTTCATTCATTAACACCAGCCAAGATCAGGACACACTCTGGGGTTCATTTATTAATACCAGCCAAGATCAGGACACAACACTCTGGGGTTCATTTATAAACACCAGCCAAGATCAGGACACAACACTCTGGGGTTCATTCATTAACACCAGCCAAGATCAGGACACACTCTGGGGTTCATTTATTAACACCAGCCAAGATCAGGACACACTCTGGGGTTCATTTATTAACACCAGCCAAGATCAGGACACACTCTGGGGATCATTTATTAACACCAGCCAAGATCAGGACACACTCTGGGGTTCATTCATTAACACCAGCCAAGATCAGGACACAACACTCTGGGCTTCATTCATTAACACCAGCCAAGATCAGGACACAACACTCTGGGCTTCATTCATTAACACCAGCCAAGATCAGGACACAACACTCTGGGGTTCATTCATTAACACCAGCCAAGATCAGGACACAACACTCTGGGGTTCATTTATTAACACCAGCCAAGATCAGGACACAACACTCTGGGGTTCATTTATTAACACCAGCCAAGATCAGGACACAACACTCTGGGGTTCATTCATCAATACCAGCAACATCCTCTCAACACTGCAGGTGTCATTCATTAATAAAACTAACCAGATCCCTCAAGACTGCACCCCAAGTGTCATTAACAACACCAAATCCCTGAACACTGCTGTTAAGGTGTCTTTCATTAACACTAGCCAAGGTGCCAGATCCCTCAATACTGCAGCCAATTCAGAGAATTCCAACAGATCTGTGACAACTTATTTTGCTTGTAACTACTTGCCCCTACCCTGGGGATTCACAGACAACAACAGTGTTTGACATTTTTTCCCTCTGTGCTCCCTCTTAGCTTTGATAACTAAGGACCTTTACACAGCTTCTTCCGTCCTTGGAATCTGCCACTTAGGGCTGGAAATAATGGACAGGTGGTGCTCTAGAGTACTGAACCTTCTAAACTCAGGCAGAAGCCAATGCTGTGCTCAACTGACTCAGTAAGTCCAAACGAGGGAACAATTATCAAGCAGAACCTGAGCCTGGAGGTGGGCTGACTGGCTTTGGGGGGGGTCACATGTTCTGCCCTCCCAATTACGTGGAAACAGAAAGACCACTAGCTTTCCCAATAGACTTATCAAGAACATTGCTGGATATCAAGCTTTCAAACACTACACAAGAAAGTCTAGGGCGGTAAACCGTTAATTCAAAAAATTTGAAAAGGAGTCTTGAGAATATATACCTTGTGCAGCTCACTTGCTAATTGGATGGGACTTGTAACACCAGGGTTGTCGGTTCGATTCCCACCGCTGACCAGTACACGAAAACTATGAAAATGTATACACTCACTACCTCCCGAATAAGGGTCTAGAAAACAGGGCCATGCGAGGCGTTTACGGTAACAGTCCGTTTACGGTAATAGTCCGTTTACGGTAACAGTCCACAACGCACCAGTCACTATCATTCAAAGCACTGTCACCGAGTACAAAAAGTGAAATGAGAGCAAAACAGGTTCTGGGCTTCTGACAAAGGGACAGTGAGTGCAGCCCGGGGGTGCATATGTCGGTGGTCGGTAGCCTGGTTTATATGTTACCTTCATAAAGAGGATGCTAGCTCATCCCAGGGGACGAAATCCGCCCTTTCTCCTCAACGCTGCGGGCCGAACAAAGACGGATTGTTGCTTTCTCACTGTTAATCTTCCCCTTGTATTGCCTGGTCGACTGGAGCCCCAGGCTTTCTTTTTCAGGCTGGACCATCAAACCGCCAAGGTCGGTCGGTGAACACATACGCGGAGCACCAAGTATTCATCAATATTAACCCTTCCTCTGACATTATCTGACCTTCCTCATCTTCCCTAAGAATTTGCATGGCCGGATGCATTCACACACTCAGATGCATTGGTGGTGGAACGACGCCTCGGCTTCCTGCTGGCCTGCTATAAATTCTTCAGCTTCTAGTCAGACTTGACCTCTCCCGCCACCATCGCTGCCGCGTCTTGTGTTTACAGCAGTTGTCTCAGAGTACTGCAGGGTGATTACCTCCAGCGTGGGACTGTAAACGCACTGCCTGGTGTCCAATGCGTGGTGAGACCACAAGATGATTAGTTACATGCGACTCCTCCGTGTGCTACACTTCAAAGTGCCGTTCAAAAGCGCATCGTAAGAGTGCCAGAGGACATTAAACACTAAGGCGCCACGCTGAACTGCCTGACACATCAGACCACATTTTGTCGGTGTAATGTGGGACTTGTAGAATAGACTGTGTAGGAGCTCAGTCTTCTGTTGGTTCTCTTAACACTGATGAACCGTGTCAAGTACTTCTGCAGTTTGAACTCCTTTTGTACTTTACTGACATACTTAATCTCTAATAGAAGTAAATTATTTGAATAATAAACGCCAGGCTAATTGATGACTCCTAAAGCATTAACTGACACAATGGATCAGTGTATTGGCAATTTGCTGCTACATTGCTCCTTTTCAGTCACTGACACTTGGACATTCATTTGGGCGGGGCTTGGTGTCGGACACATTGTTAATCCTTGCAGAATAGCCTACTCATTAACAGAAAGTACCAAATATTAGCTATTTACGCTGGTAGTGTGTCACACCTGATAATTCTAGTCCTTTTAGATGGCCCCAGCAGGGGATACACTGCCTGGCATGGTTCCTGGTTACAGTGACCTCTCCTGCCTATCAAAGTCTCTCCCAGTTTATACTTAAGGGAGAGGTGAAAGTCTGACATTCATACTCAAAAGTGTTATGCATGTGAGTAACACACTAGTGTGTGTGTGTGTGTGTGTGTGTGTGTACCGCTTACATGGCAAGTGCATTCCGGTGTGAGCTAGGGGTCACAGGTCGCTGCAGAGGCTCATGAACACCAGGAGGAGCTGACGACTTCTTCTTCGACCTCGTGGCCAAGTTGGTCATGATCTGGACCAAAAAGACAGAACCATCAGCTCCTGCGGACCCAGATCTGTTTAAGCTGTTTTACCAACTGTGTGTAGTGTACATGTGTGCGTACGTTGGTGTGTGTGTAGTGTACGTTGGTGCGTGTGTGTATACGTTGGTGTGTGTGTAGTGTATGTGTACGTTGGTGTGTGTAGTGCACGTGTGTGTGGGTGTACGTTGGTGTGTACGTTGGTGTGTACGTGTGTAGTGTACGTTGGTGTGTGTGTGTGTGTGTGTAGTGTACGTTGGTGTGTGTGTAGTATACGTTGGTGTGTGTGTGTGTGTGGGTGTAGTATACGTTGGTGTGTGTGTGTGTGTGTGTGTGTGTAGTATACGTTGGTGTGTGTGTGTGTGTGTGTGTGTGTAGTATACGTTGGTGTGTGTGTGTGTGTGTGTGTGTGTGTGTGTGTAGTATACGTTGGTGTATGTGTGTGTGTGTGTGTGTGTAGTATACGTTGGTGTGTGTGTGTGTGTGTGTGTGTGTAGTATACGTTGGTGTGTGTGTGTGTGTGTGTGTGTGTAGTATACGTTGGTGTGTGTGTGTGTGTGTGTGTGTGTGTGTGTGTACGTGACTCACCCCCAGGTAGTTGGTGGTCAGCAGCGTCTCTCCAGACAGCTCTCTGGGCTGCGGCAGAAGCACCTCTTCTTTGTCCAGGTCAGTCTCCATCATGTCCTCCTGTTTCAGAAACATGTCATCATCTGCCAGTTGTAGGCTTTCTTTGTTTTATTGTTGGCTTGGCTACGTCGCTGGTATGACATCATATTCCACTGGGACTTTGTAACAACACATCCTTTAGTTATCATTTTAAAGGACTAATAATACAGGAATTATTCTATTCAAATGATGCTTATTGCTGGTTTATACTCCCATGTAGGGTGTTTAATAAAGGTCCTTATGAATCAATTAATAATAGTTATTTTGCGCGTCCTTACCTAATGTGGGCTGTTCATAAATACTTTATTAAGATTGAGTGCCGTATTTAATTTATTACAAAAAGATGGACATGCATACAACATATCAATAGACAACAAGCAAGCAACAAAGAGGGTATTTAAGAAATTATATTAAACTGTTATTGCAAACGCTACACAGTTCTAAAATTGTAATATGACATAAAAAATGATTTAGAAGATGCAAGTAAGTGTTTCTTTGCAAGTGAACTTTCTAACAAAACAAGTGTTTCTAACAAAACAGAAGTAGCACATTTTCTCAATGTGCTACTTCTATTTATTTTTGGCAGTTTTGATGAAATCACACAAACTAAGCAAAATGCTTACAACAAAACAGACATTATTAAGGGACATTCACAAATAGCATTACAAGTTGGTTATACCTTTGCACTGATCTCACTTGCTAATGGATGTGCGGTGTTTCACACATTTGCTGGTAGACGGTCATTGAATTGGGTACCGTTCACACAACTTATACACCTGTGCCAACTTGGTCCCTAAGGGAGGCGCCCTGGTCCTTACCCACGTTCCCCGAGTATCCACTGGACAGGATAGGGTTGGTAGGAGCGTGTGTGTGTGTGCATGCCTAACCTCATCATCATCATCCTCCTCCTCCTCTTCATTGTCAGACTCTCGTCCCTCTTCAGGAACCTCCCCTGGTAAGGACAGAAGGAGATGAACAAAGTGTAGTGTCTGTGTGTGTACTGTATATAGAAACATTCAGGTTGTGGGCTTTCCCAGTCCATGCATGCATAAAATACACTCTTTGGGTCTCAGCATGTGTCAATTTGAGTGTTGGAGTGGCAGGAACATTTTACCACATACGGTTCTGTTACAATTAATTTCTTATGCTCTCATTTTCAAAAGGAAACAAAAACAATTCAGATATTTCACAAAAGAGGTAGCTTCCAGTAAATAAAGAGGTTGCTTCTAGAAAATAATGTAATATATACTGTTTATTGAGCGACATTGCATTGCCAATCCCTTCTATAACACCAATATGGCAACATAAGTAAATAACTAAATCTAAATTAAAATAAGTGTAATGTAGTATTTAGGTGTGGTTCAGTGTTAAGGGTTCTCCAACCCCACCTCACTGTATCTGTATTATATAGATGTAATGTAGTATTTAGGCGTGGTTCAGTGTTAAGGGTTCTCCAACCCCACCTCACTGTATCTGTATTATATAGATGTAATGTAGTATTTAGGCGTGGTTCAGTGTTAAGGGTTCTCCAACCCCACCTCACTGTATCTGTATTATATAGATGTAATGTAGTATTTAGGCATGGTTCAGTGTTAAGGGTTCTCCAACCCCACCTCACTGTATCTGTATTATATAGATGTAATGTAGTATTTAGGCGTGGTTCAGTGTTAAGGGTTCTCCAACCCCACCTCACTGTATCTGTATTATATAGATGTACTGTAGTATTTAGGTGTGGTTCAGTGTTAAGGGTTCTCCAACCCCACCTCACTGTATCTGTATTATATAAATGTAATGTAGTATTTAGGTGTGGTTCAGTGTTAAGGGTTCTCCAACCCCACCTCACTGTATCTGTATTATATAAATGTACTGTAGTATTTAGGTGTGGTTCAGTGTTAAGGGTTCTCCAACCCCACCTCACTGTATCTGTATTATATAGATGTACTGTAGTATTTAGGTGTGGTTCAGTGTTAAGGGTTCTCCAACCCCACCTCACTGTATCTGTATTATATAAATGTACTGTAGTATTTAGGTGTGGTTCAGTGTTAAGGGTTCTCCAACCCCACCTCACTGTATCTGTATTATATAAATGTACTGTAGTATTTAGGTGTGGTTCAGTGTTAAGGGTTCTCCAACCCCACCTCACTGTATCTGTATTATATAAATGTAATGTAGTATTTAGGTGTGGTTCAGTGTTAAGGGTTCTCCAACCCCACCTCACTGTATCTGTATTATATAAATGTAATGTAGTATTTAGGTGTGGTTCAGTGTTAAGGGTTCTCCAAACCCACCTCACTGTATCTGTATTATATAAATGTAATGTAGTATTTAGGTGTGGTTCAGTGTTAAGGGTTCTCCAACCCCACCTCACTGTATCTGTATTATATAAATGTACAGTAGTATTTAGGTGTGGTTCAGTGTTAAGGGTTCTCCAACCCCACCTCACTGTATCTGTATTATATAGATGTACTGTAGTATTTAGGTGTGGTTCAGTGTTAAGGGTTCTCCAACCCCACCTCACTGTATCTGTATTATATAAATGTACTGTAGTATTTAGGTGTGGTTCAGTGTTAAGGGTTCTCCAACCCCACCTCACTGTATCTGTATTATATAAATGTAATGTAGTATTTAGGTGTGGTTCAGTGTTAAGGGTTCTCCAACCCCACCTCACTGTATCTGTATTATATAAATGTAATGTAGTATTTAGGTGTGGTTCAGTGTTAAGGGTTCTCCAAACCCACCTCACTGTATCTGTATTATATAAATGTAATGTAGTATTTAGGTGTGGTTCAGTGTTAAGGGTTCTCCAACCCCACCTCACTGTATCTGTATTATATAAATGTACAGTAGTATTTAGGTGTGGTTCAGTGTTAAGGGTTCTCCAACCCCACCTCACTGTATCTGTATTATATAGATGTAATGTAGTATTTAGGTGTGGTTCAGTGTTAAGGGATCTCCAACCCCACCTCACTGTATCTGTATTATATAAATGTAATGTAGTATTTAGGTGTGGTTCAGTGTTAAGGGTTCAAATGCACAAGCGAATCTTTTACAGTCATATTTTCCATGTTCCTGTTCATTGTGTAAAGTGACGTTGTAGCCTGGACTTGATGTGCCGAAGCCTAATAAAACACGTTGGCCACAACGTGGGTCAATGTAGAGCCGTGTGCATGAATGGCAAAGAGGCCAGCTCCTATTGAAACACCACTGTTGAGTGTCTGACGTGTGTCAACAAACAGCTGTTTCCACGGGTTTGTGAGTGACTCACCGGAGTTGAGCTGTTTGATGATGAACTCAATCTGCCGATTGAGCTCCGGGTTCTCCTCTCTACTGTAACAGCCGAGGATCTCTTCCATACTCTACACACACACACGCACGAAGACACCCACACACACATAAATCCATCAAAAACAAACATCATCTACTAAGCCGCTGACAAATTCACATTGCCACACACACACCCACCATCTCCCTGGCTTCCTCTCGCACGGCAGGAACTGCAAGGATGCTGTACAGGGCTCCATTCACGTACGGCCGAATCTGTAAACACACACACACACACACACACACACACACACACACGCCTGAGTGGACCCACACAAACAAATCAAGGCATCAAGAGACTACGATCTATCTTGGTCACCTCATCATCCAAAAAAACAACAACAACTAGGTTATATGTGCTTAATTAGAAAATATGACCTGATATGGAGGGATGGAGAGAGAGAGGGAGAGAGGGAGGGAGGGAGAGAAGTAGCGATGGAAAAGGAGAGAGAAAAAACATCAACAGTGTTGACAGTTCAGCTAAAGAACACTCCTGTCTTTTAAAGCCTTCCTGTGGCTCCATTCGGATGACGGCACCGGATGAGACCCCAGGCCTGAGGGCACCACTGAGAGACACATCACCATGGGACAAGCCGGTGCACAGCGATGTACGCAGCCTGTTGTGAGCCCCTCCACTGGTGCCGTCCAGCGAGCGCAGGCATGTGGGCGGGGCTTGGTGTCGGACATAGTGCTAATGCCTGAGGTACGAACGGAGGGGCTACCGCGGAACGTGTGTTTGACAGGCGCCAGCAGGCAGGCCACTGATTTGTGTCTGTCTGTGTCGGCGGCAGTCTAGCTGTCAAGAGCGTTAGGCCAGTAACGGAAAGGTGGCTTGTTCTAATACCTGAGCCGACAAGGAAAAAAAATTAATAATTGGTAGCGTGTTCGTATTTTACTAGCCTGTCCAGCAATAACACATAGTAATACAAAGTCTCGCAAAGCAATTCGTTAAGCTACAGCTGCACAAGGCTTATTCTGCTTCAGGGGTTAGATTAATGGTCAAAGTTAAAACTTGGAAATAGGTTTAGGACTAGGTTGAGGGTGACGTTTAGGTTTAAAGTTGGGAAAATAGCATTTGGAATAGGAATAACTGTTTGGGTCCCCACAAGGATAAGAAGATTCCTAAAATGTGTCAATGGGTGCGTGCACGTTCTTCAGCGGGTGTTGTCTCGTGTATTGTGTGTGCGTGTGTTACCTGCTGGTTCTCGTGTCCCAGTAGGTCAGTCAGAACCTTCAGAATGCTTTTGGCGTTCCTGGCACACTCCCTTTTTCCTGAAGTTGGAATGTAAAATAGTTTTATTTTAGTTGTTAGAATAACAGTTACTGTCATACTAAAGAATCTGCCAGTATCAGGCTTTTGTGCATTGAGAAGGTCCGGTAACAACAGTTTTGGTAATTGACTGATCATGAAAGCAAGACATCTAGGCTACAAACTAGATGTGCATCAGTTATAATAATTGGATTGTTAGAAACACTGTTTAGCTGGATTTTTTTTCTCTGATGCACACACGCTTTAGAGTGTCTGTAATAATGTCCTGTACGGTTTCAATAAATAACCACGTGGGTGTGTGGTAAATAATCATGACTAGAGCAAAAGACCTATCTGAGGCCATGAGAAAACTATTGTTGCCCATGAATCTAGGAGGGGTAACTAAGCCATTTCCAAGCTATTTGTAGTACTGTACATCATTCCACTGTCTGACAGATGAAACAATTACAGACCAATGAAAAAATTGGCAATCAACATAAGACAGGTAGTTCCAAATTCAGGCCAAGAGCAGAATGTAAGATGCTTATAGAAGTCTCTAGAACACTGGGGTAACATCAAGGGATTTACAGGTCTCTTTTGCCACAATCAATCTCCAAGTGTCAACATAAAGATCACTGTTAGAAGAATCGGCTACACAAAGTTCTTTCAGCCAAAGCGGGCAAAACACCAGCTTTTGAAGCTAGGTGTGTACTTGTTTTTTCCACGCTGTGTATATACATTTCTCTTGATATTTGATGAATAAATGATTGCAAAGTATAATCGTTCAGTTTCATTTTGTTAAATTAGCTTTCCTTAACCTATCAATAGAACATTTTATATCCATTGCCCAGTTTAGCCCCCTAGTGTCCAACATATGTGCTTTACTTACTTCTTGACACACATGTATATTTGTAAATATTACAAATATGCAGGGTGTCACGCATTTAGAGAGAGAGTGGAACATACTACAGAGAGTATGTGCTTTAATAGTAGGGTATATACAGTGGGGAGAACAAGGATTTACACTGCCAATTTTGCAGGTTTTCCTGCTTACAAAGCATGTAGAGGTCTGTAATTTTTTTATCATAGGTACACTTCAACTGTGAGAGACAGAATCTAAAAAAAAAAATCCAGAAAATCACATTGTATGATTTTCTAATAATTAATTTGCATTTTATTGCATGACATAAGTATTTGATCACCTACCAACCAGTAAGTATTCCGGCTCTCACAGACCTGTTCGTTTTTCTTTAAGAAGCCCTCCTGTTCTCCAGTCATTACCTATATTAACTGCACCTGTTTAAACTTGTTACCTGTATAAAAGACGCCTGTCCACACACTCAATCAAACAGACTCCAACCTCTCTACAATGGCCAAGACCAGAGAGCTGTGTAAGGACATCAGGGATACAATTATAGACCTGCACAAGGCTGGGACGGGCTACAGGACAATAGGCATGCAGCTTGGTGAGAAGGCAACAACTGTTGGCGCAATTATTAGAAAAAGAAGTTCAAGATGACGGTCAATCTCCCTCGGTCTGGGGCTCCACGCAAGATCTCACCTTGTGGGGCATCAATGATCATGAGGAAGGTGAGGAATCAGCCCAGAACTACACGACAGGACCTGGTCAATGACCTGAAGAGAGCTAGGACCACAGTCTCAAAGAAAACCATTAGTAACACTACGCCGTCATGGATTAAAATCCTGCAGCGAACGCAAGGTCCCCCTGCACAAGCCAGCGCATGTCCAGGCCCATCTGAAGTTTGCCAATGACCATCTGGATGATCCAGAGGAGGAATGGGAGAAGGTCATGGGGTCTGATTAGACCAAAAAGCTCTATTTTTGTCTCAACTCCACTCGCCGTGTTTGGAGGAAGAAGGATGAGTACAACCCCAAGAACACCATCCCAACCGTGAAACATGGAGGTGGAAACATTATTCTTTCGGGATGCTTTTCTGCAAAGGGGACAGGACGACTGCACTGTATTGAGGGGAGGATGGATGGGGCCATGTATTGCGAGATCTTGACCAACAACCTCCTTCCCTCAGTAAGAGCATTGAAGATTGGTCGTGGCTGGGTCTTCCAGCATGACAACGACCCAAAACACACAGCCAGGGCAACTAAGGAGTAGCTCCGTAAGAAGCATCTCCAGGAGTGGCCTAGCCAGTCTCCAGACCTTAACCCAATAGAAAATCTTTGGAGGGAGCTGAAAGTCCGTATTGCCCAGCGACAGCCCCAAAACCTGAAGGATCTGGAGAAGGTCTGTATGGAGGAGTGGGCCAAAATCCCTGCTGCAATGTGTGCAAACCTGGTCAAGAACTACAGGAAATGTATGATCTCTGTAATTGCAAACAAAGGTTTCTGCTTTTATAATGTATCAAATACTTATGTCATGCAATTAAATGCAAATTAATTACTTAATCATTCAATGTGATTTTCTGGATTTTTAGATTTAGATTTAGATTCTGTCACTCACAGTTGAAGAGTACCTATGATAAAAATTACAGACTTCTACATGTTTTGTAAGTTGGAAAACCTGCAAAAACTGTAGTGTATCAAATACTTGTTCTCCCCACTGTACAGTAGTGTGTGCTTCAGTAGTAGGGTATATATAGTAGAGTGTGCTTCAGTAGTAGGCTATATATAGTAGAGTGTGCTTCAGTAGTAGGGTATATATAGTAGTGTGTGTTTCAGTAGTAGGGTATATATAGTAGAGTGTGCTTCAGTAGTAGGGTATATATAGTAGTGTGTGCTTCAGTAGTAGGGTATATATAGTAGTGTGTGTTTCAGTAGTAGGGTATATATAGTAGAGTGTGCTTCAGTAGTAGGGTATATATAGTAGTGTGTGCTTCAGTAGTAGGGTATATATAGTAGTGTGTGCTTCAGTAGTAGGGTATATATAGTAGTGTGTGTTTCAGTAGTAGGGTATATATAGTAGTGTGTGCTTCAGTAGTAGGGTATATATAGTAGAGTGTGCTTCAACAGTAGGGTATATACACCGATCAGCCATAACATTATGACCACTCATAGGTGAAGTGAATAACATTGATAATTTCGTTATCATGGCACCTGTCAGTGGGTGGAATATATTAGGCAGCAAGTGAACATTCTGTCCTCAAAGTTGATTTGTTAGAAGCAAGAAAAATGGGCAAGCGTAAGGATCTGAGCAACTTTGACATGGGACAAATTGTGATGGTTAGACGACTGGGTCACAGCATCTACAAAACTGCAGCCCTTGTGGGGTGTTCCCAGTCTGCAGTGGTCAGAACCTATCAAAAGTGGTCCAAGGAAAAGCGGTGAACCGGCGACAGGGTCATGGGCGGCCAAGGCTGATGCATATGGGGAGCGAAGGCTGGGACATACGTTCTGATCCAACAGACTAGCTACTGTAGCTCAAATTGCTGAAAAAGTTAATGCTGGTACTGATTGAAAGGTGTTAGAACACACAGTATAACACAGTTTGTTGCGTATGGGGCTGCGTAGCTGCTGACCAGTCAGGGTGCCCAGGATGAACTATGGGAAGAAGGCAAGCCGGCGGAGGCAATGTGATGCTTTGGGCAATGTTCTGCCATTCATGTGGATGTTACTTTGAGACGTACCATCCTACCTAAGCATTGTTGCAGACCATGTGCACCCTTTCATGGCAACGGTATTCCCTGATGGCATTGGTCTTTTTCAGCAGGATAATGTGCCCTGCCACAAAGAAAAAATGCACACAACAACAAGTTCAAGGTGTTGACTTGGCCTCCAAATTCCCCAGATCTTAATCCAATCGAGCATCTGTGGGATGAGCTGGACAAACAGGTCTGATCCATGGAGGCCTCACCTCTCAAGTTACAGGACTTAAAGGATCTGCTGCTAACTTCTTGGTGCCAGATACCACAGCACACCTTCAGAGTCCATGCCTCGACGAGTCAGGGCTGTTTTGGCGGCAAAAGCGGGACCTACACAATATCAGGCAGCTGGTCATAATGTTATGGCCGATCGGTGTATAGTAGAGTATGTGCTTCAATAGTAGTATGGGGAAATGGAACCGTGCTGCCGCGGTATGCCTGCCCAGGAGGCAGCGACTTTAGGCAACATGTAAGTAGGTAGGCAAAGACCAAACCACTGCCAAGGAAAAGGAATTCCTCGCTCACCTGCCAGAGGTCATAAAAGGACAGAGGAGGAAATTCAGCAGCTTATGTAGAGCACCGCTCATCCACATGCATCTTAGAAATGTTAAAACTCTGGGACAGGGACGCTGATGATATATTCATTTAATACGTGTCATTCTTTGCCTATCAATTTTCACTGTTCTCTAAAAGAGGCAGAATTTCACAATTCAAAGGTTGTGTAATCATTTCCTGAGTCAGTTCCTGAGTACTGAGGGCAGGAGTGGTGAAAAGACGAGCCAAGACAAGCTGTTGTGCTATCAAAACCTAAGGAAATAAAGATTTGAGCAAAATGAAAAAGAAACATGGGCGCAACTCAGGAAAACAGTTTCAAAACAACAGGACGTTACTGAAGATCCCACACGGTAACCAGAGCAACCTTCTGAACTGCAGCTTGGCTTCTCTCTTGCTCGGCATGGAGGTTCTTCTCTGCTAGAGAACGTTCCTCCTCCATCAGCTGCACCTGTTTAGCTTATATAGGGATCCCATAGTTCCTCTCTGACAGGGCTTCTGCTGGGTTCTCCGGACGGACTGCTTGCATCACTGCTTCCACAGGTCCAACTCAGGATGTTGTGCGCAAGCCGCATCGCGGCCAGAGAGCATGTTGGCAATCCCTTGCCGGGCCCTGGTACCAGGGTTCTGACCTACCAGCAGTAGCATCTCCTTCAACTCCTCGGCAATTGCCCACACACTCCTGATCCAGCAGACGCAGACCTCCTCGCCAGGCTCGATATGAATGCTGTGGTAAATGAGGTTGTTATATCTCCACTGCTTTCCATAGATCTCCTGAGAAGAACTGGCACCAACATCTTCTCTGCAACTCCCAACTTTGTATGGCCACAACCGCAAGGGGTTATCGTGTTCTCGTTGTGGGGTTGCCAGGTTTATCTTCAGGGGCAGGAAATAAATGGCGACCTGGAGGAACATTCCACATTCCCCAGGAAGTGACCCTGTCCCCAGATGACCTTACTTCCCGAGTGGAGCATCGACGTCAACATCCTGTGTGGAACCTGGGTTCTAATACCTGAGTTGACTCCCTCGTATGTGCCAACCAGGTGAGCTAATTGACAGTTGCAGCTAACCAAGGAGGAACAATCCTGGTGGAGAGGACTACACCACGCTGAGCGCGAGAAGCCAAGCCACGGTCAATCCAGCGTATTTCACCGGTGGCCCAGGAAGGACAGCATGAGTTGACAGCCGGTAACATTCTGCTGCACCAAATTAAATTTACCCGAGTTAGATTTACCAAGTCTGTGTTTAGTTTACTAGTTTAAAAGTTTTCGTTTTGCTCTGAGGAGAGCCAAGTTTCAGTTTCTTGGAAGTGAAACAGCCATGGGCGGTATAAATACAAAACCTTTATATAGTTATTTTGAAACCTCAACAACTTGCCTTTGCTTGTGTTTTCACCACTTATGCTCTCAGTATTGAGTACATTTCCCATCAACTGATTACAGGTGAAGGTGCCTGAGAGCTCCGTTAGGGCTCCTCCAGGATCGCAGTTCCACCAGGTTACCGAATACTTCCAACTGTGTTGGGCTTTCTCAGGATCCTTGGCATGGCAGTCACAGAAATAAAATCCAGAGAACAGCCTCAGAACCTCAAACCTCTAATTAACTCCTATTTGCCAAGCATACACAGACAAGGACTGACTTACTACTGCCTGCCGCAGATGGTATTTTTTTGTGATCTCAGATTAGGTCGAGTCCACAAATCACAGCACAGACTGAAGGACAAACATCCTGCTTTTACTTCCTTCCTTGGCTCGACGGGAACACAATCGAATAGGCTCTGCTGGTTACATTTGTGCGTGTTGTACCAGGTGCAGCGGGTGTGGTGTGCTACCAGGCATGTGGTACCAGGGGGGTCTTTCCGTACCTCTGGTTCGTAGGCACAGGTTCATGAGCAGAGCCACGGCGTACTCCAGAGTGTAGTCAGACAGGCAATCTGAGTCCTGCAGCTCCTCCACCAACCAACCAATCAGACCTGCTCCAATCATGGCTGACTGCTGGCTCCGCCTACAGCATGCATGAACACACACATACAGGGCTTAACGCATGCACACCAAAACACACACGTGTGGACAAAGACAGACAGACTCAGATATGTAGGCCCCTATACACTGAGACACACATTTTATTTGGTCTCTACTGGTTTAGTAAAATGTGAACAAACACACACACTGAGTTGTCGTTTAGGTATGCCAGCAGGTTCAGTAAATGTACTGCCTAACCTAGAGCAACTTAAGTGGGTGAGCGTGGTGAGTGTTAACGCCAGCTGATACGGTAAGCCGGAGATGGCTACCCTTCTGGCGCACAACGGCGTCCAAACAGGGTGCCATGAACACCATGAGCAGGAAGGCACACAACCTGTCGGTCCTGGTTAAGAATTAGCTACTGTGGCGCAGAACCATGAAACTAATCCAGCCTCCCCTCCTGCCAGCTGAATACAGCTAGAAGCAGGTCCAACGGGCAAGTGATCACCAACTCGGCACCACTGAGTGATCCAACAAATACCCAACATCCCCAAGGAGTGTTTTGACCATTCGTAGAATCCACGCTTCAAAGAATTCTGAATGTTCTGGAGGCACTGGGATCCAACATGGTAGTGGATGGTGTACCTCGTAAACCCACTACTAAACACACACACACACACACACATTCTTGATTTTCACAAAGAAATACCTGCACAAATACATCACCACGTTTGCACCCAAACAAATAAACAGACACATAGGCACACAAGTAAACATAAAGAAGAAGGAAAGCCCAAACACAAACAGGTGTTTTTACCTCCGACGGTGTTGGAACAGTTCTGAATGCACAGAGTGGGGACATTGGTCTACATACACAGTATCCTCCACTGAACTCGCCTGCTGTGGTCTGAGTGTAGAGTTAACTCTTTACACTGTGCTGCAGCGGGGTTAGTCTTAGTGGGATAACCAACAATTACAGTCAAACTATTATTATCATTTCACCCTGAATGCTGACTTGCTGAAAGCTGATAGAACGTGTACCGAAAATGTTATTTTTCACTGTTCTAACTGGGTCAGTAACTGGTTTGTAATGTTATTTTTCACTGTTGTAACTGGGTCGGTAACTGGTTTGTAATGTTATTTTTCACTGTTCTAACTGGGTCGGTAACTGGTTTGTAATGTTATTTTTCACTGTTGTAACTGGGTCGGTAACTGGTTTGTAATGTTATTTTTCACTGTTCTAACTGGGTCGGTAACTGGTTTGTAATGTTATTTTTCACTGTTGTAACTGGGTCGGTAACTGGTTTGTAATGTTATTTTTCACTGTTCTAACTGGGTCGGTAACTGGTTTGTAATGTTATTTTTCACTGTTGTAACTGGGTCGGTAACTGGTTTGTAATGTTATTTTTCACTGTTGTAACTGGGTCGGTAACTGGTTTGTAATGTTATTTTTCACTGTTGTAACTGGGTCGGTAACTGGTTTGTAATGTTATTTTTCACTGTTCTAACTGGGTCGGTAACTGGTTTGTAATGTTATTTTTCACTGTTGTAACTGGGTCGGTAACTGGTTTGTAATGTTATTTTTCACTGTTGTAACTGGGTCGGTAACTGGTTTGTAATGTTATTTTTCACTGTTGTAACTGGGTCGGTAACTGGTTTGTAATAGCAATAAAAAGTACCTAAGAGGTTTCCGGTATTTAGCCAGTAAAGCACAGCTAAGAGCATCAGCAGTCTAGGCACTCACCCTTAGCTGTGACCATAGACCAAACTAAACTGAGATGGCCCCAGGAAAGGGTTGAAGACCTATGCCATAGACCAGTGTCTCCCCACCTTTTTCAGTTACTGTACCCCCAAAATGTTTTTGCACTGCTTTCAGTACCCCTGAAGTACCCCCTCATGTTCATTTCACTAGTAAGTCTATGGTGTCGTGAGTGTTTTCAAGTACCCCCTGTGGAGAGGCCAAGTACCCCCAGGGGTCGTAGCACCCCTGGTTGGGAACCACTGCCATAAAGCCCTGGGGCGCAGGCCAGTTATCAACCCCAAACCTAGGACCACACCTCCAGACCGGCTTAATGAAATGCCTCACAACGCCACCAACACGTGGCCCATGTTGTTTGGGGCTGTGTTTGTTTACCTGAGACTGAGTTTCTGCAGGGCCCCCAGCACGTTCTCTCTGCTCAAAGAGTCCTTCTCCTCTGTTTTCAGGGACTCCAGGAGCACCAACAACACGGAGGGGACCTGGGACAGGTACGCACGACCTGGAAAACCACACACACAACCAGGGGGTCACTGCCATGGGAACCAGAGACCACAGACTCAATGATCTCTGATAACCCACATCTAAGGTATGGTGCAAACAGCCAGCAATTTTATTAAGTTATCCTTTTGTGATCATGAGAAGAGCGAAAGAGACACAAGAACGTGAAGCAATGCTCAGGGACGTCATCTGACGTACAAGATATTACAGCCTTGGTTAGGCAAAGCTTCAGAAGCACGGACCTAATAATTAACAATACGTTAAGGGCTCTGTTCTAATATTTTCTGGAAATAAAACTGTACTTTATGTACACACAAACAAATATAGGTCTAAATGAGAAGATTTTCAGCTTTTACAGAAAGAATCTGTTGGACACACTAAATTTAAGGTTGCAAAATAAAAATTCAATACATGTGCAAGTAGAATTGCTGCATCGTAGCGCCCTGATGTGCCTTACATATGAACAGTGGTGTCCAGAACGGTGTACGCTCAGTCATTAATGGCCATTTTACTTACCTTCTGAGAGAGATGCCAAGGCGTTGATAAGCCGCGCCATATATTGCCTGACAATCTCATTCTTCAACCTTGTCAAGCGAAGCATGGTTTTCTGCAAAACATGTTCTAGGTCAGATCCTTAATGGGAAAACCCCTGATTGATATGTTATACAAAGAACGGGCCATCCTTTGATACCGAGGCCTAACATCTGTTGATGCTGTCCCTCCGCCAGCCACAGGAACACCGGGTCTGGGTTCTGGTAGGAACAACCCACTGAGCTTTCCGGTCGGGCGCTGCAATACTCACTATTCACCAAGAGAGTGCCCACCAATGCTTTAATTACCTCAGTGGGAGTGATTGGGTGGGGAAAAGGCTGGCCTTAAAGACACATCCTGGGAGTTTTGGCCACTGGTTGCAATAGTGCAACAAACGAGTCCCCAAAAATTGTGTAGGACATCACGCATGTGCAGATACAGCATGTGTCCAGTGACATCAAAATAATTCACGTGCAACTTTTTCCATCATGCACACATATACAATATATTACACATCCAGCCCAGAACATGTTGTTATTGGCAAAAGGCCCGGACTGCATCTTTAAAGAAGTTATCTCACAGATAATATCTCTTACAGTCAAACTAAATCCTGGGAGACCTGGGCCCTCCCTTAGGTACAGATCTAGGATCAGCTTTGCAACTACCCCTGGGTTGGGAATCTGAGCCAACCTGCTGGGCGCTGTGGAGATCCAGGAGGTCATTGCTGATGTAGGCTTGCAGTACAGTGTCCCTCTGTTCACCGTGCAGAGAACGGGTCAGCCTCTGGAGACAAGAACACACACACGACACTCTAACAAGGCTCCCAGCAAACAAACCCTAAACTTAACCCTCAAAACGCCAAGACCTAAACCTAACTCCTTAACATAAGCGATAAAGTGTTAACGTAACCCTAATTATAACCCAAACCATATTCTGATAACGCTTATTCTTTCAAAGTGACCACCCGCTAAATGTCCTCACTATCGGTAAAACCTGCACACACGCTCACACACAAGAAGACACATGCCACACGGTGGTGTTGGGTGTCGGCAGGTCCAGTCTGAATAACCCACCCAGCGCAGGGCCTGCAGCAGCAGGGCCTTGAGGCGGTCCGACCCGCCCAGCAGGTCTCTCTTCAGCTTGTCGTAGTCCAAAGAGGGGAGCAGGGGAACCTCCTGAGGCCTCCTACTTGGGAGAATCAAGTGTTTCAATTAACAACCTGCTGTAGTTAACTGTTCTTATAGAACAAAGGCAACACTACAACTAACAGCAGCTTATATTATGGAATTAAATGTTTATTGTTACTGGCCCTTTTGCTTGAAACATAAAACAAAATGAAAGAAATCCCCCCCCCAACACACCTGGATGACCTGCTGAGATGTGCCTTTAAACACAGAGACAATGACCTGACACGGTGGGAGGAGTTCATTAAGAAAAAACTCCTTCACAACGTGTGCAATTTTCAACATTTTTAATGGCAACGTTTCGGTCACATGGACCTTGCTATAATGTCTAGAAGCTACGGGGTATAATTCTGTAGGTGCTGCCTTTATGCCAAGCTGGTTCTACAGGAGAACCCAGGGGGAACTCACAGTGGTGCAGTAGACGCCCGCAGCATCGAGGAAGCCTAGGGCACAGAAAAACAGTCTCTCTGTTACAAAACAACTTGACACCACCGACACTTTCAGCGCGTTGACTTTCTGCTTCTCCTGGTTATCTTTTGACGTAGGAAAGAAGAGATTTGCTCCCACTCAGCTGGCCCATACTCACCCGAGTTTCCTCGTCTGCCCTAGATGAACGGGGGTTAGCTGAACTACAGGGTGGGCGGGGGAATGGGGGGGGGGGGTCATTCGTGCAGGTTACGGTTCGATCACATGCAGAATCCCCTGGCGTTACCGATGTCAACAGTGCCCATGCAATGACTCACATGCCCATTCCGATGAGTGAGAAGAACCAAAAGGGGCGTTAGTGAGGGGAAACCTACACTGTTCAGTGTTTCACTGTTGAGCCCGTCCTGTAGCCTGACCTTTGGAAAAGATAGACGGAACGTGCAAAATGTTGTCTGCTGAGGTTTCTTTTATTCTGCGCACGCATGTGTGTGTGTGTGTGTGTGTGTGTGTGTGTGTGTGTGTGTGTATAATTGCGGAGGGGCGGGGGACATTTGAGATTTCCAAATGTAAACCAATCTCAAAACTGGACGATAAGCCTGAGGAATAGGTTGGGGGAGTTTTCCCATGTCCTCAGAGACTTGAGGGACATTTTTGTCATAGATGGAATTTGATACAGGGAGTTGTCTTTGGGTCTAGCTTTCTAATGACGTCTGTTCCCTCAGAGCAGGTTTGCATGTCATGCTGTCCATTTGACAGGGATCTTAATGTGACAGGTTTCCTGCAAACGGGACACTGACTTGACCTGTGTTAGTTTAGTTGGCCCTAAGCCAAGCTAAAAGGAAACAGATCTTCAGGCCAGAGCAATCAAAATAAGTTGGACAATGTAGGTACTAGGAGTCTTCTGAAATGACTAACACTCAATTTATTTCATCTTAAAGTCCATAGGATAAAAGCCATTGTCTGTTGAAAGTTCTCTTTCAAGCATTAAACACGCAAAAGCCTTTAATAGTTTAACTAAAATAATATTTCAGGCGATGGAATCAAACTCCACAGTTTACAGAAAATGCCAACTTCTTGACTATGACATCTTTCTGGGGACGACTCATAGAGCAGTTGCCCATCATTGGGCTTAATGTGTGATAAGTCTGTTGTTTTCCCAATACAATCCAGGTCAGATGACTATGTGAGTTTCGGTTTCTAGGTATAGTGAATGAGAGCCATCCAGCTGTAAATTGGGGGTAAAGCTATGATAATTACAATAATTACAGAAGCCTTATGGTGTTGTATTCCAAAAGAGAACACAGCCATTCTGTGTGTGGCTTATGAAAAGGCTGCCCCTTACTGGAACTATACAACAGATTTAAACCACAGATACTTTGTCTGGCAAATTATTTTCATATTTTTTTTTAATTATTTTTAATACCTGCAAGGCTCTCGGTCGTCAAACGTGGAATTAACTCAAGACTGTACTTCAATCTTCTGCTTTCTTTTGGCATTTTGATTTATATAATGTATCATTTCTTAGCTAATCGACCCTCTCCTGTGAGGTGATGAAGGCAAAAAATGCTTAAAAGATGGGGTTAAATGGGATTAATGGGAGCATCTGTGTCACACATACACAAGTTCCTTCCACTCCTAAAGGTAGAGCCAACCTAGAAACTAGATGACGGCAAACTACGAACGGGGAACAGGTGAATGCTTAATGACGTCGATGGCCACTGCGATAAGGGCAACCACCAAACAAGCTCTGTCCTTAGCAGACAAAGGTGACCCTCCTTACGAAGACATACAGCCCAACACTAAGGTAACCTAATGGAAATGACTAGACCAGACACGGGGCTGTGGAGGAGTTACAAAGGAGTTACATTATAGGAGAGAGGGAGGTGGGGAGTGTGAAAGAGAGAGGGAAGAAAGGAGGGGAAGAAAGGGAGAGAGGAGGGAAGGAGCACAGGGGCAAGGCACGAGCAACACAAGAGAAGACGGGACGACAGAAGAAGGATGCAAAACTTACATATCCGTCATCATAAGGACTCATAGAGTAGTAACCCTTTATGGACAGAGAGTCACGCACAAAGAGACACACACAAAAAGAAACGTAGTGTTCAATTAAAGCTTACGGACACACACAGACACAATTAAAGCTTACGGACACGCCAGTTCAAACCAAAGATCCCACCAGGGGCGTGAACAGGACCAAGTAGAAAACACGGATATTGACAAGGCGGGTTTCGAAATCCCCAAACTAAGATTTTTTGTTTAAAACAGACACACACATTATCTTAAAAAATGACCAAATTACCAAACACCTACATATGACGGTAATAAGACCCATGGACAGACTGAGAGGACACTTTACAACACCATATAAGGGAGAAATAAAGAATACACGTGATTGGATGATGTACAGACTGTATGAGGGTCCGAGGACCACTGGTTGGGCAAATAACCATTGTCTAGACCGCCTCCTCTGTATTAAAAGACTGTGTTAACCCTTTTCTCATTGAGAATGCTGTAACATCTACACAAATGTACATCATGAATTACCACGCTAATAAAGACATTCTTCCTCTTTCTTGACTTTCCGAGTTTTCAGATTTTGTTCGCAGATCAAAACTGTACAATATCTAACTGAACTTTAATTGCTATGTCATTTTTAAATTCAATAGCAGGCAGGCCAGAGGCAGACGCTTTGACCTTTGGGTGAAGTGGGTACGTACCGGTTTGACCTTTGGGTGAAGTGGGTACGTACCGGTTTGATCTTTGGGTGAAGTGGGTAAGTACCGGTTTGACCTTTGGGTGAAGTGGGTACGTACCGGTTTGACCTTTGGGTGCAGTGTGGGTCTCTGGTTGAGTCATCAATAGAAGTAGCAATTCTATGACATACAACTTTTCTATCGGCCAATCACAGGACAGTATGCTATGTAAAGTATATTGTTTTATACAAAAGGCTTTAACCATTTGGAGCAGTAAGTGGGGTGTGCCTATGTGTATTCTGGCGGGGTGACGTCCTTCAGAAACCCACGCAGAACTTCTTAGAAAGAGGAGTGCCAATGTACATCGAAAACTGTGGCTCACCCACAGAACACAGTTTTACACTGGGTGTTGTCCCCATTTAGTCCCCACTGAGTTCCCATTAGGCCCTATTTGACACGAGAGGATGATGAAATTAGTTCTAGCTACACAATGCTATGCAACATATGGTTACTACAAAAAGCACACAAAGTATCTGACAATGAACTTAAAAGGCCCTGCGGTGCTCATGGGAAATGGAGTGTTGTCACTCACGGTGCCAGGCCTGGTGAAGTCGACACTCTGCACTGAACTCTGTCTCAGGTGGTTACTGAACAGGCGTAGACACACGCTCTGGAGGTACTCCGGGGAGACCTGCAAAAACAACAGCGCCATGACACCCCGCCTGGTTGTGTGTGTGTTGGAACAGAGCGCTGGTGAGGCGGCAGGCAGGAAATACCATTTTCCCTCTGACGGTGTCCTCCAGAGAATCCACTAGCTCGGCTGTGACGTCTATGAGTCTGTGGTGGTCAGCCTGCATCTTACCGAACCTCCTCATGTAGTAGCTGGCTCTCCTCTCTGCCTCTGCGAGCTGAAGCTGCAACTGTTGCATGGTGTCTGCACAACACACACACACACACACACACAAAGATAAAATCAAACCAACAAACTCACACACACACACACACACCTAGCAATACTGTAGCACCAAAATAATTAAAACGACTAGAATGAGGGTCCCCATTCAAGTCAAGGAGACCAAGATAAATAGACTGGTGGCCAGCAGAAACACAGCATGGATAACCTTGTAGCCAATCAACATGGATACCAGACGGTCGATTGGCTAGCATGGATAACCTTGTAGACAATCAACACTGCATAACATGGTTACCAGATGGTCGATTGGCTAGCATGGATATCCTTAAAGCCAATCAACAATTAATAACATGGATACCAGACGGTCGATTGGCTAGCATGGATAACCTTGTAGACAATCAACACCACATAACACGGTTACCAGATGGTCAATTGGCTAGCTTGCTAGTTCAGTAAGCTAGCTAAAACTTTAACCCTTTTGGTTTCAGTGAAGTTTCATTCCAAATGGAGTGAGCTCTTCACTTAATAATTCAGGCTCAGTTTAAACACGCTCACAGCTGGTGCAAATAACCCAGGGCTCAATCAGTGTCAGCTGTGCAAATTTTACACAAACGCAGGTTAAGTTGTGAAAACAGAATGACAATAGAACAGTCACCTTTGGAACAACTTCCGCCGCCCTTCTGCGTAACACTGACGTTAAGAAACAACACAAACTCTAATCCATATGTCAACACTAACGCGGGTCATTATCAAGCATCCCTAACAGATCTCCAAAGTCATCCTTTAGGTCATCATAACTGACAGCTGGACAGAAAACAAAGCTGTATTAGTTCTATCTACAGGTTAAACCTCATCTTCTTTCTAGTCAGAAGTTGTATTAGTTCTATCCACACAGAACAACTTACAAAGAATTGCATTCTTCCATGTACCTCCTCAACCATGCAAAAAGTAATATAAAATAATAAAGGATAAAATAAGGATCAAATAAATGTGTCAGTAGAATAGAATAAGACATTGAAGACTATTTAAGCATGTCTCCAAGGGAGGTAAGACTGAAGAGCAGGTGTGCAGAACGCGCAGTAGTTATGAATAATTAGTATAAGGCTAACCCTTCACCCATTTCACAGGTCAGAAGGGGTTTCTGTAAATGATAGTTTAAGTTTGAAAATAGCCTGGCTTTAAACATGAAAATCGGTTCCATTTCCTGGCCTAAGGCTTGTGGAGGCTGCAAGCCTTAAAATATACTACAGGACTTTGACTTGGAACTCTCTGACGTGTGACTTTCTAAGCCATCTTGGTAACTAAGGACGTTGAAGTGCCCTCTGAATACAGAGAGACCAGGAAAGCTGGCCACTAGCTAGTTGGCAAGGTTCAAATAGAGCCTTACAAAACACCAACTTGCTGCCTCGATGGTTGAGCAACCGTGACGACAACGCACTGCCTGCTGCCTTTGACCACCTCTGAACTTTAACCTCACTTAAGCCATGAACTCCTTGGCCATCCGTCTACTAACCATTATGATTTAGGATGTGCGTGCTTTCTATTTAAATTAACTCAATTAAATTCAACTCATTTTATTGTTGCTTTACTGCACTGGCTGCATAGACGAGCACGGTACCCATAAGGCTGTTTGAATATGCAACGCCGTGGCAGTTTCAGACAGCTGGGTGTTTGCAGGCATGAACACCACCAGATGAAATGTTGTTCCCTCAGAGCCTCTGGCCTTTCAGTCGGTCCAAATGTATGGACCATATTGTTTGGTGAGGCCCCTCTCAGCTACGCGGGTTGTGTCCTTCTAGAGGGGTGGTGGACAATCTGTGCACCACAGAAACGTGACCGTTTTGAAAGATTACCTTTTAAGTTATGCTTTTTAGTGATCTTAGCCATACAGGTATATTTTATTTATTTTCCCTTTTCAAGAAAACTATTTTGCAGCATTTAGGTGTCAGTGTTTGTTTTAGAATGATTTCCGGGAAATGCTCACATTTTATTACATTGTGGTTTTTTTTGTAGGAACCATTCCATTTTAACACTTCTCTTTTTACTAAAGCACCGTGGAATGCATTTTAACTTTTGCTATATAAAAGAGGCTGATTTGATATTCATCACATGTACTTAACGCTGCACCCAAAACACTCTTCATAGACCACAGACATTCACTAATTAAAAGTTAACATGGGTCCCATTCAAGCACCCTGGTCACAAGGATACGTATAACAGCAGCAGCCTCGGCGCGTTGGTGACTTTCAGCGTGGCGGAGAGAAACGCCTCCAGCTTCCGCCTGACCTCCGGCACCCAGGTGTCCTGAGAACAGCACAACGTGGGTTAGCAGGCAAGAGCAACACGGTCACTCGTTCAGGCGTCGTGACCAACGGTACCGCGTTCAGACACAACGGTGCTAGACGTTAAGGGGGAAGGAGGACAGCGTGGCACCTGGAAGAGATCTCTGAAGGAGGGGTGCACCGCGGGGCTGGGCACGAATGGCAGGGCATAGTAGGGCAGGAACTCCGTGGTCTGGCTGAGCGTGGCGCCCCGGGTCTCCAGGTACTGCTTAAAGTGGGTGATCCTCCCGTCACGGTCTGTCTGCTCCTAAGAGACAAACACCCTCACACTAAATGACTGATCGGATGCGTTTGCATGTTAATTACATTTCAGGGGCAATGTGGCCTTGGGTAGAGAGCCGCCGGGGGGTAAACAGCCCCCTCCCCCAGGCCGCTGCATTGGGTCGGATCTAATGTACTGCCCCGTTCAGGGAAACCTAAATAAATATGTAGCGGGCTTTTCCAGACAGAGCTAGAAACAATGTAGATATTGGAGGGTAGAATCCCACTCAGTTAATTACATTGTTGCACTGGATTTATAGTTTATTACGTTATTGAACAGGTGACCAAATGTATTTCATTATTTATGCTAAATAATTAACATATTCCTATCTGTGCTTCACAAATGTCATAGATTATACAATGGCAGTCCAAAAGATCTAAATTGTTTTAGTTTACTTGAAATTAGGAATGGTGTGGACTGCTTATAACCAATTTGGATAGATTGCAGAATGGCTGCATGGCACAATGAGGCCACCTGCTGGCTGGAGTTGATTTGACACATTTAACATGAAACAGAGCAAGCGGATTAAGTAAAACAAGCAACACTTAAACAGTAACTCGGAAATAGAGGCAACACTGTCGAGACATAACATTGCATGGACTAGATCTGGGTTTACCTACAATGTACTGTCTTTTATATCCTTGTACGTTCTATTTCAAAGCAAACAAAATACTACCTGAACCAAGATCTGGAATTCAAGACAAAGACAGTTTGATCAACGGAATGAATCTGCCTGCTGGAGTGCTTCAGAACAGCATTTGGTGTGTTATACGTACAGGTCCACCCAAGTGGATTTTCAGGGGAAAGATGGTGAAGTGGATGTGGAGGTAAAACTCCAATTTCTGGGTCTGGGGGTCAGAGTCCCTGACCTCTGCGGGGATGTACTCTTCCCACAGCTCAAAGAAGACCTTGAAGTCCCCGTCATCAAATGAGCTCAACAGGTCCTTCTGTAGAGATACAGAAAAGATGGCAACTGGTCCAGTCATCACACTTCCGAATGGGATATCTGCTTTTTTGAGATTTGTACACCAGAGCTGCCCAACCTTGTAATCCCAGAGATCTACTATCCTGTAGGTTCTCTCTTACTTTAATTTAGGACACCGGATTCTAATAATTAGCTGAATAAAATGCTAAATCAGGTAAGTAACAAATGGCGTTGAAACAAAAACCTAGAGGACAGTAGATCTCCAGGAACAGGGTCAGGCAGCCCTTTAGTACACAATTTTAAATGTCTATAATGGATGCCAGATATTTCCATCAATGACCATTCACCTGGATAATTAATGTTTTAGAATCCCGCAGGCGGTTGCCTCTGGATTTTGGAATAAGTTTCCCCTTGTCTTTACACTCCTTCTCAAACTGATGGACCGTGTCATCAAATTCACCAAACTTTAGATACTGGTCAAAAAGAGAGAAAGATGTCACAGTGCTCAATTTAGATAACAACAAAGACTCCATATATTTATGTTTCTAATGCTATATTACCGCTACAAAAAAGTTTAATCAGACTTTAGAACAACTACATTAGAATGACACGGTGGAGCATTTTGGCATGGTTTGTTACAGAAAGCACATTTGACTTGTGACAAATACATGTTTTGCATGGTAAGATGGTTTAGTGGCCTTCCTTTTACAAACCTCTTTGATCATCCCAAGAAGATCAGCTTCATTGGCCAAGATGTCCCCCATCTCCACAACATGTGTTTCTCTGGAACTCATGAGAACACTATTCTCTGGCTAAAAGACACAAAAAAACGTTTTGCATTCTTTTATCTGCTCAACACTTTTATCTGCACCAAATTTGAGTATGAAATGACGCAGCCACAACAATGACATGCCTCGAATAGAGTTTATGACTGGTTTTCTACATGGCATGCATAACAACAGCAAGCAGGAGCACTACCGAGGTTGCTTGTTAATTAGAAATCTTGAGTACAGCTAGCTCGGTAGGCGACTCATATATTCGATTTACGCTTTAGTAAACTTAGTAAATCATATACTGTACAGATGCTATGTAGCTATTATTTGCTACGAAATACCAATATTTTACTTTTTTATCATGATTATTCAGATATATTTATCAAAAAAGGCATACACTACTACACAACATAGTATATGTTGCACCGAACAGCCTGAGGAATTGCAGAAAAAGATTATCGTTATTATGAAAACAAAGTTACTAGCTACCTACTGTACTGTAGCTAGCTAGCTAGTGATCTATTAAGACACTTTAGCTACGTAAACAACGTTCCGTTCCCATCTATAATTTGCTAAATGAAAACAACCAATTATATGTGGTAAGCGCCATGCCTTACCCCTTTCACATTGCACGAGTATACATGAAAAATATTAATCTAAAATCTGGCCAAAATGGGAATTTAGCTTTCCTCAGTTATACAGACGGCTAATTAGCACATTAGTCTGGTCGCTAGCTAACAAGACGCTTAGAACCCCTAGCAACCAAATGTTGTGAAACAGGAAAAGGAAGACAGATGTCGTACATGTCCAAAACACAAGACATGACGACATTATAAATAATATTTGGTAAATAACAGTGATTCATTAAGATTGTGGTGGAAGGCCATGGAACTTACATTCAACTAAGATAATATATCAAATTAGTTCTGCAGCTCATTTGTACACAGTTAAAAATTTCTTAAACGTTTTCTATCCCAGCTGGGCGAATCCGTGCCCTGAGACCATGTTGCAGAGATAGAAATCTCTCTCTCCTATTTGTCTGATCAGGGGCGGGGGCAATAAGCAGATCGAAGTCAGCGTTTGTGTCCAGTGGGTGACGTCTCCGAGTGGGCTGTCTCTGTTCTGTTCTATTATCTATGGTTCCTACACTGTTGCGTCTTTAGTTGGGCTGAGAAGAATATATTGGTGTTTTTAAAGGAAAACGTTTAGGTTCATATTACGCCCAATATATCCAACGTTTCCGTTTATTCAATGTAGTACATCATCAACATAATCAACATAATCAACAATAATACATTCGTTCAGGATGAAAAATGTATTAAAAAAAAAAATCACCCATTTCCGATTCTTTGCGGAAGGAAATTGCTCGCTACAGAGTTCGAATGTCAAAGGTTGAGCACATTTTGTCGGCGCGGTACATTTCAGTCCGCCACAGGAATGAAATAACATTCATTGTGTTTTACGATTTCTCAGTACTCATTTATAACTGTTTAGAAGAAAGATATTGAAATAACTGTACATAGACAAAGACAACACGTTTAAGAGCAATATTCACCCAATTGCGGTAAGTGATTATGTTGCCATCTCCAAGATTTATTTCTGGCTTGATTGTAATATACTAGCATAGCTAGGTAGCATCCGTAGTTTGACCGTGTTTTATTCTAACCATAACTGAGTTCTCAATTTGACAAATCGGTGTGAAATTTTTGTTATAATGAACTAGTTGTAAGTAGCTAACGGTTTGCAGACGTGTTCCATGGTGCATGGCAACCAAAAGCACTGATGCTGTAACCATGCTGTAGTGTGAAAGTAACAGCATTCCCTTTATTTTGTTGACTAGGTCTCAGGACTTCAACCGATATGGCTGGTATATTGTTTGAGGACATATTTGACGTGAAAGACATCGACCCAGACGGGATGAAATTTGACAGAGGTGAAATTTGGCATTAACTTGTTTTAAAAAGACACCTGCGCGTATTTAGTTCTAGGCATTTACAGAGGCTAATTTGTTTGGGTTTTGTCTGTTCTTCAGTTTCTCGTCTGCACTGTGAAAGCGAGTCCTTTAAGATGGACCTCATCCTGGATGTAAATATACAGATCTATCCCGTTGACCTCGGTAAGTGATACAGATGTGTGTGTCTAGTTTCCTGATAAAACCTTTTGTTTTGTGTGCATGTCAGCTTCATCTCTAAGTTCGGTTCCCTTTCTTAGGCGACAAGTTCAGATTGGTAATAGCCAGCACACTGTATGAAGATGGAACTCCTGACGATGGGGAATATAATCCACAGGATGAACGGCCATCTAGGTATGTTATTGTAAATCCGTCGCGCAGAGATTCTGCATTAGATTTTGATATTGTGGAAATTTCCCTGTACATCATTTTTTTAATTCTCGTTAGGGCTGACCAATTTGACTATGTGATGTATGGCAAAGTATACAAGATTGAGGGCGACGAGACTTCCACTGAAGCAGCTACACGTCTGTGAGTGACTGATCTTTCAATCTAAACCCTAGTTTTACTAAGAATGTGGGAGGATAAGAAGAAGGAGGCTGGGCATTTGTTTCGTCATGAATCTTACTGCAGCAGATCTGCCCCTGGGGCAAAATGTATATGAATAGTTGATGTAATGTTTTAGAGCCGAGCTTACCTTTTAAACAAGTTGAAAGCTCTTAGAGGACATTTGACCAAGGTTACTGCTTCTCCCTTACTTTTACCCTTGCCCTCACCTAACACTAATGTTCACTCTTCGTTTTTTGTTTTTAACTTTCCTTTCCTCCTTTCAGCTCTGCATATGTGTCTTACGGAGGTCTTCTGATGCGGCTCCAAGGTGACGCCAACAATCTGCACGGTTTTGAAGTGGATTCTAGAGTCTATCTGCTCATGAAGAAGCTTGCCTTCTAAACCCCACCTCCGGTGAACTCAGCGTTTCCTTCTACATAGCGCACAGGATCTCTCAAACTCCAGACTGCTTCTATGCATTCACATTCTGTGTGGAAAATGGGCAGGAGCTGTCCATCTCCTAAATTCTCTGACACTTTGAAGAGGTAGAAGGATGTACTTTCTACTGATGTTAAATTCTCCCAAAGAGGTGGATGAAAGAGACAGTGAATTGAAGGAACCTCAAGCAAATGTCATCTGCTGTCAAACCATGTAAATAAATGTTGTAGTTTTATTAAATATGTTCTGAGAATGTTTTCCTATTTTGTGGTGTCCGGTAATGTAGAGTAGAATTTTAAACATTCATTTGTGTGGTATTTTAGGAAGCAACTATGTATTTAAGGAAGCAACTATGAACCTAAAGGTATCGTTTACACAGTCTTGACAACTCTGATCTTTGTTTCTGCACATTACTTCAGATTTTCACACATTGCTTTTCACATCTGATTGGTAAAGAGAAAAACATCAATATTGGGCGGCTCCTCTCCTGGCTTTGGCCAATGCTTTTCAAGGGGGATGCAGAAGACAATACGATTTGGAAAGTTGTAGGGTACAGAATCATGTCAGCTCTGTCTCAGATGTTATAACTACAGCGGTAAAGATGGACACCCGTTCACGTTCTTGTCGTCCTTGTGAAGTTTATCTCTGAATTCCCCCAAATGTGTCCGCTCAAGAGGACTATGGGGCATGGTTCTATTATGCTTCCAGGGCAGAAAATAAATTGATGCCCTGCAAATGTAATTGAATTAAATGTGTTCCTGAAAGCGGCAGTGTGTGCTACACAGCTTTCCCAGTGTCAGCCTTAATGGAAGTCACAGGACTGGGTCACTGAGGCCGATGGACCTGGTTTGTTTGGGAGGAGAGACAGAATCTGTTTCTAAACCTGTACTGGACATGTGTTGGAATCTTCTCTACCTGTTGTAGTTGCAGGTGCTATTTTTTTTTAACTAAGCAGGTTTCACGCAGGATGTTTTTATGTGTTGGCCTGCCCTTTCAACTCTAAACGTTAATGAGAAACTAAGATCCTTTAATATTTCTCTACAAAAGTCAGTGCTGTAGATTATTTTGAATAATATTCTACCAACATTGTACAACTGTTGGAGAAGCAAATGTACAGTATATTGTTTTTGAAAAATACATCTTGCTCAAACTTTAGTTGGGACACCGTAATGGACCACGATATTCAAACTGTCTCAGTGGTGGAACTGCGACGTTACAGAGCTACAGTATCAACACTGTTTTGAGAGCCATGTACAGTTTGGGTAATTGTCCTGCTTAAAAATACAACTGTATCCCACATTTAGGTTACAGAACACAAGGCCAGTTTGGCGAGTGGAGTGTAACTTAATGAGTTGAGAGGTTCAACCCCCTCCAGCCTAAAAGAGATACAAAGAAAACATGCTATTGGAATGAGGAAGTGTAAATGGAGATTGAGTAATGTCTTAAGACGTTGTTCTGTATTAGAGTGTCTGTTAATGCAGCAGTCATATCACCAGAAACAACATTTATTGTCTTTCTCTGGATTAAACAAATCCATGTTCATGAAATGTATGCTCTGTGGCTTGGATGGTAAAGTTGTTGCTTCTCTTCCCAAATGTAGGCTGTCACATGCAGTCAAAGAATGATTGTTTTATTATATTTGCTGTATGCAACGAAATATAGTGTTAGTTGGAAAGGGTTCATGACCTTGTGAGGTACCACACACTGTTGCTATACCACATTCTCTGAGAGCGAAGACAGGTGTGCACTTTGACAATTAAAAACTCAGTCAAGGGGCAGGTGTAAAAAAAAAAATCTGTATTTGCTGTTCTTCTGGTTTGATAAAACGTGTTAGTAGATCACTCCTTCCCAATTTGTTAAACGTCTAGTTGTGTGCGAGTGTATGAAATGACAAGTTTGTTAGCGGTCAGCGGTGGTAGCATTTTAACTGGGTATGACACAGACTTTGAAGTAGCTGTTTCCCTTGCCTCATAAGGTCTGTGGCTTTTGTGGGGCAATGGCAACAATTGTTTTTGGGGGATGGTTGTCAGTATGTTCAGAGGACCACTGGTGCACACTTTGCATGGTGTGGTTGGACCATTGAGGAAGTGAGGCTGTTACGTCGGTACCGTGAACCAGATCATTCAGTTGGATCATCCTAGCTGCTGTGGTTGCGGTGGATAGGAAAGAGGTCAAAGTGGGGTAAATTTAGCCGGTTTGAAATATATAACCAGTTCGTGATCAGCGCTGGTAGCATTTCAATCGGTTACGTCACTCTGAGACCTTGAAGTAGATGTTTGCCTTACTGTTATCACTGTTTTCAAAGAGCCTGGTGGTGGTTCTGAATGTTCTGTGCCAATTTTGCTTGATATTTGGAACAGTTAATAATTCCCTCCACCCTGACTAAGGCCCCGGTTCCAGCTGAAGAAAAACAGCCCAAAGCATGATGCTGCCACCACCATGCTTTACTGTGGGTATGGTGTTCATTGGGTGATGTGCAGTGTTGTTTTCACGCTAAACATACCTTTTGGAATTATGGCCAAAAATGTCCACCTTGGTTTCATCAGACCATAACACATTTTCCCATATGCTTTTGGGGGACTTCAACCGAGCTTGGTAGTTTTTCTTTGTAAGAAAAAGCTTCCGTCTTGTCACCTTACCCCATAGCCCATTCATATGAAAAATACAGGAGATCGTTGTCAAGTGTAGCACACAGCCAACACTTGCCAGAAATTTCTGCAGTTCCTTTAATGTTGCTGTAGGCCTCTTGGAATCCTCCCTGGCCAGTTTTCTTCTTGTGTTATCATCAATTTTGGGGGGATGTCCAGTTCTTGGTAATGTCTTTGTTGTGCCATATTTTCTCCACTTGATGATGACTGTGTTCACTGTGTTCCATGGTATATCTAATACTTTGGAAATTATTTTGTACCCTTCTCCTGACTGATATCTTTCAAAAATGAGATCCCTCTGAAGCTTTGGAAGCTCTTCCAACTAAGAGATGCAACTAAGAAAATTTCAGAAAAAGCCTTCTAGAACAGCTGAACTTTATTTGTGATTAATCAGAGTCACTTGGGTGTGTATACTTTTTATATCCACCGGACATTACAACAGTGACCAGAAGAAATGTCAAATAATGTAAAAATGGGAATATTGACAGTATGTATAGAAATCTTAAATATTATAAATGTAAGTGTAGTAGTGCCTATAAATGAATACATTAAAATAGAACCAGATTTTCTGAGCAAATGCAGCTCACTTGTCTTCACACAGTGGAAACAGTACACAGAGCATACATCTCTCACAAATACAAGTAACACCTCTGAAAACACAAGTCATGCAATACTCTCGAAGTTTACATACAAGTCATGTACAATCAGAGCATGCCTGACTGAGATTGCCGTTTTAGGACTAGTTACACACTTTCTATAGTTACACACTTTCTTCCACAAATAGGTGTATGTCTGCATGGCGGTTGTACATTTTTAAGGGGAAGCTATTTGTTTTTCCCCCGAGCTATGTAGATAAATTCGAGATGCGTGTTGATGTCTGTGTGAATTCTATAGTGACAAGTTGAATATTTGGGCAAATTCATATTGTTGCATTTCTGTTATTATTACATTTCTTTATAATACATATTATATTCATGGTTTTATTTCAGACTTAATGTTATAATAATTTCTACAACGCAGAAAAAATTGTGGCAGTTACACAGATACATATAAGCTTGGAAATTGCATCCTAAATATTTATTTTCCCGGAAGTGAACGGCTTAACGACGTGGGAAACACCGCGGTGGCGTTCTGTCACGAAGTATGCGCTTCTCTGCGTTGACAGACGATTCTATCGACAACGATCATTGCTTACAACTCAACAAAACGTTGAATAGTTTTCATACTTAACATAAGAACAGGGGAACTGCAAAATGAAGAGCATAATTCTAGAGTGAGTTAATTAATGTTCTGCTCGGTGAGTACCCCAAAGTCCGCAGATTTTGGAATGCATGGTGCTGTGGATCTGGGACAGTCACCTCGAATACATTCGTTGTCCTGGTCGGTGATCCCCTGAAGAGATGCTTCAATATTGTTACTGAAATATGTGTCATTATTAGTAATTTGGTGAATGCAAGACGACAACCGAAGATCACGCTTACTGTCCACGCGTACCGTCTGTTCTCTGGATTAATTGCTCAGCAAGCTGCTTCCAACTGATACAATTACATGTTGACTTGAATGTGGCCTACGCACAAGAATAGCATATGTGTTTGATCAATAATGGTAACACTAGGAAAATATTAAAAATAAAACATTAATGGACAAATGAAATAAGAGGCCCAATGGAGTATAAACGAAAAAAGAAGCTGACATACTTCACAATTGGACTGATCTTTCTTTTGAGTGGCATCGAATATGGTAAATATAATTATTTTGGTATTTCCTGTGTGCATATAATAGTACCATAGTACACTTTTTACATTGGGCAGATGGCTTAAGTCTTTGGAAATGAATAGTCAAACCAGGAAATCAAAACATTTGGGATTACTAAACTGATTTGAATCGGTCTTTGCGAATAATACAGCTAATCGTTTTACTATATATAGGAGACGCTAATCCTGGCCCTGTTGAATTTAGTGTTGATCATTAAGGGATATACTAGGAACATAATCTGCAAGACCCCAGTGGCTCCCCTCACCTCTACAACTGTGCTTATTAACTACTGCCTCCTCTTGGCTTTGCTAATCATCTCTGTGCTGATCAATGTTCCACAACTATTGCCTTGCTTAATCTTCTAATAGGCTTGAAGAAAAGTATACTGTATTATGAAACCCATGCTTCAAATCCTGAATGCTAATTGGCTGATACCCATGGTATAGAAGACAGTTTATGAAGGGTGTGACATTGCCTCACTTATAACTGCTCTAACTGCATTTGGGGGGGGGGGGGGGGGGGGGGGGGGCTGCGGGGGGGGTATTGCAAGTTTACCATGGTTAAGCATTCCACGACACATATTGGTCATATCAAATGCCAAACTTCCCTCATGTGGTTTAAGTACACCACAAGTAGATCTGGGAATAGGTTTCCATCTAATCTAAGAGTCTTGCTGTCACAATCAGAGTTTAGACTGGGCCCCCGGCCTCATGTCAAGAGAAGCAAATTTGCCTCTGGGTTACATCATGTCCTGAAGGGTGACTGATTTCAGCAAGCACGCTGTTTCTAACCTTGATGTCGAGGAGAGAGCATTCTCTAACCTGCTCATGACTTCAGATAATCTAAGAGCATTGGCTTCCATTAGACCCTGATCAAGCTTCACCCCGGTCACCTGACATCAGAGGTTGTGTGTGTATATACAGAGACTGCAACTTTTTCTTTCCTTTCCAAAAAAGTTGGTAAGGCAGGTTTTGAGTGAGGAAGAGAAGGGTTAAAATTAAGAGACCACTGCAAATTGAACGCTTCTGTTACTCACTCAACTTTCCTTTCCAACTGTGTGTGTGTGTCCCTCATTGGTCTTTATTTCGTAACAAGGTCTTTAGTTACACTGGCTCCCAGACATGTTCCATGGGAAGCTGTATGTCAATGAATCAATGGGTTCTACTTAGTCAGCATTATCCTTTGGATTGCCGCTGAGTGTCCCTGCTCAGCCTTGAGAACGGGGGCTGTGCCTCAATCAGCGCACGTTCATAAATTTTTTTTTTAAGGGTCTCTCTTACTATGGCCGGATGTCTACTCTAAGCAGTAGCAAAACCCAGGGAACAGGGCTAGCCCTCATTAGCCGATAGAATGTGCTCAAATGTCACATCACGTTTAAAAAAGGCATTCCAGTGTTTTTGTTGGAAACGTGCATCTGATGTATGACTTGAGAGTTCAGTGATTAGAGTTAGCACTGTTCTATTTGGCTGAGGCCCAGGAGATCAGGTCCACTTTCATGTATCCAGTACAGCTATAGGGACGGTCCAGTCAGTGACCTCCGGCAGGGCTTGAGGTTGGGCCAAGGGCCTGTATTCTTAAAATGATTTAGAGAACTGACCTGGGATCCGTTAATGACCGGAGTAGATTTGTAGTGGATGGGTGCTACAACACTCCAGGGATACTGGGACAAGAGTATCCAGGCTTTTCAGAACTTTCAGTGTGATGCTGTGGTAAGTCACTGATATGGACTACACCTCATGGTCTGTTCATTGTCAAACAATGAACAGCTGTATGCTATCAAACTTACCTCTTCAGGCTTTTAGGTCGTTAGGAAATTGACTGTTTAATGTGAATAAGTGTGCTTATTGGTTCACCTAACTGATGCCCCCCCCCTGTCCAGCTGTGATCTTGCCGACGATATGGAGATACCTTCAGACTCTTGGGGCAGCGCCCTACTTCCTGGGCCTGGGCCTTTCAGCATTCAGTCTGACTGGTCTCCTGTCCGGGCCTCTGTTTGGTCACTGGTCCGACAAGACCCGCACCACCAAGAAGATCATCCTGTTCGCCAACCTCTTCGAGATTGTCGGTACGGTATTTCCTGATCTGGAGCCTGAGGATTTTTCATTCTAGCTGATAAATATCTACTTCTACTACCTGTTGTAAACCCTATGGTGTAGATATTGCTTACACCTTCACAGGTTACTATATGCTGTGTTAGCATACTATTAACATAGTACATGGTAACCTACAATGACCCAATGTATTTGGAGTTGTACCACTGCCATCTAATTTAAACCGGGTAGGCCAGGAACTGTAATTTCCAATAAAGGCTAGTGAAGCCAACTGGGCAGAACAAAACACTGAAGAGGTTTGCAGAGCCGAGCAAGAGCAAATGAGCCATATCTAATGTTGTCATGTGACATCTTGCTCTTATTCTTTATTTGCCTCTCAGTCACGCAGTTGGTGTTGAATGATATCACCCCCTTTTGAAAGGTTCGCCTTTTGTTGCCTTACAGAAATTAAAACACATAAAATCAGACTTTTTCCGCAATTATTTACACACAGTAACCCACAATGTCAAAGTGACAAGTTCTTAAAAAAAAAATTATAATAATTGTCTGAAAATGTATTAAAATGAAAACGGTCAAATAGCCTTATTGGATTGGTGAACACCCCACCTCAGAATTGCAATTGCAAACTTGCTGAGGTGTAACAAACCACCTTCGAGACCTCAAATCAAGCTAATTGGCATCCATCTGTGATCAATTGTCGTGATTTTGATTAGTCCAGATTGAAAGCAGTTAGAGTAGTCAACAGCTTAATAGCGCAATTCTACGAGATAATGTTGCGGAAAAGTCTGGGGTGGATTTTTACACTGTCTGTATATATTTTGCCAAGCCTGTTTTTACATCAGTAGTTGTCTCAAAGTGCTTATACAGACATGCTATAGGCTATAATTTTGATCATATATATTTTATTGATAACATATAGAACTGTGTTTTTCAGTCTATTTCTATAAGCAATGAAAGCATTTCTCAGGCAACATTTCTCAGATGTACACATTGTAAGGCCTACATGTAAGCCCAGGGTAGGTTGTCTCTCCCTGAATTTAGTATTTATTCTACAAATAACTATATATTTCTTGGATTACACCTTAATGGCATTTGTGTTTGGCCTCCAGGTAACTTCATGTATTTCATGGGCTACTCCAAATGGCTTTTGCTATCCAGCCGACTTGTAGCAGGTGAGAATACTCTTAAACCGCTTGATAAATGCAGTGTCTAGCTGCACAGTAAAGCTGTTTGTATTTATCAGATTATTTGCGTTACAGCCCCTGGGACTTTTTATCATGAAATCAAAATTGAGTGTTTGCCGATGTAAAACACAAATAAAACTTTAGAATGTCAAAGGAAATGTGTATGTTTCTAAATGAATTGCGAGTTTATAACATACAATAATAGCCTCGTGGGGTGGGGATGCTTCCAAGCGTCAGAGCCTGGAAAGCAAAATGGAAATCCTGGAAGAACACCTGCTGAGGTCCGCGGGAGACCTTGGCCTGGGGGGAGATTGATCTTCCAGCAGGACAATGACCCTCTCCGCTGTGGCTTACAAGCGAGATGGTGTCCATCCTGGTTGTTCTCATGTTGTAACAAAGTAGGATGAAGTCCAAGGGGGTGAAAACGTTTGTGCGCCGCTGCACAGTGTAGTCAGAATGCTTCATCCAGGCAGTGTGTCGGTCTGTTGTCAAACGCCGCGTTCCGCGCCAATGTGACTGACGGTGCGTTTGGTCTGTTCCTGGAGGCATTGGCACTGGAGCGGGCTCGTCCATCTTCGGCTTCCTGACCCGGAGCACCGCGCCGGAGGACCGTTCCACCGTGTTCGCTGCGGTGATGGCGTGCCGACAGGCCGGCCTCCTGATTGGTCAGTGTTGTTTTCTGGCTGCTTACTTAATGTTTTTTGGTTAGTTAAAGGGTTTGGGTTTGTGAAAATGATGAAATGAAGGTGCTGATACTGACGCTATCTAATGTCTATTCACGACCAGTGCTTAATGCTTTATATACAGTATATACAGACGGGTGGCAAATTAAAGGAAAAAGCCACATGAAGTGTCTCAGCGAGGTGGTATTCCCCCATTTGGTGGTGGTGGTGGGGGTGGAGGAAAGCGCTGTCTAACACGTCGGCCCAAAATCTCCCAATGATGACTGCAAAGGCCATAGCATTTGATTCCCGTCATTTTCATACTTACCAAACATTCAGTGTCCCCATGTGCCCTGTGTATGGGGGCGTTGTCATCCTGGAAGAGACCCCTCCCATTGGGATAAAAACATATAACCATAGGAAAGAAGTGATCACCCAGAAGGGCTTTGCAATGATTTGCAGCGACCCTTTTTCCCAAACTATTGCCCTCCCGGCGTAACATGGCCTCCAGGGGTCAAGCGTTCAGATTTTTCCTTTAACTTGACACCCGTCTCGACATCGATGGGCTAATCTTGGTTCCTTTGGTCCATTGTATTTTCTCTCACCACACACAGGACCAGGATTTAACATCTTCCTGAGGCTGTGTGACTTCCAGCTGGGACCGTTTGTGGTCAATAAGTATACTGCCCCTGGGGTGAGACTCGCAAAGAGCTTTTTTTTTTCATAACGTTGAGTTTAGCAAGACGTCCTGTACGTTGTGTTGTAATTACTTCATACATTTTTGTTTTATAAAGATTCACGATGCCCTGATAATGTATTGCATTTGGAAAGCTCTTTTTGTTATACAATATTTAAATTAAAATGCATCTTGGTTATTTCATCTTGTCTGTCTGAAGTAACTCAGGATTTGTTGAGATTTTTATTGTTTTGTTTCCCATTCAGTGACTAAACATGTAGACCACCTGTTGGCAGCTCTAACATGAGGTCATTGAACATGTAGACCGCCTGTTGGCAGCTCTAACATGAGGTCATTGAACATGTAGACTGCCTGTTGGCAGCTCTAACACGAGGTCATTCTGTCTTCTGTTGACCTTTCCACAGCTTTTCATGTGCCTGATGTGGATCCTCCTTCAGCTGGCGGTGGTCTTCATGTACTGGGACATCCCTCCCCAGGAGGAGCCAGTGGTGGGGGAGGGAGATGGGGAGGTGGGGGAGGGAGATGGGGAGGAGCGGGACGATGAGGCGAAGCCCCTTATTGGACCGCGCATCGACCTCCTGGGTTCCTACGGATCAGTGGTGACCCCTGACCCTTCCCGGACCGTGGCTGGCCACCTGGCCATCTCCAACGGCAACCTGCCTCACCTCTCTTCTCCCCCGTCGCCCCCACCCGAGGGGGAGGGCATCTCAAGCTCTTTGAAGATGTTCAACATAAGAAGAGGTGGGTGGTGATGGTGGCTTTCTGCAGTGTGGTGAATTCTGTTTATTCCCTTCTGGAACACGCAACAAGGGGTGCTGCTAAGAATTTTGGGTCCCATGACAAAAAATCTAATTGGGCCCCCTCTGCGCAGCTGTTACCAATTTTTTGGGGCACCTGTCAGTCATGGGCCCTTGGAATTGTCCTTCCCCCCCCCTATATGGCGCCCCTACACGCAACCATACTGCTATACCTTCTTCCATCTCTCTCTTTCTCTCCCCCTCTCTCTCTCTCTCTCTCTCTCTCTCTCTCTCCTTTTACCTTTTTTCCCTCTATCTGCCTCGTTTTGGTTCTCAACCTGTTTAGAGTTCCTGAGGGAGGAGGTAGTTGTGCTGTTGACGGCACAGTTCATCACACTCTTCAACCAGACAGCACTGGAGGTGAGCCTTCTACCACTGTACACATGCACATACACTCCCATTTGGGTCATTATTTCCTGACCCTTTAAAACGTGGTGAGCCCCACTGACCTGGGAGAACGTTAAAGCAGGAACCTTCAATCAAGGTAATGATGGTTTTGGCGAGGTTGGAAGAAGATTTTGAAAGAAACATTAAAAAAATCACATCTACGGGTGAAACATTTTAGTGCAAGGATTAACTATAGGATGTGAGAAATTACTATAATAGATAGACAAAAAAAAAAGACCGTACTGCCTTAAAATAGTTAAATGGAGTAATTGGAGTTATTTAAAACTCCCCTGTCCCCCCGTGGGAATCACAACAACCAAGTGAACACTGACAACCCTGGATTGCCTCTTGGTTTGGATGGGGGTCGCTGGACCAGGAAAAAGTCAGAGCGTCTTCACTTCCTCCTCCCTCAGACCATGGTGACCCCGTTGACCCAGCAGTACTTCAACTTCGGGGAGCTGGAGAACAGCGTCATGTACTGCATCTGCGGCGTGGAGGTGATCGCCGGCTTCCTGTTTGTTCGCTGGCTGTGCCGCCGCGCGGCTGAGAGGGTGGTGCTGGCCGTGGGGCTCATCCTCTGCAACGTCTCCTGTGTGTGGTGCCTCATCTTCCTGGCCAACCCGCAGGGTGAGTGGGGGGGGCGTTTTGTGCTTGTCTCCTTTTTGTTTTAATCTTTTAAGTCGAACTGTCGTTTTGATCCTGCGTCTGGGTCATTTCTGAAGCATTTACCACACACAACAAGAAAGCGTTTGGTTGACTAAATATGTTCACTGAAATGTGCCAAGCTTAAAGGAACAGATTACGACTCCGTAAAATACAACTTTTGAGTTTAACCTCTGATCTGTAGTTTGATATTTGCGTTGCAGATCAAAAGCAAATCTCTCTCTCTCTCTCAGGCACTCTCCCCTGGCAGTTAGCGGAGTTCATCATCGGGGTGTTCCTTCAGGTTTTGGGGCTCCCATTTGTTGCTGTGGCACAGGTGTCTCTCTTCTCCAAAGTGACTTCGGAGAAGACTCAAGGTGAACAATATCTCCCTCTAGAGGACAGCTTGGTGAACAGCTATGTGGTTTATCTGTACGCCTGTATTGCCGAGTCAAAACAAGGGTATTGTTCACAGAGCTCACGCTCTCTGGTTAGGGACATCGAACAGCCAGTCATTTTACCCCCATACGCCAACAACAGTAATGGTTACTGTCTTGGTGGAAACCATTAGTTCAGAATAATTCTAATTGCTTTAAACCTGCCTGAGGTCATCAGGTTAGTGAGTGTTTAAAAAAAAAAAATGTGATTGCTAATCTTTTAATTTGTCACACATAGCTTGTTTGCTCTTATAAAAAATACTTAAATTCTCTCACAAAATTGCAGTTCAGATTAAATATCCTTATTTCAGCAATCAATTAACAATGTTATTAGAAGATCACGAACCCTATTTGTGTCGGCCACGGCCTCTGCTGTGTCTGTGGTTTCTGTCTTAGTTACTGTCTCTCTCGCCTCCAGGGTTCAGCCAGGGTGTCCGTCGCTCCGTGGGGGGTCTGGCCACCATCTTGGGCCCCTTGTGGGCAGGGGGTCTGACAGGGAACTTGTATGTCATGCTGGGGGTGATGGCAGCTCTACTGGCCCTGCTCACTGTAAGTTCACTGTGTCTGGCTGCCGTGTGGGAGGACATTTTACCATTATATCAAACATGTTTTGTTTTCTTGTCTCAAAACGGTCTTGGGTGGAAGTTATCACGGTATGGTTGCTTGAACTTTTGGCTCTTGTCAGATCATGATGTTCTGCTCCTATGACCGCCTGGTGGAGCCCAATGTGGTGGAACATGCCGAAAGCTCTGAGGATTGTGGGGAATGAACAAGCTGGCCAAGGTACGTGTGCAGTCTTGATCTTGAAACCCTAGAAGTTTGTGTCAGATCTACAATGAAATATTTGTTCATTTGTGAGACAACCAGTAAAATAGTTTTTTGCTATAAGACCTTTTGTTTTGTGTGTCCGATCATACCCTAAAACAGTGTTTCCCAATCCTGCGTCAGTCAGTTGTGTAACTGGTAAGGCAATGTTTGAGTGTGTGAGTGCCTGGGCAAAAACCAGAAACGTGCACCGTTTTGGGTCCCCGGGACTAGGATTGGGAAACACTGCCCTAAACCAATCAAACACTTTTTTTAACAAATAATTGTCAATCACAACTTCTGCTTCGCTACTAAATCGACCAGAACGATTGTTTTCCAGCCTTAGCCGGAGCTTTCGTACATTGTCTTGTTGTGTTTCCTTTCACTGCTAGTGAGAAGTGACGAAAACAAGTGAGAAGACACCTCTTCAACTACCTCTTGGCCCAGTGGCACGGTCTCTCTCTGGGCTTAGGGGGAAGAACGGTGGGACAAACACAAGGGTGATGATGCGCGCCCACACACAGTACAGAATGTGCAACATGAATGCACCTCTGATATACCTCCTGTGGAAATACAGTAACAAAATTACATTTGTTAATACACAGTTGTACAGAATATTTAATAAAAGTGTTCTGTGTGTCTTTTGCACAACAGTGTTTGTGTTTTGCAAGATATTTTATAACCTACTAAATCACTAATGGATTTCACATAATGTCACTGTTCATTTTCACCGTCTGTGGGAGCGGTGTTTTCAGATGTTATAATAGGAGCAAATGATCAAAACACATGATTATACCTCACCCCAATGCTAGTCAAAGCACGGCTTCAGCTTACTGAAATGCAGGAACGCTAGATATCATTGGATTAGGGCTGCACGATATATATAGTTTCAGCATCAACACGGCGATGAACGCGTCCGCAATAGTCACATCGCAGAACGTGTGATTTATTAAGGTAAACATATCCAGTGGGTGTAGAAAAGAATCACCCCCCCTTTAAAAGAATCACATTTTGTTGCTTTGCAGCCTGAAATGAAGACAGACACAGTTATTGTTTCATTCAGATGTATTTACTCAGTGCAACTTGTAACATCCAAGTGAAAGGTGACACCAACATGTCAGAAAGAATTTAAAAAAACATAATGAGTTGGAAAAAGGATCACCCCCTTGTGTCAGTATTTTGTTGAACCACTTTTTGCTTTATTTACAGCCTTTAGTCTGTTGGGATATGTCTCTACTAACTTTGCACATCTAGACGTTGCAATATTTGACCACTCTTTTTTGCAGAACTGCTCAAGTTCAGTTCAATTTGATGGTGACCGTTTGTGGACTGCTGTCTTCAAGTTATTCCACAGATTTTCAATGGGGTTTAAGTCCGGCCTCTGACTAGGCCATGCAAGGACATTCACCTTTTCTCCTTTAACCACTGTGTGGTAAGTTTTGCTGTGTGCTTTGGGTCATTGTCATGTTGGAAGGTAAATCTTCTTCCTATTGACAACTTTCTGGCAGAGAACAGCAGATTTTCCTCAAGAATTTGACGGTATTTTGCCCTTGCCATTTTTCCGTCTATCCTGACAAGTGCTCCAGTCCCTGCTGCAGAGAAACAACCCCATAACATATTACCACCTCCATGCATTACTGTAGGAATTGTGTTATTTGGATGGTCAGTTTCCTCCTGGCTCTATCTTCCAGTTTGGAGTGACGTCCTGACCCAGGGAGGGTCTGTGTTGTACCAAATACCTTCCACTTCTTAATAATAGACTTCACTGTGCTTCTAGGCACTGCATTTTTTTTTTGTATGCATCTCCTGACTTGTGCCTGTCCACAACTTTATCCCAGAGATCTTTTGACAATGCCTTGCCACCCATAGTTGATTGTTTCATTCAGTTGCACTACCAAGGACTGAAATGCTTCAGGAAAAGCTTGTTTCATGCTGAGCTAATCAAAATGACCACAGCTGATCACCGTTGAAAGTCAATTAGCTTTGTGTGCTATTGAGAAGGTGATTAACTACACCTGGTTGGGTTTCATTGTGATACTTTTTCCAACTCAGATTCTGTTTTTTAATTTGTATTATTATTTTTTTGACAAGTTGGTATTCTATCTTTCACTTGGATGTTATAAGTTGTAAATACAGCTGAATAAAACACTTTTTTTTTGTCCGTTTTCATTTCAGGCTGCAAAGCAACAAAATGTGATTATTTTAAAGGGGGGGTGATTGTTTTCTATACCCACTGTTTATCAGTCTACAATACATATTTTTTTTCGAATGAAAAACTAGCATTATATCTGTCTGAGAATGTAATTGACTCCGATTTATGGGTTATTGGATACACAGTTAATTATAATAATTATTATTTTAAACAGAGTTCGTTGCTGCACATGGTTGACATGCAGGCTATGCTTGCACATGACGAAATGATGAGCGAGGAACAGGCTAAAAAAGCAGAAATCAAAAATGTGGTTGGAAAAAGAAATTCATCGTCACTTATATTGAAATATTTCGGCTACAGACCGGATGATGTTGACCATAAACAGGTACTTTGTCCAGAGTGCCTTGCAATTGTTGCCACAACACGACCAATTTGTCTGATCAATGGAGCCCTACACACGTCTGAGCCTACACTTTATTAATGAGGACCTCCAATGAGGAAACTGCATTTTCCCCAGAGGATCATACAAGTGAGAACATCGCAACAGGGATGAGAGAAGCTTAAGCTGATTGGGGCCTAGATGAGTGTTTTCTAGCACTGGTTGGAGCCCGTACTCACTGTAAGACTGTTCCAGATCTTATGGAGTTCATGTTATGGAGTTCATGTTATGGAGTTCATGTTATGGAGTTCATGTTGTGTTTCTGAAGATTAATGTGTGCCAGTTCTGAGCCCTTATTAGCCAGCCTGGAGTTGGCATAATTGCAACAACATACTCTCCAGAGCAATAATTGAGGGCTCGGGGAAAATACTAGATCATTACTGACTATATTTAATATGTAATGATTTTATAAGAATGGAGTCATATTTAATAGTTATTTTTTGTGACTTGGTTGTGAAGAACACATGAGGCTCAAATTAATTGAGTAATTTGAGATTATTTATTTATTTTATTGTAAACCTCTAACATGTGCAATAAACGCTTAAAATATATAAATGAATATCTTCTCTTAGATCAAGTATGTTTGTCATCCTCAATCTATCATTTTGTATTAAGAACAGCTAAATAAATCTTGTAAACAATCATATTTTGGGTTTAGAATTTTTGCATGCACTTGATTCCTCTTCTGCTTTTGTGTGGTTATTAAATGAAAAAATGGAAACCCACGGAAGCTATTTAATAACAATGTGCATAACAACTAAATCCTTGTTTAAAAAGATAAAATAAGTGAGATTTCTGTACAGCACCTCTGCACTAACTGTGTGAATTAGGACATTGTTTTTTTTAAAACCCCCAAAAACTCAATTCAAAAATATTAAGTCAAGAAATATTTTTTACATAGGTTACGTTGGCATCTTTTAGTACGTTTCTTTTACTTAAATGGTTAGGAAATATTGGTACGGCAGTTTAAAAAAAATAAAATGAGTATATCACTATTTTGTATTATATATTAAAACCAAAGAACTGCTACATTTGAGATAATTCTCAGATGCGTCAAACTATGATACCTGGTGTGCACTTTTTTTTTTAAACAAGTTTCAGACCGTTAATTTAGAGTTTTTCAATAAATAGGATGGATTTTGAAGTGCTAACGTGTGATTACAGGAACCCATCGATGTTGTTACTGTGTAACCATTTGTAACAGTGACTTCTATGTAAATATATACGTTTTAGGATACATTGTAAAGGAGGCAATCTACGAGCTTATAATTCCTATAGGACTTCGTGATGTTATGCTCTTCTCATTGGAACTTTCTGTGCCATTAGAAATAATATTTTGAAATTGGAAATATTTTTCCAATAAAAAAGAAAAAAACGTTTTGTTTTGCTTCTGTATTTTTTGCCTTTATGTATCTCTCAGGATTATTATGGTTTGAGTAGAAATGTGATTTTAGGTGATTATGTAATTATTGTCAAAATACATGGTTTTAAGGAAAATCTTTCTAAGTACAATCTAATGTTCACAATTACATAGCTGTTAAAATATTTCGGTTTGTTAGAAAAGACAAAAACATGCAGGTATTTTAAGTTTTCTTTTGATTTTAATTATTAAGAAAGAAATATATTATTGTAAAATAAATAGTAAGAAATAGTATAAATCCACTGTAAGATGGATGCTTTTTTACCAAGTCTTTACCAAATGAACTGAGAGGCACTTTTGCTAATAATCAAACAGTATTGAAAAAATAACATGGCATTTAAAAATATTTGTATTAAACATACATCGGGATCAAGAAACCTGCAAACATATTTTTTGCTCTCCATATGTTTTAGTTTTTTTTTTTTATTATAATAATTTGGAATATACAAGTAGGTGATATTATTACATTTCGGGAAATACATTACAATTCGGATAACCCCTCAGTCTTTCTGAGATGATTCTACTACCCTAAATTATTTACATTTATACTCCTTTTTTCTAATAAATTTTTTGGCACATACATACAAACGATTGTATTAAAAAAAAAAGACATCTCAATACATAGAACATTTCTTAGTTTATGACACATTTCTCAACTGAAACTAAATAAGTTAATTAGGACATGTTGCTTAATAATGATGGCAGTGTAGATTCCACAAATACAAATCCTATTTATAATTTTTTGCATGTAAACAATGGGCTGCATTTTGTAGTATATTTGTAATAGCTTTGTATTGGGACATGTGGATACCCCACCCATTTCCCAGGTGAACAGTTTGGAGGAATGTAACCACTCATGTAACGACATGGCTCTACGTAACATGAATGTATAGTTTAAACCCAGTTTTGAGGCTATACAGATTTTGGTTGCGGTTACATTGTTTACAAACAAAGGTGCATTTTGGGTTTGTACACTCATGTTGAGGAATGAAAGTGGAACTCATTCTTTTGAGTCATTTAGAAGTTATGTAAATTAATGAATGTGTCCAATGTCTTTCCGAGTGTTAAAGTTGAAAAATGCACTGCGCAATCATCAATTCGTCCTGTATTTTACAGTTTGGCTAATGAAGTTGCCAGTTCTTTTTCAAAGTTTTGATAATCTTTGCAGGAGTCAGGAGTTGGTCACTGAGCCAACATAAACTGAAGCTGAGCAGAGTTTTGGATGCTGGCCCAGTTGTTGTGTTCCGGCATGTACCGCCCCTCAACAGCAGGGGTCACTGGGGTCCCTTGTGATTCCCACAGCGCTAGTCGATCACCCCCTGTTGAGAGAGAGGCTGAGCTAACGAGTGGGCAGGACGAAGGGTGCGCCCGTTCCCGTGGACCGGAAGTTCTTGTTTACGTCATGAAGCTTTGCCGAAAGGGGCGGAGCCACTGCGGTTGCCCTCTCGTTGAACCCATTTCTTAGCCGGGGGGTAACCACGGGAATGAAAATATGGCGCTGCACCAATGACAAGAGGATATTTTGGATTGTTCTATACTACTGGATCAACCTGAGCCAGCTTCGCCCGCAGGAAACGTCTGACCGAACACTGACCCACCCGGCATGGGGTCAGAAGTTTAAAGAACGTCACTTGTCTCGACACGGGTAATGTGAAATTGTTCTACCCCCACTTCGCTCCAAAAAAAAAAATACATTGAATAAAACCAAATCGGCGGAGAGATGTAAACAGCAGATGACGATGGCACGGTGCGGTTCAATGATACTGGACGTGTGAACTTTGGTTGAACTCTGAGATGTATTCCCTGACAGCCAGTGCAGTGGGGCAGGTTAGAGAGGCAGGCATCTGGAATGGGCACCCAAATACGCGGAAGGGGGAAAGTACGGTGGGGTGAATTGGTAGATTCGATTATTCCTTTTTTTTTTGTATAATATATATTTTTTTGCATCTCATTCCCAGAGTGACCGGAGATTGACCGCGTGGGGCTGAGTGGTTGTGTGGTGTGGGGGGAGTGCGGGGGGGGGGTGTAAGCAAGGAGGTGCTGCTGTGATCTGGGTGTTTGTGACACTGCAGCCCGGCAGAGTTTTGTCATGTTAAGTGCTACCGCACCAGTGGAGCCATGTTCTACCAATAGATTCTCTTTTCAGGGGAATCCAGTGTTTTGGATACTGGAGCCACAATAATTGCCATAGTGCTTTATTTCAACATGTCTTTTGCCGTATACCCATTATCAGAAAATATGGTCTGATCCCTCTTCTGTTTAGGGAATAAAAAAAACCTCTATTTGATTAATTTATGTCCTTCACCTTATGGTAGTAAGATGTACACAGTAATAGCTATGAAAACACAGACCGGTCTGGTTTTCATCAGAACTTTCCAGCTGTATTTGAAATATTAAAACATCGGCATCGTAATCTTTCAGCAGAAGCCTCTACACAGTTGCGTTCGGTTGAAACTATATAAAAACCTGTGAAAGTCAGTCCGTCCGTCCGTGTCTGTGGATGGGAAAGCACTCGGGTGTGTTTTAAATAATACATGTGTCACTCCAACGAGGTGTGAGATGTCCTCAGAGTAGGAGTGTGATGGCAGGCTGTCGGTGGGAAGAAGCATGAGGAAAAGTTGCATGATATAGGGGAAAGAAAGCAGAAACTGTGACGTCCCAAAGAAATGAGAACAGTAGAAACGTGTGAGTGGAATGTGAATTCATGGCACATTTGACCGGGGCTGTGTCACTCTGGAAAAGCCTTTTTGCTAAATTACTTAAAAGAGCTTTGCGTGAGTAACCAACAGGTTCAAATCCCGTAGCAGATCATTGTTAAACATGTTAAATTACGATTCGTTTTTCCACCAGATTTGATCCAGAAAGTTTCTGAAGCTTTGACTGAGTTACGTGTAAGTGTACAATAATAATAACATACAAAAACAACTGGCGGATGAATGACAATATTTTTTTTTCACTGTACTAACTTGATAGATTGGAGGGGCTTCTTGAAGGTGAGGATCAGGGGGGTGCTAGCTCTTTCGTTTGGTGGGTTTTAGGATGGAGAAGGAACTGGAACTCTGGGTTATTCCCACAAAAAAGTGGAGCCGGAACGTTGCTCTGGACAGCTCATGCCCAAGTCATGCACTGCGTGAACTGAAACCCCAAAGAGGCTTTTCACAAAACTCAATTAAAGACTGGTTGATATTCTGTTCTTAAAACCCTTTCTGTGTATTGTAACGCCTCACCTTGGGTTTCTATTGTGACATCCTCTGAGCTCAGGTGCTTTCATTTTAGTGGCTGTATGACACCATACCCCTGTTTTGAGTCTATTTTTACAGTGTGTTTTAGATGTCTTTGGATGGGACGAAAAGGTCATCTGACAAACAAAATTCAGATGTGTTTTTCTTATTTGTAGTTCTGTGTAATGCTCAGACTGGGTTTATATTTTTTAAATGTCCTCCCCTGGGGCGTTTTGACATTTGAACAGAACTTTAAACCCGTCACTCATATTATTTTTTTTACATTTCTAAATTAATGGTTGATCATGTCGACTCTTCATAGCCTGTGCAGCAGATTCCCAAGGCTGTATTCACCCAACACCAGGCATAGTTCAAAATGATTAGTGTTAGTTATTTATTTATAGTCCTTTAGCTGTGACTGAAGCACACAAAACATAAATTAAGCACTGAAGACTCAAACACAACTTTGAGCTCACAGCTTTTCGGATGGTTTCTCGTTGCGTTCTTTCAAATAGAGGGGCGCATTTTTCTAGCACTTCTCTTCCATCAAGCCTCCTGTTTATCGTCTCCCGGCATGCTTTGATGAGCACAGCCGTCACTCTTTACCTTTACACCACAACCGCCTAGCTCACATGGCTGTCCGGGTGGTGTACTTGATGGGTAGACCACATCTTTAACACAGTCAATAACACTTAATAAAAACATGACTGGGAGCGGTTATGGCATCCTCCATCACTCCTCCATCACCTCTCTAACCTCATCACTCCTCCATCACCACTTTAACCTCCATCACTCCTCCATCACCTCTCTAACCTCATCACTCCTCCATCACTCCTCCATCACCTCTCTAACCTCCATCACTCCTCCATCACCTCTCCAACCTCCATCACTCCTCCATCCCCTCTCTAACCTCCATCACTCCTCCATCACCTCTCCAACCTCCATCACTCCTCCATCCCCTCTCCAACCTCCATCACTCCTCCATCCCCTCTCCAACCTCCATCACTCCTCCATCACCTCTCCAACCTCCATCACTCCTCCATCCCCTCTCCAACCTCCATCACTCCTCCATCCCCTCTCCAACCTCCATCACTCCTCCATCACCTCTCTAACCTCCATCACTCCTCCATCCCCTCTTTAACCTCCATCACTCCTCCATCCCCTCTCTAACCTCCATCACTCCTCCATCACCTCTCTAACCTCCATCACTCCTCCATCCCCTCTTTAACCTCCATCACCTCTCTAACCTCCATCACTCCTCCATCACTCCTCCATCACCTCTCTCACCTCCAACCCCACCCTGCACCAACCTCCTCCTCTTCTGGGCCCCCACCCCGGGGATTACAGGGCCATCTGGGTCCCCGGTGGGGCTGATGGGGGCTCTGCTCAGCAAGGCCCTGCGATCGTTAACCCTGATTAACCTGATGTGTCGTTCAGTCGAGGAACAGTGTGAAAATCCACTGCAAGTCGTGACCCACTGCCCTGCCACTGAACCAGGGGGAATTGGGAAGGAGGAGGGAGGGAGTGGAGGGAAGAGAGAGGAGGTGTGTGTGTGTAAAGAGGGACATGGGAGGCGGGGTAAGGAGCCAGATAAATGCAGAGAGACGTGAAGAGTGGCAGCAGTACAAATGACAGACTCACAGAAACTTGTCTGACATTTTATTTAGTTTGATTGATCAAAAAGCTGAGGCAAATGTTAATTATCCTGAGTGGAAGTCACATCTGTTTGATTTTCTGGGAAGCTGTTGTGTGGATGTCGATCTCCGTTGCAGTCATGTCTGGACAGGATTACTGTCATGTTGCCAGTGAATCTGTAGTATTTAAGAAAACACTTATCAACTTCAGTAGAATGTGTAAACCAAGTAAGCCGCCATATGTTTAATGTTAGCGACTTGATTCCCATCATTTTTTAGCTTCGTTGTATTATTCAATTATAGCTGTTTTATTTCTCCTTTAATATTCCTTCATTCCTTTGGTATGTGATAGTTGGACATGAGCCGCTCGTTCTCCTTTGTACTGCTCTTGATTGCACCAAAACACCACCTGATCGACGAATATCAATGTTATCATGTTTATACAGGAACAATATTTGTTACGCATTTAACGTTCACTCAAAACGTTAATGTCAAGGAAGTTCAGATTTTAGGACTTCATATTTAGATGGTTCATTTCCGGCATCCAGTTGAACCCAGGTGATTTCAAGGTGTTGTGTGCAAAAATGTCACCTGCCAGAATACCCTAAAGATCAGAGCTATGAAGGGATGCATATCTGTAGGAAAACAATGTATGCTGTTGGTCATTTGGAAAGTTCTTGAAGATGCAGTCTGCGATGTTTGGCCACTGGTTGTACAATTGGTGCTGGGAATGTCATCAAAATACCATCAAAATACTACTCGCTTTCCAACTTCTAATTTAATGACTAACTGAGAAAGATAGCGATTGTGCTTATAGACCACACATATACATAACATTTCACAGTGTTAGCATGGTAGAAATTGTACAAACGCGTCCTTTAAGAATTCATGGGTACCAATGCTTTGGGTACAAATGAACATCCATATTCAAAACAAAGTGATATTGAGAATACACCAATCATGGCCAGCTGCTTTCTTGACCCCATAACTAATCAACGTTCGGACTTACTCTCTGTCCATCACAGGCTCCTCTCATCCCTCGTCTCATCCTGCTGAAACCATGTTAATCATCCCCATTGAAAAGAATCCATCTGGATTTGGTATCGGCTTGAAAATAGAGAAAGACAGGAAAAAAGAAAGGGTGTGAGAGACTGGAGAAAGAGGAGGCCCAGGGAGAGAGGTGGTAGTGGAGGGAGGTGGCCCAGGGGGAGAGGTGGTCGTGGAGGGAGGTGGCCCAGGGGGAGAGGTGGTAGTGGAGGGAGGTGGCCCAGGGGGAGAGGTGGTAGTGGAGGGAGGTGGCCCAGGAAGAGAGGTGGTAGTGGAGGGAGGTGGCCCAGGGAGAGAGGTGGTAGTAAAGGGAGGAGGCCCAGGGAGAGAGGTGGTAGTGGAGGGAGGGGGCCCAGGGGGAGAGGTGGTAGTGGAGGGAGGTGGCCCAGGAAGAGAGGTGGTAGTGGAGGGAGGTGGCCCAGGGGGAGAGGTGGTAGTGGAGGGAGGTGGCCCAGGGGGAGAGGTGGTAGTGGAGGGAGGTGGCCCAGGAAGAGAGGTGGTAGTGGAGGGAGGTGGCCCAGGGAGAGAGGTGGTAGTGGAGGGAGGGGGCCCAGGGGGTGAGGGCATGTGTGAGAAGAGGGCAGGAGGAGCTTGGTTACCATGGCAAATTGGTGACCCGGGATTAAGCAGTGCAGACAGTAGTCGTTTGATTTGATCAGGCAGTGCTGTGTTGTTAAATCACTCATTAAATCCAATTAGAAAGGGGTGCAGAGGAGAGGGCAGTTTAAACCGGTCCAAGCTGCTCCCGGTACAGATTGTGACCCCGCCGACCGATGCGGAAGCCTGCATGTTGCTGTGAACTCTTGAACTTGCTGCAGGATGGAGAGCCTCACAGGACACTCTCCCTCCCTCCCTCCCTCCCTCTCTCTCTCGTCCACGGTCCCCTCGAAGCCATGGCTGTTTCCTCTCGCTCCAGTCTCCTCCCCCTCCTCCCCTCTTTCGCTCTCTCTTCCTGTCTGTTGCCGGGGCAAAATATAGACGTGATGCACATGATGGACGCCGAAAACCCTGTTGCAACGAGGAGCGACAACGAGGAGCGCTCCCCCCGGGTTCGGCCACTCTGTCTTCATTGTCATGCCAATTAGTGTTTTGGTGCAGGAAAAGGGGAAAGCGGTAGATGGCAGTTTGGGATGCCGTCACACCGCAGAAAACCCGTCTGAGAAATCCCTGTCGCCACACACCATCGACACTTAACGCCGTTGCTTCAGAGGACATTTGCGGCGCCCACCTTCCCTAGTTTAGCGTGATTTGGTACAATTTGCTGATCCTTTACATGCTGTGCTTTTATTAATTTATTCTATCATCTATATGACTACCGTGAAGGATATCGTTATGATGGAGCACCTCACTTCATCACTCACTGGAGAAGCATTTGTATTAAACGTGCATGAGCAATAATATCCCATTTATCCCAGGGCCACATCAAAACCAGTCACTTCTGGCTGAGGCTACATGCAGTGCTTTCAAGTTGTAACATGAATAGTTGATGGTGAGTGTTGTCAAATGCAGCAGTCGAATGGTTCGGATCTGGGTCTAAATCCCAACGACGGTCAAGTGAGATCAGTTGGGGTAACCATCTTCCCAGAGGGAGTTATTTTGTCCACAATCAGCCACTGTAAACCGATTTTCATCTGAAATATCCCTTTTGTAAAAATTCTCCTGACATCAGAATGCTCCATTATGATTCTTATTCTTATTTTTTGGTATCATGCAATTCTAAAACATTTTGTTAATGCTAACAATTCTGTAATAAAACTGCTGCTGGAATGTATAACAGCTTGTGTAAGTGCAAAATAGCCCCGCAATCTAATTTAGCAGGATTTCATGAAACCAATTTATTTTAGTAGATGGTCAAAATTTCAGCAGATTTCTGCAATTCCCCACTTGTTTTCAAGTTTACTGGTGGATTCTTATTGTAAATTTTTTTTGGCTGTGGTACAGCACATCTGAGTCCACTAATCGACTCATCATCTCTTTCGTTAAGCATTTTAATAACAGACTATTATTTATTATTATATCTTGCAAACAATTGACCAACCTAGTGTATGAAATACACAACTCATTAAAGATGTGTCATCATTATGTTAGTGTCAGACAGAATCAGGAACATGCTATATACACATTCAACTCATTATTTATTAATTGGCCTGTTTTGTTTCTCATATAAAGTGGTCCCTAATGAATATCACTGCATACTTACGGTAAGTGTTCGGATCAAATTACCCGTCCATAATCATTTCATGACTTTTAAATGGGGTTGCTCATCACTGCAGTTGTGATAGAGAGAAAACGGTTACGGGCCCTCATTCTGGACCGATTTCAAGGTCTAAAAACCCCAATATACAACTCTGAAAAAAATTAAGAGACCACTGCACCTTTTTCTTTCTTTTCCAAAAAAGTCGAAAAGGAATGTTTTGAGTGTGGAACAGAAGCGTTAAAATTTGCAGTGGTCTCTTAATTTTAACCCTTCTGTTCCTCACTCAAAACCTACCTATTTGACTTTTTGGGAAAAGAAAGAAAAAGGTGCTGTGGTCTCTTAATCTTTTCTGAAGCTGTATGCTTAGGTCATCCCCAAGAGCCACTGGCACAAGAGAAAACTGTCCATTATACAATGTCCACTTGCTTTATGAAAGTAAAAATAGATTTACAATACTAATAAACCTGGGAACATACATATAAAGCTATTTATATACGAACTATATGTTTTATTAGCAATTTACAATCATGATTTAAAATTTAATTTACCAAGACCAATGGTGGTTTATTCACTTGATTAATTTATAATATGAAACTCAATTACCTGCTGTCATTATACTGGTAATTATATTTGTCACTGTGCATTTTGAGATAAAACCTCAACAACATATTACAAAAAATTCTGATAATATGAAAATGAAAGTCTTTTTTTTTGTTTTTATGTATTTTGGAATTGGACTTTGGGATAGTTAAACCTGAGGCCGTAATGTAAAATCATGTAAAATACCCCCTTGGTTCGCAATCATGAGATCACATTCTGTCATTGTGGATTTTAAATTTTTATTAGTTTGTACATTTGATCTCCCTGAAGTTATTAATGAAATAAAGCATTAAGTCAAATCTCTGTCTGTTGCACGTAACTAAAATCTGAAAGCAACAGTCTTGAATAATTCTGAGCATGTTTGCGTTATCAGACAGCTGTGGGCAAGATGTGGGAATGTCATCATCATAAACTTTTACACATAGCCATGCCAGTTGTCCACAACCCGCCGAATGCATGTTTTCAACCAATGTGGCTCATCTATTTCCCACAAATTATTGTTATGTTCTTATGAGGTTATTATTATTCATCTTGTTTTTTAAATAAGTAACAGTGGCTGTACAAATAAAAACACATTTTGTTCGTAAATGCATCACTTAAACGTGTCGATGGACAACAATGTAGTCTTGTTTAAAGAGGCCACCAACTAGTTTAAAAAAAAAACTGTTCCAAACAGCGCTTTCAGTTTGGCTGTAAAACCTGACAGGTTGTTGGACCATGCAAACAACATGGACTGGGCAGGGAGGCCATGCTAGGCTGTGGTAGCCGTTGGACAGTTCTGAGGTGGGAGATGACGTACGAGGAGGAAGAGTAACTGCTGTCTGACTACGCATGAAGCTAAACCATAAATTATAACCATGTCGCTGAACAAGTGTAATATACCATGTGGTATTTGACATTGAGAAAAGACAGTTAACCTAAATTGCTCTGAGGTCGTCGCTGTAATTAGTATGTGTTTTTAGCATACTTATCTGGTAAAATAACTGGAAAATAAAATATAAATACATTTAATTTCTGCATGTGCCCTATTCACTGGGGTAGACGAAAATACTAGCGGTAGCCAGGCATCACTATTTTTTTTTTCTAAATATAAAAGTTTATTAAATTAACAAACAAAATCTTGCCCACCTCAGTGGTACAGTACCGATTGCCATCAAACTGTATTTTTGTTAAAAAAAAATCTGGAGCTTTATTTGACAGAAATGTGTGGACCAGTGGGCTGGACACAAACCCCCAGTAATGTGTACGTGTGTTCTGGAGGCAGTTGCCAAGACCCCTGGAAAAACACCATCAAACACTGTATTAATGTTCATTATTTTTATATTTTCCATTATAGTACTTGTGCGTCTATTTCAATATTACATTTATTTTGAGTCATGATGCAGAGAGTCAGCCTTTTTAATTATTGTGTGGAGAATACTACTTCCTTCAAGGGTTAGTATTTTAATCAAAAAGTTGTCCATACCTTTTTGTAGCAGTATTCATTTCACCAAACATCAGTTGTGTCCAGGTCAAATATTGTGACCCTGAACGTCAGATTTTGTGATAGTTACATACCACTACCGCTATCCATGGAGGTGAATATCATATCAGAGCCACTCTATTTTAAATGTCTCTAACTCCCTGTGCGTCTCCCTCAACACCACATCTAAGTAATGAGGATTGCTAACCTCTGAACCAGGCCAATATAGACTATGACACAAGGGAGTCGTATTGCTTGCCCCCCTCTCTCTATGTGGAAGGTTACGCTAATTGAATCCCACAGCAAGGCACTAACTTCTTCCCGCCACAAGGCCAGAGGCCTCGTATTGCCGGCTGTCTCGATCATTTTCAGATGAGAAAAGAATGTTGAGGATGAGTGTCGATGTGTTTCGGAGTAGTTATCATTATAAATCAGTCAGATAATGACAAGCTGGGTTGGGGGGGGCAGCTCCGACACCACAGACGCTCTATTAAAACACAGGACACCATCCGGCATTCCTGGTCCTTTTTGGTACTTCACCGCAAAGCAGCAACCTCTCACAGTTGAACAGGAAGTGGATTTTCCATCGCCATCGTTATTTCCTTCAGAAGACGTTAGCGCTAACGCAGAAGTCGCGGATGTTGTTGTGAGCTTGGCTCAGTTGTGTGGCTAACTCCCATGTTAACGACTGAACAGGAGATTGGAAGTGTGAAGGATTCTGAGATGTTTGAACTAGAACAGCCACTCTACCATCTGGAACGCCCAGTGTCCTAGTTCTGTGATTTTTACTCTAGTCTCACGGTCCCCTCTGGGAGAATGTCATGGAGTACTGGCTTTTAAGTTATCATCCACGAGGGTGCTGCATGTGGCCGGCAAAATGTGTTTTGTCTAATTAAAAAAGAACAGTGTTTTGAAGCATCTGCAATGTCATATTTTGTTTTCTGTTTAGTGTACGTTTTGGGCAGCAATGCACACTGTTTATGATAGAAATTGGCTTGTATCTATTTCACTGGTAGCATTTTATGTGCCTTTATGCTGCAAAATCTTTCATGTAATCATAACTGTGAACCGCCGTGGCGTTGATAGAAAGTATACCCTGGCACTGATAGCATCATGTTCCCTGGGCTTCAGTGAACACTCTGGTCCTCACTGTGTCCCTCCCCCTTCTCTCTCACTCTCTATATATAGCTGTAGCTCTCCCCCCTCTCCCTCACGCCCTCACTTTCTCTCCCTCTTGTATATCTCGTCTGCTCCTTTGACTGATAGTCCCGTCAGATGAGATGATACGTGACATTTCACAGACAAACACCTTCGAGCACTTAGGCACACTGAAAAAGGACTGGTTCGGGGATTTGTTCGACTTGAGGTCAAATAAACACACGGAACCGGCGGAACATTCGCTTCGATGTTCTTTGGATCTGGTGCACTTGGATCTTGACCTCCCTAGTTGGATGTTGTTACGAACCTCTCTGGATGGTACAGAGACCCCGTAACATAAAACTCATGCAAAGTGGTGTAGTGTACAGCAAGAACAAACGACACAGACAACCAAAGCTACCGTCAAACATAAAATGTTTATTATGAACACACGGTAAAGGGGTTAGGGAAAAGGGGCTGAGCTGGACCCAAGAAATGAAATAGTATAGTCAAACACCCCTAAACTGAACTTGCCTGCCTCAAGAACTGCTTAGCTAACTACTAACCAATACAAAAATACAGTGGGTGGTCCACTCAGGTTTAACTATTGTTTTTATTGTTGCCACGTCAATTCCCAGTGAAGCCAAAGGCACGCATATTGGTAAACAAGAAACCAAGCAAGTCTAGTTCAGCCGGTCCGCAATAGAAAGTGTCGCTCATTTTTGCCCTCCCAGGATTCAAACCCAGGCCGCCCACGTGAGAGGCTGTATCTTTAACCACTACGCCACATCACACCATGTTTGAATATTTTGTTAGACACCATTAAGCATTGTGTTAAACTGAGTAACGTTTCTTATTAAGTTTACCTCCACCACAAATAGCATCTATGAACTGTATGGCTTTTGCCATTGGCTGTTTTAACAGCTTATTAGCCATTTGTGAATGACATTGATACAATAACTATCAATATAGGTGACGATAACAGACTTTTTCATCAAGTGATGACGAGAGAATCGTGTAGGCAGCAAAGTGTTTGTCTGTCCTGAACAAATCCCAATATACACCAGAACTGTTTTATTTTAGACTTCCTATTATGTAGATACACAGGGTTGTAGCAAGCAAAGCTTTCGTCTGTCCTGAAAAAGCTGAACGCATAATGTGTTTTGAATATGACAGGAGGGGAACGCAGGACCTCTTGTTCTGTAGTCTGCATCTCTAACCACTACGCTATTTAACAAGGGCTGGTGGGTGGGTGGGTGGGTGTCTTGTCAGGCAAAACGTTAATATAGTAATACATGCACTCTTAGGCACACACCCAGACAAACATGAACACTGAAAAACAACAACTTTTTTCCTCATTTAATCCTCTGCAGTTGTCGTTGATAGAACACAACTGCTTTGTCGCAATAAGTAACATTTGAATTGTTTTGATATGAATTCTACTCTTTCCACCAACAGTGAATTATTTACATGCTTGGTGATTTACAAACCTTGATCCTGACCCTGAAGACACCCTGAGTGATTGACAAAACATTTAATAGCAATTATTTACAAAAAAAACTATGTTCTGATACCAGAACTGTTTATACTTAGGTGCAGAAAAGCTATAATGATTATTATTTGTTGCATTTGTTTTTTCATAGGTGTGGCAACAGAAAAAGCTGCCGAGTTCTGTCACAAATAATAAGATCACATAGTTTGGAATTTTCATTTAATAATTGATATGTAAAACAATAAATTATGACGGTGTAATCCATTTGTCATTAGAAAGACTGCATTTTAAGTTTTTGCATTGTTTTAACTCAGTAAATCTATATTTGTTTTGACGTGTCTATATCTCCAGAAATAATCCAGAAAATATGCCAAGTTGAAGCTCTGGTTTTATTTTTACACATTCTGGCTTTAATTTGTGTGATACATTGTGCATAATAATGAACGCTGTGTAACCTTTTGTAGGCTGCCATCGCTCAGAAGCTACATCAAAAGCCAAATCAGACAGATATTCTTTCATGGTTCTCTGAGGTCACAAGAGATTTTACTAGCCACTGTGTTTCAGTTTCTTGTCGCTGCGTGCTTCTTATTTTTATTTTGGGTAATTGCATGAGCACTTTTTGACAACTGCTGATGTGAAAAGGGATTTTTAATTAAAATTTGATTGATAGGTAAAGTAAAATGATTGGCAATAATAATTATTTTCGCAGCTCTAGTGATTGTGACGAAATCCTAAGAGCATTGGACACCAATACTAATGTTACAACCCTACAACAAAACCGACAAATAAAAGGCTCATTGAATTTTCCTTCACCAATTGCATCAACATTTGAACACCAACTTAACACTTTGACACTTTTTCAATGCTTCAATGTGTCACATTGTTTAGATTGTGAACACCAGAACATGTTAATTTGCACTTTTAAACACATATTTAAAAACACAATGTTCAAATTCTAAAAAAAACTAATACTGGCCGGAATTCTTAACAGCGTAAATCCATACTCATATATTTCTTAAATGAATTAGCTGTATCCACCCATGAATTTAATACAAAGAGACATGGTTGTTGCATTCAATACCATTCTTTACTGAAGTATTCACCAAGTGTTTACTCTAAGTGAAAATGTTTCAGTGAAACCCTTAATTGTCACAAATGATGTTTTAATTATGGCTATAGATTACGAAAAACTGTCTCAGGGCACAACAGTATGCTGATTTGTGAATTAATTTAGTAGTTCCCTTTGGAACCAGGATTGAATTACAAAATAAAGTTTTTCTGATTATACAATAATCTCCATGATAAAGCTCAGCATCATGTATAATCTTGCATCATAAATGCTGGCCTTTGAGATGAGGACACTAATTTCCCATAGCTGAACGCCTCACGTTTAAGACGTAAACATTCACGTTTAAGGGTTTACAGTGTAGGTTAGCAGTGTAACTAGCGCTTTCCAGCTGCACTGACCATCGCTGAGGAGCAAGTGGTCAAAACTGCTCTTCTGCATGCAATGGGCATCCCCCTGAGGAATGAGGCATCCTACAGAGGCCTATTTAAAAGCAATCCTATCGTAGGGCCACTGTGGGCTAAACAAGGGATCGGACCTCATTAAGCACAGCATAGTCTCAAAACCCCAGCCTGTTATTGTGTGAAGTTGCTATTATGGGAACTTGAAAAGCCGTGACCCACATTTTTAAGCAGCGGTGGCATCATATGCCTTCATGCAACGGAGCACGTTCTGAACCTCCCTAGCTCGGTACTCGGCCCTCCTCCCAGCACAAACACTGCTCCAGGTCGTTGTGTCTGTCATGTATGTGAAAACAATGATAAACACTGACAAATAGGCTAGCCCGTTCTCCGGTTCTCCAGAGCATGAATAATCCTCAGGAAGCTGCAATGGAAGGATGAGTGGGAGATGAGTGGGAGGGCGACAGAGACAAAGAGAACTGCAATGGCGTTTCTCATCAGGTCAAATGCAAACAATGTGCGGTTTGTCATTGGTGTTCGGTAATATTGATTGATTGTACTGCACTTTGCTGAAAATGTCAGTAAACTTTGAACACTCCCTGGCAATCTTGCAAATAAAATTACGTAAGGTGTAGATGTTTTTTGGTGAAAAAACGACTGTTTAAAAAATGTAACCCCTTCCCTGTGTTTTGTACTAAATTATTACATAAACATAAATATTACTTATTCTTGGAAAGATAATTCCAAAATATTCAAATGCGGTGCTATGTAATGGATTGTAATGTGCTGGTACATCATTTTCAGGTACAGAGAAGGGACCATTTTACTGAAAGGTCCCTTCCACCAATAGAATTATGTAGTCTGTCTGTTCAACTAAAACACAGAATTTAAAATCTAGAAATGTCTAAGTCTTTTCATCATGTAGAACCATTTTTGAAAGGCAGTTGGAATTTTCAGAATTTGGTCACTTATGCTGTACTCCCATCTAGCACTTTAACTATGTCTGAAACATTCATTGAATGTGTAAATTAAATTCATAAATATTTAGCCATGCTAGGAAAGGCCTGTATGAATATTTTAATCATCTGTTCACACATGAAAGCTACAGCCACCCACAGGACTTTGATTTGCCACACTGGGTCATTTGATAATTTTGTGTGTTATAAAAATAAAGAAAATATTTATTTAAGGTGAATGCTCTTTATGAAGGTAACCTTTAATATTGTTTTATATTTTCCATGCTTAAATTTCGCAGTTGCTTCCATGACTTAATAAATAATATAAAAGTAGATACTAATCACTCTATTAAATGTGAATCTTGTAAATAAATAATAACTGTAAAAATACATATTTCATAAGAAAAATACTATATATTGGTTATGTCTGTATATATTGATATGTATGTATACATATTTAGTCTTACATATATTTTTACGCATTTTGTTAATATTAGTTGAATTTAGGATTATTTTTAAAATGACAAGCATATGAAAAAAACATGTAAGAAATGCTTCATATTACAGTTAGTCAGATGATAAAATAATAATAATAAACCTCAGGTATTTAAAGCAGGTTTTGTTATCTTAAATTTTTTTTTGATCAAAGCTGTATTTTCTGTCTAAAATATAATGCATTCAGACAATAACTCTATTTTTTTAAATCATAATTTCAGCTGCTTGTAAAATCAAAGGAAATTTTAATTTAAAGAATTTAAAACATTTTATTTTCTAAATATTGTCCTTTTTATTTAAAATGATGGGTTTGTTGTGTATCATTAAAACCCCAAAATGTAATAATTGCCTTTGGAGACCTCTATATTACGGTTTATTTTGTATTCTGTGTTTTGATTCACTTATTAAAATTACTGACAAAAGCGCATAAGCACATAAGTGTCCATTTTGTTATTTTTGTTATTATTGTTTTTAATATTATCTGTATTTAAACAAGATTAAGCACATACATTCTTATTCTTATTATTATTGGTTATGATAATTTAAACAACAAGTCAGAGAAATTAGGATAGGGCCTGGACAATACTTACCATCATAGGTAATTTCCCCCCAAGTATGTTATTCGGTAAATTCATTCACCACATACCGTAAAACCAACAGTTAAACACAACACTAAATGACAGTAAATCGGGACCAGCTAGCTTCTTTCATCTAATGCCAAAGGTTATAGGTCCCCAATGTCTGGACTGGGGGCTTGAGAAACCTAAGCAGCTTTTTATCGTTAATGACTTCTCCCTTTGTCTCCTTCTGCGAATTTTCACACTGAACTAAGCTCTGACTGACTGGCCAATGCCTGGCCTTGTTTCCACTGATGTCCTACTGTAGAAAGAAGGTCTTCCAACCAGAGGGCCCTCAATTTTTTGCTAAGGAATTAAAATCCCAAAGTTCTAGGGCAGAAATCTACTGGGTAATCTCGTCACAGTATTCAGAGTTGGCACCTCAGACATTTACGCATGCTGTTACTATTGTTATATGCATTTACAGACCCCACAGCTACACCCTTGATTAAAAAGTAAATCAAGGGCTAATGATTTTAAACAAATGTTTAGTATAAAATAGTCATCCGGGGCTGGGAAATATAATTACTTTGAAAAAGTTGGTAAATATCTGGAAGAAACCAAATCAATGTTGTTATCAGTTAGCAAAGTCAGTCAAAAAAATTGCTAGAAATGTTAAAGGTAGCTTACTCAAAAATCTGTGGTCTGTTTAACTCCCCTCAGTCTTAGCTAGCTAGATACATAGCTGATGTTACACTGCATCTGAAGTCAATCCGGAGACAAGGTTTTCAAACAAATCATTTTTCTTTTAAAAATGGTTGCATGTTTTCAAATCAATGTGATGCAATTTAGATAATATGATGGAAACAGTCCTGAAATGAATTCAAAATGAATATATCTTGTTTAGATGTATGTATGTATCATTCCAACTTCATAATAATAATATGTGTACTGTATGTATTATACACATGTGAATTACCAACTTACACATCTCTGTGCGATCCTTGATGTACTCTTACTGCTCATATCCCTTGATCTCACTCTCTCAATACTTAGTGTCCTGTACATTTTGTGTGTTGTGTCCCTAAATGTTGTTCATGAATAACAGCAACATTACACTAAGTACATTTCTGGGTTTGTGTAAATGCACTTTAGAAATGAATGTGTCGATGATTCCCACTGTTCCTGGGACACCCGCATGGAAAATGGGGTAAGAGCCAGGGGAACGGGCGCTTACAGACAGTGAATATCTTTTCTTGTTTATAGGAGACAACTTAAATGCCCAAAGAAGCTGTATTTTTGTTCAACATATTTCTCAGACTTCGTATTATCAGTAGTGGGCATACAGAGGATTATAAAAAATCATAATAATGTACATAATATGTAATAATATGGGCTAATATTATATATGATATTTAACATCCCGCTTCTATCTAGTCATGGATGTTTATGTGTGGTTGGTCGCAGGAACTGAACCCTGAGGCCTGCTGTTGCAGATGCCATGCAGTACCAAGAAATACATTCTCAGTAAAGACTTTGTCAAATACTCTGTGTAGTCAAATATTCTGACTGGTCAAATACTCTGTGTAGTCAAATACTCTGACTACTCAAATGCTCTGTGTAGTCAAATACTCTGTGTAGTCAAATACTCTGACTAGTCAAATACTCTGTGTAGTCAAATACTCTGTGTAGTCAAATACTCTGACTACTCAAATGCTCTGTGTAGTCAAATACTCTGTGTAGTCAAATACTCTGACTAGTCAAATACTCTGACTAGTCAAATACTCTGTGTAGTCAAATACTCTGACTAGTCAAATACTCTGACTAGTCAAATACTCTGACTAGTCAAATACTCTGTGTAATCAAATACTCTGACTGGTCAAATACTCTGACTAGTCAAATACTCTGTGTAGTCAAATATGCTGTGTAGTTAAATAATCTGACTGGTCAAATACTTTGGGTAGTCAAATACTCTGGCTGAGAGGGTATGTGCATGTGTATGTGTGTGTGTGTGTGTGTGTATGTCTTTGACAGACTGGTTACTGGACCATGACAGCGGTCCAGCCAATCAATATTCCCTGTCTGGTGTGTTGACCATCCAGGTCTTTTGAGCTCTGTTGACCCTATTGCCTCTGGAATACCTCTACAGCGATGGACAAACTGGCCCAGACAACCTTTTTGTTGTTCATGTTCCGCAGCAGGCAAGCATTACCAATGGAGATCCTAAGCAATGTCAAGGCCTAAGAAATAACTCAGCTGAGCTGAACCTTGCCAAACCAAGCTGTGCTAGGCTGGTTACAGAGCCGCTGTAGGTTCTGTAATCATGCTAAAAATGACAATGTGAATAGACAGGATTGGAACCAGTCCAGTTGGGCTTTGATCAGCGCCATTGTGTGAAAAAGGATAATGCACCCAGTTAACAGTTAAGGGTAAATGCACCCAGTTTTACAGTAAAGGGATAATGCATGCAGCTAACAGTAAAGGCATAATACACCCAGTTACCAGCAAAAGGATAATGCACCCAGTTAATAGTAAAGGGAAAACTCACCCAATTAAATGTAAAGGGATAATGCATCCAATTAACAATAAAGGTGCTATGATGTCGTGATGTTTAAATCTTGCTTTGACTCGCCATTGTGCCCTTAGCCAACCCTGCCAGCTTTCAAATGCAGGACTTCACATTTCTTGTTAGCAATATCTCCATGTCCTGACTGTGTAATGTTGTTCTGAAATTACACTTGGAATACACTCCCATGACCCCAGCTAGGCTGACTAAGACATGCCGCCCAATCAACTGGGTCTGTGGCCAAAGTCTTTACTCATCGCCTTGAACGTGTTGTTGTTAGCACAGTAGTGACACTATAAATAAATACGTCTTATGACCAACTCGCAATCAAAACAAATCTCAAGTGCATCTTTATTCTCAGTCATCACAACAGAGATGCTTAACTGCCAACACCGTTGAAGGCAAGCCTCGGCACTCCATCGAGTTCTGTAACATTCTGCCTATTACGAGAAACAAAAGAGTTTGGAATGAGAAGTGACATGACATCCAACGCAGGTACCCATGTGTTCCACTAGGGAGCAGTGTCTCCCCGGTTTAAGAGGCTAGGTGGCCATCTGTGTGTGGCTGCTGTTAAACAATGAGAAAGAGTGAGACAGAGAGAGAAAGAGAGGGAGAAAGAGAGAAAGAAGGAGAGAGAATATGACAGAGAAAGAGAGAGCGAGCGAAAGAGAGAGATATGACCCTTTGATGAACTTAAAATCCTGCCGATCCCAGCAGGACTGTCTTCTTTCTATAACGGTTGTTTTTCCAAATAGATACAGTGAGTTAAATGTCGGTCTGACTCCACAAAGGCATGTGGGGCTGTTGAAACCCCAATGGTGGGGGCCAATGGGTAAGGTCTGGAAGTCAGTACTATAATATCAATAGACCAAACTAAAACCAAAAATTCTATTTTACCATATACCATATATGGTATCCTACACTGACCTACTATATATCATGCAATGTATCATACATTATCATACATTACCCTACCCCATATCATACACTATCCTACACTACATAATCCCAGATCTTATTCTATATCCTACACTACCTCATCCCATATTCTATTCTATATCCCACACTATCCTGCGCTACCTTATCCCAGATCTTATTCTATTTCCTACACTATCCTACCCTACTTTAACCCAAATCCAATTCATTGTACTACACTACACTTTGCTGCTCTTTATACTATCTTATATCCTATTCTGTCCTGTCAGGGGCATTAAACCCAGAACCCTCTATGTGTAACCCTGCCAACACCCAGGCCAGTCAGGATGGTGGGCTGTGGCGAATGAGCTGGAGAGTGCAACGTTTTCCTTGCAGATTCGATTAGAAGTATTTAAACCTCTGCTGCCAGATCTCTTCTCCAAACAATCCCCTGGCCAGCTCTCCTGCTTCACTTTCTGGATTTTCTCTCCCTCCCTTTTCCCTTCTTCCCCCTCCTCCTCATCCCTCTCTTTTTCAGTTCCTAACACAAGCCAGGACTTGGACGCACATGATTAGGCGCTGGCTAATTGGGTTCAGATTCGCAGGCTTGGACCGAGAATTGTAGAGGATGTCTGAGCCAAGCATGCGCACACACACCCATGCACACACACACAAACACTCACACACACAAACACACACAAACACTCACACACACACACACAAACACTCACACACTCGCGCACACATACACTCTCTCACACACATCTGCAAGTCTCACAACTTGGGCCTTTTTCCCCTCCCTACCAATCATTAGTCCTCCTTTGACTCGCTCTTCGGCTGCCTGGTCCAGTCAAACTCGGCCCATCGGGTTTCATGGTTCTGCCGACATGTGATCAGAGGCCCGTCCGCGCTGACACCCTTCATGGTTTGTTAGCACCCTGACAGGGAGAGATGACGCCTAGGTCACAGAGAACACAAACACCTTGTTGTGTGTGTGTGTGTGTTGGGTGGTAGATGGAACGAACACACACTTGTCACAGCTAATACATCCCGCCAGCACACTGAATGTTTAAATTTCTTAGATTTTTTTTTTAAGAGGGGGAGTTTTTTTTTTCGAGGGGGAGGTTTTTCGATTAGCTTGGAGACACCTCTGGGTTTGTATTGGCACGGCATGCCTAGGCATTTCTTATCACCACAACGATATCTGCCGGATCAGAAGAAGGCAACGTCGTGGTTGTGCGATCATCAGGGTGGAGTGACGGAAGGTTGGGGTGAAAAGAAGAAATAAAGTGAGGAACACCTGCGCCCCCCCCCACCCCCCGCCCCTCCCCAAAGGTACAGCTAAGTGCACTCTCCCTCTAGCCACCGCCGTCAGATAACAAACAATATGAAACAGAACATTTGATTTGAGGAGGAAATGGATCCGGCTCTTTTCGCGTGTTAGCGGGGCAAGGGGAAAACATTACAGCCTCTCAAGCCGATCAACATTTCCATTTGATTCGGAGGATAAGCACCAACCTTCAACTTCTTTAATTAATCCCTGATGAATGTAGTCACAGGGCCTTCGGCGGCGTTCTGTAGAAATACAATCTTGTGACTGTTGGCTAGCTAAACCCCCGCCGGCCCACAGCGCTCCCTCACCAGGCCGAGGTCCCCGGTTTCCCCCGGCCACTTGGATGCGTCCAGTCCTGGCCAAACACAACAGCCAGGCGTGTCCAGACCGGTCCGGAGAAACCGGAAGACAAAAGGCTGATCCCCTGTCGCCTTGTTCTCCTGCTGGGCACATCAGTTCGAATTAAAACAAAGCCACGGCTGGAAGCGGGCAGCTTGGAGAGCTACAGCAGCCTCGCAAGGTTCTGTCCCTGGGGTGAGGTGGGGGCTGCTTTGGCGATGGGTAGTGGCTGTGGGTGGACCATAGATGGGCAGTATAAAAAGAAAAAACATATCTCATTACTATTTGTACATATGTCATTTAGTACTTTGTATTTTGCTGACCCAAACAATAACATATATATATATATATATATATATATATATATATTACATTTTATAAAAATTCAGAGGCCTGTATTTATAATACATTTTCAGCATCTTTTACTCTAGCTCTTATAATAGCTACATCTTTTATATATTATAAAACGTAATATAGGGCCTATTTCCCATTTGGTGTTTAAATGTCTTCCCCTTTCATTTACAGCTGCACAGAACCAAGAAAAATAAGTAACCCTTAGAGATATGATTGTTTTATTCTGCTAAGGCTTTGCTGAACCCTGACTCATCGTACAATACACAAATAGATGACGTCAAAGCAGGCCAACGCAACCTATCATTTATTATTATTTTGTTCTAATTTGACAGGTACTTTCTGTATTTTTATCCTTGACATTTGTTCACAAAAGTATTTATTTTTCTATGTTTACTCTTTACATGCAGACTTTATGCTATCATTTAAGGAGACACATTTTAAGAAAAGTTTTCCCATCTCTCTCGTCGGCACGTTTTATTATCTCCAAAGTATCAAAACTAACTGAACTCTATTTAAATACTTGGCACTAGTACGTTGCATGTTTCTGAATCATGCACAGGTCTTCAAAGTTCTCTGTTTTGTATTTGTAACAAGATAGCATCTTGTTTGTCCATCTTAGGCTCGGCAGAGATGTGATGATAGCCGGCTCCGGCTAAAGACTTTAATCCTGCGTAGACACCAATAAAAGGAAGAATGGGAGAGTCCACCACCCTGAGAAGCTAAAAAAACAAGGAATCGGCTCAACCTCAAACCCCCCCCCAATCCATCACAGTATGGAATCATTGAACCTTCTGGAACAAGTGACGGTGACTGGCTCCCTCATTGGCTCTGGTTCCAGTTCAAAGATCCAATCGGATCTGCAGAAGGAACAGATGGTGTCTTATCACGCGCCGGGAACAGGCCAAGTTGCAGCATGCATTCCTAGACGTGTCGGTAATGCTTGTGTCATTAACTAATGCTGATTACGTTAAACTCCACGCTGAACTAACGTTGGCGCTCTTTGATTATTCCATGCAGGACTACTGCTAGTAAGGTGAGGTGCTGAAAAGTGATCCCGGGCCATTGATCTGTGGGTTAACGCAGAACACAATCAGTGTCTCGTGATATTATAAGTTACCAGTTCTGAGGAAAAGTCCTCAGCTCCCACCTGCACTCCATCTCGGTTCTCAGTTCTACAAGACTCCAGAGGAAGCCATGCAGGAAAGATGATTACTGCCCCCCCCCCCCCACTCCAGTCCCACCTACCCTCCATCTCGGTTCAACACGACTCCAGAGGAAGCCTGCAGGAAAGATGATTACTGGACCCCCCCCACTCCAGTCCCACTGTTCCAAAAAATGTATCTGGCAGTCGGGGGGCAGGTGGGCAGTAAAGAAATGAATTGGACTACGCTCACCACATCAAGCCGCCTCAAAACTGTAAAGTAAATAACTGCAATGTGCTACACTGAACACTCTGCTCACCTGCCTCTACTGTAGCTCCACTATGCTGAGACATGCATACCCATGTGTGTTATACAGTCACCACTCATGTCCCATTATCTTATATGCTCATTGCACATCTGGAAATGCATGTCGACTTTGTGTAGATTGTGTGTATTGAGTTCCTACATCTTCAAACCATAGAAGACAATGGTTTACGCTCAGAGTGGTGTACATACCCAGTGTTTTACATTCAGAGTGGTGTACATACCCAGTGTTTTACATTTAGAGTGGTGTACACACCCTGTGTTTTACATTTAGAGTGGTGTACATACCCAGTGTTTTACATTCAGAGTGGTGTACATACCCAGTGTTTAACATTCAGAGTGGTGTACATACCCCGTGTTTTACATTCAGAGCGGTGTACATACCCATTGTTTTACATTCAGAGCGGTGTACATACCGAGTGTTTTACATTCAGAGCGGTGTACATACCCAGTGTTTTACATTCAGAGCGGTGTACATACCAAATGTTTTACATTCAGAGTGGTGTACATACACAGTGTTTTACATTCAGTGCGGGGTACATAGCCAGTGTTGTATGTTCAGAGTGGTGTGAATATCCAGTGTTTTACATTCAGAGCAGTGTACATACCCAGTGTTTTACATTCAGACCGGGGTACATACCCAGTGTTTTACATTCAGAGCAGTGTACATAACCAGTGTTTTACATTCAGTGCGGGGTACATACCCAGTGTTTTACATTCAGACAGGGGTACATACCCAGCGTTTTACATTCAGTGCGGGGTACATACCCAGTGTTTTACATTCAGACCGGGGTACATACCCAGCATTTTACATTCAGTGCGGGGTACATACCCAGTGTTTTACATTCAGACCGGGGTACATACCCAGCGTTTTACATTCAGTGCGGGGTACATACCTCAGGCATCTGGGATCTCACCCCAATCAACATTGTCGCTCACCTGACTAATGTAGATCGATCTTAGAGCTGGAGACCTACTAGATTTGTAAGCTTTTTGTTCAGTTTTTTCCCGTGTTTATGTGTGTGTGTGTGTGTGTGTGTGATTGTGTAACATTTACTCAGCAACCAACTCCTCACCTGACTGGCTCAGGAACTTATGCTCCCTTGGCTTTTGACAGGGACCCAAAATATTTGTTAGCCGCCTTTTAATATAGCGCACTATTATTCTTTACATGTTATTAAATGCTGTCACTCAGGGGCATACCAAGAATAGTTGGTTAAGAGCCTAGGCCAGGAAAACTTCCAGAGGCCTGAATGACGGATCTGTTCGACTCCATTAAATGTCTGTGCTGTGAATAGAATAGGAGTGAGAGAGAGAGAGAGAGAGAGAGAAGGAGAGAGAGAGAGAGAGAGAGAGAGGGAGAGGGAGGGAGAGAGAGGGGGGGGAGAGGGAGGGAGAGAGAGAGAGAGAGAGAAAAAGAGAGAGGGAGAGGGAGGGAGATGGGTAGGGAGAGAGAGAGAGAGGGGCAAGGAAGTGTGGGACATGGATGGGGTAGATAGAGAGAGAGAGAGAGGGAGTGGGAGAGGGAAAAAGGGAGAGTAGAGGGGTAGAGAAAGGGGAGAGCGGAAGAGGGAAAAAGGGAGAGAAAGAGAGAAGTAGAGGGAGAGAGGGGGAGGGAGAGAGGGGAGAGAGAGGGGGGAGGCTGAAGGCTGCTGGACTGAGGCCAAGTGCTCCACGACGGGGGTGAGAAGTTCACACAGGGGTACAGCGGGGGGTTCAAACTGATGGACAAATGGACACACACACAAACACACACACACACACACACACACACAGTGGGTGGTGAGGAAAGCAACTGGGTGAACAGGAGTAGGAATGGATGCAGAATTGTGTGTTTGTGTGTGGGTGTGTGTTTGTGTGTGTGGGTGGGTGTGCAGGTTCACATGTACATGTGTGGAAGTGCTTTAGTAACTGACACATCGTCTCAATGCCCCCCGATGCGTCGGGGGGGCGATTACCACGAGAGAAGTGGAATGTTTTGACATGGAATACCCCTAGTGAAAGACACAGGTCGCGATAAGATTTCCCAGTTCTTAGCTGGGTTGTGGACTGTGAAGGGGGGTGTTATCCTATTGGCTACAGACCCACAAAGATACAGTGAGAGGTGACAGCCAGAGGCTGATGGGAAAATGAGACCCAGATCCTGGAGCGGTCACACACCAGTGATGTCAGAGTGTGACCTGACACCAAGATCACCTGGCTGGAGACAGAGTGGATTATGGGAGATTAAGTGGAACTCTGTGTGACTTGGCAGCAGTGGACTTCTAGTGCCACTGGGGGTCCTGTTGTTGCCCCGTGTCAGATCTGTTGCCAAGACACACACACACATTTTCTGAATGGACACGCACACACACACACCCAGTGCAAACCCAAACATAGATTGAATGGACACACACAAACGCATGCTGATAATGTGAAAGAAATGCACACACACACACACACACACACACACACACACACCTCCCAACAGTAGCTACTGTAACAATAGTATGGCTTAATGTATAGAAACCGGAGCCTATATGGATTGACATTGGCCACTGTAGGTCTCACACACACACTGTTGGCATTCACAGGCCCGGCCAGGACATGTGTGATTATGTCTTTAGTCAACGACTGACCACAGTCGTGTTGGTATGCGATAATGAAGAGCATGCACCTTCACATCAAAGTGGACATCCTTTATTTAGGCTAGGTCTATTTTGTGTCGGCTATCAGTGAGTGGCAGCTAATGTTCTCGCTAATCAAGCTAATGTAAACGGACATATATGCTATTAGGAGCTAGTGGGATTTGTTTATGTCTGCAGTGATGTGTCTGGAAGGTCTTTGTCATCGTGTTAAATAATTATATTGGCTACGGTGACTCTCCTGAATGGAATTTCTTTTACACTGATCTTTACTCCTGACTCTATGTACAGCATCTATAAAGCTATATATTGTATATCTACATACAGTTTCTCTTGCTCTTTGTCTGTACAGAAAATACAGACAGGTGACAAATTATAGAAAAAGCCAACATGTAGTGTTTCAGTTAAGTGTGTGGTCACAAGCCATTAGAGCATCTTCAAAGTGTCTTGTCATAGATTCTATGAGTCTCTGGAACTATACTGGAGGACTCTGGAATTCTGCTGGAGGACTCTGGAATTCTACTGGAGGACTAAGGAACTCTACTGGAGGATTCGGAAACTCTACTGGAGGATTCTGGAACTCTACTGGAGGGATGGTTCACTGTATTTATCAAATTCACCCAATAACACAGCATCATTCTGAACAATAAAATGTATATGACATGGCACATGACATATATGTAGTGAGAATTAAGAAATATATAAAGCAAAAATATAGCAATACTATAAATAACAATTTAAAATAGCAACAATTGTAAAAGAGTGTAATTGTAAAATGGGTAGAATGGGGAATATGAACAATATGGGTAGAAGTATTGAATATTATAAATATGAGTGTGATAGGCCTATTAATGGTACATAATATTCTTATGTACAATGAATATACATGGAAAGATATCAGAGCATCTGGAATGTTTGTGTGTGATCAGTATGATCATAGATCAGTGTTGCTGGTTGAGAAGCCTCTTGGCCTGAGGGAGAAAACTGTTTGTGAGTCTGGAAGTGCGTGCCCCCGATCCTCTGGTAGCGTCTACCAGACGGCAGCAGTGTGAACAGACCATAGATGAAACGCTGTTCTTCCAAAATACATTCCCTCATTCTGTGTTTTGATGGTGGTGGTGGAGAACATTGTGTAACACGTCTCCCATGGGTGTTCGACTGGGTTGAGACGTCCTGACTTCCAAGTCCCTAGCATTTGATTCACATCATTGTCGTACACAGCAGCCCTTCGCCGAGCCCTGGTGCCCTGTGGATAGTTTATGAATCCACCGTGTGAGCTAGAAACCCAGTCCGAAAGGCATTCAATAAGTATTTTAACTAAGTGTGGTGTTGAGGGACCAAGACGCTTGTGGTCGGTTTTGCCTGGATGTGGTTCACCAGGTTCCCAAGATTAGAATTCATGACAGGACCGCCATCTCTTTCCTACAAAGTTAACTTCTCAAACCCGGTCTCAGGACATGACAGGCAAAAAATAAAGAACTACCTCAATTAGCTCTGTTTTGCCAGGTAAAAATGCATTGTTAAATGCTTTCCTATAGGTTTGTAGAACTAAAGGTACGTTTCAAATCAATTTCAAGTGTGTTTATCTATGAAGTTCTATGGGTTTCCAACAACTCAAAATGACATTACTAAATGATTCATCTTCTAGTCATTGTAAAACATTTCCATTTGTTAGCTTCCATTTGCACGAATAGCAAATGTTGAAAAATATAATTGAAACATAAAAAACATGCTTGGTTGGTTTCTCTCTGCAACGTCTTGACTGGCCAGGCAGACAGCTTGTTTAGGACGTTTCTGTTTTTTTTTTGCTGTGGTCTACTGGCATCACTCCTCACACATACAGCCCCTCCCTTGACTGGAGACTGGGATTCAAACCCCAACTCTACCGCTGTAGTGTCTCCCACCTGTCTAGTTCCTACTTGTCTATTTCCCCACTGTCATTCCTTAACTAGTTATGTAAATTATCAATTATCAATTATCACGTTATTAACATACAGACTCCACCAATGACGACATGGAGGGGTGACACATTAACATACTGACTCCACCAATGGCGACGTGGAGGGGTGACACATTAACATACTGACTCCACCAATGGCGACGTGAAGGGGTGACACATTAACATACTGACTCCACCAATGGCGACGTGGAGGGGTGACACATTAACATACTGACTCCACCAATGGCGACGTGGAGGGGTGACACATTAACATACTGACTCCACCAATGACGACGTGGAGGGGTGAGACATTAACATACTGACTCCACCAATGGCGACGTGGAGGGGTGACACATTAACATACCACAAATGGAGTTCACTAACGACCGCTTTGCAGATGGAGCCTCGATTACCCATCCTGCCATGCTGTAGAAAGAACGTTCCAGCTGTCCATAACACACACACACGCACTTACAACCATATACAGGGGGCAAATTACACAAACTCTCAAAGCCACACACACACACACACACATGAATGCACAAGTATGTGCGCATACACACACACACACTTAATATTTTCTAACACACCCTGCCAGCTGCCACTCACTGCCTCTCTGCACAAGACCTGGGGGACTACATTAAATCCTCCTGGAGACAGTATGACGGGCACACACATTCACACACATCCTCCCTTTCTCTCTCCCCCTCTCCCCTTTCTCACCCCCCCCCCCTCTCCCTCGCTGACACCGAATGACAGCGTTTCTTGCCATTAACTAGCTCAACATTAAAAATTAATGGGTAAGGGTATAAGAGAATTTGATGCTAGAGTTATGGTTGCCAATGAACCAAATCAAGTTTCTTTCCTTGGGAGGCATTTACTGTGTTTCACTTCTGTATGTTGTTTTTCACTTAGTGGAAGTCGAGAAGGTCTGTGGGCCAAATGGCAGCTTGTTCTCAATGTTATGCATGCTTTGGCCATATTTAGTGCCCTAAATAGAGAATAGGGTGAACATTGTGTGGCTGATGATGTCTCTAAGAACCAGCGTACCAACTTTTACAAGTTTCAGTGACTGAAAAGTCTGTCTTGCCGTGGATATTGATAAAACTATATGCAAAGAAAGTGTATCTAAGCTTTATTCAAACCAAGCAGGAAATTAATAAAAGCAATAAATATGTTGTTATGATTACATTCCAATAATAATAAAACAAGAATGTGGAATTATAAACTTTTTATTACCCCAGCCTCTGGGCATACCGGTATAACATCCACAAAATGAACGATTTAGTCTTTTAAAAGTGCAATAGCTAACCGCAGATTAGTGGGGTATTATGGTGCAGGGCGTTTTGCTGAACAGACCAGGTTTTTTCCTGGTTTAATGGTATCCCGACAAACCATTTCTATTGTATGTGATTTCTGTTTTATTATGAATGTGTCCATATCCAGTTTCATTACCTGCAGGTGGTGAGAGTGACCCCTGATGACGTGGGTCTGTTGCCGAGTGACCTCTGATGACATGGGTCTGTCGTCCAGTGACCTCTGATGACATGGGTCTGTCGTCCAGTGACCCCTGATGACGTGGGTCTGTTGCCGAGTGACCTCTGATGACATGGGTCTGTCGTCCAGTGACCTCTGATGACATGGGTCTGTCGTCCAGTGACCCCTGATGACGTGGGTCTGTCGTCCAGTGACCTCTGATGACGTGGGTCTGTCGTCCAGTGACCTCTGATGACATGGGTCTGTCGTCCAGTGACCCCTGATGACGTGGGTCTGTCGTCCAGTGACCTCTGATGACATGGGTCTGTCGTCCAGTGACCCCTGATGACGTGGGTCTGTCGTCCAGTGACCTCTGATGACGTGGGTCTGTCGTCCAGTGACCTCTGATGACGTGGGTCTGTCGTCCAGTGACCTCTGATGACGTGGGTCTGTCGTCCAGTGACCTCTTATGACATGGGTCTGTCGTCCAGAGACCCATGATGACGTGGGTCTGTCGTCCAGTGACCTCTGATGACGTGGGTCTGTCGTCCAGTGACCCCTGATGACGTGGGTCTGTCGTCCAGTGACCCCTGATGACGTGGGTCTGTCGTCCAGTGACCTGTGGAGCTTCTCTCATTGGCTGTTGACTAGGGGGCGGGATACACCAGAGTCATGGGAATCTCCTGTTGAGGAATCATTGGTCGATGTGTCATAAAATTTACGTTTTGGCGTGAAAGGTGTTTTTGTGCGTTTCTTTTTATCTGCACGTGTGTGCGTGTGTGTGTCAGACAATATTTGGCAATGGGCATAGCTAGAGTCCCAGTGTCTTTTGACTGTAATGGTTTTTTGAGTGACAACAGATGTATGTTGGACATGTTCTGGCATACTGCCCAGTCATTGTTTGTGACTTCTCAGTTGTTCTTAAAGATCCACGATAACCAGCTCACAGTCATCCGCTGGCCAGTCCTTGTGATGGTTGTGATCTTGTTATGTCCTTGTGATGTGGTTGCGTGGAAGTGGAGGAACGCCAAAACACTAAAACACCTCTGTGTGTCATCGCTATTCACCCGTGCTGATCTAATACAAATAGAAGTTGATCCCTACATAAATACATTTTGGCCAAAGGGAGACTGTTTCTTATGAGAAGTCCCACTTCCAACGACGCTGTTTGAGCCTTGCCTGTAACGCCTGTATCAGGATGTTGTACAGTTTCATGTATACGTTGGGGCTCTCCTAGCTACCGCTCATTGGATCACTCCTTCTGCCTGTGGTGGTTTTATTAGACTGGACTGGTGACAGGACACAGCCCATCTATTTGCTGCTCCCTGGGCATCACCACACAACCCAGATGTGCTCTTGTAAGTCATAACATTTTCACCCGGCACAGCCAGAAGAGGACCGGCCACCCCATTGAGCCTGGTTCCTCTCTTGGTGTCTTCCAAAATTTCGGCCCCTCTTAGGGAGTTTTTCCTAGCCACTGTGCTTCAACGTTGTTGTTGCTTGCTCCTTGGGTTTTCAAACCTGCTGACGTAAAAAGAGCTTTTATAAATAAATGTGATTGATTGATTTGATTGACCACACAGCGAGAACTGGGCTGGAGGTTCTGAGTAGTTAGCTGGTGTGTACTTCTGTGTGTACAAACTCCGGAATGCAATTACATCCCCCTCAGGATGCATCAGTGTTTTGTATTTTTTGAGCAACCAGGAAGTGCCATTCACCGCTGATTCGTCTGTAAGAGGCTTGCTGATTGGTCGGTGACCTGTGGTGAACTGGTGAGCGTGCAATGGTCCTCCGGGCTTTTGATGGATGTGGTGTGGATTGCGTGTGTGTGTGTGTGTGTGTGTGTGTGTATATGCGTATGTGTGTGACAGTGTCTGTAAGCGCGCATGTTTGTTGAGCGCATACATACACTGTTTTGGCACTTCCCAGGAGTCTTTCCTTGGAACAGATATTGGTGAAAGGTCAGAGCTTACGCACAGATACTAAGACACCGAGAGGGTTGTTAGAACTGCACATCTCCAGAAGGATTCATTGACTTAGCTACTTTATTGCACCTATTTTCCAGAAAACATGATTCCTTTAAGGAGACATTTATGGTCACATGGGACACGGCCACCGAATAAAAACTAAGGGGAGGGGGTTTATATGCGAACATCTCCGACTGGATCATCTGCTGAAACAATGTGCGGAAGTAATAAAAAATGGTCTATAAAACCTTTGGGCAAGATAAAGGAAAGTCCTTGGACCCTCAAGGCCTAGTCAGAGAGGAAAAATACCTAAATCATCCCACTTTTAAGACTCAATTTTATCTTTACGTGCTGGCGTAGTAAAAACATTAAAGGGCCCACGTAACCACTTAATGAAATGCGGTTTTAAATGCAGGTGGTCCGTCCCTGTCAGGCGTTCAGTCGTTGCTCAGTAACACAGTGAGTGCAATAACCAGACATGGGCGCCACCGGGACGGGATATCTCTGAGACCTGGGAGGATGATAGTGGGCAGCCCCCGGGACGGGACATCCCTGAGACCTGGGAGGATGATAGTGGGCAGCCCCCAGGACGGGACATCCCTGAGACCTGGGAGGATGATAGTGGGCAGCCCCCAGGACGGGACATCCCTGAGACCATATTTCTGGCCTTCACCTGGCCTCCCCTGGCCCTTCTGGGAAACAGGTGACCTGCCCTGGCCCTTCTGGGAGACAGGTGACCTGCCCTGGCCCTTCTGGGAGACAGGTGACCTGCCCTGGCCCTTCTGGGAGACAGGTGACCTGCCCTGGCCCTTCTGGGAGAGGCATCTGTACCGCCATTGCCGCCGGAGGGCAGGGTTGAGTGTTTAGTTGGGTCTGGCAGTAATTATGTAACTTAATATCCCCTCACCTCCAATTCTTTCTCTCTCTGTCTCTGTCTCTCTCTCTCTCTCCCTGTCCAATGTTTGTCTCGCTCTTCGCTCTCTCTTACCACAGTCCCAGTCCTGCCCCGGTCTTTATTTTGTCAGCCCCCCATCCCAAAGTCTGTTTCTTTCAATATCTTTATTCACGTCCAAATGCTCATCAGCGTCCCCTATCTGTTTCAGCGTCCCCTATTTGTTTCAGCGTCCCCTACCTCCTCTTTCCTCCTCTGCCTACATCTCTCCCTTATCTTCCCGTCTTACCCTCCATTAGCGCTCCCTCTGTTCTGTTCCTCCTGCGCTCATCTTGTTTAACGTTTGGCAGACCTCCCTCTCCTAGCCACCTGCGTGGGAGTACCGCAAAGACAGCTGGGAGAAAGTCAAGTATTATTAACCTTAATCTGACAGGGGCTTTACTCACCGGACTTTAGATTTTTTGTGTATTCTTTGGACCACAGACCTGGCTTAATCACGCAGGTTTGGACAAAGCCCATATGGTGGGGTGGTTGTGATGGAGTGGGCTGTAGGATTCACTGAATGGATAAACAATATCTGTCTCTGACTATGTGACTTGACAGAGACCGAAGACATTTCAGGAAGATGGCACTTCCTGAGACAGAACTTTGTCTGCACCAGTAAAATGAAACATTTTCCTCTTTTAGGATGCACTTGAAACATAATCCAGACATAATTCTAAACCAGGCATTCATCACAATTGACCTATTTCATATTTTGGCCTCTCACTGGTAAGCTTCTGAAAAGCAGACAAAAAGACAACACTTACAGAACCAACAAAACCACTCGGCGCACACCTGAAACAAAAAAATAATAATCTGAGCTCTGGGACAAGCATAATAAAACCAAATAAAAGAGCATCAACTAAAACCAGCCACGAGACCCTGCACTCTATAGCATATGAATTATCTATGAGACTGACACAATGGTAAATATTTATACATATTTATATAGGGTATAAATGAAAGATGGAAGGAAGAACTGGCGCATTATAAAAGGGTCTACCAGCGCGGGACGCTGTCCTTATTAAATATGTAGAACATTTTCAACAGTTTAGTGTCTTGCCAAGAGGGCAGAAAGGTTATGTATTTAATGGAATATCTTAGCCAGTTAAACAAGGCCTCCATTAACCTCCACTTGGATTGGAATTAAAACAATGGATCGGTATGAACATTTGGGTTTACGTCCTCTTAAGGTGACCTTCTGATCATCAAAGAGCCTCCTGCCATCGCAAGATTTATTTGGGATGGGCATTGATATCACTCGATTATGGATTATTCACGCTCCATTTGTCAATTCAGCTGATCACATCACTGACTGAGATTTACAGGGTGATCTTCAAAGGCGTCTTCACCAAGTCAGGAGAAAGCAAAGTCATAAATACCATGATGCCATAATGGCTGTTCCACTTAGTGAAAACTGCATTGTGGAGGACGCGCTCTCCATTTCCTCTGAGATAATAGTGGCTTGACTTGATATGTGACAGCCATTTCAGTCCAGGAGCGTGGCCTGTCACATTTTATTTGTCTGCCTTTTAATGGTATACTCTCTTTAAGCTAGTCCTGTGAGGTTTCTAATACTGTCTGTCTCCTGCAAAACGCCAAAGTACACATGGCAAAATTACTGTCTGAATAGACTTAGGGTTTTTCATGATGCAAACTAAAATGTTAGCAAAAAAAATAACATACACTTCTTCCCACAAAACCTAACATTAAATTTAACATTACAATGTGGCAGTGATGTTTTATTGCAACATTTTGTATTACAATGTGCGTTTTTAGGAGGTGATGGAAGCAAACTAACCAATGCATACATAATTCACATCTTCTAATGCACAAGACTAAAGAAAAGGTTTGTAAGAAGGCTTGCACGGCAATTTGCACACATTTCTGGCTCTAAAAAGTTCACCACACGTTGTGTTGTCAAAGTGTCATGAGTATAAAACGTTTTAGCACACTCCCAATCCGAATGAAAGGGAAGACATGTTTGGTTCTTGTCAAGTGAATACTTTTGTGTGCAAATAAAAGGTTTCTGGCTCCCGCCTGGTACTGGCCGACCACTAACGAACCCCTAACGAACCCCTAACGAATCCCGGTGTATTGTCCTTTTCTCGTAAGGCTGAATTAACGGGGACCAAATCCCGGAGCTAGTAGACAAGCCACAGTTGTAAGGGGGATCCTGGGCAGGGACAAATACTGGTTGACATCAACTGGGACTCATTTTTGAGGACAATAACAGCAGATATACAGGCAAAAATAGAGGAACAGGGTTTAGCTGTATTAGACCTCTCTTCTGATAAGTGTGCACTCTTCTTTTGTGTTTCAAGTGAGGACTAGAAAGCCAAGGGCAGCAATGACACTTAAAGAGTATATTACTGTAAGGTGTTACTGGTAGAACGGACGTGTTGCGTTCCTGAGCACTGAAATATAAAAGGTCATGTTGTTAATTTAGATTTTTGTCTGGGTTAGGATTAGGGAAACAGGGATCTGGGTGGGTTTATGGTTAGGTTTAGGGTTAGAGTTAGGTTTAGGGTTAGGTTTAGGGTTAGGGTTAGGTTTAGGGTTAGGGTTAGGGCTTAGGCAAGATATGATTTTCCATGTAAACACGTGGCTACCCTCCAAAAGGTCCTCTGTAGCAATTCACTAGTAGACAGTATGTGCTTGAGAACATTTCTGTGTCTGTGTGTGTGTGTCTGTGTGTGTGTGTCTGTCTGTGTGTGTGTCTGTGTGTGTGTGTCTGTGTATGCTCACAGTTTGTTTACAGATAGGCCTGGACTCTGACAGGCGAGTGAAGGGAGCAGTCTTCACACTGAACAGGCAATGGTCATCTGTCTTCACCTTAACACTCTCAGGAACAGCTCAATGTTAGCCTGTTTCTACAGAATAAATACAGAAATGCTCTATCTTAATTGCAGCCAGTTCTACACATGGGGAAGTAAGGTTGAAGCAACAGAAAACATGAATTAGGTCGATTGACATCCAAAATAAACAACTGTCCATGAGATGGACAAAAACAAAGACAAAATGCTGCAGAGTTCTCATGGTCTGCAACCCACATTCCAGCCAATATAGTAATGCATTGCTAAGGCGTACTCTTGAAGACAAAAGAATAAGTACATTGTAAATATATTATGACAGTATAAAAATGGAAAATATGAATTACTATTAGGGCTTGAAATTAATGGAATGCTTTTAAAGGTGCACTCTGATCACATGAATGGCTGACATTTATACCGTCTGGAAAGTCCCACCTTGCAGACAAACCATTGGTTTAGAAGAAAAAACAAGAGTGACATCAGGTTCTAGCCAATTAAAACAGAATTGCTTTCTTATAACTAAATATGATCATACAGGGCTGGCTGTAGCCTGTTGGGACCCCTTACTTAGCTGTCAGGGGGTCCTAAGTGACCGTTTATTTTGCTTATGCCTGTCATCATACTTAACAGTACAAAGTTGGCATAGACAGGGGCTGATCTGCGGTACATCTTTCATTCACCGGCCAAACTTTCATCATTTTTGCCAGTGGCGCTTCAATGTGTCGGCAGCACCGTACCAGATGACGATGGGCATGAGACACCCACATCCTGATCGAATCATGGGAAAAAGGCCTTTTTCAAACAAATAATCATGTCAGCAGTAGGCTGCCCTAAAATTCAAAGTATGTAAATTACAGTACACCGATGCTCTCTCTTATCCTATCTGGGGTGAGTATTTTCTTTTCTGAAGTTGTCGTTGAGGAAGACATTGCCCTTACTGTACAGCCAATTGTTTCCGTCCAACAGCATTAAAACTCCCCTGGGAATCTGATTTCCTAAGTCTGCCTGGTCATGCTTTTTTGTGCTTTTTTTCTCGCAAGGCTAGTGGCTGTTTCGCTACACAGTAAATCGCTTAGAGTGCCAACGTCGAGGACAGGCTACGGATATAGAAAGCTAGGGCTAAGGAATGTGTGTGTGTGTGAAACTGTGTAAGTGGGTGTGTGTGTGCGTGTTGTGCGAGGGGACCATGGGGACACTGTTTTTCTAGCTTGTACATCATCTCTCACCCCCTGCTTTCTCTCTTCTCAACCCCTGAAATTCATTCCCATTGATCCCAGATGGAACCCGTGGGAGACTATGGCTGTGTCAGGGAGGGGTCGCTTTTCACAGGTGGACTGTCTTTCCATTGGCGCGTTGTCAACCGTGACAGACGGCGCCAAATTCTTAACGTGCGCAAGGATGAGTTTTGTGATTGTCCCTCTACGCTTCAGGGGCTTGATGTGATGAAATGGCTTACCCTTAAAATATCAAATTCAACTTCTTTACCCCCCATCAAAGATTTAGCTGATAGCCTTCCGTCAGCTTCACAAATGGGGAATATCGCCAGGCTATCTTCCGTCTGTGTGTTTCTGAGGCATTTGACGGGCCTGGCGTACAAACAGACCATGGATGAGTGGACTCTGGCCTGAAAGATGTTCAACATCCGCTTATTCGGGAGTTACCGGGATCACAAAAAATCCCTGAGAAACAGAGCAACAAAGAGCATCCCTGTACTCTTCTCCGACTCCTCTCAATCGCGCCCCGTGTTGCAGTGTCCCCCCAAACGTTTCCCATAATCCCTCTTTCTCCCACAGGCTCGCCCTCCAATACCCTCTGACTATCTCTTTCCCTCCATCCATCTCTCCATCTCTTTTCTTCCTCTCGCTTTCGCTCAACATCACACAATGGGTCCCTTCAGCTGTGCTCTCGTTTGATGTCGGTCAGCGTAGAAGAGCCCCGTTCTGTCACCCCTCCCTCGCCAAACACACACCCTTCTCTTTTTTCGATGATTTCTTTAATTCTCTCCTCAGCTCACTCGTCGCCACCTCTCTAAGCTGTCCCCGCAGTGCCCTTTAGGTCGAATGGGGAGCTTATACGGTCCTCCGTCACCACTTCCTACTCAGCAACTCGCCCCGCCAGTCCAGTTCTCACACACACATACAGTACATAGTACCACTCTCACACACACACACACACACACACACACACACACACACAAAGAGAGGGACATGTACACATGGAAAAGCTTGGATTCAATCAAAAATACACACACACACAAAAACACAGTTCAGTATCACTAACCTTGTGGGGGCACGAACAGAAATATTTGATGTTCTCTAAACCTAACAGAGCCCTAACCCTAATCTTAATTTCAATAATTGAAACTTTGTGTACCTAAACTTAATCTATGCCCAAAATTAACCTAGTCCTAATGCCTAATCCATAGTGCTTGAACCTAACCTAGCCCTATTCTCTAACCCATAGTGCTTGAATTTAACCTAGCCCTATTCCCTAACCCATAGTGCTTGAACTTAACCTAGCCCTATTCCCTAATCCATAGTGCTTTAATTTAACCTAGCCCTATTCCCTAACCCATAGTGCTTGAACCTAACCTAGCCCTATTCTCTAACCCATAGTGCTTGAACTTAACCTAGCCCTATTCCCTAATCCATAGTGCTTTAATTTAACCTAGCCCTATTGCCTAACCCATAATGCTTGAACATAACCTAGCCCTAATGCCTAATCCATAATGCTTGAATTTAACCTAGCCCTAATGCCTAACCCTAACCTAGCCACTAAGGCAGCCTTTTTTCATGTGCAGGGATATCCGCACATCATCCATTTTTCAAGTTCTACTTACCTTCTGGGGAATTTTAATCCCCAGAATTCCCCAGTAGGTAAGTAAAACAAGCCCATATAAATACACAAAGATATACAACACTTACTACCGCCATGCATCCCCCTTCCAAATTCAATCAGTCAAATGTATTTTTTAAAGGCCATGGTACATCAGCAGTTATTACAAAGTGCTTTTACCGGTACCCAGCCTGAAATCCCAAAGAGCAAAGCAACAACAGAGTTTATGCACAGTGGCCAGGAAAAACCACCTAGTTGGGTGAAAACCTAAAAAGAAACCTTCTTCCAAGATCCTTGTGAACTTCTACCTTTGCACAATCGAGGGCATTCTGACTAACTGTGCCACGATGTGGTTTGGTGGATGCTCTGTGGCAGCCAGGGAGGCCCTGCAATGGGTGGTGAAAACCGCCCAGCACATTGCTTGTCCTTAATACTTAGTACATTTTCTCTTGTACATTTTGTAAATTTGTAATACTTGCAAACGAATACAAGTATTACTGCATTTCAGCTGCACACGCACCTCCAATTTGCCTTCGTTGCACATTTAGAAACACCATTTGTATTTGAGTTTGCCTTCATTGCACGTCTATAAATCCCCCTTGTGACATACATTATACTTGCACATTTTCTGCTCGTTTCTATTTGCACTTCTGGTGATGCTAACTGCATTTCGCTGTACTTGTACTGTTCAATGAAAATAAAGTTGTAATCTAGAAAGGAACCATACGTCTGGCCCTGTCCTAGCATCTTGCCCATTGCCCACACCCACACTGCACACTCTGGGGTCATCTCTGGGACGGACAGATATGGATAAGTGTTTAGGGTTCAGTGTACTGTAATGGCGCTAATAGATACACAGATATTTATTCACGCGACGTTTTTATCAGCTCCCATTGAGAGACGCGTGTGTTTTACTTAGCGCCGGCCGGTTTGCAATCGGCCCATTACTCCCCCCGCTGTATACACACATACAAACACGCACGCACGCACGCACACACCTACACGCACATGCACGCACACACACACCCACACACCCACACACACACCCCTCCACGTGAAATGCACATGCAGTGCAGACACCCCATGCTTGTTGACGTCTGCATCCAGCCCAGGATCATTCCGCGACAATCGCATCCTGGCCGGTCGCGGAGATAAATCGTGACGAGTGCTATCTGTTTGGGGTGATACCAGCTTCAACCGCAGCCTGGATGTCTGCTCACTTTCCACAGGCATCGCAGGGACAGCGCTGGATTCAGTCCCTCAGAGATACGAGTTAAGAAACACGTCACAGTTGACGCCATCCAGTTTCTGTTGTCTGGAAAACTGTGGACCCGCTAATGCAGATAGTTCGGGCAAATACAGTAATATGGCCCCAGAATTAAGTGTGTTGATGGTGTACTGAAGCGCAACGAAAACGCTGTATCAGTTGATGTCATTCACTTAGAAAGCCATTGCCTGTGGTCATCGCGACAGCAAAACTCATCTTGTAAAATGTCCCTCCTGATTGCGCCGAGCTGTGAAGCCATAAAACCTTTTATCATTTTACACAATACGGTGGGCTATGTTTTTGTTCCCTTAGAAAAACAACTTGCCTGGTCTCAGGCTTTGTACAGAATTGGACTGCAAGTCCATTTTCTAAATGGTTCAATTTGGATGACTGCGCTTTAGCAACCGACCCGTTTCAAACAGATGGCTTTGAATATCACCTCACAGACAATGCAAATAGTTTGTGCTGATTTAAAACCTAGGTGCTTATAAAATCAAAAAATACCCCCCCCCCCCCACACACACAAACTCATAAACAAACCCAAAGACCCACACACAAACAAACACACACACACACAAACACACACACACACACACAAAGTTATCCAATGAAACTCAAAGCCAAATCTGGATCTGAGTTCAGTGGATGTCTCAGACTGGCGGAGACTGCTGTTGATTTCTCCTAAATGTTGGATATGTTGAAGTGTAAAAGGTCAGGCCCCTTGCCCTCTCTGCTGACACAACATTGCTACAATTATAATTCCACATGGCCACCCTCAGGGCCCTCTGCACCCCTGACTATGACACGCTCCTTTAGATGGTGTGTGTGTGTGTGTGTGTGTGTGTGTGTGGGTGTTTGTCCGGGGGTGGCAGATGGGGTGGATTGGCTGAATGTAGACCTGTCACCTATGAGTGACAACCACTCTATCAGCAATGTCACCAACCAACCACACAGACAGACACTGACACACAGACAGACACGGAGAGGCAGACAGACACGGAGAGGCAGCGCGACAGGCAGGGAGAAAGGCAGAGAGAAAGGACAGACAGGCAGAGCGACAGGCCGATAGGCAGACAGTCACAAACAGGCAGGCAGACAGGCATACAGAGAGACAGGCTGACAGGCAGACAGGCAAACAGACACAGACAGGAAGAGCGACAGGCAGACAGGCATTGAGGCACACAGACAGGCAGGAGGGCCGCCAATATTTGGCACAACAAGCAGCTGTCAACATCGGAACAGACAGTTGTTACCAAGACAAGTATAGTAGAATGGTAAACAAGAAATGCTGATGATGGGATCAGATGGTTGCCTGTCAGCTAGGCATCTGATGTCAAAAAGGTTTGACTTTCTATTTATTCTTGGCAGGGGCCTGGATGGGCAATTTCAGATTAAACCGATTGTTATAGTATGGTTATAGTATGTGTGATTCATCTTGAAATCATCTTCGGTTCCAAAGCCCACACAAATCCATGCTAAAAAACACCTACAACATAACTTTGAATTAATTACAAATAGGAGAAGATTTGTCCAAATGTTTTTCTTTTCCAGCGAAAAACAGAAACTCTTGCCTAATCCTCCACAAGTAGTATTCATTTGCAGTGCATTTTATCATGATTATTATAATTTTTCTACATTTGAATTCCCCCAACTCAACATTTGGCTTAAAGGAAAGCCTAACTGTTGACTCTGCCAATTGTAAAGTCAGTAATCATGAAGTAACCTGTCATATTTGGGCATTGTCAAAGCCTCCCATGACAGTCGATGTAACAGTAGACCTCATTTTTCTCTGCTTTCCTTCGGTGTTATCCCGGGAAGCATACAAGCCACTCCCAACTGCAGTGACCTCCCTTTCCTTCTATGTAGTCCATCTCTCCCTCCCTCTCTAGCTGGCTCCCTCCGTCTTTGTCTGAACTGTGTCCAGCTTATGGAGTCTATCTGGCTCAGTTTAGGCTCCAGTGGAGGATTAGAGTCAGGCTGTGTTCATGAGAGATACCAGGAATATGGGAGTTGCCCGCTGTTTCATTCTCAGACCTCGTCAACAGGGAGCAACGCGATGACAAATCATGAAGAGAGACGAACCAGAGGTTCTCCGTACACGTGTTTTGCTTATCGTATTGAGCTAAGACTCAACTTGACCTCTCCTCCCTGAACATGTGGTCAAATCGCCTTTTTCCTTCTTCCCTAGCCCTTCCTGCTCATGTACATCACACCCCACCTATCTTGATGAACGTATAGAAAAGCCAGTTTTCCCTAAGTCTTCCCATATGGCACAGCGTGTTATCTTTGGGAATCCAGTCTTGCCTTTTGAAACTGCCTTTTGAAATGATCAGATTAGACCAATTCTAGATTTAGTTGCCCAATTTAACGATCTGCGATATGCGGTTAAGAAAGTGCTCACACACAGCCACAGACGCCCTTATTCGGGCCGCAGCCCCAGGTCCAGCCGGGCCACAGTGCAAACGGAGACGGCCTCTCAGCTCCAATAACTGGACCCATTCATTAAGCCCGAACCCCAGCCAGATTGTGTCAAATCCCTTGATCTGAACTGAACACCCCCCCCACAAAAAAAAAAAAAAAAAAAAAGTTGAAAGTAAAACATCTCCCCGGCTTGTTCATACGTCAAACTGAGTTCCAGGGGACTCACGCTGAACCCTCGCTTTAATTACCACGTTGTTTTCAGAACGTCCCAGCAACCACCTCTCAGCGGAGGGCTTCGTGTGAGTTTCTCCAAACTGTCACCCAGGGCCCGGGGATTTTCACCGGGGTGTTTTTCTCCACCGACGGACCAGCGTGCAAACGGACAGAAAGACAGAAAGATGGACAGACACATTTGGACAGACAGATGGAGAGTGAAAGAGAGGCCGACAGATGGGAAGAGTTACATTAAGATTCTAGTGAGTCTCTGGGTGCACAGCACAGAAGAGGAGAGGGTTGATATACTCAATAGTCTGGTTTTTGTGAGCAGCAACATTAGTGTGTGTCTGTGTGTGTGTGTGTGTGTGTGTGTGTGCATGAGGGTGCGTGTCAGTACTTGCCAAAGGCAAGAAAGCAGTCCCCAAAGATAATACACCGCTCCCCATCCCTCTGACTGTGGTGAAGAGCATCAAGATTTCACTGTCAGGACAACGCGTCCAGGCTTGATGTCCAGTTTGGACGGGCCACAGGCTTTAAAGAGGCTGTCTCAGACACAGGCAACTGAGAGTCGCCCCACTTCAAATTAAAAGGGGTTTGGTAAAGGGGACGCTTTTGTCTTGCGAGCTGCGGGAAATAAAACCGTAATTGTGTTGATATCAGAGGGCCATTTGATGAAATGTTCCTGTGGAAAGAATTCAAAGCTCTTATGCACACCGTAAGATCTGAACTGATCCCGATGACATTTAAGATACGGCACGGTCAATTACTCACAAACACTTTGGCCGGCGTCGCTGTTTTGACTGGTTGTATCCTTTGATCCTATATATTCCTGTAGTCAGAGTACAATGAAGGAAATTGGGTGCGATTTAGGTAATTAGGGCAAACAGATCAGAGATATCATTTTAAACAGCATCAATTAACTGCAGGGTTTGTTGTTTCCTGCCTGGCTATACATTACAGAGCGAAGTCTGAAACTCTGTATAGGAGCCGGATTCCGTGGTCTCTGACTTTAGCCTGATCAACAGGGGGCGCTGCAACATCTCAAATGATGGAGAAATAAGTTGTGGGGTGATATGGATTTGGAGTACAGTACTCTACAGCCAGTGAAAGCTGTCATATGAAGCTTTTCTTACCATTATGACAACTGCTCAGGTGTTGAACAGCTCAACCGGAGACAGTTAACTCAGGAGATTCTCGCTGTGTCCATCTAATCACATCGTGATTTCAAAGGAAGTGTTCCATGTCGATGTACTGTATAAGGGGTGCATTTTATTAATGAGATGGAAAAACTTCTCACATCATCCAAGGTCTAATATATAATCCTTTTGGGCTAGACTGAAACTGGACGACAGAATTAAATTTAATTAAATTTAATGAGACATAATAAATGCATTTATTACATCTTGATCACATTAATGTCCATGGGGAGTTCAATTCTTAATTTCCCATACATTACATTATAAATGGAATGGATGGATTATCAAATCAATTGGTAATGATAAAGATAACAAAATTAGGACTTTTGACCAATTGCAAGGTGCAATGTAATGAAATACCTATTATGGGATGTGTTGAATGAAGCTTGACGGAGTCAGGAAGTGAAGACATGTCTGTATTCATACTACAGAAAAACGACAAAACCGGTTTAGCATGTTGCTGACCTGTTTTGGGGAGAGGAACGCATTATTCTAGTGAACTGCTTCAGGCACCGACGGACAAATCTGACACAGTTTGCTGCACAATCGTAATTTTCAGCGTGTATGTAGATGACCTGGGATCATACAGCCGGCCTGTTGTGAAGCTGCCATGACAAGCTCCCCGGTGCTGTTGTTGCCTGGCTGTGAATAACACCGTGTTCAACAAGATCATGCCACTGGAAACATGTGAAGATGCCATCGGAATCCTTGTTAGCACACTGGCCTTGACGGGGTCACGGGCGGCGCTATCACCTCAAACGCACCAAGGTCACACACACACACACACACACACACACATGCACGCACACATGCATGCACGCACACGCACCCACACACACACACACGCACACGCACACGCACACGCACTCACACACACATGCATGCACGCACACGCACACACACGCACACACACACACTGTACGGTCACACCTTTAATGAGTCAGTGACGTGGTACGTTGACTGAGTGCGAAGTGAAGACAATAAAAAAAACGGTATTAATAATAAAAATCTGCCACACGCTGTAGATTCACATGCCAGAGATGCACACACACACACACACACACACACACACACACAGTGATCCCGTCACATTCCGGACCACTGTCTCTCCTCCATGCCGTCCTGGAGGCTTTTACCGCCCACTCCGTTTCTCAGTCTCTCAGCTTCACCCCCCACCCCCCCCCCCCCCCCCCCCCCCCAAGCCCAACCACCCCCTCCGGCGCCACACTCTCTCGCCCAGCCGGTATACCGGTGTCATCAATCCTCTACCTCCCCCAATACCCAGCCTCCCCCCCAACCCCCCTCCCTCACCCCGCCGTTCAGTGCCAGCAAAAGTCCTATTAACCCCTTGCCATGCTCTATATTGCCTTTGAATAATTAAAGGTACCTCCTGCCAGAGTAAAAAAAGCATGTTAATAATGGATGGGATTGGACTCCTTTTTAAAGGTGGAGGAGCCTGTTGAATAATGCAGAAGGAAAAAATATAGTAAAGACAACTGTTGAGCTGGAGTGTCTGGGAGCGGAGCCTCGCTCTTTGGGTTACCGTAGCCGAGCCATGCTAGTGAGGACAGGCGCCTACGTAAAGTGCACTTAGTTACGGAAACGACGTTTGCACTTCGACACGCGCGGGCGCACACTCAGTACTGCACCTCATCCTCATTAAACCTGAAGGCGGCATTGCCCAATTGCAGCTGCGTTTACGACATTGAAATTAGACACTTTGCCATATTTAGCTTCTACTCTACTCCTTAGCGCAATTGCCAAAACGTCACAAGTATACAATTAAAGGAAAAGGCATTGGACTTTTGTTAACCAAAATTACACAATTATCACAGACGTTCAGGACTCTCAAACTCCTCTCCTCTGGGACCGCTGGACAAATCCATGGAAAACAGTGTGTACTGCAGCAAGATACCACTTCCCTTTTCCACATTTTGATATGTGACAGCCTTATTCTAAAATGTAACATCGTTTTTCCACCTGAATACAATACCACCTAATGACCAGGCAGAAACTGTTTCTTAGAAAAGTTAGCAAATGTATTATTTATCATTTAAAACAGAAATATCGCATTCACATAAGCATTCAGACCACTTCACTCAGGACTTTTTTGAAGCACCTTTTAACCTGGAGTCTTCTTGGGTGTGACGCTACCGGCTTGACACACCTGTATTTGACGAGTCCCTTTGTCTTTTCTGCAGTTCTTTTCAAGCTCTGTCAGGTTGTGTGGGGAAGGTAGCAGCACAACCTTTATCACATCTCTCCAGAGAGGTTTGATCGTGTTCAAGTCCAGGCTCTGGCTGGGCCACCCAAGGACATTCACAGACTTGTCCCAAAGCCACTCCTGCATTGTCTTGACTGTGTGCTTAGGGTCATTGTACTGTTGGAAGGTGAACATTGCCCCAATCTGAGGTCCTGAGTGCTCCAGACCAGGTATTCATCAAGGACCTGCCTGTACTTTGCTAAGTTCATTTTTCCTTTGATCCTAGAAATGTTCCTTGTCACTGCCGCTGAAAAACATTCCCACAGCTTTATGTCGCTAATACCTGGTATTGGCCAGGTGATGAGAATTGCCTGGTTTCCACCAGACGTGATGCTTGCCTTCAGGCTAAATTCTTTAATCTTTGTTTCATCAGACTAGAGAATCATGGTTCTCATGGTTTAAAAATCCTTTAGGTTCTGTTAGAGTGGCCATTGAGGTCTTGGTCACCTCCCTGACAAAGATCCCTGACCTGATGGCTCAGTTTGGCCAGACGACCAGCTCTTTGAAGAGTGTTGGTGGTTTCCAACTTCTTACATTAGAATAAGAATGATGGATGCCATTGTGTTCTTGGGGACCTTCAATGCAGCAGGCATTTTTTGTTACCCTTCCACATCTGGTCTCAGAGCTCTACAGACAATTCCTTTGAGACCATGGCTTGTTTTTTCTTCTGACATGCGCTGTCAGAACTGTGGACGCTTGTGCAGACTGGTGTGCGCCTTTCCAGATCCTGTCCAATCAATTTAATTTACCACAGGTGGACTCCAATGAAGGTGTACAAACATCTCGTGGATGATCAAGAGAAACAGAATGCACCTGATCTCAAATATCCAGTGTCACAGCCTGCATTTATGGCCTGATTTCTAGGCATTTATGAGTTAGACCCCGTCCACCCTGATAAGTAGTTGCCAGGAAAATGTGTTCCTTGTGTTGAGGTAGATGTATACACCAAATGTTACAACCCTGTGTCACATGGGATGTGGAGCAGAGGCTTTTACTGAATCCCAGACCATTGCATGTTAGAGTGACCATGTGGACAAACAGCATGGCATTTTTCTTAATTTTTTACATGGGGTGATGTAGGCTGATGCAGCTACGTCAGAACCCCAATAATAGTGTATACTGTGTGAAAATACATCCTTCCATTGCTCTGAGCATGAATATTCACCACAAATCCCATGATGTGATTTCCAGTTCCATTGAAAACTATCCTGATTTCTAAGCAGAACGTATGGGTATATTTGGATCTCCATTCTTATTTTACTCCATCAAATGGTTTGGCCTTTCAGACCTTTTTTATTTCCTTGTTGTATTTTTTTTCCCACACTGTCCTTGGGCTTTTTCGAAATGCTCCCAATGATTTATTACTTTACAGAGATGGAAAAAAAACGTGTAATGTGGCAGGACCAAATCAAGTAAAAATGTATTCAACTGAATAGAAGAAGTAAATATTCATACAACATAGAGTGTGAGTTTTCGCGTGAAAGAAAAAAATATATATATATACTAAACCTGATAGCTTTCAGATAAGTCTAAGAAACTAAATGTGGAAAGAAAAAACCTGTCACAGTTTAAACATTTCCACTGCAATATTTGACAAATTTGATAAAAACCTGTTGGAGGGGATGGCTGAGAGAATGAATAGCTGAAAAAGCTTTGCGAGAGGGAAAGATCTCTGTCTGTGTCTGGGTCACTGCCGAGTGCACACCTGGTGTGGGAGATACCGCTTTCTCTTATCCAGAGAACGGAGATGTGTGCGTGTGTGTTAGTGTGTTTGTGTGTGTCAGTGTGTGTGCCTGTGTGTGTGTGAGAGAGAATTTTGAATACTTGTATCTGTCTGTTGGCAATGAGACTGAGTAAAAAAGGAAATAAACTTCATGAAATATTAAAAAGTAGAAGAGATGAAGAAAGGCACAGGATGACAACTGATAAAGTTGCTTCGCTCAGCTGAACATCTTCCGGCATCTGACTCTCTGACCATAGCTGAGCTTGCGGATGCCGGACCTGCCATGAGGGGTCACTGCTGTGCGACACACCAAGGCAACCTTTCCTACACCAATCGCATCTGCCGGGGGTGGTGTTCAGCCAATCCACCCCGCCGCCATTGTCGGAATGCTGCGACCGGGATTCAATCTCTGGGTCGCAGTGAACTAGCTGTAATGCGAGGCGGTGACTTGACAGCTGGGCGTTTCAGCAGCCCCCGACATTAGAAACACAAGACACTAGTTGTCGCTAAGCCCACTGGAACAATGTGTGTCTTACCAGCAGTCTAAAACAAGAAACACTTTGCCAGAGTGCCGGCTTTCTGGTCCACATTAGCCTCACGGCCACTGGTCTCAGCGGGGAGCTCCGGCGTCACCGATGTCACAGGACAGCTTAATGCAAAACGCTGAATTATTCATTAAGAGGCGCTCCGGTTGCCCTGGGAGGTCAGTCACGGGTCCCCTGTGTTTGCAGCTACCGGAGCCTGCAGAAAAAGAAATACACCCAGAACTGTGACAGAGGATTGGGGAGAGGGTCCAGACAAGTCGTGCAAAACAACGCCCAGGTGAAGGAATGATCATCCCGTTCAAGATTTCAACGGTACCCCGTGGTTCTCTCTTGCAAGCAGGCGATTATTGCCTACGGGTCCCAGTATCTTTTCACGACGTGTCCAGGAAAGGGATAGGTATGGTGGACAGCTTCGCTCACGTGCCGGCCATGCAGGTCTACGGTAACCCGGTGAGGTGAAGGTCTTCCTGGAGATCCCAGGGGCGGGTAGGGATCGCCGGCGCTCAGGGACAGAGCGACGGGGATCAGGATGATCAGAAACCCGGCCGGTGACGGCTGCTACTTTGTCAGACTGTTTGTCTGCTGCCGTTTGGGGACGAGCGTGTGGGGAGGTGTGCTGTGATGCTATGACTGACGTGTCCACGCAGCCCCTCCCCGTTTTTACACCGCTCCTTCGGTACAGGAAAGGTTTCTGAGTCATTCGAATATTCACTGGGGTAATACCGTACCGAGCGCGGCCCTGATTGTGGACACCCCCAGTGCTGTGATGTGTTCATACCAACAGCCTGTTGAAGGGCTTCACACTTGTTCTCATTTATAATGTATCGCGGAGCGTCTGCAATTTTAATGGGCATCAGAGCACAGGTGGAACGTGGGGTTTCTTAAAAGATCCGTGTGGGTGAACATGATGCCATAACCTGTGTGCTCCAGCGACATGCCACCTCAGATGAACTTTGACACTACATCGGGGTAAGGCCAGACCATACGATACGCACAAAATGTTATATTAACAATGTCATTACAACGCAGCAAGTTCTAGTATTGAGTCATAATCGCCCCCACCGTATAGAGTATGCTTAATGTACATACATACCTCCTTGATTTATGTCCATCAGCGCTGTATCGTGCTGTCTTAAATCCCAGGCACAACCCCTGACCTCCTATTGGAACAAGGACATGAATGGCAGTTCACTCATGAATTCTGCTCCTCAGTGATTGCTCTGTCTGAGACATGTCATCCTTGGCTGAGAGAGACAAGGTAACCGGTTGCTTCCAGGAATGTCAGAGAGCGTGTGACTTCAAAGAACTGATTGGGGAAAGAATGTTGACTCGTACAGTGCCTCAGCAGAGAACGCACTTCACATTTGAAACACATTTGATTTAGGAGCATAGAGACATATTTGAGCCCTGGCGAGGATTTCCTGCAAGTTGATGTTGCTCTCGGTAAGAAGCGGCAGTTGCTTAGTAACTCTGAAGAGAATTTGAAATAGATTCTAGCTCATCTTGTGTACAGGTCTTACACACCACATTACACTAAACAGATACAGCAAAGGTAATGGTTGCCAACTGTGACTATTACTCTGGTAATTTAGCACTAAGCCGATTGATAAAGAGATGTGTTCCTCTGGCTCTTGGCAACCACCATCATTGATTCTACAAAACTATCGTGCTTCTCTGCCTACGACGAATGACCTGTAATTATTGCCAGTGCATGTGAATCTAAAAAGGCCCCCTGATCTTATTACTTGTAGTAACAGAGGAAGCCCACCGTGTGTGCTCATTTCAGGCAACCAACGGGATAACTGAGACCTACCCTACATTAGTGACTCCCTAGATAAACCTGTCGAACCTAACATTTCCCTGCAGCCTCTGTCGCCTGCTCTGCATGCTTACGTCTTAGCACACACACCAAAAGTTAAACAGTAAATTTAGATGGAGACCTTTCCAGTTGACTTTGATCCAATAATCCAATCAGGTCAGTTTCTTGATTAAAGCCAGGCCTCACACTTTTCAAAATGGAGGGATGGAGGATTTGCTTCATGTTTGGCCGATGTGATGCTATGCTGTCGTGAACATTGATGGATTACAATAGTAGATATTACACAGATCCAAACAGGCAGCCCTCCAAAGAGTCTCACATCTGACCGACATGTCTGGCCAAATGTGATGATTTAGTTTCGTCCGGACAGGGCTAATAGCGACAAGTACAGCACTCCCGAGGAGTTTCAAAATTCCTGAGCTGTGTTGTCAATCCCTGTTCAAATTCAGCTTTTTAGCACGTATAAAACCACATTGTCAACATTGTTCTCAGCCTTTCAAACAAATCAAAGCCGGCGAATCTCGAGAAGCTGTGTCATCTCCAATGAATACACCCCATATCAAGGCTATGTATTCCTGAAGTGAACAGAAGGAAGGCATGCACTTTTGCGAGCGTGAAATGTGTTCTTTATCCATTTTTCCCCTTTCTCCTGTCCCTACTTATTCAACTGGGCCTGGGTTAGCACTTTTGCTAGAATGTAGTATTGGTTCCAGAGATTAGCCCACAAACAGAACTTACGTCATGGCCGCTTTCATTCAGAAGCCTTTTTCATTGAATGGGGGGCTTTAGCCCATTTACAACCGACTTTCCCAAGATGTTAAGAGCACTTGAGCATGGCTATTACACAGACATAGTTCAAACATTTCCCAGCCTGAAGGAGACAGAAAAGACCCACCATGTTGACTGGTTTCTCTCCATTAGGCACAGTAATTCCACCTCCCGTGGTGTTATGTGTCCAAACCTTTAAAGACTGTTCTGATATAGGTGCTGAATCTGCTTCATAAGGAGGAAAGTGACCCTGCTCACGTCCTTATTGATGTTAAGGTTGAAGCAAAGACAAATCATGTCAGACATTTTTCACCTTTGGTAAGATATTTTAATGAAAAGTATTTAAGTACAAATATTCCTGTGAAAATATATATACTAATCAAAATATGCTTATGCTTGGCTGCATAATCCCCAGAATGGAATGAGGAACTTGTGCACAGACACAGAGAAAGCGCCATGACTGGACAGTTATTCTAACATGGCTGAAGCTATCAGTCAATGGGTAGAAAAAAACATACTTTAGTTGTCTTTTGTTGTGTTTTTCCAGTTAATAATATTTGATTATGTGTCTTAGTAGATAGGTCAGACTAAGTCTTAATATAGACCATGCACATTAGCACTTTGTTTTCCCGGACCGTGGGGCTGAGGGCAAAGCAAGCCAGGCTGTATGCTGTTGCTGTTGGGATCCTTCAGTTGCCCTGACATCACCTTGTTCCCCTCCATCACGGCGTGTCAGATCACTGGGGTTTGGGTGGAGTTTGTTACATTCATTCAAAAGCCTGGTAGTGATGTGTTTTCAAGCTCACTACATAAATAGACTGACGGAGAAATAGCTGTAGGTCCTCAAGTCCCCTGTGCCTGGCCCGCAACCACCTGTGATTTCCGCTTAGCTGATTGGTCAAGACACCGAGCCTGATTGGTCAAGACACAGAGCCTGCAGCACCAACCTGACGGGAAGCAAACAGGTAAAAAAAATGAAAAAATGCACCTTGACCCTCTTTGTTGCTTTCCATCCATGTAGTTTATTAAACCCAAGTCAAAAGTGGTGTAAAAACTGCTGCAGTGAACGATGCCTCGCCACTGCTCTTGGGGTGGCTCTATGTGCATGTGTCATGTATGTTTTATACGTGTGCTCTGTGCTTGACTTGGGTTGAAATAGCTTCAGGGGCTGTCTTTCTCCCAGCCGGTCCATTAGCCCGGGGTGTCACAGCCCTCAACTCACCACAATATGGTATGTGTCTGCTTGTAGCCCATTAAGGCAATTAACCCCCCCACAAAACAGAATAACTTCATAAAACACCCATCTGGAGAGTGGCTGGGTGTGCAATAGAGGTCCTCTCAGATGCTGAGATTTGGATCTGAGCCTAAACGTGTCTGTGAAATTGCCACTGGACCCAGAGGACCCGGTTGGACTTGGATCCGAGGCTGACTCCAGATATGACTCCAGATATGACTCCAGATATGTCAGAGATGATGCGAAATAGGTTTGCGACCCCCCACTGTAAGTAGCTGTAAGAAGGTGTACGTGTGGAGGGTGACACCACCTCCAAGCTAATAGCCTGTTTTAAAGGGTTGCCAGACCAAAATATTTAGAGAGCGACTAACAAATGTAAGTGCCTGGAATTTGCTAACGGGCTTTGGCACATGAACTGGAACTAGGTGCCATGGTCAGAGCTCAGGCACGACACACCTTCGATGGGTTTGGTGTCCAAAAAGGATGATTACGATGTGAAAAATACAAATTAACAGATGCAGTTGTTGAATGTCAACTGAGTTATCTTCTAGAGGAGATGGATTTTCTTAAACATGAATAATTATCTTGACCTTAAAACAGGGCTACTGTTGCTATCAAATAAAACAATTAGGGTCAAATTGTCAAAGATTTGCAAAAAAGACCAGTCATCATGTGACGTGACAGGCTCAACACATTTCTTTGAGTGCCTTAACATTAAATGGTCAGCTATTTCAATGTATGCATTAAGAGTTACTAAACAAAGCCTTCTTGCTGAGTCCCCTAGTTTGTTCAAAGTGGATCCTTCATCCCAACAGATCGATGACTGGTGAAGAGTTCATTATCTCAGACAAATCCATAGTCCACTCTGTCACATCTTCACCCGTTTTTCTTTTCTTCTCGCTCCATCCTTTTAATTGGCCTTTGGTCATCAGTCATCGAATACAGTCTTTCCTCTCTCATCACCCTTCTAGTCTAACGACATGAAGGCTAATTTTACACCCTCCAATCGTTCCATTTAATTACTGACTGTCCAAAGTCCTCTGCCTCGATCAATAACCCCCATGTTGAAATTGGAGAGACATTTCTGTAAAAAGATTCTTCCATTTGCACTTAATAATAGTGTAAAGTCTCATTACTAACCAAGGGCATTCAAACAAACGAGGAAGCAACGCAGGGTCTGTATGTTGTCCGACGTAATTATTCACAAAGAGATGGTTTTGATTGTTGATGACTTTGTGTCTGTCCTCTTTTCATGTGTCACAAAGAGAAAGACTTGCTCCGTTTGACTTCTAATAAAACCAAAGTGCATTAATGATGAAGGGCAGGTCAAGGAGTTACCGTGAGAAGCCGGAGTTATGGGAGCAGACGAGGGTCTGATGTAGGAGGAAGGAAGGAAGAGGAGGTGGTGGAGGAGGTGCAGGTATAAGAGGAGAAAGAGGGGGGGGAGAACAGAGAGGGGAGAAGGAGGTGGTAGTGGAATAGGGTGGTGAGGGAGAAGGAGTTGGTGGCGGAGGGGAGGAGTGTGAGGGGGTGAGGGGGAGAAAGAGGAGAAAGCAGAGGAGGGTGGAGGGGGAGGTGTGGGAGGACATGGAGGAAGCGTTAATGTGAAGACCACTGGAAATCGGCGGGCGGGTGACAATTCACGGAAAACACCAATGGAAAGCGAGCGGGGGCGGGTAACGGCTGTCTACAAGGCCAATGGAAAGTGGAAGGGAGGAGTTTCCAGAGACAGAGGGCCAATGGAAGGTGGTTATTGGTGAGTGATGGTGCCGCTGAGTGTCTGTGGCACCAGTAATGATAAGTGAGAGGTAATTAGACATAAGACTACCATGCGCCAGTCTATCCACAGAACAGAGCCCCTCTACACCACCGTCACATTCATCTTCATCTGTCCACCAGGCAGCACCGGGACAGAGCCAGCAGAACACACCTCCACCCCTCCGTTTCTCTCTGTTTCTCTCTGTTTCTATCGTTTTTTTGTTTTTTAAATACCTGCCTTTTCTCTCCTTGCTCCATTCGGAAGGATGCCATTTTGGAGCCGGACGGACGGCTCTTCATCGCGAGGCAGTAGGTGCTGGATTTGGTGGTGGTCTCTCAACTCCAACGAAGAAGCGCTGTGGGCCCGGGAGCTGTTGAGAAACGGGCAGAGGCCCCTCCATGTTCAATTTGTCCGCCGGTCCTCTTTACATTGGCCTTAGTCGATCAAAGCATTATATCTGGAACAAAAGGGCTTGCTTTGTTGTTGTGAACAAAACGTTTTCCATTTGTACTGCATTGTATTCTACTATGTAATATTTTGTAGGACAATTAAGTTGGCTGCTTAAAAAACAGACGGTCTTCTTTTATTGTGGTTCCTCTGCCTGCACTTTCCCTCCGTTTTCTAGACCTACACTATTTATTTGATCCTCTTCTGTGCTTTTTCATCAACAGGCACAGATCTGGGGAAGGGAACCAAAAAATATCTGCAGCACTGAAAGTCCCTAAGAAACAGTAGCCTCCATCCTTCTTAAATGGAAGATGTTTGGAACCAACACTGGTTCCCAACTTCTTACACAGGAAACACACCATAGCTACTTGGCAAGCCCTAAACAGAACAGGCCACCTCACAGCAGACCAATGTCTGCATGGCTTATGATACATTTCATAGGGTTGACCTTCCAGCTGGGCCCTGCCCGGGGCCTCCCCTGGATAGGGCCAAAGGGGCACTGGACCCCCCCCCCCCGTCTCAGCCCAAAGGTTTTACGCTGTGCTGGGGGAGTAGGGTCTGTTCTCCTTCTCCACTGTAAATCAAAGGAATGCACTCTCTAAATGTTCCTTGTCTCCTGCTCTGTTTAAACTTAGGAGGACATGAGGTCTTGGCCCACACCTCCCGAGTACCAGGCTCGAAAGACTCATTGCTGCCCCTGTCCAATGTCCTCCTGGTCGTGTTGCAGATCAACACGATAGCTGACGATTCCAGCTTCCACTATACTGGCCCCCTCTTCCGGTTGTCCCTGTCCTCGTCCATCTGGACATGCTTCTGACCTGGATTAGGTTCTGACTCTGGACACAGCCAAAATTCATTTATTAATTATTACTTGTACTCTTAAAATCACCCAGCATAGCCAGAAGAGGACTGGTCACCCCTCTGAGCCTGGTTCCTCTCTAGGTTTCTTCCTAAATGTCGGCCCCTCTTAGGGAGTTTTTCATAGCCACTGTGCTTCAACACTACTGTTGTTTGCTCCATGGAGTTTCAGGCTGGGTGTTTTGTAAAAGCACTTTGTGACAACTGCTGATGTAAAAAGGGCTTTAGAAATACATTTGATTGATTGATTGATAGAGAAGTACATAGCATTGCAAGTGTGTTACAATACATTTAGACTGTAGTCAATCAATCAAATTTATTTTAAAAAGCCTTTTTAAAACATCAGTTTTCACAGTGCTTGTACAGAAACCCAGCCTGAAAACTGAAACAGTTAATGCAATGTATTTACTTCTGTGCCAGTTTATATTCCCCCTAATACCTTTGTCTAGTCATCAACCATGTGAGACCAAGGAATGCAGTGTATTCAGCTACGCATTGTGTGAAGCATATCTGTTTGCAAAATAGCATCAGACTGATGCTTATCTGCTGACACTAGGCTGTCCATACCAATAATTGTCTCAAACAGATGACGGAGAGAAACAGAGCAGAAAAAAAAAAACGTCAACCAAGACAGAGGAGTAACACTTGAAGCTCTGACACATAGACAGAAACTCATTCGTGGGACAGGGCAATTTGTAACACTCATGACTTACGGCATTCGAGGAAGAAAACCAGACCAGTATACGGTGGCACCCCAATTTATCACTCAAACCATCTCATTCTGTCCCTGTTATGGCTGGGATGGGATATGGCAATGCATAGGAGGAGAACTTTTGAATGGGAGTTTCTTGAACTTAGAAGACTGTAACTGATTTGCTAACTCCTCTTGTAGAACTGCCCAGAATGACACGATAAAATATACTCTGTGGTGTTACGTCAATACTTATAGTACATAATTAACTGTTACAATGTATTTCTAACCTTAGATGAGATCGTCTTAAACAATTCAAAGGACCATTTAACCAGCATACACTGTGTGATGTGCAGAGATGAAGGCAAGGACGGTGTTCACAATAATCACACATCTTTGGTTATTAAATCACCAAAAGGGAATTCATTTAAGTTGCAAAACCTCTATGCCCAAATCGACTTCCTGTCATTCGTTGATGTGTAACGTGGAATGCTTGTATGTAAATGCAGGTGGTGGACAGTAAATGGCCGTGGGCGTTGTTCACAGGGGTTTCGTTGTGTGGTCTTTCTTACCTCGACAATTTAACCTACATGCTTGGATGTTTCCCGATCATAAATTAAACTTGGCCCGGCTTTTCTTTTTGCTACAGCTGTCCTTTTTAGCGGTTAACCTTCCTCGATAACATGTTGGAGCGGCATTCAGCAATGATTAAAGCTAATGCAACGTTAAACTTTGACAGGCCACCTCCATGGCCGGCGGCTTTCTGAAGCAGGAGTAGAAGGAGGAGATTAAAACACGAAGACACTTAACCCTCACTGTTGAATGTCATTTGAAGGCGGCATCAGTCTTGGTCTATCAGATAAGATGCTGTGTGTGTACAGGCATGGAGGTGCACACACACACAAACATACACACACACACACACATACACACACACGTACACACACAGAAAAATACTTTTTTTGGAGGCATTTTTATGCGTCATTTCACAGATAAGTGGAGAGAGATCGAGGGCTGATTTTATGACAGAGCTCTGGGTGGGATTTGAGAACATGCAACAGCAGTACATGTGTCGCCATGGTAGCGGCGACAGAAACTGGCCGCTAGACTGTGTCTTTACTCAGTTGGAGCCACAATCTCCTGCACGGATTTGTGAATATGGCAGTGGTCTCTCAAAATGGATTTGTGAATTTGTCAAAGGTTGAACGTACACTTTTGCCCGTCCATCTAATCAGATTTCAATGAACACTGCACTTACTGATTAGGGAAAAAGACAAAATTATCCATATTTCATCCTGAGTTAACGATCACAGACATACAGGTGCTGGTCATTAAAATTTGAATATCATCAAAAAGTTTATTTCTTTCAGTAATTCCATTCAATAAGTGAAACTTGTATAATGTATACATTCATTCCACACAGACTGATATATTTCTTTTAATTTTGATGATTAAAACGGACAACTAATGAAAACCCCAAATTCAGTATCTCAAAAAATTTGAATATTGTGAAAAGGTTCAATATTAAAGACACCTGGTGCCACACTCTAATCAGCTAATTAACCCAAAACACCTGCAAAGGCCTTTAAATGGTCTCTCAGTCTAGCTCTGTAGGCAACACAATCATGGGGAAGACTGCTGACTTGACAGCTGTCCAAAAGACGACCATTGACACCTTGCACAAGGAGGGCAAGACACAAAAGGTCATAGCTAAAGAGGATGGCTGTTCACAGAGCTCTGTGTCCAAGCACATTAATAGAGAGGCGAAGGAAAGGAAAACATGAGGTAGAAAAAAGTGTACAAGCAATAGGGATAACCGCACCCTGGAGAGGATTGTGAAACAAAACCCATTCAAAAATGTGGGGGAGATTCACAAAGAGTGGACTGCAGCTAGAGTCAGTGATTCAAGAACCACCACGCACAGACGTATGCAAGACATAGGTTTCAGCTGTCGCAATCCATGTGTCAAGCCACACTTGAACAAGACACAGCGTCAGAAGCGTCTCGCCTGGGCTAAAGACAAAAAGGACTGGACTGCTGCTGAGTTATGTTTTCTGATGAAAGTACATTTAGCATTTTCCTTTGGAAATCAAGGTCCCAGAGTCTAGAGGAAGAGAGGAGACGCACAGAATCCACATTGCTTGAAGTCCAGTGCAAAGTTTCCACAGTCAGTGATGGTTTGGGGTGTCATGTCATCTGCTGGTGTTGGTCCACTGTGTTTTCTGAAGTCCAAGGTCAACACAGCTGTCTACCAGAAAGTTTTAGAGCACTTCATGCTTCCTGCTGCTGACCAACTATATGGAGATGCAGATTTAATTTTCCAACAGGACTTGGCACCTGCACACAGTGCCAAAGCAACCAGTGCCTTGTTTAAGGACCATGGTATCCCTGTTTTTAATTGGCCAGCAAACTCGCCTGAGCTTAACCCTACAGAAAATCTATGGGGTATTGTGAAGAGGAAGATGCGATACGCCAGACCCAACAATGCAGAAGAGCTGAAGGCCACTATCAGAGCAACCTGTGCTCACATAACACCTGAGCAGTGCCACAGACTGATCGACTCCATGCCAAGCCACATTGCTGCAGTAATTCAGGCAAAAGGAGCCCCAACTAAGTATTGAGTGATGTACATGCTCATACTTTTCAGTTGGCCAACATTTCTAAAAATCCTTTTTTTGTATTGGTCTCAAGTAATATTCAAATTTTCTGAGATACTGAATTATGGATTTTCATTAGTTGTCAGTCATAATCATCACAATTAAAGTAAACTGTGTGCAATGAATGAATACAATATACAAGATTCACATTTTGAATGGAATTACTGAAATAAATCAACTTTTTGACGATATTCCAATTTTATGACCAGCACCTGTACAGTACCAGTGAAAAGTTTGGACACACTTACTTTTGACTGCTACTGAACAGTAATAGCAGAAGCATTTGGACTTAATCAAAACAATTCTAATGAGAAATGTGCAGCACAAGACATATGCGATGTAAAACCAAGAGGTCCTTTTCGTTGCTTCCTCCTAGCAAGCTGCTTTTAAACTCTGAAGTGACTGAACTCAGGTGGCTTGTACTGTTTGCACGCATGCACTTATGAGTAACAGTGTTCCCCCATGAATAATAATAAAGCGCTGTGGAAAGCAAATGAAATATACTGCTTGCTCCTAAACGCTGAGCAAGCACAGATGGCCCCTGGATCAAGACCCTTGGATTTACAATAAGCACAGAAGACATTCCAACATAAGACATCCCTGATATCTGTGTATCCTTCATGATTTGACGGGACTTAGAATTAAAACGTCCACGGCTTGGAATGAAAGCTCACTTTTCTGGATCTGTTGCAGGTGTTACACACCCTGTATCGATGAAATAAAAACCTAAAACTTGTGAAACCTGTAAATACTACAGAAGGGGTGTTTCACTAAATTGTCCCACAATGACTGAGGATGGTCCCCCCTGGAGAAGCCTCCTCCGTTCCCGAAATACAAAGTGTAAAGTCTAAATGAGTAGACATCATATTGATTTCATGATTTATGTTCTCCTGGAACAGAGTACTGGGTTAAGCCCCCTGACTGTTCTCGGCCAACCCTCCCTTGTCCATTTACCCAGGGAACCAAATGCGGTGCAATACTCAAGATCAATTGGATGTTTTCGAGTCATCGGCTGTAAACTACAAACTCCAATGACATCCTGCGGCAAGGAAGGTGTAAATTTACAGTCTGGTGTATGTGAAAGGGGGGGAAAAAAACTCTGAATGAATTGCGATGTTGTCACAGGGAAATAATTGCCCCATCAAATACATTACCCAGACTCCATTAAAACGACGGTTGTAATGAACTGTTGTGCAGTCTGCACAGGGTTGAGGAGGGAGCCGGGTGGATAGCACCCCAACACTTCGATTTATGGGTTCACCACATCGGATTTCAGACAATGCATCTTTTAACAACACGAAAATGAAAAGGAAAAAAAGTATTTTGATGGTGCAAAAAGCTGTAGGAAAAGTGTACATTCATTTAAGTAAAATATATGACATGGATTACACCAACGAGGAAGTGACCACATCCTCCCCCAAGGATGATGCCCCTCCCCCTCTGGGCCAATTAGCGTTATTTAGTAAATGCCCTTTTCTCTACTAAAAGATGCATCGTTCACCCTGGCTTAGTCAAACCAAATGGGCCAGCGGGGTCTGAGTGTACACGGGTCACCCCTGAGGATGCGTGCCACTCTGGTTCCTCACTCGTGTCACTAAAGATCAAAAGACAGAACGGTTTCCATGGTCACGGTGTGGACAGCAGGAATTTGACCGTGTTCACATGTGTACAAAGTGCTGTTACAACACAAACATCCTTGAGTTATGTCAGATCACGCCCACGTGACTATATAAACAGGTCTGAAACATTGCTTATGATTTAGGTCATAATCTTAAAGATTTCTGAACCAACTTTGTCCATAAATGTGTCATATGAATGTTCATGCAGTTCCATGACTCGTGGTACAACTGGATGAAAAGGGTGACCGTGCAAAATGTGTATTTTCAATCACATCCACCATAGCCTATCAGTGTCATTTAAAAAATGATGGACCTCTTTGGCATGAAATCACTCAGCCAAATTTAGACAAAATCAGGCCAGTGGTGTCCGCGACGCTGCCAGGAGCACGGTTAAAACAAGCCCCAGACATAAGACAGTGGCACTAGGGGAGGTGCAGAGCTGCTAGTCAGCATGCAACATGCTGTCCCAGTGATGCAGTAACTACTATCATTCAGGTTCCTTATGATTCTATCTTTTCAAACAAACTTGTGGTGACTAAGTTTTTACCAAACTGCAAGTGGCAATTCATTTTCAAAGCATTATCAGATGCATAAATGATATGCAATAAGTCAATTATAATATGTTATGACAGACATTGCTTCATGTTAGCTGAGAACTAATAATTGGCGGTGGTGGTTTACAGCTATGTTGCGTGAAATAAAAACTGTATCTCTTACATATCTGACAATGGATTTCAGCTGATTACTAAGGTGCCTGCAGTTGGCCAATCAGTGTCAGTAAAGGACGAATATGTTTAAATTGTGTAAACTTGGGCCGGGGATGTGTGAATAAAGTACAGCCTTCCAAAGATTTTGTTCCGATTTCAGAGAGCTTCACAAGTCCTCATAAGACACTAGAGTTGTCCTCATAGTCCAGTGTACCTCAGCTGGTAAGAGTGTGGCGCTTGCAACACCAGAGGTTGTGGGTTTGATTCCCGCAGGGGACCTTGTCAGCCATGTAAGCCCTCACTACTGTAAGTCGCCCTGGATAATGGTGTCAGCTAAATACTAGTTCTAGTGTAGTCTCACAGAAGAGAAGCCTTAGGCACTGATCCCGCTGTGGAAAGAGCTTCCCTAGTGTGACATAAATCGGCATCAGCTAGTAGGAGGCCCCAAACTTCAGCTGGCCGATGTTACCAAATATAATAGCCGGCTAAAAATGATTAAGCACATCTTGAAAGAGAGCCTGGGGCGGTTCCGCTTGAGCTGCCCAATCCCGCACATACCCTGAGGTAGTACATGTAAGAGAACTCCAAGGCACTGTAGTTTTTAATGTGGAAGAAAACGCTGATTAGTGTGAGAGGATGATAAAAAACCCTTTCAGGAATCTGAGAGTGTTTCCAGAAGGCTAATGTTCTGGACCCAGTGGAACGGTGCATTGCTCTAGACCCAGTGGAACGGTGTATTGCTCTAGACCCAGTGGAACGGTGCATTGCTCTAGACCCAGTGGAACGGTGCATTGCTCTAGACCCAGTGGAATGGTGCATTGCTCTAGACCCAGTGGAACAGTGTATTAGTCTAGACCCAGTGGAACGGTGCATTGCTCTAGACCCAGTGGAACAGTGTATTAGTCTAGACCCAGTGGAACGGTGCATTGCTCTAGACCCAGTGGAACAGTGTATTAGTCTAGACCCAGTGGAACGGTGCATTGTTTTAATTTTTCTTATTTCTTCACTGTTCTGTATTTGATTTTATATTCTTAATGGTTTTTATTTTTTCTTATTTCTGTAACAGTACCTCTGTCAAATGGATATTTAAATTGTTTTTATGTAAAGCACTTTGAATGACCATTGTGTATGAAATGTGCTATATAAATAAAATTGCCTTGCCTTGCCATTGCTCTAGACCCAGTGGAACAGTGTATTAGTCTAGACCCAGTGGAACAGTGCATTGTTCTAGACCCAGTGGAACGTTGCATTGCTCTAGACCCAGTGGAACGGTCCATTGCTCTAGACCCAGTTGAACGGTGCAATGATCTGGACCGATGATCTTCTGGATTTAAGGGATCTACATTTTCTGATGTCCTTTTGGAGTTTTGGAGGACTTGATCCCTTGGACCAAACCTCAGGACTAACTGGCCAGACAGGCTGTCCCTGTCCAAAGCTGCTTTGCAGATCATGCTGCTGCCTGATGTTTCCTGGTTGTGCATCTGATCTGGATTCTGTTTAAAGACTCTGGACACAGACCCCCTGTATTTACTTACCCACTGGTCATCTGAACAGGCAGAAACATTGATGTGACCCAAAAAGGTAATGTACTCTTATAATCTTCACCCGGCACAACCAGAAGTGGATTGACCTCCCCTCAAAATCTGACCCCTTGCTAGGTTTCTTTCTAGGTTGGGATCCTAATAGAGACGTTTTCCTAGCTCTGTGCATCAATTCTTCTCATTGCTTGTTATTTGGGGTTTGAGGTTGTGTTTATCTTTACAAGCGCTTTTTGACTACTGCTGATGTAAAAAGAGCTTTATAACATTAATTTGATTGATCACAACAGAGGAAATTCAACAAGACAGAAAGCATTTCATATATTACACTGCATTAATGATTCATGGGAATCAGATAAAGGGACACATTTCTCAAAGTATAAATGTATGTGTTAAAATTATTAATGTTTTCAGTGCTTTCTGCAGCCTTCCCTGGCAAGGACAACAGCATTCTAATCAATGTCTGAACATTTAAATCAGGTTTATATTACCACAAGTGTTTTTAGACAATTATTTGGTGTATCTTGTCCCTGTTCTATTAAAAGTTTGACAGGAACATGTGGCTGCTTGCTAACTGGTAACAAACAAATGAGTGAGTGCCCTAGCAAGCAAAACATTTGCCTGACTTGTAGGCAGTGTCTGGTTTACCTCTATCATCTCAAATCACACTTGGTTGTGTTTGAATGCATCCTACGTAACATCAGTTTTCATACCAGTTTTAAGAGGACATGTCATTTAAATAGTTTCCCCTACATTTTTCCCATGACTGTAGGACCTGATTCCCTCCTTCTCCTGACAGTTAAACTGAATGTTACCTTAACACTCAAAACAGAAATCTAAACACCACACCACAACCTGAACTCTCACAAGCCAAGTTGACCACCTGCTGTTTCAACATTAACAATATTAACATTTTCCAAGTTTCAAAAAATGTGTTTTGTCTTCTCCTTATTGGTTATCGTATGTCCCCAAGAACACATACTGCAGATTCCATACATTTTGAATGGAAGAGGTTTGGGACTACCAACACTCTTCCTAGAGCTTCATGGCCAAAGTAAACAATCAGGGGAGAGGGTCATATATCAGGGAGGTGACCTGATGGTCACTCTGACAGAGCTCCGCAGTTCTTATCTGGAGATGGTAGAACCTTCCAGAAGGAAAACTATCTTGGCAGCACTCCATCAATCAGTCTTTAATGGTAGAGCGGCCAGAAACAGTTCACTCCTCAGTAAAAGGCACGTGACAGCACATTGTTTCATATGGTCCATTGTTTCAAGATGGAACTCTTTGGCCTGAATGCCAAGCGTAATGTCTGGAAGAAATCAGGCGTTGCTCATCACCTGTTCAAGAAGATGAAGCCACCCCCAGGAGAGAAGTTGGTCTTTCACTTTAAATTCTCCCCTGATTACTTCCGTTTTGTTTAATAACTCTCCTGAACGCTTGTCCTGTGTCCATTCCCTGAGTCTCTCCACATTACTAAATATGTATAGAAATAAAGCTCATGTGGTTGTTCAAAAGACCAATTAGTGAAAAAAGGTCGGAATTTGTGTGTCTGTGTAAATGCATCTATTGTAGTTGTGACAGTCTATGTCTAGGGGCCGAGGTTTTTTGATTTATTAGGTCGTACCAACTGTCATAATCTCTGTTTCTCTTCACTCGGTTTGATCCCAGTTCCACTGTCCCGACTCCTCACATCCATATTTCAGGCCCGTCTCATCTTCCGCCCAGTAACCCAGAGATTCATCATTATTAAATCCGCGACAGGTCTATTACCTCCACAGACTAAGAAGAAGAAAAAAACTGAGAACAACTTTTTTTTAAAGGAGGCAAAACACAGAGGTGAGATCCACATCTCCATGTGGCTAGACTTTGTTCGTGGTTGGGCTCCTTTACGTAAACAGATTCCCTGAGCCCAATTAAGAGTCCACTGCTGTGAGAGTCAGGAGGAAAATCTGCAGTGTTCCAGCTCTAAAGATCTGTACTTACTGAAAGCAATTCAGATCCCACCCCTAGACTTAACTGTCTCTGCTGTTCTTTCCTCAATGACACATTGCATTCGGCAAATTTAGGGACTTGGGTCCCTTTACAGGCTGTTGGTCACGTTACAACAAAGAGGGGTCACCCTAGCTCCCCTACTTCCCGTGGTTACGATGATATGGACACAGTTTGGTCAACAAAATACTGTGCAACAATTACATATCTATAAATGACAGCGTTTTTCAGACTACATTGCAATGCTCTTTCATTTGCATTGTAACGCTCTTTCTCATTCACTTATGTATTTCTCAAGCCAATAAGTCACTGGTTTATCAATGGAAACTGCAAGCAACCTTTCGATAAACCTTAATAATTTGGTGCGTGTCCAAATCCTAGTCTCACCACGTCCGCCAGGCTTTTGTGAGAAACGTACACATGGTTTATGAATGAGGACCCCCTGACGTTTTAGTCTGGCTTTCAAGACCAGAGGGCCAGATTTTTTCTGGAGCTCTGTTCAAATATTAGGAACTTTTAGCAAGATTAGGATCTGGTCTTGTATATGTGTTCATAATGCGCTGTAAGACTGCGTGGCAAACCGAGTCAAGAGCATTCAGGGTAAAGCTTGAGCACACAAACACCCCCAGAATTATTACCCCTTCTTGGTAAAGATGAACAAGAAAGGCTTTAAAAAGAAATCCATTGTTGTTAATCAGTTCGATCTTACACTCGAAAAAGTGTATGAACAAAATGTAAACTTAAATAAAAATAAAGCGACTATAAAAACAATTAATAAAAAAATTACATATCACAAGTGTAACAGTGATTGGATGCTGTATAAATGGTAATTTGAAAGATTTACTGAAGCTTTTATCCTGAGGGAGTTACAATTAGTAAATCCTGATGAAACAAATCTGATAGAACGATCTACCTATTGATCTTTTTGAATCTTTTTTAGAAACTCGCGTGGTGGTTCATGACTTCCTGTTTCACTAGGGTATACATTTCATGATGGTCTACTTTTTTAACGGCCTTAGGGTATGACATAATTACTTACATATTGCCTTATTTGTTGCTTTAATCACACAATAACTTAAAGACACCAGGGAAATGTAGCTGTACCTTAGGCCGGAGCTAACCGAAATCCAAAAATGCAATAAACAGGCCTACAAAGGAATACATTTCATTAGGCCAACTAGGAATTTGGGCTGGACACCAATTAGATCTGATGTTAAGTACTAATTAGTGGAAAACCGATCAGAATCGTGTTGCTTGTGAAAATGGAGCCATAGACATGATTTCAGGTAGGGGGCCCTTTAAATACTTTCGTCCTCCATAACACTCTTCCTGGCCATTCAGTGTGTCATCACATCCTTATCTCTCTGCACTAGCGTGAGGTATTATTACCTCGGCACAACCAACATCAGATTAAACCTGCTACTGCAAAGGCTTGCTTCTCCCTACTCGTTAATCAGATAAAGAAACAGCCTTTACATACCATCTTGTTTCCTGATTAGATTTTCTACCGACTTTTTAGGTTTACAGTAAATGTAACACTTGGTATTTCATTTTCTGTAAGTGTTGTGCATTTCAAGCACAGAAATAAACAACAGGGGCCAAGGTTACAAGAACATAAGGTCCCAAGATCGATAAGCCCAGTTTGGAAACTGAGAAAATAAACTTTAAAATGGAGTGCCTGAGAAGACTGGTTTGGACTTTGCCAGGCCTCAGAAATGTTGCCAGTGTGGATGTTGTTGTCATCATCTGCATACCTGCTGACCAGCCGAAAATACTACCGAGACACTGTACCACGGTGTCAGCATAAGTCATAATAATTGCCGTTTAGCATGCAGCACGTCAACAAAGGAACCAGACCCAGGGGGGCATGACCGGAATCAGATTCATGCAGCCAGTTCGGCCATAGGACGCAACACCAAACCGCTAAGATGGACGCGTGCGAGACTGTGGGTAGGTTTGCGTACAATATCCTACGTGGGGCCTGGTAGGTCGGACATGTGGGGACGGAGTGCCACACAGTCATGACGCTCCGTCTGTGTCTGTAAATCACACAAACACCCCGGAAGCTTGTCGCGGCGGCAAGAGAAACCTGCTCACGCGGCAGCAGTCATATAGTTGCCACACTCAATAGACTAAATGATTGGACGAATCAACTCCCTAATGCGGCCTGTGAATGTCAGTGAATCTTAAACGATCGCTTCGTTAATTGAATGAAAAAAATAATGAAAAAAACAGCATGCCCTTTAAAGTGGATGTGTACCATACTCCCACTCTACATCCAGGGATAGTTAGACATTTATGGGGGGGGTGGGTGCGGGGGGGTTAAAACTCGAGGTGTCATAAATGAATGCGCCTGCCTCCTATACTGGAAGATACTGTGAAGACGAGCAGATCACCTTCACCACTTCAGCACGCCTCGGGGGCGTAGTCTATGCAAGCTTTTTTCTCTAGTCTGCTGCAGACTGTGATCAGCTAGGGGGATAGCCAGATTTCTGGAATTGTCATGACACTATGTATTCATAATTGTGTGAAGCACATGCAGAACATTATTCAGATTCCTGGGTAAAGGCATCACACAGCCAACTCCGCCCATAGAATGTTGTGGAATAATTGAAAAAGCTCTTCCTGCATTCTGTTCTTTTGGCTTACTCTTTACTTTGTTATTTTGCAACAAAGGCACAACAATAAACCAAGACCTTTTTAGTTGTCCCCACAGTTTTGAAAAACGTTTCCCATTATTATACTCTCCTAGCAGTAGGCCTGACGACTTCCCCTTGTAAAGCAGTGAAAGAGTACCCCGCATCTGTATCCTGAACAGATACGCTTTCCATCCCTGTTGTTCGGAGCTGGACGGTCTTCCTGCTCAGTGATCAGCGCTGCATGCTGGGTAGGGATCCAGACAAACATCTCTGCCTTAGGGTTTCTTTGTTTACATCCTCTCTCACCAGCTCTAGGCTCTGCCCTGGTTCCCATCTCTGCAGCAGAGTACTGGACCGATGTGGTTTTAGCTTTAGAATTCATTTAAATGGTGGCAGGTGGCTCTCCGTTAGCACGACATGGGGAAAATTCGAACAGTATTCCAAATTCTAAAACATTCCCAAAGTCATGTAACGCTCTGCTCTGGAGATTCCAATGCCATCCAAGGACACAAAGCCAAGGGAGACACGGAATGCAAATCAGAATCCCTGACATTTCCTCGTCCCCCACCTCACCCCTCCTCGGCTTGCCCTGTCTTCCTCGCTCTCTTAACTCTCCGTCCGCCCCCCGCACCCATCACCTCTCCTTCCTGTTCCCTCGCTTTGGCTATTTGTCATTCCTTCTTTGTGTGGCTTGCCCTTTCTACCCCCATTCAGAACCGGGGGTACTGGGGAAACCGTGTCGTACTAAGAACTTCTTTCTCCGGTAAACCTTTGCAGTTCAGTGACCTAAGACTGGGGCAATGAACCTAGACACTGAGGAAGCGGTGGACCTGGCATCGAGTCCTGAGCTTTCTTATCTCTCCCGCCCTGCTGCGGCCCGGCATGCTCCACAGACACCCGACCCGTAACGCTTCAGAAGGCCCATCCGCTGGGCGTCGCTCGACTGTGGCCTGAGGTGGTTGACCTTTTGTCGGGTACTGCGGAGGCTCGCCCGGGCTGCCGTGTCCGCGCAAACGCCCCCCCCCGCCTCACCTTGATCACGTAGTTCATTAGGTCGGCATGTTAAGATATGCTGACCTTTTTGATAAAGATCTCGCGGTGACATCATCCGGCCTGTTTAGGAATTCTAATGAAATGGGCTGGATGCAGCCGAGTGGCTTGGAAGAAAGGAGAATACGTGCACTTTGCAGGTTTACTCCTTCAGGCATTTGATCATTAACTTGCCCTGTAGCTACCTGTTCTCTCCCACACACATCCCACGTTAGTCAACCGGACAGAACGTGGCCGTTGATACAACGAGTCCACTGCCACACTCAGAAACAAAGAGATGGGGTTCAACGTTTGCAAAGTACATCCATCGCATATTTTCACTGAACACCAAATGACGCATTCTAACTGCGTCTCAATTACGACGCTCGTCAGGACTGAGCAAGCGAGAGACTCTAGCCGCCAGGTTCCCAGCAGGAAACAATCGTCCTGTGTCCAGACGCTGCCGAGCACATCCCAAGCCTGAGGTACGAAATGATGCCGGATCAAAAGTGTCCTCCGTTGTGCGATTGCCCGTTTTGACTCCACACCCGGAGCTGTCGCAGGTATGCTGTGAATGCGCGTTTGCGTGTGGAAAGTTCACGCCAAATTGTGACCTGCATGTTTGCGATAGGATCAATGACTTCTGCTGAGTACAGGGAGGTGGTTAGGAGGGGTACGGTACAGACATCGCAGTGAAGCTTGACAGCAGATATAGACCAAAGATACTCCAGAAAGAGGATTGGCAGTAGAGGGCACTAGGTGTTTGTCCAAGCCTATGAGGGCTTTTCTCGTCGTGCCAGTTTACTGGACAGTCTGTCAAAGTTGGCTAGAGACAGAGCTGACAGTATTCATCTGTAGGTTCACAGTGTGCCGAAATATCAGGTTAATCTGCTCTGCATCTCAAGGACAGACGTGCAGGGACCCGACTGCTACAGTATTGTGTACACACACACACACACACCCACATCCTGCCTGCAGCCGTTGTGGTGTAATTATTAATCAGGGAACACCTAAAGCTTCAACCCCATGCCCACCCCCCACCCCCCCGAGGTTACCACCACAGGAACACATTAGACATTCACCAGCGCTCCCCTGCACTCCAGTCTCGCTCTCTCACCCACTCACCTGTCTCCCAGCCGCACCTGTTCTGTCTATCCAGGCTCGGATCAGTATTCCGAACACGCTCCCGTTCTCAATGTCTGCTCTGAAAGGGAGCGAGAGAGAGGAGCGGAGAGGAGAAGGGGGGAAAAGGAGCACGCTTGTTTACAGCTCTCCTCTGGGCTCAGTTAAAAAGGGAATTGCCTGTAATCTAATCTCCATCTTATATCACCGGGGTAGGCATTCGCCTAAACAACGTTGCATAGCTCATTGTCTCAATCGGACCCAGCCCACTGGTTCTCGTAAAGGCCATGTCCTCTACTTTTCCATAGCAGACCTGTTCATTCATCCTCATCCAATTGGGACGTAAGTCATCCTCCTCTTATGGGGAAGAGGCAAATGTTTTGCAAAGTTTGCTTACTGATGATTGACGTCCTTCATCCATTTGAGTGATCATTTTGAAAGGATTGACAGAAAGTCCTGAAATGTGCCTAGATTTTCAAACATCTCGAGGGCCCCGTTACATTTACCTCTCATTCACTATTTCGAGTCATACACACGGTCAAAGTGTTGGAATTTACCAATTAAAGAGCACATCAGCCGCAGTAGCATCGCCTCAATCAATCACATTTGTTTCAGCAGAACAAACTGCTCATACCCTGAAGAGTGAACAGGGCAGACGGAGAAGCGTAGAGGCTGAAAACCCCCCCCAAAAACCTTTGACTTTTCAGAAACACTGGAGAAAGTCCAGAGAAGAGCCGTGCTCGGAGGAGGCTGGGGATATTTCCATTCTGCCTGTGTGGTCACTTGGCAGCGTTGCAAACGACACGTTCCCCCCATTGGCGACTTTTTCAGCGGGATGCGCGTGGCCTGCTCCTTCTGCACCATCGTTCACTCCCAAGCGGCTGAGGCGTGGGCAGAAACCTGGCGTACCTGTACTCCTCAAAGCCGTTATTTAGACGCCTCTCCACCCGAGAGCCCCGGCCCGGCCCTCCGGGCTCCTGTCCAGTCTCTCTGAAACCTCACCTTGAGTCCGACGGTACACAAGGGACGAGAAGGGAAGCAGGGAGGGAGGGGTACTTTGGAATGCCGCTCAGGTTTTCAGCCGGTGAGCGGAGAGGGGCCTCATCGGGATGACTAAGTGTCCGGGCTATCCGGTGGGAAAGCTAACCAAACCGAGGGGACGGGATGGTTGCCACGTAACCGGGGAGATCCGGGGTGATGGATGGCGGTTGTTAGATACAGTAATTGTGTTCAGGTAATTGTCCTCTCCTTCTCTCCTGCAGGAGAAAACACTACGTAAGGGGTCTGCTCTGCCAGGCTGAGCCCACAGCCTCGGCATTTGTTCCGGATGGGTGAGGCTGAACAGACATGCTTGGTAAACAAATGTTCGATGTAGTACGCCACTCAGCAAGAGTTGAGTGGGGAAGGACAGAGTCAGTTCATTCAGACGGATCTGTTGTGCTGACAGGGCCTTCCCAGCCAGACTAGTTCAAATGCTTTCTAGCTATTTCCAGCAGTGTGGCGCTAGTAAAAACCAAACAATAAAATATAAATGGAAGAGGGAGAAATCACTGTTTTTTCATCATAGCATTGGACACAATCCTTGACAGGCCAATTTGTAAATTGAAAATGCCATGCCAAGGTATGTTCTTGTAACCTTCCCAATGAAGAACCAAAATATCAGACTGGACACAATAGACCTGCATGTTACAGGTGCTAGATAACGTGGGTGATGTGTTTCCTTTATTATATTTGAGTGTGGACAGCAGACTGCAATAAATGAATTGTAATATTGTGGTGACATTAGTGAACAATGGGACAATCCTGCTCATTGGGGAGACTTTTCACCGCAACACAGCAGAGGGGGGCAGAGAGGTTTGTCTCTGTCTCTGTTACAGAGAATTGCTGTTCTGGAGTAAGAGGTATGGACACATTTAAAATGTGCATAGATAGCTGGGCTAGTTAGGACAACTAGATTAACTGACTGAATGAGCCAATTTATTTCTTCTTATCCCTGCAATGCTGTGATGGAACACTCCTGACCAACCAAAAACACATGTCAAGACATTTTGCCAAATGCCTTTATTGCCCTGATATTTATAAAGCTAAGTGTTGTGGAGAAAACAAAATTTAAAAATAAAAGCTACGTTTCTTGATTCTCGGCTTTGTGTTTGCCTTTGGAGCTTGATAGACAAAAAGTCAAGGAAGAAAAATCTTAGGCTTACCAAAATCCTAACTTTATTTATTTAATTCAGATGATTTAAACATGATGCATGGATAAATAAGATTTTTGTACCGTCTTTCAAAGTCATGCAACTGATTGGTACCACTAACTGAAATTGGAAATCCAACAACAAAGAATTCTAAGCACCCTTGTCCCCTGCTTTCAAAAGAAAATCAATCACTCTTTTAAAATGGGTCTCCACCACACAGAGAAAATGCCTCATGAGGATTATGACCAAAATAATGAATATTCTGAGGATTCACAGCTGTCCCTGTCCAGAGCCCATCTGGCTGTGGTGCTGTAATGGCCGGCCATGGCCTCTGCCACGTCGGTCGTTGCAGTTCTTTGTCCTGTGTGTTTTGGTTCTAGTTTTCCTATGTTCAGTTTTGTTAGTGTACTGCTTTCGCCTGGGTCTCGGTAACCCCTTGTTCAGGCCTTATTTAAGTTCTTCCTGTCCAAGCGTATCATGTCTGTCATTGTTCACTGTGGACGTTTCATGTTCTGTGTGGCGTTTGATGTTTGACGAGTTTGGCAATTAGAGTAGGTTTGTTCGATACCTCTGCGCTTGTGTCCTGACTTCTACAAACGTGACAGGTGCTAATCTAGTTTCTGCCTGACAGCTCCTGCTGTCACTGACCAGCTAGTCGTTCCTTTCCAAAATCCAACTGGTTTTGCTACTGATCTGGATTTTATCGGAAGACCATGGCCACTTCCCAGAATAATTTATTATTCTGCTGGTCACCTGAATGTGTAAATATATTAATGATGTGGCCTTTAAAGGTGATGTTATCTTAGAATCTTACCCCTGGACAGTAGAGGCAGTAGAGGCTCTCTCTAAGTCTCTTCATCTTTCCTCTGTTCCATCCCCACTGTTGCAGTATTAATACAGAGTTTTGCCTGAACAAAAAGCTTTTTTACGAGGCACACTTTGTTTCTTGGTATATAAAATAATGTGGTTTTGAGGAGGAATACTCACAAGAAATCAGTTCTGCATAATTTGTTTTAATTATTTTCATTAATGAATCAAAAGACAGCGCTGTGTAATTTCAGAAGATGTACTTACTGACCAATAATATACCCCATGTTACTTAGATCACATATATAAAATAACAATAATTGACGAAATATAAAGACATTCAAATATACAATACAATACACTGAAATGCATTTCTAAAACGATGGCGGTTGTGGGCATCCATGTTTGCAAAGTAATGTTGTTGACCTATGGACTTATGTACACCCTTAGTGCTGAACTTGGGAATATGCTGTGGTCTTCAGTGCCTAAACCACATTTCTTTCTTCTGAAGAAAATAAGGTATTTGGACTGATCTTTTGGCAATTCAACTTCAGAAACAAAATACATTTCAGCCACAGCATAAACTGTGTCCATAGTGATGTCTTTTCAGGACATCAGGAAGCTATGGGTTGCCCTCCCCCCTCCTCTGCCTGGGCTTTATAGGTTGATAGGCTCCTGCAACAAACAACACCAGTGGTGTCAAATATTACCAGAAACAACGGACAACTTCTGGTAAAACGTAGTATACAATTAATTATTCTCATAGAATGATTATATAATAACTTCTATGAATCCAAAAAAACTTTAAACTTTTAATGTTCACTTTTCCACACTGTGCAGAAGTAGAAACCATAGGATGGGATCAGACAAAGTGGGTGGCGAAGGGGAACGACTGTACTCACGTCAACCACAGCAAACTAAAACACACACACACACACACGCATTAGATTGCAAGAACATACATTATTTTTGCTTATTTTTAAACCCCAAAAAGCTACAGCCATTTGGCAGTGCTGCTTCATTTCCCACTAATGTGCCCTCTGAAGGGTATTTGCTGGCATCGGTGCCAACTCAGTCAAGGTGCAACGGGCACCCACCAGGTAGACCAGCCCCACAGAAGCTGTGAGAAAAAAGGGAAATGTGTGACATACAAAGAGCTACTCCGTTCCATGTACTACAGAATGTGCACATTCATTTGTCAAATGACATTGCGTACAAGTAAGTAAGCTCAACAGCTGCAAAAGTACAATTCAAAGCATTAAAACAGTGCTCAATACTAAGCACTTTTCATGCAGTGGAAACATTCCAGGATTTTAGTAGTCAGGTGATCCACTATGAAAATTGTCCTGTAAAATCTTGTCCTTCAGAACATTTAATATGCGCGCACATGAATCATAATTCGGCTTCCATTTAAAACCAAACACAAAAGAAAGAAATAAAGACCAAAACATGGTGAACTCCTTAAGTTATATCAATACTCAGGCTCAAGAGTAGGGGGGAACCCCTCCATTCAGGATTCCCTGTAGAACTTCGGTTATAAGATAAAACTAGAGTTTTCCGCATCCAGGACTATGTCAAATTTCTTTTGACGTTTTATTTGTCCCATTCAACAGACCATAACGGAGCAAAGGCAACAGTGTCCACTTTCCTCAAAAGTTATATTTCAGGACGGGCATCTTCTATTACTTATCATTTTTTCCAATTCATTTAAAAATGAGCACTGGCTCAGCATGTCACCTGCTGTCACCCCTGATCCTCGCTAGCTTGTCTTCCTTCACTTCCTTCACTCTGAGAGCACTCAGGGGTCTCTGGGCATCCTCTAACTGTTACACCACATTGTTTAGTTGACAAACAACGTGACCAAACATTTTACATTTATGTCACGGCTAAGGTTTTTGTTCACATGGCCGCACGGCATCTCTCATAAATCTCTCGTACATTTACACTGGTCAAAAGACACCTCATCAAACATCAGTGAAATGCAAAGTCTTCATTTTGTCATTCACAATGCGGGTGGCGGCCATCAATTACTCAAGGTATGTTGTCCTTATTCCAAGAGACTTCTATCAATTATCAATTAATGTCATAAAGAGTATATCTGTATCATTTCTTGGGACTACTACATGACACAATGTTATTTCGTATACGTTATTTTGATGTCTTCACTATTGTTCTACAATGTGGAAAATAGACAAAGACAAATAAATTCCCTTAACTGAGTTGGTGTGTCCAAACTATTAACGGGTGCTGTAAAGCCAGAGATAGAAACTTTAGTGAATTTACTATGGAATACTGCAACACAAATCCCATGTGTAGCACCTTTGTTCTCATTGCTTCTCATTCTAGTCTATGGATTTGTCTCCCTCCCGATTTGACTTCTGTTTGTTACAACAACATCTGAAAATCGGAACTGTGAAAAGCAACACCACTTCTCTTTTGAACCACTTCGGAATAGCTATTGTTGCTAATTACTGTGTTTTAGACTGAAAGAGCTGTGAATCGAAAAGAAAGCTATAGTAGCAGCACAGACATGGTTGTCTAATCCAACACTTGTCTCCCTGAGACACAGAGGTTGTCTCATTCTCAGGGGTATCCCATTGCCTATAATTACATCTTCAGCATTTTGATAGTCAATCCAGAGCCAGTCAACATTTTAGCACCACTTTTATGTCCGTCAACCAACTTCAAGAGCACTATGATGTCATGCTGTTGATGGTAAACACTTGGTCATCGCCGTTTATTGTCCATTTACGGTCCTTTTATACTACCGTTCAATCTCAGCTTTTTAGGACCTCACAGTAAAGCAGGCCAATGTCACCCCCTTTACCACAGACTATTAAACAACCCATTCCCAACTCGTGCACATTAAGGTTCTCTACTTCTGGCTTGTGATTAAACCTGAAATGACCAATCAGACGTCATATTAACAGAGAGTGAGTGAGTCTCCGCCAATCAAAAAGAGACAGCACTTAGCTTTGTCCTTGAAAACAAGGGCATGTCTTGGGTGGCACTTTCAGGTATGAGTTTTGAAACAATAATTGACCACTTGATGGTAGAATTAGGGGTCAATTTATCTTTAGCTCAGTCCAGAAATATGATCATATGTGGAATTCTCAAATGAACAAATTACCAATTTGCAGTGTTCTTGAGTAGTCTGGAAAGGGATCCCAATAAAATTATTCTGGGTTTGAATAAGAGCTTCAATTCAGTCCATTTACTGAGTTTGTCGACAGGACCGGATTTAAAGGACAATAAAACTATATGCAATGTGGAACCTCTTTAAGTCAAAAAAGTCCCTTTCTCTACAGGATAAACCAGTGGTGTACTAGTAAAATAATACTCCTATTCTCTTAGACATTGCCAAACAAGTACATTTTCCAAGTATATTTTCCATTTTCATGTCACTACTGTGTTATAAGAAATAATGATTCCATTCTGATATGAAGGAGCTGCTTCCTGGGAGTTGAAAATGCCATGCCTAGTGGATGAAATTGGACCGAAACAAATTTCACATAACAGATTAAATAAAATGTGTTTAATAGTCCATGATGGGGAGAAGAGGAGTTAATGAGTTGATGTGCCGGGAGAAGCAAACGATGCATAATTATTTAATGACCGATTGCAAATTAGGAATTGGGTGTGTCATTATTCCATGCAAATTAGGGCACCTGCAAAGCAGCTGTGCAGCACAATGTTGCCGACAAAATGGCAAGACAACTTTAGACAACCTCGACCCATTCAGGGCAAGAACGAACGTAATGTGTCCGACTCTACCAGTCAATGGCGACACACTAGAAAAATACAGTCAATTACCCACCACAAATGAACAAAGGTACGTCTTTTCTTCATTCATTTTCCCTCCTCCCTTTTCAATTCTGTGATATCTAATTCACAATTATTGCATTGCCTCGTTTCAAAATCTCCCTGGCAGGTCCAGAAAAGTCGAGGATTGAAACAGGTGTTGTCTGAAGTACATCTTGCCAAGCTGTTTTTCTTCTCATTATGCAGTTAATAATGTCATCTTAATAACGTCAACCAACCTTAATAACATTATTTATTATTAGTGGTATATATGTATATATACAGCTCTGGAAAAAACGGAAAAGGAAAGTTTTGAGTGAGGAACAGAAGTGTTCAATTTGCACTGATATATTTATTTTAACCATTCCGTTCACTCAAAACCTTCCTTGTCGAGGAAGGAAAGAAAAAGTTGCAGTGGTCTCTGTATACTGTATATACCACTAATAATTATATATTCCCTGTTAGGTTAGAAAATAGTGTCTGCCACTCAAGGCAACACATTATAAAGTTAATGTGTATCACAAGATAACAAAGGAAACCTAGAGAGGAACCGGACTGTGATGGGTGGCCAGCCATATTTTCACGATTCTCCTCGAGGCCAGTGTCAGGCCGGATCATCACACCGAGAGGTGTACTTCTCTGAAGCGGGCCAACCTTATTTCGCTTCAAATAGCAGCTCAGCATGTGCGATGAAGGTGAACATTGATCATACAAGCTCTGCTCACTTGAGCCCGCATACAATGCTAGTCCAATGCCATGCTCTCCAGCGACACAAGGCTGAGACAGCAACCCATAGGTGAGTCACAGCTACCTCTTTTGGCAGTGGGGGCGAAATGGGGTTGTGAGGAACACTCAGCGAGACAAAGGTGTGGATTCACGCACAGAGCGTGGCAGGTGTTTATTGCGCCAAAACAAAAGGCAGGAATCGTGCTCACAGGCAGGCAATGGTCATACACAGGTAGGTAAACGGGCAGGTGAAAAATCCAGAAAGAAAAGGCAAAATCGTAGTCAATGTTAGGCAGAACATCTAACACTAGGACCGAAGGCAGAATAACAACAGAGGCTAGACCAGGGTAGAAGACTGGTCACGAGAGATATACTGGTCGGTACACAGAAGATGGCTATTACTGGATCTCAGAAATTAGCTAGGAAAAAGGCTTAGTAAAGTCAAAATGAGCAACACCTTATAAATTAACAAACAGAATGAACAGAACTGAATAAGGAGCTGATGAGACAAGGTGAGTGATTAACACTCACCTTGAAATCAATGAACAAAAATGAAAGACAGAGCAACGTTCTAAAACACAACAGAACAGAACACAAGGTAGACTTGTGTAAAACGATAATATAAGAAAAGGGAGAAACAAAACCTCCATCGGCAGCCAAAACTTTTATAATGCCTTATACCAAAGGTAGAACAAATGTTTTCTGCCCATTTGTATAACTGTTTTGTATTTAAGCATCACTCACCACTGCTAGAACCCACTTATTTCCTGCAATCTAATAATATGGACCATACATTGTCAGCAATTATGAAGAATACTATTTTAATTCAGTTACCAAACATTATGTCAGGGTACACTAATTTAAAAAGGCCATCCTATAGTGACCCTATTGTCCTACAAATGGTGTGATTCTAAATGTATAATGTGACAGAGTTCCCTCCAATACACCCTGGGCCTACTTTGGGGTACAACCTATAAGAAACCCTGCATTCCAACTGGTCTTACCTAGCATACATAAATCCCTATTACGCTGGTGTTCTCCTCTTTTGAAAATACTCGAATAAACTAAAAATATCGAGGACAGTTTAATTTTCTCTTTATATCAATCTCCATGCTAGCCAATTATATAACCCCAAATTATAATTGTTACAAAACATTGTATTCTGAATAGAGTTATTCAGCACGATCTCCACATTCCCGAGGTGTTCCTTGTAACGGCTAAAACGCAATGTATTCTGAATTTAATTAACATTGGAAATAAGGCTGATGTAATGTACATCCCCAAAGTCAAGAAAATCTATATTATTGCTCTCTGTTCGTTTGGCTGAATAAGAAAATCCAATCAATGACCTGAGCCTCAATTGCACAGATTCCCTTTACCTCAGCCGACGGTGTAGCTAATCTTCATACATGTCTACAGTTATATAATATGTTTATACTTCGCCCTTCACCCAGGTTGGAAGTTTAACCAGGCACAGCACACATTTTCTGATTCTGAAACAGGACAGACAGCTAGCAGATTAAGCATGTGTTCACCCCCCACTAAAACAAAATACAAAAAGGACAACTGGTTTGTATTAGTTTTCCGAGAGTACAACTTCTACCTGGTGTCAGAGATGCTGTATTGTACATACAAAGCAAAAGGGAAAGTGTAATATAAACCAAAACAAATTTATCTGCCGTTTGAACAGTACAATGATTTGATGTATCAATGCACATTCAGTATCCCACAGTCCAGCAGGCAATTTATCCCATTTCCCTGGAGCCTTGAAACCAGCCTAGCAGTCTTCGGTTTTCAGTTGGGGTCTGTCTAAAGACACTGTCGTTTGCCTTTCAGCCTGTAATGTTGTAGAAACCTGAAAAGGGACAGGCGTGAGGATCTTTAGGCAAACACCAACCTCAGTTTCCATTCATTTACAGCATAGATTTACATCATCAAAGTCATTTTGAATACATAGGTTAAAAAGCCACAAGAACCCTTTTGGATTCAACAGAGCTCTAAGCTAACATAAAGACATTACTATTGAAAGGTCATTGGGAAATTGGGAGGTCGGTACACAGACAGAAAACCTTTATTCATTCCATTCCAATTAGACCAAAGGGTCCGATAACTGAAATCTCTGTATAATATGATTTTATTTCTCTGTCATAGTCGAGTAACAAGAAACAAGTTGGTTTCGTGGTGTGTCTTTTGTATCCAATGAACAAGACCATTAACACGTCAGGAACACCCCAACTTAAAAGCCTAATTCACAAGGGTAAGCGTGTTTTCTCCATCCACCTTTGCGGTGTGTCACTAAAAATCTGAATGAGCCAAATTTAATTAAAGCCCAAGAGGATCCCATTAAAACCTCTTAATTCCCGCTTTGCCTTCGAGGATCTCTGGTCTATTGCCACATCTGACAATAGTACCCCCACATTAAATGGAAATCAAAGACGCCTAGTGTGTATATAATGTTCATCTTCTGCTCTAATATCTCCGTTTATCTAGGCGGCCGTCTCCATATCCTTTCCATTTGACATCGCTGTGACTCCATTAGGGGGGAACCGGGGAAGTAAATGATGGCAGTCAGTAGCTGGCAGTGTCAGCGTGCTCGGATTCACCGGCGTCTATCGATTTAATCACGGCATAAAGGATGGCCTCTGGAAACCGGCGCCCTGGGTGCATTTCTTCTAACCGCGCTCCACTCCGTCTTTTAAACAGCAACCCATCACGACTACCCCGGTCATCCATTCTAACACACACACACGCGCGCACACGTGCCCTCGGCTCACATACGTGCCCGGACGCTCAAATGCATACACATGCATGGACGCTAGGACACGCCGACCGTTAGCACGCCACACAGCTCTCCTGGTTACTGATCCCCAGAATTGATCCGAGAACGTCTTTTCCATTAAGGCCATGATTTGTTGGGTCAGAAGAAATCTAATTTAGAATTCACAGACTTCTGCACAAATATTCACTGGCAACTAATGTTTCACTTTCTTACAAATACATAATTTATTCAGTGTAGTCTGGTAAGTGGAACTCCTATCGGTCTTGCTAATAAGTCCTAAGGCTAGGACTCGGGAAAAACACTTTGTTTTATACTACAGATGGAGTCATTGTGATCTTTAGAGGGTGGAGAAGGTGCACATGCTACAGTATAAACATTTTTGTTTTATTTAACCAAGATTTAACCAGGAAAATCCGATAAGAAACAATTCTCATCATCAGTTATGACCAGGTCAAGTGAATTTAATTGCAAGAGTACATGACAACAAACAGAACTTCATAAACAGAACAACAAATAAAGAAGTAAACACTCGGTTGTATATATATAACGAATGTCAAATTAGACAGAACACAGTGAGATGCAGGGATAGATGATTATCTTCAGAGGGAGGTAATAAAGTTATATGTTATGATGCTTCTTTTATGGTGGATAATGAAGATGTCGCTAAAAAATGGTGGATAATTAAGATGCCTCCGCTTTCTATCTCATATTTTATTAGAGGTATATTTTTTCTGGGATTTTACGCTCCATCGGACAGTAAAGTGGTCAAAGGAGAATTACTGCTGGACATTTGGATGGAGCAGTAGATTTGCTGGGTCTGCACGCCGGATTTGAACCCACCCTGCAGCTTAATGTGTGCACTGGAGGCAGTGGCTTAGGGCGCTGGAGCTCCCGACACACCGAACACGATCTGGTGGACACAGTCGGCGGGGAACAAATGGCCGCCTGCTGCGGGGTCACGGCCGGGGAGTGGCCCATGCAGCCCTCCGGCTACCAGAGGATACATTTCAGAGCTTGCGTGTGGGAGGGGTCCGCAAAGGAACGCCTTCATGAGGACTTTAGCTGAGGGCAGGTGGCATGACTGTTGCGTACCCATGACTTATCGTCGCTGCAGGCAAGATGCAGACCTAAATCAGATGGGGATGGAGGAGGTGAGGTTGGACTGACACGGATGGGAGAAGAAAGGCCGGCCGCCGGCCGTAGCGGATCGGCCTCGTGGGCCTTCCCGGTGCTCTGATGTTTTCCTCCCACTGGAGGTTGTTGGAGATGATCCCGGGGAATTTGAATGATTCAGCCAAACTAACAGCTGAGCCCTCAAGTTTCACGTCAACATGTCTTGGAGGCGGAAAAAACACGCGCCGGCAAAAAAAGGAATGTGATCGGCGGAGAGGAGCTTGCATTTTGAGCGTATTTGAGGGCTTGTCCGTATTCTACCCTGCTCTAAATGTGAAATATACGTGCAGATTAACCTCTGCAGTTTTGTCTGTTCCAAGTTCCAAGCTGACCAAACGGTCAACCTGTTCAATGGTATATGGACTCATCGGTGTCACAGGCGAGACCGGCAACTGGTGTAGTATCTGCAAACCTGATTTAATGTTTTAATGTTAAAGGCTCTCCAGGTAGCTAGGATGTGTTTGACCTCTGATGACAGAACAAGTCGGCTCGTTAGTCAGGATGTTTCACCTGTGTCAACTCAAGTCATCTTGTTAGTCGAGATGTGTTAAGTCTGTGTAACAGTTGGTGAAAACGTAGTGGATCAGATTTTGCTGAGGACATTGTGTCCAAGACAGTTGGTGAGGAGATGATATAGGACATGGTACAGTACATAACAGTTGGTGAGGAGATGGTATAGGACATGGTACAGTATATAACACAGTTGGTAAGGAGATGGTATAGGACATGGTACAGTATATAACACAGTTGGTGAGGAGATGGTAGAGGACATGGTACAGTATATAACACACTTGGTGAGGACATATTGAGGGTGCAACACATCTTATCAACTAAGGTTTTAAAACTGTTCTGTTGTTTCCTGTTCACTTTGCTCTCTTTTCTTTCTACTCTCCACTGCTAAGTTGGCGTGGGTGTTTTTTTTTTAGTTGTTTTGTTATTTTTAGGAGGCAAACTTAGTTTACATCCACGTGGGGCTTTTTCCGAACCCATGACAGTAGTCGATTTAATCGCCTACTCTGAAGCTGCGCCGTGCCCAGAGATTTTAGTTTTCAAACAACACATTTGAAACACCCCTGGTTGTTGCCTCACCATTTATTCATTACCTTTTCAATTCCCACACAGACAGAATGCAGCCACAGACATCAGTCAGCAATGTGAGAGACATTAACCGAATGCATCCCCCAACGCTGGATGACAAGTGGAGGAATCCCAGTGGAGGTAAAAAAAAGAGAAAAAACAAGGAACACATCTAGGCAGGCCTGTGGGTATAAGTTACTGTGATGGGCCGGGGGAGGGGGCTTAAAGAGCAGCCTTTTAAGGTCCAAAGGCCATCTTAGTTGTGAGAAGAGGTCAACACTTGGTTCCTGTGCGTGATATCCGCTCTTGTGGGGATAGGGGGGCTGTTTAGTTATTTATTGTTCAAACACGCATGTGCGTCGGTTTCAAAGGATACACACGCTACTGTGTACCTACCTCGTATCGGCATTGATTTCATTCACCTAGTTAACCTGCGAATCCGGCATTGTCTATCTGGAACCTTAACATTCAGCCCATCCTTCCTGTTCATAAGTATTGCAGTTAGTCTGGGCAGACTGGAACGGGAATGAGTGCGTAAAACATTGATGTCACAATGTTAGTTATATCGTTTGAAATAAAATCTCACAATAATCATATTTGCAAGCGATATTGGTTTTGGCTTGGATTACTGCTACAGGTGGTTTCAGACAGCAAGTGGTGGATTGGGCCGCTCATTCATTTTTAATGGAGCCTTGGCGGTGGGCAGAATTCTACCTAGGTGTATTTATCGGCAGTGCCCGTGAACCCAGCTCGCCAAGCGGGGAAAATAGAATCATGGTTTGGAATAGAAACATGGCGGAGAAGCTAAAATCTGTTAGCTAGGTTTTGTCAGTGGGGCACATCATGGATGATGCAGTCAACATGGGCATGCACTTCATCCAGCAACACCTTGCTTACGCAGAACCAAATTAAATAGCTTAACAGCAAAGTATGTAAAAACAAAAGATCTCCGTAATAGCATGCATAACAAACAAGCTAGCCTGCTGACCCTGTTGCCCCATAGCTAACTAGCTAACATTGATGGCAGCCATAACCTGTGTGCTATTTGAATGGACCGGGTCTAAACATGACCAACAACAAAAACGTTTTTAAACACATTCATTTTGAGATGCAAAGAACCAAACGGCATTCCATACGGGTGTATTTTATCTCAGCATTTCAAAAGTCTTTAAACAGGAAACAGGATTTGTGGTGAATTCCCTCCCTTGAAGAACATGACAAGTCTATACGGATGAAATCTGAAACCCATTGCTCTATTCTTGGTCTATGTTGTCAAGTCAAAGGCAGTGGATCAATATTAACTGGAAAATAAAAAATCCCTAGTGAAATATAATATAATGGTGAGAGGAAAGTTGTCGCAAAAAAGTTTTCTACTCCTTTTCCTTTCATTCTGTGACACAAAATGTTCAACAACGGCTTCAGCAGCACTAAGCCTTTGAATTAATCCGGCCCTGTTCCGGTCTGGATTCTCAGCAGCGTTCGCTGGCCCTGGAGCAGGGGTGTCCAAACAGTTCCACGGAGGGTCGATTGTCTGAGGGTTTGTAGTTTTTCATAGAAAGTGGTTCCCAGTTCACACCTGAACCAGCAGGTGAAGGTGGAAACTAACCAATTAGAAACCTAATTAGTCAGTCAAGTACATGGTGAGAGCGAAAACCTGCAGACACTTGGCCAACAGTTTGGACACCCTTGCCCTAGAGGATCTCTGTGTTTTTTAAATGGCCGTGCATGTGGAAGCGGCTTTTGATGGTCGCTGTAATCCTGTTCCACACAGCATTTCTTCGCTCCCCCACTTCACATCTGCCTCATTCTCTGAGCTGAATTCGGGGTAAGGATCCCACAGACTTGTGGTCAGGGTGGTGACGTGGTCAGGGTGGTGACGTGGTCGGGGTGGTGACGTGGTCGGGGTGGTGACGTGGTCGGGGTGGTGACGTGGTCAGGGTGGTGACGTGGTCGGGGTGGTGACGTGGTCAGGGTGGTGACGTGGTCGGGGTGGTGACGTGGTCGGGGTGGTGACGTGGTCGGGGTGGTGACGTGGTCAGGGTGGTGATGTGGTCGGGGTGTTGACGTGGTCAGGGTGGTGACGTGGTCGGGGTGCTGACGTGATCGGGGTGGTGATGTGGTCGGGGTGCTGACGTGATCGGGGTGGTGACGTGGTCGGGGTGGTGACGTGGTCAGGGTGGTGACGTGGTCAGGGTGGTGACGTGGTCAGGGTGGTGACGTGGTCCTGGCGCATGTTCTGTATGTCATTAATGCGGTACTGTAAAACCCTAATATGTCTTGAAGGCTTTCCCAGTGTCACCATGCTTTGGCATTCAATTAAAAGATATATAACAAAAATAACATTTTTCTCCTAATAAATAAAAATGACCATCAACCAATACATGGAGGTAAGATGAAATGGTTTCCTTCAAATATGATACATCTTACATGATTTAGCATAAACGTATGCACCACATATCAGGTGCAGGACAGAAAAAAGTTTCAAAGAGCATTTTCTGCAATCTTGGTTCACTCCCGTGGGCAGATGACATTTTAATCCAAAAATGTTTAACATTTAAAACATTTTAAACAAATGCATACACGCAAACTGCCTACTCCACACAGCAAGCCGTGGCCATGCAATTTATTTCTTAATTAACCGACCACTCTGTGTATACTGGCATGTAGTACGACAAATGTTTTACTATGTCACCTACTCGTGGATAGGAGCAGTCCCCTCATAAAAGTGTGCTCATGTCTCTGAATTTACGCGCCAAATGATGCGAGGCACAGGCAGAGTGTGTTCACAGAAGGTCGAAGGCCAGGCCGACGTCGTGAAGGGTCATTTCCCAAAGGTTCAAAATGACTGCTGTCAGATTTTATTGCTCTTATTGTAAATGCGCACAATGCATTAACTTTAAAACCAATGGGACAGTGAGGGGTAGGAGGCTAGGAGGTTTAGCCCGTTTCCTTTCACTTGCATTTAGGTGTTTCATAAGATGTGATGGTACTGAATCCTTTCACCGGTGAGGATTTCAGAGTGCTAAGACAGCCTTTTCTTGTGTGTGTGTGTATCTGAAGGTCAGCCGAAATATTATGACGTGATTAGCGGCTCCTACAAGGGCCCAGACTGCCCACAGGAGGCCCTGACTGAGCCCTTTCCGCCCTCGGGTCCCGCGCAGCCTGCCAGGGTCCACTCACCAAGGACCCATAACAACCATTTCACTGCTGTGTTCGTGTACAGCAACAAAACATACTGCACATGTTTTTGGGGGTAGTCGGTGAGTAATGTAGAGTGACATGAGGTTATCGCATAACAGTCTTGAAAATGATGAAACATTTAAAGCGCTGATATGGTATGTTTGACTGTGGGGTTACTGGTTACTAAGCTTGACGTGTGCTTGTGTTTATATTGTGGCTTTCTACTAAGTATTTGTAACACTTGAAAGATACAGGTAAGATGATTTAGCAAATACAGTAACACTGAAAAATCACACTACCCTGTTATAAAATAAATAATATACAAAAATGCAATTTCTTAGTGCAGAGAAAACAAGGACACCCAGATGTATGTTAGCTGCCAGTGCCCCTTTAAGCAGAAACCATTTAAAGTTGTCGCTTTTTGTAACATCCCTCGTATATCGCCTCAGAGCAATTTTTGCCTGGTGTGCAATGTTTCAGGGCTTTCTTGCTTGTAGGGTCTTCTTCAAAAGCCCGTCAGCATTTCTATTTAGGATTAAACTCTGCCATTTCATACCCTTTTATTCTTCTGATCGTCATTCAATTGCCAGATCAATTTTTGCTTCCGCGGCCACCTTTTGACAGATGCCCTCGCGTTCTCCCCAGGCATTTTCCGCTACAATGTTGAATTCACGGTTTACTCTGTGACGACAAGCTGGCCAGGCCCTAAGGGAGCACACCAGCCCCAAATTATAATGACCCCCACCACTGTTTCTCTACAGTTTGGATTGTGTTTCTTTTTTCCAAGGGCACCGTTTTCGGTTGTGTCAATAAACAGGAAGGAAGCCATGAAGACATACTGTATGTGTCTGGGTGCTGGTTTGGACATGAATCGTTCTTAAGGTTCAAGAGCTCATAGAACCAGTCATTGGACTGTTTCTTTTTGAAACTGACTAAGAATGGGTTTTTCGAAAATGAAGACTGATGTTTTGCCATTTTTGTGTGTGCAGATGTACCATCCGACGGATTTATGTATTTTTTTCTTTTTACGGAGCAAGCGGGAGAAGTAAATTGAAACACAAGTGGGTGGCATGCTTTGTTTTTGATTAACCGGCCTTAAACTGCCCATTAGACAACCTCGGAGTGCTCCCATCGCTACGCCATTACTCCGATGTCAATCTGTAATTACTCCCCTCTTGTAGCTCATGAGGAAACAGCACGGCCCCTGTTCAGTTGGCTGTTCAGCACTCAGACACAGAAACGTTTGTGACACTCGTCCACAAAGACATGAGTACTCACCTGCGCGCATGCACAATGAGTGCACAGAATGCTCCCACACACAGACATATATTCATATTCATGCAAACACACACACACAATCATAATGTAAACACATGCACACACACACACACACACACACACACAAACACGCTCTCACTCAATGCTGTATGTCAGATATTTATTGCCTTCCTTGTGGGCATAATAGAGAGAATTGTGAGATACATTCCTAAATGGCCTTTCATTGGGAAAGTAAATGCCCTGGGCTGCACAGCTGGAACAGTCTCCATTGGGATGGCAAATGTGTACAGCATGATTGTGCAGTTAGCCCCACCTCAAATGTGACTCATAAGATACTGCTTGACCTATTAGGCATAGGTCAAAGGTCATCAGTGGATGTTTACGCTTGAGATTCGCTGTGTGGAGCATGGGTCTTCCACCGCTGACCTTCCGTAAGGTCAGAGATTGGCTCCACTTCATTACTGAAAATTAGTCTGTTCGCTCTAGCCGATTTCCCTGAACAAATGTGACCAGAGAGGTCCAATGAAGACACATATTTTAACCGTATACATCTTTTCCGGGATTTCTGGCTCCTCAATATAAAAGTGGTGCTATCGAGCCAGAATGGTATCCAGGGAATTGTATATAATTTCATGCGTGTCAACACCACTTGCTTTCAAACTCGGACTGCCATGGCTGACTGAGGTATTGTAATGATTTGGTTTACGTATTATGGTCGTATATTATTATATATGCTTTTAGCTTATAAATCTCTGAATGGTTTAGGACCTGAATAAATTTCTGATATGTTTGAAGAATATAAACTGAGCAGGGCTCTTAGATCCATGAACACAGGTCAGCTAGTAGAGCCCAGAGTCCAAACTAAACATGGAGAAGCTGCATTTAGCACTTATGCTGTACACAACAGGAATAAACTACCAGAAGATCTTAGACGTGCCCCAAACATATCCATTTTTAAATCCAGGTTAAAAACACTTCTCTTTTCACGTGCCTATGACTGAGCACTTAAACTTAACCACACTGTTTAACCTTATAGCTTCCTATGTTTTTATCCCAATTGTAACCATTATAAGTTTTCTTATTGTATTTCTTATTTATTATGATGTTTTCGTTTGTTTTGATGTTTTCATTTGAGTATTTGTTTTTATGTTATTGTACTTTCATATATTTTTCTTTGTGAAGCACATTGAATTGCTTCGATGTATGAATTGTACTATATAAATAAACTTGCTTGCTTGCTGAACAACACATCACACTGTCCCAGACTGCATCTTTGATAATGAATGTAGTATAGGTAACGATTAAGTACCACACTGTTGGATTCCAATGTCAATTTTTTTTTAATTATCAAACAAATATTTACAAGCAAAAACATTATTTCTGATCTGTCTGTATGTGAGTGGAAGCCATAATTGGATGAGATTAAGGGATTTGAAAAGGCTATAAAAGAGAACAAAAATTTACTTTTAAGGCTGGTTCATTGTTAATCTACCGACACCTGTGGAATTCTGATTGTCTCTGTCATTAGCAAAGGAATACGCCGTCCTTCTCAAGGTTTTTAACTCGCTGGAAAACTTTCAATTCACTCTCGAAATTCTGCCATGCCAGTTTAGCTGGAGTTTCCATGGCTCTGACAGCCTTTGCTGCCTCCACGCACCAGCAAGTGGCTGACTAGATTGCTGAGGTTGAAAGTAGTCAGACACTACATCAGCGGTCATGGAGGATTTTAACCAAACAATTCTATAACGATATCTTCTCAGATACAAACGACGGGTATAGAATGCCCAGCAAGCCGCGATGAAACACTGGATAAACGGGTCATATCATACTACTGCACACATTCCCACTGGGGCGTGACACTCCAACTCACCTCTCCAGGCAGGCTGCCACTAAGAAGTGCATAGCCTGTCAAACATACCTTGCAGAATTCTAATGAGGCCATTGGGGAGATGAAGGGCGGCCTTCATTCACTGCAGATGGGGACATTCTGGGACAACATCGGCCTCATCAATGATTACGCCTACAGAGTCACATCCTACAGCATCGCATCTGAGGAAATCTGCGTACCGCCGCCGGAAACGTTGGCACCGCTACAGCGAAGTGACAAGTCATGATTCACCGGGGAGATCCGCGGTGATGAGGCGGTGGCCCTCAGGGCTCTGTGTAGAGAGGCCCCGGGAAAACCTGAATTTGGGATTTTTTTATGTCAAAACATACATTTGGAGTTAGGCTTGAAAATCAATTCGCAATGCAAGACTCTCTGGAATGCATCAGGGAGGAGGCAAAAACCTACCCCGCCCCTGCCGCTGATGGAAGCCTGGCTCCACCAATCAAACCCAACCGGTTTGGCAGCAGATTTCTGAATCTCCACCCCTTGAGACTCAGGGCTCAGCCGTTAGTTCGCCTAAATCAAATTCCTCTGGATCATCATTGCGAGGTTGGAGGTGATCGACAAAGAAAGAAAAAAAAAAAGTATCCATTGCATAAAATCAAGACACCTCCAAACTGTTGAGTGTTATCTAAATAGAAGAACTATAATGCATCCAAACTAACCCTAACCCAGCATCTGGTGAGACCATAATGTGAATTAATATACATTATATCCTCACCGTTTATATCCCATTATCTCCCGCGCTCACCACCCAACTTAGGGTCCATTTTGTATATTTTTACAATATGCTAATAAAATCTTTCAATCTGCGAGGAGAGAAATAGACCTATACAACCCAACCTCTTCTGGATCCCTCCGGGGCTTCCTGAATGGCTGTAATAACCATCTATTCCTGGGACGTTGTCAATGCCGCCTCGTTATTGGATTGATCAAACATTTTATGACAGAAAGAAGGTTACAGAACGGAGCCCATCCATCCTCAGGGTCTTGCCCCGCTTAAGGTTTGGACTGTTTCCTTTGATTTCTATCTGATAGATTTTTGCATTTAGGAAATCTAAATCCTCTTCATTTAAGGAGGGAGATTGCACTTCTCTTTGGACATTTACAGGGATTTGTAAAACTGTCTGAATCTGTCAAGAATGTCCTTTGGAGAAAAGAGTAGAAAAGCCTTGCCCCTCGCTGTTTAACACCGTTTTGTTCATTTGTCGCTCAGAACCAATCATGCGCAGTAGACAATTGATGCAGAACCCAACTGGATTGCACAGTAAACAAAAAACAGGACCTGTGAGCGCTATGTATTGATCCACGCTTACAGTGTGAAAAGATGTATAGAACACGAGACCAGCCTTTTCTGCTGACACTGGTGATTCCTGTCTCTGTGCGTGGACTTTGAATGGCTTAGAGTTCAAGAGTAGATATAAATTAGGGGTCAAGAAGTGATAACCTTGTTTGGCAATGCTGTGTGTAGAAGGGTGCTTGTTTTTTAACCTTCGAAGATATGAGACGATGCAATGTCATTCAGGCGCAGCATCACCTGTGTGCAGAAGCTGAGCTAAAATGCACTTAGAATACAATAAAATATTGCAACCCCATTCTGCGAAAAATAGTGTTTTTCCTCTTCCCATTGTGTAAAGTGTGCCTCACTGCACCTCTCCCTGTTCGCAGACAGAATGTCTCGTGCCAGAACGACAGAATGTCGGCAACCCTCATCCAGGAGACACTGGCACCGCTAACCGCCACTCAACTCTGCCACGACATGGCATTATCAGGAGTGGCACACGGCGAGCACTGCACCTGCTCCTCCTGGCCGTGCCAACCCTGCCAGGCGGTGCCGTGGCAACCGTGCAACATCAGACACCGTAATGGACCGCATCCATTTAGCGGCGCCGTAGATACAATTAGCCTGGCATGAAGGCTACGTGTCAGAAGATGGGTTTGTTCACCTTGTATTTCTTCGCTTGTGATTCTTGGCTCATGGTTTCATTCCAAGCCCCCCTTTCGTGGCGTGTAATCGGGAGACAGTCATTCTGTTTCCTGCTGGTTAACATCTGTGAAACTTGTGGAAAAAGGGGAACAATAAGCACGATGAAATCCAAATGAACACGGGTTCTGTAGCTCGGTGCTCCCATCCGCCCTGTCCCGCCCCTTCTGGAGAACCCGGAGGAAAACCTCTCCAGTGTTCTCTGGAAAGGCGCGAGTAGTTATTCCAATCAACCTCAATGCCAACCCGTCCCCCGTCCACAGATCAGCCCCTCTTTCCCAGGCCCTTTTCATCATGTCGTGGTTTATTTCTGTAACGTAACCCTCCGTTCCACTCTGGTGTTTGGTGAGAGCCTCGACCCTCCTTAGCGGTAGCATGTCTGCTGACGCTGACCCTGCCAATAGGTAGCTTTCTCAGAAATATTATTTCTTATTTCTGTAACAGTTCCTCTGTCAAATGGATATTTATGTAAAGCACTTTGAATGACCATTGTGTATGAAATGTGCTATATAAATAAAATTGCCTTGCCTTGCCTTGCCTTATGAGCACGTGTGCCAGTTTAGCGATGGTATTCATAGCTCGTGGGTACCAACGCGGTGTAGTGCGTCTGCATTCTGAAAAGTTCACTGACCTCATTAAAATATTACAGCACCCTGTCCCACAGGTCCAGAACCGCAATGATGCGCCTGCAGTTACAGTCATAGTGGTCCACAGGTTGAAGTTCAACTCTAAAATGTACGCATTAAGCAATCGCCTAATTAAGGACATTAAAACTGAATTATGCTACCGGTTTCATCTAGACACATTGAGTAGATTGGCAGGTTTAGAGAAATGGCATACAGAAATAACATTTACACTTTAATAATTCAGCAGAAGCCCTTACCCCGAGTAAATTACATTACTGCATGCCAAGTCAGTGTTTTAAATTATCATGATTATTTTATCTCATTTCGGGGGGAAACCAATTGAGAACAGGGTCTCATTTTGCAATGTACAAAACAAAATAAACATTTAAAATAGAATTTAGATCATTAGGAACACAGTGCGAGTATGATAAAAAAAAAATAAAACGGACCAATTAAATCAACAGATTAGAATTTGAATGTGGCCTGTGCAAAATTCCATGAATAAGAAGCACCCTAGATAAATACAGTCTATATCCAAGGAGACCTGCAGAATATTTGGAGCCAGACACTTTTAAAAGCAAGTTTGCCAGTTTGCATGATCCCGAATGGACACAGAGAGAAGTTGGCAAAGGCACAGACACTTGCCTCCTAAGTGGAATGTGATGCTGAGCCACTGACATATCACTGGTGGCTGAATACAGCGTGTGGGGAGGAAACAACTGGCCATGTTCACTTTGCCATTCAATGTTATCAACTGACTCAATCAGTATAATTTAATCAGCACTGGCTCATAACATAATTAGGTACACTTCCCAAAATCGGATAACACTTCAGTCATTGTTAGCCGTAATTACCTTTTGAAGATGTCCTGCTTCAGTCAAGGCTGCGCTACCTTCCGGTATATCTTCTGGCTTTGGACACTAAGGATATTAAATCCTTAAATTGTTAATTGCTTTTTAAACCACAATAAATGGAAGGTATACTTTTGAACGGTTAAATGGGCCAGAATATGCTATCTTCTCCTAGAAGATGTAATAGCATAGATGTTAGGTAATTAATCACTCCGTAATTAATCTGCTTTTACACATGGGCAATTATCAATTAGGTGCTGAATTACTTACAATTACAAATACCTTGAAACAGATTTATCTTTTCTCTTGCCATTCTCAGTGTGTTAATTGTAAATCCAGTATTTGTTTTGTCCACTAACATCTTAAATGTATTAGAATGGTAATCACTCAGAACATATACTCTGACTAGTTAGCAAGTTCTGCGTTTCGAGTCCTATAGACAATTATTTATTTTTTGACCTACAATACATTCAAATTACACTTAAATATAATAGAGTCATATAATAGAGTCATTGACTAAAAGCTGACTAAAATAGGAAACCTAAAAATGACTAAAATGTGACTAAAACTAAAATGCATTTGTGTCAAATAGTTAAGACTACAGTACAATTAAATCTGAAATTGCTGCCAAAATTATCACCGGACCAATGCTTCCACCAACACCAAAACCACCTCTCAAATCAGCAATGTTTGTGTGACTTTACGCTTGGTTTAGGGTTTCACAGGGAGCATGCATGCTATTGTAGAGGGTTGTAGAGAAAACAACCCAGTTATCAGAAGATGAGATGTAATATCTTTCCAGACATGGCATCCCAAGTCATTTTCCGCCAGCCTCCACTGTCTTCACAGTCATTTACTTGGCAGCATCACTGTATTTAACAGTTTTGTACAATCTTGAATAATTTGTTGATTTTTTATGTTGTGGTAGAAATGTTGTGGTATATCTAAGAACATTGATATAATCAATAGGCGTGTTTTGTCGGGCTCTGAAAGTGCAGCCTGAGAGCTATTGAGAACCAACTAGACACCTGCATTTACTTTTTCAAAGGCTTTCGCTAAATCCTGTATTTGAAATGAAATTGCCAATAGGCTATCTAATAAGCTGATTCACCCAACACAAATCTACTCATATTCTGATTGCAATGTACATTAATCACGTTCAGGAAAATTTGTTTTTTCTGTTATGCAAATACAAATCTACTTCTAGTTCTCATTTTCATAGTTTCTTCTTACACAGTGTGAATGCGGTGCGGGTCCAATAGCTCTGAAGAAACACTGCCATCCTAGTCTCAAAGGGGGAAGCGGGTTCCACTGTCGGGGGACAGAGAGGAGTTGTGACCGGGCTGATTGGGGGGTGAGGTGTGAGCAGCGCCCGAAGTTAGGCAGGCCAAGCTCCCCTTGCTGCATCGTAGCCGAGTCCTGTGGTCTGGTAGCGGAGGCAGGCTTCGCCTGGAAGGCACAAGGACAGGTAACCGTATGGAAGGCAAAAATGCAATCTTCAGCAAGCCGTTAATTCTAACCCAAACAGGTCCTCAAAGGTATTGTACAAGGGGAGAAGAGCGATGATATTTCTTCCACAGTGAGCTGACCATCGGATAGCTTATATTTTGAAGTCATTTGTACATTCAGTAGATAAACACGGTTGGCCTAATATCTCAATTTAGTGTGGGGAACAAGCTAATAGCCCTGTTAGTTTTACTTCGCCACTTTTCAACACATCATTTCATTTTCAATTCTATCCACAGGTGGTGTTTTGTGCGTCCATGGCAATTATGCGTTGGGATAGTTTACATGTTAATTGTGAAGGGCCTGCTGTGGTCTTGGGTTGACACTTTGCTTTTCTGTGGCAGACATTCATTTTCACACAACATGTACCATCTGTGGATTCAGAATAAACAGACATAGCCTAACAAATGTTTACAAGGACCCAGTAACAATGGTTTTCAAATTAGGATACTATATTTAGACCATTTGAACTAACTCTGCTGATTTTGGCATTTCATACAATTTGGGAGCTTCCCCGTGAACACTGTTTTGATTTTAAATAACTTGTGGTACTGTATTTGTAGTGGAACAGTAAAGAAGTATTGAAAATACTTTAACTGTTATGTTTATTTCTATTTGTCATTATTTCAAGACTTCATGGATTCAGTGACATTATAAATGAGATACACTAAGCAGTGAAAACAAGCCAGTTATCCACAGGTGGAAAAACCATGCTTACAGTTCCTCTGATGACAGCAAGTGTCACTCAATCTCAGAGTTGGGATACGAATCAGAGAGCGGCGGTGCCAGCCTTGAGCATCTGTCAGTCCAAACATTCCTTCACAAGTGGGCAGTTGAACACAACCTCAAACTTTGTTTTCCGTGGATGTACTCATTGTAGGGTTAAGATGAAAAGAGGCACTTCCCAGACAGAGAATGTGGGAGCGCTGTTGAAAACCACACAACTGTGGCCACCAGAGTTGGCAATACAATGTGGCAAAACAGCCAGAACACTGCCCTGCCGCCGTGATTTGGGTACTGGGAAGTCTCTGTCAACACCGACTCGCTAGAGAAGAAGAGGGACCGGTCCTGTGTGCCATCTGCTTCACGCTCACCATCTCCGTTCCGCTACAAAACCGTCAGTTACCTTGAGAAAGTCCTGCGAACTGGTATGCAAATCTTGTCCAAACTTACCCAGGTGAAAGTGAGATGGTTTTTGTCAGGCTGATGACATTTTACAGAGAATTTCATTGATGTGACAAGTGTGACATTCGTGGAGAAATTAACTCTGAGAACAGATCGCAAAGGTTGATGAAATGCGTTACAATGTAAATCTCACCAATTTGACATGACCATTCAGTTTCCAAACGCAATGATGTGGTTACCTCAGATTGATGATAAGAAATGGATCAGTTAGTGAGTAGAGACGGAAAGCACAGAAAGTCAGCAGGCCAGGTTTACAGTATTGAGTGAGGCTGGGTTTATTGTTTCTCGTGGAAGTCAAGATGAATTTAGGACACTGAACGCTAAAGAGCTGAGTCAATTTGCAGACTGAACAGGAAAACTGGTCCGGAAGGGAAAATTACTGTTATCAAAATTTTTGTTTTTAACATTGATTTTCTTCTGCCCTCTCATAAAACCTGACACGTCTGCAGAGAACTCCTCGTGATGTTTCGAGTGGAATTGTACGCAGAGGAAATCATTGTTCATAATGTCCACGCTGTGGTTCACCTTCGACAGCTTGGACAAAGCACTATGGGAGTCTTGAAGAGTGCAATTCCTCGCGCTTTGGGCGTGGCAGTGAAGGAATCCACCGGTGGTCAAACTTGTCAAACGGCTGGAAGAGCTACAACACCAAATGCTTCCAACAAGCCCATCTGATGAGGACCCCGCAAGAGTGCATATCATTTGGACCAGCTTCCTGTTCGGATGTGATTGGGACATCAATCAAATGGATGAGAGCTGTGACTTGTTGACGTGTCCCGTTCGCCAGAGGAGAGATGCCCTTTTTACAAATCCATGCGGTTCGAGAAGAATAGGCTGCTTTAAGTTCTTTGAAAGTGCATCCATCAAACTCGTTCTTGTCAAAAGCGAGGGGAGTAATTTTCTGGGGGTAATATTTCAGAACTTGCAAAAAGAGCTGTAAATACATTTAAAAACCTAAAAAGAAATGTTGGACAGTAACATCTTTTTTTGGTCTGTATTTTATGACTGGATAGGATACATGCAGACATCTTCAATGTAATAGCCTTTTTATCTATATTAGATAAGCCATTTAGAAATGACAGCACGTTTTGGAGTCCCCCTTATTTTAGGGTAGCTAAATATTAGGAAAGTTGGATTTACAGTTGTTGCTTTGTTAGGCAGGTGTGTGTGTGTTTGCATCATAAATCAAACATTTACACGGGAGCTATGAATATCTCGTCTTGATATTAACATATCCATTTGGGGTGTGTTGCCATGGCCTGAGGACAAAGAAGACTTTATGAATGTCAACCTGGCCATCGGCAGGCGAATAAGATGGGCACAGAGACTTTTGTTAGGATGTAATGTAAATGGTATTATGTGCAATGACATTAAATGCGGCTATAGAAAACAATGGAAATATACCTACAAAAAGGTGATTCAAGAAGCTGGAGTGGCAATGAGCGCCTCCCACCAATAAATAGCCATTCTGAGGGCTAGGCTAGCAGTTGCCAGGTTGAATCAGCTAGACTAGCAGTAGCCAAGTGGGTCATAAACTTCCATGTTCACAGAAAAACAACAACAACATAGATCTGTTAACATTTTGTATTTATTTTCTTCAAATTTGTAGTGTGTAAGTATTTCTATTTGTAAGTATCTGTACCCTAAAATCCCAACATTTGTTTGGAAGTCCTGCTAAAATAAATTCACTCTACAGTGATACTATTGTTCATATATCAACAGCAGAGTTGCATTTCTTCAGGGGACAGGAAGTTGGTAACAGCATGATAGCCCATGCATCCACACACAAACTAACGCCAGCCTGGTAATGAAGATCAATAACAAAGGTAAAAACTGCAACCTCTAAACTATTAATCTGCTGCCAGGCTATGTTCAGTATATGTTCATTATATTATGTGTTTATAATATTCACCCATGACAGACCCATGACAAATACTGGCCACCCTTCAGATCTTTGCACCTCTCTTCCTTCTTAGGTTTCCTGGCCACTGTCCATCAACTTTCCCTGTTGTTTCTTTGGGGTTTGGGGTTTCTGTGCTGAATATCGGTATAAGCACTTGGTGACCAAAGGATTTCATAAAATGCATTTGATTGATCGATTGACAGCCAGAATGCAGAGTCAGAGCAGGATGTGTCAGGCGCCGAGAAAACGACCCACTGAATGAGACCCCGCTGACACTTATGGAGAAAGAGACTAAGAGAGAACAGATTGGAGCCTGAAAATGAACTCAGTGGAAAAATATAGAGATGCATTCGTATGATCCAAGCTCTTCCAAAAAACAACCCGTTCTCGTGAGGTCACCTCATCTTGTCTCAGACATATCCTGGCCAATCACAGGGGTGCGGCGGGTCATCTGGGGATGGGCGGAATGTGCTGCTCCGTTTCAATAGGTCAGACACGGTTTGTCACTCTTAATATGTCCTCTAAACCAAAGATTTGTTTGTGCGGTAAGTCTTCATTTGGAAGATTGTAGATAGGTGAACGGGTGACCAGAGAGAGCCTGGCTCTTTCAAAGAGAGCCTGAGAAGACAATGTTATGAATTCATGTTAATGATCTTAATTAAAGGACACTGACCAGCCACAGTGAAAGCTCTTTGCAAAGTTTAGAACAATTGTAATAAAATTTACTGAGCATGTACAGTATTTATATTAAGTTCTGGGTGTGACGATCATTCTACTATAGTTTCTTGAAAGTTTTCCTGACATGTTTTTTTTTTTCTTAAAGCCTTATCTACGGAAACTGATTGGATGATTTTTTTTCAAAGAAAAAAAAAATACATTTGAAAATTAGGATCCTTAAACAGCAAACTGAACTACAGCAACACAAACTGTACTGTAGCAAAACGAGAATTCTAGTCAGATATGACTACTGGGATACTAAATACCCAATACATTATTGTAAATGAAACATTTTGTAAAAAAAAAAAAAAATTATGGCTAAATTTACTCTGAGCAAGAGTCAAACTTAGAACTAACTGATAAACCATTGAAAACACGTAAGAAATCAATGAAATCCAATATGGGCTTTCTGCATGCAACATTGCTTGAATGCTTGCAGTATTTTCCTTTCAGATGAGAGCACTTGTTTCGACAGGTGTTTATTGACAGCGGAAGAACGACAGCAAATTGTAGCCACTGTTTTCATCTACCATGCACATGAAGGGATTAGCAGGGTTTGTTGTAATTTCGCTTGGCTTAGCAGCGGCCATTTTGTAAATTGGAACATCTTTTGTGCATTTTGCCTTGAGTGGTCTTCTCTGTAATTTCAGAGGATTAACTAATTAGATACAGATATCAGCTTACTCTGTACAGGATAGAACAGATTGCTGTCGTTTATCTCTAAGTCTACAAGGCGACGATGTAAGCATGCAACTATGCAAACTTCAGCACACTTAGATGGTAAATATCTGAAAGGAATTGCAACACCAGTTCGGTAATGTGCACTTGACAGACACAAAGTAATAGAAAGGTTTGTCACGCAAGCCACACCAAAAAACTTTTTCCCACCTCAAAGCACATTCAGAGATTGCAAGGTTTTGCAGAAAAAATATGTGCAAGACAATGTCCGCTCCCAATTGATTTGCCACAGACCGGCTAAAAAAACACAGCAGAAATCCCACCACAAACCACCCACCTTCCCCGAAAACACTTAATGTTTACCCCTAAAATTCCCACGCCGCTTTAGACAACTGTACTCCCACAAACTTTAATTACTCTGCATTCAGAAGTTATGCCTCGTATTAAAAAGGCTTAGCCTTAGCACATTTATCCAATTTTGTCGCCACTTCTTATTATTTGAATTCCACAGGACTGCTGGGAGTAAATTGTAATATGTAAGGGTGTAGGCAAAGCTGGGCCAGCTCAGCCCCAGTATCTTAGGCACAGTTCTGCCTCAGTGAACAGGTCTGATTGGGATTCAGGAGCTCTCTCGCTCTGCAGGGCTGAAACACACATTTGGATAAAAACAGAGCTGGACAAAATATTCATGAATAGAGCAAACAGACACACATACACACACGCACACACACACACACACACACTGTATCTCTCCCTCACTCGTTCTCTCAGCCCTGGAGCTGAGGTGCAACATCGCCGATACCAGACTGGAAACCTCACACCGACCACAGACCTAAAGACCAGTCCAGACCACTTGTCGGTGCCTTTCATTCTGTCGTTGTCTGTTGATGTGAGATGTGCATCACCGTGTGTGTGTGTGTGCGTGTATGTGTGGGCGTGTGTGTGTGTGCGTGTATGTGTGGGCGTGTGTGTGTGTGTGCGTGTATGTGTGGGCGTGTGTGTGTGTGTGTGCGTGTATGTGTGGGCGTGTGTGTGTGCGTGTATGTGTGGGCGTGTGTGTGTGTGCGTGTATGTGTGGGCGTGTGTGTGTGTGTGCATAGCACAGCCTTATTCGTATGCACAGGCTCAGTGCAAAGTCAAGTGTTGACTCCAGCGTTTTGATAATCGCTCTAACCTCCCTTTCTGTTAGAGCTATTTCCACACGAGCCATGTGCGTGCCCCGTAAACTCGCCCTCGCCCTGCTCCCACACCCCTAAACCTAACCTTGCCCCTCAACCCCGCACCACAGCTCTTCGTCAGGACTTCACATTAGCAAAGGCAGTTTTAGCTGTTCCGGAGGGCTCTGGATTAGCATACACGCCAGCTCCATGGCAGGTCCCTCCATGCTATCATCCATCTTCGCTGGCTCGCTGGGTGGATAATCCGTGGTGCCTCTGGACGCCTGTGCATTCGTCTCCCGCTCCCTCTGCAAATCTGAATTTTGGAAATTGCAATACAGTAATAAACAAGATGGACGGCAGGTCTCTCCTATTGATCCGCGCTACAATGTGCTCCCATGATTTGTAATATTGCCCCCGTGGACCAATACCGCTCCGACCGGCGGCTTCGGGCGTAGATAGAAGACAAGGTAAATTATGACGGGGCGGGAATCCATTTCTCTCAGATTAAGCGTCCCTGTTGTTCTGGCGGTTTAAATGACAGAGGGCATGTGCTTGGAAGAGAGAGAGCGGAGACTGAACGGGCCATAGACGTGCGTGGATCCATTAAGCTCTTTGTAATGCTATGTTGGAGGCTCAAGACACAGAGATTTAGACAGAATTGCTTTAGTCTCTTTCCCTCCCTTTAGTGTGGAAATCAGATGTGTGCATCGACACGAGAGCCTGGGTTTGATACGCGGGGGCGGTCCTGTTTTATTTTGTTTTAACAGAGGAGAGGCGTTTTCATTTGTTATTCAGAGATAACGGTGCATTTCGCCCGCTCGGCATAATCACTAGCATACAGATGTAGCCAGCCTTCAATGGAGAAATAGGCAGGGAGAGAGTGACAGGGAGAGAGACAGGTAGAGGTAGAGAGAGAGGGAGAGACACAGGGAGAGACAGGGAGAGGAAGAGGGAGAGGGAGCGAGAGAGGGAGAGAAACAGGGAGAGAGAGAGAGAGAGATGGGGAATGAGGAAACGGGGGAGCCAGCACCCTTTCACAATCAGTTCGCAGATCAGCAGCCTTCGCCAGCTTTGTAGAAGATTTTGTTTCCTCATACCTTCCTTTAGATTATTCTTTTCCTATTATCATGTTTACAACTTGTTGAATCCCCCCCCCCCCCCCTTTGCTGGTCTGGAAACAATGTTGGCTGCATCGGCCCAGAGAGGTCAGCAGTTTGAAAGGATGTCACAGAGAGTAGCAGTGTAAGAGGATTAGCCATGCAAGAGTGGAGGACAGCACCTTAACGCTTTCTAAAGAAAGAACAAAGAGCAAATTATCAATTAATCCAAGCCTGGTTTGTGTGAGCAGGATGTGTGTGTGAGCAGGATGTGTGTGTGTGTGTGCACGTGTGTGTGTGTGGAGAAACAGAAGGGAGGAATAAATTGTGTCAGAGTTAATCTCACATCCTTGGAAATGTGACAGACAGTACATGCAGCTAGCTTTCAATCCAACTGGCGATTTAATGTGAGTATTCAAGTTTGTGTAGTCCATTCTAGTCATGCATGCGTGCTCCAGCTAATCAATAGCTTGTTTGCAGATGTAGCGGTTAAAGTTAATCTACTTGAGGAGATCATTATCAATAAGAAAAGTGACTGGTTATTGGAGAGTATTCACAGGAGAAAAGGGAAACAGTGTTTCTCCAAAATGTGTGTATCTTTAAATTTGCCGGACCACGTAAGCGGAGCTGGCCAAGAAGAGTGAATGTCTCTTACTGACTGACTGACCCTTGTTAAATAGCGTAGTGGTTGGAGATGCAGACCTGTGAACATAGGTTCCGTGTTTGAATCTCGCCACAGTTAAAAGAAGTTATACATTAGCATTTGCTCTGGATAGACAAAAACTGTGTTGGCTACAACCTTCATTAGCTATGTTATAGTAAGCCTAAACTAAAACTCTTCGGTTATACAGTATTGGGACTATTTCTGGTAGATTTTCAAAGTACGCATCCGTGCACGCTTTTTGGTGTAATACAGGCTAGATCAAAACCCCTTGGGCGGCAAAAGACTAGGGGTTTTCATGATTCTCTCATCTTGACGAAAAAGTCAGTTATCGTGTCCAGTCTCGCTAGCAATTGCTCAATTCTTATGACTATTCCAAGAACTAAGTTAGCAGATACTAGTAAGCCTATTAATGGCTTATAAACTTTTAAAATGGCATGTGGCAAAAGACATACTGTTCATAGATGATATTTGTGGTGGAGGTAAACTTAAAAAGAAACGTTAATCAGTTTAACACAATGCTTAATGGTGTCTAGCAAAATATTCAAACTGCATGATGTTACTGCGTGACATGATTATATAATTATAATACCAAGAGGCTATTCTCCCAATTTAGCCAGTGATTTGATCCTGTTGTGCTCAGGGCCTTAGAATATGGGAGTTCAAGTTCAACTCTGTCAAATGTTTACCAGCAGGCTAGTTGTTGGCATGAATTTAGATCAGCGACAGCATTTAGCCAGGTAACATTAGGTTAAATCTAGTAGCTAGGACAACAAATACTTAATGCATGTACTGTCTGTTGATTCAAGTCAAGAGTGTTGGCAACATGATGAATAGCATGGCCCTTCCACCAGAAGGTTGTGTCCAAATACATTTTCTAATTATATACCACACACACACACACAAATAGTAGCCTTCCACACAAATGTGCAATATGAATTTATTTTTCCCTACTTGGATTCCCAGTGATACCGACCCACCACCACTGCAAAGACTGGATCAAAGAAGTGTAAAGGTCATTACTGTTCACTTTCACCAGCTGGCACATTTTATCATCACTTTGACATTCTGAATCTGTAGTCAGTTTATCGGCATGCTTCGTAAGGAGAAGACCACATCAGAAATTGTCACGTGACTCTGATGTGATTCTTACTGAATTAACATTTGCATGGAATTCATTTCTCTCAGAACTTATTTCATTTCACAGACTCAAAGATATCGTCTTACTTACAATATATTTTGTTTAGTCAACATTTGGAATGTTTGGAAAGTAAAATGTTCTGTTTCCATCCTGTGATGGAAACCAGGAAAATTCATAATAGCATCTGTACCTTGCAATAAGTCATAAAGGATCACTAACTGCCAAAGCAGATATGTCCTTTTATTATCTTAAAATCCAAGATTTTAGTGTTCATGTTGGATGGTTTCCCACTTCCCTTTCAATCTAAAGGAGCAACAGAAAACATTTGGGTATGCCAAAAACTGAAAAAGTTATTTGGCTTTAAGATTTGCAACATAGCTTCTTCTACTGACCTGATCAAAAAAGCAGTCCAGCAATATTGGATCTCCAATACCAACAGTGCATCTGACTCTGACTGGACCTGTCTGAGTCTGACTGAATCTGTCTGAATCTGTCTGAATCTGTTTGAATCTGTCTGAATCTTTCTGAAACTGACTGAATCTGTCTGAATATAGAGCGATGAGAGATGCGCTCTGTCAAGTAAATAGACCTGAATTTTTAAGAATGTTAGTTCCTGTATGGGACACATCATAAACATTGAGCTAAAGCTATCCTTTGATCAATGTGGTTTGGCTTTTCCATCTGTCCTTCTAAGAGGAAAAATGAAGATCTTGCCATGCCAGATACAATGTCTGAACTATTTTGAAAGTGAAATGCAGAGCAAGCAGGTGCATCTCTTTAAAACACCCAAGTGCCTCTTTCCTTCCCTCCCTCCTGACAAACATACGATCCCCAAGACACCCAGAAGCCATTGGCCTCTGATCCCATCTGAAAAGAATATCTCCATCCCAAATAGATTCATGGAACGTGCCAAACAGGGAACACTCAGAGAACACAGCTTTTCTGAGGAGAAAAAGACAAAGAGGTCAATTCGGGGTGAAAAGACAATGTGGTGGGGAAGGTTGGGTTGGTTACTTTATTATATTGCTCCCAGAATCTTCAGCACAAATTCACAGAAGGTCTTGTGGAACACATTGTCTACCTTGGCCTTCATTAGGTAATAAGAAGAGTTTAGGAACTGGTGTAATCAGTAGAGTAGTAGTAGAGTCTACTAACTGATATAAACTGCGTTTCCAGTCCTGAATTCTGATTGGCAGATATTCGTGATATATTTACGCTATAAGGCACAAGGATGTGTGATATATGTGCAGAACACAATGGCTAAGACGTATACTTATGCACGACACATTGAGGTGGGCCTGGACACAGCGCAAAGTCCAAAGCCCAGATGCCTTATTGTGCTTATAAACCAACGTAAGAGGGGCTTATTGTGCTTATAAACCAATGTAATTAGAAGGGCTAAAACGTGATAATGTCATACTTATGGTATACATACACCATATATACATCATATATTAGCCAATCAGCATTCAGGATTCGAACCACCACGATTTCTTTTAGAGAACATATACCACAGAAATGACATCACATCACTTTTTACTGCTCTAATTGAGTTGTTAACTGGCTTATACAAGCCATCAGGCATCTCAGGGGTTTGTGGTACATTGCAGCCATTGCTATGTTGTAGTGAAGTTGTGAGACTGCCCAGTCCAGGAGAGATCCATAGAACAATGACATTTTTGCTTGATAAAAAAGGTAATTGTGTTACAAATGTGTTGTAGACTATTGGCAGGTCGGTTGTTTTGCGTCGTGGATGGCTCAGGCTTGAATATACTTCATTGTAAATTAAGAGTTTGTTCATTTACAGTGGGTCAGAAATGTTTTTCTTTTGTTTATTTGCCAAAATCAAAAGATGACAAATACTTCACTCATTGAGGTCACTACCTTTGTATGATAGATTCCCTCACACCATGGGTGACATTGAATGGCTTTTAATCACCGTTAACCATTCTCCTGAAGACTGACTCAGGTCTCTGGAACCAATTCCCATAGTCGAGGCGGGACGACGCCTATAGGGAAGGTTCGTAATCGCAAAAAACTAACCTGCTACACGATGCATGGCAGCGATTCACGGTTAGCGTGCATCTCACTTGAAACCGTGTCGGATTCTAGACCTCATCGGTGAGCTCTGGCCATCTTCCCATCGAAATATGTGCATTTCCACAAGTGTTAGGCTTTAAGGCAAGTGAAGCAACTCAAAAAGAGAGAAAAAAATTTGGAAAATGTGAATAACACTTTCATTTGGCTCCCGGTCTATGTTATCCATAAATAGCACTCTCCCCTCAGTTCCTCAACCGTTTCTCATTGGGTGATTGCAGGCTTGTGGGTTGTCTCTTTGCTCTTCAGTATTGGATTTTCTGAGGCCACTCATGGCCATTGTTACTTTCGCTAACTCTGACATCCCATCCAGCTCACTGCTACCTGTGGACAAGCGTGACAATCACCACAAATGCTAGTCTAAATGTAAATGGGTTCGGGTAATTGTTATCTTTGAAGGTCTGGAATTTTTCTCATTGACAACTCTGTTTTGGGGTGGTATTTTGAATTCTTCATTCGTGCTAATTTGGTTTTAATGCCCTGGGTGCAGGCGGAACCCAGATAACGTGTGGGAAAGCGTTTTGGCGCTTCTGCGGATTGCTTAGATACTTCAGCAACAAATAAACGACGCCAGGGTGTTTTATGTCAAAGTGCTCTGTAGTTAGGACTCTATTACTGTTGCTGCTAGTCCGAATATTTTTCTTGCAACATTTTGTAGGACACACGATTAAAGAAACCTGTTTCCAGGCTTTCTCATGGATCTATTGTTTCTTTGGCAATACCTGTTTTTTCATGTCTGCTTTCAATTAAGAGAACCTTGGCTTCATACTTAGAACAGTTTTACACGCAATATAAAACCCATTCTTCTCTGTTGTATTTCATGCCATGTAACCTGTAATACTAATTGAACTGTGGCAAGGGTAATTTTAAATAGGTATAGTAATTAATAGGAAAAATAAGAAACCTTGTAACGTAACTTGGACAGCATACCTTTCTAGCAGTGGAGAGAAGCAATAAACCATTCCCCTGTTTAATATGAAAATTGGAAAAAACGTAGAATTCTTGTCACTGACACAGACACCGATTAATGTTGTCATGGATTTTGTTGTTACCCTGCCAAGAGTTTGGCTACTCCTCTCTCTCTTTCTTACTCTCTTTCTCTCACACACGCACACACAATCTGAAATACATGTTCCGTAGGTATGTTACTGAGCTGCTTTTTCCCCAACGACATGCTTTACGCACTGGTGGGCAAAGCTGATAAGACCCCCCAAACAACATTTAAGGTCCCCAAAGCAGAACTGTCCAAGGAGGGCTATCTCAAGAAAGCTGCTCGGCGTCAGCCACATCGTTGTCTCATTGACCGGCCTTCTCGTCACAGCCCAGCTCCAGCCTTCTCAGTTGACTATGCCCTGGTGAGTCCACTTTTGAAAACATTGCACTTCAGAGTGAGAAGATTTTGAACTCTGTCTCCAACGAGAGGGAAGCGTGTTTACTCTCTCTCTCTCTCTCTCTCTCTCTCTCTTTCTCTGTGTCTCTCCAAGAAAAACTGCGTTCCTGCAGTTAGCCGTTGGCTACACGTCCTCGTTGTCTCAAGCCAATAAGGTAGAGGCTGTACTGTATCTCTGCTAAAGGTGGAATGACTCAGAGGGTCTGACACAGAATGACGCCTTAGATGAGGGCACTGAGTGGATGGAGGATGTGTGTAGAGGCTATATTTATTTGTGTGTGTGTGTCTTTTTAGGCTGGTTGTTTGCAGGCGGTGTGTGTGTTTGTGCTGGTTTTCCAACCTCACGACAAACACCCAGTACACACACACACACACGCAGCCACCTTCATGCCTGATCTGTGTAGTCGGAGTGTGAAGAATCCAGAGTTCACGCCACCCCCTCTGGCAGCTACGGGTCTCTTTCTTCTCGCAGTTCACCACAGCAACGTCATTACCCACAACAACCACCCTCCCCCCCTAACTCCCCCCTACACCCTCCCTCCCACTCGGCTCCCACAACACCCCGACTCTCTGGACGCCTCTGAGAGAAGGAGCACGCTAGACGCCACCTCGTCGTCTTTGCAGGGAGTTACTGGCGTTTATTCCCTGTGTCTCGGGTTGTCGTGTCTTGGGTGTAGCCTGGCTTGTTTTGTATGAGAGCGTAGGGACCTGCTGGTGGGTCACGGATCAGTTCACGGTGATGGAAACTCTGGATGGAATGAGTGTGAGTCATGTTGTACATGTGTGTGTGTATGTGTGTGTGTGTATGTGTGTGTGTGTGTATGTGTGTGTGTGTGTATGTGTGTGTGTGTGTGTGTCCCCTTCTGCCGATATGATTACTACGAGAATAAACCCCATGGTGCCAAAGATCCAGAGGGCCAGAACCTACTCAGAACTCACAGATCCATGAACATGTTGGAGCGCACATCGTTCTAGGACTGTTGAACTGCTGAATGTTTCTTGTAAAACTTAAAGCACTGTAGGGCAGTTAGAAAGGTATTTGCCAGGTGGATTCAAGGTAAAAGACAGCATACAATGCTTCCCTTGACAAGGGAAATTTACAATAATCTAAGTCAGGCACCATTTGCTGTCTTTTGGAAAGGCACGAACCATGACCAGCCCAGACAATGCTCTCGCAACCCAAGCTGTCTTTGGGATGTGGTGATCATTCATCTCTTATTCGTTCCCGAGGAGACCCAGTAGACAGTATATGTGGGTTAATTACTTGAAATACCTTAATCTGTGCACAATTGAGTGTTCCTGGCATTTTGCCAGGTGGGAGCAAAGTCTCAAAGATCTTAAATTGTTTTGCCTTTTTAAATCAGGTCTGGTTCACAGAAGGGTACAGGGACATACAGTCATTCCAGGCCAAGGACACAGGGCGGCCTTGATTTGATGAAATCTGATCCAGGCATATCAGGCGTCTTCTAAAGCCACTGGCGTCAAAATGATCTCTTCCATCAAAAGGCTCCAAAATGGCCATGGTCTTTGTTAGAGTGACCTGTAGACTAACAGGCTGAAAATCACTCCTTTTAATCAGTTAATGTAAATGAAAAACATGGATTACAGTGACAATCTTTGCGACATCAATATTTATTTTGTACAGGTTGAGTTGGTGCTTGTACACACAAACATATGCAAATGCGCAGACACACACACACACACACACACCAAACTATCAAGGTAGCGGAAATCCGTCTATGCTTACTGATAAGTCCGATAAGTGTGTCATTGATAGTGGCAACTGTTCTGCTTGACCGAGGCGTGTTTGAGCCTTGGCCAATGGAAAGTGTACCTTGAGAGTTCCTATCTGATAAGGCGATTGACCAATGTTTTGACAGGTTTCTCTGGGTCTCCCATTGAAGAACAGTCTAAGTCTACTGTCATCGAGGTTAACGATTTGAGACCAGACGGTAATTAAACATTTATATGGGATACCAAATCCCTGATATATCAAATGACTGTGGCGGCTCTCACTGTCAGACTTGTCTTACCCCTCTTCCCAAATTCTGCAGCCCTCATCAAGCTCCTGTCCCCGGACCTTCACAGCACACAAGAGACCAATAATTCCTACACAGTGATTCCATCAGCTGCCTTCTTGTTCCTGGTACACATTTTTGACCACTGTCATGTGATGGTGCAGTACTTCAGACGTGGGATATTTGCCACGTCTTAAAACAGAAATCTCCACGTCGGCTATATGGCCTAAATTGACACAAATCCTTCAACGGAGCCATTTTGTCAGCTGACAACATCAGTGAATCTGAAACATGCTTAACTGATTCCTGGAAAAGAATCGATTTGCACGAAATAGAAAAGGCTGTTCTGTTTCGCCCACCAGGAATACCCCACTCCACCAATCACCAAGCGTTATTCTTTCCAGACCTCTTATTTGTATGATTTATAGTGAAACAATATCAGGCTTAAAGCAGATATGGACTTGTATTATCTCCCTCACACATTCTATGAATTGGAAGGAAAAGTGATAAGACAGATTGAATCAATAAATCACTATACCAGAGGCTTCATCAGTGTGTATAACATACGTGCTTCTTAACATGCTATAATATTCTCCCAGGACCCATTCACCTGTTCTCCCTGTTTTCTATACATTCTCTAACTGTCCCCTTTAGATGTTGTTATTGTCCCCTCGACAGACAAGGAAGGCTTGTTGTTGTTTTGAGTGTTCATGGTTGCCAGTGGCTGAATTGGTGGCTTGAAGATTGCTTAACAATTTGTCTCTTGTGTCCGCGGACCAGGTTGCTGTATAACCTCAACCAGGACACTACGGAAATCAATACGTGTTGTGAAGAACTGCCTTGTTGACCTCCAGGGCCTGGTCATCTAGAGAGCCAGTCCTCTGGTGATGTCGACAGGGACTTTCGCTGTAAGGGTACTTAGCATTAGAGGCTCTCAATCTGATCTGGTCCCAATCTACAAAGAAAAAAAAAGATTTTTGAATGCCCACTAAACGGTAACTCTCTGAACTCTCGCTCAGACACACAGCCACCAAAATGTGCATCTAGACTCAAAGCAAGACGAACAGAGAGAGGGGAGAGGGTAGAGAAAAACCTTTTTCTTTTGGAGTAAAAAATGTTGGCAGACAAAGGCAGGATATGTCTCATTCCCAGTAGCCGCCCCCCCATCCCTCTGTCTCTTTTTTTTGGGCGGGGGTACAGAAGGGAGGTTGGGTTTCTCTGATCGGGAGATTGCACAGACTGACGCGTCGGTGGAAAGCCAACCGGGCCAGGGGCGCCCACGGTGGATGTAACCTAAACCAGGTGGCTTCCCAACCTGCACACTAATCCCTACGTAGCGCGCAACTCTTTGCCTGACTCAGGGTAAAAGCAGTGCCCTACAAAGAACACAAGGTGCCATTTGGAGCGCACATCCACCCTCTCCAGGTTAATTGGAGGATTAGAGGGACAGGTGTTTTATGCCATGTCGAGGCTCAGGTGTACATCCGAGACACAGGAAGCGAGCACTGACAGGCGCTTCGGCGTGGCATGAAATCGCTACATCGGACGTCCCCCCTGTGTGACCTGCCTTCCAACAGGACGGTATTAAATCTCAGCTTGTGTTACCTGGGCTCAGTCAAACGGACGCATGTGGTTCACGGCAATACACCATGTGGTTTTGCCGATTTGTCTCTTAGCTGTGGGCTACTGTCTCTTTTGTTGTCAGTCCGTTCAGCATTAATTGCGGTTATGTTTCACCTAAGTCCCCCTACTCCAACCAAATCCTCCTGCTGGCAAACACAGACACACACAAAAATGAAATGGGGAAGTCCCACCCAAAGAGAGCACCCCCCCCCACCCCCACGACGCTGATCAGAAAGGCCAATGTTCTGTGTGGACGGTGCTAAGCCTCAACTTGCTGTATCCAAGTGAGACGTTCGTGAACACCGGTCTTTGTGTTTTGTCCTCAGCAAACAGCTCTATAATTAAGAAGTTGGCAGTTGGAGAGAAAACGCTTAGGACAAACGTTTGCAGTAAAACTGATTGTTTACAACATTCCGAGTCAATGGTTAGAGCAGAAGCTTATGCAGTGTTCTGAGTAATCACGTCTCTCTGTGTTCAGCAGTCTTTCAATCTTGAAGATGGGGCCATTCATTTTAAATTCGCTTCTCACCTTTTCCGAACTGACTGTGGTACGTTTTAGGGTTTACGTAAGCCCTTTTCAGCATAAGTCTCTATTAACCTTTAAAACCTCTGTGTATCTAAGTACCATAACCGACAGTAAATTAAATCAAAACAACCGATAAAGATCCCAACGGGGACTATGTTCACTCACGTTGGATCAAAAGACGTCCGTCCTTATGCTCAGAAACAAAAGCTGGCTATGTTGCCCAGGCACCTGCCCAGGTAAGACTCAACCTGCCCAGGTAAGACTCAACCTGCCCAGGTAAGGCCCAACCGGCCCAGGTAAGGTTCAACCTGCCCAGGTAAGACTCAACCTGCCCAGGTAAGACTCAACCTGCCCAGGTAAGACTCAACCTGCCCAGGTAAGACTCAACCTGCCCAGGTAAGACTCAACCTGCCCAGGTAAGACTCAACCTGCCCAGGTAAGGCCCAACCGGCCCAGGTAAGGTTCAACCTGCCCAGGTAAGGCTCAACGTCCCCAGGAAAGGCTCAACCTGCCCAGGTAAGGCTAAACTTGCCCAGGTAAGGCTCAAACTGCCCAGGTAAGGCTCAACCTGCCCAGGTAAGGCTCACTGTGCCCAGGTAAGGCTCAACCTGCGCATGGCTCCTTTGCCATGTAGTGCCCTTTCCAGTTGGCATGTGCCCGTCGGTCTCCGTGACATGCGTCACAACACTGCGACGGGACTGCGACGTCCATCTTTACGTGCGTCACGCACTCTGATATCACGGATGGTCTGTCCTTGCATCCATGTCTGGGCATTTTAGAGTCCACATTCCTGAACCTTCCCTCAGAAGAGAGACACAGGGAGAGACAGGAAGATGCAGAAAGAGACATGGAGAGACCATTGAGAGAGACACGGAAAGATGGAGAGAGAGGCAAAGACCAACGCAAAGAGATTTAGGAAGACGTGGAGAGGTGTAGGGGCACAGAAAGGGAGAGAGACCTTGTTGGCTGCGCTTCCTACATCCCTCCCTCCCCATTGGTCCACACAAGGCCTTTTAAAACTTCTTAACAGGTTTATGGCAGATTCATTTAACATGTCTTTCCCCCGAAGGAGCCCTGGACAGCTGCCTCAGAGCTTTGGGGTAGGGGGGCAAACGAAAAAGACAGAAGCCTTTTCTCATTTGGGTAAAATCGACCCTTTTCCCTCCGTGACCCAGAAACCAGAACGTGGTCAAATGGACTGGGAGGTAAAGCTGTCAGTAGGAAAATGGAGGTGACCCCCCCACCCCGCCCTCCCCACACAAGTCACCTTTTATCGAGAGTACTCAAGTTTACTCAGGTTAATACCACGCCGGAATTGTTTTGAAATCTCCCAGACCACCTTGAAACATCATTTGTTTTGTCAGAGGAGAAAAACATGCACACATACAAAACAAACACTACTAAATATGTTATTCTTTTTTTTAAGTTACACATTGACTTTGGACCCACCCCTGTAACTGTAGTTCCAGCTATCATTGCTAATACAGCCATGTTTGATATGCTCATTGACTGTGGATGTAAATTGTGTTGAAACGCTCCTCAGGACATGCCAACACAGTGAGCTACGGTGTTAAAAATGTGTGTACAGTACATAAATATTGTTTTGTCTTTCTGGCGTAGCCTCTCCTCAGGATGTCACCAGTATGTATGATGTCATGGATTGTGATCGATGTTAGTAATTACATAGTGACAGTTTTAACTCTGTTGAAAATCAAAACTTTGACAAAAAAAAAATGATTGACTGCCTGGGACTTTGTCCGAGCGGATGGCCCAAAGCCAGGCTGACTCATCAAATGCCCATGACTCCCATACTTCATACGAGGACTGACCGAGAGATGTATTCAGGTCATTAAACAGGTCTCTTCTCATACATTTGGCTTTTGCATATTCTGATTAGAATGTGCACCCTAGAGAGCTGTCACCATGGCAACTGGAACAACAACAACTTTGACACACTTGCTAAATTCGCATCTAAAGGCGTTGTGCAGCACAGCAAAAGATGGTTCAGAAAGGAATTCCAGTCCAAGATTAAGAAATAAACCCCTTTTTTCGATGTTACAGAGCTTGAATGCGGCGAAAGGGGAAACAACTTCAGATCGTTCTCATTCCCCATAGCCGCCTCTAACTGTCTGAGCTCAAGTCTGACTAGACCCTTGATCAAGAATATCCCCTGGGGTTTTCCCAAGCTCTAAAACTGATTTAGCGATGACCTCAAAGGCACATTGCCGATTAAACTTTCCCACTTGTTTCTTCTTCACACCAAGGCTACAGTGCACTAGTGCAGGGTCACTGTGCACGGTGGCTGTCTCAAATTGGTACCAGAGACCAAAAGGAAAGCGAGACACAGGACTCTGAGGCATTCAGAGTTGGGTGTCTTGCTTTCCACTCTCTTCCTGTTTGCATTTCCTACTGGTCTCTTTTCGCAGGCAGGTATGATTTCTCTCTGCTAGGCTGTAGTCACCTCCAGTTCACTCCGTTTGTCATGTGCAAAAAAAAAAATAATAATTATTACAATAATTTAACTCTCCTAAAATCTGATAGCTGACAGCCAGGAGCTTTGTCATGATTGGTCGGAGCTTGGTTTAACAGGCGATCAGCATGCTCAATGATGGGTGAGGATTCCATTACAGCAAAATTAGGAAACTGGAGAACGGTAGTTGCCGTAACGGCGGATATTACAACATTAAATCATAGGCCCCTTAAACCTAACTGCATCCCTTTCCAGCTCCCTCCCTTTCTGCCTCTCTCTCTCCCTCTCTCTCTCTCTCCCTCTCTCTCTCTCTCTCTCTCTCTCTGTGTGGGTGTGCGCGCAGTGTTCTAAATACTCTTTGAGCCCTCGTTGGACTGAAAGAGCTCAATCAGTCAGCTGTGCTCTCTGTAGAGTTGAGGCAGAGCTGTTGATAAATCAAGCTCTTTCACTTAAAGCACCGAAACACACAGAGGGAAGACACACTATCTCCGCCATCCACGCTGGAGGCCCGGGCTATTCATTCGGCGTAGCCGTTCCGTCGGGAGTGCACGCGTGGTTGTGTTTGAGAAAAAAAACGCATCTGGCCGGGTGTGAGTAAGAGAGGACCGAAGAATTGTTGCGGTTGTTAGCTATCTAGGAAATTATTGGCTTATCATCACAGATGCGGTTAAAGGATAAAACAGCTCAAACCAAGATACGAATAGACGACGCACCCAAATGGCAGCTTCTTGTTGCTAGAAATGTAAATTATGATTGTCATTGAGTTTTCCCATACAAGAATGAGGGCCTGAAGAAATGACTGTTCGGTGATGGTTGTGTTTTTTGCTTTGCAGTGTGTCAATGGCAGACGAAGTCACAGTAACAGTCACTCCTCTTGCTGACTGGTGTAGTGATCCAGCACTTCCACTTTGCCCCAACCTTGAAAAATTCCATCAAAACACAACACCAAAAAATTTTTCAATGAAAACTGAAAAAAACTAGGTAAACATTAAACAGACGGCATTTTGAGTTTCATATTATAAGCTATGCGCAACGTAATAAAAATGTCTCTCTCTTTCTCTCTCTGTGTGCCATTAATCAAAGCCTAGTTGAGCGTGTCATGTCTGGTCACAGGCCGGACCCATGGCTCATGATTTCTGATTCTCCGGGGTATATTTAGAAGACTCTAAACAGATTTCATATCGACTTCGTCCACCTTTCATGTTTAACATTCAGATGGCATAAATATGGCGATTTTCCCCTTTTTGAAGTTTTATTTATATTTTTTATGTGAGCCAATATCTCATGAAAGTGGACGGAGTAATGGAGGCCATGTGAATGTTCTTTTTCATGTGCTGGTTTTATTGGCTTCCAGCCTCCGGGATTGGGCAGGGCTGGACCCTGGCTCCAATTCTCCTCTAGCTTCAATCCATCACCTTCCATTCAGGTCACCGAGCGCATAACCCTGAAAGAAAGGAGGAACACTGACTAAGAGCTTCTCTACACCAGGTCCCATTACTGGTGTCATACGCATGACATGGCAGATGTCATATGCAGTTCTACCTGGCTAAGAACCAGTAAGTGAAAACCGACTCCATGCAAACTGGAAGCAAGCGAGTGACACAAAATGGCGGACATAGCTATTGACTTTCTTGGATCAATTATGAAAATTCTAGGTATGCCATGAATGACCTTCTTACAACTGGGCGGGCAGGTGATTTTCAAAAAAAAAACATTTCGTTTTATTTTGGGAAACTCTTCTGCAACAGTGGGAGTTTATTTCTAACAGAGTCAGACTTAGAACCTGGAGTATGGCTCTGAGAATTACGCTGAACAACTGTAACAAGACTTAAATGAACACCCGTTGCATCAGTGCCAGCATTTGCTAATCCAGAGATGTAATTTAGTTCTTCTCCTCCCATCGTTCTATTATCATCGCCGTACAACGGAGCGGGGCCTGAGAGGTTCTAAATGTGCCGCAGAGTTTCATCCAATTACCCGCTCCAAAGCTTTATATTCTCATCTCTATTAAAGAGAATTTTCAGAAGTGCCTACGACGCAATTTGAAACCTCTTCGCCTAAGACACTGCGAGTGGATAATTTCAGAGTCTGTGAAATATTGAGTGTCGACGCACCCCTCGAAGAGAGTTTGAGAAAAGTGTCACGTGGTCTGGGGAAAACGTCTTTGTGTGTATTGTTTCCACTGACTTGTTTGCCAATCCGCACAGAATTGAGTCACACAGCAATGTGCTTCACTACACACAAAGACATATTCCCTCTAAAATACTGAACAAACGCCATCGTCCAATCCACGCTATGGACTGTACCAATTCTTACCTGTTGTTCAGTTTTAACAAAAAAGAAACATACATTTACTTATTTGTGGTTAGTCAAATTTACAGAAAACTGGACCCAGTGAGACAAGCGGGTGGATCCAGAATGCAATGTGTGTGTGCGTTTGCCTGTGTGGCAGGCAAATGTTACCGTACGTAAAAAAAAAAATATATTGTGCCCAGGTTTCTTAGGGCTGATTGATTTTGATCCACATTTTAGTCAATTGTCCATGCCCTCCTTAATCTTTCACAATCAGATATGCACGTCACTCAACTGACATAAAAATTCGGACTCTATTATCGGACCAACTTTATTATACAGCTTTGTTATTAACTAACAGTACGCAGAATCTTGAAAGACAGAGTTTAAAGATTTAGTAGATGGATTCTGTTCCATGAACATCGACTGGAAACCCTCAATGGCTGAATCCAAAGGAAACCTCGTTTATTGAAAGATGTTCAGAATTAAAGGACAATTTGAAGGATCTCTGAATCGATAGGCCTCGGTCTGTTTCGCACACGCACACACACGCACACACACACACACACACACAGAAATCACATTATAAATCAGGCACATTTCCCTGAATAAAACAACTCTGCAGGGACATTGTAGCTGTACTCTCGCTATACATTTCTGTTCAGGCCTTGTAGAAATAGCACTGTGAGGTCACAGGGTAACAGCAATGTGCCAATTTGCCTGCGTGGGTGAGAGCTACACATGAACAATTAAAGCTACCCTGGCCCCAAAATCGTCCCTCTGTAACAGCTAACAATTTCACTTTCAGGTTCTTTGGGGTGAGTGCTAAATAGATGAAATCAATTCTGCAGGGAGATGAAGAAGTCTGAATTGCTCTTTTCAATTCATTAAGATGCACATGTAGACCATCCATCTCTTCACTTCGTTATGTTCCACTGGTGACCAAGGTTAAAGGGCATTATTAGGTTGTTATATAAGCCAGCCAACTGACCCACAATCCTCACTGTAAGGGAACTATAATTTGGCTTCTGGAGCCATAGAATACATTTTTTAATTGGGTCTGGGCTCCTCATCAAATATGAATAGGAAAGTAATGTCTTAATTATATCAAAACAAGACAGCTCACTTTGGCATTTGCACGTCTGGGTCGTCTGGTTCTTTTGGAAAGTAAAGGATGCTTCACCGAGGAGGAAGGCTCCACTTTTTTTCTTCTACCTCTGCCACTCCCCCCATCCATACCGCCACTCCCCCCACCCATACCGCCACTCCCCTCATCCATACCGCCACTCCCCCACATCCATACCGCCACTCCCCCATCCATACCGCCTTCTCCCTCCATCCATACCGCCACTCCCCTCATCCATACCGCCACTCCCCCACATCCATACCGCCACTCCCCCATCCATACCGCCTTCTCCCTCCATCCATACCGCCACTCCCCGATCCATACCGCCTTCTCCCTCCATCCATACCGCCACTCCCCTCATCCATACCGCCACTCCCCCCATCCAAACTGCCTTCTCCCCATCCATACCGCCACTCCCCCATCCATACTGCCTTCTCCCCATCCTTCCCCCATCCATCTCATTTGTGTGGACACTAACAGGAAATCAGTGGGAACATTGTCTTAATAAAGCTATGAATCTCTTTGGCCGAGTTTAAACAGACAGACTGTTTCTGATCCTTTCACTATTGCCTAAAGAGGAAATGGTATTCGTTCAAAAACACCAATTAGTCAAACAAGATATCAAAATGTGCTTAGTATGTAAATGCAGCCTTAGTCCCAGTTTTACCAGCTCATGGCTTTTGACTCAGACAATCTTACATACACTTGTTGTCTAGGGGTCTACTTGTCCTCAAGTGGAAGCTGATGCTTCTGTTCCAGATCCTTGGTACTTGACTGAAAAAGGTTAACAAATAATAATCAGCCATTTACTTGGCTAATTACTTTACTCAGAGTCCAAGGTTTTAATTTGTGATTATTAAACATTCTGGCAGGATTGGTCCTCAGGGGAGATGGGTTGGGTATCTATTGTAGAATGAATCTGCCGTGCTCTGTAATTTACCTAAGCCTTTGCTCAACACATTTGAGCTGCTGCTTGTAAAAATCCAACTCTCAAGAAACATCTCTCACTTTTGCTGTCTGCTATAGACCTCACTCTGCTCCTCTGTGCTCTGACTGCCTTAAGTAAACATTTAGCACCTCATATCCTGTGTTCTAAGGTGAGCTAACAAGATACTGTATACTCAACCCCTATAAACTTATAGCTCTAGCTGGACGCTTTAAAAAGGAACATTAGTATACAAGACAAAATATGAGTGACAATGTATTCTACCAGATTGAAGCAGACAGAGCAGTTCATTCCTCTCCACAACCACGCCACTGCACACCCGGACTTCATTAGGGTTTCAGCAGTTCTCTCCTCTCCACAACCACGCCACTGCACAGCCGAACTTCTTTAGGGTTTCAGCAGTTCATTCCTCTCCACAACCACACCACTGCACAGCCGAACTTCTTTAGGGTTTCAGCAGTTCATTCCTCTCCACAACCACGCCACTGCACAGCCGAACTTCATTAGGGTTTCAGCAGTTCATTCCTCTCCACAACCACACCACTGCACAGCCGAACTTCTTTAGGGTTTCAGCAGTTCATTCCTCTCCACAACCACACCACTGCACACCTGGACTTCATTAGGGTTTCAGCAGTTCTCTCCTCTCCACAACCACGCCACTGCACACCCGGACTTCATTTGGTTTTCAGCAGTTCATTCCTCTCCACAACCACGCCACTGCACAGCCGAACTTCATTAGGGTTTCAGCAGTTCATTCCTCTCCACAACCACGCCACTGCACAGCCGAACTTCATTAGGGTTTCAGCAGTTCATTCCTCTCCACAACCACGCCACTGCACACTTGGACTTCATTAGGGTTTCAGCAGGTCATTCCTCTCCACAACCACGCCACTGCACACCTGGACTACATTAGGGTTTCAGCAGTTCATTCCTCTCCACAACCACGCCACTGCACACCCGGACTTCATTAGGGTTTCAGCAGTTCACTGGTGTGTTTGTTCCAGTTCATTATTATTATTATTATTATTCCGGCAAAAAAGGGTGTTCTTTGCAAATTCCCGTGAGATAAAATGGCTTAAAAGTCCCCAATTTTCTTTAATTTGGATTGTGAGAAGCATTCCCACAGCATAATGCTGCCATCCCACCACAGTACTTCAAAATAGAGATGGTGTTTTGAGGCATGGGCAGTCTTGAGGCCTCCCTAAGCCCCTAACTCTTGAGGATAACAGCAAATCAGTGTACTCAGGCAAACTGAGGCAGGATTTTAAAAACAACTGTGTGATGCCTGTGGTTCTGACCACAAAACGTTTCTGGAACACTGTCAAATCACACTAAATTAATCATAAACCATCCTCTCAGCTGCTTACAGTCTACAGCAGTCAATCACTTTGTGAGGGTGGATAACCTGTTTAAATTTGCCTCCACAACTCCTACTGCCAAGAGTGCTTCCCCTGTCCCCAGTAGAGTTCTCTCTTGGGGTACATCCTGTATCTACTTTCAGCCTGTACTGGTGAACGAGTTGCAGAAGAAGATGCAATGCCTTTTATTTTGTATTTTATTTATTTCATAAAAAGTCGACCATCAGACTCTTCCAAGTAGTGTTCTGTTGATGTGAATTTAGATCATTGATAAAAGATGCAGTTGGTTCGCACACAAAATAATCCATTAGCAAACCACATTTTTTTACTGTCTTTTGATACTATTCGCAAAGGTGAGAAAAACATAATTTTTCTCTCTGGGGATCTCACAAACAACATCTTAACTCCAGAGAAAGAATCACTGGAAAAATATGAAAGACTCAACAAACTTCAAGAGGAAGAAAACAGCTTGGAGCCTCACGTCAGAAATCTCAGCGAGTATTATGAGAACAGTACAATCCCACAAGACCTACATGTTCAAAAGGTACCATCAATTTGAAGAGGAGATTCTGTAGACGCAAATTCTGTAGACACTAGTCTGAAATAACAAACCACTGCTCAGTGGACTTAATGCTACTTATTACAGACCATTCTTCCATTTCAATTTCCTTGATTAAACAACCCATCACTGAATACAAGGATATTATTGAACATAAGTACAACAAGAGGAAGTAGACACTAACACACTAACAAAAGATAAATAAAAAACCTAAACCATCTCATTAAGATCCTTAAACCCCCTACGGATCCTTCATTAAGACTAAGAACAAATCCAGCGCATATTTTTGTCAATAACTATTTCATTGATTCAAATGCACTACTACTAGTATCTAGGAAAAACTCCCTAGTAGGGTCAGAACCTAAGAACAAACCCACAGAGCCACATTCTACTATCATTAAAAACATCTCAAACATCGACTTTCATTCATATACAAAGGATTTGTGTTAAAACAGTTACCTGGTTAAAAACAGTTAAATCAAATTAAATAATGGCCTTCCTGCATTTATTGCGGGGTTATGGTGACTCAAAAAGAAATCCCCCTTAACTTCGTCTCCACCAAGGTAAGTGGTATTCCTTAACAGCCAACCCCTGGTAGGACCCTATAATATTGGTGTCTCCAACTTTTTCAACCCCTATTGATTTTAGAAGTCAAAGGTGAGAGGAATTAGTGCTATTTCCCTGCTAGCCCTGCTGCAAAACCCCACACATAGAATCCGGCTAATCCTTCATGCGTGTTGTTCAGAGCAGTCACAGGACTGGAACTCACACTCTGACAAAAGCCTACATCCAGGCACACACACACACACAAACATGTACCTTGACAATCACACAGACAAAACCCAACCCAGCACCTATTGGATAACATCCTATAGCCCAGCACTGCACACTGAATCTGCTTGACGATTAGACCCAGTTTGGAAGTGTGTTGCAGTCTGCTTCTCTTTTGGCCAGTGTTTGCTTAGTAATGGCGGGCTCACATCTTCAGACACTGAGTGAAAGCACTTTAGTTTCAGGGTGTTTGTTCTTGTCACAGAGAGGTCAGTTGTAAGCTAGCCATTTCAGTTGTTGGTTAATTTCTAACTAGATTGATACACCAGGTCTTCATCCATACCCCAGGTAGCACATGATCTTCATCGATACCCCAGGTAGCACATGATCTTCATCGATACCCCAGGTAGCACATGATCTTCATCGATACCCCAGGTAGCACATGATCTTCATCGATACCCCAGGTAGCACATGATCTTCATCGATACCCCAGGTAGCACATGATCTTCATCGATACCCCAGGTAGCACATGATCTTCATCCATACCCCAGGGAGCACATGATCTTCATCCATACCCCAGGTAGCACATTACCTTCATCCATACCCCTGATAGCACCTAATCTTCATCCAAACCCCTGGTAGCAACTGATCTTGCCCATCTATACAGGTCTAGAACGTTGTGGAATTTCTAGTCACACAGTTGATCTCCATTTAAAACACAGGCCAATACAGGACATTCAGACCTGTCTGTACATGTTATACTTTATACAACAGGATCTGTTAACACATAGCAGTGCTAATTAAAGAAGCGTATACTTTTAATTTCATTTCTCCCCTCCCCTGTAAACTTCTATTTTCATTGCTCCCTCAAATTGAGCTAGGGAGTCTAAGGCTACATATTAATTGCAAAACATTTAAATTAGAATACAGACAGCATTTCCCATTGCAAAAGACATCCACTTTGCTTGCCCTTATTTGCTTAGGCTAATAACATTTAATTAATAATGATTTTGGCAAAGGCCCCGTCTGATTTTCTGTGTTGCATTTTTCAAAGGATGCCAATATTGTTACCCAGTGACCTTCACACAGCCAGTGTGGAACCGAGGAGACAGATGATGGTGGAGCTTGCCTTTTAAGAACAAATTGGATCTGATTCATCAAAGGACATGATCTTGTCTTTCATCGCAGTAGTTTTTCTAATGCTGTGAATAAATGCAGTGGGGCTACTCATGGCTGGACACAGAAACGACACTGGGGGCACTCCTAAGTCCCAACGGAATGATTTGGGCAAAAAAAAAAAGAGAACAGAAGAACAAATTGAAGGTAATTCAAATGGAATTGGAATCATGCTCCCAATCACCAACCAATTAGCACCAGTAACACATTATTGGAGTAATGAGTTTGTAAGAGCAACGTGGAAGGATTCAGTTCAGAAATGGAACTACAAACCGCCACTCACCTTGTCCGACTGGGTTTGCTGTGGATGCAGGAAATGTGTAAGAGCAGTACACATTGCCCGTCATGGTCACGTTCACAAGTACATATTTTCCATGAACTACCTCACCGTGTCATGGTGCGGTGAGCAGCAGCGCCACCGTGCCATATTTCCACAAGTTCCCATATTCTCACGAACACATCCCGGACTGTCACATGTTTCCCATCTTCCACACCAGGTCCCAATCTAGCTCGTTTGTATGTGTATATATGTTTCCCCTCTGCTCCCCACATTGTGGATCATTGTCGCTGTCGCTGTTTGTTAGTTAATCGGTGAGTGTTGTTTAATGTACTGTTTGAATGTTTATTGTTAAGACGCATGTTGCGCACTTTGATTTCATTCAGTCATTAGTATTGTTTTCCGTTCGTGTTTGGTTTGTTTGTTGTTTAATAAAACCAACGAACGTGATATCTGCCTGCGCCTGGTTCCCTCCAACACTACACCAAGACGAGTCGTTACAGAATGATCCACCAAACCTGGAACCAGCAGGCAGTCCCTCCAGAGAGGGTATATACCTGGAGGGGCGATTGGGGGTCTGACTCCCTCTCCTCAGATGACGACGAAGCGGTCTATGAGAGAGTGGAGGAGGATCCCTTTGGGGAGCAGTGCTGGGGGTTGCCCCAAGACGGGTTCGGGGTGCCGCTGTGGGGCATGGACCAGTATGGAGTGGTCAAGCCCCTCACCAAAGAGCAAGGGGAGCTGGTGAAGGGTCTCCTGCAGGACATGCAGGAGGCAGGAAGGACAGGACGCAGGCGAGGCCGGAGGAAGAAGAGGGCGAGGTGCCCAACGCTTGGTCCGAGGTCACCCCAGGAAAATTTTAGGGGGGGGCTGAGTGGGTGCCCGGGGGAAGTCCCGACGGCGCCCCCTCTATGTCCGGTGCCTCCTCGACCCCGTGCAGGCTGGCCAGGCTGTAGGCTGGCAATTAGGCGCACACCGCTTCCTGCTCCGCGGCCTTCCGCCGCCCCTGTCCCTGCGCCACGGCGCCGATTGCTCACTGCTGCTTTGGAGCAGCAGCCAGCGCCTCCTACCTGCCAGCAGCGGCAGTCAGCGCCCCCTGCTGCATTGGAGCAGCAGCCAGCACCTCCTTCCTGCCAGTGGCAGCAGCCAGCGCCTCCTTCCTGCCAGTGGCAGCAGCCAGCGCCTCCTTCCTGCCAGTGGCAGCAGCCAGCGCCTCCTTCCTGCCAGTGGCAGCAGCCAGCGCCTCCTTCCTGCCAGTGGCAGCGGCCTGCACCGCCTGAGGCCGAGGAGGAGCGGCCTGCACCGCCTGAGGCCGAGGAGGAGCGGCCTGCACCGCCTGAGGCCGAGGAGGAGCGGCCTGCACCGCCTGAGGCCGAGGAGGAGCGGCCTGCACCGCCTGAGGCCGAGGAGGAGCGGCCTGCACCGCCTGAGGCCGAGGAGGAGCGGCCTGCACCGCCTGAGGCCGAGGAGGAGCGGCCTGCACCTCCTGAGCTTGCCGGGGTTTGGCTGCCACCGCCCTCTCCTGTCCCGGCCGCCCCGGCGCCTCCTTCGGCTCTCCCGGCTACCGACCCTCCTTCGGCTCTCCCGGCTACCGACCCTCCTTCGGCTCTCCCGGCTACCGACCCTCCTTCGGCTCTCCCGGCTACCGACCCTCCTTCGGCTCTCCCGGCTACCGACCCTCCTTCGGCTCTCCCGGCCACCGACCCTCCTTCGGCTCTCCCGGCTACCGACCCTCCGCCGGCCACCGACCCTCCTTCGGCTCTCCCGGCTACCGACCCTCCGCCGGCCACGACCCTCCGCCGGCCACCGACCCTCCGCCGGCCACCGACCCTCCGCCGGCCACCGACCCTCCGCCGGCCACCGACCCTCCGCCGGCCACCGACCCTCCGTCGGCTCTCCCGGCCTCTGACCCTCCGCCGGCCACCGACCCTCCGTCGGCTCTCCCGGCGCCTGACCCTCCGCCGGCTCCTGATCTTCGGCCGGTTCTGCCTCCCCGGCCTGTCCCGACGGCTCCGCCACCCTGGTTAGTCTCGGCTGTTCCGCCCCCTCGGCGGGTTTGTGCCGATGGGGGTACTGTGCTGCCCCGCCCCCCCTCCCTTGGGCTGGGGTTCGTCTTGGCCCGTCCGGTGGCCGGGCCTTTGGGGGGGGGTACTGTCATGGTGCGGTGAGCAGCAGCGCCACCGTGCCATATTTCCACAAGTTCCCATATTCTCACGAACACATCCCGGACTGTCACATGTTTCCCATCTTCCACACCAGGTCCCAATCTAGCTCGTTTGTATGTGTATATATGTTTCCCCTCTGCTCCCCACATTGTGGATCATTGTTGCTGTCGCTGTCATTGTTGCTGTTTGTTAGTTAATCGGTGAGTGTTGTTTAATGTACTGTTTGAATGTTTATTGTTAAGACGCATGTTGCGCACTTTGATTTCATTCAGTCATTAGTATTGTTTTCCGTTCGTGTTTGGTTTGTTTGTTGTTTAATAAAACCAACGAACGTGATATCTGCCCTCGCCTGGTTCCCTCCAACACTACACCAAGACGAGTCGTTACACACCGTTTAAAGTTGCACACACTCTCTCTTTCTCTCTGTCTCGCTGTTTCTCATATGACGTTATATGCTATTTAAACTGTTTAGATGGATATATATATATTTTCATATTATTAGTTGTGGTCACATTCACAATTATTTTATGTAAGTGGATATAAGAGTATGTGTGACTGTAAACATTCCCATGCAGAATCCTTGGCCTGAAGCCCCTCTATAGTACTTGAATGAGTTGGCAAATAGCCTTGACAAGAAACGGGGGAGTCTGGTTCTTTCATGCAGTCCTATCAGAGGTTTTGTATTAAACAACTATAGGATAAAAAAAAAAAAGATCAAAAGGCCAAATCTCTGTCTGTTCTCCTCAGAATTTCTGCTCTGTATCGCACAAAGTGACATTTGAAACAGAGCAGATACTGAACGAAGAACAGAACTGTGGTGAGAACAAAAGGGGGAGGCGTGGATGGCGTAAGGGGGAGATAGTTCGGGTGACATCTGGCGTAAGAGAGCAATTCTAACTGAATTAATCAACAAATCAACTACCTTTAATGCTGGCCAAAATCAGATGCTGAATGTTTACAGCATACCAAAATTCCGATTCTATCTGCAATTCCTAAAAACCTTCAACAAACGTCACCAGTTTTGTTTACAACTTGTGGGCTTTGGAAGGTCATCTGGGGGTAAGGTTCTTCCTTAGCCCGTAAGCGGTGGGCTGCTTCTTTCTCCCGTCTCTTTTGGTGTGCTGGTGGATCTTAGGTATGCTCCCTCCAGTGAAATAGTCATTAAAACGGTGGGTGAACTATGAATTCCTCCAGATATCTTTGATACATCCAATCATTCATTAATATAATCGAAAACGTATTACATTTTGAAACAGTATTAATTCACTGCATTTGATGCAAGTCTACTGAAAAGGAAGGCTGAGTGTAGGACATTAATTATTTTATTAATTTAAAGAAAATCATCTGGTCTGAACACAACCAATCTCACCAACATAGTCTGTTTCTGTCTATCCCATTACTCTATATAAAGAAAGATTTGAAAGAAGACTATAGGTTTTTTACTACACTTCCTTAATTTTCCCACTTCAATGGATTTGATCAAACTATTCCAGCCTTTATTATAAACAGAACATATTAATTAACCCTAGCAAGCAACTAACCTCATTCCTTTCTTTCTGCACCACTGTGCTCTATCTCTTCCACAAATGTTTCTTTACTCTCTGTGATTTTTTAAATTGTATTAAAATGTATTGGCATGATGGTCATATTTACTGAATAAACAGAGAAGTATATTTGTATATTTGTTGATATTGGGGATGTGGGGACTGGGTGTATTCTTAGTTGTTACATAGAGGGACAAGAATGTTAGTTACATGTATTTATAAACGTCTTAATTTCAGCCTCTCACACATAGCTTGCCAGTTTACTCGCCAGCTAAATAGCTAGTACAGTAGCTACTTAAACAGAGCTACTGCGTTTAGCTAACTACTGTAGGTGGCTAGCCAGCTAACTGAACAATCAGAAACTACAGTATTTAGTTACCATTTGATACCTACTTATCCAAGAGCCTGGGTTTTTTTTCAGGGGAGGTGAAGATAAGGAGGTCGCAGGAGTTAATGGACGTTTACAAAAGTTTTATATGTCTGTCATCTCTGTCCGAGTGAGATCAATTGTTTCCGCCAGCTGGTTCTAAGCCGAGGTTAGACTCTGACTCTGCCTGGGAAAGTCTGATAATGAAAGTTTTCAGTTGTTACAGGTACGTATCTACCTTGAGAACCTCACTAATGCTATCCACGCATTTCAACTGCACATGCCCCTTGCACATTCAATTTGCCTTCATTGCACATTTATAACTGCCACTGTACTTGCATTTTTCAGTCGTTACATAAACACGTCTACCTCAGGGACCTCATTGCTGATATCTCTGCATCCTGGTTGCACATGCTACCTTACTCCTTCAATTTGCCTTGATTGCACATTTTGAATGCCATTTGTACCTACACGACCATTATCCCACCTGTAACATACACTATACTTAATACTACATTTTCTGCCCTCCTGTATTTGCCTTAATTGCACATTTAGTATTGCCATTTCTACTGCATTTGACTTCATTGCCCATCTATACAATCCACTTGTTATATACACATACTTAAAACTTCTGCCCTCTTCTATTTGCACATCTGGTTAGATGGTAACCGTATTTCATTTTACTGTACTTGTACTTGTTCAGTGACAATAAAGATGCATATGCAGGCGAACATAACAAGCATACTTCACGTGCCTGAGCAATGCTATAAGTACTGTAGGTAAATGATAATTAAATGAACATGTGAGTAAATGCTATTTCACAAATAAAAAGTTGCTTAAATGGCGTTTAAATTGTGTTTACCCTCCACTGCAACCCTGGCTCCCTCTATTTCACCCCCTTTCAGAGAGAACTTGAGACATTCTGAGCCGTAAAACCATGCCTCAGGGCTACTCAGCTTAAAGACAGCTACCTGTCTCTGTCCACACTGGCCCACACAGGTAGTGTTGCAGGTCTAGATTCTGTCTGATGACTGGTTGCATTGCTGAGAATAATTAGATGAGGACCTGTCTAAATGTCCTGATAGGAATATTTCAATAGCATGCCAGAAAAGGGTTTCCTGGTGACCTCCACATGGGAAGTGTGGAGCCCAGAAGAGAGGTAACGTTCAAGTTGACCTTTAAATAGATAATACACCCGACTTGCCACCCGTGGAGCCTGGCACCCCTGAAGGTTCCTAGGGAAGTATCTCCAAGCCACTCTACTTCAACATTGTGAACTTTTGTTTGCATGTTTCCATTACAAAACATTAACTTCGTATTGATTGACTAATGTATCCAACATTGTCCTTGTCTGTATAACACAGTTTTTGTTTTCTCCACATCTATTATTATTATTTTTTTACCACTAAATCCTGACAACACAATACATTCCAGAACCTTTCATTCTCCCAGTCAACTGTTCCCTGTTATCCTGAGATCAACTGGTGTTGCTGGGAAACAGTACATTAAGCAAACATTAACAGACAAGGTGAGAACGCCCTCCAGGTAAGGGCAATGGTAAAGCCTCGATGCCCTAACCTGTTCTCTGACTCCAGCCGAAACCGATGTTATGGAAGCGTCTATCATGTTGGAAGAAGTGCAGCTGTGACTACAATGCCCCGTGTCACCATTTCACACCAGGTCTGACGTATTGACATAATTCCAATAAGCTTACACTGACAACCTGTTGTGACTGATGCTGAGGCGAGTACAAAGAACACAAAACAGACATTTTGACAGGGGTTAATGTGATAAATATTCTTCTGCTGAGCTTTGAAATGACATCTTTTTACTCAACGATTCTGAATGAATGATGCGTTTCTTGTTGACACTTAAACTGCGTGGCTAATCCTGAAATGATTGGAAATGCTTTAACTAGCGAAGCGAACAGGGACCGTCTTTCAGTAAATATTTCCGTCTTCTGGTCTTGGTTACTAACAGAAGGATCCTTCTTTTGCCTGTTCCAACTATCGTCTGGTGCTTTGAAAAAAGGTTATTTAAAAGGCATAGTTCACAGTCCTAATATTTTGCTTTCCAAAACCCATTGTAGTTTCAGTGGAGCACTCACGCTTTATCTTTTCTTCTGAACCCAGGTTTTTTTTGGACGCCTTGTCAATAAAAGTCCTTAGATCACTGTGCCACTCATCTGTCTTTACTGTTGCCATCTGTATTAGCTTAGCATGCTTGGACTTGTCATGTTTTTAATGGTGGTATGGCATAAGGCTAACCACACAAGTGTTAGCATTTACATCGCAGGTTCCTGCTCGACAATACTAGAAGGAAAAAACATTTATACAAATTGAGAAGTGCTAAAACAACAGGCATTAATTGTTACCATGATTACCATGGAACGATATCAACAATCACAATGTTAATATTTACACATTGTGTCTCTGGGTGTTTTTTATATAGATTTTCATTTGCTTATGTGTGGGCGAGTACCTGCATGACGGTCGGCTGTTTGTGTCAGAATTCGTCTCCTCTGATCAAATCTTATGCATCGGTACCTTCTCCGTCTGACTACTGATTTGGCGAATCAACAGGGCGTAGATGCGGTGTCACGTGTCGCTCCAAATGATGTTCCGCATGGGTTGGAATACGGCCTCAGTGACGGTCCAAACTGTGCCAAGCCGTCTCCTCACCAGGCCGGGACACAGTTTGCCTCCATATTTGGAGAAGACCCACTGTTGTGAGTTGCTATTGTGGCCACAAGAAATCACTGACGGTACCGATGGTCCACGGCATCTTACGCTGGGAAACGTTACACCATTGACTCTCTATGCTACAGCTCAGTTGGCGTAGATTTCAGAATGACAACAAACTAACAGACAAAGCCTCCAACGCTCACCCTCGCCGCGAGAGTTTGGAAATTCTGTAAATCGACTCATTGTGTGGAGATTTTCTTTTTCAATTCTGTTGATGACATGCAAAATGGAAATGCACATGAACTGTGACCGTCAATTAAAAGAGGCTGATATTTGCTCGCGTTGGTTCACACATATTAAGAGTATGTTCACTTGTCCTGTGGCCGGTTTCGTTGTCTTGCTGCACCTTTCCTGAATGCACTTTCTCCTCTGCTACAATAACTCTTGCACGGTTGGAACGTGTGTGGACAAGAACATCAGTAAGCTCCTGGATTTCAGCCTTTTCTCTCTCTCTCCCTTTGCTCTCTCTCCTTTCGCTCTCTCTCCTTTCCTCTCTGTATCTCAGGCTGAGGAGCGATAACCAGCTGCTGGCTGTCCTTTTGTTCCTCGTCAAGGTGGGGTTGACAGTACTTGCGTGTTCCGCGTGAGGAAGGATCAAAACAAACCTCCCCCTGATTGAGTCGTGGTGGTAGGAGCTTCCTTCTTTCTAGGTGGGACCGATTGACAGTTCCAAAGATGCTCTTAACCCAAGCAGCTATGCAGGTGCCGCACAAACACACCCGTAAAGCCAGCAGTCATGATGTTTACATTCCTTCCCACACTTGGTTTGTATGGATTGTATTTGACGAGGTTTTTAACGGACATCAACAGTGCAGATCCACTTTTGACTTGCTGTTATGTAATTCCGTAACAAATACATGTTGTTACATTTGGAAATTCATCAACGCTGTAACTTTAGTTATATTTACAGTACCCTTCCCACTACAGGGAGTGGCTGATTTGTACTGATTTGTTTGGCTGAAAAAGGGCCAGCATATAAAAGGAAACATTAATGATCTTTACTTTGCTGTCTGGCTCGGTTCTTTAACCCACCTGTCCTGGCCATACTGGTTCATTTTTGTTCAGATGGCTCCCAAACGTGGTTTACCATATAAACATTTATTTTTCCCATTGGTCCCTCCTGAGTAGCACCTTAACCCTAGTAACAGCATGTCTTGCTGGAGTTGTCTTAGCTTCCGTAGTGTCCACGAACGGTAAGAAAGATGCAATGACGGACAGAGACACACTACAGGTCAGCTCAAACAGTGAAATCCCACAAGCCTTTCCAGGCTGGCGTATCTCAGACTCTGTCACGCTTTCATCCACACAAAATGACTATCTCTTCCCCTGCCAGAGACACCCTGAGCCCGTATGACCCTCAACACTGCAGAGCTCAGCAGGGGACTGCCCAGAACACCGTAACCCAGACGGCTTGAGAGAGTTTCTATTAAAGCTGTCACAGTTGTATAACACACAGATGATATATCGTGTCTGGATGATGGCGATTGTGATCCCTTCAGTGAAGCTGGGCCCGAATTGCAACTGTGTAATATCTGCTTTTGCTCTGATGCAGGAAATGTACTATGAGATGCCAGGGAAGATCTGGCCAGGCACATGCAGACGTGGAGGGGAGGTAGGGAGGTGGAGGGGAGGTAGGGAGGTGGAGGGGAGGCAGGGAGGTGGAGGGGGGTAGGGAGGTGGAGGGGAGGCAGGGAGGTGGAGAGGAGGCAGGGAGGTGGAGGGGAGGTAGGGAGGTGGAGGGGAGGTAGGGAGGGGTAGGGAGGTGGAGGGGAGGCAGGGAGGTGGAGGGGAGGTAGGGAGGTGGAGGGTCTCTCTCTTCACATCCATCAGGGCACATAGGGGTCTCTCTCTTCACATCCATCAAGGCACATAGGGGTCTCTCTCTTCACATCCATCAGGACACATAGGGTCTCTCTCTTCACATCCATCAAGGCACATAGGGGTCTCTCTCTTCACATCCATCAAGGCACATAGGGGTCTCTCTCTTCACATCCATCAGGACACATAGGGGTCTCTCTCTTCACATCCATCAAGGCACATAGGGGTCTCTCTCTTCACATCCATCAAGGCACATAGGGGTCTCTCTCTTCACATCCATCAAGGCACATAGGGGTCTCTCTCTTTCTCCGTCCACTTCTCCACTCCGTTAAGGACATCTCCGGAATGGATGGTGCACATGGCCGGGTCTGGTTTATGGGTGTGTAGATGGAAGGAGAGAGAAAGGACAGAGTGAGAGAATAAAACGGATGGCCTGCCATGTGTTCTGTATTCATCACCAAAACCAATGAAAAGTGAGCTCATCCTCTCTCTCTCACACTTTTTCACGATTTTTTTTTGTTGCTTTCTCTCTCTTTCTCTGCCTCACACAAAAAAAAAAATCCCAGGGTGCATCTGGGATGAGTGTTATTCATTCTTTTCACCATAAGAAAGGCAAGTGGCTGGCCTCTTGGAAGAAAGGGCAGATTTGGCCTGGTGTTTCCGTGGAAGGACCACAGGGTTTGTCTGTTCAGTCGAGAGTTGGTCATTTATTTCCGCTTGGCACCATGAGAGCAAAGTCAACAGAGCCACACCTGAAATTGACAGCATTACAAGTTGACACTCAGACTTAATCTGAACAAGTGACATTCCATCTGTTTACACACAGATTGAGTGTTTGGTACATTCATCATACAATCAAGCCAAATCATTAGTCGTAATAACGACATCTGATGAAAGATATTTTGATGTTACTGTTGTCTTCTGTATGTATTCTGCATACATTGACCACAATCTTTTTGATGCAGCCTCTATCACTTCAAAAGAAGGTGGAATGGCGACAGCACTGGTAGTTTGATTTTCAGCAGGGAAGCCATTTGTATGTGACTTCAGTGAGATCTACGCGGCACGATAAGAGAAACAAAATTACAAAATTAATTAAGATCCAGCAACACGATTACTGGATTAATCGTACGTTAATTGAAAAATCCGATGAAGACTGTAAATTGCAAAATGAGATGTTTGGGAACATCTGATGCCTTTCATTCCAGTCGATGGGGCCTCTGTGGACTGATTTGCATTCACTGTGGGAGAAATCAAGCACATTTCCATAATCTTCAGCGAGTGTGTTTACACTGCAACAATCCGCAAATGTCCGATGATAAGTACTGCAGACTGCTAGGAGGAGGAACAAATACATCATATGTATTTTTACAGTATTTCCAGTCTTTTTCTTTTCAGTCCAGTTTTGTATGTTTTTCTAGTTTTCCTAGTTAGCGTAGCCTTGGGTCAGCGCCGGACTGGCCCACTTTTATTCAGTGATGCCGCTGCTGTTTCCTCAAAGCGTCACAATGTCACGCGTGGGCTCAGAGCCTGGTGGGAGACCGGAGGGGAAGACAGGCTGCTATTAATAAGAGAGACGCTCTCCCTGTGCAGTGAGGCACGCCAACATGTGTGTCTGTAGCCAGAGGCTCAGCGCTGCAGCATAATAAAGGTAGCTAGCCTCTTACTTTTCTACATTTTTAAAAAGGTCTTTTCAGATTTTGTTGATGATATGTATGTACACTAACTTTTAAACATTTGGGGGCACTTAGAAATGACTAGTTGAGTATCTAGAGCATCACCAATGGTGGGTTCGATTACAGGCTAAAAATATCCAGATACAAATAACTTTATTCTGAAACTCTTCAGTCTATTCTTGTTCTGAGAAGTTAAAGCTATTCCATTTGAGAAATGGCCAAGAAGCTGAAGTGAAGTACTACTCCCTTCACCGAACAGCATAAACTGTCTCTAACGAGAAGAGAAAGAGGAGTGGGAGGCCCCGGTGCACAACTGAGCAAGAGGATGGATACATTACAGTCCAGATTGAGAAACAGACGCCTCACAGGTCCTCAAATGGCAGCTTCATTTAATAGTGCCCACTAAACACCAGTCTCAACGTCAACACTGAAAAGGCCTTCTAGGCAGAGTTGCAAAGAAAAAGCCTTATGTCAGACTGGTCAACAAAAACAAAAGATTAAGATGTCAATGTCAACATTATTCATATTTTTCATTTAAAACAACCATGGTTGACCAAGTGCTGAACAGGATAAAATATAAAATGCATGAATAAGTAAGTGCAAAGTTAGTAACTAGAATATAAATTGAAATAAATAGTAAATCGAAAATTCAGAGTGTTTACATTTCCTTCGTCTTTTAGCTGACATGTAATCAATGCAGACAAACCAAGCTATTGATACTAAATCAGTTGTCCCTGACCCTGCCTGGTGCCAGGCCCAACATATTCAGCTTCAGGCTCACCAGCCCTGTCTGTCCATCCCCATACCCCTGAACCAGCCCTGTCTGTCCATCCCCATACCCCTGAACCAGCCCTGTCTGTCCATCCCCATACCCCTGAACCAGCCCTGTCTGTCCATCCCCATACCCCTGAACCAGCCCTGTCTGTCCATCCCCATACCCCTGAACCAGCCCTGTCTGTCCATCCCCATACCCCTGAACCAGCCCTGTCTGTCCATCCCCATACCCCTGAACCAGCCCTGTCTGTCCATCCCCATACCCCTGAACCAGCCCTGTCTGTCCATCCCCATACCCCTGAACCAGCCCTGTCTGTCCATCCCCATACCCCTGAACCAGCCCTGTCTGTCCATCCCCATACCCCTGAACCAGCCCTGTCTGTCCATCCCCATACCCCTGAACCAGCCCCACTTCCCAACTGAAAGAGGTGAGCAGCATTGTGCTGAATGTCATGTCACTTGGCATGATAGCAGGAGGGATTTTTAAACAATTACTATGAAAAAAATACAAATAATTTTCAATAAGAATTCAAACATTATATATCATTCCATACATTATCATGTTAGTTTGTTTAATTGAAGAGGTTCATGTATATTTAAGTTATATTTATTTTAAGCTATTCATTAATGTTGAGATTTTTTCAGTCAAGACCATTAAAAACATTTTGACTTATTAAAGATTGTTTTTAGCATTTTTCTTATAGAGGGTATCAGTCTTCCATCAAATAGTGAATTCCACTTACAAGAGCTGTATGAGGGGACGATGCATTTGGCTTTGGTGGTAACATGGTGCCAACGGCTTCTTGGCTTCTTGACCCTTTTTAGCATGCTAACATAAAGGCAAGACTTCCACACGACTCCATGTAGTAGAATAATAGAATGTAATGTGTTTATTTCTGTTTGCTTCACAGTTAACAGAGTTTGTTAAATCCATCTTCTTAGACAAAGTAAAATAATTCCTACATATAACTCATGCAATTACGCTAAGAAAACTGTGTTGCTCTAACGTCCAAAACCCCGGACACCCACTTGTGATATATTTTCAGGGGTCCCAAAATCCCTGGTGGCGCCCCTGACAGTGGATAACACTGGACCTTTTGTTTGTGTGAGATGCACGATTAGAGTTTGTGATGGATGTGTGTGTATACAGTGGGGAGAACAAGTATTTGATACACTGCCGATTTTGCAGGTTTTCCCACTTGCAAAGCATGTAGAAGTCTGTAATTTTTATCATAGGTACACTTCAACTGTGAGTGATGGAATCTAAAACAAAAATCCAGAAAATCACATTGTATGATTTTTAAGTAATTATTTTATTATGGGGTGCCGAATGTAAAAGTTCGATTACATTTTTAACATTTACCTCACTTTCCTCACATTTAGCGCATTTTCCTCACATTTGAGACAGAAATTATATATATATATATATATCTAAATGTTAAATCTAAATGTTATATCTAAATCTAAATGTTAAATATATATCTAAATGTTAAATGTTATATCTAAATATAAATGTTACATTTATATCTAAATGTTAAATGTTAAATCTAAATGTTATATCTACATGTTAAATTTATATCTAAATGTGTCGCCAAGTGTAAAGCTAAATATTTAGAAAATATTCAAATCCCCAAGGAAACCACGCCCACTGCAGTGGCTTCAAATTTAGCTTTACACTTAACTTTAATATTTAGATTTAAGATTTAACATTTAGATATACATGTAACATTCAGATTTAGATATAACATTTTGATTTAACATTTATATTTAACATTTTACATTCAACTTTTAGATATATATTTAACATTTAGACTTCAATTTAACATTTAGATATAACATTTAGATTTAACATTTAGATATCATATATATATATATATATATATATATATATATATATATATATATATATATATATATATATATATATATATATACACTGTATATACAGTATATACAGTATATATTGGTATTTGGTCTGTTTTTATGCGGAAATGCTTTGCTGTGTCACACCATACAGTGTGTGTATATGTTTGTGTGTGTGTTGTTAGGTTAGGCATCCATCTCTAGATAGCCATTGTCGTTACTCACCTCAACAGTGAGTCTCTTGCTTTCTGAGCCTCTGTGCAGAGATAAGGCATTGGATCCGTCTCGCACGACGGTTTGATCAATCTAGAGATTTACAGCCAGTACTGCAGCAAACTGATTAAGCATTAAAGCAGTAAATTCAACTTTTCCTCTTCAAGCCCACAGCGATGCGAAAACCCTCTCCTAACTCAAATGCTCTCCTACACTTTTAAAATCTTCACTTTTAAGTTTTAACATTCACTTGAGCCAACGGCCAGTGTTCTCTAATACAGCTTGAACTTGACTCTGGGTTTTATTAGTTTTTCATGTTTCTACTGTTTGGCTGTGGGAATAAAAACAACACTTCTCATTTGCATCCCCCTGTCAGTTCTGATCTGTCAGCTTCTTTGGGTGGTAGCGTAAAGATTTCCCAATGGCAAGCATGCGTAACTGAGATTTCACCGATGCGTGTGGAATATTGGATGTTCATCCCGTTCTTGACAGACAGGGCCTGTTGTTTGTGTCTTCTGTTCCCTCAGACACTCCTCAAAAGACTTCCCTCTCTCTTAACTGTGATTGAAGTCTTTCTCTCGTTGTTTTCTCTGATAAAGCCTGGTCATATCTTTCAGTGGAATGAACAATGAATGAATGGAGTAAGCAGGTGATCTTCAACTCAGCTATAAGAGGAAATGAATCAAGGTCCATTCATAAGTTGCTGGTCTCCTCCAGAGCCGTGATCACACACAATCGAGACACTCACTTCTTCCGCTGAGTCGAGAAGAGCGTGCTTGAGCAAATATTATGGCTTGCTCAGCATACTGCTGGAACACAAGTGGGGAAAAACTGTTTAATTATGCTATGTAGTGCTAGCATACCTGACGGGGTTTGAAAGTAGATGCCTTTCACTTCGGAATCTGTAACTGGAGCTGTGAAGAACTCCCTGGGGAATATGATGAAGCCAGCACAAAGACTTGACCCTACTTCCGGAAGGTGGAGGCTGTGGGGATGAAGAATGGAGAACGAGGGGTTAGGAGGGTCTAATGGCAACACGTCTGACCTTATGACCTAGATTGTTGAAAAGGAAGAACTCAAAGAACCTTGCCTGAGTCCCAGTCAAAAGGAATAAAAGCCCAAAGCTTGGATATCCGACATGTGGTTCAAATTCTCCCATCAGATTGTCTGGTATTCCATTCAGCCACAATTACCTTGTTATCACAGCATATATATATATATATATATATATATATGGTCACTTAGAAATGTCCTTGTTTTTTAAAGAAATGCAAATTGTTTGTCCGTTTAAATAACATTAAATTGATCAGAAAGACATTGCTAATGTTGTAAATGACAATTGTAGGTGGAAACAGCAGTTTTTTATGAAATATCTACATACATATACATACGTACAGAGGTCCATTATCAGCAACCATCAGTCTTGTGTTCCAATGGCACACTGTGTTTACTAATCCAGGTTTATCATTTTAAAAGGATAACTGATCATTACAAAATCCTTTTGCAACTATGTTAGAACAGCTGAAAGCTGTTGTGCGGATTTAAGAAGCATTTAAACTAGCTATCTTTAGACCAGATAAGTATCTGGAGCTTTAGATATTGTCAAAATGGACAGAAACAAAAAACTTGCTTTTAAAACTCATCAGTTAATTATTGTTCTGCGAAATTTAAGCTATTCCGTTCATCGAATTGCCAAAAAATTTAAGATCTTGTACAGTGCTGTGTACCACTCCCTTCACAGAACAGAGCAAACTGTCTCTGACCAGAATAGAAAGAGGAATGGGAGGCCCCTGGGCACAACTGAACAAGAGGGCAAATACAGGTGCTGGTCATAAAATTTTAATATCATCAAAAAGTTGATTTATCTCAGTAATTCCATTCCATTGAAAATTATATAATGTATACATTCGTTCCACACAGACTGATATATTTCAAGTGTTTATTTGAAATGTTGGCCAACTGAAAAATATGAACATGAAAAGTATGAGCATGTACAGCACTCAATACTTAGTTGGGGCTCCTTTTGCCTGAATTACTGCAGCAATGCGGCGTGGCATGGAGTCGATCAGTCTGTGGCACTGCTCAGGTGTTATGAGAGCCCAGGTTGCTCTGATGTGGCCTTCAGCTCTACTGTATTGTTGGGTCTGGCGTATTGCATCTTCCTCTTCACAATACCCCATAGATTTTCTATAGGGTTAAGGTCAGGCGAGTTTGCTGGCCAATTAAGAACAGGGATACCATGGTCCTTAAACCAGGTACTGGTAGCTTTTGGAATAGTCCTGTTGGAAAATGAAATCTGCATCTCCATAAAGTTGGTTAGCAGCAGGAAGCATGAAGTGCTTTAAAACTTCCTGGTAGACGGCTGCGTTGACCTTGGACCTCAGAAAACACAGTGGACCAACACCAGCAGATGACATGGCACCCCTCACCATCACTGACTGTGGAATCTTTACACTGGACTTCAAGCAACATGGATTCTGTGCCTCTCCTCTCTTCCTCCAGACTCCATCAGAGAACATAACTCAGCAGCAGTCCTGTCCTTTTTGTCTTTAGCCCAGGCAAGACACTTCTGACGCTGTGTCTTGTTCAAGAGTGGCTTGACACAAGGAATGCGGCAGCTGAAACCCATGTCTTGCATATGTCTGAGCGTGGTGGTTCTTGAATCACTGACTCCAGCTGCAGTCCACTCTTTGTGAATCTCCCCCACATTTTTGAATGGGTTTTGTTTCACAATCCTCTCCAGGGTGCGGTTATCCCTATTGCTTGTACACTTTTTTCTACCACATCTTTTCCTTCCCTCCGCCTCTCTATTAATGTGCTTGGACACAGAGCTCTGTGAACAGCGAGCCTCTTTAGCAATGACCTTTTGTGTCTTGCCCTCCTTGTGCAAGGAGTCAATGGTCGTCTTTTGGACAGCTGTCAAGTCAGCAGTCTTCCCCATGATGGTGTAGCCTACAGAACTGGACTGAGAGACCATTTAAAGGCCTTTGCAGGTGTTTTGGGTTAATTAGCTGATTAGCGTGTGGCACCAGGTGTCTTCAATATTGAACCTTTTCACAATATTCAAATTTTCTGAGGTACTGAATTTGGGGTTTTCATTAGTTGTCTGTTATAATCATCAAAATTAAAAGAAACAAACACTTGGAAAATATCAGTCTGTGTGGAATGAATGTATACATTATACAAGTTTCACTTTTTGAATGGAATTACTGAAATAAATCAACTTTTTGATGATATTCTAATTTAATGACCAGCACCTGTACATGTATGTCTAGTTTGAGAAACAGGTGACTCACAGGCAATATTTCCTATTCAAACTAATTTCCTATTCAAACTAATTTCATGGAAAACAAGGATAGTTCTTAGTGACACCAAACTTTTGCAGGGTACTGTATATATACAGTATAATATACACTACTCATTATATACAGCTCCAAATGTAAAGACCACTGCACCTTTTCTTTCCTTTTCAAATAGTCAGAAAAGGAAAGTTTTGAGTGAGGAACAGAAGGGTTGAATTTAAGATACCACTGCAAAATGAGCGCATCTTTTCCTCACTCAAAACTTTTCAACTTTTTTGGAAATGAAAGAAAAAGGTGCAGTGGTCTCTCAATTTTTTCTGGAGTTGTATATACAGTTGTGCTCAAAAGTTTGCATACCCTTGGAGAATTGGTAATAAATGTACCATGTGTAAACAAAACATGAATGAGCAGGCAAAACACATGGGATTCTTATGAGATTCACACTGAACTGTAGGTAATAACAGAATGTCACAATCCTAAAACAAAACATGGCAACAAAGAAAAAAATTAACTGACCCCTGTTCAACAGTCAGCATAACCGTAGTCCTTAATACTGTGTATTGCCCCCTTTAGCATTAATGACAGCATGCAGTCTTTTGTTTTAGTTGTCTATGAGGCCCAGAATTCTAGCAGGTGGTATAGCTGCCCATTCATCTTGGCAAAAATGCCTCCAGGTCATGCAAAGTCTTTGGTCTTCTTGCATGAACTGCACATTTGAGATCTCCTCAGAGTGGCATGATGATATTAAGGTCAGGAGACTGTGATGGTCACTCCAGAACCTTCACCTTTTTCTGCTGTAACCACTGGAGGGTCAACTTGGCCTTGTGTTTAGGGTCATTGTCATGCTGGAAAGTCTAAGAGCATCCCATGCGCAGCTTTCGTGCAGAAGAATGCAAATTGTCTGCCAGTATTTTCTGATAACATGCTGCATTAATCTTGCCATCAAGATTCCCTGTGCCTTTAGAGCTCACACACCCCCAAACATTGGTGAGCCACCACCATGCTTCACAGTGGAGATGGTATAGTTCACTATCGGCCTCTCCAAACCAAGCGCTTATGGTTGTGACCATGATGCTCTATTTTGGTGTTGTAACTCCAAATTACAGTGTGCCAGAAGCTGTGAGGCGTGTGAAGGTGTTGTCAGTCATATTGTAACCAGGCTTTTTTGATGCTATGGCGCAGTAAAGGCTTCTTTCTAGCAACTTGACCATGCAGCTCATTGTTCAAGTGTCGCCGTATTGTGCTCCTTGAAACAATCACGCCATCTTTTTCTCCTGAGGTTACCTGTGAGTTATTCTTTGATTCCCGAACAATTCTTCTGGCAGTTTTGGCTGAAATCTTTCTTGGTCTACCTGACCTTGGCTTGGTATCAAGAAATTCCAGAAGTGATTGAACTGTACTGACTGGAATTTGCAAGGCTTTGGATATCTTTTTATATCCCTTTCCATCTTTATGAAGTTCCATTACCTTGTTTCGCAGGTCTTTTCACAGTTCTTTTCTGCTCCCTGTGACTCAGTATCTAGCCTGCTCAGTGCATCCATGTGAGAGCTAACAAACTCATTGACAATTTATACACAGACACTAACTGCAATTTGAACGGCCACAGGTGTGGGAAAATCAACTTTAATTGCCATTTTCACCTGTGTGTGTCACCTTGTGTGTCTGTAACAAGGCCAAACGTTCAAGGGTATATAAACTGATCAGGGCCATTTGGGTGATTTCTGTTATCATTATGATTTAAAAAGGAGCCAAACAACTATGTGATAATAAATGTCTTTATATGATCACTATCCTTAAATAAAATAAAGAAATCAGTCATATTTCCAAAATCTATCAATCAACAATTTCACAATTTCTGCCAGGGTATGCAAACTTATGAGCACAACTTTATGTCACCACCTCTCACACTCTCTTCAATGCCTTGCAGCTGAATCCAGTATTTACTCATTAGGAGACTTTCAGAGCTGCTAATCTAAAGCAGTTGGCGAAGTGAGATCATTACTTCTGCTCAGGCAGACATCTGAGGAGGCCTGAAACTGGGCTGAACACCTCTGACCCCCCCCCCCCACTCCCCCCCTGCACGCTCACCATCTCCACAGATGACAGATACAGAAAGTCCGGATCAAAAAGACCTTAACTTCGCCAGAACGCTTCTTTCCTAATTTGCTGGTCCCATTTCAACAGCTAATTTCCCCTTTAAAGCACCTGAACCCCCCCTCCAGTTTTTTTTATCACAGTCAATTTATGTTATCTTCCTCCGTTCAGACAGTCACTATCACCAAAGCTATGGATAAAACATCAGTTAGAAGTTAGTTGTTGGGAGACTGCCCTGGGTTCTGTGATGCCTCTCTTTCCCTTTCCCCTTTGTGGTCCATCAGACATGAGACGCCGGTGGCCTATAGGGGGAGCCCCAACATCACGTTCCATCGTGGTAACTTCTCATTCCCTCTTACTGTCCCGGTGACTTGTCAGGCTACTGTTGTCCCCCGCCCACCACACACACACACACACCCACACACACACACACACACACAGTCACACACAACTCACACACAACTCACACTCTAACAATGGGAACTGTGAATCAACATCGGCGGACGAAAATAGACGTTGATCAAGCTGAATGGATTTCTTGCCCTTGTTGTACAGTAACGCAGACAACCCGTGACATAGGTAACGACGCGTGACACCCACACTTGTCCCTGCACAAAAGCACCTTCGGTTAACAATATATAGCGGCCCGTCAATCCAAATGCAACCGGGCAGGCTGTCTTTACGCTAACTAAAAAGGCGTGTCGTTCTTTGCAAATGCAGATAGGGCTGGGGACTCCCAACGAGTGGGCGTACACTAAATCTGCAGTTCTTTGGATTATCATTGGTCACGGCCTCAGCCTATGAGAAAGTGCCTAATTATGCTCTACTGGAAATAACGTTTCTATTTCCTAAACACCTTATTATTGTCCCTGAACAGTTTCGGCCTAATGTGTTGTAAAGAAATGGACATTCGGTGAAAGAGATCTGATTTCTTAAAAGACAAGATTACTGTGAGTGAACTCAGTTACAAGGCCACAAAGTGTGGACCTCCCGAGAGCACAGTGGAGCCGGCAGTACTTGACGTCTGTGAGAGGAGACAAAGGTGTTTATGGTATTATTATTATAGTTTTATTTGGTACTATTTTCACAAGTATGTGGTCATTTTATTTCTGAACTCTTAATAAAACAGATAGTCAAAAAAACTTTTTCAAAACCCTACACACACTTTAGTGAGTACCAGGTGGGCATGGGCCCGGTCTGGGCATGGGCCCGGTCTGAAAGGGGGGCAAGTGGCCCATCAGAGAGGAGGGCAGGGGGCCCATCAGATTGGAGGGCAGGGGCCCCATCATAGAGGAGGCCATCCAAGAGGGGAAGACAGAGGGGCAGAGAACAGTTATGTCAGATGAAGTCCGGGCAACAGCTTACCATGCCCTCAATAATGGCCTTAGCCTGGCACAGGCTGTCAAATAGGATAACTTTCATTTGAGAAGATCAAGAAGATCAACTGTAGCCTAGTCTGCCAGATATGCACCAGCCTTCAACATCAAATCACAAGGTAATGCATGAAATCACATCATAATGCATGAAATCACATGGCAATACCTTATGGTGGGTTGCTTATTTCAACACTCAGAATTGACGGAAGGCCGCCTGCTGGTGACTGGAGTCGTTTGCTGACCAACCAGCGGGAGTGGTCAGTGGCAGATGTAGGCCTGTAATGACAAGCATTGTCGACAACAATGATAACTGTGCTAATTTAGCCTCCTTCAGCCTACCAACGATCAACCCCGTTTTGAGACACCGGGTTTCTCTTAAACATAATTACCTGAAGCATTTCCAGAGAAACAGAAGCTGGGTGAAACAACAAAACACTTTATAGTGTAAGACTACTTTTACTATGTTCAGATACAACACTGCATACTGTGAGACTACTTTTACTATGTTCATTTATACTGTAAGATTAATGTTACTATGTTCATAGACAACACTACATACTGTAAAACTAATGTTAATACACTCAAATACAACACTACATATTGTAAGACTAATGTTAATATGTTCAGATAGAACACTATATAATGTAAGATTACTGTTACTGCGTTCATATACTGTACAACTATATACTGTTCAGATACTGAACAGCACAAGATTACTGTTACTATGTTCATATACAACACTACATACAGTAAGATTACCGTTAATATGTTCAGATACAACTCTATATGCTGTAAGATTATTGTTACTATGTTCAGATACAAAATTTTTTATACGACAGACTATTGTTACTATGTTCAGATACAACATTTTATACGACAGACTATTGTTACTATGTTCAGATACAACATTTTATACGACAGACTATTGTTACTATGTTCAGATACAACATTTTATACGACAGACTATTGTTACTATGTTCAGATACAACATTATACGCTGTAAGACTACGGTTACTGCTTGTTGCCCATTCTTTTTGGTAGAATAGTAGCCTTGTTTTTGCTGAAAATATCTACTGTAACCTCTATCTGTTTTAGAGGGCAATAGAGCTTGATGCCGCTGTGAACCATCACAAAGTAATTCTTTGTTGATGAAGTAGGCTTCAACCTGGCCAAAACCCGGCGCTGTGGGCGCAACATCATTGGCCAACGAGCAACTCTCCTAGTGCCTGGGCAACATGGGGGAAACATCTCCATGTGTGCAGCCACATCCGAAGGTTGGTTGGTTGGACTTGGGCCCTTATTGAGGTCCCACAATGCTGCACAGCTCATTGAGTATCTCAGTAACACTGAGCCAGTGTGTCAAGGTGAGGGGGTTAACTATGTCATTGTGTGGAACAATGTTAGGTTCCACCATTCAGAAGTGGTTCCAGAATGGTTTTGGGCCAATCGCCGATTCCTGACTCTATACCTGCCCCCACACTCTCCTTTTCTCAACCTGACTGAGGATATCTTTTCAGGTAGGGGCTTTTTATTTTATTTTATTTGTTGCAGTAATTGTAACATTTGTGTAGACAGAAAACCTATGTTGCAACTATGTTATGTTAAATGTAATAGTTTGGCATCAACTATTGTAGAAAATGCGTTGATTGATCACACTTTTCTATTACTGGATTGATTTTGTGGAAATTATTTTACTCAATTCTGTTGGGTAGTGTGAAGTAAGTGTTCTTTCTCTATGTGAAAACAGATGATCTGTTTAGACCTGGGACACCAGGTGGGCGCTATTAATGATGAGGTTGAACAGAAAAGCAGCAGGCTCCGGACATCCTGGGGTAGCATTTAAATAGATCAGCAGTGTTGCAGGTTGCCTTCTGCACTTAAAACTGTCATTCTGAAACACATTCTGAAACACTTGCATGGTCCTTGCATGGTTTACTCCTGGATTACAGTTTCACAGGTCCAAGTTATTCCAATCAATCACTAGATAATTGCCCAATAAATACATATATTAGCAATCATTAAACCCAGGATGGATAACCCTCTTTAATATGTATGTGCAATTGTTGATACTGTTATTGTATTATTTACCATAAAAGGCAAGTAAACACATAGCAATATCACAGCAGGGGTACTAAAATTATTTTGCCGAAGATGACCATGCAAAATGTCACTGAATAGCATGAATATTTAGGTACCAAAGGCTTTAGGGGGTTTCTTAAAAAGGTTTCTTACCGTTTTCAATTTTGTCCTTTACAAACACTTTATACCATATACAGAGAATAAAATATGACAAGCTAATAAATAACTCTTCCCTTACCCTCGCTTGGCTTATTCTTGCAAAAAGCAACTCATAGGTGACCTCTTTTAAGAGTGAATAAGGACTGATTTCTGCCTGAACAAGTGTGCAGAGAAGATTTGTTGAAAACGTTAATGCGTTAACCGTTAAGGTAACACTTTAGTTAACAATTTAACCTTAAATTTATTGTGAAAATCCTTATCGGACTAATTAATTCTGTTACATTTAACTTCCGTTAACTCAAGTCCGCTTACCCAAAGACTTGATAAATCTACTTTTAAAACCCTCTAGAGTCTAAGCCAATTTTTGCTGCAGTCCGGAAGCGGGGAACGAGACCAAATCCAATTCATGCTGTGCTGAATATCTAGATGCTGTTTTCAAAGCAAAAAATCTCTTTACAGTAAGATTGTGCGCTAGTCTCAATGCTTCAGTATGAAGGTCAAGAATTAAATAAACACTTGGGAACCCTCCGGTGCATCTGAAATCGCATACTTAGCAGATTAGTGTGCTAGAACATTAGTACAGTGGGGAGAACAAGTATTTGAACCACTGCCGATTTTGCATGTTTTCCTACTTACAAAGCATGTAGAGGTCTGTAATTTTTATCATAGGTACACTTCAACTGTGAGAGACGGAATCTAAAACAAAAATCTAGAAAATCAAATTGTATGATTTCTTAATAATTAATTTGCATTTTATTTCATGACATAAGTATTTGATCACCTACCAACCAGTAAGAATTCCTTCTCTCGCAGACCTGTTAGTTTTTCTTTAAGAAGCCCTCCTGTTCTCCACTCATTACCTGTATTAACTGCACCTGTTTGAACTTGTTACCTGTACAAAAGACACTTGTCCACACACTCAATCAAACAGACTCCAACCTCTCCACAATGGCCAAGACCAGAGAGGTGTGTAAGGACATCAGGGATAATATCGTAGAACTGCACAAGGCTGGGATGGGCTGCAGGACAATAGGCAAGCAGCTTGGTGAGAAGACAACAACTGTTGGCGCAATTATTAGAAAATGGAAGAAGTTCAAGATGACGGTCAATCTCCCTCGGTCTGGGGCTCCATGCAAGATCTCACCTCGTGGGGCATCAATGATCATAAGGAAGGTGAGGGATCAGCCCAGAACTACATGGCAGGACCTGGTCAATGACTGGAAGAGAGCTGGGACCACAGTCTCAAAGAAAACCATTTGTAACAACCTACGCCGTCATGGATTAAAATCCTGCAGCGAACGCAAGGTCCCCCTGCTCAAGCCAGCGCATGTCCAGGCCCGTCTGAAGTTTGCCAATGACCATCTGGATGATCCAGAGGAGGAATGGGAGAAGGTCATGTGGTCTGATGAGCCAAAAATAGAGCTTTTTGGTCTAAACTCCACTCGCCGTGTTTGGAGGAAGAAGAAGGATGAGTACAACCCCAAGAACACCATCCTAACCGTGAACCATGGAGGTGGAAACATGATTCTTTGGGGATGCTTTTCTGCAAAGGGGACAGGACGACTGCACTGTATTGAGGGGAGGATGGATGCGGCCATGTATCATGAGATCTTGGCCAACAACCTCCTTCCCTCAGTAAGAGCATTGAAGATGGGTCGTGGCTAGGTCTTCCAGCATAACAAAGACCCAAAACACACTGCCAGCGCTCCGTAAGAAGCATCTCAAGGTCCTGGAGTGGCCTAGCCAGTCTCCAGACCTGAACCCAATAGAAAATCTTTGGAGGGAGCTGAAAGTTTGTATTGCCCAGCGACAGCCCCGAAACCTGAAGGATCTGGAGAAGGTCTGTATGGAGGAGTGGGACAAAATCCCTGCTGCAGTGTGTGCAAACCTGGTCAAGAACTACAAGAAACTAATGATCTCTGTAATTGCAAACAAAGGTTTCTGTACCAAATATTAAGTTCTGCTTTTCTGATATATCAAATTTCTTATGTCATGCAATAAAATAATCTCCGAAGTACGTAGTTGTACTACGTAATATGTAGCATGCGATTTGAGATTCAGCCCTCGTATTACTTGGAGCAGCTATTTGTGTGTTGTGAACATCATCTGTGATTGGCCAACAAAGAATGGCTCTCTAGTTTCTGCGAAATTGATTGGCTATTCGTTGTTAGCTGGGATGAGATCTAAAAATGTAGTCACCTCAACGTCACTTTATGTTGCTTCGCTTTGATGAAAATGGACAAATGTAATGTCCATAGATATGGTAATGTCATTTGACTTAGTCAGGAAGTCAAATAAAAAATACAAGCTGTTACTGGGATTTTAGGCAAACCGATCAGATCATCTACAGGACGTTTCTGGGCGTACAGTTAGGAAATATGGCAAATGAGCACGTTTATCAAATCTGATGAGGGTTTTTGTAGAACGCAAGTGTAGGAAATCAAAATCTGTTTCCACTCCGTGTGGCCCCTGTTAGTCAATGTCTCAGTTCCTGGCACCACCGAACTCACCACACCAAGTCCAGAATTGTAGCTTGTTGTACTAACTGCAAGTCCTGTCTCTCAGCACTGCTACTCCTCTCACGCTTCAGGGCTACTATAATGTTCTCAAAAGATCAGGAGCGGGCAACCAAGTGAAACAAAAAGCTGCTTCTGTGTCCAGAGGTCTCTTTAGTACAAAGACATTATGTAGCTGTATGCAATGACTCAAAAACCAAAGATATATGCCACAAAATGTCCAAAACTGTTTATAAGAAAATCTATTATAAAACAGTTATGGCATATATGCTTTAACTGTATACAGCTACATAATGTTCACAGCTACATAATTGTTTATGGCTACATCATTTCTCTGTATATATATATATATATATATATATATTTAGAGGAGCTCTATGCCACCATAGCAACTATAGAACTATAATACTTGCTATGCTGACCTCCAAGTTGATGCAGGGCAAATACATCTCATCCAGGCGTGCTGTCTGAATAAACACAGGAAGCTAGAAGGTTTCACTGGAACTGCCTTCCAGGGTATTCTGAAACTCATAGTAAAACAGATTGGCGGAGACCCAAAATGGCTGCTCACTTTTATCATTTGACCTGGCCAAGCATACCCACTCCCCATGGACCACGTGTAGGACTGGCCGTAACATAAAAAAGTCAAAGCCACAACATGCTGTTTGTTGTTGTGATGTTTACTGTGAGGGAAATTGTATTTTCCTGAGATGCAGCATGTTATAGATCAGATGTAATGTCGTGTTGGGTGGCTTAACATGCTACAGTGGGGAGAACAAGTATTTGATACACTGCCGATTTTGCAGGTATTCCTACTTACAAAGCATGTAGAGGTCTTTAATTGTTATCATAGGTATACTTCAACTGTGAGAGACGGAAACTAAAACAAAAATCCAGAAAATCACATTGTAAGTTTTTTTAATAATGAATTTGCATTTTATTGCATGACATAAGTATTTGAAACATCAGAAAAGCAGAACTTAATATTTGGTACAGAAACCATGCAATTACAGAGATCATACATTTCCTGTAATTCTTGACCAGGTTTGCACACACTGCAGCAGGGATTTTGGCCCACTCCTCCATACAGACCTTCTCAAATACTTGTTCTCCCCCCAGGTGCTGGTCATAAAATTAGAATATCATCAAAAAGTAGATTTATTTCAGTAATTCCATTCAAAAAGTGAAACTTGTATATTATATTCATTCATTAGACACAGACTGATATATTTAAAATGTTTATTTCATTTAATTGTGATGATTATAACTGACAACTAATGAAAATCCCAAATTCAGTATCTCTGAAAATTAGAATATTACTGAAGACCAATACAAAAAAAGGAACTGAAAAGTATGAACTCCATAAAGTTGGTCAGCAGCAGGAAGCATGAAGTGCTCTAAAACTTCCTGGTAGACAGCTGCGTTGACCTTGGACCTCAGAAAACACAGTGGACCAACACCAGCAGATGACATGGCACCCCAAACCATCACTGACTGTGGAATCTTTACACTGGACTTCAAGCAACATGGATTCTGTGCCTCTCCTCTCTTCCTCCAGACTCCAAAGGTAATGCAAAATTTACTTTCATCAGAGAACATAACTCAGCAGCAGTCCAGTCCTTTTTGTCTTTAGCCCAGGCGAGACGCTTCTGACGCTGTGTCTTGTTCAAGAGTGGCTTGACACAAGGAAAGCGACAGCTGAAACCCATGTCTTGCATATGTCTGAGCGTGGTGGTTCTTGAATCACTGACTCCAGCTGCAGTCCACTCTTTGTGAATCTCCCCCACATTTTTAATGGGTTTTGTTTCACAATCCTCTCCAGGGTGCGGTTATCCCTATTGCTTGTACACTTTTTTCTACCTCATGTTTTCCTTCCCTTTGCCTCGCTATTAATGTGCTTGGACACAGAGCTCTGTGAACAGCCAGACTCTTTAGCTATGACCTTTTGTGCAAGGTGTCAATGGTCGTCTTTTGGACAGCTGTCAAGTCAGCAGTCTTCCCCATGATTTTGTAGCCTACAGAACTAGACTGAGAGACCATTTAAAAGCTTTTGCAGGTGTTTCACAATATTCAAATTTTCTGAGATGCTGAATTTGGGGTTTTCATTAGTTGTCAGTTATAATCATCAAAATAAAAAGAAATAAACACTTGAAATATATCAGTCTGTGTGGAATGAATGTATACATTATACAAGTTTCACTTTTTGAATGGAATTACTGAAATAAATCCACTTTTTGATGATATTCTAAATATGTATATGCTGTCTCAGAGAACATTTGTGAGGTTAGAGAGGCAGCACTTGACTGAGCTAGGGGGGTGTCTTTGGCAACCTATAAACCTTTACCGCCACCGACACATGCGTTCGTGTGCACACCCACCCACACACGAGTGCACAAACTCGCACACACACATTTGAAAATCTACCAGCTGCAGGTTTATATTTTGATGCTTGTTTAGATAGAGACAACTTATCCAAGTCTGCATTTGCATAGGCAATACAATATAGAATTTTGACCAATGAAATCAGCTCTGAATAATATGTTAACTAACAATATCTTGTGTGATTGGTCAAAATACCATTACCAATACAAATGATAATAATGAAATGAGGTAGTTGGATTGTCTTGCCCAAACTTTTCACCTAAACATTTTGAATTAGCGAACCTCTTCAATGCAATGTGCAAATGCTAAGAGTGCAGATTTCACTTCATGTGTTCATCAGTTAAAAAAATCTTCTCACTTCTTAAGATTAAAATATTGTTATGACAGACTAAATATATTTTATAGCCGATCTCAAGTTGTCAACGTAGCCTGTTACTGCCAGGACATTTTTACATGTATTCAAGCCTTTTCTTCATTCCTAGAGTTGATTTATTTCAGGGACAAAAAAGAAATGACAATGTAGTTTAGAAGATATAACGGTAAGACTTTCAATGATGGAAAGCGTCATAACGAATAACAAACATAGCCCATTTGAACATACATTTCACCAACTGACATAATGGCAGGGTTTGGATTAGGGGCTTTGGGATTTGAAGTTTGCCACATTTTCAAGCATTTTGAATGGAGCTAGTTTTGGAAGCCAAATGGCCATCTCTTCTAGGCTAATGGAGCCCATCACTCCCCTCCGAGGCATGGAGGTGTGCCGAGTGTTTCAAGTGGTAAAATAAACAGATCTATCTGCCCCTGACCGTGAGTCCTTTCTGGTCACGGTTCTGACGATAAGAAGCATTCTTCATATCATAACATGTAGCCTAGGCTACGTCATACATCTTTTTTTTTGTCACCGTGAGCCATGTTCTTCAGAAGACCACAGTTCCTATTTCCCAGTCCCTTTATTTATGACCTGCCCCTGGCTAGAGCTGCCCTGCAAAAACATCACTTTTGGCCTGGGTTTTGGCCAGACAGAAAAACAACTAACATACATTCAATTACAGATTATATTACAATAATTTTCATTTTTATGTGTTTGTGCAGGGTTGTAGCTTTGCTTATCCAGGATTTCATTCAATGTATTATTTGATTGGTGTAACTACACGAGTAACAAAGCACTTGAGACTGCAACCTAATAGTGGTTGTCACTTATTGGTTTCAAATGTATTGATGAATTGATCAGTACATTCATAAGGTTTATAAAGTGCATGCCGTGGCTGACAAGACACCATCTTCAGGACTGGTGCTGATATGACTCTCATAGTCTTAATATGATAATCTAAGCGCTTCCTGACAGTCTCGTAATTTGTATTTGACTGAGCTGCCCAAATCCTAATCGTGAATTTTGAAAACTTGGGTGGGTTGTCAATATATCCGCGATTTCTACTTAATTCTCGCTTATTTATCCCACCCGGCCAAATGCTACATCTTGTGGAGGGTTGAACCACAGACACACGGGCAGAAGTATGAATAGTAACACTATGTTGGATGACACTAGGGGTGTTTGACGAGCACACCTTATGGATAGTTACACCCACATGGTTATTATATACACTACGCATGACCTCATTCAAACCAGGTGCGGAGCATCGGAGCACATTTGACTCAGTAATTAGCATTACAGAGCTTGGTTTGATCAGTCAATCTCTTAAGGCTGCTTTGAAGTCCTGGGACCGGATCAGGCTTGATAGACTTTATGACAAAGTTAAATGCATTATGATAATTTTGTGTCGCTTTACTTCGAAAAGCTAAATACACTTTATGATTCTTTCAGAAAGTATCATGACTTTCAGAATCATATCCCAAAGAAGCAGTCTGAATGATCATACGTAGCTACTATACTAAACTAAAATGTAAACCATGAGTTAATTGACTGGTTTTCTCTCGTAATATTAACTCAATTATATCATTGACATTTTTACATATTATCTTCAAATTTGTATTCAGTCCATTTACAAGATGTTTAATTGAACGGTTTGCCTTTAATGGTGGTGTCACGTTGACGTTTTGTGGGTTGTGACATGTTTATTCAGTAAATTAAAAACAAGTCTACATGTATGTGTCACAAAGGTGTTATAACAAAATTATAATAGGTTATGACAATTTGTGTCAGCTGTTATTATTGCGTTTTTACATGGTTATATCGTAATAACGTTTTAGGACGTAATCCGTTGTGACAGCTGCTCCGCATTTTCCGGCGCTGCACCTTGCCAGTGTACTAACCGTGGGCTGGAGCAGACGGCAGCAGCGCACCCAACACACCCTCACACCTGGTTTGAGTTAGCCATTATGAGGTCTATTTAGGTTCCTCGTTTTCCCCCTGCACCTCACGGGCTACCCTGTCTATGTTTGTTTGAGACGGTGTGGTGCCGTGAGCTTTTTCTCTAAAGTGAAGAAACGCAATTCTCCGTGTTGGTGTTGTTTTGTTTCCTTTCGTTTTTGCCTCTCCTTCACGCACTCGCTCCCTTCGAAGTGTTACCAAAAACCATATCCTGTCCGAAGTGTCCACTGCCTAAACTCATATTCTGAGGTAGTAATTACAGAAACAATGTACTTTAGTAACGACAGTCCCATTGGGAATTATTGTAATATCATCTGTTATCGGTCTAAATAATGTTTGCTGTTTCTTTCTGAGGGCTTAACGGCAATATTTTTCGGGGTAGCACTAGCCAGGGGCAGGTCATAAATAAAGTGACGGGGAAATGGGGACTGTGGTCTTCTGAAGAACATGGCTCAAATCAACAGCTCCTTTGTGTAGTGAAAAATAAAATATTTGATGTATGAAGTTGCCTAGGTTAGGTGTTATGATATGAAGGAGGCTTCATATCACCAGAACCGTGACCAGAATGGGGCAGATAGATTTGTTTATTTTGCCACTTGATGAGACTCACGGCACACGACACACCTCCATGCCTCTGAGGGGAGTGATGGGCGTTTTCAGTGAGCCGACCCTCAGGGATCCATTCACCTGGAAGAAACGGCTCATTTAGCTCCCAATGCTGGTTCAAAATGCAGAAAAATTGACTAAACATCAAATCTCAAAGCCTCTAATCCTAACTGTGACATTATGTCATTTGGTAAAATGGATGTTGAAATGGACTATGTTTGTGCGTGACCAAATAAGGAAGATTGAGGATGTTGTCTGCTGTTAGCAATCAGCCTCATGTCAATATATATATACATATATATAAAACATTTATAAATAAATGTGCCAAATGGAAAGGACGCCTGGACAGTGGACACTGATGAGAGGCTGGTCAAGTTGATGCGGGCTTGTCTCGTCTCTGTCGGCTAGTCTGTCGGCCTCGTTGCATACACGTAGACCGTACCTGAAACACACACACAGAAACTTGACCGTCTAAACATTTAACCGGCCCGGGTAAATGGATAAAAATAATAATCTGGCCTTGCCAGCGTCTAATTGCCGCGGCTTGGCGGAACCTCCTAGCCTTACTAATAGAGAGAGTGGGCCCAAGCTCATTACACAGGGACTGTCTGCTGGTTTATCTATTATCCAGGCCATTTAAATGAAAGGCATTTTTAAATGAGTTCCAATACAGCCATGTGAGTAAGCGGCGATGGCCAGAATGTAATTTCTCTCTATCCCTGTGTCCCGCACGTGCTCATTACGTTTCCGCGTGCTGGTCTCCACCTTTTCCCGCCGTGCTGTGGTCTCTGTCATTCGCACACGCTCCGTGCACCGCGTTCTTCTCCCCGGGAGTTCGCCGGCCACGCCCGGTGCGTGATGCAATCTCTCCTCCGCGCTGTCCGCGAGGATTCCAGTTGAAGTCGGAGTTTGAAACCAGGCCCGTCGTCCGGTTTGGGAGACAGCATTTGTGAGCGCGGCAAAGCCAGGAGAGGGTTAATCAGTGGATGTAGTGGGCTTCTGTGTTTGGCATGGTAGCGCGTAGTTAGGAGAGTGAAAGAGAGATTCGAAACAACACTAGAAAAAACCCAGCGAAAAAGACTTTGAAGAATAAACAGAAAGAAGGCGAGAGAAGAGAAACCTAAACACTGAGTGAGTGGTCTGGAGAGGAGAAGCAGAATGGCGTTGGAGACAGACGGATTTCAGACAATGACAATCTCATTTAACGCCCACTGTGTCTTCAGGGCCTCTGATGTTGCCAACCACGCTCCTGGCCAACGGATCATCTCAATATGTCACCCCTCACATTAGCAGCCATCCTGAGCGAGTGTTGATCGCTGACATTCAATGTGCCATCATTCGCCGCAGTGCTATACATTCAGTTTTAGCATAGCCATGTAAATTCAGCAAATTGGCCGAATATAAAAGAGAGAGGATTCCCAGTAATTAAAGCTGACTATACTTACTTCAAAATCCTACTGGTGTTTTTGTTCTTCTCCGTATGACAGCAGTTGAAGTTGATTTGGTTTCCCTGCAAGACAATGATCTAATGAATGAGTGAACCATTCTGTATATATCCTTTCTCTGTCAATCTATCTCAAGCTCTCCTTCATTCAGATGTCAGTTGGAATGATTAAACAGTTTTCAAATATGTCAAGCATTCATCCATTCTGCTCCATCTCTTCTCCCTCTGTACCCCCCTCTCTCTCCCTCTCCCTCCCTCTGTCTCTCCTCTCTCTCTCTTCTCTCTCTCCCTTCCTCCCTCTCTGCCCCCCCCCCGTCTCCATCTCCTCCCCTTTGTCACCTCCCTCTGGCTGAGTATCTGATCAGCTCCTCCTATCTTTTGTTCCCTTTCTGCATTCCCTCTTTTCCCCTTCATTATTTTCCCTCTCTCACTCCCTCTCCCTTTCTACTCTCTATTTCCTCTCTCCTCTCACCCCTTCTCCAGTTCTCTCTCTCCCTTCATCTCTATCTTGCTCTCCCTCCATCTCTCTTTCCCCCTATCTACCCTCTCATCCCATCTCCTTCCCCCTCTATCTCTCTTTCCAAATCTCTTTCTCCCCATCTCCCCCTCAATCTTTCTCTCCTCTCTCCCCCCTCTCTTTCTCCCCTCTCTCCCCCTCTCTTTCTCTCCTCTCTCCCCCCTCTCTTTCGCTCTCTTCTCTCCCCCATCTACTTCTCTGGAGTGTAGAGGATATCTGGCACCCAATTTACGGGCATTGTGTCATAATTGCTTTTTGTTGGTGGAAAAAAATCCCCCAAAAATTATCCCTGCAATACATCCCTCTCCCTAGTGTGTGTGTGTGCGTGCGCGTGTGTGTGTGCGCGCACCAGTGTGTAAACACATTGTATTTGGGCACTCTAGAGGTCTGTGCATGTGCTTCTCATGCTCTCTGTCTTTGTGTCTCTGTGCATATGTAGATTCTTTAGATGTGTCTACAAGGACCGCGTGAGTGCTTGAGTATGTGTGTTTCTGTGATTGTGTGCGTGTCAGCATGTGTGTCTTTGTGTGTGTGTGCGTGTGTGTGTGTGCGCGTGTGTGTGTGTGTGTGTGTGCAGCAGTGTCTTTGTCTTGAGGAGAACTCATTAACCATGCAGACATGTAGCCCATCCTCTTTAGCGGCCGCTCAGTCAACAGAGTTTTTGCTTTTCATTCGTCACGCTTGCCATTTTGTTCCCCTCCTGCCACTCCTTTGCCTTGCTTTCATCTACCTCCTTTGCTCCTTCCATTTTCCTCTCCCCCTCCCTTCCCATCTCTCTCTGTCCCTCATTCCTCACCTCAGCCTCACGCTTTCCTCACACTTCCTCTTCTTCAGAGAGTGTGTGGATTTTGCGCCCTCTACTATCTAGCTGTTTTCTGAAGCCAAGAAAACACATACATTTGGCTTTAAAGCATCCATGACTGTGACAGGCACATTTACAACGTTATCAGGGACTGTCAGACATGCCAACACTTCACCGTTGTTCATTTGAAACCTATTAAATATGGCAGCTTGGGCGTCTTGGACCTCCCATACGACTCGTTACGCAGGTGTTAGAGTTGAATACTATTATACACGACGTAAACTGGTTTGAGTCAAAGAGCTCTGTGTTAAAATGGGTCTTTCTCGGACTGTAGTGTGTCTGTCTGAGACTGAAGTAACTCTCTGAATCCGAAAGAGTCATTCGGAGACCGAAACGAGTCCGAGAAAATCGGTGGGGGTTTATTGGTTCAGTATCTTTAAGCCCTTGGAGGAAGAAGTCCTTCTTTATCTGATAATAGTCATCCCCATCATCGACCCATCAGCCCAAATCTCCTCTTTCCCCTGAGCGCTCCCCTTGATGAGTTCCCTGCTCCTTTGGCTACCTCCAGTCTTTGCTTTGTAAGCCTTGTGTCCACATTGTTCCAGGTCTCCGTCTGCCACTGGACACACAGAGGATCTTTATTACCATGTTAACATCTGAACCTGGAAGCCGTAAATGTTTCCCCGCATAAGAAGGGTTTAGAGGTATTCCTTTCAATGAGGGAGGCATGGGGGGGGCCCAGCGCTATTCCACTCGCACCCCCCTTGAGACAGTATTTGAGAAATTATTCAACGGAAAGTACCACTAAAGGCATCAGATAATTGGCTGAATCATTCGTATCATTCACTGAATCACCGACTGAATGCTGAGCTCATTGTGCAGCGCCCACCAAAGAAGCCCGTACCCCTGCCCTTGTAACAGGACCGGTCCGATCTGGGCTGTAACCGCGTTTCTGCCTGTTGGTTCGGGTCCAGAGAGCCACTTGAAAATTACACAGTGGAAAAGCCCCACTGTCAACATTGGCTTAATTACAGCCGCCGCGGCCCCGGCGCTGAAAGTCACCTTGACAGTCGGAAACAGCGCTGTTATCATTGTCGCCGGTGGTGTCATCCAAACAGCCGCCGAGTGCCTGGAGGACATCACACACTCGAGAGGAGAACCCTTGTCTGTGTGTGTGTGTGTGTGTGTGTGTGCGTGAGTAAACAAAAACAGATAACAGCCCAGTTAGTATATACCACCCTCCTCCCTAATGGCAAACACCCACAGGCTGTCTTTTATTATTTGTTCCCTTTCTGTTTGTCGCTGTCTTGTTTGTTGGTGTGTTTGTTTGTGGCTGCATTTGCTTTGTTGATTTGCTCCCATATGAATCCACAGAGGTGTACTTTTCCCCTCCGTGAGTAAAAGGTTGTTATTCCTGCTCTTCTCCATGTAGCCTGCATGCATGGTGCCCTCTGTCAGTTGGGATTACAGACGCACTGTAATCACTGCCAGAATGTTTGCAAAAGTCAGTTTGGGTGTTTAGTTAGGTTGTCCTTTCATTCAAACGGATTCATACCAGTATGATGTTATTTTAAATTAATGTACATTTTCAGTTTTTTCCAGAAAGTAATCTGTCAAATATATTGTAGCGAACAGCATGGTGAACTGTGACAGCACTAGTGATGAATGGTGTTCTACTGAAATCCAGAAACGTCAGTGTTTAATATTCTGAAGAGCTGATTCTGTTGCATCAATCACATAAAGCGTTGTAGTCCTATTTTGAGAGAAGCTGTGATCAACAGTATCTTAATGTAAAACTTTTGAGGAAATGGCCATACATTGAAAGAGTCACTTTTTTGGGCAGATTTCTACCACTTTTACCAGTTTTACCACAACCAGATTTCAACCCAACCAAGCACATGGTTTGCCCTGAAATAGAATCAGTCAATATCAAGCAACGAGTGAAACTCATGAGGGCTGCTTCCTTCTGTAAATTACAACTATAAGGACCGCTTTTTACCAGAACTTGTGAAAGATCTTTCATGCACTCTTTCATCTTAGTTGCAGAATCTTTTTTTTCTCACTCTCTCTATGTGTGTGTGTGTGTGTGTGTATTATGTTGGTTGGGTGGTGGTGGGGTTATTGATTTCATTAAGAAGGCGTGTGGAGTGTATTACAGAATGATGACTGCTTCATGGGAGGTCAACAAGAAATCAATAAGAAATTATATTAGCGCTTCGACTGGCTGAGCCCAGCTACTGCACACTGAGCCCAGGACTCAAAACAAGGGAAGGATTTATTCTTGCAGGAATTCTCTCAAGCAAACTGAAGGGGAAAGAACCCAAGGATTAAAACATGGACTTGTCTGTCAGTCAGAGCCCATAAAAGAGGAGAAGACAGAGCCTAAAACGAACAGATACTGAAATGTTCGTTGTTGGGACTCTCTCTTTTGTTCCCGGAAACTCAATAGCTCACCAGCTAGAGTGTCAGATTCACGAATGAGCCCGCTTTTTTGTCTACCCAAGCGTCTCGACAACGGCCCACCACAAAAACTCCCTGCACCATAGCCTCCGCTTTCCCTATACTCCATAACAGGATTATTTATTGATGACTTCTATATTCCCCGTGACAAAATAACAGATATTCCGTAGCTCGTGCTGAAGACCAGTCGTCTTATTGAACCAGATGAATAATAGAACAACATTTGGCTTTATCAGAATGCGCTGCTGCACCTCAGAGACACACCACAGCGTAATGTGACAGGGCGGAATATTAAGAGGACACCGGCCAATGAGAAGACGGCATACACAGGTTGGGAGTGTCTCGTTCAGAGGCTGTCTGAACATGCAGGAAACAACAGATTCTTGTTTGCACTAAGAAAGCCCCATGTGAAAACATATGAAGAGTCTTGGGGTAGTTACAGGTCACAATTACAGGATGACATGCCTCTATAAAAGGGAAACCAAGCAGACACACGCACACGCATAAATACGTTACCATGTGTATCCATAATTAAGTGACTTTTTCTGATAGCCCGGGCAGACACTGTGAAACATGAGACGGGATTATGCAAATGGCCATGAAAAAGAGTGTCTGATGAGATGTATTGAAGCTGAAGCCATAACCAAGGGACTTGTGTTCATTTATTGTAATGTGGGTACGGCAAAAGAAGTGTACGAGAGGGGAAAAAATACTGATTAGGACATGATTTATGTCCTCTTACTAAATGTGGGGATGTGCTGTGTACTTGAGTTCTGCCGTCGAGGTCTAACAGATGCTCATATGCTCAGAATCATGGTGTCAGTGGACTCAATTAGCCAGTTACTATATAATAATTAACCTTTAAGACATACAAAAAAGAAAAATATTTCCGTTATCTTTGACATAATTAAGCTTTTGTCAAGATTTGCTGCCTGAGAACATGCCTTAGCAGCACACACACACACACACACACAATTCATTCCTCTTACAAAGGTTTCCCCTGATGTTAACCTCCAGGTAAAGACATACCAAAGAAACTCTCCACCCAACAAGTACACTGGACTTAAGCCGTTTCACCCGCGGAGCCACGAAGTCTCCGTTCAGGAGGAGAGAATGAGTGACAAGGTAATTGTGGACCTGGGAGCCACGGTCCAGGGCTGGATGTCAACGGCCAGACGGGTGCACTGGTATGTTGGCTAATCCCTCTGTGTGCCCCCACTCAGCGCTGACTCTTTGTAGTGATGCTGGACCGTTTGGAAGAAGCCTGGCAAAATTCGCTATGGTTTAAGCTCTAGAACGCCTCCTAGGAAAACGGTTTTGACTGAAAGGGACGTTATTTTGCCTATTTCTTTAGTAGTAGTTTGTTTACTGATACGCGGAACCGTGTTACCCCCAAAATACAAACTACACGCAAATAAAATACAGCTGGAAAATACATACCACCTCAAAATCCAAACCACCCCCCCAAAAAAACTGTAACACATAATTTACACAACAATCGTTACTACTCCTATAAGTAGCACTACAACTATGGCTATCACCACCACTACTACTACTGTCACTATAACCACCACTACTACTACTGTCACTAACACTACCACTACTACTACTGTCACTATAACCACCACTACTACTACTGTCACTATCACCACTACTACTACTACTGTCACTATAATCACCACTACTACTACTACTGTCACTATCACCACCACTACTACTACTGTCACTATAATCACCACTACTACTACTACTGTCACTATCACCACCACTACTACTACTGTCACTATAACCACCACTACTACTACTACTGTCACTAACACTACCACTACTACTACTGTCACTATCACCACCACTACTACTAATGTCTCGATCTCCACCACTATTACTACTGTCACTATCACCACCACTACTACTACTACTGTCACTATCACCACCACTACTACTAATGTCACGATCTCCACCACTACTACTACTACTGTCACTATCACCACCACTACCACCACTAATACTACTGTAACCACTACCACTACTACTACTGTCACTAACACTACCACTACTACTACTGTCACTACCACTACCACTACTACTACTGTCACTATAACCACCACTAATACTACTGTAACCACTACCACTACTACTACTGTCACTAACACCACCACTACTACTACTGTCACTACCACTACCACTACTACTACTAATATAACTATAACCACCACTACTACTACTGTCACTATAACCACCACTACTACTACTGTCACTATAACCACCACTACTACTACTGTCACTATCACTACCACTAATACTACTGTCACTACCACTACCACTATTACTACTACTGTAACTATTACCACCACTACTACTACTGTCACTATCACCACCACCACTACTACTACTGTCACTACCACTACCACTACTACTACTGTCACTAACACCACCACTACTACTACTGTCACTACCACTACCACTACTACTACTACTGTAACTATAACCACCACTACTACTACTGTCACTATCACCACCACTACTACTACTGTCACTACCACTACCACTACTACTACTGTCACTAACACCACCACTACAACTACTGTCACTATCACTACCACTACTACTACTGTCACTACCACTACCACTACTACTACTGTCACTAACACCACCACTACTACTACTGTCACTACCACTACCACTACTACTACTACTGTAACTATAACCACCACTACTACTACTGTCACTATCACCACCACTACTACTACTGTCACTACCACTACCACTACTACTACTGTCACTAACACCACCACTACAACTACTGTCACTACCACTACCACTACTACTACTAATATAACTATCACCACCACTACTACTACTGTCACTATCACTACCACTACTACTACTGTCACCACCACTACCACTACTACTACTGTCACTAACAATACCACTACTACTACTGTCACTATCACCTCCACTACTACTACAATCACTACCAGTACTACTACTATCACTACCATTACTACTACTTCAAGACAGGCACATTTTCTGGGTTTACATAAAGAAATTCCCCATTGTCTAGTTGATATGTTAAATTATAAATTGTTTCCCTCTCAATGAAAACTCTCTAGAGTTACTGTAGCTGTAAGAATGGTTATTTAGCTCCGGCAGCAGAGTTAATACTGCAATATTCATCAGGATTTACTGTGCAACCCTGTATGCTGTACCAACCCCAAATTTCGTGTCGGCGTCCTCTGAATAGGACAATACAAGTCAGACATAGAAGGAGTGTAGAATGTTCTGTTGGAAGTGTCCCCCTGCTTGCCTCTACAGCAAAGATTGTTCTCTCCTTTAGAGAGATGTTGGATTTACAGCCTTGGGTCTCACAAGGTGTGCCTCCCAACTAGAATCCTACTCCCTATATTAGGCAAAATATTTGACCGAAGTCATGTTGGTCCATGCTCAAAGTAGTGCGCTACAAAGGGAATAGTGCGCTATTTGGCTCAACGTCTCAGCAGAGCAGTATTTCTCCCTGAAATGAGACTTCTTCATCATTGTCGATTCTGAGGGTATAAAATTGCAGTGTGATGAAACCATGAAACATAAAGCAGAGTGAAAATTAACTCTGAGAAGACAAACTCTCTTACCCAGAATTCTATTTCAATTTAAAGCCAGGGTGCAATGAGGCAAAACCCTCAGTGTGTGCTGCATCAACATATTTCTGAGCTGAACGTTTGAGGTGTAATGGACTCATTAGTTGGATTATTTTGCAATGAAAGAGAAGGTAATACAAATTTAACAGCCACATCTATGTTCCCTCAATTACTGTATGCTAAGTAAATCTAAATTAATTTTCACTAAGCAGCAGGTTTTTTCAAATGTAAATTTGCATTATAGGTTGAGATCCCAGTAAAATAGTTGCTAGGGAAGAAATGTTGCCCTTTCAAATAAGTGCAGCAGATTAATCATAGATGTAATGCACAAATATGCAGCACGTCAACAGTCCTTCATCCAAAGAGCCATTATTCAGCATGGATTCAATTTTATGATAATCCCCCAAAACATGGATTCCTTTTGTTCGGGTTTCATTGGGAATCACTGAGTCGTTTGGTATTAAGAATACAAACATGTGTGTTTCATAAACAGCAATTATGCAGCTTCACTCCTAATAAAACCCACCTGAGGGACATATTCAATCAACACTGAATTCTAGGTGATGGCAAGCGGACAAAACATTCCTTCCACATTGTCGGGCCATGTTTAACTTCCCCTCTACACTCGTTTTATTGTTATTTCTTTCTCCTTTTTTTCATTTAAGGTACTTATGACTTAACTCAAATCATGTGAAAGTAAGAAGTGTGCATTCTGTCTTTGTCCAAAATACTATCTTTGGCCAGCATCAAATCATATCAGTTAATGTCATATGACTCTTACAATTTGTACTGTACATTATTAAACCTTATAGGAGTCATACCAAAATGAGTAATGTTATAGTAACCCACTATTTTTTTACAGATTCAGAAATTAGTAGCCAAAGAAGGATTAAATGTTTCAGAGCTGCCCAAATGGTATAAATTTGGGCTCCAATCAAAAGTAGTGTACTTTAAAGGGAATAGTTTGACATTTGTTATTCCTCTCAGTTCTGTCTCTGACTCATTGACCACCATGTGGAGTTGGCACTCCCTGTAAATGCACCCACTGAATGTATTTTTTAAAAGTTAAATACATTTATTTGAGAGCTAGTAAGGAACAGGAGTGGACGTTGGTGGCCTTGAATTGTATATCCAATGAGCTCATCTTTGCAGGGGGGGCTCCAATGAAGGAATTGGGTTTTGCAAGAGTTGAGAGGAGGAGGGGAAAGTACGGTTCTCACAACACCCTGCTGAAAGAAGCTCGACTCAGCACTTCACCTGAATTACACTGCCAAGAAACAAAATACATTCAGCTAGTGTGGGGGTACAGCATATGGGGTCAACATGATTGGTGATGGGGTACAGCATCTGGGGTCAACGTGATTGGTGATGGGGTACAGCATCTGGGGTCAACATGATTGGTAATGGGGTACAGCATATGGGGTCAACATGATTGGTGATGGGGTACAGCATCTGGGGTCAACATGATTGGTAATGGGGTACAGCATATGGGGTCAACATGATTGGTGATGGGATACAGCATCTGGGGTCAACATGATTGGTGATGGGGTACAGCATCTGGGGTCAACGTGAATGTTGTGGAAGTATAACATCTGAGGTCAATGTGATTGGTGTGGGGTTACAGCATCTGTGGTAATGTGATTGGCGAGAAGCTTAATTTGGTGTGTTGCTGAAGGCAGTGAACTTAATTTTCCAAATGTAAATGAACACACACACACACACTTTCCTGTTGATATCACTGTACAAATACAGTTATTACAACCAATTCATTACCATCAAACATAAACTTTTAAACGTAACCGATCATCCAGAAACTAACCCTTACTGTTTTCTTAACTTTAACCGTACACCTGAAAGAAAACACAGCCATCATTATAATCCTTAAAGAACCGGGTCAGGACTTGGCAGTGCATAAGGGTTTTAATGAATGCCTTTTTTCATTTTGTTTTCAACACAGTTCAATGTTTGTGCTCGGTCTTGTATCAGGTGACTTGTTTTATAATTTTTTGTAGGTAATTTTGTCCGTCTCTGACCAAACATTGACAACCGCATTAAGTCTTGGATCAGTTGTTGTAGACACAATGGAATTTCGTAATCTTGGCCAGACCAGGTTCGGCCCCAGCCAAACCTACATGCGTGTGACAACGTGTCCTCACTTTTCAATGTGCTCTAAACAGATTATTGTTTTTTGAACTGGGTATACTGCATACTGACATACACTAATACAGAAACCATGTTAGCTGGCTGCCAGCCGTTCGTCATTGTGTATCCTAATGTACTTTGAGCACTTTCCCGTATACTGTTATTGAAGAGTAGAACTGGGATAAAAGCCATGTTGGGATAGGGTTTCTTAGGCACTGATTAACCAATCCTAGAAATGTAGAGTAGTTATGTATTTCCTTAGTTATGTATTTCCTTAGTTATGTATTTCAGAGTATTTCCTTATTAACGTACATCAGCAGAAATTGCACCACTATTTTCTCCTAGAAGACACTTTAAGGACCCTTTTAGAACCATTTTAGAACAATTTTAGAACTCCTAACTTTTAACTGCCTCTGAGTGACAAACCTGGTCTCATGGTACTACATGATCCAGCTGTACACTGCCCATCTAATTTTTTCTTATAATAATAATAATAATAATAATGAAAACAATGTAACTTTTGTTAGGGTAGAAAGAAGAATTCAACAATACACAGGGCTTGAAACGACAGCAAGGAAAGATAAGGAGCTTGAAGAAGGGACACCAGGGACCTTCGCTTCCAGAGAAGTCAATCAAGTCATTCGATATAAGTTGACTGGAACCAAACCAAAGTTAGCAGAATATCAGTATCTTTGCCTCAGAAGGTGCAAACTTGGGCTCGGAGACATGAAGTCGGGGCGTATTGAACCCCTGCAGCAATGAATCACCGTCTGGACCCCGCAATGAACACAGCAGGGGGACGGGATATGTGTGAAAGGTGGGCGGTCCTGGGACTCTGGGATTCGCCGCTGAGCCTCCCCGAGATGTTGCGGGCTCATCAATGAAACGGCTAAGATGCAACGGGTCAACCAGGCCAGAGGTGGCAGAACGAAGAGCTAAAGGTAGAGCGCGAGCAGCAAGGACAGGCGGTCTCCCTCGCTGCACTGTAGGCGAGAACTATGGCCTTGTAGCAGATGCCAACTTCAACCGGAAGCCAGCGGAATGTGCAGACGAGCAGGGCGACATGGGACGACTCGGGAATGTTGAACGCCAGGCGGGGCGCGACGCTCAAGATAAGTCGCAGGGGTTTGAAGGCACAAGCCGGGAGAATGTCGGAGGAGAAGTGCCTGGATTAGTCCCAGAGCTGCTTTCTACGTGACTAGTGTATCTGTCACATCGATGGCTCTAAGCACCTGAACGCAGATGCAATGTCACGGACCAGGTGCTGCGACCGTGTTCCGGCAGCCGTCTATGGTCTCAACAGCCAGTCGGCAAATGTACTCATAAATATTGACATTGAATTGCCTCTTGTCCTGCAGGGTTTGCCACCAATCCACTCACCATGTTCAGCAACAGGTTGTGGTGTGGCAAAGGGTGAATTCCACATTTTAGAACACATTCATTGTTGGCCACTAGCGGGACATTGGGGGTACGCTCAAAAGCAAATATGGCTGACGCTGCACATCTTCTGACCCAATATGTCAGCCGAGATGTCTGCCTCTTGTCACCTGTGCAGCTCCTGTCAGTCCATGTGGTCCCCCATGCTATGCTAGCAGGTACCCTGAGTCATGATCTGACCAGTGACAACCCTTCGATATGTCAGCCTCACAGTGATGCTCCTCACACGGAAGGGTCATTCTCCAGTTTCCTCTCCAGTGTCCCGGGCTACTGCGATTGGGAGACATCTACCTATCGTCCGCAGTGGGTAGGGATGGTGGAACGCTTCACACACACGCCGGAGGAGCCTCAGGACAGGGTATTAGAATTAGATGACCACTTGCTCCAAGTTTTATCCTAGCAATCAACTAAGTCGCGCGTGGCCGGCTGCAAACGTAACACCAGGGACACCGGCGTGGTGTCCTGTTTCCCTGGATAGCAAAACTAGAACGACTATTACCAGCACCAAAAGGGTGCAAATCTGGTTGGTAACTGGCTAACGGTGTTCGCGTTAATGCGAGATGCCTCTATGACAACCTGGAACGACACTGGTTAGGAGCTTAAGACACTACCGGTCAGCCCGTCTGGGGTTCAACCAATCAGCCACCCGTGAAACTGCCATTGCAGATATTGTTTATAATTCAATCAAAACAAATCCACACATCAGAGTAAATCCAATCCCCAAAACCATTTTCTCGTACAACCTATTCCCAAATGTTTCATCATCCTGTAAATGAATTCGAGCCAATCCAGAGTGACCTTTTACCTTTTTTTCCCTGAGAGGCAGTGTGTGAGCACTAAGCAGAGCAAATAAACAGCTTGAAGTCCCAACCGCTACGATAAACATTGAGAAGGAGAGCGTCAAGAGGAATCTGGCATCTCATGCAATCCCCACACCTCGCTGTTCATTTAAATAGTTTTAAGATATTGGTTCGCATTGGTCTCCAGAGGCCAGATAGCTTGGGGTGTGTGTGTGTGTGTGTGTGTGTGTGGGGGGGGGGGGGGGTAAGGTGGAGACGAAGAGTCTCTCTATGAGTGTTTGAGTTTAACTAAATAAACAGGGGCACGGTAGTGGCAGAGATTGAGATATAATGGGAGAATATAGAATATTGATTGATGATTTAGATACTTTTGCCACATTTTACATGATTATCATTCTCTCTTTCTCCCTCTCTTCGCTCTTTCCTTCCTACACCTCTCTCTCTCTCTTTCTCTCTCTCTCTCTCTTTCTCTCTCTCACACCGGCCAAAGTGCCCATGAATCGCACAAATACGCTTTCAGATGACAAACGTGGTGTCTTTCATTCGACAATCTGTTCCGGGCAGAATTAGACCTATCACTTTTTTAATGCGGTTTTCTTGTCCGTTTCCTTCTTTCCATCCTTGAAAAATATAAATATATTTTTTTGTCCGTCTCTTGTTGAAAAGGCTTGATTGCCTGGATTCACCAGTAGTGATTTATGGCCTCAAAAAAAGCCTGTAAGCTGCCAAAGCCTGCCCTTTCCAGATACAGTGCCATGTCCAATGCTATGATAGCGACCACACACACACACACAATCATTTCCCCAACAAAAATTAATTTTTACTGAGGCACTGAAGGAAAGCTAGAGAGTGAGAGAGATTAAGAGAGACAGGGAAAAGGAGTGAGAGAGAATGAGGAGGGGAGTCTGAGGGAGAGAGAGAGCGCTCAGGAGGCATTCTGCCGATACATTGATGGAATGTATGCTTGGCTCCTGCTGCTGTCGAAAAATATGCGGGCGAGATTTTCAATTGAGGAACAGCCTAATAAAACAGCCTGCCTTTGTCTGGCTCCTTGCAATATGGCATGAATGTTCAGTCCAACTCCTCTTTGAATGCTTAAGAGCATGTGGGTAGAAGAGTGAGCATCATTAGCATTCTCTAACAAATGATGGTTGGTGATTGATGTGCAGTTATTTGGAAGAAAAAAAGATAAAGTAACACAAAATGGACAGTTTAGATGACGTCTTTATGAGGTCTCATCAGTGGCAATGTGGAAGTGGCTCTGCTTGGTCCGGTATGGCTGGGTAGAATGTAGGACAGGACTGCACTTTAGCGACCTTTTGTGGTATGGTAGGTTGGATGTACTCTAAGCTCAGTCACGGGTGTTGGCCGGAGAATGCGCTATCCTCGAAGTACGTGTGTGCTGGACAATAATTGGTCGAGCAAGCAGTGTGAAAAGAAGCTTAATGAGAAGAAGCAACTAGGAAAGGCAAGGCCATAATGACGAAACCTTGTGACACAGGGTGTGGAGGAAAATATAAATACACATGTTAATAGATTTAAATGAATCGATTTAAATAAATCGATTTAAATACGTTCTAAATTAATGTATTTAGTCCTGAAGATGATGTACTACCCAGATTACTAGGTGCAGTTATTCACCCTCCAAATATATGCAATGAATTGCCGATGGTTACTGACAGTGGTTAATTTGAGCCCGATCCTGCCAGAACAAGATCCAGCACCTCTCAAATTTTCCTCAGTTTGTTCTGGCCTCTGCACTGCCTGACAAGATTGTGAAAGTTTTAGATTTTCGTTTTTTGCGCCACCAATGTGCTGTGGCCTATATGCGTCGATGGCTCTCGCGCGCCCCCCAATGTGTTCCGGGACCTCCCGATTTACGAATTAAGCACTGGCTACTGACATGAAAAATTAAGTGCACCAAAGTATTTTGGGGATGGACAGGAAGAGTGTGTGAAGAGATGAGAGAGCTGGAGGGGCATGGATGGGGATGGTGAGGGGTGTGTGGTGTCCACAGTGACTGGTCACACAGGGGGTGATTGGTCGCCACTATTTTCAGCCTGTCGTTGAGATAAGCCCAGACAGAGCCTCTCCTGTTTACAAATGCTTCAGGGCCAGACTATAAACCGCGTTGTATAGGAAGATGGTGCCGTTTCTTAAATTAGTTATCTATCCAGATTTCAGTGATAATAGAGGATTAAAACTGGGTTTTCCTGAACTTTTTGGGCCAGTAACCCCTCAAAATAATAAAACAAACCTGACATTCACTTCTGTGTGAAAAAAAGGTTTCTGAGGAAAGGTCTAAACATTTTTCTGAGAGACTTTTACTTTTACCAGAGTTTGCTCATGCATTCCCAGTACTATGAACCAAACATACATTCCCCCCAGTTGTTGTCATTTACAAGTCAGGCAACAGCATGTGGGATTGTGGATAAAATAAAATTACTTAAACAGACAATATATTGACTTGATTTGGAACTTGCAATTACGTTTAATGCATTTATTGTATAGATAGATAAAATCTATTAGAAAACTGAGCCAAGTGAGGGCAAACATTTAGTATCTTACAAAATGACAGAAGTTTGTCTCCAAAGTCAACAGTCCTTGCACAGTCGAGCCATACATCTTCCAGTGACGGAGTCGAATGGGTTAATCAGCCCTCAGTGCCGTCTAAGTACACCCCCCATGACCTCAAGGTGTGTGCCTAACTATGTCTCCACGTTCAGATAGATTAAACCACTATATCTTTTAAGTGGGCGTGTCCAGCCCAAGAAGCTTCCAAGCCTAGCTCATCATATCCTGGGGCCGTGAGGAGCCTGTGTGGAATCCTTATCCAGAGCTTCAACCAGAGCCACAGTTCCTCAGATTTAATCCTACCTCCGAGTAAATTAGTCACATGGGCCTGTAGGTTTTCTGTCTGCCAAGATGTTTGCAGTAATGTTTCATGTTTCCTCTCCATCGATCCCTCTCTTTCTCTTGCTCTTTAATTTCAGTGCAAATTTATCGGCATAGGAAGCATTTTTTTACATTGGCATGTGGAACATAATGAATGCATAATAAATATATAATAATAATAACATAAATAAAAATATGAAAATACATTTTTTTTTTTTGTAGATACAATTATTTGTGGGTATGATGATCTGATGGATGAATGGGCCTCTAATGTTGGCAGACATGTTGCAGGAGGTTAGGAAGTGCAGCTCGTTTTCCATTAATGGATTTCAGACTTTCCATTAAAACCGTCTGGTCTGCCTATGTTTGTCTAAGTCAATACCAAATTCATGCTCACTGGGTTTGTACAAAGTTTTCTTAATTTTGGGTCAGTCACAATGGTCTGCTATTTTCCTCTTTATGTCAAGGAAAAATGTCAGTTGTCTCAGTTTTTGTTGATTCCTTCCAGTGTGTAAACAAATTCTGTTTTAGTTTGCTCCTGATGTTCTGTGTTCTCCTGGGGCTCTGTGGGGTATGTTTGGGAATAAAGCCCCAAAACCAGCCGGCTGAGGAAGCTCTTCTCTAAGGTCGTCTCTCTGTAGATGAGGGCTTTGTTATGGAAGGTTCGACAATCAATTTTCTTTAGGCTTTATTCCCTCTCTCCTCTTCTTCCATCTCTCTATATTTATTTTTATCTTTTTATCTATATTTCTGTCTGTCTATCTCTCTCTCTCTCTCTCTTTATCCCTTTCAAACTCTGTATTTCAATCCATCTACTGTATCTCTATCTCCTTCCATATCTCTCCGTTACATTTCTCTCACCATCTCACTTTCCATCTTTCTCCATCTCTAGTGGTGGCAGCTGATTGGCTGTGTGGTAAGGGGGTGTCAAAGGGGGATACAAGTTTCATATCAACATGTAAATTGCACCCTTCAAGCAATCAATTATTGCTTGAATAAATAAAACATATAGCTAGTAATCTTTTCCCCTTGCAAGTATAAATAATACTGGCAAATTATGGGTTTAGCACATGACACCATGATATAGACTTCAACAATGGAACATCAAATGCAATTAACGCTGCATACTATACTGTACAGAGCAAACAATTACAAGGCCGGTAAACATAGAATATAATTAGATCAATAGCTAATTTTAACTAGCCAATTAGAGATTCTGATTCACACAGAAATAAGAAAAGAGTAATAAGAAAGAGAGATTTCTAACCAAGCCAGATGTAACTATAGATGTTTAAAGGTTATTAATCTAACCATCCCTCATTTGAGGTTGCCTTGCTAGTTAGCGACTCTACAGACATATAGCTACAGGCTGGATGTCAGCTCAGCTCTGGCTAGCTAAGACAACAGAGTGATACGTATTTCTAATAATAGTTTGAAAGCCAATAGCCAACGCTAAACGTTGGACGACAAAGCACATAGCAAAAATGTTCTGGCTTGCCGATGTTCATTGCGGACAGAAGCCCGCCTGTTGGTCACTACTAGTCTGGATGGCATCAGCTAAACTACTCCCCACCGCAGAGAAACAGAGGAGAAACAGGGGAGAAACAGGGGAGAAACAGGGGAGTAAATACGGTGGAAACCGAAGTAATGGGGGGAAATGTGTGTGAGAGGGGAGAAATGGTAGAGATGGGGAGAAACGGGGGAGAAACAGGGAAGTAAGTGGGGAAAAAGTGTGGTTCTCAAAACTCGTCTCCCAGAACCTTTTCAGCTGCGGTCATTTCAGCCTGAAAAAAGTCTTCATTTTTTGGAATTGGATCAAAAGGCTATTCCAAAAAAGTCCTAAAACCCGGAAGGCCTGGCCTAACGACCCCACTCGCCTCCACTCTCCCTCTATAACTCTCCATCCATATTTCTCTCTTTCCCTCCATCTCGCGCTGCCCTTTTTAAGTCCATTTTTTTTAAAGATGTTAATCTGCTGACAGCATTCATTAAATATCGGCAAAAAAATATCGGAGAAAAACAAACAAAATGTAAGCGTGAGGCATGACTGCATGTGTATCACAAAACAAGACTAGAACATATGTAAAACATGGGAGTGTATGACTCTGCATAAAGGTCAGCCAGAGGGTGTGTTTGAGTGTGTGTGCTCATGAGAGGAAACATGTGCGTGTTTGTCTGTCTGTGCCGGCATCTATCATAATTATAAAACACAAATGTCAGCGTCGCTGGTGAAAATAATTCCAACATCTGTGCAACCTCTCCACGGCTACCTGCCCTGCGCGGGTTTCCATACATCGGTGCCAAAAAACCTTGTCTGATCCTGCAACATTTCACTGTCACATGACAGTTGGCTCTCATCCGATCCAGCACTGATTGAGTGCCCCGTGCTTGGAGTACAAGCCCCGGAGAGAAACGTGCCTTAAAAAGCCACTAAAATGACTTTGAGGGGGGAACAAAAACACAGACATGCCTCTGACAGACACTGAACTCGGGTCGACCTCAGAAAAATGAGAGCTCGTCTCCATGGTGTAAATATCGTTGATCATTGAAGCGGGGGAAGAAACTTCGTACACACCTGTTCCCTACCCATCCATTTAATCATGTCGCAGCTCTCACGGGACTTGGTAGTTGCAGCCTTAGCGCACCCCGCAATGGTAAGATCCATTTCAGGTGGTTTCGTTTGGAGGCCAACCTTCCACCTCGTTCTCCGGAATTACGACTGGAAAGTCTCCAAAATGCTATTCCGCTACCAGAACGCTCAGGCGCTGAGAAGAAGGTGAGGTAAAAATAGCATAGCATTCAGTCGCTAAACCCACATATGCACTTTGTTGCTCTGAGAACACGTCGGCATCTCTGAAGTCTCATAAGCTGGTGAACTCAACAATATTTCTGTGCATCTGGATTATAAAAATTTAAATGTACCTTTATGAGGAAAGCTTTGATTGTCTTAGAAATATTGAACTCTACGCTGATCAATTGGCTATTTCATACTTATATCAATGTGAAATGTATTACAGTGAAATGATGGGGGAATTCTTAATCGGCAAATGCTGTCATCCCTTCAACAAAACAATGAGTTGAATACTTCTTCATCCCAAATGAGGCAGAGTGCTGATAACAATAGCTGTTTTTCTGCGCCTCTCTCCTAGACAGGGGAAATACTCAGAGGAGGAATGCTGAGATTAACACAAGCTCCATGAACGAGGTGGGACAGGATAGGAGGACAAGGGGGAGGTGTGTAGGATGAGATGTAAAAGGAAGGAGGAGACAGAATACAAAAAGAAGCCTATCAGTGACCCTGTCCCCAGACACTTCCACAGGGCAGCAGGCTGAATCTATACGCCAGCCACCCTCGGAGAGATGAGGTGGATAGCTGCTCCCGCCACTTCCTAAGAGGGAGTACAGATTAACATTCCCCGAATGCTGATGTGGAGAGTAGCACTTGGTTTTGTTGTTGCATTTTCAAAGCCCATTTCTTTGCAAGTCGATGTACGTTGTATCGTATCAGTGAGAATCCATGTTTTCTTGACGTATCACAAAACATTTCCTGGGCAGGTGTCTGACTACATTGCTTATCTAATATCTTCCCTAAAATGACTATTGATTTACTGGTCTGAAACTCTGATTTACTGGTCTGAAACTTTGATTTATAGGTCTGAAACTCTGATTTACTGGTCTGAAACTCTGATTTACTGGTCTGAAACTCTGATTTACAGGTCTGAAACTCTGATTTACTGATCTGAAACTCTGATTTTCAGGTCTGAAACTCTGATTTACAGGTCTGAAACTCTGATTTATTGGTCTGAAACTATGATTTACTGGTCTGAAACTATGATTTACTGATCTGAAACTCTGATTTACATGTCTGAAACTCTGATTTACTGGTCTGAAACTCTGATTTACTGGTCTGAAACCAACTTGGTGAATTCCTAGACTTCTGCTCCTTCCCCTGATAATCCCGCCCACAGAAGCAGTGCTTGACTTGTGCAGTAACTCGCTCAAAGTCAACGAATAGTTGTGAAAATTACTTTTTAAATTGGATGGAGGCATAGGGTGTTTTTCACCAATGAACAAAACAGAACCAAACCAGTAGGGACCGAAACCCAGATTTCTCTATTAGAAATGAATTTTGTTTTGCAAGGAAATCCAATAGAAAATCGGAGGTTTGCAACTGATATAAGCCTAGGACTGGCTCGTGCCTCCTGAGCGATCACAAGCAACATTTGCTTGCTGAAATCCTGTAGTTCCACCTATTTTGCCATGGGTCGGGGAAAAATGTCTTGCAATCCTAGTTTTGACTTGCTGTTTTAATATATTTGAAAAAAATGATAGGGGTCCCCTGAAGGTCAGGTCCCTCAGGCAGGTTCTTCTCATGTGCATGTTTTTGTTCTCCACACATTAACCATACAGTTGTGAATCATACACATGAATCAAGTCTGACATGTATGGATATACAGAGTTGAGTTACTAGCATTGCAAACGCTTTGGCTTTTATATGCTGAAACAGCTCATGAGATTAGGAGCTTGTTTCTGGAGTGTGAGGCAAGTTAATGTACAATTACAAGCTCTGGACAGGAAATACACCTTCTAGACAGGAAGTACACCCTCTCGATAGGATGTAAACCTCCTGGACACACCGTCTGGACTGGAAGTACATCTATCACCAAGCTCTACCCGCAATCGCCTTCATTCTGATGGCTGAGTGGGTCCCTTATGCAGTTAACGCCAGAGTAACAATAGGGTTGTAGGTTTGATTCCCACAGGGCCAGAATAAAAACTATGAAAATGTATGTACTCACTAGAGTGCCATTTTTTGTTTTCGAAATCACTCAACCATCAATCAAACTCGCAACATCCCAAGTTACTCAGGGCAGACACTCTAACCACAAGGTCAGAGAGTAGTTGGTGAGTAATGAATGGTTAGTGAATAGTTAGGGAAAGGTTAGTGTATGGTTAGGGAATGTTTAGAGTATGGTTAGTGAATGGTTAGGGAATTTTAGTTAATGGTTAGGGAATGGTTAGGGAATGGTTAGGGAATGTTTAGAGTATGGTTGGTGAATGGTTAGGGAATTTTTGTTAATTGTCGGGGAATGGTTAGGGAAAGGTTAGTGAATGGTTAGGGAATGTTTAGAGTATGGTTAGTGAATGGTTAGGGAATTTTAGTTAATTGTTAGGGAATGGTTAGGGAAAGGTTAGTGAATGGTTAGGGAATGTTTAGAGTATGGTTAGTGAATGGTTAGGGAATTTTAGTTAATTGTCGGGGAATGGTTAGGGAAAGGTTAGGGAATGGTTCGGGAATGTTTAGAGTATGGTTAGTGAATGGTTAGGGAATTTTAGTTAATTGTCGGGGAATGGTTAGGGAAAGGTTAGGGAATGGTTAGGGAATGTGTAAGATCTCTGAAGAAGGCCCTGTGTGTGTGCATGTCTAATGACAGAGGAGGGCCCATCACTTCCCTCCCACTGTTTCCTATGAACCCAGAGAACAAAGGACTCCTTTTATATGTCCCTGTCTGCTGGTCAGGGGAGAATCAGCAGGCTTGTGTCTGCTTTGTGAGTGTGTTTGTGTCTGCGTGTGTGTGTGTGTGGGTAAGTGTGTGAGTGTGTTTGTTTCTGCGTGTGTGTGTGGGTAAGTGTGGGTAAGTGTGTGTTTGTGTCTGCGTGTGTGTGTGTGGATAAGTGTGTGAGTGTGTTTGTGTCTGCGTGTGGGTGTGGGTAAATGTGTGTTTGTGTCTGTGTGTGTGTGTGCCGGTAAGGGTGAGTGTGTGTGTCTGTGTGTGTATATGTGTAAGCTGGCGAGCGGTTGGGTGGGCGTGCGGGGTGCAAACCTTCGCGCGGTGTCTACGGTTATGTGAAAGTGTTTTCCCTCGTCCATCTGCCTCCCATCTTCTAACTTTCCCATTCCACCATTTTTTATAAAAGCTACTTTTTACTTTCTGCGAATGAATGGGATATTCCATTCCCTCTTGTCAAGGGTGAACACACCAGATATTGTTGCAGACCACCACTAAGTCTAGGCTATGGCCCAAATTCTGTAGCATCCTACTCCCTTTCTTAGAGCACTATTTCAGACCAGAACTGAAAGGGTGCAGGGAACCTTTTAGGACACACCCCTTGTCCCAACCAATAGCATCAACACCGGCCACCAGGGGCGGACCGGACTAAAATTAGGACTGGTATTCTCATCAGTTTACTCAACGACGGCCACTCAAGAAGACAGAGTGCCTGTTCAGAACCGTGCATCTGGGATCGGGGTCCATCAACGCCAGGGCAGACCTAACGTGTCACATTCCAGGCTGGGCCTCCAGCGGGTCCGTGCCAGCGGTGCCACTTTGAAGGGGGGGCCTCTGCGGCGGCACAAGTTTTGGGGGCATTTGGAGACCATGAGGTCATTAAGCTGCGCTCTTCATGATATGCCAGAAGAGAAATGGAGAACACCGCAGCTATTGTTTGTGCAGTGATGCGTGTGTTCATCATCTGCGTGTGTGTGTCTGTGTGTGTGTGTGTGTGTGTTACCTTGTTTTACTATACTTCTGAGGAGCATAAATCCATTTTGGTGGTCCCCACGAGGAAACATCCTCTGGGGTTGGGTTTAGGGTAAAACTTCGGGTTAGGTTTAGCGTTGTTTGTAAGGTTAGGTTTAGCATTGTTTGTAATGTTAGGTTTAGCATTGTTTGTAAGGTTAGGTTTAGCGTTGTTTGTAAGGTTAGGTTTAGTGTTGTTTTTAAGGTTAGGTTTAGCATTGTTTGTAAGGTTAGGTTTAGCATTGTTTTTAGGGTTAGTTTAGAGTCAAAGTTAGTTGACTGTATATAGATTCAGAACATTTTGGCGTTGAGGTTCAGTTTAGTTTTAGGTTCAGGGGGTTAGCTAAATTTTACACTCCTCTCCAGTTAAGTGATATTCTTCAACCATCCTCCCAAAGTGCTCTGGAGACCTTCAAAGTGCTCTGAAAAATGTCTTTTTCCCAGGCATCTGTGACAAACCATTCAGATTTTCCCACACGGCACATTCAACCAGTAAGTCAGTCAGATAACTGTGGTTGAATATACCACCGGTAATAATCTCTTGATTTTTTTGAATGATCTATTTTTCCATTTAAATTTTTTTTCTGAAAGATATGTTTCTATCAGAAAATAGTATCATAGTCATTTTATTTTTCACAATTTTTAAATACCCACTTGATTTTTTAAATTCCCAAGTAAAAATGACTAAATGATAAACTTCATGATATTTGCTAAACAACTGCATGTATTACCTTAGAGACTGGGAGGGAAAATACTTTTTAGAATTAATGGGGAAAGGATGGTCATAAAAAACTGAGCAATAAAATGAGAGAATGTTGTAAAAGAAAAAGAGCAGGAAATAGGCTGAGATGAGAGCGTAGAGGTGACAGTCGATGACAACCACAAGATCATGTTCTGACAAGATCAGCTGCTTTAATATAAAACCAATTAATGTAAGTGAGCCGCTAGCATGTGGTGGTGGACGTTTCAGGAGTGCATCCGTGTTCACATTCATCAACAGCACTTCTCCGTGGATGTTTTATTCGGTCTGCAGTATCATCCTAAATGTTATCCTCTGCCCTCGGAGACCCCCACACGCTATGAGACTCCCAACAGCCGTCACCGCCGAGACCTCTATGGAGATTTACTGTCCACCACATCTTAAAAGCTTTTTTACAGTCGTAATTTTAAGGCCCAAAACAACACACCGGCCCCTGTCCAGGAGTATATAACGTAGCTGCCTGCGCTCGCCGGCCCCCGCCCGCGCTCGCCCTCCGTCTCGGACGTGCACCCGCAGGGGGAAGAAGAACGCAACGCCCAAGCAGCTGCGTTTCCCAGCTGCACTCGGGGCTAGACACCGCAGCTCCTCCACGTCTGTAGGATTAAAAAACGGCTTAATAAACATGTTACTTCGCAGTTGGGGGATTAACCCTCAGACTACACACACACAGACACACACACACACACACACGAATAGCCCTAATTCCTCCATTTCCTCAGCTCCGAAGACCTAACACACATTCAGTGACACAACGGCAAAAGCAAACACACCTACACGCTGGTGGAGACGCTGGTGGAGCCCCGGGTCCTCTGCTCCTTTCCTGCCCGGGGGGCGCCCGTCTCCACGACGCATCGCAACGGCGTCAGGCTGCTGTAATGGAGGTGGAGAGGTCGGCGGTCAGGAGAAGGGTTGGCGTGGGGTTGGGGGGGTACGTAGGATTTCACCTGAGCAGCTTTTTTTGAGGCCTAGTGGGCATCGTCCCAGATCTACACTGTGTATATATTGAATTTTTAAAGCGGGAATCGGGGTTTAGGGAAATGTAGAGTGAGCAGAGGCAACACGCTTGTTAGAGGGGCTTCATGTTGAGGAATCTTCCCCCGTCAGGGGGTGGAGCGAGGGAGGCATGTCAGTGGGTGAGCAACGCACCCCAGCGGAGCCAACGCCCCGGGGTGTCTGTTTCTCCGAGCTGAAACCACTGAGTTTAATCCTCCCCATCACATGGCAAATCCCACCACTGCTCAGACATCTGCCGGAGACGCTCTACAGCTACGTCTGCCGGAGACACTCTACAGCTACGTCTGCTGGAGACACTCTACAGCTACGTCTGCCGGAGACACTCTACAGCTACGTCTGCCGGAGACACTCTACAGCTACGTCTGCTGGAGACAGTCTACAGCTACGTCTGCCGGAGATACTCTACAGCTACTTCTGCCGGAGACAGTCTACAGCTATGTCTGCCGGAGACACTCTACAGCTACGTCTGCCGGAGACAGTCTACAGCTACGTCTGCCGGAGACACTCTACAGCTACGTCTGCCGGAGTCAGTCTACAGCTACGTCTGCCGGAGTCAGTCTACAGCTACGTCTGCCGGAGTCAGTCTACAGCTACGTCTGCCGGAGACACTCTACAGCTACGTCTGCTGGAGACACTCTACAGCTACGTCTGCCGGAGACACTCTACAGCTACGTCTGCCGGAGACACTCTACAGCTACGTCTGCCGGAGACAGTCTACAGCTACGTCTGCCGGAGATACTCTACAGCTACTTCTGCCGGAGACAGTCTACAGCTACGTCTGCCGGAGACACTCTACAGCTACGTCTGCCGGAGACAGTCTACAGCTATGTCTGCCGGAGACACTCTACAGCTACGTCTGCCGGAGACAGTCTACAGCTACGTCTGCCGGAGACACTCTACAGCTACGTCTGCCGGAGTCAGTCTACAGCTACGTCTGCCGGAGTCAGTCTACAGCTACGTCTGCCGGAGACACTCTACAGCTACGTCTGCCGGAGACACTCTACAGCTACGTCTGCCGGAGACACTCTACAGCTACGTCTGCCGGAGACACTCTACAGCTACGTCTGCCGGAGACACTCTACAGCTACGTCTGCCGGAGACACTCTACAGCTACGTCTGCCGGAGACACTCTACAGCTACGTCTGTCGGAGACAGTCTACAGCTACGTCTGCCGGAGACACTCTACAGCTACGTCTGCCGGAGACACTCTACAGCTACGTCTGCCGGAGACACTCTACAGCTACGTCTGCCGGAGACACTCTACAGCTACGTCTGCCGGAGACACTCTACACTCTACATCTGTAGATGGTCTATATATAGTAATACTATCAAACGTGAAAAAAAAATATATGTTGATAAACAACTGCCTCCTATGGTTAAGGTCAGGCGTAGAGTACAGTTTAGGGTAGCCTAGCATAGCATGAGCAGGTCAAAGTAGTCGCCTGTAACTTACTAAACCAGGCTAACCAGTAAACCAGTCTAATGGCAAGTCATGGAGAATCCCTTCCCTGTCTCTGTCCCCCAGTCACGCGCAGGTGTGGTGATCCGTGAACCAGGTGCATCGATCCAATCCTCCTGAGGCCATGGGACCTAACCACATTAGGGACAAACATTTCATAGGGGTGTTAAAAAAAAAAAGAGGAACGAGGCATTCACACACAAGGGGGAAAACCTGTCTTTGTGTTGAGCTTTTACGTTAACTTCCATAGGTCAATCTCAGTGGAGACAGAAGTGATTATTCCTCAGCACAGGGCGAGGTTGTGTGACAGTTAGGATCTGCATGTGCAGCATTCACAACTCAAACATACACACACACACACACACACACACGCGCGCTCGTCAAAACAGCCGTACCATTATGGCAAATAACTACCTAAGTATGGTTCAGCAGCAGAGAACAACATCTTACAGTACCTCACAGAATCCATATCGCAATTTCCTTGAAGTCTCACGGCAGCCACACTTGACAGCTTGTGCGACTGAACCTGGAGATAGCACCTCCCTGTTATTACAGTGCGAGTAGCTGTCTTGAAAGGGCCCATTCTGCCTGTCAAGGAGGATGTCTAACACTGGAGCATGCTCTGACAGATCCCTATACATGTTCATTGTGACCGCTGACAGACGGCTTGATACAGACGGTCGCGGCCCTGAGTCAAGAGCTGCCAGGGTGGAGGGGGGGGGGGGGGTGCGCCTCACCTCGAGATGAACAAACAATGACACCTAGTAGCCGGAACGACTGACAATGACGGTGCCACGATCGACGAAGGTCGGTGAAGACAACGAATTTGCCAGGTTACAGAATTCTTATCAATGCAAGAATAGGATGAGGTGGAAAGTGCTACTTCAGCCGTCCGCCGACTGTTGTCCATCATCATAACGGGAAGTGAGTGTGTTGTGTGTCCGTTGAGAGTGCTTTATTCACCGTCCCAGGGTTGGCCGGCTAAGTGGAAAAGGATGTCCAGTTTGGTGAAATGAAATGTCCAGCTGATGAAATGAAGTAGGCAATACCAAACGCGTATAGTCGTTGGGCTACTTCTGTTGTTTGCGTCATAGTTTGTTGGGGGCCTGTCAATGCCGTTGAACTAATGGGGTCAGCACAAAACCAAACCTGTGTTGGCGTGGAGGTCAGCTTTCCAAAGAAAACGTCATTATATTACTAATGTGGATCGTCAAGCCTCAAGCTCATTTCTTAGTCCAAAAGAACAATGCCACGGCATCTATTTGGAGCCGTCTCTCCTTTAAGAGGGGGAGAGCAGTGCGTTAAATTGCATGATGGACTTAATCTAAATCAAGAATAGACTGCTGCATTCAGGGAAGCTTCGCCGACCATCTCAATTAATGCTTTTGAAACGCCATCTCTCATTAAGCCGTGAGAGCACACCAAATTAGCAGCGAAAAGGGGAGCATTGAACACTGGCTCAAAGCAATGGAACGCATAGTTCCTAGATAGTGGGACTCCCTTATTTATTTACCTTATTTGTATTATGTATATTTATGGTTTAAGTTCACCAAAAGGTTGTTAATAGAAGTATTTTTGTAAATTGACTGTTAAAGCGAAAGTAAATCTTTGGGCAAAGAAGATTTTGAAGAATAATGTGAATAATTTCTCATTTAAAATAAGGTAATTATCATTCACAGTGAGGGAGACACATGTTGCAACATGGAAAACTGCTAGTTCTGATGATGAATACCGATCTGCCTAATATGGTGTTTGCATTCGTAGATAATTGATCCTGTTATTGATTGGTCCAGTGCAGACACAATGAATAAAACAAACACGGTGCTGTATCTGGCTGCGTCTTTCACAGAGTTCAGCTGATGCTATAGGAATGCCTGAGACCACAGCCAATTACAGACACAGCAATCTAGTCGTCAGTACCGGCGCCTAGAAAGACTCCCTGAAGTGAAACGTGTGATGCCTACAGCTGTGACATTCCATTTATTAAATTTTTTATGACATCATAAAAAATTGCTAACTCTAAATGTGACTTCAAATTTTATGGTAAAATATTTCGCGTGTTGTCTTTTTCTTTGCGTGGAATTTGCCTTAATGTTCTTTTTTCTGTCCTAAGTAGAGGAGGAGGAGGAGGAGGGGCTTACTCTCCCTAATCCGGTTAAAGAGAGAGCAGCCATGTTGAACATAGGACACACAGCGCATTGTGCTCCACCATCAAGCAGTCCGTGTTTACCGTTGGCGTCAGGAGTCGTCACCTGGACGCATGACGGGGACTGTGGAGGGGGACTGTGGAGGCACCTGGATGGGGTTGGGGATAGGTGAGTGGCCATATTTCCAGTCCTTCCTTTCCACACAAGGACAACATCTACTGGTATCTCACAGAAGTGAGTACACCCCTCACATTTTTGTAAATATTTGATTTAATATTTTCATGTGACAACACTGAAGAAATGACAATGTGTCAATATTTGCTACAATGTGCCAATATTTTGTGTGGCCATCATTATTTTCCAGCACTGCCTTAACCCTCTTGGGCTTGGAGTTCACCAGGGCTTCACAGGTTGCCACTGGAGTTCACTTCCACTCCTCCATGACGACATCACGGAGCTGGTGGATGTTAGAGACTGTACACTCCACCTTCCGTTTGAGTCTGGAGACATGCTTGGCCAGGCCATCACCCTCAGCTTCTTTAGCAAGGCAGTGGTCGTCTTGGAGGTGTGTTTGGAGTCGTTATATTGTTGGAATACTGCCATGCGGCCCAGTCTCCGAAGGGAGGGGATCATGCTCTGCCTCAGTATGTTACAGTACATGTAGCCATTCATGGTTCCCTCAAAGAACTGTAGCTCCACAGTGCTGGCAGCACTCATGCAGCCCCAGACCATGACACTCCCACCACCATGCTTGACTGTAGGCAAGACACACTTGTCTTTGTACTCCTCACCTGGTTGCCGCCACACACACTTGACACCATCTGAACCAAATAAGTTTATCTTGGTCTCATCAGACCACAGGACATAGTTCCAGTAATCCATCTCCTTAGTCTGCTTGTCTTCAGCAAACTGTTTTTCTGGCTTTCTTGTGCATCATCTTTAGAAGAGGCTTCCTTCTGGGACAACAGCCATGCCGACCAATTTGATGCAGTGTGCGGCGTATGGTCTGAGCACTGACAGGCTGACCCCTCACCCCTTCAACCTCTGCAGCAATGCTGGCAGTACTCATATGTCTATTTCCCAAAGACGACCTCTGGATATGACGCTGAGCATGTGCACTCAACTTCTTTGGTTGACCATGGCGAGGCCTGTTCTGAGTGTTAAACCGCTGTATGGTCTTGGCCACCGTGCTGCAGCTCAGTTTCAGGGTCTTGGCAATCTTCTTATAGCCTAGGTCATCTTTATGTAAAGTAACAATAATTTTTTTCAGATCCTCAGAGAGTTTTTTGCCATGAGGTGTCATGTTGAACTTCCTGTGACTAGTATAAGGGAGTGGGAGAGCAATAACACCAAATTTACACCTTAGACCTTGTAACAATAAAGAGTCACATGACACTGGGGAGGTAAAATGTCCTAATTGGGCCCAATTTGGACATTTCCACTTAGGGGTGTACTTTTGTTGCCAGCGGTTTAGACATTAATGGCTGTGTGTTGAGTTATTTTGAGGGGACAGCAAATGTACACTGTTATGCAAGCTGTACACTCACTACTTTACATTGTAGCAAAGTGTAATTTCTTCAGTGTTGTCACATGAAAAGATATAATCAAATATTTTGCAAAACTGTGAGGGGTGTACTCACTTTTGTGAGATACTGTATATCTGCTTTAGCTCTAGCCTCCTATTCAGCTCAGGGAGAAAGATGTGATAGCCCTGTGTCCAATCGCTTCCCACTCATTTGTTTAAGCGTGAAGCAGAGATGTGTCCTCGGTTCGGTGGGTGTCGAGCTGAGAACTTTCGCCTGGTAGATTTAAAAAAATAATAATATGTATATACCAGAGATCTACAGTGTCTAGATAAGAGGCGTTTGGTGATTAGTGTCTGCATTTTAGTGAGGCATCTGTTTGGAATTCCCGTGTATCCAGCCTCACCCTCTTTGTACCGACTTGGCCCCATGTGACTTCCAGTATGTGTGTGTTGAATGCCATTTTTTCTCAGCCACCTCCCCGCCTCTGATCCTCGGTTGGCGTGGCAAAGAAGCAGCAGGGGGCTTTCAATCCAATTTGCCATCGTTTATCACCACTTGCCCTTGTGACTCACAAACACGCACACACACACACACACACATATTTCTATTGACTGTGTGCCTGTGCATCCAAAATGTGCCTTGGTCCTGACACACTACAGCCCAACAGGGCCACCTGTCATCAGAGCCCAAAGGGAGCTTCATTTTTACCCATTCTAACACAGAACACATTATTAGAATAGGTTAGTAGAATGTGGGCTCATCTCCTATGAAATATGTATCATATCAGTTCTACACAGTGGAAACAATGGTTAAAGTCCTCTGAATAGGCTCCGGTGTTCATTATTCATTCTGAAGCACATTTGATAAACAGTTAGGTCAGATTATAACTTGATTAATCGTCTGCCTCTTTATGACATGGCACATTCACAGAAATCTACAAGGGCATCCTGCACCTGAAAGCGATTACATAGAAAAAAAAATCCATAGGTGCGACATGTGGGATTTCTCCTCCGTGCGAAAGATAGGTGAATTACAGGAACAAAATGGATAAATCCATAATAAATCCAGCTTGACTTTTTTGCTTTCATCTTAGTCCACCTCTTTTAAATTCCTTTGAAAGCAAACATTTTTGGTTATTGGACAACATATTTTACAATAATTGAGATGGTAAAATGATGCCCGAACATGTTCTGTCACATGAACAGAAATAGAGCAAACCGTGTGTACTGTATGTGTCTGCAACCAGAAAATAACAATGATTTTAGTGTTGGGTTCTTGGCCAAGACACCAAGTCAAGTCGCTATACCCAGTGGGGGAGTAATCCAAAAGCGACTCTCACAGTCAAGCACATCACACCGCACAAGTTTTACTGAGATACCCCATCATTCCATTATAACAGCAGATATATTTATGAATTAGAATGTAAATATTACAAAAATAATCCCATGAGTTGCAAATTATCTCAACAATGAAGTGTTGGGTGTTAAGTCAGTACTGGGCCGACTGGTCTATTCCCATACTTGATTAGGAATCATTATGTGTTGATTTGGAGCCATCATTCATTTACATTTACATTACATTTAATTTAATTTACTAGCCCTCTGAGGCCCAGAGACTCTGTCCAAACTAAATTTTATTCCAGAAAATCTGTTACTACACGTGTTCATTTTGAGCTTATTTCGTTCCCGACGTCAGTGGAGCAGATCTAACTCCTTTCCTTTTTTTATTCACAATGCACATTCTGGCTTACTGTACATTTGGTTTTGACCACCCTGTACTGCTGGTTCAATTCGGTGATGGACAATGGGGGAACGGTATTGGACAGGGTGATGGAATTTTCCATTATTTTGGGTACTGCATCCTGGCGTGCAGTTGGCGTGGCGATCCAATGCCCCGTGCCAGGGGGCGTGGCGCTGCCAGGGCTAGGTTGGCTGAGTGTGTGGGCGCAAAGGCCCGATGCCATCTGGACTGCCTTGTTCTGCCGCCCTGCCAGACGACGCCGATGACCCCGGACACAGGCGACACCAGTACCAGAGATGCCCCCGATGGGACGCCACCCTGCAACTGAAGATGGATGAAACCCAGACGTTTGGAGCTGTCGCCCTTGGTTACCTGCCGTAGCATGGGCCAATGGGGGGCGGGGGGGGGTTCCAGTCTGGTCACTGTGACTAACGCAGCAACTGAATGACGGTTGTAATGTGGGATATTATATACCCAGACCTCCGACTGACTGATTGTTGTAATGCGGTATATTATATACCAAGACCACAGACTGACTAATGTTGTAATGTGGGATATTATATACCAAGACCACCGACTGACTAATGTTGTAATGTGGGATATTATATACCAAGACCACCGACTGACTAATGTTGTAATGTGGGATATTATATACCAAGACCACCGACTGACTAATGTTGTAATGTGGGATATTATATACCAAGACCACCGACTGTCTAATGTTGTAATGTGGGATATTATATACCAAGACCACCGACTGACTAATGTTGTAATGTGGGATATTATATACCAAGACCACCGACTGACTAATGTTGTAATGTGGTATATTATATACCAAGAAAACCAATGAGCCAGAAATCCTATGGTGTTGCCTAGGGTGGGTCAAAAGTCTACGTCACTGTCTGTCATACACATACTGTCTGAAGGGTGTTAATCCAGCCCATGGCTCCTTCAGCAAAAACTCTCTCCTCTGTCTTTCCCCACTTTCTCTATCCAACCAAGCATAACATATGTATCTTCACAAATGTTACATATTTCAAATATCAATTACAATGACATATGTATGGCTGATTGTTAAGCTGGGTTTTAACTGTCAGTGTATTAACTGTCCCTTCATGTTGGCCTCTGCAAGACGGAGATGAGTAATTATCCAACCCCACAGCATGACCACTTCAAACGTTCTTCACAACCCGTTGTGAATGAACGATATTATGAACTTGATGCTTGTATTGAAATCATTACAAACAATGTAACATATCAGAAAATGTAACTTTTGCTATCATTTCAACTTCAAGATCTTTTAAAGGAGTAGTTCAGTAATTTAGAATATGTCCTAGCCGGAAGTATTTTGTGGGGAAGAAACATTTTAATCCACTGTTCATTTTAAAAAGACGTAAATACAAACATAAAGTAAACATATTAAACACTCCAAAAGATGTTATGGTAGTAATAAAGGATTTAAAACATATTTCTTGTTTAATTCACCTTAAATGTATCTTTTCATCGAGGATGCACATTGCTGCATCAACTGGAAAATAGAAATGGGAGAATAGGCCTCAATGAAGGAAGCTACAGTTTATCTACAAGTACAAAACGTTCTATTGGCTAATGTTCATTTGTTGAGTACATTTTCGACACGGGGCAATTCAAAATGCTTTACATTAGTAGGCACACTAGAAACAGGCATACTATAAATTAATGTAGCATAAAGGACAAAGCATAAAAATAAATCTGCACATTTAAACACGTAAGTCCAACAGACATCTCAGCGGGTTGAAGTGACACTGGGAACAAGATGTTGAAAACAACAGCAGTTGGAAATAAGCAAATTCGCCATAATCCTCTCACACAGTGTGTTTGGGCCGAATGTCCAGAGGTGTGGATGCCGTCCAGGTCTCGGTGTAGACTTATGAGGAGGTAGCATGCCTAATAAACTCTTAAATGCTAATGCATTCCCCCTTGCTAGCCTCCCTCCCCTCGCTGAGAAATCTCTCTCACATGATAGCAGGCCTTGATTAAATCAGTTGCGTCTAATGCTGCCAGGTGACTGGAAATATGAATGAGAGGGATGGCAACATTGAATATTGCAAAGGCATCAGCTCTGCCCTTGCTTTTCTCTCTCCTGGTCCGACTATCTCTCCCACACGCGGAATGTGGACATGGACACACACACACGCACACACACACAAACACATTGAAAATAACCTCTGCATGATTTCGGAATAGAAAAGCGACTAGGCAATACGGGGTAACTGGCTGCCGACGGAGAGAGGAACTGACAAAAACAAATTAGGAGCGCCGAAACAAAAATGGTGGTGTGGCGAGGGGTCAAACGGCGGTAAATAAGACAAGCGTCACTTTCATTTCCCTGTCTGCTGTCCCGGCTTCTCAGTGTGCTGAATCAGTGCTGTAATCCATTGACTGGAAGGTAGATGACATGCCTGTTTACCAACAAGTTACTAGTTAATGTTCAAAATGCCATTTGCCAAAAGACATGGCTAACGGGCGTTCATCCATTCCTCTCTGTCTCCCTCCATCTCTCTTTTCTTTCCCTCTTTTTGTTTCTCTAACTCTCATTTTTCTCCCTCTCTGCTCTCTCTATCTGCCTTTTTGTTTGTTCCACCCCCATCACACAACCATATCACATCCCACCACACACACACACACACACACACTCCTGGAGCCTCCAATGTAGTCAGTGGGGTCTCGGACGCTGCTAACTGGCCCCAATCCCGGACTCACAGCAGACAGACAGAGAGAGACAGACAGACTGACAGAGAGACAGGCTAGCCCAGACAGGAGACACCCAGCCCTGCCAAGCTCCATGGCTGGACACCCTCTCCGGGGTCCTGGGGTGTGAGAACGCCCTGCATGAAATCCATGGAACCACCAGTTTCCCATTAAAACCCCTCTAAGCCTGCAAACCAACCCTGTGTTCTCCTCCTTTGTGTACTTGTTAGTTTGTTTGGCTACATGCATGTTAGCTATTTCCCCCCCAAAATCTTGGTGTGGTGATTTTTGAAACAGTAGACATGTATATGTATAATACAAAGGCCTAGAGGTCTAGGTCAATGGAATGCTATTTTGAATTATAGCGGAGCCCACCGTGAATTTGTTTGCACAATCCGAGGGAGAAAATGTTTACTCAAATAAGACAAATAAGATGTACTTTGATGATTCACAACATGAAAATGTACTTGCCCAAAACATCTGAGGACCAGCTTCTCCCCCACAGTAGATGCACTCTGTCAGAAGCACGGAAGAGTGAGAATCTTCCTAATGTGACCCAGTTAAAAGTGAACGGTTTAATAAAATTTAAAAAATCCTGATGTGTGTTAGCGAATATAAATCTCTTTGTTCTGTTATCAATGCCTCCCCGCGCTAGCTGCTTTCATCTGCGGAGTCTCTTCAGCAGTCCTGACCTCCAGGGAAACCGCAGAGATCAAACCATTCAGCAATCAAGCCCCCGTTCCCACCTGCACAGTAGACAGTGTAAGCGCCACTCTGCCTTCAGTCCTCAGGCACTGACACTACCAGAACGAGAGACGTGGTGGTGCCTCTGCCATGCAACGCTGGCTCCCCGCAGTCTTCACCTTACAACGCACCAGCGACCCCACCATGGACTGTGACTAGAGAAAGGCGGGGAGGTCGCTGGCTGTAAAAGTTCATTAGGATCCATCACTCCTTCAGGAAACTGATGAAGAAAATGGGTTGTAGAGGCCGGTGGGGGATGTTATGTTTAGGTCGTGCTGGGGCCTGGGTCAGGTCTGAACCAAAAATGTAAATGTTCTGCTGACACACTTATCCCCAAAAATGTGCTATGGTTCCTCAGAACGCACACCGTACTGCCCAAATCCTAAGACTTCTCAAACAAAATTAAACATTGTACAATCCAAACCATACGTATGTCGGACCTGGGCCAGAATTGTTTTTCCAAAGCTTACCCGTGGCCCTTTTTTTCATGCCAACATCCTGATTGTCGTTGACTAGTTATGCTAGTTAGTGTTTCCACCTCGGCAACTGTTTACCATCCTGTTTCATACTGTATTGCATTTGCTTTCTAATCCTCTCAGAACTGCCATGAGTGTGCTGTAGGGACCCTTGTACCGTACGCCTTCTACACAGTTTTTGGGATAACAGCATATGTGTCGGACAGCCGGCTGCGGCGTCACGACTCAGGATGCCACCCTCTGTTTATTTCTTCAGGGGCGTCAGATACAACACATCACTTGTGCCATTTGGTTCAACAGTTGAAGACACGATGTGTGACGTGTACAAAATCCTAAGAACTGAATTTGGAAAGCAAAAAGCGCTTTGCTGTTCATGAACCCTGGTGCCGTGGTTTACTAGTGAATGGGTTTATTCACAAAAAACAGCTACTGTTTTGGCCGTGGAACAGCACTCTCACCACCGCTACCTGGAACTGTGGCTCGCTGCCACAGATCCTGTAGAATTTATAGAACATACAGGAGGAGATGCCTTTACCATGACAGTGTCTCTGCAGGGATAAGCGCTTTGTCACGTAAAGAGAGCAAACTCCTGGGACCAGTAATAAATGAGAGCCCACGATGAAGGGGCTTGGATTTATGAACTGCTGAAATATCCCCGCCATATTGTTTCACCACCAGACCAACTACAGGAGGAGAAATGAAAAACAGCAGGATGCCGTGGGAGATGAGGAATGGAGAAAGAGAGATGGAGAGAGGGATGGGATGGCAGCAGAAGAAAGGAGACTCCCCTCAGTCCCACACCGCCGAAATGCAGAGTGAGGGGAAATTCTCAAGCATCGTTTCCAGTCTTTGGAATGTACTTATTAATACCGATGTCAAAGCACTTTCACGGGCCGTTTATTACACAGACCTAATGTCCATGCCCTCACAAATGAGCTGTTTGAGCTTGAACAATTTACCTTCAATTTACTGTACAGGAAAAAGTTAATGTACACATAATATAGATTGGAATGTCCTTTGAATCCAATGCGCACTATTTTGTTTCCAGAAATTAGTGTAGTTTTTTATTTCCAGTCTTAGTTTTGGCATTGGATATTTATTTTTTTTGGTCTGGTGTGGGAGCTGTCAAACGAGACTGCATCGCAGTGTCTTCGGGACCTGAAAGCTGAATATTTAATCTCATGTAAAACTGGCCAGCAGGTGTTCTCTTATCTCCTGAAAATCTGGCCACACTAAAAACCCGCCCCTCTAGAGATTTTCATCAACTCCTAATTGGCCCATCTGCAGGCTAGACAGGCCGGACTCGGCTGAGCGCCTCATCTCATTGGACCATATCCATCCTTTATCCAGGTGTCCTCTGAGTGTGAAGAGACCCTTGTTTGACATTTGAAGTTTTTCACCTTTTCTTTACGAATTGATGGATGGAAGAAAACTATCTAAGTTCTGTGTCCATTGGATTTGGACGGATATACCTACATGTGTATTGGCTTTGGACGGTGATACCTCTGTGTGTACTGGCTGTGGACTGTGGAATTATCTGCTTCTCATTTCTTGGAAAACTCTCTTACACAAAACCCTGAACTGAAATGTCATGGCTCTGGTGAAGGACAGCGTATGACAGGCTAGCCTGCGTAACTAAGCCCGTGGTAGACACCTCCGCTCCAGGCTTCAGGTGTCTTGTTTCAGGCTGGCGTTACTGAAAGACCATGCACCTGCTGGTCAGCAGATGTGCCTGCAACTGGCTGGGTGTAATTCTCAGAGTCGTCTAGATGCTGCAGGCCAGTGGTTCGCATTTTTCTACCTCAGAATATTTCACAGAATATATACTCACTAAAGGGAGCACTGCGTACCACCAGTGGTACCATAGTTGAAGAATCAGTGCTGTAGGCAATCGGTAGCCCAATGGCTAACCAGTAGGACTGATAGTTAAAACGAAACCAGTGCTGGAAAAGCCTGATAGGAAACGCCAAGCAACATGGGAAACCCCCTGACCTCTATCCAGTCGGCACTGTGTATTGAGTGTGTGTGTGTGTTTGTATTGAGTGTGTGTGTGTGTTTGTATTGAGTGTGTGTGTGTGTGTGTGTGTCTGTTTGTATTGAGTGTGTGTGTGAGTGGGGGGTTGCAAGCAGTAGACACACGATTCTGTTATTCTCAGCAACGTAGAGATATTTTGCTGTATTGGATCACGCCTAAGGATGGTGTGTTACCCAGTAGGGTTTAATTCTCTTTACCTTTCAGTGGCTGAAGCTCCAGTGGTGATGACCTGTAGAGGGAAGTCCTGGTCACATTGTACTGTTTTCAAGGCTCCTGCTGACAGCGTGGCCATACAGAGTTGGAGATTATGGCAAACCGAGTTGCACCGCTGGGTCCATGTAAGTTGTCTTTGTTTCGACTGTCCTGTTTCTGAAATGCTTCTATCTGCCACACCGAAGCTTGTTTACCTTTGGAATTTCAAATTAATTTAAAAACCTGTGATGTCTTCGGTACACGAACCCAAAATGACCGTCTTGCTAGGTCCAGTTTCAGTGGCTCAATCATTGGACATAGCCACTAACAAAATGGTAAGACTTTGATTGGATTTGATATATGGAAAACCATTTCAGTCTGGGATACGCCATCTAAGATTATACTGCCCCCTTGCAAGATAATTATCTCGATATTGGAACAGTTGGTCGGGGAAGATCTCACTGGAATTGAGGCAGAAAGATGCCCACGCCTCAACCTGTTCTATACATATTAATATCCTGTTAACGTGTGATATCGCTACCATAGAATTATTCTTCCAGCCTCCAGTGTGGGGAGGACATTGGGGGAGGAGTTTTAATTCTACACATTGTATTGCATTACCTATTACAAATGACATCTCTGCACTTGCAGTGAATTGTTGCTGATTCAAATTTCATTCACTCTCATAAATTGCCTTTGGATTAGCATTTCTCCTCGCTGAGCACAACCTGGCCTTGAATCAATATGTTGTGTGTTTTATTTTAATTTTTTTGGATGATGAACAACCCTGAGGTGTGTTCGTGACCATCCCAATGTGGCGAGTGGTTGGGGAAAAGTAAGGGCGTCGTCACAAATGTATTGGCATAACCCTGATTATGCAATCAATAAGTTATTAAATAGACATTATGTGCAGAATGAAAAATTGCTGTTACAGATTGTGTTGAGTAGAGGTTGTATTTTTATGACAAAAATGTATCTTTGCCAACAATAGTAATTAGTGCATTAATTAACTGAGCCATGCGGAAATTTCCACTTTAAATCAGGTCCAACTGATTTTCTCAGAACGGACCTATTCACTCTCACTGAGTGGTGTTTGAGAGGTGAGGTGAGGTGAGAATATTTTGAGTTAATAATTCAGTCATGATTGCCTTCCTTTTTGGATTCAAAAATATGCTCTGCACTAATATTATTATTTTTTTATGTTAGCTCCAACTGCTCTGATCACTGGTGTTGTCAGATTGAGCTGTGGAAAACTTTATATCACTTTCAGATGTGGAGCTTTGATTTGCACAATTTTATCAGGCACTTCAGAGAGCCGGCCCTCAGAATCTAATACCCAAAAGGAGCCTGTCTGGATTCTAGCTCTTTCTCTTTTCCCTGTAGGCAATCATTGCATTGGCAGCCTACTCCTTCTGAAATACCCATCCATTTTTTCTTGTTGGGCATTTGTCGGACACTTTAGCGGCATTGGGGAGAGCTGCCCAGTTGATCTGTATCAATATAAGAGGTGGCTCCCTGCTCTGATCAATTTTCGCTAGAGTTCTCGAGGCTCCGCGGCACAAGGAATCGATGTGACACACTTGATAATCTAAGAGGCAGAACACAAAGAGCCCCGTGCCACCTCCTCTCCCTTTCCATTCCCGCTCTCCACCCTGGCCCTGTGAAGACGGAGCCTGATCTCCATTCAACCTGTCCTCCTAATTGCCTCATTTGTGAAATTGGTGCGATCAGGCCCATTTTCCCTGCTCTGGTAACGTTGATGACTCAGACAAGGGTTCGTGGAGCGTGCCGAATTTGGGACTCGATCGCCGCCACTGTCAACCATGATTCTAGGCTTCTCAGGACCACTTAATCGACTGTGTGCCTCCAAAGCCAATATCTCTGTGGCAAGGCAGGAATACGTACACATTCTGTAGAGGCTAATTGGCCATTGCAGTAATTAAACACATTGCAATGAAGACCAAATTGTTTTTAAATAGGCAAAGTGGAGATGAAGAAAAATGAGTCACATTAGTGCCTGAAATGTGTAACGCAATGCCTTTTCAGATTCAGCGGTACAATGAGGCAATTTTACCCCTGACAGATTTAAACACTTGATTGATTAAGTGCACAGGGCTTTCCCGCAGATCTCTGCATGTTCTATCTGGGGAGAAATACTCCAAAGCTTGACCCCCTGGCATAATACAACATTGTCCATGGGATACTGGGATAAAGATCTGAGGGGCCAAAGGGATGCGCCAAATGCCAGCATGTGGAGAATTTGATACTGGACCTAGTCCGCCACAGAGAGGGCGGAAATACTCGGAGCTTAGAGACCTGACAGCGACATAATTCAATATAGCTGCGGAGAAAGTAGCGGGCAGGAAACTCACCGCTTCAGGAGCCAGCACCATTCAATGAGGCTTAAGAGAATTCACAATTGCTTACCGAGGTCAAACTGTTCGCGACAGGATCCAAATGGTACCGGTCAATGGAAAGCTAGCCGTCAAATGTGGCTTTTCTCTTCTCTTTTTCTTTCGCCCACAACTACAGTACATTAAACCTTGTGTAAGCGATATGAATCAAAACCAAAGGGACATCCATTTACCCCCTTCGAGTAGAAGACAGCGTCAGTGAGCGGAGAGAAACCAGGACGGCTCAGCTCAAGCCCAATAGTGCCCGTTCAATTATTCTCTTCCCCTCCACAGGGTCGAATGGACAGACAGTGCAAATCCGCTGCATTGTAGATGAGGGGGAACATAGGCTTTCCCTGGCATAGCTGTCCATGAGCCAGAATGGGCTTCTACAAAGGATCAGCCAGGATCGGAAACACTGGTTATATTTTATCCTGTCAGAACAGAGGATTTCGGCAGTACACAAATGCTACTGGAAGCCAGCTGTGATGCACAAGTAAAACAGCTATTTTGTGATGATCTTTTTAGTCAATGTCATTTTCGGGGGGGGGGGGGGGGTTGTTATTTTTATGAATTCAGACTTGATTCACTTTGTCTTTTGCTAGGATACTACCCTGGCATACCTCGGTATGGAGTGGGTATGTGTGTGTGTGTGTGTGTGGGGGGGGGGGGCTTATTCATCAGTCTCCTCCCATACAGTAGATTCTGGCCCGGCAGCTCTCAATGTCACTTGGAAGCATCGCTCTGACCTTTCAACTGCGGTCTAATTACATTCATGTCCCGGGGTAGGCCGTGACAACAAAACAACCCGTCCTCTTTTATGAGCTCGCCGCTGCGCCATTGTACCAGCCGGCCGTCACCTGGGATCTTGGCTAGCCCCGTTGATCCCATCCCACTGTTCCACCCCAGTAGGAGAACGGACCGGCCCCAGTATCCAGTTGAGCGATGCCACGGCCTCTTCTATTCAGGCCTCCGCGGCCCATTCAAACGTCAGCCATCTTGGCTCGAGTGGAGGCCCCCTTCTCTGGGCTGGGATCTCTGGGGTGGGGGGGGGGCGAGGGCAGCGCCTGGAGCTGGTGGTCAACAGCCAGCCGGTGTCAGCGCCCGTCAGCCCAGAGCGGGCATCTTTAAAGAGGGCCGCGCTTTTTCATGAACAGCATGCTTTGGAAGAGCATGCTGGGACAATGGACTAGCCAAAGACTTCCTGTTCCCAACAGCTAAAGATCTCCATGGAGATGTTTTTTTTTTTTTTTTTTTAGGGGGCAAAGGAGGTGGTGGTGTTGTACTCCCATCTAGGGGGACGTTCAGGAGGGCATAACTCACGGGAGTTCATTTGGTGTACACCGTGGTGGGGATGTGTTTGGTTTGTGGGAAATCAACATTGCATATGTATCAAGGCTCCAGGGCAGTAGCGGTTAGGTTGTCGTGGCATAACATTTGCAGTTATAGCAGCATTGGCGGTACACAAGTCCAACTTCCTCTCTCAAATTATTAGCGGCTGTTTCTCTGAACCAGCATGAATAACACTCTAACGTACAGATGTACAGCCACTGTCCATACGGGTGCTCTATACAAGATTGTAAGTGATCAGTACAGTCGCGTCAATGCCTATGCCTTGATTCGCCGTTACAAAAGCACATCATCCGCGTTCCCTAATGAGGAGTCCGCTGGGATTGTTCGAGGCATGCTCAAGCCAGACGTCTTCGGTCATCCCTCTTCATTGAAATGCTGGTGGCAGTCTGTTAGATTTGTTAGAACACTCACAGCGTTCTTTTTATTTATTCTGCAAACTCTGTGATCCGTGAAACTGGCTGGATGGGTCCATGCCCGAGTGTCACAGTGACAATGGAGACAGTTAATGCCGAAAGGTCAAATGGAGAAAATGGAGTGGAAGATTTCTTACAGTTTCAATCAAATTATTTAAATTGGATTTTGACTTGACCTGTGTCTGCAATAGATATCCCAAAAGGCTTTGTCGGAGTTGGAGTGAAGACAAGAGGAGAAAAGGGGGAGAGGAGAGAATGGGAGAGGAAAAAGGGGGAGGAAATGTGGAGATAAAGTTGAGGATAGGTTAATGGTGAGGTGAAAAATGAGAAGGGAAGAGAGGAGGAGAAGACAAAGGCCCAGACTATGAGAAGAGAAGACCAGGGAGGAAAAGAGGAGACAAAAAGGAAGAGAGGAGGAGACAAGGAGGGAAAATACAAGAGGGCTAGCAAAGGAAAATGAGGAGAGGAAAACGTAAGGTTCGAAGTGAAGGGGAAACAAAACCTGAAAGGAAGAGTGAACAACATTCTCAGTTAGAGGTCTGTGAGCAGAACTGGATGGTGTTTTTGTCAGTCATCCTCAGGAATTATAAATATAAAAGCAAAGTCGGCAGATAGACCAGTGCCTGAATATCCCAAGCGCTGGATGAGCACCACATATTCCCCTCACTGCAAAGCACAAACAGCTCTCAGAGTATCCTACAGTTCAAAGCGGAACAACTGTGCTTGCTGCTATATTCATCCCCAAACCAACAGTGAATTGGACAAAAATTTCAATGGATTGTCGGACTCTCAGAACCTAAATCTGACAGCAGACAGCCTCGGGATCAACATCGTTGTCCATTACTCTCCGTGCATTACATCCTACTCAGTTCCTTTAGCAATAACACATCTCATCTGGGGTGTTCAGTACCAGACACGGTGGAAAAATATCATTTTAAAAGTACCTGTGGCTACCCATTGGTTCCCTGTGGTGAAGGATGTGAGAGATATTTGATCACTGTTTAAAACAAGAAGATGCAGCCTGCGTGAAGAAGTGTCTGTACACTGTATGTCTGTCCATAGAGTGCACTACTTTTGGCTGGAGTCCCATGGGCCCAAAAGCAATGCACTTCTTAGGAAGAGGGGGTAGTTCCACAAAAATCATGTCTACATCTCTTTGATGTAGAAACCATGCACCTGCATACAGCAATGTACCTTTTAAAGGCTGTTATATTAAACTAAGAAGCATATGTGTGTAATGAGGCTCTCAGGATGATTTGTATACTTTTTAGCCAGTGATCCAAGTAGCTCTCAAGAGCTGGAAATGTGAAGTACAGTAGCACTCAAGAACCAAAAATTTGAAGTAGCACTCAAGAACCAAAAATGTGAAGTAGCACTCAACAACCAAAAATGTGAAGTAGCGCTCAACAACCAAAATTTTGAGGTAGCGCTCAAGAACCATATATGTGAAGTAGTGCTCAAGGACAAAAAATGTTAAGTAGCGCTAAAGAACAAAAAGTGTAAAGTAGCGCTCAAGAATGAAAAGTGTAAAGTAGCGCTCAAGAACGAAAAGTGTAAAGTCGCGCTCAAGAACGAAAAATGGAAAGTAGGGCTCTAAAAACACAATTGTAAAGTAGTATTCAAAAACCTAAAATGTAAATTAGTAAATTATATGTGATGCATTCAAATAAATGTTCATAACTACAAATTAGTGATGTTTGACACATTAGAAAGTATATTTTTTAGATGTTTTTATAATTCTTTTCACATAGGGAAACTATGTAACACATTTTTCAAAAGAAACATTTAACATCTAAATGTCAGATCATTAAATGAATTCCGGTGGGTTCACAGGTTTACTCTAGTATTTTGAGGTGGTGAACCCAGACGTTACCTTAAAGTTCTCAACAGGTCTCCATTCCCTCGGCCACAAGGAGATTCAAAGTTGTTTTAAGACCACATGAAGAGAAAGTCAACACGTCTACTTTCTTTAGCAGTTAATACACCATTACTTTGGCATTTCATTTTTAGGATAGTAAAGAAAACATTGTAATTTTTTTGCCCATGTGCTCTTTATGATGGAATGTTAAAAGTAGGTGGAATTGAAGTTACGCACAACATTCAACCGCCACCTCCAAACTGATCTATCCTACAAATGCATCAGTGGGATCATGAAACAAATTCAGATATAAATCAGTTCTCAATGGAAGAAAATACCTATTTTGTCAAATAAATAAACAACATATAAATAATAATTCTGCTTAATATTAATTCAGTGATTGGACAAATGCATCCACCATTTGTCCAGTTGGAGAAACATCTATTTAAGATGTGCTGTGTTATCACCTTTAGACTGGACTTAGGATGGCGAGGTGGCGATGAGAGGGATAATGCCAAAGCTACTGACTTTAATCATTTTCATTTGGAATCCACAGAGAAATAGCACATTTTTATAAGCTTTTTTCCACACCCCAACCTAAATGCATAACCCTAAATGCACTACCTGGCAATGAGCCTTAATCACTTCATATACAAAAGTCAGTATTTCTCCCTTTGCATATAGAGGTTGATCTTTACTTCGGATTTAGACATTTAACTCTTTCACCTCACATTATCTCCTTGGGACAAACGTCGATATTGATGTGAGGCTGTGAGATCTTCTTTGTGTGTGATTTCCTGTGCAGACACACTGGTGAGGTGTGTGTGTGTGTGAGAGAGATTGTTTCTTTGCTTACACAAACACACACACACACACACACACACACTATCTATGTGTGTCTGAGTGGGTTATGAAGCAGTCTTATTCAAAGCAGAGAATGCCTGTTAATTAAAACCTTTATGAAAATGCAATGAATATTAACGAGGAGAAGCCATTTAAAACTATGTTATTTGGAGTTCTCTCCAACACTCCCCTAGTAAATTACTCTTGTTCATTACATTATTTTTTCTATCTGTTTCACATGGGGGAATCTCAAACATATTGTTTTGGTTTTACTAGGGGAATGAAAATAGATTCTCAGCTAATTAATCTGAGACTACTTAATTACCGTAAATTACTGCTTCATATGGACACAGCCCAGGAAACGAAAGCCTGGAAATCAATATTTTGAGGAATTAATAAGCAATGTTGTGTTGCAAACCTGATCAACAATCCTCACCTTGATCAAGGACATGTAGCCTTGTATGAAAGTTGTTGACATTTGTAGGGATTACTTAAACCACAAGAAGAAGAACTACCACAGAAACTGTACAAACGCGGTTTGAAATTATAATAGCGTAAGACAGAACACAGCACACCACTGAAGACCATTCTGTACAGCGGTCCTGCTATTCCAGCTGAACTGACTACTTGAGGCTTCAACAGGGTTATCACAACGCCTGTGACTTTGCGAGTTTAGCACTACAAACAACCGACTTTCACCCCAACCCCCCCCCACCCCCCCCCCACCCCCGCGCGGTGCAGTAGAGATATCAGTTTTTTATCCGAGTGTTTTTCTGTGCAGTGGGAGGATCCTGGCACAGACGTGATGTCCCACACCTCGGGGACAAAGGAGAGGCGCGTCCGAAATAGCCCCCCGCGCTTGGCAGGAGACTGGTAGCATGTACACCCACTTGGTCTGTTTATCTGGTGCACCGACGCATTCCAGAACCCTCTCGATCTGTGTGTGTGTGTGTGTGTGTGTGTGTGTGGGTGTGCGTGGGTGTTTGTGGGTGGGTGTGGGTGTGTGAGTGTGGGTGGGAGTGTGTGTGTGTGGGTGGGTGTGGGAAGAGACATTGCTGAAGGATTGTGATGACCCCATTCTATGGTACCCATAATCAGCGGCAGGAGATAGAGAGACCTTTTTAACTATCCCTGACAGCTTTGAAGTCATCAAGGGGGCCCAAGCCTTACAATGGAATGATGGTGATTATCAGGAGCACAATGACAGTGATGATGCGTTAATGACAATGTTTATGTGATGATGGTGATGGTCATTTAATTACAATGAGGTTGATGCTTGTGACACGAACGGAGAAGATGAGGATTATGATGAGGATGACGAGGTACAGTGCGATCGTTATGATGAGGATGACAATGAAGCTGATAGTGATGATGAAGACGATGGCAAAGAAGCTGATTATGATGACAAGGGCGATGATGCAGATGATGGCAAAGAGGCTGATAATGATAATGAAGAGTATGATAACAACAATGCTGATGATGAAGACAATGATGATGATAATGATGCAGAGGATAATGCCTGATTATGGTTAGAACAATGAGGACCCTGCTGCTGTTGGTGATAAAAATTGTAGCCAATATTGATTCCTATCGAAGAAAAACAGGATGGCGAATGCATCAAACAGGCAGCCACAGTCAACTGAGTTGCCACAATCGTTTGGCATCTTTCCTCCTCTCTTCCCCCCTTCGCAGTGTTGCATTCTGGGAAAGGTCGACTCCCTTTTGCATATGTGCAAAACTCCAGGCCCCGTCTCCATTCGGGCTTCATGTTTAGCCGGCGAAAAGAGCTGACGACACGTGAAAGGACCCCATGCCGATACGTTTTTATCGGGTTGAGCGGCATCTCAGCATCTGGGAGCAGGTAGCTGTTGGCCAGATAACACCTGTGTTGTGGTTTTCCACTGGGCCTCCATTTTGGCTCTCTTCCAAGTGCAGGTCAGCTTGTATGCTAATCCACTAATATGGTGGATATAATTGCAATTGAATGGTGGGTCGAGGCCTTATGGGCAGGCGATGCCAGTTGTTCATGCCCATGCCAATGTTATTATACCCCATCATAGATTAGGCCCAGCGCAGCGCCGATCCATGCTGAATGTGGGCTGGCTAATAGAACCTGACAGATATAATTGGCACCTGTGTGTGTTTTTGTGTGCGCGTGCGTTAATACCTGTGTGCGTGTTTGTATTTGTGTGTGTGAGAGGACTAGAGGACAGCAATGCAGAAAAACACGAATACGTGGAACAGCAATGAAGGAATACACTGAATACGTGGAACAGCAATGAAGGAATACACTGAATACGTGGAACAGCAATGAAGGAATACACTGAATACGTGGAACAACAATGAAGGAATACACTGAATACGTGGAACAGCAATGAAGGAATACACTGAATACGTGGAACAACAATGAAGGAATACACTGAATACGTGGAACAGCAATGAAGGAATACACTGAATACATGGAACAGCAGTCAAGGAATAGGCTGAATATGTGGAACAGCAATGAAGGAATACACTGAATACGTGGAACAGCAATGAAGGAATACGCTGAATACGTGGAACAGCAATGAAGGAATACACTGAATACGTGGAACAGCAATGAAGGAATACACTGAATACGTGGAACAGCAATGAAGGAATACACTGAATACGTGGAACAACAATGAAGGAATACACTGAATACGTGGAACAGCAATGAAGGAATACACTGAATACGTGGAACAGCAGTCAAGGAATACGCTGAATATGTGGAACAGCAATGAAGGAATACACTGAATACGTGGAACAGCAATGAAGGAATACGCTGAATACGTGGAACAGCAGTGAAGGAATACACTGAATATGTGGAATAGCAGTGAAGGAATACGCTGAATATGTGGAATAGCAGTGAAGGAATACGCTGAATATGTGGAATAGCAGTGAAGGAATACACTGAATATGTGGAATAGCAGTGAAGGAATACGCTGAATATGTGAAACAGCAATGACGGAATACGCTGAATACAGGAAACAGCAATGAAGGAATATGCAGAATACGTGGAACAGCAATGAAGGAACACACTGAATACGTGGAACAGCAATGAAGGAACACACTGGATTTGTGGAACAGCAATGAAGGAACACACTGGATACGTGGAACAGCAATGAAGGAACACACTGGATACGTGGAACAGCAATGAAGGAACACACTGGATACGTGGAACAGCAATGAAGGAACACACTGGTTACGTGGAACAGCAATGGAAGAACACACTGGATTTGTGGAACAGCAATGAAGGAACACACTGAATACGTGGCAGCTGTTTAGGATGTTTAGCTGTTTAGAATACGTTTAGGATTCAATTCAACGGTTGTGCATTTTCTCAAAAATATTATTTTGAATGTCTACTTTAGGACTGACACCCAACTGAGCCTCAAACTCGAGGCATCTTTAAAATGTTTGGGTCTGAGGTGGATTACAGTTGCTTGAAGATAATAGTAAAGAGCAAAAAGAAAATCATTTTTCTTAATTTGGATGTGACAAGATTGACTAGATGGCAGATACCAGCTGATCCCTGTTCTGCTTTGTACCAATGAGGCTGTAACGTCCCCAGAATGTCAATAGCAACGAGGTGTAACCCGTGACCACACTGACGCAGGCCAGTCGATGCGTTGTAGCCACGCCGACACAGTGTTACAGAAGAGCATTGCCTCCTTCCCTCCGTTTCTCTCTGTCCGCCTCTTTCTGCTGGGCTCTCTGCTTCCTGTCTTCTGTTTTCACCCACCATCCAACAGTCTTGTCTCTGTCTTGCCCCACTCATCCCCCTCAGCGAGTCTTCTCCTCTGCTTCTAAATATCCTCCTCCCTCTCTCTTTGTCTTGTCCTACCTCTCTCTTAATGTATCCCTCCTTCTCACGTCCTCCCTCTCTGGTATCTCTCTCCCTCTCTTTACCTCTCCTCTCCTCTCAGTCATTTTTCTAACTCTCTGTCTTCTCATACCTCCTTCTATTAATGTATCCCTGCCTCCCTCCTTCTCTTCTCCCTACCACCTCCCTGTCTCTCTTTCTAACTCTCTCTCCTAATCTCTCACTCCCTCTCCTCGCCCCTCCTCCCCTCCTCTTCTCTCAGTCTTGCTGCTTCTCCCTTCCCTCCCTCTCTCCTTCTTTGCTCCCCCTCTCGATCCTCCTCTTCCTCCTTCCCTCCCTGCCTTTTTCTTTGCTCCCCCTCTCGATCCTCCTCTTCCTCCTTCTCCCTCTCTCTTTCTCTTTCCTCTTGCAATGTTAAATTCAAAGGGGTTTATTGGCAACATGGGAAACGTGTTTACACTGCCAAAGCAAGAGATGATTGACAAATAAGGTTAATGAATTCACATTTAAATACATTTCTTATCTCCGCATAGGTCTCACATGCAAACAAATTACAGCCGAAATCTTTAACAAGATTTCCATATTTATGCCTATAAAAATGGAACACAACACAGCCATAATAATTTGCTAAATATACTATTTTCTCTACATATCTGAATAAATATTTTTGTATCGAATGATAAAAAGGCTATTTTTGATACAATGTTTATGTAACTGGAACTGTTTGGAAAGTGTACAGAGGATTGATAGATGTCTACACCTGTCTGTAAATACACACAAAGAATTTCAATAAAATAACCTGCCTGGTCGGGAAACTCAGATATTTCTCAATGACTTAAAATCCTGTTGGATCATATGAGACTTTACTCCCATAATCAACACGACATGCCAGTCCCTCAGACATGGCTATATTGGGCAATATCTGCTCTGCTCTAGAATCACCAGAAGTAGCTTGACAAGAAGATCCAATTTCTGCTTCACTATTTTTACGGTCCACAGAACCTCTGGCCCAGGCAATTTGTCAAACAAAGGCAATTACACTAATCTCACGCAAATCTACCCATCACTACATCTCATTATATGCAGACGATATTTTTCTATATTTAGACAATGTATCTCAATTGCTCCCAAACGCCTTGAAGTTCATAGATCATTTCAGCTTCATATCCAGTTACAAAGATTAATCTAAAAAAAATCATCCCTACCAGCTCTGCAGACTCCAACAAAGGACGCTAATGGAATCTGAATAGTTTGTCTTTATACATTTTTTTGTTGCAGAAGTATTGTATTCCTTTAGATAAAAACACTGCCAGATTCAACACAACATTCAAATCCATTCAATCTGACGTCAGTGGGCCAAATTCCCAGTTGCTTTCATAAGTAGAAATATCTTTTGAAATAATAATACATTGCTTCACTATGTCTATAGTTAAATATTTCAGTATGACCTTTGTCTCCCCCTACTGGCCATTGGGATTCAATTCATAGTGTGCTTTCGGAATGGGTGTGGAAAAGCAAGCAATCACTGATAAGAGGTCATGCTCTGAAGGGCAGTATTTCCCAAGTGAACCTTTTGCATCCCAGCAATGGTCCAACTTTGAAATCTGTATCCTGGCTGATATCATGGAGAAGTTTTGAGAAGATTCCACAATTTAAAAGACACTACCAGGTTACTCACTCATGTTGGCCGACTGGGTCCCATGGGAAACCCAACCACCGATACGATCCTCTTATATTTTTATAATAAATTAATGATTGGGGCTCCTGGAAAGGCTTATGTCCAGGACACAGAGGATAAACTAGAATTGGAACTTTGTTTTCATGAAGTAATATGGTACAGACATAAGGGAATTCAAACAAAATGTTCACCTGAATGTGAAAAAATATTACCTTGGCATTCCCAATGGAACATTTGTGAGGCAGACTCTCCCTGGCTCACACCCGTGGCCCTGTCTCACGCCTGTCCTCTCTCCCATGTGCAAGTGAAACTGCACATTTTAGAGTGGCCTTTTATTGTGGCCAGCCTAAGGCACACCTGTGCCATAATCATACTGTCTAATCAACATCTTGATATGCCACACCTGTGAGGTGGATGGATTATCTCTGCAAAGGAGAAGTGCTCACTAACACAGATTTAGACAAATTTGCCAACAATATTTGAGAGAAATAGGCCTTTTGCGTACATCATGTGTAGATCTTTGAGTTCAGCTCATTATGAATGGGGGTAAAAACTAAAGTTTGGCCTTTATAATTCTGTTCAGTGTAGCTAGAAAATTGTCTCTCGCCCCGTCCTAGCTAGGGGTGGTGACAATCTCTAAAGCACTTGAGCAACTCAATCGCTGGCTGAAAACAGAGTTCTGCCCGTTGCAGGAGGTAGAATTTGTAGCTGGCTCACTTTTCGGGAGCTGGAGGGGTGCTCCTCTTTTATCTAGGAATATTGACAGGAGTCTCACTTAGCCTCACCATGAGATAGGGTGCAGGTCAGGCCGCAGGCTGTTAGCCAGCCTGCTAGTGGAGTCTGTCGGTAGCATAGCCAGAGTAGTTAGTACAGTTTTACCTATTGCCACTGTGACTTGTTCCAGGCTGAGAAAAGTTAAACAAGGTAGTGCTAACAATAGCAACCTTATTAAGATAAAGCCTTCCTCACAAATAAAAATAACTGCATCATCTTGCATCTCAAAATGGGACTGCAAAATGTTAGATCCCTTGCTCCAAAGGCAGTTGCAGTAAATTAATTAACCTCTGATCATAAACTAGATGTTATTGGTTTGTGTGAAACATGGCTAAAGCCTGATGAATTTAATGCCCTAAATGAGGCCACTCCTCCTGGCTATACTAGTGATCATACCCCCCATGCATCCCCAAAAGGAGGGGGGTGTGGCTAATATTTATGACAGTAAATATAAATGTACTCTCAAACACATCACTGGTTTTCATTCTTTTGAAGTTTTACTCATGAAAGTTAACCAGGCTGATTAATTGTTTTACATAGCTACTATTTACAGCCCCCCTGGGCCATACACAATGTTCCTCGTTGAGTTTCCAGAATTCCTGTCTTACCTTGTAGTCATGGCAGATAGTATTCAAATATTTGGCGATTTCAATATTCATATGAAAAAATAACCCTCTTCAAAAAGCCTTTGAAGCCATAATTGACTCAATGGGTTTTATTCAACATGTCTCAGGTCCAACGCACGGCCACAATCACGAGACTGCACTCGTGAAGGTAACAAATGACCTTCTAATCGCCTCAGACAAAGGTTCCGCATCCGTCCTGTTGCTTCTTGATCTTAGTGCTGCTTTTGACACTATTGATTACTCCCTTCTCTTAGAAACCCATTTTGGGCTATGTGGACATGTTCTAGCCTGGAATAAATCTTATTTATCTGAAAGATTTCAGTTCATATGTGTGGATGGCATATCCTCTGCCAAATCAAAAGTATGTTTTGGTGTTCCTCAAGGCTCGGTTCGGGGCCCATTATTGTTCTCACTATATATGCTGCCTCTGGGTGATGTAATCTGGAATACCAATGTAAATTTTCACTGTTATGCTGATGACACACAATTATATATTTCTATGAAGCATGGAAAAGCCCCAAAAATAGCTACTTTGGAAGCATGCATTTCAGATTTTAGGATTTTAGCTTTTAAACTCAAGAAAAACAGAAATGCTAGTTTTAAGACCCAAGAAACTAAGAGCTGTGTTTGCAGGTCTCACTGTGAACCTCGACGGCTGCATGGTCGTAGACCAAAAAACTTTAAGAATCCTTGGCGTTACCCTTGACCCTGACCTTTCCTTTCCTTATTTTCATCTTTGAAACATTGCAAAAATCAGAAACGTTCTATAAAAAACTGATGCAGAAAAACAAATGCATGCTTTTGTTACATCTAGACTAGATTACTGCAATGCTCTTCTTTCCGGTTACCCTGACAAATCAATTTAAAAAACTTCAATTAGTTTGCTAGAATGCTAACTAGAAGAAAAAAAAGTTGAACACATTGCTCCAGTACTAGCCTCTTTACAAGCCTGTTAGGGTTAGGGTTTTAAGGTTTTACTGTTAACCTATACATCAATACATGGACTTGCTCCTACTTACCTCGCTGAAATTATCCAGCCATACATACCTACACATAATCTACGATTGCAAGATGCAGGCCTTTTAATTGTACCTAGAATTTCTAAAAAAACTGCCGGAGGAAGGGCCTTTTCTCATAGAGCTCCACTACTGTGGAATGATCTGCCAATTAAGGTTAGAAATGCAAACTAAGTGCAAACTTTCAAGTGTCTACTAAAAATGAATCTCTACAGCATGGTCTATGATTAAGTGTAGTGTGGCCCAGGGGCATGAATGTGACCAATAGGCTTGATACTGCCCACCCTTGCTGTCTTGCCAGGTGGGCTCTCATCGCCACTGGGGTGCCTTCCCTCCAATGCCTTTTGGGGGAAGAGTCACTGGCTTGTTCTTGTCTCCCTGTTCCGCACTTGTGCAATTGGGCTGTATTCTGCTGGCAATACTCAGCCCTCTTTCAGGGTGGTTGCGGTTGGTGGGGGTCCCTTTGGTTGATGCTTGGCAATGTGGGTGGATTGATTTCTTGCCTGTAGGGCCCTGTCAGAGACCTCCCTTTTCTGTTGTTTTATTCATGTTTCCAACTGCTTCAAAACATTGTTAAATGGCTATTTCTCCGAAAGGGTATTGACGTTGTTGTGTCCGTAGATTTTTGCACATACATTAATCTACAGTAGTCTGGTGTTTTGCATCGTGAACACCCGCACAAAAATACGTTTTACCTGCGCGAACCTGACATGATTATTTGGGCCACCAGCAATTGATTTTCATATCTCAAATGATATAAATAAATTGTGATAATACACCTGCACTCTTAGCTTAAAGTCAATGTCGTCAGCAGCCAATGATCACCAATGGATGCAATATTCTGAGATGCAAAGCAAGCAGAATCACATGGCCTACCTGTATGGACTGAGTTGAGGTGGTTGTTTCAAATACAAATCATCATCCTTTGGCAGAGTGCTTCCCAACACACCTTTCTCCTTAAATATCATGATTTTAATGTTACCTTCAAGATACAACCATATAATGTTGTATCTGGAAGGCAGCCCATGTTGCAGCTATCTAACAAATAGTTGCCTAATCTTCAAAAATGTATTTTTTTCAGTGCAACTTGGCTGTGTTGTTCGGTGCATTTGACAAATACACCTCGAAACTTGAACTATATAATATATAACACGAGGTAGGCCTATCGCCTATCATTGTTCTGAGATAACAAAATCACCTTTAAATTAGTCTGCTAATATAGATACACACTTTTTACCAATTAAACTAGCGCTTCATCAGTCACTTCCTACTTATGCACATCCACGTTTGCGCGCATGATGATCACACACGCAACGGAGGAGCTACGTTGTTATTTTAGTTCAAATAATTATGTTTTTAAAATATGAAATACAAATAATCATAATTATTTTGCGCACCTATTCTCTTTCAATTGAAGTAATCCAAAAGTAATCAAATGTATTTTTCAAAAGTATCAGTAATCCGATTATAATATTTTAGTTGGTAATGTAACGGATTACAGTTAATGTTTTTTTGTAATCCATGAATGTGATGAGTTACTGCTCAAAGCTGTTGCTGGTGATAATTGTTAGTAAAGCCTGTGCAGTAATTTTCGCGGCCAGGGTTATCCAAATATCAAGCCTTTGTGCTAGTTGTGCAATTTAGCTATGACATGAGGAACCGCCAATAGTTTCAGAGCACTACACCTGTCCAGGAACACATTTTCATCTCAGGCAGGGCTGAGTCCATAAAAATCAATGATGTTGTGAAAAAAAGATGAAAATATGTTCCCACACAGGTGCAATGTTTTGAACCAGCAAGCAACTGTGATACCAACAGGGAGCGCACAGTATACCTCTACAATTGGTATGCAGACCATCTTTTTGAGAATTAGAAATGTTCAACCCGTCCCCCTAGATGACTAGATAACTACAGTGTGTTATTGTACAATCCAACACAGGAGATGTGTGAATAATTCAACCATGTAAGAACTGTATTTGTGAAATGGCTTAAGTGTGTGATTCTTTTCGTTGTTCATTGTTGGCGTGCCAGTTTTGCCTCTGTACATCCACCTATACTTTGATGCATTTGTTCTGAATAAAAAGAAGCACCATTCCCCCAATGGGACACACTGCTCTTTGGGCAACTTCCCACGCTCCGAGGGAGCTAAGAGAGGCTACATAAGCCCTGTTGGCCTTGGAGAACCAGGTAAGATTTTTATAGACTTTGACAGAGCACAGTGCTGGCTCAGATTTTGGCAGCCTATACATCCCATCTTCAAAGACTAGCACATCTCATCTGAATGTATGATGCTAGAACAGGCACATCCTTTGAGGGTTGCATGGAAGCCATCTCCCAATGCACACGTCAACTCCAAAGGGGGCTATTTTGCCAACTGCCCAAATAGTGTCGGCAATGTGTTTGTGTGTGGAGGAATTGGAGAGGTCAGCCCAGACATGCCCCGGGTAAATCACTGTGCTAACGGCTTCGCACCCGCTGCAAACAAAAGGTCAGCCTCTGTGAAGAATATACTACTTTCCTGTCCTACTCTCAGCAATCTGCCTCTATTGATCAGAGAATGTGCCATTACATGATTGTATTCCTTTCTGACCCGCCACCTCTGTGAGTGATTGTCTCTCTCGCTTTTCTCTCTCCCTGAACTTACAGGTGCCCCGCCTCAGTTTGAAGACAACAAAGTTTCCTGCTATCCAGAGTGTCTGGACAAGACAGCGAGACCAGCTATCCAGAGTGTCTGGACAAGACAGCGAGACCAGCTGTCCAGAGTGCCTGGACATGACAGCGAGACCAGCTTTTCAGAGGGCCTGGACAAGGCAGTGAGACCAGCTTTTCAGAGTGCCTGGACAAGACAGTGAGACCAGCTATCCAGAGTGTCTGGTCAAGACAGTGAGACCAGCTTTTCAGAGTGCCTGGACAAGGCAGTGAGACCAGCTTTTCAGAGTGCCTGGACAAGACAGTGAGACCAGCTATCCAGAGTGTCTGGACAAGACAGCGAGACCAGCTGTCCAGAGTGTCTGGACAAGACAGCGAGACCAGCTATCCAGAGTGTCTGGACAAGACAGCGAGACCAGCTACCCAGAGTGTCTGGACAAGACAGCGAGACCAGCTATCCAGAGTGCCTGGACAAGACAGCGAGACCAGCTTTTCAGAGTGCCTGGACAAGGCAGTGAGACCAGCTTTTCAGAGTGCCTGGATAAGACAGTGAGACCAGCTTTTCAGAGTGCCTGGACAAGACAGTGAGACCCGCTTTTCAGAGTGCCTGGACAAGACAGTGAGACCCGCTTTTCAGAGTGCCTGGACAAGACAGTGAGACCCGCTTTTCAGAGTGCCTGGACAAGACAGTGAGACCAGCTTTTCAGAGTGCCTGGACAAGACAGTGAGACCCGCTTTTCAGAGTGCCTGGACAAGACAGTGAGACCAGCTTTTCAGTGTGCCTGGACAAGACAGTGAGACCAGCTTTTCAGAGTGCCTGGACAAGACAATGAGACCAACTTTTTCATAGTGCCTGGACAGGTCGGTGAGACCAGCTTTTCAGTGTGCCTGGACAAGACAGTGAGACCAGCTTTTCAGTGTGCCTGGACAAGACAATGAGACCAGCTATACAGAGTGCCTGGACAAGACAATGAGACCAGCTATACAGAGTGCCTGGACAAGACAATGAGACCAGCTATACAGAGTGCTACCCAAGTTGTCATTGCATAATTTGTGTATTCTAGTACGCTGGGATTTTGCCGAATCTGACCGAGGTGTCAGTCAGCCGAATTTGAATTCGGGGTCCCCGAAAAGGGCTTGTGTTTAGTCCGTGGGGAAAAGGCAGGGGTCTCTCCATGCACCTGACTGGCTCTGATGGACCCCAGGTTGAGGTGGCTCTCCTCACAGCCTACAGTGGACTATGTACAACAGTGTGCAACAGAGATGGAGTTATAGTTCTGGATTTAAGGTTATGTTGGGTGGTTATCTTCTCCAAGTTGATCCGACTCCAAATCTATCTTTTATTGAATAATGCTGAGAGATTCAGGAGCTCGTCTGTTCATTGCTCCCTCTCTCGCTCTCCTTCTCTCTCTCTCTCTCTCTCTCTCTCTCTCTCTCTCTGTCTCCTCTTCACCCCCTCTCTCTCCCCTCCTTTCTCTCCCTCTTCCTCTCAGTCTCCCTCTCTCAAAATGGATGTGCACTGAGCAGCTGAAGGGAGCTGGCACACAGCCCATTGTGAAGTTCAAGGCTGTTTGAAATTTCAGTGGGACACGGGAGGTTCATTAAGAAGCCTTTTTGCTCGCAGTGAAAGAAGTGTCCATCTTCTGAAAAAGAGAGGGAGAACGAAAGAGCAAGAAAATGAGATTTACCATTTGGGAAGCAGACATTCAGTAAGGTATAAAGCCAAGAAAAATAAAATGTACATAAAATGTATGAAAAACACACAATGAAGCAAACGTTACAGACACATCCACACAGAGACATCCAAACAGAAACAATCATCCAAATAGAGACATCCAAACACAACAATCCACACAGAGACATCCAAACAGACATTCAAATGATGAACATCCAAACAAATGAATCCACACAGACACATAATTACATAACAAATCTTGTCTCAACACATTTTGAGAAGAAAGGCTTTCTGTATGCAAAATTTTAGGTTCAGTATCAAAACAGTTTCTGTACTTCAGACGTACAGAAGAGATGTGTCTACTGCCCAACTGACCAAAGCTCAAACACACAGACCCCACACAGACCCACACAGACCCACACAGACCCCACACAGACCCACACAGACCCACACAGACCCACACAGACCCCACACAGACCCACACAGACCCCACACAGACCCACACAGACCCACACAGACCCACACAGACCCCACACAGACCCACACAGACCCACACAGATCCACACAGACCCACACAGACCCACACAGGCCCACACAGACCCCACACAGACCCACACAGACCCACACAGACCCACACAGACCCACACAGACCCCACACAGACCCCACACTCTTGTTAATATTGTCTGACACGGTGAACAGCAGTCATGCTATAATAAATACAATTTAAAAAGCGGTTCATACATGCCGTTTCACACAAAATATGCAGTTTCTGGTAGCAGTGGCTTTCCAGCTTTATGCAGTATTTTCTCCTCGGCCTAACTGGCACCATTGTGTTTTGACTGGGGTTTGGATTTCCTTTGTCCTACCTCCAGAATGTCTCTTGGATCACTCGGGACTATCGATCACTCAGGACATTCCTGCCTGTCTGTCTGTCTGTCTGTCTGTCTGTCTCCTTGAGTCGTAGACTTGGATTCTTTTTTACCAGGGACTACCTGTGGTGACGGCGGGTAATGCTATATAGTTCTGCTTATGGAGGCGATACTCTGTGACTTATGAGGATATGACACGCGGTGACCCCTCGGGGCGCGGCAACCGCTCTCTATGTCCGACCTGCTGCTCTGCCTGGTGGGAAGAGTCTACCGTTGGCCCTCTGTCAATGTTACTGTTTCAACCTTTCTGTGGTAAAACATTGGCGGAGATAGGATGGGGCCCAGGCCGTGCTCCACCTCAAATACCGCTGTTTAAAAGTAAGGACTTGTGACAGACACGCTCAAAGAAAGGCTGTAACGATCCATTTTCATTTAGCTGGGACACAGCACCGGCCCCCATGTCCCTTGTGTATAGCAGTTATGGCTTTATTGGTTAATTGCCGCTATATCATGTCGAAATTGGTCAGTAATGCAATAGATTGATAATGGAATTATGACATCATGACTGCAGAACCTTCCGGCGAACAAATGTCTTCGTGTTGGACCAAAAGGACTTTGTGGCAGAGGGCACCGCTGAAGCCTCTTGCAATGGGAGCACCTTAAAAGAGTTTGCTATGTAAAATGCTGAATGTGTACCATTCAACTTCAGAAAACGGGACACTTTCAAACCCCGCAACCTCAACGTGCTCAGGGATTAGGATTGGGAAAACATCTTTATCCACCCAATGTGTGGGGTTATGTGACATGGATCGAAACTCACAATTTCTTACACATGTTATATATGTTAATCTATATGATGGATCGTGACAGTTGAAAAGACATGATGACAGATGTTCTTTCACAGCAGCACTGGTTCAACCTCACCCTCTCATAAAGCTGGTGGGCTTCTAAAACGTGTGATCAATGCAAATCTCATATTACTGGGAATCCTGAACGTTAGGTTTTACAGTGCCTTTGGAAATTATTCAAACCCTTTCACTTTCTCCACGTTTTGTTGTGGTGCAGACTCCATTTGAGATTGATTGAAATGTAAAATGTGTAAGTCTTTCCAAAGGCAACGTGCATCAAGAATCAAACAGTTCTCACGTGCTCCCAACGCTAAAGGATTCTTATGTGCAGGCCATTTTGCTCAAACTCCATGCAACCGCCACATCTCCTTGAGTGCCCTTGAAAACCCCCCTGAGGCGGGATGAGAGGCGGATGAGAGGCGCGGATGAGAGGCGTGTGGTCGGTCCGGCTGGTGCGAGGGACAGGTCACTTCAGCGTTCAATTCCCGGGTTTCGCCGGACCCAGGGCGACGCCGTTTCCCTCCGGTGTTTCCAGCGGGGGGGTGGGAACCGGAGCCTGCCCCTAATTGAATGCCATCGCCTACTGCTTGTGCCGTAGGTCAGGAGGTCATGGCTATCACCTCCGAGACAGTAACTCACTCAGTGTCTACCACGGTCGCTATCCAGGGTTATACGCTAAGATAAAAGGGGAAGTATACCGTATTGATCTCTACCCGGTAAGAGGACACAGTTAGAATGAGATTGGTAATGACCTGACGTGCGGAACATAAATGATGAAAAAGCTTGCGTCGTTTTAGGTTTTCCGGTCTTTACTCTCACTTTCTCTCCCCAGATTGCTCTTTCTCTATACATAGGCTTGTGGGGATGAGCGGAATGAAGGCCATTGGCAGCTGAACTTGCGAGGTCATCCGGTTCTCACAAGTGTAGTAAGGTGAGGAGAAGACATAAGGGAGTTAGAAGTTAGTGAAGGAGGAGACATGAGGGAGGGAGACATTGGTGAAGGAGGAGACACGAGGGAGGGGAGACATGCCCGCAGCTGGAGGAACGGAAGGAGAAAATATGAGAAAAAGGAGCAGAGCCTTAATTTGTTCATTTGTTCGTCGGAGGAGGAGGCACTGGGGATTAGGGAACATATTGCTGTGGCAGCAGCCATTGTGGACGTCTGAGAAGGAGGGGGAACGAGTCCGCATCTTTATCCAATTGCTTTCTGGGTATCAGCGAGCCCCCCCCCCCCCCCCCCCCCCCCCCAGTAAGCCTCTTGTCACAGGTGAAGGAGTTGCTGAATAATTACCTCCGTTGCCATGTTGCTGGGTCTGCGTCTCCCTCGTCTTGCTCTCTCCATTTTCTCTTTAAAACATTCATTTCCATGTTCATTTCCCCCTGGTCACAAGAGAAAACACCTGTCGCTAGGGCTGGATAGGACCGGCATGCCCCCCCCCACCTGAAAATGAAGTCCTTAACTTTGTAATTCCTTTGCTAGATATTGCCCTCAGTTTAGAAGTAATTGCACTGTAATGTTTAAATCGATAGCACCAAGATGGCTGACGGGTCTTGAGTCAATGCATGTGACGGGGTCTGACTGGCTGGAAACGGGCCAATCCCTCGACAGGTTGGAGTGAATCCTCGCTGCAGTCAGGTCACATGCTAGCTAAATGTTGACCAACTAGATCTGCTCAAAGGGCCAAACCGTCTGAACACAACGGAGGACATTCTCTCTGTCTCTTTTCATTTTCCCGTCCATTTCTCTCCACCTTCCTTGACCTCTCCTATCCATCCCTGTCTCCTGTTGAGACCCTTGCTCCTCCTCCATGTCCTCCTTTGAGTTCTTGTCTACCCTCCCCCCTTTCCCGCTCCCTCTAATCTCTTCTCTCGCGTTCTCCCTCTCTCCCTCTTGCCCCCCTCCCCTCTTCTGTTAGCCATCTACCCTACCTCGGACTCTTTTTGTGGTATTTAAGCTACCTTCGCATTCCCTCTTGGGCTTCTGCCGCCTTTGATGCACTCTCTGTTTGAGATTTACGGCCCTGTCAGAGCTAGGTGTGGCCCTTGCAACTGGGGTTAAAAGCTATTTTATTGCACTATTTTCATGAAGCCAGTACAGGAAACAAGACACCAGGACACTGACATTAGAGAAAGAGATAGCCGCTCAAGCTCCCCCTTGAACTTCCAGGGGATAATGTAGAAAATGATCTTTAAACAGAGAGAGGGCGAGATGCAGTACACCAGGATTGATACATTATTTTGTTTTGTGTACGTTTGTGTTTCTGTGTGTGTGTCCTTTCTGATAATTCTTGACAGGTTTTCCCAAATGCTTGTAAACCAATTTCAAACAAACTGAGACAAACTACATGAACTTTAAACTACACAATCTTCACGATCAATACAGTTCACCCATGCTAAATTACAGTCACCAGAATATACTTGACATATATTCCAAAAGAACAAGCAAAAAAGGAACCAGGTGTCTTATTGTGTGACAATCTGAGTAGGTGTGTGTGTGTGTGTGTGTGTGTGTGTGTGGGTCTACATGTTCAGATACGGTCTGAGTACATGTGTCCGTGTGTGTGTTCTAGAGTGGGTGTTAGTGGATCAATGCCCCATGAACCGTGTTGCCATGTGTCTGACTGGGCTCTGGGTGGAATCGCTGTGGTTCCGATGACTGGATCAGACTCCTGCAGCTCCTGAAGGACAAAAGCCTGTTACAGGTCAACACTGCCGGGCCTCTGGCAACAAGGCCGGGCGAAGTGTTCAGTTCCCCTCACAATGGCCGGTTATTACTGCCTATGGCTCTGGCGTTGCCGCATTGTCAGTCAAAGCTCCACTTTGATTGGACTGATACCGGGCGGCTAGCCCCAAACCGCTGTTTTCATTCGCCTTCATTTGAAGGAATCAAAGGCCGCTCTCTTTCACTCTTCCTGCCGTGCAGTCACTCTCTCTCTTTAAAAAAAAAAAAAGCGTTTATTACTTCCACCCCCCGCGCCCTCCCCTCCACCGTCCAATTACAGATGGTCTTTCATCTCTATGGCCAGGAATGGAGTGATAGGATCAGGAGGAGTGAAGAAAGAGGCATTGTACCCCTTTAACCCCTCTGGTACCCCACCCTGGCCTCCTAATACCCCCCAGGGGCACTGAGGTCACGGTCAGAGATGTGGATCAGCCGGTTCTCTGGCCTGACAGTTGTCCACTCCGCCGCGTCAGTCAGTGGTGATTACGTGGCAATATGACATGGCAGTATTTCTATCTGTTATAATAACCAGACGACTTGCCTGGAAATGTCTTTAAAAGGCAACGCTGTTTGCTTAATGTAGTAGGTTAACAGAGGCTTAAACACATTATATATGTTGGTGCAGAAACTGTTGACAGCCACATTGATTCGGCAAATTTATTGAAAGCAACCTCGTGTGGTTTTTAATGCGGAGGGAGAAACATACTACAAAAATGACTCCAAAAGCTTTTCCTATCTGCCCAACCCACAAGCCATTAGAAGCATATTTGTTCCATTCGCATAGTTGTCAGTGTTGTTCGACAAAGGAATTTGAGAGTCTAAAATGGTTTTCTGTCGGGGTTGTGACGCTCTGCTCTGAGCACAAAGCTGGACTTTAACTTTCAACAGTTGAGGCTTTCTCTCCCGAAGTTCTGGCTAGTCTTAAAGACCAAGTCCTTGGTTGCTATCTTTATGATGTTTCGGTTTATGGGGGCTTATTTTCGTTTACACTAGTGCCCCACAAGCCACGGCTAATCTGTTTGGGAGTTCACAGCAAAGGCCTTCCACGACATTGAAGTTAATGCGGCCAGACAACAAACACTAACAAATGTGTAACATTATACACAGTAATGGGCGAGCCGGCCCTCCCTCTAAGTGATCTGTAACTTTTAACAAGTTTCAACCACCATAAATGTTTGGTTAGATGAATGTGGCTCAGGCTTGTCAATTATGGACCGCAGATGATCCGGGTGAAATGAACACCTCTGTAACAGATTACAGCAGCTCTGCTCATTTTGTAATATGTGCTGATGGTAATATGTGCTGTTTTCCCGCTCAACTCGTGCCAAAGAAGCAAATGCCAAACAACAAGTGATGGTTAGAATTTTGAGTTGGGACCTGGGCCCCCTTGAAGCCTGGGCCTTTCCCAGAAGTGAAGCCCCCAAAGGACCACGGTAATTAGGCCAGGTGAATAGGGCAGCGGCCTGGTACAGTGGGGCCTTGTTCCCTGCCTGCGGCTTGTCTCTATTGTCTCAGGCTGCAGAGAGACGAAGGATTTCATTCAGGAAACAGAGTGAGGGGATGGGATTTTAATTAGGTCTCTGTAATTGAGTATAATGCAGGACGTAATTGAAGACACCAATAGGAGGGGATTGGGGCAAGATGGACAGGCACAATGGTTCATAGTGTCTCAGCGACTGGGGATGACTCGCTGGGGTACAGTGGTGCTCAAAGGTTTGCATCCCCTTGGAGAATTGGTAATATATGTACCATGTGTAAAGAAAACACGAGTGAGCAGGCAAAACACGTCTTTTATTTCTTATAGGATTCACATTCAACTGTAGGTCATAACAGAATGGCACAATCATAAAACAAAACATGGCAAAAAAGAAAAAAATGAACAGACCCCTGTTCAAAAGTCTGCATACCCCTAGTTCTTAATACTGTGTATTGCCCCCTTCAGCATGAATGACAGCGTGCAGTCTTTTGTAATAGTTGTCTACTCCCGAATTCTAGCAGGTGGTATGCTGCCCATTCGACTTGGCAAAATGCCTCCAGGTCATGCAAAGTCTTTGGTCGTCTTGCATGAAACGCACCTTTGAGATCTCCCCAGAGTGGCTCGATGATATTAAAGTCAGGAGACTGTGATAGCCACTCCAGAACCTTCGCCTTTTTCTGCTGCAGCCACTAGAGGGTCAACTTGGCCTTGTGCTTAGGGTCATTGTCGTGCTGGAAAGTCCAAGAGCGTCCCATGCACAGCTTTCATGCAGAAGAATGCAAACTGTATGCCAGTATTTTCTGATAACATGCTGCATTCATCAAGTATTATCATATTGTGCTCCTTGAAACAACCACACTATCTTTTTCCAGAGCAGCCTATATTTCTCCTGAGGTTACCTGTGGGCTTTTCTTTGTATTCTGTACAATTCTTCTGGCAGTTTTGGCTGAACTCTTTCTTGGTCTACCTGACTTTGGCTTGGTATCAAGAGATCCCCGAATTTTTCACTTTTTAATAGGTGATTTAATAAGATACCGACTGGCATTTGCAAGGCTTTGGATATCTTTTTATATCCTTTTCCATCTTTATAAAGTTCCATTACCTTGTTATGCAGGTCTTTTGACAGTTCTTTTCTGCCATGGCTCAGTATCTAGCCTGCTCGCTGCATCCACGTGAGACCTAACAAACTCATTGACTGTTTATCCACAGACACTTATTGCAATTTAAAAAGCCACAGGTGTGGGAAATTCACCTTTAATTGCCATTTTCACCAGTGTGTGTCACCTTGTGTGTCTGTAACAAGGTCAAACATTCAAGGGTATGTAAACTTTTGCTCAGGGCCATTTGGGTGATATCTGTTATCATTATGATTTAAAAAGGAGCCAAACAACTATGTGATAATAAATGGCTTCATTTGATCACTATCTTAAATAATCTTTTTTTGCATGATCAGTCATATTCTCAAAATCAATGCCATAATTTCACAATTTCTGCCAGGGTATGCAAACTTATGAGCACAACTGTATGTGCAGAAATAATGTGCAGCATTAAGGTAGCAAACATGGAAAGAATCTGGAACGCTTCAGATAATGGGAAGGAGTCTGTATGACGGTTTTATGATGAACTGAAGTAGTGATGGACTGATCAATCCATCTTTCTCAAGATGTCCGTCAGCTCTTTTTGGTAGCTACTGTACGAGTGACCGTTTAAAAACGAAATGGCAATGTGCCGACAGCATCGAAAAGCTGGATCCGTTTTCTATTCCTGGCCCTCTCTTCTCTACCCAGTGCAAACCCCCCCCCCCCACACTGTCTCTCGGCAGCCTGTAACTGTGCTCTCTTCCAGGCAGGTTTTCTCTGGTGCACAGAGCTGCTACGGGGAAGATAAGGCCGGTCTTACCAAGTTAGGGCTTAGCATAATCCCTCTTCCCTCCTCAAAAAAGACAGCGCTCAGACAGACACACAGACAGAGCAGAGAAGAAGAACCAATAGAGGGTGAGAGTAAAAGAGCGAGAGGGAGGGAGCGAGAGTGAGGGAGGAAACAAGGATTTGCAGGGCCACAGCTACTTCTCCGAATACACTGCGCACAAAGGAATGCGAGCGTGCAGTGGCCGTGTTACAGTGGAAGGAGGAGGAATGTTCTAGTTCCAGTGTTCCTGATGATCAGAGTGCGGGCTAATCCTCTGACAAGGGTTGCCCAGTCGGTGAAACCCAATTCCCAAACGTGCCTAGAGGCTCGACGGGTGGCCAGGGTACTGCCAGGCTAAAACTGGCATCCCCATTCCAGTGACAGGACTCAGACAGTATGCCTCGGGGCGCGTTGTTGTTTTTCGTTCAAGCTCTTGTTGTTGTCGTCTGCTGTTCGGCAAGGCGGCCTCTGTTACAGTTTGTTTAGATGCGGAGTGTCATACTTGTATCGTAGGAGTGCTGGAATGGAGTAGCAAGCATGAAAAGATGTATGGATAAATAGTCAATGTTTGGATGGGCGATGTTTACTGGAAAAAAGATGGCAGTTGCAAGAAGATTAAATCACCATCTAAAACAGGGGAATTGGCCAATGTATGAAATGCATTTCAGAAAGCAGGCATCCAATTGCCAACAAAAATTGAATTTTCATCACTGTATATCAAAGACTAACACCCTTCCCAAAAAGTCTATAGAGGCAATAGTGACAGTTGTTGTTATGTCTCTGAATTGACTCAATGTTACAGTACAATATGACATCACTTCCTTTGTTCCTGTGTTTGTATGGTTATGTTGTTTCTTTTAGTCCTCTCACCTCTCGATCCCATCAGCTGAGCTTATACTTCACAAAACAAATATCACAATACAAGTACAGTATCGTCGCTTATCTCTTATTCATCTGAGAAAATAAGTAGAAGAATAGATTAGATTTTTCTGACAGGTGCAGGTATCTGTGACTTTACAAAGTCAATGCCTTCACAGCATGAATTAAAAAGTAGAAAGAGATCATTAAAGTTAGGAAAACAGCTCTGCAGACAGTTTTGACACTTCAGTAATACAGAGAGATTTACTCCGATAGCGTAAATGCCACTGCCTTGTAATGCAATACCCTGACAGCGTAGTTGGAGTGGCACTAACAGAACTCTTTGCCTGACTACACCATGGCTCCATGCTCATGGCTCAACGCTCATAGAGAGGATTGAGAACAGTTTTCGGCGCAATAATGTTGTCCCTGTGTCAAACTCATTATGGTCTGGTGACTGACAGCTATTTGGTGGTTTTGACATTTTGAGCGTCTTGGCTGCTCTTGCTTTGGTCCTGAATGGAGGTTTTGTTAAGGAAGTAGCTCTGGGGTCACCTGAAGACCGAGGGGTTAGGCTTGAGTGTAGAGGGGTAGCAGAGAAAGAGAGAGTCATAAGCAAAATTCTAGGCAGCAATTTTCCCTTAATGTTTTGTTTGCAATGAGCTAACATCGGGTCTCCTGAGAATCATTTCAGGCACATGTTTGTCCTGTACAGTGATGCTCTACCCACCTTAAATTGCAGTTTATTAAGATGGTAGCCAGCATGTTACTGTGACTATTTGAACATAGTGTTGGCTTATCTATGTCCAACCAAGGAAACCGTGGACCCCAGGAAGAAGATCTGCTGCTGCTGGTGAACGCTAACGTGAAAACAAATACACTTTAACACAAATGGAGTGTTTGGATAGAAAAAGCTTTGGATTTCTCTGATATAGCCAACAGTAACCTATGCCGTAGATCGTGTTCCATACAGATCCCTACAACATATGAAACTAATTATTTTAATTATTAGGGATTCATCATTTCAGCTTTACAGGTTTCAAAGGACAGGAAACTGAAAAGTGACAAGAAACAGTGACCACCCAATTGACCAGGAACTAGGGAGACTTAATAGGGAGGTGAACTAGACACACGTGAGAGGACTAAGGACAGGTGAAAGCAAGGAACTAACGGCATTGAAAACGTACATAGAAACATAGCAACAGAATGACTGGAACCTAAAAACAGCCAACACAGAAGCTCAAAAACTGTCACGGCGCCAGCCGGGGTCTAAAAAGTATGACAAATCGGCCATCCTCAACCTACCTATTTATTATTTGCCTATCCAAGCCCGTGTTAACCTGTTGCTGTTAACCTTGCTGACCTGATAAAAATGTTGTAGACTGCTTTTTGGGATGATCAGAACAGTAACTCCCCCACTGCTGACCAAAATGTTTGTGTACTACTTCATGCCGACAGTCTTATCCAGAGAGACGTACAGTAATGTCTACATATCTTTCATGTTTTTCATATACTTTTTACCGGCCCCCCGATTGGAATCGAATCAATACTCGGGCCAATACTCGAGCTAACGACCTGCTCTCTAGTGAAAAATGTCAACAAATCAGCTGCATGCACGTCTCTACTCCCTAACGTGAGCATGGGTTAAACTAAAGTGCAACAGTTTGTATTCATCAACAATGCAGGAAAAGTTAAATCCCCAACCATTTTTAACGAGGGCAAAAGAGAAATGCATGGAAAGGTGCAAGATGCGAACTGTACTAGCGAAATGTCAGAACTTCAGGTCCGCTCTACTTTGAGCTAATTTGAAGCAGCTGCCACTGTGCAGTGAGCAATCATATCAACTGTGTGGACCAAGAATGAAAAGAATGATTTCTTCAGCAAAGTTGTCCAACTACAATACTGGAATGGAAATAAATACTGCATAAATAGTTAACCTCGTAAGAAATCCATTTAAACATTAAGAGGAACATTTTGCTGCGATAAAACATTACGGAACATTTCTGAATCAGTGTACGCACATTTCTTGTCTCTGTACAGGCTGTTCTGGAGGAGATGCGTTATTGCTTGATAAGCAGTTTACGTGGTTAAGTTAAATGCCATCCCAAAGCATAAAGCTAATGCATTATTACATCAGCTAGAGACAGTAATGCATCATGTGCCATGGTTACAAACAACAGCATTCATAGATGAAGAAATCGGTTTAAAGTTTTGAAAACTATGTTGTTAAAGGCCCACAATTGAAAAACTGCTTTGAACGTTGATGAAATTAACAGAAGGTAAAAATCTATATACAGTTGTGCTCAAAAGTTTCCATACCCTTGGGGATTTGGTAATATATGTACCATTTGTACAGAAAACACAAGTGAGCAAGCAAAACACATGTCTTTTATTTCTTATAGGATTCACATTCAACTGTAGGTTATAGGAGAATGGCACAATCATAAAATAAAGCATGGCAACAAAGAAAATAATGAACTGACCCCTGTTTAAGTTTAAGTCTGCATATCCTTAGTTCTTAATACTGTGTATTGCCCCCATTAGCATCAATGACAGCATGCAGTCTTTTTTAATAGTTGTCTATGAGGCCCTGAATTCTTGCAGGTGGTATAGCTGCCCATTAATCTTGGCAAAATGCTGCAAGCTCATGCAAAGTCTTTGGTCATCTTGCATGAACTGCACGTTTGAGATCTCCCCAGAGTGGCTCGAAGAAATTAAGGTCAGGAGACTGTGATGGCCACTCCAGAACCTTCACCTTTTTTTACTGTACCTTTCGGTTCACTATAGGCCTTGTTGACCTCTTTCCGAACATAGCGCTTACGGTTGTGACCATGAAGCTCTATTTTGGTCCCGTCACTCCAAATTCCAATGTGCCAGAAGCTGAGGCATGTCAAGGTATTGTCGGGCATATTGTAACCAGGCTTTCTTGTGGCATTGGCACAGTAAAGGATTCTTTCTGGCAACTTGACATTGCAGCTAAGTTTTCTTCAAGTATCGTCGTATTGTGCTCCTTGAAACAACCACACCGTCTTTTTCCAGAGCAGCCTGTATTTCTCCTGAGGTTTTTCTTTGCATCCCAAACAATTCTTCTGGCAGTTTTGGCTGAAATCTTTCTTGGTCTACTTGACCTTGGCTTGATATCAAGAGATCCCTGAATTTTCCACTTCTTAATAAGTGATTGAACAGTACTGACTGGAATTTGCAAGGCTTTGGATATATTTTTGTATCCTTTTCCATCTTTATAAAGTTCCATTACCTTGTTACACAGGTCTTTTGACAGTTCTTTTCTGCCATGGCTCAGTATCTAGCCTGCTCACTGCATCCACGTGAGACCTAAGAAACTCATTGACTATTTATACACAGACACTAATTGCAATTTAAAAAGCCACAGGTGTGGGAAATTCACCTTTAATTGCCATTTTCACCAGTGTGTGTCACCTTGTGTGTCTGTAACAAGGTCAAACATTCAAGGGTATGTAAACTTTTGCTCAGGGCCATTTGGGTGATTTCTGTTACCATTATGATTTCAAAAGGAGCCAAACAACTATGCGATAATAAATTGCTTCATATGATCACTATCCTTAAATAAAAGACAAACAAAACAACATTTCACAATTTCTGCCAGGGTATGCAAACTTATGAGCACAACTGTATGTTTATATTAGAGGTTAATTAAAACAATTGGTACTTTGCAGTCTGTAAATATATGAACAATTCTCTGAACTGAACTACAAATTCAAGTCAGATGAGATGTATTTTAATCAGTTGACATGAGATTGATTAAGAATGTTTCATTATCAACCAGCAATTTTTCCCTGGAGTAGCTCGCTGATTTTCATCTCTGGTGCAAATCCCATGAAACTTGTTGACAATGACAACGATTAGCTTCACAGCTACGTGCTGTGTTTTATTTGCCTTTTTGTCTTTGGCTGGAAAAACACTAGGATAAAAGGGGGCTTGTGACAACGAGTGAAGGGGGCTGGGCGTAACTGAGACGGGATGAGAGAAATGCATACAGATGAAGGGATTATGAAAGGTTCTTATAAGGAGAGGAAAATGAATTTCACCGGCCAGAAAAGAAGAAATAAGGGGAACAAAAAAGGAGACAGTGAATACATGTTCCTATGGTTTATATGTGCAGCATCAGCAGTAGACAGATTTAAAGGATTCATTAACTCCAGGACTTTCTCCCCGACACATGCTGGAAGCTCACAGCGAATGAGTCTGTCGATGTGTTTTATAACGTCCCATATGAATCAGGTGAAGAAAAGCCTTTGATAAATAACAAGTTGCACTGACAAATTACCAGTGCCGGACGGATTACCAAAAAAATTCAATCCATTACCAATCACCGTTACATGAAAAATAAAGTCATGATTGATGTTATCCTTCGGATTACTCAAAATATGTAACTTTTTCATATTACTTTGGGATTTATTTTCATGTCACTTTTGCAAGAAATGTGTATATTTAAAAACATGCCTGCGGTGAACATGCTACAGAATATGAATCCAGCCTGCTGCTCTTTCGACCTCTGTCTCCTCTGTCTTTTCCCCCAATGTGACAAACAACATCTATCAGTCAATGTAGTAAACAGATCTATCGTCCTCATCGTGGAGTCACATCGAAGGTCAATGGAAGCCAAGTGGCATCTCATTACCCCAACTGGAGATGGAACATGTCCTTGCAGTTTAACTCTGCCGACCCAAATCTGACGGTTCCCCGGAGAAGTGAGGATGTACTGAGACATTTGTAGTTATTTTCTTTTTTTTCCTTCCACCTCAGATTGTGAGAGATGACCCCTAACCCCCTGACCCTAGCCCTGACCCTAGGGATTTGAGAGACTCAGACAAAACTGACGGCTGAGCACTTAAGTGAAGAGATAGGGACGTTTCTGGCAGTCAACCACCCCCTCCACCGCGCCGTGTCAAATCACCAGGTAGTCATGAGTGCACCAGGCCACTGGTCTCTCCCCCGGTCGCAGTCACTCCACGTTTCCTGGAACATCGCTGTCAATAATGGGACCAACTGTACCGGTCTCACCAGCAAACCCATGTATGTAACAGGAAGCAGATGTATAGTTGTGCTTTGGCGGGCCAGATGATGGTCTTGAGTGGGGGAGGTGTTCCTTGTGCTGAGGGATAACTGAGGGGCGGAGCCCAGATCCTTGTGCTGAGGGATAACTGAGGGGCGGAGCCCAGATCCTTGTGCTGAGGAATAACTGAGGGGCGGAGCCCAGACCCTTGTGCTGAGGGATAACTGAGGGGCGGAGCCCAGATCCTTGTGCTGAGGGATAGAGAGGCCAAAATGGGCCAAGCCCTCGTCATGTGTTCTGTCCTGATAATGTGGATTTCAGTGATCTGATGGTCAGATGGTGCTGGACTTGTTTGGCTGGAAGTGTTTGTCTTATATTAGTTCTGGGATAAGGGTGCTGAGCCAGAACTAACATCCGCTCACAGTCTCCTTGCATATGTCTGTGGGGTGTCCACATGTTGGAGCGTGTCCTGGAAGACCGTGTTGATAGCTTCATTCAAGGACCTGTGGTCTCTCAAGGGTCCAGGAAGGTGTCAGGGCTGGTTTTAGATGGGACAACATAAAGTGCTTCAAATGTTTGGGGATATTAATTTTATTTGTAGAAAATAAGAGATGTCTTGTTTTGCAGTTCCCAACTGATAACACTTTTCCTGAATTTTTACTACATGTTGTCAAGATAAATAAACAATTTTTTGAAAAAAACTCATATTGATTTAAAACCAGACTTCTCACAGAAAATGAAAGATTCATATAAATTACTTGGCTGAGACGTTGCTTTCAAATGCCACACAAAAGCATACAATGGACACGTACTGAATATGAATATAGCTTCACTCATTACCATTCCATGTTCAGTATATTCTTTCATTAGATATCATTGTTCTTTTTCTTCATCTACCTCCACTCATTCTTCCTTTTCCACTACATCTACCTCTGATGTGGTCATCCATTGTTCCAAAACACAGGTGATCTTACCCGTGACCTTTTCACTCATGCCAACACCCTGAGTGCTTGTTGACTAATACTGCGTGTTCCAGCTTGACAACTGTTTGGTGAGAACTGTGATGATTTGAGTTGATTCACTGAATGACAGGGTTTTGTAAGAGAACATGGTGAAAATGGCTCTTTGCAAGAAGAGTTGTGTGTAGGGATTCACTTTGTGTGTAGGTTTTTTTTTTTTTTATGAAAAATAAGTTTGCGTGAATTCTAAACTTATGGGTTTAGGGTAAATGTTCTTCCTTCCTCCTTTTTTTTTTTACAAAATAGTTTTGAGTATGTTGGTCATCAATTTTGTGTAGAACCATCTAGAAAAACTAAATAGCAAATAAGTCTATTTGTGTCACTTAGCTGACACTTCAGTGTAAAGTCATCAACTTACATGTGAAATATATTTATGGTGGTCCCTGTAGAAACTGAACCTACAATGTACCTGTAGATATAAATAGCACGCTGAGTTTGTGTCTGCGACCCGTGCTGTACAGGTGAATATAAACCAGCACTGTTGAAATCTGTCATTCTCCCATTCTATACAGAAAGTTTCCACTTTCAAAGCTGGGCGTGACGCCAACCCAAACATGCACGGGAAAGCAGAGCCAACTGTGTTGATCTGGAGAAATCTTGACGGCTCTCCCAGGTGTGATTTTTTTTTTGTAATTGCTCACGTACTCCATAATTAAGGCGTCTAAATAGGTCTGACAAGACACCTGCCTGCTAAGTACGCTGGTTGAAAACATCCGACTCACATCGTCTGCATTTACCCGTTCTGCCCAATTCTGGTATAGTTAAAAACATATAGATCTTTTAACCAATAGGATCAGCTTTGTGAAACAGGAACTAAAGAACTGTGGAAAAAGCTTTGTGATTGGTTGAAATGCCAAACGGAATTTAGGCAGCCTGCGTACGAGTTTTTTTGATCATGTAGAATCTCCATCACATGTTAGCTGACTGGGTTTTGGTTCAAGGTGTGTATATAAAGTTTTGGTGGTCTTTGTTGTACTAAATTGCGTGTTACGACAACACAATATGGTGATGTGCCTCTTAACAGGTTTTTCTTTTTTTTCCACTGGGGACATTCATTGTCATGTTAGCTTGTGGTAAAACCATCTGTTCTCTCTCTCTCTGTATCCCTCTTCCTGTCCCTCTATTTCTGCCTCTTAAAGTAAACATTATTTTCCTAAACTTTTCCATTCTGTTCTCATTTTCTCATTTCTCTTTTTTCTTTTCAGATTTTTTTTTTTTACCTTTCCATCCCTCCTTCTAAGATACAGGATTGTGTTTGTTGGTGTGTGTGTGTGTGGGTGTGCTTGCATATGCTTTTGTGTATGTGTGTGTTGCTTTGTGTATTTGTGTGACTGTGTGTGTGTGTGTGTCTGTGAAGGACTAGCTCCACCCTTTATCTCCTGCCCATTGGCTGTCTGGTGTGATGAATGGAACACATCTGGTGTTCCCCCTCAGGGCTGAGGGGCACTGTGTTTGCCTGCCAACATCTCCTGTTTACCTCCCGTCAGAGCGGCCTTCTCCTTGGCCTAACGAGTGATCACTGTGGACGTGTTCCCCGGGATCTGCGGCCGTGGTTTGGGTCCTGTTACACGGGTGGAGCCTCCTCTCTCCATCTCTCGTCCTGAATGGGAAGAGACAAGGAGACAGGTCTTTTTTTGGTTCCGCCGGGGACACACCCCTGATGTCTCCTGCTGCTCCTCTCTCCACGCCGACGCTCCTCCGCCTGAGAGACAAATGAAAACCAAACAGCTTGTGACAGCAGCTAGCTCCTGCGCTGCCCCTGGGGACCAGTTGAACTGGGTTATGTGGAGCTTTGCCTTGGCGCTGAACCCGGCCCTGTCATCGGGTCGGGTTCTTTGAGCTGGGCTACCAACAGGAGCCAGATGGGTGTGATTCGTCAATGGGAAAGTCCTGGGGGTGAACGCTCTGTGACCATGAGTCCACAGTGGGTTGGCCGTGACCAGCCTACAGCTGGACCTCACGCTGTGATGTCATCATGGCGCACCTTCCTGTAGGATGAAATAAACAGAATCATTAAGGAGATCAGCCCAGACCACCGCTATTTGCTCTTCTCTACATTACATTTGACCTATATTAAACACAAACACAAAGATATTTATAGTGCTTATACATGTATAAAGTATATTGTTTTATACTCAGTGTTTAATTTTGGAGGTCACGATGAGAGATTCACCCGGACATATGTTTGGGTGATATGTTAGCAACATGGCTCATTCACTTGGCAATGGAAACGCAGGCTTGTTTATTGATTGTTGTCATAAACATTGCTCAATGTCATGACACTGTAAGGTCAGCCAAGAGATCTTTTAGGTCTTAGACAGTTGACCCCCAAATGAACGAGACCCAGTGCATTTTCAAGGTAGCAAACCAAAATGGGATTTTACTGTTCCTGATGTCTGAATTCACTATTTTGTATAATAGTTTCTACCACTATAAAATAACCATCATCCTCTCTGTCTGCAGGGGCAACACGCAAATAGAAGCAGCTCCTGCCAAGGTCAAGGGTGAGACTTCAGGTCAAGGTTCACACTGGGAACAAGTTCCACTAGGGTTCCATCCCACAACCCTTCTTTCCTGTATGCAGTTCAGTGATACAGCTGTTGTGCACCTCATTATTATTTTAGAAGTTCTTTGTGTTTCTCTGCCCGTCTCTCTGTTTTCTTTCTCTCTGTCTCGTTTTTTCTCTCTGTCTTTCTCCTCAACCCTCTCTTAGTTTTCTTCTGTCCCCAGCTCTGTTTTTCTTTCTTTCCTTCCTTCTCCTTTCCTTCTGTCACTGTCTCCTTCTTTGTTTCTCGTTCTCCCTCTCCCTTTAACTTTTTCTTCCTAAGTGATTATCTTGATTGCAGATGCTATATCCACTATCACAAAGCCCGGTGAAAACAACAGGCATGCAGCCTATTTGATGACGAAAGCGAAAGGATTTACTGGGAACTCTCTGATCTTCGGGAATCAAGATCAGAAGGTGCTGACTCGGGTGCTAATTCCATTGAAGTGAAGTTAGGGGGACTGGGGGGGAGCGTGATTTATGCAAACTAGGTTCTGAACTTGTGGGGCGTTGAGTTCTTATACTAATAACTAGATACATTTAGATACAGGAGCTTCACTGATTGAAATCATCTTGAGGTTTCCAGAGTATAAATTTGCATTTGGGTCTTTTTTATGTGTGTGTGTGTGTGTGTGTGTGATGGCACATGCGTTCTCACCCAAATAGTGTTCATAAAATGTGATAAAAATGGCAGTGTTATATTATTAGTAGTCGCATTAACAAATTGTTTTAATGTCTCCCTGTCCCATGTTAATGTGTCAGTTAAAATGTTAGAACAGCAGGGTAAAACGTGTTAAAGAAAACCATCCTTTTCCACATACAGTACATTACACAACACAGTTGATTAATTCAACACATTGCTAAAGAAATAATAGCTTGGTCAAGTGAGTATTGTGAAATGCGTTTATTTTGTCAAAGCTGTACAACCACACTGACACCTTCATACATATTCATGCACCCCCCCCCCCAACACAGAAAGAGACACAAATCTGAATATAGGAAATGGAAATTACAAATGCATGAGATTTCTTAATAACAGCACCCCCCCTTCTTTTTCATAGCCTTTTCACTTTTCCTCTCTCTATCTTTGTCTCTCCTTCTGTCTTTCTCCTCCTCTCTCCCTTTGCCTCCTCTCATTGTTGTCCCTTTTCCTAGCCATCTTCACGTGTGTAGTTCCCTCGCTGTTTCTTCTCTTCTTTCTGGCCTAATTATCTCATTCTGCAACACATTCCCTGTCTCTGTCTCTGTCTCGGGTTAATTAGGTGGCGTTACCTCACTTAATGTGCACAACATCTATCAAACACATTTTTGTTGTTATTGAGGCACACACACGCATGTACTGTATATACTTGGACTGATTAGGGACACCCCCCCCCCACACACACACACACACACGCATGCTGTCACATCAAGTTCAAAGCAGTGCATTAATAAACCATTCAGTAGGCACATTAATGTGCGTCGTTTCCGTGGTTGTGGTGCATTTGTTTTGTTTTCGCCGGTTCACGCCTCCTGAATAGCATTGTTGGTCTTGGTTACTGTTGGTCTTGGTTACTGTTGGTCTTGGTCAATGTTGGTCTTGGTCAATGTTGGTCTTGGTTACTGTTGGTCTTGGTTACTGTTGGTATTGGTCACTGTTGGTCTTGGTCAATGTTGGTCTTGGTTACTGTTGGTCTTGGTTACTGATGGTCTTGGTAACTGTTGGTCTTGGTCAATGTTGGTCACTGTTAGTCCTGGTCACTGTTGGTCCTGGTTACATTTGGTCTTGGTCACTGTTGGTCTTGGTCACTGATGGTCTTGGTCACTGATGGTATTGGTCACTGTTGGTCTTGGTCACTGTTGGTCCTGGTTACTGTTGGTCTTGGTCACTGTTGGTCCTGGTCACTGTTGGTCTTGGTCACTGTTGGTCCTGGTCACTGTTGGTCTTGGTCACTGTTGGTCTTGGTTACTGTTGGTCTTGGTCACTGTTGGTCCTGGTCACTGTTGGTCTTGGTTACTGTTGGTCTTGGTCACTGTTGGTATTGGTCACTGTTGGTCCTGGTCACTGTTAGTCTTGGTCACTGTTGGTCTTGGTTACTGTTGGTCTTGGTCACTGTTGGTCTTGGTTACTGTTGGTCTTGGTTATCCTCTTGCAGGAAACTTTTCAACCTTGAGAAAGCTGCCTGCTGGTCAGTGTGGGGCAGGTCAGAGAGGTTCTTTGGTCCAGCAGTACATTGACGAATTGGCAGACATTGCCATAGCCTGGCTATTCCTCCCTGGAGTACACCTATAGCCTGGAGCTGTGTGTGTGTGTGTGTGTGTGCGTGTATATGGTGTATCATGTGTGTTCATGTCTGTGCGTGAATGTGTGTGTGTTTGTCTGTGAAGTCCTTTATGTGTGTGTGTGGGTGTAAATGTAAATAAGTGTTTGTTTTAATTAATTAAAGTGTGTGTGTGTGTGTGTAGGTGGAGGGTTGGGTGTAAACCTGTCAAGAGCCCTTTGAGAGGAGCTGCCAAGGTGAGACTCTGACCCTGACCAGCTGTCCTTGTCCCTGACAGACAACACATACCTCTCTCCCTCCCTCTCTCCCCCCTGTCTCTATGTCTCTGTCTGTCCCTCCCTGCTTTTCTCCCTCTCTCTCATGCCTTAATCACTGTCTCTCTATCCCTGTCTCTATATCAATTCAGGCTCTATTGGCATGGGAAGCATTTGTTTACATTGCCAAAGCAAGTAGAAAATAAGAAAAATCTAATAAAAATAATGAAAGTGAACTGAACCCTCTCTCTCTGGTCTGTCTCCACTGTTTTTCTTTCCTGCTCCCTCTCTTTTTCCTCGGACCCCCACCCCCACCCCACATCCCTTCTTTATTTTCTTGACCCACCTCTCCCTCCGTCTCTCTCTTTATCTCCGGGTGATTGATGGCGTCTGTAGCCAAGGCGTTTACCGCTCAGGCCGGGGGAGAGCAGAGACAAGGATGGATGCCTGGGAGGGCCAAGCCTCTGCGCTGGCTTGGTCAGGTCTGACGGAGTGGCCTTGCGGTGAGAGATGAGCAGACAACACCTGCGCCCGGCGGCCAAGGCACCTGGCTGACACGGGTTCACCACGCGGTGAGACACACCGCCGCCGCTGGGCGGGACTCCGCCGTATGTTTACAAGCCGGGACGTAGTTTTATTTCTAACCAGAAATCCAATGTGCGTGCACTGGTTTCAATGGGGCAGATGTAGCACCTAATTTAACACAGGTTTTCACAGCGGGAACGAGTCCTGTGGAATCCCGCAGGGCGCCGATGCATTTAGCACAGAGACAGTTTTAGCGGGTCGAGAGACTTTGCACTGCGGATGATAAAAAAAATAATATATTTTTCAAGCCTTTCAACGTTCTCTCAAAACTATTAACACACCTATGTTGATGAAACCCTAGACGCAAAATAAAATGTTTTAATTCAAACCCTATTATCTGACTCGGTGTTCCAGAATTCCCCCTATGACGTTTGCACTTTCCATGATACTATAGACTGGGTTGATGCCTAGACGGAATGCTGAAATGTCCAGACAATACACAATCAGGATAGTTTTTTTTTTTTTTGGGGGGGGGGGGGGGTTACACTGTAATTCACCTTTTCGGTAATCATATGGTTACAAATGACTTTGTTAAAGAATTTACAGTGCCACAGTAAACAGGAGAAGATCTGGGCTGATAATCACCTCGTCTGAGGTAACATGTCCAGGCCAGTTTCGGTGGAAGAATCAGACGTTGTTTTTCCTACTGGGGACTTATTTCCTTTTAATTTTTCTCTACAACTTTTGTCCGTCATCTGCTCGTCACTCCGGTTTCCGTGGATTTCTCACCGTTTCTGAGCTTTAAGTACTGTGCTGACATGCAATGAGGTGAATCCTTTTCAGATAAAAGGGAAGTGGTTGCCTAAAGAACACATTTTGTTGGATCACAACTCCCAGACTTGGCATAAAGATGGCCGCCCTCTCACACGAACCACAGTGTTTACGCTTCTCCTGGAAAATAAACACTCCGCCAGCTCGCAGCTGAGGCGAGTGCAGTGTCTTAAGAAAGTAAAGCGAAAAATAATTAAAAGATGACATCGAAAAAAGAGAACATGGCTTTCTACTGATTTGTCCGATGGATAAATATGCCTTTACAATTGTAAGAGGCACCAGACAGGGAGCATGACACACTTGGCCAAAGGTCATTTGTAATTCTGTGGGCGTACCAACTGTTGAGTGAGCTGATAAGGCTTCTTAAATTGTTAAAGCAAATAGCGTGTTATATCTTAAATCAATAACAATGCTGCCTTAACTTATCTTATTTAACATATCTTTAAAATACATTTACTTCAGTGAAACTTTCAGAGATCCTCTTTACTGTTCTAGCTAACACTGTGTTGCCTTTTTCTGGAAATAAATATTGACCCAATTTCTATCCTTTTTTTTCTTTCCCATTTCCAATCATCACCGATTGTATCCACAGCGTTCTCTGAACGCAACACTTTGCTTTTATATTTGCCCTGTGTAGATCCTTTGCATTACACATGCAATAGAGGAAGTGGATCTTTAGGGTAGATTGAGTTGTTTTGATTGGTCTGCATTTTTGCACCGCAAGAAGACTGTAATTGGAAAAACAATGATTAGATAAGTGTCCCCGGAAGGACCCTTGAGAAATGCTTTGTGGCTTGTAGCTATGGATACTTTGGAAGATGGCTGAGCTTGTAGTAGAACTAATCATGATACAATGATATTTAGATGGCGTATTATTTGTAACTATGCAGGAAGTCCAGGATATGAGCAGATTGCAGGTTAAATTTTTTTTTTTTTATGTTGATGACATTGCAGAATTGATACTTGGGTAATACTATAAAATTACGTTTTGTTTTTAGTTCGCTTTGGTACTATAATCACTGGTACCGTGCAGTGTTTCAAAACTCTTAGTACAAAACTCCAAACTGATCATCCTTGTAAACCATTATATCTCACATTTAAAACTTTCATTTTGTTTCTAAACAATTTTCACCACTAAGTTTTGGGTGAAATATTTAGTCCTCCTTATAGTTCACCCAAATAACAAAAATACAGTGTTTTCCTTAAATATTCCCTCCTGTAGACATTCTTGGTTTTCAATGTTTCTTATTATTAGGGGTAATGGATGTGGATTTCAGTAATTTGCGTGTTTGATTAATTACAATAAAATAATGCGGTTTTGGAAAAAAACATATTTCCCTCCATGATAATCCATCACAGGTAAAAACCATTTGCTTTCTAAACATACAGTCTTTATTTAATCTGGTGATTGAATGAGCTGTCTTGTTTCTGGCAATGATATTGACAATTTGCTGTCATGCCGTTCATCTAAAATTGAATTTGACATTGGGACACGCAGTCCATTACCATTTGTTTGGTACTGCATAACTTTCCCAAGGCACAATGATTTCTGGGAATGATAGCATTTACTTGAAAGTAGGGCTAACATAAACAGCAAAACGAACAGTGGCTTGACAGAAATGGCGTACGACGAAAAGAGATTTAGTTAACTCATTAGGGAGATACGGGCTGTAGCCATTTCAATCTGCTACATTGAGGCCATTGGCATGTCTATGCCGGGAGTGCCCATAAATGACATCCCTGTCACAGGCGTGGCTCTGTAATATGGCAGGAGGTCTGTGGCTAAAGCTCCTTATTAGCGGTCATTCATTTCAGTTAGCCTTTAATCGTTCCCACACAACCTAATTGGATGAGTCATTTGATGATTTGAAACTGGACCAAATGCCTGGGTAAGGGGCTGATTTGATAATACCGCAGACGCCAAACGATATCGGGGTCCTCAGGCAATTACGGTGGGCACAGCGCTGGTAGAAGCCGACCTATGACCCTACGCAATCTACAGTCAAAGTGCACAAGAAACCATGACATCTGTCTGCTCGGGGGGCTTCCTGAACATGTCTCCACTCCAAGCCCCTCCCCGTCCACCCAAGCAAGCAAGTTTATTTATATGGCACAATTTATACATCGAAGCAATTCAATGTGCTTCACAAAGAACAATAAAAAATAAACATCATAATAATAAAAACTAGAATAAGAAAATATAAAAAGAATAAAAACGGGATAAAAACATAGGAAGCTAAACAGTGTGGTTAAGTTTAAGTGCTCAGTCATAGGCACGTGAAAAGAGAAGTGTTTATAACCTGGATTTAAAAATGTATACGTTTGGGGCACATCTAAGATCTTCTGGTAGTTTATTCCAGTTTTGTACAGCATAAGTGCTAAATGTAGCTTCTCCATGTTTAGTTTGGACTCTGGGCTCTACTAGCTGACCTGTGTTCATGGATCTAAGAGCCCTGCTCAGTTTATATTCTTCAAATATATCAGGAATGTATTCGGGTCCTAAACTTTCAGAGATGTATAAACTAAAAGCACCACTTTAAAATGTATTCTGTAACTGACTGGAAGCCAATGAAAAGATTTAAGAATTGGATTGATGTGTTCTGTTCTCGTGGTCCTGGTTAACATTCTAACAGCAGCATTCTGAATGAGCTGCAGCTGTTTTACAGTCTTTTTGGGGAGTCCAGTTAAGAGGCCATTACAGATCTAAACCCTACTAGAGATAAAAGCATGGATGAGCTTCTCTTGGTCTTTTTGGGACACCAAGCCTTTGATTCTGGCTATTTTTTGATACAATGCTGTTTTGGTTACCGCTTTGGTATGACTATTAAATGTGAGAGTCTATCAGAACACCAAGATTACGCATTTGATCCCTGGTTTTAAGGCCCCGAGAATCCAGCTCTTTACTAATAAAATGTTATTTTATTTTTGTTGCCAAACACAATAATATCAGTTTTATCTTGGTTTAATTGTAGACAATTTCATCCAGATATTTATGTGCTTCCCCTTTACAGTGACACAGAGAGTCTATTTAGCTGTTGTCATACGGTTCGAGAGCCATATACAGTATATTTGAGTATCATCGGCATAGCTGTGGTAGTTAATGTTGTTGTTCTGTAGAATTTGGCCCAGAGGAAGCATATAGAGATTGAACAGAAGCGGTCCGAGAACTGATCCCTGTGGAACTCCGCATGTCAAAGCCACCCTATCAGATTCATGATTACTAATTGTGACAAAGTTACTCCGGCCATCTAGATAAGATCTGAACCAATCAAGGACTGTCCTGGAGAGTCCAACCCAATTTTCCTACCCTATGATCTACAGTGTCAAATGCTGCACTGAGATCTAATAGAACCAGAACTGTTATTTTATCAGAAGCAGTATTCAGCCGTATATCATTTAAAACTTTAATTACTTTCAGTACTGTGGTAAGGTCAGAAGCCTGTCTGAAATTTGTCTAAGAGACCGCTTGAGGTCACAAAATTGCTGAGTTGATTGAAGACAACCTTCTCAATGATCTTGGCTATGAATTGGAGATTTGATACAGGTCTATAGTTGTTCATTATAGATGCATCCAGTGTTCTCTTTTTAATAGGGGCTTAATGGCAGCTGTTTTTTGAGACGTTGGGAAAATTCCTGATTGCAGAGAGCTATTAACTATTTGCTGTAGGTCCATTGTTATACAGTTAATCTAGAGTCTGATGGCAGTGTGTCGAGACAGAAAGTGGAAGCTTTAAGATGTCGAACTGTTTCTTCTAGGGATTTTTGATAAATTGTATTGAAATGCGCCATAATAACCAAGGTATGTCTTGGTGGTCGTGGTGAAGATACAGAGTCTTTGTTAGACTGTGTAGTTCTGATGTTCCGTCTAATACCGGTGCAACACGATCCATAACATTATCCAGGAGTACATCAACTGACTCAGCACTTATTGTTGGAGAGATAGCTATGGCTTCCATAAATTGAGTATTGGTACTCTCCTTAATGTAACGACCAAGCCAGTGACTCTTCCCCCGAAAGGTATTGGAGGGAGGGCATCCCAGTGGCGACGAGAGCCCACCTGGCAAGACAGCAAGGGTGGACAGTATCAAGCCTACTGGTCACCTTCACGCCCCCGGGCCTGGCTACACCAAATTACAAACCGTGCTGTAGAGATGAGTTTTTAGTAGACACCTGAATGTTTGCACTGAGTTTGCATTTCTAACCTTAATTGGCAGATCATTCCACAGTAGTGGAGCTCTATGAGAAAAGGCCCTGCCTCCAGCTGTTTGTTTTGAAATTCAAGGTACAATTAAAAGGCCTGCATCTTGCAATCGTAGGTTACGTGTAGGTATGTATGGCTGGATAATTTCAGCGAGGTAAGTAGGAGCAAGTCCATGTATTGATTTATAGGTTAACGGTAAAACCTAGTTAGGATTCTAGCAGCCGTGTGCAGCACTAATTGAAGTTTATTAATTGATTTTTCAGGGTAGATCATTGCAGTAATCTAGTCTAGAAGTAACGTTAATGGAATCGCCGATGACTAAAGTTTTTAGTTTTTCAAGGTTGCCAGTAGAACATGCCTGCCGATCATTCCCCTCCGAAGACGGCTTGGGGCTCGACTCCGACTCCAGTGGGGAAAACCTGTTGAAAGTCTCAGTTGGATTTAGCAACGATTCAGGTTTAACTGGTCGACGGCATTTCTTCCGAGTGACCAAGAGAAAGTTCTTGCCCGGCTGCAGGAGCTGTGCCGGGGAGCTAGCAACACTATTGTTTCTTCCTGGTGGCACAGACGCAGTTTTTTTTATTTCTACACTAACATAACCCTTGCCTGACATTTGCGTCAGAAGCCGAGCCTCTAACTCTGCTATCTTTACCTGAAGACAATAGTTCTCCTCCGTGTTGTAGCTACAACAATTACAATGATAAGGCATTTTAATGATACTTAGCCTCGGGTGTTCAGGGGTGAGTAGATCTGTTAATTATGTCCAAAAAGAGTCCCGGTGTAGTAAAGTTGGGTGGATGTTAAAATCCCCTGTAATAATAAACAAGTTACAATCAACTGATACAACAGAGAGTAGTTCAGCAAAATCATCAATAACATTTTCAGAATATCATGGAGTTCTTTAAATGGTTAAAAAAAATTGGGGGGTGCCCTTCAATGTATAACAGAGGTATTCAAAAAAAGATGATGTGTTGGCGAGAGATCTGATATTAGGTAAAGCCAGCTTAATAGATATAATAGGGGTTCCTGGACTAGTAGGTTGACGTGTTACTGTTAACACCCAGGAAGTCAGTTGAATCGGTGCATGAGGACCTGCTCCCTAGAACGATGACCTCAGCTTTTGTGGGTGTCCGACCCCCCTGAGAGAGTCAATTACATCACTGGTGATGTTTCAGCCCCCCAGCCAGCAAAGTGCATGGCTAGTCACTGATCACCTCACAGAGCCAGTGGCACAGTCAGTGCTCGAACCTAGAATGTAATGGACAGCTTTGCAATATGAAATAGAGTGGTTGTGCCACCAAGGAGCCAACAGGATCTACTTTGAGACATGTGAATCATTACAGAAATTATTAAACTAAGTTCACTAGATCTCGTCCACGTCACTAGAAATCTACCGCATGGCTCGAGCTACAGTATACTACATCAGTAGAGCTCTACCACAAGACTAGAGCTCTACTACATCACTAGAGGTCTAACACAAGCCCAGAGCTGCACCCCGAGACTAGAGCTCTAGCGCATAACCAGAGCTGTACCACATAAAGTTTGTTCATAGATGTGGAATAAGGTAGGAAGGGGGGGGTGTTCAGGTGTTCAATTTCCCTTCTCCATGTAACCAAGAGAAGGATCCAGGCAAAAGTCCAGGCAAATTTAATGCTGCTAAAGTGTGTCTAATGACTTACTACTAAATTACAGCCTTCATTAGATGTATAATCTATCACCATCAGACAGTTGTTAATATATTGCATGTTGGGACAGAACAAACATCATTAAGCAATGAGGAACAGACTGTCTATTAGCCTTCTGCTCTTTCTTTTTCAACAATTGCAGCAACCTTGAACAAGTGGCATATGTGCAATATTAATATAATGTTAATGAATGCATTTATTTAATCATAAATGCCATAGCCCACAATCGTACCATCACACCCATTACACCTTTCAGCCGACAAACCCCAACACACCACTCAACCTGCACATTAAAGCATAGGCCCATGTCATCAATTATTAAAATGGGCCAACGCCGTCGTCTTTTGGGGATTCCATGATCCTCCTTGCCCGCCAAAGTGATGCACTCTCCATTCCCCCCGTCCTCTTGATTCCTCCACAAATTGCTTTTCAGAAGTGGCGGGGCCGCCATTTAGTCATTACCACGGCTGTCTCCTCCCCCTGAGGACCTTCCCTGGGCCCTGTAAGTGACTTGGAGACACTGTCCCCGTCCCTGTCATGTCTCATCCTGGGAGAAAGGGGAGGGTAAGTGCCTGAGAAGTGGGTCCCTTGGTTGCCGAGTCTCTTGGACGCCTGTGTGCGAATAAAGAGGCCTGGTGTAGTGAAAAGGCCATTAGGGGCTGAGCCTCCCTTGGCAAACGGGATAGCTGGCTGGTGGCTGAGTAGTAGCATGGTTCTTCTTGATTCTGAATCTGGTTCTGCCTCCAGAACTTTCTTAAAATGCTTGAGGTCTGGGACACCTTTAAGCCAATCCGGGTCACAGACCTCCTTGTTAGCTGTCTTGGTGGTAGTGACAATGCACTTCAATAAGGACAGAGTGTGTGCACTGAGGGCATTTATTTTGTATCCTTAAAGCACGTGCACCCATCTACGTGGACCCCTCCACAGCAGGCCTGAGAATAGTGACACATCCAATTTTTATGACTGCAGTCATCAGCAACCCAGCTTTCACCCCCCCCCCCCCCATAACACTTTTCGACTGGATTATAAAAGTTTGAGGGAAGTCACCTGTATAGTTCTAGGTGCTACATAAATTGTCTCAGTTGGATAGAAGTCACAATTCAGTGAGTTTGTTTAAATGAATGTCGCTAGAGATAATCAGCATCCTAGAATGCTGACAGAGACATACAGCTGAGGTAAAATATCACTTCAGAGTAACCTCCAAAAGACAGAAAGGTACCTTCCTGTAATCTCAAATTGTCAAGGAGGATTTTAATCCTTAAGGATGCAAAGACAAAACCAACACTGAGGAGGAGGCTAATGCCTAGCCTGGCTACCCAAACCCATCAAAATGTGTTACTCCCTCGTTTCTTCCTTTTCAGTGACATCCAGAATACAAAACAATTTTAAGTATTCTGACTGGTCCCTGACAGATGGAGAGTTTATAGAACTCTGATTTGTTGAGATGATCACATCTCTGATTGCTTTCTTTTGTGCAACACCCGTCATTTTTACAAAGAACAACAATGATTTCGTCGTTGTTCTCAGAATGAGCTGTGTTTGAGAACGATAGGGCATGGGAAGAATTCACTTGGAGTTGTCAGGCCTTATAGTACCTTTCTGGAAGGCCATGTTCCATTCAAATTCTTCACCAAACTGGTAGTTTGTCAATGATTCTGAAAGAGGAAATAACATAAAAAATATTAAGAGACAGACTATTGAAAGTCAGACAGGTTGAACAACGCATCTTGAATGGGGACTTTACATTCATTACTATCCCTGATTCTGCCCGGAAGAAAGTCAATTGCAGAGTGTCTTTTCAAGGGTGTCCTAGCCAAGAGCGCCGCAGCAATCAATATAACAATACAACAGGCAATGCAATTAAAACAACGTCCACTTGATTCTGCCTACGGGCAACAATTACACTCATCCCGGACAGTCACACATCAGTTCAAAGGGGTCCAAACACTTCTAGGTTAGATGGCTAGAAAGCAATTACCTGACGGATTTTGGCCTAAATTTCAGGAGAAACGTGGCATGGCTGTTTGCGGTGAAACTATTGCAGTCGGTGTCTCTGGAAAGGTCTAGTTCTTAAAAAAGTTTCACTTTCCAGGGAGGTTTGCTGGTGTGAGTTGAAAGGTTTTCATGTGGAGAGGTGGTTTGGAGGAGCGAGAAGAGGATGTTGGTCACCCTTGGTTGACCCTCCTACTGGCAGCATGAGAAGGTGAGCCGCGCTGCTGTCTCATTATATTTAGAGTTGTGTAGCCGACAAGCAGCTTCTGCTGCCTCTCCATCTCTCTGTCAAATGCACACACAGACACACACACTCATACACACAACTCCCTACAGATTCTAGGCCCCTATACACCCCGAACAGACAAGCACACACACAAACACTGACATACACACAAACACTGACATACACACATGTACGTACACACATGGGTAAATGAATAATAAACAAAACCCAAAAAATACTAAGTCTCCAAAAGTTTTTCAAAATATTACCCACAGAAGTTTCAAAAGTATGAAAGCATTTGAAATGTTATGTCATTAGTTTTGTACCACATTGAAACATTGTGCAAACCGTTACAAGTATGAATGTCATAATTCCCTGGACTCTCTGTCTGTCTCTCTCTCGCTTTCATTAACCACATACACTCTTCCGTTAGAAGCTTTCAGACTAACGAGACATTTACGTAAAGGGACACCACAACACAAGATCAACATTTTCTGGACACAATTAGGGAAGTCTTTGAGTGGAAAAAATCTTTTGTCTTCCAGCAGCCAGGCTAGGCCGGATTAACAGAGTGTCTTGAGGATGCTGAGGTGTGGTTGGAAATGTTGCCCATGAACTTGAATGTACTTTAGAGTTACCACCATTACATCTTTCCATTAAACGGCAGATTGTTCTATTCCTTACGTCCAAATGGCTAACGCTACTAAATAATGTGGCCGCGACGCTAATTCAAACCATGTGCATTATAACTAACATCTGTTCTTGTGTCCTGAAAAAGTTTCTTCGGACCCAAGCGTTCTAACAGCCCCCAAAAACAAGGACACTAAAGAGACCACATTTTAGTCAAAATCTATTTAGAAAAATGTCGGTTTGTTTTTTCATAGCGAACTTCACCCCCGTTTTACCACATGTCAATTGGTCTTCCATAGATTTCCATCAGGGTAATGACCCACATACGTTTGTCTACCAAACCCTTGGAGAGCACCATGTTGAGTCCCAGTATGTTGCCGGTCTGTTTCTGTGAAGCCACTAATAAAACACAGCACAGACCCCCCCCCCCCCCGCCCCCCCATCCCCCCATGTGCCGTCTGTGAACCCATTCCCTTGAACATGTTGATGTATCCACTCCTAGATGCCTTCAGAAGACTGGTATTGATTTGCTGAGCTTGTTCCGCGGGCTAGAGAGTCCATTGAAAGGGGGATTTGAAAGCAAGTCAGAACTTTGACAGACCCCGGTTCTTCTACTTGCCTGCCGGGCCGATGCCAGCCTCTCCCGCGATAATGATGCGTGCGTCCCAAATGGAACCCTATTCCCTTCAGACTGCCCTGCTTTTGACGTGTGCCAACAGGGCACCAGGTAGAGCATTATCTAGGAAATAATGGGCTTTTCGAGAGGCGGGCCGTGCCTCAGACACTGCTTGGCGTATATGTCCTCCGTTTTTTTTATAGAACCATTTTTTTTTCCTTCTTCAGAATGATCTCTGGGTTGAAGATCAACGGACTCACAGGGAAATCTGGGGAAATCTGTTTATGAACCATTTAGGAACAATGGGCATGATGACCGGGTAATTAGCCACTGGAAGTTCATTAGCCGCTTTTCAATTGAAACTCAATGACCTTATTCACATCCATACTGTAATCCTTGTCATTTTTCAACGGGCAGTCTAATAGAATATAATGCGCGATAATTACATTCATTCCATTTGCAGGCAATCCCAGTAAGAAAAATGAATGAAATTCAATTCGGGAGGACTTTTAATCGGCCATGCAATAGAGTCCTGCGCAGAAATTAGAAATCCGGAGCGCCTTCAGTCGGCTGCGTATCGCGTGGGGGGGGGGCGTGGTCTGAGTGGACCGAGTGCAGGGCGGAGTGGTGTGCTGGTCTTTTGACGGCAACCAATGAGCAGAGTGGAGTAACAGACGGCAACGGCTCAAGACTGTTTGCAAATACTTGAGGTCAGGGGTCATAGGAGACCAAGGTGAATGCGTGGAGGGTGGTGGGGGGCGAATAAAAAATAATAATACCTCCCCTTTACTCCCCCAGAACACCCCCTTCACCACACACACACACACATACAAACGCACACATGCCCTCTGCACACAGAACTCCCCCGATTCTTGCAATCCCTCCTTGAGCACTTCCTTTTCAAAAACCTGTCTGTCTCCCAAAGTTAAGCGCGCCCACTTTACCGAGGGGCACCGAGGGCGAAGGGTCATAGGTTAACTGCTGCACTCCAGGCTGAAAGGAACTTTGATGACAGGTCTGGCTGCTGGTGGACAGACGGAGAGGGTCAACTGGTCCAGACGGAGGAGGTCAACTAGTCCCTGGCAGAGCTAGGCCCTTCACTTTAACTGCACAAATAACAATCAATTTGTGTAACGGACCAATGACAGGCCTCTGTTCTGCGTCTGACCCCCGAAGTGCAACGCGCATGAGGAATGACTTGAGGAAGGGTCACAGTGATGAGTTTAACCCCTATTTGACAGAATAACGTTGTTTATTGGAAATAGCTAAATGTGTAAAATGACAACAGGTTGTCCTTAAAGGAAGCTGCTCTGTTACCTCAGTGAACACTGGATCTGTGCATCCTGTTCATCTACAGTGTCGTTTCTATTCACTCTCGGTGTTAGTTCTACATGACACTCAATCCTGTAGATGGTGCCCCGCTTTTGATCCAGTCGCACCAGGCTTTGATAGAAAGTAGTGTACCACAGTATGAAGGGACCGGGATGTTGGTTGGGATGCGCGCCTCACTACTTCACATATTCCATTTAAAAGCGAGTCATTTTTCTTTCAACCTGCCCTTCTTTAACATCATGAGAACTAACAGGATTAGCTGATAAGGGTAATCAATAGCACTGTCTATCCTCAATGAACTGACTGAACGGGCAGCTTATAGGTCGCTGTTATGGATGGGCCGTTTACAGATAAGCGTAACCACACCAATTTGTCCCCCCCCCCCGCCATTATGTTTCTGACCTCATTGTAACCAGGAGACAACATTAGTCATGTAAGGGGAGGGGGGGGAGAGAGGAGACTTGGGGAGGTATGTTGAATATTCATCAATAACCCTGACGTCATACATTACTTCAGGAATGAGACAGAGAGAGAGAGAGAGAGAGAGAGAGAGAAAGAGAGAAAGGTTAGGTTCAGGGGGAGAAAGAGGGAGGGAGCGCGGGAGACGGGGAGAGAGGGAGGGAGAAAAGACGAGGGGAAGGTGACTTTTAGCCTCCCACAAACCCCCACCCCACCCACACAAAGTGGCACAGTCCATGTGCTATTTTTAAGTTCCTCTCTCGCTCCTCTACAGCTTGGGGTAATTTCAGCCAGGCCTGGCTCAGACAGAACAGAGAAGGGGGCATTTATCAACCCAGAGAAAACGCTGGTGTCTCTCACAATAATGAGAGTAGAATAAGGAAGAGTGGGAGAGAAAGTAAAGACAGGGTGGACAGAACTGCTCCGACTGCCCGTCTATGGATGTCAACAGTTGCGTGCGTGCGTGTGTGTGTGTGTGTCTGGCATGATATGCGTAATTTGTGGTCAACACCAAAGCCTTTTTCACATGAGGCTGAAGCCTCTGCTGGTTCCATGCTTTATCACATCAGAACAGACAGTCAGTCCGAAGTGCCAATGATTTCTATTCACAGAAAAATAAGACGTCAAGCTCTAACTTAAGCCTTCAGAGTTCAAGTTTAGGCATTCATTCCCACTGGTTCAGGTAAGGGGTTAAGGTTTGGGAAAGGATGAAGAAAAAACAAATGCCAAGCGCAGAGATGGAAGCCCTTACTTTATTCTCTCATCTGTATCCAAAACGTCCTACTAGACTGTAGTAGGCGCTGGCTTTCCCCACAGCAGTATTGAAGGCATCTCCAGACTGAATTCCACAACACTTTCTTCCCTAAGAAGCTAAGCCGCACAAGCTATGACCAGTGTAGAAAAAAAAAAATCATTATTTCCTCAATGAATTCCTTTCTGACAGACTCACATGCAGACACAGGGGGAAACAAACATACACTGACACACAGACACACACAGACACAAACGGACACACACACACACACACACACACACACACCCAGACACACACAGATGCGCCAGCCAGCGTCAATGTGGTTTGTTTAGATTTCACATCGATGCCTATCTCGTTAACCTTTGTCGCCATGCATTTGGAGGAATTTCTATCGAATAGTCCTAGCCTTCGTCAAACCAGCCCACTGCAGAAGCGTGCATGTGGTTCAATATTATGGACAACTACTGAACAAGCGATCCAAATGCTTTACCTGTGGTTGATTGAGCCACCCCAGGCGAACTACAGTAAATTATGAAAGTATCTGAGCCCTGCTTTGACACAAAGCAGAAAGGACGTTGCTGGTGGGATTGATGGAACGGCCCGCGGGCTAAATTCCAGTGCGCTCCATTATCGCGAAGAGCCGACATTAGCCCGTATGCCTGATTCTGCCCACCTGACACTAATCAGGACGTCAGGTGCGCTGTGGGAACGGCAGGGGCCCTCGTGGCCTCCGGCCGGGGCGTTTCCGTGGCATTTTCATGGTGTTTGGACATTAGTTATAATGCGGTAGATCAGCTTCCAGTGGATGTGTTGAATGCCACACAGGTCGTGAATCACCCAATGTGTGTTTGTTCAGGTATGCGCGTGTCTCCATGCATGTACAGGTGTGCACTCGTATTTGCCTGTGCGTCTACATTTGCGTGTTCCCGAGACACCCGGGTGCCACATCATCACACTGGCCTGTTTTGATTGCACGGGGGAGAGGGCGTGGCCGAGGGACACTCAACATTCCTCAAGAGGATGTTTTGAGTGGAAACACCACAAACACCGGAATGAACCCAGATCGATGTTTTGACAATACGTGACACACACAAATGCACAAGCATACATACGTTGGCTTTGGCCTGGAATGAACCCTCTCTGCATTGAACCGCACCGACATATCACTCAAAATCCTCAATCTGACTTTTGCATGACCTAACAGCGACTTGTAATCTGCCAGGGTATAAACAACGAAACAAATTAATAAAGTGAAACTCCAATCCTGTTCCTTATCTATTTGTAGCACATTTCCAACGGTTTAAAACAAGCAGACAGAGAATGAGAGATAGAGAACGGGGAGGATTAGCAAGAAAATGAAACTTAAAACAATTGGGATTATATAGTTAAACAAGGGCCTTGGCTGGAAGAGACACTGCTATCAAAGAGAAACAGACAGGATGGGAATAGAGAGACAGTAACACTAGAGAAAGAGGATAGGGAGGGAGGGAGGGAGACTGGAGGGAGACAGAGAGGTAGGATGGGGACAGAGAGACAGGATGTGGGAAAGAGAGACAGGATAGAGAGAGACAGGATCTGGGAGGGGTACTGGATGGATAAACTGATAGAGAAACAAGATAACGAAAGAGACAGGATGGGTAAAGGGACAGACAGACAGGATGGGGAAAGAGACAGACAGGATGGGGAAAGAGACAGACAGACAGGATGGGGAAAGAGACAGACAGACAGGATGAGGAAAGAGAAAGGGAGACGGGATGGGGAAAGAGACAGACAGGATGGGGAAAGAGACAGACAGGATGGGGAAAGAGACAGACAGGATGGGGAAAGAGACAGAGAGATTACATGTAAATAAGCTTGACTGCTGTGCATTTGTGTGTGTACCTGGGTTGGGTCAATTCTAATTTAATTCCAGTCCAAAGGCCATTTGGCTGTCCCTGTAGAGGAACCCTTTGAATTAAACTTTTTGGGTTTCAGTAGTTCCAGTTAGAACCCCTTGTGCTCCATGTAGAACCCCAGGGGTTATTGTGTTGGCCCAGCTGAAGAGCCATTTGGGATTCTCTTTTTATCTAGCAGTGTGGAATTTACCACCACACTAGTGTGTACATGCATGGGTTTGTACACACACGCATGTGATTCTGTGTGTGTGTGTGTGTGTGTGTGAAAAACAAATAGCAAATGAGATGGTGGGAGGAGAGAGATTAAAATGTGGCCCCTGTTGTCTCTCTTTTCAATTAGTGTCCGGGTCTTGGCCCGAGTGGCTGGCAGCACAGTGTTAACTTAATGTGGCGTGTAAAAATCATTATGCTGCACTACAGATGGGCTCAGTCATGCAGTGGGACCCCAATGCTCCTTTCAGAAAGGGTCTTTTAACGGGGCCCTCATAAATTGAGCACCGTAAGGTGCTGCAGACAGCAAATATCTGGTAGCCAGCCACCATCACAGTGAGGGAGAGGAGAGACGACCAGGACAAAAGAGAGGGAGAGGAAGAAAAGAGGGACAGAATCCAGATAGATTTGACAGCGGCCTAAAGGAAAGCCATTCGCAAAAGATTCATAGCAAAGCTACAGAGAGATGAACCTAGAGCCTCCTAAGCCAGCTGCTTTTGGGTCTCCATTCTCTCATACCAGCAGACCCCATAGAACCCCAGGAGAGCAACATAAACCTTCACAAATCATGACAAAACAGAAGGGTAACTGGTTGACTGCCTGGATTAGAATGAACCAAATAAAAACCGAGCACATTTAAATATGACAGTGTCCAAAACAAAGTGTACATAGTGGCAGAAAACTTGACCGCTGTAACTGTAACCCAAAATAAAAATAAACGGATTATGTACAGACTCAGCTGGCATGGCTAGCTATAGAGATAGGATGGAAGAGGCAGTGCTGGCTCTGGAGAGAGGGAAGGCTATGTGCACTGCCCAGAAAATGACATGGAAACAAAGCTGCACATCCTAACCTCCTGGCAAATTTATGACCACATTAGACACAATTATTTTTTTTCATATCATACAGACACACAAAGGAGAAATAATCAAATCTAACATTTAGTAACTCTTAGAACTGCCGGGTAAAATACTGCTATAAGCAAACACAGCAGCGAGATTTATGATCCGTTGCCAAGACAATATGGCAACCAGTGGAACATAAACGACACTGCAAACATGTTCAATATATATCCAATTAGTTATGGTTCATTTGTACTCGTCACTATTTGCACACTGTTACTTTAAATAGCTAATAATGCGGCATTTGAAAAGTTTCCATCTTTTTGAAACTTCCATTGTGTTTACTTAGACCTCAACATTTTTGTTGAGTTTTATCTTGCTTTGTCGATGTAAACAAACGTTTGCCATGCCAATATAGCTCCTTAAATTGAATACATTCGTCAGGGAAAGAGAGAAGACAAAATAGAGAGAAACGAGAGGATAGAAGAAAGTTGTAGGCACATGTAACAAGACAAAAATGGATGAAGAGAAGCCAGTATAAGGAGAGGACTTTAAAAATGGAGAGTTAAACAAAGAGTAAAACAAAAACAGAGACAGTTCCAGGTTAATAGTAGACAATGAACATTCACAATCAAAAAAGGAAAACTGAGAGATTGTTATTTGACAACGAACAAACTTGTAAATATAGCAGAGAAACTAGACTGTGTAGTGGGGTTAACATTTTTGAGAAGAGTGCAAGGGAATTATGGGTGACAGGGTTCAGTGAGGCTCATGCTACCAGATAGGTGTGAAGGCTCTTGGGAAATAGAGTTACATCAAGTTCAGTGAACTTTGGTGTTCAAGTGACAGACAGTGTGTGCAATGTTACCTGTTAACACTTCAGACTCCTATCCATTAACCTTTCCTGAGAAGGACATTAATGCTCAGAAGCAGACCACAAATCAAGCTTGGATACAAATCTAATCAAAGTTTGGCCTTAAAACCCTTATTTTTCAGGAAGATCTGAAGCAAACATTTGCCATAGCAAATCAAATATGTATACACAGGTTTGACTTACCGTACTCTTGCCCAAGAGAAAAAAAATAATATTTAAATATACTTTCAATAAATATATTTATAATGTCTCCAATATATATTATATTTAATAAGAATCCCACATCCGTTAGGCCAGGAATACTTCAAAATGACATAAATAAGGTTAGATGTTGAAACTGTTGAATTCATCATTCATATCATGATTTTTTTTTTTTTTATGTAACCTTGCTGTAAATGGCTTTACGATAGCTGAGACCAGAACACAAGGTCACCCTGATTAAAAAACTATTGATTTTCAGAGTATAGTTTTCCCTCAAAGTGCCACCTGGAGCATACACGTCCAGCCCTGTCCACGTCCCAAGTAGCGCCCTAGGTTTGACCAGTCCTATTGATCTTGGGTCAGAAATAGAGCACGATCTAGAGAACTGGTTGTCGTTATCTGGCTGATCAGCAACCTCAGCTGACAAAATTTCACCATCTGATCCAATCAAGCTGTTATTACTTGGCTCACTGTGGGGACAGGGATATCATAAACAGTGAAAATATAATAAATCAAAAGTTGTTTATAAAAAAAATAAAGTTCTTTGAAGGCAGTCTTGGATGGTCCCTCTCTGATAACCTCCTGACCTCATGACCCTCGGGGTCTGAACATGCTGAATACATGTAAACATGTTTTACGGCCGCATTAAAACTCTAGGGAGGTCGCTGCTAGCATTTCTCCTTCGCTTCACTTCTGAATTTATTGGAGGGGAGATAGACAGGTCGCACTAGAGGCTCCTCTTAAATACTGAGGTCGTAAACGTCTACGACTAAGTGCACAGAGATGACTGGGGGGGGCGGTTATAGGGTTCAGGGAATAATGGACTAAAGGCAGTATCAGGTTGTTCCGCCCTCACAGAACCTTTTGGACAGTGATATAACTCATTATGGACGGGGGGCGGGGGTCACGGCTAACAACTTCCCTTTTTTGGCAAGTCCGAGAGGGGTCTGCATAGGCCCAACCTGCAAGCCGGCCTTGGAGGTTCTGTTTTTTTTTTGGGGAATGAGAGAGCATGTGACTCGGCTATTGTTTTTCTATTGGTAAAAGGAGACAATCCATCTTAACTCTTCCCTGTTTACTGGCTAGGTTTAACAGCAACTAAGAGAAACTCACCACAAGAGTTTTTTTTTTTTTTTTTAACTCTGCTAAGTTAGGTTAGTATGGTCCTTTTACACCCTTTTCTTTGTGTCCATCATCCTGATCTTGACCCGATCTTGACCTAAACTTGTGTGTTTATAGAGACCTATAAGATGTAATCGTTCACACATGTCTAAGACCATGGTTTCAATCAGAATGTGTACAAGTTCAGGGCAATGGCCAAAGGTATGTCCTACTATAGAGAATAGGGCCTGGTCTAAAGTAGTGTACTATAAAGGGAATAGGGCCTGGTCTAAAGTAGTGTACTATAAAGGGAATAGGGCCTTGTCTAAAGTTGTGTACTGTATAGGAAATAGGGCCAGGTCTAAAGTTGTGTACTGTATAGGGAATAGGGCCAGGTCTAAAGTTGTGTACTGTATAGGGAATAGGGCCTGGTCTAAAGTAGTGTACTATAAAGGGAATAGGGCCTGGTCTAAAGTAGTGTACTATAAAGGGAATAGGGCCTTGTCTAAAGTTGTGTACTGTATAGGAAATAGGGCCAGGTCTAAAGTTGTGTACTGTATAGGGAATAGGGCTAGGTCTAAAGTAGTGTACTATAAAGGGAATAGGGCCTTGTCTAAAGTTGTGTACTGTATAGGAAATAGGGCCAGGTCTAAAGTTGTGTACTGTATAGGGAATAGGGCCAGGTCTAAAGTTGTGTACTGTATAGGGAATAGGGCCTGGTCTAAAGTAGTGTACTATAAAGGGAATAGGGCCTGGTCTAAAGTAGTGTACTATAAAGGGAATAGGGCCTGGTCTAAAGTAGTGTACTATAAAGGGAATAGGGCCTTGTCTAAAGTTGTGTACTGTATAGGAAATAGGGCCAGGTCTAAAGTTGTGTACTGTATAGGGAATAGGGCTAGGTCTAAAGTTGTGTACTGTATAGGGAATAGGGCCTGGTCTAAAGTAGTGTTCTATAATCGAGAAGAGGCCCTGGCCCTATTTAGTAACCAAATACATAGGATGTAGCTGAGCAAAGGACATTGAAATGATGTTGAAAGGACGTTGAATAGACGTTGGAAGTATGTATATGACTCCATATTGTCCTCCTCCGAAGCAGTGCACTGAGGTAATGACGGGAAAATAATACCTATGGAACTACAGTACTTACTGTCTGTTTGTACTAGAGTTAGGTACTACAGTACTTACTGTCTGTTTGTACTAGAGTTAGGTACTACAGTACTTACTGTCTGTTTGTACTAGAGTTAGGTACTACAGTACTTACTGTCTGTTTGTACTAGAGTTAGGTACTACAGTACTTACTGTCTGTTTGTACTAGAGTTAGGCACTACAGTACTTACTGTCTGTTTGTACTAGAGTTAGGTACTACAGTACTTACTGTCTGTTTGTACTAGAGTTAGGTACTACAGTACTTACTGTCTGTTTGTACTAGAGTTAGGTACTACAGTACTTACTGTCTGTTTGTACTAGAGTTAGGTACTACAGTACTTACTGTCTGTTTGTACTAGAGTTAGGTACTACAGTACTTACTGTCTGTTTGTATTAGTGTTAGGTACTACAGTAATTACTGTCTGTTTGTACTAGAGTTAGGTACAACAGTACTTACTGTCTGTTTGTACTAGAGTTTGGTACTACAGTACTTACTGTCTGTTTGTACTAGAGTTAGGTACTACAGTACTTACTGTCTGTTTGTATTAGTGTTAGGTACTACAGTAATTACTGTCTGTTTGTACTAGAGTTAGGTACAACAGTACTTACTGTCTGTTTGTACTAGAGTTTGGTACTACAGTACTTACTGTCTGTTTGTACTAGAGTTAGGTACTACAGTACTTACTGTCTGTTTGTACTAGAGTTAGGAACTACAGTACTTACTGTGTGTACTAGAGTTAGGAACTATAGTACTTACTGTCTATTTGTACTAGAGTTAGGTACTACGGTACTTACTATATGTTTGTACTAGAGTTAGGTACTACAGTACTTACTGTCTGTTTGTACTAGTTAGGTACTACAGTACTTACTGTCTGTTTGTACTAGAGTTAGGTACTACAGTACTTACTGTTTGTACTAGAGTTAGGAACTACAGTACTTACTGTCTGTTTGTACTAGAGTTAGGTACTACAGTACTTACTGTCTGTTTGTACTAGAGTTATGTACTACATTACTTACTGTCTGGTTGTGCTAGAGTTAGGTACTACGGTACTTACTATCTGTTTCTACTAGAGTTAGGTAATACAGTACTTACTGTCTGTTTGTACTAGAGTTATGTACTACATTACTTACTGTCTGGTTGTGCTAGAATTAGGAACTACAGTACCTACTGTTTGTTTGCACTAGAGTTAGGTAACCTTCCTTTTACTGTGAATCCCAAACAGACTCCCTGGGCTCTGTGTGGTGAGAGACAGGCTATTCAGGGTAAACGTTAAAAAACTGATTATTAGACTTACTGTCCTGTTTGTTTTGGTACCATTGTGTTACTGGAAAGGAGGCTTCAGCAACCATTTCTATTCACCCTCCAAGTAAAATGAAGTATACAGTATTACCTCAATGTGAGGTTAATGTGTCCGACTACTGGTCACACTGAAGTATAAAAATGACTGTTTAATATAAAAATATTTACATTTTCCATCTGTGCCATCTGAATACAATTAAGTTTCCATTTTTATTATTCAATTGTTCGTGAAATAATAATGTTATGGCTTTATCACAATATATAAAAAAAATATAAAACACTCAAACGAAACTCGGAAAAGACTATGTCACTAACTCAAAATGGTGCAATGCGATCTAACGAACAAACTCAATGACAACAATGAAATGCAAAAAAAGAACAGTGATTGCAAAAGGCGAAACCACTGCAGAGGAGAAAAATATCCCCATTTCCCCAAAACAATTACAAGTCGCAGATGAGCAAAACCACCAAATAGACATATGAGGAACGCTGTGTTTCAACGTGGTGTTGAGATGCAATCTCTCGATAGCTCCAATCCTACAACCAGATTTAGAGAGAGACATGTTCTCTCTGAATCTTTCGGAGCAGTTCGGTGTCAAAGAAGTTTTGGCACTAGCAAGTATACGACTCCAAAGTGTCTGTACTGCCTGGCGTCATAATTAACCTTTGTTTTATATCCTGCCATTCTTTTACTGTTGTGCTCTGACAGAGAGATTGGCTTGGGGAAAAGATTGCTGACATTTTGGTGGTTGTTAAGTTTTATTAAAAGCCTGCAGGCTGCACTGGTTTCTGGCTGTTAACCCAGAGACCAAATGGGATTGGGTAAAAATCTAAAGTCCTCAAATGCAATTAGAAATATACATATACATATATACATATATACACCGATCAGCCATAACATTATGACCACCTGGCACATATTGTGTAGGTCCCCCTTTTGCCGCCAAAACAGCCCTGACCTGTCAAGGCATGGACTCCACTAGACCTCTGAAAGAGAGCTGTGGTATCTGGCACCAAGAAGTTAGCAGCAGATCCTTTAAGTCCTGTAACTTGCGAGGTGAGGCCTCCATGGATCAGACCTGTTTGTCCAGCTCATCCCACAGATGCTCGATTGGATTGAGATCTGGGGAATTTGGAGGCCAAGTCAACACCTTGAACTCCTTGTTGTGTTCCTCAAACCATTCCCAAACCACTTTTTCTTTGTGGCAGCCACATTATCCAGCTGAAAGAGGCCAATGCCATCAGGGAATACCATCGCCATGAAAGTGTGCACATGGTCTGCAACAATGCTTAGGTAGGATGGTATGTCTCAAAGTAACATACACACACACACACACACACACACACACACACACACACACACACATCCATCTCTATGCATATGTGAGGCCTTTTATAGACTTTATCTTTCTTGTGGACTGGACAGTAATACGTAAATACTCGAGACAAAAGTAATTTCCATCCGAATGCCCTCCTTTTTCAATCTTATTATAGCTATGGGAAACACGCTAACAGAAAACAAATAGAAAACCAGCCGTAATAAAGATCAATTTAAGGACTTCTCCCTCTTACGCGGCGCTGAATTTCTGAGTTCTGCATATTCAAACATGCCCACTGCCACAGTCTTCATTTATTTTCGCAAAAAGCAAACGCCAGCTGTACCCCACCGCTTGAGTAATGAAAGTGGACCGCGACACACTTTGAGTGAATAAAACAAAATGAAATTAAACACAGCGAGCTATGCACGCACCCCGGTCCTGCTTGCCTGCTCCTCTCCTCTTTCGTTGTATCTGATCCATCACTGCCTCAGCCGTGTTTCCTTTCCCCTTCTCCTCCTCTATTTCCCTCTGTTTATTTATCTTCCCTCCATTTCCGTGATGAATGGATAGAAACATGGAGGATGAATTAATAACACCGTTAGCAGCGCGGATAATGGCGGAGTGCTAAAACATTATTGATGACTCAATCAAGGACGCGTTACCCCAAGCCCAGCACCGTGTTCTGTAATTAGTTCTCCACTTGTGTAAAATAGCACTTTACCTTAAGCCACATCCAACCAGCCGGTGACAGGTAATACGTAAAATCTTTTTTTTTTTTTTTTTTTTGTTATTTGCGGAACATCGCTTCATTCCACTGACACTTGCGGCCCTGGTTGCAATTCCGATGCCAGTTGTTGTTTGGCTGTTCAATGAGATGTTGTTTAATAAAAGTGGTTCCAATTACATTCTCTTCTACATTATTTTTTTGTTCTCCCTTATTTCTCCCTTCCTTTCATAACTCAAGCTGGCGGCCACGGGCCGGCGGAACAGACGGCTAACTGGCACCGGATCACACAAACGCCGTGCGGTAAATGCCCTCGCCTCACCTCAGAGGGCTCAGAACAAAACCCGAAGGAGTGGGCTCGGGATTAAAAAGTCACATTGCAAACACTGGACAGGAGGTATTACGAGACACGAGCAGGCTGATTGTGCTGGCCAGCATTTCGTGCTCATGTTCAGGGAGAGAAAACAAGAAATCCAGACGTTATATGATGATGAAGAAGCCACCGGGTACAGTTGATAGGATTTCAACACTGAATGATAAACATATGTCATGGCTTCATTTCCCATTAGAAACAGCATAACACAGAATATGCAGTTACTAATGAACTATTTCAATAAAACCCTATTTCCAAAAAAGTTGGGATGCTGCTTAAAATGCAAATAAAAACAGAATGCAATGATGTGCAAATCATTTATCCCTATATTTAATTGAAAATAATACAAAAGACAAAATGGAAAATGTTGAAACTGAGAAATGTTATTGCTTTTGGGAAAATAATTTGCCTATTTTGAATTTGATGCCAGTATCACATTTCTCCCAAAATTTGGGAAAGGGGCATGTTTACCACTGTGTTGCATCACCTCTTCTTTTTACAATACACTGTAAGCATTTGGGAGACCAATTGCTGTAGTTTTGAAAGTGAAATGTATTACCTTTCTTGCTTGATACAGGATTGCAGCTGCTCAACAGTTCAGATTCTCGTTTGTCATATTGCGCCAAATGTTTCCATTGTTAACAGGTCTGGACTGCAGGCGGACTAGTTTAGCACACAGACTCTTTTACCAGAGAGCCATGGTGTTGTAATACGTGCAGAATGTAGTTTGGCATTGTCTTGCTGAAATAAGCAAGGCCTGATAACCTGAAAAAGACATTGTCTGGATGGCAGCATATGTTGCTTCAAAACCTGCATGTATTGTTCAGCATTAATGGATCTCTCTAAAGATTAATGGATCTCTCTAAAGACAGACCCTCAGAGAGAGGTACATTAAGTGATAGAGAGAGAGAGATACGCAGAAAGAGGTACAAAAAGAGAGATGCACAGGGAGAGATACACAGAGACAGGTACATTTAGAGATAAAGAGATACACAGAGAGAGGAACAAAAAGAGAGATACACACAGAGAGGTACTCATAGAGAGATAGACAGAGAGATACAGATCGAGAGATACAGAAAGAGAGTAGCAAAAAGAGAGATACACAGAGAGAGGTACAGATAGAGAGACACAGAGAGATACAGATAGAGAGATACACAGAGAGAGGTACAGACTGAGAGATACCCAGAGAGATACAGATAGAGAGATACCCAGAGAGAAACAGATAGAGAGATGCCCAGAGAGAGATACACAGTGAGAGAAGTATAAATAGGCAAACGTTTGGATCGATACAGTCAGCTTGCTTAGAGCCTTCCCTCCAAAAGACCCACTGCCCTCTAATTGCTTCACCGAACGTGTGTGACTGGAAATGATTTACCCATCCTTCTCGGTGTGTCCACGCTCTCTTTGGTGACAGTCCTTGTTTGGACAGGTGTGTGTGTACTGTATGTATATGTGTGTTTTCCCTCTCTCACAGCCTGCATAATGCCAGGGTTTAACGCTATCAGCCAAGGGAGTGGTTCATAGGTTTGCTCAGTGTCTTTGTATACCTAAACTCTATCAATCCACTCCCTGTTTGCTCTTCTTGGGGATCCCTTACCTTCTGTTTGCCTGGGTTCCTAGGTTGAGAGTTGAACAAAGGTCCACGCCGAACGATAGTTTCTGACACAAAAAAAAGAAAACACGATAAGCATCAGGTCCTCACCGTGGTCATCGGACAAGGGATTGATTCGATTTCCTTCAGCATGTCATTAGGCCATCTCAGTACAGCTATGTGGGCCCAGACAATGAAGCCTTTCTTTCTCTGTCGGTGGACACTTGGAAACCTCTCTGGCCAGAAATCAGACGCCGCTACTTCCCCTGTCCTTCACTGTGGAGATACACACCACTCCCTCCTGTTAGAAACCCCAATCCAGCCAGCGCGCCAGGCGCCACCCACACCACCTTGACCATCTTCAACAACATCCCTGTGCCAACTAAGAAAGCTTCCGGAAGGGCAGAGGTAATCTTTGTGTGCATGTGTGTTTGTTCATTTGTCTGTGTGTGTGTGTGAGAGTCTGTGTGTGTGTGTTTATGCTTCAGAGGTAGATTGTGTGTTTTCTTGTATGCCACATGAGTCAAATTATATCTACAGTACAGTATGTTAGGATGTTGTTGTTGTTGTTGTTGTTGTTGTTGTTGTTGTTAAGATGATAGATTAAGCTGCTGGACCTGAAACGGTTCTGTCCATTTGACAATCTCTTGAAATACCAGGCCTTCACATTATGTCTGGACGGCCTATGATGCAGATGTGGGTTGATGGCCCTAATATATGACAGCATCAGACATAAACACACTCTTATTGTACATTGCCTCCAGACTTCTGGCCTGCATAAGACCCACAAGTGTGTGTGCTTGTGTGTGTGTGTGTGCATGTGCGCCGGATGCATGTGTCTCTGGTCTCTGCCGGGCATGTATCCGATGACACATGGGTGTCTGGTCAGCCCCCCCCCCCAGTCAGAGATGGACTGACTCGTAGATCATGGCAATTCCACAGATACACAGCTCAGTAATTAAGCCCAGGGCTATGCTACTGCAACAGAGTTCAGAATGAGCATGAACGCCACTCCACCGTAAGCCTGATATGTTGCCGATGAAGTCATCCAAAGGGTTTTTGTGGCTCATGCTTTGGAAACCTTGTCTGTGAAACATAGGACCGCTGGTTAGTGCCTGTTGTGGCGGAATCCTTAACACTAGATAGCTCTAGATAGCACACTCACAGTGTTAGCGAGCTAACCAGAGATAGCACTTTCACTGTGTTACAGTAGCATGCTAAGCATTGATAACACGCTCGCGCTATCAAAATACAAATACACTTTATACAGATTTATGTTTAAATTCACCATAGTCTTATTGACAATTTGACACTGAAGAGAGGAACTATGCTCATTATATATATTTTTATTCAGAGGAGTTCCTACCATTATCTTGAAATGACGAAGACATTGTTCTGCAAGTGAAGAGATCTGAGACTAGAGGCTCTTTCCTGCTCTCTGTTTTACTGAGCTGGTTTGTATAGACAAAGTCAGAGTTTTACAGAACTGGCCTACATGTTAAAATAGTACCCAGGTCTCTAAAAATGTAGACTTGTCCTGTTGTTTCACTGTGACCTGTTGGAGGGATGGGCTCTGCCATACATTACAGTATCCCTTTCATATGCATTGTAAGCTACTCAAATGCAAAACAAAAGTAACACCCAGGAACATCGGAAAGAATGAGCTGCTCCCGACTCCCGTTTCCCCCCTGCTCCCGACTCCTTTTTCCTCCTTCTTTTCGACTCCTGTTTCCTCCTTGCTCCCGACTCCTGTTTCCTCCCTGCTTTTGACTCCTGTTTCCTCTCAGCTCCCGACTCCTGTTTCCTCCCTGCTCGTTTACCCTCCATCGGCTAGGGTTTGCTGACCCTGAAGACTCGGGGAAGGTGGGGGGGGGGGGTTATCCACTCCTACCCTCTTTCCAGTTGACCTCCTCTACACCAGGGCCAAGGCTTAGCACACCGATGCCTGGGAGGAACACAGAGGGGGGACGGTGTTGCGAATTTATCGCCCTGAGTGTTAAAATTCCTCCAGGAATGTTAATCCGGGTCTCCTACCCGACACACACTTCCATAATCCACCTATTGCTTGAGAGGGATCTGGTTATGCACTGCCACTACAGCCACTACTGCCCCACACTCTGTCTGTCTGTCTGCCTATGTCTCTGTCTGTCTGCCTGCCTGCCTGCCTGTCTGTCTGTGTCTCTGTTTGCGTAGGACTCTGTCCACATATCTGTCTATTTGTATATGTCTGTGTTTTCTCACTAACTCTTCCATTGTCTTTGTCCGAATCAAGTCAAAGATTATGCCTTTCCATTCCTATAAGCTCTGTTGGAGTTTGACACTGCCCAAATAGTACATTTTGCAGACAAAAAACCCCCATGTATTTTACTCATTGGGCAACAATAGAAACGCGATCCCCTTAACTCATCTCACCGTTAAGGGCCTAACCCCCAGGTGAATGTTTTGCACAACCTGTAGGTTGTAGGTTGCATAGTACTTTGTTCTTGTTTGGTTTTTTTCTTTGACACAGTCCTAATCCTATCACTCCACTGCTTCTCCAATTCTGTCCTCTGCCACTGATTATGCAACCTTGCCAGTGATGTCTTACCCTGTAGCTAGCTAGTTGGCACAACAATGACGATTGCACAACTCATCCCATAATATCTAACAAACTCAACCCACGGCATGCAGCATTTTTATGTCACCTCCTATTTTTGGGTCAGTTTTAATTTCTCACTGGAAAGAAACCGTGCCAGGGTTCATTTGGAAGCCAACCCCAGTGCATTCGCAGAGTTTGGTGCATACCTATGTGCAACTAGTGTGTTCTCAACTCCAGAAACGAACCAGACTACAGGGGGAATACATTCCGGGGTTTGATTTAACCAGACTAAAAAGGCACGTTTTGAAAGCAACATAAAGGAAAGGAATAGTTTTCCTCCCTGTTACCACTCACCCATCATTGAGAACAAGGCAAATTAACTTGTTGACCTTCAGACACGATTGAATCTTTTCTGCTGCCAAACCAGACAAAGGCATCTGAAAGCGGAGTCGGTTCATAGGGCGAGAGAGAGAGAGAAAGATAGAGGAGACAGAGAGAAAGATAGAGGAGAGGAAGCACAAGAAAAAGACAGAGAGGAAGAGAGTGGAGATACAGAGAGAGAGAGTACCCCACCACACACAACATTTATTTATTCAAAACATCCATCTGTTGTGTGGCCTAAACTTGGCTACTGTGTACAGTACACCACGCGTAATTACAAACGCTCACAAGCGCACACAGACACCCACACACGGACAGGAAAACTGTCTGCATCCACAGACCAAACAGGACTAGATCATTTACAAAATTTCCAACAGATTCCAAACTACACAGCATGTGTCTGCAGCAACCCCATTAGGTACAGACTGACAGCACACATATAGACTGACAGTACACATGTAGACTGAAAGTACACATGTAGTTCGGCAGTGCACATGTAGACCGGCAGTACACATGTAGACCGGCAGGTCACATGTAGACCGACAGTTCACGTGTAGACCGACAGTGCACATGTAGACCGGCAGTACACATGTAGACTGGCAGTACACAATTAGACCGGCAGTACACATGTAGACCGGCAGTTCACATGTAGACCGACAGTTCACGTGTAGACCGACAGTACACATGTAGGCTGACAGTATACAAACAGAGTTACAGGACACGTATAGACTGACAGTACACATATAGACTGATATGACATGTATAGACTGACATATATAGACTGACTGACTATGACATGTCACCTGTCACAACATGCTGAGTTGAGAAGGGTAGTCATATGGCCAATTTTCTCCTCACATTTGACCTTTGAGTCCTTTGTAGTTGCAGGGATTCAGGGTTCAGGGACAGGGTGTACAGCCCTTCAGAGTTTCAAATTGACCTTTGAGTCCTTTGTAGTTGCAGGGATTCAGGGTTCAGGGACAGGGTGTACAGCCCTTCAGAGTTTCAAATTGACCTTTGAGTCCTTTGTAGTTGCAGGGATTCAGGGTTCAGGGACAGGGTGTACAGCCCTTCAGAGTTTCAAATTGACCTTTGAGTCCTTTGTAGTTGCAGGGATTCAGGGTTCAGGGACAGGGTGTACAGCCCTTCAGAGTTTCAAATTGACCTTTGAGTCCTTTGTAGTTGTAGGGATTCAGGGTTCAGGGACAGCCTGTACAGCCCTTCAGAGTTTCAAATTGACCTTTGAGTCACACACATGTGTGTTCTTAGATGTCACCTTCTTCTTGCCATCGTAAAAATAAAACATACCTCTTATTGAATTAGTATGACCGTGTTTCCTGCTAAACACACCTTTCTTGAATGTGTACTGCATTTTCACGACTTCTACAAACTCACACCATACTGACCAAACCCCTGACCTCTCAGATAAAACAAAACTTTATAATTTGGTTCTTGGACCTCAGAAATTATGCAATATCCAAAAACAACAACTGAATACCTCTTAATTCTGCCAGAAATGTGTCTTTGGCAACCAAATAATGTGCTTTTGGAATGCATTCAGATTCCTTCACTTTCTCCATATCAGACAATTAGACCTGAATTCTGCCAAAAACAAGGTACCACTCTTCACCTGGCGAATAACATCCATACAGTGAAGCAAGGTGGTGGGAGCATCATGATATGGAGACGAACCAGTCTGTGAATGTCTTTGAGTGCCCCAGCCAAATCCCTGACTTGGCCTGCGTTGCAAAGTATAATATACAGCATAGTAATTATTTCAATGGGCCCTTCTGTTTGTCATAGGTGCTGTAAGTCATCCAAGCCATACAGCTAGTACCTCCACACTCTGCTGGGGTTTGGGGTTAGGGTGCTGATGGATGGGAAGCAGCTGTAGGACAGTAAACAGCGATGACATGTAAACCTTGTCGGCGTTGACGTGCCTTTGTGTTATCGGGCAAATCTGTCACTGGGAATGATTCACTTCCTGCTGCCTGTGACCAAGATGTATCAAAGGCTATCGGTGTGGGAAAAAGGTAACTGTCTCATGCACAACCAAGCATACACACACACACACACACCACACACATCTACTGGTACAAACACAAGCACAGATAGAGACAGTACACCCGCATCGCCCCCAACTGCCTTGGGCAGCCTGGGATGTTTTCTATTCATACTGTACTTTAATGTGGTTGTGGTATCCCTGGGTGTGCTGAGTAATGCAGCACAGCTTTACACGGTCTAGTGCAGTGGAGTGAAGAAAGAAGCAAAAGTTTGTAATCAGTTAAAGCCCCTTAGGTGTCCACACCAGAACGTGTGGGGGCTCACACTCAAAGTGGCAATCCTAAATTGGTGCAATGAGAAAACGGTCACCCTGTCTCAGTTTGTTTCTGTTTTTATTGCTTAGGGATGGTCAGACAGAAATGTAAACACTCCACAATGCAAAGGGTAAAACAAGGTTTTGGCAGTTGAACTAAGCTCATTAAGTATTTATAACTTATATTATTCAAAAATAATGGGGACCATTGTCCATGACTGGATGTAAAAACTGCAGATTTCCCCCTTTGACAATTCCTAGCGTCTGTCCATAATGAAAGTAAATTTAACAACATAATATAATGTACCAAAAGTTTATTCTGACTTAATCAAAGTAGAACATTCTTTCTACCGTGGGGAATTACGAGGATAGTTTTATAGGACAAGATGGGCGGTTACTGTAATACACAGTGCTGATATCCCTGATGAAATATCCTGGAAGCCTGAAGTTATTACCCTGCCGAATTTTATTGTTCACAGTGAAGAGGAGTAATGAAATGAAGAATGGCCTTTAACAACACGCCAAAGCCCCCAAAGAGGTTGAGATTCCTTTCCAGAGGAAATATACTTGAGTAACTCACGCCCACAACACTCCAAAATCCCTCCTTCAGCCCTCGCTGATCCGATGGCCTCCCCTAGCTCCCTGCCAAAAACAGGGTTAGGCACCCTAGAAACCAATTTGTACGAAGCGGACAGCCTCACCTTCATGCTTGGTTTTCTCGTTTTAGGTGGCGTCGGCTTTGCCAAGGAGGTCGGCGCGGTGGTGTCAAGGATGGCGAAAGGCTGTGCCCGGGGCGGTGGACACACAGACTTACGCATCGTCCCACAGTTCCTGTACCCGAGCCGCTCTTTGTCTCACACCTCAACAGGAAAAGCGAGCTCACCGTGTCTCCACCAGGGGCACGGAGGGCGTCCTACTGCGGTCCGCATGCAGGTGAGGAAGAGAAGAGCGGAGAGGGGGAAAGAAAGACAGGTAATGAGAGGGATGGAGAGAAGGTAGGTGGATGGCCAGAGAGGGAGGGAGGGAGTCGGGGAAGGAACGTATCAGGTTTGCCGGTTCCTGCCAAAAGCCCCAAAGGGGCCACATTACTGACATTTTTGGTTGGGAAATCGGCTCTCTTCTTGCCCAGAACCCAGGCTACCAGACGCTTACTTACAAGATTCTTATTTCACTCCAAAACAATCCTTTGTACTCAGGTTTTTGGGTCTCTAGCCTGCTCATTCGCAGTGCCAATTGCAAAGCCCAGAGAACTGGGATAGCTTAGGTTAGCATGTAGTAACCTTATAGCATTGAGAAACTCTGACTCCCTGTCAGTTATGGACAGTCATTGTGTGTCGTGTGTGACATTGTGTGAAAAGAAGTCACCCCTTTACTTGTGATGTCCTTTCACATGGAACAAGGACACATGCTGTTGTGTCGGGCATCTGCCTCACGGTATTTGAAACCACCCTCCTGGGCCACCACAGACGGATGCAGAAGCCAGATGGTGTGTTGCAAGGACAGACCGGCAGTGGGAAAAAAGGATCTATTTCTTGCCATGTCAATTTGCAGAGGGAATCGAGTTAGCGTGAATTAGAATATCCGTTCAGACAAATGGTCATTTGGCTGTCTCAATTTCCAGAGACAGTATTTTTTTTTTTTTTAGCTGTTTTCAGGGTTGCACTTGTACTGAGGCCTCTGTCTTCTTTGATAAAAGAGGTGGAACAAAGTTGTTAAGAAGAATTTTGGTAATACCACTGCTCCTTATTTTATCATATTTCTTTCTCTTCAGTAGAAAAGGCTGGGAGGAAACATTTTGCAGGTGGCAGAAAGTCCACTGAGATTGAGAGACAATCACTTATGCACCATTACCTCATATTTCAGGGTTGTCTTGACAGATTTATGTAGCAAGCAAGCTGGTTCTCTTTGCTGCTTCCTCCATCACTGGCCGTCCTCTCTGCTTCCTCCGTCACTGGCCGTCCTCTCTGCTTCCTCCGTCACTGGCCGTCCTCTCTGCTTCCTCCATCACTGGCCGTCCTCTCTGCTTCCTCCATCACTGGCCGTCCTCTCTGCTTCCTCCATCACTGGCCGTCCTCTCTGCTTCCTCCATCACTGGCCGTCCTCTCTGCTTCCTCCATCACTGGCCGTCCTCTCTGCTTCCTCCATCACTGGCCGTCCTCTCTGCTTCCTCCATCACTGGCCGTCCTCTCTGCTTCCTCCATCACTGGCCGTCCTCTCTGCTTCCTCCATCACTGGCCGTCCTCTCTGCTTCCTCCATCACTGGCCGTCCTCTCTGCTTCCTCCATCACTGGCCGTCCTCTCTGCTTCCTCCGTCACTGGCCGTCCTCTCTGCTTCCTCCGTCACTGGCCGTCCTCTCTGCTTCCTCCATCACTGGCCGTCCTCTCTGCTTCCTCCATCACTGGCCGTCCTCTCTGCTTCCTCCATCACTGGCCGTCCTCTCTGCTTCCTCCGTCATGCAGCAGCATGTGACTCCTTGTGATCTGGATCTTTCCAGAAGCCACGTGTCTACAACAACCTCGGCTTGACCCCGGAACTGCACGACAACCTCGGCTTGACCCCGGAACTGCACGACAACCTCGGCTTGACCCCGGAACTACACGACAACCTCGGCTTGACCCCGGAACTGCACGTCCTCCACCTCAACCCACCACCTCTCTCTCCCTGTGTTTGTCTCTCTCTCTCTCTCTCCACTGCTTTATTTGCCATCTCTCTCTTGATCTTTCTGTTGCTCTGTCTCGTGTTCCACAGTTATTGCGATGTGCCCCTGTGTTCCCTTGTGGGAACAATCTTATTTCTATTAGAACCTCAACCATGAGACAGAGATAGAGACGGAGGAATAGAGAAAGAAAGGAAGGAAGTGAGTGAGCGTGGACAACCAAGGCACGGACAAGCTACAGGAGAAGTCGCTTGGTAATCTGATACAGGAAGTCTTCATTACGACTCTTAATCTCTGAAATTAAGTCACTGTACCCTGCATAGAAATGGGCTTGCAAAAAGAAATGGGCTTGCAAAACAAAAGTGCCCTTTCAGGGAAGATCTTATCAGGAGGTGGAGATGAAGTCAGGAATTAAACGCGAAAAGGGGCCGGTGAAGAGAGGAGTTAGAACACAGGACTGTTCTAAGGACAACCTCTAGCCGACTGCCGCAGTACCTGGTATAGCAGCGACTGACTGATAGTGTACATTAGCTCCGGTAATTGCATTGGGAAATGTGTTTTGATCATTTTGACAACAAATCAGCCGCTAGGCCACGGCCAAAGTGAGCTACGAGCTTCCAGGGATTTTCCAGAGCCTATTTCCTGTTTGAAAGTAAACAAATATTCGTACGAGTTAATGCCTGTAGTGACGGAGGCTCCTGAGTCATGTGAGCGATCCGCACACACACCCACGCACACACACACGCACGCACGCATGCACGCACGTACACGCATCCAGTCTATTTACGGCCACAACAAACCTGTACATCCAGTCCGTTCCTTGCTTTTTGTCATGCCATTTTGTCCACGGTTCAACGCCACTAGAGATGAAGCACCACAGTTGACTGGGGATAGAGGCAGGAAGTGACCTTTTTTCAGTACCTGACTAATCAGATCAAAATGCAGTAGAACACTGTCTCGATCCACATATTTAGCGGCAGACAGATGGGGATGTTCTAACTGTGGGAATCTACCAGCCAGGCATGTGTCGTAAGTCAAAAGGTGATGTATATTTGTGCCTAGCCCCTAACCCAGTCGGTCTAATCAGTAAAAACATCTAACTGGCTAACTATCATCAAGCACAATTATCGGCCGACAGCCTGAGCTTAATGGAGACTCGAATCCAAAATAAGCGATTTATCAACTCTTAGAGTGGACTCCCATTCCTGCGTGTCAAGAGTCAATTTCGCTCTCTCCTTGACTACTGAAAAGTCATTTTGTAATGGAGGACGCATCAAAGCAGAGAGGGGGAAGGGCATATTACGGGCAGAACTGCCACCGTCGGTTTCACTACCTCTACTGTTAATCAAAGGTTGTTTCTCGCAATTCTGCGTTTCTTCATTTCCAGGCTTGCAATTACTCCCAACCTCTATTGGGCCTACAGCGCATGAACAAATGAACCAGGATAGTGTTCACACTGGGGACCAAACACTAACAGGAGTCGGAAAGAACACTGTGTGCTTTTTCAGTAGCCTTGGTTAGCTGTGTCTCAACATTTCTTTCTTCCAAAACTCATCATGAATTCAACAAAAAAGTGTAAAGTTCACCTCTCTGGTTTCATTTAAATTATCCGACTTTCCCAAGGCATTCATAGTATATCTTGTTAGGCTGTGAAGAATATGATGGAGAGTGGGTCTCATCTTACCAGGGGATCGGTCAAGGTTATGCTCAAGAAAACAAAAATAGTTAGAAGAAGTAAAACAATTCAAGCCGGGGGCAAGACCACACAGTCAGATCTTAAGCGTCATGAAATCTTATTGCGAAAACATATTGGCCAATCTTCAGTGTTTGCAGGTGTCACTGATTGGATGCGTTAAAAGTTCCCTTTGGATTCCTATTGACGTTAACCCTTTTGTGTTTTAGCCACACGTGCTTTTGCTTAGGCCAGGTAATGGTGAAGTGCCTGAGGAGGAAGTGCAGACTTCTGTGTGCGTCTGACGACACGGCGATGCAACTTACCAACGTGACCCACTGGGAAAGCTGTGACGGAAAAACATTTTCATCTTCAAAGCGCTGCAAATGCATTGGTAGCGCTTGAAGAATACATGAGGATGGCATTCTGTTGTCGGGATCCACCTGATGGGACGACGACTCACGGGGAGACGCAGAGGTGAGCCAGTGAGCGGCAGTCCATTAATCTATTACAGGGTCAGATAAGCCTTGGAGTTACATTATTGAAGGTCTGTGACTTGGAACATTCGTGATAATGGTGCAGGCAAAGGCAGCTTTCTCATTTTCTATCGCTTCTTTTTATCGTTCTTTCCATTCAGTGTGGCCCACAGGTGTTTTACCCCAAGACAAACAAACAGTGTCTGAATCCACATGTTGAATTGAATCAGCGCACCCCATTACATACCTAATATTGTGTGATTGGCGTTGGAATGGCAGCGGTTCAACCAGAGAATTCCATTCATAATGACAGCTAGGTTTTTCAGTTACAACTTAGCATTGGATGTTAGTGTCCAACAGAATCTATGCCCTGTTCACAGTAATGGATAAACAAGCACCACAACAGCTTAAGCACCAATTGTATTTCACTGAATTGACAAGGGCCCCACAAAACAACGTTTCCCAGTGCTCCTCTTCACCATACAGGACTCGGAAAATAAATGTCCACTGTACAAATTATCATAAACTCTGTCAAACTTAGGCTCTGGAAGTGAATCTGTAAGAATTATTTTTTTTTTGTCCAACTGCCAGGATCACAAACCTAAATTCCAGACAGTGTTGCCGCAGAAAACATATAACTTCCTTGGTCAAGACGTCAATATCCAGGAAACTTCAACAAGGCAATGAAAAACCTGAAAGACGAGGCCAGAAAGACTTCTCTACCGTCAAAAAGAATAAAAAACATGACATCCAATTTAAGATATGCCTTAAAATCCTTCAGTGAGTTCCAGGACCTGTTGTCAGTGCTCTCTTCTGACCTAGAATGAGCTAAGCAAGCGGGTCTAATATATGGACACCGTTCAATAACACAGACTCCACCGACATCCAGGACAGCAACACAATAAAACAATCTACCAAATCATGACAAAAATCGAGTGTCACAGTATTTGGTAGTGACACACTGGATAGAATAAAGCTGGGAAAATGGATCAAGTTGGAATTCTACCTTGCCCTAAAACGGAGAGTACACAGTGGCGGAACGCCTTAGAAAAACTATGACACAGTGAGCAATACTTCGCTATCGAGAGAGGCCACTGGCGGACCTGGCTCTTGAGAGAAGACATGCTGTTGTGTGCACAACCCAAAAAAAAGACACATAAAAGCAGAGAGACAGAGAACAAGAGAGAGAAAAGACAGAGACAAAGACAAAGAATAAGAGAGGCAGAGAGAAAATGAGAGGGTCCAAGGTTGAACTACAGAGACAGAGATAGAAAGTGAGACAGTTATTTAAATAAAAGAAATACCTTTATTGGTCCACCCTTATTACTCATAGATACCAAATGTATATTTCATATTAGGGCTGAATCATGACTGAATTTGCAATACTTTCTTACGTACGTACAACACCCAAGTCGCCAACTTCTGTGATTTACGGCGACAAAAAAACCAACAAATAAGACGATTGGCATGAGTCGTCTGTGCGTCATGAGTTGTTTTGGCGGGTGGTCCATGGAAACTGTGCTACGCCTGTGGTGGTCCCACTGACACAGGGCTCGTTGTTATTCAAAGCAAACAAAAAGTCTGTCTTAGAAGTGGCAGTCACAGACCGTGCAGCATTGGCTGGTTGGAAATATATCATTGGTTTTGCCAAGATCATTTGTATGTCTTCATGTTCCTTGACTATTTACATTGTTTCTCTCAAGTGCTTGAGGATTTTTTTTCATGTTAGTTCAAGTTCAGACTGCACTTTGACGTCAGTAGTACATTGTTACGTTTCTTAAGCACCTCTAACTTTAATACATTATTAGGGCTATGATTTGTAGGCTGTATTTTTAGAAGTGAGATTATCTGCACTGTTGACGCACAAGTGTTTGAAAAGCATCCAGCGTAGATCAGCGGTGCTCTTCTCTACTGCTCTAGTACTCTTCCAAACCGCCCGTCCTCCCTGACTCCTCCAGCCCATGGAGATAATCCTTCTGAACCACCTGAACAGCGACAGCACGCAGAGTCATTTTGCGGACTGTGACAGAAGCCCTGTGGCCGCACTGTCCCAGAAGATGGGATCAATGCCTCCTAGGTGCTCAGCTAGAGCGGCTGAGATGGCAGAGGGTGGTTGTTAGTTTCCCTCTTTAGATAGATGGAGTTAGGGTCAGTATTATTGTCACCCTACAGTTCCAAATTGAGATTTCCAGTCGGCTTCTGCAATCTCTGCTGGATCAGGTGCATGCGATCCACAAGGACGTCACAGATGTAACGTTTGCCTCTGCCGTGCTGACCCCTAACCCCTGACCCTTCCGCTCCGAGCTGATGACGAAGGCCCGCAGAGCGTCCGTGAACTTCACGGTGGATCTACTAAACGTGTTATCCTCTATCAAATTGCATTAGCAATATATGACTGTGATTGTTTATGATTGTTTACTTAATAAGGGATGTAAAACATATTTTAAGCCCTTCACAGGTGAGACCTTATAATTGAGTGTTACCAGAAGATGTAATAAAGAAAGTAGCCAAAAAGAGCCCAAAAAAGGAAAAGGGCACAGCATGATACAGAGAGCCCCCTGACCCCTAACTCCCAGCATGCACCAGAACAGGAGAGGTAAAGAAGAAAGTGAGGCAGAGAGCACTGATAAAGAAAAAGAGAGAGGGACAAAATAACCCAGAGACACCAAGCACACCCACCAAGGTCAACGCGACTTACTTGTGGAGGGCGACTCAGTGTCACGTAGGTTCCATAACAGAGATGACATCACTCCATGGCGACGGCAGGTGCTCCACTGGGAGCGACTAAAGCGTGAATAGGAAAAAGCTCGAAGGGAGCGTGGCAGTGCCTGCGCTTTGATGTACTACACACTTTCAGTTGACATGGTAATAGCTGCGCTTAAGGTGATAATCAAAAGATTCACAAGATAAATATTTATTTACTCTCTTTTTCCCTTTCTCACTCTTTCTTTATTTCTGACCATCCTCTCTTGTCACGTTGGTCCCTTTGACTCTACTTCCACGCTCCTCTCACGGAAAACCCTAATGAATTTCGTGTGACCACATGTGACTTGATCCGAAACCACATGTGAATTTAGTGCCATAACTCATTTCAAAATACAAAGCAAAAAGTGATAACATCAAGCTCAATATGAAATGCGCCAAAAGCTTTTTCCTCTCTATTTTTTTTACACATCATTTCACATGTGCAATGCAATCATGTTTTCTTTTCTGTAGGAGTTGTTTAACCCCTTAATGTACCTTCCCCCTCCCTCTCTCCCACTCCTCCTTCCTTCTTTCTGCATTTCTCCTTCTCCCTAATTCTCTCCATCTTCTTACCTCACTCCCCACTCACACTTTATGCCTCTCATTTCGTCGCCCTCTTTACTGGGTTTCTACATGACTCCCCCCTCCTTCTATCTCTGTCTGACTCCCCTTCATCCATCCAGTTCTTCACTGTTTTCTGTATTTGATGCAGGGGAACAGCAGCTGATGTTGGGTCTCCAGTCTGTGTTGTGGCAGGGCCTAATTGCGGGACTCACAAACACAGAGAGGGCCTTTATCTCCCACAAACCACCCTGCCTCCGCAAGCCCCCCGTGGCACAAACTCACCCCGCTCAGCATCACTGCAACCATCTAAACAGGCCCCAATTAAACCGTTACAGTCAGAAGAGAGGGGGGGGGGGGGGGGGGGGGGAGCAACGGAGAGAGACACAGAGAGAGAGAGACAGAAAGAGCCTGAGGGTGAGAACGAAAAAGCAATAGAGGGTAATAGAGAAAGAGGGGGATGTAGTGGATCTAGAGGGATGATGAAAGAAAGAGCAAAACTGAGAAACGGGGAGTTACGGTCTCCCCAATTCGACCCAACACGTCAAGGAAGAGTCAGTCCCGGACACAGATGGAGTCAGCAGCTCTCTACAGACGGTAGACAGTGATTTACGTCGTCTGTCTCAATGCTCACTAACCCTGGGGGAGAAAGGAAATGGCAGGAGGCTCCGAGAGATAAGAGCCTTTTGTTTTAGGAGGTGTAGAGATTATTACATTCCTGCAGATAGCTTTACACATCATTGTCTAGTCTCCTTAACTTGGAGAGAAAGGAGTATTAGTAACAGCAAATATGTAGACCCACTGTGGGTTCCGCTGAGACCTACATTCAATGGTGTTTGTCTAGTTGAACACATTTCTTTGTTTTGCTTTTTTTTTTTTTTTATTTACTTTTAGCCTATTTGCCTTCCCAATGTCCAATTTGTGATTCTGGCCGGGTTTCATCACAGCAATCCAGAGAGAAATACTTCTCGCGATGCTAGCTCAACCGAGAAGTCTATACCAGAATCCTTATGCGCCAAAGTGGACGCATTCCCCAGCCTTCTACCTCGATTGAGCCCACCGGTGCCCAAACAGCCATAAGAAGTCCCTAAAGCACGACAAGACAAAGCAAACATATTTCATTACTAACCATCCCAGACAGTGCTGGCATATTGCACTGTCTTTAAAAATACTAATTTTCTAAAAAAAACAAATTTTTGCAGATAGTCCCATGCCCTAGAATATTCATATAATAGATTTTTTTGTAATTACTTCAATTTGGTTTTACGCTATTTTAGAGACCATAAACACTGATTGGTTTACTGAAAAAGGGTTAAGCATCAGCAGTGTTGCTAGGTCTCCATATTATATAGTGCATTTGCTATTAGTATACTGTTGCTTTAACATGTGTGTACTAATCATTTAGTACAAAGTATTTGAGAATAAGATGTGGGGGTATTCTATTTCTGTGTCCAGTAAATAAGCTAATATTTCAATTAAATTTGTATTAACATTCGGTGAAGATAGAACTCAAATGGATTGACATTTCCAAACCACAATGCTTTTGGATTAGATTGCACCCTGCTAATATAACAGGTTTGCATTTCGACAATCTGCACTTTAGTCCTCTCAACGTAAAGACATTTTTGAAAGAGTAGTTCACTACCAAACAGTTAATAGAACGATTTAAGGCTCCATATTGCAGAACAAGTCTTCTTATTCTTTGTTTGGCAACTTGTCCCAAGGTCGTGTGAAATCCCTTGTGTCTGAATCATGTGAAAAAATCCTGCATGTGACACTTCAATATGTCTAAAAAAAACGATGCCACGCATCTTTCTGTGTTCAGGTGACATTTTTCTCTTGATTAGTTCACATTTTGAAGGATAATGTGCCATTATTTCTTTGCTCCTAGCACTCCTTCAGATGATTCAAATGCTGCAGTAATTTGAGGTGATTGAATTTGAGCTTTAATGAAATACTTTAATTAGGTCCTGATGTGACACACACAGGTTGTCACCTTAAACCTAACATCAGGACTTGTCTGTGACTTTTTGAAGTCAAGATTATAGATGGTGTTTAATATGAAATGAAAAAAAAAAAAAACAACAACTGTGAAATAAAAAGGGCTTTTCAATTTCAGGATAAAGGAAACTCGTTTTAAAGAACATCTATAAAAATTTCATAGCCCATCATTTGCTTTCTGTGAAAAAAAGCATGTACTTTACTTTTCTCCCCATTTTTAGCACGACTAATAGCTGCTTCATTGAAGAGTAAAATGTACTTGGTTGTGGGTTCGAGGGCAAACGGGTGGTGAGATTGTCTTGCCTATACATTTTAGGATGAATGCATGAAGTCAATCTGGATGTACAATATATAAATGTAAAAAGTAACCAAACAGGCAAGGCAGGAACTTACTAGAATAATGCTGATTTCGAACCCACAAACAACATTTTTCTTTCCTGGCTGTAAGTGCCGATTGAAAGATGAAGCCATTTCGTGTGTCGAGGCAGAATCCACGGCTAGTTGCAATAACATATTCATTATTGCTCCAATAGCTACCTTGAGAAACATGATACATGATAATACCCTTTGTTTTCTTTGTCATGAATATCTACCCAGCCAACACAATGGCAATTGCTGTTGCCCAAACACCAAGAGAGCGACGAGCTACGCTACCTATTTACCCAAACTGGCCAAGCGTTCAGCCATCTGTGCTCTCTCGCATAAAAGATCACACCACATGGTTTGACGGATCACAACCAACAGGCCAAGGACAGGGCCTGCAAAGACTGTTACGGATTCAGCGATGTGGAAAATGACACAAAATGGCTCATTTTGACTCACTGTGGAATCAGAGGTTAGACTGTCCCAGCTTAGCGATTAAAATATCGAATCTAAAAAGTAAAATGTGAGAATATCACTGGAACTCGTATTTATGTTCTAAAATCACAGAGGATATTGACTTGTGTTTGAGGAAATTAAATTGTGTACCGGCTTATTGGCATGCTGATAAATGTTTATTGAGAGACAAACATATTTATCTACTATTTGAATCTATTCACTATAAAACCTTTGCATTTACAGCTAATATCTATATACCACAACACCATGGCCAGGAAAATATTTTCCTTTTTGTCTCAGTCCCTAAATTCTGTAAGGACAGGAAGAGAAAAGAGAATCGGTGAAGGGAAAGGAAGGAGGAAGGAAGGGGTGAATGATGGACTGTCCAGGGAGATGGATGGGGTGTGTGTGGCTGCGACAGCAGAGAGGTGAGCCTCAATATAAGGGCCCGCATGGTGGTGGGGGGGGGGGGGGGGGGCTTCTCCATACTGGGACTGAGATAAGACAAGGTGGGGTTGTTTTGCAATGTTTACCGTGTGTGTGGTGTGGTATGTGTGTGTGAGTGTGTGTGCGCGCGCGCGTGTGTGTGTGCATGTGAGTGTGTGGATCAACGTGGCCTGGGTGTCGTCTCTGACGAGGGGAGATGGATCACCTGTGAGGGGTGACACACTTAGACAAGCCAATGATTGGAAGAGGAGTCCCGACCTCCGACCTCCCCGCCTTCACCCACCCCACGTTCGTGACGCAGCGTCAGGACAGATGGGATGGCACGTGTCACACGAGGAATGCAAAATAAACACGCTTTTGTGTGTTTTCTCACGCAGCACGCAGGTGCACAAGCTATCTAAGCAGAAAGAAATCCACCGTCTCCACGGTAACACTTATAGAAATAGACCAGCTAATGGACAGAATAGTTTATTGCCAGTTCCATCATTCCGGACATCTGTATAGCTTCTCTTTAGAGGGGATTTCCTCCCTCCCTTTCTTCACCCCATTCCCATAGCCTCCCCCAGGGGATAAGCAGGTAAAACTGCCCTGATAATGTCTCCTCCCAATGTGTTATCTCCCCTTCAGGCCTGGACGGATGATAATGGATTCAGTCAGCTGGGCTATCCTCCTTAGTTATCATCATTAATTACCACCAGTCTTGAGGCATTTATTCATTTATCTTTTTGAATTGAGGAGGTGGAACATGCAGCGTTAAAAGGGTCTCGTGGAATTGACATCAGGGTAGATCTCAAATGTAGGTTTGGCAGTGCCCAGCGAAACATGTTCTTCAATCCTTTCATTTCAGCTGGAATGACCTCACAGATCAGGCATATATTTACAGTGTCTTCTGAAGACTGGGATTACGTGTGACTAAACACTTCGGATTGGGACATTTCCAGACATCTGCTCTCATCTTTAGAATGCCCCTATGCAGTTGTCCTTCAGTTGTGTGTAAATATAATCTGATTTGAGAAAGAGATACGTAATTGGCGAGAGAGCAGACAGCACAGCACTCCCTCTAAGGACCCAGGAAAGACAGAGACAGGAAAAAATGGCAGATGGCAAAGACTCTGCTTCCTTTTAGTCAAAGAAAAATGAAGTATGAAAACTTTTGGGTCTGTGGAAGCTTAGTACGCCAGTTGGGTTTGTCACGTTCTCGCTCTCGGAGTAGCAACACAGGGCAAGCCAGAACATGCCACATGCATGATGCACAAACAGACACATAAACAAATACAAGTACAGACACATTGGTACTGTATATACAGGGAAACAAACAACACACACACAAAAGCATATGCGTGAAGAAACACACACATATTCACACACAAGTCAATTTCTTCAGTGAAGAATTTACTGGCAATGGTCGCCCCAGTCAGGAGGAGGTGCTGAAACAAAGGAAGCAGAGATGACAGCTCCTGATAGTATCTCCGTTACCGAGACATGGCAAACAAATGACTCATCTCATAGCTGATCACACACTCAGCAACACATTAAACAAAAATGCACACACACACACACACACCTTTATCCTTCTATCCCTGTGGGGACCTGAGACCTAACCCTGACACACACACAAACACACACACACACGCACAATCACACACCTACACCCAATCTCACACACACACACACAAACACACACACCCACACACAATCACACACACACAATCACACACAAACACACACCCACACACAATCACACAATCTCACAAACACACACGCAATCACACACACACACATCCACACACAATCACACACACAATCACACACACACACACATCCACACACAAACACACACACACACACACACATCCACACACAATCACACACACATTCACACACACAATCACACACCCACACACAATCACACACACAATCACACACACACAAACAAAACATGATAAAATACCAGCAGAGATGACAAAACGACCAAGTGGTACCTTTTAACATTCAGTGAATACGCTTACTGCTTCAGGAGATATAATGTAGTTTACCTTAAGACTGCCACGGGAAAACATCGGCTTCAGAAATATGATGTGTCGTGCTGTTGTTGGTCAGGAAAGTTGTCCGAAACAGAATTCCCAAACGCATAATAAAAAGTAATAGTTCTTTGAAATGTTACCATAGGCGCGCCCATACAACATAGAATTCAATGAATGGAGGCGGTTGGAAAATGTGATTTGGGACAATGGGCTTGATATTCAGACACTGCTGCAGACATGAATAGGGCTATGAATACCAATGAGAATGAAATGCAATGTCTGAAAAACCAACACTGTCATTAAAGTCTACAGTACTCTCTAAAGAAATGGGTTGGACAATGACTGCCCGGTCCAGAAACTCTATTTACTTTGGCGGTTAAATGAGATGAGCAATTAATACCAGTACAGGAAGGACATAAGTGACTCAGGTAGGGCTTGCTTTGTATCTGTCAGAGGCGATGATCCGGCCTTTGAACAGCATTCAATAGCAACATCATTGTTTGAAATTAAATGTCGGTGGGTCAGAGACAAAGAATGCTTGGGAGTGCATGCGTACAATGGCACTGGGAGATAGGAGATGTAGGCTGCTCAAAGAGAAGCCTGCTGAGACAAACCCTTCAATAGGAGGACAAAGGTTCACCTATAATAGACATGTACATTACTGACATGTGCTGTACATCACAGTGGATTGTTTAAAGGACGAAGAACAGTTTTTTGAACAGTATTGTCAGGCAATACTCCTCGGTCAACAGGCGGACTTGTAAGCTTCAATAAATGCTCTAACTTCACGGACGCTATATTAGTAACATATTGTTTCCAAAACCGGGCAGTCTCTTTTTCAGGCAGGGAGAAGGACACAGTTACTGTGCATCATGCCTCCCTAGTCCCAATAGAACATAATTCTGTCAGAATTGAGTCAGAATGTTAATGACAGGGGAGGGGGAGAAGACATGTGTCTATAAAACCACCCTAACCATGGCTTCCTTGAAAGCAGCTATGTGAGGAAAGATTATACAGTACAAGACCTTTCCACCAACCGGTAACCATATGATTCAAAGTAGTCAGGATTTTCCTCCCTTAGGCAGAGGTGCGTATATCAATCTTCAGCTGACACCCCAGTCATTCTTTACCTCCCACCAGCACAAAATACCATTCGGGCCTCCTGCATAGACTTACACATCATCATTTCGCTATTTGGAAGAGGAAATATCGTAGCATATCCTCCTCCTTTGTTTATTTCAAGTTTATCCACTTTCTTCTTTTTCTTTGCGAATGTTTACTCTGAGGCTCTACTGTCATAAGACAACTTTTTCTCATGTTTTAGGCCTTGGGGAATTGTGCCAGTTTCATACTGCCATTATTTTATCAACACAGAGCTCTTTGCACCCAACACCACCAACGGACACCAACCGACACCGAAATATTACACCTCATGTCTGCCGAGGAGACTCAGGCCTATGGGATCATGTTTGGAGAAAGTCTCAGATGGCCACATTCATAGGCCTGAAAAGGGATCAAATGTTGCTTGGATAGGCTGTACAGTAGACAGTGAGTGTCAAAACTTCAAGAAGATATCCACGTTCACATTACAGTCAATATACAGTTTAGATACGTATTTAATGTCTAAAGCAAAACAGTGTCCTATAGTCAGGCAGAGTTAATTGATAAAGGGCATTGCAGATATAGGCCCACTCACTATGGCACTTGAAGGCAGTTTCAGCTATATTTTTTATACTATTATTTCTCCAGGTAAGTATGCTGAGAACACATTCTTATCTACACAAACAACCTTGGAGAAATTATGGTTAATGGTCATACTAAGTCGATGTGCGGATTAGAACGAGCAAACCATTGTTTATTGGCCCAACAATCTTGAATACTAGGCCATCGTGCCGCGCCAATATGACATTGACGAACAAACTAAGCCGCAAAGACAGCCAATCCCTGCAATGAATAACAGCATGGAAGGAGAACATAAAACCTCTCTGCTGTTTTATGTCTCTTGTCTGACATGTTGTAACAACGTGAGGCCTATCTTAACACAAGCACAGAGGCTATGTGCAACACTGTGAGGGCCAGGTCTAGGATCCCACTTGAATCAGCAACATACCAACGGCTGCCCACTGAAAACCAGTATAGGCCATCTTGGAACAGGAGTGTGTGGGGGTTGTCCAGCCGTTATAGTATTTCACTGGATTCTGTTGGCTACAGTTAACCTCCTCACATAACGTTTATGGTCAGAACTTGGCACTTGGGCTCACACAGTGCAAATCATCAGTGAAATGTCTGTTCATGAGCCTGCCGTGGTTTCACAAGCTAGCGGTCATGACCGAATGCATGGACATGCCTGTTTAACTTATTAGCCCGCCACAAGATTCAAGGGATATGATTTTCATCAGGTTTGGGAAATTATTTAAGGGGTTTAATGGAGAAAGGAAGGAACTAGACTGATGTAGCAATGTTTTGAACAATTATGTTTGCTAAATATAACTTTTGGTTGAGCTAGCACCCATTTTTAAAGTTATTGAGACTTTAAGGGGAAGAATTGAATTAACGGTTTTGAAAGATAAGATATAATGTAGATCTAAAGCCTTTCCAAACATGAGGCACTCTTTCAGTATTTGTATTTGCATCATTTTAAGTCCTCATTAATTGTGTATTTATTTGTATATATTTACATTGGGTTATGCAAGTAGATTTGCACAACTGGTATGTACAACATTTGTCTATCATTCATTCCAAAATGTTGGGTTTCATAGCTAGACGGATATTTTCAGACAGACATTTTTAGGCCTTACCATAGGTGCACAGCGTGGTTCAGCAGAAATGAACACCGTATGTTGTATGTGTTAAAAATAAGACAACTCAGAAGATATGTGGTACTCTCTCTTCATCTTCCACTCAAGTAAACCTGAGACCAACCACATATTTTGAGCTTTCATGTTTTTAATTGGCTCCTCCATGGAAGAGAAGACAAGAGGGTGTTTGCTGGGGAGATTGATGGGAAAATTGGATGGAATCTGCTGAGTGGACAATCTCACGGAGAGTCAGCTCTCCTGGGCAGAAGGGAATCATCGGAATGAGAAAGTCTGGACAATGTTCTAAATCGTTTCAGGTTTGGGAGACAGCAATTTGTAGTTTTAGTTCCCTTGTGGTAGTCTTGCGGTAGTCTCACAAGATTAATTTCTGTTCCCTTTATCTAGATTTTACCACCACATTGTACCACATTTCAGAGGCATCAAACTCCAAACACAGCATTCATCAAGACAAATGTCTGATTGACATTTTTTTTAAAGTATTGAACTCTTCTGATGCCAGGTTAGGGGAGGCGAATATTCCATCGTTTTACATTCTCTGCTTTTCCTCTGTTGCTGTGAAGCAACTCTTGACTGATTCTCCCTGAACTTTGTAACATAGAACATTCTGTAGGCTTGGGCTCAATTGCAAGCATCCATTTGTCTATTTTCATTCATTAAACCATTACATTTGGGAAGCGAGTCAAAGTTCAGCATGTCCTGATCATAGTTAAATTACGACTTGATATAAATGGAATTTGGATGGAACCCATAATTTGAGGGGCGAAAAGCGGTATTGAAACTGTAACGTAAGCTTATGGTTATATTTGCAGACTCTAAACAGTTTGTTTATAACTCACTTAGAAAGTTCATCAAATGCATCACCTTACAGTTTTTCTCGTAGCATACAAGCATTGGTCAATACTGAAACCACAATAGCAAAACTCTTCACACATTATGCATTACCAACATGCATCATTGCACCAAAACACTTCATACATGTCTTAAAACAAGCTTGTTCAACCGCAACAATCCTTACTCAGAAACACACTGTCACTCATAACACACTGACCTAAAAAACAGTAACAACAGGGAGTATTACATGAATGACAAACTTTTATCCTGTAAGTTTTTCTAAAAAGAAATTCAAATAATCAGTATTTGATCATAGAATAAGAAAAACACCTCACTGTAATGACTGCACTAAAGTATATGGAACAAGAATTAATCACAAATGCAGCAATTTGAAGGAATATCCTTAATTTTTCTTTGAACATGGTAAATTTTACTTTAAAAAAATAATAAGTTCAAACAAAAAACAAATTTACCCAAATTCCAAGGCTGCAACAAAAACAAACAAATATCAACAAGTATAGTATAATCACTAGCCTCTGTGTATTGCAGGGGCCAATGAGTGGTTTGTGTAACAGGAAACCATCATTGGACAGTGCTGCACACATTGTGATGTTAGCTCCTCCCTGCCCTGGGTCATCCACGGTGGCTCTTTAACCAATCACATTTCTTCCTCTGATTTTTGCCAGGTTTCAACCAGCTTCATCCACAAAGATGAATTTATGTGCAGTTCGACTGGCTTCCATCTCCATTACTCTCTAGAAAAACAGTAAATCCATGGTTTTACAGTACTTTACATTATGCATAGATGTGTATATACCCTGTTTAGTTATTGGACAGACATCTTACCTGGATATATTGATACCAGAGTTCTTTCACACATTCGCCGTTTCTCTCAAAAGGTACAATGTACCACACTTGGGTTGGTTTTCAGTTGAAACTGCAAACAACTGTGTTTGGATTGACTAAATATTCCAACATTATTCAAATTTTCTAACAAATATCAAAAAATTTCACTATATTTCAATCTGGTTGCTGCAGACATGCACAAAGGTTGCCATCATTCTGTTTTGAATGTGTTTTCAACAGTTTTGAGAACAGTGCGTAAGCATTTGAGAAAACAAGTGCTGTGAATATATTGTTTTGGGGGTGGTGGAGTATGAATGAGAAAAGTGGATTTTGGGGAATGTGTTCATTGAATGCATTTTGTGTGAAATGATTCACAGTTTGGTTCACAAACAATTCCGTTTGGTTGACTGTGTGAAGAGTTTTGTTACTGTAACTTCTGTATTGTTTGATGCTTGTAAGCAATTGAGAAAAACTGTAATATTCATAGTCACAAGTGTGTGATAAACAACTTGGAAAAACCATTTCCTACTTGTGGAAACAACCTGAAACAGGTTTAACATCATGTAGATCTGAAAAGGAGATAACATGCCCCCACTTTTCCTCTCACAACCACGTATTTGTGTTGTGGTCTGTATCTGTCACTATATTCCCTGAGCCTACATGCAGGGTTTCTCTCTCCCTTACAGTTACCACAAAATGCTTTAACTTGTTTTTTTCTTAAAGAAATATGAATCACCTTTGGGAAAAAGCAGACTTGTTGTTCCCTAAAATGTTAGCCCAAGACCAAGATGATCCCAAATGATCCCACGAGGTCGGTCTGAGGCAGCTTCTCTCTGAGCCGTCAGACGCAGTCCTTGTGTGGATCTGCCCTTGCGTCCGCTGTTTCCCTCAGCCCTGAGAGTCCAGGGACGTGCTGTTGTTTGCCAGGCCTGTCGGTGGCACTTGGACTTGGTATTTGTTTAAGCCCCACCTCGAATCAATGTGATTTATGGCGCTGTCATTGATGTTTAAAGAGTCCCTCCACTTCCCCTCTGTCCCTCAATCTCAACCCACCCCCCCCCGCGTCCCCAATACACCATCTCCCCCAGAACATACCCTTCTTCTCCCTCTATGCACACCCTCCTTCTCCCCCCCTGCTAAATACCATCCCTACCTTTCCCCCATCACCCACAATCCCATTCTCCCCTGCAACACACACACACACACACACACACACACAATTTCTCACCCCACACGCCCTCCCCCACACACCGGTCTCCTTAAATATCACCCCGCCCCCCCCGTTCTGCCTTCCTTGGACTGCTCCTGCTCTCAGGTGTCCGTCTCTTTGCCTATTTTCCAGGCGTTGCCCACCAACCTTCCCGTCCTGTATCCCATTAAAGCAGACAAGCGGTGTCATGTTCTCCCTTGACTCTGTGGGATGAGGTGAAAAGCCTGGTAGGATATACACTGCATAGAAAACCCTGCCTCATGTTCCCTAAGGCTCTTCAGTTAATCTGACAGGTGGTCCCATCCGTTTTTGTCATGTTAAACGCTGATGCTAATATTGCCTTACTGCCAGTCACGGTGATAGCTGGCGAGTGCTATTAGCCTAGCGACACATACTGTAGGTTTTGACAACTTACCGTTATTGGAAGGTCCCTGCATTGACTAAGGGCTTATTCACATTACGAGTGGGGGAATAAAATGCCAGGTGGACAACCGTTTCCGTAGCGCCTGAATTTACACCGGCATGTTTGGGACGTACCAAGCCGGACTGAGCCGTCAGTGGAGGGGAAATCGAGCGATGTGCATTGGGTACGGCACAGAACACTGTTCCCCTTAAACACAATGGTCTTCACCCAGTTTCGACACAACCCTCCCCATACTTGCAAACCTCGTTCAAAAATGTGTAGTGCACGATACTTCAGAAGGCGTAATCTCAAGCTTTCAATACCTGCATGTTTGAACAACCATATTCTCTAGCGTCTCTGAGGTCTTTCTCAAAAAATTTAGTGGACTGAAATAAGCCCTAATATTTTAATCGCTTGTTACCGTAAAATAATGCCTTAGGGGGGGGGGGTGGGGGGGAGTCCCTTTGACACTACCTTTGCATTCTCTGTCATGATTTTTTATCTTAAGCATCAAACATGTGGGTTGTAATTACCTGATAATTAGTTCTAACCTCTGAGGTTGTGGAACTGTAAATGTGGCAGAAGTTCAGCAAAGTCAACTGTTGCATCTTGTAATATTTGTGTACTCCCCAGGGGATTTGGAGACAACTCAACCCCACATCTTAACTTAAGTAGTATAATTAGTTTGACATTTCAATGACCTGATTTAAAGGCCTGGGGTGTTAACACCATTTGACCCTTTTCATTGGGAAGTTTTCATGTGTTTAACCTAAAGTTTTTTAACAATGTCTCAAGGCTACAGGAGAGGATGTCAGAGCACTGCTGAACACTGATACCTGCTGTAAACCTTAGATGGCCTACAACTCTAAAGTCTAGATGGCTCGGTTATAAAATGCAGTAACATGGATGAATTAGGTTTTTGATTTATTGTGATTTATAAGTGAAAAAGTGGCAGAAACCTGTTAAATAAACAGCTGAGATGTCGATTGGCAGAGAGATACTTTCACAATTATTATGGGTTCAGTAGTGAAACAGCTGAAAACCCTCAAGTATTTGTTCTTTTTTATTATTATCAAAGACATTTGGCCACTTTTGATACAAATGTGGAAATTCCGGTCAGACAGTCTGGCCCAAATTGACCCAAACTTTTGTGATGGTAAAGGCCTTTGGCGTGCACATTATGATATTATGCAATGCCAATACGCTTTAAGGTGGCGTTGTAACACGCCTCTATGGTGTCCAACTCTGCAAGCTCACAATGCCCAACCCATTTGACCTAAAGTCTTGTAAATTAGTACATAGCGGTATACGTGAACAGAGCTAAGTGACTGTCAGCTTTCAAAATGAGTTTGAAATATATTCAGCAAGCTTGGACCACTAGATATTTGCTGAAGGGGTCCGGTATGCTGGGTTCCCTAAAAATATGCACATTCTCTGCAATTTTCTTTCCATAGTGGGCCCTTGGCTACAATGTCTGGACACAGGTTCTAACAAACTTAAGGTAATGGAGCCCAGTGAAATCTCATGCAAAGGGGTCCATGATGAGGACGTAATGCTGCATTTAGTCACATCATGGCGTACACTGTATCGGAGTAAGAAGTTCTCCTACCAAAATGTTCCCAAAATAATTTGTAAAACCCCAGTGTGTGCTAGGGAAAATAAGTAATTTTCGCCTTGAGGTTATTTCTACCACTGCTAACAGAAGCAAATCAGTGGATGTGGCCTAAACTGGGCAAGTGAGCATGTTTGAAATACAATTCAGGCATGGTTTTATGCAATTTTAGACCACTTTCAGGGTGAGGATCCACGAGACTTCAGGTTAGAAAAAAAAGGAACTTTAACCTTTAATCCCCTTGCAGATCAAAATCTGAAGAGGTTGTGAAATTATTACAAACCGACATGCCTCATTTCTCAGACTCCACTATCATGTTGTTATCTTGCATAACGTTCAGTACTAGCACCGTTAAAGTCAAACCACCATCTGGTCAGAGAAGTTTCTAATGATCAAACTTGTGGCTTACCCAGAAAACGCTCCAACAGCATTCTTAATTAGTAAGTACACTGGTTACGATGGATGACAAAATTCTCAACAGATACTGTCTCTACCTCTCACGCAACAATGGGAAGCTAATTATTTCAATATTGCGTCTGATGTCTTGAAGAGAACTGCTACACTCACAGTGTGGAATATCTTTTGATCTCAAAGCTATCCTCTCCTCGGCTCAACATAGTCTTGCCTAATTATTATTTGTTTCAGTCATCTTATGCCACAACCATGACAAAACAACACTTCAGTGACTGGACAAACGGGTTGCCACACCTTAGACAAAACAACAATAAAATATTTGGGGTGAGGCATCTTATTGGAATCAGTTCAAAGCTGTTAACTCTTTCTGGGTGGGATTTGATGCAGAGGGGAAAATATATGTAGGCAAAGCAGTATAATTGCATTTATTCTGTTCGATAATATTTGTAATTAAGTCAGACTTATGCTTTCTCACCAATACATGTGTAGACACTTTTTTACATGTTATTGCTTACATGTATTTTGAGAAACAGTTTAGAAGAAATCAACAATTGGATGACTGAAATGGGATTTGGGTAATACATTTTATTTTTACCATAACATTTATTTATGTTTTACCTTGAATCTTTGACCAACAGCGATCACAACCATCAACAAAAGGCTGTTCAAACATTCCTGCACACTAGTAATATTGTCACAGAGGTGGACATGCTAGATAGGATCTTCTAGAAAAGAAATCCCAGTTATTTAAGCTATTGAGTATTTGCACTTTGCGCTACTACAATTCCTAACCCTAACCCCTAACCCCTAACCCCTAACCCCTGACCTTAACCATAGTTGGGCTGAAAACAATAAGTAGCAGAGACATTGGAGTAACAGCTCTCATCTGGCGCTCAAGGGAAACAACACAGAGGTTGTTTGAGCGAATTGCATACATTTTGGTTCGACAATGTTCTGACAATTATCAGACAATGTTCTGAGTGGTGCTATACTGTGGTGGTTATTTGGTGGACCACACGAGCGTTCAGCATTGGGTTACAGGGCATTTCAAACACTAACAACAGCTTGGGCCATCACAGACTGTGGACCACCGAAGATGAAGGAAACTGTCCTGTTGTGCAGACATGAGTAGGGACACAAAAGAAAAAAAAACAGGAAACTCATGAGCAAGTTAGAGACATTACAGCATTTTCTGTTTACACTAAATTGCTCCTGTGGCTACTGGCACTTGTGACGAGCTGTCAGAGCTGTTGGTAGACTTCAGCTTTAGCACTTTTGTTTGTCTTAAACACTTTCATTTTCCTTCAGCAGACAACTAAATATTCATGTTCAACCATGTCGGATAAAACACCCCCCTGTCTATGCTTGATAGGAGAATTGGCTATAACCATCCAGGATGGAGGGTTGCAAAGTTTGAAGCGCCAATACGAATGCATAATCATAGAGGCCATTAATGGAGCGCCTCCAATATCACATCAGCCAGAAGCAGTCATATTGTGAAAAGTCACCACCTGTAGGGTTACAACATTGCCTTTTTAAACATTCTGAATCAGCTGCAGGTGTGAGGAGTATCATCACTGCTCTGTCCGTCGGAAGCACTGGTGTTGTTTTCCTTCTCAAAGTTTCTCCACTTATGAAATTAATGTAATTTTAATTATCTTGCATTTTTAACTCTCAGGCTCTCTTTTACTGAACAGAATTATAGTGGCATTGGTTTGACTGCAGGATATTGCAGGGGAAAAAATGAATTAGGGCCAGCTATGTGTGTCTTGTACTGTGAAGAGAGAGTATATTTTCTTATTAGTGTTCAGCAATTCTTTCTTTTGTCATAAGTCTCTAAAGTAAACTTTTAAATATTTAATTTACCTAATTCCTAAGTTCATAAAACGTTACTATTTATTTTTTAGAAACCATGGAAATGTACTAAGAATGACTACAGCTGTACTCTCCAGAAGGAATGTATTCTGCGCCTAAACAGTGTCAAATGGTCCTATGCATCATTCAGCCGTGAATCAATGCAAAGCCTTCTGTGCATTCATTTTTCTCCAATTCTCATTCGGGCCAAATTTCTCCTAACGAGAAAAAAATCTGTATTCACTGCAAAATGTTGAGAGAAACAGGACAAAGCTATTACTCCACAATCTTACATTCAATCAATTCCACTAAGTACTGTGTTCCTATCTCCAACAGAAGGAGATGCTCAATTACATGAATGATACTGACCAGGAAGAGAATCACATTGTGAAGTCACACATGAAGACGAATCTTTTCAGTTTCAGTTGAACTTTTCGCAAGATGTAATCTCCCGAAATCCTATTTAGTCCATTGACCCCATGGCTCCAAAATATTGACAATGATTTACATTTACCCACATTCATAATTCATGTATTTCTTATCTATATGCCTAAAATAAATCAGACATAACAGCTATAGTGCTTACACTTTCAAACGCAGTGGGCTCCTCCCAACAGGGAAACGCAACAAATGAGAAAATAAATAATAAATGTACTGACTCAAGACAATGTACAAAAATGCACTTCAACGATTAATCCTGCAGGCCTCACATTATCAGTTTAAATTCTTAACAACCCCAGTTAACAGCACATCTGTGTTTCACAATACATTTCCCGTAATCGGAAGCAGAGAACTGCTTAAGTGAAAGTGGCCAAACTCATTGAATAAATAATTGAGTTGCCAATTGGACACAATCAGAGTTTTTAAAGGGATACATCGAGATTTTAGCAAAGAGGCTTTTTATCTGCTTCCCCAGAGCAAGATGTAGCAAAACATATATACATGATATGTGTCTGCATCTAGTATGAAGAATTTCAGAGGTAGCTTCATGAGCCAGTGCTTAATAGCACAAACGCAACGCTCCTTATTATTCTAGTCATTACCATCCACGTCCAGTACGTGCTGGCGCTAACTAGCATTTGTGCTAGTGCTAGTTATCCTCTTCCGTACAAAGGAACACGAAAACGGTATCCATGAGAAAATGTGACTGGCAAAGTAGATGAAGGGCCTCATTGCCAAAATCCTAAACTGTCACTTTAACTGCACGCACTCATCCAGAGGAGGACCGTTGGGGAGCGTTTGTTTGCTTAATTAAATAACGAGAGCCATCTCAAGTGTGACAGCCGAGGAAACAGACGGCCGGGGCTTCCCATCCAATCCCAGTGAGACGGCAGATCTGTGAGCGTGGCACTAATGATTTCATTAACACGACTAACAGGGCCTGGCTACACCTGCTTGTGGAGTCCTCGGTGGATACCACGGTAACCTTGAGTCCAACGTTCAAGTCATCAAGCCCATTGGCCTTCCGTGGCATAATTGAGAGTGCTGGGCGTTTGGGGAAGAGCCGAGTCGAGAACTTTAAAGCAGCAGGAAACTTCTCGGGGGTGTTTCTTAAATTTTTATCTGGCTGCTGCCTTCAGGGAAGCATATATGTTTAGATTTAATGTATTCTATAATCACCTCTGAGTCATATGCATAGTGGCCTCAACTCCTTTTTAATTTGCATTAAACTTAGGTCAAATCACTGTCAAAGCATTCGACAGCTCATGCTTTGACGACATCTGTGCTGAAACGGCACCTGGGTCCAGGCATCACTGTACACACTCGGAACTCACACACGCTCGGAACTCCAAACCAAAACCAGGCGGGTTCACACACTCTCCATTATTCAGCTCTCTCTGCGCCTGATTGTGGCCCTTTCCTCGCCTTGTCTGCATGCCTTAATGGCCTGTAACATGTCAAGGCGACCCCTGTCCATGTCCTCACTCACTCCTCCTGACACGAAGCCTCGCTGTCCGACTCCTTGCCTTCTGCTCCTCCTGATCGATTGGGCGGGAGTACTTTCTGACACACTCCCAGGTGGAAATCATTAGGTCCAGCCTAGAACCACAACCCCGGGGTCCCCCCCCCTCCCTATATATCACATTGCTGAGCGCTCAGAAACCACTCACACACTCACTCAAAGTCCAGGACCCTCGGATCCTTTCACTCCGTGGCTCTGTGCCAACGTAGGGATGCCTTTGTGAGATAGGGGGTGAGGGAGGGAGTGAGGGAGGGAGTGGGTGGGTGGGGGAGGGAGTGGGGTAGGGAGAACATATAACCCAGACACAGTGCTCCACTTAGTCCTGGGCTTAACTGCATTGAGAGGCTGATTGTGGCTTAAAGAACAGGAGGCTCTTGGGTAATAATGTTCTCCAGGGTACCCTGTGTTGGCTGGTGTTTCCGTTTAATGATGTTTGTTTGATTTAAACTCACGGTTAGTGAAAACATACATTGTACCTAGCCTAATCCCCAGGTAAATATTACCTTGTGGAACTGCGCTCAACCTTTCATCAAACCCCGTAGGAGGACTCCTCATAAAAACACTTGTCAGTTGTTGTATCGGTGAATTACAAGATTGCATGAACCCGATCGGCGAGCGACTCTGAAATTCATGTAATTTCCAGATGCTTCACTGGAAGGAACGCGAGGTCACACCAGACTACGCACAGGGCCCTATAGCTTCAAGGCTTTCTACGTCTGCAACCTACCAAGGGAGTAGGAGCGAGATGATGTCATACCACACAGGTCGATAAACATATCAATTAGACACGCTTATGGCGTTGGCAGTAACGAAACCTTGCAAGCCTGCAGTGTGCAGGGAACGTGTGGGCAGACATTACAAACCTCAGGTCTAAACACTGCTATCGTTGCTTTCACAGCAGGTTGACTGGGAGGCCAAACTCTGCACGCAGCGACTTGAAGAACAGACACGCCGGTGTGTTTTGTGATTCCAGCTGCGCCCAAGGAGAGCCCTAAGATAAACTCTGGAGTACAAGTGTTATATTCACAGGGAGCCCAGGAGTTAGTCCGAAAGGCACACACGCATCGGCAAACACACCAAGATCCTGTGACAGAACAAACTTTGTCCGGGAAACTACCTTTCTGGAGAGTGTGCAAGTATGCACCCCCGCCCCCCGCCCCCGCATCATGGCTATTATTTTAATGTGCTATGATGTTTTTCCAAACGCTAAGTTTGCCCTGGGATAACTACTTTCCATTTCTGTTGACCGACGCCACGAAATGGATTTCGGGAGGGCTCAAAACAAGTCTGACTGATCTGTGTTAGTGAGATTAGTGCCGGTGTTGCTCTGTTGTGGCTGGCTCTTCCAACTGGCCAAATGTACGTGTAATGGACATGCAGTGGAGGTGCAATGCGTTGTGCCTTAATTGGCAATTAAACTAATTAAACTCAATTTAAACTGTATGTAGCTACTAGTGTCCCTAAAAATATATATATTTTATAAACACACATCACGAATTGGTCTGTGCTTCCAATCCTCCTCTCATATCTTGCAAATAGAGAAAAGCTTTTGTTCCACGGCTTCTAGCTTTGGTAAGGAACCAAAGTCAAACTGTGACTAGCCTGGAATAGATAGGCATGTGCTTCCCTGATTGGACCATTGCCTTGAAGATATAGTCACCAGTGTCCCTGATTGGTCCATAGCCTGAAAGAGCTGGCATGACTTCTTCCCTGTTTGGACCAAAGCTGGAGGTGTCTGGTATTTCTAGAGATATCGCTAGGCGATGACCCCCCTCCCACGTCTCTGAGACCAGAAATGTTCCAGTTCATTTGGATTGAAGTGAGGGAGGGAGGGAGGGAGGGAGGAGGAGAGGTTGAAGGGTGGAACGTAGGGGCGGTCGGTGTAGACGCTGCCAAGGACCTGGTTAATCGCCTCGGCTGTTTAAATTGGCCCACTGATGAGCACATCGTTAAACGCAACCTGCTGAACTCTACACTTTGACTGCTATTATCGGCATTACTCCTCCACCCATAAAGCTGTCCAAAACAGAATGCTGAACATTTGTAGGTTTTCAGGACAGTTATGAAGTTTGCGTGTGAAATCAATGCCAAGCACCAATGCAGACTAGGTGTGGCAGGATGTTTTAGATGATGTACGTACTGAGTTTTCTGCCTCTGAAATGCACTTTGGGATAATTGTTAATGTGCCATTATTCATTTGGAGAGAGTCAAACATAGTTTTTTCCATAACTTCCTATAAATCTTATTTCAAAGCATTCCTCAGATGTTGTTCTGGACAGAGAGAAATGAACCAGTCATTTGTTTTCTCTCTGTCTGCCGTCTCACCGACAATACACTGGACGAATACACATGGGTTAGCTTACCGAAGGAGCCAAGGTGTGCCAAGATCTGTTTTTCACTTAAGAACCATTATCCTCATTTTTACGCAGCACCCCGTCCCAGCACACGCGCACTTCCGTACATCAAAGGTGTTTCTCATCGTAACCTAATGACCTCACGGTGAAGAGCGGGACTGTGAAAAACCGCCACGCCATTTGGTTTTACCAAATCTGCATATCATGGGCCCTATGATATAGGTGGATAATCTCTGATGACTGGAAGCAATGAAAGACATTAACATTCCAACATGTCTAATGCATCTTTGTTCACGAATATGTTTGTAAACTAAATCGAGCTAATTAGAAAAGTGGGTAAACTACTTGCGTCCATCCTCCGTCCACTTAAGGACTGTTGACAGTGCATGGCAACATCGCCGACGGCAACAGGATTCAGTGAGGGCCCCCTTTACGCCTTTAAATGAACTGCCGTTCCTTGCCAAGGAGGGTGCCCCTCTCTTGTGAGTGTCTGGCAGCGTGGTGGGTGCATAGGGGGATATATTTTAGGGGCTCATTTACAGAACACTGACCTCTGTCGAGCTTTACGCCTCCCAGTTGGGAAGTAAATCTGGGAGATGTCTTTCACCATGCTAATTTATGTGTCCCTGCCGGCAGCTTAAGCCCTCCTCCCTTTTGAATGTGTAACAACGCACCAGCTGGAGACTCATCCTCTTGTGAAAGGGGACGTCATCCTCGGAGCAGCTGAAAAAGTGTTACACTCAAACGTGTCCCGGGTTTCTGACAGCGCTGGACCGTCCGGCAGCCGAACACGCCACACGCCTTGTCACATGCATTGCTAGGCTACACCCGTATGTGTCCCTTTCTTAGACCGGGGCTATAATGGTGTGTAAAACATGTCACCCTGACACCTCACACTCTGCCTCTTTTCTCCAGGGAGGTCTCTCACAGCCCTTCGTGCTCATAAGCACATCTTTCACTGGCATCACTTTCTCGTACAGTGGAACGACTGGTTGTGTTATGTCGCGGGCCTTTCAGTGTACCTTTCAGTGTATCTCCTGTAATGTTGCTGAGGGGAAATATCTCGGTAATGTGTCTCTTATGTGTCTCTTGTTTCATGGCATGGAAGGAGGTTTGCCTTCTTGTGGCAGCTGCAGTTAGCCTTGACTGTCTCCTTTCTTTACACACCCGATAGGGATCTCACCCGCTGTGTCTTCCAGGATTAAGTGTGAGTGCACGGGACAATTTACTTGTTGAGCCTTTACGGAATGCCCGCTGCCGACATTTAAATACCACGAAGTACCATTATTCATGTCAAGCACAAATAATCATGTGGCAGGTAGCCAGTCTCGAGGTACCTTCAGAGTCTTCTCATTCCTCCCCGGGGCAGTTTGCTCATTAAATAAACAGCATTAGGAATAGACCTGGATAAGTAGATAAACAATCGCACAAAGCTTGTTTCATTTGGCTGCAATGGTTAGCTGGGTTTTGTCCATTTAAAAGGGCCAGGGAGAATGCAGGCTACGTTAACGTATCTTAGCATTACTGAAACGCTGTCATGTAATATCCATGCCTGAACTCTGAGTCCTGAGACTCAACTTCTTTTTGGGCCACCTAATTATAGTGACTTAAATACTCAAGAGTGAACACTAACCTTCAGCTTAATGGCAAAACGTTCCTGCGTTGAGTAAATTGGGTTGATGAAGTGTGTGTGACTGTAATATATACGTATATAACAAGCTATTTGTATGCATAGCCAGAAGAAAGACTCTTTTCTCATCAGGATATAACAGTCACAGTTTGGTTTGCAAATTGCCATTTGAACTTTGAAACCAGGTCATTTAGTCAGATGTTTTGTCTTGATGAGAGTGGGTCAGATTTCTCTTATATTTAGATGTAAAATCAACTTACTAAAGAACAACATTTTTCATAGGTTTTTTGACCCATCTTTGCCAAGGGTGCCAATATTTCGGAGGGCAATGTAGATAAAACATGTCTATAAATGCCACAGGATGTGTTTTACTAGTAAGATAATGTAATGATGTACGCAATTCAACACATTAGTTATTTGTCATCAAATCTCCCACGTTGGTCATACAGTAGGAGAGTCATTATCTTTGCTGGTAAAAGTTAATAAAAATGTCAGTAATGAAATGAAGTAATGAAAAGGCTCTTTGACATTAATTGTCCCATTTGACATCCTTGTATTTTGGAATTTGATAGGCACTCCTGGTTGTTTAAACAAGAAAATGGAAAATGCATGCTGAACCAAACAATGCTGTCCATGTCAAACGTCACAGTAAATGTATTTTTATAGCCTATAACAAGGTTATACAGTAATCCATTCATTTATTTTTTATATACACGTATAGCGTATTGCTTATACATACAGCTCCGGAAAAAAATAAGAAACCACTGCACCTTTCTCTTTCCTTTCCAAAAAAGGAAAATATTGAGTGAGGAACAGATGGGTTAAAATTTTGAGACCACTGCAAATTGAACGCTTTTATTCCTCACTGAAAACTTTCTTTTTAAACTTTTTTGGAAAGGAAAGAAAAGGTTGCAGTGGTCTCTTAAATATTTTCAGAGCTGTATATATACTGTATATATATATATATATATATATATATATATATATACAGTTAGGTCTGTTTGGTCTGTTAGGTCTGGAAAGTTAGGTCTGGAAATATTTTGACACTAACACAAGTTTTGTTATTTTGGCTGTTTACCAAAATATATTCAAGTTACAGTTAAATAATGAATATGGGCTTAAAGTGCCGTCTGTCAGCTTTAATGTCAGGGTATTTACATTCAAATTGCAGGAAGGGTTTAGGAATTACAGCTCTTTAATATGTAGCCCCCTCTTTTTCAAGGGACCAAAAGAAATTGGACATTGACACAAAAGCTGTTTCATGGACTGGGCTATTCTTTTGTTATTTGTTCATCAATTAAGCAGGTAAAAGGTCTGGAGTTTATTCCAGGTGTGGCATTCGCATTTGGAAGCTGTTGCTGTGAACCCACAACATGCAGTCAAAAAAGCTCTCAGTGCAAGTGAAACAGGCCATCCTTAGGCTGCAAAAAATTTATATATAATAAGAGCGATAAAATAAGAGACAGTTTGGTACATTCTGAGATGAAAAAGAAGGCACTGGTGAGCTCTGCAACACAAAAAGGCCTGGACGTCCACGGATACAACAGTGGTGGATGATTGCTGGATCCTTTCCATGGTAAAGAAAAAAAAACTCACAACAAGTGAAGAACACTCTCCAGGGGTAGATGAAACTAAGATCAATCTGTACCAGAATGATGGGAAGAAAAAAGTATGAAGAAGGCTTGGAACGGCTCATGATCTAAAGCATATCACATAATCTGTAAAACACGGTGGAGTCAGTGTGATGGTATGGGCATGCATGGCTTCCAATGGCATTGGGTCACTAGTGTTTATTGATGATGTGACAGAAGGCAGAAGCAGCCGGATGAATTCTGAAGTGTATAGGGATATTATTGTCTGCTCAGATTCAGCCAAATTCAGCAAAGTTGATTGGACGGCGCTTCACTTTACAGATGGACAATGACCCAAAGCATACAACCCAGGAGTTTTTTAGGGCTAATTAGTGGAATATTCTGCAATGGCTGAGTCAATCACTTGCTCTCAACCTGATCGAGCATGCATTTCACTTGCTGAATACAAAACGTAGGGCAGAAAGACCCACAAACAAACTGAAGACAGCTGCAATAAAGGCCTGGCAAAGCATCATAAAGGAGGAAACGCATCGTTTGGTGATGTCCATGTGTTCCAGACTTCAAACAGTCATTGCCTGCAAAGGATTCTCAACAAAGTATTAAAAATGAACATTATATTTATGATTGTGTTAATTTGTCCAATTCAATTTGAGCCCCTGAAATATGGGGACAGTGTATGAAAATGGTTGCAATTCCTAAACATTTCATATGATATTTTTGTTAAACTCCTTGAATTTAAGCTGAAAGTATACACTTCAATGGAATCCCAGTTACTGCATTTCAAATCCATTGTGGTAGTGTACAGAGCCAAAATTATGAAAATTGTGTCCGTGTCCAAATATTTACAGAGGTAATGTGTATGTATATATAGCTCTGGAAAAAATTAAGAGACCACTGCAGAATTTTTAATTTGGTGGATGATCTGGGGATGCTTCAGCAAGGCAGATTTGTCTTTGTGAAGGACGCATGAATCAAGCCAAGTACAAGGTTATCCTGGAAGAACACCTGCTACCTCCTGCTCTGACAATGTTCCCCAACTCTGAGAGTTGGTTTTTCCAGCAGGACAATGCTACATGCCGCACAGCCAGGTCAATCAAGGTGTGGATGGAGGACCACCAGATCAAGACCCTGTTATGGCCAGCCCAATCCCCAGACCTGAACCCTCTGGATCAAGAGGAAGACGGATGGGCACAAGCAATCAAACAAAGCCGAGCTACTTGAAAAATGAATATGAATTTGTTTTCTTTGCATTATTTGAGGTCTGAAAACAATGCATCTTTTTTTTTTTTTTACCAGTTGATATTTTCTACAAATAAATACTCTAAATAACAATGTTTTTTTGTTTTTTTTTTAGAGTAATGTTGCCAGTACTTTATAGAATAAAACAAAACTGTAAAGTTTATTCAAACACATACCTATGAATAGTAAAACCAGAGAAATTTTGCAGTGGTCTCTTATTTTTTTTCCAGAGCTGTATATATATAGCATATTGCTTGAACACACATAGAGGTAATTTACATGGCATGTGCCAGCAGTATGAACTCAAACCAAAACAGAGAGATTGATAACCAGGAGATGAAGCGAGATAAATCGGTCCTTAACCAATGGTAACAATGTGTAGCACATGGGATTTATAGATATTCATTATATATTGTTATTTTTTTGTATAATCCTGGATTCAGTCTGTATTTCACATATGATTTCAAAGGTCTGACTTGTGTCAGTGTGATCTGATCGGGAATCCGAGGGTCAAATACATGACATAATATCTGTCTACACTGTGAAAACAAATCTGTACACAGAGGATTTCTGGCAGCTGGGACGTAAAACAAAATACATTATATATCTGTAGAGATACGGAAATGTACTTTACTTAAAATATAGTTAATTGCGTTTATATCAGTTATTACTATGTTGACGACGTCCAATGTCTACCAGGCACAATGTTAGCAGAATTATGCGGGAGTCAGAGCTCTGCTTTGTCAGAAATCACAAAACATTTTACAAAGCAGTGAAGCAAACCAAACAGAATCCTCTTCATTTCTATTGTTGGCACACAAACATGACCATAATCTCTAAAACATTCCAATGCTTATCATTTTACATAAATAACAAGATGGCATTAAAAACGAAGCTCTGTTACCTTCTTAACAATTACAACAAACATAAACATGAACAAAATGAAATACTGCAAAGCATGCTGGGATATGGATGATAAAAAAGAACTACTTTTTATTAATACAGTTTATTTTTGTAAACAGCAAATCACAGTCTGCGGAAAAGCTGATAATTCTTGTGTTTCCTCGTAACAGACTTCTCTAGTTATATAAAAAAAAAAAAAATACTATCATTGTGAAATACATAATATTATATGTGAAATCTAAAGTAAATTACTGTGAAATTACATTTATTTTTTAATGTGTGGCCTTACTGAGAGGGTTTCCAGAGATTCCTGGAAAGGGAATATTGTTTTACATAAGAGGGGTTGAGTGTTGATTTTCCTCAGGACATCTTGAAGTCAGAAGGGACAAAGAATGGTTGAGGATGAGTTAAAGAGTGAAGTTAGGAATGGAGAAAGGTCTGGAAAAAAAATGTCTGGAAGGGGGAGGAAGGGGTGTGGTCGAGGTTGACCGTCGTTGGGTTACTGGACATCACCAGACAAGCATTTCAGTTGAAGAGGGCGGGGGGATGAAATGTCAGGCCTGTGTGTGAGGGACCAGTTGACTCAAAAGGCAGAGTAAATATCGTGCAGATGTCATCAACCTTCTTTTCAAAAGTGATTGAGGGAGACAGACGGTAGGAGGGGGAGCTTTAAGAAAAAGGGATGAAGTCAGGAGTAAACGGGGCTTTAAGGCAGAGGCTTAGCGTTAGGAATGATACAAACGTGGCTTTGGATGCAGATAGAGAGGAAGAGAAGTTAGCAAGGAGGCAGTGAAAGAATGCTAGGTATTTCTGAAGTTTTGTTTACCTCTATTTTCACTTGTATAGATGAAGCCCACCTCTGTGAGCTCACCGCGAGTCTCTAAGCCACATAGAGGAGGGCCAGGAAGGAGAGGGGACATAGGATGTGGCGAGGGAGGAGGGCAGGGTTGAAGAGGCACAGTCAGACAAAGGCAAGCAGGATTTAGCAGATTGGGGAGACGATAGGATAGAGGAGGAGAGAGTAAGAGAGGAGAGATAACAAATACGGCACCCAAGTATCTAGGTCAGGCCTGAGTCGGTGGGCTGGGAGGAGGGGGAGAAAGGAGAAGTAGCACCAGAGACCTGCAGAGGAGGGTGACTGGGAGATTAGTCGACATAATTCTGACAAGAAGTGTACCGCGGAAGCACGCAGTAAAAACACCAAGGCACTCTGGTAGTGTAGTTGATCGCTACCATATCAGGAATTCCCTTGGAATACTATATGTTGTTGCCATGGTAGCGACATAAAAAATAGGAACATACCACAACATTGTTACCACTGAGCTAGCATGGGTTTGGTGCAAATACAATGAAATGTATGGTTGTCTAGGGGTGTCAGTCAGGGCCTGACTATAGAGATGGTTGTCTAGGGGTGTCAGTCAGGGCCTGACTATAGAGATGGTTGTCTAGGGGTGTTAGTCAGGGTCTGACTGTGGAGGTGGTTGTCTTGGGGTGTCAGTCAGGGCCTGACTATAGGGGTGGTTGTCTAGGGGTGTCCGTCAGGGAGTGACTTTGGAGGTGGTTGTCTAGGGGTGTCAGTCAGGGCCTGACTATAGGGATGGTTGTCTAGGGGTGTTAGTCAGCGCCTGACTATAGGGATGGTTGCCTATAGGGATGGTTGTCTCTTCGGTTGGTTTTTGGTTTTCTCCATTTTGAGGCAGCTAGCCTGCATTGCCTCTAGTCTGGGATCATATTTAAGTTGTGTTTTCCCCCACTGTTGTGGGGATTATTTCTGACTTGTTTATTTCAGTTTAGGGTTGCTACCACTCCTTTTTGTTGTTTTTGAGTTCAACAATTAATAGTGTTTTCCCCCTTCAGCTCGGGGCCTTGTTCCCTGCCTTCGCATCGTAACAGCAGGTCCATTATTCACAACAGAGAACAGATGCTATAGGACTGGGATACAATACTGAGCTGAAGTATCTGTATTTTTGTGGGCAAGCCATGTCTCTGTCAGGCTCAAAAATGAAAAGGACTGAAGGGCAACATGGAATGTGATGAAGTCAGCCTTTTTGATGGAAGACTGACTGTCCCAAACCATTCTATAGAGTGGATAGGAAGCATACACACGCATAGTTGACACAGATTCCAAAATATCCAACAGAAGATTTAAAACTATTATACTCATGTTAGAGAGTGACATGGAACCGCTTGATTCCTTGAGTAATTTGTCAGAACTGTCATTGTTTGCTGACACAACCCCTTGACAAATATATAATTTACAGCTTTGACTGAAAAAGACACAAGGCTTTAGTTCCAAGGGATACCCCTCCACTCAAGGAAAAAAACAAGGACACATTTCCCTGTGCCTTTGTCCCACATCATCTGCAATCAATTAGTTAGCAGCAAGTTATGAGCAGTCAGCAGTTCACAGATCAAGTATGCTACTAAGAATATAGACAGAACTTACAATAGATTGCCCTAACCATCAAAATACAGCACCGTATAACAAAATATGTATACAAATATTATACCCATTATAATCTTTAATTATATTGCATGACGTCATTACCCCCCCCCCCCCCCCCCCCCATAACAACAAATACACATCTTTTTCTTTCAGAATCCGGAAATGTTTGTTTTGAACACCTGAGATGGGGATTCGTGTTGCAAATGACGAAAACACGTTGCGGAGGTGAAAGGATGTAGTTTTTCAACTAGATAAGTTTCAAGTAGACATTTTAAAGATAACCAAGGGCTGAGGAAGAAAACATCTAACACTGAGTCATTGTTAAAGGGCTGTTGCCCCAAGGCCCTACTCTGAATGGAGGGAAGTCTTCCCATCTTGTCTGAACAAGTCCTGTTCTTACTTACTGTAAGATGCATTCACTGCTATCCGCCTCTCTTTCGGTGGGGCACAGCACTGGTATGGCATGGAGAGCTGAAGGATGGGTTCATGGTAAAGATTACATCTGCATAAGGTGAAACAGAGCCACTGTTTGCTTCAGGGAACTTGACGTTGTTTTTGTTGTTGTTGATGAAAGGGAGATGAGAGCAGCCTCTAGCATTGTGATATAAATACTCCACATACCCTGCTGTTCTGTCATCGTGATGTCCGAGGCAATTGCATTCAGACGTGCCGGTTTCTCCAAGTTCAGAATAAAGTTGAAAGCGGAGAGAACAACTCTTCCCAAAAGAGTGAAACGGGACAGTGATATCTTAGATACATTTCAACTTGTTTTTGTGCAGTGTGTCCTGGACATGAGCCAGTAGGAAAGTTTGATCAGTTCAACAAGTGCAAATAAGGGCAATTGGATGGGCATTCTACTGTCTAGGGAGGAAAGGAGTGATGGAGGAGGGAAAAGAGAGGGAGAGAGGGAGAGAAAGAGCAGCTATCAGATTAAAGGGAACAAACAGCTGCTTTGAGCGTCTTCCAGGACTGCAACAGAACACCATGCAGATAGTCAACACAACAGAAACACCCCAACAATGGCCTTCCATCACGTAACGGACATGTTACGACCTAATGCTTTTTCATGGACAAAATGGGTCATTGTCAAGTGCCGTGCGAGCACATTTGAGGCAGTGGCGTGTAACTTTGTTTGATTTTACACAGATTTGCAAATGCTCAATGACAATGGCTTTTATATTTCCGTTGGGAGAGGACTCTTAAATGTGCCATCTTACAAGCGGTTTCAAACAGGTTCCCTGGTGTCTCTCTACAGTCACACATCCTGTCGATGTTGACAATGTACATACAGTACATTCCCGAAATTCATGACTCACAACTATTTTTTTATTAGTTGATATTCTCTCCTTGTCTCCTCACTCTTTTTGTATCTCGCTGTGTCTGTCTTTGAATGTGTCTGTCTCTCTGTCTCTCTTTGTCTTTGACTGTCTGACTCTTTATCTCTGTCTGTCTTTGAATGTGTCTGTCTCTCTGTCTCTCTTTGTCTTTGACTGTCTGACTCTTTGTCTCTGTCTGTCTTTGAATGTCTGTCTCTCTGTCTCTCTTTGTCTTTGACTGTCTGACTCTTTGTCTCTGTCTGTCTTTGAATGTGTCTGTCTCTCTGTCTCTCTTTGTCTTTGACTGTCTGACTCTTTGTCTCTGTCTGTCTTTGAATGTGTCTGTCTCTCTGTCTCTCTTTGTCTTTGACTGTCTGACTCTTTGTCTCTGTCTGTCTTTGAATGTCTGTCTCTCTGTCTCTCTTTGTCTTTGACTGTCTGACTCTTTGTCTCTGTCTGTCTTTGAATGTGTCTGTCTCTCTGTCTCTCTTTGTCTTTGACTGTCTGACTCTTTGTCTCTGTCTGTCTTTGAATGTGTCTGTCTCTCTGTCTCTCTTTGTCTTTGACTGTCTGACTCTTTGTCTCTGTCTGTCTTTAAATGTCTGTCTCTCTTTGTCTTTGACTGTCTGTCTCTTTGTCTCTGTCTGTCTTTGACTGTCTGTCTCTCTGTCTCGGACTTTGCCTGTCAATCTGCACTCCCCGTTGTGCCCATGTCGGCCCCGTCCTCTCTGAAAACAGGCCACTTTTGTGTTCGTGCAGGCGTACAGTAAATGCTACATACCTGTAGAGTATGCTCATTGTTTCCGATGGCTATCAACCCCAAAGCATTTTCTCTATGTCTCCTTTTCATTTCCGAATGTCTAGAAATCTTTCTGTAAATCTCACCCCCCCGAGTGGAGCAGCTCTGTGGAGGGGGAGGGGAGGCCAAAGAATCAAAGTTATTCAGGGCTAATGAAGTATGTCTTCAGGGCTAATGAAGTATGTCTTGGCCTGTCTTTAAGCATTCAATTTCTCCTCAGTTTTTCTGTTCGAACCCCCTAAACATCAGGTGACTGTTTCCTAAGGGCAGTGGTTTTTCCAACAAAATCCTCATGCTTTTTAAACAAATTTTTCCCTTATGGGCCACCACATTTTAGATGACACCCTACAGTAATTTTGGCCTAGCATTGTCCAGCTTACGGGGCACTACCTATCTTACCAGGAAGTAGTGACTCTGTGTGGTTGGCCGGGATCCTTCTGGCGGGCCGAAGTTCATAACGGACGTCTTCATGTGACTCATTGTTTTGGCTACTAATGTTCTCCCTAAGATGCTGTGGCATCGGGTAGGAAGTCTTGATCGCCGACTCTCCTGGGCACATTGATCATTGCTGCACAAGTTCAGTACTACAAGTTAGCTAACATGAAAGTTTGAAGTGGGGAAAAAACAGAAGAAGGGGTACAGTTTACCAGATCTTTACTTGATGTCCGAGGTCCTGCTCTTGACGAGTCTCACTACTACTCCCCCTTCAGGTTTCTGACCGCTTCCTTTTTCTTCCTCTTCCTCCTCCACCCATACAACGCCAGCCCCCATCCAGGTCGCACACCGCCCCGATATTTGTCCTCCCTCTTCCCAGCTGCTTGTCTCCTCCATCCTATCACTGCTGCCATCTCCCAAATCCCCTCTGTCTCCTGAGTCTTCCTCTTCCACCCGACTCTCCTTCAGAAGAAGGTTGATAACATCCGCACCTCATGCACACAGCATAATGGCTGGCTCATCAACAAACATGTGCGTGCATTAACCGCTTTTTCCCTGCTCTGTCCAGGTGAAACCTACAGTTGGTGGTGTCTGGTTGCCCAGCAACACGCCCACTTGACCCTGTCCCCGCTTCCCTTCTCCAGACCATCACTGTAGAACTCTCAGTTCTTACTTCTCTCATCAACCCGTCCCTGACCGCTGACTTCGAGATGGACAGAATCTCTCTCCTCCTCAACAAAACCACATTTAACCCCTCTGATGTCGAAAAATACACGCCGGCAACCCTCCTGTCTTTCCTTTCCGAAACCATTAGGCGTGATGTCTTCGACCAACTCTCCTGTTGTTTTCCTTGGACCGATCTTTTTCGGCCCTAACCAGACAGGACACTCAATCAAGATTGTTCTTTTCTGGGTTGCATGGGCTCTTTGCATTGCCCAAGTTGACTCACTCTTTGTTTGCACTGCGAGCAATCAGTTTATCTAGGCATCTCACCATCCGCCCTCGTGGAATGCCTCTTATCTGGCCTGCTACGTACCAGGTGATGTGGACGTGGTTTGTCTCCAGTTCATCTCTATAGAACAAGTCACTTGACTGTCCTGTTCCCCATGCTGCCTCGTATTAGAGCAATGCGGATGACACTGGACAATTGTTATCTTTCCCACCTACCGACACCACATAGCCACATGCATCCTCTGCCTGGATGTTACGTCTTGACTACTGAAACTTCTTGTCGGTGAGGGTCCTGACGAAGGCCCCCATATCCTTGCAACTGATCTAGAATATGATTTCCCAGGATTGTGGGTGGTGATCGACAATGGGCTAAAAAGTGTTGTGCATGTCGGAAAAGATCCACGTAGCAATTATTAAAAGATATCTGGCCACAGTAATACATTTATAATCAAATTAATAGTATCAAACTAATGGAGTCGGAGGGTTTGAAAACGTATGTAAGTTCTGGATTCTCAATCGCCCTCACTAGCCTATACTCTCAGCGGTGAAGACAGTTTCTTCGGCAGAAGAGGTTGTGATAGGTAATACGATACTTTCCCAGGCAATTGGACTGGTTACTGTCTCTCTCCTTTTCCATGTAGACGGTCCCCTTCCGCTGAGGCTAATAGGCTACAGTTGCTAAAACCAATCTTATTTTCTCGCTAGCTACATATTTGGAACCCAAAGACAAGATGAAGGTTTGACAATCGATGCCTTTGTAACCATAGTATGAGAGAAAGCAGCATTTATGATGACTGAGACCAGTTGTCATTTTGTAAAGAATGGTACTATCGTTTTCATTTGTGAGGAACATTGTGTTACAGGATTTGATCTCAGGAAGTGATCGCACGTTTTACAACACTAGTACACTTATCATATTTTCCATGGTTACACAACTTTTTCTGGAACAGCACAGTACGGAAAAAAAAAACATTCCAGAACGAGACAAGACCAGAATGGAAATTCACTCCCCTGTCAAACTCTAGTGGGGAGTCTGTGTGCGACATCATAGTTTCTTTATTTTTGTTGTTGGCTTACAAAGTCTTTAATCTACTCCTGCGTGTTAGGCCAATAAAACACTCCCCTGGCCTGCCTGTAACACGTTTCACCCAGCATCATCACACGATGCTGCTTTCTCTCTTACTAGGGTTACAAAAGCATCGATTGTCACACCCTCATCTTGTCTGTGCGTTCCAAATATGTGCTAAAAGATGCCATGGTGATAAAATATTAAATATCTGTGTGTTTTGTAAATCGCCTGACATTTGTATGTATCGCCTGACATTCTAAAACACCCCTGACCAAGGCTTCTTCATACCCGGTTATTTATTTAGGCCGGTAAAGTATGCCAAGAACACAAAAGGTGATATTTTTGCTATTTCATTATAGTGTGTTTTGTCTAGGTAATATATATATATATATATATATATATATATTTATATATATATATATATATATATATATATACAGTGGGGAGAACAAGTATTTGATACACTGCCGATTTTGCAGGTTTTCATACTTACAAAGCATGAAGAGGTCTGTAATTTTTATCATAGGTACACTTCAACTGTGAGATAAGGAATCTAAAACAAAAATCCAGAAATAAATATTTTATTGCATGACATAAGTATTTGATCACCTACCAACCAGTAAGAATTCCGGCTCTCACAGACCGGTAAGTTTTTCTTTATGAAGCCCTCCTGTTCTCCACTCATTACCTGCATTAACTGCACCTGTTTTAACTCGTTACCTGTCCACACACTCAAACAAGCAGACTCCAAACTCTCCACAATGGCCAAGACCAGAGAGCTGTGTAAAGACATCAGGGATAAAATTGTAGACCTGCACAAGGTTGGGATGGGCTACAGGATAATAGGCAAGCAGCTTGGTGAGAAGGCTACAACTGTTGGCGTAATTATTAGAAAATGGAAGAAGTTCAAGATGATGGTCAATCTCCCTCGGTCTGGGGCTCCATGCAAGATCTCACCTCGTGGGGCATCAATGATCATGAGGAAGGTGAGGGATCAGCCCAGAACTACACGGCAGGACCTGGTCAATGACTTGAAGAGAGCTGGGACCACAGTCTCAAAGAAAACCATTAGTAACACATTACGCTGTAATGGATTCAAATCCTGCAGCACATGCAAGGTCCCCCTGCTCAAGCCAGCGCATGTCCAGGCCCGTCTGAAGTTTGCCAATGACCATCTGGATGATCCAGAGGAGGAATGGGAGAAGGTCATGTGGTCTGATACTTTGGTCTAAACTCCACTCGCCGTGTTTGGAGGAAGAAGAAGGATGAGTACAACCCCAAGAACACCATCCCAACTGTGAAGCATGGAGGTGGAAACTCCAGGCTTTGGGGATGCTTTTCTGCAAAGGGGACAGGACGACTGCACCATTTTGAGGGGAGGATGGATGGGGCCATGTATCGCGAGATCTTCCCTCAGTATGAGCATTGAAGATGGCTCGTGGCAGGGTCTTCCTGCATGACAACGACCTGGAACACACAGCCAGGGCAACTAAGGAGTGGCTCCGTAAGAAGCATCTCAAGGTCCTGGAGTGGCCTAGCCAGTCTCCAGACCTGAATCCAATAGAAAATCTTTGGAGGGAGCTGAAAGTCTGTATTGCCCAGCGACAGCCCCGAAACCTGAAGGATCTGGAGAAGGTCTGTATGGAGGAGTGGGCCAAAATCCCTGCTACAGTGTGTGCCAACCTGGTCAAGAACTACAGGAAACATATGATATCTGTAATTGCAAAAAAAGGTTTCTGTACCAAATATTAAGCTCTACTTTTCTGATGTATGAAATACTTACGTCATGCAATAAAATGCTAATTAAGGACTTAAAAATTACAGTCCTCTACATGCTTTGTAAGTGGGAAAACCTGCAAAATCGGCAGTGTATCAAATACTTGTTCTCCCCACTGTATATATACATATATATATATATATATATATATATATATATATATGTATATATCAATCGTATATTTAGTCTATAACACAGCAAAATGTGGAGAAAGTGAAGGAGTCTGGATACTTTTCAAAGGCACTGAATACATTCCATGTTAATGGAAAGTGAAGTTGAGCTGTTTAGAGTAGCTTATGGACTCTACCAGTCAGAGGCCTAGACAATTTCAGCAGAACCATACCCAACTTTTATGTACAAATGCAGACTGGATCATAGTGGCTGCGCTATAATATATCCATGATGGGCTGATGATGCGTACCTTTTTTGAAGCATCATAACATGCTTGCGGTTAAACTGAAATACTTGCAAGTTATCTCTATGAGGGGAAACATTACAGTTGGCAGCCATCTTGTCAGGAATGGCACATGCCTTGAAGTTTTGGAATTCTGATTGATTAGTGATGGCATGAGAACGCTTTTTTCCCCCTTCTTTAGTGAAATGGATGGAGGAAGTATCTTGTCCGTATGAAGAAATTGAAACGAATGCTTTCCTGCCGTTCTATGTTTTTGAAGAGGTCCACACATTTAAGTGAGACAGTAAAAGAGATATAGAGATGGAAGGGGAGGATGGGGGAAAAGGAGAGAAAAGAGGATGAAACAAACACTGTTGTACTGCCTAAAGCAATACATCTCCCAGGAGGTTACCGCTGACAACCCGACATAGAGATGGAGACAGGGAGGGGAGGGGGGAGGGGGGGAGGGGGGGGGATGAATGAAAACGTAATCACCTGCTAGAACCTTGAGGGGTGACGAGATGTGAGGGAGATACTCTGACAACTTCAGATAAGAAAAGATCTCACATCAGCAGAATACAGAACAGCGCAACACTAGAGACTGGAATGTCCTGACACGAAACACCGCAAAGCCATCTAGGACACCTGATGTTTACCTGCGTGCTATTTTTAGCTAATTCGGTTCACGGCCAGATTGATGTACTTGACATTTTACCCACGTTGGGTCCATTAGTTCAATGATAATGGACTCCCGTGCAACTGTACATGTCAGCAGTCGATTGCCCATGAACGCTTTAAATACAGAGAAATATAGCGTGTTTCACATCATGTGAAAAACACATCACCATGTTCAGAGTTCTCTGCACTAAAGACGCAGTCGTCCCGAAAACCTGACTACTGACATGCAGATATTTATTGGACTGCGTTATGAGTGGACAAGACAGTTTGGGGTGAAACTATTTAAGGTTTCCCAGTCATCAGCTGAAGTGTGGTTATCAAAACGATTAAATACGACACTTTCTTTGTATTCTGTGGAGTCAGGCTTGATCAGCCTTCATAGATCAGTTGAATAATGGAGAGCACAGGTGTTGACGGATGACAGCAACAATCCCTGCTTCTCTTTGTTCTTGAAGGCTCCTTGGTAGTGAAGTTGGCATGTTGTCAGTGACTGACTGTGCCTGACAGAGCATCAAACCCGACGGGAGGAATGTGTCAGCTTTTGTCCCGTTTTCTTCTTCCGCCTTTTTTTTTTTTTTTCGTTAAACACACAGACGTTTTAATCCGTGTCTCCGAGTGTATAGAAAAAAAAAATATCTTGGTATGAAATACAATCACCAGAACATTCCACGATGTCTGTGACTTCCGTGGGGAAGGCATGTCTAGAAAGACGGACTGAAACCATTGTCTTGTCATCCAGGTCTTCAGCAGGATGTTAATGTGACACTTCGGGCTTGTTTACATTTGTAGATTCACGTCGGACCAATTCCACGCATTTAGCTCTCTCCACTTGTAATGGTGGAGCCAGCACCACGGTGTGCGGGTTCCTGGCAGAAACGCGTTGCTGTTGTGGTGGTTCCGGCCCCGGGTGGTGATTAAATAACACTGGGACAGAGGCCTCCTAACAGGTCTGTCCCAGTTGACGACCACAGCGAGAGGAGACTGGCTTTCTTTCCCCGCCAAAACCTTCAGCTTAACACACACTGACACTCACAAACAGTCACAGACACTGACGTGCATGGTCACACACACACACACACACACAGTCTCCATCTTGCCGCCAGCCAATACAGGCCAATTAAAAAACAAAGCAGAGTTCATGCCGCATCAGGAAGTGAAGAGAAGGGTTAGACCTAGTAACAGAGTGAACGCAGATCCTCTGGAAAGGGTACGACAGGTTTAAAAGGCTCCCTCAAAACACACTGACTCTTCGCACACACACACACACACGCATGAAAATGCCGTGCATAGATAACGAGATGTGAATTTTTGATCTGTAATCTAATGCAAGGTCCAACAGGAAATTTGACCTGTGCTGAATTGGAGCGTTGCGTGGGAGCAGTTAGCGTTGACTGTGTTGCTAATGGACATGATGGCGTACTTCCCCACCGTCGGATCAGGGATTCAATCTAGTGGCCAGGTGGTTTCTGGTTGTTTTAACCACTATGCTGCCAGACACATCTGTGTTGTTTTAGGTGCAGCACACACACACAAGCATACTGTACATGTGAATGCGCTACATCATCCCGCTGTCTCTCACTCTCTTCCTCGGTCAGTCCGTCTGTCTTTCTCTCTCTCTCTACACAGCATTTGTGCTCCTGAGGTCCAATCGAATAGCTGCCGGTTTAACCTGACAGAGATTTTAACAGAAGTTAAGCACGTTCACCAGTATGACAACAGGGAACAAATGGCTGAAATGGAAACTGCCTTTGAAACAATTTTTACGAAACAAAATGGAACCTTGGAAAAGGAGCGCTCATGACCAGCCGCTTTTGCAGTGGTTTGATCTTTAAAAAAAATCTGGACCCAGAAATGTCAGATTTGTACTGTAATCAGCCTGCAATCTGAGTCCTGTTGTTTCAATCGTATGATAATACAAGTTTTCGAGGAGACCCCGGTATTCTGTTTCTGAATTTCACTCTGAATTAGCCTGCACTGTTGCAGGCAAACACGGAGACACACACACACAGACACACACACACACAGACACACACACCTGGACCAGATGGCAGGTTTCAGAAACATGTTTGTGAACTGCCGAGCTGTCGGGTCAATCAACTAGTTTTATGAGACCGGTGGCTCCGTGTTAGAGCGTCTGCTAAGAGAGCACAATCTAAAAGAGGAAGACAGGAATGACAAGGATACAATTCAGTTAGCAACAAAACCAGGATTATAAAAAAACCCTGCCTGCCACCGGGGCCTGCAGCTGCTGAATAAGATCTCCATTTGATTTATTCATGCCACTTCGCTAGGTTTCTATCCAATTTGCGACATGTTTTCATTTGAATAGTCTCACATCCACGTGTTATCGTCAGACTGAATTGTTGTGGATTAAAAGCAGCCGGTAATGATGCAGTGCATAGGGAAAACCACTTTGGCGATTATATTGCCATTTACCACAGAAAAATGACTACATTTCATATTTTTAAGGTAGCCTAGTCAAGAGCGCCGGGCCAGTAAATGAGAGGTTGTTGGTTTTTCAAAACCATGTAGATCTGTCCCGGAGCAAGACAGTTAACCATAATTACGTTGCTGTAAATTAAAAAAAAAGAAACTACAATTTGATATAAATTGACAGAGGATCATGAATAATCTGGTCATACACAAACTGTACACTCTACATGTTTTGGAAATGTAAGTAATAACAGTGCTGTAGTCTACCAGGTAAGTTAATCACAGTGCTGTAGTCTACCAGGTAAGTTGATCACAGTGCTGTAGTCTACCAGGTAAGTTAATCACAGTGCTGTAGTCTACCAGGTAAGTTAATCACAGTGCTGTAGTCTACCAGGTAAGTTAATCACAGTGCTGTAGTCTACCAGGTAAGTTAATCACAGTGCTGTAGTCTACCAGGTAAGTTAATCACAGTGCTGTAGTCTACCAGTTAAGTTAATCACAGTGCTGTAGTCTACCAGGTAAGTTGATCACAGTGCTGTAGTCTACCAGGTAAATTAATCACAGTGCTCTAGTCTACCAGGTAAGTTAATCACAGTGCTGTAGTCTACCAGGTAAGTTAATCACAGTGCTGTAGTCAACCAGGTAAGTTAATCACAGTGCTGTAGTCTACCAGGTAGATTTAAATAACATGCACTAGCCTCTTATTAGGTTCATCACGTGCACTATCCTACTATATGAAGTTCATCACGTGCACTATCCTACTATGTGAAGTTCATCACATGCACTATCATACTATATGAAGTTCATCACGTGCACTATCATACTATATGAAGTTCATCACGTGCACTATCCTACTATGTGAAGTTCATCACATGCACTATCATACTATATGAAGTTCATCACGTGCACTATCCTACTATGTGAAGTTCATCACATGCACTATCATACTATGTGAAGTTCATCACGTGCACTATCATACTACGTGAAGTTCATCACGTGCACTATCATACTATATGAAGTTCATCACGTGCACTATCCTACTATGTGAAGTTCATCACATGCACTATCATACTATGTGAAGTTCATCACGTGCACTATCATACTATGTGAAGTTCATCACGTGCACTATCCTTCTATATGAAGTTCATCACGTGCACTATCATACTATGTGAAGTTCATGACGTGCACTATCCTACTATGTGATCCTAATCTGCTCAGTTACTGGGATTTTCACGCACAACCATTTCTAGGGTTTACAAAGAGTGGTGTGAAAAGGGAAAAACATCCAGTATGCGGCAGTCCTGTGGGCGAAAATGCCTTGTTGATGCTAGAGGTCAGAGGAGAATGGGCCAACAGATTCAAGCTGATAGAAGAGCAACTTTGACTGAAATAACCACTCGTTACAACCGAGGTGTGCAGCAAAGCATTTGTGAAGCCACAACATGCACAACCTTGAGGCGGATGGGCTACAACAGCAGAAGACCCCACCGGCTACCACTCATCTCCACTACAAATAGGAAAAAGAGGCTACAATTTGCACGAGCTCACCAAAATTGGATAGTTGAAGACTGGAAGAATGTTGCCTGGTCTGATGAGTCTCGATTTCTGTTGAGACATTCAGATGGTAGAGTCAGAATTTGTCATAAACAGAATGAGAACATGGATCCATCATGCCTTGTTACCACTGAGCAGGCTGATGGTGGTGGTGTAATGGTGTGGGGGATGTTTTCTTGGCACACTTTAGGCCCCTTAGTGCCTATTGGGCTTAGTTTAAATGCCACAGCCTACCTGAGCGTTGTTTCTGACCATGTCCATCCATTTATGACCACCATGTACCCATCCTCTGATGGTTACTTCCAGCAGGATAACGCACCATGTCACAAAGCTCGAATCATTTCAAATTGGTTTCTTGAAAATGACAATGAGTTCACTGTACTGAAATGGCCCCCACAGTCACCAGATCTCAACCCAATAGAGCATCTTTGGGGTGTGGTGGAACGGGAGCTTCATGCCCTGGATGTGCATCCCACAAATCTCCATCAACTGCAAGATGCTATCCTATCAATATGGGCCAACATTTCTAAAGAATGCTTTCAGCACCTTGTTGATTCAATGCCACGTAGAATTAAGGCAGTTCTGAAGGCGTAAGGGGGTCAAACACAGTGTTAGTATGGTGTTCCTAATAATCCTTTAGGTGAGTGTACATCTGCAGTTTCAAAGCTTTATGTTAATGTTCAAACATTTTGCATTGAGGTGCAACCTCCTCATACTCGCTTTAGACTCTGACAGTAGGATCCTTCCCACCCCTTAACCACCATATGTCGGTCTTGTTATGAAACGGAGCCGGAGGAGGAGACAAGTCGTGTCATTGTTTAGAATTCAGTCTTGTAAAAACATTAGATGCAGGATTTTACACAATGCCCTTTTAATAATTGTAGATCCATCTACACAACTCTGCTTCTTTTCTGAGAATCGATTTCACCCCCCAAAGAATGTACCCGGGCTTGTACAGAATATATTATTCAAGACATGTTTTTGACTCTGTGTCTGCTTCCTTCAGACCAATGTTGCGTTTTATCATGTTGTCAGGAAATTCATCCACATCAAATGTTTGGATGGAAACTTGTTTGCTGTCAACCGGCCTTCTGTCTTTCAGCAATATAATTCATATATATATTTTCCTCCCGCCAGCCCTGTCCGTAAACAGGTTTTCAAACAGCATTACCTGGTCAAAACAGTGGAAATGTTTGCAGTCCATTCTTTGTGGAGGAAGAGTGAATTAGTGTCGGAGTGGTGGTGGATCCTACTACGGGTTTCTGCGGATCGCCGGTCTGTGAAGTAGACAGACGATAATGATTGTGGCTACATGCCTTTCCTCTAATGAGAAACCACCTTATAGTTGGCCTGCTTCCCAAATAGGGTGCTATTCCCTTCATGTGAATTGTGGGCCTGGTCAGAGGTAGTGCGCTGTGAAGTGAACAGGGTCACATTTGGAACACATGTCGAATTGGAGGTCTTGTGCCGACAACTGGCAGCTTGTTATAACCTAAGTCCAACCTGCACGGGTCACAGCAGCTCTTTGTCTTTGCAAAGTTTTCTCTGTCTTTTGGTTTTATTTCAGCTGCAGCCGAAGGGACTGTTTCTCTTTCCTTTTTTTAGACAATGTTGGGTGTTTGGCTGGGTTTTAGAATCTCAAATCAAACACAAACTAAACAAAGTTTAATTTGATGAAAGGTGCTGGTTCTGCGGGCTGGCTGTAAAAGCTGGAATATAAAAAGACATGTTTAAGTCTGCATACACTGTATCCTTGTCTGTGAAGGAGGGTGATCTCCTCTAAGAGTTCATTTTGAATAACACTGAGTTTTTCAGACATTCTGCATTGAATTCATTCACTGATGTTTCCGAGTGAACAGTCGTACATGTTATCGTTAATTACCTCTTACAAAAGTCTCTTAGAAGTAATTACTACTCACAGAAAAGAATGAAGAGAGAACTGCTTCATTAAGGAGTGATGAGATGAAATTACTTTCATTTTTCTTCTTCATCTCTCTGTATTTTTAGAGGGTTTGGATATCTGTCATCCATGTTTGCCGAAGCCTTAACCACAAGCAGCGGTACTCCAGCTGGCCAACCACCCTAATCAGAGTTGCCATCGGCAGCCAGGTGAAGGCTTATATTGCCAAAATCCCCCAGGGCTACGTGTAACAACATGATCAGATGTCATATTTCAAGCGGACTTCAGTAGTTAGCAGCAAGCGATTTTTTTAATCAGCCATCCGACAGTATGAGGTCTAGTCTGAATATGATCTTAGGTTACACACCAACAAAGAAGGGCCAGTCAATCAAACCAACCTTTGTGTCTGGCATATGCAGTCTCCAGACAGGATTTGGAGTGCTGTACTGTCGCTAGCAGAGGGCTGCAGCTTTGTTGGTGGTTTAACAGGGGTTTCTGCTCCCGTGGTGCATGCTGGGTAGCAGATTGGGCCTCATGTAGTGGCCCTGCCTCAGGGGGACGTAGGAGGGGAGGATTAAGAAGAAGCAGAAAGCTCTATCGAGACCAGCAGAATAAAACATGGTCTCTCTTTGTCTCCTTATTCATAATGGTGTCACTGCAACTGTGTGTGTGTGTGTGTCTGCATATGTGTGTGTGTGTCTCAGAGATGCTAGCAGGTATCCGAACCACAGGAGACACTGTGAAGATAAACAGGGAGTGAAATAAGGAGTGGAACTGGAGAAAACATTGAGAACCCTGTCCAGAGTCGCTCGCGTCATAACCAGTGTGGAATTCACCAAATCGAAGCCTTCACAGCCAGGACACGGCGTCTGTGAAATTGCTCCCTGTGGGACTCAACTGCTGGAAATGTCACTCTCCCCATGGGGGCGGAGTCTTAAGGCAGGTGCTGGCTGTTACCGGAGGTCACAGCCCTGCAGAGGCTACCTGTCTGTGTCACACCAGCCGTTTGCCCGTGCCCATACCTCTCCCCTTCAGTGTCTCTTGCTCTCTCTCTCTCTCTCTCCTTCTGTCTCTCTCTCTTTCTTCTGTTACCATAGCAACCATCATCCATGGAGGAGGAACAAGTGTGGAGGGGCAAGCGGGGGGAGGGGTGGGGGGGGGTTTGGCACCGAAGCTCGTGGTATCCTTGGCTTTGATTTTTAAATCTCGTTTCTCTGTCCTCTTGTACCGGCCTCGTCTTCAATTGACAGGTGCAGGAGACAGGCACGTGGACAGGCAGGAGTCGTTTCTGCCCGCCGTACCCTTGGAGGTGTCGAGCTCATCGGGATGAGGTCAGCTAGCTATTGGAGAACCCATTACTGTTACAGCCGGGGCTTTAGCGATGGCCACTTCTCGTCATTACTGACTAAGGGTCAAAGCCAGGGCCGTTGTTTCTCTTTTTTGCGATGCAGTTTCTCTCCTTTTGTGGAGTTGATGACCGAGTCAAGCCTTTGAAAATATCCGAGTTGGCCGAAGTGAAGGGGATCACACGTGACGCAGTCTGTCTGATGCGGAGATGAATGAGAAGGAGAAAGAGGGAGACAGCTCAAACGAGGGTCCAGGCGATGGCGCGAAAGGGAGGGAGGAAGAAAAAAAAAAAAACAGCGAGGAACCAAACTGCAGACTTTCAAAATGCATGAAAGAGAGGAACGGGAGAGGGGAGGAGGGGAGGAGGGGTGAGGGGAGGAGGATGGGGTTCGATGTATGAGCCTGCAATACTGATCAAAGCCGAGATGAGAGTGAACTAGGGAGGGAGGGGAATAGAGGAGAGAGAGAGAGAGAAAGAGAGACAGGGACAGAGGGGGAGAAGGGCCAGTGATCAAAGCCGAGATGAGACAGATAGAGGGAGGGAGGGAGGGAGGGAGGGAGGGAGGGAGGGAGGGAGGGAGCAGCCTCAGAGATAGCACCTCTTAGATTCCTACTGAAAAACTGTTGTGTGCAGTTACCCATGTCTGTGTCTGTGTGTGTCTGTATTTATGTTTGAGTGCATTCGTGTGAGTGTGTGTTTGTCTGGTGGGGTTGTGTGTGTATATGTATGTGTGTGTATGTGTGATGGTTTATAAATGTGTGTGTGTGTGTGTGTGTGCAGGTGTATTTGTTGGTTTGGAACTGTGTGTGTTTGTGTGTGTATGTGTGTGTGTGCGAGCGTGCAAGTGTATTTATGGGTTTGTAACTGTGTGTGTCTGTGTGTGTGTGTGTGTGCGCGTGTGCAGGTGTATTTGTGGGTTTGTAACTGTGTGTGTGTGTGTGTGACCACCCTCCGCCTTGCCAAACTTCCTCCATCTGCCAGGCAGGAATTGCCATATAAAAGACACGGACCCAAGCAACACACCGTGCCTCCCCGATTCGCCTTGTTACGCCGATCGAGCTGGCGTTGTCGAGGAATTGTCAACTGATCTTCTGCCGCCTTAACACATTTCTCTATTACTTCATCCGTCGGGGTTGTCTGGCTAATGAGCGGACGCCGGCCAAGGCCGAACCAGGGATCAGCAGGAAAGTTTAAACACACATCTCTCGCTTCGTGGCGGCGCGAGTAGACATTTGCATAATGCCTGCCTGCGTTTTAATGGTTTCTGTTAGTCTTGTCGCAGCAAGAGGGGACTGAAGAGAGGGACAGAGAGGAAAATGTTCTTATTTCCTACCAAGTCTAATATTATGATGACTTATGAATCTAGAACCAAAGGTCTAATATTATGATGACTTATGAATCTAGAACCAAAGGTCTAATATTATGATGACTTATGAATCTAGAACCAAAGATCTAATATTATGATGACTTATGAATCTAGAACCCAAAGGTCTAATATTATGATGACTTATGAATCTAGAACCCAAAGGTCTAATATTATGATGACTTATGAATCTAGAACCCAAAGGTTTAATATTATGATGACGTGGGAATCTAGAACCCAAAGTCTAATGAAATAATGACTTATTAATCTAGAATCCAGTATAATATAGCAATGAGGTATGAATTTAAAACAGTGGAAGTATAAAACAGTGTTGATCTATTAGTCAGGAACCTCATAGATCACCTCTGAAGGCTGTGGCACATGGCAGTGACTGTAGACCTTGCCATCACTTGCCGTTCATCTGACCTCTGAACTCTAACTCACCTCATGCTGTGTTTTGTTCAACACCCATGGCTAGCTCCCAGCATTTACTGATTCATCCTGTTGAATCGCTAGTTGCTAGACGCCAGAAAACAGGAGAAAAAAACGCCAGTGAATGTCAACGAGAGCGAGGAGAATAGGGGATTTAATTGGGAAAACAGATAGTCTACGCAGTTTTCCCTGTTGATAGGTAGTCATTGTGAGCAAGGTGCTAATTGCTATCACGTCTGAGCACAAACCACGTGTCCTGTCACGCAAAGAGAACGATGTCACAGGGAAATACATGTCTTTACAATGGTATTAGACATACTGTATTGTTTGGGGGTATTTTGGGGTGATATATTGGTTGATTATTGCGCGATGCTTCCCATCCTTGATAAATTATTGATTGACGCATCACCATGCCAATGGACATTCTCCCCTCTTAACTTGCTACTTGGTGCATCAGACACCTATGCCCAGGTAAGGTAGATAGAGTACCTTATTATGTCCACCTCTGTTTTCATGACATTTAAAAACATAATTGCAACTTGATCTTTCTTCTATAAGGCTAGCTACATAGTTTTAGCGGGCTGTAGACCTCAGTCCCAGTACAAAGGCCTTGTTTTTATGGTCTTACCTGTCCAACTGTCATTGCAGGCTGCATTTTAATCTCCCCCGTTAAGGTCCACCTGTACCATTCCTAACCTATTGCCAACAAGGACATGTTTGTTCAACTATGTAATTTAAAGAAATACCAAGGACAATTTGTGGCCCAACAAAACAGAAACTTAACATTCTGGACTTACTGATTCTGGCTTAATTAACTTTTTTTCATTTAACAGAAGATTACACAGCATGTAAAACAAAGACCCACTGCTCCCTGGAAACACTGGTTTCTCTCCAGTGGATGGGTGCATATCATCTTTAATTTAATACCTGAAGAGACCTGCAAACTCCTGAAGAGCCATCATAAAGGGGGACCAGAAAGCCTGACCAAACCTGGATGGCTGTGAAGAATTATGGAAAGATAACAGCCACACACTGACTGCTTGGCAGGCGAGAACGAATATCAACGAAATATATTTACCGCTAAACTGACCACTGGACGGGGGAAACAGTGGTGGCATCTGAGATGAAGATTTCATCATTGATGCAATGGTTACCATTGGCACGCGTACCCTTGACTGTGAGAGCCTCAGCCCCAGAGATGTAACAGGAGATTCATGGTAAACGAAATAATGTTAAAAACCAGAGATATAGAGAATTTATTTTGGTGTAAAATATAAATTAGCAATTTATAATGTTTGCTGAATTGGGTATCTTGCTGTTGTCAATTTATTGTATTCATTATAAGTAAAATAAAAATGTTATATAAAGTTAATATTTGGCGCCAACAACCGGCAATTTCAAGTTTAGTTAAACAAACTATGTTATCATAAAGCCTAACCTTATAACTTACAGTAAAATTAGCTAGCTGGCTTAGTAATTAGTTATATCTAACCTCTATTTTTGAGTTAAGATTAATTGCTATGAGAGAATTGATTTGTTTTCCCCAAAAACATTTTGTCTATATAACATTGAATAAAGCTCAAATTTTTGTCACAGACTCTAAATTGTTGCCTCTGAATAGTTCCTCATTTTGTTTGACATTTTACAATTTAACCCCTTGAATGCAAATGTTTAAGTGAAACGACTTGGTGATTTACTTGGATATCCTAAAAAGATAATGTTAGAACATTTGAATGTGAGGCGAATATGCTGGCCAATCCAGTGGATTTATTATCAGACTTCTTTCCAGCACCAGGCAGTCCTTTTACTGAATGCCTAACTTAACCGTCAAAATGTTTACTGCGAAACATGGGATTTCAAAGTGAGTTTGAAAGCTATATAATAATGCTTTACCCTTTGCACTCTAGAGTCTAGGCTGCAGTCCAAACATGAAGTACAGTCCTTGGCCCTCAGCCCTTTGAAGGACATTGTAACATTCTTGTGTGCTTGCCCAAACAAGGGAGAGTGGTGATTGGAGAGCAAGTATTGGAAATGGTGCCTAAAACCAAGTTATTGATGTAACCAGCAACCCAGCACAGCATTTGTCATGTAGCCAACATTAACTGCTAAAGCTGCCCATAGCCAGCTAGCTAGCTTATAGTTTTGTCATTATTATTTTCCAGTTGTGTCCAGTTGTCTATCCAGGCATGTTTTATTTTTATTGCTTTAGTAGTCTGATTCACACTGAATGTTACATTACCATTTGCCACAATGAACATTTAATATGCAAATGATTTAGCTAGCATCAAAACAAGTTGTTTTACAGTCAAGGTGTTGTTGTGTTCATTATGTTTTTAACCAAGTCGCCAAACTGCAGTTTGTATTTGTTTCTGGCTGATAGCAGCCCTGAACGTGAACAACGTTTGTCGCTCACCTATCAAACTCCAGTCGGTGACCACAGGGATTCCCCAGAGGGGAAATGGCAGGGTGAGGGAAAATGTTACCGTAGTTAGACAGCTGACCTGAGAAAAGCACCTACCAGACCAAGAAGTAATAACATCCTCAATCAATCCCATCAAGGAACATCCAGTCCTTTCCCTGCAGACACTCTTGACCACATTCAACTTCTTCCTCCCGATTATTTGTTTTTAATTGTAGTTACGGCCATGTAACATAGCCACAACTCCCAACCCGGCTCGGGAGAGCGGAGGTTCGGAAACGTTTCTCTAGCTTCTCTTCTCTATTTACTCACACTACTTGCTTAAACAAGATGTCTGTGTAGTCGATGTGTGGGAGAACATTAATGAAACCTCAGTTAAGCTTTCAGGGACCAGACCAGCCTGGTGGAGCCGCTGTTGCACAGAAAACAGGCAAATTCCTGACCGGAGCTGTGCTGGCCTAATACACATCGCCTTTTAAGGGACCTACGGACCACTTCAGACGACCTTGTCATTCTCAGATCCGCACGGAGCACCAAGTGCACGACTTCCAGTCAGCTGCCTAAGCAGGACGTCCCAACCAAAATAGCAAAGTGCTGATGAGGTGCTCCCTCTTGCAACCCCTTATGAATGATGCATGCCTGGCTGGAGTTTGGCTGTGTGGGAAAAGCAGCCTAGCAGCAAATTAGCATTGATCAAGGGGTCTGAAATTACACTGATCTCAGCTAAAACCTTCCTGGGTGCCCCCTGGTGTAAAGAAAATGGACAGGGTGGATAGTTAGGGGTCGTGTCCAAAATGGAATCCTATTATTTCCACAGAGGGACACACCCTGTTGGCCTGGTCGGACGTAGAGCACTACATCGGGAATGGTGTGCTGTTTGGGAATAGCCCAGGGTGGATGTGAGTCAGAATGATGGGATGAGGGCGTCTGTGCAGTGGGGTTGGTTGGAGTGTGTGTGGGGGTGCTGATAAGAGAGGAGGAATGCATAGTGGAGGTGAGTTGGAAGTGGGTAAGATGTAAAGAAAGGCAGATGAACAGGGGAGGACGACCAGAGGAAGAAGGATAGAAGAGGATAGGAAGAGTCGATGAAGAGGATATTAAGAGGGGAGTAATAAAGGAGGCTAAGGTACTGAGGAGTATAGGAAGCGGTTAGGTGGTACTCAGGGAAGAGGAGGTGATACACAGATGGGTGGTCTGACTCCAGAGGATAGATGGTACTCAGGGAAGAGGAGGTGATACACAGATGGGTGGTCTGACTCCAGAGGATAGGTGGTACTCAGGGAAGAGGAGGTGATACACAGATGGGTGGTCTGACTCCAGAGGATAGGTGGTACTCAGGGAAGAGGAGGTGATACACAGATGGGTGGACTGACTCCAGAGGATAGGTGGTACTCAGGGAAGAGGAGGTGATACACAGATGGGTGGTCTGACTCCAGAGGATAGGTGGTACTCAGGGAAGAGGAGGTGATACACAGATGGGTGGACTGACTCCAGAGGATAGGTGGTACTCAGGGAAGAGGAGGTGATACACAGATGGGTGGTCTGACTCCAGAGGATAGATGGTACTCAGGGAAGAGGAGGTGATACACAGATGGGTGGTCTGACTCCAGAGGATAGATGGTACTCAGGGAAGAGGAGGTGATACACAGATGGGTGGTCTGACTCCAGAGGATAGGTGGTACTCAGGGAAGAGGAGGTGATACACAGATGGGTGGTCTGACTCCAGAGGATAGGTGGTACTCAGGGAAGAGGAGATGATACACTAAGTAATAACAGTGAGGGACTACATACAAACTGGCCTGAACCTGAAATGAACCCCTGTTCCAACCCAATAGTTTTTTTAAACCTAACATTAGCCAGCAATTTCATTAACAGCCCAGAAAAACTTCTGGGGACCTATTTTTCAGGGTATTTATGGGTATATCTGCCACCTCCCCCCCCCCGCACACAAACACATGCAATCACGCACGCACACACCCACACACAGATGAATGCATACACATCTGCAGCAGCATCCCATTGAGTAATAACGATAAACAAGCACCATCATGGGTCTGTAATGGACCAGTAATGATTATCACCATCATCAGTCTGACTGTGATTATCTGCGCCCGTCGTTAGCCTAATCTCTCCCTCCGTGCAACCGCAGAAGACACGAGAGACATGAATGACACCCCTCTTTCTCTCATTTACACCCATTGCACATCTGTTTACAAGCTGCCACGGCTGTGTGTGTGGTTTGTGTGGAGAGTGTGTGTGTGTGTGTGTGTGTGTATGCCTCAAGAACTTTCAGCTAAGAAAATTACTTCCCATCACTATGTATCAGCTGCAATGTGCAGTGGATGACAGGCTAGAGTGCTACGCATGTGTGTTTTCGCGTGCGCAGCGACAGTTGTGGCAAAAAACGGCAAGCTGAGGCTACACAGCGACACGACGCATTGAGCAAGGGCTGCTGGGTGCTGCAAGGGCATCTTCTTTGATAGAAGAACAAACAAACTGCTCCAAAAAAATAAAAAAAATAAAAATAGTGTGTGCCACCTGACGTGTTTCAGGCAGAAGGCCTTGTGAGAGATTAAGCGAGCATGTGGAAATGAATTCTGCCGCCTTTTAGCTCCTGGCAGTTCTCAGAGCGTATGTTTGTGTGTTCCAGCAGGGAATGGGATCTTTTTATGTTTCAGAAGTTGGAAGCACTGAGCATAACTTTGTACCTAGGTGTTTGTCTACATTTATGTTTATGCGTATATACATAAACGTATACGCACATTAAGACAAGACACATATCATTTTCCCTGCACACAGGAAATTCCTTGTTCACTCATGGTTCGTCCGCAACCGGGTCACATTTGGCAGAGCCGGAACCAGACATACCTGCCTCGTGTCCATCTGCTTCCTGGCAGTCACGCATTAGGCGTTTATCACACACTCGATTGCGCTAATGCTTTGGCCAAGCCTCAGTCGATAGTTATGATGTTGGAGAAAGTGTAAAGCCGTTCGGGTACGTGTAGAGGACTTATCTGGTTTCTTGCCCTCTGCATTGCTGGCAGTGGGTTTATCGTTCTCGCATCTGCTACACTACAGAGGAAACAGGAATGGGCGTCACGTGGTGTCAATGGGGAAACTCCGGCAAACTCCTTGCCTCTGCGAAATGAACATGTCCTCACCTTTGACCTCGGGGTTGTTGTATCTCGTGGAAACAGTTCGTCTTCCGCAAGCTGGCCTCACTGTCTCGATTTCATTGCGGCCTCGCCCATCCTGATTTGTCCGAGTGATCAACGACCAAAAACTCCAAACCGGAAACTACTTCTGCTGAAGATAATTTCATTCTCAGTGGGCCATGACAATTCTCTCTGTAATCCGTCCATGCGAACTTGACAGTCCATGTGAGAATACGAGTAAGATCATTATGGAGCAACATTGCCAAAACATTGAAAATAAAACAAATCTGGACAACATTTTCCATTGGACAATTTCAGTCTAAAAACCTCACTTTCCCCCTTTTCCTCACAATAAAAAGCCAGTGTGTTATCTATTAACTTAAAACAGCACGAGAAATCCCTTTCTGTATCTTATCCCATTACACCAGTGTGTACATAAGAGTCCCCTGTGTTTCGGAGCTTAGCATGCCTTTCATCATTCGCACAATGTAAAACCACACTTTATTACAGATTAAAACAGAAGCTACGCTTATTCAAAATGATGTATAACATCGCTCAGCACTTAAAATAAACACAGATGATGCAATTAATTGCTTATGATCAAAACTCTCAGGGGTAACGGGGGTACGCCACCAGCCTGTTAAACGGGTAAACGTGCAAAAGTTAAGCTAGCATGTGGGGCCGTTTGCATTCCTCTTGTGTCTCACACACACACACACAACACACACACACACACACACACACACACACACAACACACACACACACAAACTGTACCATTATGCCGACTGGGTTTCAATGTTATGGTAATAGTAAATTAGAAAAATGAAATGTTTATGTGTGTCTGTGGGTGTTTCAGGGACAATATGTGTCTGTCTTCGGTGTCAGTGTCTCCTTCTGTTGGGCTGGCTCTGTGGGAGCCAAGGGGCTGAGCAGATTCCTGGTAGGGGCACATTAGCCACCTGTGGAGCAGTTAAATGCCCCATGAACACCGGGGGCCAGGTGAAGGGAAAGGGATGAACCGTAATGTCCTGTCAGAGCTAATTCTTAGAGGCACCTCATCTGGAACACAAATGGACCCCAAGAACAGACCCTGGGAATCCCCATGGAGGCAGTATGATAACTCCCAGATGGACAAGCCTTTGTCTGCAGGAGAAGCAGAGGAATGGGAAAATTGTACCTACCTCAGTTGAAACGGGAGAGCCATTAGAACATGCTGGTGAGCCATTTTCCACTCAGACACACAGAGCCTTAGATATCACAGAATATATCCGGAGATATCAGTGGCGGTTGTCTGGTCACTTTGACAATCACCTTGACCGAATGGTTATAGCATCAAACTCATAATTTGCTCCACTCGAATTAGGAGTCTCTGGAACATGTGGATGGGTTTAGTTTTGAGGTAAGACGCTCACAAGCCATGAGAATCACCTTCATCTGGTGGACTTAAATAGAAAAAATACAGAGGGGTTAAAATATTTTTTCCCCGTCGTTTGGATACAATATAGGCAAAGCAGTACATAGCTAAAGAAAACGTATTAGGTAGATTAGGTACATAATTTATTAATATTTTTTCCTACAACACTATGTCAAAACACAAAATTATTTATGCAAAATTCCCCTTTAAACAATTGAGCATGTTAACTTTGCACTTACGCAATTTAGTGCCTTTGACTTTAGGGTATCACAAAGCCCTTCATGTGGACAAGTATTTATTATTAGTGAGGCACCCCTCCATGACCTATAACCTCCGGGATGAGTTTCCCTGAACACAACATGGCTTCATATAACGGCATACGAGTTGAAGGTGAAATATTATACAGTACCATATAAAAAGAAGTTGCACATCCATCATTTTAATAAGCCCAAAACCCTCTCATGGTTTGTCTCTCAGTACTTATCAACATATATGCTTATATAGGATCAATTCCCTGCTGTTTCATTCTCATTTACCCCCCTTTGAAGTGTAACCTGCGCCCTTGGTCTGAAAATGCTAATGTTGCTAATAAATCTCTGTGTTGTCCATTTATTCATGTGTAATGAAACAAATGTCATAAAATCAATGAACAAACCCCTAATCTGGGCCCGGGTAACTGGCCCATGTTGTAAATGTGGCAACTGAAAGGAGTTCTTGAGGGAACACATTACTTAAGCCGGCCTACTTTAGAGTTGAGAATCCAAATGAAATTGATATTGTGAGTCATGACTTTGTTTGACATTAACGCTTATAACAGCACAAAGTAGGCTTTCAATAGACGGATCAAATTAAGTGTTCCCACTCGAAGTGACTGTGAAAGCAAAGCTGGAATTCTATGCACCCACTTGGTTGTAAATGTTTTCTCATGCTCCCCCTCATGAGTACATTGATATTCATGTCGGGGTAGATGGAAGTGGGGATGGTAAATAATAAATTCCTCTGGATCCAATCCTTGTACAAGCCAGCTTTCAAGCTGCACAATTGGACGCTTTGCAATGTTGGATGTTAATAATTCAATAGGCTGTCACTGTGAACACAGTGCGGAGTCATTTTCTTTCTGGGTGTCTCCATGAAATCACCACCCAGGACTGAACACCTGTAGGATAGGAATAGGACAACCCTAGTGCCTGCCCTTTCTTGAGTTGACAAGAACAGGAAAATACAAGAAATGTTCTGTGAAAAAGATATTCCTGTGTTAAAGAAATTTCCATGTTACAGTTTGTGGTGCTAGAGTGGTGAAACACATTGTATTGTATGATTTCTACGTGTAAATATATATTTGTAAAATCGTAATAACTCTTGCTTCTACATTTTTGGGCCGACACCACTGCTTTATTAGAAATGACTTGTTGTTTTCACCATTGCTTTGATGAATTTCGTGTTGCAAGGGGTACTGTGTTGCCCTCGTTGCCCACAGCGGATTAATGAAATGCCCCATGCAGCCGTGTTGGAAAGACACTCCCAAGCAATTACCGTAACCACAACCAATCTGCATTTTCAAAGTGCCGTATCGTTTGTGAGGTGCGTGAAGTGGCCCTAATGAAAAATTGGATCATCCATTAAACGGGAAGCTCATTTGCAAAAAATGGTGGCAGTTGCAGTGAGGGCTACTTCACATGTAAAGTGCCGTCAGGGCCTAACACAGACAATGGCACTTGCTAATCAGTCTAAAGCAAACAGCTTTTCCCAACACTGTAAATTCAACCAGGCCCAGAGGCGGATAGTGACTGAGTGGTTTGGTTAAATGGCTCATTTGAATCAATGGCAGGAAAATAAGCACAAACTGTCAGGTAGAGCGGTCTTACAGCGCCCCCCCAGAATCAGGGTCAACAGAAATAATTAAGCCTTTGACGCGTTTGAACGACAAGCCACCAGATTACAAGCGCAGGGCGTGAGTTGTGAGGATGAGTGATGGGATGAGGACCGGGGAAGGGGGCCGATGCGACTGGAAAAAGTAGTCTCACAGTCCCATGATTATTTTATTTGGGCGCATTATCGCCAAAACCTGTCAAGGAATTCTATTTTCCTCTGGGATGACAGACGTGCTATAAAAAGTGGGCTTTTAGCAACAAAAGCTTGAATGCTGTCTTCAGAACAACAACATTTTTAACCGTCAACAATATGTTCCCCCTTATTTGCCTTTTATATGCAGTTACTTTCCGGAACCCATATTTGAACAGGATCCTATGTTCCTGATATAATCCCTTCTCTGAAAAATGACTGCACTTCAAACTACCTTCAAACAGCGCCTCAAAAGCCTGTGTGCATCAAAAAGAATGAATTCACCTCAGTGTTCCTAAGAATCCAAGTTCTACCAAGTTTCACTGAGGTAGTTATCAATTTGTTGTCCAAACTGCTTGTCCGTGAAGGTTTTGTAAGAAGGCAAATTCCCGATGTGTAATCATACGAAGCAGGTCACAGAGGGTAACAAACAACAGCCTAAATGTTTTTCACCTGGTTTTGCTTGTTGTGTAACACTCGTTTTGGGTTGATTGTTTTTAGGGAATGTTTACTTTATTAAAACATAGTGATTTGTGGACCTCTTCATTGTAATGCCTGACGCTAACAGATTCTGTACATTGTGACGTCACTGTGAACAAAGTCTCTATGACCAACACAGAAGGAGATATGTACGCCAAAAGTGGGGATGTCAAATTGACACAGATAATCAATCGACTCTATTTTGGGGGCTGAAATTGAGCATGTATTTCTTTTCCCCTCTGACTTAGTCAAACTCCCAACAAGCTAGCTCCATTATCCAGCTCTCATCCCCCATGTAAGCCAATACTGCATTGTATCATTCCCCTTGAATAACTTGATCTAATCTCCTGGAATCTGGCACTCCTCCCTTGGGACTTAACTGACAAAAGCAGTGCATATACCTGCCTGTAAAACCTGCGTCCTCCATCCAGATGTTGTCCTGATCCTGTCTGTTTACAGTCACGAGATAGTATCACATCACAATGTGTCTTTTAAGTACACACGCCAAAAGAATTTGGACAAGATCAGAATGAGGCCAAGATCAGAATGAGAAGACCAGAATGAGGACAAAATCAGAATGAGGACAAGATCAGGTAAACTAATACATTTTGGAACCAAGCATCAAGGGGCTTCAATATAAACAAGGCTTATTGTGTGTTTCGTGGACCACAATGACTGTATTTACACAGGCAGCACAATTCTGATTGTATTTTCAATCAGATCTCCCCTGGAATCGTCTGTTCAAAAAAAAAGAAATAATAATAAGAAAATAAAAAACACAATTAGTGAGGTGGTGGTGGTGGAGGGGGGGTCACAATTGGGATGCCTGTATAAATGAAGCCCTTTCTGGGAGGATGCAGACTGGCATGAAAGTATAGATGATGGGGATCAGGTGTGAACGGGTTGCAGGCGTGCCTCTCTGCCCCGTTTACACTCACACACCGGGAGTTGCTCCGGCTGCTGGGCCACCATGCTGACCAAACCAGCACCAGGCAAAAGAACGGACACGTTTCAGTCCACAAGGCGCCATCACACTCCGTCAGTACTGCGGGCTGCCTGGCAGAAGATGAGGCGCTGTGGTCCACTCGTGGCAGAGTGGTCAGTGTATGCGTGATCGTTAATGACCTGCAGAGGAGGTTCTGGGTCGCCTCCACACACGTCGCTGTGAGATTTTGATCTCAGTTGTCTCTCTCTTTTTTTCTGGCATCTCGACTGTTGACATTGGTTTAAAAGCTTCGGTAGAGGCCTTAGCTCGTGCAATTTTACTCTGAAAGCCTATGGGTGTTTCTACACTGGTTTTAAAGAGCACAACTGATTTCAAATAAAGTTGCCATGAAATGTGAATGGAATTTTACATTGACACGAGCAACGGGTCACTCTCGCTGCGCCGTAGGGTGAAACACGTGCTCACAGCGCTTTGGCTGAAACAATGGAAGACTTATAAACTTCCGGAAAATGTTGTTTACCTGGTAACTAACGTGGCACTTTTCCCGTCAAAGGTTCTGTGGCTGTTGATAGTATTATTGCTTCAGTGAAAATGTGAGATGTATTTAGTTGCTTTGCAAATACTGTTTTTTTCCCCCTGATTTTGTTTATTGAGCTGGAAGGACTTACCAAACCGGACTTCCACTTCAATACACTGAGCAAGACATGGTCTTTAGATATCAGTAGCTGAGGGGAGTATCGGTCATCCAGTCTTGTTCATCTAAATAAAAGTATGATAGTTTTGTGCAAACCCTCAAAGCCACTATATTTCTTAGACAGACATTTATGTTTCTGTAACACCTCACACCCCCCGTTATCACGAATGCAAAAAACAACCACACACATTGGAAAATGTCATGCTCATTGAACTTGGCAGGGCGACAGCCTATGCAAATCACATATCAAATCATATCCTGAGGTGAAAGAAAAGACATCACAGAAGCAGGACAGCGCGGAGCGTTCGACATGAACAGACGACACCTCCCCCTTCGCCGTCCCCTCGCTCTGCCAGGCTGTAAGTGCTTGAAATGGGGCCCAGTGAGTCATGAGTGTTGCATTCTCAACTGATGCCCGGTTTTAAACAACAACAATCCAGTCGAGGGGACAAAGACAAAGCAGATGTTTAATTCTATCCGTGAACGGGGGGAGTGGGCTAGTTAGGCTGGGGGGAGGGGTCATCTCCCTCTCTCGCTCTGTGTGCCCCCCTCACCCCTGCACCCATCCTGGGCCTGACACTTTCTGCAAACGGTGGGCTGTGGGAGCCTAAGCCTGTTAATGACGAGGGCTCCCCGAGTCCCACAGATGGCTAATCTAGCCTTTGTCTTCCTCACAGCCACACCTCAGCAAACACCGACCCATTGGCTCACACAGTCTGGGTGGCAGCTTTTACCTCATTCTATCCTACCCCTAATCCTGTTTAGCAACACTCTGAAACCCCTGAATGGTCTTTTTTTCCGTTCTTTTCTCCTCCCTCTCTTTTGTTTTTCTGGAATGAGGGCTGAGGGTGGGGTAGAAGGGGGAAATGTATCCCTCCGTCCTCAGTTGGGGAGCGACAGGGCCAATCGGAGCAAAGTGTTCGCTGTGGAATCTCTAAGAATGAGTTCATGACCTAGTAGATTAGCAATTATGCTACTTGTGTGTTTGCATTCAATAATACTTAGCGATGACATTTTCAGATTCCTGTGTCATCCTCACGGCCTGCTCTCTCATCATCAGATGCCATGAGCCCTGTGTGCATATGTCATGCCGGCCCTGCTCTAACTGGCACTCCCAGAATACCTCACTTCATCCGTGAAGTGGGAGGGGGGCCTCTGAATGTGGTTTGCCCTTGAGTTACAACAATGAGGCTTGAAGTGGACCCCGAATCTAGCGTCTCTGTCTCCCCAACCTCCCCCCCCACAGGAGGAATGCTAAAACACACAAGAAAGGGGCTCTAGACTGTGTGTGTGTGTGTTTCTTATTTTGCTTTCTGTCTGTTCCCTCAGATTGTTTGTCTTCGCATATCAAAGTATTTTAGTCTCCGCCCCTACTTAAATGAAACTTTGCTGTTGATACTGATTTGAATAACTGGATAAAGCACAAAGAATCACACCGAAGACGGCTCGACACTGAACTCTTTCACCGCCCTCTCAAAAAGACATTGTTGTGTCCGACTGCCACAGCTGAGTTTGTGTTCTGGTGGATTACAGGCGACGAGAGAATGCACTTAACAAATTTTGTTTTGTATTTTATCTCCCTTCTCCCCTCTATTTGCATCGCAACATTTTGAAAGGGGAGGAATTACTGGCAAATGGGATTGCTTTTCCATCAGTTGCGGTCCAGGTATTGGCACACTGAACATCAAAGGGTAACCTAGCTCTTTGAAGAATGGGCTAGACGGGAGACATCTGTTTTTTTCCCCCGAGTTGTAATAATTGTTGAGCCTACCCTCATTTAACACTGCAGGTGAATGAGAGAGCTATGGGGTTATGAGGACTTGACAATCGGTCTGTGGCCCAGAAATCCTCACATTCAATGACTAGGCGGCGATATCTTCCAAAGGGAAATAACACCTTACCTGAGGCGGATAATGACAAGCACGCAGGTCTCGAGATATTAATTACCGCAAATAATATGCACAGCTGGTATTCAAAAGGCGCTATTGCAATCCTATTTGGATATTGTTGTGAGCGTACAAAAAAAACAGGATTGGAATAAATCAAGGTGTTTATAAACCAAAATAAATTAAATAATGCCCAAATAAATATATGATTTACTGCACATTTGTCCAATGTTTGTCCTTGTACTCTGGTGATGGTATATTTAATAATATATCATTATATATACATCATATGTGTTGGCTACCATGAGTGTGTAGGCAGTTTAGCTCCGAAGCAATGTTCATCAGCAGTGGATTTGCACTCCCTTTACAGTTGACCGTCTCGATGCTGAAAATGTCCCGTCTCTTTTGCAGATTTTGCGTCAGGCTTTTCTGACGCACAGTCGTATTAATTCCGACCTGAAAAAAAGTGTGTTCTGTCTGTTTAATGAAATGGTGGAACATCGTGGGTCTTGTGAAAAGCAAAGCTTCTTAAGACATGCAACAAATTGAGAAACTAATCCTCACAAAATCGTCGTGATTTATTGTTTCACTTTCTGTTAAGATATTTACCAATGTGTTTTGCAATGCATTTCGATGCACAATAGTAGATATACAACAGATGGCCCATTTTTACCAGAGAAACGCACAAAGGCTTGTATTTGTGTTGCGTGACAGAATTCACACATGTGGCGCAATGTGACACATGAATACCATTACAAATGGACATATGTAGGTAAGCGCATCAGCAGGGAAATTTACCTTTAAATATGTTTGGAAGATTAAAAGATTGTTGAATGATCCAAGGCAAGAGCGTTCTACAAATAATTCAACATTTCACCTTATTAGATGTATGCGCTTTTGAATTCACGATGCCCTCCAAAGCCTGTTTGAAGGAACGACTTGTCTACTTTGGAATAATGACTTGGAAGAGCTTGAAGTCTGGAAGGAGCTCAAGGACCATTGCCACCACTGACACCCATGTTGGCGTTCCGGAAATTCCTGGAGGTAATGTTGAAGAGACGTTCATGTCTATTAGCACCAGTACTTAGTTTGTATTGAAGCGTTTGATGGAAAGCCACATTAAACGGGACCTTCCTAGGATAAATAGATGTGTCTTTATCTGCATAGAGCTGACATTACTATGGCATAAGCACTCATAACCATGACATAAGCATACGTTACTGTGACTTGAGCACTCATTACTATGACATGTGCACTTGTTACTATGACATAAGCACTTGTTACTGTGACTTGGGCACATGTTACCATGACATAAGCACTCGTTACTATGACTTGAGCATACATTACTATGACATAAGCACATGTTACCAGGAAATGACCTCACATGATCTCATACCAACAGCTTTTCAACACATTTTCTCCATTTCCAGTTGCTAACGTTTCTATTTCTTCTCTTTCTCCCTCCTTTCGATCTTTTTCTCTCTCTTTGTGTTTTCTCCTTTCCTCTAGATTTTCAATTATATTTGCTTTATTGACAAGACAAACATGCGGATTCCTCACTCCACTGAGCCCCTTGAATCATTTGGTTTGTGCTGCTAAAGTCACTGCTGAAGAAGGTCTTTGGTAAAAGCAGCAGAGGTCTGAAGTTCTGGTGTGGATTTTAAAGTCAAGACAAGAGAAAGCCTCGTCACACAAAGAGGGTTGCTGTTCTCCCTGTGATGAGCCGGCACAAATGCCAGGCTCTCACTGAATCATTCCTCTAGTAAATGTCCTCCAATCCATCGGCCGAATAGTTTGCCCAGAGGTCAGGCCCATAAATGCGGAGCAGGGTCATGGTAATTGAAATGAATCATCGTGTTTTACTCCACTTTGGGGCAAAGTATGCCAGAGTAAGAGAGTGAAGAGAAGGACAGGAGGGGAACCATTTGAAAAGAAAATGTTGTTGGGAACATGGATTAAAAAAAAAAAATTGGGTCAGAGAGAGTGTGTGGAGTTTCTGAGGTAAATACTCTTGTCATAAAGTGTGTATCACTTATATTTTTGATGAGATGTAAATTACATCAACGTGCAATCTCTCAATTTCACATTTTCAGGACATTGGTGTAATAAAAAAAAGTCCCCTATGAATATCAGTCATCCATTCTCTGGAATCACCTGTGCAAGTGATGCGTTTTTTGGGAGAACTTTGAGTTACGATTTGCAGTGTAATGGTAATCAAAACCGACTTGGCCATTTATCACTGTGAGCTTGAAAACAAAAATGTATATAGTAGCCTATAAAGCTCTGTATTCATTATGTTTTATGAAAACATTTAGGATATTTCCATATACCAACCATAGAATTAACATTTGCATAGCTTTGACAAAACATTAACACAACACATTGGTTTTTATGCGGTATGACCAGATGTCATTTCTTTTGTTCTTTGAGCCAAGACCCATTCTCAACACAAGTTCAAAGGTCACTGTCTGGCCAAACGTGAACATTAGCAGCAGAAAAACCTGCCTGTTGACTATCGAACCTGCCTGTCGAATCAATGTCCTCTACCTGACACCAAACCAACATTTTGCTCTGTTTGGCTATGACCTCTGGTGTGTCTGTTTAAGCGAAGCCTCAGGTTCTGAGCTAGCCTAGCCAGCAACTCTCATCCCGGACCGTAGCACCTCAAAATGTCCATTTAGGCTGGCGGACAACATGAGACCCGAACGACTGTTGAAATGTATAATAAAAATGTGTACATTTTAAATGTGTTCAAACTGTTGAGATGGTCTGTATGTGTATGTGTGTTTGTATGTTTTTGCAGACATAGTAGTAAGTTATGCAGATTAGTTTGACTTGAACAACCCCAACATACTCTATTTCTTACTACTATGTCCTTTTGGATTTTCTCAAGTTAACTAAACCAAGTCCCCAGGTTTAATTGGGTAACCCAAAACACATTACTTACAGCCAATGAAATGTTGCAGTTTCCTTTAAAGCCATTGATAGGGCCAGCATACACAAGAGGACCGATTTTAGGTGAAGGGGTGTCCTACTTGGTCATGAATATATCAGTTAGGCTTCACTTAAATGTGTCAGGCTAACTCACTAAGAGGCTAATAGTCTCCTGCCCAAAAAAGCTGTAGAATACGTCTGCCACACTAGTCATTCAAACTTCTAACCGCACACAGACTTCAATTCCCCGCCGCTAAGTGAATTCAAACGAAGGCCAAGCCGACCAGGTTTAAAAAACATATTCCGACTTTCACAAGGTCAAACGTTCTCTTTTTTATGCATATAAACTAGGCACCCCATCAGATCGTAATGAATTTCCAACAAAGCAACCCAAATAGCCTTTCCTCCCGATTGCAATTAGGCGACCAAACCCTTTCGGAAAGGTTCCTGAACCCGTTCAGTGCTTAGATTGAAAGCTATTCATCACAGCTAGCAGCTCTGTCAGCACACGGCGTGCGATGCAATTGAGCTGCTCTGCACAATGTGGAGTACTTACATATCTGAGGCCAAATGTAATGGTCTATGTCTTAATTTGCTGTGCAGGGCAAATGTGAACGGCCTATTAGCCCTCGTGTGACAGATATCCAGTATGTAAGGGGTAAACATGAATAATGTATTGCGTCACAATGCTGGGATATTGCATTTATTCACGAGTGAAAAATAAGATTTAAATATTGCGAAGTCAAAAGTCTAAATTGCATACAAATGTTAAAGAATGTTGCATGTAATGTTCCACATACTTTATTTGCATTGAAGTGTAATTACTAAACTTGACATTTGCCAAGTGTTCCTATTAATATAATTTAAAAGTATCTACATTTTTACAACACTAATAACACTGACATTAAGTACGTGAATTGTATTACAACATGCTATGATTTAGATAAGTGTATTCATATCTAATTATGAAATGTGTTTTTGTTCGTGTTAATAGTCAGTGATATTAATAAGTAATCTCACTAAGATGATCTACCCTACATACAAAAGAGATTTTGAAGATGTGCTCATGATATATGACAGTAATGACGGCCAATCTACTTAATGTCGTTACAGTCTTAAATCATGGCGTTTCCATTGACTGTGTCGTCATTCACACCTCAGAATTGATTTATTGTACGTAGACGCAATAAACATGGAAACATTTGCATACAAAGTCAATCAAAACACACCTGTCTGCGATTGGTTCATAAGGTATCAAGACTGTTTGTGTTTGTGTGTGTGTGTGTGTGTGTGTGTGTGAAACCTACAATGGGACAGAGTAAAAGAAAGATGATTATATGTGCATATAATCACATCATATTCAAAAGTGAGGAAATACGAAATGGGAATAAATTCATGACAATGTAGTCACTTCAAATAAGAGGAAGAACCCAAGAGAGGTGGGGGGGGGGGTCGGGGGAGATTGCGGGGGGGGGGTTGTATAATGCAGTACAGTGAACAATATGGTTTCTGTACGTGATGACAGCATGAACATCTAATTCCCTCAGTCAGGCATTTGAGTCCGCAGGGATGTGTCGATGAGACAATGAAATAAAATAAAACGAGAAATGGAGAGCAGGTGAATGGAGAGGAGGGGAGAGGAGAGGAGGGGAAAGGAGAGGAGGGGAAAGGAGAGGAGGTGAATGGAGAGGAGGTGAATGGAGAGGAGGGGAAAGGAGAGGAGGGGAAAGGAGAGTAGGTGAATGGAGAGGGGGGAGGAGGGGAAAGGAGAGGAGGGGAATGGAGAGGAGGGGAATGGAGGGGGAGGGGAAAGGAGAGGAGGGGAGAGGAGGGGAATGGAGGGGGGGAGGAGGGGAAAGGAGAGGAGGTGAATGGAAAGGAGGTGAATGGAGAGGAGGGGAAAGGAGAGGAGGTGAATGGAGAGGGGGGAGGAGGGGAAAGGAGATGAGGGGAATGGAGAGGAGGGGAATGGAGGGGGGAGGGGAGGAGAGGAAGGGAGAGGAGGGGAATGGAGGGGGGAGGGGAAAGGAGAGGAGGGGAATGGAGGGGGGGGAGGGAGAGGAGGGGAATGGAGGGGGGAGGAGAGGGGTGTGGAGCAGAGGATGGGAAGAGGAAAGGAGGGGAGGAAAAGGGAAGAGGAGAACAACTGTGATTCAGTTTACAACGCACTGTGATTCAGTATACAACGCACTGTGATTCAGTGTACAACGCACTGTGATTCAGTGTACAACGCACTGTGATTCAGTGTACAACGCACTGTGATTTCTCAACATCAGTGAAAATGCATTTAGAAAACATGACCGTCTCCTGACCCCTCCAAAGGGGCAGATGGCTGCGCGGATTAAGAGCTGTGGACGTGGCGGATCAAATAGAGGTAAAGAGAACGTGAAGATGGAGGAGAGCGTGAGTAGAAATTAGCCGGCCTCTTTAGAGCTAGCCCCATTTTCGACGGCACAAAGAGGCATTAACATAATCGCCGCCAGTCTCCACTGTAAAATCAATCTGATTCCACCACGCTCTCCTCCGGGGGGAGACCTTATTACTTGCCTGTTTCAAGGTGAATTGTGTGTGTGTGTGTGTGTTTGTGTTTGTGTTTGGGTCTATTTAAGTGCGTGTCATGGCATTTGTGGAGATACCTAACAGAAGAGAAGGAGGGAGGAGCAAAGTGAAGAATTAGAGTGAGGGAAAAGAGACAAAGAGAGAGATGAGAAAACATATGGAGAGGGAGACCAAGTGAACTGCCGAGGCTTACACACAATAAAGGAGTCACTCATGAAGCGGAAAGAACTTCTCCAATCACAGGCACCAAAAGAGCCGGATGACTCGAAGATCAAGAAAAGCCACTAGCTTTCGCGATTGCAAGTCGCAGAAACCACAGTTTTGTAATGAAGGTTATTTCTTTAAAACTGCCATAGATAATTTCTTTCACTTAGTGTTTGTATTTACTGCTGTGGTTGTTTTATCTCATGGCCATTGACAAGTCATTCAGAAAAATGACACCATAGCTGTGAGAGGGGTCAGTTGTCATCATTATGCATTGTTTTTACTAATGGCCTAGTAGTTATTTTCACCGTTGGATATAGAGTTACACAGAGTAAGTAATGTAGGTTACATGACTGAGATCTTTAAATAGAAAAATGACATTTTATTCAGAGCACTAATCATTCTTTACTATGCAAAGAGTACATATATGCAGAAGATAATAGTACATGTCTTTGTCTACAGATCCAGGCTTTCTGACCACATCCCAGGTGGGGCACAAACCAGACTCTCCTAGAGTCAACTAGGAGAGTTTCTTGAGATGAGGCTGATGATGATGATGATGATGTATCATCACAATGAGCCAGATATCACAATGAGCCAGAGAAAGCTATTTCCTAACACAACTCTCAACATGTGCAGCCTTTTTAAATTTACTTTCACTAATTTTTTCTCCCTAAATTCGGTGACATCCGGTTCCTGATCCTGGCCCTGCGGACGTTGGAGGGACGCTGTTAAGAAGTCAGGAAGTGCACGTATGAATATTCAGGGGGAACAGCCTTGCTGAAGCTCAATTGCGCCCAATCAGCCACAAGGAGTCGCTAGAGCGTGACGGGGCAAAGGGACCACATTCTATGACTCACCCCCAAACATTCAAACGGTGCTGATCTATTGCGTCACCCTGCGACCTCCGGACTAATCCCCGCGCGGGATCACAGCACTGGTCTGACACTGTTCCAACTTTCTCTCGGGAGCAAAATAGAATTCAGGGACAAAGTACCAACCCCGGCCCTGGAAATAGATTGTTTAACTGAAGGTTTGCCGGGTGAACACAGAATGGACATGTTGGAGGACGGGGCGGAGTAGACAGACCGCATGGGATCGAAGATGACGTGCAGTTGTGACAGGTGTTGACCGGGTGACTGTGCCTCGTCCGTACACGCCTGCGGCCGATGAGCATGCCCAGGGAGCGACGTGGCGGACTCGGCCACATTACACAGGGCCACTGAGGCATATGGCTGGGGTTGAAGGGATCTGTCTACATGTTTATAATCCTCTTCTCCGCTGCGTCAAGGGGGTGTTGTTGAAATGTTAACCAGGCCTTCCCTAAGAAAACATACGCACTAACGTGTATGTATGTATGTATGCACGCGTGGACGCGTACACTCAGTAGCACACACACACACATATATAACACCAAGCACACACGCACACACACACAGAGTCACACGGGTGAGATTTGAGGCAGCTGTGCACAGGTGTAGCCCAAGGACTCTCTGTTAGATTCAGCCATCTGCGAAAAAACACAGAGGAGACGGATGAAGTGGGGGGTGAAAACAGGAAGGCGGAGATAGAGAAGAGTGATATACAGTATTTATACACCCAAAGTACTTACAGCTTTACAACACAATTAGCTAACAAATCGGTTTTCACACAAAGCTTGTTTTCACTTTTGATGTTTGAAAATGTTTACTGATCAGTTTTTCGATAATTAGTCATACACTTGCAGGATTTCTTATGACACATTGGATTTAGTATTGTTTATTTGTATGACATCATACATTAATCAGTCATTTTTTATGTCTAAAATAGTTTACTTGTTTTCCATAAAAAAATACATGTGATTTATTTATATGTAATTATTCAGAGTAAATTGACACACATCTATTGCCAAAATAACACAATGCTTTACAGGAACACAGATTGTTTTTTTTCAATGTTTACTGTCTGGTCGGCATTCTAGACGCAGCATTAACTTACCCCCCCACCCTTCAGATTTTTTTTTCCCAGCATGCAACCTGTTCTGTCCTTTCAATGACCCCATCCGCAATGACGTCAAAAACTTGCCGCGGGCGGGGTCACATCAACATTTCTTTCGTCCAATCAAATTCATTGCTGCGACCAAATTCTCTGGTGCAAAGCGAAATCTCGCCAACGCCACTGGAGTAGCATTGATAATAACGGCAAAATGGACCTAATAGTGCCAGCTTGTTCACTCTCTGTCGTTTGGCAAACCAAAGATGTCCTACTTTTTACGATCGCGTTCCATCCGTATTCTTTGTTTGTGAGAAAAGCTACGCTTTCCTGCTGTGTTCGCCTTCCACTCAAGGGTCAGTGTTTTTCTTTTCTTTTCTTCACATCGACCGCTTTGTTTCGTGACAACTTTGGCTTCTCATGGTGTTTACAGGTCATTGGTGGTGCAGAACGGTGAAGCCGGGAGCCGTAATGAGTTGACACTTAGCGGAACATGAAAACACCTTCCCCCTCTCCAACTTACACAGCTGCGAAGCTCCAAAGAATGTTAACACGTTATCGACGACCCCCCTGGTGCCCTGGTCTTTGTCCGCCTGTCACCTGGCATTAGGTGGCTTCACTCTGACCCTTTCTGAGGACAGACAGGAAGTGGGGAGCTGGAGACACCTGGCAGCGTGTGAAACGTTCATTAGTGGATGCGGTGGTTGGAGGTTAGGACCGACCCAGAAGGGGCTCAAGATGAATGTCGCCAATTAGAATACATAATGGGTCATCCGCTTTGGATTGAGAGTGACTGTAGCACTGTCACCTACGAAGACCACTGGCCTGCTGTACCCGTTCCACATGGCACAATTAATTCCACGACACTGACAAAAATGTTTGAGAGATTTTGATTGTACAACAGAAAACCATTGTCAGTTTAGCAGCTCATGAACACATTTTTTAATTCATTAAGTTAAGAAGGTTTGAAGCAAATTTTCAAGCCCAATGCCGTCTATGCATAATATCCTCCTCAATAAATCAGCATATTATCTCTGTAAGAAAACAATAACAGTTGGCTGTTAAGTCAGAGGTTTAGATCCAGATAGGCTTCATACTGTCCCGTGTGTCCGGTGACTTTAGGTAAAAACAAGCCAAGCCATTCCCTTTATGCTGCGGTCTATCTTCTATATCTTCCAATGGCTTCGCTCCCTCTTCTCCGGTGGCAGAGGCACTTCTAAGTCACTAAATCAAGGACGCAGGGTAGGACATCGTGTGATTGCTTTCTCATCCAGGAAGTAATCACATCAGACCTGCCACACTTCTGATTAAGGCTGATAAATATCGACAGGCCCGGCTAATGAGATGTCAAATGGAAGCTAGCCCCTCCCTCGGATACCACTGAGGAAGCATAAAAAAATGACCTACATTCAACAATGTCAAGACGGTCTTTCATTCGTCGAAAGCGCAGGCTATTAATTATCCTCAACAGATGACATCAGAGATCGGGGCGGGTTTGGAACCCTCTAAGACAATTGACCGTACAGATGCTCAGCGGTTTGTGAACTCCCATAGTTGTGTTAGTTAACGGGGCTTAATTAGGGGCGTTCCCGCCTCCGTTGCCAGAAGTGGCTGGGGTTACAATTTCAATCCTTGTGTGCCCTTAAATAAATGGATTGACAGTCTGTTTGGATCATGTGTCAGTGCCACGTAAAATGCCGTTAAAACATTGGAGAGGGCATTTCCCTGAAGGAATTTGGTAGGTTCCAGTACCACGCCACTCTTTGTGCGGACAGTGAGACACACACGAGACGTCTCCTTCACTAAGCAAGAAAGCGTCATTATCTTAGATAACATATCGTGTGCGTGTGCGTGTGCGTGGGCGTGTGTGTGTCTGTTGGAGCAGAAGGGGCTGTTGTCTTAGCCGTCCCCAATGTCAGCACCGTTATTCTACTGAGGCCTTCCCTGTATAGTGCTTGAAGAACTCTGCTCATTAGAGATTCCATGATTATTTAGTGCATTCAGTGTACCTTCCCCACCCCAACGCCTTGACTGTGAAGTTCAAGCATCTCTGCACAGGCCCATGATCCTGGGGAAAGATTTTCCTTGGCAGGGATGCCCATCATCAGAAAGGGATGGACCCCACAGCTGCACCCAAATCCCCCACAATGGGTTCACTTGTTCTGGGGACAGGGAGTGCAGGGTTCCCCTGTTTGGAGAGAAGAAAAGGAGGATATTTTGGGAGATTTCTGGGAATAGGATAATCTCTCGTGATGTTATTTTGAATGGAGGTGACTGGCAAGGGCATGGTTTTCCTTGAAGATATGTTTATTTGACGAGATGAAAGCATTGAAAATGCATATCTTACATGGCATGTTTTTTTTATCTGTTTCACAGGCCAAAAATCACAGCTCCAATATGTCACTGTCACCTTAGATGGCTGTAGAGAGCAACAATTTTCCATTTCCTATTTCTAGATGTAGAGTCTTCTTTTTAACCACTTTACTTCAGCAGAAAAAAAAAACAATCCTTCAGTAACTGGAAGTGTAATTTATAATCTAGACATTTACTGAAGGTAGCTGATACATCTTTATTCTGGTAAAATCAAGTCTGACATTTTAAAATATTATTTATTTTTTTTACTTTAAATTCTCTACTAATTTGTATTTCCTGCTTTGCTGGAACATTCATGCAAGATCGGGATGATCAAATTAGGCAGCATCTGTGTACTAATTTTGTACAAGTACAGGATCATGGCCAAACAGGCCACCCCACCTCACCCCTGCCTCCTTCATTACTGTGGCATTGTACAGGAAGGACAGAATAATGAAACACTAAATACTACAACATTAATGGAACAAGGGATGTGTGTATACACTGACATTTAGCACATGACCCCTGCAGTGGCAATTAGAGCCTTTTATGACACATTTTCACACACTTGTAGGCAGATTTCCCTGTTGGTTCGGTTGTGTTTATAGTTCCAGTCTGGGCCTGGGCATGGTTCTTTGATGTAGTGGGTTTGGGGAGTTTCCATTGGCACTGCCTACAATCATACATGTGCTCCCACATGTGCACACACACACACACACACACACATACGCGCGCACAAACAACACACATACACACACAAACACTCTCTATATCTCTACCACACACACACACACACACACACACACACACACACAATACCAAGCTTTCTTTCTCTCCAAACCCGTACACGCACTCACACGGTCTTTGTTGGAAGTCATTGCCAATTAGCGAGTTGTGGCTGAGGAGCGGTAATTAAGGCCTTTGAGATGGCCGGTGTCCGTGGGCGGCTTAGCCCTGACAGGTCCGATGCTAAACGCTACGCTATTTGTCCGACAATTCTGCCAGCTCCCCGTGTCACCGTATAGACGTGGCCAATTAGCCTCACCAGGCGAGAGGAGAAAGAAAAGGATTATACTGGAAGAAGAGAAGGGAGATGATGCACAACCAATGGGAGAGAGGGAGGGAGGGAGTCTTGGGGGAATAAAAGAATGAACAGGGGGTTTAGCGGATCTCTCTGTCTGGTGTGTGATCCAGCTCCGTGTTGATCCTGTCTTCGACCCAACATTCAGCTATGAGCTGCCAGTGCATATATGCAAATGCTCCGCGAGCAACCAGGGGTTGAGCAATTAAGCTTCACTGACGTCTCAATAATTCTCCATCTCATTATGACGGAGAACAACGTGGGACGCGATCGATAGTGTGCAGCGCGGGGTGACGTGACAATAATCAATAATCCCACATCAATAAACATATTCATTGCCTCTCCTACCGAAATGACCCACTGCATGCTGGGAACGCTGTCCTGCTTTAGTTATCCTGATTGTTCCGGTCAGAACTCTGCCCGTCTCATGTGCTCATTCTGCTCCGTAGTTTTTTTTGTTCATCGTTCAAATTGCATTTTCGTCTTTTCTTTGTGTCACGGGTTCACGCGCCACCCCAGCCACGGTATTGTCAAGGGGTTTACAGACTGGCAGCACGGGGTTGGAAATGTAAATGAAGATACAACACTATATTGTGATTTTCCCCCAAATTCCCCAAAATCCCAATAACATTTTTTTTTGGGGGGGGGTGGGGGGAGGGTGCATGCGAATATATAATCTGAGTGGTACAGTTGAAAATAAGGGCGGCATAAAAAAAAAGTACTGAGAGTAGTTTGGTGTTTCGCTACACTCCAACTTTCTGAACTTCTGCAACTGAAGCCTCAATAATCCTCTGCAAAGGCTTCTCAGAGCGCATCTAACGGTGAGAGACGAAAATATCCGCTCTACCCAGCCACCGAGACTGCCCGACTCAGGTTCCCTTTTAATTGGACAGGGAGACGGAGAGAGAGAGAGCCCCAGTGAGCTGGAGTCAGGGGACATAGAGGAGGGGCGAAGGATGCCTAACACTATTTATTTATATTCTAAACACGCCAATATTAACTTTGCAGAGACCAATACAGTTGGTTGAGTTCATATTAATTAGAGATGTAAGTAGTAAACACACTTCCGTGAGTCTTGAGTGTGTAAGAAGTATTCACACAGGGATTGCTGAGATTTGTGCATTTCAGGGGCAAAGGTCAATAAAACGGCCCTTGTACTGCTATTTTCTTAGTGTTCCCTCCACAATGAAAATGCACATAAGTAAATAAACATGTTATTGACAACATTTAATTATTGGTTTCGTTCCGGAGACAGGATATTCTGAAATGACCTTCTTGACTAAATGACAGATCTAAACAAATTATGGCGGAAAGTACTGTGCCTAAAATAATTTGGATACCACTGCTTTACATGTTCAATATTGAAATAGTTGGCATTTGTATTTGTCAGTTAGGAAAATATAACACATAATGCCAGTACTGGCTCTAGCCTTTTGGGGGCTCTCAGGAAAATTTGATTCTGGTCCCCCCTCTGCCCTAGCGGTTGGGGGCTCACCAGCGGTTGGTGGCTTATGCCTAGAACCAAACCTGCGTACTGCTAAGCTTGAAAAAAGTCTTAATGAGACCATGGCTGATTAACATACTCTATATGATAGGACCATTAGAGTGAAATGTAACTCCCTCTGATAATCAATAGACACTAAGCTACCGCCAAGGGCGAAACAGACGACCTATGGTACTCAAAATTAACAGACTGTCAATGGACCTTAATGTCCTCAGGCTAGTTGTAAGGACTTGTCGTAGCCTAGGCAGGTCAGAACGGAAAACACAAAAATCAGATGGTTGCCGGGAAAATAACTATAGCAGACACAATGTGTTAATTTGGGCTCTTGTAAAAACGTTAGTGCCAGATATGTGTTAATATAATGTACTGAGAGAGGTTCAGAAGACCGTTGATAGACAAGCACAACAAATCTGATTTGTGTGTCTCGATATCTCCTTGAAAGCTATTAAATTCTTCTAAGTTGATCTATTTCAGAGGAATGATGTACTGTCAGTCTTAATGCGCTAAACATGTAGTAGTGATTGTTTTAACATTGTTTCTTACATACTATTATACAGTATTTGCGTAATTATAGAGTTTGTCTGTTATTTTGAGGAGAGAAAAAAAAATTGTGAAAATAAATGAATCATGAATGCCGATATTAGTCATTTCTCACTGGTGAAACAATGCTTATGAATGACTGAAATGTGTATTTAAATGCATGACACCACACAAAAGAATCAGACAGGAAATTAAATTATCACATTTCTTAAATAATTTAATTGCAAAAGGGTCTTTTAAAAATATTTCTACAAGAATGCATTTTTTTTTTATCAATTAGTTGTTTTTGCCTGCTCCATCATTAAATACACCTTGCTGCTTTCAAACGGAAACAAAACAGTAGAATGTCTGAAATGTCTCATTTTCCATTTCTCAACATGTTCCTCTTTGTCTTCATACACACTAAGCACAGCACATCTCACTTCTTCTTTAGGATATGGACAAGTGCAGAGAAGACAGTCAAATCAAGTGAGTTTGTAAAAAAATATGAAACATTAACTGATGGAGAAAGGATGTGAGTGAGAAAAGATTGTAAAGGAAGAAGTCAGGGATATCAAGTGGGTGTGGTAGATTTAGGTGAAGGAATGTGAGAGTGTAAACTCCCTGTACTTTCAGAGAGATAGGTTGATTTGCAGAGAGACTGTGTCTACCACACATGTATAGACTGCTAATGGGATTGGTTCAGTAGAAGATATTGACACAAGCACCGTTACACACACACACCCACACCATACACAACTCTGAGCTAAGCCTTGATACTGGTATGGCAAGAACTGATTCAACAAAAACACAATAGAATGATAAATAACTGTCACCTCTTGACAATTTAAGGTCCTCGGTGTAAAATATTTGTTAGACATGTTTCCCTTCGGTGTGAAAAATGCATTACGAATCTCTTTTTTTTTTAATGAATTCCAAGAGCTGATGTGCAAAACCATTTAAATCATGTTAAGATGTGGATCTGTAGCCTCAGAGCTCATCAATCACACTGAGCTTCTTTTTTTTTGGCCCACCCCCGTGATTTTGCACAGCGTGTGAACCAGTTCAATCCTTGAACCAAGCTCAGAGCTGACATTTTTCAGGAGTGGGCGTGTCAAACATCTGATTGTGCTCAGCCGTCCCCCTATCACTTTCAAGCTCATCAAACTGTACGATTCTTTGCCTCATGCTTGTTTGTGGGCAAATAGCTCAGGTTGTCTGATTGGGTGGAGTGACATGGGTGAGAGGGAGGATTATTTAGCTCTGAGATGTTGATGCACGAGTGCTTGAATACTATTTCCAGCATCTGTTCATGCTCTCTTCACAGATATACAGTACCAACATCAGTACCAACATGGTACTGTACATTATGTCCTTCGGCACATTTATAAGATAAAGGGGGAACTACTTTCTTTCTTTCTTGGGTCGATAAACATTTTAATATTGTCTGCTAAGTTCTAAATCCTAGTTCTATATGATATCATTCACACCCCGTTTCCCAGGCTGATTGTGTTTAAACCTGTACTTTTCATTCAAAGCCTGAAATACACAACAATTGCTCAACGTAACAGTTTGCAAAATGTGGTTGCCTAAGTCACGACAAATGGGACTGTACTGAAAATGTATCTTTGCAAAAAGGAAGAGAACATAAAAACTGGAACCAGGTTATATTTTCAGATGATCTCCTTAAAGGCTTTCAGAGGGTTTTAATGAAAGGCTGAAAGAGTGATATGGCAACACAAAATGCACAGACTCTACTTCACACCACGTTTACACACAGGAACTAATACAATTCACAGATGTATTGCATTGATCAACCGGTACCAGAGCAACACAGACACTGCCTGGAAGAGCATACACGGGGGGTGGGGGGGCAGCACTGAAGACATCGCCCCACACCCACACAGGTGGTACATCTCAGCCTTCAACCCTCCCACTCCCCCACTCAGTGAAAAACCAATGGTACGGTCCCAATGGCAACTCAGCTGCTCTCATTTACGACGAGCGCTCCAGATTCCCGCCTGTCTGCAGACGCAGGCCGCGGGTCTCTTCCACGCTGTGACAATCAAGCCGAGCCGAGGAACCTAGGACAGAATGATTGCAGCCGCGAAAGGAAATAAAGAGAGATAATGATAGGTCGGCGGGCCGTGAGTCCGCGCCGGGGGGCCACCAGCGCGTCCCTCGCGAGCGGTAGATTGCTCGCTGCTTTAATCAGGCTGACAGACCAGGTCTGAGAGGTCAGCAGGAACCTAATGTTGCAGGTGTCAAAGAAACGCCTCCGTGGAGGTATTTCAGGCCTCGCTGCTCCAGGCCAGCTGACCCCCTTGAAACGGGATGCTTTCTGCTTAACTCGCTGAGGGCGCGAACCACGGTGGACGACAGCACGGTCGCGGAGGTGCGAGCTCGCTGACAGAGCTCCATCTCTGGACCAGTCGTTGAATAGTCTCTCTGACGGAGCTCCATCTCTGGACCAGTCGTTGAATAGTCTCTCTGACGGAGCTCCATCTATGGATCTATTGTTTAAAGAAAGGTTTCTGTGATGGAGCACTGCCATTGGTTATAGGAATGATTTGTCTGACAAAACTCTTTATCTATTGGTTTGAGAAAAGCCTCTATCACACAGGCAGACAAGAGTGGTCGAGATCAGCCCTGCTTGGAATAACTGAGGTACATGTAGAAACTATTAATGGACAATCTCAGGATTATAAACACACTTGTTTTAGTAGCGTTTTCTTTGAGCGCCTGGTGCGTTGAGGAATGGAGGAAAGCCCGGAGTTTCATTTGGAAGAATGTGCCAGAACGACAACTGTTGACAAGTGTGTCGGTTACATAACATCCTCCCGTTGAGGGACGACTGAGAGGCGGACGTCTCGATAAAGATCCTGTAGTGGCGGACCAAAAATATAACCTAAAACACTCTCACCCGCTAAACACACCCACTCACACATACGCCAAACACGCCCACTCACACGTATGCCAAACATGCCCACTCACACCCGCTAAACGCGCAGAATCATATGCGCTAGACACATCCACTCACACACGCTAGACAGACCTGCTCTCACCCCCTAAACACACCAAATCATATGCGCAAGACACACCCACTCATACCTGCGAAACACACCCACTCAAATGCGCTAAACACACTCACTCAAACATGGACGCATTAAATTTGCAGAGGGAGAGGGAGTTTGATGCAACATGCTTCCCTAACCGCAGATTAACCACGGTTTACAACCCCTTGAAATGCAGCTGTCCCCAACTCCTCCCTAATCCCCCCCTCTGTATCTCCCCCCTCCATCTTTTTATTCAATCCCACGCTATCAAGTGATTTCACTCATCATTCTTTTGACAACACTTTCCCAGTTTTCTCGAACACCATTTTGTTTTCATGTTATTTATCTTATTTTTGTTACAAAACATGTACAGGCTGTTTAGAACAACAACAAAAATACAATATCGAATTTTATATGCACTTTTTTATAATCATCAATTCATTTGCTGAATCCTCTTGGGTCTTTCATTTCCTGTTGATTGTTCTTTAGAGTAAGTCCACAGTTCAAATGGCCTCTTCTCCAAGTGGGCAGAGAAATAAATACATTGAATAGAAGACAAGAAAAAAAACTAGAGTTTCTGATTAATTTTAAATCCAGGTAATAATAAAAACAACGTTACTGTGTTTCTCATGGTTGCTTTCAGGTTCCGTATGATGCATATATATTTCCAAACGTTTTGGATTTCAATAAAAAACGTTAACAGTTGTCCACAGAATATAGTGTTTTCCGATATAATTGTTGCACCTTGTCATTGTTCAGTTCATGCGTTCATTCTCCATGTAGCTGAAGCTGTATTGTACAGTATTTGTGTGCAACTTGTTACACTCTCGCATTCGCACACACGCAGTCACGCACAAACACAAAAGCACCCACAAAAGGCCGGTCGGTCGGTCTTTGTATTTTACCCCCGCCCCAACCCCCGCCGTCCAAGCCCATCACACAAAGAGTCCAAAAAGAGTACTTAGCTCTAACCGGCCATCTTGAAACAGAAATCTCCCAAATGTTATGGAACAGAAAATCAAAATGGAGGGCTGATAAACACAAAGGAAAAGTGATTGTTACTCTAAGAAAAACACAGTCGAGGAGTCAAAATGAACCAATGTTCCCAAGCTATGGATCCATTTTGAGAACCGCCCCGTTCCCCAAGGTCTTCCAGGAAGTCTGCTGAAGACTTCTGGACCTAGTTAGGCAGCTCTCAACTGAACTTTTTGACCCTCTGAACTTTACCATCCTCCACGTCTTTCTCAGTCGTGTGCCCTTGTACATAATAAAACACCTTCAATATGAAGATGGGGAATAATACACACACACTCACACACCAACAATAATAACAGGATCTAGAATAGATAGGATTTGTGCTCTATCGTCCAAACCCTATTTATTTTTTTTTTTGTGCGAACCCTCATTCGCATTTTCTGCTCCTTTTTTTATGAACTGTTTATCCTCTTCCATCTACAGTTTCCCACCTGGGTGAACCTAATCATATGGTAGAGTCAAGACAGATGTTGGGGTCAAGGGTCAGGGAGATGGGTTTTCACAGAAGGAAGACAAAGTTCAGGATCACGCTTAGGCCAAATGTTGTTGCAGGTTGCGGATACAAATGCAATGAACTGATTCCTTGCTCTACTTAACACGTTACTTTCTGAACATGTCGGGAACGTCGTGTCCTGCTGAACTCGCCCCAAGTTCGGGATACACAGAGTTAGGGCAGGGTGGAGTGGAGGGGTTGAGTCCTGGCCAACCTCACAAAAACACACGCACGCATGCAAACGATCACCCTACACTGGACCAAGTGAGGCACACTGAAGTTATGGACTATCTTTCTTCTCTTTAGAAAAAAAGAAAATGTTTTACAAAATAATCCCGATAAAAGTCTTGTTGAATGGAAAACATTTTGGACTAACGTGTAACACAGAAACAGGAAACGTTGGTGAGGAAGAAGAAAAAAAGAAAAAAAACTACTAGTCCGAGGCACTGCAAGCCATTGGCTCTCTCTGGCACAGTTCCTCCCCTTCCTGTCTGTCTGTCTGTCCGTCTATTTGGTCCATCTCAGACCTGGACAGGAAGTGTTTGGTTCATCTGTAGTCTCATGTCCTGAATGCTGCCTAGAATCTTCTTCTGGTGGCCAGCCAATGTGACTCCTATCCGAAGAAGATCTCTGAGAACCAAGAGAGAGAGACAAAGAGTGAGATGGAGTTCAGACATAATCAATATTAGGAGAAAAAGACAGTCAGAAAATGTAATAATAATGTCTGCTCAGAAACAAACATAGTTTCAAACAGTCGGAATAGCTGTAGAACACTTTTACGTCCTAGATAGCAGCATTTCTTCTAATAGAGTACAGCAAATGTCAATGGGCCGACCTGAGAGCAAATACAGTTGGGCTCTGTGGGAACGGTGGCAGATGAAGAGTTGCCAGAGTACACCAATAAGATGGCTTCCTAAGGTCATGTCAACAAAACCGTAGCACCCCTCAGTGAACTGACGCCGGGAACAGATGTAACATACATTAATATCCATGCAGAGGGTCGAGAGCGGGGTCAAAGGTAATGGACAGACGGGGTTAATGTGTAAAAAGTCTCCTCTGGTCCTAAAAGGCCAGCTGTAGGGTTTCACATCAACAAAACAATCTGCCAGACAGACAGACAGTCGATCAGCCTAAAATACATGTACTGAGAAGACCGAGCAGTGAGGAAGTCAGTGATGGAACAGTTTGTCATTAGCCAATCAGTCATTCCAGCAACAGTCAGCGAGTCAACTGTTTAATAATTCCGTAGTGATCTGTCTAGACTGTCAGTCAGTGAGTCAACAAGCCAGTCATTCCGTGTTGATTCTTCCAGTCTGTCAGTCGGGGAATCAACTAGTCAGTCATTCCACTGTGATTCGTCTAGTTCTGCACATTCAGGTAGATGACAAAGCGCTGTTTAAAGAGCATCCTGGATGTGTCAGAAATTCCCTTTTCAACTATGCAGCAATTCACTTCTGAATTGATCAATCATTCAACGGACACCTTCGATGGATTTGTTTTCAGACAATCTCGTAAACGTTTTCTCAAGCTGTTGTTTCACAGCAACTCTTGGTTTGGCAGTTCAAAAGAGTACAGGGAGGGTTAATTCTGAAATGTGAGATGCAAGACAGGGGAAATACGGAAAGGACAACTCTCTCACAGCAGTTCACCGAAAGAAAAGGCTTTAGAATTACATCTGTGAAAAGAGGTGCACCTGTTTGACGGCTACAAAAGTCAGACGTGATCTTATCGTCTCAGCCGTGTTGGTTTAACACTAAGGTTATTGTTCTAAACAATATTACACCGACTCTTATTTCTGCTCCGTCGCTTGTTTTCTCCGTGTCCATAACGACTGAGAAACCACAAAAAGGTTGGCGTCTGGGGGAACGATTAGTGGACTGTCCACGTCCTCTCCATTCTGACGCGCACACACACACACACACACACACACAATTCAACCTTGTTCAAATACACTTTGCCCTCTGCTTGTCAGCACATTATTGTTATCCTCTTCACACACACACACACACACACACGCACACATACACAAACGCACAATACAGTCTGTGGCCACAATTTAGCAGAAATAAATATTTTTTGTTCCCTTTGCAATCCCTCATCATTCCAGCGATGGAGGATAAAATTATAATAAATGAAAGCCATTAGATGAATTGGCAGCCATTAAGAGCCCCTGAACGGCACACCTGTCAGTCCGCCAAACTGAAACAAATCACCTCCACCTCCCTGCCCTATTACCCTGCTAACGAGGATGATATATTTATCATTATTATCCTAATTCCTTTATTTGATCACAACTGGCCCCGTTTCCATGACTTCCACGACATACAATAATGTAGGTAATGTCCCAAGACGGCTTAGAAACCAGGGTCATGTTCATCAGGCCTCGAAACGGACGGCAACAGGCCACAAAAGTCCAAAGTGAGAAACTTTCATCAAGATGTTTTTCATGGCAAAATGTTCACATATTTTGCACAACCTTATGAACAGGACCCAGTGCCAAGTCAACTCAGAGCTATGGCTGCCAGGCGGGACCGTGTCGCATGGTATTATACTACGAAGAATCTCCTTCTCGTGACTTGTGGTGATGGTCAAACGGTGTGGTCTCAGGTCCGTCTTCCTTTGTTGGAGGACATAAACAGACGACTGAAGGCAACAGCTGAGTGACTGAAAGAAAATTGACTGAAGATTTGTTGTCGTTCTGCTTCCCTTCATTCCACGTCTTTTCTTTAGGAAGGAAAAAAGCCTCGGAGCTCACTTCCGGTGTTCAGAAATACAAAATTGGATTAGTGTGTGTTTGTGTGTGTTGTTTTTAGTGTGTGTTTGTGTGTGTTGTTTTTTTTTTTTTTTATCTCAAATTGTTTCTCACTTAAATCACAAAAAATCCATACTCTTCCTGCAACGCCATCTGAAGTCAATTTCTTTGAGATGCACTCTGACAGAATTTAGACGGTGCAACAGGCATGAACTGGGCCGCTCAGTAAATATTTAAATTCAAACTGAACGTCGCCGATCATGTTGACATTCTGACTGGCCTGGAGCCTACTGTCCAGCCGTGTTTAAGGAGCCACCTGAACTCAACCCGAACAACTCAACCACATTCCACCTGAATCAACTCAGCCACCCAACCTGCTGAGTTAATTTAACTCAATTTCGATTCGTCATAATCGGCTCCCTCTCCACTTACTCTGCTGTCATCTGAGCAACCAGGTCGAAGGAGGCAAAGCCGGCGTTGAGGAAGTTGTCACGGTAGCGGCTCATTTTGATTGCATCCAGCCAGTCCCCTACGGTGGTGAAGGTGGTGTAGTCCGGGATGCATCGATCTAGCAGGGGCTGCGACGCCCTATGGGGGGGGGGGGGGGGTCAGGGAGAGGGAGACAAAAGAGAGAGAGAAAGGGGTTAAGGTCACGCCTCGCCTTCACCGCCAACGAAACCTCACCCCCAAACGCCACCTTGCTCTCCCCCTTGCCCCCTCGCCACCCCCGTCGGGTCAGGGGTCAGCTGCCCCGGTCAACTGGCGTAACCACCACTGGTTACCGTTGGAGACTGGCTTGGAGGCCGGGTGTGGCACGGGTGCGTGTGCGCTGTGGCTGTGCATTTTGACCGGCATGTCAATCTAAAGGCCCACGGACTAAAAAAATCGAAACAACCCCCCTCCCTCAATGTCAAAGATGGGGGGGACCAACTAGCCCATTAAAAAAAACAGCGGTAGAGAGACAAGGTGAGGTGGGGTTATTAAAGGAAGAAGAAAATTTGGTTCGGGATCGATGAACATGGCCTCCCCCTCTTTCTCCTCCTTCTCTCTCCTCTCCCTAACTCTCCCGTTCTCCCTCCCTGTCTCTCCCTCTACCCCTGCCCACGTCTCCGTCCATTCTCTGCTCTGTTGATCCTTGTTGTCTGCTGACGGCATTAGATGCAATGACTAGTTAAAGTGGGATGAGAAAATCAGAGGGAGAGAGCTAATGAGAGTCCACAGAGATGTTCCACTGAAAGGAGGGGTGTACACCAACGGATGGGAAGAGGGGCATTTAATAAGGCCTTAGAGCCCCCGGGGACCGGGCTAGCTGTCATTAACCCACCCACTCCCTCTTAACAGAGCGTTGTTAGTGCTCCCTGTCGGTGCCCCCTGTCGGTGCTCCCTGACTAAAAGGGAGGCTGTCTAGCCTGGCACCAGATCGGTTCATGCTGCCTGGCCCACTTCCTATGGATGTCGGGAAGTGGGCAACTCCCGTGCTTGGGGCGAGGATAGAAGCCGGCAACAGTGGCCAAACCAAACGAAGGGCCACTCTACGTTAATAAGCTGGGTGACGGGTGGAGGAGTTAGAACCGGCTCAAGTGGAGCCGGAACTGAAAAAGGTGTTCTGACAGTTTTTTTCTGTTTTCTTCGGGTTTCCAGTTACTTGTTTTCCGCTGGAAGTCCGTTTTGTTTGCCTTCAGTGTAGAAGCGGTAAAAGACCTGGCTATGCGTTACGAGGAAACACACGCAAATGCATCGTCCCACACAGCTATCTGGGTCCTAACACACACACACACTCAAATACAAACACAGACACGTCAACTAATGTTGCTATTTTGCAAACACATGACTTCAACCAGTAACTCTGGCCTAGTCACCGCCAGCCGCTGCTACGCCACGAGAGACGCCGCGGAAAGCCCTGCTCCATCTCCGTCCTGCCTTGTCGGGCTCAGCGGGTGGAACACCTGTCCGCTGGCCCGTCTAAAATCTGGTTAGCGGCTAATTGAATGTGTTCCCGTCATTTTCGCCTCACTTTTAATCTGGCTAATTACTCTCGTGCAGTCTTCCTGGCCAAAGCTACTGCTGTCAATCCCCCATGGAAACCCTCTGACCCACACACACCTTTTCCCCACAGGCCTCCCCCCCGGGAAAGGCAGCCCAGATGCTGGGACAGATAGGTGGGTCACCCCCTCCGCTGTCTAACCCCTCTCTCCAGAGGATTGCAGCTTGAGGCTATGGCTAAAACCAGACACTGTGATTGAACCGTGCCACCGATTGAATAACACGCTTGTAGAAGCGGCGGCTAAGGGAAGTTTATTGGTCTATCCTGTTTATTGGTCAGTGATCTCTGTGTATTTGCACAGAATGCATCGGCGCAGGTGTTCGGTGGCTGCTGAATGCTTTGGCAGTAGGAAACCCCTCTCCACTGTAGGCATAGCTTTATGTTTCACTCAGTCACTGTTCCTCTCAGACAATAAGCAAATTTGGATGAGGGTATCGGTCCACTGAAAAGTGTTACCGTGGCACCCTGGCTCTAGAAGCACAGTGGCAGATTTTAAATGGGACCCATCTTGACCAGAAAACCTAGTCTACTGGGCCCAATGTGTATTTAATGGAGAGCAAGTGCTACCTGCCACCCAAACACTCAAAGTCTCCTCTAAAGGGTCCATGGAAGTACATGGGCAGTTGGGATGACAGACTGGGACGAGACCAGATGCAGATGAAACATCCACTCTCAGAAATCCTGTTCTGAAAACAATCCAGGGTCCTAGGTTTTCCATGTGTTTTTGTTGTTGTTTGTTTTGCAGATGAAGGTGTCTGGTTACTGGGCGTGGATGTGTGGCTTGCTGGATGTGATCTGTCGGGACTCACCCAGAAGACTGCGTGCTGCTAGTGACCACCTTCAGGCTGGCAGCATTTCGGATGAGCTTGTCCAGCGTTGCGACGATCTGGGAGAACTTGGGCCGGAGGTTCCTTTCCTTGACCCAGCAGTCGAGCATGAGTTGGTGCAGGGCCGTGGGGCAGTCCATGGGTGGAGGCAGTCGGTAATCCTGCTCCACTGCATTGATAACCTGGAGGGTGGAGTGGAGACAGCCGAGTTAGACTGACTGGCCTACAATACGTACTGCAGCTCAAAAACAATCAAGTCAACTGTGGGGTTGGAATGAAAAGATACAGTTTAGTCATAAAGGTCATAATCCCAACAGGAATCAAACCTACAACCTCGGCTACCTAACCTATGGGTCATTTGCCCTCTAGCGCCTCCCACTGGCAGATTTGGCCCATTGAAAGCTAACATGAGTTGTCTGCTGGGAGTTGTAGTGACGTGATGAAGATGAAGCTGCATACGACGAATACCGGGAGGGGGGAGGAAAAGCAATGAAAAGAGAAGAGGTGTACAACTGAGAGAAGGTTAGAGAGAGGTGGTTTCACAGTTGAGATGAGAACACCTGAAAGGGTGGCAGCCAAGCCGAAGTTGTTTCAGTGTTTCGGAGACTCAGAAGGCCAGTGGCGTCTTGCTAACAGCGTCTCAGTGTTCGGTGAAAACTAAGCAGGTTCCACTTACGTCCTGGTTGCTCATGTCCCAATACGGCCGCTCCCCGTACGACATCACTTCCCACATGACGATGCCGTAGCTCCACACGTCACTGGCCGAAGTGAACTTCCTGTAAGCGATGGCCTCCGGAGCCGTCCAGCGAATGGGAATCTTGCCTCCCTGTGGATATGCGAATGAGTAGGTGAGCGTGAAATACTGGGGATGGAGGCACACACACGCACACCCCAAGACGCAGACACAAAGGCACACACACACACACACACACACACAATCACACACACCCACACACACACAGAGGGAAGAGAGGGTTGAGACACGTTGGATAATGATACGATGCCACACACACACACACCCCCACAGACACTAACACACCGTACAGCTCATATATATTTACATGCATAGATATATATTTGTATTTATGTGCATACAGTCTCGCAGACTCTATACTGTACATAGTCCCACAGAGTCCGCCGTGTCCTCCAGACTCACCAGTGAGCTGGTGTAGGTGGGGTCAGTGGCATCGTCCTCCAGGAAGCGCGACAGGCCGAAGTCAGACACCTTGCAGACCAGGTTACTGTTGACCAGGATGTTGCGCGCGGCCAGGTCCCGGTGGACATAGTTCATGTCGGACAGGTACTTCATGCCCGCTGCGATGCCACGCAGCATGCCCACCAGCTGGATCACGGTGAACTGCCCATCGTTGAGCTGGCGAAAGGCGGAGAGATGGAAAGAGAAAGGTTACACCGCCTGATACAGCATAAATTATTTTCAACAATGACTGTAAATGTCTTGGAATACTCTAATCCCTCTCTCGCTCTCTCTCTCTCTCTCTCTCTCTTCCTCAATCTACCTGTCCCTCGCTTTCTCCTTCTGTCTGTGTATGTATTTATTTTTCTCCCTCTCTCTCTCTCCATCCCTTTCTCTTTCCCTCTCTACCTCTGTCTGTCTGTCTGTCTGTCTGTCGGTCTGTCACCCTCCTTCAGACAGTGTTTAATATGAGACAGAGGCAGTGATTCATAGGCGAATGAATCCTCTTTAAATGTCAAAGATAGCGAGTGGAGCCGAGCGTTTGTTAGATCCTGGCAACAGACGAGGGTTAGGGTGTTTTCCAGGGAGCCATAGAGGGTGTGGAATACGAGGACATTAATAAAGTAGATTAGGGAGATTTGCCCTGTTACTGTCACTGGGTTACGCCTCAGACGATCCAGAGATTATATATTTATGAAATGTGTTCAAGGGTTTCAGTTCTCAGGCTGTATTTATAGATTGTCATTTGGATTCAATGGACATGGTGCGGAAATTGACAGCAAAGTAAACCTATGTTGTTATGAAAACCATGTGTGCGTGTGTGTGCATGTGCGTGCGTGTGTGTGTGCATGTGTGTGCGTGTGTGCGTGTGTGTGTGTGTGCGTGCGTGCGTGTGTGTGTGTTTAGGTGCGTGCGTGTGTGTGTGTTTAGGTGCGTGTGCGTGTTTGTGCGTGTCATCCACAGGGTATCTCACCCTCAGGAAAGAGTCCAGTGCCCCGTTCTCCATAAACTCTGTAACGATCATGACTGGCCGGCTCTTGGTGACCACGCCCTCCAGTCTGATGATGTTGGGGTGGTCAAACTGTCCCATGATGCTCGCTTCACTCAGGAAGTCCCGCCTCTGCCGGTCCGTGTAACCCACCTTGAGGGTCTTGATGGCAACAATGATCTCCCGTCGGCCGGGCAGCTTGAGGCGGCCACGACACACCTCCCCGAACTCCCCTGTGACAGCAGAGGAACGTAGGACAGAGAGAGACAGAGAGACGGAGGAAGACGGGGAGGATGGGGAGAGTGGGGGGAGAGTGGGGGAGAGAGGGGAGAGGGACAGTTTACTGGTTAGAACCAAGGAGCCAGGGAGCGGGAGGTGGAGACTGCCAGAGAGAGGCTGAGGACTCGGGCGGTGTGGTGCCAAGAGAAGGGAAGATAGAGGAAAGTCAAGGGAGGGATGGTGGAGGGAGAGCTAAAGTACAGAGGATTGGGGTTTGGTAGTTAGGGTGTGGTGGTTAGGACATGGTAGTTAGGGTGTGGTAGTCAGGGTGTGGTAGTTAGGGTGTGGTAGTCAGGGTGTGGTAGTTAGGGTGTGGTAGTCAGGGTGTGGTAGTCAGGGTGTGGTAGTTAGGGTATGATAGTTATGTTGTGGTAGTCAGGGCATGGTAGTTAGGGCGTGGTACTTAGGTTGGGGTAATTAAGGTGTGGGAGTTAGGGCGTGGTAGTCAGGGCGTCGCATTTAGGGCGTAGTAGTTAGGGCGTAGTAGTTAGGGTGCGGTTGTCAGGGCATGGTAGTTAGGTTTTGGTAGTTTGGGTGTGATAGTTATGTTGTGGTAGTTTGGGTGTGGTAGCTATGGTGTGGTAGTCAGGTTGTTGGTGTGGTAGTTATGGTGTGTAGTTAAGGGGTGTTAGTTAAAGGGTGATAGTTAAAGGGTGATAGTTAAGGGGTGGTTGTTAGGGTCTGGTCGTTTGGGGTGGTAGTTAATGGGTGGTAGTTAAGGGGTGTTAGTTAAAGGTTGATAGTTAAGGGGTGGTTGTTAGGGTCTGGTCGTTTGGGTACAGGGGAGGGGTGAAGTGTCCAGGTGTGGGGGTTAGGCTTTTAAGGGATCAGGGGATAGGGTGGAGGAGCAGAAAGGAGGAGAAAGAAGCTTGGGAGTCGTGGGGGTCATGGAGGCTTTGCGCCTCGGGCCTAACACGCCAATTGGGTGCCAAAGCGTGTGAGAATGTTTGAAACAAGGGAAGTGAGGTAGAGACAGGAGGAGTAGGGAGGGAGGCAGGGAGGCAGGGAGGGGGGGAGGGAGAGAAGGAGGGAGGGAGGGCATGGGGGGAGGAAGGTAGGGGTTGGGGTTCGTCACTTGAGGCGAAGGCTAGGAAGCGACGGGTTCAAGTAGCAGCAGTAGATGTTAAGTCGGCGTAGTAGAACAGAGCAGGGGGTCTAGCTGCAGGCCACGTATACACACAGCCCAACTTGTCATCACCACAAATGTTTTATTGATTTGGCTAAAAAGGCTATGAAGTCAACTTTGAGCCAGCAACAATCCTGCAGATTTTTAGCAAAGAATATTAAATTAACAATAATTATAATAATATTATACACTGAATATTATTAATTTGAATAATAAGAATATATTACAAATGTTCATGATAATGAGAATAATATATAACAAATGTTCATGATAATGAGAATAATATGTAACAAATTTCATGATTTCTAAACATGTGACTAAATAATACACTAAAAGAGGGCGGAGGGAAGCATTTAAGCCGGTAAGTGATGAGGTCAAGGGTCAAAGGAACTTTAGAGAGGCCCCCATTTAAAGTGGCCTTAGAGACTCTTTAATGGGGGTTTGGGGGTGGTTCAGAGATGACCAATCCTGGCCCTGGAAAGCTGCTGTTCTGGCTTTCAATCAACCCGTCTGGATGATGATTAAGTCAATTCCATTCAAGTAGCCAATCACTGGCTTGACTGACAGAACACACGTCAACGAACAACACAGCGTCCTACTACAGAGCACCTCTCCAGGATCAGTGATGGGCCCATCTGCCAGGTTAAAGGTTAACAAACACAAAATGGTTTAACAAAAGGCAGAAAGTGCGGAAAGAAGCTTGCGATCAACAAAGCACTAAGGTGCCAACCTGGGCTGAGATTGTGAGTGAAGCAAATTAGGACGCAGATTTTTGCCAGGGGGGTGGATTTTGGATTAGAGGGGGCTTAGGCTTGTGCTTGGGGGTAGCGAGGTGAGGCAGGGGTTGGAGTGGGGGGTCGAGGCGATGAATTGAGTGAAAGTACCGCTTGGCGTGAAGTCCTCTAACGGTATGGTCTGGAGGTGACTAGCTGTCTTCCCCCTGTAGCTCAGGAGCTTTGGTTGGTTACCTGCGCCGATGACCTCCTCGATCTTCACGCAGGAGATGTCGATCTCCTTGGCAAACTCGCGGATGGCCTCGTTGGGGTCCTCGTAGGTGAAGGGGTCGACATAGACCTTCATTCCCGGCGTGACTATTGGGGATTCAATAGTGAGAATAATCACGTGAACCACGGACGTCAAGCAGACATGACATTTGGAAATAAACTGTGCAGTGTTTAGTCTAATGCGTTTATTTCCTGGAGGCCTGCGTGTTGTTATGACAACTTTGCTTATACACCAGACTCAACAGTCAAGGAACAAAACCAAAATGATCTACAGCCAATTTCTGCCTGCATCCCTTCTGGATGTATTTGGGCTGCTTGTGACACAATGGTACGTCCACAGGACGTAGATACTATGTCCAGCTCTCACAGCGGCTGGTTCAGTGTGGACCACACGATGGCTTCTACGGGTGCCGTATGTTAAATCGTAGTTAATTCAAAGATTTAAAGACTTCTTTAAAAAGTCTTGAAAGTTCCCCGTTGAAGGTCAAACTTAAGTTGCTGAAAAAAATTTTTATCTCTAAAAAAAACAAAGTCAAATTACAAAGCAACATTTCCCAATCGCTTCAGGGTTATTTCTCTGCCGTGTGAGTCTGGCACAAATGTGAAGACACTGCGTCTGTAATGACTGACGAAGAGGCAGTAGAGACTTACTGTACTGCTGTAGCTTCTCAGTGTATTCAGATTCAGAGCCGTTCCTTTGTTTCCTGTGGGCCAGACAGAGAGAATACGCATCAGTCAGGTAGGTCACCTGTTATCAACTCGGGCAGCATACGCTGATGTTACCGATGTCAGTGCAGCCTGGTCGGCGCAAAAACACAGAACGTAATCGTTGCCCCAGGAAACAACAAGCTTGTCCAGTTTAATATATATGATAGTAAGGAATACATGATTTCAACTAAAACCTCACAACGAGAGTTTACATTGAGTTGGAAGAGTGGGATTCTCTTTGTCCGCCTGAAATGGCAGCTAAAAAGAAAACAAAACGCCCCACAACACCATAAACGAATGAATAAAAAGCCTGGCTTCACAGACACAAGCCTCAGCCGTCTCCCTCAGCATACATCCTAACACTTCCTCCTCCTGGTTCACACTAACTCCCTGTTCAATCCCACCCCCCGTCTTCTCCTCATATTCATCCTCCTCGCTCTCTTCTTTCCTCAGTATCAGTCCATTAATGCGGGGGGTGGGGGGGTGGGTTTGGGGGTGGTGGGGGGGGCGTCTATGACAGAGGAGGGGGGAGGGTTGTTGAAATTACATGTTAATGTGGTTCCTTTGTTGTCTAACCAGTAACCGGGGCAATAATACCCGCCAGTGATTTGCATCTAATTTCCAATTCAAATGTGGTTCCGGAATATGCCGAGGAGGCTCAGAGTAGTCCTTCTCCTTCGCGTCTTTCTCCTTCTTGTCTTTCTTCTTCTCTCATGGCAGACGCTAGTGAGCTAAGCTAAGACACAGAGCGAGACAATGTAACGGTGTGAGGAAAAGAGGGAATGATGGATGAGAGGAGGAAGGAGATTATATTCACCCCGGTGTGACGAGAGCCTATGACTGTCAAAGCTCACCGTTACTATGGCGCCGCCACCACGAGAGGCAGCTGATCGCCAGCCAACTGCCAAAAGGGAGGATTTCCAACCTGTACGCCAACAATAAGGTCTCCCGGTGACAGATGAACAGTGCGGCATACAAGTGAACAAAACCGTGGAACTGGAAGGGGATGCTGAAGTTTAACGCATTAATCTCTGACAAGTGAATAGGAATCGACGGAGATGGGCCGCGTTCATGGGACGGAGAGGCATTTTAGCAGACGTTACGTCCAGGAGAGCGATGACACAGCCACGAGGCCAGGCTTATCAGCTGCTAGCAGCCACGTGTTCAGCTAACGCTGCTCTGAGCAGCCTCTCCTCACCCCAAGGGTATGAACGATTCAAAATTGTCCATAGCGGGAATTGATTCAACGGCTGTGTTGTGAGTGACCTCGGTCGGTATTTGACGTCAGTATCTTTTCCACAAAGAATCTGGATCTGAGTACCTCCGAGACAAATTCTAGATGGCAAAAGTAATCTAACCATTCCGATTGGTCGCTTTTGTCGGGGAAGAACATTTGCCATTGGTTTTGGTAGGCTGATCTGGGAACAAGATTAGAATGAGTGATTGGGAGGGAAATCTGTTTGGACTATTCAATATACAGAACTAATTTCCTATTCTGAGAAAACTGTTTAGCTTACTCATTATTCAGAACTAATGTCCTACTCCAAGAAAACTGTTTCGACTATTCACTACTCAGAACTAATATCCTACACACAAACCTCATCTGTTTAAACTATTCACTATAACCAATTATTGAACAAACCTCAAAGTTGGCACACCCCTGTCCGTCTGCTGTAGGTTAACAGGACGTTATCACATTTATGAGTTGACATTTCCATTTCGTTTCCATGTCAATCAGTAAATGAAATATGCCAGGAACTGCCAGATATGTGATTTCCTCACTCAACAGTAGGCTGATATTGATTAATCCACAGGCTGAAGGAAGGCTTATTGTCTGGTTTGAATAATGTGTATCAGTTGGAAAAAACATGGTTTCATTATTGTCTCATTATTGTCTCATTACTGTCTCATTATTGTCTCATTATTGTCGAGAGGACAGCATTGCTAATTGGATACTTCTCTCACCTAAGGCAGACTATGGCGATGACCACCACAGCGATGATAAAGACCAGACCAGCAGTGGCTGAACCCACGATGAGGGGCAGCTGCTCCTGAAAAGACTTCTCAGGGTCACCTAAGGGTAAAGAGGACAAAGGTAAAAGGTCAGGGTAATGAAAAACCTTTTATAACTGGAATATACTTGCCCACTACACCCACATTTGTTGAATCCTATCACTATTTAACAACACCATGTAACATACCCAATAACAACACCCTGTAGCAACACCTTTTGACAACACCCTGTAACACAGCTCTGTAACAACACTGTTATAACACCATGTAATACATCCTGTAGCAACACCATGTAACATAGCCTATAACAACACCCTGTAGAAACACCCTTTGAAAACACCCTGTAACACATCCTGTAGCAACACCCTGTAACATACCCTATAACAACACCCAGTAGCAAAACCCTGTAACACAGCTCTGTAACAACACTGTAGCAACATCGTGTAACACAACCTGCAACAAAACAATGTAACACCCTGTATGCATAGGATTTCAACTCCCACAATTAAGCTACTCCTAGAAACCACTCCAACACGTACTCCTGGAAAAACATATGTGAACGTAATGACCCTTGTGTTCTCCAACTGGCCTCACAGAAAGAGGGAAGAATCTTGGCAGTTTCCCAATGTAAATGTTGTCTGTTGGACCATTGGATTGGTGATTCAGGCCTAACAGACTCCAGTTTAATGATCTGAGATAATAATTGGGAGATACTGCATCTTCAAATGTGCCAAGAAAAAAGGTAGCAAAGAATTATTTGCTACCTTATTCTTTTTTTTTTATTTGATTATGAACCTTGTAAGGTTTGTGAGCCACCACGTACTTAAAAGCTGGGGAACAGGGCTAGCTGCTGGACAGAGATAGTGGGTGAGGTATTATGCTCAGTTAGCAGATTCTATAATCCAGAGCGATTTACAATGAACACATTAGATCAGTTGCCAATAACTGGACAAAAGATCAGGCCGAATTGAGCTGAGTGAGACCTGAATTCTATGGAAACGCAGCCCAGCTTATGTACAGTGTGTGTGGGGCAACGTCAGGAGGATTTCAGTGCGAGCCTGTATAGTTAAGAAACCCAGACACCCAGTGCCTCCGGGGATTGATAAAGCTCATTCAGACTTACTTTGCAGGTTGGTGTTGAAGTCAGCCGGGCTGCTGTATCGGCCATAGCCAGCCACCGTGCGGGCACGGACCTGCACCACGTACGACGTGCCCGCCTTCAGCCCCTCAATGCGGGCGGAGCTCCTTTGGGCGGTCATGGTGTGCGCGATGGCCTCGCCCTGGTCCTAACAAACAAATGGCAAAGAGGACATTTTAGAAGTGAGTCGAGGATCAAGCAAACAGCGTCAGCTTGCACGTTGCTTTCTCCTCGCCCCCACTCCCACGCCCGCTCGGTGGCAACAAATCTCGTTGAACAAAGGGCGCTAGCTGAGATGAGGTGGAGAGAGCTGTATTCAGTACAACAAATAGAGACACAGTGAACACCTGGGCCCTCCCCATGCCAGCACATACACACACAGCATCATGGTCCCCTGTGTAGGTTATGGAATTACACAGAGAAATGATAACTTTATCTAAAGTACAGGGATGAAGGAAGGTTAACAAAAAGAAAGAGAAACATTTTATGAAAGTGGATTATTACAAAAGAGCATAGGATATTGGGAGAGAAAGAAATGAAGGAATGAATCGAGGGATCGAGGGACAGGATTACCACTTTTTGGGAAGTTTCTTTTGTGATCGCAGTGGTGAATAATTTGTTGCTCACCTTCTCATGGTACTTTATCTCGTAATCAAGAATGATTCCGTTGGGCTTCTCCGGGGGCAGCCATGAAAGACTCATTGTGCTCGCAGTCGCCGCCATTAGGTGAACTGTAGGTACTGCAGACGGAGCTGTTAGGGAAAAGGGAAGAGATACACTTATATTCCCGAGTGTGTGTGAGCTGTACACCCTGTCTATCCAAACGAGCCTGAACACAATGTCTCCGAGGCACATCGAAGCTTTGCAAAAGATACTTGGCATGCTACGCAGCCAGCCATCCACACTGCTGTTCCTTTCCCATCTCCTCTGGGAGAAGGGGGATCTGTGATAGCACAGCGGTGAGGGAAGCAAGCAACAAACCGGAGACGCTTAGTATCTGGATGATACTGGCACACACACACGCGCACATGCACAAGCATACACACACACACACGCAATTTTTTGGTTCCAGCAGCTTTACGCCCCCCCCCCCCCCCTCCTTGAATTTCAGCCATGTCCTCTCCTCCTGGTAGTCACCACTTTGACCCTTTCCCTCCTAAAGTACCCCCCACCACCCCTGCATACCCCCTACATCTCCTGCCCCCCCTCCCCTGTCTCCATTTCCCCTCCTAATACTCATTGTTAAAAGGTTTCTAATCCCTGAGTTGGGTAGTTTGATCCTTTCTCTGGTGTCTCCCTTCCCTCTCTGCCTCTAGTCTTCGTCACCAACACCACCCCCCCAGACCCCTCCAAACCCCTCCAAAACCCCCGTCCCCACGTATAAGCACAGCTCCAACCACCGACCCCCCCCCCCACCATGAAAAATCCTCCAGCCTCTCCCCACAGACAATACCCCCGGGCAGATCCCCCGGTCACTCTGGCCTGGGGATTAAGGGGCCTGGGTTGAGACACTGAGGGAGGAACTGCAGTAACCATGGTGGGCTGGGGGGCCTCACGCGGCTTATCGCCTCTATTTATGTTTGGTCTTAAAAGGTGAATGCCGAGAGCAGGGGGAAAGCAGAGGATCACCCTGAGAGAATGGTCGTGGAATCTAAAGATGATCTTTTCTGGGTGGAGCCTCTCCTGCCCCCCCCCCCGGTCCCCGTTGACCTGCGCTCCTCCCAAGGGGTGCATGTTCTGGGACGGGTGGTCCCTGTCACCCCTGTGGTCTCCAGTGCCTGACCTCCACACAACAATGGGGGACTACGGGACCCCTTTTCCCCAGGCTCTGAGGAAGAACATGGGGCACATGGCTGGGGAGAGTAATCCCCGGGTCAGGCTGAGTTTCTTTCCATAGAGGCGGCTTTACCCTACATCAAATCCTGAACTCGGCACCGTATCAAACCCGGAACCTGAGTTCCACATTAGAAACCAGCAACCAGTCCAACATCAAATCCAGAAACCAGCCCCATATCGGAACCCAATTCCACCTCAGATCCAGACGCAAACCCAATCTCCACATAAGACCCCAGCTATCGACATGCGACTTCAGACTCCCCTTCACACACATTCCCACAGTGTCGCAAGCCGGCCACATCTACCCACTGACAACACGCCCCCCTGGCGCTGAGGTTGGCCCGGTGTTCGTCTCCGGAGACCCAGGCACAGGCAGCACAAGGCTCCACGGTGCCGGTTGCCGTAAGTGGCCCAGTTAGCGAAGATGCCGTGGGTTGACTGTGGGTAGAACCTGGTGGGCTGAACACTGCAGGTTCTATGCATTGCACCCACTAGCACCGCTGCCTCGCTGTAGCTATTCGCGGCAGTGCGCCGGGCTCTGCGGGGGCGCGTGAAAAGGTCCTTCTGGAGAGCTCATTCAGATATTTTTTATCTGAATTTATCACCTAACAGACATGTAGGCCACTGCATGTAACACCTACACAAACGCGCACTCACTGTATGGGAACAAATGTCTGCTTTCACCTGCCTCGCCGCTAGAACAGCCTTCTAATGAAAATGCCACTGTAGCAACAAAAACCCCACCTCCGACAGGCACTTCTCGCTTGCAGCTATTCTTTTCAGCCGACCCGGCGCCTGCTATACGGGACATTCGGGAAACACAACAGTTCAACAGTTCTCTCCTATAGGCGAGTCACTTCATGCCGGCGCGACGAAAGGCGCGTTCACCACGACAGACCATCGACGCGTCCACCTACCAGCCTGGTTGGTGGTGATGTTGACGGCGGAGAACTGTGGCGTGTATGGGCTCTTATTGGACACGCCGTTCACCGCCTGGATCTCGAAGCTGTACTGAGTGTGCGCCTGCAGGTTGCGGACCGCCACGCGTCGCTCTGTCAGGCCCAGGTGGCGCGGGGAGATGTTCACGTTTTCGTCGCAGCGCGAGCACATGCCTCGCTCTGGCAGGCACTTCTTGCAGATGACGTTGTAGATGATGTCCTCGCGGCCGCCGGAGTCGCGCGGCTCACTCCACTCCAGGACCAGGGACGTCTCGTTGACATTGGATATGACATTGCGCGGCGCCGAGGGCACAGCTGTGGTGTTGAGGGGAAAGAAGAGAAAAGCCTTGGTTAAGTTCAACTGAGGCAGAAGTGCTGCCAAAAAAAACAACAATGTTAAATAATTCAACAGGAAATGTAATATATTAAGAAAAGAGGGGGAGCAGAGTGTTCGGATTCAGTATCATTAAGACGGTAATGCCAGCGAGTTCCCCTCTGTGTTCTCACCTCCTTACACAAAATAAAGTAACACAGACCTTACAGGAACACTTGCATGCGAGTGTGTATATGTGCCTGTGTGGGGGTGGGGGGGGGGGGATTGTCTGTTGTGTGTGTGTGTTTGCATGTGTGTGTTTGTGTGTGAGGGGGGTGTTGTGTGTGTGTTTGTGGGGGAGCGGGGGGAGGGGTTGTGCGTTGTGTGTGTGTGTGTGTGCATGTGTGTGTGTACATGTGTGTGTGTGTGCATGTGTGTGTGAGTGTGGGGGGGCGTGTTGTGTGTGTGTTTGTGGGGAGGGGGGGGTTCTGTGTTGTGTGTGTGTCTGTGTGTGTGTGCGCATGTGTGTGTGGGGGGGGTTGTGTGTGTGTTTGAGGGTGGGGGGGGGGTTGTGTGTGTCAGATAAATTCTGCAAGGTGGTGACTGCACATAGAGACGGGCCATAGGTGTGAAGGGAACAGTGACTTTGGGAAAGCGGCTCTGTTTGTTGTACACGTGTGGTTCTGGGAATCTGGGAATGTTCTCAGGCCACCCGAGAGCGGTGATTAAGGTAGTGAGCCGGGGTCAAAGTTCAGATTATTTTTCCACTTTTGGAGAGAAGCTTGGAACTGCCTCAGTGGCTGAAATGAGAAAATCTTATAAAGCTGTCTGGCTACAACCCACAACACACACACACACAACCAATGACATACGCACACACCACCCACGACATACAAACACACACACAACTCACGACATACAAACACACACACAATTCACGACAAACACACCACCCACAACACACACACACACACAATCAACGACATACACACACACACAACCCACGACATACACACCCACACAACTCACAACATACACACCACCCACAACATACACACACAACCAACGACACACACACACAACCCACGACATTCACACACACACACACAACCCACGACATACACACACACACAACCCACAACGGTTCAGGACCTCAAGCACGGCAAAGAATCACGTGTAGCGTTTTGGTAAACGCGTGTATGTGCACTGCAAAATGCAACGAGCAAGACTTACTGGTGCAAGCGCTGTCGGGAGAGTCCGAGTCCGAGCGGTAGTATCCGTTTCTGCAGACGCAAACGCTGGCGGCGCCGGAACTGGTCCGGCTGTTGGGGGGGCAGGGAGAGCAGAAACCTTCGCCCTGCTTGGACTTGAACGTGCCCGGGCTGCAAGCTGAGACAGGAAGGGAGACAACACAGGTCAGATGGGCGGGGTCAGAGAGTCTCTGGACGTCTTTCAATGTGGGTTCTTTCTGTTGTTTTCGTTGCTGATGTTTTTGTTGCCGTCATTGTGCATGTACGAGTGAGTGAAATAAGTTTGCGCCTGTGTGTGTGTGTGTGTGTGTGCGCGTGTGTTTTTCTTGACACTCTCTCTGAGCCCCGGTGATAAATGAGAACATGATTGACAGCCCCTGCTTGTCGTTGGTTGCCGTGTTACTCCCTGTGGAGATCCGCCCTCCAGGGGTGGATGAAGAGGGGCTTTATGCAGCACACAGCCCTTTGCATAAACCCCTGCACACATGCACACACTGTCATCCCAAATTACTAACACAGCCCTCCGAGCAAACACACGCTAGCGTACTGCCTTCCTCTGAACTCCTTTCCTTATCCCCAACACACACACACACACACACGGACACACGCACAAGCACATATGTATGCTCACACGCACATATTTCACACACTTTGGAACAGCACAGTGTTCCCTAACATGCTCTCAACAGTAACAAGCTTTCCTCCCATAGTTGTGTTTTTTAAATCAGTTCGCTGTGCCAGTGAAGGATCATGGGCCTGACTTAGAGGTAAGGTGTTCCCAATGCTTACCAGCAATGGCAGTGAATTATTACACATATAAAAGTGATATGGATAAGGTTGCTGATTGGCGACAGGTGACCTTTGAACTCCAACATTTTAAGCAGTTTACGACTCCGTTGATTAGCGGGAAGGTAGTGTACTGGGAGGCGCAATGGGTAGTGCATTGATCTGGAGTTATCTGGAACTCTTTGCCGGTTTTTCTCTTTCTGTCACTCAATAAAACAGTTGTGTTGTATAGTATAAATGTTAAAGGTACACAGTGAGAAAGGGAGGTTGACATGCTCAGGCCACTAGCTAGCTTGTTTGTGTTTAGGTGGTTGCCTGGTTTGAAATGTTCACTGCTCCTGGTTACCGGTGCCTTCTGTCGAACGTTATCATTTTGAAACGAGTGGAAATTAGGTCGATCGTAGCCCTGTGGGAATGGTTCTTGTCATGTTTGTTGCAGTTTTCCTGTTTGTGAAGGTTAAATATTGGTACAGAGACGCATTAGTTTACTGAGCGGTGTCCATTAGCCCTTGAGTATATGTGTTCTTCCACCATTAATCACAGACACACAAAACAATGGTTAACAGAGTAATGGAAAGTGCTAACAGCTAACTGTAGCAATCTAATGCTGTTAGCAATTATGTTACATTTTAAGATAGTTTTGCTTATACCTATGAAACAGACCATGTAACAAAATAACAACAGAAAAAACACAAGATAGTCTTGTTATGAACATGGTATTCAACTACAAATTTAGAATTTGTTTGGGATTATTAACCTTTGTGTAATCACCACCAATCAACTCCATTATGGCAAAAAACGACATTGACTACCACCAAAGATCTCTGTGTGCTAGCTATGGCACAAGCTTGTTTAAAAACTAAAAACAATTACCAGTCACTTATTCTAAACCGCAAAAGGTCAGTTTCTAAATATTATTCAGTGAAAGACAAATATATGCAACTCCCAACTTGACTAACCACATGGTGGGCCTGTTAAAATAAATAAATCATGATGGATTTGACAAATATCCACTTTGTCAGTGTTGTTGTTATAATTCTCATTTCATGAAGGGGAGCATCCTAGTTAAAGCTTCCCCCTTGAAGTAAGTTGTTTTGCGAAGCTTTGAAAGATGATGATGATTTGCTTCTGTTCAGGTAGTCACCCCCCTGTGCTTTTACTCTTCTTCCCCTTCAACACCCCTCCTGACAGGGCAGAGTGGAAAGGAGGGAACAGGAGCTGAAAAAATACATAATCCTGCAGCCTTTTTTTTTCCAAATCTCTCCCTCCTTGTGCGCTTCATTCTCTCTTTCTGTCTTTCTCAATCCCGTATCGTTTCTCTTTCTTCTGTCTCTCAGTTCCATACCGTCTCTCTCGTCCTTCTCTCGCTTTCCGTATCTCTCTCTACCCCATACTCTCTATCTATTTCTCTCGCTCTGTACTCTCTTTTCTTTTCCGTCACTCTTACTCTCTCATGCGGAGCATGGGGCTTAAAGAACTGATTAGGATGTGTGCTGAAATTGGAATTGAGGAAGTGGAAAACCAACCAAGTGGGGGCAGAAAATGTGGAGCGGTGGGGAAGAAAAAAATGAACTATTCATCAATCAATATTCATGTGGATGTTCTCCCTGTGCTGTGGTCTTTCATTAATGAGCGCTATGGCCTTCGAATTAGGGAGATATGGTGGGTGGGGAATACAGAAAGAACAAAAGACAGGGAGGAGAAAGAGACAAAGCGCAACAGATATTAAATAAGGACAAAAGAGAAAGAGGGGAAGGAGAGCTGGGTGACAGGGAGATTTATCCCATGTGGTTTCCGGTCGAATTGATTAGAGAGCGTTTTATCAGACCCAGTTGTCGGGGGTTTGCCCTTGAGCTGCCAGGGGCAAACAAATTACTTTTTAACCATACACCCGCCACTAGATTTACTGTGCCCGCTCATCCTCCCCTTCAACGGTGGGCTCCCATTCAATCACCTCAGTTGGCGCTCCCCTTTAGAGGTGTTTTCCCATTCAATAACCTCCAATTAACCAAATGTAGGGAGCTGGTGACATCAAGAATATTATCTGTTTCTCCATCCTCTCATTCGCACTCTCTCTTGCTCTGTCACTTCCTTTTTTCACTTTATTTTCAGATGCCTTAGCTCACGTTCTTACTTCACACCCCATGTTTTGTATGTCTCCCTCCTAAATATGTCATTTTCTTTATATATGCCCAGAAGAGTTGCATATCAGTGCGTGTATAAGGCTTTGGGTTTTGGACCCAATGAAGACGAGCTGCTGCTGCCTGCTCCAACAGAACAAGCCACAAGCCCCCGGAGCCTGGCGCCTCTCAAGGTGTCTTTCTAAGTCCTGACCTTTCCTTGAGACTTTCATTATATATCCACTGTGCATCAATGTCTCATGGTTTGCTCTAGGCCTGGAATCCATATCAGAACTGAGTGAAGAAGGAAAAGTGACCAATCTGCTTGCTTTTGGCAATAGCTAATGGGAATCCTAATAAAGTCATTATAAATACCACAAAACAATATGTGGAACGTTGAAAATACATTATTTGTTCCTTTTGTAATGTTTCATATAGGGGAGCGGGGTAATGTATGGGCATCATGACACACACACACACACACACACCTCTCCATTTGACCCCAGCCCTCTTTCGCGGTCCCAAGCATTCCATTTGACCCTTGGCCTGCTGTTTGAATTCACCTTGGCCTGAACCTCTGTAAAATCAGTTATTTTCCCTGTCAGACCTTCTGGATCGTTCAGGTGTCACAGAGGTTACTGACAGCACCCACTTCCCTCCCCAATATTTATTAATCCACTCACTGTCTGCCAGTGGAGGTTGAGGTCACGTCACTAGGAGCTCTAGAGAGAGTACCACTGAGTGTATGATGCGGGGTTGGTGAGCTATCCTCTTCTGGGTTTCATGACAGTAGCAGGGGATGCATTGTACATTTTAACAGATAATGGGGGAAGGGTGCACACACAGCAATGGTGATGACCCAAAATGGCCGCCACAAAAAAAAACTCACCCTGGCATTGAGTGTCCTTGACGTCACACTCACCCTGACACTGGGTGTCCTTCATGGCGGGCTCGAACCCGGACGCACAGGTGCACGATCCCACCGGAACCATCCACTCCCCGTCCCCGTTGCAGTACAGTTTGAGGGGCACAGACACCTCGAGGGCGTTGGGCACGCATGTCCCGGGCGCGATGACCAGAGACGTGGCCTCGGCCCCTGTGGCCGTCTCAGGGAACACTGCGAAGTTCGCAATGGTGGTTGAGCACTTCTTGTAGAAGACCCGGACGGAAATCAGCGACATGCAAGCGCCCAGGTCTTGGAAAGCCAGGTAAAAGCCGGCCTTGGACAGAGGGCCGAAGCTCCGCACCTTTGTGTTCACACTCCCCGACTCCAGTATGGAGAAACTCGCATCGGGCGCAATGGTGTCCACCTTCACATAGGGATTCTCCATCCAGAACGGACTTGTCTCTGTGGCCGAGTCGGAGTCCGACTCATAGTAGAAGAGATTGAAGGTCTCCTTGCAGGACCCGGGGATGTTGGGGATGCTGTTGCAGTCGCGCACGGTGAACTTCATCTCCACGTAGACGCGGAGGACCTCCTTGCGCGGGATGAAGTCGCTGCGGAGCCAGTTGTTCTGGTTGGCTTCGCGCACGTTGCACACCTGGTACGTCCTGATGGGGTTCATGGCGTCGTCGTAGCCGCTGACCTCCTCCCACTGTGGATCCAAAGAGACGGAGAAAGAAAGGGAGGGCAGAGGAGGAAAGGGAAGATGAGAAGGAGAGGTTAAACGATGAGGTCAAATATGTTCTGCCGTAGACACACACACTCACGCGCGAACAGATCACAACCACGGTAAACGAGCACCTCAAGGGTGTGTAAGGCACTTAAGACACTCCCAGACAGCCTGCGGGGTGGCCCATTCACTTTCAACAAAGCCTACTCGGGTGTGTGGGGGGCGGGGCATCGTTCGAGCCACGCTGTGCAGTCATAGGTCCACGTGAAAGCCACTCAGCCGAGCTCAAGCGAGTCAAACTGAACCTGTTCTTTTTCAGAAGCGATCTTGTCGTTCATGAGCAGGTTTGGTGGAGAGCGAGATCCGGCGTGTCGATACATCTCCCCGAAATACACAACACCTGTATTCGTTGGGTTATTCGGCCCGGAAAAGGCCTGTAACGCAATGTACCAAGCCCTGGCGTGGTCTGTCTCTGGCTTTATATATCCTCAGACCAGTAACACGACTCTGAAATTCAGCAAGGAGAGACCATTAGGAATAGACAGATTTTTGGGTTTGTGCCTTTTCAATTACTCCCCGGTCGGCGCTGTTAAGTTGAGCGACTTTTCCACCAACGCCGCAGCCTCTCATCTCTGGTTTCCACGGCGATGAGTCAGGAAACAAGGGACCGCAAATTCATCACAATTACGGCAGAGTGTCAAGCCCACTGCGTTCAGACCAAACGGCACCAGTTGTTTACCTCGTTCTTCCAGTTTCAGAAAAGTCGCCGCATCGCTTCACAAGCAATTACGCTTCAATTACGGAGCAGTGATCGCGTCGTCCTCTGTTGCCCGCCTACAGGAACGTTTGACCTTCATCTTTTCCCTTCTTCCTACCTGCCCCTTTTTCTCTCACACCATTAGGAGACAAATAGATGAATAACAGGGGCAACGCTATGGCTACAGGTTTTAGAAAATTTATGTAAATAAATGCAAATGGGCAAATGGTTAAAGTGGCATTGTATTTACAGAAAAGACATAAAAGACCTAGGTGGGTCTAACTTTTAATGGGACTTAGTTAAACCCAACCTGTTTCCCCATATCTGTCTCCACGTGACTGAGCACGCACATTTTACTAGGTCAATCAAAGACAACCGTTGAAGGGAGAACGCAAACGTGCTCGGCAGTTGTACAACCAAAGTCGCCCTCCAAGATACCAACCCAAGGCTGGGATAGCAGTTCCCCGGTAAAGTCTTGTGACTAGATCGGCAATAACACTGGTCTTGGGAACCTGTACACGGAGAGTCCGGTTTAGCTAGTTCTTCATGTCACCACTCCAGGGTGAACAAGTTTACCACAGAACTTCCGATGCAGCCAAGATACATGGACAAAAAGCAAGGGATTAGTACAGGTTTTTTTTTTACTAAAGTTTCCTCTCTGAGGCTGAGGACTCCTAATGAGGGGCCAAATATGGACGAGGCAGAGACAGGCTATTCATTCAGCTGGACCCTTGAAGCCTGCAGAGACAGGGGGGCTTAGCTGAGGATCAGGCCCAACCAAGGCATTAATACTGGGGCTATCTGCGGGAGAAGGGACAGGCAGGGGAATCGATAATCACTCGCTAGGTCAATGGGACGAGAGAAAGCATGAAGTGTCAATTGGTATTTAGTTTAGTGCAATAAATCGCCCCAGTGTGCTAGATGGAGATAGAGGAAGAGTCCGTGCAAGAGTGTGTGTGTGTGTGTGTGCGTGCGTGCATGCATGCGCGTGTGCGTGCGTCTGTGTGTGTGGCTGTTTGAAGGTCAACCCCACGGGACTACACGTGGAGCCCAGACACAGGCAGTTCTCGGCCAGCCTTGCTTGACAAACATGAATGAATTAGGCAGGTTGTGTAAAAGAGGGGTGAAGTTCTTTGGCATCGATTTTGAGCAAGATGAATAGTTACGCTAGCGCTACAAGTCGACCCATTATCCCTATGTCCTTTCCAGTCAAAGGATCCAAATTGTACTTTCAGATTCACTGGGAACTCGCTGTCACGGGGGGAAGAGGAAGTGCAGGTGTAACGCGAACTCTCCTCCAGTCCTGTGGTATGTCTCGAATCGGCCTGTTAGCAGTCGGTCTCAAACTAGTCAGAAAGGACAGTTGACACGCTAGTTTAATCAAAGCTAACAATAAATGCAGCATGTACCAGCATGTTAGCCCCTGCCCGGAACAGTTCAGTTTGGTATGAAAAAAATACGTACCCAGGTTTTACAAGGTAGGTGTAACTGAGGACAAACTGTAAGCTTTTTGGACCAGACTATGTAACCCTGGTGTTAGTCAGGTCTTAGGACCAGGCTATGCAACCCTGGTGTTAGTCAGGTCTTAGGACCAGGCTATGTAACCCTGGTGTTTGCCAGCTCTTAGGACACATACATATATTACCAAGCACACACACACACACATATATTACCAAGCACACACACACACACACACACACATATATTACCAAGCACACACAGCTCCGTAACTGACTACTAAGGCAGAAGGCAGAGAGAGATATTATCACAAGCACAGAGATAACAAGAGGGACGATGACTCAGACTTGGATGTGTTCCTCCTTTCTGTCCCCACCGTTCCCTCTATCTATCTCTCTCTCTCTCTCTCTCTCTCTCTCTCTCTCTCTGGTCTCTGAATTAAACACATTGTACCACCATGGTTCTCATTTGAAACACTTGTCAGCTGAAACATAAGCAGTCTGACACAATTGCCCTGCAAGCCCCAAGAAAAAGAATAAATAAATAAATGCAGGCGTGCGTTATGAATAAATTGACAGAAAAAAAAACAAAAAAAAAAGGAGGGGAGGGGAGCCCTGCCAATTGTGACAGCAGGAGACTATTTTAGAATGAGAGATGGAAGGAGGAGAGTAGAGAGACAACAGGACAGAATAGAAAAGGAGAGGCTAGAAGAGGGGAGGAGAGATAGGACAACCACTGTCTATAGAGGGAGATATATGACCAGGAGCACAACGGAATCATCCAACCTTCTGTTTTCAGGAGAGGGGGAACTGTATGTCCTGAAAAACAAGCATCTGTTAGGGTGTGGCGTTGAGGGGATGTCTGGAAACCTGCTGATAGTTGTGGCAGAGGTCACCGTTGAGCCGCTCACTATTTGTTTTCAGTTACTCTGAAGGAGAAGAAGTGTCGGAGAGAGAGAGAGAGTGGCAAGCAGGAAGAGAGTGAGGAGGAGGGAAAAACAAGAAGGGGCAAGTGGAGGAGAGGGGTGTGTTGACTGGGAGCATCTGGGGTGGCATGGGCTGGGGAGGGTGAAAAGGAGGCTCCGTCACTCAGACAAAGTATGGGGGGTGAAGGGGGCCAGGGGACCCCAACTCCGGGCTCCACAAAGGCAAACGGAATGGAGGCGTGTCTATTGATGTGGGACCAACACTCCACCTCCCATTGACAGAGGACCAAGACGGCACTGTCAGTGACACGTTGTGTAAGGGAGATTTGGTGGGTCGTGTCTCCAAAAGGTCAACACCAGGAAACATTTCAGGCTCTTTTAGGGTTCGATCCTGAGAGCTGTTTGATATTTTTTTTAAACAAATCTAAACGGCGGGGGGTTTCGGCATTAGACTACGATGCCATCTTGGTCGGCGGACATCCTGTGGTGAAATATCTGGTCAATGGATCTCCTGTTAAAACATTTACTGTAGCTAAAAACACACAAGCACTGGGCACAGGTGCAACTACACACCCGGACAGACATTAACAGACACACACACACACATTCCAACAACTTACCCCGGTTTCAGGATGTGCAGTCCAGGCTAGTTCTGTTGTGGCCCACTTGGTGTCCATCAATGTTTCTACAAACAGACAACAGGAGGGAAACCATTTAGCCAAAGAGGAAACGACACAGAGAAATTCAATAAAACCTTCAACAGCCACCAAGATAACAGCATTATAAACAGACCGGTTGCTTCTGAAGTTTTTTTTGCATGTTGAGCTCAACTCAAGGACATTCTAGAGCCTTCTCTTTCACCTGGATTTAATGTGTAACCGACTTCCCCCAACGTACCTCTGCACATTGATCTACTATTGGGCTTGAATAGTTAATACTTTCTTGTACGCTTTTATGTCTGACAAAGTGTTGTTTCTGTTTACAGAACATCTTATATATTTCATATGGAGGTTCACTGGATGAATGATACTCTGTCAAGTCAATTTTACTAATTTTATTTAAGTAAACACACACACACACATTCAATCACCAACCCACCATTTGTAGTAACAACTTATACATCTTAAGAAAATATATTTTACAAACAAAAGGCAAGGAAAAGGCTGCCACAAAAACCCAGTAAGCACAAAAGAAAATCACTTGACCCTGAACAGAGGTCAATATACTTTTTTCTCCATCTCTTTTTCCCGAACCAGCCAAGCCCCCTCCTTCTCTCACTCTATCCACCACATTCCTCCACTATTTCGGTTTCCTTAGGCAAGTGAAGGGAAGTGAATAATAAAAATGAACAATTTTACCACAGAATTTAGCAACTGTGCGTGATTATCGCACTACTCCGCTGTTCTACAAGACGTTAAAGTTGACGGAACAGTGAGATGCCAAAAAGTGAGCTAATGTTTGCGAGCTGGCTCTAATCTCAAGCTTTGTCTGCTGTTGCAAAATGGCAAGATGTCATTCTTTTCCACCGGTGCATTCCTTTTCCTCAAGAGTCAAAAGAGAGAGATCTTGTTTTATGTTATTTCTCTCTTCTTCCCGCCCTATCTCTCTATACCTCTCTCTCAGTGTCTCAAGTGTTCACTTGAATTTTTACATGAAAAAAGGAGCCGCCGAGAATCTCCTTCATGCGATCGCAAATATTCGCATTCAAATCCTGACGCCATCAGCCGCATAGAATATCACGCAATCTACCAGACTCAAAGACCCCCTATCTGTGAGTCAGACGGGCTTGGCGGTGTCTGTTCCTTCCGCAGGGTGCCAGGTTGGTAGGGTAGAGTGATAGCATCTGACAGATATGTCTGTTTCTCCACCAGGACATCCCCTAATGTGACTCACTACAACAGTGTGTTCTTTTCAGACCCGTGCTTGACTTGGGCCAGAACGGGCCAGGACGGCGTTCCGGTACTTCTATTTTTAGACAGTTCCTATTTTAGGCAAGCCTTATTAAACGCAGACATTTTGATGAGCATTGTCTAACGTGCGATTTGTCAGTTCCTGCACTTTATCCCAAGTCAAGAGCTGCTTCAGATCCCACACCAGCTGGGATCCACACGGGTGAGACATGATGATGGGCAGGATGACCGTGTGGGACTAGTCTATTGAAACACCTCTACTGTCTCATTATTGCTGACCTCACACACACACAGTCACTATTGGACCCAGTGTTAACTGTGGAACTTTCCGGATAACAGCTTGCTGGGGTAGTACATTGCGCAGCTTTCTGTTTTGTTTGAGCAAACTGTGTATTCTATGGCTAAGCCTTTCATTGTGCGCTGAATGAAGACGCAATCCTAAATCAATGGGGCAGAGCACTCACACTGACCCCTCCATAACCTAAAACTAGAAAGGGGCGCCCCCCCACCCCCTCACCCCCACGCAGAGTCCATCCACACCGGGGAATTGCAGAGCAGTTAAACCTCACAAAAAGAAACACCTCCACGGAATGGATTGACTCTAATGTCCTTTCTTCCATTCAAAAGGAGAGACAAAACGCGGCCATGACAGAACACCGCTAACGTGCTAGGCATTCAGGAGAAAGGCTTTTTTCAGAACCAAACAAAACAGCAAAGTTCCACAAAACCATGCCAGTAAGCTGTTTAATGGCCCTGACTAGAAACAAATGTGAACATCTTATAGGTTCTGTGGCGTGGCCCAACTGGATACTTTATCACTGGGTGCCAAGATCTTAAAGGCTAAAGCACAAGGACTCCAGGCGTGGGTGGACAGGCAGAGTTGTAGTTAAAGGAGGTGTCATAAAGGCGTATATTATGTAAAGGCATGTGCTGCATAAAGGTGTGTACTGAGTAAAGACCTGTACTGAGTAAAGACGTGTACTGAGTAAAGACGTGTACTGAGTAAAGACGTGAACTGAGTAAAGACGTGAACTGAGTAAAGACGTGAACTGAGTAAAGACCTGTACTGAGTAAAGACATGTACTGAGTAAAGACCTGTACTGAGTAAAGACGTGAACTGAGTAAAGACCTGTACTGAGTAAAGACGTGAACTGAGTAAAGACCTGTACTGAGTAAAGACGTGAACTGAGTCAAGACATGAACTGCGTTTGAACGTGTCATGGGTCAAACTGACATGCAAATGAGTCGCAGTAAAATCCTCATCATGTGATCTGGTTTTAATAGAGCACACAGATGGGTATCTCCTTTTCCACATTAAAACAACCATCTATCTCTCTCTACCACACTTTCTCTCTCTCTCTCTCTCTCTCTCTCTCTCTCTCTCTCTCGCTCTCTCTCTCTCTCTCTCTCTACGACTCGTTAATCTTCATTCTCTTTAGGCTTGTTGACCGGCTGTGTGTTGATGGATGGTTGGACAGTGTGTCTGGTCAGAGTTAAACAGTTTTCCCATCTACCTGCGTTGTGTATACTGGGTCGAAGAACCCCGAGTCACAGAACAATCGCTTCATAAAGTGGTATTTACCAAATACCTGGATCAGCACTGTGTTCGTGGCAGCAGAGTCACGGAGGAGGAAAAGCACCAAATCTACAGCTATGAGTCACATGACATCAACATGACTCACTGCCCCCCATGGTTCATTCACAGAGAACATAAACACAGTGGAATATCAAGGATTAAGCCGAGCTCTGAGAACTCACACAGACACTATACACAAACCCAAGGACACTGACAGAGAGACAGCACAGACACACACACAGACACACACACACTACCCGACAAGGCCGGCCCCTGTGTTCTAATCCCTTAATGACAGAGCAGGACTAATAACAGGGGGAACTATTGAAACTGTCATCCCTATTGGGTCCGAAACAAACACACCCGCACCCAGCCACACACACACACACACAAACACACACTCACACACACAGTGCCCAGAGGGTTAGAAGCCTCTTAAAACACTTTATTTATATGTTCCAAAGACCAGAACGAAAGGGGCAAAAAATAAATTATAGAAGCACCCTTACTGACCCAGAAGAATGTGCTCCTTTTCAAGACTTCAAGACAGGTGAGGTGTCTTACTAGTACCTACAGCCAGTTTGTGTTTTTAGCAAGTACTCTTCAGTTTTAGGGTGCAACCATCAGGATATATCCACACACATTTCTGTCATTCAGCTCCGTTTTTCAATTTGCCGAGAAGCATTGATGGATTCACTGTTGTTAGCTTTGTTTTGCTAACGATAATTAACGCACTCTCTCTCTCTCAACACCACAGTGTTGGCCTGTCTGAAAACAAATCTGATGACAGTGGGATTTTAGTTCTCTGGAAGAAGACAGAACACACACTTCAGCATTGCCGTCTTGACTTCCTGTCTTTCTCCAGTTAATTATGGTTTCCCTCTCCTCCGAGGCCCTTTGTTGTGTCATTCCAGGGAAACACTCTGGCGCACGGCAACCCAGGTTTGGGCAGGGCCCCGCCCACGCCTTCGACAAACACTTCAGCCGTGTTTAGCCACAAAACTGTGAAATGTGTCAACAGTGAGGAGAGGACCCCCAACGTTAAGTGCATTAGGGCTATATTAGTCTGATTGCTTTGTGTGCTGCTTTTGTTGCCACTGCTTTTGACAGACCAAGAGAAGAGAGTGAGGCAGAGCGACTGAGGGGGGGAGACATCCTATTTAAATTCAGATGGTGAAGGCAGCCTCTCTCTCTTTGTTGTGTGGTGAAGTGCCATGATTAGGAGGGGACCCCAGTTTTGTGCCGATCCCCCCCCGCGCTTCGGTAATTGGTCATTGGGGGCTTTATATAGGTGGATATTGCATTCCCCCTGTTCGCCTTAGTGGAATTCCCTTAAACTGAACCCCCCCCCCCCGACCCCCCCATCCAAAACACCAAGGCTTCCAGGATGCTCTCTCAGCCTCACCACTCGCTGTCACTCAAGCTGTCACAGAGAGCTGGCCACCACGTTCCAATAGGGTCCTCCAGTCAATGCTGGCCAAATGAGCTCCCTGAGGGGCCACGCTAACGAACACAGCCTCCGGGGGGCCAGGCCATTTCTTGGCCCCTCTCGTTTATTTGGCACGTCGACAGGATTCCAAGAATTAATATTGCTAAAGGTTCTACGTGTCTTGGCTGGTACGCCACTTTTCTTTTGTTTTTTTTCTAAGCACCGTTTATCAGACGGTGAGCAGCGTGGCATCACGGAGATAAAATGCGATTAGTAGAATTTGATTTTGACGGCAGACATGACAACAGCGGTGACAGTAAATGACACGATGGCGGGTTGATGCGTATGAAGGACCGAAGGCGTAAAAATGACATAAATAGATATTTAATTAATTTAATAAATACATGTATCTTTTCAAAATAATGGCACGATATCGCATAATAATGCATTGTATTTACAAATGGCATGGCGCGCTAGTTTACAACATTTCAAAGCAACTGAAGGACGGTACACCTGGCTGTGACAGCTACGCATGTTGTCTCAGCACCCCTGGTGCAATTCTGAAAAGTAAATTCCTAATTTATTATTATTATTATTTATTTGAATTATCCGCTCCTTTTCTAAGTAAAAGCCATCATTGAAATATATAAGTTAATATAGTTAACAATCTTGTCTGTACATTTTATATTTAATGTCCGTTCCAATGTTATTCTTGTCTGTTCTTTTTCACATACTAGATTATTAACTGTAATGCCTTATACATTTCAATTATGGCTTTTACTGTGATAAAGAAAATCCGAATGCTGCCAGCATAATACCCTGCTGCTAAAATAACACTAATGAAGCCTCGAGTGGCCATCACTACTCTGCTCTCGTTGCCCTGGTTTCTTAACCCTTTTCCAGCTGCGTTAAAGTTAGCTCACAAAACAAACAGACATCCTCATAGTTTTTTGGAATTGTATCAAAAGAACCCGTGACTATTCCAATAAGAACCCAGGCAAAAGTGCCGGAAGCCAAGGCATAACAACCCCACTGGTGGTGCCTACTTACATTGTCATTGGCTTTAGCATTTCAATTTCCCAGGATGTGTGCATAACAATACTGATTTTGCCAAAACCTTCTTCATACAAACGTGCTACATTGCTAGTCTCCAGCAGAACCTTGAATGCTGCAAAATCCTGTTTGCTTGCCCACAAGAGAGCAACTGTAGGTGAAGCTAGTGTGACTGGATTAGCAGCTAAAGACAACTTACTTTTGTTGATTGACACATCCGTTGTGATCATAAAAAATGACCTGATATTATAAAGCACAAGTAATGATGAAAAGCCATTGGGAAATACAATGTATTATTTTGAAATATCATACCATTATTTTTAGAGTTGCATATGTCATATGTCATAATAATGTGCCACTTAAAATAACAAATGTATTTAATTAAGTATTTAATTAATCATATATTTATTAATATCATTTTGATTCCTTTGGTCCCCCATATGAGCAAAAGCATTTTAGACGTTGTTCCTCACAGAGGAATAAATGGGGAACTAATGGGTGTCAAAGTTCATTTAGCCAGAGGAGCCAGGGTTACGGGGCATTAAATGAAGTCCAGCACATTAGTAATGGACCACAGTCTTAGACACGGCTGATTCTCCCACTGTAAAGGGAATTCAAGCACAATATTCCCCAGGTGGTATTTGGATTTTCAGAAGTCAGTGGTTGTATGTGTGAGTGAGTGTGAGTGAGTGTATATGTTTACTAGGTCTCATGAAGTTTGGTCTAGGCCATTTCCTGTATTGTGTTTTCTCTTGATGATTTATTCTTTCATTCTCTCTTGCCTCCCCTCTCTCACTCACCCCCCACTCAACCCTCCCTCCCTCTCTCCATCTCTATTCTGTTCAGGTTGTAATTACAGAGCAGAGAGGATCTGACGAACAGGTAGCCCCCAGGCAACTCTCTGCAAACCAGGTGTGCCTGTCCAGTGTGTGTGTGTGTGTGTGTGTGTGTGTGTGTGTGTGTGTGTGTACCATATGTTAGCATTGTCACTAGCATGACTGTACTTTACAAGGCAGCTTGGGTGCCATTGTGAGTCATACATGTTCATACATGTGTTCACAAATGTGTGTTGATTTGTATGTTCATATGCGTGTGTCATCTGTAGGCCTACCTGTCAGTGTAATATGCTTGTGGACAATAAAGGGTTAATGTTGTGTACAGAACACGGACCAGCTGCCCCCCAACCCCGTCCCCCTGCTCAATGGGCGGACTAACCCTTCAATCCCAGAATCCTTCACTCTGCATTGTCTATGTCTTTGAATGTGGCTTTATTCAGTCTTTTTTTTTTTCTCTATACAGTGAATGGCGTCCTCAGTAGGACGTCAGTGGCTGTCTGAACACATAGTTGAGCCGACTCACACATCCAGCGGTGCCTCAGACATTACAAAGACATCCAGACGCCCTTTACTGGCCCCAGATCCCCCTACAGGAGCACATAGGATAGAATACAGTATAAATCCCCCTACAGGAACACATAGGATAAAATACAGTATAAATCCCCCTACAGGAACACATAGGATAGAATACAGTATAAATCCCCCTACAGGAACACATAGGATAAAATACAGTATAAATCCCTCTACAGGAACACATAGGATAAAATACAGTATAGATCCTCCGACTGGAATTCCCTGGTTTAGCAGAAAATTCCAGATTTTGTGTTTCCTCCCTCCTGATCCCAGGAACCACATGTTCTTATTGATCGATTGATAGTCACTGCACATGGTACAGTGGATATTCTGGAACATTCCAACCAGTGTTTCTGAAGGGTGGTATGTGGCCTGGTCTTCAGCCAGTGGCCTCAGTCCGCTGAGGTGTGCTTTTATTACCTGGCAACGCACATCCTGTCCTGTCTTAAGGCTGACTTATAGTGCATGCTTCATTAGAATGTTAATATGAATCCACTGAAGAAATGAAGCATGTTCTGCCCAAATTCCTCTGTACGTTTGCTTCATTTACGTTTGCTTTATGGGTGTGTTTGTGTGTGTGTGTGTGTGTGTGTGTGTGTGTGTTTGTCTCTGTGTCTCTCTCTGTGTGTCTTTGTGTGTGTCTCTGTGTGTGTGTGTGTGTGTGTGTGTGTCTTTGTGTGTGTGTGTGTGTGTGTTTGCATGTCTCTGTGTCTCTGTGTGTGTGTGTGTTTTTATATTTGTGTGTGTGTGAAGACGGTTGCTGATTCTGAGGGTAAGATGACAGGACTTTAATGATAGTGTTTAGGTCTTTTCTAAAAGGAGGCCAACATATCTAAGATGTGTCTAACTGCTTTTATGGCCATGTCTCACCGTATGACGTTACACTTGGCTGCACGCGCACACACACACACACACGCACATACAAACACACACACACACACATAAACGCACACACGGAAACCCCCTAACCCCCACATGTGTGTGCTCTGCGAAGTAGTCATCATCAACCCCAAACTGACTTCTATCACTCAGATGTTGGGAGTTGGAATCCTCCACGATCCGTTGTGTATGAGGACATGGAAACCATACAACGAGCTAGAATGTTGCGTTGCCAATATACCAAATCTCAACATACTCTCTTAAAATTTACCAACATGTTTCCTGCATTGAGCGGTTTTTAAATATGCTTCTTCAGACATAATTTCTGTCTACGCCTGGTTACAGACATCTGGCAATTGTCATTTCCCTTAGCGCTTTTTTGTCTAGTCACCAATCAATCTTCGAATGTCACTGTGATTTGTTTTCATGTGGTGACGGTAAAACACTGACTCAGTTTATTTTACCCGGAATTTACAAGGTCAGCTGACTGAGAACGCATCCTAACAATGGATATGTCTCAACAGGCAAGCCAAAAAAAATGCAAACAAGCAAGGTAAGAGCAGGTTTATTTTTGCGCATAGCATCTGCATATGGAAAAGAGATGTGTGTGTGTGTGTGTGTGTGCGTGCGTGGGTGCGTGTATGTGTACTCGGTGCATTGTCTCTGATTCACTGCATAACCACCACAGACAAGCAAACAGACAAACACACACACACACACGTTTCTACATCCTATAAAAGGCAGAGACGACAGCGTACGCTCATATCTACCAGGCTGTTGCCTAGCTTTCAATCCAAACTCCTCCTTTTTTTCTACCACGCCGTAGCAACTCTGAGGCCTCCGGTTGCCATTCCCCGTGGGTTCCCGACGCTCCAAACAACATTCCTCTGCTGAAACGTGTTTCCCAAACGGGGTATAAGGTGGCACAGTCATTTATTGGATGAGATAAGGGCGTAGTGATACGCTTTGATTTGTTTCTTTGTCTGGCCCGAAAGGAAATGCCTCTGATGAATCCTCAGTGGATCTGGTTAATGAGCAAAGCCGCTCGCAGTTAACAAGCCCTGATAGGAGACGTATGAGGAAGGAGTATGGACAGGAATATATATGAGACGTCAAAGCCCAGGGCTAGACTAGTTCTGTCTGTGTGTGTGTGTGTGTGTGTGTGTGTGTGTGTGTGTGTCTTCACCTGCCACTTCTCTCTAACGGGGCTTTTCCTTATACATGTTTTTGATAACGTTGTGACAGTCGAGTGCCAACGATCAGTAACCGTTCTGATATATTTAGATCACAAATAGACATGTTTGAATCCAAACAAACCAGCCAAAGGTATTCCCAAAGGCAAAGATCCCCTCAGTCGGTTCCGCCATCTTTATTTATCTGTTTATTCTAATCGAATGTATTTATGTGAGTCTATTATGTGTCCTTTGTCCATTAAGGGCCACAGAATGATGTCACAGATCTATGCATTTAAGATCATTTAGGGCCACAAACATTCCCAGCTTTGGGTGTGGCAGAGAAAAAACTTGTTTTAGGAATTATAGTTAAAGCTTGTTTCTGTATATATACAGCTCTGGAAAAAAAATAAGTAACCACTGCACCTTCTTCTTTCCTTTCCCAAAAATTTGAAAAGGAAGGTTTTGAGTGAGAAATAGAAGGGTTCAATTTGCAGTGGTCTCTTCTTTTTAACCCTTCTGTTCCTCACTCAAAACCTTCCTTTTTCGAATTTTCTGGAAAGGAAAGAAACAGGTGCAGTGGTCTATGAATTGTTTCCAGCGCTGTGTATACACACGCATCTATAGTGAGAATAACATAAATCTACATTGTTTTTGAGGGAATGAGAGTAGAAGAAAATGAGAAAGACAGAGTTTCATATTCTTTGTCTCTTCACAGCGTCATAGCGGGTGGTCATACGTGTCGTGTAGAGGGTTTAGCCGGGGCCTTTAGGGTCCCTATTTAACGTGCCCCCCCCCCCCCCCCCCCCCCCCCGAATGGTAGCTGTCACTGACGACAAGCTGCAGGCGCCCAGGGACCCATTTCCAAACCCGCTCCCTTCCGTCTCCTCCTGGAGGGCCTCCTGTTTCTGCTCGTGTGCACGGCTGCTGTTCCTGCTTGGCGACACATTCATTAAAAGGAACGTCCCAGACGGCTCCCAGACCAAATATATGAACATGTGATGGCAGATACAGCAGGAACATGTCTGTCCCTTGGGACTGGGGAACACTGACTCACTGTCCATGTGTGTCCATTGGCAAACGATCTCTCTCTTTACCTATATCCTCCTTCTCCTCCTCCCTCCCGCCACCTATTTTTCTCCCACCCTCTCCCCCCTTCTTTTCAGGACATAGAACCACACCTCTTCCTTCTGCCTGTGCAGCGAGAACTGGGGACCCAGTCTGAAGTGTGACATCTGTGAAGGTAAGTTCTGCCTGTGCAGCGAGAACCGGGGACCCAGTCTGAAGTGTGACGTCTGTGAAGGTAAGTTCTGCCTGTGCAGCGAGAACCGGGGACCCAGTCTGAAGTGTGACATCTGTGAAGGTAAGTTCTGCCTGTGCAGCGAGAACCGGGGACCCAGTCTGAAGTGTGACGTCTGTGAAGGTAAGTTCTGCCTGTGCAGCGAGAACCGGGGACCCAGTCTGAAGTGTGACGTCTGTGAAGGTAAGTTCTGCCGGTGCAGCGAGAACCGGGGACCCAGTCTGAAGTGTGACGTCTGTGAAGGTAAGTTCTGCCTGTGCAGCGAGAACCGGGGACCCAGTCTGAAGTGTGACGTCTGTGAAGGTAACTTTCTGTAATGCTACATTCTACTTGGTTTGTCGGTCAGCAAGTTGCACAACAAACAGTATGCCACGAGCACGTTAAAATGTGAACCTCTGTGTTCACATACACACACACACACCAATCCAGGCTTGTTCACACAATGGTAAATCCTGTCTGTCCTCAGTCTAGCCTTACCCAGAAAGCTCCACAGCCAGTCCGGGTATGAAAGCAAAGCAATGCGTCTGAATGGGAACTGTCTCCATAGAAAAAGAGGGCTTAACTTCCAGCTTAACTGTTTGGTATGAATGGCAATGGAGTCTTTCTCTATAACTGACATTGTGGGTATCAGCCTTTGATATAGCCATCACGCCAATATATTGGATTGTCTTTCAGTCTTTAGGGAATACAATACAGTGTAATGACTGTGTTCAATCTAATTAGAGATCGTTTCTCTGAACAGCTGTTTGTCTGCAACGGGCAACCATGATGTGGCGGTTTCACATTTTCCACATACCGGTGGCTTTCAATTACTTTATAATGGTCCAAAATATACACGCAGAGCTCCCGAGGCCTTGGGGTTTTCCGTGTTTTCTTCCTTCTTTCCCCTGGTTGGTCATCCCTCTCAAGTAACATAAACACAACAAGAAAACACCATAATGTAAAGTGCATGTGCTCTCCGGCTTCTGAGGCCTGGGAGGGAGATGTAGCAGCGGTTTAACTGACACTGATTTATTAAGACATGGCTGCTAATTTCCGAGTCAATTATCACCCGTGAGCGATGTTAATTCCAGAGGTATGTCCTCGTTTACCTGGGAGAGGAGAGCAGAAAACCTCTCCTAATTGCTATAGCTTTACCACAGTGTAATGGCGGAGTAATTATACATGTTTTCTCTCTCACTCTCTTTTTTTTTTTTTTTCTCGATTCCTTTCTTTTCAAACTGCCTGCTAAGAAACTCCAGGTGGGGAGATAGCCGCAGGGCTTGCTGGCTGGTCGGTGCTCAACAGGCGGTTCTCACGTTAAGATCATTAGAGAGAGAGAGAGAGAGAGAGAGAGAGGGAAAGTTATTTTATGTTGACCTGCCCTCTTGTTCCCCATTTAGGTCATGAGTTACCACAGAAAGGTTAGGCCAGGCAGGATTGGAGACTGCCAGGTCAGAGCTTAAGAACGGTGTTACCGGATGCCTTACAACGACACACACACACAATTGTAGGAAAAGAGGCTCACACATATAGCAGACAAACACAGAATGACACAAACACATGCAAATACACTTGTGCGCACGAGCACACACACACACACACATATTGAAGATAAAAAGATGACGCACTCTGCTGGCCACACACGGGCAAATATACAGACACACACACACACACACAGATGCTGTAGAGACACACAATTGATTAACAAAACCTGTTTCCCACTCCCTGTCTGTCTGTTTCCCACTCCCTGTCTATCTGTTTCCCACTCCCTGTCTGTCTGTTTCCCACTCCCTGTCTGTCTGTTTCCCACTCCCTGTCTGTCTGTTTCCCACTCCATCTGTCTCCTACCTCTCTTCTACCTCTCCTTTCTCTCCTACTTCTTCTTTCTCTCCTTCCTCTCCTACCTCTCTCCTACCTCTCCTTTCTTTCCTACCTCCCTCTTGGTACTTTTTCAGTGTGTGTTAGTCAGGTTTGGGAGATTTCCTGCTTCTCTGTTGGGTCCATGTTCCTCAGATAGCTGGATTCTGATGAAATATCCTCTTTTCTCTCTCCCTCTTTCATATCTCTCCCTCTCTTTCTGTCATCCTTTCTCTATCTGGCCTCTCTCTCCTCCTTTTCTGTTTCCCTCTATCATCACCTTTTCCCTCTTTCCTAGTTTTTGCGTTTTAATACTTTTCACTGTTAAAAAACTTTAATGGTCTATGATGACAAACAGCTGCGGGTTAATTACGAGCAATTTATATATTTATATCCGTCTTTTGAGGACTTTTCATTGGCAGGAATATTTGTTTATTTGCTATTTGGCGTCATTAACTTTCAGAGGGAGAAGATCATTATTATTTATGGCTATTTTGTTTTCGCAACTCCCAAATGGCTCGGTGAGATAAATCACGTCAATTTGTTTCTAGTGCCCGACTCTCAGCGCTCCCAGTGTTACTTCCAGGAGATCTTGTCTGTTGCATTCCTCATCGTCACTCAGTTAATTAATCTCACACTTGGCTGCAGTAATAACTTGACTCATTAGACCTTTTCCAAACGGGCTTTGCCTCTTTAGCGCGCCACCGAGGCCCACCGCTAACATGCCGGGAAAAGCAGAGGAGGAGGGAGGTGGGAACACAGCGCTGAGGGAGAGAGAGAAGTAACGCCGAGGCGACATTTTCACCACACCCGATTCCCTGATCCTCGTCCCCGTATTCTATATCGGGCCTGGGCCCATGTGGTCCCTTGGTTAATCACATATTAATGTATTTAACCTATAGCAGAGAGACAGCGCTGTGCCGACAGAAGGGCCGTGCTGGAAAAAATGTGCTGCCGCGCAATTACCGGAATTGACTGATGTACGGATCGACATCCAGGGCCACGGCAGCCCATATGGCCACGGGGGCACTAACCGTTCGCTACAATTCTGCACAGAGATAGCCGGGGCCCCCGGACGGCCAAATTAGAAAAAAAAGATCTTTCTCACTTAGGCCAGACACACTGGCGCACAGCAGGCTAGCATCTGTTTCTGTAGCATCCAGAGGACCAGAGCGCATGCTTGGACTGTTGTCTGGGATTCAGTCCCTCTAACCGTGTCACCGTCAGCCAGTCAGCCAGTCAGCCAGTCAGCCAGTCTGTTTGTCCATCTGTCTTTCCGGGATTCTGATTAATGTGTTTTGTCGTTCAAACCAACTAGCTGATTGGAAGCCTGCTTGTGACATTTTCGGGCCATTTAAATGGTGGGGATGGATGGGCGTTGCTTGAAACCGTCGACCCATATGACTGGAAAGACGACAGCAACTTCGCTCAGATCAAGTCAGTCTACTGAACCCGAGAGGACTCAAACATGATCTGCTTCAAGCGTGGCTGACATCTGAATTATAAAGAGCATTTATGTTACTGAACAGATTGCATAGCTGAGTGCATCCCTTGGGCCCATTTTTCAGAAAGGTATTCGATTGGATTTCAACACTCGACTAGGAATATTGGCATAGAACAATTAGATGCGGTATCCACATTTCAAATGAGGTGTCCACCCATTCTTATTTATTCATTGTTTTCCGTTAAGTCTATCCAATCCCCAAATTCCAACAAATTGGGTGTGGAATAAAATGGTGACAGATGGTCCCTCAATCTCTCTCTGTCTCTTTGTCCCTCACTCTCCTTTTCCCTCTCCCTCCTCTCCCTCTTCCCTCATATTCCTGTGTCCCTCCATTTCTCTCCCTCCCCAGTAGTAAGAGGTGGAGTGCAGAGGGTGGGCTAGCTAATGTATACGTCTGCCCTCATTGATGTGTAACTGAAGCTGGTGGTTAGCAGTAAGGGGCCCCGCGATACGCCTACAAAAGCCCAGGCCACAAGGCCACCAGGCCCGATTGATTTATGTGCTGACATAGACAGACACACAGCCTGAAAGGGAATGGACTGAATTAAGAGTACAGTGTGTGTGTGTGTGTTGTCTGGAGACTTCACCATGAACATGCCAGGATAACTGAACCAGAGCATTATCACAGCCAAACAGTGTGTGTGTGTGTGTGTGTATGTGTCTGTGAACGTGTGTCTCTAGCCCTTGAGGCAGTCCTCCAATGGAGCCTGTACCAGGTTAACTAGTGACTGGTGTGGGAGGGAGGGAGGGAGGGAGGGAGGGAGTGGGGGAGGGGGGGGAGGGAGGGAGGGGGGCTAAGGGGCTTCGGGGATGAATAACAGAGGTCATTTTGAAAGGTCACTCTATATCCTCTCAGAGTCCATCACTGATCTATACATTAGCCCCAACTGTTTTGGCAGCTCTCATCCCTCCCAGGAGTCAATAGTGGCGGATAGACTGCCAATCACATTGGGTGGGGTGATGGTATTTAGTATAAGAACTTTCTATTTAGCATGAATATTTTATATTTTGTATTAATATTTTGTATTAAGTATGAGTATTTTGTATTTAGTATTAGTATTTTGTGTTATGTATGAGTATTTTATATTTTTAGATCTCCATTAGGTCTTAGGATACCCAGCATATTCTCCCAGGGTCCAGAAACATAAAACAGGACATTAAATGTGAATCTAGATAGTAATCGATAATCTAATAGGCCCTCATAAAAAAACTATTCTAAAATACACAACATACTAAAATAAAAAATAGAAGAATAAAATAATAAAAATAATAAAGATTTTACGGATCTTCATAGTTCCTGTTTATTTTTATATTACAGTCAAATGATAGACACACAATGTAGTAGAACATATTAAAGGGACAGTGTGAGATTTTGGCAATCCACTCCCCCAGAGTCTGCTGAGTCCAAAATGAAAGAAGTCAACACGCTTTATATGCTACTGCTATTGCGCTACCTTTAGTAAACATTCACTTATTTAACTTGCCTGTCTTGTGCCTGTTGGACAGAAAGACATGTATATGGAATTGACCTGTTTGTCTGACCCTGGGGACAGAGATGAAGGACCATTTCTCAAATTGATTCTGATGACCATTCATTTGAAGCTGTAAGCTCAGTTATATGTCAGCACTCATGTTCAGGACACCAGCAAAATAGTTTTCATGACTACACACACTCACACACACACACAATCTACCTTCCTCACACACACACACAGAATATTCCTTCCTCACACACACACACACACACACACACACACACAGTCAACCTTCCTCACCGACACAGATGTGACATGTAGGTGGTCTGGGGGAGGTGTGTGTGTGTGTGTGTGTGTGTGTGTGTGTGTGTGTGTGTGTGGGACTGGGTGGGTTGAGCCTCACCACAGGGGTGGATCCTCATGATTCATCAGAGGACCGGTGCCAAATGGAAACCAGTTGTAGTGGACCTGATGGGGATCAGAGGTAGTGCTCCAAATAGGGGCTAGTGTGGAAATGGGGACGTAGTAGTAACTAATGGTGCCCGAAGCCCAGAGGCCGTTACATCTGACTCAGGTCCGGTGTTTATGGCTCTACAACCACACCACACAAGGCCAGGACGAACCGACAGGCGGACCGAGTCAGTCTTCCGGGACAACTGATGTCACCGGCACCCTTTCGGTAAACTGACCAGGTCCTCCCAGGGGACTGGTGCCGTGGTTAAACCCTGTATTTATTTTCTTTTGAGGGGGTATTTTTGTTTCAGACTGGGGCAACGCGGGAGTGACGTGTTTTTGGGAGGCAGATGTGGTCTGTTCATCCGCCGTCATCCTGGCCTGTCCTGGCGTGTCAGGAGGATCTTTTCCGACCTGACGTTCTAGGAGTGATGACAGAACCGTGGGTCTCTCTGAGCACGTGCCTCTGCTGAACGACTGAGTCGCCTGAAGGTGTAAAATGTAGAACGAGCGAGGAAATGAGCTGGGAGGATGTGTTTTGCCGCATGCAGAACATGACCAACTTCCCTTTGGGACTAACACCGCGGACGACATCAAAGGGTGGGACACCTCGTCCCTCGTGACACCTTCTCCCATTTGATCTCTCTGCGGGTTTGTAGTTGAATGAAGCCAGGGACACAAACAGGGGTTCAGAGAGGATTAGACAAACTTAATTAAGATCAAATGTGGCTACCGAAAGGCTGCAGACACGGTCACACCTCAGTTATGGCTTCAGGCAGGGCTGGTGTCTAGAAAGCCAGGGGGAGAACTGCCCAACACGTTACACGGCGCCAGACGGTGATGGACGCGCCATCAAGGTCACGCGGTGGTCGTTACTTTGCGGCGGCACCATGTGGCGGCCGCGTCAGGCGTTCAGGCTTTACGGATGGTCGAGAAGCCATTAGTGACAGACTATTTAGGGGTCATGAGGCGAGTGACCAAGTGGTCTCCAGCACCGATCGAAGGGAAGATTCATGAATAAGTAAGAGCGGTGGCAGCTTCGGTGTTTAATTAGTGGGGGAGTGGGGGGGAGAAAACTCCTTCTCCCCCGAGAGGTTAAGGCCGTCTGGATTCAAGGGAGCGTGTGATCAACGGCACCCCCCCCCCCGACCCTTCTCCATTGATTGATGGCGAGCTAAATTGAATCTCTAATCATCACCAACCCTTTGGCCCTCAGTCCCATAGGGATATGCTGGGGGGGGTGAAAGTGGCTTTGGGTGTAATGTTTTCGGATCTCACTTCTGACTACCAAACCGCCCCCCCACCCCCCCACCATACTGAGTGGCTGGGAGTTATTTGACCTCACTGTGTGTTCCTGCACGCTTTCATGTCCCTGGCGATTGTTTTCACACTGTTTTCCTTTCAGCCCGGGTGTCTGAAACACCTCACACGCTCTTAGGCACCCTCTGTCCCTGCAGCAACAGATCGGGTTGCGGCCCACTGAAAATCCTCTGTGACTTTTTCCTGCATTTCTACTAATCTCTCTCTGTTCGCGGTGTCTGGCGACTGAGGAACCTGTTCCTGGACGAGTCGCAGGGCCGCGGGGCGCCACGTGAGCACTGTGTCAAACCAGTCTTGTTAAGTGCCTGCGCTTGACCTGGAGCGGCCTGTTTTGCATTCAAGCACACTGTTTTGGTGCCCATCGGAAAACGGGTCACAGAACACAAGGGGGGGGGGGTGATACTTCTCACCTCGTCACTGAAACGAAGACACCTCCATCTACCTCACTAGGGGAAGTCAACTTTTATCAACGGGCGTATTCAACAAAGGTCGCATGGGGCAGTAAATAGTCCTATTTTCTAGCTGCCGGGTTGTCTGTATCACAAGGAGAGGCAGATAAAGGCATGGGAGACAGAAGAAAAAAACCTCTGATAAGGTTCACAGAGAGGGGGGGCAGAGAGGGACGGGATAGGAACATACAGTAAATGGTAGGAAAGGAATCCCTGAAAGAGCATAGAACAGAGAGGTGAAAAGAGGGAAAGACAAAACAGTGACCAGAGGGGATTTGAAAAGAAAGAGTGAGACACAAGGGTGTCTGAGAGAGTGAACAGAAAGAGTGAGACATGGGTGTCGGAGACAGTAAACAGAAGAGAAAGAGGGAGCCATTGTCTCGGTAGGGGTTTGTTTGAGCATCATTTCCTTCTTCATTTATGATTCAACAACAGTAGTCACTGTACACAAAGCTACATAATCAGGACCCCGTCGGCTGCCCCCAGATAAGCCTGAGGAGCTGTGATTACCCTCTAAACGTTCAATGTAGGTATAGTGTCATGTTGTTTCTCAAATAAAGCAATGATAACCGTGGGAGGGAACAAAACATGTTAACTGCGTAGCTCCACATTGCCCAGTATTTAGTGCACACCTCTCAGAATGCCATGTTACAAATCTTTTTCAGTTTACTTGCACAATGTCCTTCCTCTTTGACTTTCGCGCTCACTCTCTCTCCCTCCATGATATGGTCAGAAATCCTGTCATAAATTGTGGCACAATGTTGCCATTGATCTGCATCAAACCCTAGGCTTTTCATCTGGTAACCGGGTGTTGAGAGAGAAAGAGAAAGAGAGAGAGAGAGAGGGTCAGGAAAGTCAGAGAGGTGGATCATTCTTCCCAGGCTAAACCTGGATGAAGCTAGTCAAATTGGAGATGCTGTGGATAGATACCTGGCCTCTGTCCAAAGTAGGAGATTAAAATCTCCAGCCTGCTCTGATGCTCATGCCTTTCCAGAGCACGCCACCCCCCCCCCCCCTCCCAATCTCACCTGGGTCACTCTGTCTCACATTGTCTGTCCTCTCAACACCTTTTGAAATTAACCGACTGGCCGACAGTGAAACAAGTGGCTTTTCAATTTGAAAATCATTCTTTTTTTATCTCTCTCCTTCCCTGATTCAGTTTCTCTCTCTCTCCCCCCTTTCTCTCTCTCTCTCTTTTCCCCCTTTCTCTCACTCAGTTCATAGGGTTATAACAACTGATGACATTTGGACTGCAGCTCTGCGAGGAGAACTGGAGTGCAGAACTGAACTCCACATCTCTGATCCAGCATTAGGTGGCCTCTTGCAGGGCAGGGGGTTGTGGGTAATCTCTGCTGAAAAGGCAGCACTGGGTTAATATTCTCACTGCCTGGCAGCGATACGTCACCTTGTTGAAGCGGTTATGTGCGGCCCTATTATTTGGGGTATTGGGGCTTTAATAGATGCTACCTGTGAGACAGCGGGGTCCACAAAGGAGAAAGTTATGGTCAGTCATCTTAACTAGATAAGCGTCGGAGTCATAGCTATCTACTGCCTCTCCATAACTTGTCATCTCTCTCTCTCTTAACTGTTTCTCTCCTTCTCTCTCTAGTTTTAACCTCCAAGTTCCAGTGAATCCACTAAGTCCAGGCTGCCCCCATTCCCTGCTCCCAAGCCCATCAGCACCTCAAAGGGCTGGAGAACTAAGGGTCTGGTCGATGAGGCTTGACAGCATCCAATGAATGGATCTGTCTGATTGATTCATTAGGAATAGGTGGATTTGATCTGGGCTCTGACCCTGGCTAAGTGGGAGCTGCTGTGTGTCAGGTTTTCACTCCTTGTTTTGAGCTTTTGTCTTCTAGGATCCAGCAGGTAATTCCCAGCAAATGAATTCTTGACAGAGCCCTTGAATGTTCTTTTTTCAACATCTACCAATGAGAGAAGTCACTTGCAAAAAGGGGCCTGCACATGGCTAACACTTGAGAACGGCGCTCAGCCTCTTTCCTCTCATGCCTGAATACATCCGGCTCCAGATAAACAAATAGTGATGTTGAAATAAATCACAATGTCTGGACATCTTCAAACCCTCTGAGGCTATTACTACTGATAGATACTCCAGTGGTCTGGGCGTGGCACTTTAAATACTGGGGTCGCAGGTTCAAATTCAACCGGAGCTCAGTCTGAGAGAAAAAAGATACCTGCACTCAATTTGGATAAAAGAGTGTGCTAAAATACATCAATGTAAAAAATTTAAAGAAGTCCTCTAGATTAATAAGTTATACCTGTTTTCTTGGATTGCATGACATCACCCTATGAGAAAGAGCTGTATACAGACAAGAGCACTCAGTGCTACCATGAAGGTAGTCTGGCACTGAAAATACACTGTCTCCACACACACACACACACACACACACACGTTTTAAATACTTTATTTGAATCCCCAAATCACATTACAGTGGAAAGGATTCAAACAATTTAAAGGTCATGGATATCTAGACACTTATGGGTACAGGAAGCGCCTCCTTCTGTACACCACAAAGCTGCCCATGACTGCTGATACAGGCACACACAGACACACACACACACACACACACACCAAATGGAGAGGTGTCGGATCAGCTAGGTAATAACACAGAAAGAAAGTCTCCTTTAACACCCGAGACATACGATGTTTTATTGCACCAAAAAGAAAGGTTTGGCTTTATTATCTTAGCCTCCCATCGACAAATGCTCAGTCACACATATACAAGAGTACAGGCTGATGAATGTCTCTATTATTAACGTTCTGCGAAAGGTTAGCGGAGCGCTTCCCATGGACAGAATCTTCAGGAGGTAGTAGCCGTACTGAGTGGATTATGGAAATGCGGAACGGAAAAGGTCACATGATTGTGGCTCCCGTGAGTGTTGACTGGGGGTCCGTCCTGTGGACGCCGCATCTCATTACGCCCTGAGAAACCCCGTCGGAGTCACAGAACACGTTCCGGCAGAGGCAGTAAGTAGCAATGGGCGGTTTGGTTTAAGCCGGCGCCCAATCCGGGGAGGACAAAATGGGCAGTTTGGTGTGTCGAGGACGGGGGGGAACTTCCCCTCCGGCTGTGATGTTTGAAGTGCAGAATGCGAGCAGGTGGCGCCGGGCGAGAGGAACCGAGTGGGTGGAGTTTTAAGTGGTCACAGTGACGGCCCACTCACACGTCGCGCCAAAATCACACCGTCACGAGAACCACCACCTTTCTCACGTTCCCTTGACACGTCCAGTCCACTAATCAAAGTAGGTGTTCACACCTCGCCCCCTCGCCCCCTCGCCTACAACTTCAGCTGCTCAATTTGAAAAGGAGCAAAAGGTGTTTCAGGTCTACTCTCCCCTTCAAACGCCCACCAAGTGTCTAGAGTCAAAGTTAACATTCAACCCCCATTATCAACTACTCCAACGTGTTTAAAATCTCAAAGAGTGGGGCTCTTGTCTTCTTTTCTATAACACTTTAACAAGACTCCAGAAAGCCGAAACCAGGTGATGGCCTTTTTCCTGAGGCACTCGATTTGGGAACCATCTCTCATGCCCCCCGACAGATGTGTGGTGTTTCTTAAAAGACAAATATCAAAGATCCCTCTCTGCCCCATCTGCGAAATTAGTTACAAGAGCCTGTGGCTCGTAAAAAAAATAAAATAAAAATGGATCAAACCGGAATGCATTGCAGTCTGCGAGACTCAACTTTCCCTCCCCACTCGGCTTTCGCCAAGCGACTCTCCACAGCATAATGGCCATGGCATGCCCATAAAGAGCATTCGTCATTTCCTGTGAGCACGACAGGCCCACACGTGAATAGCACATTGACCCTGAACTGCTAGCAGGCGGCGAGAGATGCTCAAGCACACATCAGCGCTGTCTGTTTGCATCCTTGAATTAGTGTTTAGGTGTGTTGACAGGAATCGATTCTCCCCCGTGCAACCAACACACATCAACGGTGGACTCCCCTTTCGTCCTTTTTCCATTTTTAAAGCAGCCGAGCCAGACTAAGAGCTAGACCCCCCAAGGGTGGTATTGTTTTTAGGCAGCCATTGTTAGAAGGCTAACAAAACTGGCTCGTTTAAGAGGCAGCGAACGCCTTGCTGTGCCTCTGACAAAAGGTCAAGGGGCACAGATCTTTCTTACTGGCTGGAATAAAAATAAAAAAAAGGTTTCCTAACAGGGCCATATTCAACCCACAAATATTATTGTAAGCTGCAAACAGGAATGCGGCAAATAGAGTTGACACAATTCTTAATTCCAGATTCCAGATATGCAAGTTTGTTCAGTATAGAATATCTCTATCGGGAAGTTCCACAAAGTGGCTCCCTGACGACCGCGCCCCAGTTCCAAACCTTGAGAGTTGTGAGTGCGCTGGGACACATGGTCCCTTCAGCTGCACGTTTACGGGCGTCCGATGTGAAAGAGGCCAATAAAATGCCTGCTTTGATGGCAGTTAATATTATGTCAAGCATGTCATCAGAACTTTGAAACCAATTAATGTGGTTTCAGTTGGACAGACATGTTAACAATAAAAATGCCAGAGGACAAAGAACAACCCAGTGACACACCCACTCTGACTGTTGGCTCAACATTTTGGCCTGAAAACGTTAATCACCAGAGAAGCCGTCGGAAGAGAAGAGATGAGACCACCCATTGGTCAACCCTTTGTCACGTGACTTTGTTTGGGTGGCTTGAGCCATCTCTGTCGGACATGGTTTTGAAGCCATGCCACCACCACCCATCTAGTTCTCCCTAGTATGCCTGTGAGTCACACCGCCTCTCTCTCTCCCTCCCTCCCTCTCTCCCTTTAAATCCCCCTACGTTCTGTCTTGCTCCTCTTCCTTGTTCCGCTCCACTGGTTGCAGACAGCACCAATAGGAGTTTGGCACTAGGCAGGCCCAGACACATTCGTTCCTCTTTCTCTCGGGAGCGGGTGTCAAAGACCTGCAATTCAACAGGACCCTCCATCAGCTGCCAGGACTGCTCTTTGGAGAAAAACAGGGGGATCTCCACCGAGCACACACACACACACACACACACACAGGAAGGCCTGCATTCAACACACTACTGCACCAATTAGCCTGCCATTCACTTCATAGGACAGACAATCCGTCTGGAATATTCACTATGGCATCCACGACGCAGTCTATTACAGGGACTTGTTCATATTGTCCAATGACGAAAGGTCACGCCGGTCACAGAGAGGACGTTCCTGGTGAACTCTGACCTGTGAGCTAGGGCTCTGACGCTCTTCGGGCCTATCCGTCTGCCATCACACGAGCACCCTCCGATGCATTTTGGAGCCGGTTGGTGCTCCCTTCTCGCACAGATCCTGACGGCCCTCTCTCTCTCTTTCCCTCAGTCTCTGTGTCTCTGCACAGACCCACATCAACCCTCTCTCTGAACTCATTATGCCAATCTGATCCAAAGACACAGTGCATCTGTTCAGCACAGCCTCTCCTTAGCGTGTGACCTTTCAACTCGACTGGGGCCCTATTTAAGTCCATACACGTCCATAGTAGTGAACACAATTGTTTTCTAGGGTTCTACAAACAGTGGTTCTAAAGTCACAAGTGATTCACTATTCCAGGCTTAATAAGTCTGTTGTGTTTATAAGATGGAAATATATTGATGGTAACTCAATAAAAGTATATTTCAACGTAACCACTAATATTTCTATTGACAATTCCTTTATAAATCCCCTAAGCGTGTTTTTTTAAATACATATCATAGATATGTTTAATTATGTAAAATTCCCAAAATGTAGATAGTGTTAACTTCATTATATTGAAGTTATATACTTAACTATAGTGTATATTCTTTCTGACAAAGAAAATGTTCTGCTAATTATCACAACTCCCATAAGTACAGAAATGTATGATAATACTGTAATATATTGACTAGAACTGATGAATCTGTAATAAAGACCAAACTCTGTATTTTTCAAAATAGCACGTTCATAAAACAATGTAATCGAGATGATAAAATAAAACAAATAGTAACCTAATACACCTAAACCACTTTATGAAAACCAAAAGGCCTCACAAACGTAACAGTAATTAATAATTCTAAACTCAAAATTAAAATCACAAAAATAATGCTTACTATTTATTTTAGACAAATATACTAATGCATAGGCCGGCATCTCATCAACCTCTGTCTTAGTATCTTTCCTACCGCGAATCCGCCTACGCAGCAATCAGATAGGCCTACTGATTCTCCGTAAACCATTTGAATCAAATGCTATATATTGCTGTACTTCAACGTTCCATACTGTGGTCGAGACTGCAATAAAGACCTGCCCTCTAAATGGATTGCAAGGCGGGGGATTTCAAAGGGTCACAATTGGCAGCCATTTGGTTCACTGCAGACGATCGGAAGCCAATCTTCTGCATCACTCCATTGATTCTCTGGTTAAAGGCCCACGCAGCTCGGGTTTCCTTGATCAATCAAGGCACATCGATTGCGACACTAAAAAGGGGAGTTTGAATAAATGAATGGGCTACTTTGAGTAGCAAAGCATGCAAACCGTTTTATTATGCCGCGAAACGACAAATAAAGGCAAAAGTGAAACTGTTTATTATATATTAAATATAAGCAATACGTGCAATCGGTTTATTATAATATGTATTAATATCATATAATTATTTTTAATTAAATCCTAATAATTATTTATATTGTAATATAAAGTGGGAAAAATCAGTAAAGGAACATTTTTAATATTGCAATGAAACAAAATTGCACTTTTTAGGCATGAAATGTTCCCTTGGGATTTTTCAAGAGGCAATTTATTTTGGGCTGATTAAGAGTCAGAAAGAATAAAGACTCCAAACGTCGCTAAACAAAGGCCAGCGGAAAGGAATGCATACTGTCGTTTTCAGAAGTGCCCCATCAAGATCTCGCGTAACATAGCCTATATGAAAGGAAGCAGCTTGCGGCTTATTGTGTTTTCTCTTACAAATGCTGGTCCACTCGCCGCCATCCAATTTCCACATCAACGCCTAAAGTGAGGTAGGTTGTTACAATTGTTAACCATAGTACTAATCATTCCTTTTGTCCATTCAATAATGACCATTATTATCCCTAATGACGTTTGTTGTCTATTGGCCTGTGAGTGATTATGCAAAATGGATACTCTGAGGTGGGCCCTCTGCAAGTGGTCCTGTGTCACTACAGGGGCATTAAAAGTAAGCACAACTTTTAGTCCATGTAAACAGAATTGTCCTGTCGCGTTATGTTTAAGCTATTAATGTATTCTCCTATTTAACCAATAAAAAGTGTGCCGAATAAAATGGCCCCGCTGCTTTTCAATGGTTTGAGCAATAGGCCTAACAATGATGAGCTAGAACCACATAGGCACGGCGTAGAGAGCGAGAGTAACCTGTCAGAGAAAGAGAGAGAGAGAGAAAGCGAGAGACAGGTTTTGGACAACTGTAACACAAGGGCCGGAAAAAGCCTGCAGATGTGAGGACTTGCTTGATGAAAGGGGGCTACATATGACGCTTATGACGCGCCCCGTCCATTGCACAACACGGCCGGTGGTGAATACCATGAGGTTCAGATACAGAAAGTTGCTGATCAATTACCTCACAACTCACTTAAAAATCGATTTTCAAGTTCCACGAGGCTAACGGAATTACGTTTGAAAATCAGTTCCAGGCCTATTTTCCTTTTTGTATGTGTCCTCATAACATCGACTTCTATAGACGTTTTCGACGTCTGTGAACAGATAGCCTTCCAGTAAATAGTATTTATTGTTCAAAGAATGCATTTACGAGACAAGTCACTAATAGTCACAGGCTAAGTTTCCAAAGTTCTGTTATTAGGTCTGTGGTACATATGTTTAAAAAACTCGTAAAATATAATAGGCACTTTATTTAGGGGGAAAATCCACATACAAAAACATGGTGAAGTTGGCACCTGAAGGCCAAACATCAACAAACATAAATGTCACGAAAATGGTAGGGCAAATTAGTTCCAGGATCAAAACGCTGGTGTTCTGTGGTAAACTATGCAGCATGATGAGAGAGTGTGCTAAGAACGAAAGAAAGAAAAAACAACGCACTTTAATCGAAAAAAATAAATAAAGAATGTTTTCCTCGAAAGGCCGTACAATGTAACGGTTGGGACATTTGCGTCGAAGTTGGGCAAACGCGGTTTTTCTATCTTGTCTGGCTGCAAACCGTGGTGGCTATATGTTGTTCTGTGCACACAGCTTGCATATCAGCCTCTACCTCCATCATAAACATCATTTGCAAAAGAGAAAGATTATCTAATCCCCCAGTGTAGGCTACTGAAATATATTTAGGACCATTTATTTGACCGATAGGCAAAGAGACTGATCCAAACATCTCCCGCTCGTTGGCCTCTTTATCTAGAGACACGTACAGGCCTCATGAGGCCTTTGTAAAATGAGATTCAAGTAGGTTTTTCAACATTTCTGTCTGGGATACTATAAACAAAATTAAGTAGGTAGGCAATACCATTTTACAGCCAACTATACACCGCACATATGCTGAATATCTCTAGAATAATATTTGTTTTGACGGTTATAAATCGAGGATACTTCATAGTAACCTACTGGAAAATTGTTTGCATATAGGCCTGAATAGAAGGTCCACTTAGCGAACGATAGCCTCGTTTATCTATGCTTTTGTTTTTGAATACACGCACACGAATCTTTGTAATTCCAATTACTTTCACGTTTGAGTTAAAAACCCCCAACAACAACAACACCATTGCCAGTAAAACCTTGTCTTGTGTGCTAAGCAATGCTAAGCTTAAACTGTATGTGGTCACGCTATGACATTTGGGACCAGTTCATTTATTCAATACTGGCCCACATAATAGCTTGTGTCTAAGGTGTTAAATGTTAAAAAAAAAAAAAAATTTAATGTTCCATGAAATCATAAACATGGACACGCAGTCAACCAAAATCATTGTATTCTCACAATAATGCAAAACCTGTCTTATTTTAAACAGGCTAGCCTATAGTCTCAATAAACAATTTTACAAAATCATTTAGTGCAACTTTTTTTTACATGTTTCTTGTCAGTAGTGGTTGTAACGTTGATAAAATATGGGCATTCTCTCGTTTATAGCTCCTGGTCAGAACAGGCGCACGACGAGGTCGTGCATTGTCCCGGGTGCACCCGCTCGCCTCTCTCGAAATCACCATAAACTATAGGGTCCCTCTCAGAGAAGTCTCCGCGCATGTCGTAAATCACCTGGCCATATTAAAAGCTTAGCTCGGGCCCGAACCAGGTCAGCAAAGGGAAATTAATGGCATCACTTATGGTGGAAATAGATTGTCCTAACGAAATACATCAACTTCAGACCAAAGCTGCACCTAGAATTTCGGTTCCGCAATACAGTGACACCACTCAAAACAAGGGCCTCCCACTAGGCCTATCATGCATGCAACATACAATCACTGCAACAGCAGGCCTCGTACACAGGCTGTATGTGAATGTGTGCGTTTCAGTCAACATACCACTTCCTAAGCTTCTTTGTCTTTCTATGGACGAGGTAGGCCTACATATAGTACGAGTATTGTGAAAATTGGACAAATAGCTAAATGGGAACATTTTACTTTTTAGTTTTCAGTACGCTCCAAGTGTCCCATTTACACACTGCTCGCCCTCCCTTATCAAGTCTGATAGTGGGCACCAATGAAACCACTAAGGTTATCAGATAAGCCGTAAGCCAACAGTATGGTGCCATAGCCTGTTCCACTTCAATTCAGTTTAAGGACCATGAAAACAACACTGTATTATAAACAGTCTACACATGGTCTTATTGCGTTATAATTACACAAAACATATATAATTTAACGTATCATCTGAAATTGGATTACGTCTCCTCATTAGATGTGCCCAATTATCATGAAACCTTGAACACCATTATCTGTTTATTTAATTAATCGAAGTTAAAACCCGCGCAAAGCATATCTCGGAACAGATTTATATGTATTGTCAATTTGTGAAAACCGACAAGAAATCGGAGAGAGTGAATTTACTGAAACAGTGGCACACTGTCCTACTTTCTAGTGGCTACAATAACACAAGACAGCCGGGTAGTCTACAATTTTCCTTTCTCCAATAGCGATAAACCCGTAGGCCCATTCAACCGGATTGCAACTGAAGTTCCATGCCAAACATAAAACGTAATATAAGAACGTACCAATAAATACGTTTATACGGAAGAATTGGCTTTTGTTTTGATGAGCTGCACTGGAGATGTGGAGCAAATCATTCATTATTAATTTAATAAAACCGAGGATTCTCTCATGCAAATCACGTCTGAAATTAACGCTGACAACAACGGAGAGTACCCTATCCTCACCGTACATTAACTCTTCTTTCCGAATAGCCAACACGTAAAAACGCAATAGCTTGCGGTAAGACAATGCAATGCTTTTCGTTTTCAAAAGTTATCTTAATTACATTAAAATGCAATAATATATCAAATATATCTTAATATTAACGAATACACGTATAATGTATAAGTACAAATTATGGTAATTTACATACACTTAATTAAAGAAAATGCAGTTTAATTTACACCTTAATTATAATAGTTGCAAACGGAACTGCTTAGAAAGTATTGAATAGACTTTTTGACAAACTGATCCAGAATAATAGGTAAATAGAGAACCTTGCAAAATACGAGACGCTGACTTAAGGCAAAGTAGGGACTGGATCATCAACTGCGCTGCATAGGCCTATCCCGGGAGCTGCAACAGCCTAGGCCTACGTAAAGAGCTCAGACTCCCCATAGAGACAGTTGTGTTGCGCTAATTTCCTTAGGGCGAGGATGAAAAGGCTAGCATCAATGATAATGAATGATCTTAAAGAGAAGAATACACAACTATACTTGAAAGGAAATGACTGGTGTGCATAACAAAGGTGTATTGAAAATCAGTAACGACATCGCATTTGAGGTTTTGTGCTGTAGCGCAAACCCATCGGTGGGAGCGAGCGAGGTAGCCTAATATAGCCTACCGTAGTCGACGTATATCAAAATGCACTCTCAAAGCCTGATGAATTATAATAATGTAATGTGAAGCGTGAAATAGGAACAACAGAGTTATAGTTTGATGGGTCAACTTGTATAACTCCGCTTTGGCTTTCAGTGCGCACTGCTCTAGCTCATTGACGGACATCATGAGCGCTTCGGCGTAAAACCCTGGGCGATCGGTGTCTCAGCGCAAATCCAACACCCAAAAGCCTAGACACAAACCTGCTAAAATATAAATGTGACTTACCTTCAACAGCTGACGCCACGGGCAGCAAGAGACTGCATAAAACCAGCAAGTAATCCATTGTCATAAAGCAGTCAACTCGGACATTAAAATGAACCCAGGCGAGAGGGGAATACAACCCGACGTCCACGCACCCAGTTCAACAGCGTCCAGTACCCTAACCCAGAGATACCTCCATAAAACTAAAAGTAAAAATAAGAGAAATATCAGAATGAGAGAGGTATTAGAAGCTACGGGCAATCTAGGAACCCTCTCCTTGTTCGATGCGTTTCCAATGGATTTATGCCAGAGAATTGGGAACGGGCAAAAGTCGTCCGACCAATAGACCAGTCGGCATTAGGCAATCGATCGAAGAGAAGTTGCCCCGTTCCCAACCACGGTCAATCACCGTTCGGTAAATATCCCCGATGATATTTCTTGTTATAGAATCGCCGGAAAATGTATGTCCGCTTCACAGGGTCCGTGGGGAAAAATCCAAAGTCTTTTCTGTAGTCAAGACGTTTGATAGCTCCGCAATTCTGGTATCAATACCATAATGTAGTCCAGTTACGCATGTTCTCACATACATACATGATCAAGTGCTATTCCCGAAACAATCGTGTTGGTTTATATATTCTAGTAAATCCCTGAGCGAATTATCTGCGCGGCTGCAGGAAGCTTATGCTCCGCTCGGTGTGTGCATTGGAATGAAGAACGGTTGTGCAGGCACAAGAGAACGGGTGAAACAGAGAGACCGCGGGGTATGGGAGGAGTTACGGTCAAAGCAGCTGTCAGTCTCTCATACGGTCACACCCCCGCAACTAGCTTGGAAAGCCGCTGCTTCAGGGCCACTGCCTTTCTCGGGAAGCCCAGACCAGGCATGGACACAGCGATTTCAGCGGGGGCAGAGCGCCCCCCTGCGGGACACTCATATTCCATTGCTACACATATAGCAAAACGACGGAGTTGCAGCGGGTTTGTATTTTGATACAATATTTTTTCCCCATCGATTCCAGTAATTATGTGTCTAAAAGACAAATATTTATTTTCAATGGACGCTGTTTATTATCGAAATTCCAAAGCCCACCCAACACGTTGGAAATATCTGTAAGTATGACAGCGCATAGCCTATTACTTCTCCAGTGTAAAGATTTTATCTTGGAATTTCAATTTTGTCGAAGTACCCATTCTAATCTACGAATTATAACACAAAGTTTGATATTTTAATAATAGAAAACAACCGCTGTGCATTTCTCGCGCAAGTGTCAAAGCGTGAAAGCACTGGTTCTGCTGAAATAGCTTGTAGAATAGATATGGAGGCGTCTAAAAGTTAACAAACTATAATGTGGTTACATTTACAGTAGTTAAATCCTCTTCCATAACTTCTATTTCTGTCCCCCACGTCCTTAATTGGCATATATTATGCGCTTTTGTAGAGCAGTCAATTAAATGGACATACGGAAAGTTTTGGTCTTCCTCAATAGACCGGGAGAAAGGGTTTTTCTTTCTCTGGAAAGTTTAAGAACAGAGCATATGTAAAGATAATCCTTTCTTACCCATCGACTTAATGTTATAGTTTACATCCATTGTATTGCTTAACAGAGGTGAATATGGGGAGGCAAAGTTAGACCAACATCTACATGCAGATGCGAATTGTGAGCTTTGAGGTGGAAACAATATATATATTTCAATATTTAATTGTTTTAAAAAATGGGTTAATTGTTATGAAATACAAAACTTTGAGTGGTACCTAAATGCATAAAATGCAAGCATTACTTTGTTCATGTGTCAATCAAGTGTTGAAAAGTAGCTTCTGTAAATTAAATCTAATTGTAATTTTGATTTCGATAAAGCTTTTTAGAAAATACTAGTTTGGTTGTGTTCTAAAGTTATGCACACTATAGTTAATGTCACTTTTTCCCATGGCCCTACAACATGATAAGTTTCTGGAAAATTTAACTAAATCTAGGTAAACAAGATAATCATGCCGATTAGGTTGGTTGCTGTTTTTTGATCAGCTTTTACGGTTATTTGTAGCTATACGTCGCCTAATCATATGTCTGGCTTACTTTTTAATAATTATTTTAATACCTAATATATAACATTAAAATGCTACATATTATATGGACCAAAGGAATGAAATAAAAAAATTAATAGACCAAGTTGTTTATTTATTTTAATAAACGTGAGTCTGTAGGATGTCATAACGAAAGCGACCACCGAACTGAGATAGGCCTATGCTACTTAGCCCTGCTAAAATGTGTATGTTTTGTTTAAATATTTTTGTGATGACTTCAGGAGAGAGTTGAATGGCTTCCTTTTCCGAACCAAACCTTGGCTCCCGCCCCGGGCTTTGCTCCTTCTTCTAGGGATCCCTCTCTCTTGAGCTCGCTGAGCACGGGTTCTGGGTAAAGGCCCAGTGTCACTAGGCAAAAGAAGACACGAATGGAAGAGACGGACACAAGGTTAATTGTGGCACTTTTTAAATGTTATTTAAAACATTTGTTTTTCACAACGTTTCCTTCCCAAGACATACTAATCAGGCTCTTCCATATATTACCATGATAGCACATTATTTCTTTGATGTAAGCTCTTTGCATGACCACAATGGTTATATATTTTTAAAAATAATTTCAATAAATTTGAAGCACATTTGCCTGTTTGGACAATTTTATAAAAACGGAATAAAGAGGGAGTACATAAAACATAAAACAGGCCATAATGACTTATGTTTTTGACGACTCTGCCAATCAATACTTTAAATCAATTCCCTAAATAGCCGACATGTAAATAAAATGCATTTTACTATTGTTTGCGGCAATATGCTTGCCCTCTCGTCTATTTTACAGCTTCAACCCAGTACAATGTAATAGTGTATCTTAATTAATCTCGTGTTTAGTAGTAAACCAACACGTGATTTAAAGAAATCAACTGGTACATTCCCATTCGGCGTGTCTTGAAAGGCCTCTTGGCCAGACAGGCCACCGCTCGCGCTTGACTGTGATTTCCTGTAGGGGCCGGGGTTGAAGATGAAAGTCGGGGGAGTGTTGTTGTCCGGGCAGTCGGTGGCGGGGCAGTCTGCAGTGTTTGTTATCCCCTCGTATTTTTGTTGGCACTCAGGGGTTAAGCACTCGAAATATCCGGGTCACTCACCCATCTTAAGGTGTCCCCGCAGTCACACATCAGCCGGCAGTTAAGAATAGCTCGACGAACTGCATCTGACTCAGCTGACAGTTCTGTACGCCAGATGATGTTAGAGCTTAGTGCTTTTGCTGAATGCAATACTGTTCAGTCGATTTCATTTCATAAGAGATCACAGAGTTGACGTTTGTATTGAGCTTTGTGGTGAAACAAACAGTGCAGTCTTATTTGTAGTAGGTTAGTCACTTTAGTCATTGTTTTGGTCAATTCTAAACTTGAGTTTCCTTTGTATTGTCCAGTTGTTTCCTATTTAACGGTGTGGCTAGTGCCTATGTGTCCTCATTCAGGGCGGCATTTTTTTAAACAATTTTTTTTCTTCACATTGTGCAATACAGCAGGGAGTATGGTATATGGCCAGTATACCATGGGTAAAAGCTTTTGTTATCAAGATGCCTGTATACTCCGAGTCCTGGTATATTGGCAATGACACACAAACCTCCTGTAGATGCCTTATTGCTATTGTTAACTGGTAACCAACATAACTGACCAAGTAAAAAGTAATGTGATGTCATACCCATGATATACTGTAACTGTCCCATGAACCAGTGCTTTTAGTCAATCAGCATTCAGATTTCAAACCACTCATTTTATAAATATTGTGGACATACAGTATAATCTATATTCCAATGGTCATACCGACAAACATAAACAATAGCAATTTACGAATGCTGAAGTTTAATATCAACACGATACCCAAGTCTATCCGCAAATATAAGGTTAGACAATCTCTTTGGTCAGACGCTTTATTATGTTCTCCACGGAGAGATGTTTTCAGTTTTAGTTAGTCATTGCATTTACATTACCAGTGAGTAATCTTGTTTTATGAAGTATAATCTGTCTCACTCCCTCTTCCCCTCTGGCCTCCTTTCTCTCTTCCCTTTCGCCCTGTCTTTCTCCTCTCCTTCCCTCCCTCTCCCACTTTAGGAGCGCCACATTTGTAAAGACTGGACTATCTGGGATCAAAATGACAACGAGGAAAACACAACACTTGCTCTTTGTCCTCTGTGTTTTCTTCTGATCTATAATTGATGTAGTCCCTTGGAGCGCACAGGGCAAACCTTTTTACACCTTACTGTTTTAAAACCTTTTACACCTTCCTGTCAACGTCCAACCAGGTCAGCGATCTTCTCATGGCAGAGATGGAGCACAGTGTTAGAGGCATCTAGGAATACTATGAACTTAAGAAACACACATGATGTACATATACTCTACCCTGCCATGATTGACCAAAAAATTTCTCTGAGAAATGAAGACAAAAAACACTTAACTGTTTTATCACTGGTTTAATGCAAAATAAATATGTATTTTCTGTTGCTATTGGCGTTCTTTCTTGTTCATTGTGTCATCTTCCTCTGTACTTTGTTGAGTATTAGTATTAGTACTATAGCCACAGTCCAGTGTTAGTGTCTAGGCCCAATGTGACCATGGAAATGTTGAAAATACTGATGCAAACACGGTCAGTCTGTTATGTCGGGATGAGATTTTTTAGACGTAATGGAGAACAACTGGAATAAACACAGTCCTGGGACAGAACACCAGGGGTTTTCATCTTGTGGGCTCAGGGAATGGATATCCTGCAATCTTTCATCCATCGGCCCAACAACACTCTTGACCACTACCCTGAGGGCCGATGGATCATGTTGTTTAAGAAAGGCCCACTGGATGTACACGATATATGTGTCCAGGTTGTGTTCCTTTTGTAATGAAGAGGTCTGGACATAAAGAAAACCACATTAAGCTGTGGTTGTGCCCTTAAGCAAGGCACTTTACCTCATGTAAGTCAGTCAGGATAACAGTGCCTGCTAAATGATGAAAGTGTTCAAATGTTCACAGTATGAGAAATTGCATCTGATCTGCGATCTACTATGACCAGTGGACATATCTGCTGACAACCAAACAATTAGGACCACTATGTCTACACTGATCATATGTGCCTGTTCAAAATTCAACAATTACTTCCAATAAATGTCAGTCTCTGAGAGAAAATCAGATTCTAACTGCTGAGGACTTGAGTAAGAGGATCTGTAGCGGCTTTTGGAGATTGTCTCTGGTTGTAGCCCAAACCACATTGCTGGCCTTGAGGTTCCCCACGCCCACCTGTGTTGTTCATTTTTACATCTCAAACGGGGTTGGGTAGGGGGTAGCACTAAGAAATTAGAGGGGGGGATGGTTACTACAGGAACCAGAGAGAGAGAGATGTTGGGTGTTAGTGGGCTCTTTAAAAGCATAGCCTGATGTTAAGGAGGTCATAAAAGTGCAAGCCTGTTGTACTCCTAATGGAATCCTCTAGAAGTTCAGAGCCACTCTGTCCCTGAAAACAGGCAGCAGAGTCTCTGGGCCACTGTCTCTGAAAACAGGCAGCAGAGTCTCTGGGCCACTCTGTCTCTGAAAACAGGCAGCAGAGGCTCTGGGCCACTGTCCCTGAAAACAGGCAGCAGAGTCTCGGGGCCACTCTGTCCCTGAAAACAGGCAGCAGAGTCTCGGGGCCACTCTGTCCCTGAAAACAGGCAGCAGAGTCTCGGGGCCACTCTGTCCCTGAAAACAGGCAGCAGAGTCTCTGGCCACTTTGTCCCTGAAAACAGGCAGCAGAGTCCCAGACCACTCTGTCCCTGAAAACGGGGATTACAATTCTTACTGGGGAGGTTTGAACTCAAATTCTTGTTGAGGTAAAAAAAAAGAATTTAAACCATAAATACGGGTTGGGTATAAAGCCTTTCTCAAGAGGCCTGTTTGTAGGAATGGAAAGTCCAACTTAATAAATCGGTCGCCCTGTACTTTACAACTTTGGTCGGTTTTTACGAAAACTTTTATAGTCAGGTTTGTTTTTCTAGCTTTTTTTAATGGTACATGTTGTTATTTGGGTCCACTTTGACTCTGAGTGTTCTCGGCTATGAATGGCAACAGTGAAACGATATATAGTATTATATAATTGTTTCTTTCAAAGCGTCTGTTTTTTGTAAAGCGGCGAGATTAGCCTCTGAAACCGTTCCCCGTTCACAGAGGGGTCTGCAGAGTGACTCCGCTGAGACCCCCCCCCCCCTTGCACCCGGTGACTGCGCTGAGACCCCCCCACCCTGCACCTGGTCTGCATTAGAAATTCAATAAGTAAAGTGGCAGACATTTTATTGCCATATGGAAATATCTCAAGCTTACACTCTCCCCCCAAACCATGGAAACCCTCCCTCCAGTCTGTTGTCCTCATACCTCCCCTCTCCCCCCAGTCTGTTGCACTCATACCACCCTCCTCCCCCCAGTCTGTTGTCCTCATACCTCCCCTCTCCCCCCAGTCTGTTGTCCTCATACCTCCCCTCTCCCTCCAGTCTGTTATCCTCAGACCTCCCCCTCCCTCTAGTCTGTTGTCCTCATACCTCCCATCTCCTTCCTGTCTGTTGCCCTCATACCTCCCCTCTCCCTCCTCACCTCTCCCTCCAGTCTGTTCCCCTCACACCTCCCCTCTCCCTCACACCTCCCCTCTCCCTTCAGTCTATTGTCCTCATACCTCCCCTCTCCCTCCAGTCAATCTCCCTCATACCTCCCCTCTCTCTCCTCCCCTCTCCCTCCAGTCTATCTCCCTCATACCTCCCCTCACACCTCCCCTCTCCCTCCAGTCAATCTCCCTCATACCTCCCCTCTCTCTCCTCCCCTCTCCCTCCAGTCTATCTCCCTCATACCTCCCCTCACACCTCCCCTCTCCCTCCAGTCTATCTCCCTCATACCTTCCCTTGCAGTCCAAGAACTCCTGCTGCTCCAGACTGGCCTTTCCCCTCTCAACGTCAGTCTGCACTGTGTAATAGCAGCACTAATACGACACGGACGCGAGCGGATCGTTTTCTTCTCTGAACACGAGGAGGGGCTCAGTTGGGCTTGTGTGTGTGTGTCTGCGTGTTGGGGGGTGTTGGGGGGTGGGGGTGTATAGAAGGGGGACATGCTGCAGCAGGGGTTGGTTGTTTCTGGAGAATCTCAGAGGGGCTTTGAGACAGAATTCCAGAGGGGGGTGTCTTATCCCCAGGACTCCCCCAGCGGCCAGGCTAGACTCCACTGTAAATCAGCACCTCATTTCTGGGCACCCCAAAAGCTACTAGAGCTAAAGGCCCTGCCCCGTCAGTACGCTGGCTGACCACACCCAACCCAGGAGAGCTGTGCGATTCTACTACATAAGACACATGTACGGCAACACCACACCTGACATCCATCACCTCCTCCCACCTGAGAAAGCCCTCACAGGCCTATAAGTTCAAACACATGCATGCACACACACACACACACACACACACACACACACACACACACACACACACACACACACACACACAAAGCGGTCACTTCACCCTGTTTCTAAGACACTCCTACCACTGTGACTCTCTGTCAGATGTTAACAGTGTCAGGTGTGGTCTGTCAACGAGCTGAGAAGGTGGGATAGTTCCAGACGACACTGCGCTCCTCACAGACTGTCTCCATTAAAGCCATGCAGAGCTGCTGTGCTTCTGTCTGTAGTTGTCCATAGTTATGTGCAGTTGTCTGTAGTTGTCCGTAGTTCTAGCTCCGGAAAAAAATAGGAGACCACAGCACATTTTTCTATCCTTTTCCCAAAAAGTCGAAAAGGGTTTTGAGTGAGGAACAGAAGGGTTAAAAGTAAGAGATCGCTGCAAATTGGACACTTCTGCTCCTCACTTAAAACCTTCCTTTTCAAATTTTTTGGAAAGAAAAAGGTGCAGTGGTCTCTTAATCTTTTCCGGAGCTGTATATGTAGACATTTGTAGTTGTTATGCAGTTGTCTCAAGTTGTGTAAAGGTGCCTGTTTTTGTGTGTACGTGTAGTTGTCTCTAGTTAAGTGTAGCTGTCTGTAGTTGTGTGTAGTTGTCTCCACCTGTGTGTAGTTCATTATAGTTGTCTTCACCTGTGTGTAGCTCTCTATAGTTGCCTCCAGTTGTGTGTAGTTGTCTTCAGTTGTGTGTAGTGGTTCGTAGTTGTGTGTAGTTGGCATTGTCAATGCTCAGTCTTTCAATGTGGGATGTCCTCCCTGCTCCAGGGACACGCCTGCCCGGCTGCCTATACTTTCAGATTTATTTCTCCGGGTTAACATCCCTGACCGTGCTTGAAATATCTCACATTTGCTCCATGCCAACACAATCTTTTCTCAATACATAAATATCCCTCTGTGTTTCCATCATTCGTGACTCTATTACTTTACACAATGTAAGACAAGGGAGGCGAACCATCATATCAACTTAGTAAGCATAGCCATAGAAAATGACACCATTGAATGTTTCTGAGGTGAAATTCCAAGCAGTTGCCGTGCAGGTTTGGCCCTCGACCCGCGTTCCATCAAAGACACAATGAATAATTACTGGCGGAGGGCCAATAACAGTTTGATGGATTGAGTCTGCTGAGTGCACTGTCTGAGAGAACATGGCTCACGATGTCCAAACACAACTTCAACAGCGCCTGTACCCCACAGTCCACTTCCCTTTACCCAGACTCCTCGGCCAACCTTTAAACCCTCAACATGGGACCTCCCGTGGCTTCTTTATGTCCAGCTGGAATCTCACTGAAGTCTTTTGCCCCTGAGAGACCATGGTAGCAGCTACACACAGCACCACTGATGTCGCCCCCGTGTAGGTCAACGTCGCTGTCAACCCGCCAGGGAAATAGCTTCTCAAGAAGACTGGTGGGAATTCAATGACATAAGGAGAAAACGCATCAAAGGAATTGCGCTGGGTATCGGTCCATTAGAACCGCCTCACTACAAAGTGACTGCACAGTCATCATGGCGGATAACGGCTATGACCATAAAAAAAGGACACTGAATTGGACCGTGTCATGTGATTTTTCTGGACATTGGTGTTATTAGTTAGGTCAAAGGCATGATGGCAGCCATCAAAGTCAGTTCGGAAGGACCTCTGAAGTGCACAGTAGCCTCAGCATTGTACCCAACCAGAAGAAAAGCAGATGGTTTGAATTTGAGCTGAGCTGCTTTCCCAGCATGGTTTCCCTGCTTTCGTTCTCTGTGTACAACCAAACCACCCATATCTGGAACCAGGTGTATCCATAATGAGAAGGCCTGGCCCGGATACACATCCACCATATTCTGGTGGCTCGGTAGAGCAGAAAGAGAGGAGCACACTGCCTCTTCTCTGGGAAAGGCTAATATTTATCACTCCTCCCATAAACTGACTGATCTGCAAGCCAAACATCTGGATAGATTGGTGTGTGTGTGGGGCATGCATGCATGTGTGTGTTCTTATAATCTTTGCCCACCAGGCAGGATTTGTAGGAATTGGAGAGTGCTTATTGGTTGGTTCAGCAACAATGCACAGGTTAAGTAAAAGTGAAGTTATTTTACAAGTACAGACTGTTGCATTACGAGACAGGAAGTGCACTGTGTTAGTGTTCAGGACTGTCGCATTGACTGTGTTCAGCACTGTTGCATTAACTGTGTTAATTACTGTTGCATTTACTGCGTTTATTGCTGTTGCATTGACTGTGTTGCATCAGGAGCCCAGACACAAGCCGCAACACATTTTTTATTAATGAATAGCATTTAATTTAGCAAAAAATGCTGTAACTTTCCCACCTGTTCACAGGTTTTCCATGAATGCTGGTTCATTTACTCTTGATACGAGAGATATTCCAATGTTAATTCCTGTAGAAATGGGATTTTTAGGAAACCTTTTCCAACCCAAATAGTAGCCAAATTATCATATATGTTCACAGTGAAAATACTGTATGTTGGGATAAACCTGGAGCATATCAAATGGTCTCAAGCTATACTCTCGACAAAAAATCTAACATGTACCTACAACTCCCGTGTCATCATTGATGGTATCATTAATATTTGGGTGTGGGTGTGAAACTAGCTCTGCTAGAGGCTGTACTTATATCTTTCAACAGCATCATCAATATCCAAGATTTACAACATGTATCTGTTGCTATGGGCACAGTTGCCACACATCATCCTGTCTGGGTTCAGAAACAAGCAGCAATAATGAATATAAGAGCATGTCTTGTATTAGTTATGATAAATAATCCCTTCCATTTTTATTATAGTCTGCTTGAAAAAACGCTGGCTAGCTTGTTCTGACACTAGCTTGTTCTGGCACACCATGTACGGCCGTATAAAGTGAGTTTATTACTGAATCAAAATAGTTTAAGTGTTGTGTTGCCTTGGCCGGTGAGCGTGAAAATGGGGTTCAGTTCATTGCTTAGAAGGTGAGCGTGAAGAAGAGGTTCAGTTCATTGCTTGAATGGATGCATTGTTTATCACACTGATTCGTGCCACAACAAGGAACTGCCAGACCTTGAAGAGGGAAGGGCAAGATTCCTGTTGGAGGACGTAACCCACACAGAAACCACAACATACACATACATGTGGTCATACACACACAAGCCACACACACACACACACACACGCATACACAACACACACACACACAAGTCACACGTCGTTGGAATCCCTATCCTTGTGGTGACACAAAAATATTCCCTCCTATTTTACCTGAACACTAAAGTTAACCCTCACTCCTTACCCAAACTCCAATTGAAACATTTAACCTAAATATAACCATTAAACCAAAAAATATTAAATAAAATAAAATAAATAAAATTCCTTGCGGGGACCAGTGAAATAGTATTTACAAAGTCAAATTATACAGATTTTCCAATCTTTGTCTGTTTTATTTGTACCCTGCCAGGATAGTAAAACATGAACACAAACACATACACTCAACCCCTTATGTAATACTGAAATAAACAGTCAACACCAAAAGCCTTCGTGCCAAGAAGTCCCCAAAATGTCTCTGTGATTTGCTATGAGCAGGTGCTGGGTAGCAAATTGACAGGCAATGTTTTATCAAGACAGTGTAGATTTATGGTCGAGCAAATTGATAGGAAACATAATGAAACAATCAAACTGTCCGCAACGCCTGCCCTGGCAAGATGCTGCGTACATCTGTCAGTCTGTCAGTCTGTCTTGACATGCCAGCAGAGATCCTACACTTCAGCCTTTATATTACCTGTTTTCATTTGACTAAATTGTCTTCTCACAAATAATTTCCCCGACCGGCAAAGGACGTCACCCTGCAACTAGTCTAGAGCAAGGAGGACAAAAATATCCTTCACTTTGCAAGTATTTATTGGAAAGAGACTCTGACCGAGACAGAGAGAGAACGGAATCATCATTGATTTGCAAGGTGTTTATATGTTTGCTCGGCATGTGGTTAAACCTTCCATGCCAATGAACCTTCGGGATTTGAATTTTAGAGAGGTGGAGTGAGAGAGAAAAGAAAACAGAGAGAAATTGAAAGGCAGGGACAGTTAAGGTTGTCATGGCACGCCTTGAGGCTTTTCAGCAATATTAAGAACGATGTAATACTAAATAATGTTATTCATTTTGTTCACTCATTACTTTTGTTATAGTTTGCTGTGGTTTTCTTGTTATTTTTATTATAGTAATAATAATGATTTAATAATTATGATTATCATTATTGCCTTACTTTCTAAACAATGTAATGTCCAGTACATGTGTGTGTACACACACACACACACACACACACACACAATAACAACATTGGAACATTGCTAGTGATCAAGCTTCAAAACATTGAATAGGTACACAAATATCTGTGGTGAACCATTCATTTGAAAGACCAGAAATTGCATTTAAAACCACCAAAAAAACGAATAGAAAAAAAAAGGTTTCAAAACTCCTATACTCCTATATTTTGTTTCTCCATATAGAAAATACTGTAATTATTTTTTCGTGATTTCTAACCTTGTCAATTTTTGGTTTACCACAAAAATGTCTGTAGCTATTAAATGTTCAGAAGTGCTATAGCAATTTTTTTTCAATGTGTATGTAAAAATACAAATGTATTTTTTCCCCACAAAAACCAGATTCTAGGAAGAATTGTGTGACTCGTGGGAGTCCTTTGTGAACTTGCACCCTAAACATATATAAGAAAAGAGACATTTTCCTCAAAAGGAAACATCCCCCAAGGTCAAATTGATGTAATGTCTCTGCAAGGACCTTTTGCCCGCCTCAGTATAATAAAATGTATAAACACAACTCCCCCCACCCTGTGCTGTCACCTGGGGAGACCGGACTGATCCTGACCTGCCATACACCGCCTGGACATCTGGACTTTCTCCCCTCTCAAGTCGCTGAAATGTAAACACCACGGTTGCCTGGATTTACCAAATGAGCACCTGGTATTTCAGCTGCCTCTTGGGTCGGACCACTTTTTCAAGAAGTGGGGGAGGTCGGCTGGACTTTATTATACTGGCATCATGCATTCCCTGATTCACTGTTGTTGTACTCTCACCTGGCCTCATGTTTAGTCTGGCATCCTCTGTAATGGTATATGTGGGTGGATTACTCTGGGTTAGGTTAATGTTGTGGTGTGTTGTCAAATGTGAGTCAGAGGAAGCCTGTCATCACAGGCTGTTTCACAGTGTCATTATCACGGTGAGTCTACAGACAGCACGGTGAATCTACAGACAGCACGGTGAGTCTACAGACAGCACGGTGAGTCTACAGACAGCACGGTGAGTCTACAGACAGCACGGTGAGTCTACAGACAGCACAGTGAGTCTACAGACAGCACGGTGAATCTACAGACAGCACAGTGAATCTACAGACAGCACGGTGAATCTACAGACAGCACAGTGAATCTACAGACAGCACGGTGAGTCTACAGACAGCACGGTGAGTCTAAAGACAGCACGTTGAGTCTACAGACAGCACGGTGAGTCTACAGACAGCACGGTGAATCTACAGACAGCACCGTGAGTCTACAGACAGCACGGTGAGTCTACGGACAGCACGGTGAGTCTACAGACAGCACGGTGAATCTACAGACAGCACGGTGAATCTACAGACAGCACGGTGAGTCTACAGACAGCACAGTGAGTCTACAGACAGCACGGTGAGTCTACAGACAGCACGGTGAATCTACAGACAGACAAGTACATCTTTGCAGAGACCCCAGACATGACCTTGTCCTAGAAATTCATGTTCCCTATTCTCTAGCCCTGTACCTAGTCTTAACTCCAACCTTAACCCTTACTCTTACCTCAATAATCAAACTTGTATGCCTAAACCTAACCAGGCCGAAAAGCCTAAAGCTCACTCACCCAAATACCCAACTACCCACACACCCAAATACCCAACTACCCACACACCCAAATACCCAACTACCCACACACACAAATACCCAACTACCCACACACCCAAATACCCAACTACCCACACACACAAATACCCAACTACCCACACACCCAAATACCCAACTACCCACACACACAAATACCCAACCACCCACACGCACAAATACTCATCTCCCCAACACAACCACACACACATCCGTCCACCCAAACCCACTCAGCCACATTAAACCACACACCAAAGCACATACCCGCCCAAACCCACCATCCACCTCTTAGGACCAAAACCAACCCAGGCCCCAGTGAAACCCACACACCCACCTCTCAGGACCAAAACCAACCCAGGCCCCAGTGAAACCCACACACCCACCCAAACCTAGATAACCCCACCAACCCAGGCTAAGATGGGCCTTCATAACTTACCCAGAGCTGGACCTCTGTAGAAACCAACCTGCCTACTTTTAGAATCCAAACGCATTCTTCAAACACCCTGTCACTGGCTTTGTGAGAGTGTGTGTAGGCACATGTGTGTTTTACTGTGTGTGAGTCTGTTTCAGAGACAGCGTGTAAATTGACAGTGTGTGATACAACACTTGAAAAATACTTCAATTTCTCTCACCTAGCTTTGCTCTGAAATGGTTCTCACAGGGGAGTGGGACGCCTTGAGGAAACCACGGCACTATAAAGCTATGCTGTGCCTTTGTAGCCAATCCCTCGCTGCTGGCCAGGCAGAACCCATCAGGGAACAACCAGGACTCAAAAGACGAGCATGAGAACTGAATACACTACAAAACTGTGAATTGCAGGGTATAGAAACGCTGATAATGTGAGTTTATATATATATATTTTTTACTGTCTATCTGTTAGTGACAGTTATATTTTTTTTACCAGCGTGCCTGGGTTCTCTGTGTGTGTGTTTGTGTGTTTTGGTTTCCCAAAGGTGCTGAATGTTATCACTGGCAGGGCACTCCAGTGAGGTCCCAAGGTCACACACCTCCCTCCCTCCACCAAACCACCTCTCTGCCTTTTCTCCCTCGTCATTTCATCAAAAGGCTGAGACCAAAATGGAGTCTCAGCAGTCTCCTCCCCAGTGCTGGGGGCAAAGGGGCTCTAGATTAAAAGAAATCTACAAATTGAATTCTACACTTGATGAAACAAACAGATTCACCAGCGCGCCGGGGTCTATTCGCCTGAGACAAGATGGCCAGCTCCAGGCGAGAAACTGTCCCACCTCCCAACAATGTAATACGCAAACTAATTAATGAACTGTTATTGCAAAATGTGTCACAGAGTTCGCGGTAGGGTAATGTGACCCCAGTCCAAAAGTGGTTTAATCAGCAGGCTCATTGAAGCTAGTTTTCGCAGCCATGAGTTAGCATATATCTTGCTTTAAACATGCAGAGTTTCTCACAAGTGAGATTTCTGACATACAAAGTTCATTAAACTGCTCATTGAAGACGACAGCTCTGTATTTCTTCCGCTTCATGGTAGTACTTTTTAGTGCTTATCCTCCAAATCAATTGAAAACTTACGCCACAACGATTACCACATTATGAGGAAACGCAGTTATCACCATTTCAAACGCTCTCCATTAATGCAGTTGCATATTTGATATAAGACGTTTCTCAACAGCTGCCTTCGTGACCCGTGTGAGATCTCAAGCGATTTATTGCCCCTATAGTCATAGCTAATAAAGATGCAGCAGATTCCAGTTGTGATTCTTGGTTAACCACTGTGCTAAACAGCTATCAGGTACACTGAGTGCTCCACTGGCCTATGAGAGCATAACTGATGACTGAGGGTATAGCCGCTGATTGGTTGGGCACCAGCTCCCACGGATAAACCTCAGCTCTCTGGTGCATGATGGGAACACCCAAGGGGCCAATTCTGTGGGCAGACAGTCTGACTCGTCTCTCACACGAAGCCCAGACGGAGGTCCGGGCAGGCAGGAATTTCACACCCTATTGACAATGTGGCTTCTGTCAGCTGCTCTTCCAGTGGTCATTAACAAGACTGTCTCCCTCTCATCCTTCCGTCTCACACCCCAAAACTCTGTCTCTCCCTCTCCCTTCTTTCTTTCTATTTTGTTCAGGGGATTGTGATGGGCAGCACAAAAAGATGTGGCTGGATCTGGAGCCGAGAATGTTGGATGAATGGATGCGGGATGACTGGAAATGTGACGTATATCGAGTGGATGGATGACAGTTGGATGGATGGCGGACAAATGAAAGGATGGTTAATGGATGGATGATGGATAAATTAATGAATGGTTGACAGATGATGGAAAGATGACAGATAAGTCAATGGATGGCTGATTGAAGGATGATGGATAAATGAATGCAGCGATGGATATATGGATGGATGATGGATGTCAGGGAATGAATGCATGATGATGTGTGGTCAGAGTGTGGTCAAGTTTTAAGGTGTGGTGTCGGTTCAGTGTTTAGAGGGATTTCTGCAACAGGCGTGGATGAGGTGTTGGGAACTGAATCTGTCCTCAGGATGAGCTCATCATTAAAGAGCCAACAGCACTCTGACCAATGTTGTGGAAAACATTTAGACACGTTATTTAACTGCATACTTGTGAGGTAGGTGATATTTCTAACACTGACCTTCTAACTTCAGTTTACGACACAGAAGTCATCTTGACAGTTGTTCGTTTGTTATTAGGTGTAAGCCATTTGGGTTTTGTTATTGTTCTGGTTCTGAATTCCAGGACACAGCGTTGCTTGTCAAATGTGTTTTTGCCGATGGTCGGTCAGAACTATCCCAAAAAACGGTCGCTCTCCTCAACTTTCAATCCCCCATATATGCAGTCAACCATCCTTAGCTAGTAGACTCAGTTACAATTGGACATCCACTTCATTCAGTGTCGGTGTGGTAGATTATTATATTATATATATTATTATAATCTACTGGGTAAGTAATTAGTCAGAATTGTCAAAGGAAGGTAATTGGCTGGTGGCAACTCCCTCTGACCTTTAAACTTCAGTTAGGAGGTCAGACATAACACTCAGTGGCAACTCGCAGCCTAAAAATACAGAAAAACACATCCTTTACACTGATTTCCAGGAAAATCATTCATGTGGACTGCAGTTCTCACTGTGTTTAAAATTCTAACGTTAACAGTAGCGGAGAAGATTAAAAGGGTTGTACTTCTGCTTAGTTCATGTTTCACTCTGCAATATTTGGCCTGCAGAATGATAGATCGATTAGTTGTCTAAATGGGCCTCTGTGTAACCCTGGGTGCCTAGAGCTCTCCGACCGCGTGACGCGCTCTGGTGTATTATTCCAAGGAAAGGGATGTGTTACTGAGGTACGGCCATCTATTTAAAAACGCTCCTTCCATCTCCAGCCGAGCGGTGGATCAGATTTTGTTTTTCTCACACTCCAACTGCATTCATATGCCATTAGGTGTGTTGTTCAACGCTTCTATCTTCCCCGCAGTTTTTGGAACTGGCTTTTGACAGAACTGCCTGATTTACTAACTAACAGTTCTCCCAGACCCTCTGATGGAACATGCCAGCGATGCCTTATTTTTTACGATGCTTATTTTTTTCTAAAGCCCTCTGGAAATCTGTCTCATTGGAAATACACAATTCTTCAAACCTCCTCATTGGCCACATGTCACTCTGTGGCACGACCTAAGGCCGCATCACCATGGAAACAAAATTCATCACTTTGCCCAGTCACACTCATAACAATAAATACAAGAAAATGAATCTCCGCTTCCATTACGTCCATGGGCCCTACACGGCGGATGGGGAGGTTTACCTTGAACCTGATTAGAGGATTGATGGAGGGACTTGGATAGTGGAGAAATGAGATGCGGTGAAATTGGAAGATGAAAGAGTTAATTAGCTTAATAAGATTGGGGAAACTGGGAGTGGCCGAGGATCAAGGGAGTCCAAGGGGGGGGGTCTAGTGCTCCGTCGTTCCGTTCTGAAACGCGACGGGAGGCTAGGGGCGCTAATCTGGCAAATTGAAAGACGCTTGCTTGCTGGGAGGGGCGCAGAGGATACCTCTTGGCTCTCATCCACAGAATGAGATAAAAAAATCCAAATTTAATTTTCATACCCCCACCCCGCCCCCCCCGACTCTAACCCTCGCCTGTCCTGATTGAATTTGCACCGGCGTCTCTCAAACCTGGGTGTGATGGAGTGATTGGTGTGGAGGGTGAATAAAGGGTGTGTAAGGAAGGGTGAGATCGGAGGGGTCCGTGGGGACGTAGGGTTATGTTGAGATAGGAGGGGTCCGTGGGGACGTAGGGTTATGTTGAGATAGGAGGGGTCCGTAGGGATGTAGGGTTATGTTGAGATAGGAGGGGTCCGTAGGGATGTAGGGTTATGTTGAGATAGGAGGGGTCCGTAGGGATGTAGGGTTATGTTGAGATAGGAGGGGTCCGTAGGGATGTAGGGTTATGTTGAGATAGGAGGGGTCCGTAGGGATGTAGGGTTATGTTGAGATAGGAGGGGTCCGTAGGGATGTAGAGTTATGTTGAGATAGGAGGGGTCCGTAGGGACGTAGGGTTATGTTGAGATAGGAGGGGTCCGTAGGGATGTAGGGTTATGTTGAGATAGGAGGGGTCCGTAGGGATGTAGGGTTATGTTGAGATAGGAGGGGTTCGTAGGGATGTAGGGTTATGTTGAGATAGGAGGGGTCCGTAGGGATGTAGGGTTATGTTGACGTATCCCATCCTCACTTTGGCTTTTAAACCACACTGGGAAGACTTCAGTTTCATACTCCTTGCATCTTCTTTCGTCTCTTCTCATGTCCTTTTTGTAACCCATTGGAAGCACCTCTAACCTTCTCCTCCAGTGGGTTTCAGAGAGCGTAGGACAGAGGAGGGACAAGATCCTTAAGCTCTTCCCTTTCATGCCACAGGCTAATGGCTGTGTAAAAGACTGTCTAAATGCAGTAAATCTGGAGCACAATATTGTCACAAGGCCAATAAAAGACGATATGTAAGGTTTATTTCATCAGCCTGTAAGTAAGTCTCTCATCCGCTCTAACATGATTTGATTACAATACTTTTAAAAAATAAATATTGCTTTTGAGGTCCTTTTCTGTCAAAAATGAATGACAAGATGTATGATTAAATAAGCAGCCGGTATTCTAGCAGAAATCTTTCCAACCACCCGTGAGCAGGAACTCTTCACCCTGGTTTCTCCATTGACATTGTCAATAACGGTACATCCCTGGCGGTGATCCTACTCTCCAAAGGTGTCTCAGGTAGAGCTGGGATAGTCAAAAAAGAAGAAAACAACAGATTTCCAATTCACGCGTGTGAAACAAATACGAGCCCTCCCTTCCATAGCTCTGTAAAACTCCCCACACCTATCATCTCATGCAACACTGCATTGTAAGCAACCTTTTGTTGAAATCATTCTTCGCCTGACACCACTGACTGATTAGAGGTTTGAAGAGCATGAAAGTAATCATACCCCAATGGGGAATATGAACTAGATGTTAATTAATGGAAGACTTATTTTAGAGTTTGAAAAATCTAGTTTATGCCTTTAAGACTAAGAATGGACTTCACTACAAGGTTTATATTTCCTGTTTTGCTGGAAATGCCTGGTAAACATCAAACGAAGATCACCTGTGGCGTACCCGTTTTAGGAGTAGGCCGCTATGCGTTTAAGTTACCTTGACATGATTTATGAAATATCTCTTGTTGTCTGAATGAGACACATTTGTTCTCAGCCTCATTGACAATAAAGGATCTTTCTCGGGGCACAGGGACAAAACACAGATTGAATTGTGATATTTAATTGCGTAGTGATGGATGTCCCTCCATCCAGAAAGATAAGATGGATACCAGGAGAAATGGGAACAGACACTGGAGATACCTTCTTTTTTTTTTTTTTCTTTTTTTTTTACTGCAGGGGAAAGAAGTCTGAATGGTGGAATGTGTTTCTGACTAACTACATAATGGGTACAGAACTTCCCCAAACTGTGGTTAAATCACTAAATGGTGACTGGTGTGCTTATTTTTTCCATCCCAATTCATAAAAAGGTTTAGTATAAAACTTAGGTTAGGTGTTAGTTTATGGGTTAGGCATTAGTACTACATTTGTGTGTAATAGGTCAAAAGTTTGGACACACTTTCGCATTCAGTTGACTGTACCTATGTGAAACATCTGACTCCGCATTCAACTGTTGCCATGGAATCCCCTCAGTGGGCAGAGTCACTGAACATGGCCAACACGTTGTTCAACTGTCCAGTTCAGATTTTGTTTGACAGTACCTCAAGTCCCTCAGAAGGTTTTTTAGAATCATGAGTAAATCCTGAGTAGATTGTAAAACATTTGCAAGTTTGCAATATATACACAGCCTCAACGGTATTCAGGGGGAAGCTATTAGTCATCTCAAAGCAAGACATCTGGAGGCAAACTGAGAGGTTTGTTGTTCCATTTATGTGCAGTCTTTTTCTCAACTAAAAAGCCTTGTTGAAAATATCTACTTCCTTCTGAGGTAAGATTAATGTCCAACAGTTTGCTGGATTGATCATTATCGTATGGAGAAATTTAGATTTTATAAGCTCTTACCACAGCAACAGCCAGAGACAGTCCAGTAACGTAGACACCCGACTTGAAAACCTGTGCCGTAATTTTTTGATCAAGTCAGGCTTCTCCAGTCAGCCCTTACCTCTCACAGAAGGGTTTCACTAGCTAATTATTTCTGTTGGTCCCCATTGGCTCTCCCCATGACCAGGTAGATTTGAAAAAAGGCTTTCTGGGTAGATAAGGAATAACCATAACAACTGATTGACCATGCTTTAATAATAACCATGATAATAGTAATAACAATATCCGGGAATTAACAATGAACATAGCCAGTTCAGACAGGAAACCCAAGTGGTGATTGGTCAGCGATGTTTCAGCTCACTCCGGGAATCGCTCCTATCACAACATCAGATTTCATGCTGTGAAATCATTTTCTTTAATCGTCAGGTTACTCACTAAGTCTGATTTCACTAGCATGCGGGTGTGAATCTGGGGATAACTATTAATGATGTTGTGGTGTTGATATGGTTATTAGTAGTACTGTAAACACAATCATGTGATGGCAGTGAGCCACCCCAGGGGAGCAGAACCTAATGGCAAAACCTGTACACATTTAGTTGTTCATGTTTCTAATAAAGGGTTAAACTAATATGAGATTATTCATTAGGATGGAAAAAAAATGAATGGAAGGTTTGAGGTGGAAGGTTTGTGTTGTTTTAAGCCTCCAACAGAACTACACAACAGGGGTGAAGAAAATGATGTTTGATCAGGGCCGGTGCCAGGATGACACATTTCTGAAGGGTGCAGTCATGTCGCACCCCCCCCAGATCCCCCCCAGCCCCCCCCCCCCCCCCCCAAGGCGATAGAAACTACAATGATCACAACGTGTTGACTGTGACTGAACTGGGTCGAACTCATATACGATCGGCTGAGTACATGGGGAAACATAACTGAGGGGGCACAAACTGCATACATACTTGGGGGGCCACTGGGGTAATCACACTATTGGGTTCTTTTAAATACAATGGCAGACAGCATTTATGGTGCATCACTGACTGGTGATGGACATTTGTAGACAGTAAGTAAAGGGTACATGTCCTCTGAAGACACCTGGCATCCCACAACACCTGGATAGTTACTTAGGTATCCACCAATCGCATTGTACGTTATAGCAGTCTACCTGTCGATGGCACAGTCGACGACCTGTCAGACGACCCCGTGCTGATGCATGCCACGTCTGAGCAGGGGAACGGCAACGCGTCCTTTCCCCCTCATCCCGGCGTTTTTGTAATAAAGATGGACTTTCCAAGCGAGTAACTCATAAAAGAATACGGGTCAGTGTTCGGTTTAGTCATGCCCTGCTGAATATCCCAACTTACATGAAAAATAACCCTCTTTTTAAATGGCGCCTTTCCAGTTTTAAGATTTTCATGTTTATTGAATCGTGTTAATGTCATAGCTAAATGGACCACCTGAGTTTTAAAGTTTGGAGCAATAAAACTATTCGTGCTCAGGAGAAAACTTTCCTCATGGCTACAGGAGTTGAAATGAGAATGTGGTCCCATCTGAACGGAGGCTGGAGGGCAAGCCAAACCCTATGGCAGACATCAGCTATTTCCCCGATTCCATTTCGTTCCCTCCAAACCTAGCTCAAATGAATGAATCTCCCCTCCTCTCTCTCACTCTCTCTCTTTCCCTCTCCCTCCAGTCTTTCAAATTATTTTCCTCAGTGGGAAGCTGGAAAAGGTGAATAAATAATGCATGTCATGATTCAATTACACATTCCATTGTAAATGTGATGATGTTAATTTTGAAAGTGAACTAATTGGCAAAACTCAGACTGCATTACAATATTACAAACACTGCTCGGAGGAGTCAAACAGAAAATAGCTTGGCCCAACAAACTCTCTTTTCAGAGGGAACTAGCTGGTGTGTCAGGCTGAATACCAGTCAGCTCTGGAATTAACTGCTTATTAAATATTATTATAATACAAAAACATCCTCTCAGCAACCTCAACTAATAAAATCAGACCTTTTTCAAGCCATTCCTGCTGCCCGTAGGTTGAAACCAACCCTCCAGCGCCGGGTTTAACCAGTCCCTTGGTAAATACAGTCCCCGCTGCCCTCTAGCCCCACACCTTCTTTTGTCAAACTGGCTTTGTCCCTCTCTAATTTAGGCCAGTTGGACTCCTAGCAGAGCTCAAAGACCGCCTTTTCACTGCTGGGGGGGATCTTTTTACAGCCGTGGTGAAAATAAACAGCTAAGCGCCTGCATCATGTGGCCACCACTAAAATGCACAATCGCCGCACAAAATAGACCACAGGCATTAAGTGTCAATCAGACAGGGAGGCAGATGGACGTAGGGATGGATGCTGCAAAACACACTCCTTATTTGGGACTAACAAAACTTCAACAGTGGATTTAAATGTCTGAGTGGAGCTCTGTGCAGAGATTTGTCATTGAAATGCAAAACTGTTTTGCTAGCAGTGTGGCCGCACCATCGGCAGAATTAACATAAGGTTGATTTTTCCAACGCTGAAAGGGCTTTTCAGTCAATGCAGTCGGATTGAAAAATGCATTTATTCATTCGATACAGTATTGATATGCCTCATAATTGCTTTTAGAAAAGTCAGGTTGGATTTGCGGGAGTACGTTTGATGTGTGTGAGCTTAGGCCTCCTGAAATGGGGGCGGTTTTTAATACCTAATGGAAGATGCATTGGTTCGTTGTGGGGGAAGCACAAGTGGTCCCCATTGTGGTCAGCCACCACATGAAACCAGCTGTCCAAAAGGGAGTTCAGAAGCCACACCTTTGCGTCACACAGGATGTATCTTCAGCCCGGTGGCCTACTTCCTGTGTGTTTGTGTGTCACTCCGTTTTACGCTCCCGTCCGGCACCTAAGCCCACTGGACGACAGAGAACCTTTTGGTCGACACGGTTAACCACCTCAGAACAGGGCGTCTGGTCGTTAAGGTCAAAGTGTGGACCATTCAATCTCTCGCCATTCAAAGACAGCTGCACAGCTCCCTCAAAGTTTTTTGTTCAAAAGGAATTTTTTGGTCTAATTTTTGGTGTTAATTAAAGTGAAATATTGGTGTATAGCATATAATAAAGACCGGATTATTTCATAATTTGCCCTTTTGTGTTAAATTCATTCATTTTTTCTGGATGAGTATATTTCTTTAAGATGATGAATATGAATGTAGCAGCTTGGTAATTTAATGATGTGCCTCTTCAGTCATTGTAATTTGGTTATTTTTCAGTGCATTGAATTAAAAACATTTTGTCTTCCTTTGATATTGAAGGCATTATTATGTTAAACAATTATGGAAAGACCTGATGCTTATATGCTAAGCCTTCTGTCATTGCATGACGCTAAAGATGAATCAGAAAGACATTCACAGAATAAAGAAATAACAAGTTAACGTGTCCTAGTTCCTTAAACAAAACAAAACAAAAAACATTATTTATTTATATCCATGAACAAGTATGTTAATTAAGATGTTATGTCTTCTATTCAAACATTCTTTGCATAGTCTGATGAACACGTTTCATAACTTGGCTAACAATTTAATGTTGACAGTGCGGTTCTGAATCCGAGAACCTCTTTGTCTGGTGGAATACTAATTAACCAATCCAGTCTGCTGGTGTAAAATACAGGAAGTGGTGAAATCAAGAGTAGGATGTTAGGTCTGGATAATCTGTCAGGAGTCACGCTGGTCGATTGCCATCAATGGCTTGACAGATTAGCTTTAGAGTGTGTGGATCGTGGGAGGGGTTGATCAGTGAGTGGCAGGGGTTTGGGGGTGGGGGAGTGGTTGGTCAGTGAGGGGCTGGGGTTTGGGGGTGGGGGAGTGGTTGGTCAGTGAGGGGCTGGGGTTTGGGGGTGGGGGAGTGGTTGGTCAGTGAGGGGCTGGGGTTTGGGGGTGGGGGAGTGGTTGGTCAGTGAGGGGCTGGGGTTTGGGGGTGGGGGAGTGGTTGGTCAGTGAGGGGCTGGGGTTTGGGGGTGGGGGAGTGGTTGGTCAGTTAGTGGCAGGGGTTTGGGGGTGGGGGAGTGGTTGGTCAGTGAGGGGCTGGGACTACCTGTGAATAGGAGCACTCACTGTCTTCCCTCCCTGCCTATGTCCTGGTGTGTATTTTTGCTTAAAGATGCATGCAAACCAATATAAAAAAAAGTAATTGACGTTCAGAAAAAAATACTTCTATAAACGGAAACAGTACAAAAGACAGGGAAACCTCATTTGTGGCGAAATTGGGAAACACTGTGATTCTAAACAAATGGAAGTTGAGTTATCTGACAACAGGGCTTGGCCATTAGAGGGGGTTGAATTCTGACAGGTTCCTTTTAAAAGAAAACGTTACTTGGTTATGCACAAATTCCTAGACTTGCTGCTTCATATATATTTTAACTACCAGTTCTCAATGTAAAATCAGTGTTGTACAACGCTTCTATCTCATGATGTCACAATAAATCTAGTCATTTTTTTTGTGGGTCTCAATTACAGACACTTAACATGTTGAAATTAATTTAATTATCCTTGTTGCTTGTATTCTTTTCCAACCCAACCCTGAAATATCGATTGCGGTGAGTTAGCGCTGATGGCACTCCCAGTTCTCTGGCAGTTGTTTATCCCTTAACTCACGAGTGTTGATTAAAAGTAGGCAGAAGTCAGGGAGGTGGCGTGGTTAGGGTAACTTTAGTGTGCCTGCCGCAGTAACATGTGTTGAGAAGTCCTGGCTGACACCGATACTGTACCCTTCTCATCGTGGTTGTAAATCTCCCTGGCAGGACACTCATGTAACAGCCCAGTGACGCAACAACCACCCCCCCCCACGCCCCGCCCCGCTTAAAAGATGAGTGTGGGAAAACTAAGGAGAGAGAGATTGGGAGAGAGGGACAGAGAGTGCATGAGATAGGGGGAGACAGAGAGATAGGGGGAGACAGAGAGATAGGCAACATGGGAGACAGATATAGATGGAAGGAGAGAGGGAAAAAGAGATATATACAGAAGGAAAAGGAAAGAGAGATAGGCAGTGAGAGGGCGAGAGATAGGCAGTGAGAGGGCGAGAGAGGCAGTGAGAGGGCGAGAGAGGCAGTGAGAGGGCGAGAGAGGCAGTGAGAGGGCGAGACAGGCAGTGAGAGGGCGAGATAGGCAGTGAGAGGGCGAGAGAGGCAGTGAGAGGGCGAGAGAGGCAGTGAGAGGGCGAGAGAGGCAGTGAGCGAATGAGATATACCGACACAGGAGCGGAAACCGAGAGGCAGTGAGAGGGGATATAAAGCAAGCAAGCATGTTTATTTATATAGCATAATTCATACATACAAGCAATTCAATGTGCTTTACAAAGAAAGGGAGAAATATAAAAATACAACAGAATAAAAACAAATACTTGAATGAAGACCATAAAACATAATCATGATACAACATAGAATAATAAAATAGACATAAAAAAGTAACAGATAAACGCAGCTTGGCTATTTTTAGTTTGGACTCTGGGCTCTACTAGCTGACCAGAGTTTATGGATCTAAGAGCCCTGCTCAGTTTATACTCTTCAAACATATCAGAAATGTATTCGGGGCCTAAACCATTCAGTGATTTATAGACTAAAAGCACCACTTTAAAATCTATTTTGTAACTGACTAGAAGCCAGTGTAAAGATTTAAGAACCGGAGTGATGTGCTCTGTTCTCTTGGTCCTGGTTAACATTCTAGCAGCAGCATTCAGAATGAGCTGCAGCTGTTTTACAGTCTTTTTCGGGAGTCCAGTTAAGAGGCCATTACAGTAGTCAGCCCTACTAGAGATAAAAGCATGGATGAGCTTCTCATGGTCTTTTTGGGACACCAAACCCTTGATTCTGGCTATATTCTTAAGATGATAGAATGCTGTTTTGGTGACCGCTTTGATATGACTGTTGAACGTGAGATCAGAACAACAAGAATACACACTGGTTTTTAGGGCCCAAGAATCCAGTTCTCTTATTTTTGTTGCTAAACGCAATAATTACTGTTTTATCTTGGTTTAATTCTAGACAATTTTGGTTCATCCAGGTATTTATGTGCTCTATACAGTGACACAGAGAGTCTATTGAGCTGTTGTCATACGGTATGAGAGCCATATATATTTGAGCATCATCGGCATAGCTGTGGTAGTTAATGTTGTTGTTCTGTAGAATGTGACCCATAGGTAGCATATAGAGATTGAACAGAAGTGGTCTGAGAACTGATCCCTGGGGAACTCTGCATGTCATAGCCACCCTATCAGATTCATGATTGCCTATGGTGACAGGTTTCCAGCCTTTCTAGAAGAGTTCTATGATTTACAGTGTCAAATGCTGCACTGAGATCTACAGTAATCTAATCAGAACTGTTCCAAATTTGTATTCAGCCGTATATCATTTAAAACTTTAGTCAGAGCCGTTTCAGTACTTTGGTGAGGTCGGCAGCCTGACTGAAATGTGTCTAAGAGACGCTTAAGTTCACAAAATTGCTGAGTTGATTGAAGACAACCTACTCAATGAACTTGGCTATAAAAGGGAGATATGATACAGGTCTATATTGGCTCAATATAGATGCATCCAATGTTTTCTTTTTTAATAGAGACTTTATGGCAGCTGTTTTTAGAGAATCGGTGGGAAAATGCCTGATTGCGGACAGCATTAACTATTATTGTTTTAAAAAAGTCTGATGGCAGTGTGTCGAGACAACAAGTGGAAGCTTTAAGATGTCGAACTGTTTATTCTAGGGATTTTTGATCAATTGTATAAAATTGCGACATAATAACCAAGTTATGTCTTGGTGGTCACAGTGACGGTACAGTGTCCTTGTTTGACTGTGTAGTTCTGATGGTCCGTATAATAATCTTTTCACTAAAGAAACACATAGCTGAAGTTTCCGGCTGTGTTTATACCCAATCATCCATAACATTATGACCTCTGACAGGTGAATAACACTGATAATCTCGTTATCATGGCACCTGTCAGTGGGTGGGATATATTAGGCAGCAAGTGAACATTCTGTCCTTAAAGTGTTAGAAGCAGGAAAAATGGACAAGCATAAGAATCTGAGCGACTTTGACAAGGGCCAAATTGTGATGGCTAGACGACTATAGCCCCTGTGTGTGGTGTTCCCAGTCTGCAGTAGTCAGTACCTATTAAAAGTGGTCCAAGGAAGGAAAAGCGGTGAATCGGTGACAGGGTCATGGGCGGCTAAGACTCACTGATGCACGTGGGGAGTGAAGGCTGGCCACTGTGGTCCGATCTAACAAGGATGCAGTACGGATCCAGCGAAGGCAGTGTGATGCTTTGGGCAATGTTCTGCTGGGAAACGTTGGGTCCTGCCATTCATGTGGATGTTACGTTGACACGTAATACCTACCTAAGCATTGTTGCAGACCATGTGCAACCTTTCATGGCAACTCTGTTCCCTGATGGCATTGGCCTCTTTCAGCAGGATAATGCTTCCTGCCACAAAGCAAATTTCTTTTGGAAAAAAAAAGGTTTTCAAGGTTTTGACTTGGCCTCCAAATTCTCCAGATCTCAATCCAATCGAGCACCTGTCGGATGTGCTGGATAAACAAGTCTAATCCACGGAGGCCCCGTCTTATAAGACTTGAAGGATCTGCTGCTAATGTCTTGGTGCCAGATACCACAGCACACCTTGAGAGGTCTAGTGTAGTCCATGCCTTGACGAGTCAGGGCTGTTTTGGTGGCCATAGGGGGACCTACACTATATTAGGCAGGTGGTCATAATGTTATGGTTGATTGGAGTAGAAGTCATAGTGGATTTGAATATGAATTTTTTTTCACTTACGTTCCGCATTCCTACATTCTCTTTTCAGGGCACTTACCATCATGGTGGTTCTCCATGGTGCATTCTATTTGCTCATAGTTTTCTTTACCTTTACCGGTGCAACACGATCCATGACATTTAATATTTTGCCGTTAAAATGACCCAGGAACACATCAACTGACTCTGCACTTATTGTTGGAGAAATAGATATGGCCTCCATAAACTGAACACTACTACTCTCATTAATGTACCATTTCTTAACAGAAACAGAGTTTACTTGAAGATCTGGGGTGATCAGTGATTAAAAAAAGACACAGAAATGATCAGACAGGGCCAAATCTTTAACCATGACAGGGGAAAGATTGAGACATTTGGAGATAACCAGATCTAGAATGTGATGGGGAGCATGGCTGAGTCATGTCGCTAAGTTGATCATAGAAGATAGTGTAGAGGCACTAGCAATCTCCAGGGGTTCACGGATGCCTTACGGCCTCAGAAACGTTCCCGTGCTGTGCCCACTCAACCTGGAAGGAAATACAAGAGACTAAAACCTCCATGAGATTAGTGATGTTAAATCATTTTTAATCTATGATGAAATCTTTGATGGAGGCTACACGGGACAGTAAATGTCTTGATCCTGATTCCCTCGCCTATACCTTCGGCAGTTGATGTATACTAATGACCTGAATCTGTTGTTTCTATGTTATGATCATAAGTTCAGGGTGCAGACTCTTTTGGCGATGTCCCTCTTAGAAAAGACCCCTTTAATCCCAATATGGCTTAACCTGGTTACATAACCTGGTTAATAAATGAATACATAATAAAGGAAAACTTCAATTCTGTGTTGTGTTCGTATCGTGGATTAATCTACTTTTGTGAATAAAAAGTGCTCTTTAAATGCATCTCTGGTCTGGTGTCAGTCTTCCCACAATTGGCAATCAGAAAATATACTTGAATCCGATTGGACACGTTTAGAAGACTTGTTCAGACACAACGGCGTCAATGCTTTGAACAGAGAAAGCTAACATTAACAAGGGAGCAAAAACAACCTGATGACATCGACAGCAATTCAAAAACCTTTCCGAGCTATATTTCTAAGGTTAACTTTGTGTGAGCTCATTCCGAAAGGGGGACCTCAACCGCAATACGGTTGAAATAAGAAATAAGTTTGAAATACGGTTGAAAACGTACATTTCACTCTCCGTCTCCTTGGTCCCTTCACGTGATGCTGCGTTCGGAGTCATGGTTCATTTACAAAACATGTCATTATTGTTAGGCAACCAGAGGAAATCATGCTCTCCGGCAATTGGATAGAGAGAGAGAGAAAGAGGGAGAGAGAGAGAGAAAGAGAGAAGAAAAGTGGATGAGAGAAAGAAGGATGAGAGACACAGAGATCCGGGAAGGAAATGAAAAAGAGAGTATGTATGTATTGGTGTGAAGGGAACTCTCAGTCTGGTGCCTTTACTGAGAAAACGCTGGAGCTGGTCTTTGATGTCAGAGGAACAGCGACCTGCATTTCCATGGGTCCATGTTTAATTCAGTTGGACCGGCACGTCCTGGCCCTTAGAGACCTCTGTTCGTGTCACCTGACATGGAGAAATACAACTGTAATGCAATTGTAATGAATCATGACAATTTCCTACAGTGTGTGTGTGTGTGTGTGTGTGTGTGTGTGTGTGTGATAGAGAGTGAGACAAAGAGAGAGAGAGAGAGAGAGAGAGAAAAAACGTTGGGTGCTTTCCTTGAAAAAGTTATTGAATTAAAGGGAAAACAGAAGAAGAGGGGGATCTGAGGGGATCCGACTGAAGCCAACTGCTGACTGACTGATCTACATATCACTGTAAAGAGTGAGTCACTATTATTTGTAAATCGTTCAGTTCTTAATACACCCATGATGCATTGTGTTTGATCGGCTGGAACACTGACTGGAACATATCATCAACTAAAGGGGACATTAGTAATCACCTCGCTTCGAAGGAGTCCGATTTTTTTAAATCCTTTGCTCTTGATGGCATTTCAGTATGGCGTAATCTTCTCTTGTCGACAGTTCACATATGACAACAGAGGGCAAGGCAGCCTTAACACGTCGGATCACAGCCATTACGGCAGATGCACCTGTAAGATGTTAAGGTCACTGGGACGGGACCTCTTTGGAAATGGACTTGAACCCTGGACCCCCTTTGACCTCCCGTAGAGCCCCTCCGCATCACACGGTGGGCCTAGCTGTGACCCGGACCGATCCCACCGTCTTACAGGGCAGAGGCGGAGTCAGAGAGGTCAGTCGAAGCTGAGTGTACACACCCTGAACCCATGGGAGGGCGGGGTGAAGCATAACCACTGGCCTTAAAACAAGACAGACGTCTTTTGGTGTCTATTGGACTATCTGGGTGGATTAACAGGCAGTTTGGTGTTTATTGGACTATCTGGGTGGATTAACAGGCAGTTTGGTGTCTATTGAACTAGCTGGGTGGATTAACAGGCAGTTTGGTGTCTATTGAAGTATCTGAGTGGACTAACAGGCAGTTTGGTGTCTATTGAACTAGCTGGGTGGACTAATAGACTGTCTTGTGTCTGTGATGAAACTTCTGCATGAGCAAAATGATGGAACATGTGTTGTGTAGGAAACACACATCATTTATTTCTTTACGATGTATGACGGTTGTTGATGTCAGATGGTTTTTGCAGCTGGACCACACACACGTACACAAACACACACACACACACGCATACACGAACACCCTCACACACAAATACACACACTCCCTCACACACACACACAAACACGCTCACACACATACACCCGCACACGACACAAGTACAACCGATTGGATTATCACTTTGGGTTGTGTTCAGGTGATAATAATACAATCAGAATTTCCAAGCCATTTGAAATAAAGTTGAAACCAGTGAAACATCAATTCATGGTCTGCAATGTAAACTCTGACATTGATTGATCCTGTATTAAATGTTATTCAAACTGTTTTGTAACTTTTTTGAGGTCGTCCAGTTTCTCTTAATGGAATAGACATCTGATACCATGACTGAGTTCAGGTAATCCAAAACTGACGTTACTGATTGATGTGTTGGACCGGTCAATTTAGTAACGCTAAAGGATTAGGTCTATGAAATGAAAAGAAAAAACAGCGATACACACGCACACACGGACACACACGCACGCACAAGCACGCACACACACTTGAAACAATATACAAAGGCTGCCAATGTAGAACCGTGCCCAGGGAAATTTTCAGACATACAGGGCTCAAGGAACAAATCTGACATTTATTGAATCAAATTGAAATAAAAATAATGAAACACAGCCTACTGTTCGAATTTCCCTAGGCCTCTCGCACATATATACACACACACACATACGTACACACACATACACATGCACACACTTCTGTAGGATATATTATATACCACACAGTGCGCCTTTTGCTACAAGACACTCAGATGAATTAAAACGCAATAATATTTCTTTTTAGGGAGAAGCATGATTTGCTTTCAAGCAGATTATTTAAGGGATATTCACATAAGGCACCAGAGCTTCGTCAGCACAGCTTTGACTTACTAGAGTAGTTCAGCCAATTGAATCAACCAATCAAATTCAAAGATAAATATTACACGTATAAGCTTTTATACTGATTCGTTTTGAGAAGGCAGCAGTTAGCCAAGCGGTTAGCCTAGCAGTTAGCATAGCGGTTAGCCAAGTGGCTAGCCAAGCAGTTAGCCAAGCGTCTAGCCTAGTGGTCAAGGCATCTCACGGGCAGCCGAAAGGTTGTCAGATCAAATCCCAAGCTGGCAAGGGGATTCTGCATTCAGGCCCTGAACATGGCAGTCACCTAAAATCTGCCAATTTGGCATATCTAGCTGCAATGCTGCTGATTGTAAGGTCATGTTTGGGTTATTTCTTCACAAGCGTGCCTACACAACGGCCTGTGAGGAAGAAAGAGAGAAAGCATGAGACAAAAGGAGTGAAGAAAAACATTGCAGATGAAAAACAGTGCAGTTCAGGGGAATTTCAGGGCACCTTTGTAATGTGGGTGTGCGGCTATTATGATTCGAAGTTGGGGTTGAATCAACACCTGAATCAACTTAGCTATTTCCTGTTTGATGAGTAGCTCAAAATGTAAATGAATAAAAAAAAAAAAATCAGATTCAGGATTATTACTGCTGTTTGTGAATTCACACTGTGAAGCTATTTCAGTGCGTTTGTCTCGTCACAGCAACACTTGTGCTGACAAGGAAATAGACCGGAAGCATAAGCTGACGTTGCTTCAAGCAGGCCTCGCTTATTGGTAGTACCATCTACGCTTGAAAACCGCGACTAACGGTTGCGAAGCTGACAGCCATGGTGTAGTTTCGCCATGAGGGTCTCGTGTTCACGTCGACCACACGTACATTGTCCTTTCAATTAACTTAATGTTTCGTTCCAGGGCTTTGTCATCTTTAGGGCTGCGAAACTAACATATGTAAAAAAAAACTATTGGGATAAAAAAAATGATATATCTATATACTTTTTTTTTGTTGGCATGCCCAGATAAAATATACATTTAAGTTCAACCCAATGTCGCCGCTCAAAGTTCCAATCAATGGAGACACAGAGGATTCCCAGACGGGGTCTTTTCTTTAGAGCGCCTCTGCCACGACAGTGGGTGGCCATGGCGTGTGCAAGCAGCAGGAGAATGGCAAGCTTGTTTATGTCATATCTATGTAAATTATAGTTAGTCGGAGGTCATAAACCAGAAGGGAGACTCTTTAAACAAAGGGATTTTATGCAGCCATGACTGTCAATGTGATTCGTGCAACACCATTCACGTTGGCCTTGTTATTTTCCCCGGCGAGTTTAATCTGGTCTGATGCGGCAGCCCCCTTTCTCTCTGTAACCGCGGCAACCAGCTCCACTCTGTAACAGACTCAGAGATGTGAAGTTCAAACAACGTCTCCCAGAGGAGGAGCAGTGTGGACACCCTGCCGAGAGAAACACTGTGAGCTTTCACAGGAGGGAAGAGGGAGAAAAAACAGATTTCAGAGGAGCAGCAGCATGGAGAACAGATCCAACATCTTCCTGGCAGATGTGTACCATCTGAGGAGCAGGAACAGACACAGTACTCTCGGAGTCGACAAGGTGTCACTCTCTCCTCCCCTCCATTTCCGTAAGAGGAAGAGCTGAACGAGAGAGGAGTTTATAGAGAACGCATATAAGCCTCTCTGTCAAAAGCATAAGGTGCGTAGTGCGCTACACACAGTTTCCGTAAACACACACACACACACACACACAGATAGGGCCTAAATATGCCACACTGAACATGGGAGAGTGGAGAAGGAGATGCGCAGACCTTGGGGCCGATGGAACAGGAAAGAGTTGTCAGCAGGGAGGGAACACCTGATCTTTCCTTCATCAAGGCATCCGTCCTTTACTCTGACAGCTGCTCAGCCTAGGTGACCTCCATTCAGGCCCACCCAACAGGGCACACTGTCACGCTCAAAAATGTCTTCCAGTCATCTGATCTGATCAGGTGTATCCATGGTCAGAAGACCTCACAGATCCAAGGTCTTGTCCACCTGGGCGAAATTTCTAAACTAGCCACTAAGGGAAGTGTTGAGCTCCATTACTATTTAAAGTGTTAATAAAGAATGTGCGCATTGCAATGTCAAAATGTCCATAACATCTGCAGTGGTAGTGCATTGCTCCTAAAACTAGATTGGCCATTTTCTAGGGCTTTGTAGCTGGCCGAGGAGGGTCGATAATCGACAGAAGGTTTGTGTGTTCAAATGCCAAAAAATAAACCTTTCCATTTATTTAAAGCCTTTCCCAAAGCACCAGTTGCAATGAATATCTTACCTTGACATTTACCCTGAACTCAAACAGGGTGGTAAACTAACTAACGGCTTCAACCACGTTACATAGAGGCATTCATCACCTAGATAAAAAAAAAACATTTGGTTTTCACAACCAGGATGCAAATTCTTGACCACCATGATGCAGCTGTGTTCACTGCAATTCACCAGGACACCCAGAAGGTCTGGTCCGGATTCGTGATAACCAGCATGTTAAGCACTGCCGTAGTCCTTCCGTGGCAGGACACATTTTAATCAAAGAAACCTACAGCCAGACTCTTTCACTTTCAGATCTGGAATAATGCACATTCACAGTCCAGACGTCATTTTGAATGCGTCCAGTTGAAATACGCTCTTAGTTGATAGACAGTATGTACAGCAAATTCACGCTGGGCATCAGTAAATGTCACACACATTCGCAAGAACGAGAACCACTCCTCTGTTTACAGACGGTAGGATGGATGGAGTGAAGAGAGCGATGGAGAATGAGAAAAGGAGGGATCGTCCCCGAGGAGGGAACCTGGCGAGGCATTCATCTTCACCGTTTGACAGCTTCCCTGAAGTTTCTAAAGATGCACTGTTTCCTTGGGTCATTATAGTGCTTCACTCAACCTCAACCTCCAGGCTTTGTGTGTGTGTGTGTGAGTTTGAGTGCGTGTGTTTTCGGGAAGGGGGGGGGGGGGGGGGTCTGTGTGGAGGTTTGGGGGGGTCATTTCGGGGATAATAGGGGGACGGTGGGGGGTTGTTCCGGGACAGGATGAGGGTCCCATCTTCTAATGAAGGTGGTTGAAAAGGGGTTTGTGTGGAACACGGCTTCAGGGTGAAATACCAGGTGCCTGGATAGAAATGCAGTGTTTTTATCTTGCTGTCGAGTGTGTTATTTTAAAAAAAAAATCTCTGAGAGTTAAGGACCAAACCAGTGGCAGAAGTCAAGGACCTCCAAGAGACGATTCACACATTCAAATAAAATAAAAACATTACAGTCTTTCACACACGCACACAGAGACACACACGCACACACACACACACCCACACAGTCATAATGATACACCTACATGCAAAGTGACAGGCGCCCACTCCCTCTCTGACTGTCTCTCTCTGTCTCTCACACGCCCACACGCGTACTGGGAGACAGGCGAACACGCTCCGCTTCCACCCGTGGTCACTGTCCTGTATGCGGGATGAGTTCCCTCTCTGACAGGGGACTGTGTTGGCCGTCACGGGCTGCCCTTCACAGAGGAAGACAGCCAGGCACCCGACGTGCCCGGGAGGGATTATAATTCAGCATGCACACCCGGGGGGTGGGGGGTGGGGGGGGGGGGGGGGTTGTCAAGGCTACTGACCGGGCCCGCTGCACCCAAATCAGACGACAAATTAGTCCCTCAACCCTGCCGTTTCAAGGACGGGCGCTGACTTCCCTGGAAGACAGGCAGGCAGACATCAGATTTTAGACTCGTAGGGAGAGAGAGAGAGAGAGAGAGAGAGAGAGAGAGAGAGAGAGAGAGAGAGAGAGAGAGAGAGAGAGAGGTTTTTATCCTTCTTTAATAAGATATCTACATTACATTAAGAAATCCCCACCCACCCCCAGCACACACACACCCCAATCCCCATAAAAACAAATGGGGGGAGAGAGAGAGAAAGAGAGAGAAAGAGAGAGAAAGGTAGAGAAGGGGAGGCCAAGAAAGATGAGGGATTGGGGGACAGGAGCAGAGGATGAGAAGAGGGTGGAAAGTGACGGACACAGACAGAGTGAGATAGACACAGGGAACTGGCCCTGGCTCCGATTAGAGGAACTGGTCCACATCCATGGTACCTCACACTCTCTCTCTTTCTCTATTTCTCCCTTCTCTCACGCTCTCTCTTACTCTCTCTATCTCTCCATTTCTCTCCCTGTTTTCTCTCTCCGCTCTTTTTGTCTCGCGGTTTGTCTTTCTTATTCACTGTCTCTATCTCTTCCTTCTCTTTCTCTGGCTCCCTTTCACTTTCAGTTTCTATCGCTCCATCTCTGCCGCTGTCCTTCTTGTGATGTCATCATTGGTGTCATCATTTAACATGGGAGCATTGGTGATTGTGACAGAATTGCCTTCAAACGGATGAAAAATTTTCTAGAATTGTCATGCGATCCAATACTTCACCTGATATCTCAAAATGCAACGTTGCATTTTTACAGATCTAATTGACATATTCACGAGTAAACATAGTTATCATTAATTATTATCTGTGTTTCTTTCTAGTCTATGTGTACACCCATTGGGCTATTAACAGTCCCCAACAACTAGAAAATGTCTGCAGTAATGAGAAAAACAGTTAGCTCATGCTACTTAGCTTAGGCATCACAATGTGAAATGACAGCAAAGTGTTTGCCTGAGGTTTTCTTCTACCAACCTGTTATACAAATTAATAATGAAATATATCTGCTGAGCAAAACCAAATATTTCTCACTTAGTTTAGGCACACGTTATATTTGGTTTTATAGGTTAAGGTTAGGGGTCAAAGTCAGGTTTTTGTGGTTAGGGTTGGGCTCGGGGTTAGGTGTAGAGGTTAAGGATAGACATTCCAAATGAGTGTGTGTTATGTGACTGAGAGGCTGGGATACGGTAAAGAAATTACAACTCTTGTCAGACTAAAATAGGCCAAAAGGAAGGGTGAATCCATGTTGTTCTTAACACATTTTGCCTGCTTTGTCTTGGCATTAAGCTTTTTTGAATTACAACAGTGCTCAACAGGGTGTAGGAATATCTTGGCAGGTGTGTTAGATGTTTTTTACTTGAGGCAGGGCTGGTGCATTTAGAAACAGCACAGGATCACACACCTGAGCTGTGTGTACGAAAGAAAAATACCTTTCACAAATCTTACTATTTCACGGCAGACAGTTTTTCTTCCGGCTCTGGACTTATGTGTAGCAACTAAACAAATTCAAAAACCACATAAAACAAGAAAACATTGCAAAGCATGACCATTTTCATTTTAGTTTTGGCTTTATTGTAGATGTGGCAGAGCCTGATGGACTCACCTTTACTTAATCCTAACATGTGGTTAGCTCATCAACAGACCATCACTTTTCCTGCAGCATGTTGGGAAGGATTTTCCCAGGTTCATCAGTACTTCTGTTGTACTTTCAGTTGTGCAGATGTGTTAGGAATTAACATGTATCGTCAATTATTTTCTTTAGCTCTCACTTCCGCTTTAATTAATACATTTCGGGGGACTTGTGAGGGAAATGTCTCTTTTTACAACTGGGAGAAGCCACGATTGCCTCCCATGCTAGCTAGGTGGTTGTGTATATCCACACTCCCCACCGAAACAGAGGCCCCCCCGCCCTCCCCATTCACTCCTCTTCAGTTCGCTGGATCCCTGTGGCAGTCGCGCGGAGCGGTGAGGGGCAGGACGGGAGCCCCACAGAAGACGCGCCCCAGAACATGTCCTGGGAGAGCAGCGGTCTGTGGCGAGAAAGTGTTTCGTTTTTTAATTGCCTTTAATTATCTCCAAATTGGGATGGGGGCGAGGGACTGCTTGTGTGTGCTCTTCTCACCGGGACCTGTCACGTCTCAGAGATCTTCAGAAACACACACCCACCCACATATGCACGAACACACACACATACACACACACACACACATGCACATTCACCAACACTCAGGATATGACGCTAAAGCCCAAATTTACAGACAATACAAGGCTGGGGTCTGCGCCAACAAAAGTCATCATTTGTTGAAATGCTTTTAGGGGTACATTGAGCGTAGACAGTTATCTCTTAATGAACGATGATCAAAATAGTTTGACCCGCAGCAGTGACAAGGCATTGAGGATTTGATTGAACATGCCCTGATTGTGTTGATGGGCGGTTCAAGACAGTGAACAGGTCTAGGTTGAGCAGCTTTCCAGCTTCCTTTGTGAATTTCCTGGCGATCAAAACGCTTGGACAAAGCACAATATTAACAGTGCATGACAACGGCCCCCAAAAGAAGGTACACAGATATTATGAAGTTACTCTGCGTAAATGGAGTCCAGTAAAAGGAAACAGCTTGAAAAAGAAGATGACTGGAAATATTAGCAAGACTGTTCTAGAAATCGGGGCTACCTTCAGTGGACTGGGGCTTGGGGCTACCTTCAGTGGACTGGATCTTGGGGCTACCTTCAGTGGACTGGGGCTTGGAGCTACCTTCAGTGGACTGGGGTTTGGGGCTACCTTCAGTGGACTGGGGCTTGGAGCTACCTTCAGTGGACTGGGTCGTGGGGCTACCTTCAGTGGACTGGGGTTTGGGGCTACCTTCAGTGGACTGGGGCTTGGGGCTACCTTCAGTGGACTGGGGCTTGGAGCTACCTTCAGTGGACTGGGGCTTGGAGCTACCTTCAGTGGACTGGGGCTTGGAGCTACCTTCAGTGGACTGGGGTTTGGGGCTACCTTCAGTGGACTGGATCTTGGGGCTACCTTCAGTGGACTGGGGCTTGGAGCTACCTTCAGTGGACTGGGCCGTGGGGCTACCTTCAGTGGACTGGGGTTTGGGGCTACCTTCAGTGGACTGGGGCTTGGGGCTACCTTCAGTGGACTGGGACTTGGGGCTACCTTCAGTGGACTGGGGCGTGGGGCTACCTTCAGTGGACTGGGGCTTGGGGCTACTTTCAATGGACTGGACATGGGGCTACCTTGTTTGTCATCCGTCTTCAGCAGGACATCAAATATTCCCAGACAGGCGCGGCCATGAAGATTGGACACGCTCATCCGATGGATGCATCAGCTAGCAGTGTGTTGGTGTCTGAAGGGCTGGTGTGTGTGTGTGTGTGTGTGCTTTGTGTGCCTGCCTGTGTGCAGACAGGATGACCCGTGTCAGATGAAACGCGGTCACGCTCCGTCTCAAAGACTTGACCTGAAGATAGACGTACAAAGACGTTTGTGCGCAGCGTGGCTCACTGACACCCACACACTTCGGAGCAAGGTCAACCCTTTAGCCTGGAGCAATCACAAGACGTTCAAATCCAGGATGATCCATCGCTTCGGAAATGGATCTGGACAGCCTCTCTGAGCTGGATTGTCTTCCAGCCTTCCTGGGTTGTCAGAACCGTGCCACCACTCCATTACTGTTGAAAGACATCTGGTGCCTCACTGGACAACCTCATATTCATGTCCCCCATATCGGTCCTTCTCTGTGAGGCCCCCATCCAATATGTCGGTCAGTTTTACCTAGTAGACTCTTCTGCTCTGGGCCACGGCGAGTTCACCAACGCTGCCTCGCCCGCAGTCTCCCAAAAGTATCGTCCGGTCTCTTGATTGGATTTTAAAGGAGAGTTCGGGAGCCCGTCATCACGGACGGGGAGGGGGACACTGGAGAGAGAGGCTGTCAGGGACAGAAGGTTGGGTGGGCTGAGATAAGTGATGGCCCTGGCGTGCACTGCCCTGCGAGAGGGGGGGAGTCGAATGGATCGATACCGTAGAATGTTAACAACGATCCTCCCTCATTGTGCTTGGGGAGACAAATCTATTAAAGATTCGTCCCATTATCGGACTCCACAGGCATTCACGCCGCCAACCGCCCCAAAGCCGTCAATGCGAGAGACAGGAAGCAGAGGATGAATGCAGAAGCAAAAGGCAATTTTCTGCCAAAGTGTTGTGTGGGATAGCAGATAACATTGTGTCAGTGGATAATTCACGCCTGTCATTGTGTGACAAGGAGTGCAGGAGTTGCTTTTCCCTCTGTCTGACTGGCGATTCACTTGCGCTATCATAAAAACTCAGCAAAATGTGTCTTGGAGCAAAGTGAATTCCTTTGCAGGGACGTTAACTGAGAAAATATTGACAAATATATTTTTCCTTTTTTTGGTACCCTTTTAAAATGACAATACACATTTCGCCACCGCTAATCACAAGCGTTTTCAGTCCCTTCTGTGTCGGAAAATGACCCCTCTGGACCTGGGTCCCATTTTGTTTTTCATATCCCCAAAGGACAATCACCTAAAACATGAGTGGCCTAAAATGTCGATGGATCGTGAAGGAACAGAACATTGGGATGTCTTTCGAAAGTGCCACCATTGTCTCACAAAGATTAAAAGTTCTGGCTTAACAGAAGGCGTGTCGCACAATCTCCAGAGAGAGCGAGCAGAACGAAAAACATTTGTCATTCCTCGTCTGCGGTCTTGTGCGTGTGTGTTCCTCTGACAGCAGCCCGCCCCTCAGGACCAAGATGAGCCGAGGCGGACTCGTGAAACGCCTGTCTTGATGTGGTACGTGTGGAGTTTCCATTAAGGGAGGAAAGCCAAATGAGCACACATGCATGGAAGAAGTCGCCCCATGACAAGGATGAATGAGGGAGATTTGGTCAGTTGGGGTTGGCTGAGATGGTGCTGTTCCCAGACCTGTAACGCCCCCACCAACCAACTCCCTCATTGACACGCCCCCCCCAGAAACCATGAACACGTCCCCCTGCTTGGTGAGGACACCTCACACACATGCCACACCTCACCTACACACACTAACACGTGCACACACACACACACACACACAGGGAGTGACACAAATAGTCCTGAACCTACCCTACCCCCACCGGGGAGCCAGACAACTGCACATTCTGGTGTGTTACAGTCTTAACATCACATGTAAGTGCCTGGGGGCTTTGCCTGGGGGAGGGCCGGCTTAAGTGTAAGGACCTCCTACCCCTGTCCGTCACCGCCCCAACTGACCCCCAGGCCGAGGGGAGAGGTCAGGTTGCCCTCCAGATGTGTGGCAGAGGCAGGGGCCTGGTGCCCTGGGCTCCAGGAGGCCGCTAGGGCAGGGCAACACACTGGCGCTGGTGGCCCCCACACACCGGGGGAATTTCACACTCCTTGGTACTTGACGCCACCAGCCTGTCAGGAAGACGAATGGACTCCTGATCTGGGGGGGAGGGGGGATCACTGCCCTCCCTGACTCCCTTGCTCCCCTTCGACCGACGACCCCCCCACCCCCACCCCGTGGGAGCAGAGAGGCTCAGCCCTAACTCTCTCTGAGGTCTCTATTAAGGGTTTTTTATTTTAAGCCCTGCGTGCAATCAGCAGCACCACGACGTCGGACGGTACATCCAGCAGCGGACACGCCATCGTGAGCCTGGTGAGCCTCCGTCTCCAGCCGGTTTCTCATGGTTGCCAGCCGGACTGGATTCAAATCGCCCATGTGAACGCCCGCGGTTCACACCGACTCACACCGCAATTAAAAGGGCCGTTTTGGTTCTATGATATTCCCCGGCTTGAGTTGGACATCGACGACAGGAGGGAGAAGACGTTCCCTGAGTCGACCTGAGTGCAACGGTGGTCACGTCGTTCAGGAACATGTCCTCCGCCAAGGGTTGAGAGCCGCCCAGACAAAACGGTTTTACAAAAATAACACGAGGCTTCGTCCTCAGCGCTTGGATGTTTAATAAATGGGTGTCCGGTGTTACGACTGGCCGCGGAAGCCCCAAGACCTGTCATTACTTAGGACGTGCCAAGTCCCAACAAGCGTCGGGTGGGTTTCACACGTCGACGGGTGCTAATTTATGTTAACCGCCCGGTGCCACGGTCAAATTCAAATCAATAAAACAGTCCCGGAGGCTCAGCGATTGACCTGTCCTGAAAATCAATTTCCCCTCCGTGCTTAACAACTCTGGCACTGTGTCCCTTTTACGCCGGGAATGTCTGATATCAGAAATTTCAAGGCCTTTCCAAACATGCCACATATTAAACACGGTCAAAATCTAATTTTCTGGGCTCTTCACTCAGCCTGGTGGTGTGATGATGGGCGTCCGTGGGAGAGGACGCGTGTTATCCCAGTCCACATATTTAAGCATGGGAAGATGTGCCATGGCCTCGCCTCATAAATTTTTTCCAGAAACAAATCATTCTGGAGACGGGAGAAAAGAGCATTCCATCCAGCAGAAAGAGAAACACTTTCCGCGCCCGACAGACGAGACACGCCTCAAGTCTCCTCATTCCCTCTAAGCCTCCCCGCGCACATACACACAAATGCAGACTTTTCTTTATCTACACGCACACACACACACACACACACACAGAGAGACACAAGATACCCCTTCACCCAGGGTTAATCTGCCTCATGCACAGACAGTTTTGGAATATTTGTAAGGGAACACAACGTGCTTGGGTAGAACCCTAACTAGACAGTTAGGACACCCTCACGAGCTGTTGCTCTCAACTGGCTCTGAAGAAACCCCTCTTCCCCTCATAGATATCCACAAGACATGTCCCTTGACACAGAAGCTGACTTTCCAATTAACTCATTAGTTTTCTGTTTCTGTCGAGGGGGGGGCGGGGGGGGGGGTGGCGCGCAGGACAGGTGGACTTGAACTCTAAATAGCACTCAAGCATGAAACTCTAGAAGGTCCTGAAACACACAAAAATTACACACACGCACAAATACACACAAACACACTCACACATAGCGCATTACTAAACACAACCACATGTGACAAAGCAGATATTGTTACACACGTATCGAATGAGATTATCCATCCTATCTCCTTTCCCCGGGGGGGAGAGAAAACGGCTCCATCTGTAAACATCAGACGTCCTTTTCACTAAAGACCTGCAGCTCGATCATCTGTGCTTCAACCCGTTACCCACAACCCGCGTTCAATAAGCACCCCTCTGTTTGCATTGTAAGGGTTTTCATTAGCTGTTAGCAAATTACATTTTAATCCATAAAGGCCCATTTAATTTCTGAAATGTGTTTGACTGCTGGGAGATTTGCATTGAATTACTGCCACGGAGAGAATCAAGGAAACAAAGTGAAAGAGGATGAAAGACATTTTTTCCCTGTCTTTGTTTTTCGCGATGTTTTTCCCAATTTCTTCGTCCTTCTGAAATGCCCAAGGGAATGCATGCGGATGCAGCCAATGTGTGGGTATCTCAGAGCAGTCGGAATCCTAAATCAATTTGATTCCCTCCAACTTTCTACCTCGCTAAACATTCTGACAGCCTGGCAAAGATTCCTCATTGAATTGTGTGTGCTGTGAATCGTTACACGTGTATTATGTCAGCTTGTGTCTTGGAGACTAACGGCAATTCTGACCAAGAACAATTATAACAATGTACACTAATAGCACTTTACAGCAGTGATACTGGCAATGTGCAAAGCACTGAGTGAATAAAGGGGCTTCTTTTAATACCGATTCTGTCTTAAGACAGGGTTTTCATTCGTATATAACACTTTGGTGTGGTTACAGTGGTCAGCTTCCCATTAAATTGCCCAGTTCCCCCTTATCAAGCTGTTTTGGGCTCAGTGGCAGGTTCTACTTCAGTGGAAAGACACCACTTTGATCTTCCTGGTGCTTCCCAGGCTTAATTGCCCCTTAATTTGTGTGACCAGTGGACCCTGATGCCTGTGCTGATAAGACAGGAAAGCTTAGCTGGGCAAAAACAGTGGTCCACTATAACGCACAGTCTACACTACACTGCCGCACTCAGTAAGCCAGTGCCCCCCTGAGGCCTGCTCAGGCAAGAGAGCCTGGGGGCCCGGTTGAAATGCTCCCCACAGGACAGGGGTAGGGAAAGGGCACCGAGCCCTCAATTCGCGATGTGTGGGTTGGGTAGCTTGGTCTTGGAACAGCTCCCCAGACCCAAAATCCTATTTCTCTGTCTCTCTCTTTGGTGATCTGCTTAGTCTACTTTTAATTAAAGGAATAGTCTCTCAGTGGGGAGCAAGCAGCGCCCAGTTCTCATCTTTACTGCCAAACACATAGACACTAGCTTGTAAACACATGCCTTCAAAAAAAAACTCATCTACACAAAAGCTGACGAGAGGCTCCACAGAGACTCACATATATTGTTTGAGGAGGCTTTGGAGAGTTGGACCGATATTTGTGGAACATTATTTTCAGCTAATTCTTGCTGTCATTCATTTGACATCGAGAACAATGGTCTTATTATCGCATCACATCTGTTGGCAAACACCGTTCACACAGACTTACAGAAAGTAAAGTGGGCGTGAAATTGAGCAAAGATGTTTACATTTCAGTAATGCTATTCATCTTGTTTTCACGTGTCAAGAAATCACAATGGCCGTGAAAAGATAGTATCCTGTTCATCATTTTTTTCCTTCTGCAATTAAGTGATGAACATGTTTCGAGAAACCACCTAATCACAGATATGGTAGCTATCAACATACTGTAAAAAGCTAGCTGATGTACATATCAGTAGAAGTGCCTGTAGACAGGAGTTTTTCTACAGTATGAATATTGAGAGGACCACATTTCCACGTACTCCTGCCCTTCTTTACTCTGCATAACTAGGTTGAGATGAAACACTCCATATTCAAGCCTACATTTTTACTCTCCCAAGAGGAGTGACTAAATGTCCTTAATGCTTCCTGTACAAAAATAATGCTCATGACTAATTGTTGAAAGGATAAAAGTCTGATAGTGGTCTGGATGAGTTTGTTTTGCAGTTTTATCGATTCGTTTCCAGGGAGTCTCTCAATTGGCCAAGTCAAATTGACTAGGTTGCTGGTGTGTAGTCACTCTGAGGTGGAGACAAAGGCAGTGGGCGATGCATAACTATGTAACTGCCTACCCGGCATTCCTTGCTTTAATGAGGCCCAGGGAGTGAGAGGTCAGTGCAGTCTCAGGACGGCGGGAGCACATCATTGTGCCCCGCATCACCTTCGGTAACATATACAGCTGTTACCATAGCTTCGCTGTCTAGCTTTTTAGGACCACCGTTCAGTGAAGCTTGTTACAGTCCAGCCTGAGAGAAAATCATGTTGCAGGCTGCCGACAGTCGGTGTAGAGAAATAATGCCATTATAGTGGAAAATCATATGTCTTCTGGTCTAAAACTGAAATAAAAACTGACAGGTGAAGGAGTATGGTTGAGAGGTATTTCAATCCTGGAAACTCTTCAACATATTGTCAAGGCAGATGTCTGAGCACTTGAAAATTCACTGCTCTTTCTTTTTTTCTCTTCAAAATATAGATGCTGTATTTTTTTGGCAGCAGACTGCTGTGAAGTGGTTACATACATATTTTGCACTATACTGTCATGGATCATGTTGCGAAATTCCCGGAACTTTCAGTAAATTCCCTGGTTTTCCAGAAATCCTGGTCAGAGGATTCCGGATTTCCGGCTTATCTTCCAATCGGGATTTCAGGGAAAGAAGTGAATATATTGAATCTGACCACCCTACCTGGAGTGTGTTAATGCTGTACATGCTCTATATAGTTGAGAACATGAATACATATCCAGAATCCTACTTGTTGTACGTGACATTGCATCGTACACTTGTGCATATGTATAGTTTCAGTATATTTGCAATCCCAGTATATGTACAGCTCCAGTAAATTTACAATTGCAGAAAATGTGTAGTTCCAGTATATTTGCATTTCCAGTCTGTGCATCCATCTAGATGAAGAGAGTTTTGGTTGCAGTATATTGCAGCTGGCTACAGTGTGGAAGTGGCTTGATGTGTCCTATTAGTCTCTATGGGACAGATGGCCAGTTTCTGAGGGCCACAGCACAGGAAAATAAACTTTTTTTTTTTTACCATGATTGACCCAAAAAAAAAATCCCATCTGCCAGAGGATCATTTTTAGAACAAGGTAGGGAGGGTTAACATGGACCTTGTCTTCAGGCGTCCTTGCCCTGGCATCACAAAGAACCCGAACTCTTCAGCCAAACGAATGGCTAGGCCCTGAATCTCAAGGGGGACATTTAGGGCTGTCTGATGTCGACCACCACTTCCACAGATTTTCTGATGTGACGTTTCACGTGCTACACCGGAAACCCACCAAAACAAAAACCAAAAGTTTTAGTACTTTAAATGTTTCCCAAAATAGACTGAATGTGCACATTAGAATCAAACCCACCCTGCCCTAGCCTTTACAGGCAGCCAATGTAGAGAGGCTGATGGGTAATGGGTCCAAGTTTCTTTGTTCTAGATAAGATTCTAGCAGCCGTGTTCCGCACAAATTTATTTTTATTATTCATCAGGGTAACTGATGAGAAGAATAATCTAATTTTGAAGTAAGAAAATTGATTAGTTTCTCTGCCTCATAGGTCACTGGCTACGGTCCTGGCCAAACACAGGTCAAAAGGATAACAGGTCAATCGCCAACAAATTGAACGTTTTCCCACTGCCGCTTATCCTTCACGGCACCGTCCGCCGACTCTGCAAGCCTCTCAGCAAATTCGAGCAGGAGGAAAATTCCCTTAATAACTGTTTACGAGCGCCTGAGTCAACTTAATGAATGCTCATGTCTGGCCAATGGCAGGGGACAGTCAGGCGACGGAGAAATCTCCCAGCAGCCCCTGTTAGTTTTGGACCGTTCCACACTTCAGCCTGTGCCTGTTCCTGCTCTCCGGTCCCTGCACGTTTCTATCCGGTCATTTTGGCCAGATGAAGCTGAGAAACAGAGAGGCCCAATTCCCATCAGCAATTTGCAGTCTGGAGCCAAAATCAACTCCCCTGCTCCTCCCCTAATCTCCAGGCCCTCTCCTGAGTTCCCGTTAGGCCTCTGTGACAGACGCAGAGAGCAGGCCCCGCCCGGCAGCGCAGAGACATTGCACAGCTATTAGGGAAACACAACCGGGAAGCACAATCGTTCCTCATTGCGATCTGGGTGGCGCTGTTCAACTGAGAGACGTTTAGTTAGGCCTACTTTTGTGAATGCTAAAAAAAAAAGAAGAAAAAAAAGAAGTAATCTACTGTGGAAATTATGAACTTACATTTTTGGCACAGAATTGACAGACTTCATTGAGAATGCTTTCGGTGTCAGAGACGCGTTGTGCTGACAAAGGCTGTCATGACTAACAACTTGGATATTGTTATGTTCTATCATCCGCCAATGAATAACTAGAAGACCTGGAACAAATGTTCTCATGGGTGACAGGTTTAATTGTTTATACTGAACTGATGTTGTACACTGACTTTGCATACAAACATCAGCATTTGTAGAAGTAAGAAGCTAAGAAGTTTGATAGTTTGTAGCTTTCAACATTCAGTTTGGCTCAGTAGATCTACGGGCCTTCAGCGCCGCGCCTCTCTCAGGGCCGGACAAAATGAATGGCCAAAACAGTGACGTCTTGTTTACTGTCCGAAATGGGACAGTGGTTGCCTCCCTCTCCTGGCTAAACACTGTTTAAATACCAGGTTATTACCTTTTGATTGGGGTTGTTGTGTAGTATTTTGTGTGGGGGACGACTCTCTCCTGTCTTTCCATGCCCCTCAGTCGTAGGTACTTTTATAAGCCATGGAACTAGCTGGCTCCATCCCACACACGCGGGCTATCTAACCACCACCCAAAGCCCCTTGGCTCGTCATGTCTAAACGCCAAGGTCCATTATCGGCAGGAGAATGCCAGTGCTTGAACATAACAGCTCTGTAGAACAGTATAATATCCTTCCATGCTAGCAGGAAAGTGGTAATATGTGTATGGTAGAGGAGGAGAAGTGGGGAAAGTGAAAGCCTCTTGTACAGTTCTCAATGTGTCTAACCAAGGCAATTATGTTCAATCTAACCTGGCCTGTTTTCCCCTGCTATGGGCTTTGAATGGGCCACAGCTCCCCCCACACAACCCACCCGGTCTGAAATTAACGAGGGACATTAGCTCCACTTTACGCATATCACTGTGTTATGAGAGAGAAGGAGAGATAAAGAGAGAGAGAGACGGAGAGAAAGAGACGGAGTGTGACAGACAAGCAAAGAGAGAGAGAGAAAGACTGCAAGAGTTTGAGTTGAGCTTGAGTCAAAACACCTCAATACAGTTAAGAGCCCACAATACAGTAAACACCCATTATAACAAAAACATGGTAAACACAACTTAAAAAGACAACACCAAATCTTCCTCCTGAGTAGCGGATAACAACGATCCCGGAATGCCCCATATGCTTATGGACAAAGTTTTCTCACCAGTTTATATTAGTCATACTTAACCCTTTCATTGCCAGCACCCACTCAAGAATGCCCACCACTTCCACAGGCCTTTGACACTGAATACAATTCTTCTGTGTCTTCCAAATAGCTAATTTAACTGCTCCTGACATAAAGTTACACCACTAAATCCTGTCAACCGAAACTTTTGGTCCAAAATTCAACCGGTTAGTCACAGGGCCCATGTCATCTTGGCCTTCCCTCCACTGGTCAGAGTGTGAGGTGTTAGTCAGAGGGCCCATGTCATCTTGGCCTTCCCTCCACTGGTCAGAGTGTGAGGTGTTAGTCAGAGGGCCCATGTCATCTTGGCCTTCCCTCCACTGGTCAGAGTGTGAGGTGTTAGTCAGAGGGCCCATGTCATCTTGGCCTTCCCTCCACTGGTCAGAGTGTGAGGTGTTAGTCACAGGGCCCATGTCATCTTGGCCTTCCCTCCACTGGTCAGAGTGTGAGGTGTTAGTCACAGGGCCCATGTCATCTTGGCCTTCCCTCCACTGGTCAGAGTGTGAGGTGTTAGTCACAGGGCCCATGTCATCTTGGCCTTCCCTCCACTGGTCAGAGTGTGAGGTGTTAGTCACAGGGCCCATGTCATCTTGGCCTTCCCTCCACTGGTCAGAGTGTGAGGTGTTAGTCACAAGGCCCATGTCATCTTGGCCTTCCAAGATGACATGGTCGGAGTGTGAGATTTAGTCAAAAAGTGTTGGTAATATTACAAAATATACACTTTACTTAAAACTTTTTTAAGTACATTTAATCCCCTCTTCTATTTGCACTTCTGGTTGGATGCTAACTGCATTTTGTTGTACTGTACTCGTATTGTTCCGTGACAATAAAGTTGAATCTAATCTAAAATACAAGTTAACCACAATAGAACGGTCAGGTATAAAATATACCTAACACTATACACCTGGTGACCTAACACTATACACCTAATGACCTAACACTATGCATCTGGTGACCTAACACTATACACCTAATGACCTAACACTATGCATCTGGTGACCTAACACTATACACCTAATGACCTAACACTATACATCTGGTGACCTAACACTATACACCTAATGACCTAACACTATACATCTGGTGACCTAACACTATACATCTAATGACCTAACACTATACATTTGGTGACCTAACACTATACACCTTATGACCTAACACTATACATCTGGTGACCTAACACTATACACCTAATGACCTAACACTATACACCTGGTGACCTAACACTATACACGTGATGACCTAAGAATATACACCTGGTGACCTAAAACAGCTGAAAAATATCCACAAGGAACCCCACCCACAAAGGAAACACCACGCAGCAGTAACACACTTAACTCCCAGAAAGCCGAAATAGACAGGAAGACAGAGAGAGAGAGAGAGAGGGAGAGAGACCTATGAAAAGACTGTATTGTAAATGGAACACAGCTCTCTCTTCTGTAATAGCAACTTTATTAAATCACTCCCTTGGATACAAATTGGATACATGTGTGTGACAGTATACGGAATCATATGGGTGTCCGTCGACAATGGTAGATCAGATGAGACTATTGTTGCTTCAAGTCCATTGTAATTTTCATACAGTAACTGCCTGAATTGTTGGCAAAAAGAAATTCCACATATTGGATGAAAATACAAGGTTTTAAGGTCAGTAAAGCAAAGGAAACATTTTCCAGAGTTATTTTAATTAAAGCCAAATGTAAATAAACCAAAGTCATCAGGTTACTTCTACCTGAAATGAAAAAGACTACTCTTTTCTTGAGACCTGGGATGACAACTGACACCAAGACTAAGGAGTGAGGAATAGACTTTGTGAAACTTTCTCCAGATTGCATCAGATTCATAAAGATAAAGTCTTGTGCCAATGTATGTGTCAAGAACCACAGTACATTGTCCGTAGTGGTTGCTAAGGTTTGCCATTGTGGTTCACATTTTTTATAGTTTTCAAAACCAATCAAGATTCTTGGTCTACAGCCGATTTACAATTTGTTCACACCACAGAGTATAGAATTTGATGGACATTATTCGGAATGAATCACTTGTCTACAGTGATTTCATGGGGAAATGAGACCCCATCATGTAGTTATAGTACCAACGTTTCCAGAATAAAGGCGCTAACATGACGTCTGTTCTGAAAACAAGGCCAAACTCAGTTAATACTCGGCTCTAGATTGATTCCGTCTGAGATTGATTAGACCGTTGATATATTTTACCCCGAAAACAATTGCTTTGCTCCGTCTTTTGGTGGCTGTTTCCAGATTCCACCCAAAGCCTAAGGCAAGATATACACGATTAATGAGAGCATGTTTTTAATATGACATGGAGAAGAAATGCTTTGGTTCCTCAGCGTGTTTCTCTTTACCACCACTTCCTGTTGGATGTGCAACAGCTATGGCTATGGGGACGTCTTGTGCCCATGTTTGGAGTCTTGGAGCAGTCACAAAATCATCTTTGACAGAATCTCCACATCGTTCATAAAAAGGAAGCATTGGTGTTTTTCTAGGAACCTCACACGCACCCATACATACATGGAGCTTTGGTAGAGTGAAAAGATACATTGAACATGTGTTATTGACTAAAACACCAGGTCTATGAGACGACTGTCATCCCATTATGATCAGTAATAGTGCAATTGCATTATGTCATATCACAGGGTTCCTGTTTCCCATTGTTTTCATAGTAAGTAATAAAATGGCTCTAGAGCGAGGAAGGAAGGCCACACACACAAAAAAAAAAGCCTCTGCTCGGTTCCTGTTCTGCATCGAGGGAAGAGATTGCAAACAACTAATGTAAACAGATAGGCCTATGGGTAATTGAATATAGCCACATTGATATAGAGCGTGACGGAGGCTGTTTCCGCTCCTCCTGCGTGGATCTGGGTCTGTGCTGGTCTCCTGGTTATCATCCACAGAGGGACACTCCATTGTATTATACTGTGTGGTAATACATACTGAATGTGTGTGTGTGTGAGTGTGTGTGTGTGTGTGAGGGAGGGAGAGAGACAGAGAGAGAGAGAGGGCGAATGAGAGGGACAGCCTCAGAGGAAGAATGAGCAGTAGTGAGAGAGAGAGAGAGAGAATGACTGAGGCGGGGGTGGTCAAGAAGGGAACCATGGAGAAGGTTTCTGCCGGGTCTGTCCAAAGAGAAAAACCAGTGAGGCTGAGAGAGTGAAGCGTAGAGTGAGCGACATGGGAGAGGGAGGAGAGGGCAATTGAGAGGCTGCCTGGCGCACCCCTCAGTGAGCTGACAGGGCTCGACGCTTGACTAACAGGGCTGTTTTGACAGGTGTCAGATGGTCCGCATTACCATTTCACCGTCGGGCCCCTGGGACCCTGCATCAGGGCCGGCTACAGGACTGGCCAGGTTTGCAGAAATACAAAGAAAACTGGCACGGCGGAGAATGAAAAAAAAAAAAAGCACCACCCCTTACTTCCTCCCTGGTTCGGTCCCCTCGGTATTCTCCCCGTCCGGGCATCTGCTGTATGTTAGCGGCGTTTAACAGTCCGTGAGGTAGGTGGGTGTGTGGTGTGTGTGTGTGTTTGTGTGGGTGCGTTTGTGTGTGCGTTTGTGTGGGTGCGTTTGTGTGTGTGTGAGAGACCCATATTTTGGAGGTTTAGGGTCAAGGACCCTTGTAGAGGTAGGCTAGCTGGGGAACCAGGCCACAAGAAGGTTGTTTGTCTTTACTGTTCTGTCATTTCCCACAGACAATGAGATCAATCAGACTGTGCACTCTATTAACTTGTTAACCTTGGGTAACTAACTGATTAATAAATCCATCTAATCCATTTTCTGGGGGACTTCTATCTTTCTGAGCTGTCTGAAATCAACTGAATGGAATAATTTCATACTTTGCCTAGTCACTAAGTTGCTGCCTAATGATCAATCATGTGTTTCTTTGATGCTGAAAATGAACCAGGAATTGGAAGTCCTCTGGCCTTCTGGTGGTTGGTGCTTTATATTCATACAGTATCACATAATGTGGGAGAACAGAATATTTCAGACGGTCATACAGCCTCCTTTAAAAGTGCCATGTCTGTTTGGGTGAGTAATAATGTCAAGGAAACCTCTGACCTTTCAAGGCATAAGACCCACATGTCAAGGCCTTTTATCTAGTTTGTTCTTCCCCGTGGCCAGTACTGATACAATATTGATCCGAAGCAAGTTCATCGGAGAAAATCGGAAAACTCAATGAAAGGTTGCACTGATTTAATTGTGAACACCTATTAATGGTATGAGGCGTAATTTCTGTATGATTTCATGTTTGTTGTTAGTGACTGTATAAAGTGTTACATCAAACAAAGATTATAAAATGCAAGCTTGTCCATGACCTTCACAAATAAATCAATCCAAATTAAAGAAGCCAGTTATCTTTCTCCACTGAAGCATAAAACAATCGAGGAAAAAATGGCGGATGACAGGATTGGTTTGGTTTATTTGACATCTCGATGTGTCCGACTCCATGCTGATCTGGTGCTATCCCACAGTTAACATTTAATCCGTCCGCTGCATGGAAAAATAACGATGTTTCACCAGTCCCCGGCTTTGAAAGTATCTGAAACCACATGAGGCGGTGGACAAGTCCCAAAAGCGTGCCCGTGTGATCAGCAACAAGTTTGTAATTGACCTCGTTAGAAACGTTCTAGGCGTACAAGGGAATAACATCACAGTGGTACACAAAGTAGTGTCCCTGGAGATTGGTTTAGGTTTTGTAGTTTGTAGTCACCACAATCAATGAAAGCGCCTGACCCTTCCTGACGTGGTGTGTTTTGAGGGAACGTTTTATTTTATGTGGCTGCACGCCTTTGAACAAAGACACACTGTGACCAAAGGAATGTTTTGTTTGGAACAGACATTTTACGACAGTAAAGTGTCACTAGGAACAAATTCTGCGGTCAATTAGCTGGTGGTTAACAATAAAATCACATAGATAATGACCCGAAAAGCTGAGGCAACTGGGAACTAAGTTCAGAGAACTAAGTTTCGTTCTTTTGTGTGTAGACTGGTCGTACTGATCCAGGTTTCTTTCTTCAAAATGTGAACGATTTTAACAACTCGCAGTCTGTCCATGGGGGTCCCCCGGAATTCATTCATCCATGGACTGTCAGTGTCCTTTTCTCAAAAACAAGACGCGTCATTCATATAAGTTTAGTCAGAACCCTGGCATCGTGACTCCCTTAGCATGTCTGCTACCAAAGAGACAAACATATACCTGTTTTGGTGCAACCATGTGTTTTATATGAATGTTTCAGTATATGTCGAGTGTTAACAGTGTTTTCCGCATGTGCTACTCTAGGAATGTCATTGACTGATTAATTGGTATACATTTGTGTGCAAGAACATGGCCATGTTAGTGCTTGTTGGTCAGTGGCACTGATTGTGTTAGGCACTGATCTGACAAACATTGTGTTTGTACATAGAGGTTGCTAAGCAGGTTTTGTGCAGATCTGTCATTCGCTGCCAAAGAATTTGCAATGTACATTCGAAAACAGTGTAATTTAATAAATGCAGGACCCCGATGGCAGGACACATCATTCACCCAAATGTATTTAAAACCATGACCATGGCAAACGTACAGAGACTGATACACAAGCTACAGCCTCCATTTACCAAAGGAGACATCAGTCAGTCACGAAGTTCAATGGTGCAATGCCCAGTAGCCTAATGCTGCATGTTTTTTTCATGTCCTCACTTTGTATATTTTTTCATCCCTCTTTTAATACGCATCACACGCCTATTATTAACCTAAAACATTAACGGGTCGAGTAAGCAATTCTGGTTAGAGATCGGATGATGTTCCCTGTGGTACTGTAGGTGGGCTAAGTGAGCCTTCTCGCTAGCCACTAGCCACACACCATTCATGCTATCCACTGACCATTTTTCCTAGCCAATCACCACTCTTGCTAGCCACTCACTATTCTTCCTAGCTACTCATAATTTTTCCAAGCCACTCACCACTCTGTTTAGCTACTCACTTGTCTTCCTAGCCACTCACCATTTTTCCAAGCCACTCACCACTCTCACTAGCCACTCACTATTCTTCCTTGCCACTCACTATACTTGCTTATGCCAACTGTTCTGGACGTCAAGAGAAACCTTGACCCCACCCTGCAGGTTCACTTCCCCACAGGACCCAGGAGAGCACAGAGAGCATTCCACATATTTTGTACGGTCTCATAAGGACGTATTGTTTTCCAGGAATTAGATAATGTAATTTGATATAGCAATAAAGTGCTTACCAGATTACAAGATTACATTTTCCAACTAAACCTTCTCTCTACATCCCTGCGGGTGACAGTCTGGTAATAGTCTTTCTCTCTCTCTCTCTCGTTTCTCTTCATCTGTCTCTCTGTGTCTCTACCTTCCTCCCACTCTCCCCAAATATGACCTAATGCTGATCCTTGCCAATGAGATGAAAAGGTCAGAGGTCAGTCCATTTTTTAATCACTGAAGTGGGGGATGATTTCATCACCAAGTTTTCCAGCATACCGCCACCTCGTTGTACTGCAGGCCTATGTGAAGACCCACAGTACCAGTCAAGGGTTTGGTCGAAGGGAACGTCTATGTGAAGGTCTGTGTGGAGATATATATGGAGGCCTGTGTGAAGGTCTATGTGAATGTCTTTGTGGAGGTTTATAGTCTGTGTGGAGGTTTATATGGAGGCCTGTGTGAAGGTCCATGTGGGGGTCTATGTGAAGGGTCTATGTGGAGGTTTATATGGAGGTGTATGTGAAGGTCAATGAGGTCTATGTGAAGTTCTATTTGAAAGTCGATGTGAAGACCTATGTGGATATCTATGTTGAGGTCTAGGTAATGTCTATGTGCAAGTCTATGAGAAGGTATATTTGGAAGTGCATGTGGAGGTCTATATGAAGGTCTATGTGGAGGTCTATGTGGAAGTCTATTTGAAGTTACATGTGAGGTCTATGTGAAGGTCTTTGTGTAGGTATATGTGGAAGTGTACATGAATGCCTATGTGAAGGTCTATGTAGAGCCAGTCTCATTGCACTATAGGAGCACGTTTGCCAATTTGTCTTGATCTACCACAAGGACACAATGCATATCACCCTCCAGGGGGTTCTGAATCAGCTGAAAGAGCAGAATAGGGACATAAAATTGGACTGAACTCTGCTTGTCCCCTTTTGCAATTTTAAATACGACACAAGTGCTCTTTTCACAAGGGGTCTGATTCAGTTGCCCCGCGTGTGTTAAAATAGTAGAGGTCTTGTCTCCAGTTTCACGAGATGCCTTGTCTTTCTACCATCCCTCCAGTGATTTAGGTGATATGCTTGATTTGAAAGTTTGGACGGCCACAGGGAACCTTCAGTTTTATTGTGCCCATAAAATTTAAATTAAATAAATGAACAGCAGATCAACTATTATATGAAAGGGAACGAACTCTGTATAATTGTCGGTTCGACTCTATTCTTATTCTTGGCTTTCTTGTTCTGTTTTTCAAGATGTTGAACAGCACTTAAAATTGTTCCCTTCAATGACTTTACAATTACATCCAGTTAGTGTAAAAGTAAAGAATTCACACCCGGTAGCTCCTCTCAGTGCAATGTGGATATAGGATTGGGCCTGCATCTGACAAAGAAACAGGGTGTGAAATGATCGGTGTCTCCGGGAGTTGGCTATGCACAGGTTTTCTGTGGTGGCCTTACATCTCACCTTTCCAAGTTAAACACACTGGTTAAGTTCTGGATTTGTCTGTCGTCCAATCATATCATTCCTGAGAGCTCTGTATACGTCTCTGGTCCAATCAAATCTAGACAAAAAGCACACAAAGAAACCACTATTTATGTCCATTCAAAAAGCATTCATATTTTTCATGTCTTTCTTCATTCATTCTGTAGGGGAATGACTCTTTCCGTTTTTCTATAGTAAACTAAAGAAACAGTAATGCTGACATTTTGTAAGTCAGTCTTCTTGGCATGACTGGGTAATTTAGGGGTTTCAGAATGGCCAAAATATAGTCCAATCAAGTATCTTTGGGTGTATTTTGAGGCGGTGGTTGACTTAACAAGGAGTGCGGGGAAGGTTGACCTCTCTGACCTCTCCCTTCCTGGTCACTCACTGTTCAAAGAATTCCCCTCCTGCAGGCGGTCAGCAGACCCAGGTCAATCATGACCGAACAAATCCAGCCAATAGGAGGTTCTTTCCCTGTCCTGTGATCCTGAGCAACCGGCCATTAGCCCAATAGAGGCTAACGATGCTACAGTAACCAGATCAAATCACCACCAAACTGCTAACAGCCATTAGCCCAACAGAGGCTAACGATGCTACAGTAACCAGATCAAATCACCACCAAACCACTAACAGCCATTAGCCCAACAGAGGCTAACGCTGCTATAGTAACCAGATCAAACCACCACCAAACCGCTAATGGCCATTAGCCCAACAGAGGCTAACAATGCTACAGTAACCAGATCAAACCACCACCAAACCGCTAATGGCCATTAGCCCAACAGAGGCTAACAATGCTACAGTAAACAGATCAAACCACCACCAAACCGCTAACAGTTAGTTCAACAGCCGTACTATACTGAACCAAAAACTCTGCTCGATCCCCTACGTCTGGATATATGCCTGTACTGTCGAATCAACTATAAATGTATGGAAAATAATGTACATTATTTACCCTTACTACTCAGATCCTATCATCTCATATGATTGCCGCCCATTTTAAATACTACTACAAATGTAGGTTAATGTAAAGTAGGTTTAGTGTGTCCTGAAGTATTTTGTGAGTAGCAGCACCAGAAAACATTCTGGGTACCTGTAAAAATTCTTAGCGAATGAGGGAGATTTTGATTTTGATGGACTGTACATTGACAATATGAGTGGGTTTACAATATAGAGTTGATCATATTATGATAGTTACCATAATATTAATACAACACGCATGACAGTATATCATTATCATAGGCAGTAAACCCTACTATAATGATATTATTATAATAATCATAATGTTATTCTAACATACAGTGTATACAGTTGATAGTAAAAGACCACACAGCCTCGGATGGACTTTAGATTTGTCTGCATTGAAACCATAGGATCACATTTGCATCTTTTTGTCTTTACTTATAATTTTTACACAGAACACAAAATAATATATATATATATATATATATATATATATATATATATATATATATTTTACATTTTCTAAAGGACTAAGAAGTACACTTCGAGGATGTGTTGATTGTGTGTCTTCACACCCCAGAGTAATTACTTGGTGGAAAAACCTTTGGCAGACACTACAGCTGTGAGTCATATGGAATAATATTTTGCCAACCTTGCACAACTCTACACAACTTGACATCTGTCTGTTGTTTTTGTCTTGAACGTCTCAAGCTCAGGTCGGGAATCGTTGATGGATAGCAATATTGAAAACGTAGACTTTTTCAACAGATTGAAGTCAGGACGAAGACTGGAGAACTCAGCACCCTGTGGAAAGCCATTTCTGATGTGTTTTTGGCTTTCATTTTATGCAATTTTCTCGAAGAAAAAGGATTACGCTTTTATAAGATTCAGGCAGGATGTCGTCTGTCTTCCATTCATATTTATTTTCAATCCCAAAAAAATCCTCTAGAACATGATGCAGCCAGCATCACACAAAGGACCAACAATCTTGCATTTACTCTACTGGCCTGTGAGACCAATTTAAAAGAAAAAAGCCTGTGTTGAAAGATCTGATCAACTGCCCTCCATTTTGGACATTTTGACTAGGTCAGTATGGGCATGTTTGTACCGAGACAGCCGGGCAAAGACCAACTTTTGAATGACAGGAGCGGGGCCAATAAATACAGGTTAGGGTCAAATTCAATATTGTGCTGGCAGCACCTGTTATGGATATGCTTGTAGTCAGTATGGACGGGGCAGCTGGTCAGAATGCACATTAAAGGGGCAACGACCAGTGGAAAGTGATAAATGTGCCTCAGTCTTCTAGATAGAGATTTATTTTTTAATTAGAATTACAAATAATGACAAAGATGCAGCAGAACGGCTTTGGCCTAATGAGTTGCGTTTACGAGTGGTCCAATCTCAGTCCTGATGCGCTCGAAAAATGAAACACAAAGTTTAAATGTTGTTGCCTCAAAAACATACTTTTTAAACTTGAACCTTGACAAAAAAACGATGGATGTATTTGTGCACCATTAACTATCAATATTACCTCTTGGATTTTAAGAAAATTGCAACCAACTTTCTTTTAATTAATTTGGAAAATGTCATGACTCTTTCACTTTGTAGATCTTTAGGAGAGAAAAAAAATAGCTTAATCACTTTTTTTGATTAAATTCCAAGGCGGTGAAATGTGAGCATTTTATCATCTCCGCGTGCCTTTTACAAATGAGACCTGTATTGGAGTGATTTGTCGCCGGGCTACACACGGGCAGCTGTAGAAATGAAATAGCTTCACTGGCATTTGAACAGCCTGTTTTTACTGGCTCTTTTGTCATTCTAAGTAAACGGTTCATAGTGTTTAATGACGCTCTGCTTTTTTACTGATTCCTCATTTCCCTCCGCCGGGCTAATGAGAGCGAGTAAGAGGCAGGCTTAGGCTGGAGGGAGCGACGAAGGCGTTTGTGGTTGTGTTACATGTGTTGTAAAACAGACCGAAAACAGGCCAGTGGGCGTGTGTGTGTGTGTGTGTCTGTGTGTGTATGTGTCTGTGTGTGTGTGTGGGGGGGTGTATGTGTGTGTGTCTGAGTGTGTGTTTGTGTCTGTGTGTGTGTATATGTGTGTGTGTTTGTGTGTGTGTCTGTGTGTGTGTGTGTGTGTGTGTGTGTGTGTGTGTGTGTGTGCGAGTCTGTGTGTGTGCGAGTCTGTGTGTGTGCGTGTGTCTGTGTGTGTGCGTGTGTGTTGGATACAAGGACCTGGAAACCAAAGAGCTGAGACAGGTAATACACATGCATTCCACAAATGTTCTTGTGTAACAGGAAGTTGGTTTGATGACGATGATGATACTGATGATGAAGTGTTATCCTCTACCCCAAATATGCAGTCAGGGTTGGTTAATCCTTACACATTTACAAGTTACCTGTCCAAACTGTTTTATCAGTATCGTGACCACATTCAAATCACACCGTGTAATACTGAAACCGTTTACTGCTGTTCTAAGTGTCTTGTTCTAAGTGTTTCATTGCTTCTAGTGTGCACACATCTGTGGATTACAATAAAGCATCTAAAATGTTTATGCGTGCACGTGTTATGGAGCATATTTTAAACCATTTACACCCACAATTAGATTTCTGGCACTGGAGGTTTAAAAAATGGTGAGACACACAGTCAAATCCTCTGTACAGTGCATGGCTTGGCAGTATTGGTTGGCTCAAAAAAACATCCCAATCCACTTTGAGATATGTGTAATTGGGTAACGACTCCGGGTTTAGGAGATCTGGAACGAAGTCGAGGAAAACTAGGGTAGAGTCCAAAAGAGCACATTGTTCCCTGCACGGGACAGAGCCCGGTCCAATATCAGGGCACCGCACAGGGGCCAGGGAACCATTGGGACCCACAGCAGGCATACACAGTGATAACGAGGACTGGCTCGTTGTTTACCATGACTTCATGGGGTCCTGTCATCATGTGGTCACTGAGTGCAGGCCGCCCCAGCTGCCTGTCCAGAAATGGTTAGTGTCTCTCATAGAGCCAGATCGTCGTAGACCAATGCCCGCAGAAGTCAGGGTCACCAAAACACACTTAACATGAAAAAGACAGGCGGTGTTATGGTGTTGTGGAGCTAGTTAAATTTCCTAACTTGTAACAACTACACGAGGAGTTAACGGCGACGAACATGGAATGACATCTAGAGCCAATAACAGCCTCTACGGTACATGGCTGAAATTAAACAGACGCTGGAAAATAATTCTGCTGTCACGGCAGCAGTCTCTACCCGCGCTCCTATTTACCCTCATAACACAGTAGTGGAACCAGGGGGGTATGAAAACAATGAGGCCATTACTCAAGCCTCTGTTCAACTATAAAAGAGAACAAGAGCATGTCTTCATGAGGAGATCATCTCTGCATTACTGAGTGTGAGGCACAGAAAACACACAAGGGGTATCGGAAAGATAACTGTGAACACTTAAGACAAGATTAAGAGAATACTAAGAGAACAAGAACACCACGAAAACATAAAGAACGCTAAGAGAACACTAAGAGAACGCTCAACGCGGGGGCCCACTGTGGTGATTGCAGGCCTTGAGATCACTTGGCGCTGGTATTGCCTCTGATGGCTAACTCAGCTCATGCTGTGTTTAGTTGACCACCCATGGCTAGTGTGTAGCCTTTAGCCACTGGCCTTACTCAATCGCTAGATGGTAATTGCGATCTCCAAGCCAGTCAGAAAACGGGAGAGGAAACCGGTAGTAAAGGTCAACAAGGAGAGGGACACTATTATTTGCGCGTGCGCACAACTTGTCTTCGACTGCGAGCAGTGGGAATTCGGTGATCGCTAATCGCTGCTAATCGCTGTGACGTCTGCGGGGAAACCAAGCGCTGGTATGCGCAGCAACCTTACGACAACGACAGGAAGGTAATGACAACACTAAGAACAACAAGAGTGAATTTCTGTAGACACTTTACCGGTTAGCATGGATTGCTCTTACCTGTCAAAACAGAGAACTGCCAAAATGATTCTGGCCTCTCTTCTCTCTCTCTCTCTCTCATCGTTTTCTCTCCTGTTTTTGGCATTTACCTAGTGGTCACTCTTAAGGGGTCACCTCTCTAAAGTTCACTGGCATCTAAAGGTCAGTGAGCGAAACCAGTTTCAAGCACCCATCGATACTGCGTCAGGTTCACCCACTGTGGTCTATGAGTTCAGGTTGTTATTATTGTCTCGTCTAATAACGTCTGTTATGTTTTGCGGCGGTCTCGGCAGGCAGTGTGACTTCTGCTGTCGCAGGTGGTACGACCTTTTCTTCTTGACCAATGTGATCCAGTATTCCAGGCTGACCCATGGTAGCACCATTTGGGGGAGCGTGCTGTTTACTAATTTAACTAAACCTCCCCCGTCTGTCTGCCTCTCCCCCGTCTGTCCGCCTCTAACCCCGTCTGTCCGCCTCTCCCTCTGTCTGTTCGCCTCTCCCCCAGCTGTCCGCCTCTCCCCCGTCTGTCCGCCTCTCCCCCGCCCCATCCGCCTCTCCCCTGTCCATCCGCCTCTCCCCCGTCCGTCCGCCTCTCCCCCGTCCGTCCGCCTCTCCCCCATCTGTCCGCCTCTCCCCCCGTCTGTCTTCCTCTCCCCCCGTCTGTCTTCCTCTCCCCTGTCTGTCTGTCTCTCCCCTGTCTGTCTGATTCTCCCCTGTCTGTCTGCCTCTCCCCTGTCTGTCTGCTTCCATGAGGCATCTTTTTATTGTTCTTACTAACGGAAGATCAAAACACCTCTGTAGCCCATTTCCACACCCTCCAGGGATCAGGTTTTAAAATACCGCGTGCCTTGTTTGGACATTTTCAGATGTAATGTTGTTAGGGCACTTAATGGTTTAGGTCCCCGCCTGGTGAAAATTAGAGAGAGTGAAACGTGCAACGAAACATTAGATGTCTGGATTGAAGATTGGATTGTGTTCTGCCCAGAATAAACGTCAATGTCATAATGGCCCGGAGCACTGAAGTGTTTCTCTTTCACCCCATGAAAAAAACATAATCTAATTGGATAAATTCTTATGGTGGATGACTCATCCTCAACACAACTTGTCACCTTATAGGAAAGTGGATTAGGTCCCAATCAGTGAAACGTAAACACAACTGGAGGCACATTCCTGTGACAGAATGTAAACACTACATTGTTTTTCTTATTCGTACTTGTCCCCCCCCCCACCCCCAGGCCCGCTCCGTGGGAATCAAACCCACAGCCCTGGCGTTGCAAGCGCCATGTTCTAACCACCAAGCCCCACGGGACCGTTGGTGCTATTCACAGTTTGACAATTTACCACAGACGATAAAACATTGAAACTCCAGCCATGTTGTCTGAGGGAGGTTGATCCGTCTCTTTCCACAGCCAAGCGTGTTGTTGTGCTGTTGAAGCAGAAGACAAGTTATTCTGGTGCCTCCATCATTCCTGTAAGTAGAAGCCAGAAGTCTTTCTTTGTCTGTGTTTACTGTGGAGAAGGTTAGAAGTCTCATCAGTTACTCCATGTCATTACAGCATCTGTTCTGGCTCAGGCACAGCCACTGAGGCTATCTTTATCTTGACCAGGACATTTCTGTTGAATTAATTTGTTAATCATCAGCGCTGGATGGAGGTGGGATCACATGACCTATCCAGAGGAATTAGCCAACATCATTGGTTGGGATCATTCAAGTCATCCAAAGGGATTGGCCAGTTCCAAGTCCAGGGCAAAGGCAGCGCCACTGTGCTCCTTTGGAGCGCCAAGTGGACCAGCACATTCTAGGTTTGACCTTTAATTGAATAGCTGAAAAACCCCATGGCCGATGCCCATTGGCCAGCATGGGAGAAGGGAGAAGGGAGGTGTAGTCAGCAGAGATTTCCAGTGACCCCCCCTTAGGCGACTCAGGGCGCCTGAAATTCTAACTGGGATCGTCTTCGGGGTCACACAGGGCATGATCACTTCTGAAAAAATATCTGAATGGCTTGGCACGGATGCTTTAAAGGACAACTTGCCTGGAATCCGCCGGGAGTTGCTCTGATGAGATAGGGACGTGGATATAATTGGAATGCGACATAAAAAAGTGAGAAAGAAAGTCTGACCCACTTCACCACATCACGATGGCGTCCGTGTGAGTAGATTCTCCCTCCCAGATTCTAGGCGTTTTTCAGGAGTGGTCATGGAGGACTAGGCCTGGATTGCAGCTTGAACCTCCCCTGGTTGGCCGTTTTTGTCAGAGAAGAATCCGCTCATTGTGCCAATTGTCAGTGGGAGCCGGAGTGCGCGAGAGTGCACGAGCGTGCGCGGGTGTGCGCGAGAGTGCGCGAGCGTGCGTGAGCGTCATGCACAAGCTGTGTTTTAGTTGGACCAATATCAAAAGAGGAGCACTCAGGCAAAACCCATGAAAAATCACCTCCCTCCACATATTTCTACCAGTTTCCCAGGACTTTGTGTTCGAATGTATCTGCTTCTCCGGACCAAAACACATGCTCATTAGTTTCTGGAAACAAGAGGATGGCCTACACATTTTCCTATTCATTAAGTACAACAGGGAAGAAGAATGAAAGAGGACTCAAACATTTCGACATCGTTGCTTATTTGAAAACACAGAGTCTATGTTAAAAGGAAAATTATAACCTGAATAATTCTGCTAGATATGTATTCCTGGAAATTCCCCTAAACTGAGGACCTGACTTTAGTCAAGCATGTGCTAAGTGTTTTATTCTTCATCTTTTATCTGTAACGTTGAGATATCTTTTCAAGGGAAAACTTTATAGCACTATAGGTAGGTGATAACTCAGATCCCTGCTGTACATGCACTTAGGGCTGTTATCAGCATTGTGTGAGATATAAATTCACTGCGATTGAACTTGGGACAGAGTAAAGCAAGCCTGGAAATAAACTGCTCCCATTTACAACCTGGCAGAAAAAAAGCTACTGTAAAGAGTAGGTACCAGCCAAGGAGGAATAAAATATACTATTTCCTCACGTTTATCAAATGTGTGCTCGGTAAAAAGCATTCAACTATATTAAATACATTTAAAATTGTATGTCAATTAGCACAGTGTAAAAAAATGAAAAACAGTGCAATATGTTCTTCTGCAGTGTGTTCAAATCCAGCTATCCATCAAATCCCTTTCATCCTACTGCCCTCATCCTACTGCCCTCTCATCCTACTGCCCTCTCATTCTACTGCTCTCATCCTACTGCCCTCTCATTCTACTGCCCTTTCATCCTACTGCCCTTTCATCCTGCTGCCCTTTCATCCTACTGCCCTTTCATCCTACTGCCCTCATCCTACAGCCCTCTCATTCTACTGCCCTTTCATCCTACTGGCCTCATCCTACTGCCCTCTCATCCTACTGCCCTCTCATCCTACTATCCTGTCATCCTACTGCCCTCTCATCCTACTATCCTGTCATCCTACTGCCTTCTCATCCTACTACCCTCTCGTCCTACTATCCTGTCATCCTACTGCCCTCTCATCCTACTACCCTCTCATCCTACTGTACTGTCATCCTACTGCCCTCTCATTCTACTGCCCTCATCCTACTGCCCTCTCATTCTACTGCCCTTTCATCCTACTGCCCTTTCATCCTGCTGCCCTTTCATCCTACTGCCCTTTCATCCTACTGCCCTCATCCTACAGCCCTCTCATTCTACTGCCCTTTCATCCTACTGGCCTCATCCTACTGCCCTCTCATCCTACTGCCCTCTCATCCTACTATCCTGTCATCCTACTGCCTTCTCATCCTACTACCCTCTCGTCCTACTATCCTGTCATCCTACTGCCCTCTCATCCTACTACCCTCTCAGCAAAAACTTGCTCTTTCACCAACTCTCTGTCTAATAAAGCATAAAATGCCTGAAAGAAACATCCAATGTTTAAATAAAACTAGTACGTACTGGTTATATATGTGTCATTGTTTTGATGCTAAGCAGGTGTTCAGCGTTGATGTCCATCACTGGGGAGTGTGTGAACTCAAGCTCGTCCACCAGCCTGGGTGTTTCTCTAATGGAAAGTGAACAGCGCCATTACTCAGAGTTTTCTCACAGAGCCACGTAAAACAAAACAAAGACCAATGCAGGGTTCAACATCCAAACCCAGACCCCCAGCGCCGTGGGGTGGACGGAAGCAGACCCTACGGGTGTTTATCTGGTGACGGCCCTTCCATCACCCGTCCCCCCCCAGGCCCCCTCGACCGCCCCACCCTGACATTCACACCGACTCATTTTCCTAATGTTTTCTGTGACCATTCCCACAACACCTTGGTCCAAAGGGTGTGCGGGTGCGTGTGTGTGCTTCTGTGTCAGGCCGAAGTAATGGTCTTAGAGTGACGTATTTCTGCTTCCAATATTTATGCATTTCATTGAGTAGGTTGAGCTTTGCTTGGCGCAATGGAACCAAAGGTCCAAACCCCAACCCTACCAAATCCTGCGCCCACCCGACCAGGTCACCTTCCTCTTCAAACACGCTCATTCAAAATATTAAAATGCTTTCTGAAAAACAGCAATTACTGTTTAAACCCAGAGACCCAGTAGACATACTTCTGTTTCCATCTTAGAGCTGATTATTTGACGCACCTTGAATGTCTTCGTTTTTTTGTCTTCTTCTTCTCCATCTGGCTCTGTCAGCTGAGGGTGATACATCAGATATGTTGATAACAACTCTGTTCAACCCAAATCCTTTTTTAATCACTTCCACCAAGTCCTCTATGCACAGGAAGGACTCTCCAGGTGCCTGCAGCTTTCCGGCACATTAGCAAGGCCCTAGAGCAAGAAGAGAGAGGGATGGACAGGGAGGAGAGGGGGATTAACTGGAGGAGAGAGGGAGAAAGAGGAGAGAGTTATTGAAAAGGGAAATGCAAGGAGGAGAGCAGAGATTGATAAGAAGGAGGTGAGTGGAGGTGGAGAGGGATAGGAGATGGAGAGGAACGAGAGAAGGAGGAGGAAGGAGAAGAGAAAAGAGGAGAAACCTAATTTGTCCATTCACCGATACACACACACACACACATACACACACAAACACACACATGTTATAGGGTGGTCTTATATCACCATCAAAGGGTGCAGACTGAAGCACATAAGCTTAAACACGCAAATAAACAAAGAGGTATACATAGTCAAACTCACAGACACACACATACAGACAGACACAGAGAGACAGACACACACGCACACACACACACACACAGACAGACACACAGGCCACCCTGCTGGCTGCTGGTGAATGGGCACGGAGCAGCGCTGTGATTTGCTGTTGAAGTGGTTAGATTTTATGGGTGTCCTCTGACATATCCTTGGGTCCTCTGGCACCATGAATGATTTGTTGTGGCAGCAGCAGTGGTGATGTATATTTAACTTCCTGGGACACACTGTATCTCTGGTTCTCTCAACCTTTACCAGCGCCACTCAGGAAAACAGCATGTTGGCCTCTGCTTAGCGTTCACACTCCCTCGGTCTGTGATGGTTCCATCTTGAAAACATCCAACCTATCATTACCTGTGGATTTATTCTGAGGCTACTACTGTACGTGGAAAATGCCAGTTCGTCGCGCCAACATAATTTCCTGTCTGCTTATGTCCGTGGTTTCGTACCTCTGAATGATGATTGTTCCCTACCAGGAGATATGTGCCTCTGGGCTCTATCAGCAATCCTGGTTAGAACCGAGCACAACGACTGAAGATATACAGTGGCCATTTTAGGACATCTTTCAGTTAACCGAAGGAGAGCTGAGGCAGGGGGTGTCCTAAAATGAACACCAGGCAGCAGGAAGAGGAAGTGGAATCTTAGAGAACGTGAAAAAAATCAAAATGGCAGCTGAATGCCAGGCTCTCTGCTTCTGATCATATCTGGCCTCGGACTCTTGAGGGCTGCTTGCGAGATTGGTAGCATTATTAATGATGGCTGGTGAAGTCCTTGGCAGGGCGACCGTCATTTATCTCTGTCTCAATGTCAAACCACTGACATCACTCTGGCGATCTGTCGGAACGCAGAGCTAGTTAACCACACACACACACAAACACACACACACACAAACATACACACACACAAACACACACACTGCTGCTTTATTCAGACATAGGGAGTTAATAACCACTGACGCAGACTCACCAGACACACAGACAGAAACAGACAGTTATCACCAGACACACAGACAGAAACAGACAGTTATCACCACACACACAGAAACAGACAGTTATCACCACACACACAGACAGAAACAGACAGTTATAACCAGACAGACAGAAACAGACAGTTATCACCACACAGACAGAAACAGACAGTTATCACCAGACAGACAGAAACAGACAGTTATCACCACACAGACAGAAACAGACAGTTATCACCAGACACACAGACAGAAACAGACATACCGTTACAAACAGACAGAGAGGAACAGGACACACAGACAGAAACAGACACACACAGATTGATTGAACCATTCAGTTTCTGGTTAGTGCAAATTTAGCATATACTTTCTTCATAGGTCATTTTGCAATTTGATATTGAGTTGTAGGACCTATGTAGCTTCCCTCCAAAATAATGGATTTTTATTTAGATAACAGACAAAGGGCATTTAGTTCCAGAGACACTTTATAAATAGATACTGTTATTTTTTTTACTTCCAACTGTCAGTTTTTAGGATTTTTTTGTTGCTAAGTGCAACTCATGTACGTTCACATCCCCTTTCCGCTAACATGTCGGTCGGTCGTATTTTCTGGGCGTTGTGCAGCAAAACCACACTCGTCCATGTGGTCCAGACTCATCCACGTGTTCCACACTCATCCACGGATTCAGACAGTCATACACATGAGTATGCAACACCAACAGTTTGTCATCATGATCGTTTATGTGACAAGACAACCGACGACTCCAGACAAATTCCTCCAGAAGACGATGCGCAGATGGTTCGATATTCATGCTGCAGACCGCGGGGAGAAAACACGCTGCTAGCACAAACAGCAACCAATAGAACGAGATGACCTCTGAGGTATAATTTAATTTGCATTTGATATTGACCCCCCCTTATTTAAGTGCAGGTGAAAGGTCACACGGTACAGTTTACTCCCCGTAATGACTTCTCACCTTCAACCCCACAACAAAAGCAGGACGTTTCAAATTACAGACAAGTCGCAACTCCTGCACAAAGAGTGGCCAGTAAGACTGAGATATGCGTTATGGCAGAACTGCAGCAGTCCAATATTGGTGGACGTGAAAGCCATGTTTTCCCAATCAGTTCCTGGACTTGAGAACAAAGGCTAAAGATTCAAGGGATGATTCAGTGGGGACGATTTGTTCTGCCGTTTTGTTCGCCACGGGGGTGGGGGGGGGCTGCAATCATTCCTCCTAATTTCCATGTATTGGCTCTCAATCCCTTCCCCAAATTGATAGCATCCCCCCCCTCCCTTTTCCTTTTCCACCGTACACTGGCGGCCATAAGATTCTTTTTTTTCTTGTGTGGGAAAATGTGCTTTGCACATGTATAACAGTGGAACAATTTTTAATAGACTGAACTGGCTCTCCGCAAAGCCAGAGGACATTAGAGGGAGACTGCCGTCATCCAGACTCTGTTCTTAGTGGAGTTCAGAAGCAGACAGAAGGGTGAATATTGATGGAGGAACCTATCAGTCAATGCTCCACGCCTCATGATTGAAGCGTTTCAACAATGTTCTCTCTCGCCAACGAAGAAAAACAACAGCAGAAATCTAAAGGTTTGTGGCATCTGCTTGGCCATTCAGACCCAGCCAAAGATCAGCATTTGATACTTGACTCTGTGTGATCCAGGAGTCTAACGTGCACAGCGCGCATGTACCGCTGTGACTTGGACACTAATCTGGGCCCTCTGCTCTTTCAGCAGATGTTCCCCACTGTCTCTATGAAATATATTTTAAAGGAACGTCTTAACGACAAAGGTCTCTGGTGTTTTAGTACAGTGTTGTGCAATCGAATCACACCTTGTAATCTTTAGTCTAACCTGCTGGTCCAAAAGAAGCCCCCCCAGCGTCATGGTATTGAGATTCTCTTCAATCCAGTAAAGACGGAAAGTGGTCTTGTTAACATCCAAGAGCAGAAATCCCGTCACAGTCTCTCTCCATTTCCTTGAAAACCGTAACTTCCACCTGCCTGAGGGTGTACAATCAGTAAAAGGCATTTCAGCTAAATGTCTTGAGAGTATTCAGTGTGATGGGATTGATTTGAAGAGGCAAAAAGCAATCTTTTAATTCATTATACTGTCTCTCAAGTAACTGCCCAATCTTTCCAGATTTGTAATGAAATAATGAAATACTGTAAGTAGTTACTCACAATATCTACGAGTGTCAGATTTATCCCTACAACAATTTGCTTTTTTTGTGGGAATGGCGTCGGGGTACACCTAACACAGAATGGCGTGAGTGTACCCCAAAAACACGGAATGGCGTGAGTGTACCCCAAAAACACGGAATGGCATGAGTGTACCCCAAAAACACGGAATGGCGTGAGTGTAGCCCAAAAACACGGAATGGCATGGGGGTACCACAAAGATACGGAATGGTGTGAGTGTACTCCAAAGACACGGAAAGACACCGTTTAAAAATAGTTATGCATTAAAAATGACTCAAAACCCAAACAAAGGCCCAGGATAAGTCGACAACATGAGTTGGGTTCATTATTTGGGCTTCCATTTGTTTTTAAGTGAGATTCTCACCGTGCATACTCTTTCAGGGCGCTATAAACAAATTTACTGCACATGGCAACATGCCAGAAGAGGAAGAGCTACTTCTGTTTTGTATGACCTCCCGAAAATTCCATGTGAGTGATGGGGCTCAAAACAAAGCTGTGAGTGTCATGTGGACATATACAATATGCTCCATGGCTTACATTGTCTCAAGAGTGATATGAAATATTTCATTTTCGCAAAGGATGAATAGGAGGCCATCAGGGAAATAGTTTGGAGTAGATCTGTGGGTCTTGTCTACTATCTAAACACTTATGGCATAGAGAGGATGTAGCATTTTGGCCGTGCTCACTGCTGGACTGTCTCTATGTGTGAAATATGATGATAAATGATCACCTAATAAATTGTTAGCTGTGCATCCTTTCTGCACCTCTTAAGCTTACCACTACTTGGCATGATGCATTTAAATAAAGTGTTTTTCACAGTTAAACAATGAAATTATTCTGTACAGTACAATACAGTAATACAGTACAATATTCTAAATCTAGATATCACACATACACACAAAAAAAACACGGCTACCTACATCCATTAATATTGACTCGACAGAGCATTTGCTTTCTTGTAACTAAGAAACATGATCAAACACTTTGAAATTAAATGAGCAATGAGGAGTTTTGTGTGTACAGGGTTGAAATTGTCATCATTCCCCATGCTTGAGTTAGACAGATCAGAATCACAATCCCCCTTCAGCCAGATTAAACCCCCAAACCTCTACAGAGCTGCTGATTAAATTACAGATCTGAACTCTCCCAGCCCCTCCGTCTCTCCTGTGCAGATGTGATATTTGCCAGAGACGCTCTGCAACGAACATCAATGGAGAGAGCCCAGACAGAATATGCCAGCACTTTAAATGGACATACCCCAGAAACGCAACAAAACACTCCCCAAATCATACTCCGCCCCCACCTTGTAAAAAAACAGACGGATCATTTTGAGTCTGACGCGGCATCAACATCTCCAGTGTCTGTGATCTCCATCAGCATGTATCTCTGAAGGGGGACCCTTTCAATACACTTTTCTTCCAGATGTAAATCGAAAGACTGTTGTGGGGAGAAAAAAAAATATCTCTGTTTTCCCTCGCTTGTCAACAAACTGTTTTCCCAAAGACATACTGCTGTGATCTTTTTTGTCATATTTTTATTTTTTTTTGGTTCCGACTGTGACAGTTTACAGACACAAATCTCAGCCGACAGCATATTCAATGACATTTTTAAAGCAACTTGCTCCTTCGACGATTTCACACGTTCAACATTTCATGTGGTTTCATGGAGCCTTCCGCGTCACGCGTAGACATGGAGACATTCAGTCAGGAGATTAAACAACTCAACAATTTAAACATGTTTATCAGTTCACAGCCAACACGGGGTGTAGCAGACAGGTATGACTGCCGTGTAGGGGCGAGGACAGGCGCCTTGGCTGGATTCATGGTTATTATGTGGTATCCATTCAATGGAAAAATAGAACAGTTACCTCGCTGGGTTACTGACCCCGCTGGGTTACTGACCCTGCTGGGTTACTGACCTCGCTGGGTTACTGACCTCGCTGGGTTACTGACCTCGCTGGGTTACTGACCCTGCTGGGTTACTGACCTCGCTGGGTTACTGACCCTGCTGGGTTACTGACCTCGCTGGGTTACTGACCTCGCTGGGTTACTGACGTCTACCACCAGCTCTTCCAGAGCGGCGCACCAGACTCACAAGGAAACCCCGCACCTCGTCGATAGAGGTGAATGTGTACCGTGTGGGACTACGACCCTGCATACATATCACGTATATGCAATATTAAACAATGCATGTCACCCATAGGCGACTAACACCGAGCGTGCACCAAGTCAGGACAAACTTGTGCTGAGATGCTCACGACGCCTTTCGGGGAAAGTGGATTTGACAGAACAACGTGTTGGTTCGTCTACTGAAACATCACGTGATGCTCACGTAGTGCGGGCGCAGCTGCTGGAGACGCCAGGGTCGCGGGTTCAATTCCCATAGTGGACTAATGTGACTTGCTCCATACAACAGTGTGTAGTGGATCACATTCATTAAAGACCGCACAGACAGTGATTTTAACATTACATTTTGTAATTGATAATGTATTTATTTAGCAACATTTAGACCTACTCATTTTATTTTGTATTTATATATTCCTCATGTGCTTTGGCCTCCCGCTTGCATTCCTGACGTTATGCTCAGCATGTTTCCATTGATTAAAGCTCAGGTATAAACACATAAGCCACTTTCTGTTAGCACAGGGAAACCTGACCCAAACCCACCGGGATAGTCTCCTCCATGGTAACACCTCCTAGAACAGCACAAGGCCCTGGCGCCAAACTGGGATATGTACACCACAAACTGCTCCTCGTTGTGCCAGGCCACTGGAGAGGCTCGGTGACGGGAATCCCTTGTGACATTCATAAACAAACAATTACCAAACATACACAACTTTTAAATTAGCAGATTTTCTGCCAATATTCAAGGGACAATCTTTTTTTGTTGTTGTAATTAATGGACTGAAATTTGGAAAAGGAGTTTTCATCGTGAAGCTGGTTCTGGAACACTCGACCGTATGCAATCTCGTCAGTGAAGCGGAAGTGGAAAAGGCCTTTTGTTCCACGCTGTGGGTCACATAGTTAAGAATAATAGAGATGACAAATGGGAACTATTTAAAGACTATTTACACTACAGTATATTTTCCCAGAATGCACTGAAGACTCAAGCTGCTAGATCATTTTGTTTTGTGGACGGAGTAGCTGCCTGCTCAAGCCTAACGCATTGCTTGTGCACGAACCTGGAAAGCCAAATGAATCTCTGAAGAAGATATCTGACGTCTCCATCATACCCACCTAAATTAGCGTATCGCCTTGACAGAGTCGCTAATGACAATAGCGTCACTTGACTGCAAATCGCTACAACCTGACTTTTCATGAGGGAAACATTTTAAACAACGCCTGTTTTTTGACTACAGCTTGGCCCCTGGCACCCCAGTGCCCTCAAAAGCCTCTCAGGAAGCAGGAAGACCAGGGCTGGACCCAGTATAATATGTGTAGACCACACACAGGGCAAAGCCTGCTTAAACAAATAGTGTTAAGGCCGATTATATCCAGCTCTACATTTATTGCAGGCCTTTATAAGTAGCACATGATGTGGCATTTGACGAGGCCAGGATTATACAGTGATTTTCAAGATCACCTAGACCAGTGAAATGTGCGGAGGTATGAAACGGCCAACAGGTGAGTTATCTTGTTATCCTGACATATGGAAGACTAGTTGCAGTGTATCGAAGGCAAGGTTCACACCGGAGGTCAAAATGAAGAATGGGATAAGGTGGGTTCATCTAAAGCAGGGGTGTCCAAACCATTCCGAGGAGGGCCGAGTGTCTGCGGGTTTGTGGTTCTTTCCTAGAAATTGGTTCCCAGTTCACACCTAAACCAGCAGGTGAGGGTAGAAACGAACCAATTAGTAACCTAATTAGTCAGGCAAGTACAAGGTGAGAGCGAAAACCTGCAGACACTCGGCCCTCCGTGGAAACGGTTCGGACACTGGTCTGGTCTAAGGGCTTGCAGCAGTGGAAGGCTCATTGGAGATGGATGGTGGAGCCTTCAGAAGTCTTCCACTGACATCTGAAAATCCAAAACAAGTATGCAACACAGACAAGAAGGAGTAAGTCTGTGCATGGAGTGAAAACACATAGATGTGTAATAATAATGTGATCATCTTTGGGTAAGCCAGAGTCTCTACATGCACTAATGAGAGAAAGTAGACAAAACAGAAAATGCAGAAGAGTCGAGAAGCAGAGAGTTAGACAGTATGTATCAAAATCATATCATGATGCAGGTGATATCAGTGCTTAATTTTGACATTTTATTCATATGTAACTGTTGCTGCCTTCAAATATTGAGACTATGTAACAATTCTAGAAAAATCTGAATGTTAAAAAGATAAAAAATATGACTGTGCCATCAGATGATGAGTGCCTTGGAAGGTCAATGGACAGAACACACTGCCAACATCACCATAGGAGATGTTGAAATGATGGTCAGGGACTCACTCAGCGATCTTCACTTGTCGGCCTGTGCCCAAGCTGAACGGACTGCTACGGACGCCTGTGTTCTGCAAATCTCACAAATACATGGGGGGGGGGGGGGGTATTTGTGTGATGAGACAGGCAGTTGGTTGGGTTTTTTGTGATGAGAGAGAGTAGATCCACTGGGTGTATTTTTTGAACAGACAGGAGATCAGTCGTGTGTATTTGTTAAGGGAAAGTAGGCCGTGGATGCATTTGGATGTGACAAACATTTTCCTGAAGCGTTGCGAAAGACCGGAAGAAAAAGCTTCTCAAACACTCAAACACACAATCATCATGGAAGCACTCAGTCTTCCTACGCTCCCTCTATCTCTCTAACACACACACTTTAAACACACACACACACTTTAAACACACATTCACTAATGAGCACATTTATTTCACACTGCTGTGCACATTAAGGACCCTGGTGACATTCCATTTTGTTGATTTTGGATCCTGTTACCTTTAGGTATTTGATTTGGTATTTGCACATTTGTGTCTGTCCTTCAAGTAAACGGGTTGGGCCAGCATTACATTATATGACAGACTGCAACGTTTTAGGACCCAAGAAACAATTACTTCACTGCCCTCACTGCCCTGCTGTAACGTACATGTAACCGATAAAATGCTGAGACCTTCAATATCTGGCCACCCTGCAAACCCGGCAGGGAGTGGACACACCTCCTATCACTCTCAATTACAAACCCCCTCCCAGTTGTCATCACTCCCCCTCCAGTGCCCGCCCCCAGAGTTCACGACCCATGTGCACAATGTGACCCTCCGACTGCGTTGGTGCAAAAGCACTTCTCGGACTACTCGTGTCGGCTTATTGACAAAATGTCTCCCGCGGTTTCAACACACCAACAGACAAACACGTGCGCGCACACACACACACACACACACACACAGACAATATCTTGCAACGGAAACAACAACTCAGCCTAAATCCATACTATTGAGCTGAGAGACTTCACTGAGCCACAGGTGGGCGGGAAGGCGGGAGGCGGTGCTCACTCCAGCTTCAGCGCAGCTGTTGTGTTGAACCACTTTGTATTCGAACAAGCTCCTTCATATTCCCTTGTAACGGATCTAGACCATTTTACTAGATGTCCAAGTAAATACCGGATTCTACTCAGGTATTTTATTGGTGTAAGGTGGTTCCTGAGTAGGGAGAGACCAGTTCATCTGAGACTGACTGATGGGCTTGATGCCTCCAGAATGGGGCTTTGAAGAAGTCTGTAAGAGGCGGCCTGTTTCTCATTCTTTGCAGGCTCTTAAATGCTTGATTACAAACAGTGTTGATGGCATATTGATACCACTTGTGTAGCGTGTAGCTGGGTTGTAGAGCACAGCGCCACGGCTGTTGGAGTGATCCTCACCTGGGACCTGTGTGAGGAACAATTATAGCTGAAAATGGTACTCCTGTCATTTGCTTCTGATATGAACCCCTGCTAAATGACTGGGATTAAATGACGAATGAATAACCTTAAGCTACACAGCTGACCAAGTCCTGGAGCTTTTATTGAATGAGCGAGCCTATGGCTGGCTAGACAAATTCAGCCCTTAAGATGAACGTGGTGTGTTTTCATCCACTCCTTCTAATCAGAGTGTAAGTTAGACTTGAAACATCAGGTGATTGCAATTAACAAGTTGGTAGAAAACAAAAGAATAGAAGTGTTTTGATGATCCCTGGCTTTTGGACATTAAAACATACTGTCTTCCACTCTTCGTTACTCCAACCCAGAATGTGGTCCCAGTAGGTTTTTGTGTGCAATTGATTTAGTAAAATATTTAGACTACAAACTGTATTTTATTTTATTACATCTCTCAAGAATTTTGCTGGGATAAGTTGTGGGTTTTGCTCAGCTTGGACCGTTCCAGACCAATAAAATAGAGAAATAAAATAAAAACATCTTCCTAGCCCACCAACCCCCACCCGCCCACCCCCACCCCTGCCCAAGCCAGCTGAAGTCTAAAACATTCCTCACACTAGATTTATTGGAGAATGGTACTTTTCAAAGAACTGGGTCACCATTGGTCCGCGTTCAGACATTCTAATCGCGGGCATGAGGAGGGCAGGAGTTTTGGTTTGCCGTCGTTCATTGCGTCGAAAGTTCACAGTTTTCCACTGCCTCTTGACCTGCCTTGTACACCAGGGGGATACATGGCGTCAACAGAAACGACCACAGTATATGTTATTGGGACATCCACAGTTTTAGAAAAAAAACACACCCTGTTTCAACATTTACCAGAGCTGAGCAGCGTTCTGGTTGCACAGTCACTGTAGTTGCTGGAATGGACATTAATAAATAATGGCACAATAATAATTTGCTAACTACTGCTACGTTTTGCCTATGAAGGCATCAAAACTCTTCTGAAGTGTCTACAATGGTTAATTTGACACATAGGGAATGTTGCACAACAATTGAAAGTATTATATTTACCAGCATTTTAATAATATAACATAAAAAGGTGGGAAAATTACTTTTATTCAATCTAATTGAATGCCAGATAATCTAATTAGGCGATTAGTGCAATAACATCATCATTTTTTAATTAACAGATATACATAAAAATTGGCAATTAATCCGACATTTCATAATGAACTGTCATCAGAAAAGAAGTGGCTGTTTAATGTGTATCGAGAGGATATTTAATTGACTAATTAACTGCAAGTCTTCTGAAATAAGATATTTGCCACGAATAAGACTTAGGACTTAATTAAGCTGCACATTTGATGCACGTCACCTTCTTTCCCGTATCATTTACCCACGTGTGGGATCTGTGAACAGCCAAATCAACAATTCACACTGTTGTTAAAAATGTTTGACGTTAAAGAAAAGATCCCAGAAGGCTCATTTTCCTGTCTTCAAGGGAGAACCCTTTTCAACAATCACCATGGCAATTAACTCTAAGAAAGGATTCTGAAGAAAAGGCTCTAGTGTAACCTAAGGGCAGACGAAGTGCCCAATTTTTTTTTACTGTACCGTATAGCTTTAAAGTAATGGCACATGATTAGTGAAAGCATTGCTCAAAGCATTTGCATGCGAGAGGTTCCTTCAACGTGCGAGGAGAGGATGTGGTGTTGCGTTATTTAGTGACACTGACAGGCCACAGTGTCGAGGGTTCCTGCTAATTGCTTGTGGGTCCCTCGCATTAGAGAACTTGGGACAACTTGTGAAACATCCCACAATCCGCCCACCCGACAACAGTCTGCCAAGGCGAGGCTGAGCCTTCAGAGTAACGTGCACGGCGATGAACGCACAAAACGCATACACGCACACACATGCCCACGCGGCAACTTTGGGTTTTTTGTAATTAATAAACAGGGGAACTTCAAAGCGGCAGTGTACCAGAACCTCCTACGCGGAGCTTCTTTATCTTCAAGACAACGAGGGACCATCTCATAGGAAGCTTCGATCACTAATTTAAAACCATTAAATGAAAGCAGCAACAGGGATGATATGGATATAGGAGAATACAAAATAATTCTAATAAACATCTTTCTGGAAACTTCTTGAATCTTGTTTGATAAATATTTATCAGGTGAACAGTACCTTCGGAGATCATTCACATTGGAATCTTGTGTTGCATTGCAGAGTGAGATTGGAACACGTCAATGAAAAGCAACAATTATATATTTTTTTTTTATCAATGTTTTAGATAAGTCAAAATTGGAAATAGGCCAACTTTTTTTATCGGTAAGCGACTTCTGCATAGAGATGTCCTTGTCTTTTATTACTTCATCGTGATGAAGGGTGAGTTAATCTTCCAGTGTCTACTGGAAAACAGCATTTCTGTGGGATTTTGCCTGAGATGAACTCAATTGTATTTGGGTTTCCCCCGAAATGTTCCTAGTCTTTGCTGTTGACACGGATAGTCACACCATGTGGTTATTCTTTGATGACTTGCACTGGATCTTCCCCAACCGTGGTGTGTCACATTCAGGACAAAACAAATATTTCTTTGCCACGTTCTCTGTGGCATTTGTTAGGTTACTTGCAAACAGGATGCTTGCCGATGACTTGTGATATCTCTGTTCTGTACAGCCTTCCATCTTTTCACTTGGTCATTTGATCCACTCCATGGCCGGCCATATCTACACCTTTGTACGGCAACGGTTCTTACCACACCTTTTGACGAATACCCAAATTTGTGTTTGTCGTATAACTAAACCACAATGATTCTGATGTGCAGGAGTCTCTACTCCGTAACCACTTACAAAGGGCCAGACATCCATACCTCCTTGATGATTAACATCAGTATTGGTTTCTCTGCTAAAATCACATCCTACGTCTGGTGTTTCTGAAAAAGTGTTATTCACAGGCAACACCATTTGAATTGAGTTTTTCAGGATGTTCAAGGCCTGTCATCATGAACACAGTGTCTTCGTGGAACAACATCAAGTACTGGTTTCAGCATGAATCCCAGATGTGAAGTCTTTTACCTCAGATGCGAGGACAGAGTCTCTTACCTCAGTTTTCAGTCCTTTAACTCAGTGTCCTTTGAATTTATCTTCCTCTATTACAACTATTACTAACCTACAAGAGAGAATTGTGAGCTTTATTCACCACAGACAACGTCTCTTTTTCTATCTTCTCCTTTCCCTCTATCCTCTCATTGAGAAAATCCCGCCCCATGGAAACGGGGAAATCAAATTGTACACATACCACTTCCTGCATGGTGATTCGAGGGCTATGATCCATTTCCAGATTTTTTCAAGTCTTTCTAAGAGGATCACCTCAGCATGTCAGTGTTTAAAAGTGAATCTTTATAACTCCTGACACACTAAACATTCAACATTAAGAAGAAAAAAAACATATTGGCTTGATTTAGAAAAGTGGAGAAGTCTAAATTGATCTGGACCAGACTGCGAATGGCTGACTAAAAACGTGAGACGTCAAAAACAGAGTGTGACGGCGATTATATATAATTGGTGATGATTGTAAGGTGAAATAGTGCTGGCCCTCACAGTGTTCCCATGCAGTATCCATATTAGCATTGGAACTGGGCTTAACTGTGTTATTAAGTACCCTAGGCGTGACCCTGCAGTGTTCAATCTAATGGCATTTGCCCTGAGGCTGCAAGCTAGCAGCTAGCGCTGAACTCCAAGAGGATGCCAAGGGACCGTGCTAACGGTACCAGCCTTCCCAAACAGCAGGCATCTGGAGTCCTGTACATGAGCACACGTGTCTGGATTAGTTGGCTTCTCCCCGGCCTAACCAGCCTTGCCCCGGGCATTTCGGAATACAGTGAATATGTTAGAGGAGCAGGGGAGTCAGCTGGTGTCGACACGGACACTAATTCCCCAGCCCTTGTCCTCTTTACTGGATGTTGCCTCTGACATTACTAAAATGGCCGCTGTCTGGATGAAGCTCTCTCTGTTGCACTCTTTTTCTGTGTGTGTGTGTGTGTGTGTGTGTGTGTCTGCGTTGTTAGGCATTGTCCGCATGTGGTCTGCCTCTAAATGGATCTGCAATCTGAGGCTGTCATTGTGTAGGCTACTTTGAACAAAACAGTGCTATCTCCTAGGGGAGTCTAACTGCGAATCCTATTGTCTGTTTAAGATGTGTCAGATCTGTCCCTGGAACGTGTTTTCCACGTATCCAACGACGACGGGGACAGCGAATCAGGTGAACAGTGGACAAATTGGGTTGGACTGCCAGGTTCGGTCCCAGCACCTGGGCTGATTGGAGGGTATTTTTAGGTTTCCTTTCGGCTCCAGATCCTTCAGTAGTATTTACCATTAGCCAGTTCTGCAAGGCTTCTGCTGGGTCTCCAGCAACTGGCCATCTGTTCCAAAGAAACTAATAAGACTGTGCTCCCTACATCCAGTCGCATCCAAACTGGTAACTAAATTACTGCACTAAAGGACCCTCAAACTCCCATAATTGGCCTCCATCCATATTTATGTCACTGTATGTGTTCATATCCCGTTGTCCCACATCCTCTCTAGCCGTGGTTTATAACTGAATGTTTACTCTGAGTGTGTGTGTGTGTGTGTGTGTGCGTGGGTTGTCTCTCACTTCTCATACTGTCTACAGCAAGCAGAACCATTCCATAACCAGACACTCTGAGTGTGCATAGATGAAGTGACTTAAGGTCATTCCATATGCTCACTCCAATTCCATAATTGGTGAGAAACAACATGTCGTTGGAGTTCGGGCCCGTTTGAGTTTGGTGTCTGCAGTTGTTCTCCTCAGATCCATGTTTTTAGGAGAGCAACAAATGTATTTTGACATTATAATTTTGAGCTGACTAGTGGTAAATTCTTTCGGAGCATCTTGAGATCAGAGGAGGCCCGTCATAAAGAGCCCCCTCCTCTGAGCTCACCCGGGTATCATCATTACACGCAACCCCACAGAACATTTCAGCTTGTTGATTGCTCTGTTTTATTTGGGCTGTGACTGGTCTTTTTTCACAGCTGCACTTCGGAGCAACATCACCGCTAACCCATGTCTGCCCAATTTTCAATCCCACATGAAGCCTGCTTAGGGATGCGTTCTTAGGGAAAGACCCTTGTCTGGGAACGTCTGGGCGGTGGGTAATGGAGGGAGGGGAATAGAAAGGGAAAGAAAAGTGTGAGAGTAAACGGAGAGAGAGAAAGAATGGAAGAGGGGGGAGCTAAAATAGAAAGAGCAACAGGGAGGTATTGACTATTGGAGGGAGTGAGAGAGGGGGGTATGTAGAGAGAACAGAGAAAGCTGAGGAAGAGAACAGAGAGAGAACAAAGACCGAGAGTAGAGTGAAAGAGTGAGCATGGAGGGAGGGAGCGAGAGAGAGAGGATGACTCTACTGTTTCCAACCGTCTGTCCAGATGTTCCCTGCGATGGGAGCTCTGCTCCTCTGAGACGCACGACCACTGTAACCTGCTTTATTGTTACAGATGTGGCGCTATTGACTCTAGTGCAACGCTGATTTACACTCAGGCACACGGCTGACCGGCTGGCCACGTCTCACAGGACCCCCGCAACCACTTCACTGTGGCGGGCAGATGGAGCAGTGGGGCGGGTGGAGATGGAGGAGTGGGACAAAGGTGGGACGGAGGTTGTCTTGTACGTTCTACATGTCAACCACTGTTCCAGAGTTTCACACAGAGCCTTCACGGGCTACCCAGGTCCCATCCACCCTGTCCATCTCTCTCCCCATTTCTCTCTCTCTCTCTCTCTCTCTCTCTCTCTCTCCGTCTGTACAAGTTTATTCCTTGCTCCCTGTCTGCCTGTCGCTGTTTTCTCTCAACTCATAGCGGTTTGTGTAAAGGCGCTGGCAGGAGACAAAAAGACACCACTCTAATCAATACCACCGCAAGGCCTTGGCTGAGGAGGAGAGGGGAAAAGACAAGGGGAGTCTTGGGAGCCGACTGTCTACCAAGACACAGAGACACAGGGGAGCAGGAAGACAAGGCACTCAGGGACAAGAGCGGGTTGTGTGGCGCGGCCGCGCCAGCCCGGATGTCAGCGCCACGCCGCCTTATCCGGAAGGTCTCCCGAGGAGAAGAGTCGGTGTGCTGAACGCAGCCCAAGCCGACAGCCCTGCCGGGCCTCACCTGAAGGCTGCCAGGCCGGACTCCCAGACAGGTGATCCAAGGAGAGTCTGGATGTACTGAAGGTGCTGTTTGTGCATTTGGTTTTCAGAAAATGAAATCCAAACGCCTGGAAGTCGGATGTCAAGGTCTGCATGCCATGCCAATCCCTGGGTGCTTTTGTTTTCTTCTGTTCGTGTGTGTTTTGAGTTAAAATAAACGCCCACGGGCTCCCAGCAGCTCCACGTCATGTCCCTTTGTTCCCCACCCCACTACGGTTGCCAGCGTGGGGACTTGGCTCCCATCTCTGAGGCTTCGTGTGACGAGGAAGGGACAACGAAAATGGCTTTAACCATGACCAGCGGCATGATGAAAATCAACCGCAGTGTATTCCTCTCTCCGACCATGGTTTTGTGTGTGTGTGTGTGTACTTTTGCGTGTGTATTAGCTCGGGCTAATATTCATTCCGATCGGTTTGGTTTTGGAACGGTCCAGACCAGGGCTGCTCGACCCCGGTCCTGGAGAGTTACCATCCCGCAGGTTTTCTCTCCAACCTGAATTTTGCCCAACTGATTCTAGTAAGGAGCTGGATGGAAGGCTATGTCAGGTCAGTCACAACTGGGGTTGGAGAGAAAACCTCCCAGATGATGACTCTCCAGGAACAGGACTGAGATGCCCTGGTCCAGGTATTGTGTGGGTCACCTTCAGAGGTGTAAAAAGTACAAAGGGCTCAAAGTACTCGGATGTGTTCACCAGTTTAGGCAAATTCCTAATTAAGGGTTTAATTAACAGGTGAAGGGAGTTTGTACCTAACCAGGGACCTTGATAATGATAATTAATAATAAAAATTGATAATGATTCACTCCTGTCATTTTATTGATCATTGATTAGTTCTGAACTTAAAATAGCCAAATCTAGCAAAATACTTTGTAGTTCTTACAGCTGCGGTCACTTTTAATGCACAGTTCCATTTGCACTACTGTATTACTGTACTACTGTACTAATCAGCCCTGGGTTTTAGGAAATGACATATTATTAACCTACTAATTCATTTTGTATGCATTCTTTTTGTCCTCTTGTAGGTCTGTCAGATCTCGCTACAGAACACATTACATCAGCTGTCACTGCCGGCCAAACATGACTCTTTCTTTGTTAACGAAGGGTCCTAATCAGCCCTCTCTGGAAATAGAGACAATAGAGAGGTCCTTTGGGATGTTTCTTCCCCCTAATCACTTTTCAACTTTCTGTCTCTCACTTTTATCTATTTATCTATCTATCTCGGTCTATCTACCTTTCTATCTTTCTATCAATCTATCTTTCTATCTCTCTGTCTGTCTGTCTGAATGTATTTCTGCCAATATTTCTATTTATCTACCTACCTACCTATTTGTTTGTATTTCTATTTCCATCTATCTGCCTGTCTATCTTTCTATATATCCCTTTCTATGGCTCCCACTCTTTGTCCTCCTTCTCTCCTCAATCTCTCTCTCTCTTTCTCTCCATTCCATCCATTTCTCTCTGTTCCATTCTCAGACCCAGGGAATCGTCCTCAGTGTGCTGATTGGGGTTTCATTAGTCGACTCCACAAGACCTGCTCCGGGTCACCGCCCCCTGATTACATCGTCTTCTTGTCCTTGTCATTCTACGTGAACGCCATTCGATGACACTGGGAGTGGATAGGACGCTGTCAGCCTCAGGTTAGAACACAGTCAGCCTCAGGTTAGGACACAATCAGCTTCAGGTTAGAACACCATCAGCCTCAGGTTAGGACACAATCAGCTTCAGGTTAGAACACCATCAGCCTCAGGTTAGGACACAATCAGCTTCAGGTTAGAACACCATCAGCCTCAGGTTAGGACACAATCAGCTTCAGGTTAGAACACCATCAGCTTCAGGTTAGGAAACCATCAGCTTCAGGTTAGGACACCGTCAGCCTCAGGTTAGAACACCGTCAGCCTCAGGTTAGAACACCATCAGCTTCAGGTTAGAACACCATCAGCTTCAGGTTAGAAAACCGTCAGCCTCAGGTTAGGACACTGTCAGGGGATAGGGAGAAAAATACCAAGCAGGTCCTAAAATGGACCATCACTGTGTGTTTTGTACATCAGCGGGGTGACCTTACGCGGCAGGTGGAGATGCCAGTATTTGGAAGTGGTTGAAGATGAACTATGCAGAGGCGGCTGAAGGGGTGCCCGTCCTTCCTGCCATCCACGACTGCGGAGTGTCACACCACACGTGAAGAGGGAATCAGTGGAAGACATAGAGAGGGAGAGGAGGATGAAACAGGGAACAGGACACAATGTCCGCTGGGAATCCTGCCAAGGCAGTTGGTGCCTGGTCTCAAAGTGAGGAAAGCCCTGACTGGGTCCCGGCAGTACCAGGTTCTGACCCGTCCTGTAGCTGACTTACCATCCAGAACTGCACTTAACTGCGAGGGTTTAGTCTGTGGTTTTGGCCATAGACTCTGTGTCCATATTACAGGTTGCTTCTAAAATGTGCGCTGGAATTGTGTACAGGGGGCGGGGCGGGGGGGGGTGGTTAGAGGTCAGGAGGGACGCACATTTCACCCGCCCTGACTTCCCATGACCTTGCCCAAATTCTAGGCCCGAACGACACTTCCACCCTCCCTTCGCCACACCCACCAACCCCGGCACACTCCAAAAGCTGGAACAGATTACATCCCTGGCCCTGATTGCTGCTACATTCAGATAGGCTTTCAAGTGGCCTCCTGTGTGTGCAATGCCCCATGGGATACGCCCCGGCGCGCCACACATGGGGACTATTACCAGGGCCGGAGCGGGGCTGTGAGGCCCTCCTGACCGAGCCAGACGTACCCAGTTCTCCTCCGTTCATCCTCTGGTCCCCGATCCAGCCATTAGATCCAGCCACTAGATCCACCGTGATAGCTGTTGCCTGGCAGATGTGTGGAGAGATACATTCACACACACTCCGGCCTCAGTTACATCGGCCACTCACATTTAGACACTTCGGGGTGACTCCAACATGTGTTGCGTTCTCAAGACCGTGTAAGGAGACAGTCAAGATCGGGTTAAGTTCAGGTCAAGGTATTTATTATGGGGCGGGAATACATTAACTTTCAGTCACACAAACAAAACCCACCCTCACATGAATACACGTTGTATGATATGACACTCGTCTCCAAAAGATGCCCTAAAGCCAGTTGATCTGGAGTGTGTCTGACAGCAAATGGGCCATGGTATGCCAACTCATGTCAATAGTCAAGGAAACATTCAGGGAACATTATTATTATGTTTTTTTAATTTTTCTGGGGCTGAGCTCTTAAGACTTCATGCGTCAGCAATAATGAACTAAAGCGGGAGTCTCTGCAGATGTGAGAACACGAGCAGACAGGGACAGAACTCCAAGACAACCTGCATTAAAGCACTTCCCATAGGTTCACACTATGTGTGTGAGTGTGTGTGTGTGTGTGTGTGTGTGTGGGTGTGTGTGTGATAAAATGAAAAATGAAAAGAGAGCGTTAGGTGACTGTGCCACCTGGGAGGCTAGAAACTAGGAAACTGTAAAAAGAGACAGTCAATACTTTCTTTATTGCTTTACTGGTGAGGAGGAGACGCACCCAGTTAGCCCAGTCAATGCATGTTCTATGGGGACAACATCCCTAGGGAGTGTCTGACATGTTCACCAGGGACAACGTCACTAGGGAGTGTCTGACATGTTCACCAGGGACAACGTCACTAGGGAGTGTCTGACATGTTCACCAGGGACAACGTCACTAGGGAGTGTCTGACATGTTCACCAGGGACAACGTCACTAGGGAGTGTGTGACATGTTCACCAGGGACAACATCACTAGGGAGTGTCTGACATGTTCACCAGGGACAACATCACTAGGGTGTGTCTGGCATGTTCACCAGGGACAACATCACTAGGGAGTGTCTGGCATTTGACCAGATCTTGTCGGGCCTCTGGACATTGTCGGTCCAATGTTGTTCTATCCCTGAACTTGTTCATCAGATGTTCATCACGTGTTCTAGGGTTCGATGATGAATCACTCTAGCTGGGTGTCCCGGGTGAGGGTTTTGAGGACCCCTGACTAGGCTACCCGTGTAAACATGGGTATAAATTCATTCTCTTATGAACCACATGCCCTTTATCATAACTTATCTATAGTTTGAAAGGTGTAGAGGGGCGAGACAGAAGGGCGTGAACTGGTTGTCAATGACTCTGGATATATGCCTTATTTTAAATTCAATGCATAATTAATGACACAGACAATTAAAACCTCTGTGCTTGTTAACCAACTGCTGTAAGGTGAAAGCCAGCAGTCAGATCGTCCAAACTGCAAGCAATATTTTGAGCTACTTTTGTCAACTCTAGAGAACAAAACAAAATGTAAGTTATAACATCTCCCCCTGCAACACTTTAACTAATACTAAATGAAACATTCCTTCACACACAAGCACACTGTCCCTTGACAATAAACATTGCCCATTAGAGTAACGCTTCCATTTGAAAGAGTCAGACACACACAGAGAAACAGAGACAGGGAGAAAGACAAAGATGCACAGAGGAAGAGAGAAAGCAAGCGACCCAGAGAGATAGAAACAGACAGAATTGCATAAAATAGGAATGTTGCCATTGCCTTTCACAACACACAACATCAGACAACACCCAACATTAACCAACATCCAACATCCAACATTTCAAAACACACAATACCCAACTTTACCGAACCCCTTATGTCTTACAGACACCATGTCTTTCTGCTATTGTAATTTGACATGTCACATTTATTGAAACTTATGACCATCACATGTTTTCAGTCAAATGGAAAGGTTCTTTTTACAGGCCTGAGCAAAGGAATTACCTGAGTTAACATTTTTTATAATAAAGAACCATTGGTACAGAACCACGTTGCCCCAAAACGTAAAAAACTGGAAAAAGGATTATGTCAAGAATCTATGTTCAATATAACCTGACTAGAAACTGAAGGGTTTCAGGAAAAGAAGCTGAAGTGTTTCAGTGTTTCAGGAATAGGCCTGGATATTTTAGAAGACAGCCATGTCGTTTTAAGCATCACCACGCTTTCAATGATGTTGTCCAACCCCTGAAGCTAAATTAATGGATTACGAGGTTTGCTGAATGAAACCCAAAACTTGGTCCCCATCATTTCCACAACATTGTCACAGTCCTTCTGTGATTCTATATGAGCCACATTGCCACGAGACCCAGTTCAGCTCCCCAGCCCTGTTGCTCGCTAACATACCGTAAGGATTTAATCTCCTGATGAGGTTACTAGGTGTTGTACAGCTGTTGGTTAGTATTAAGGGCTAAAATATGTAAAATTCTCTCACACTATTATTTTATTATTATATTATATTAATATATTATTATATTTTGCTTCCATCAATAAATAATAATAACCGTTTGTCAGGCCTTACCGGCTTATCTCAACCTTCAGGGTTCATAATCTGATTATGTGGATGACGGAACATTCAAAGCCTTATATGGAGATATATGACTTTCCATGGGCTCTGGATCTAACTAACCCGGTTATGAAATGAATTAGACAACAGTGTCTTTCCCTCATAGATAATGACCACGGGGTGAGGGGAACTTCCGCGTGAAACAAATATGAGCAAAACTGGAAGACTCTGCGTTTGACCCCACTGGAGAACATCAAGCTCCGACAGTTTCATAGGCGAGGCCTCGTCATAAAAACCTGTTATGTCTACGGGAATCTCACAAGTCATTTCTCAAAGTCGTTATAAAACGACCAGAGCTGTTATTTTTGTGCCCCTCTCTGAAAGACCAGGGTTTCTAGATTTTTTTTCCCGTACCAAACAATTTTTCGTCAGTGTCACTGATATGTGCAGAAAGAAATGTAAACATCGTTCACCTCAGTCTTTCACATGCGAATTAGAACCAGCTGCTGCCAGTGAACTGCAGGGGGTAAGTCAGAGTGTTTCTTTCACTTTTACAAAGTGTAAAGTCTACATGAACCGCAACAGAGATCTCTGCGCTATGTCAGGATCACAACTCGTTATGAGCAGTGAAAAAAAAAGGGGATGGCGCTTACAGAACAAAGAGGTCAATGTCAAGCATAACTTCATTTTTCACAACTTGACATAAATACACTTCTTTTCATTTCCACAAGTTCAGAAACACGTCTGTAAACTGTTGTGGGTTTATTTACTGCATGGTTGGGTGTTGACTTTGCATGATATAAACGCTGTGGAAATGCAGTTTGAATGGCTGAATGTCTGGCGATTTTTTTTTTTTTTTTTTACGGGACCGAAATTCATCAAGCACATTGTAGATCAAAATTACTCAATGGTCTTCACAAGTTACTACATTTAGAGGAAGAATTCAGTTCAAATTCAGTTCAAATCATAATAAACCGTCACAGATTAATTTGAATGACTCAGACAGTACTAACTGCTCGTCTGGCATCTCGCTTCTGATCTCTGCTTATTGTCAATAGGGAAACATCATTGGCTGCAATAGCTGACATGCTATCAGGAGCACCAACATCAATTTAACTCAAATCAACCAGTCGCGGCATTTATTTCTGATTCCCAGAAACTAGGCCTGTGGTTCCAGCCCGTCGTAAGTTAGACTTATTAATAATAACTGCCTGGGAAATTACCAGTGAAGTCGAGGATGGAGCTTTTGGACGACGTTCCCTGTATGTATGCCATGTGGATGGACTTGGCTCCCTTGTAGTGTGAGGTGATGGGCGACTTCATACGGACGGAAACACATGGAAGAGCACCAGTAAACAGCCAACAAATTGATGGAAAACAGTTCTTTAGCTCTGAAAAGCTGCTTAGCTGGAAGGGGAAAAAACGAAATGATTACAATAAAATAACTCCCAGCTTTCTCCGCAACAAAAATAAAAGAGGAAAATTGCTACAGCCCTGCTGGGAAAGCAAGAGAACGGAGCACCGGGGCCCTGGGCTGGGATAATTAATCTCCATCTGTGCATTTGAAATACGGAGACAGGCCTCGGTGTGTGAAGTAAAAGGAAGTTGTCACACAAAGTCAGACGATCGGTGCTGATTTCCTGCCCCGGGTGTTATGGGAGGATGGACAATCCCAAAGCAGAGAGCTCTGGGTGTTCCACATCCGTGTTAGATTTGAGTAATACCAGATCAGTTCTGAGTTTTCTGGCTATATTTAAAGTTGCCCACCAATGGCCGATGCTGACTTTGTTTTGAGGAAATTCATTTCTAGATTGTGAATGATTGTGTAGGTTCTCTTTAATGAGTGACTTAGGTTGTCCAAGTGTTTCCCTCAAATGGGCTTGGTGCTCATGAGCAGAGATGCAATAACAACAAACCTTATGAACATTACGTGCTGAAAAATGAACAAACTGCACTTCCCTGGGGGATCATGGCCCATGCAGAATAAACATTAATTTGCAATATTTTCTTTTTAATACAGACTAGCTAAAGAATAAGGGGAAACTTACTGAATGTATTATGATAACTGTATAGAAAAGTGGAGTTGGAAAACATATGAAATGAAAGCAGCTCTGAAACCAAACATAGGTCATCTAATGGGAACGGAGACATCATTTACATACATTAACAATATCAAAAAGCAACGGTCAGGTTTGCAGCGTCAAGGATAAATATATAACAATTTGACTGAAGTCACGGCGAGTCTAGCTCACAGAGATCACTCCGTCCGGTAAGCTTTAGGGGACAGCTCTAAGCCAGTGGCTCAGCACCCGAATGGCATGGAATATAACCACTCTCAAATGAATGACATTGTCTTTAATTAATTGATGTCATCTGGCAACACAATATTAGTTTTACAACAAAGATTTTAATGAAAGATGGTTGAAGCCCTAAAATTATATACCCTGGAAGCCTGCATTTCAGGCATAAGGAAGTGGATGACAGAACATGTTGTTTTACATTTAAACTCAGAAAAAATGGAAGTGCTTGTTTTAGGATGCAAAGAGCTAAGATGTTTGCTGAAAGATCTCACAGTGAAACTTGGTGGTTGTACAGTCATCTCCCAAACACTTGTCAGAGACATTTGCGTTAGCCTCGGTCTCTGACAAAATGTAAAAGAAAACATAATACGGAATGAAAATTCACGCTTTTGTTACTTCCAGATTAGGCTATTGCAATCCTTTCTAGTTACCTTGATAAGACACTAAATACATTAGTGGTGAGTACAGTTGCCAGAATCCTAACTACTATAAAACCAAAAAAAATGTAGGGAGGTTTGTGCAAACTATGGCCCACGGGCCTGATGTCCCACAATATGTTTTCTTTTTTAGGTACAAAAAAATCCTCCCAGGTCATCCATTTTCTTACCCCTGAGATGAAAGTTCACAGGTCCAAACCTAGTGTATATGGAGGAATTGAGGTGGACCCTGGAAGATTGAATGTAGGAATTGAGGTGGACACTGGAGGTGTGAATGTAGGAATTGAGGTGGACACTGGAAAATTGAATGTAGGAATTGAGGTGGACACAAGGTGTGAATGTAGGAATTGAGGTGAACACTGGAGGTGTGAATGTAGGAATTGAGGTGGAGGTATGAATGAAGACATACAGAGCAGAGAGCTCCACATTTTACAACTGTTCTCCAGGAATGTTCTCTCCCTCAAGTCAATAACAAGCTAAGATGGATACCATTTGAAGTCTTGATGCTGGATTACTTTCCTTGGGAAGTGATGCACAAAGTCCCTTTTGGGTCATTTCCTGTTGTAACAGAACTACAGGGTAACATTATTCCAGCCACAAGCATATAGCCACACGGTTAAACGGAGCTTGCAATGATCTAAATGCATAGGTTCTGATATACGTCTGCCCCACAAACTATACTTGGTAACAGAAAATAAAGCAGTATCTAATCCATTTACTCTTAAAATGATTTGGCATCTCCCAACTGTTTTCTCGCTAATGAGAAGGAAATAGCTGGGTTCTTCTGAGGGTTTACAATGACTTAGTTTCCCTGCCAAATTGAACAACAACAGAAACATTTTTCTGGGAATATTTTCTTAGTGCAACCACAACCACAAGTTAAATTAAACCTATCTGTTCTGTACTCTGGACATTTTCTGAAGGCTTGCTGCACACTGTCAAAATCAACTATACTACTCTCTCTTCCCAAATATACTGCTCTGTCTTCCCTGTGTGTGTGTCTGTGCACGTTGTACAATCCTGGTGAGGAGCAAAAATCCCTGCGATGATAGTAAATCAAGTACAGTGTGACCACGCAGGGACTTTTTGCAGGCATTTTGTCAGGAGGCTTTTTCATATTTAGGGGATAAGTTCCTATGAAGGTTTCAATTGGGGTTAGGGGTTAAGGTTAGGTTTTGGGGGTTAAGGTTAGGTTTTGGGGGTTAAGGTTAGGTTTTGGGGGTTATGGTTAAGGTTAGGGTTTGTTTTGCGATTTAGTGACAGGGGTTAGGGGAACAAAATGTTTCAATTGGGAATAATGGGGGTCCCCACAAGGACAGCAAAACATAAGGTACATGACTGTGTGTATGTATGTGTATGACTGTACTTATCTGTCTAGGCACGTGTGTCTGTGTAGGTCTGTGTCTGTTAGTCTGTGTGTCTGTGTGTCTGTGTCTGTGTGTGTGTGTCACAGAGGACTTGTGGAAAAGGCACTTAGGTTTTGAGGAAGAATAATTGGCCCTGGGGGGCTCCAGGAGTGATGGTCGATGTGAGTCTGGGGTCAGCACTGACCAGTGCCAGTCAAGACCTGGGTTTTTTTTTTCCATTATTGATGCTCTACTTAAACCAGAACATACCCAAAACCATTCTCAGCCACTGACAACTTTTTCCTGTAATTAAATCACAACAAATACCACAAACCACTTGAAACAACATTACATTACATGTTCATTAAAACACTCCTGCAGGGCAACCGGTTATAGACCACTGATTGGCCAGCTCACTGTATTATAGACCACTGATTGGCCAGCTCACTGTATTATAGACCACTGATTGGCCAGCTCACTGTATTATAGACCACTGATTGGCCAGCTCACTGTATTATAGACCACTGATTGGCCAGCTCACTGTATTATAGACCACTGATTGGCCAGCTCACTGTATTATAGACCACTGATTGGCCAGCTCACTGTATTATAGACCACTGATTGGCCAGCTCACTGTATTATAGACCACTGATTGGCCAGCTCACTGTATTATAGACCACTGATTGGCCAGCTCACTGTATTATAGACCACTGATTGTCCAGCTCACTTTATTATAGTCTATATATTGGCCACTGATTATAGACTACTGTATTATATACCACTGATTGGCCAGCTCCAGCTCTCTGTATTATAGACTGCTGATTGGCCAGTCCACTGTAATATAAACCACTGATTGGCCAGCTCAACATTCTTTATGGACTATGACATCGCTACCTGGTGATCTCATGTTAACCCCCCCACACACACGCATTACAAAATGGCTGACATTTTTAGATTTAACTTAGCTGTTGGGCATCATCCTGAACCTTTGTTCTCCTTCCGAAGAGGAAAAATAGGTGACAGCGGAGGAGGAGAGTGAGGGGAGGAGAGTGAGAGGAGAGTGAGAGGAGGAGAGTGAGAGGAGGACAGTGAGAGACTTGGCAGGCTATGCAGTACTGAAGCATTTATTTTCCACACACACCATTGGCCTTCTGGCCCATTCACAAACCCTGCTGTGAGGGAAGCCCACTCACAAGAGCCTTAATGACCACTGTACACACTGCAATTGTAACAATGCATCCTCTGACGCCAAAATAGTAACTCTGGCATAGGACGGTTAGATACGGTGCATCTGCAGTAGCTAACATTTCATGATGTTATAACACATTAATGAAATGTTTACTGATGTGTAACAAATGTGTTATAGACATAGACAGTGTATACCGTCAACGAATGCTTCCGTGTCATTCCTATTCCTGTGTACTGTACTTTAGGGCTGTGTACTTTCAGGCCCGTTTATTCACCGTGTCAATGCAGCTGATTGCTTCGCCAGTGCCTTACTTCAGAGGCAACGCCGCAACTTCCCAAAGAGGGCTCCCAGCTCGTGGGATTTGCACTATCGATCTGCACGCATGATTCCAAATTTTAATTAACGAAGCAGCTAATTGCCAAGAGAGGAATCAGCCTGGTCCCTTAAACGAGGTGGATGATTAGCATAGCGTGCTAAACCCAAAGTTAATTGGTGAGACGTTTTCGACTTGCAGCAACAGAGATAACGCATTGGAATGCGTGTGACAGGCTGACCTGACTTCGCTCTTTAAAGATCACCAAGGGTGAGAAGCTGGAGATCTTCGGTGGGAACCAGTGTACATGTAGAAAATACAGGTTGCCTGGTAACATGTGCCTAAAGCCTGACATGTACGTTTTGTACAGTCTGGGTTGTGAGGGAACACTTGAAGTTCAGGAAATGGCTGCCGTTTGAGGTCTTGTCTGTTGTGACTCGGCCAAAGCTGAGAAAATCAGTTCTTCTTCTTTCTCAGCTGCAGACATTTCCATGGCATTGCTGTGGGCATTTCCATGGTATAGCTGGGGGCATTTCCATGGCATCGCTGTGGGCATTTCCATGGTATAGCTGGGGGCATTTCCATGGCATCGCTGTGGGCATTTCCATGGCAACACTGGGGGCATTTACATGGCCTGGAGAGCAACAGTCCCTGCCACTACCAAGGTGCCTCACTCTCTCTCTCTGTCTCTCTCACTCTCTCTGTCTCTCACTCTCTCTGTCTCTCACTCTCTCTCTCTGTCTCTCTCTCACTCTTTCTGTCTCTCTCTCACTCTCTCTGACTCTCTCTCATTCTCTCTCTCTGTCTTTCACTCTCTCTCTGTCTCTCTCTGACTCTCTCTCACTCTCTCTGTCTCTCTCACTCTCTCTCTCTCTGTCTCTCACTCTCTCTCTCTGTCTCTCTCTCTCTCTCTCTCTCACTCTCTCTGTCTCTCTCTCTCACCCTATCTCTCTATCTCCCCATATCCCCACCTCCGCCCCCTTCTTTCTGTTTCCATTGGCAAACAATATTCACTTAGTATGTGCCTTGCAAATTAATTTAAAATAAAATACATTGGTTATGCATAATTTATGCCCTAAGCCCAAGGCTACTAGTGTTATACAAATATACAAACTCCGTACTAAATTTCAGAGCACTTGGATTGAGAGGAAGAGTGTGGAGTCCTGGCAGCATTTCAAAGTAAAAGTGGACCCTTGCATTTTGCGGGCTCATGCTCTCCAAACCAAACAAACACGGCCGAGCTTCACTTGTAAAGGGATCATTATGCGTGGTGTGTGACTGATCTCTCCCCGTCAGACGGCCGTGAGAGAAAGGTATGTGTATACACAGCAGGTTTACCGTTCACCATGAGTGTGTTTCATGTTTGATGCGTATGTAAAGCCATGCACATAATGGCCTGGCAATGCACAGATCTGGGTTCGTCATTAAATTCCCCTCGTCTTGAGGTCACTGATAATGGCATAACAGTTAGTTCTATGATCTGACAACTAAATGGTAATGCAGTAAATTTCTTTAGCGGCGCATGGTTCAAATGAAGCTGTAAATACAACCTTTTGTGTTTTTAATCTTTTCTTTTTGTCATCAATCACGGCACTATATTTGTCAGTCTACGTAAATACGAAATGAAGGGAGACGACGAGGGTTTGAATGTAGTCTGGTCGTAACTTGTGTTGCGTCGGCCAGAAGCTTATGAAGCTGTCACTGGTTGTTCCCAGAGCTTTACTGAGACTCAACCTTGTGGAAACTGTTGGTTACATTTGAGTCCGACCTTCTAAACCCCACAGCAGAGAAATCATCTCAGGGCAACTTCCGCTCCTCTTCCAGACATTTTCCTCCCAGCAATTGCCATTCCGAGTTTTCAAGTGCATGGAAGGTAAGGATTTATAGCCAAAGCGGAGCATGAGAGGAGGAATGCAGTTATTCCACAGAGGAATAAAAACACTATTCCACAGGGTTATTGTATGGTTACCAAAATAACAAGACACGTTTTGCAGAGCCGCAGTTCAGGCTTTATAAATGTATCTGCAGTGAAAACGTCATTTAAATAATATCTGCTGTGTACACGTCATTTAAATACATCTGCTGTGTATACATCATTTACTTTCTGTGTACACTACATTCCAATATAGCTTTGGTGTATAAGTCATTCTAATATATCTGCTGTATAAACGTCATTTAAATTATAAATGCTGTGTACACGTCATTCCAATATATCTGTGGTGTATAAGTCATTTTAATATTATATGCTGTGTACACGTCATTTTAATAATATATGCTGTGTACACGTCATTTTAATAATATATGCTGTGTACACGTCATTTTAATAATATACGCTGTGTATGCGTCATTTTAATAATATATGCTGTGTACACATCATTTTAATTATATATGCTGGGTACATGTCATTTTAATAAAGAAGGGTAAAAATGTATAGACCACTGCACCTTTTTCTTTCCTTTCCAAAACATTCCAAAAGGAAGGTTTTGAGTGAGGAACAGAAGGGTTAAAATTAAGAGACCACTGCAAATTGAACGCTTCTGTTCCTCACTCAAAATGTTCCTTTTCTACTTTTTGGGAAAGGAAAGAATAAGGTGCAGTGGTCTCTAAATTTTTTCCAGAGCTGTATGTCTGCTGTGTACACATCATTTAAATAATATCTGCTGTGTGCACATCATTTAAATAATATCTGCTGTGTACACATCATTTAAATAATATCTGCTGTGTACACGTCATTTAAATAATATCTGCTGTGTACACATCATTTAAATAATATCTGCTGTGTACACGTCATTTAAATAATATCTGCTGTGTACACATCATTTAAATAATATCTGCTGCTTTTTGGCATTTGCTACATTTGTTGAAGAAATTACCTGTTAGTTACACAGTCATTCACGGACTGCTGGGTGTCGGTTGAGGACATGCACCATCCACAACAGGGCATCATGCATTTCCTGTTGAGGGACACATCCGGACCAGAGGGCCACACTGAAAATGGGTTAAATTTCCTCCACGTCATAATTTGTTCCATCCATCTTTCCAATCCTTCATTTTAGGATGTTTCCCTGTGCTCTCCGAATGTCTTGCTTTAATTTTGGTAATAATTAGGGTGCTGGACACTGTCAAGGAGCTGCATGAATGTAAGCCAATTATAATTTCTACACAGTTTCAATTTTGTCTTAGTCATTTCTTCCTCAACACACATGCAGGCCGGATTGGACCCCCTCGCAGGAGCCAAATGTTTTCATTCGCACACATGATTACAATCTGGACATAGAAATGCTATGAAAAGCTCTACTCCACAACTAATATATTTTTTGCTAAAGACCAAAGAGCCCACCCACTGGAAAACAAACCAAGTAATTGGATGAGATCGGACATTATTTTGATTGGGAGGGACATGAAAACAGTGGAAACGTTCCAACGAGCAGAGAAACACTGGCACACCGAGAATGAGAGATGGACAGGAGAGTGAGGGAGATTGGGAGAGAGAAGCAGGCCTGGAGACCGAGGGAGATTGGGAGAGAGAAGCAGGTCTGGAGAGTGAGGGAGATTGGGAGAGAGAAGCAGGTCTGGAGAGTGAGGGAGATTGGGAGAGAGAAGCAGGTCTGGAGAGTGAGGGAGATTGGGAGAGAGAAGCAGGTCTGGAGAGTGAGGGAGATTGGGAGAGAGAAGCAGATCGGGAAAGATGGAGGGGAATGTGAGAGAGAGCAACATTCCCTCGTCAGCCTGGTTAATTGCAGGGGATTGGAACCAGATGCAGAGGCACAGTGACGTGATCTGAGGAGACCTTGAAGACCCTGACGTTTTGAGACCAAAAGGGGACAGGAAAGATAAAAAACACGAGGGAGGATAGTTACAGAAAGGGAGGATTACTAGAAGGATGGTTAGACAGGAGAAATGGATGATGTTATTGTAAGAAGAAAAGGATATTACCAAATTGCATACAAATTCATTGAGGAAATAGGGGAAGACAGCAATTGTATCAGGACAAATAAATTATCACTTAAAAGAGTAGACTGCTGGCATGACAATTACATGCTTTTGAAAATTTTATTTGGTTCTCCCCAACACTCTCCTGTGCACGAGTCTGAAAAGACAGGCTAAAACTCTAAATGTTAAATCAAATTAGGCATTTTCTGCCTCTCTACTCCATATTAATTAAACAAAAATCTCTACCACTTAATGACAAAGCAGCAAATGAAGTGGTAACTGTAGCATTGTTGGAAGAAATGCTTTGTCGTTGAGATAATTATTTGTTTCCCATTCCCAATGACTATAGCCACTTTCAGCCGAACACACCACAAAGAGAAATAAAAAACAAGCATATGCTGGGATAATAGATTGCCTAATAGTGGAATTCGGCAAGTTTGCTAAACGGAACTTCAACAAAGAGACGCTCTAAATAAATTTGTAAGGACGCAAGCACAATCAAACCTCTGGCAATGTCTGCAAAACGTTCATCAATTTAACATGAAATGTCTTTCAACAGAAGTTGTATGTCAGTATATTTATATTGAGATTCATATGGTGAGCACTGACAATAATGCTGTATTTAATTTACATTGTACATGTAAGTCATTGGTGAACGTTGAACTGTGATTATCTGGTAAACATGTTTTACATTTAGAATGTGTATTGTGTGTAAAAAAATATATATAAAAGTAAATCTATATTCTAACTATTTTCCCTGAGGCCTAATGCAAACCCGAAACGCGCATTTAAATGTTTACTTAGCCCTAATCCTAAAATAGTATTTTCTACTCTTGGGAATGGGCAAAATGTACCCAGGAGGTCAAAGTTTCCTTGTCTCGGTATCATTGTGGGGATTTTTTTTACTCACAAAGATACACACACACACACACACAAACTCAAGCACACAACCTGACTCCAAAGTTCTCCTCCAACCTGACCTTTTTCCCGTTAAAAGGTTTTTGGTTCAGTTTCTGAGGGAAACCACCTCCAGTGCCGCGGGTGTGTGATTTGTGATTAGTGGGCGGCTCAGAGTGCTAAGAGTGGATTTGATGTGGCCCCTGGGCCCTTGCTCTCGTAATTACGCTAAGTCCCCTGGGAGGGCCCCCTGACGTGACAGCCATGAAGTTCAGGCTTTTTACCAGGTCAGAGCAGCCGATTGAGAACATCCTGTACCGAGCGGATGGCCCGTCTTTCTAAAGATCCATTCCCAGGGACCAATTGGCACAGAGAATAGCTCTACATAATAGTTAAGCACCTGTTCCTAACCTACTTTGAGTTAACAGTTCTTACTTCGCCTGTGTTGTGAGCATAAGGGTACAGACAGGTTTTATTATTTAGCAAAATTGTTAGTTTACTTCCTGGTTCACAGTGTTTTCAAGCTCTTTCTTTTTTGGAGACCAACTGACAGAACCCATTTTATTTTAGTGAATACTGAAAGCTCCTGTAGTGAATTGTCTTGCTCTACATATCACGATATCAGACCAAGGGTCTAAGGCTAGCGTACTTCCTTTTAGCACAAAAGCATGGGGTCTCCATGCACTGCATGTTCTACCAGACAAAATATGTTTGTAGTTTTAAGGAATTATCCAAACCAGAAACATTTGCTGAAAACAATAAAAAAATAAAAAAGTTAAAAAAAATACAGGGGATAATAAATCTTGGAGTTAGTAAAAATTCTAAACAGATGTTTAAACAACAGCGCTTTAATTTTAGCACTTGAAGTTTTTGCTAATCTGTTTGAAGACATGCCCTGGTCTGGTTTAGTCTAGCTATGAAAAACATGGAATTAGGAAAAAGACATGTCATGAAAAACTGTGTTCAAAGCCAAAGTAAATAATGACATCCTTAGTGGCAGCACTTATAGTACTTCATTATGACTTCAGAGGTCAACGTACTGTCAACAAAAAACACCAGCCGAACCCATCAGTGTATCTAAGCTTGACCGAAATCTAGTAAAAATGTTTTATGGAGTTAATTGAGATACTCTATAAACTTAAGTGCCATTTGAACTTCCAAAAGACTCAAAGAAATTGAAGCATATTTCACTGTTGTTTCTTCTAAAGCTTTTGGATGAAATGCAGTGCTTTCACTTTTAACCTGCCTGTTATTTTCCTTTTCGAAGCTCAGCCCCAGAGGGAAGCCATTTGCCCCCTGTGTCATGGCAGCCTCTTGGTCTTCTGCTCCACAACTCTATTTACATTGGAGGGAACAGTTTAACTTTCAAATCATGTGATAATGCACAAGATGTCAGATGGGCTTTAAACATCATTTCCATTGAGAAATCATCACTTTAGTTCTATCGGAGGGGGCACTGGTTACTGTTCAAAGTGTATACACACGCGGGGTTCCTGAGGAGACAGCTTTCCTTCGTAGGCCGTTAGCTTTTTAGCCTAATTAATCACCCCATCAACTCACATTCCAATCCTTCAAGGGAACAGTAATCTCGCCAGTCATGGCACTGACCCACATGGAAATAACCTATATAAACATATATGTTTAAATATAGGTTTTGATATATGTTTTTAATATATGTGACATATATAAAATTGGCCGTTTTCCTATATTATATGTACATATATACACATATATGTACATATATGGGTACATATATGTACCTATATAGGTACATATATGCACGTATATATGTGTGCATATATGTACACATATATGCACATATGTGTACATATATACGGGCTTATATGTACCTATATAGGTACATATATGCACGTATATATGTACCCATATATGCACATATGTGTACATATATGGGTACATATATACGTGCATACATGTACCTATATAGGTACATATATGCAAGTATATATGGGTGCATATATGCATGTATATATGCACCTATATGTTTACCTATATATTAGTAAAATTATTAAAATCCATAGCTACTATGCAAAATAAATAAAAGCCCAAAATGTAGAAATGTACATTTATTTATTTACTTAAGAACAATCAAATAGAACAAGAACAAAAACAAGACAAAAAACTGAATAGAAAAAAAAAACTATTTATCTTGTTGATCTTCTCAGCTCCGTGAGCTTTGAATTGATAGATGTGCCTATCTGCCCTCGGCTGGCTGCCGGCCACTTCTTCAATGTAGCATCTAGAGAAGACAAAAATAATTAGACAGTATAATAATAATATAGTGCTTCATCAGGAACCCAAAGTGCTTACAGTACAGCTGCGACTGGAGACATATTTTGGATAAAGGGCTGACCATAATAAAAAATGTGTCATGTAAACACGTCAATTGGAAGATTCTGATTGGATTCTGCTAAATCTGAAAGAAATTCTGATTGGAAACATCACCCCCCCTTTTTGGGGGGGGGGGGCATTGTTCTTTCATATGCACACGTCCGTCATGGGAACTGCATTGTTAACAGTCACACAGTCAATCATGTGCATCCAAAGCAGAGAAAATTCATGGATAGGAAAAATGTTGCCACTCCCGAGTTTTTTGTTTAGCTTAAAACACAGGTGAAGTACAACTTCTGCAGTTGTTTTAGGGAAATTAAGACCGCTCTGCGGATGTCAAAATGCTATTATTCTGAATAAGGCTTGGTGCATGTTTATGCACGTCATGATTAGATTATTTGTTTCCATGTAAACAGATTCAGATATTCTAATCCCTCAAATTTTTTATCTGATGTAAGAAACTTTGCACATGTAAACATATCTAGTTGTCAATGGGCTGCACTTTTATAGCATTTTCCTGCACCCCCAAAATACATTACAATGTCCTCCCATTGACCCATTCACACACACATTCCACCCGCGAGCTGCCATGCTAGGTTTACTCGAAGTGCAATAAGATCAAGCAATAAAATCAAGCAAATCAATAACCGGTATAGACAAAATAAGGCACAAACACAGGACAGAGGGGATTAAGGTGAAGGAGGGGTGAATATGATTATTTAAGAACACTTCAGACGACAACAATATGCCATGAGGTTATTTGCAACACTATATGTTCTACAAAATAGAGGACTACACACCTTACAGCGCAATACCCCAGCAATGTGGCTTTAGAAGAGGAAAGGTAGGATCAAGAAGTCAGAAAGCGATGAATTAGTAGCAGATACAGTAACAATAATTGGTGCCCTACTTTATGCAGTCTCCATTGATGCCTAATAAATTTTGTTACAAGTAGGCTATGGTTAAAGTGGTGAACTTATAAAGTCTTAAAAGTTTGGTTTTCCCTTCTCAATGCATTATGCATTTACTCACCAATAATGGCTGCCTTTTTAATTTGGTCAAGTGCGACCAGCTGGTCCCCATCCCCTCTGGTTGGCTTCCCACCTTAAAGTAATATTTCAAAATTATTATGAAAGGGGTGTAAAATGAAGGTGGAGAAAGCAAGAGTTTTTTTTATATACACATCATGTTTTCTTGAGGTGCAAGGAAATACAAAAATGCCAAGTAAAAAAGCGATGGTATGCCCGCACACACATAATTTATTCCACAGAATATGACTGTTTTTTTTTTTCAAGGACAGAAGAGATTAGGAACATGTTGTTTTGTACCATTCAGGTTGCTTTTCAGCAAAGTCTCCAAATCAAAGGTGCCCAGCAGGAGATTCCGCACCATGGCAGTAGCAGAGGGGGCAAGGCGGGCTGCTTTCCACGCTTCTGCCTGGCAAAACACCCCAGAGCCCTTTATAACTTCCATCTGAAAAATAATTTCACATCACAATATACATTTATTGGCAATTTTTAGAAACTTTTTCATGTTTCATATTGATTCTTATGCTTAGCTTCCCAATAGTTAATAGGTTTTTATGTATAAATGCAGATTAATGATATGTATAAATGCAGATGAATGATAAAGAAATGAAACAAATTAATCACTGCCCAAAACGTTATTAAAGGAGAGAAGGAGGAGGACAGGGTGGGGGGAAAGGAGGAGGTTGGATGGAGAGTAGGGAAGGAGAAAAGACAGTGGGTGGAGAGGAGTGAAGGGGGGCAGGAGGAGAGGATGATTGTCACTTATAACACTAATTGGCTCCTACAAAGCACACAGTTTATACCCATCCTTACTACATAATATGTTATTCACCTGTGTTTTCGCTGAGGTCTCAGCTGTTGCTGCAGTCTTGTTAGAGAAGAAAAACATTGTTAAACTCTTCAACAATTTTATAAATATGGGGCAAGTAAATTACATATTACCACTAACTATCCCAACATAAAAATCCCTATAGCTCAGTTGGAGCCTTAAGTAAAATCTGAGGTATAAAAGGGTTACACACACCTGTGGTGTCTCTCGAAAGCGCTCAGTCACCATGGGACTCTCTTTAAAGGGCTCGGTGTCCTCTGGGCTCTGTCTCCTCTCTGGAGTCTTAGAGAAGAAAGAAACATAGTCAAACTCAACAATTTCTATTCATCCAAGCAAGCCACTATAGATTCTTATTTACAGGGGGGGCTTGAAAAACATTAAACATGCCAATAAATTAAAGTTACATGCAAAAGTAATCAGCCAAACATAATAAAAATCCATATAGCTCTGTTTGAGTAACAAGTAAAATAAATAAATAAATAAAAATGCAAGGGGGTTACTCACCGGTTGCATTTCTCCAAAAGTCGAGAAGGAGGAATCTAGATCCTCCACAGGAGTCCTTCCAGTCTTCTTCATAGAAGAAAAATATAGTTATTCTCTTAAATAAATTAAAGTGTAAATACATAAAAAATTAACACTATCAATCAGCCCAACATCACAAGTCTCTCCAGTTCTGCTTGAGAAACAATTTTAAAAAGCAATGAAAATCAGAGGAACTTACCTTTTGAGCAATAATGGCGATGTCACTTTTCATTTGAGGGATTTCTAGAAAGAGGTTATATAAATAAAAAACTATAATTACAATCACTAGATCAAAATAGCACCCAGCAACTCAGTGCCCTTACTCTTCGAAAGACATTTCCTGCAGGTGTGAACTCAAGCTAAAACCCTCCAAAGCCCATTGATAAGGCTCTGCATAGGAAACCTGGTTGTGAACGCAATTTTCTTTCTCCAATTTCTCCCAAATTCTAATTCCCCAGGGTTTTTTTCTGGAGCCGATTGCCTTCTTGAGCCGTTGAAGGCAGAAAAGCATCATTTATTCTCATGAACTGTATGTTCTCTAGGCCATGACTTTTGTTAACCCTCTACAAATTCCTCCAGAAAGAGACAAATAAATATAAATCTAATTTGAATCTTATCAACGGCTATATGAGCACACACACTACCTCACCAGCTAACAACATATTTTGCCAAACACGTGTTTCAGCCCATAACATTTCTAAGTTTACACTTCTCTGCCACCGCAATATCCATCTCCAGAAAAAACCTTGCTAATAAATATAAAAATTAGGAATACTTACGATTGATGATAATGTCTTTCAGACGTGCATTTTCATTTTTAAGAGAATGGACTTCATTTCTCAACTCCTGCAAATTTCTTTGCATTTGGTCAAGTTTCCTTCTCTCCCACATCTGTTCATCCAGGTGTTTTCTAAATTCAGCAGCTGTCTACGAGAAAGAGACAGAGAGAAGAACAACAGCTAATTGTTATATAACTTATTTTGTAAATGGTTGATTCTGATTGGCTGGGAGGATGTCACGAGAGGTGTAAGAGGAAGGTGGCAAGAAGTCTAGGGCAGAAGTCCCTCCACTTGGCTATATGTAACTGGTTGTCTGGCCTCCTGGTGGTTATTCCTTACTTAAAACATGAAACTTCCTCATCTTGTATGTCATGTAATGTATGTATGTAATACACCACACAATGGATGTCATCATTTAGGCTACCTTTTTCTTAGAGGGTGGTACTATGTCCTCTTCATCCCCAATACGCTCCTCCTCTTCGCTGGCCCGCTGGGAGGGAGAGAGAAAGTGAGAGGACAAAGTTGCCTACTGTGCCGGTGTCATACCTTGTTACAGCTACTGGTAATGCACTTTATTATAAAAGTCTTACTTATCTTTACTGTATTGCAATGTAACAACACACACTGGATGCAGACTGGTAGTGTACCTTGTTCTTTGAAGGCCTGTCATGACGCGCCTCATCCTCCTCCTCCTCCTTCTCCTCCTCCTCCTCGTGGTTGTATTTAGAAGGACATCTCTTTTTATTGTCAACCTTGACAGAGAGAAACAGACTGACTTTTAGCCCAACTCTTATTAACTTACGTTACACCACCTTGCACATACATCTTGTCAACAAAGCACATGAAATCATCATAGATGACACAATTACAAACCTACACACATGCCTACACATTAAGAAACAAGAGAGAGAGGGGGAGATCATTTAAGTAAAGCACCAATTGGTGCAGTCAGTTACCCTTTTCTTTGAAGCCTTCTCAGTCTGCCCCTGATCACGGTACTTTGAGTTTGGGATGTTTTGTTTGCTGTGTGACTTCTTTCTCCATCTCGATCCCACGCAGTTTAATTTGGAGAGTTTTTTTCAAATTCTGGTGCAATAAAATTAAAATGTTATCATGAACTGCAAACGTTTGTCTAATCATGCTTAACGTTACCAAATCTAACATTAGTCCCAATTGGACTTCGCTTACATTAGCAAATTATGTAGCTAACATGAGCCAGAAAGCGAAGCTATTGCTAACCAGGGACCTAGCAAGATCCATTTTAGACTTCTTTAAGAGCGAGAAAAAACATTAAATGTGGTATGTAACTACATAACGTCAGATAAAGTTAGCATGTAACATACTTGCCACGTCAATAATTCTTGCTCGGTGCACCGGCCAGGGTTGGCGGCCTTTTCGCCATTCCACCAGCTTCTCGTTTTTTTCAGTCCTTTCAAGAAATGTTTTTACTGAAAAATTCCGGACACAGTCGAGAGCCAAAATACTATGGGCCCCTCTATCCTCACCCTCAGTCCATTCAAGTAGGACATAGCGGATCTCCAACGCTGATATCGCCATTTTTACGCCCAGCCGTTATCTTTCGGCGCGAAAGATAGTGTGCTGGGCCGCATGCGGATGACGTCATCAACTACGCGACGCTGTAGCGGCTGATCGGTGGCAGCAGAGTGGAGAAATGCAATTTAGACGCAATTAAAGAAAAGCAATAGATATGGATCCAGTACGTTACAAAAGGTACCTCGTTGACGACGAAGCACCCGTTCCAGAAAGAACAAAGAGAAGACGTAAACGAAAGTAAGTCTTGTAACAAAACGTACTAGAAGCTAGCTAGCTAAATTAGCCAGCTAACAAAGCTACCAGCTACAGATCATTTCCTATACCATGTAAACGCATGTGGCATAATTCCCCTTAATGTATGTTAAGTATGTTTGTATAAAGGTAAAATGTATCTTTCCATGTCCACTGTACCTTTCCATGTCCAAAGTAAATAAATAAAGAAAACTGTTCAAGTTGGAACTCTAGCCAGGAAAATATTTCACTTTGTGTGTTTTGAATCTACAGTCTTAAAGGTTTCACCTCATGAATGGAATTTACCTGCTTGGACTTAATCAATCAGTCATATCAATCCTATTATATTGAGTGATGCATGAAGTGTTTTAACATTACCACAACATTTTTGTTAGGGACATTTCTGAAGATATGGGTGATGATGAAGAAGCTGTGGCCTCTTCTTCTACAACTCAGTAAGTAGAAAACACGCACACCAAATTAAATACCAAATAAAAAAACCTACATATTTCTTGCTGAATGATTTTTATTTTTATTTTAGGTATCTCACCCAAGAGGACAATCAAGATGACCCGGTGTCTACTGCTTCTGATGACACAGTAAGTGGCTAAAAATGGCAAAAATATTAAAGTTAGGTGTTTTTTGTTTTGTTCGTGCATGTGCATGCACACTAGTTAATGTAAATCATCATAGATAATTCCACAACCCAATTCTTCCTGATGTTGCTTAAAGTGTCAGAAAAATATACATGTGGACAAAAGGGGGCATAAAATTAATTTGGAGAAGACTGTTAAAAAAAATAAACAAAGACACTTGAGCCTTCAAATGCAAGTGGTTACCAACCACATGAAATGGTACATTTGTATGAGTCTGTGCAAATTTGGGATTGCTAATCCAATGTTTTAAATTCACAGATGAACCAACCCATACCTGGCCCTAGCTCTTCACCTGGGGAGCCAGTAGAGGAACATCTAGAAGACCCCACAAGTCCAACTTTAGACCAGAAACCAACAAAAGAACAGGTGGAACTCCTGCTGCTGGCATTAAAACTCAAACATGGATTAACAAATAGAGCCTTGGAGGACATCATGCATCTTATCAACTTTATTGCTGGTCCTGGTGGGGAATTGGTTAGTGGCTCAAAGTACCTTTTCTACAAAGCATTTGATTCAGTGAAAGACATATTAGAAGTACATTATGTGTGCAAGAGTTGCAAGGTAAGCATGCAGGAAGGTCCCTTTAATGTCAAGTGCCCAGTCTGTGACCAGGACACATCAAAAGCGCATGCACAAAAAGACCAGTGTTTTTTGTACTTGCCACTAAAATACCAAATTAAAAAACTGCTTGAGGACCACCAATTAGGGAAACACCTGAAACACCGCTTTGAGAAGAAGGATGCCTCCATCAAAGATATATATGATGGACATTTATACAAAAAACGATCACCCCTTGCATCACCAGACAGCATATCACTGACTTTCAACTGTGATGGAGTGCCAGTGCACAAATCAAACACAAAAAGTTTGTGGCCAATTTTGTGTACTATTAATGAACTGCCAATACAGCTACGTGCAAAACATGTTATGCTTTGTGGCCTGTGGTTTGGTCAAAACAAACCAAATATGAACACTTACATGAAACCATTTGTCGATGAATGCATAGAGTTGTACTCTAATGGTCTTATATGGGAAAGTGAAAGTGGGGAAATTGTCACAAGTAAAGTACTGCTTACTACCATGGTGGCAGATTCAGTTGCTCGGCCACTGATTCAGAACTTTAAACAGTTTAATGGTGAGTTTGGGTGTTCTTTTTGTATGCAGAAAGGAACAAGTGTGCTAAAACGCAGGGGGCGTGTAAGGGCTTATCCCTATGAAAAAGCAGAGTTGAGGAATCCCTCCCAGACTGATGATCTGGTGGAAGAGGCTCTTGCTGGAAACCCCACTAAGGGAGTGAAAGGGCCTAGTATTTTGTCTTGTCTACCTGATTTTAATATCATTGATGGCTGTGTTCCAGATTATATGCACAGTGTGCTGCTGGGTGTAGCAAGAAGCATCACCACGCTGTGGTTTCATTCTGAAAACAACCAATCGCCATGGTATATCGGACACTCAACAGAACAGATTGATGACATTTGAACTTCTATTAAACCCCCCTGTAATGTTTCCCGTGTCCCTCGCTCAGTGAAAGAGAAAAAGTTCTGGAAGGCACACGAGTGGAACATGTGGTTGTTTTATTACAGCATACCAACATTGAAAGGGGTCTTACCTGAAAAATATCTGAAGCACTGGTTTAAGTTGGTAAAGGGGGTTTCTCTTCTACTCGGTGAGAATATATCACCACTGCACATATCAGAATCTGAGGGGTTGCTAACAGAGTTTGTTCAGGAAATGGAGACCCTTTATGGGATCAATAATGTCACTTTCAATGTACATTTGTGCCTTCATCTGCCCAATACTGTGAGGAACTGGGGTCCCCTCTGGGCACAGTCTGCATTTGTGTTTGAGTCATACAATGGGATCATTTTAGATATGATAAAGAGCAGCCAGGGAGTTTCTCTGCAGATAATGAAAACAGTTTGGCTACAGGTTGCATTTCCATCATTTTCCCAAAAAACCATGGTGGCAGCTTCTGATGATTACTTAGCTCTCTTAGAGTCTTTTTCAGTTGAGAAAAAAATGGTGCAGGAAGTAAGTCGCTGTCATGGTGTTACATCTCTGGGTAGGCCTAAAATTTGTATGATCAGAAATGATGATTTTCTGGCCTTGAACAGCATCAGCAACCTTGAAAATAGAGTCACTGTGAAGTATTTTTGCAGAGTAGTGGTTAATCTTGAAATAGTTCATTCACAAAACTACTCACGTACTTTTCGGAGAAACTCGTAGACTGTCATTCTTTCTGATCGAGAGGAAAGTATTTTCTCTGTGAAGACATTCATTGTCTGTGATCTGGGGCAGGGGGAGACATGTTATGCAGTGGGGAAGTACTACCAAAAAGTGAAACAGGACATCTGCGGTCAATTTAAGAATCCTTGTTATTACGTCCCTGTAAGGAAATGTCTGGGGCCTTTAGTTGCTATACAAGCATCTCAGATAAAAGAAAAGTGTCTGTTTGTTAAAACTGTGAACAGAAATGTTGACATTGTCTTCAAATTCATTAACCACAGTGAAATGCTCAGATAGATGTGGGATGATGATGATTACCTGAATGTATATTCTATGTACTTTTCTTTTGTTAGTTTTTTTGCTACATTCAGACTGTAATGACCTTTCAGCCATATTCTGGAAAATGCATTAAGACAATACAGAAAACATTGCATTTGGTGGATGTAACGGTGAATGTGTGGATGTGTATGAGCTGTAATGTGAATCTGGAAGTGACTTGAAATTGGAAAAAAGGCTTGATTGACAAAAATAAAAAAAACACAAACCATTTTGTTATACATTTCCTTCTTTTCCACTATTGACCTTGTAAATGTTTCAGGAAAACGTGTAGACATCATAGCTTTCCATCTCCTCTCACTTAAGTGCCATAGTTAAATTCCATAACATGCCAATTAGATGTGATACCCATTTCACGTGTTCGCACATACATAAGTTCTTGCATAATTTTTTTTAGTTATTTCTTAGTTATTGCCTTGATAATAGAAAATATGAGCTAGGCATCATGTATGACAGTTTCCAAAGTGAGATATGAGCTACAAAATGACCAGATCTTGCCATGAGCTAGGAGACGTATCTTGTATGTACATATAGGGCTTATATGTGGATATAAAGAAGCAATACAGGAGACCTATATGGCCTGTATATGCACATATATGCACCTCAATTTTGCCTATATGTGGCATATACACGCATATATGCAGCATATATATTATCATATATGTGCATATATGCAGCATATATGCAGCATATATGTGCATATAGACTGCATATAGGTTACATATATGCGCATATATCCTCATATAGGTTCTTTCCATGTGGGGAGCGCCACTTTACTCAATGTAATTGCACAAAGTGTTTATTAACACCTTATTACGCTAGCCTGGGACTCGCCAGTAGTGAGACAGGCAGACTGGGGCAAACATAACGTGGTAATGGCGGGCTGAATGTTACTCTGGAAAATCGGTACATTCGTCGCCTGTTCCCTGTGAGCCCCATCGGACATCTGTGCTGAAGGCTGTCCATTTAGAAGCTCTCCGCCTTACGGATGTGAACACTCCTTCGCTACCCTCGTGCGTGAGCATTAGATTGGGGTGGATTTAGGGGACGTGAACCCAGACTTGTGCGTCGTTATTCATCACAAATCATACAGCCATCACAGAAAAAAAAGTAGACACAGCTATTCTTTTATACTGTGGCCAACCAAACCATTACTGACAACTTACACAGGACAAATGTGTCTGCACACACTGTATAGGCAATCTGAAAATCTCAGTGTGATCAAAAGAACCCAAACTTTTTTTTAAATGCATTGCGTTGGCAGTTTTTACCAAGGACAAGTTCAAGGTATTCACAGTTGCACGGCTGTGTGCTAGTTCATTTTGTTGTAATTACATTCAAACTTTTTCTTCCTCTTTTTTTTTTCCTCAAATGAAGTTCAAATGCAATTTCTATACCCCGAGACGAGTCTTTGCTTTCATCAACTACTGACACAATAAGGGCAGACACACAGTCCTTTAAACTTGTTTTGAATACCGTAAAACATTTCCCCCATGAGCAAAGGGATACGGCAAAAGCCACTGGGCCTGTAAAGTGCAGGGACTGTTTGACCCCTGTCACGATATCGGCATCTGAGACAATCCATGGGGCCTTCGGCATCGTTTGTCTCTGTCTGCCCACGCCCGATGACAACATGGACTTAACCCTGGAAGACCACGTTAAACCGATGCCATCAATACATGTCCAAAAGGAAGCCCCTCTTTTTGTCACAGATAACAGCTGAATCCTCGTGCTTATTTGCGGTGAATTATGTCAAGTCAAGAAGAACTTTGTTTCTTTCCCATATCTGCCATTTTTATTTAAATCGCAATAATCGGTCCAAAGTATTTGTATTTGATCCCGGTAGACAGGGTTTCCATTCTCCCAGGTTGGTTCTACAAAATACTTGCAACGGAAGTTGTGGATAAAATGTTTAAAAGATGCTTATAAAGGATGGATTTATCATTAATCTACATTTCAATATGCACAACAATGTGGTAGAAAGTAAATTTATCATCTTAAAGACACTATTTGCTTATTATTAAATGCAAATTCTATTATTAAATGCAAATGCTAGTTATGGCCTGCTATCAATGTTGAGCAGAATATGCTAATATGTGCTACCTTAAAACTAATTGGTGCAATAATGTGCAATAATAATAACAACAATAATAACAACAACAATAATAATAATAACAATAATAATAATAATACATTAAACTAATATAGTGCTTTTCTGAGACCCAAAGACACTTTACATAATGTACAAAACATACAACCAAGTAGAGCGATTGGACAACACACAGGCACATGTAAAGAAAAAGACAAGACCATACTTGAGGGGGCAGGGCCAACATGCAGGTCTTATGAATAAATAATGGGCAGCCCTTATTGTTGTATGATGCTGTGTTGCATTTCAATATAATTAGTGTCATGTATAATTAATAACTACAATTGCAATGTTTTGGCTCATTCTTGTGTCTGTTAAGATGCATGTAATTTGAATGCATTGTAGTGAATACCTTGTGGACAGTGACATCAGTGGTGAATACACACTCACCAGGTTCGATTTCTTGCACTAATCTTTCATAATGAATGTGCACGCCACAGTGAGCGCTTACAATGAAGTCAATGGCACGCTGGTCTGTGAATACCGATCTTTTTATTCCTGGGTGTTTAAAGACTTGGTATGAATAGTTTTAAATATTATAATGCCCCCCCCCCCTCCCCCGAATGTGTAGTTATAATTTATAATTTTAATGAGTGATTTTAATATCTTCAAAACGAACAGGGATTACAATGGTGTGATTATTTGCTCTGTATGTGTGTGTGTGCGTGTGTGTGTGTGTGAGGGGAGAGAGAAAAAGAGTGTAATTTTGTGCAGTTGTTTTGCTGAACGGATATGTGCTTTAAATATTCAAAGGCAGATGGTTACATTTTCGCCCCTCGGAGCGCATTGACTTTCCCTCTTCCCTGGCAGATGTTTAAAGCTCTCTAAGTTTGATGGCTCCCTGCACAGCAAATGAAAATAGTGCATAACCCTGTTTTATCACTTCTTTCCACTCAATTTGAAACGCAATTGGCAAAGTAGACGATCACACTCAGGGGACAGGGATAGAGTTTCAGAAATAGAGTTTCAGTAGATACAATTACAGAGATAGAGTTACAAAAAGATTTCAAGAGAGTTTGCAAGACAACGTTTCTGGGAGAGATTTACAGGAATGGAATTTTCAAGACAGAGTTACAGAGATTGTTTAAGAGATAATGTTTTGAAGAGGAAAAATAGCGACAAAGATAAAAAAGTGACAGAGATTACCTGAAATACAATTATAAAAATACAGTCACAGAGATTAGAGTATCATAGATAATAACATTATGTAATTTCAACTTACTTTACACCACTCTCAAAAACTAAAAACACAAGAGACCACTGCAAATTGAACGCTTCTGTTCCTCACTCAAAACTTTCCTTTTCACCTTTTTTGGAAAGGAAAGAAAACGGTACAGTGGTCTCTAAATATTTTCCGGAAATTCCGGAATATTTTTCGGAGCTATATATTCTATGTACCTTCTACAGTTTTTATCTACAGCTATCTATATATCTATATATATATATATATATATCTATATCTATCTATATATATATATATATATATATATATATATATATATATATATATATATATATATACATATAGATAGATAGCTGTAGATTAAACCTGTAGAAGGTACATATTCTAAATCCCAGAAATCACACAGAAAAATGTAGTTTAGCACTTCTCCTTAATTTTGCTCTTCTGTTCCACCCTCATTCATTTACCCACTGGGCTCCAAGAACATCTGTTTCCAATCTTCACCAATGAGTCCCATCGGTGACATGCCCTAACACCAGCTATGACCACCATTTCTCCAACACACTTCCCCAGCGTCTTCACCCATTCATCTTACCACTGTGGCACCAAAGTTAATTTTGTCAGCTTCTCACAATAAACAGCTGAAGAAATCCGGCATAGTCAGTCAATCTGTGGCTCCTTTCACTGCAAAGCAAGGGTGTGAAAACAGAAAACCCCGGCTAATTCACATGCAACCAGGCATAAAGAACAAAGTAGCATCCGCGCCTCTAGTGGTAAAAGACACGGTTTACTCGAGTAAGGGGAGAGATTACACACGGTAGTAGGTTAAAGGTCACCTGTGAGTGATGAACGAGCAAATACATATGGGTCCGGGACATTGCATTCCATTCCACATTCCTCCCATCCGAGATATTCCTCGCTCCGGGAGACCAGGGCGGAGGACACGGAGCGTCGACTGGAGTGTGTGTTGAGGAGAAGTAGGGTTGAGGAGAGGGCAACCCACACCGGAAGCCCTCTCCGTGAAGCATAGGCAAAGAATATAAGTGTCATTGCCATTTCAAACCGTGTGTGTTTCACATTGGTTATTAAGAAGCTGTGTCCTTTGCTGTTTGTGTGTGTGTGTGTGTGTGTGTGTGTGAGTGTGTGTGTGGAAGGAAGGCACCGCCGTCTTCTAACTTTCTAAAATAGTATTTCTTTCAAAAAAATTCTAAACGTTTTAAAATATTTTTAGCAGCCCCCACTTGCACCCCACCATGCTTCCTGTACACCCTCCCGTTTCAAGATGGCGCTCGTGGAGCCACACCTCTGCTGACTTCCCTCTAAGATGGACCCAGAGCGTACGATCCCATAAGACATGCCTGCACCACCGGGCCAAGCCGCCGCGGCCCGAGCCAGACGCCAAACAAGGAATTAAAGACCTGCGATGACTTAATTACTGTCCAGGAAAAAGGGAGGGAATGAAAGAAAACAAGTCCTTCAGATTCTCCAGCCAGCCCATATGCTAATCCGTTCACAAGTCTTGCCTTCCGTTACAAGGCTGTGAGAAAAAAAAGTCTCTGGGAAATGGTGTGCCATCCCAACCTGGCACGCTGTCATTTTGGTAGCACCGTGACAGCGTTCCCCCCAGGCACTAATTCACGCAGAAAGGTGCCCGGGGAAGGGTGGCCATTCACACAGCAAGGAGATTAGCAGTTCATTGCAAGGGCTTTGGGGATACACAGAGAGCTGAGGTGAGACAAGATGGCAGCTATCCACATACTACCACAGGACAAGATACTGTAGAGGCCAAATCGTTGTGTGTATTAGACAGGCACAGAGTTTTAGGGGGAAATAGATTTTATTTATTTTTTTAAACTGTTCAATTAACCGAACACAGTCAATAAATGACAGCGTAGCCACAGATCTTCACAATCTTCGAAATGTTTTGCCTTAGAAAGAGAGAGAGGTTACAAACTCTAGGGTTGTTATTTTTAAGTAATTCAGGGTTGATCCAGTGGGGGAGAGTTTGACATTATGTTGTGTACACATCACTGGGTAACAGTTCTACCATCACATTTTTAAAAGGTTTTTGTTGGAAGAAAAAAAAAAAACACCTGCAATGCCCTCTATGCCTCCTGTTTCTTGAAAGAGAAAAAAAATGATAATGAGAGAACCCTACGCTTTCAAAGAGAAGCCAAAATGTGTGTTCAAAGAAACTATGGAATATTTTGAAAAGCTAACTCAATAGAAGAAATATCAAACTGGGTATCCATAACATATGCTTTCCATGTTGATGTAGTAGAAGTAAGCTTTGCAATATTATATTTTCACATTTCTTATTGAGGTCACCTCCTGGAGAAATGTATATTTGACCATCTTTCACTGTATAACAATTTTAATACTTGAGACATTTGAGGCAGGCATTGATCGTACACCATTGCACTAAAAAGCTGAATTCATTTTTCCTGCCCAAAGCAAGTTTGTTGAAATGCCTCTGAAAGTTCTGTCAAAGTCAATTCAAACTAGAATTACAACTTCTACTCAGGAAGATATGTTCCGGAAAAGATTATTGATAGTTTTCATTATTTAAATATGATGCCCAGGAAACCACTTAGAGTAAAAATCAGTAGAGGATCCTCAGAGTAGGGCCCTAGAAGGACATGAGAGAAATATGCAAAAATCATCTGCAAAAACAATCAGCTTCAAATGAACGAGATATGCCACCATATTTGTCAAGATGTTTTATTCAATACACCAGCAAGGCTGAGCAAAACCCATATTTTGCTATGGAGATTTCTTCGAGATTGCTGACTTATGAAAAATGGTTTTGTATGAGGACATTTCTGTTAAGTAATACAAAACCTTAAATCCCAATAACAGGATATCAATTTGTTGTGGGCTCATTCCAGAAAGTGTTTCTACCAGGATGTGGGAGTACAAGCAGAGTGAAATGATTTGTGAGAAAGAAAAAAAAAAAAATGAAAAGGGAAAGAGTATTTTTGTCCTGGACAGCATAGCGGTAGTTAGAAAGCAGCAAAGCTCCGCTTTCCCTTGAGAAGCAAACCCCAGTACTTTTTTTTTTCTTTCTAAGAGCTTTTGTTGCCAATTTGGTGGTGCCTGCGGGGGTGCAGTTTCCCCCTCTCTCTTTCTCCTCCATCTTAAAGTGAAATCACCTGGGATGTAATTAATTAATTAGAATCAGCACGGCGGGACGGGGGTCGACACACGTGTTTCGGGGTGACCTGTGGTCGCTGGGTTCCGGGTGATTGGGATTAATAACAAGGGCCAATTTGAAATAGGAATCAGGGTTCTTAATAGATGGGGGGGGGGGGGGGGGGGGGGGGTTGCACGGCGGCAGGCAGACCCCCCACACCCCGGGCCATTGGAACAGAGGGGGCTTTGTGAGGGGGTGCGTATTACAGTATACTGTACAGCGTGCTCTAGTTACACCAGAACCCAATTGTAATGCAGTATAGCAATTATACAGGATCATGTGTGGCAAATGTCTCTTTTGCTGAGAAGTAAAATGCTATTTTGAGCGTGACACCCAAAACAATCCCTCAGACGAGGTACCTTGCGTTCCCATCGTGGAAAATCTGATATTTCTCTGGGTTGTGCTGTTAAAGGGGCCTTGGTTCAGTGAATCCAGAATCATTACCTCACGGGTTAAAACGTCCTTCAAACGCTATGGAAGAGGAGGTGGAATAAGCTACAGTATGCTATCAAAATGCTAATACCCTTTTTAACGGCTATACTGCTACATGACCTACAATCATTCAAATCCTTTGAAATAGCACCTCAGACACTTTCCATGAAAGTGGAGACTCTGGAGCCAGGGTCACCAGACAAAACATGTGCTTTAGTTTTACATTAGCCCAGTCATTTGCTCTGAAACTCAGATTCATTTATTTTGTGCATTTTAATTATACAGTGGGGGGAATAAGTATTTGATACATTGCCGATTTTGCAATAAAATGCAAATTAATTACTTAAATATCATACAATGTGATTTTCTGGATTTCTCACAGGTGAAGTGTACCTACGATAAAAATTACAGACCTCTACATGCTTTGTAAGTAGGAAAACCTGCAAAATCGGCAGTGTATCAAATACTTGTTCTCCCCACTGTATAGCAGTATGAAATGCTTTTGGTTGGTTGGTTGGTAATAATGAGTCCAGACATCCAGCGGTTCAGAAAAAGCATAGTCATGGTGGATCCAAGGAAAAAAAGTGGGTGCACTTTAGTGATGTTTGGAGAGGAATAATTCCTTTGTATAGAGAACAAATACAGCACAATGTATTTCTTTTAATCAAAGTTCTGTTATTTGTTTTCAAACAACGCTGGGTTCCAAGGTGGTGCAGGGTCTGCAATGCAGCGCAGCCGTGTCGCTGCGAACCGGGTTCATGTCCCAATTATCTCTCCAGAGTTGCTAAAAAGGATTTAAGTGCCAGGTAAATCAGATGCTTAGGGAGGAAGTGACACATTCATGGTACTCCCGTAAAGAGAGAACAAACAAACACAATGGAAGGGAGAAAAGCTGCAACGTTTATGGGAATCAAACAGTGCTGCCGCTTTATGATCCGACTCAGTCACATCACTGTAATGACAGACGATTACTAATCTTAATGGAAGGAGAAAAGATAAATACCAAAACAGATGAAACAGACTTGAAACTTAACTTCCTTCCTCGTCGGTTTTCGTCTGGACAAACCTTCACCCAGCATCCCTGATAGTGACTTCATTTTAACACTCATTTTGACAGGGTTTAACATTACCCAATTAAAAATGACTGAAGCAGAAAATAGTAAGCTAAGACATGAGTCTGTGTTTAAGGGCCAGTGTAAAGATGTCCATCACCATGGCAATAGTAATGAGCCAGTTTAATACTGGTCAGTCTCAGACGAAGAGAACAAAAGGATTATGGACGTTTTCATGAAGCTAATGTGTTTTACAGGATTTGTCTTCTTGTTTTCACTGCAATTCTATATTTGTCAGAAACGTGGCATGTAGATAAATGGGTGTGTCCATTCTCATAGACACCAGATGATTATTGTAGGGATTATTGGCATTTGCCCAACAATTCTTTTCTCATAAATCCACTCTGACTCAGAGCAGAACTATGAAGACCATTTTCATGACCGTCTAGTTTTTCTGGGATTCAGAGACACACAATAACTTCCTCCTAGTGAGAGGAAATGTACAGGACTTCCAGCTGGAAATTCAACCACAAAAGTAGACACATTAACATGGCGGTTCAAATGAGAACATATCAAATGTTTAAAATACTTCTCGGTCCGGCCTCTTTTCAATCAGTCAGAACAACAGTTGCTTTCCAGCATAAACACGCGAAAGACTACAGAAATAGCATGAACGCATATCAAGCAGAGATGTGCATTTTCTGGCCTCTTCATCTGTATTCCCGAGTTCCCTCCCCCAGATGTATCCTACACGACGTTCATCGATAACCACCGTGACCTTCAAGGGCACTCGGTCCGCACTCTTCGCCAGGTGTGTGCATAATGAGAGTCCATCGTCGCACCTCCTCCCGGCCGTCACGTTATAAAGATTTTATGCGGCGTGTGAGATTGAGGTAATAAACGAGATCAAAGCCACTCAGGAAGGATATTGACCTGTGTTCCTGTGCAGCATCGCTGCCTGAGGCCTCCCAATCCGGGAAGAATATTGACATGGATGATGTCAATTATGGATCACACTGGCCATCGCCACGCTAACAACAACAGTCCACGTTTAATGGGGAGTTTTCCATTTTATAGCTTCCGCGAGCACAATGGCGTAGGCGGTGGCTGTCTGATGTTTAGATTCAGATGTGCTGTCGGCCTTGTTAGTGTTTTTCACGACACGGTACGCTTTATGTGCCGTGGGCTGATCTAGAAATCACTGCCGCCCCCGGACCACATATGCCCCATGAGGCGACTCCGCCAATAACGTTCCCTGGTATTATGTAGGACAGTCGTATAACTACAAGTCTTACGTGTGACCTGTGTAAGACAATGTGGAGTAATGAACCTAGTCTATTTAAAAGTAGTCTGTCTCCAGAGACTGTGGAATTAATCGAAATATGCAGGCAAGCAGTATGAATAAACGAGTTTATCACAAGAACTGGTCTGAGAAGTGGAGTGTTCAGGCAAAGATACTTTATTTACTTCACATTGTAACATTTCTGATTACATTATGCGAGGCATACGGCTTGGATTACAAGATAGCTTTGACATTCTTAAACGTCTTGTGCTAGGAATGATCAAAGAGGCAGGGAGATAAAGACAAACACTGCATGGCCTGATGGACGTGCCCCCAACAGCCCCTGGGGAGGGAGAGGGGGACAGAGAGTCTCTCACCAAGGCACGATAACAGTGTCAAGGGCCAGAGCAAAGGCCTCTTTAATCCTTTTATAACCTCAGACTGTTTGGATTGAAACCTGAGTTTTTGACCAAAAGAGTTACAGTAAAATCTCCTTCCAATACCAGAGATACCAGAACTATAGGATTTGAAGACCGCAGCACCTCTGATTGCAGAGGTGACTGAATTTGACTAAGAAAGAGCAACACAACTTTCCTAAAACAACAAAGGAAGCACTGAATACAGGCAATAAGGGGGGCTTGGATGGCTCTAAAATATGAATATCAAACAACACCTCCCCAAATCAAGAATTCTAAATGCCGACTATCTAAAAACATGAAATATGGTATATACTGCATAGGTAACATTTAAAAAAGAAAATAGTACATTACCTTTCACACTTTCAGTTGGCTAATGCACTCATCCACTACGACTTACAGTCACAAGTGATTACATACAGTCAGAACTTGGAGTTGCAGGGCAGGATAGGGGAATGTAGAACCACCTGGAAGCTGGGAATGATTAGAAATTAAGTTTCATTACATTTCCTATTTGGCACTTAACAAAGATAGGGATGCTAAATGTATTCGATTTTACAATACATTAAATTGTACAATACATCCCATTTTACAAAACATTAAATTTTATAGTGTATTCCACATGAAAACATATCCAATTTTGAAATAATCCATTTCCAAATACGTGTCCGATTCAGTAGATCTGGCTAAAAACAAAAAGCTTGAAAATGTAGGTGAACACAGGGTAATATCCGGGCATGGTATGTAAAACAATCTAATGTTATATCAAATCACATTATTGTGTTAACACCTCTAACAGTGTCAGTCAGACTGTTTGAGAAGGTCAGAACTAAAAAGCTTGCCTGCACACTGTTGGCAGGGAAAGCAGGCATTGCACTGCCATTATACATTTCCATAATTAAAAAAAAATATACAATAATGTTAGAAAACATTGAATGTATCTGCTATGTGTGTTCATCCACGCTCTGTAGCAGGGGAGTGTAACCTCGGCCCCTGATGGTGAAAGCATTTCTGGCTTTTGTTTCTAACAAGTGATTAAATGACAGAAGGGCTGAATCTGTCCCTGATTAGGGGAAGATGAAGTGATTGGCCAGAGATTCCTTCTCCAGCGCTATGGCCAGTCCCACTAAGCTTCGGCAATGATAGCCTGCTAGGGTCAACGTTGCTGATGCACCAAGCCAATGTTACTTTTCATAATCCTGTTATTCAGCTAAATCATAATGGGAACGCTCATATTTTCTCAAATTCTCAACCTGTCAGAGCAGGTTATGATGGACTGGCCATCTGATATTCAAGGCAGGTGCCAGAATGGCTTCTCAACCAATGGACTCATAGCCTTGTGCCGCAAGGAGTTTTTGCTGTAAGGATATTTATCTTGATAAAAATGGGGGCCTTGTGGGGAAAAAAAAAACGTTATTTGGATACTCAAGATTACATCTGTAGATGCTTCACACTAATAAAAACAAGTAAAATGTATGCTATGGTTTTGGTCAGGTTTAGGTTTACCATAAGTGTTCAGGCCTTGGCACAAGGCAGCATTTGTAGTCCTGGCGTTTGCTGGAACTTTGTCTTTCCTTCAATCACTAAAAGCTCATATTGTGTTTTGTTCACCACCCATTCTGAATCGCAAGGTGCTGAGCATGAGCTGTGACAGACAGTGAGAGCGAGAACAAGATGGCACTTTCCGGTGCACCAGATATTAAATAGCTAGAAAGCTGTGGCACCACAACACTGGACAGCAAGACAGACAAGGCTAATTACAATGTGTTTCTTCACTCTAGACCCTGTAAATCCACAATGACCACACATGTATCTGAGGTGACAGTTTTGCTTTCATTATATCTTGCTGAGCTGCACCTGATCCACGGAAATCCTGAAACAGAAACACAGGCCAGGCTTGACATGGATCCAGCTGAAGACTGTAAGAAACGCAGAGGCACACTGTACGGTTTACCACAGCCAGCAGCGCACAGCAATATACCTTGTAGAACGGATGCATTATGTAGCATTTAGCAACATGTTGCATTACATAAACCGTGGGAGAAACCAAGGATCAAATAGACCTTAGCCTGACACCAGCAGGGAGTGTTTCAACAGAGATAGAGGACGGAGCTGTGATGTGAGAATTTAAATGTGAGATTCAACTTTATTGTCATGGAACAGTACAGTACAACAAAGTACAACGAGTACAGTACAACGAAATGTAGTAGCAGCTAGCTAGCTAACTAGGTACCTTATGAATATGGAATGTGTAGTTCTGGACTGTATTGTGGCTGGTGGGAATCAACTCTGTCAATCTAGCAAGCAAGCAATACAGTCCATCAAAATATGTGTTTATGGAGACAGGTTGTTGATAACATGTGTAGTCAAACTTAACCTGCCCAGGGGATAAATACTAATGCTATTTTTTGCATCTATATTCTAGTGAAACAGCGACCTGGCATTCACATTTCTTATTAGCATGAAATATGGCCTGTTTTCATATTTTTTTCAGTAGAAATTGTGAACACTGCTAACCGTGATGACAGCAATAAAGCGCATCTGCTGTAGTGTGACTGATGTCTACTTGGTTTCGATGGATATTTCTCCATCTTCTGATTGACTGCGCATCCAGGTTTGGTGCCACTTCGCCTCAAAGCGTTTGCAATGGAAATTCATCCATGAGTAAGTTATCAATTTGACTTTTCATTTAATTACAACGTTGTCCTGTATTCCAAATTTTGTAAGCACTAATACTGCCCCACGTCCTCGGGTGTTTCCATAATATTGGTTTGGCTCAGTTTGATTTGGCTCAGTTTGGTTTGGCTCAGTGGGCCCAGTCAACTGGACTTACAAAGGTCTGGGACAGCACATGAGCAAACCTCAGCTATTGAGTGTTCTGGGTGCAATCTGCTGGTAGTTCCCTGGTGGAGGCAACTCCAGGGTGATTGATAGTACATCAAGCAAGTCTCATTAAATAACAACATTTCTTGTTTGATTACAAAACAAATGTCTTTACTATTATGGTAACTTGCCATGTTAAATATAAAACAGATGCCTCTCTCTACCCCGTAGACATTTAATGGCATGAAAGGTGTTTCATGTTAAATATTAATTTACCAACAAGGCTGTTTATTACACAGAACACATATTAAGGTTAGGTTGAGGTTTAAGTTAGGTTTAATGGAAGGGGTTAAGGTTAGAGTTCGGGTGTGGTTTATGGTTGGGGTTAATGTTAGTAGATTGAAATGTTACTGTAGGTTAGTAAAACATCTGCAGACTGACTATCCAGATGAAGTTACCCAACACTCTGACATTTTTCGAAAAGCCAGGGGTGATTGGTTATCACCGACTGGCCCTGGCATGCTCTTTCACTCTCATCCTCTCCTTCCCACTCGTATATTCAGCCCTGGTGTTATGGTGCTGTGCCTTGCCACAAACGAGGGTTCTGCCGAACGCACTTTGCCTGGGCTCATTCTGACCCACCAAGCATTCGTGGTGAAGAGCAAGAAATGAAGACAGCAGTTAAAACTACTCACGCAAAAGTGCAACGGCGCACATTTGCCAGGAGGCATGGAACAATCAGCAGGAACCATCCATACCTTTATCCATCCATCCATTTATCCTTCCGTTATTCATCTATCTCTCACTGTTTTTCTCATCATCCACTCACTCTGTCTCACTCAACATAAGCACATTTGAAAGTGTATATCAACTAATGAAGAATCCATCCATTTCTCTCTCTCTCTCTCTCTCTCTCTCTCTCTCTTTTGTCACACTCTCTCCTTTTTCTGTCTCTCTCCATCTTCCTCAACATATGCACAGCTGAAAGCCTGTATCTCGTAATGAAGCAGAGAAAAGCAGATAGTTCTCCTTTCTCGGTTCTGACAGCTTTCTATTTGTGTCTTTGCTGTCAAGATATCTTTCATTCACGTCTGACAAGACAGATGATGGCTCCGGCATAGCTGTGGCATTCGATTCCGTCGGGAAAAGGGACTCCGAGATTGGGCTAAGGCTGAGAGGATTCCACCTTTTCTCCCAGGCATCAAGATTGACAGTGTCATAAACAATTAATTATGCTTCTGATGTACTCCAGTTTGAGATTGATACTATCTGGTAGAGTGAGAGTCCCCAAACTGTTCATGTGTGCAAAATAATTCCGTGCTCACAACAAATGCTAGAGTCACTGTCACATAATAGAATACAATTCCGAATACTAACAGTAATTGCAAGATAATCACCACATTTAGTTTGTGTTCAAAGACACTGCAATTACTTTTGTCTAATATATTCGTGCACAGGGAGGAGATGCTCTACGCAGCTGTTAATAAAAATGCATCCTTTCCTATAAAAGAAACATGAATAAGTAAGTACTGAACACACTAAACACAAAATACATTTGTGCTCTGAAGGTTTTTAGCAAAGTACTGTTTTGAGACACAACTGCTATCTTCAAGGAGTAGGTCTGACAGGAAGTTGCGATGTAATCGGCCTTACGCCCTAGAGAACCAATAGAGAACAAGACAAGAGTAACCATGTCAACCCCACAGAGGACGCAACGCCCTTCTTTTGCCAATCAGTGCATTTTTTTACACTGAGACAATCTCTTTGTCAAGGCGTGTTGTTAATAAGCCAAGTGCACACAAAATGCGTGCCAGTGGTGTCAAACATATGGCGCTTGCCCAGTATAGTGCCACCGTGTGGTCAGCGGGAAAGTTCTTGTACATGTCGAGTCCATGTCTACAGCATTTGCCGAAAGATTACAATAGCAATATCCATCCTTGAGTGATCCAATTGTATTAGTGCCAGAACAATCCCATATTTGTGTTTACTGCTTTAGCGGCCATTTTATTTTAGTTTCTTATCTGAAAAATATTGCTTTGAGAGACTGTTGTCCTCAAAGGCAACAGGCAAATTTTTCAAGTCGGTCCTTATGCGTTAATGAAGCTAAAGTGTTTGTTGTGAAGAGAGGGACCTACAGTAAGTATGGTATTTCATGACTTGGGTCAAACACTTTGAGGGGCGTGACTTTGGTTGGTGACACATCTAGCTCACCTATTGAGATGGGCATTCTGTAACGGATGTCATGTGTTGGACAAGTCGGGGGGGGAAAAGACTGGAGAGCCCCTTTAAGTGTTAGGGTTTTCAAATGAACGGTTTGATACACACAATATACACCTAATTACTGATTTGTGCAGTAATATTGGGTTTAATTCACTGTCTGAGACACGTTTGTCATCGGCCAAGTGTACACACCACGAACACCTAAGACCAGTCATTAACAGGCTGAGATACTGCTGTTTATGTTGCCCGGATATTGGTGTCATGGTTTACGGCGCACATTTAAAGTGTCACCTGGAAAGGTAATTGTTCATGGAAGGCTGGTCCTCGTAGGCTGGGTGGTTGCATGGGGGCCAGGATGTGTCAGAACTACACACACACACACACAGACACACACACACCGCAGTCCGTTGTGCGAAAATGCTTCTGTCGCTTCGACCCAACAGAGCCCGCAAAACTCCATTCACCCACCACTCATCAACTGACTTGGTTCGGTGACACGAACCAGAGTGCTGTAAAGAGGTGACCCACAGAACGGGATGAGAACAGACTGCACCTAAAATGTACCTTTTGTGTCACGGAATAGCTCTAACAGACACGCGGCAACTCCTGCCATACAACATTTGGTCTGAATTAACCAGAGTGGGAGAAATCAAGGTTGCTCCATTCATTGGCCGATAGTGTTTCAAGTCCTTTTGATTCTCCAGGCCACATTCCGCTACAACCCTTAAAGACAAAACTTTACAAGTGAAAAGCTTTTCAATGTTGTTTTTAATTCTTTATTTTATTCCCCACATCCTCTCACAGAATCGATGTTGGAACGAACGGTTTTCACAAAACAGCCTTAAAACTGAGATGGAAATGGAGAATTATTGGTCCCTGAGCTGAGAAACCAATGAAAGGCATTCATGTATTTGTGAACAGACAGCAGGGCTATTAACAAACGACTGCTGTATGGGATTAAAAACGGAGGACTGACACTTTGCCAGTGTTGGCCATGAGAAATGCCAGACTATGTGTGTGTGTGTGTGTGTGTGTGTGTGTGTGTGTGTGAATGTGCGTGCGTGTTTATGCGCACATGCTTGCGGGTACATGTGTGTGTATGTCTGTGTGTGTGTGTGTGTGTGTATGTGCGTGCGTGTTTATGCGCACATGCTTGCGGGTACATGTGTGTGTGTGTGTGTGTGTGTGGCTAGGTGTGTCCATCTGTTACAGGGTGGAAGGGGGTGAGGTTTTATGAACTGTCATCACAGGCCCCTCGACCACCAGCGCTGCGGCTCCCACACGTCCCACCCAACATCACATCAACGAGGACCTTTCAAAACACGACAATATTCACAGGAAATGACTGGAACCCGTACGTTCCAATACAGTACCTCCAGTAGGTGTGGTTGATTGAGCCTGTGTTAGAAAAAAGCAACCACAACAGTGTTTTTATGTATGTTTGAACCCAGGCTGGTGTACGAATGTGTGTGTCTGTGTGTGTGTGTGTGTGTGTGTGTGTGTGTGTGTGTGTGTGTGAGTGTTCGTCTGTGTGTTTGTGCATGTGTCCTGTTTAGAATGTGTATTGTGTGCACCTAGGGTTAAAATGATTTATAATTTTTCGTGGGGGGGTTAATCCAGCTTGTTTGAAATGGGCTTAACCCCTGCCGGCACATGGCGGCGTGTGAGGTCAGCTCACGTTCTGTTTTCCTGTCACGTCCCTGTAACAGCGCGAACGGGGCCACTGGCCCTCCGAAACCTGAGATGCCTCACTGCCTCCACCCGAAAAAGGGTTTTGGCGAGAAGAGAGAGCCTTTGATGAAATTATCCAGCCAGACTCCGAGACTGGTTTGAGTTTTCCAGCGTGTTGAGCCTCTTTTTTCTGCCCTTGCATCTGAGTAACAGACTCTCCCGTTCTCTTCGGTTTTGTGTGGCCGAGCACAGGCTGGCAAAAGCCCACAGCTCTCCCACTGAGCTTCATACAGAGACAGATATGGCCTCCACATGGGCTGTGGATGATATCAAGCTAACGAGAACAAACGTTTTACTTTGGCTGGGGGTAGGTAAGTACGTAGGTCAATAGGACTTTGGTATTGAAGGGGTCAATAAGACTTTGTTATAGAAGGGGTCAATTGGACTTTGGTATGGAAAGGGTGAATAAGACTTTGGTATGGAAGGGGTCAATGGGACTTTGGTATTGAATCTGTCAGTGGGACTTTGGTATGGAAGAGGTCAATAGGACTTTATGAGAAGAGGTCAGTAGGACTTTGGTTTGGGGAGGGGTCACTAGGAATTTGATTTTAGGGAGGAGTCACAAGGACTTTGGTTTTGGGGAGGGGTCACTAGGACTTTGGCTTTGGGGAGGGGTAACTAGGATGGTGGTTTTGGGGAGGGGTCACTAGGACTTTGGCTTTGAGGAGGGGTAACTAGGATGGTGGTTTCAGGACATTATGGGGCATCTAAAGTTCCCTACCCCACCACCAATAAATATGATTTATAACTATGACCTAATCTCCCAACCATCTGTCTGTCTGTCTTTTTTTTTTATTCAATGAAGTTACATACCAATATTGATTGACATTAGAGTCTACTCACATGGAAGCCAAAGATTTAAACAGATGTTCTAAATATAGAAACAAATAGAACCGGGACTCTTAATAAGCTGTACACTTATGTTTAATTTTAAACAAATATTATAATCTCTGTATATAAACAAGTATTATAATCTCTGTATATTTTCTCATCTGTTCCTATTTCCTCTTGTCTGTCCAGATGTGATCGCATTGCATGTGGTGTTGACACTAAGGAATCCTGGGTTCTCCTCATCCAAGTCAAGCAGTATCCTTTTTCTAGCTTTTGTATACTGTTTTTGTTTACATCAACATTTCTCTCTCACTCCTCCCTCTCTCCTCCTTCTCTCCTCTCCTCCTCTCCCCAGTCCTGCCTGGCCTAATTACTGTTTACTCTCTGTGTAGATGAGGAGACTGGGAGAGAGGGGAGAGGAAGGAGAACAATAAGGAGGAGAGGAGGTGGGTGGAGAGAAGGAAGGTGAGGCGGAGCGGGAGTGGTGGAATAGATTATTGATTGTTGAGAGGATTGGGGACCATAGGGGAATGACATGGAGAAAGGATGTAAGGAAAAAGAGATTAAGTGCACAAGTGAAGGCAACGACAGAAGAGGGGGAGAACAGAGAGCTCCTTGGTACATATGTTTGACAGGACTAATGGGAGAGTGACGTCTGCGTCGGACCGTTTGGGATCCCTAACGCCGCTCCAGTAAACACCCTTCCAAAAGGCCTCTTAGTGGAGAACAGCCTGTCAGAGGAGAACAGCCTGTCAGAGGCGAACAGCCTGTCAGAAGACAACACAGAGACGACTGGTCGGCCCTCACTCCTGGCTAGTGCGTTGTCGACTAAACACACACTCACAGCCAACTACACACATACAGGCAACTACACACATACAGCCAACTACACACATACAGGCAAATACACACATACAGGCAACTACACACATACAGCCAACTAAACACAAGCCCAGGGAGCTGACTACTAAATTCTAAAGTACACGCACACACACACACACACACACACAGTCCACTACTAATAACTACTAATAAATTATAATGTACACCTCATGTCAATCACACTTATTTTGTGTCTTTCCATGACGCGACGTGCGTGTGCTTGCGTGTGTGTATATGTGCGTGTGATCCAAATCCATTTGTGCAAAAACAGTAAAAAACAGTAAAAAAATAAACAGTAAAAGATTTTTGGCGAGTCCCCACTCGACACATTTCCATTTCCGTCAAAGGAGTTGTGTTTAGAGAAAAACCTACATTTGAACATAGTATTATAATTGGTGTTTCATTTAGGTTTAAGCCTAGTGTTAACTTTATAGTTAGACGCTAAGTTAAGTTTAGGCATAAAGGTTAGGTTATTGAAGTTATGGTTAGGTTATGGTGACATGGGAATGTGTCTGGATTTATTTATTTTTGACAAGTTGTACATTTCATATTTTAAATTAAATGTAACATGCACAATTTGTTTAGCTCAATTTATAATCTCAACTAGTGGCATTTAGAAATCACGTGGTTTTCATTATCAGTCCCTAAGATTATTCTGTTCAAAATGGTTGAAAATCAGGTACGTGATCAAGAGTAAAATCTCTTTCTATAGCTTTCTGTCTATATGTTAGGGTTACAATAATTGTTAAAATAATTAAAAAAAAGTTTTAATAAAAGAGTGTTTACAGCTTTTGATTCCTTTCTTTAATTCAAAAAACAACCCTGTGTCAGTAGGTCTTAATTCAATTCCTAAAAAGTAAATTAATTTATATGTCTGAAAAAAAGCTGCTAACCTATAAAACATTGTGTTCCGAAATTGCTGGTTTGTAATTTTATGAAATATACTGTACCATTTGGTTGACTGTATAATGAAAATAATTATATTCTGTAATTTCAGGGCTTTTATCGACAATGAAAACATATTATTATGTGATTTTTGGCTCTGTGTAAACACAAAAAAAAGTAATTTCATATTTCATGAATATTTGCTGTCTGCCTGTTGTCCTCAACAGTTTTCACAATAGTGTTCATATTATTCAGTGCATGTAAGTTATTCTAGCCACACACAAACTTTCATTTAGGAGCAACAGTGCTCCTTCACACGTGCATGTTTAAATTATTTACAATAATTCATCATTTTTGCTTTTTATTAACCATGTTTTTCTGATAGAATTGCATTTTGTGGCATATATGCTCTTTATGAACCACAGAAAAAACTGGCATGTTTTCAGCTTTTGCTATAGTTAGCTAGCTGTTTTTGTTGGATGATACCTCTAGACACAGTAGCAGCTTTTTGTTTTACTTGGCTGGCAGTTCCTGATCTTATGAGAACATTATCTAACGAGTTGCCTGAAGCACTTGAGGAAAAGGAGAGCGAAGAATAAAGCTGTGCTGAGAAAGAGGACTCGCAGTGAGGACCACTGGCTTCAATTCTGAACTTTGTGTGGTGAGCATGCTAATGTCACGGTGGGGGTCATGCAGAATGGAAGAGAATCCGTTCAGCAGTGCACAGGCTGTTTTTACGACTTTCCCTCAACCAGATCCTCACCAGACTCTATTACCATCACCTAACGTGGTCCACAAATGATCCTCTCCATCTATGTCGGATGCAACATTTCACAGACTTGGTATAAGTTGGTTAGCCAGTTGCGATATATTGCTAGTTTGTATTTTATGCTCTTTAAGCACTTTAGGACTCACTGAAATTGTTTATATATTATCAAATAATATATTAATAAATATAAGTTCATATATAAATATATATTTGACAAAACTACCATCATTTTATTCATATTTTTTATTAATTTTTATTTGATATTTAAACTGGTTTATCTTCTAAGATAACTGAGGCAGATTTAAATGTGTTTAAATATATATATATATATATATATATATTTTTTTTTTTTTTTTTTTTTTTTAAATATTTTTTTATAGAAATTTATAGAAATTCCAATCCCAAATGAGTGTTAACTGATGAACTCAACATGCTCTCTGCCCGCAATAAAAACATTGCATTCTCTAATGCCAAAGATATATATTAATTTATGCCCTCAACTGATGCCAAAACACATTCATTGTTCATGTGAAGTTATGTTATAATAATTCAGTCCATAGTTGTGGTTATGACTTCCAAAAGCAAGACCAATCACAGGGAGAGAAGGAAACATTTCACCTATAGATTAATTAAGACCAATCACAGGGTGAGAATGAAAAATGTCACCTATAGATAAACTAAGACCAATCACAGGGAGAGAAGGAAAAATGTCCCCTATAGAATGTTAATTTGCAGAGAGCACTCCCACAGGGTGTTCACTCCCACGGGGTGATTTACACAATTCATTAGTTACTGTAGTAAGAAAAGAGCTAGCGGTGAGCTTTTATATTGTAGTGTAAAATGGAGCCGGCAGAAGAGAAATATTCACCACATCCATCCTTGAAGCTCTCCCCAGCCCTCCAACATCTGACACAGTGAAATCATTCAGCGTGGGGCACTGTGCCGGCCCGACTCCTGCCTGAACTTGTCATCCTATCTTTGCCTCTTTGATTAATATTCCTGAAGAAATGAGCTGGTGAGATAGCAACTCATATTTTACCGGAGCTTACAGCCATAATGTACCATGCTCATCACCCCCCCCCCCCCCGCCCCCACTCCCCTGTAACGGTGCTTCAGAAGGATGAGCCGTGAAAACGTATGATACACATTCCTTGTTGTCGGGACAGCACGCCTCCGTGTTTCGGCAGAATCAACTGAGCACTATTTCCGCATGTCTGATTAATATTCTGGGGTTCTAATTGGGCTTCAGCAGAAAAGCTGCTTGGACCCTATTGCATTTGTAAGCTTTTGGATATTACCATTTGAAGCGCATATTTGGTAAGGCATATAAATGTGAATCTTGGCAGAATTGTACATGACACTGGCCTTCCCCATCGCACGCAATGCCAAGCCAAATAACAGGCAATATGCTGCGACATGTTTTGAGAGCTCACATCCTTCACCCTGTGTGACGTAGTGTTGTACGATTTGACCAGTAGGTTTGCCTGCCGCGATGAACAAATTAGTTTAACTTGGCAAACTAATAACTGCCTATAATTAAGGGGTAAATATTCAGATCTTAATAAGAGTTGGTGAACATGGTCACTGGTAGGACATCATGGATGCAGGCACGTTCTACAAAGGCCATGTTTTTCATCCCCTAATTCGTTCGGGGGAAATATTCACATAAAGAAAAAAGAAAAAAGCTTAACACTGAAGTGGGGTTTTGTTTGAACTAGGGGTGTCGCTGTTGTGTGTGTAAAACCTTTTGTTTAAGCTTTTTGGCTCATGGAGGCCAAAGTGTTTAAAATTTACTGACAGAGTCGGAATGTCATTGGCCATTTTGAAAAGTACATGGAAAGCGCTGTGAGTTATCTTTTACTCTTTTTTTTTTGTTTTTGTTTCGGAAGGTACACTAACGAGTAGAGATAGAGCTAATTACGAGAAAATGTCAGATTGGCTTTGATGGCGGCTCGGCGGGTACACTGGTGAAACCCGTAAAAAAAACACTGCTCGCAGTTTTAATTACAGGTTTGAGTTCCTTTCACTCTGGAGAAGACTAGAACCACAGCCGGGGTGCTGAGGGATGGCACAGGGTGGGGGGGCAGGAAATGACAGGGAAACGCGGTCGACTAGTATGAGCGGGGGCCCTCATCATCACCGTGTCAACACAGAGGAGGGAGAGAGGGACTTGTTTCAGTATGTGTACGGCCTGCTGGAGCGCCAGAAAGACAGTGTTTGAATTTTTGTTAAACATACTGTATACATGAGAAAACAAACACCATTCAAACCCATGTGGTGAAAACTATCTAGCAGAATGAAGGACTGTGGGAGAATTATGGTTTCTTTTTTTTTTTGGACACATGGATCTCTGGTCCATTTTAAGATGCCGGCAACCTGCTGTAAAGTAAAGTTGTTGCGCCAGCCATTGCTGAAGCTTAGTTCACCTTAACTGACAGCTCTGATAAACATGGTAAAGAATACTGCGGTAAAAAAAAAGTGAGTCTATAGTACTCAACAAATCACCCTATGGCGCTCCTGTAGATCTATGTCTTTGGTGAGGTATCTGGCGACCATGTTTTATTGAATCCAGAGACCAGCTCTTTTGTGTGGTCAGCCACAGGTGCGGGGGAAATGGCTGCCTCTCGCTGGGCCGTGACAAGTGTCAGGAGAAATGAGCGGGGACGGTGGAGACTGGCAACCCGAGCTGTCAAGCTGGGCAAAAAAAGAAACTTTTCTCTCCTGCTTTCAGACGGGGAACAGACAGGAGAGGGAGAGAGAAAGAGATAGAGAAAAGAGGGTGAGAGAGAGAGAGAGAGAGAGAGCGTCTCATGCAGGTCACACTTGGCAGGCCATGCCTCTCACCCAATCCGTCACACTCCCGGAGGAGGCTGACGAGTCCTTGAGCAGACAACAGGTGCCAATGGCTCTGACTGTATGCACTCTTTCAAGCCCCCCCCCCACAGAAACGTCAGTTTTTTGAGGAGAATGTTTTGAAGCTCATGGTTGTTGAGTAAAGTGTTAGTGTAGTTTGATGTAGCATATTTGTTTGTGTTTGTCTCCGTGTGAGTTATCGGAACGACTGCATTCCCCACGACACTATTCCGGAGTCCTTGTGAGGCCTCCAAACCAAAGATCTGTCAGAAGATAAATCCACAGATGCTGACAACCGGATGGGGGCCGGGCAGTGAATGGCTTCATACATTATCTGGAGCAACAAAATTACACCACTGCTTGATGTTTTAATTACACAATGTGGTCGCCGTATCTTAACTGTCAGTCAGAATGACTGTCATATAGAGGGGAGGCAATGTTTGCCCGGCATCTGCTTCTCTCATGGAAGTGGGTAACCCTCCTCCCAAGGGGTCTCCTGGTTATCATTCCTGCGTATCAATACGCGGCTAACCAATCTGTCATGACCAACAGAGAACATTCGGCGGTCGAGATGAAAACACGCCCCCTGATAACTCTGAGAACCTTTTTTGGGGGGGATTTCTAACTGAATGAAATTGTTGTACGAGGTTTAAACTCCTCTGTAGAAGGTCTGGATTGGGTTTTACTGATTCTGCAGGTCGACCAGCTGGGCTGGCATTGATTGTATTTCTTAACAATCTCCAGAGGTCAATGTGCATTTACAATGACAAGACTCGACATATCCATTTTAATAATTATTTTGATTGTTGTTAATTACATACAAATGTCTTATTTGAGCTCTTGAAATTACCTTAAATACTAAATCCAGCTTTTGATAAGGACTGCAACTGTAAATAGCATGCCATTGATTCCCCAACACATTTGCAAAAATCACAGGCACCTGAAATTAAATTAATTCTATTAAATATTTGGGTAGTAAGTGTTTATTTCTAAAACAATAAAATAACATTGTGCATTGATGCTACCAAATATATGTTTTTTTCACTCCAAATAAATACTCCCTACCCAAATAAATGGCTTTAGCTTTACTTTCAGGTGCCTAAGACTTTTTCCATAGTATCGTATATTACACTGTAAGCCTAACCCTTGAACTCACATTAGGTATTTAATATGATATGTATTTACATGAGTTCTTGGCTTAATTACTTCACGGATATGAAACTACCATGCATTACGTTATGATGTTCTACAGGAGTGCTCAGTAATTACACATTTGGTCACCCAAGCAAGGGTTAACTACTGTTCGTGGTAAAAAAGGTAACATAATAATGCAAGCCGCCCCAATCGTCTGTAACATGCAGACATGTTGGCAATGGTAAGAGGCCAAAGAAAGTCCCATACAGAACATGTGTTCTACAATGCTGTGGAAGGTGACTCCATGACAGAAGGCTGTTTCAATCTGTGTGTGTGTGTGGGGGCCGAGGGCCACACACGCTGCTGAACTTGTAAACGCCTGCACTGCTATCAAAAGCCTGGCTATTCACAGGCATTCTTGATTAGTGAAGGTTAGCTGTCAGTGGCAGAAGACAGACCGGCATGTGGTTGGAAAGACAGACGGTCAGTAGGTCAGTCGATCACGCTTCTGAAACCATCTTTATTTGTATAATGGTTTTAGAGCTGAAACTCCATGAAGACCTTCTAAAATATGTTCATCAATAGTTACATTATATAAACAGCAGGAAGTGCAGCCAAGGAGCCTCTGGAGGGCCCAAGGTTGGTTAAATCAAAAACATGAAGTGTTTGTCTGCTCCAAAACATAGCTGGCCAAGTTGTGCTGCTATTTCTTTTCATGATTTGCTCAACTGGGAAGATATCTGTGAGGGAGCAGTTGTAGAGCTAAGCGGCCCAACCGCCACAAGGAGTCGCTACAGTGCAGCGTGACAAGGCAACCCTTGCCGACCTTAACCACAAAGCGGTGGTTGTTAGTCCCTGGAATGACCACCTCAGTGTAGCTTGTATTCGTGGTAAGTCAAGGAAGGCCCTCCCAACAATGACTCCCCTGACCCTGGGCTTGAACCTACAGTATGATTGGGTTTAATATAATGATACAATTATTATATTTGACCACAAATTAGCACTTACGTTTAGTATGGGGTTGCATATTGTTTGCATGCAATAAATGACTAGTGTGGAAAGAAGAACATATCCAAAGCTCAGTCTATTATTTCACTTTTCTCCAGCCACCTACATAAACTGATTATTTAGTAACCAGGGATCAATAGCATGTTTCTATTTAGTAAAGCTGATGATTTTTTTTCATCACATCATGCACGCGTTTAGTAGTTGGTGAGCTGCAAAACCACAATTGACGGGCACCCACTGTAAATATCAAACAGCTGATTGTTGTTACATGTTTCTTGTCAATGAACAACAGGCGCGGCCTCAAGCAATGTTTAAAAAAATTGTTCGGTGAGTCGGTGCCACTCAAACGTTCTTGGTCAATAGTGTCATTCTGTTGTAAAATCTGCCTCCACTCTCCTCATAGTCTGTAGTGGGGCGTTCAATTTATTGGTCCCGTGTGTCAGTCTCAGAGAATACCGACACTTTTTGCCCATTTGTGTTATAATCGGAGAAAGGGATGAATAGGTTTCAGTCTTCCTAAATGACATACAGTAGTAACATAAAGTATTCAGCCTTGGAAAATGAATTAGAAATCTGTCTTGAACCGGAACTTGACAACTGTCTTCTTACAAGTAATCGGGATATTCAACTGTCAACACTCTTGAAGAGAAACGTGTTTTTTGCAGAGCCTGCGTACATTCTGCTATGTTCGCCTTTGTCTGGGCCTATGAATTGATACACACCTACAAGTTAAAGTCCTATAAGTAGTAATGAGGTAATTACGTGTTTGTCGTTGAAGCCCCTAGAAATCCAGATATGGTTCTAGAGAAGTCCTATTTAGTTTTGGACCCTCACAAATGCATGCAACATTGTTTCATCTTTTTACCTGCTCAGCCACTGGTTATGCCCGGAAGGTTCTGACATCTGGTGACGTCCCTGCTGTGCTTTGTTCTGCATGCGCATTGCATTGTGTTCATACACACGAAGGTACTCTTGCAAAGGCAGACGAAATTCAGATATTTTTTTTCCCCAACTAATTGTTTTGACCAATCACGTGAGATCTTGTCACATCAAATGTTGCGCGGTTGTCTCAACGTTCTCTGAAGGGAAGCCCGCCGTCTCGGACTTTGAAAACGCCTGTTCTGAAACATTAATGCCAACACTTTGAACAGCCGTAACTCTGGGTTTGGCTTTTGATTTCTGAAAGATGTTGTGAATCACGGGAATGTTTTTATTTTTTCTCCTGAGGCGTGACAGCCCACTCCACCCATGCCCAGGGATTGACTAGACACATTTTCCTCTGTTTGTCTAAGTCCTTGGCTGTATCCCTTAATGCTTTATTTGAAAACCAATTAGGAGCTCTGAGATTCAATTACTGAACTGAAAGGCTGCTGCTATCTCACACACGCAATAATCAATTATTGTTATTTTTTTGGCAGACATTCTGCTTCACCCTGGATTCAAAGTCTCAGTTGCTGTTACTGGCTTTGGACCACATGCTAAGAGAACAGACGAATAGTTTGGGCGAACATATCACCCGCTGGCAAATAAAATACAACTGTTCACTGTGCTCGCCTTTCAGAGCCAGTACATCTAAATTGATTTCTGCTTGAGGACGCAGGCCTGTGTGTGTGTGTGTGCGTACTTACACTTACATATTTATGTGAATAGGCACGTGTGTGTGTGTATGCGTACTTACACTTACATATTTATGAGAATATGCGTGTGTGTGTGTGTGTGTGTGTGTACATGTGTGTGTGGGTGTGTGTGTGCGTACTTACACTTACATATTTATGTGAATAGGCACGTGTGTGTGTGTGTGTGTGTGCGTACTTACACTTACATATTTGTGTGAATAGGCGTGTGTGTGTGTGTGTGCGTACTTACACTTACATATTTATGTGAATAGGCGTGTGTTTGTGTTTGTGTGTGCGTACTTACACTTACATATTTGTGTGAATAGGTGTGTGTGTGCGCGTGTGTGTGTGTGTGTGAGAGTGACAGGAGTGGGGGTGAGAGGAGGGGAGTTGGATTCACCAGCACCATGCACAATGTGTCACCACACTATCACGAATGCCTCACAGATCACAACAGAATGAAAAATAGATGAATGGAGATCTGTTGCACGACATCATCAACAGCTAGCTATGGTGCCTGGCTGATGCTGGTTTTTTAATGACATAGCAGAGCTCCGTCATGTTACTTAATGAACCATGTCTGTGCCTCAGTCAGTAGGCCACTATAAATATTTAGGTTTCATTACAGCTTAAAAGTCTAGGGCAATTCAATGTAATATTAAATATTGGTAGACATTTCATTTTCGGGAAATGGGCTTGGCATCCGATTTTTTTCAATGGTCCTGACTTCAACATTGAAAAAAAAATATGTATCTTGGGGGTATTTTGTTGTTTGTTAAATGACAGGACGGAAGGAAAGTGATGCTAGGAAGACATGCAGCGGGCGAAAGACAGGAGTGGGCCAGACATTTGTCCACGCCGGGGCTCCCATGGTCCCATGTCCGGAGCTCCCACGGTCCCGTGTCCGGAGCTCCCATGGTCCCGTGTCCGGAGCTCCCATGGTCCCGTGTCCGGAGCTCCCATGGTCCCGTGTCCGGAGCTTAGACCACTACACCAGGGCTTCAAATTGAACAGAAGCCATCAGACGTGGATGTATCGGGCCTCAACTTAAGGGGCCCCAACCTAATGACTAGCACTTGGGCCTAAAATGTCTGTTTCTGTGTGTGTGTGTGTGAGAGTGTTGCATTTAGGCTGGACGAAATTGGCCGTGTGCAAATGGATAAATCCTTTGATCTAGGTGGCCTCTATGGAAAACATTCAAGCCTGTTTGGTTTCATAATGTTTGAACTCGAGGTGGGGAGAAAGAACCCAGTGACAACTGTAGTAGGCCTACATATCTGCCTAAGGTTAAAACAACTGATGGGAACTCCTCACACACATTTCTGTACATTTCAACAATAGGTCTAATGTAAATTGCCCCCCCCCCGCCCCTCGACATAAAAGGGCCCCCTCCAGGGTGACATCCCAGAGCCCTGCCGGAGCCCCACTAACTGGCCAATAAGTATCATCCTGTAAATAATGGACCTCCATGGCAAGCGTAAAGGTAATTTACATCCACACTGACAGAGACTGATCATAGTGTGTGTGTGCATGTGTGTGTGTGTGTGCGTGTGCGTGTGTGTGTTTGTCCACGTATGTTTACGCGTGTCCTTGTGTGTGTGTGTGGACCACGGGCGTGTGTGCTGGAACAGAGAACAAAGCCTCTGCCCAATTATACACTCACATGCACTTAATTAGGCTGATTGCATTAGCATTACAGCCGTCCCAGGACCACCAGCCCGGGCACCCTCCAAGAACATTCAGGCAACATTTTCCAAATACTTTTTGAGCGCGGGAATCAGACCTCAGAACATTCTTCTCGGTTCAATATGATTTTATGTACCCCAGACTTATGCAAAAACAGACACAAGAAACAATGTGCTTGCACACACACACACACACACTCTCATATGCACCCTCTCACACGTTCACCCTCACGCAATCACTCTCACACACAGACTCTCAAACGGTCACACACACACTAACACTCTCAAACATATGAGTTAGCATACTTTACACAACGCAACCACACAGATGGATTCTATCAAGAAGGTCTCGCGGGGGCACCTCCAGGCCGGGTGACCCCAAAAACAGTATTGACTTCCTTCAAACAGCTGAAGTTCTGTTGACCACTGCAGGCCCCCCTAACCGTGCATCCATTACAGCCTCGGCTGTCACGGAAAAGTCTCCAAAACAATTTCACAACCTAATTGGTTCAGACATAAACATACAGTTATCATACTGATATGCGGTTTGGGGAGTTAAATTATGCACAGGCTTTACTTAAGCTGCAATTGAACTTGAGACGGATGGTTTAGCCAGTAGGACGAAAGAGGAAATGGTCTAATTGTAAAATAGCATTTAGGAACAGAGTACATAACATCTGTTTAAGTGTAATTGTAATAATCCATAACAATTAGGCCAACACAACATAGTTATAATAAGTATTTTTTATGTTTATTTTACTAAGCCCTTTTCACATAAGTAGTTGTCACACAGGGCTTATCCAGACACCCAGCCTAAAACCCAAAAGAGCAAGGAATAAGATGCCGAAAAAGAATAACCTCATGCTACCATGAAACTAATGTTTGTCTTTGCTTATGCATAATGGGATAATTTCAGTGGCCTAGGTTGAGGGAAGTTCTGTGAAAAATCTTCACCTCGACTTTATCACAATTTGAAAATGTGGAATTGCTGGTGAGATGAAAAGCTGAAGAAAGAAAAAATGCAAATGTAGTCTGGAGTGGATAATGAGTGTATTGTCTCGGCCATGATCTCGATGCCCTCTCAAATGTTGAAAACGTGCTTGAAACACACAGGAGCTTGGGGGGGGGGGGGGGGGGGGGGGGCGGCTGGGGACTTTGGTGCTCTGGTCACTTGTTCCAACACACATCCACTCTTTCCGCAGTCTGGCTGTAATACTACACAGCAGTGCTGACTGATGCCTACACTTTAGCAAGGCAAACTTTACATGTCACATCAACGGCGCGATGACTAAAATATGTAAACAGTTCGGAGAGGCACCAGCAATGCGGCCGTCACGTCGCGAACGCCCTCCTGCGAGTCGCGCTGAAATGCAACACCTCGCATGTTCCCACGCAAGGGCAGGGGGAAAAAAATACTTTAAAAAAATATCCTCCGGGTTGAATGATATAAAAGTGACCATTTGTCTTTATTAACGGGACGTTACATTAATGGCTGATCGTTCGCTGCTCGGGCTTCGCCGCGGAATGGACAATAAGCAGCTGCTGTGGTTGGAAAAGCAAAAAGAAAAGGCAGCATACGTCAACACAGCTTCCATGTCAAACACACACACACACACACGGCAGAGTATAGATTATAGGAGGGCGAACGATTCACGAAGCCGAATGTCATGAAATCTGCGTGGGTTTATTTGTGTAAGCGAGTCGTGGAGAGTTGGGGTGGTCCATCTCTCCCATGTGTTGCCGTTCACGACGGCCTGATCACAGACTGATGGAATGGCGAGGGGCAAAGCGGGTCAACGTAGAGAGTGGTCGGTTGATTGTGTGTGTGTGGTAGGGGGGGTTGATTGTGTGTGTGTGTGTGTGTTGTAGGGGGGGGTTGTAAGGTGGGGGCTCGGGTAGAGGGCCAGCGGGTTGGTTCCCTCCCCAGGGGCTTACTGAGCGAGGGAACATTTGGACGCAGCTGTTTTTCTCTGGGCCTAAATGGAGACGTTGTCCTCCAGCTCCACTATGTGTCTCGGATTCTTTAGCCCCCCCCCCCACACACACACACACACACACACACACACACACACCCTCCCTGTAAGGGAAACAGAGGGTGGCAGGCATCTCGATTCAAAACTTTAGATTTGAGCGCCTTACCCCTGCATAGCCCCCCCCCCCCCCCACCTTCACACTCCCCCACACAGCCAGTCCCTCCTTTCCTGGCCGCCCGGCGCTAGTCAGGATCTCATCTCCCAACCAGGCTCAGGGTCGCTCCTAAAGTGTCAAAGTGGGTCTTAATTCTGAACCCCACGGGGCCACTCGCTAACGACTCAGCTATGCTTACCACTCAATTATCTTCCTGTCTGCTTTTCCGCCAGTAAAGCCCTTCTGAAAAGATTTAGACAGGGCTCGCGGTGGGTCGGCCCGGTTTAATTTCCCAGTGCCCGTCTTCTTGAAGGACCCAAGAACACAGGTGGCCATTTTGTATTGAGAGCTGTACCAGCCTTTTGACAGACTCAAGGATTTTTGAGCTGGTTTTTTTTTTTTTTTTTTCAAGGGGGAGATATTCTGTGACAGATTAACTAGCAAGCTGCTTTCAGGGGGGGGAGTTCCACTGAGGTCCCCCTAAAGTAGCATTCTGAAGTGGCCAACCTTTTCTGGTAGCCATTAGTTGGGCTAACCTTTCCTCTGTTAGCGGTCAGTGGGAAACAAATGATGCACTGCCCTCCGGGGAGGGATCGGGCCTGGAGAGACCTGAGGCTTGGAAACATTTAGGAAATTGTTGGACCACAGGAAACATTACAGAGGAAGAGGTTTGCCCCTCCTTCTGCATTCTCTTCCGTTGCTCCGTTCTAAAGAGGATGTGGGACAGGGGAGCTTGAGAGAGTTGAAAGGTCACAGTGGGAGAGGCATGGGTGACTCTCAGATGGATTGGCACTAAGTCATCCAGACCCATGATACCACATACCACCTGAACAACACTGAAGAGGCTGTTTCACCTGACTGTTTTGTGACCTAAGTAGTCCTGGGCCAGAAAGATTTTACTTAATACCTTAAAAAAAGAAATTGAACATTTAAAGAAGTCTTCCTCAAGTGCCAGGTGGGTGGGACTTAGAGGAATTACTCTTCATTTTATTGCCCAAGGAAAGCCCAATTCAATGTGGTTATATATTTACAAGAAGATAATCTGATGTTATATACTTTTTTTTTTTTTTTCCAGAATAAAACTGAATGGCACATAGGCATTCACGTTTCTTAAAGTTACAAGACTCTAGTCAATAGCTTTCAGCCTAAGGTCAGTGAAGAGGCATATACAAGAAGAAAAACACGTCTGTGAATATTGTGTGTTTTTGTTGAGTGGGAAATGATATAAGCACTTGAAATAATATGTTATATGCTGTCAAATATTAAAACTGCACTGAATATTATTATCAGTGGCATCTTAAATTAGGGAAGCATAAAACCATTTGACTGCCAAATAGCAATCGCATGTGTGTATGAGTGTGTATATGTGTGTGTGTATGTGTGTGAGTGTATGTGTGTGTGTGTGTGTGTGAGTGTATGTGTGTGTGTGTGTGTGTGTGTTTGTGTGTGTGTGTGGGGGGGGGGGGTTATAGTAATTTATACATGTGTATTTGGAGTCAGGGGACTTTGATATCTCCCAAAATATAAATTAGCAGTGATTCGTCATTCATAGTATACACTATCCAGTGTTAGAGACAGGATAACGAAGAACCCCCTTATCAAAAAACCAACACATTCTCCACCCATCAAGCCTCAACATCTCGTTTAGAAATGTCTGTGTGCAAGGAGTTGGCCTACAATTCTTCCAATTTTGGATAAAAATGCCACGATGAGAGTGCGGTTTAATATATGACTTCGATATGGATACTCAAGTGAGAAGTGATAATTGCAGATATGCTTGATATCCTATCTCTGTGGCCGCACTCAGTTCATCCAACATTCAAATCACATCCATCTCCTGTCATTACCGATGTTCCCCAGGGCTCTGTCCTGGGGCCCCTTCTCTTTACAATCCTTAAACTTCCTCTTGGTCATATCTTTCATAAACTCAATATCCATTTCCACTGCTATGCGGATGACACCCAGCTATACCTGTCAACTAAACCTAACTCAACCCTCCCACCCACCTCCCTCTCTGATTGGTTAATGGAAATAAAATCCTGGTTTTCCTGCAACTTCCTCAAACTTGAAAATGACAGAACTGAGGTTCTCCTCATTGGCACCAAATCCACTCTGACAAAACATGACACTTTCTTGCTTGCCATTGATAACTCCTCAGTTTCTCCCTCCCCTCAGGTTAAGAGTCTGGGTGTCATCCTCGACAGCACACTTTCATTTCAAGCTCACATTAATAATGTGACCCAGTCTGCATACTTCCATTTATGTAACATCAATCGTCTCCGTCCGTCTCTCACCCACACCCACTAGTGCAGCCATTCTCGTTTACACCCTGGTTACATCCCGTATCGATTACTGTAACTCTCTTCTCTTCTGTCTTCCTCTCAAATGTATACAAAAACTTCAACTGGTTCAGAACTTTGCCGCTCGTATCATCACCAGAACATCTTTTAATCACATTACTCTAGTACTTCAGCAGTTACATTGGATCCCAGTAAATACAGTATTGATTTTAAGATTCTGCTCCTCACCTTCAAGACCATTCACAACCTCACTCCTCTCTACCTCACTGACCTCCTTCATTTCAACATACCCACCCGTACTCTCAGGGGTTCTCCTATTCACCTCACTGTACCTCACTGTACCAGTGAGTTAAGGAGATACACCTCACCCCACCCGTACTCTCTGGTCTTCTCAGGTACCTCACTGTACCTCCTTTATATCAACATACCCACCCGTACTCTCTGGTCTTCTCAGGTACCTCACTGTACCTCCTTTATATCAACATACCCACCCGTACTCTCAGGTCTTCTCCTTCTATTCACCTCACTGTACCTCCTTTATATCAACATACCCACCCGTACTCTCAGGTCTTCTCCTTCTATTCACCTCACTGTACCTCCTTCATATCAACATACCCACCCATACTCTCAGGTCTTCTTCTTTTATTCACCTCACTGTACCTCCTGGCTGTTTGACCACTATGGGGTTTAGAGCCTTCAGCCACTCTGCCCCTCGCCTCTGGAATTCTCTTCCAGCAGACATCCGTGACATCAACTCGCTTTCCATTTTCAAAACCCATCTGAAAACTCTTCTTTTCACACTGGCATATCCAACATGATCACTTTTCATCTGCTCATAGCAATGTTCATCATCACGATTTAGCGCTGTTCTGTTTATTTTTATCTTTATTGTGATTTGTGTCTTGTATGGTGACCTTGAGTGTTGAGAAAGGCGCCTAAAAATTAAATGTATTATTATTATTATTGATATTGGCGCACGTTATGAGCTCTAGATAAAAGTGCCTGGTTTCAGGTGAGGGACGTCAATAGAGGCCACGTATCTCTGACATGGCCAGGCACCATGTTATTACATGCATTCAGAAGGCACATCTCAAAGGCCTCCAGCTTACATTCCCTCCTGATTTTTACACGGATCGCCATCTCACTCCCTCTCTTGCATTTTCCCTCTCTCCTCTTCTCTTATTCTTTCTTTCTCTTTCTTCGAAGGCCCACACAAATTTTCACTGTCACCCACATCCTCCTTTCACCCTGACTCAATCACTCCCTGTCCCTCTCTCTCTCTCTCTCTCTCTCTCTCTCTCCTTATAGGGGGTGTAGCAGGCTATAAACACCACTAAACATACTTCACCCACCTTTTTATTTCTGCAAGACATTTTTCCTCAGTTTTCAGTGCATTGAAGTGATTTCATTTTTACCACAGGGCCTTACACTCCTCTCTCTCTCTCTCTCTTTCTCTCTCTCTCCTCTCTTCCTCTCTTCCTCTCTCTTCTTTCTTTTTAGTTTTACATCTCTCCCTCTTCCCCCTCCGCCCTCACATGTGGAATTGATTAATGAAGTAAAGTACAGCCCCCACTGCTGAGGCCAGGAGGAGCTGGGCTTGTGAGCCTGGCGTCTGTTTGTTTCCAGACTCCAATCCCCATGTGCCCATTACATTTTTGCAGTTGCACATAAAAAAAAAAAAATAGACCCCATTGTGCTTTGTTTTTCTGCACATTCGAGTGTGCATGTGTGTGGGTGGGAATGCGCGTGCAGTTAGGGGCACGTGTGTGCACGTGCATGCGTACGTGCGTGCGCTCATCAGGAGCAGGTGCCCCGAGCCCGGACATAAGTTGCTATGAGGCCAGACGTTCACAGGATAACTAAGCTAATTAGCAGAAAGCCTCCCCATCTACTATCTTTGATTAAGTGACTCCTCCCTGCAATGTTATGCACTTTACAAAATGTGCAATAAAACGGCAATCCATTAGATTAATTACAATATCTAATGATTTTTCAATTGTGCCTTGTGGGATTTCCTTCATCATTAGCAAATTACGTTCTATTATTAACATATCAGATTGATGTCAAGAAGGAGCACTGCATAAGATAACATGGCATAACCTTGTAAAATCAGGTTCAGGAATCTGGCATTGAGCCTGCAAAGCTATCGACACCATGAGGCCATACAGAAAAGTACAATTTGTGGGTTTGTCTTTGTATGTTTTGCAACGGAACGTTGGAATGAGGAGTATCCAGACATTATTTGGTCTGAGGATTTGTTTATGTCATTGAAAGACTTTTACCAATAAACAAACTAATTAGTGGTTGTTAAGTAAACAGCAACAAATAGACTTTAAGAAAATGGAGGAATATATCCAGGCCAATTTAACTTAGGAAATTCGAGACTCACTCCAAAATCATTTGAAAGCAGTCCCAGTGAGGCTGACTCATTTCTGGAGTAGAGGTCACATAAAAGGTCAGGAGTCACCTGTCATGTGTAATGGTGTGTGATGATGTTATTGTGTTGATATACTGCTCTGTGTGTGTGTGTGTGTGTGTGTATGTCCTTACCAAAATATAATTTTTAGTACAGTGACAAAAGGCAAATGTGTTGTGCCATGCTGGTCACTTTTTAACTGAAAGCAATTAGCAGTTAATAGATAATTATGAGTCAAAGAAGAGCAGACTAGGATGGTTTTCTCAAGAGGGTCATGGTTTGGCAGGTCTGAAGGAAAATAATTCAATTAAGTTTTAAATTAATGCTCAGAGTCTTTCTTTTGTCCACATCTATTTAACTAAGCGCACATCAGCTAATAAAGCAATTAAAATAAACTTTTATATCGTCCTATTTTACTTTTCAGACCGCCAAGCAAAGAACTGGGGAAGTTTATCTGCTAAAGCCAGACCTTCTTGTCTAACACATTTTTTCACAGGTTAAAACTCTGTCTCCAATCGCAAGAAGAAGAGACGTAAAATGAAAGACACAGGAATGAAAGCTCAAAGTAAATCAGAGGTGAAGCATTTGCATAAAGAAGATAACCGGGGAAGAGCAAATGGAGTGCAAGTCATCGGAGGCATTCTCAATTATGATACGCTTATTAGGCATCAACCACTCGCTTTTCCCTTGTTCTTCACTGGGACTTTCTGAAGGAAGTGCACTCGCCGTGCGGATCGGGTCGTGGGCAGAATTGGATGCTGCGAGTTTTCCGTACCGCAAAACGCTGCAAGATGTTTTGAATGTCATCACCTTTTAGGCTAAGATGCCCCCCCCCACCCAGGGGATGTGTTTGTTCCCTCATGTGCAACTAATTAGCATTGAAACTTGCGCTTTTCCTCCGTGCACTCTTTCTTTTAGTTATTAAGACAACATCCCACCATAACCGTTCAGGGCGAAGCATGGTTCACGCCCCCTGTGCCATTATGGCTGCACCACAGACTCCCAGGGATGTTTGTCTGACCCCATTTGGAGAGAATGCCAGTGTGAATGGCCGTTTCTCTGCAAACTGAAAATAAAGTTGCTAAACATTTTCACTGTGAGATTTTATTTTCACCAAAAGGATTGTTTTTGGCCTCATCTTTGGACAGATTTTCTGTGCAGCCTATCAGGATGCGGTCAGCTGTCGAGGGGCTCAGGTAAGCCATTTATTCCCATTAGCGCTGATGGCTGATAGGGAATAACATTTTATTCTTCTTTACCTGTCATGGCTGCCAGATGTAGACTGCGCTAGCACTGCGCAACTGGGGACAAAAGGTTTCCCCTTGTCTTGGCAGCTATTCAGTTGTAACACAGAGGGCTTTATTCGAACAAGCTCTACGTAGTGGGAAAACTTAGGAAGATTAACACTTTTGGTTTGAGCGTGTGTCTGAAATATTTGTGCTATTTCCACGGCTAGAATAAGTTGCTGGCATTCAGCTACTGATTCTAGCTGTGTTTGTACGCTGTGGGAGTATCGAGACTTGACACTCCACTGGCCAATCAGAACATGCTCCATGGCTAAATACATAGTTGAAGCAATTGCCATAGTCACCAGCGTCAATTACCCATCAGGACCTGGACGTTTTTATAAATATATAAATATACATATACACAACGATCAGCCATAACATTATGACCACCTGGCTAATATTGTGCAGGTCCCCCATTTGCTGCCAAAACAGCCCTGACCCGTCAAGGCATGGACTCCACTAGACTTCTGTAGGTGTGCTGTGGTGTCTGGCACCGAGACATTAGCAGCAGATCCTTTAAGTCCTGTAGGTTGTGAGGTGGGGCCTCCATGGATCGGACCTGTTTGTCCAGCACAAATGTCCCATTTGTACTTATGATGCTTGTCTTTTAAGTTTTAGTTTTTATGTCTGAGAGTTGTACCAAGACAAATTCCTATCAACTTGTTGACATGGCAATAAATTGAATTGAATTGAAATGCTCAATTGGATTGAGATCTGGGGAATTTGGAGGCCAAGACAACACCATGAACTCGTTGTGTTCCTCAAACCAATCCTGAACCATTTTTGCTTTGTGGCAGAAATGCTGAAACAGGCCAATGCCATCAGGGAACATCATTGCCATGAGAGGGTGCACATGGTCTGCAACAATGCTCAGGTAGGTGGTACGTGTCAAAGTAACATCTACATGAATGGCAGGACCCAAGGTTTCCCAGCAGAACCTTACCCAAATCATCACACCGCCGGCTTGCTTTCTTCCCATAGTGCATCCTGGTGCCGTGTGTTCTCCTGGTAAGTGACGCACACGCACCCGGCCATCCAGGTGATGTAAAAGGAAATGTGATTTGTCAGACCAGGCCACCTTCTTCCATTGCTCCTTGATCCAGGTCTGATGCTCACCTGCCCATCGTAGGTGCTTTCGGCAGTGGTCACAGGGGTCAGCATGGGCACCCTGACTGGTCTGCGGCTACGCAGCCCCATACCCAACAAACTGATGCACTGTGTGTTCTGACACCTTTCTACCAGTACCAGCATGAACTTTTTCAGCAGTTTGAGCTTCAATAGCTCGTCGGTTAGTTCCGACCACATGGGACCGTCTTCGCTCACCACGTGCATAAATGAGCCATGACCCAGTCGCCGGTACAATGCTTTTCCTTGGACCACTTTTGATAGGTACTGACCACTGCAGACCCCACAAGGGCTGCAGTTTTGGAGAGGTCCTGACCCAGTCATCTAGCTATCACAATTTGGCCCTTGTCAAAGTCGCTCAGATCCTTATGCTTGCCCAGTTTTCCTGCTTGTAACACATCAACTTTGAAGACAGAATATTCAGGTGGTGCGTAATATGTCCCGCCCACTAACAGGTGCCATGATAACGAGATTATCAGTGTTATTCACTTCACCTGTCAGTGGTCATAATGTTATAGCTGATCAGTTTATATATACAGTATATTCTTCTTAATCTATTTCAAAGAGGGTGTTATGATGACTAATTTAATTAATGCATTTATTTTAATAAATTCTCATTAATTGAGTAAACCATTCAAAACCACACATTCCACTTATAAATAGTTAGACAATAAAATAGTAGTAATGGCTTACTTATACCTAGTAAGCCATTTAACATTAGTTAATGCTAGCTAGACACAACAGAGAACTAGCTAACGTAAGTGGGATGAAGAAGACTTACCAATGTTGACGTCAAGATCAGACAGCATTATATACACTAACATCATTATTAGTCTTTGTTTTTTACCTACTTTAGCTTACATTAAACCCTTTTGTTGCTCTTCAAGTCCACACTTGGTGTCCTGCTTTATTGGAAATGTGACAATTTATAAATAAACGTGTATATATATATATATATATATATATATATATATATATATGTATATATGTGTGTGTGTGTAATTTATTTATAAATATTATTTCCTTTTACACAAAATACATTTGTAACTACTTCAGGTTGGGGTTAATCTCCAGGATTAAATATAAACAACCAATAGAATTGTAAAAATACAGAATACTTCACTAAGCATAATCTCATCTCTGATTTAATGATGGAAATATAGAGGGGATTTCACACGTCCAAAATTGGGTCTGGCTTGCATATCGTAGACAAATTATATCCTACATTAAAAGGGAATGCCCACTCACTGTTTTCAGCTCCCAAACATGGTCCTATAATAAATAAAACTTGCTGATGAAAATGTTTCACAAGCCAGATCCTTTATTGATGGGTTTGGCTATTCTTGAACACATTGTGCAGGACAATAAAACAGTCTTTAAAGAAGGGATGCTTGTTTATATTTAATTTATAATGAGAAAAAACATTTGTTTCTCATTCCGTACAAAAATGGACCATGGAACTACTGTGGTACTTTCATTCATACCATGGTACTAGTTTGGTACTTTCATTAACACCATTTAAATCATGGAATTGTGTTTCATAGTATCGGATTATTATAGAGTCTGTGGGATACAATGGAGGATAAATGTAACAGTTTGTTTTTTTCATGACAGTTTACTGAGCTTTTTTTCTATGATTGATGTGTAGAGCCATTTAAGCTCTCGTAAGGTATACATTCACCGAGATGCCATCTAGGTGGTTAGTGTCATGTTTCCTCTTACTGGAGATTGTGGGAGATGATGGTCCCTGGGAATTTAAATGATTCAGCCAAACTAACAGCTGAGCCCTCTGGCTCAAGTGGCCAGGGAGCCTGACCTGAAGTCCTCTAGCAGCTATACTGTTTTTTCTCTTTTAAATGGAGTTTTGAAATTGCCAAGTAAAAGTACGTCTGACACAAACACAACCTTATCGCCAGTTGAAAATAGAATCTAGAGACTAAAACGCAGCGTGACATCTCTGCCAATTGGCTGATTAAGAAAGTTCCTCAAACCAGCACATTCCTCCGAATTATTGTTTCAGTTAGTAGCCAACTACGTCTTGGATATGTTTACACATGAATTAAAGGGGGAGACGCAGAACGATGTAGGCCTATGACTAAAGAAAAGATAAGTCATCAAAATTAAAAGTTGACATTGGAGTCTATAGCCGTTGCTTCTGTAGTCCACCAGGGACACAATCAAGTTGTATGGATGGATAATGGATGGATGTATGGATGGATAATGGATGTATGTATGTATGGATAATGGATGGATAATAGATGGATGTATGGATGGATAATGGATGGATGCATGCTTGGATAATGGATCAGTTATAACTGAAAATGCACATGAGAATCAATCTTGTCAAATGGAGACCCCACACAAACAAATATGGATTGGTACACAATTTCTCTATCCTCTGAGATATTGCTTATTTTTGTTTTGATCAAGAACCGCGTATATAGATGTAACATGAATCTTTCACGCTGATTGTTTCCAGCAAACACGTATTAACCAAAACCTTACTTCTGGCTTTTTTTACCCAATCCCTCCAAATTTTAGAAGCTGCACACGGGGCACCTGAGAAGAAATGAAGGTCAACGCTTTTATTTCAGTGATTCGGTCTAGCAATCCTTCCCTTCCTGGGCTGACAGTTCTAATAGTTGTGATCACATTACAAATGTTGATCACTTCAGTTTACAATCCCTGTTTTAATTGTCCACACCTTTCCCTCAGAAATGTGTACAAGATCAGGACCCAGGATGTAAACAGGCTTTGATTATTTACTCAACTGCAGTGTTTTTTTTGTGAGAAATCTTGCTCTGGATGGAGATGTTCACGTAGGTGGCAGAGTCTTTGTTCCTCTCCTCTGGCACTGAGTTCTCTCCACATGTGTCTCACACATTTGACTGTAGACCCAAATTCTAATACATCCTGCTCGCCGTAACTGTCCCGTTAGCATTTAGCTCATCTCCACCAGGGAAATAACAGCTCTGGCAAGACTTGAGAGCACTCTCCTGATACGCACACCCCCTCAGACATATCACGTCCCTGTGAAAAAAAAAAAAGACGAATAATCACCTAAAGATGTCCGATATAGAAGTTTGCAACAGCATTGAGTGGAAGGAAAGAACATCAGTCAGGAGAGAGTGAGTGAGTAAGGGAGTGAGGGAGGGAGGGAGAGAAGGATGGAAAGAAGGAAGGCATTGCAGTCGCATTAAAGCAGATCTTTTTTACTATCAGAAGGCTGGACATTGGTGGGAGATATCAGTGCTAGCAGAGCAGAGCGAAGAATGGACCGACAGGGCATGGGATTGATTACACCACAACGTCAGACAGAGCAGGCCGCTAATCTGATGGTCTATCTGCAGTCGTACATCTTCATCTATCATCCTCTCTCCTGTCCGTCACCACAGGGTGCTCAGGGGGCATCCCGCGAGCTCAGGGGTTGAACTCTACGTGCGTGTTTGTCTCCCGAGCTCTTTTTACTCAAAGCCGACACATTCATCAATCTGCCTGTCTATCTCCGTCCACTAGCCTGCCTGAAGTGACTTTCCATTGTCTGAGGAAGATGTCTGCCAAAATCAGAGCTGATGAATCCCCCGTTGCCATACCACGATAAATATTTTACCTGTATTTATCCTTCAGGGAGGAAGATCATGTCTGTGTACGGGATCATGTTTTATGTCGGTGTCCCTGATTTGAAAAATGTTAGCGTGTGTTTTTGGCTGTCGTTCTAGCAGTGGTGATGTTTAGCTTTGGGTTTCTCAATGTTATTTGCATGTTCTTTCTATAGGACAGAATACATTTTGTTTCTTTTCTAACACTCCGTCCTATCACATTACAAGGATTAACTACTAATCATCATAATCTTCCCCCAGAAAAATGCATGACTCATCATTGCTTTGTTTTTGGAACACATTAAATACCTTGTTAGTGGTCCCAAGACCCACATTCTGCGAGGGGAAAGAATCGCAGAGACCCAAAGGTTTCTGATCACATCCGGTAGTACTGAAACAGGAAGTTTGACATCTGTATTAAGTAAGAGTGTCAGTGTAAAGCTGTGCCATGTAAGTATGCTTGATAAGTGCTGCTAAAAGGTGCATGATGGAAAGCATAGTGTTCTATCCCCCAAGTAGAAATAAAAAACAGGAGTTTCGGTGGCTTTTATCGTACAGGATTCTTTTGCTTAGCAGATGGTGGTTTTACACACACACACACCCCCGCACACACATACCAGCGTCCAGTCGAAGGGGACAGGGTGGTCAGCAGCAGACAGACTCATAGCTGTTATCATGGCATGCGATGAGAGAGGCCTTCTGTTTTGGAGACACCGGACCATCAAACACTCAGGCAATTACCAAGAGAGCAGAGAGGTCAGCGAATCAGGGAGGCAAGACCGAGCCCAGCGCATCGGCTTATCGGGTAGCCAGAAACCCAGAACAGCTGAGAAAGCTACCGTGGTCCCTTTTATTTTAGAAGTCAGGGGAGTTCAGCGCTTATAGGGAGGGTCAAAGGTCATGGATTGGGCTTCTATTCCACCAATCTCTTTATCTGAGATCTTTAGATTTTTTTACAAAGCCACGCCATGGAAGTCAGGGGAATGGGGGACTTAGAGTAATTATATTAGAAGACACTCAGGTGTAGTGGTCTAGTACCATTTGGATAAATGTCTAATCGTCACAGGTTCTGTCAAGGGCAGCTATTGTACTGTAGTAGGCCTTTGTTTGCGAGACAAGCTGGTCAGACCATGTAAAACTTCAATGAAACTACAATGACCAGCGGCCCCGAATGGATATATTTCATCAGACACAATCACCCATCGTCTCATGATTTAAAAGACACACTGTACATCAGAGTACAGAATTTAACCATGAATGGAGCAGAACAGAGGACGAGCTAAGGTATCAGGTTTCTGGCTGCTGAAACACGTCCACGCTGGACTTAATAAGCAATGAGTAACGCTTCCTATCACAGGCAATACAATTACAATGGCAGTGCAATACGGAAGGTATTTTATTTCATGTCAAGGCTCAGGTCTGATCTGCTTTTGCACTTATCCATGAGCATGCAGACCTCATAAGTTGAATACATAAAACATAACACAGAACTCTGCACTGGGGAGCAGGCAGTAGGCCCGAGTTCTGCCGACCACCACATGCTTTGATCCGACTCGCCCCAACCTCGTCAAACGGCGGTCGCCACCTGTTCCACGATGCTCACATCAGGCCAGTGGGGAACTTGGCCGCGCCCCATCCACCGCGGACTGTTCCTGTGCCTCCTGTATGGTTCACTACAAGACAGGTTCAGGAGTTTAACAAGGTTGGTCGACAGAATGCCCCTACCAATAAACCAGCAGCTGTTCGCCTTACGATGGGCGATGCAGGCAGGATCTGAACAGTAAGGCTTCTGCAATCTGCTCACGGGGTCCTGAGGGCCTTCTACGGCAACACTCAGCAACCCCTTTAACCTAAAGCAAAGTAGGGCCCTCTTGTAATTCTTTCTGCTGTTGAAAAAGCCACATAGGTTCAGCTCTCGTCCATTCTTCCCATATCCATTTGTTCAGTTCATTTTATGTCCTTTTTTTTACAGTGCCAAATTCTTACTGTGAATGATCTGACACACCCAGTTCTTGTAAACCTGGAGTGTGCTGAACCAGATCACTTTTTTGGCCCTTTGAAGATATGATGGACTCCATGTGACATTCTTTGGTATCAGTCTCATTCTAAAAAGCAGAATGCAGACTTTGACTGTTTAATTTAGCCCGATCCTTTTAACTAAGGGACGTGAAATCACGAGATGATCTTGCTTGATATTTTACTTACCGTAAATACAGTGCGTGATGTGAAATGCTTCACTCAAACTTGGCTCACAAAATGTCTCTCTAAATTTAACTGGCTCTGGTCATTAACATTCAATGTGTAAAAGCAAGGGTACTTGAGACGCTGTTTGGTTTGATTCGAGCAGAACAATCTCACATCTCCATTCCATTCTCCCGACAGATTAACTGGTGTAATTGTCTTGAGTTAGCAATTTGAGGTAAAGAAAGGCTCCAACCTGGCAGGCAACGCAGATTGGCATCTTGTTGGAGCGCCGTGCGAATAACGATGTGACTAGACAACCAGACTGTATTCTGGGTAATTGTTTACAACTCAGCTAGTTTAGAATGTGTTAGAGAGTGAGCAAAGAAACATTCTCATCTTCCCTGGCTGAATTTCTTCCTGTTTTGGTTCACTTCCTGGTTCAATCTGTGCATCTTTAAGGAAAGGTCTCCTCTGAGTATTAGTGGTGCAATAAGACCTGTTCCAGAATGGGCAGTGCTCATGACAACCTTATTAGTTTCAATAATCATCCAATCCCTTCTGATGACTGGGTAGAAGTGTCACCTGTCTACATGACCCAGGTATGGAGATGCATTTCTGGCTACTGGTCCAAATATTGTTAAAGTCATTGTTATGTATGGGGTGTGTGAGGGTGTGTGTATGTGTGTGTGTGTGTGTGTGTGGGGGGGGGGGGGGTCTTTTAACAGTGTTGAGGAGATATGTCAACTACATGGCAGGGCCTCCTTCAGCGACTCAGCACTTCCGTTAAAACAATTACTCTGGACGAGTGCCCATTAGAGTAGCAATCTATCAGCGAGGTAGTGGGCTTCCAGGACCCCCTGATGACATATGTGGGACGCCCATGGGATGTCACACAGCCAGCCCCACCTCTGTTGACATATGACCTCATTCCTCTGAGCCCTATCATTGGCCAGGCCAAGCCCTGACCTCAGCTGCCAGCGTTTACATGCTTTCAGTTGAAAAAGGAAATTGCCTCTTAATGTTGCCATGTCTTCACACATTTTTATGTAACTCTTTGCTGAGAATGTCATCTTGTTAAACTCTTAAATACACCAACAAGTCATGAGTGGAGGGAAGTGGAGTAGTCTTTAAGTTGAAGGTGGATATTTGAGTGTTACATCTCTTTGAACTAACGTACAATTTAATGCACAATATTCGATGAGCCTATCTTTTATGAAGTAGCATATTCAATATTAAGATACAGGACATGTTAAAGACGATCAGAAGGATTGCAGGCAGCTGATTGCTGACGATGCATCACAATAACACATTCATATTTGTAGATTGTTTAGTAGGTAACAGTTTATTCACGATACTTAGCAGTTATGAACCTCTCAAACATGATCATAACCACTGGCAATCCCTCATGAATTCATTCATGTTTTTAAGGCAATGTTTAAGTGATAAACAGCGACTCCAGAGTGAGTGCTATCAATCCGCCCTGGCCCTGGTGAAAACAGAAGAAAGCTGCTCCTCGATCTTTCTTCTTTGTTTTAACATAATCAAGATGCCTCTCCACACTTCTCCGCAGCCATCTGGTAAATATCGACGGAGGCCCCCTTCCGCCATCCTCTTAAAAAAAAAAAAAGAAAAGACAGACCGCAGAGAGGTTTACGCTCTCCTCCCACTCTGAATGGCTTCCTTATTGTCTGTCGCTCGTTGGGCTGAAGAATGAGGCGGCAAGAAGGAGGGACGGGTGAGGCAGTTGCCCGGGCGATGGATGGATGGACGGATGGACGGATGGATGGATGGAAGACTAAAATGCGTTAATGGTGGAGGAGGAAAGGAACAGGAGAGTAATCAGCTAAGCAGTCATATCACTTAACTGGAGTAATTGGCCGAAAGTCTCCAGGGAACTATGCCGAATGCCTCACCAAGGCCAGCTATTGCGGTTATGGTTTCTGTGCCAAAGACACATTTTAACCCAGACAATGTCTTTTTTTTTTGTCACGTGATCCATCACATTTCCTCCCCCAAACCCCATTATCTTTTTTTGAATCCACTTTTTTTTTTCTTCCCTCCCTTTCCCTCAAAAGGGAGTTAAGACTAAACTGCATATATATTTGGTTCAGAAGTGGTTAGTGCTGTGCATTGTGGGAGCCACAAATACCAGTAGCATTTGTGATTGATCCATTTCCATTATTGGTGTAACACTTATGCAGCGTTAAATGTTGCCATAGAAACAATAGTTATTTTCCGCTGTGGCTGAATCCTGATTAAGGGAATGTGACTTTGGGATTGACTGGGAACCCTCAAATATAGCACGTCCTTACCGCACGTCTCCAACTTTTCCATTCGACTACATTTGTTTTTCATTTGAGAAACAAATCCTTTCTCTGTCTTTTTTTATTTTTTTTCACAAAAAAAAAATAAAAATAAAAAAAGACAGAGAAAGGATTTGTTTCTCAAATGAAAAACAAATTTGTTTCCCAGGAGCAAACCTAAACCTGGAAGTATAATCCATCATTGCAGCCAGCTCTCATTCTGAATACCTCAGCTCCCAACATCGGACACGCTGCTCACAAAAAAAGGGGAAAGAAAACATTTCCAGCTAACATATTTGTGACACAGGTGATAGCCTTCATTGTGTTTCCCTCCTAAAAGATCCAGGGAGGTGCGCGTTATCTGTGGGGTACAGCAAAGCAGAATATTTTGACAAGCCCAGTGGACATAACACATAGCAAACGGTGGTGGATGGATGGACGAGGTTAAAGCATGAGTCAGCGAGAGATGATAACCCTGAATGAAACCCGATCTGGCTGGGGAGGAAACGTAGACGAAGGAAAACATTGGAAATCCGTGTTAGTCAGCTGTGCGGTATGAAAGACGAAGAACCCAAGAGAATGGAGTCATTGTCCTGTGAGGAGGTTATTATAGTCATTTGACTACAAACAATAGTTTAACGGTTTATTTACGATTGTGTAGATGATATCGCCAGCTGCAATCCCACATTTAATCCCGCATGGAGTAACTTCACCTAAAAAAATATATCTACATGCCATGTATTGCAACAGGTGTTAAACCATTTTGACTGCATTCTGCATAAATGTTTATGCCGAATGTTTTTTCTAATAGGAGGTTAACGAATGAAGGTAAAATCATCCTGATAGTGGCTTTAACAACTTTTCGGAACTATTTCTCAATTGCAATAACGTTAGGGGGACAGAACTGTCCAGATGTTTTTTTTTCACTTGGCTAACGTCTGTATGCACGATAAACTTATATCAGTAGGCGAGATAAATGCAATTATTCCAGTGCTAGTTCTCCATATGATTTTGAATGGTTTGCCTCAAAGACATATTTCAGGTTTTATTTTAGATGATTTAAACAGGCCTTGTGTAGGTTTTGGATTTCCAGGAGAGGTCTTGGAACGGTAAATTTGAACGGTTGTTGTGATACCCTGGGTGACGTGGCCTCTAGCTTTCTATCTAATTTGCAAGGGACAGGATGTTGACAGTAAACCAAACAGGTTGCACCTGTGGTTTAGACACTCCATTCAGTATGACGACATGGCGTGCAACGTTGAAACAAACAGAAAACGTTCAACAACCACCTGGGAAACAACAGGATCAGGGTGGCCCGGGGGGAGTGGGATTTGTGTTGCACCGACTTTGCCACTGCTAAAGGTCACAGCCATGTTGATGAAGCTACATGAAGAACGGCGCGTTCCACTTTGGGGAAATGGCTTTTTCACCGTCAACCGTCACGCTGCGCAGCCACTGTGGAATCTAACTAAGCACGTGCATGTTCTGCACAGTTGAATGGATTGGGTTTTTACGATTTTGTTTTGGGCTGTTAAGTTAGGATAAGGTAAAGCAATGTTTAATGTGTTAGGTTGGATTCGATTAAACCAGGAAGTATGGTTAGGTCTATACAGAATACAGAATTAGTAAGATAATTGACAGATTGATTTATTTTCCATTGATTGACTGAATGATTTTATTAGCATCATTCCACTTGATTATCCTGATAGTCTTGCCCATTTTTCAAGCACATGACACAGTGGGGCCATACAAGCACGGAGCGTGTAATGAAACACAATAACGTTTAAAGTTGAAAAATTTCATTTAAGCTATTGCAGGGGACAGGGGGTTGTTCACTAAGCTGCCTGTAATGATAGGCCAAACAGATTCAACAATGTCTGTTTAGAAAGGAATGGTAACCGCAACAATGGAATGAAATAGGAGGGCACTGTTTCCTGTGGTTACATTTAAACTTTCTCACAATGTTTTTCTCTGATGAATTACCTTTGCAGACAAGCACACTGTGAACATGCGCCACGCCACAGCTTCTCATGTTTCCCACACGGGAGATGCGGTAAGATGGGACATCCCAACCACAGTGTAGAAGCAGTTAATCACAATATCGTCAACACAGATCCTCAAAAATTTTCCAAGCTCTCTCTGTGCCACTCCCATTACCCCTCATTCATTCAGCTTCAATTTCCATGTATTTCTTTTTTTTTTTTTTTTACTTTGTCTGTCTCTGGCTCTCGAGTTCAACGTGTGTGTTCTTTTCCAGACCTTTCAGCATTGCCACGATCGCCGGCTTCCTTGTTCTCTTCCTCAGACGATGCGTGGAGGGGAAAGGATGAATTCCGCTCAGGAGAATTTCCTGTTGATGTCTGCCGTATTTTTCTTTCATCAACCACTGGGTCATTTCTCATCCAATACAGATAACAGTAACCCGTGTGAATTAGTCAAACAGTAGGGTCAGGGGGATCATCAGGTTTTGTTCTCTGAGTATTTGTACTGAATATGGTCCAATAACACAGTCTTCTCATACCAATGTAGCCAACCTACATGGATGTGGTTCGGCAAAGGATTGCTCGATCTGCTGCCACACAGATTCAACCTGACCTCCAGACACAATGTACAATAGTTTCAACTTGCACCATTTGTTGCCAACTCTAAGAGACCTACTGCTAAGAGAGTGACACATGAAAGCCAGACTGCAGTTTTCTGAAACACACCTGAACGTGCCACAATCCATCTGGGAGAATGTCCTGTGAACAGACGAGACTGAATTAGAGCTTTTAGGTAAAGCATACCATCTCTGTGTTTGCGCAAAACAAAATTAAACCTTTAAACGAAACAAAACAATTTCCAGCTTTCATCTCAGTGGGCGTGGCTGGTACTGGGTAGAGGTCACATTCAGGTGTGCTTCTAGCTCAACGCCTGTTTATGTAAAGGTTTTTACCAGAGGCTGTAGCTGTGAACATGGGGTGATGGTGAGTTACTTGAATAGCCACAGATGTAATGATGTTTTGCCAGCCTTGAATGTCAATGTAATATGCTAATAAACTAATCTACAAAAAAGCGTATTCAGGATATGTAAAATTCTAATAATTAACTTTTGCAGTGTACAATATATGAGTGCATAATAGTAATTATTATGCAGTTTTAGTTTACTGATGTAATGTTTATCGTAAAAAGACTTTACTCAAAATCTTTACTCACATTGAACATCATGAGAAGTTGAACCTGGCAACTAAAAATCAGATTGATGTTGTTCACAGCTGGGAAAAGGACCTGGGTCTCAGTTGATTTCACTGCATGAATTAAGGTGCAACTCCATCCTTACCAACGGAAGATAGGTAGCATTGTGCTTTCTTCTCATTTTAGTTGATGTTATTGTAACAGGGGAACTGTCACCTTCTGGTAAAGATCGCTATGTTTGAAATTCAGCTTCAGATGCAATTAAAGGAAAGCGTTAGCGTAGAATACAAGCCATCAGGCACAAGTAGGAGTGTAAGAAGTGTCAACTCCCCCACACAGTTCTCGCAGCTGGACAGCTTTCTCATGGTTATTGCGAAGAAATGCTGTCAACTTGCTAAACTTGGGTCGCTGTTTGAGCAGCCCTGAAAAACAGAAAACCCTTGTTATCGGCGACTGGCATAATTCCCAGGTTCCTTATCTACAGGTGTTTTTGTATCAAGCTGCTGCTGAGAACATGCATGGAACATGATGAGAAAACACATGGAACATAATGACAACACATGGAATATGATGAGAACACGCATGGAACATGATGACAACACGCATGGAACATGATGACAACACGCATGGAAAATGATGACAACACGCATGGAACATGCTGAGAGCACGCATGGAACATGGTGACAACACGGATAGAACATGATGAGAACACGCATGGAACATGATGAGAACACGCATGGAACATGATGAGAACACGGATAGAACATGATGAGAACACGCATGGAACATGATGAGGACACACAAAGAACATCACCCCACAGTCAAACATGTATGTGTCTTTAATCTAAGGCATTCGCATAGGTTACACGAAGTTGACCTTGACCGTTACATCTCAAGCTGTGAGGCCTTTGATCCAGTTGATAGGTGCTACTGTAGCTATTTGCGGTCCTACCTAGTTGCGGTATTGCCTATTTGTGGTCCTACAGAGATTGAATGTTGTAAATAGGTTTAAACTTACTGTATTTGAATACTTACCAACAAATCCCAGTAGCCTTGGTTCTCCATCCTTAGAGGGATGTGGCAGGGCTGTGGCTGTCAACATTCCGTTTCGCATTAACCGTTAAGCCTCTCATCCAAGCAATCAGATCACACATTTAATTACAGGGTTATTAAACTAAAGCCACCGAATTAGATTATTCTCTTTGCAATTGATGCCTAATCCAGTTTTCTTAGCTATAATTCAACAGTTTGGTACCTTCTCTGGCTGTAGAATCAGTTGGTATAATAATTATTTAAAGACCCCTCTTAGCTAGAACATGTCTAATTTAAGGTTTCCTCAGAGAATTATACCTACTTGAGGATGGGCATTTTTAAGCCTTCACAATAAGCCATCAGGATAATTAATTAATGCCATTATGATGGTTTACCTCAGTTGCTATGCCTCTTCCAGATTTTTTAAATAATTGGACTCCTTTATCAACTCATTAATTTGTGGCTTCTGATGGAAGGAAGGATAGTAGACAAAGGGTAAGAAGTTGCATTTAAAATTTTGGAAACATCCTATAATTGTACTTAGAGCTGATTTTTGAAATGTATGAAAATATTCCATTTTAATGGTGTTGTGGAAATGCAAGCAGAAATAAGCCACAATGGAGATTAATATATATATATATATATATATATATATATATATATATATATATATATATATCCATCATTATTAAACATTAACAAATTGAACAGTGGGATTCGTCAACTTTGACACTGAAGGCATGATCTGTCAGCAACACAGTGAATGATTAGCTAACGCTAGTCGACTGTAAGCAACCTCCACATAGCCCAGATTGTCGCTGCTAACATTTGTTGATACACAACTCAGCCGTACATTCGAGATGAACAGCATCTTAAAGACACATTTCATGCCATGAAGCTTAACTTGACCTCTCTAAAAAGCAGACAACGGCACACATTTTAGGTATCATGCTGAGCCCTTTTCCTCATCTTTAACAGCTTGAATAAATTTTTATGTGTATTGGTAGGGACATTACACATCACAAAAAATTCAGTCTTTGATATCATTCCAAAGACTTTTGGGCTATTGGGTATTGGGCTTACAGAAGCTTAATAGGTACTCTCACCCTACATTCTGTGTGCAGTACATACTATATCATGTTTTGTTTACCCACACATGACTAGGCTGTGGAAACCATTCTTATTTTAAAGTGTTGGAACTAGAACAGCTCTGCAGTCGCTAAGGTAAGGCAGAACGAATGGATTTGTCCCAGACATCTGAGTTACAACACATCCCTGCAAGCACAAACAGTGGGATGAAACGGACAGGAGTGTTCAGAAACTCTCTCCTTCATCTTCATTTCAGCTCAAAGAAGAAAGGGAGAAAATAAGAAGCAAAGCAAGAAAAGCCTGACCTAATCTTCACCAGTGCTTCCATCTATCATCGGTGGCAGCCTATATCCAGCATTTTTCACTCGACAAAGGGAGGATGTAATGAAGGCCGCTTCCTCAAACCAAAATCTAATTCTTTACATTGGAAATAACTGATTGGAAAAAAAGGCACTATGTCTTTGGTTTGGTATTATATTTATCCTGACACTTCATTATTTCCTAGTTTTCAGTGGTTTCTCTACTGCTGTTTTGAATAAAGGTGCTCCACTTGTTAGTCTTACATAATGGCTTATAGGATGCAGGGCCTCAGTGCTATGCCAGGGATTCGAGTCAGGTTTCAAGCCAGTCAGTTTGTGCAACTTGGGGGAACAGAGCAAGTTGAGGGAACTAGGGGTTGGCCTGAAGAAATCCAAGAAAAAGGACTATCAGAAGTCGTTAAATGGGTCTCATATGTTGTCTCACAGCCATCTTTAAAAGAATATGGGTGTGCAAACAGCTTGATCCCAAAAAATAGAACAAATCCAACATAAGCATTCATTACATTAGTGTTTTATGATAAAAGACATGCAATCGCCACACTGAGGGAAAAAAAAACATGTCTGTCTAGAGTTTCTGCTTTCTTAACACATTTTCAGCTCATAAAATGTTTTTGAAATTTTAGTGCAGGGCTGAAATAGAGGTTTATAACGACCCAAGACTAGAACTCCTCTCCATAAAAACATTAAAAAAACACTGTGTTCTTCCCTCAACTCATTATTATTATTTTGAGTTAATGAAGTGCCATTGTACGTTGTTTTTCATTGCCAAAATGAAAACAAATCCTCCTAACAACTTAGCCCAAGGCTACAACCTGCCTCACTTTCAGTACTCCAGCTTTTCTGCAACAATCGGGCTCCTAAACGATTGGGTGCGTGTATTACACAGTTTCTATAAATGACTGCATTACATATCCCCACAATGGCATTTAATATTATGTGCCCTGCAGCCTGATATTGAACCATAAGCACTTATTTTCCATCCAATAAGGTCAAGATGGTTAAATGTGTTCTAACAAATAAATAAATGGGATTAAAATGTTTATTGGTTATGGAATAATCAACGATGCAAGGACAACACAGTACCAGCTGAATGTATTGATTTTCTGTAGGAGCATAACAAGCCATCAATGATTCATGGCATCCTGCCGGCTCTTCCTCTAGCTGAGCAAATCCCTTTCAAACGGTGAGTTTGGAGGAGCTCTTCAACAGCCACAAAAAAAAAAAAAAACAGGAAATCAAAGAAGAGTTTGTCAGCCAATCACGACCCTGCATTCGAAGTGGCAGGGTCAGAATGGGGTTGGAGGTCAAATGTCTGGACTGGGTGGATGGCGAGGCACAGCTGTGTGCAATGAGTAGCCTGTTGGGCTGCCCCTGGGTCACCCCTTGAGTCGCAGCTCCTAACTCCTACCCATAACACATCTGGGCCTGGTTCCCACTGGGGGGCCCTGGGCAGCCTGGTATCAGGAGAACAGAGAAGCTCATTCTCCGTGTGTTTGTTTGTCATGTATTAACCCGGTCCAACCCTCAGACCTGCCTATTGCTCATTAGCCCTTTGATTGACAACTTAAACAGCACACCCTGATCCCCTGCGATTCGTTGCTTCACGTGTGCTACGGCAAACCTCTCTGGACGTGGAGCAAGCGAGGAAAAGGGGGAGGTTCCTGAAGAATTGGGGAGCCAGGGCGACCTGGTTTGGTGAGGCCAATCGATGGGAAAGTGTGTTCAGATTTCATGAATCAATCAAACTGCCCGGTCCTTTGAGATGGCCGCTGGGAGATCAAATACATGATGTATCACTCTGGCTTCATCGCTCAAATGGGTCAGCCCACCAGTCCCAAGGCCTTCGACCCCACCTAACCTGTATGTGTGTGTCTGTGTGTACTTCCGTGCGTGTGCGCGTGTGTGTATGTGTGTGTGTATATGTATAGACATTCACGATCCTACCATTTCAAGGCCCAGTGGTTTTCAACCTGTGGTTCATCGACCCCTGCTGGTCCACAAGACTACTGCAGATGTTCCCCAGTAATACAGTATAGTAACAGGCCTGCCTCTACAGACTTAAAACAGTATAGTAACAGGCCTGCCTCTACAGACTTAAAACAGTATAGTAACAGGCCTGCCTCTACAGACTTAAAACAGTATAGTAACAGGCCTGCCTCTACAGACTTAAAACAGTATAGTAGCAGGCCTGCCTCTAGTATCGTAACAGGCCTGCCTCTACAGACTTAAAACAGTATAGTAACAGGCCTGCCTCTACAGACTCAAAACAGTATAGTAACAGGCCTGCCTCTACAGACTTAAAACAGTATAGTAACCGGCCTGCCTCTACAGACTTAAAACAGTATAGTAACAGGCCTATCTCTAGAGACCTAACTGACAAAACTATACTAAGTTTGAGCTACAAGATATTCTAGGTAAACAAAATCTGCGATTTTGATCCGAATGAGCTTTGGTCATTGACTCTCCGGTCCCTGCAATGGAAAAGGTTGAGAGCAGCTGTTCTGAAGTGATTGTGTGTGTGTGTGTGTGTGTGTGTGTATGTGACTAAGCACATTTTCACGCATGCACCTGAATCCATGCCCGCGTCCGGGTCGTAGCATGGGTTCTGACTGTCCATCTGGCCCGGTCTGCTTCAACTGCGCGTACCGAGCCCACCAATTACCCAGCAGTCACCTCTCGCTTCTTTTCCACCGCCGCATTTCCATAATATATTTTATTTATCAAACAGCCCGGCGCGCGTCTCCTTCGCCCGCCACCTGTTAGTGATGTACTCTCCACGCCACCAAATGCAAACTAGGCCTTGGCCCAGCACATAATTGAGCTGGGAGATGCGTCTTCAAAGTGCGCGAAGCAGATGTCTCCCATCTCCAGAGACGCTATCTGAGAGGAATCAATAAATAAGGCATCGCTATGGAAACGCAGATGGATGTGGTGAGGAGGAAAAGACAGAGCAAAGGAGGGGAAAAAGACCGGGGAAAGATTTTGATCAGTTCCTGTCAGGTTTGAGATAGCAGCGAGGCCTCTTCAGGAAGAGGGAGGAGGGGAGGGGGGTGGAGTGAGAGAGAGAGAGAGGGGGGAGAGAGAGGGAGAGAGAATAAGTCTGTGTGTCCTTCCCCAATGAATGTGGAGTACAGTTCAGGTAAGGTGTGTGTTTAAGCAATTATGTGACGGAGAGTTGCAGAGCTTGGGTCTGTTAACAGGACAATAACACTAAGCAACGCTTAGCAAATGCTTGTGACTGGATGTCAAGCTATTATGGTTATTGCTATTGCAATGTCCCGCGGCAGAGGATTTTCATGACACTCAAGAAAATCTTCCATTACTGCGGTGGCTGTATGCAGAATACACCTTAACAATCTCTCTCCAAGCACATTCGGTCTCATTGGTTTCATTGCAAAGTTTATTTGAGACACATTCAGAATGGTGCAGAAAATACATAATCTGTAGATCAGTGGCTCCCAACCTTTTTCCGTTACTGTACCCCCAAAAAGAATTTGCACTGCTTGTACCCCTGAAGTACCCCCTCATGTTCATTTCACTAGTATGTCTATGGTGTCATGAGTGTTTTCAAGTACCCCCCTGTGGAGAGGCCAAGTACCCCCAGGGGTCCTAATACCCCTGGTTGGGAACCACTGCTGTAGATTATATGGATTTCTTAATTTTTTTGTTGAGCTTCATGTTATAATACTCACACCCACATCTTTTTGACCAAAGTTGTCTGTCATTCACTATGAGTCAATTTTTTTCCAATTAATGCCTTTTTATTTGTAATTTTTTTCCCCTGATATTTAGGATATTTGTTTTTGCTTTGAATTTTTTATATTTCTTACTGGACTTGGACATGAACATTTTGCTACTAACCGTTGTTCACATCTGAGCAACAGACAAAATTAGCTCCCATTAACATACAGAGGTTCTGTGGATCCAGGTCTTGATGGTAACCAATGGTGAGAATTGGATCGATGACGGCACAGTTCCTCCCCAGGTGGCGGCGATGAGACATTAATGAGCTCCCAGCAGCAATGAGAGCTAATTATCAACCAGCTGTATCACAGCAGAAGACCGCTCAGCGATAGACTTGTGAACGAAAAATGGCATTGCAACAAGATCTATGTCTACAGTCAGCGGTAGCTATGGCGGCTTCATAGAAGTAGTCCAGGGGTACACAACTCATACCCGACCTGGTCTTGAGCCTGCTGGTTTTCTGCTCTACCTCATTCTTAATTGCCCCCACCTGCAGTCCCAGATCAAAATTAGCCCTTGGTTTGAGGGTTGCAATGAAAAGTGAGTGGACCCGGCTTCAAGGTTCAGCGTTGAAACCCCAGCAGTAGACAGGTTGTGTATGTACCTTCCTTGGACGACAGCATATAGACATCAGGTGCAGTGGAAAGCATATGCAGATGTTTTAGCACAGGCAGTATGGAGCTCACTCACACAGTCAATGTCTCTCTCTCTCTCTCTCTCTGTCCAAAACATCCACCAGCAGACTTTAAATCAACTCAACCCAATAGCCTTCACTCACATTCCCACTGCCTATTCCCGCCCGTTCCTATCAACGGGAATTTGGTATTCTTTGAAGGCCAAAGGGAAAAGAGAAGGATTTATTCCAAGTTTGGAGCGAGAGAGACTAAAAGCAGGCTGTGCATGTGCTCCGTCCTGAGTTCTCCGTTAGCTCGGCTCGTGTGCGGCAGCTAATAAATGAAATGATTATGTGGTGGTGAGGAAAGGTGGGTGTGGACCTAAGGACTGGATCATATGTTGTGGTGGGTGAGTGAACTGAACCAGAGTCCCACATTTTAAAGCACTAGTACTCAAAGTAATCTTTGTTTGAAAAGAAACACTACATAACATTGAAGGAACATAGAAACATTAATACAATGAATGATTTTCTGCAGAATGAAATACATTCCCCCAAAAATTGTGTCAGGAAACCTGCTAAATACCACTGCCTGAAAGCATGTAATCTTAATCAGCGTTGTGTAATAGGCCTAATGACTGAAGTGACCAATAGAAGTGCAGCCAAGCTGAGAGACGGACCCATGTCTTTTGCTTCTTTTCTCTCCATTCACCAATCATAAAACCACAAGAGCCGTTCAGAGAAAGAGGAATGCATTTGAGACTGGTACAGCTAAGGCGAGCGCCCACATGAAAACGTGGCAGCACAGCTCGAGTTGTGGCAACAGCGACCGAAGTCCCAACAGCGACCGAATTGCCAGTGGGTGTTTGGGAAAGAGGAACCTGGGGTTCACCCGGACTGGAAGTGGCATTGCTGGATGCCGACCATGCCTGTGAAACCAGTGGCACCATGGTTCTGTGCCCTCGGTCTCTAAAACATCCTCCACTCAGAGGCTGTCTGGTGAAAGCTAAGCTACGTGTGAAGCCTCGGGGGACACAGAACGTGTTGGCGATGAGCCTGCTCTGTGGACACACAGACCACAGCAAAATCAGCAGTACGCCCCACCGCCTTGTTTCCAGAATAAATCAAATTTGTCTTCCATTGGAGGGGATTCAAGTCACATTCTGCCTCAGTCATCTGCCTCCCGAGCTTAGGCCTCTGAAATTCCCTGAATAACTGTCAGGATTGATGGTAAGATCTGCAGATGAAACTTCTCCCCTCATTATTACTTGAGAAACTGTCAGTTTGCACCTGGAAAGTGACCAGTCACCAGCAGGTGAAACCAGATGTCCGTCTGGAGCCTGAAAGTTAGCAAGTGGTGTGTGTCTATTTGTGTGTGTTCGCGCGCTTCAGAGGCAGTTGGTTTGGGATACCCAGCTGGCACTCCGGGTGATCCGAGCGAGGCCCCTTAGATGAAAAGGGAAGAGGCGGGGCCAGTGTGGACAGAGGGACACTCAAGCCTGTAAAAGAGGTAGAACCACTGCAGGCATGATGTGGAGGGAAATGAGCTGCGGAGCACGGCGCTGAGTGCCCTCTAGTTGCCCTTAGCAGCAGCTGCTAATTAACACTTCTTGTTTTGACTGTTTTCTACTTCCTTAATAGCCTGTGTCTTCCCCACAGACGCAGGTACACGTCACGAAAGTCGTTTTGGATTTGTAAGAAAACGGTCGTGTGTTATGCTCTTGGGTGAAGTTTCTTCTACATTCTCAATAAAGGGGTTCCATTAGGAATTCCCGGCTGTCCTTCTCTTCGGAGTGTGGTTCCCGATAGAAGTATTTTAGGTTGCGGGTAGAACACGTGAAAAACGGTTCTCCCTTGACAGCACATTTGATAACTGCAGGTTTTGCAGTTTGCACAAGGAATAAAATACAATGCTGCTTGTAGACTGCATCCAGAGGTGTCAAAATCAATGCTAATGCATGCATATATAGCACACCATATTCAAATACTGATGTAACATGACATGTACAATTTGATTTCTGTGCTGAGAAAAAAATATCTTCACATTTGAAGATCATCCAATTCAGACATTTTTGAATCAGAGTGTACTTTGTTTATCTTGCATTTCATACCATACTAAGGTTTTGTAGTAGTTGAAAATCTGACCAGATGCATGCAGCGTGGCGGCAAACAATGAAGGACCTAAAACTGAAACTCGGTGTGATGTGCTGTGAATTCTGTTTAGTTTATGGATGAATTCAGAGATAATTACCCAATTTCAACAGATATCACAGAATTCCTAATTTCTCTGGTTGCTGTTAAACAGTAGATGCCATACCTTAATTTGAGCCAATTTGCTAGAGCTGAATAATTATCGAGCTGGAACAGGAAATTTGATTGGGGATGTGGATTATAATTGGTGAAATTGTTTTGGTCTGGTTCTGTAAATGTTTTTTTAAGTATATCAATTATTTAAAATGGAAATTCTAAATATATAAAATTACTACGTATATTTAAACATCCAATACACTAGATTTTGTTACTGTGCAGAAAGAAATCCTAAAACCACAGAAAGATCAAAATAAGAACAGCATTGGTGTACCCTTTAAGACATCCTTATTTTATCATTCAAATTTGTAAAGCAAAATGTTTCATTGGACTTGTAGATGATGTGTCGATGTGCCAGCATCTACATTTCAAAGATAAACAAACATTTTTGGTTTGGCCCTTATCTTAGTAGAAAAGAGCCCTATTCATGTTTTCTTCGAGCCATTTAGCTCAGGTTAACCAAAAAATTATCTGTACTTCGGCTCTTGGGACAAGCCTGTGGGCTTAATTCATTAGACATCGAACATTAGAAAAATAGACATGAACATGAGGCACTATCTGAAACGGAGAAAAATAAATGTGGTTTATATAGTGTGGCCAATCGAACAGAACCCTGGTATTCCCTAGAGGATCTTGTCTGTCTGCGTTCCTCTACCCTTCACCCCAGGTGTGCACCATACTCCTTCCACCAGTTTATTCCCTTAATGGAGAGTGAAAAAGGGTGCACTTCGGAAGAAATGTGATCGCCTCCCTGTTCTGTCCATTCCCTACCAGAGATATCCTGGTGCAGTATGGGTACACTTCAAGTTTGTTTAGGCTGTGTTACCAAGCCCTGGGGGCCCTGAGGGGCCCTGGGGTGTCCTAGGGGTTTAGGCAGATCATTTATTGACAACTTGACTCCTGACTGTCCTGTCTGTACATTATCTATAAGAGACCAAATCCCATCCATTATATTATTTACATTTTTGAGTTAGGCCACTTTAACACCCTTTGTAACACATAGATTTGCTCTTAACTTAAATGCCACGTATGCCTATATTGACTGCCATTCCATGTTCCACACGCTCAATGAGGAATCAAACCCAGGGCTGTTCTTGTGACTATACAAATATCTACATTTAACATGTTTATTCAGTGGAATGCTGTCCAATGGTGATGTCTTTCCGGTTGTGTGCAGCATTACATACGGCTCTGGTAGGTCAATGAAGGAGAGTAAAACCAACCCCGGGGCTTTTCGGCGAGACATTTGGGGAACCGTTCAGACTCACTGAAAGAGTCCAGCCGGGACTGATGAGCGCCATAACAGCCGTCCGTGAACCATGAACTGAGTCCACCCTGACCAAGCGGGTTCTGGAATACTGACGACAGTCCGACAGGGGACGAGGAGCAGCGGGTGTCCGTCCGTCAGACACGTCATTCGCGGGAAGAGGCTAACGTGCTCCCCAGCGGGGTCCACTGTCAGGGTTGAGGATGACAGTTGGGCAACGTTCACAAAAGAACGGGATAAATGCTGTATCAGGGCAGTGTGCAGACCTTTCTGGAGGCATGTGCTTAAACAAAAAAAAAAAAAACGATGTGTTGTCTGAAAAGGGGTATGTGCTATGCACAGGTGGAGCCTTACCTGGGTGCGTTCCTGTACTATACTGACACGGTGGATTCACGTCCAAGACGTAGCTCATTGCTGTTTTAGTATGCTGTTGTCGTTAGCTCTCGTCCATTTCTCATCCATCAACCCAGGTCATTACTGAGGACCAGAACGTCTTCTCAAAGATTAACCTGGGTACACGAGGGTGAACAGAATGCTAAACATCCCAATATCGATGCCTGATAGGGGGAAGAATGTGAATTATTGAAGTTGCAGTTCAGTTAAAGGGCCAGCGTTTTGGCCTCTGTCCGATATTTTCTTCATTATCTCCAGTAGGGATAAGGTTTGGGACGCACAGTAATATTTAATGTTAGATGGGAGATTAAATTAGTTATTTTCAAAAATTATCCTTTGTCAAGCTGCCAAACCACAAGCCTTGTTCTTAGTGAAGACTCTACAATGATAAACATGCAGTTTAGTTGGATAATTGCTTAAGTTTGCCATTTATTCTGAAGTGGTTCTTGTTATGTTAGACACTTGGGCACCAGATAGAATGCTGCTTTTCTCATAGATTTGTGAGTCTGTATATTTAGGCAGACTATCTGATAAATTCAACATCTGGAGTTCGCAGTTCTGTTTTAATTCCAAACAGTCTGCGTATGATATTAAACGGCCCACACGGCCTGTACCAAAACAGAAAGACCCATGATTCATCACAACAAAGTCTCACTGCACAATGTTGGCACCACACTCGCATGTTTGTGCGCCGTGTGTGTTCGCGTGTATTGTCTTTAGTTTCTGACTCCTCACACTGTCTCCAATTTGTTCTTGGATATCCGTAGCTTCCAACTGGAAGCACAGTTCGGGTTTCCTCCATTCACTTCAACTGGTATAACATTTTAACACAGCATCATCTTCCCTGTCACATCGTCCTAACTGGAATTCAGTGTTCTTTTGCAGCAAGCTTTTATTAAGTAATCCCACAGCCTGCGAATAGGTAACCTTATCCTTTGGGCGGAATGCAAACCAGACAATATAAATTTGAATTTGAAAATGTATAAATCCCTCTGAATTGAGCCAATTACCGCAGGCTCATGCTGGGCCTGCAGGCTGGGCTAAATTCTCCCCAGCTGGAGAAAAGTTCCCCTCTGTCCCGCTGTCTCAACGTGGCCACATACACTGCAGTGTGCAGTGGCGACTGGCGAGGGAAGTGTTCATTAGGTTAATAATGTACCAAGACAACGGGCTGAAACGGGAAGGAACTACCCAGGCTTGCCCAATGCGAACCGCTATTTTGGGGGTTTTTTTTGCAGCAAAGTGTTTTAAAGGGTGTTTTTTAGATGTTCAAATGTACACAACCACAGTCTTCTGTGGGGATTGAGCTTGTAGGAGGTTTCCCCTACGTTTTCCCCTTAAAGGCTGAGACCTCAAGATACGGTTCAAAGATTTGAAATATGAGCGTTTGGCAACCAGAGCGGCCCTTAAAAAATGGGTAAAGGGCGCAGTAATGGAATCCATATTTTCTCCATTTGTTTTCGTCAGTTATACCTACATATTGTGCAATATCAATGTAAGCTACAGCGTGTCGGCATTGTTTGAACAATTGATCCTCTCATAAAGAATTTGAAACTTTAAGACTAACAGGATCAAGAGGTTGTATTTTTGTTGCTCTTCATCCGGAGGGCCCTTAAGTGCTCAGTTGAAGCCAGTAATTGCTCAATTGTACAGATCCCCAATCCAAGCAGATACTGTATCAGCATTAACTCAAGCGTGCTGCTTCCTCCTTTATCTGTGGAAGGAAAACATAGGCCTGTCCTAAATAAGCAATTTTCCAAATGATGTAATGAGTCTGAAGAGGGCCTCTCTGTGCCTCGATTGGGTGATCAGACAGATCATCATGTGGCCCATCTCTCTCTAATGGATGATCCCAATCAGCGGGTCCATTAAATATATTTACTTTAGGACCCAAATAAATATGATCCTTTTTTCTTTCCTTTTTTCTTTTAATTTGTCCCCGTTTCCATCCCGCGTCCTACTCTTTCTGCTCATTGTTTTTGTTTGATGTGGCCAATAATTTACTCTTCGGCAACAGCTCCTGTTCAGCCCATTGGTCTGTCTGAGGAGGAAGCTAGTTATTGGGTTGATGCTGAATGTATATATCTTAGGGTCAAAGGTCTGGTTCAGCACCCTGTTGCTACATTTTTGTTTAACCACCTCAGTCACATAAATGCCAAGGACAGGGAAAGCTGATAGGGGCGTTTGACAAGACAAAGTAACGAAATGCAATTCTGACGGTGACCTTTCCAACATGGGGTCACAAACACTTTCGTCTGCACTAGTGTGTGTGCGTTAGTGTGTGTGCATGCGGGTGTGTGTGTGTGTGTGTGTATGCATATTTGTAAAATAGTGTGTGTACATCGGTGCGCATATGGGTGGGGATGGCAGGAATTGTGGTTAATGCCAAAAAGTGTAGCAGTTAACTACATAAAAGTCTTGTGGGAAAAAGACTCCGTCAAGGACATCTTGGGTCTGACTTCAGTTTCCCCAAAGAAAAGTGTGTTTTCTAAACTGCTTGAATTACAACAGCCGAGCAGAATACTGCAGTCATTGTCGCAGTGAACAGCTTCATTCGGAGCAGCCTCGTTCTTCCCTGAGGTAAAATAATTATAGGGCATAGGACGCACAGTAAAAAATACACAAGCCATTAGCTACAGGACGATTGATCCTGTGCCTCAAGCAAACCTTTTCAAGTGACTTAAGAAGTGGAAAGTCCCGCAAGAAAACACGTCACAAGAGAAGTATTTATCGTGTCCATCGCAGGGCTTGCAGCATCCAGAAATCTCATTTTTTTCCGCTCAAGCCACGCCGACTGATTTTCATCGCGTGTGGTCGAAGGAGATGTCGACCGCAAGAGTCCGTATGGGAACTTTCCGCTAAGGGTGATGAGAAATGGTCCCGATGAACAGGCGGGTAGAGAAAGTGTATTCATCCTCGACGTGGACAGCCAAGGCCTGATCTGTTCCCGCTCACCGCTGCGGCCGTGTCCTATTCATGGCCTCTTCGCCGTGTTTGAAAGCTGTAGTGATGACTGTATTTGCTACGTAACACCACAACAGCTGAGGAGTCGCATCGTTTGCGAGCGTTCAGTCTTCCTCCGATTTGCCGCGTTTGTTATTTTGCTTTTGATTTTGCACAAAATAGTTGCTTGCAGCACTGACGTCTCGTGGCGGGCTGGAATTGGAAAGGGCCAGGTAAAAAGCCCTAATGATAGCCATTTAACAGAGGAATCTGGGGAAGTATTGCATTGGCAAAGGAAAAGCAGAGTATTCAAGATCGTGCGATGGCTCATTGGCGAATTGGCAAGTCGGCATTCCTCCCGAAAAGTCCTCAATGGCCGGACCAAGGCTACAGTGGCTGCTGTTCCCTTATAACATAATCAACTGTCAAAGAGGGACTCCCACTTCTAGACAGAAATGGTCCACTTCCAAATGGAGATCCCTCCAGGGCTCTATCCATGCACCAACACACTTTAGAATTGGAAATATATAGTGATGAGCCGTCTATCTATCTCTGTGTGAGGGACTGACGGTGAGAGCAGACCACACAATCATCCCAACACACCCAGTCACTGCACCGTTAGATCCAACCCTATCCAAATCCCCACATCTGCATCCTAAACCATTGCAAAGCTGAGTCAGTAGGGGCTTTTCATCAGATCTGGTTCTACTAAAATACTTTTACTTCTACAGACAAGTCAGCCTGAGACCTAAGTCACCTTCACAGCTGAACCCATGTTGCAGAAAATAACAAGTGATTGTGCAAATATGGACAACCCATACTGTTGGTACATTTTCCAAAAGCGCAGCCAATATAATAGTCCTGTACCTATGTCTTAGACTAGATCGACATTTATTCAAAAGGCAGTTGTCTGCTAAAAAACAATTTACCAAAGACTGCAGAATTGTACCTATTTGACCATTCAGATACAGAAAGACAATTATCCAGGTGACTGCTATCCCCGCAGATGAGTTTTTGATGAACAATATGTTTTAGATCTCCAGAGATGAGTGGTGCAGCACTAACAAACAGATTGTCGGCCCCTATTGCTTTCCTAGCGCTAATAGCTAAAACCCCATCAACCTCGTTCAATACAAAACAGTCAGAGTCGCTCCTCCACATTAACAAAGCATCTGGGATTTTTTAAATATGTATATACTGTGTATATATATATATATTTATAGATTTGTGGGTAGTCATAGATTTGTGGGTAGTCATGGAAGATAAAGTGACATTAGGAAGTATTCAGTCCCCTTGGCTTCCTCCCCATTTTGCTGTGTTATGGACTTCATTTATAATTGATTACATTTTCACTTTGCCATCAATCTATGCGCAACACACCATAATAAAAAGCAAAAACACGGTTTAGAAATGTGAGCCAAGAATGACAACAACCCAATGCACACAGCCAAGACCATGCTGGACTGGCTTTGTGGACAAGTCTGTGAATGTCCTTGAGTGGCCCAGCCAAAGCCCGGAGCTTTTATCACTGCCAAAGTCACTTCCAAAAAGTTCTGAATAAAAGGACAGAACACATATCCAGATTACATTTTAGTTAATACAAATATCAAAAGCATGGACACACATTTCTAAAAAGGTGTTTTTAATTTGTAATTATGGGATTTTGTGCCTGGACTAAGGGAGCATTTTATTCAGCTGATCCATTACCAGTGAAGTCCATAACACAACTGGTTTGAATGTAAGGACAACACGCTACACCAGTGGATAATTTTGTAGCTCAGAAAGAGTAGTGTTGGAGACCCGTTGTCTAGGGCTAATTACTGTCTCCGGTGGGCCCGGCCAACGAATGTGGAGACAACCTCTGAGTTTAGGCACATGACCAAGAGACAATGGCCCTGTTTGGGATTCACGTTCCATGTGTTTCGTCCAAGCAAAGAAGTAGCTAGACAGTTGGGGACAACAAGATCCATATAGAATTCAGTCCAATTCTTCTACTGTTTCTGCAAGCAAATGCTTTGCCTGTGTCTCTCTAGCTTTTCGCCACAAGTGTTTCAGGATATGATACATCACATTAGACACACTTTTAGACAACACACACACACACAGAAACGTAGTTGGTGACAGCATATAAACCTTTCATATAACAGTACTCTTTTAAACGGATGAAAAGCTTTCATTATATTATTAGGCACTGTCAGTTTAGGTGATGGTGAATTTGATTGAAAACAATACACTCTCTAATAGTTACACAAAGATGAATGTGTATGTGTAATGAAATTCATTTTCTTTCCTTCATAGAAAATAATAAATCACCAGAAAATCTTGTGAATCATATTTTAGCTGACATTACAAGCCAGTATAAGAATATATAGATCAATAATGTTTGTGTTTCAGGGCACCAGAGCTCTGCTGCCATTGCAGTAGTTGATGAATATGTGGAGACCAGCCTATCCTATTTCTCTAATGAAGCAGACAGCCAGTCTGTTCATGAATCATTTATATTAAATGTTTCTTTGGGTGCAGGTTTCTCTCAGGAGCAGGTGGGTTTTAATATCTCTGGACTTCCTGGGTAGTCAAGGATCTATATAACCCTACAACTATTTGACTACATGATCAAGGTACAACATGTAGCTGCCAAACATCAGAGAAGTATTGGTTAACAAGGTGTGTAATCTGAAACAAAGCAGGATCCTAAATCTGCCGGAGTAGAAGCTGTCAGCTCGGTTTTCATCGCTCGCTCTACTAACGCCTCTTTCTCTCTCGCTCTCTTCTCTCTCACTCTCTTCTCTCCCCCTCTCTCTCTTTCTCACTCTGTCATAATCGCCCTCTCTATCTCTCTGTCTCTGTTATTGCAGTCATAGTAAACACTTGGTTAGTTGAGACCAACTGGGAGTATTCTGGCTCTTCCTGTGCTAGTCAAGGATAGCGGCGTAGCCCTGCATGGGCTTGGGTGCATACACCAACACATCTAACTGTATATTACAGAGAGGCCGCAGATTAACCACCAGGATTTCCACAATCTGTCACAACGGACTCTAACCTGTGGTACAGGAAATCCAATAATAAACCATTTTAAAGGACTCTTGTGGTTAGCAGATTTCGTTGTACTCTTTGTCAAGGCGATTTTTCACGAGGCCATTTCAAAACTGGCACCGGTGATGTCAGCAGCTGAGGTAATTCCTGTCCTGTTACCCGTCAATCACCTGTGAGCCAGGATGAAATTACCCAGGGTACCTGCGGTGTCCAATTACCCACAAGGCAAGGCTTGGTGTCAAAATATTGATTCAATTAATGTCTCCACTCAAAATAATGACACTTTCTGAAGACTTATGACCACCTAGATAAAGGCTGAACTAATCAAGTGTGGCAATGATGAACAGGGTGACATTTGGGACCTGCACCAAAGCCTTCTGGTGGAACTCTCAGAACACTCAACGTGCACACCCACACTGACACACACACACCAAACACATACACACACCAGAGCCTGGGAGAGCCTAAGTGTGTGTCCGTGGTATCATCTATCGCATCCTATTCATCTAATCCACATCCAGCTGTTCAGTTCTGTGATGTTCAGTGAGCCAGGGCCTGGTTACAGCAGGAAAATAAGTCGTAACTTCATTTTGGGCAATACTTATTATTATTACAGGGGCCTGCGTAGCAAGAGGCCCAAGGTTCAACTTTCAACATATTTCTTATAGTTAGTTACTGGGGCTGGTGAAGCAAGCACACCCATTATAATTTTTTTTAAGGACTTTGTAAACATACTAAATCTCAGTGGTTGAGCGCTACAAAGGCTTGTGACCCCATATTTAGGACCATTAGGTCTGCTAATGTAGGCAGAAATATACAATACAAAGATACATAAATATTTGAAGCCATAGCCGATCGTAAGCAGAGAAAATATTTGACTAAAAGCATATATGATTGAAAGCAGAGCAGATATCCATAGACCGTTATAGATGTCTAAAATATTATGCAAAATTAAACAAGTTAAGCAATCTGTTTATGTTGGTAGAGTTAGCTAGCTAGGTAGTCTCGCTAATTGCTAGTTTTCAGTAACATCACTATCTTCGGATTGCAAGTTAGCTAGAGAGACCTGCCAAACTTCTTAGGAGGGAGATATGGTTCGAAGGTAGTTATTGTCACAAGAACAGTGCTTTGTCAATAACCTCACTGTGTACATCTGACACAAAAACATTCCACTGATTTGTTTTGTCGTCCTTTCATAACAAACCCCCTGACCCTTAAAGGGGTAACCAACAGTGTATCCCAGACTGCTCAAGCCAGAAAGACCAAACCAATATTGCTTCACATGTTTAGGTTATACTTACTTAAAATGCTTATACTTGTATTACCAATGACAATATACATTTGCCTACATTTGCAAAATTGCATGAATTAATTCTAAAACAGCATCTCTTGAACTGTTTGTTTACGCTAGAGACCAGATCAACTTTGTTTCACAAATGTGGAAAAATCCAAGGGGGTGAATACTTTTGAGAGGCACAGTGTGACAGTTTATGATGGAGAATGTGAAAGGTGGTCCATGATGTAAATAGACATTGTTATCACTATTTTATCCTCTACGCCCTCATGTTCATCACTGTGCTATTAAATGTTGGCTATGCATTTTGGAGAATCGTTTGGAGCAAAACATTTCGATTCCTTTTGAGGAGCATCAAAGTCTAACTCCACTGTGGGAAGAAATGCGGGACTGCAGCATGCATGTCTCTTTGTGTACCCAGCTGCGTTGTCTCCCAGGAGGAAGAGTGGATACGACCTAACAGATGAGGGTCAAGGTCACGCGCTTTAAATTAGGATTACATTACCAGGATTAATCTCTTTCCAACAAATTAATGATTAAACTCTTTGTTAAAGTTCTCGGGAATGTCTAAAATGCGATTTCGGTGCCAACGCCGGAACCCTGTCCTTGGTACGGCATGCTCTTGGGAGAAACAAAAGCGGCAAGACTTCATTCGAAACAGTTAAACCACAACGTTGGACACCTTGGTGATGGTTTAGGCCTTACAAGTGCCTCAGAGACTAGAATGGTGTAAATAAAAGGTCTGGCCTTATCTTTAAGTTATCAACTGGCCTGTCAAGCCCCGTGAAACGGTTTAAGGAAACCTGCAACAAATGTAAACATTTACTGGTAGAGAAAAAATAATAATAATCTAAACCACGGCACAGGCCGTTTCATGCCAGAACTGTTTTGGGGCGCCAGGGGCGAAATTGGTTTACAAGTTGATGCATTAGAAAAACCCTGATGAAAAGATAATTAAAAACACAGGGCTAACCCAGTGTGCCAGGAAAGGCTGACGTATAAATCAAACAGTAAGAGGAAATGGGGGCCGGTCACAGACAAATAATCTAGACGTTTTACCAAAAGAATTGGCGATAACTAATTTGAAGCAGACGGCAAAATTAGCACTTGTTGTCATGAAATCCTCTTACTTATCTCTTATCGCTGTTTGGGGCCGACTCCATTGAGTTTTCTGAGTGTGTGTGTGTGTGTTTCTGTTCCGGAGTGAGCCGGCCAAGAAGTGTCTGGCTCCATCGAGGCTCGTTTCGTCCCTAGCCTCCGGGCAGGTGTTGGTGTGTGTTTGTATGTGTGAATGTATGAATGCGTGCGTGCATGCATATCTGTGGGCGTGTCTGTTGATTGTTTACTGCCTTATATGGTGAAGTTGGTCAGTTTGGAAATTCAGCATTTTGTTAAGAGAGCACTGTAGTGGAGCAAGACATCTCCTAGCTCTATGCAAAACATATTCACAAGCCACGTTCCACTTTTCCACTACTATTGAAAAGGGAGTCCTGCAAGCAAACAACATGAGTCACGACAACGTGAATACACCATTCATCTAAACACAAATCAAAGAGGTTGGCAGAGAACATATGCACAGGCTAAAAGACCCTAAACCCAAAGACTACAGTAGAGAGAGAGAGAGAGTGAGTGTAGCAAAGAGACAGATAGGGGGAAAGGGAGAGGGGCAAAAAGACAGATAGGGGGAAAGAGTTACAACAAGAACAACAGGAACAAATACAGAGAATATACAATAATCCCAGTCTTGCTTTTATGCCACCTGGTTTCAATTCAAAGTAGTAGCTGAATAACCCACTCAACTGTCTGTCCCTGCCTGAGACATGTCGTTTTGGAGCGTGTTGCTGCTCTGTTGAAAAAAAATTGATTGGGAAAACTTCCTTGTTAGATAGTGGTCTTCGTCAAATGCCTCAAGCTTTGATTGCAGTTGCCGCATGTTTGCTGTATTTCGGCTTGTTTTAGCTGTGTAGGAAAATAGCAAGCCCTAGAGTGAATGTCTTTGTTTTTAAGTGTCTCGTGTCTCAAGGCTTGTCGACCATTCTCACATGTCGTTTTTTTACTTTTGTGACGAACCATGAATTTGCGTTGTTTGTCATGACTCAGGAAGTTCGGCTTCTTTCATAATCTTCATTATATATCGTTTGTGAACCATGGATCATCCATAATATTCATCCAAAGTAATTTTTTTGTCGACCCACTCTTCGACCCACGACAATAATCCTGCTCAATAACTGTTTAACAGGCATTTGATTAGGGAAAAACATTTCAGACTTTCAACAAAATGAAGAAAAACATGAGACACAGAAGGAAGCCATTTGAGAACACACCGTCCATCATTTTTTTGGTGTTTTTTCAAGACATATGAGTTTCCTTTTGAATCCTGCAATACAAAAACTCATTTTAATTCTAAGTTGCCGTTCCATTGCCAAGCGGGTATTCAGTCGACGGGCGTGAGTCCAAAATAACTGCCGCGGCCAAACAATTATTTACTCCTTTTAAACATAGCCGGGGACCTCAATTAAGTCTGCTCGCAACCTTTCCTGTAGAGGCTAAATGGATTTAGTTCTTCCAACAAATTGCTTCTCCTGTGGCGAGCTGGTTGAGTCAGTTGCGAATACTTTGTCTGTGTACACCTGTCAGAGATAGGAACTGCTTGACCGGCTCTGCACTCCATGGTCCCGGTACTATTCTAGACTCTGTCTAATGCACATAACAGCCTGTTTTTTTTACTCAAATTGGTCTATTTCAACGCCAATACAGTTTATCCTATTTTTTCCTCAATAGTTTTTCGAGGGACAATTTGTTCCAACACTGACTACAGGAGGATACATTTTCCGAAACACAATACTTGTTGTAGCGTCGTTTATCTGATTTACAAGATCGCAAACACCTTGAACCGGATTCACATTTTTATACCTCATTGACAAGCCTAATAGATATTTGGGTCCTTTGGAAGGGACCGTTGAAGTAATTATGTAGAGTTTCACCGTGACTGCTGATGCCATTAGGGAGAAATCACAAATCGGCCAATCTTTGGAAGGTCGTTTCATTTCAATAACTTGAATTACTATGGCTGCGCTCTTGTTTACTTCAGAACTACTGCTTGAAGCTGTCATTGGGCCAATACCCACATCCAACTAAATGGTGGTGATTATGACACCAAACTAAACTGAAATGTGACTGCAGATGAAGTATCAAAGCTTTAACTATATTATTTCCACCACTACTCCAGACTGGAGAACGTAGAATGTGTATTTTCTTTGTGGCTTTAAAAATTGCTCTGAAAGACTAATTGTTTGGGCATTGTCTGAAACTCACACCAAAGATTTTTCTTTAGCAAAACAGCAGGTAGAACAACAGCTTCCCGAAAACATGGGTGGTAGCTTGCCACCCCCCCCCCCCCCCCCCCATTCATTCTCCCTCCTCCCACCTCCCTTCTCCCAGCCAAGCGTATCAATTCCAACACCTGACAAGCCCATCAGATGTGCGCAGGTATTCTTCCTGGAGAGTGATGGCCAACATTCCTGCCGGTCAGGGGGCCCTCATCTTTAATTCCGTCCACAGCCTATTTTCCCAGCAGCTAAAACCATCTAGCCAAGGCAGTCATCCACCCAGCAGGCAGCTTCAAGTCCACGGTGCCCAGGAGAACTGGGGAGTGCTCTTGGTTTAAGCAGGTATATGTGGGCTCCACCGTCCATCACCTTCCACATTTGCCTCGGCGGAACATTCAATTTATTTTACAGGACCACTCTGCTGGATAAGGCCCAGTCTGGGGGCCCTCCCCCGGAGAGTCATAAGATGTTTACCGCGATGTCAGACCTCAGGGTTGACTGGAAAGATCAAGCAACACGTGCAATCTCTTACTCTAAACGTGTTGATGTAAAGTCCCGGGCCTAATTTCTGAACACTCCCCCTATATTCTTAAATACAGCAGTGCACTTTCTCTGTATCACTGTGACTCATTGTGGAATTGAAATACAAAGGTGACATTCCTCCAGTGCGACTGTAAACGGCATGTTGAGGGCAGACTATGGACTATGGACTATGGACTATGGACTATGGAATGTTACATGTGTCAATGGTACAGGCTAGTGTGTCAACTTCTGTGGTCGTATGTTAAGGTCTGTGGCCTCAGTTCTGACCTTTAAATTAGTGATCACATTTAGCAGCTCTTTCACATTTTTGGTCTGTACTTGTAAGCTATATTTCACAAGCTTGTACAATGTGCGAACACATTTTGATAAATCAAAGGAGTGCGACATAATATTTGTATAAATCAATATAATTTACTGCTATTAGTTTGATAACTCCATCAGTCAAATAAAAATAAAAAAAACATTTAGGAAGACGGTAAGTTCTCCATCCTGGCCCATTTCTGTTAGTAAGATGTGTTAGATTTAATGGTTTGTATGCAATAACCTTTATTCGTTATGAACCACAAAACTATTCTTCGCAACAGCTCTGAGAATGTAATAAACATGCTCAAACACCCAGAATACAGGATAAAGACACATTTAATATCAAGATGAAAAAATTGTGGGGGGTGGCGTTTTTTAAACAAGGACTTGATCATTAAGGTTACACTTTGTTTTTCCAATCCAAACACTTTTTTAGCGGTTTCTGCTTCTTTCATGCCATTCATATCTTTCAGTCACACTTGGCATAGCCGTAAGCATCACCTGGCAACTGTGAGAGGCTGTCTGGGAGTTTCTGTTCCGTGGAGAATCTCGGAGCGCTGAGCGAAGGCACTGGGCTATTTTGGCCCCTGAGGGACAACATATAGGACGTGGATGGAAAGGGCCCCACAGATAGCGCTCATCAAACTCAATCCACGGTTGACGTGAATCAGCTTCCCGTGTCGCCGCGTTTCAGTCTGCCCTGGAATGACGACGGTGGGGGGGGGGGTAGTGCTGGGGCTTTCTCTGTCGCCGGGTCAGGCCAGTGGAGACATTGCCCCTGAGGTTCACACACACACACACGCACACATATCAAACATGCATAACATGCGAACATGTGTGAGCACGCATGCCAGCACGCAGACACGTTGAAACACGCACACAGATTTTTTTTCCCTCTGTGTGTGATTAATCCTGTCGTTAATCAGAGAGTGGGTGATTGGTATAAACAGGGCTGATATTCCATGTGGCCTTCATGTCAACATGCTCCCCTGTGTTTACTTGAATGTACGCCCATGTGTGATTCTCCGTACAGACGGGTAATTAAAATGTTACCGTCACACCACCACTTCATTCCTGAGGGAGGCAGCGAGGGCAGAGTACGAAATCAGAGTGAGGAAGAGAGGAAGAGGAATGTAAAATGACTGAAACAGGGGAGGCTGTTTAAGACAGAAGCATTTCACAGAGGAAGTCAAAAAAGAGTAACAGAGTGGGAGAGGAGTAGGGATGTGAAAAGAAAGCCAAAGGATGAGAAGAAAGGGAGCGAGAGAAAGTGTGAGTTTGGAAGCACCAGGAGTGAAGGAACCCTTTGAAGATGAGAATATGAGGGAGCTATGTTCTTACTGTGTGCACTCACATTCGCGTTATGTCCAGCTTCAAAACAATTCTCTGAATTTTTTTGCCTTATTTCTTTTTGCATATCATAAAAAAAAAAAAATAAATCCCTTGAAAAAAAATACCTTCCCCAGAGTTTTAGTGTGAGCACAGCATCTGCCCGTGTCAGGGAGAGGAGGAAAAAACCTAAAGACGCCTCTGGTCGAGCTGTCGAATCCCAACGATTGGAGCCGTGGATTCTGTCTCTTCCTCTCTCTCTCTCTCTCTCTCTCCCTCTCTCTCTGTCTCCTTTCTCACAGTCGGTCTCTCTGGAACACACAAACACACACACACGCCCTCTGACAGCATTGAACGTCCCAGTCCTTCAGGATCTGTACAAAGGAATGTGCGGGGCGAAGGAATTGATGCAGATTAAAAATAGACCTTCTAGAGCCCTGTGGTACAATTAAATACCGTTTAAACTCTTCAAAGTCTAAATTGAGAGCCGGTGGAATTACCTTTTTATCGAAGCCATATTGTTTTTGTTCAAAGCCTCTCTTGGAGTGCAGACTCAGACAGCGGCTCTGCTGATTGTCAGTAGTGAGCAAGCCAGAATGATAAGGATCACATTTGCTGGGACAATGTTGTGCTATTTCTCGAGAATGTCTCCTTGCAGATTGATCCCCTTTGAACTTGTTGAAATTTGCAGGGTGACGCTATTTTTCAGTCCGTTCCCCACAATGAGTAAATATTGTAAGATATCCTTCATCTCTCGTAGGCCGGCAGAAAGAAGGGAGCTGTGTAGAAGGGAGTCCTTCAGATTCATATACAGTATTTAGCGTCTCCTGTATGTATGTATGGAGCGGTGGAGTGACAATAATTCATACCAGTGCTGCCTTTGTAATTGAGAGAAAAGGCGACATTTTGTATGCTACTTATGTCTGTAAACACCTCAAGTAATTCGCTGCTTAAAACAAACAAAACAGGGTGATCTAGGCCTTTCCCTCCATCTCTCTCCCCTCCCCTCCTTCTCCCCTCCCTCACCCTTTTTCTCCCCTCTCTCTTCTTCTCTCACCCACTCTCTCACAAATAGATTATTCAACACTGTCGGGTTAACAACTCGAAACATAACTTTCCAGTTGCCATGTGTTTTCCCGACTTCAGGTCCGTTACACTCATCGGTGTAGCACAGTCTTTGACTGGCAGCGTCAGTTGTTTTTCCAGGGGTCTGGTTAATGGCTTAAAATTGACCCCCAGAACCTTAGATCAGCATTTATCCTTGGTCAGCCGGTGTCCAAAAACACTCTGCAGCCACTGTCGCAAAACATTTGACAAAGCGCTGTTTTTTTTAGCTAAGTGCCTAATTGATTTGGAAAGTGAATTATAGGTCCATCAATCAGGCTTGGGTTTCTTTGGTGAAAATTGTTTGATATGTTTTTTTTCTTCTTCTTTCTAGCATTGAAGCTACTTCATTGGCTATGGTATGTTTACAGTAGCACTACAGAGATGTGTGGTTCTCCCACTTGTCTTCAGATGAATGCACTGTTAGTCGCTCTGGATAAGAGCTTCTGCAAAATGACTATCGTGTGAAATTGAATGACCGTCAAAAACAATTTGCTTAGGGTGGGGGACATTATATTATTGCTATTACTGCCCAATTACACAAGTAATATTATGCAATGAGTAGAGTAGTAACACACACTTAAAGGTCGTTGATGAAAATGAAGTGTAACTTTTATCTCAATACTATATAATATATACTATAAACACATTGGAAACATGCAGCAGCTGTAAAAACTGAGGCTATTTCCCAGACTTGACCTCTACAAGGTCAACAACAGGCTCCATCAACATTATCCAGCATCTTCTAAATGACCTCTGTCTGCACAAGCCATGACCCAACCATATCTTTCTGGAGCGGATGTAGCATTCAAGGAACAGGTCTCTCATGATGTATTGCTATATTGATTAATTTATTTTGCTACCTTTGATTCTAAGGAAAGCTATATAAAAGTTCAATGTATAATGTTGGTAATAAATTATTAGAATGAGTAAAACCTAAGTAGTCCAATGACACTATACATATTAACAATTATAAAACAGTAATACCAATCAAACTAAAACATGACATCCAGTCCAAACTTTCAACCCACCTCATTCAAATAAGACTGCAATCATCGTCTTCTGTTTAATGGATGTTACAGCATGAAAATAAAGCTGTTTTATTGTGAAAATGTATCAGCCTTCACACACAGAAATTACAAAGCAGCCTGGGCCGAATTACAAAATGGCTGCCGGACTCCTGTTGGGGCCATGATTGAAGAAGATGTGTTAATATTATTCTGCTCCTTCCAGGCTTCTCCTGTACCGCCCGCACTGTTATTGGATTACCCCCTTCCTTTCTCCAGAAGCACACGGCAGGCGACATCTGGAAGTCATAGCTGTGGCTATGCAGGCGCTACGACCCAATTCAGGGATGGGGTGGCTACTGCGGGGGCATTGGAGAGAACGTGGGTTACATGATGCTGCCAACATGGGATTTGACCCACAGCCGTGACATGTTATTTTGCTTGGAGGCAACAAAGTATTCAAAAACCAATTCAGAGCCTGACCCAACCTGTTTAGCCTTTTAGTAGCCCAGAAACAAGATGGAAATCACTCTTTTCACCCAAAGACCCCAATGTAACAGATGAATACTGGGAGTGATTGTTTAAAGATAGTCAATCAGACAGATGAACAGGACAGACATGCCCCAACTTCCCTATTTTTGTCTTCCTCCGTTCTACCTAAACGGGGTTTTTGGCACAAGGCTGAGCTGCCAATAGCGAGAGATAAACACTGGTCTTGCCCATACGCTCCAAACCAAAACTCTCCCAGGCCACAGTGCGCACACACGGGTGAACTCCGTAAGTTATGCTAATTAAAGATAAGGCTGGCGACGGGGCTAGTTAATACCAGGTGGCGATGCTGGAGATAGACAGGGGCTAATTCCACGGAACCTTCCGGAGCTCAAATAGTTTAGCGGGTGGGGCGCTGGAGGACGAGGCCGATGGGGGCTCGCGCACAACAGCCCAAGAAGAGTTGGTAGGGGGGCGGGGGGTAATGCAGCCTCCTTGGAGATGGCGCGGCTTATTAACCAGGCCGGCGAACAATGTTATCATTTTTCACATATTTATTTGCTCAGCTTTGCGTGTGTAAGCCTAGACTGCCATTAGGCTATGAATAGGCGCGGCAACTGAAACAACTTTGCAGTAATGGACTGATGAGAAAGGGAAAGAGAGAGAGTGAGGGAGGGAGGGAGAGAAAGAGAGCAAGTAATTGGACAGAGGGTTGACTTGTCTGGATTCTTAGCCAAGTAAATCGTCACACCTTGAATCCAGGAAGGTAGAAGTTGGAGAGAAATTAGGTAGCACTTATCAAGGATTTGACAAAAGAAAAAAAAAACATGAAACAAACTTTCACAAGGAACTCCGCCATCTCTCCATGCACAGCTTCCTCCCTGCGATTTCGGCTCTCTAGTCGCCAGTTTAAATGACTGAAAAAGAAATAGCTTTGCAAATTACCGAAACCTCTCGTTTTTCCCACGTAAACGACTGGATCAAAGATGTCTGACTGATGGTGGTGCCAAAGAAAGGCTCCTGGGTTGATGTTGTTAGCCAGACAGTTTGGAAATGCAGAAACTGGCTCATAAGGAAAACAAGTTGATTATAAAAAAGTACACTTTGTTAACCTAACAGATTGAGAGTTAGACATTTTAAGTAATTTTTATGTACAATTTGTTATTCAGTAATATGCAAGAATTGGTCTGGGGTTTGAATATATACAGATAGGTCCGGAAATATTTGGAGACTCACACGATTTTCTTGATTTTGGCTCTGTAGGCTACTCCACCAACATAAATAAATGTTCATTTTTAATACTTTGTGTGGACATCCCCAAACGCTGGGTTTCCTCTTTGTGATGCTTTGCCAGAACTTTACTGCAGCTGTCTTCAGTTGTTGTTTGTTCGTGGGTCTTTGTGCCTTAAGTTTTGTCTTCAGCAAGTGAAATGCATCTCAATCGGGTTGAGATCAGGAGATTTACTCGGCCATTGCAGAATATTCCACTTCTTCACCTTAAAAAACTATTGGGTCGTGTTCGCAGTATGTTTTGGGTCATTGTCCCTCTGTAAAGTGAAGCACCGTCCAATCAACTGAATCTGAGCAGACAATATATCCCTTCAGAATTAATCCAGCTGCTTCTGTCTTCTGTCACATCATCAATAAACACTAGTGACCCAGTGCCATTGGAAACCATGCATACCCAAGCCATGACACTGCCTCCACCGTGTTTTACAGATGTTGTGGTATGCTTTGGTTCATGAGCAGTTCCAAGCCTTCTCCATACTTTTTTTCTTCCCATCGTTCTAGTACAGGGTGATCTTAGTTTAATCTGTCCAAAGAATGCTGTTTTAGACCTGGGCTAGCTTTTTAGATGTTTTTTGGCAAAGTCTAAGTCTAATCTGGAGTTTCTATTCTTGAGGCTTATGAATGGTGTGTACCTTGTGGTGAACCCTCTGTATTTGCTCTCGTGAAGTCTTCTCTTTATGGTAGACTTGTATCAGGATATGCCTCCCTCCTGGAGAGTATTCTTTACTTGGTTAAAGTAAAGACCACTGTTGTCTTCCATGCATTCTTTTTTTCTCAGAGTGTACCAACCTGTTGTTTTGACCACTCCTGCTATCTCTTTGATGGATTTTTTTTCAGCCTAAGGCTGGCCTTTTTCACTTGCATTGAAAGCTACTTTGACCACATGTTGTGGGTTCTCAGCAACAGCTCCCAAATATGAATGCCACACCTGAAATCAACTACAGGCCTTCAAAATTGGAATGAAAAAACTCAGTTACTGTAGTCCAGTGATCTACTGTTAAGGTTTGATTCCAGTGTATGATAGACAATTGAAGTCCTCCTGTCAGATGATATGTAGTTAAAGTCATATTCCCTTCTATGATGGACACAAAAGTCCTACTTTTGCACGTTCATCATTAGATTTATTCATTTTCATTTTAATGTCACATAAAGGTGTACTCCAATTTGGCAAAAGTAAAGCATATGAGCATTTCATGTTCTACTTTATTGCTCAACTATTGGACCAAAAGGGGAAAGGCACTTTGAATTATGGGGCACCATTAGGTAATTCACTCAAATGGTGTTGTGACTACAATTTTACATTTGTGTCAAGAAAAAAATTATTTTACTCAAAACTTTATTATACCATTGACTGTGTGTACATGTGTTCATTTAATTGCGGGATATTGTTTTTAACAGATTTTTTTTTGCAACAATCTGGAGTGTGACTTTAAGGCCCTGGGCCACATCGAAGAGTCTGCAGCAGTATCGTGTTCACATCAGGGCCTGAACATACCTTTGAGATACGCCTCATGTCTTAAGTGATGTTAACAGAAAGCAGACTCCAGGAGAACTGCAGCACTTATCACCAAAGAGTAGACCTGGGCCCAGGTGGTCTTGGGGCAGGCAACAGATGCAGCGTCCATTTTGGGACTTCAAGGACCGTATACAAATATCCTCAGAACGTGGTTCATAAAAGGCGTATTCACACTGCACTGGGCTAGTGTGACCAGTGTAGATTGCCTCTGCGTTGTGTTTACGGCATACATGTGACCCAAGGATAAAGGTCAGTCTGTGTTTTATTCTCTGATGAAACAAACAACAATATCATATGAAATGATGTCCTTTCCTAATCATGTAAACTTCTCTCTTCCACACGGAGATTAGAAAGGGTCTGTGAACAACTATAATCTTGTGTCAACAAAAGAATTTACAGCACTCACAGAAAATATAGCCCAGAGGCCTAGGCTAGCCAAGTGTCCCCTAGGCTAGCCAACTCGCAGCCAGGCATCACATAAGGCCACAAATGGTCTCTGCATCCATAGCTCTGTCTGAATTATTTCAGAAAAATCATAGTGTACAGTAAAATTACCAAACAAAGAGTCTAATTAATAAAATCAGTTTGTGGCGCAAAAAAGGGAACCACACACTATGAATTAGCTAAAGATGTCCTAATTGGGGAACCAGGCTAAGTATTTGGGTTGGACATCCCCTAATGTGGGATAAGGGAATAAAGTAGTTAAATGCATGACAGTCTTTTCCACTTTCCTATTTCTGTGTTCTCCCATTCAGTCACACATCAAAGGGAGACAGACGAAGGAAGGAAATGAAAATGTCTTTTATTTATATTCTCCTACTGTCTCTCCCCTCTCAAGACAATAAAGTTGTCACTCATGAAGTAATTTATTAATGTGTAAATTAGTTCAGACTGTGTGTTGCTCAATGGTTTGTTTGTTGATATAAAGCGTATTCACTTTGTCGCATTCTTGTTCCATAGACGTGTTAATAATGGCATTAATTTGCATTAAAATTAATTTAATGGGTACTGAATTATAAGAAAATGTCAAAGGAGACCCAGTTGAATAGAATTTGAATATTGGTTGGAAGGTTCAGGAAGGAAAGGACATGATTTAAACATCAGTTGCTATAGCGATTAGTCAGTGTTTGGGTACAGTTAAGACATTAATATTCTGCTGGTGTTTTGAACAACAGATAAAGACATCCACATTAAATACTGTTTTAATTGAGTTTAAAGCAAAGTAGGCGCGTATATTATTTGTTTTGTCATCGCTAGTATGGCAACCAATAAATAAAATCATTCTTTCATTTTGAATACTTCGTCTCTTACTATAGTTAAATAGTATATATTGAAGAGAGGGATCTCTCCTGTGTGTGTGTCTATGTGTGTGTGTGTGTGTGTGTGTGTGCTATCTGCGAAAGTACATGGCACAAAATCTGTGTGTGTCTCTCGTACCGCACTCTGCCAACAGATCCTGCTGTGTGAGGGCATGCGGCCCTGGGCCTTGTCGGCGTGGCGCCCTTCAGTGCTAATAGCCTCCCACCGGCTGCAAAGCACCCTGGGATTAGGTTTGCACAGAGGCTGATGAGGTGTGACCGCTAATCCACTGGCACAGACAGCTGCAGCCAGGCTGATAGGACACAGTCCTCCCCTCTTCTCCACATCTGCATGGGGGTGTGAATGGGTGGGGGCTTCAGGTTTGGGGAGGGGGGTGGGGGGGCTGGTGTATAACCATGACCCAGCATTGAGGGGTGCCCAACCCAAAAACAAACAGCCCAGACCTCTTTAGCAAAATAGGTGCGTACACGCCGTATGAGGTTGCTGGACAGCTAGCAAGGAAAACATCAGGCTCGTAGTTTTTTGTAGAAGCGGATGCTGATTATGGAGTTTTCTCTCTGGTTGGTGGTGAACATTGCAGGAGTAGTGGTGGTTGAGGGAAACGTGAGTTTGGGAGTGAGATGTCTCACTCCAAACGGACATCATCATATTGACTTGGGTAGTGTCTTAGTCTCTTGCCAAATGTACCGTGGTTAACTCTCCTTCTCAATATAACACAGAGAGAGAGAGAGATAGAGAGCTTTGACAAGGTCGCACAAGCTGAAAGTCTTACATGGGAGGCAATGACAGAGTGCTGTAGTTTAGGGTTTCTGTATCCAGCTGTAGGGATCCTTCAGGCCCGTCGAGGCATTGTTGTTTTATTTTAGTTGGAGCAGCAGCCTGGCTGCGCTCTAATAACATCAACCACAGTTGGAGCAGAGCATGATTACAGGGTAGAAGCCAAACCGGGGGGGGGGGGGGGGGGGGGGGGGGGGGGGGGTAGAACCAGAGAAAAAGACGAGAACAGCGAGGGTTCAGAGAGAAAGAGGGAGATAGGAGGGAGAGACATGCCCATGGCGAGACCTGTTCTCCTTTCCTTCTCTCCCTCTCCTCTCACCCTTTTCCTCCTCTCTTTCCCTCCCTCCCTCCCTCTCCTCTCCCTTTCTTCTCTTCCTCCCTTATTTCCTCTCCTTCTCTCTCCCTCTCATCTTTCACCCCGCTCTTCCCCTCGCCTCGCTCCTTCTCCTCTCACCTCCTTCTCTCCCACCTCTATCTCCGTCCCCTTCTTCAGATGGTTGCTCACACAGAAGAGCTGCCGACTCATACAGCATGTAATACAGACAGAGCTGACCAGACCTGTATAAAAAACAAAACTGACTTCAAACCTGTATATAACAGACAGAACTGACTTCAGACCTGTATGTAACAGACAAAAGTGTCTTCAAACCTGTATATAACTGGCACAAAGCAGAAATATTTCCAAGGAGACGGCCTAAAATATATACTGGGGATAACTTCCTGGTCTACAGGAGGAAACCAGTCTGATTGGCCAGGCCTCAATGACCCGTGTGACAGGAATGGACAAGGACTGACACACAGTTTGTGACGGAGACTGCCTCTGACCTTCTGCGTGGTGGCGGGGCAACACTCAATGGAACATCTGATTGCATTGGGTGTTGGGCCCGGAACCAAAAGATCGAATCCCTAAGTTGACAAGGTGAATAAATCTGATATTTTGCCCTTGAGTAAGGCAGTTAACATTAACTGCTCTCCTGGCGCCCATTTTGGCAGCTGCCCGGACCCACTTGATGGCTAAAATAACATAATCCTTTAATCTTATTGTACTACTGTACGTCAATGAAAACGCTCAATGTGTTTCGTTACCTTAGACCCAGATGCGGTCAAAACTGCCACACAACACTGGTCTGGTGATTCTCAGGTTAGTTAATGCAACTCCAACTAGCCTGACTGATGAATCATCAAGATGCATCCACTCACAGAATGTGCTTAACAGTAATGAGACATTGACAAAATCTTCCGCGGCCCCTCTTTACCAGAGCTACACAGTAGCTTCAGAAATAGCCAGAACGATAATAACAAAGCTTTCAACTGTGTTGGTAAGCTGAGGTTTAGTTGACACCATCTCTGTGACACTAACCCTGCGAGCGCAGCAAATTACCCATGAACACACTCAGGGCTGAACAAAAAATATCCAGGGTCCAGTCCTGCGTCAGAATCTTCTCTTTTTTCATCATTATTTTCTTCTTCATGAACATTCTTTGTCAGAGGTTTTCCTTGGTCGACAAGGTAATTAGCCTTTGCTGAGCCAACCAGTGCTATCTTTCTTCTTCGCAATGTGCCAAACAGTTGATTTTGGCACGTGTATTATTTTAGCTATGCCTCTCATCGATTCATCCTGATTGATCTGCCTCTTGGCCTTGCATTGATACGTCTTTGGTCCTTGTGTTTTCAGACACCGGAAACAGATTACAAATGAAAGGCGGAAAATGAAGACTAGACAATGACAGCTCTCTTTTGCATGCAGAAACGATAGAAACAAACACACCTTCCAAATGAGAAACAGCTGTGAAGAAAACAACCCCAAAGAATTTGGCACATTTAAAAAGGTGGACTATGCACAAAATATGCTGTAATTTCTATACGGTTCATCAGATATGCATGACAATTATATCAAATTAAGGACCACAGTTTGCAAGTTGCTGCATAATTTCAGTTCATATTGGATGGCAAAGTATACATTTGGAAGACAGTATATAAAAACAGGGACCCATTTCAGATTGTGAACACCCCTTGCACAAATCACTCTGGAGTGCATCTTTAAGAACTGTGGACAGCAGAGTTTTTTTTTTACATTTATTTCGTATTTCATATCAGACTTGTGCCAAATCGCTCCCCATGCCATTGGCAAAATAAACATATTTTTCTCTCTCTGCAGCCAGTTGCTGGAGACAATTGAACAATAAGCCAGTAATCCTGGATGGATAGATGAATGAAGAGATGGACAGATGGATCTTCCCACTGAGCAAAATCATTTCAAAGATTTCTTTGCGCAGTGGGGTTAGTATTTACCCATTGCATTTCATGTACAGTACATTTGATATTCTGTTAAAAACTTGCTATCACGCAACAAGCTTAATTCCACAACAAATAGGAGCGGTAATGGGAAATTTGCGATGCTGCTCTCTCTGCTTTTCAACATATCATCTTCATCTGTCCCATCCCCTGTCTCCTCCCTCTCTCACGTTCTCTCGCCCTCACACTGTCTCATAGAGGACTAGCTCCCCCACCTGAGCGACCAGGCTAGCTGTCACGGATGCCAGAGCCTGGAAACCGCTCGCCAATAGGAACCAGGCAGAGGCTGACTGAAGGTTCACACTTTTACAGTACAGCCTAACAACTGCCCAAGACGCTCGACATTGCCAGGGTTGTGTGTTTGCTATGTCCCTGCCTTGCAGTGCATTTGCGTCATTAAGGCAAGGAGTTTGTACCCTGGTCATGGCACATAATGCCCTGTCTCGACACACTCTGTCGCCCCCTAGTGGCTGGGTCAGGTCACTGCAAGCTCAATCATGGTTCCCAGGGAATGTACTTGTCTTCCGCAGAATACGTCCTCGTATAGGTGAGTGTGATGAGACGCAGAACGGCTTGGAAGCGTCTGGTTAGGGTGACACGTCTCTATCCTTGTTTTCCAAAACGCTCTGTGGAGTTGTTCTGATGAGGCAAGGACATTGCTGTGAACTGTACATCAAATTAGAAATTAGAAAAATATTTAAAGGAAAAGGAAGAAAAGGAAAATAGAAAAATAATAAAGAAACAAAGGAACATATCACGCCGGAGATGGCTGATGTCTCGACACCACTGATTTAGGACAAAGTGAAATCAACAGGGGGAAAATCAGTGCCCGGGAGAGCCAATGAATGCTTGATGATTGCATTGTTTAGATTCGGGCGACCCATGGTAATGTCTTCCCAGTGCAGCGCGTTAGGAGGCAGAGCCGCGTGGAGCAGAGTATCTGTCATAATCTGCCAGCCGGTATACTATCTAGTGCTGCCTACCGCCCCGGTAATGAGGTGCCAGAACACATCTCCTAGCGCTAACGGATTCCTCCGGCTCATTTTCAAACGCACACTGTTGTCGCTCACACATTCTCGCACCTTTTTTGTTTTCTTTCGTTCCTCATCCCACATTTTCTATCTTCCCATCTTTCTGTCTCCTCTCCTCTTCATCTCTCCATCTCTCTCTCTCTCTTTCGGTCTTTTTTTCTCTCGTCTCTCCACTCTTGCTCTTTTTCTCTCCTATGTCTCTGTCTATCCAGGCAGCGGAGGAGTGATGGGGCATAGGGGAATCATTCTCTACACAGCTTCGCCCTCAGACATGTCATCACCCTATTACGTCCTGCTAGCTTCCAGGAGCATGTTGGGAAAGTGAGACATCCAGCTCTTTCCCGCTGGTTCCCACTTTGTCTTTTATCTCCCTGTAATTCCCATTCTTTCTCCTACCAGCGCCTCTTGTGAAGCAGTCACATCTCACTATCTGGCCTTCTCCTTTTTGGCTTTTTCTCTCTACCTGGAAATGTTTCTGAAGCTCAAGTGGCCTAAATATCATTTGCTTCCTTCCTGGCTAAAGTTCTGTCTGCAGGCGTGCTTGGGTGGGCGGAGGGAAGGCTGAGAGCTTGGAGTAGGATGAGGGCATTTATTCACCATGAGGAATGTGTGCTTTCCCCCTTTTGTTCCTGAGGAACTGTAAATGTTCTCAGCTAAGTAAACATGGCCTAATTAATGCGCACCTTTAAATTCATACGAGGGAAAAAACGGTCTGTCCCGTTTGATTTGCGTGGTATTTCATTCAAGGTAATGAAGAACAAAGATCTTTAAAGCTTCACAGACCAGTCTCCATCAAATGCTGATCGTGCATGATTAAATAAAAAAAATATTTAACTGAGCTCTCTTAACCTTTCGAGTCATACTCTATTATCAAAACCGATTTCTGGATCCCACCGCACTCACTTACCGTGAAACCAATGTTTGGCATGCCCCGTGGCATTTATTATATGGACTGATATAAATCAAAAGCAAACAGAAAATCAACAACGTGGAACGGTCTGTAATGTAAAATATCACATTATTACCCTTCAGCACATTTTATCATGAAAAGGAAACAATTTTAACATGTATAAAGAGCAGAAAACCAGCTACTGAGTTCCTGTGCAACATCCATCCTCCATGCATACTTTCATCCCAGGGAAGGTCATGCCTGCAGGGATGAAGTTGGTGTTAACTTACACTGACACCGTATACATACCTTCTTTGAATTGGGTAAAAGTTTTGCAAACCTTTTTTCATATATTTTCTTGTTGTTTCTCAGACATTTTTCGTTTTTTTGGCCAATCCATATTCAGTTATTCTAGTTATGGTGCCCTGCCTCCCCTTAATTTGCCTTGATAGCGATGCGGCTTGACCCTCTACAACAACGCAGGCCAGAGCGAAAGACAAACTGTCTCAGCCGAAACTGGCGAGGGCAGCAAGACTAGAGACGAGGCTGACAGGTGCGCGACATGAGGCCAATTTTTTTTGCCCCACACAAATCCTGCCTTCAAGAAAAATAATAATACTCTGCGAGAATAAGTATATGACCGGAAAAGAGGAGCCATCAGAGGGCTAGCTAGCTCTCCTGTGTATTATCGGTAGATATAAATAAACTGTTCGTTAGAAGGCCTCTCTGATATCAGAGAAACTCCGGAAGTGGAGCAGCGTTCTTCTGTTTTTGTTTCTGACAACCACTGTAAAATGATATTTGGCTTAATAATTAAATGTAAAAACTTTTTGCTTAAGTATCGTCCATAACACTTTGTGTCGAAATGATATGTTGGCTTATTCAATATATATTAAATGTGGCTCATTGACCCATCATAAACTGCAATCGCAGAGAAACATACAGTGCGTTGACGCGCATTGACCACAGGCTACGGCAACAGTGCGTGTTAGGTCAACATGCTTGCACATGGCCTGCAAGGTTTTCATTATGGTACAGAGAGTTAGCCTAGGCTAAATAAATAACAACGTAAGTGATGTCGGAGCCCCGGACGCGAAGCGTAACTGTCAGCCGCACAGCCTCTCAGACTGCGGTGGTGAGAAGCTGTGTTCATAACATTTTCATTGGAAGGGCAAAGGCGCACAGAAGGTGTGTTGAGCCGGACTAAAAACCACTGAGTGTGTTTGCCTCCCGGCGATATGTGCAATGTCTCTGTATGTCTATCTTTGCTTTCAGTGTGTCAGTTCGGGCTAAGCCCTCCGTGTGTTTCAAGTACATTGAGGTTTTTAAATAGTTTCTACTGGTCCAGTCTGCAGGATTAGCCAAAGGCTGTCTTTAAACCATTTCCAGAATAACAAGTTTGATATCAAAATATTATTACATCCGCAGAGCTGTTCATTTATTTGTATCAAGGAAACAACTTTTTTTGGGGGCGTCCCAGAAGAGTTTCTTTTCTAGAGGAGGTGCAATGCCTTCTTTAACAGGAAATATTGCTTCCTTATTGTTACAGTTTCGTGTTGCGTTATTTTCAAAACTTCAACTTCCCTTAAAACAGCTAAATGAATGAAACAAATGAATTCAGAGCAATAACAAATCCATTAGTGAATGATATATTCATGTCTCATTTTCTTGAGATGTAGGATCTTAAATTGAGCATGTTTGCCTCAACAGAACAATAACCCTGCCACAGCAAGAATGTATATTATTCGGTTATAATGAGTAGATTAATACAGTGGTTGATTCCTTTTTAGGATAGAGAAATCAAGTCAAAAATGTTGACCTTCATCCCAGCAAACTGGAGACTTTTTTAACTTGAAATAATACGAGTTTAAATACTTCAGGCAAGGTATTCCAGTACCGAGTATCTAGTAACTACAGCATACAATGTTCAGAGAGGTAACAGTGACTGTAATGGCCAATATTTTCTCTAGCATTCAGGCTTGAGAGTGCTCTCCCACCTTTAGGGAAACCTCCGTTGCTCAGTAAATGCCAAACAGTATTCCAGAGGGAGTCTTCAGTCCCACAGAAGATATTTAGTTCTGCCAAGGAAAGGCAGGTTAAGTTCCTCTCTCAGGGGCACAATGTCTCAAACTGTGTACACAGAGTCTGCTCCCCACTGGATAACGTGCTAACTCCCGCTAAAACGACTGCCCTGGTCTTAATCAAAACAGAGGCTGTCCAGAGACAACCTCGTATCAATCTCAGACTGTGACAGAAACGACAAGTGTAGCCAAGGATAAAAAGGCCAGAGGCAATCGAGGGCAATATATAGTATGTGGATGAATAAATAAATAGTTCCTAACCATGTGGACCAGCAGCATTACGCTGAGTGTATCTGGGCCAGATCTGGCCTCAGAGCCATGGGAAGACAGAGCCTCTCTTCCACTAATCTGTGCTTCGGAGGAACTCCGAACATGGACCACAAACTTACTGGAACATTTTGTGGGGGACAGGAGATTTGGGTGGGGGGTAAAGAGGAGGTTGCTATTCTATTGCATGAGTCTGTTTGATGTGCTAAGAAATAATTTGGCCTCGATCTCCTTTGGAGGCGAGAGGACCAAAGTCATTTAAGTCCAAATAGCCTTTTTTTCAGGGGCGGGGGGCAGGTTCTGTGTAGAAATATACAAATTGTAGATGTCTCATTATTTTCCACTAATGTGATGTAACACTTAGGTGTCCGTTTTGGAGTGCCACGTAGATTCATTATAATGCAGAAACGGCACTGGACCATCTCAGTCAATCAATCAAATGTATTTTATAAAACCGGTTTTTACCCCAGCCGTTGCCGCAAAGTGCTTATAAAGGTGCCCAGCACTAAACCCCAAAGAGCGAGCAACAACATGTTGAAGCACAGAAAATCCTAAAAGGGGAGAAGCACAGATAGAGCACACCTGGGTTCTGGAGGCGTGTCCCATCGTCCAATGCCTGCATCGGGTGGAGATTTTGAGTGCTTGACATTTTAAGGCCTGAATGTTCCTTAAGATGTTTAGACATTCAGATGACCAGCAAGTAAAAAAATAAATAATAATACCTCAAACCCTCAGCATTTTCATTATATTGCTGTGGGTACAAGTTATTGAAAGTCCTATGTTTGACCTTTAACCCAGATAGGGGGTGATGTACTAGGACAACTCCATGGGAAATGGACCGGTGAAAAGAGCGGTGAAAATAACTGCAGTTTTTTTAGCATTCGGGAATATGTGTATCCAGGTTGGTACTGCGTTCTGTTGTCAGCAAATTGCACAACTTCAAACGATCGGAAATAAAGGAGAAAACAGGGATGCATGGATGATCGCTTAGCAACGACTATAAAGGAGTGTTTACGCTCTCAGAACATCCAGACAGAAACTGATTAACCCACCTGCCTCTCAGGGTGAACGACTGGTTATTGGTAGTAAATATACTGTTCGGATAAATGTGATGCCTCAAAAACACTAACATGAATTACTTGTAGAAGGTTAGTGAGTAAAACATGTTTTAGTCCGTTCACCCAACACAGCGTGCGGACGGCAGAGATCATGTAGAGGACAAGCTTTAGGCATTTTTGCTTGGTTTGCCATCATGGCGAGGTGGTCTAAATATCAAATCGATGCCGGATTCCCCCCCATGGGATTAGAAATCTATCCCTGTTTTAAACATTGGCCGAGTGTTCTTGGACACGACCTTGTGTGCCTTTTCATTTCTGGTCAACTTTACTACTCTGCTTCCACGTCAAGGTGAATAACTTGCTTCCTAACATTTTAAATATGAAGACGTTCTTGATGGCCGAAAGGTCTTCTGCAGAACCGGGAGAGGCGAAGCGGAATGACACATCACTGGATTGTTTGCTTTGGTAGCATCATCTGAGGGAGTGCTCAGGCGCACATCTCATCAGCGTATCAGGGAACACGATACCCTGGGCACAAGCTGTTAAGCCTTGTTTGGTACAGTATTCATGGCCTTAACCGCCCGTTTCTCTTAAAAGTGCCTAACAGTGATTGTGAGTTATGGCGTCCAGGTCTTTGGGATGACACTTTGCTTTTCCTTATTTTTACAGCCGCCGGTCTGATTTTCAACCGTCACAATGTTAAGTATCGCAGCTGTCATCTGTAAGGTCCGGTGGAGTTTGTCAAGCCTTAGTTGGGGGTGAGATCCTCAGAGAATAGTCTTGAGTTTTATGCCCGGACGCTGCAGTTAATATACTACACCTGAGTTAAAGCTATGAACTTTGACCCCTCTTTAAAACCACCACACATTATCATTCTGAAAGCGGGGAGCCAAATGAAAGGTTTGGTGTTTGTTAGGAAAGAATCTGTGTTTTTTGGGAAAGGTTTGGTGTTTTGTTATGATAGGTCCCCGTGTTTGTTACCCAGAATCATTCATCATTTTATGTGCATGTTCCTTTCTTGAAGTTAGAGTCCAGAATTTCTGAGGTTGTGGGATGAACACATTTTGATATATGTCGATCATATACTTAATTACCTTAATCTTCTTGGGTTTTACCAGGCATACAAAATTAGCACAGAAAGTATTGCAATCTGACAGAATGTATTCCTGACAAAGCCAAATTGAATGTACAACTCAAGATATTTTGATATCCACATTTAATTTAGACAAAAGTTATGTTTACAATTTTTTACTAACACTAATGCACATTTCCCAATACATGCAATTGTTTTTAAAACTATATACCCACTTCTCAAAACTCACACCATGTTCATTAAAACCCATACTTCTCGGGTAATAAAAAACATTAAACTCAAAACCCTATTACCTGTCATATCACTAAACGTTGCCCCCAAATTCTATACAAAAGCATCAAAGAGAGTAACACTAACATCCATTGCACACTGGTGAGAAGAGTTGAAAGAATTATTAAAAATGTTTTAGATACACTTTGGTAGTATTTACTCAAGTATCAGGTAATATTTCACCACAAACCACAAAAGCAAAACAGATCACCAAAAAAAATCACAACTGACATCATATATCTTGGTTTTTTTTTTTCTCCAAAAAAAGATCTAGAAGTACATTATGTTAATACAAAGTGCATGCATAACTTTTGATGAAAATGTTCTTTTCTATTGTTAAAATACCTTTTACTATCAATATGCCAATTATTCCTAATTGAACATCACTCAACCATTTGGTGAATATACTGTATGTGTTTTACATTGTTTTCAGATTGAAAAGTACAGAATCACCACCCTAAGACCATAGATTTGCCACTTCTTGGGTCTTACAATGTTTTGGCTGCACACCTCATTGAGTTCCTCAGTGTGACTGTGTGTGATGATGTTAGCTTCCACCATTCAGAGGGGATTCAGGATTGGTTTTGGGCCAATCACTGATTCCTTACCCTAGACCTGATCTATCATGTCATGTCTATGACTGCCATTGCCATGAGCAAGTCCCCCTCCTACAACTCATGGATAAGCCATGTCATAACATCACTGGTGACCAGTGTCATGCTGAGAATCGCCAGGGCAAAAGATTGTTAATACAGTGCATGAAAAATGAAGATATTCATTGTGACATGGACAAGATATTATGGCCAAATGCCAGACAGAATTGACGTAAATTACTGTAGTGTGTGCTAAACTTTCACATTTCTTTTATTTCTTTGTGTTTTCTACAGTTGATTAGGCAAAAAACAAGCTGCAATAAAAGTTACTTTTTTGCATCAGTGATTGTAGGAGATTGATCCTGCTTTTGATTATGGGATAGAAATCATGGAAATTATTTTCATTGGTGATGGGTAAGGTACTGTTAGAATTCTGTAACAGATTTACTTTAGCACTTCAAAGAGTCATTTTGAAACACATCCATTGTTTTGTCTTGGACTAACTGAAAGAATTGCACTATGTAATGTTTTGATGAGTAAGAAATGTTCTTGTATTTCACTAGAAACGTAATGGTTGAATCACTGATCTTGTCGGGAAAGAAGTTTACAAACCAAATGAAAGCAAAATCAGTTATTTTGAATGCAAGATTTAATGGTTTACAAGCATTATCAGTTTGGAGTTTTGTACTAAGAAGTTTGAAACACTCCACCATACTACTGTTAATAGTACCAAAGCGACAAATAATTATTATAAGAAATAAATGACTCAATCATGTTTTTCAGAATTCCCCCTATAGATCAGGCATTCCTGCATAATATTATTAGTCTGTAAATGATGCCTGCAGAGCATGTTGAAGTGTAAAGAACACAGACAAATACCATCATTGTTTATTTTGTGGTGGATCTCGCACTATAATTCACCAACACTTGAAATGTTACCCAGAAAGGCAGTGTGAGCATGTCAATCCACCCTGTTTGTTCATGGTGAAGGTGATTGTACTGCAGCCTTGGCCTGTGTTCAAAAAAACATTTGAAACTTAATAGAAGTTAGGGCCACTCCGTTCTTCACGACCGCATTCGGCTGCTACTGGACATTCTTCGTGTGACGGCTACATTTCTCCAGTACCATGCCTCAGCTGTTCGCCAAAACAGTGACAGATGGGGCAGCTTCATTATTCAAAATGCAGATTGTCGCTTTAAACACACAATACGCACCCCGTGTGTTGAGTGAAACCTGACATTGTTTGTTCGGCCAGAGGGAGAAAATCCTGTGGACCAACACTCACTCTCTTTGAAGCAGTCCTATCGATCAGAGACGAGGTGAAGGTGAAAGTACGCTCAGCAGAAGTCAAATCAGTTTGTCCCCTGTTCCTTCTTCTCCTCCTGCCCTCTCTGCCATCTTCTCTGCAGGCAAGTTTATTGGCTCTGTTGGCAGTCGGAGAACGCAGCATGGCAGGGCCTGCCCACACCTTGCCTGTGCTCATAACCTCTCTCTGACTTTCCCCCCACCCAGGGCCACCGCCGACACTGAAAAAACTTGTTTTGCAGACTTCGCCAACAGCCTCGCTCACTGAGCCCAGTGTGCGAATTCTCCATTTTGATGTTTCCCTCGGTGTCTTTCTTTTCGTTTCAGTCTGTCTTCCTCCTCTTCCTGTCTGTTTTTTGTCAAAGCGCTTCCTTCAGTCCGTGTAACTTTGGGCACCGCCGATCCTTCCCCTGCCTGAAAGGAGTCTGTGTATTCCCTGGACAGCCGGTGGTCGTTGGAGTGTCTCCTTAGGTTTTCTATTGGGCGGAAACGTGCGGGAGGATGGAAGGGCTTAGTTCGGTCTAATGACCCGGGAGAAATCAAGACTGCAATGAGGTCATCCCTGACCTTTAGACAAATGAAACACAGGACAAAGCAATGATCCATAACATCTTGGTTAACCCCATCCAGTGTCACGAAGACGGAGACATCAACACAACATGCAAAACACACAAGAGTCAGGTTTTGTCTTGTGTACCGTGATGGTCGGTTAACCTACCGAGGGATGGGGGGGGTCTAAATGGGGGGGCTACTTCAATGAAGAGGAAGTGATGGATTGGATGTACTTGTTTGTACATGGCGTAGCTCAAAAGACAATATATGGTGCAGGGCAACAGCATGCCTGTTTGGTGTACCAGGCCCTGCCATCACACCTGACTCTAACAATCAGCCACTCAGATGTCGCCAGTTTTAATTACTCAAACATATCCGGGAGGAAGATATGCCCTGAATGCCAGATGCATTGTGATTGGTTGGCTCAACAGAGATCTTACAGTCACACGGAAAACAGGTTTAGGTTTAATTCTACAAACCCGATTCCAAAAAAGTTGGGACACTGTACAAATTGTGAGTAAAAATGGAATGGAATAATTTACAAATCTCTTAAACTTATATTTAATTCACAATAGAATATAGATAACATATCGAATGTTGAAAGTGAGACATTTTGTAATGTCATGCCAAATATTGGCTCATTTTGGATTTCATGAGAGCTACACATTCCAAAAAAGTTGGGACAGGTAGCAATAAGAGGCCGGAAAAGTTAAATGTACAGATAAGGAACAGCTGGAGGACCATTTTGCAACTTATTATGTCAATTGGCAATATGATTGGGTATAAAAAGAGCCTCTCAGAGTGGCAGTGTCTCTCAGAAGTCAAGATGGGCAGAGGATCACCAATTCCCCCAATGCTGCGGCGAAATATAGTGGAGCAACATCAGAAAGGAGTTTCTCAGAGAAAAATTGCTAAGAGTTTGAAGTTATCATCATCTACAGTGCATAATATCATCCAAAATTCAGAGAATCTGGAACAATCTCAGTGTGTAAGGGTCAAGGCCAGAAAACCATACTGGATGCCCATGATATTCGGGCCCTCAGACGGCACTGCATCACATACAGGAATGACACTGTAATGGAAATCACAACACAGGCTCAGGAATACTTCCAGAAAACATTGTCAGTGAACACAATCCACCGTGCCATTCGCCGTTGCCGGCTAAAACTCTATAGGTAAAAAAAGAAGCTGTCTCTAAACAGGATCCAGAAGCGCAGGCGTTTTCTCTGGGCCAAGGATAATTTAAAATGGACTGTGGCAAAGTGGAAAAGTGTTCTGTGGTCAGACAAATCTAAATTTGAAGTTCATTTTGGAAAACTGGGACACCATGTCATCCGGACTAAAGAGGACAAGGACAACCCAAGTTGTTATCAGCGCTCAGTTCAGAAGCCTGCATCTCTGATGGTATGGGGTTGCATGAGTGTGTGTGGCATGGGCAGCCTACACATCTGGAAAGGCACCATCAATGCTGACAGTTATATCCAAGTTCTAGAACAACGTATGCTCCCATCCAGACGTTGTCTCTTTCAGGGAAGACCTTGCATTTTCCAACATGACAATGCCAGACCACATACTGCATCAATTACAATGTCATGGCTGCATAGAAGAAGGATCCGGGTACTGAAATGGCCAGCCTGCAGTCCAGATCTTTCACTCACAGAAAACATTTGGCGCATCATAAAGAGGAAGGTGCGACAAAGGAGACCTAAGACAGTTGAGCAACTAGAAGCCTGTATTAGACAAGAATGGGACAACATTCCTATTCACAAACTTGAGCAACTTGTCTCCTCAGTCCCCAGACGTTTGCAGTCTGTTATAAAAAGAAGAGGGAATACCACACAGTGGTAAACATGGCCTTGTCCCAACTTTTTTGAGATGTGTTGATGCCATGAAATTGAAAATAAACTTATTTTTCCCTTAAAGTGATACATTTTCTCAGTTTAAACATTTGATATGTCATCTATGTTGTATTCTGAATAGAATATTGAAATTTGAAACTTCCACATCATTGCATTCTGTTTTTATTATTAATTGTACAGTGTCCCAACTTTTTTGGAATCGGGTTTGTAGAATGGTTAGGATAAGGGGTCAAGGTTAGGGTTAGGGGACGAGACTAGCACTAACTTTGGTCAGATGTCTACTTGGAGCTCTCAGCTCTTCAAAAAATGCAAGTCCCTCCAGTGAATCAACCAAACGCATTAATTTGTGCCTTCAGGGCTGATCTGCCTCCATGTCGTGTTTGACTCAGAGATGCTTCAGCGTGCATGTCCTCGGAGATTAGGAAAACTGTGACACCACTCTGGCCCCTGAGGACGAGTCCCTTCCCTGATGTAGATAATAATGCTGTTCTGTTTTTAAAATGGACCAACTGGTGCATAACATAACTCCAGAACAGTTGATTACAATCACACACACACACACGCATCCTGTAACACAGCATTTTAAAACTGAACGGAATCAAATGAACGGAATATAAAACTGGAGGAGTCCACATGTCAAGTCTGCGCTTTGTCACAGGGATTGCATCCTTTGTAATAACATGCCTGGAACATGACCCAAATCCCCCTGGGCTAGGCCAGAGATGAGACCTCTATCAAAATAAGGCTTCTTTCCATGTAAAACATCTTCGGGAAACGTCAAAACGTCCCCGCACCTGACCATCAGAGAGGATACACGTGTTTCCGTTACCGCAGGGCTCCACAAGACCGTCATTTGTACAACCACGCCGCTCAGTGCTACGCTAAACCCTGTTCATATGTTAGCGATTAGCTCAACCCATGTGCATTGATTACTACTGTCAGAGAACTAGCAATGTGGTACAACTCAGCACCCAGCACCTGCTTCACTAAATGATTTCAATTCCACTTTCTCAGGTTCCTCAAAACAATGTTATGGAAGCCATGCGATCTCAGAGTTTGAATGCGTTCCAAGCGTCCAAACAAAAGGAAATGGTCATGCATAGCGAAGCGTTGCCTGTCCTGTAAGTCCTCTATCAGCATGTTCCCGCACAATCAAAGCGAACAAAAACCAGTCAGTGCTTTTTCTAGTGCTTTCATTAGATTTCCTGCTGTTGCCGGGCGGTTTGGGGAAGTAGAGAATAAAATAGAGAGTTCTCAGGAATGGTGATTATGGGCCTCTCAATTGGAACCAGCCCGTAGAACCCAGATCCTGGTCCATGCACTAGCATCATGGGTTGGTAGTAAAAATATAAATTAACCTTGGTTCTGCTCAGTCGTTCCCATTTTTCTTTCTTTAGTGCTCCACGTTAAAGGGGAAGATGAATCAGGGGTCTGTGGACGTAGCAATAGCCCTTTGAACTCTGGCCAACAGGTCAGGGGACTGAGATGGAAAAAAGAGAGAGAAATAGGGCAAAGGGTAAGAGGGGGAGCAAAGTGAAAAACGAGAAACACTGTTAATCCCTCCACCCCCCCACCCCCCACCCCATCCGTCACCAAACAGTCCAGGGACTGACACTGAAATGCAGGCAGGGAGTTGAGCACCAGGGAGTAACATGGCTACATGTTAACAAAGGACGCCTCATCTGTGCCTTCCATCGCTCCTAACCAACTGCCGCCCAGGTGTCTTGCATCTCCTGGCTCTTTATATTAAATTAAAGGCCGGGATTTACCAGGGCAGCAGCTGGAGCAGGATTTGGAATCATTTATCCGGTCGGACTGGTTGAAAACGTGCGTTTTGATTGATAGACCTTGAGCGTCCTGGAGGTATATGGTTACACATGGCTGCCTTGCTGACTGGGGCTCCGGCATCTTTGCCGAATTGCATTATCCGGTCCAGCCAACGACGTGGCGGATGGCACCGCGGCGGCCGTGGACTGGGGTATGTTGGAGATGGGCCTGGGGGATGTGGGAGATGGGCCTGGGGGATGTGGGAGATGGGCCTGGGGGATGTGGGAGATGGGCCTGGGGGATGTGGGAGATGGGCTGGGGGATGTTGGCTGTGGGCTGGGGGATGTGGGCTGGGAGATGTGAGAGGTGGGCTGGGGGATGTGGGAGATGTGCAGGGGGGTGTTGGAGGTGGGCTGGGGGATGTGGGCTGGGGGATGTGGGAGATGGGCCTGGGGGATGTGGGAGATGGGCCTGGGGGATGTGGGAGATGGGCTGGGGGATGTTGGCTGTGGGCTGGGGGATGTGGGCTGGGAGATGTGAGAGGTGGGCTGGGGGATGTGGGAGATGTGCGGGGTGGTGTTGGAGGTGGGCTGGGGGATGTGGGCTGGGGGATGTGGGAGATGTGCGGGGTGGTGTTGGAGGTGGGCTGGGGGATGTTGGAGATGTGCGGGGGCTGTTGGAGGTGGGCTGGGGGATGTTGGCTGTGGGCTGCGGGATGTGGGCTGGGAGATGTGAGAGATGGGCTAGGGGATGTGGGAGATGTGCAGGGGGGTGTTGGAGGTGGGCTGGGGGATGTGGGCTGGGGGATGTGGGAGATGTGCGGGGGGGTGTTGGAGGTGGGCTGGGGGATGTTGGAGATGTGCGGGGGCTGTTGGAGGTGGGCTGGGGGATGTTGGAGGTGGGGTTATAGAACAGACTGCAGGATGTGCTTTGACAAGGACTCCTCCTTGCGTTGTTTTGTAGATATTTGGCTTGTAATGACTCCCTTGTCTCCTATCAAACAGATTGGGACCTTGGTTTTCTCCCCTCGCCACAGTGCAGGGCCACCTAACAGATGTGCGCACACACACACACACACACACATACTGATTCTCATTTTATTCATGTTTTTCAGAAACCATAGCTTTGCCAAGAAACTGAATGACAAAGCACATGTCCTTCTTAGGGTAAGATGTGAGAATCCCATTGCATTTAAATGTTTGAATGTCATCCATCTTTGGTCAGCCATTAAGAGGGAAGCTGCCTTGCTGACTGGGGCTCCGGCATCTTTGCCGAATTGCATTATCCGGTCCAGCCAACGACGTGGCGGATGGCACCGCGGCGGCCGTGGACTGGGGTATGTTGGAGATGGGCCTGGGGGATGTGGGAGATGGGCCTGGGGGATGTGGGAGATGGGCCTGGGGGATGTGGGAGATGGGCCTGGGGGATGTGGGAGATGGGCTGGGGGATGTTGGCTGTGGGCTGGGGGATGTGGGCTGGGAGATGTGAGAGGTGGGCTGGGGGATGTGGGAGATGTGCGGGGTGGTGTTGGAGGTGGGCTGGGGGATGTGGGCTGGGGGATGTGGGAGATGGGCCTGGGGGATGTGGGAGATGGGCCTGGGGGATGTGGGAGATGGGCTGGGGGATGTTGGCTGTGGGCTGGGGGATGTGGGCTGGGAGATGTGAGAGGTGGGCTGGGGGATGTGGGAGATGTGCGGGGGGGTGTTGGAGGTGGGCTGGGGGATGTGGGCTGGGGGATGTGGGAGATGTGCGGGGTGGTGTTGGAGGTGGGCTGGGGGATGTTGGAGATGTGCGGGGGCTGTTGGAGGTGGGCTGGGGGATGTTGGCTGTGGGCTGCGGGATGTGGGCTGGGAGATGTGAGAGATGGGCTAGGGGATGTGGGAGATGTGCAGGGGGGTGTTGGAGGTGGGCTGGGGGATGTGGGCTGGGGGATGTGGGAGATGTGCGGGGGGGTGTTGGAGGTGGGCTGGGGGATGTTGGAGATGTGCGGGGGCTGTTGGAGGTGGGCTGGGGGATGTTGGAGGTGGGGTTATAGAACAGACTGCAGGATGTGCTTTGACAAGGACTCCTCCTTGCGTTGTTTTGTAGATATTTGGCTTGTAATGACTCCCTTGTCTCCTATCAAACAGATTGGGACCTTGGTTTTCTCCCCTCGCCACAGTGCAGGGCCACCTAACAGATGTGCGCACACACACACACACACACACATACTGATTCTCATTTTATTCATGTTTTTCAGAAACCATAGCTTTGCCAAGAAACTGAATGACAAAGCACATGTCCTTCTTAGGGTAAGATGTGAGAATCCCATTGCATTTAAATGTTTGAATGTCATCCATCTTTGGTCAGCCATTAAGAGGGAAGCAGACTTGGAAATCTGGCATTCCGTACCGCCAGGCCTCTTATTAACCGGATACAGGTATGTATTAGGACAGGCGCGCAGGAAACACACATCGTGTTAGTGGGGACTGTTTTTATTTTCTTGGTTCCTGCATGGATGCTAGGGTTGCTGTGGAAGATCATCAAAGGAGAGCTGTAGCATGTGCGTGTTAGGATGGAAATTGAAGATACCCCCTGGGCTGTAGTTTTCCAAGGTTGAGGGCCCATTATTTTCAAAGTCAGAGAAACTGGAATCTCTGTTGAAAGGTGCGGGCACAATTAGCTGATTGAAATCGGAGCCATCGGAATTCGAACCATATGATCTAATGTGTTTGACTTAATGCCGTTAAGACACAGTGAAATGGAATTACAACTCAGTGGACACATTGAAGGAATGTTGAATATTGGAAGACCCAGTGTGTCTTCAATTACAGAGGCCCACTTTTTACACAGCTAACGGACCTGCACCTGGGCTGGAGCGCTGACATCAGCAACGGTCAAGGCCCCGTTTGGATTCACGCAATGGCGTGAAAGGGAATCACTCAGACGGGTTTCTACTGACAAAACAGCAGGAATGTTGAAAGTTTCAACATTTCTCAGCAAGAACAATTTAAGGAGAAATTATGGAATGGATGGAATGGATGGAATGGATGGAATGAGGAGGCAGGGTTCTGGGCAATGAAAGAATGGAAATTGTCTGTAAAATATGGAGGAAACTTATTTGGATTGATGGTATCATGCTGTTATAGTAGGTTAGGTGATTACATTTCAGATTTAATCAGTTTTTTTGGAAACAAATTTCAAAAGGACTGTGTTTTGGGTTTATTGGCCCATTACCTGAATTCTGACCTTTTTAAACTTTTTTCAGAAATGTAAATATATAACTCCGGAAATAATTAAGAGACCACTGCACCAAAAAAGTTGAAAAGGAAGGTTTTGCGTGAGGAACAGAAGTATTCAATTTGCAGTGGTCTCTTAATTTTAACCCTTCTCTTCCTCACTCAAAACCTTAATTTTCAGCTTTTTTGAAAAGGAAAGAAAAAGGTGCAGTGGTCTCTTAAATTTTTTCCGGAACTATGAATGAAATGAAAAGGAGAGGGGCCAGTTCAATTAATATCTTTAAACAGGTTAAAATCCAGGTCATATGACAAATTTAACCAAAACACCAGGCTCTACTCGCGCTGCCACATGCACGCCGTTGAGTAGCCTGTCCTCTGTGTCACACGTCGGAGGTTCACTATGGCTAGCCTTTTCCACTAGCCTTTGACATAAAGCGTTCCCGGAGACCCATTGGTCTTCTCTGAGTCCCAGTGAAACATCGTCTGTGTCAAGGCTGCATTAGATAGCGGGCTATTCGTCACGAGTTCCGAGTGAAAGCCCACCCCACGACCCCCCGCAGCAACGTGTTGATTGACAGGTCAACACATTGGCCCGTGTGGCGACCACGTGACAGGCGTGTCTGTGGCTGTACACCTGCACCGTATCACCCGTAACAGGAAGTCACGCCGTCGCGCCCGGGTGACGAATTTCTACATTCGGTTTTTGAAGTCCTGTATCCATCACATGCTCAAGTTTGTTTTTTAAGTTTGGAGGTTAGAAGTTGAAGCTTTTTTTTTTTCCTAGATATTGTTTGAGTATGGTACCGTGACCCTGGTTCGAGACAGAGGAATATGTGCATCTAAGAGTTGTCAGCATGTTATAAATAAATACACTCACCTAAAGGATTATTAGGAACACCATACTAATACTGTGTTTGACCCCCTTTCGCCTTCAGAACTGCCTTAATTCTACGTGGCATTGATTCAACAAGGTGCTGAAAGCATTCTTTAGAAATGTTGGCCCATATTGATAGGATAGCATCTTGCAGTTGATGGAGATTTGTCGGATGCACATCCAGGGCACGAAGCTCCCGTTCCACCACACCCCAAAGATGCTCTATTGGGTTGAGATCTGGTGACTGTGGGGGCCATTTCAGTACAGTAAACTCATTGTCATGTTCAAGAAACCAATTTGAAATGATTCAAGCTTTGTGACATGGTGCATTATCCTGCTGGAAGTAGCCATCAGAGGATGGGTACATGGTGGTCATAAATGGATGGACATGGTGAGAAACAATGCTCAGGTAGGCCGTGGCATTTAAACGATGCCCAATTGGCACTAAGGGGCCTAAAGTGTGCCAAGAAAACATCCCCCACACCATTACACCACCACCACCAGCCTGCACAGTGGTAACAAGGCATGATGGATCCATGTTCTCATTCTGTTTACGCCAAATTCTGACTCTACCATCTGAATGTCTCAACAGAAATCGAGACTCTTCAGACCAGGCAACATTCTTCCAGTCTTCAACTGTCCAATTTTGGTGAGCTTGTGCAAATTGTAGCCTCTTTTTCCTATTTGTAGTGGAGATGAGTGGTACCCGGTGGGGTCTTCTGCTGTTGTAGCCCATCCGCCTCAAGGTTGTGCGTGTTGTGGCTTCACAAATGCTTTGCTGCATACCTCGGTTGTAACAAGTGGTTATTTCCGTCAAAGTTGCTCTTCTATCAGCTTGAATCAGTCGGCCCATTCTCCTCTGACCTCTAGCATCAACAAGGCATTTTCGCCCACAGGACTGCCGCATACTGGATGTTTTTCCCTTTTCACACCATTCTTTGTAAACCCTAGAAATGGTTGTGCGTGAAAAACCCAGTAACTGAGCAGATTGTGAAATACTCAGACTGGCCCGTCTGGCACCAACAACCATACCATGCTCAAAATTGTTTGAATCACCTTTCTTTCCCATTCTGACATTCAGTTTGGAGTTCAGGAGATTGTCTTGACCAGGACCACACCCCTAAATGCATTGAAGCAAGTGCCATGTGATTGGTTGATTAGATAATTGCATTAATGAGAAATTGAACAGGTGTTCCTAATAATCCTTTGGGTGAGTGTAGTTATCACATATACAGACGTGGGGGTCAGCTCTGTTAAAAGGCTGTCACTTGACGAAACAGGAAGAAAACATAGTTTTTATCATGTGTTGCAAATATTCTATATTGTTCTGCAATTACAGATCTGTACATACAAACGGGGGTATCCAGCATCATCAAGACTTTGCTCATGGTGTCTGAACATACACAAATCAATTAACAATGAAATGTTTGAATGGAAGTAAACTGAAATGGAACTAAACCTGACCTGAATATTAGCCTTAGCTAGAACCTCATGTTCCCCCTTTAAATCCCAAATTCAACCAGGAAGTCCTTCGGGGGTGGGGGGGGTGGGGGGGGGGGGGTGGGGGGGGGGGTGAGTAAGCAGAGAGAATCAAAACGTACTGCAAAACGTCTGTCAAACAGTGATGAGAGAGTTGGGAGTTTTTTCCATTTCATTTCGCACTTCCAAGTTTTTTTCTCTTGTTTTGATGTTTTTTTCTTTACACTCTTGGCGGACAGTGCCGTTGTGTTAAAAAGCTTTGGGCCTCCTGCCGGTTGAAGGGCTTCACTGTAGCTATAGGTGTTCACAAAGTATTAAAATAGGCTGTGGTTAGAACTCTACAGCATCAGTGGGATCCTTTCTGACTTTGTGGAATTCTGTCAACAGAAAAGCGGGTGCGAGGGGAGGAGCAGTGTAAAATCCACATCAGATTCCCTTATGTCAGACGTAACTTTAAAGATTTGGGAAGTCAAACAAAATGACAGCGCTGACTGCTGCAGAAAGAGATTTGATGGTTACTGTTGATAGTTATGCCTCACGCTTTCGCTGACACCAGATAAGTTCATTTGAGAGTTCTCTGGGGTGCCTAAAAAGCAAATTTTTCAAGACAATCGTCAAGATACGTGTCAAAACCATGGACTGCCATGACTCACACAAAAACAGTGTGCATTAAACCACTCCGTGAGCGACAGCTTTCCATAACCGCTCCCTCAATCTCGACTTCAATCTTGCAACGTCACACACTCCGTCCATTAGGCAATGTCACACTTCTCTTCATGCGTGTCGTAGTGCATTGCATTGTCACGTGATGTGTTGTTTGGCCTCAATTTGAAAGATGCAGTTCCCGGGCACCGTCCTCCCTGCAAACTCCAGCTTGTAATGAGCCATTACTCTGGAGCAGAGGGAGACATGCTGTCCCGAGGGCAACCGGTTATCTGGAAACAATCAGAGGTTTAGCTGGCTGGCATGACACGGCAGTCCATGACGGCACAAGTGCCATGTCACCCCTCCGGCTATAGTTCACCGAGGAAGAGGCTTCATCAATTATAAAGTGCAATTGTGGACTGCTTTTTAATGAAGAGTGTTGTGCAGAGACCTTAGTTTCAAAGCGAAAACCGATCTTCATCTCAACAAAAATGAATCTCACAGTATCCTTATTTGATGTTTTGCCAGGTAAGTACATAAAGAACACTTTCCTTTTTACAATGACCTGTGACCAATTAAGGTCCCCGGGTTTAGAACCGGCGATCTTGTGTATACTGACTGCCAAGCTGCCATGAAGCCCAGAGGCAATATTAATGACTCTGTTGTGCACCACGTGCACTGTACTTTAAGGCGCTTGCGAGGAACTTAATAATCGAAACCCATTTTAGACAACGAGTTGCTGAAAAGACCCTTGCTTTGATTGGATATTCGGTCAACAAAGGGATCCGCTGCTCTGTGAAGCCGGATTTGGTGACATTCAACTGGTGGCTATGAAATCACAGCACGTTATGGCGTGTAACCTTCCCTCATCTCACCAGACCCAAAACATCACAGAGGAAAAATAATAATAACAGCCGAGTCGTCCACCTCTGGCACAGACTGTCAACTGGATCCAGATGTGGAGGGCGCATCATTACCGTTTTATTGGGCAATGTTAAAACAAAGAGGTACATTCCAGGTCTGTCTATTTTCACTAGTGCCAGTTTGTCTCCTTTGAAACTGTCCCAGTAACAAATGCACTTCAGAATATGAATACAGACACAGTATAAATACTAGTGAAAAAATACATAAAAGCTGACATCACTAGTCTCCTATTTCTCAAGACTTTGTTCTCTGGGTGGTGGCGTGGTGAGAAATCTGTGCAGTTACAGGCAGATGTAACCTTACGGTTAACAAGCTCAGACGGCAAAAGGAACGCCAGGGCTTTGGACCTAACGGATTAAGTAGAGATGCACAGTGGGTTGAGGTCGAAGAGGTTGCCACACACACAACACTGTCATCCAACACTGTCATCCGCCCTGTTCTGACGGCAACGGGACGTACAGGAGGACATGCTCGTGCAGCTATTAATTAAACCATGTCCTGGAGGTGGTCACCGAATATCAACGTGCAGCCATCTTGCCGAGTCATGCTCCGGGCTCCTGAAGCGAAGCATAACGTCTCGACTTCCCACTACCCCTTTCATCTTTGGAAGGCGAGTCTCGCGGCTTCCAGGTTTGAGCTCTTGCGGTCTGCGGCTGGGTGGCTTTCGAGGTCTTTCAGTCTTCATTACAACCGCTGACCACCCTCTGGTCCTCTGCTCCTGTCCCCTCGGACGTTTTGCAACCAACAGCCTTTGATGGTTCTGTACCAGTATTAAACACTGCTTACTCCTCTGTGTACCTTAGGATGTTGGAATATGTAAATTTCCACCCGTTCTGTTTTTTTTCTTCTATTTCCTGGAAAAAGCTAGGGGGTGTGCAGAAATACCAGGCCAGCCCTCATCTGTGTAACGGCCCATGTTGAGTTGCAGATTTCAAGCAGTAATGTCACGGTGAATGGCCAAGAGCTGAAGCCCTGGGTCCGATTAAATCAGCACAGAGGGAGGTGGTAGGGCTCCAAAAACAAGCGCCTGAGACTTGTGGAAAATGAGAAGGCTGGTGTCACACTGATCCACCACAAGTAAGTGAGGAGAGGCACACTCTTTTTGACAGAAGCCCAGGCATGAGGACATAAGGGAGGGGAGAAAAGCTGACCCGTCCAGCATCAGAGCCCAGGGCGGGACACTCTGTCCCGCTGTTCCTCCTCCGGTTCAGGACAGGAAGGCCGGCCTCAGCGGGCCACGTGTAGAATTTACGTATCAGCCCCATTTAAAAGTTCAGAGGGCAAAGAAGGTTGAATGTTCTGAGGGCAAAGCGGGCCTCTGGATATGGCTTGACAGCACAAGCTAGGGTGCCTTGAGTGATAAAAATCTGGGAGTGCCACAAGATGCAAAAATAGTTTTTACAATTGGTGCCCTTGAGTGTAAGCAATGAAAGCAATGTACTGTATGATATATTTAGGACGTGCCTAAGTGCATGCTTGCATAGAATATTCCTGTAAATGTATGGGTATATGTTGGAAAGGTATCTGTCAGATTACCGTAGTGGTGAAGTCTCAACATCTCTACATCCATATCTCCACCAACCTGGCCTTTTAAATATTGGTTGTGGCTGAAGCTCTGGATACACAAAGACTTCAAACAAATACGAACACCCTCAATGTCATGCTCAAAATATCGTCAGTAGCCAGTGAATGGGTGGATATGTGGATATTTGTGTCTGCCTCGTTTTGATACATTTCAAAGCATGATCATTGCAGAGGTGTAAGCAACACTGACATAATTGGAACACAGGCAAATACAGGCGTATCTTTTGTTGGGTCTGAGAAAACAAAACATAAATCCCCAGAGAATTGTATATTTTTCTTATTAAACTGTTTCAATCACCGTCCCCTGTGAAGACCAAATGATGTTTACACAATCTATCTATCCCCCCAACTCACAATCTAAGACAAGATGCCATGGCATCCATTTGGACATTGCTGAATATCTTGCTGTCTTTTTCCCATAATGCTTCAGAAAACAAAGTTAAGCTGCAAGAAAATAGATCTACAGTGATATCTTCAGTAACTGGGATCTTGTGTGGATGGGGTTGGGGGGGGCTTGAATTTGTTGTTTGTTATAATAACTGTTGTACTGACAGATGTCTAATGTCTCTGTTATCATGAAGAAAAATACTTAATGATAGTTGAGGAGAAACAAGGAACATCAGGTATCAGAAAGGTGGGAATCAGAAAGGTGGAGGTCTCCATCACATCAAGCTAGCAGCAGTGGGGATCGTGAGGTTGAGGACTCCATCAGGTCAAGCCAGCAGCAGTGAGGATCAGAAAGGTGGAGGTCTCCATCAGGTCAAGCCAGCAGCAGTGAGGATCAGAAAGGTGGAGGTCTCCATCAGGTCAAGCCAGCAGCAGTGAGGATCAGAAAGGTAGAGGTCTCCATCAGGTCAAGCCAGCAGCAGTGAGGATCAGAAAGGTGGAGGTCTCCATCAGGTCAGGCCAGCAGCAGTGAGGATCAGAAAGGTGGAGGTCTCCATCAGGTCAAGCCAGCAGCAGTGAGGATCAGAAAGGTAGAGGTCTCCATCAGGTCAAGCCAGCAGCAGTGAGGATCAGAAAGGTAGAGGTCTCCATCAGGTCAAGCCAGCAGCAGTGGGGATCGTAAGGCAGAGATGTCCATCACGTAACACAGCTCCAGCGAGTATCGTAAGGTGCTGGTCTCCCTGAAGGCCCAAGCCTCCACTCTCCAGTGACATCACGGCGGTTCATCTCCTCTGCCAAAGAAAATATCTCACCCTGGCTGCGGCTGATGAGGCGAGAGACAGGAGTCCCTCGGAGCCGACAGCGTCCTGGCAGCTGGCCCATATCAACACGAAGCCTATAGGACCGGAATGCAGTTATGTCACTGGACTAGAACCCTTCACAGCCCTACAGGCCCAAACGCCATCCATCAAATGCAAAGACGTGTGTATGGTTTATGACCACGGGACTGACGAACTAATAACAAAGACGGAGAAAAAAGGCTACCAGGCAAACCCCAGGGGACTTTCTATTTTTCAACTGGGTATTTTTATCCTGCCACATCAGCGCTCACAAATAAGTTGGACGATAAAATCTCAATGGGATGGTTCTGTGGTAGAGCTTATTCTTTGTTTGAAGTGTTGCTTAAAATTGCCACTCGAAAATGACTTTTTGAAATGACATTGTTTCCACCTCCCAAAAAACCTTCAGAGTGCCACGTCCGCTTCTTCTACTGACGATTTACAGTGTTTGTGTTTTAAACACTTCAGGTGTTGAGCAAAAAAAAATCTAACGGGGTTCCCACCAAGGTATGCGTTCATTGTGATAGTGCCAAAACAAAGTTTTTTTTCTTTGTTTAAATCAAGAAATTATTCAGTGGAAAACGCCCAAAGGCTACAAGCAGGTTTGACCACACCATATATCTCCCCCACCGCTTCATCTGTGCATCCATCTGTCTTAAACTCTTTGGCCTGTAGCTTGTGCCGGAATATTCTGCTGATATTTTTACCTGTTATGTTTAAGACCCTGTCTGACCTGTTGAATTGTGCTCCCTGCAGGAATTGTCAAACTGTTCCCTGTCTGTTCGGGAAGACCGCACCGAGTCATAAAAAACAACGTGACCGTCTCCTTCACGTCCAAGAAAAACACAGCGGTCCTTCAACCGGTCATGCGTGTTCGGTCCAAGCCGAGGCTTAGTGTGTTTTCGTAGAAGTGCAGTCAATATCACGGAGGGACCATAAACTTACCCCTAACGCACAGCAAGAGGGAAACCTGTGAAACGGAGGGGAACAGGGAGACACAAAGTATGGAGGGATGTACGCTGTTATAAGCCTCCACTTAGAGGGAGCACCTGATTGACAACAAAGGGGGAAAAAAACAGAAGAGGTAGAAATTTTTATCGCAAAGGGATTGTTTCAGTGCACCAGCCGACATATGGTCTAACCAATGTTTATGTGGCTTTCTGGAACAGTGAAGAACGTTCTGTGAGGGGAGGGAGAGACTACTGCACAGTGTGTCTGAGTTTCCCCTCATTTTGATTGGTCAGCTGATGTCTGCGGTATAGCTTCACTGTTGGTGTCGATGCTAGCTAGCTCACTGCGTTAAATCAAGCGGAGACGTTTCAGCCCAGTTGCTTACACATGGCGGTGAGACATGCTGTAATCATTTCTTGGTGTTCCGTCATATTGCCTGTGTGAGGGAAACATACATGAAAAATTTCATAGCAAAACAAGCAAGAGCAGATTAGCAGAGAGCGATGTAATAACTGCACAAGATCATGCCACCCCCTGGAAAAGTATTTGATTCCGTTTAGAAAAGCCTGAGCTACACTTCATCAAACAGGTTCCCTCCCTCTCTCTCCACTCTCTCTCACCCACTCTCTCGCCCTCTCATATTTCCTTCATTTCATTGCAGAACCGGGGCTGTCTGGGGAGCAGTTGGACAGAATGGGAACAGCACACACAGCTAAGGATCACCTGGAAAGAAACGCGTGAGCACACGTGCACACACACCAACAGGCACAAACACACGTGCACACACAAACACACAAACAAACACGCTTGACAGGTAGCCTCACCAAGCATGCAGCAAAAGCAGATGTGTAGGATATGGGGTTGCACTGCCTGTCCTCTAATCAGTCTGAACTATATGAGTAATGCTAGACAATTGCAGTACAGTACTGTAGGTTGTCCGAGTCACTGTGACCTGGGTTCTCATCCCGGTTGTGGCATACCGACCTTGCCTGGGAGAACCGCAAATGTTCAGCGTGGTCCCTTTTGGACAGAGTTGCTTTGCCACGGCGCGCTTTAGCAACTTCTAGTCGTGGGTTGGGTGCTTGCAGTCTACATTTTGGTTCTTAGGAGTGCTTATCTGAAAGCTGCTTCATGGTTTAGTGAGCAGTGTGATTTGCGGCAGTGAGAGGTATGTGTAGTTCTGTGTATCTCAGTTGGAAAACCATGGCGCTTGCATTACCAGGGGTTGTGGGTTTGATTCCCCTGGGGGACCAGATTGGAATTGTATGCACTCACTACTCCAAGGCACTCACTACTGTAAGTCACTATGGTTAAGGGTGTCAGTTAAATGAAAAAAAGTAACTTTGTCAAGCTTACTCTGACAATAGAATTAAGGAATAGGACACCTGGAAATTAGGGTGAAAAAAAAGCTGAAATCCAAACTTTTCTTTTTTGCCTTTCCACTAATTTCTAACAGACATTAACCAATCATGGTAGAAACACAAACCTATTGTTACCACATCTAATACTTTTCTTTACTCAGCACACTGATAAACTTCACTAACCTCCATGACTGTAACCAGTCAGGCGCTAGCCAGACTGTCAGACAGGGTCACAGTATGAGGGAGGAATGAGGCGTAGTGATTGGCTGGGCAGCAGGACATCCGGACACGCTTAATCACTCCACAGTGTTTCCAGGCAACAAGAGGGTTTAGGGCCGATCCATTTGTCTTCATTTGGGCAACGGCTGTTAAATAAGCCTTAGGGATGACCACTTGACCTCAGGCAAGTATTTTATTCAGCTACAAATATCGCCTCTTCCTTTTCTCGTTTATTGCCAATCTCGTGGAAGAAGAAGTGGAGGGGCTGAGGGAGTACAGGTCAAACCACTGGTCATAGATGCAGGGGGAAAGACCTCCTGTGGAGATTCTTTATTGGAAATACTTGTCTGACAGACGGATAGATGAACAAACAGATGGACAGACAGACAAATTGACAGACACAAACGAACGGACAGACGGACGGACAGACAGGGGTAGACGGATGGTCAGATAGAGAGTTAGACGGGCAAGCAAGAGAATAGATAGAAAATAGAGACACTCAGACCAAATGGAAAGACAGACAGGCAGACAGACAGACAGACAGACAGACAGACAGACAGACAGGCAGACAAACAGACAGACAGGCAGGCAGGCAGGCAGGCAGGCAGACAAACAGACAGACAGACAGGCAGACAAACAGATAGACAGGCAGACAAACAGACAGACAGAAAGACAGGCAGACAGACAAACAGACAGATAGACAGGCAGACAGGCAGACAGACAAACAGACAGACAGAAAGACAGGCAGACAGACAAACAGACAGATAGACAGGCAGACAGAAAGGCAGGCAGGCAGACAGACAGACAGGCAGACAGACAAACAGACAGACAGGCAGACAGACAGACAGATAGACAGGCAGACAGACCGGTACCGGAGGGCAGATGGGAAGAGGAAGAGAGAAATAATGTGGCCTCCCCTCTGGGTGAGTTCACACAGGCTAACAAGCATATGACTCTATGGAGAGTGTCCGGGGGGAGGGGAGTGGGATCCTGGAACAGCAAGAGATCTGGGGGCTTTCAAGTTCAGAGTTAGGTTGGGCATTATGCCCAAGCTAGGTTTAGGATAAGGGTTTAAATTATGTTGGGCATTATGCCCAAGCTAGGTTTAGGATAAGGGTTTAAATTATGTTGGGCATTAGGCCCAAGTTAGGTTTAGGATAAAGGTTTGAATTATGTTGGGCATTAGGCCCAAGTTAAGTTTAGGATAAAGGTTTGAATTATGTTGGGCATTAGGCCCAAGTTAAGTTTCAGATAAAGGTTTGAGTTAGGTTGGGGATTAGGCCCAAGTTAGGTTTAGGATAACGGTTTAAATTATGTTGGGCAATAGGCCCAAGTTAGGTTTAGGATAAGGGTTTAAATTAGGTTGGGCATTAGGCTCAAGTTAGATTTAGGATAAAGGTTTGATTGTTGGGGATTAGGCTCAAGTTAGATTTAGGATAAAGGTTTGATTGTTGGGGATTGGGTTAGGTGGAGGTTTTGGGTTAAGTGAGATTTTGGGTTAGGTGAGGTTTTGGGTTAGGTGAGATTTTGGGTTAGGTGGAGGTTTTGGGTTAGGTGAGGTTTTGGGTTAGGTGGAGGTTTTGGGTTAGGTGAGGTTTTGGGTTAGGTGAGGTTTTGGGTTAGGTGAGGTTTTGGGTTAGGTGGAGGTTTTGGGTTAGGTGAGGTTTTGGGTTAGGTGAGGTTTTGGGTTAGGTGGAGGTTATTGTGAGGGGGAGGGGACTGGAAAATGGATTTCTGGTCCTCACAAGGAAAAAAACTAATGTGTGTGTGTGATTGACGGACCCTGGAGGGGCGACTGCATGACTGTTCAATATCACATGACTGTGAACCACCACCCACCAAGTCCTGCTGTAGTACCGTCTTACACACCACAGCACACTTTGTCTATCCTTGTGGGGACCTAACCCCCACCCATAAATCCATGTTCCCTACTCCCTGAACCTAACAATAAGACCGTCACCTTTAAAAATATAACTTTCATGACTAATAACCAAGCCCTATTAAGTAAGACTCTAACTTTAGCCTTAATGACTAAAGCTTTATGCCTAAAAACCACACCCTAATGCCTGAAACTAACCCTAACTAACCCTGAACCTAACCTGTAATGCCTAAACATTTTTAACACAATGCCCAATTGTATGTTTTTTACTAAACTTAACACCTAAGCCTGGAATCACAATTTTCCTATTGGGGACCTGCCAAAAATCCTTATGGGGACCGATGTTTCAGGTTTTACAATATTTGTGAGAACTTTATGTCCCCATATGCACACATAGACATGAATCACACACACACAATTCATTTGAAAAGCCCTAAACCACTTCAACAGTCTCACCCTCTCACACCAGAAAGCGCATCCAATTGGACACCGCCACCACCTCCCCGCTGCTCCGTCAGCTGACCGGGCCATGGCACCCCTTCAGGGGGGTAGCACCGCGCTCACTCCGTCCCCTCTCGGTGTCCCGCCCGTCCTCTGGCCATTGTCGAGGGGAGCCGAGGCGTCTGGCTGGCCACTGCCCAGCTGGCCCGAACACCATCCGTCAGGGATGACCAGAGATGTCTCAGTTATCACCCCGTGCCTGACACTCTGCCGCCTGGCCCATTGTTTCAGAGGTCTTCCTCTTTCCTGGGGTGGGGGGGGGGGGGCACAGCCACATGGGGGTGATCTGACGATGATAGGTTTCATGGAGGTGCGACAGAGACGGACTTCCCCTTGTCTGTTATCGGGTCCTTTGACAAGGAGAACCCATCACGTTGCTGTTATTTCCCAACTCGCCTGTGAAAGGCATGCACCAGCTTATCTCTGTACTGATTAATTTCTCTATTTGTTTTCTTTTATCCCGGAGAAACATATTTTACAGGGAGAATTTTCTATTTATGCACAGTGGAAATAGGGGCGTTTGAGTGGGGAGAGTTCACGGGTTTAGGGTTACACTGTTGTCCTTATCTCCATACAATGTACATACAGTAAACTCCACAAATATTTGGACAGTGACACTTTGGCTTTTTTCACTTTGGATTTGAAATGACTCATTAAGTGTGGGGTGAAAGTGCACACATTTGGTTTTTACAGCCATCCATAGTGGATGAACCATTTACACATTGTCATTTTCAGAGAACCATTTAGAAATGACATCTAGAAAATACAGCACATTTTGTACAGAGTGGAAAATGCATCAGGCTAGCAAAGGTATTTGGGCATTTGGCTCCGCTGCTGTTTCTTATTTTTCAGCTGCTTTTGCGTCTTTTGCAACCTGAAGAACAAAGAAGTGTCAACGCGAGTTATGGCAAATGACAAATTACCTATTAGACTAAAGAAGAGCACTTAAGTGGATGTATGAAGAAAGCGTTCATCGGTGAAGAGCAGACCTTCTCACATACCAGAAGGTCAGGCATAGATGTGTCAAAGACTAACATATGTACAGAGAAAAACAGGCTACACTTTCTTAGAAAGTACTTGAAGGAGCCTGTAGAGTTCTGGAACAAAGTCCTTTGGACAGATGAGATGCAGATTAACCTGTTCCAGAGAGATGATGAGAGGAAAGAATGGCGATCATAAGTAACTGCCCAAAGTATAGCATCTCATCTGTGAAATACGGTGGATGTGGGTGTTATGGTTTGAGAATGTATGGCTGCAACTTCAACCCGCACATTTGACGGCAGCATCGGGATGAATAATGAAGTGCACAGAGACAGCTTCTTTGCTCAGGTACAATCAAATGCCTTAAAAGTCATCACGCAGCAGGACAATAGCACCAAACACTTGCATCAAGTTACAAATGGCTTTTTCAGAGCCAAGAATTGGACATTTTGAATTGAGGACGTTTCTCCAAATCTAATGAGAGAAGTGAAGAAAAAAACACCCGAAACAAGCGAGAACTGAAGATGGCTCCAGTACAGGCCTGGCAGAAGATCATCAGAGAATATCCCTGGCGTCTGGTGAAGTGTATGGTATGGACTTCCGGCAATTACCGCATGCAAATGATATGGAAATAAGTACCAAACATGACTACACTGTTGATCATAATGTTAATCAGTCCAAATACTTTTGGTAAACAAAAATAGGGGAACTTTGATCAAAAGACGTTGTAGTCTTTGAATACATTATGAATGGTTGTCAATAAATTTAAGCTGAAAGTCTGCACTTCAATACCATTGTCATTGTGTCATTTCAAATTCAAAATGCTTGAATGCTTGAATACGCACCAATAAGGTGTTGTTGTCCCAATACTTTAAGTGTTCTTTGTATGTCATTATGAGAGTTAATGAGTACACCAGTAGACCTAGAATATTAAATCATTCCAAAAAAGTATTTACATTTACTCAATTCTTCAGTGTTCCTGTTAAATCTTTGTTTCTTCCAGGTTAGTCTCATTTAGATTAAAAATCTATTTTCCAAGAGAGACCTGGCCAAAATAGCAGCACACAGTTTCAAAACACATTAAAACACAAAGCACTTCAATTAAACTGCAATGGGACCATTGACAACTTGAAAGGGATTATGCTTCACAACACCGCAATGCTGCCAAACTCTGTTACAAAGACAAGCGTTTTGTTTCAAACAATAATATCCCACATTTTTTCACGAGCGGCTCATGAGTGAGACGCCAGAGTCATAAAATCCGAACAGGAAACGCTCCAAAACGCTGCCCAATTAATTTCCCCCCTCTCTTGGTCTGGTCAGGCTAACGTAGGAAGGGAGACTTTCCTTTTCATCCATGGATTGAGGCGAGTACTACGCAAGTAAGGGTGTTTGCTCAAGTGGAGCCAATTACTTCTAAATAAATTGGGTCTTCCTCCGCCTCGCGCCCCCCCCCCCCTTCTTTCACTTGACCTTCTATCCCCTCATCTTTTGAGCATGCTGTCCGTCGGCCCGTTTCGGGGGCCGCCACAAGAGCTCCCTCCTTCCAAATAAACAGCGCGGTAATGGCTGTTTGCCCACGGTGCGAGAGCCATTATGCGCCGGGAAGTTAAACATCTCTGACAGGCAAAATGGCCTGAGACAAATCGCTGTTGCCCTTTTCTTTCTTTTTCACCGATTGATTGGGAAGGATGCTTGATGTCTCCTAACTGTTACCAGCAGCGGCTCTCACACGGCCTACGCCAAATCTGCCGCCGCTCCCGCCGTCTCCTCGAGACATGCCAGTTGGATGCCGTAAGGATTCGAATCAGGAATCTTTGTTTGTCTCCAATTACAACTACAGAGAGCCCGTTCGACCTCGGCCAAGACGGGTTTATTCACGCTTACCGCCTGGAAGCAGGGCGCAGGCCCCTTCAGAAAATACCCATGGTGAATTTTTGCAGAGGTAACGTTGTGGCCCGCCTCCTTTCAATCATCTCTCAGGATCTGGAGAGCATAATTTGGAAATGTCGGGAAATGTGGGGAATATGGAAAATGAGACGGGGGACTCCTAAAGTACAGTGAAGGTCTGGCGTAATGAGTGAAAGGTTGTTCCATTCAGTCATTTTCAGATCACAAAGAAAGGTAGAAACAAACTGTCGTGAATGGCACAGTTCTATGACTCAGAGTCTAATTGCAGTTAAAATGGTTCTGTAAACAGAGCATAATGCTCGCATGTGTGTAAAAATGCACTGCGTTCAATCATAGTCCACAGTCTTTAGGAACCACATATCAATCTTCAGATTGTGGATTTTTGGTGTGTTTGTGTCTGAAAATACACATGGACTACAGGATGACTGTTTGAGTCAGTTGATTTGAGGTTACTAGGGGACTACAGGATGACTGTTTGAGTATGTTGAGGTGAGGTTACTGGGGGATTACAGGATGACTGTTTGAGAAGTTGAGTTGAGGTTACTAGGGGACTACAGGATGACTGTTTGAGTATGTTGAGGTGAGGTTACTAGGGGACTACAGGATGACTGTTTGAGTATGTTGAGGTGAGATTAATATGGGACTACAGGATGACTGTTTGAGAAAGTTGAGTTGAGGTTACTAGGGGACTACAGGATGACTGTTTGAGTAAGTTGAGGTGAGGTTACTAGGGGACTACAGGATGACTGTTTGGGTATGTTGAGGTGAGGTTACTAGGGGACTACAGGATGACTGTTTGAGTATGTTGAGGTGAGATTACTAGGGGATTACAGGGTGACTGTTAGAGTATGTTGAAGAGCGGTTATAAACATTCAAGTCAACAGTAAAGATTTCATCCCCCTACCAATCAACCAATTAGCATGTTTATGTGGCATATTCATAACACATTTCAGTTCAGAACGATAACTCCTGTCTGGGGCCAATCATTGTAATGTTTTAAGTGCTGTCCCTCAGTGGCACGACGTTGGTGTCTGAAATATGGCCCTGTGGTGGACAAATAGGGATGGTCATGTATAAGCTACAGACGTTTAGGTTGGAAGAGTTCAGCCTTCACAGTAACAAAATACAATGTTTGGAGCTTGGGTCATGTCCCGGGAACTGTGCAAAACAAGGTAGGTTGGAGCCAAGGTCACAGACCGGGGCTGGGCGGGCCATAGGGCCGCAAAGCCCCGCCTACCTCGTGGTCGGAGAGCTATGATACGCCGTCCAGCGAGGCCGGAACAGTCGTTTCAATTGGCCCGCGACAGCTGACTGGTCTGAGATCGGAGGCTGACTTCAAACGAGGCGTGTTGAACAGTGTCTATGCTTTGATTTAACCCGTCATTATCACTCAAATAGCAGCGGATGTGGACAGTTGTACAGTATAGGGTTTTAATCCTGGCACAGCATAAAACTCACACTTCTATCTCATGGATTTCCAAGTGAATAGTTGGCCGGCGGCTTCGGCACACAGAGTGCTACGTGTGTGTATGCGTGCGTGTGTGTGTGTGTGCGCATGTTTGTGTGTGCGCGTGTGTGTGTGTATGGGTGCGTATGTGTGTGTGTATGTGTGTGTGTGTGTGTGTATGCGTGTGTGTGTGTGTGTGTGTGCGCGTAGCCATGCAGGTACTGATTTCGGCGTGTATCTGTGCATGCAGTGTTGTGCATTTGCGTGTATATCCGTGCGTGTGCTGTTGTGTGTTCTTGTGCATGTGCGCACGTGTGTTTTATTTTCCTCTCCATTGTCAGTGTGCCAGGTTACACTCAGCTCTGGATCAGTGTGTTCCTCTCAACGACTCGTGACCTCTTCCTCCAGTGATCTTCATCCCCCCGCGGAGAACAGACCACAGAGCGGTTTTCTTTCTTAGTGTTGGACATCAAGCTCCTATGAGTATGCTATGCGCATGGCATTTCTAAATTTGATCATTTTGATGTAAGCCGGGCATTCAGAAGACACCTGAAGACGTTTTCTCTGCATATTGTCAAAATAGGACACGGCATCTGTACTGTATCTGAGCTTCAATCGCGTTTAACCAAGTCCACAATCCATTGATTCAGTTCATGAGATGTATACGGTTACGCTACCCTTTGATATTTGTTTTACATTGCTTTTATGATGTGTGCTTTTATGGCGTGTTTGGTGAAAACGTGGGTTTTTCCTGAAGTTTCAATATCGCCACAAATGTTGCCGAGTGATGCCCGATATCCTGTTGTCCTCAGGGTCAGTAATACAACGCTTTCTTGACAGCCTGTGCTAATTATGCCAATTGTTTATTAAAACCATTGTAGGAAAGAAAATCTCTGCAAGACATCAAATAGGCAGTCTATGTTCAATAAGAAGTCTTGTTCCCATGACGCTGGTATTGCTGTAAACATAGAACACAAACTATTGTAAAACTACAGCCACATAGTCAATCCGACAAGGTGTGTATCTTTCATTTTTTAGCCCCGGGTCAGAATGTGTTCTTTAGTCATTTTAATTGGTTATTCTGTTTACATAATCAAAACAACAGACAATTTTTACCTCATCTTAAAGGGCGATCTGCAGTGAATGAAATGTACCCAATAGAATAGACATTTTGCTGCAGGAGGGTGTTCAACTGTCACTCCCAAATGTACATTCTGTGTACATTTTATATTAGTTTAACATTAACGGCTATGGGATTTTGATGTAGTAACTTAAAAGTTACTGGCGAGATGCTCTGACTGGCAAGCTACCAGGTACGTTTGATTTGGTAACACCACACGTTAACATATTCCGTTTTCAACGGTCTTCAGCGCTTGCTGTCACAGCTCTGTCAATTCATTTGAGTAACCCAGTCACATGCCTCAGCAGTTTAACAAAAGAGGGGTGGGAAGAACACGTTGCAATTGCTCCAACTGCTGATTGATCCTTTAACATTTGTTTGGGTGGAGTCAACAGGAGGCCCGAGTCATAACAGCCAATAGTCAGATGATCCCCTCCGGACCAAGCCTCCCATGTGGCCTATAACAATCCCGTATTAGGAACATGCGACCCTGTTGGCAGCCAATCAAAGAACGGTTGTGGGCAGCCAATCATGCCCACATCCCTCTGTGCAGACCAGGGGTTGATTTCAGTAGTGTGAATGCCCCTCTTTCTCACACACACACACACACACACACACACACACACCGGGTCTCCAACCACAGTGATAACATTTAGCGTGGAAGGGACCGGAATCCTTCGCTCGATGGAGAGTCATGTGGAGCAGAACTCAGAACCAGAGAAAGACATGTCTCATGCTTTCCGTACCATCACCTGCGTGCTTCCCCCCCCCCCCGCGGTCAGTGGTCAGTACAACGGCAGCAGCTGTGGTCTGTTCGGGTGACAGCGGATGTCCTGCTCTTTGGCTCTGCAGGCGCGGAGGGATATCAATACCCCCCCCCAAGAGGACGACACGGCGGAGCAGCGGGCAGTATTTAATACAGCTTCAATAACTCGGCCACCGATGTGTCTCGCCTCGGCCGAATTCTTAGCATGGTTTCCTCATGAATCTCCCCGTGCTCTACGAGACAGAGGAATAATAATAGCGTGTTCTTCGTGGAAGGGGAACGGGTGATATTTCATTCCGCCGGTTGTCGTGTTTAATGAATGACATCATCATTATGTGTCTGAATCTCCCTCTGAAACCCCCGTGAGAGGAGGCTTTGATCTGTGCTGGTAGTTAGCCCAGGGAGAGGCAACTCTTTTTTCTTGGGCGAGAGGCACCGCGTAGGGCAACGAGAGGTTGCTACACTGTCGACGAAGGCCTCAAGTTGAGGGACTCCATTGAAGGCAATAGGGCATGTGTTGGCTGATGTGATGCTTTTAAACTTCTCCCCCCTATCAAATATTCTCTATAAACAAAGCTCCGTGCTGCATATTTTCCTCAGACTCCTTCAAAGGATTCAAAGTCAGCTTTGAACTGAATTACCAGTTTGTGTTCGTACGCACAAGTAGCACAGAATATGTCGTATGTGGAGGAAAATGGAATTAATTAATGAATTATGATTGAATACATTAATCAATGATTGAATGAAGGCCCGGGCTGTGGATGCTTCTTCTCTCAGACCTTGAGGTAAAAAGTATCTCTTAATCACCCAGAAGCTTCTGCGCATGTATTTCGTCTCCACAAACGCACGTGGGTAGGCTGGTTGGCACCGGCTAGAGGTCCACCGACCAGTTGGTTATCAGACCTTTAATACTGGGCTTGTTCGTTGTGCATGGCGTACCGCCAATCGTCATAGTGTTCCCTGAGTTAAAGAACAGCACTTCGAAAGGTCAGCCTTTGGAATGTACATTTTAAATAGCCGTAGGGTTTTCATGCGATGCGAAGAGGTGGTCCTGCGTTATCAGGTCCATCAAATCAGAGCAGCATGCAAGAAACGTGAAGGGAGGGTGGATTTCAGCAGCAGATAATTAAGACAACTCTGTGCTCTGTAAATAGCAACGGGGAGGAAAGCCAGAGCCACGCTGCTGAGTGAATTTCTTAGATAGCTGCATAGTTTGAGTCTCAGATGCTTTTAAAGTCACATGCAAGAAGAACAGCACCATATATTTTGGAAGATATATTGAGGTGTTTAAAGCAGATGTTCTGAAACTTCTCCTCAGGGACCGATAGGCGTTTCACGCTGTTGGTGTCGTTGTCCTGAAATAGCTCACCTAATCAAGGGAATGATAATTACTTAACACGTTCAATCAGGTTTGCTAGCTCTGGAAAAGTTTAAAAACATGGAATAGCTGCCAGTCCCTGAGGAAAGTTTTGAGAGCTATTAAAGTACAAAACAATATTCATTAATATATGTAATTTATATAAATTTAACATTCCTTTTGGAACCCAGACACTGACAAGTTTTTCATGGAAATCGTAAAACAACCTCAAAATCCCAGCCACATCCTTTTGTACCCAACAGTCATGTGAAAAAATTTGGACACTGCATGAAACGTAGTGATTTTTAAAGAAGTGTAGGCATATAGGTGATGCAACTGAAGCAAAAACAATGAAAATGCAACCGTGTTATCATTTATTTACGAATAAATGAACAAAGCCAAAAATGAACAAAGCCAATTCCTGCTGAGGATACCCTGTGCCCTAATACAGTAACTGGTAATGCCCCCTTTAGTTAGACATTTCCTATAATTGTCTACCAGTCTGTGACATCGACTGGGAGAAACATTTTCCCACACCTCCATGCAGACTTTTTTCATCTGTTGATGGGTTTCTTGCCTGCACAGCCCGTTTCAAATCACCCCACAGCAACTTCAGATCTGGGCTTTGACTTTGCCATTCCAGAATTTCTTTCTTTTGAGCCATTCCTTGTTGGACTTACTGGAATGTTTTGGGTCATTGTCATGTTGCATGATCCACATCCACTTCAGCTTCAATTTTCAGACAGATGGTCTCACATTTTCCTCAAGCATCCTCTGGTACAATAAAGAATTCATAGTAGATTCTATGATGGTGAGCTGACCAGGCCTTGGTGCAGCAAAGCAGCCCCAAACCATGACATTTCCACACCCATGTTTCACAGTATGAAGTTCTTGTACTCAAATGCTGTCTTCCGTTTACCTCAAACATGTCTTCTGTTACTGTGCCCAAATAAATCAAATTTGGGTTCATCTGTCCACATTGTTCCCAACGTCCTGGTCATTGTCTAGATATTGTCTGGCAAACTTTAGTCTTGCCCTGATGATTATTATTATTATTTATTTTAAAGCAAGGGTTTCCTCCTTGCACACCTTCCATGAAAATCAAACTTTTGCCGTCGCTTTCTGATGTTAGATGCATGTACAGTACTTTGACATCAACTGGGGCAAGAGCTACCTGTGGGTCCGTGATGACATTTAGGGCTGTTCGAGAGTTCTGTAAGCATCTTGCAGGCCCTTGTTTTAATTGGTCTCCACTTATTTTCTAGACAGTGGAATGGGTGATTTGTAATTGTTTGGAGAGCTTTATAAATCTCTTCCCAGACTCATACACATCTATAACCTTCTCTCTGAAGGCATTAGAGAGCTCTATCTTGCCATGATGATACCACTCAACAATCAAGAGCAAACCAAACTAAATGTCTGAGGTTTAAATAAGACATGCTCCTCCAAAATCCTCTAATGCATTTCTATTAATTACAGTCACCATGGTTCTTCAAGAGGTACCCCTAACACAGTGACTATGTTCTTCAAGAGGTACCCCTAACACAGTGACTATGTTCTTCAAGAGGTACCCCTAACACAGTGATTATGTTCTTCAATAGGTACTCCTAACACAGGGACTATGTTCTTCAATAGGTACCCCTAACACAGCGACTATGTTCTTCAAGAGGTATCCCTAACACAGTGACTATGTTCTTCAAGAGGTACCCCTAACACAGTGACTATGTTCTTCAAGAGGTACCCCTAACACAGTGACTATGTTCTTCAAGAGGTACCCCTAACACAGTGACTATGTTCTTCAAGAGGTACCCCTAACACAGTGACTATGTTCTTCAAGAGGTACCCCTAACACAGTGACTATGTTCTTCAAGAGGTACCCCTAACACAGTGACTATGTTGGTTTTCAAGAGCGCTGCGAGACTTAGACTGTTTCTGTTCCATTCTGGAGAATGAGGCAGCTGTACCCTGCCGTCGGGCTGAGCCGTGTGGCCAGATGTTGTTGAGGAACAGGTGGCTGTGGGCAGTCCACGGATTAGCATGGCTCTGACAGACACATCAGAACTCACAGACATCAAAGAAAGGGCTCAGTGCAGGGTCACTAATGATCTGTAGAAAGAGACAAGCAATGAAAAAGGTGAGGGGAGTGGCTAATTTCTGAGACTGAGAGGGTGGAAGACATCCCTAACATCAGAGACTGAGAGGGTGGAGGACATCCCTAACATCAGAGACTGAGAGGGTGGAGGACATCCCTAACATCAGAGACTGAGAGGGTGGAGGACATCCCTAACATCAGAGACTGAGAGGGTGGAGGGCATCTTTAACATCAGAGACTGAGAGGGTGGAGGACATCCCTAACATCAGAGACAGAGAGGGTGGAGGACATCCCTAACATCAGAGACTGAGAGGGTGGAGGACATCCCTAACATCAGAGACCGAGAGAGTGGAGGACATCCCTAACATCAGAGACTGAGAGGGTGGAGGACATCCCTAACATCAGAGACCGAGAGGGTGGAGGACATCCCTAACATCAGAGACAGAGAGGGTGGAGGACATCCCTAACATCAGAGACTGAGTGGGTGGAGGACATCCCTAACATCAGAGACAGAGAGGGTGGAGGACATCCCTAACATCAGAGACTGAGAGGGTGGAGGACATCCCTAACATCAGAGACTGAGTGGGTGGAGGACATCCCTAACATCAAAGACTGAGTGAAAGATACATTTATCTTTTTTCTTATCTGTTCCATATGATAGTTGTATATTTTTGGCAAAATATTGCTTCATGTTTTGTTGATAATGGCATTCGATAGCATGACAGCATGAAACTCTACAACTAATGTGGAAATACAATTCAAATACAGTAACTGAGGTATATCGAGAAGGACAGAGTCATGTCATAATCAATATGTACCAAACTGTGACGCACTTACAGAAAGTTTGGCATCGCAAGACATGAAAAGGTGAAGTGGAGGTGAAGAGGAAAAGACCAAAACTACAAGAGACAACATGAATATCAACATGTTAGCCTGGGCTTGGGAAGTGCTTTTGAAGGTGGTTTTTGGGCAGTGCTTTTGAAGGTGGTTTTTGACAGAATGTAATCTATATGGTGTTAACATCATGAACCATCTAAACTGCATTTTCAGCTGCCTTTGCACACACAGACACACATACACACACACACACACACACACACACAGACATATAAACAGACATGCACTTTCTCCCAAAAACAAAGATCCACCAGGTAGGGATTTTGCAGTGATCCAAAACACATTTTTGCTTGTATTGCACTGCACTAATTTCATTGTAAATGGTCATATAAACTGGATAATATGTTTTTTACATGCATATATGCTTGGACTTAATTTACACTACTGTTAATAGTAGCACTATCACATGAAAACTACAAAAGTGGCGCTATCAAGTGATAACTACATAGCTAGTGCTATTAGGTGATAACTACAAAACTAGGGCTATCATGTGAAAAATCCAACTGTTTCAACTTGTCTTCACAGTTCTCAGAACTGTCCCAACACCGCTGCAGAGTAATGGAGATATGATGATCCTTCAAAGTGAGCAGAAATTGACAAATTAAACACAACCGCAAAAAGCACATCAATCTGGCTTTAGCCGAATTAAGACTGTACGAAACTAAACCTCCCCATACCACTTAAGTGTAACCAAGCGTGAACTTTTCAGAAGTTGACTTGATGAGATGTTTCCCTTGCCAGACTGCAATTAGGCAGGACAAGCCTGAATCTCTCAGCCGCTCCCGACAAACCCCCCCCCCCCCTCGGTTCACCCGTGTCATATTTCCTAGTCTTTGATCTCTACCAACCCCATTCATTAAGCAAATACAACACACTGCCACTTAAGGTTCGCAATGGGGCCCTTAACATCTAATAAATAATGCATTCACCCTGCAATCAAAATGTTAGACGCGCTTTGATGGAAGCACCTTCACATCTTAGCTATGACAAGGCCGAGTGCGGGTTGACTGGGGAGGGAGAAGGCACGAGTACAAATGCTGTGACAATGGTAAGCGCTGAATTACCAAGAGTCATTAGGAAGCAACAGTTGTATGTTTCCACTCGTCTAGGGTGACCAGACTGTCTGAAGAACCTGGGAATGTTGGCGAAGAGACCAGTATAGCCCACCAGACGGAGGCTAGGTTCAGTAAGAAACAGGAAGGGGTGCGTGTGATTGTAAGCTTGAGGGAAATTAGCGATTTAATTGTCACCAGTAGATTGAAAAAAAAAAGATTGATTGACAAACATTTCTAAGTTTCGCTCTGGTGAAGAAAGCTAAAATGTGTCGGGATTATATATATTCTTTGCAACTGCAGACTACAAAACAACATGTTTTCATAGCTTTATACACCATATAATAGATCTCTAGCTAAGTAGTGTATCCAGGTGACCGTTATTCACAAAACAACAGATCAGTTAAAAACCACAAAACCCATAATGCTCTCTGAAAGTACTTTTTATTTTCTAGGGAATGTGCTGTTTACATAAACATGGCACCCGATCCAAGTTTGGGGTGGGCTTCTTCTACCATGTTGATCAGGGCCGGCAGGGGGTCTCTTTCATTCCAGCTTGACTTTATTAGGCTAACTCTGACCCCTTAAATCCTCCTGTGACCCCTCCCTCTTCTGCGCAATGTTCAAATAAACATCCAGCAAAAACTATTATTCCTCTCCCTGCTCAGCGATGTTTTCTGCGGTCCTTCCATCATTTTTATCTCCTATTTGTTTTTCCCTCCTTCATACTGTGATGCAAGACATGCTCTGGCCTTTGCCCCCCCCCCACCCCCCCACCCCCCTTCTCATAGTAGTACAGGCCGACGGAGGCTCTACGTGTTGACTCTGTGTCTGCTGGGTGTGAGACCACAGGCATGATATCGCTTTCATATGTACGAGAGCGTATTCAGTGTTCGCACGGTGAAGTGAACAGAGTGATTAGCAAAAAAACTAAACGGAAAAAAGGGTCCCATCATGCCGAAAGTTAAAGTGAGCCTTGACATGCTTTAAATCTAGGATGACTCCCCGCTGTTCTGTGAACGCCAACACAGGACGCAAGTTTCCTTTACAAAACCCTGTAACTGTTAAATTATCTGTGCCTCCTTTGCAACTCACATGTGAATTGGGTAAAATTGCATTAAACTCAAAAAGGGAGTTAAATAATGCCGCCCTTTGTAAATGGTGGCTCTTTTCCCGCCCTTCTTTTACCTATTTCCTGTATTTTTCGTAATTGGAATCCTGTCTGTAGGCTTCCAGCCTAGGGCCTCCTAGCAGATAATTTCCACAATTTTGACCCCCCCCCCCCCCCCCCCCAAAAAATAAACCATGACCAGGTCCTCCTCTTCTTAGGTGCCGTCGCTAAGCTTAGATATTTTCCCCTTTAATCAATCCCCCCTCCATGTATTAAAGCAGGGTGAAAACAATAACACATGACTAGGTTCCTTGGCTTTAATAAGGACTTTGTTGAATAACTGTCCTCTTTATGCACTTAGGGAGCCCTTCAGTGGTGACACAAGTGGGATTGCCCAGTGTTTAAAAAGAAGAGGGAGGGCGCCTTGAGGGATTGGCTGAGTAATTTAATAAGATGTAATGCCCCCCCCCCCCCCTCCACACACACACACACACACATACACACATTAGCGGCTAATTCCTTTTCTGAGATAGGGAGGATGACGAAAATATTTTTGTCTCCAATGGACTCCAGAATGACTTGATCCTGGGGATGGTATTGAACCCTCTCAAGACTGTTAGTTTCAGGTACTTGCCTGTCTCGTCCCAGAAACAGAGAAGTGAATATTAGGAAAAGCTGTTGAATGTTACTCACTGGGGATAGGTGTTTCCTTCACGTGTTTTTAACAATGCAGGGAGTTCTGTGAGTAACAGGGAAAGTATTTTTGGCTATAGTAAGAACTAAAGTATAATAAAGTCTGGCTTATAATTTTGTTGAAAAAACTCTGCATCATGTATATGTAATTGCCCACCAAATATAACAGAACATGTCGTGCATTGACTTTTGCTATATGTTTCATTTAGGAAATAGTTATTTTAGGATTGATTGGTGATTTATACCTGCATTTGTTTAATGACTCCATGATTATGCATTTTAGGATCAGTGACCATGGGGACCTTAATATTGGCCAGCTAGTCAGATATGAATCTGAGCAGGAAGATACATCGTTTACCTAATACAGCGTGAAAGAGGCACTGTGTTGAATCCTGCCTCAAATCAATAACACAACTTGTCTCCTCCTCGTCTTCCCTTACCAAACAAGACTGGAATAGTGATAGTTAGTCCATGGGGGTTTAGCATGGGAAGGATAATGTATAAAGGGAGTAGAAGAAGGGTACAAGTCAATGCAAACTGATAGGGGGACTAGGGAATATCTCAGACATTCATTTACATTTTGTGGGGAAATGTCCTACAGAAAATATAAACATTACCTTAAAACATTAACTGTAGATGTCTACTGGTCATTTCTACTTGTATTTATACTAGGAGTTCAGTAAAAAAAAAAAAAAGTATATATTGCCCCTTAAATGTAGATATGTCTGGTACTTAAAAAAAGAGAAAAAAGAAAAACAAGAAAATCATAAAATGACTTTGTCACTTGAGCTCTTGAAAAATGTCTTTGGTGAAGCCTGAGAAGATTGCCAGGCCTGATCTTAGTAGGTCTACTAACAGTGACAATGACAGCGTCAGTAGAATGGTAGGGTCATGTGAGGAAGGGAGGGGAGACAGCAATGAACAGTGTCCAAAAGCAGCAACGAGTCCTCGTAAGTGCAAGTATGAATTTCTGTGGTTTAATACAAGCTTCTGATCCATCAATATAGACAGCCTACATGATAGCTCCAGTATTCACCGCTAGGCTGATTTGTTGACTGCTAACTGCTGGTAGCTCGCAGCACGTTCATAAGTAGCTTGTGACACAATTCTGCATGACCACATGTAGACAAACTATCATAAACCAATCTCACAAGTATTCAGACACTGCAGGCTCCGCAGTTACTATTTATTCTACGCAACACTGACTTTAAGTCACCACTATTTAGCTGTTTTTAGCTTAAAAAGCCAAACCTAACACAGTATCTGGCAATTAAATTTGCAGCATGGAGCCTCCTGTCTGTCTGTGTGGGGCAGGCTTTGATCACTCCGTCTGTAGCCAGTTGCTAATGATTCATCGTTCTTGTGGGATGACAGGAATACTTTGAACTTTCCCTAGAACTGCAAAGCTTCGTTTCCCTGGCAGACGTACATCATTTCTATAGGAGTACATCATTTCTATTTACTATTTGTATGAAAAAGTAGAAGCGGGTTTTGAGATTCTTCCAAGACCAACAGGTTATCTCTCTAGATGCCCAATTAAAGAGACAAATGTGCTATTAAAGGTGAACAACTGTAACCTTCTTCAGGAGGATGTGGCAGGACACAGGTTGTTCAAACGAAAAGTGATGATGATGATGATGATGATGATGATGATGATGATGATGATGATGAGGAGGACTCGGATAGGAACAGCACACAAAACAATGACTGACCAGAAACACCAGGGCAGGAGGAAATGAAATAGGGACATAATGAGAGGGAAATGAGATACATGTGAAGGCTTAACTAGACACAGGTTAAATCAATCAAAGAACGTAGAAACAGAACCCTCTAGACACTGAACATAGAAATGTAACAGCCGGCACGGTATAGGCCATACCCGGCTGTTACGACAAACAATAAACCTAATAATGAAACTATTCATATGTAATGTAATCACTCATATGTACTGATATGACAAGAAACAGGGGAAAAGAAACAGAGGCAACATAATTTCGCTTATCTGTTCTAAAAATTCCTCCCACAATCTTAGGTTGAGAGACAACATCACTGCCATTGCCAACACTGAAAACTAGCTGTTAAACCACTATCAACAGCTGTGAATCCTGATCCAGCCTTTACGCATCAGTAGTACAGTCCCCCCTCAGCTCCTCATCACTGTCTGCTTTCTGTCTGGCTGCTGGTCAAACTTGAAAGATATTCGGGGGAAGGGTCATCGGCTGCCACCTGCACTCCACCAAGGAGCTACATGACTCAAGGGCAAGTTTGCCTGCAGAAAAGACCATAACAGACCCCTCCCACCACAGGTAGCCATGGTTCCTGTAATCAGCACCTGTAATGCAATGCATCAGGTAGTACTGGTCAATCATGACTAAAAAAGTCGAGCCACCTCGACAGTGTGGCCATCAGGAAACGCAGCAAGACACATCCAAATCCAGACAAACTTTGAAACAATGCATGCAATTAAAGTAAACGGAAAAGCAATCTCTTCATGCAGGAAAAGTTGCGCTCCTACGGCTAGAATTGGAATCAGGTGCATCGGAACAGGTGCAAATGATTAGAAAAGGAATAGAGGGCAACTTGGGAGGGTCCAGCGTTCCAGAAAGATTACAAACTTGGTTTGGTGTGGTCTTAACCATATGGGTGTGTGGTAACGCATCATGCCAAGATCAAAAGACCCATCCATGGCCCTAAGAAAAAAGATTATTAATGCCCATGAGTATGGGAGGGGTTACAAAGCCATTTCCAAGGACTTCAAAGCACAATCATTCCACTGTCCAAGGGATCATCTACAAATTGACAGAATTCCAGAAAACGGTCAATCTACCTAGGGCAAGATGTCCCACCAAATCCAGGCAAGCTGATTGAAATATGCTTCAAGAGGTCTCTAAGAACCGCAGGGTAACATTAAGGGATCTACAGGCCTTTCTTGCCACAATCATTTTTGAAAGTATGTTAGTCAACTGTCAAAAAAAGAGACTGCACAAACTTCGCCTGTATGGGAGGTTAAGAAGGTAAAAGCATTTGCTCTCAAAACGAATATCCGAACACAACTGGCGTTTGCTGAGACAACACGTGGGTATATAGAGATACCACTGGAAGAATGTGCTCTAGACAGATTAGTCAAAAGTGGAGTTGTATGGTTGCAATGACAGACAACGTGTTTGGCAAAAAGAAAACACTGCCTTTGAAAAAGCATAGAGGTGGTGGCATTATGATTTGGGACTGCTTTGCTGCCTCAGGGTCTGGTCAACTTGATATTATTGAGTCTACTAAGAATTCCATTTAGTACCAGAAAAGTGAGGCCATCTGTCAAAAATGTGAAGCTAAACCGTACATGAAACAGGACAGAATGGCTAAAAAATTATAAATTGAGGATTATGGAATAGACAAATCAAAGCCTCAAAGATCTCTATCCTATCGAAATGCTGTGGCGATTTCACCAAGTGATAATTCTCCAAGTGATGTACTTATTTTTCCCATGACTGTAAATGCATATCTGTACAGACCAGTTGTGTATTGTGGCCCTGTACAGTGAGCCAATGCAAAGGTAGCTAAAAGGAACTAAGAGGGAAAGTTGTGAAGGACACAGGGGAATGTTCATGAAAATAATCCTTGAATGTCCCGGTCAGGTTGATTGTTCATGGAAAGTGTAAGGCAGGACAAGACCCTGCTTAGATCCTTCCAAATCTGGAGTCTGTCACAGCCACGACAGGTCATGTGCATGTGACAACCATGTCCTAACCACACCACCAATTTGGCCAGAATGATAGGTTAGCAAGATGAAAATGAATGCGGCCGACCTGTATCCAATCAAAAAGGTGTGGCATGATTTGACAATTGCCGTCCATCAATGCTCCCCAAGGAACTTGGCAAAGCTCAAATAATTTTAAAAAGAAGAATGGTCAAATTTTCTCAAATCTAGGCTTGCAGCGTTGGTAGCGACATATCCTAAAATACTTACAACTATAATTACTAATAAATATTAATTATCAACGTGTGCAGACTTCACGTACGAGATTTAATTTCTCAAAGATAATTTCTATTCCCAATAATATTATTTTTTTTAAATCCACCTAAATAAATAGCTAAATAAAGATCAGAGGGGTGTAGACTTTTTGTCAGCACCTCAGTTGTGTCTGTGAGCACAGACAGACGATGACCACCAAGGTGAACGTCCAGTGACCGCAGACTCCACAGGTTCGCGCGGGAGACCATTGCCATACTGGATGAGGCAGTGCATTTCAAACGGGTCTCCAGACAACGTTGGCACTGGCCTCCAGGAGAACCACGCTATCGCATTGCTGGTCACCCCGCTCGTGTGTCCGTGTGACAGAGCAGGGACCAGCTCAGTGTAGACGGATGCCAGGGAATTCAGGTCGGTCATGGAAACAGCTGCGGGTTCCAGGATATCCTTCGGTGTCGCAGCAGTCACTGCCGGTTGAGAGAGACTTTCACTCTCATGTCATTATGACAAAGAGGAGAAACCCTCGGTGGAATCATGTTTATTATGTTTATTATTTGTTTGGTCTTCTTTCCGGCACAGACTTGTGCCGATAACTCATTAGTGGACTGGAATGCACGTACGACTAGGCTGTGTGGTTTTCATTTCACCTCTTACAATGTAGGCAATTAGTGTAAGGAGCTCTGGAAGAGAGCCTCGGATGAGAGCTAAATGATTCTGATGACATAGAGCCCCTATACAGTTTAGATACATATATACATGAGTCTCTCTCTCTATATATATACATATGTATGTGTATATTTACAGTATGTATATAATGTAGCCCCTTACAATTACTGATACATGTTTTATTGTTAATTGTGATTTAGCATCTTGTAATGGGTGTATTTTCATATTTGCATGTTGTTCATGGTTTATTGTGGTAATGTGGGGCTCAGCTGTGAAAGAGACCCGGGTCTCAGTTGATTTCTCTGTACGAATAAAGGAAAATAAATAAAATAATAATGCTCCCATCTGCTGCTTTATATGCTTGTATGGGTCAGTTATTGGTGTGTATAGGGTGTTGAAGAAGCCAGGATACTTAGATCAAAAGGTTATCAACGAATGAATAAGTCCAAACATGGAGCGAGATTGGTGTAGCCTGCATCCCACTACTGGCTTGAATCTGAAGGTGAGATTGGTCGGTTCTGGTCAGTCCCTGAAAACAGATGCATCTGCTTGGAGGGCCAGTAAGCTCCGGGGGGATGGGGCAGTATTAAATGGGTGCCCTGACTCTCTGTGTTAAGAGCCCTTAGCAATTATTCTAAGACCATCGAGTCCAACGTAATGATTAAAATGCAAAATAATGATATGATGATTTAGTTGCTTGTCCACAGAGGTAATATTTATCCAGACATTATCTTGGAGGGCCACTCAATAGCAGTGCTGGGAAAGGAACACAGCGCTAATCACATTAGGGTGCGAGGCAAGACTTCACGTGTCCAGTGGAACTCTGCTGGCAGAACACGCCGTTGGCAACACCAGGTGGTGTTCAGTTCTCACAAGGCGGCCACTACAAAAACGGAAATATGAAAACAAATGCCTCTGCCAAGTCGCTCACCAAACGCATCCAAATGCGTTCGGAGGCCTGGTTTCGGAGACGGACACTCCCACAACCACCACACTTTGTGTCGAGACTGTACAAGCTCTTCCCAGTCTTTTTTTTACACAGGAGACACTTGGCCTTCACTACATACAATAGGAGCTAGTGTAACTTGTCTACTACATAATGCCACAAATTGTCTGTAGGCGCCGAGCCCGCCAGCATCTGTAAGGACCGTGATCGAATACCGCATTACCCACAATTCTGCCGTTAACCTGCCTACAGTCCCGGATTGACATATTACCTGGATTGACATATTGAGTGGCTCCACCCCTTTAACAATAACAGTCAACACGATTGGCCTGCTCCTTTAAGAGTTTAGCAGTAATTACGTTCAGAACATTGAGTTCTGTCACCGTTCAAACTACTGTTTCGATAGAATACACTCGTTTCAAAGTAAAAAAAGATTTATGTTTTACTACGTTATAGGGAGAAATTGTCAGTATAAAGATCAAACATACAATATGAATTACTGACCACCAGGTGTCACTACTGTGCACTCTGTTGAAAAGCTTAGACAACATTTATGTTTTTCGACATGTGCCTCAAATGTTTCCTGTCACCATTTTTAAAACATGGCCAACATGAGTGCCCCACAAAAAGAAGGCAAACCAGAATTAATATACACACTAATTTAGGATATGGAGTAATCAAACAACCCTAAATCAGCTCTCAGCTTCTCTGAATCACTGTGCCAAGAGCTCTTAAATATCAGATGGATCAGTGCAGATGAAACCCCTTCTGACTAATTAGGACAACTGGTGTAAAGCAACCTGACCAAAGAGGATGATTTCAATCAATGCGACCAACATGCTAACATCCTGAAGTAAATATTTGTGATTTCTTTAATGGAGAATGAACTAAAAAAGTAATTTATTTCAGTGATTTTGTTGGCAGTGAGTATCAGATGGTCGAGGAGACAGTGGTGACATAAGGGGCTACACTGTGTGAGCAGATATAAAATTGTGACAAAAAATCAAAGAAATATACAGTCAGCGGTCCACTGGTAGGTGTAGATAGGGGAGATTGACGTGTAGTAGTTCTGGGATGACGGTGAAAGAAATGGTTCAAAAATGGCATCCTTGCGTTCATGAGAGCGAGGGAGAACTAGTCGGGGGTAAAATGTCCTGGTGATTGATTGGCCTTTGTGAGTCAAACACACAGTAGAACCAGTTTAGTTTATTCAGCAGAGAGGATGCTTGTAGCCAGGGGGGCCTTTGGTTTGATGCCTTTCCAGACAGGCGAGCAGTCATTGCTGGAGAACTTGCTGGAGACTTTAAGCTTCTTGGCTAACCTATTTCCTGATTGAAGATTTTTTTTGGCTTCGCTATAGAGGGCTCTGTACCTGCTCCAGAGACCCTCCTCTTTGGCATTACCTCTGCAGTATGAGCTATGATGGGTAGGATGGCATGCACTGCATAGAATGTGCCTGAGTGACTGAAAATATGCTCTTCTCTCAAATGTCATGGCTGAGTTACTGTTTCGTGAGTTTCTGCTTCGTATTTTCTATCCCATAACACATTATTGTTAGCATTTTGTTACGTTATCTCTATTGACTTTTTACAATGTGGGGAATTGTAAAATTAAGTATTCAGTTTAACTAAGATCTATACAGTACAATTATTCCCAGTCATGTGAGTACAACACTTTACAGCGAGATATGATACATCAACTTAGTTTTATTGTACTTTTCAATAGAGAATGTATACATTTTGTCACTGAGTTTGGATGGTAAGAAATATGAGTAATTAAGGCAGTCCTTAACTACTGTATAACTTAATGGTTTAGTTCCAACTATCAATACGACATAAATTGTCCATTCTTCACCCATTCAATTCGAGGTCCATTGACAATAATGTTTCCAAAGTTTGCCATTTTTTTTTGCTTCTGGGTTTGTTATCTACATCAATAAACAGAATTGTGAGTAAAGGAATAATTAATTGAAAATAAAAGTTTCACTTTCATTGCCCTGGGCCTTGATATAAATTGTTTACATGCATTTGTACATGAACGGTGTCACTCTCAGATGTATCTAAAAAAACATCAACGTTATTTCTACCATATGTTGAATCTTTAATGTAAGAAAATATCTATGTTATATCTGCAGTAATAATAGAATTTTCGTTTTTACAACATTAATATACCAAAAAATATTTAGGGAGTGTACAGATGTGCATGGAAACAGCCAACAGGGGCAAGAGCAATTCCTCAGTAATTTTCTGCTTGTTCAAATTCTACACGGTTCACTCAATTTCCTTTAAAGTGAAAAAAAAAGCATTTCATAGTTGGGAATCTTTGTGCCATCTCAATCGTTTTTTAAATTTTTATATTTCTATTGTTAAATGCTGTCGCAATAATTAGATAACTTCACACGAAGTGTGAGCACACAACATCCTGACGAATAGCTCACACAATGGACAATGTCCTGTGTAAATCCTGACTTTTCTTCAGGTTTTGAAACCCATTTTATTTGCGCAAAACGTAACTGAATGCTTGAGTTTACCCACATTTCCCGCAGCATGGGTGAAGGTAAGCCACTTTCATCCATCACTGTTGGATAAACACAAAAAAAGAAATTGTATATGCCAAAAAATGTATTGGAAGCTGAGACATTGGCCTAGGTCCACAAAGATACAAAGCAAACAGGGATAAACAGATGTAATATATGTAATTCTAGATTAGGGGGAACATGCTCAATGCTGTTTGTCTTGAACGAACAGAAGCAGGGCCACTGCAATTGCGGGTATTTCATCTGAATTTTTTACCACAATCTGTCAACACAGACACAAAATACATTAATTTAGGCTGAGCCAAGGATTTGCTCTCAACTGATTTGTAATTTGCATATTTGCAAGTGCATACTTCTTAGAAGATGTATTTTCTCCATCCTAGCATCATACTTTTTATATAGCCTTTGATGTGTTTAGAATTCTAAGTAGAATTTTCCTCTGAATCCAAATATGGACATTCAAATCCATTGGGAATAAGTGAAAACACCAGAAAGACATATTTCTTTTTATGAATTCTCAGTCAATTCCAGCACCTGGGCCTCAATCCAAAGGATGTGGTCATTGCAGATTATTCGGGCGTTCGCTGATAACAAGTTAGTCTGACATTTTTGTACGGTAAATCTTTTTTTTAATTATGATGGTTTCACACACCACACCCCTGTTAAAATGCCAGGTTCTAGTGATGTAAAAGAATGAGACAAAGATAAATCATGTCAGAACTTTTCCCTTTAATGTGACCCATAACATGAACAATCCCACTGAAAAACAAACTGAAATCTTTGAGTGGGAAAAATTTTAAATAAAAAACAATAACCTGGTTGCATAAGTGGCACTTTAACAGGGGTGTGTAGACTTTTTATATCCACTGTAAATGAGCTCAGGATGCATTTCCACCAACAGGGTGGGCAATTTAGGATCAGCTTTGCATTTTAGTTCTTAGTGAATAATATTGTATGGACACATTCTAAAACAGCATTTTTATTCTAATACGTTTGGAATATAGCCTTTGCTCTGAATTGATAAATGGAATTTCAGGATTTTAAAACAATCAGCCACAGTTATTTAGTGTATTTTTGTTTTACGTGTAATAATGTATTTACTTTAACCTCATCTCAGGCTTGTTTTCACAACCATATGCATTTGACAGTAAGTCAGCTAAATTCCTGAACAATAAAATATAGGTCAGAGTGAGGGAGAGTCAGTACATTCCTGTATCAGTCATTCTGTTCATAAACAAGGTACTTAACGTCAATTGGTCCCAGGTTGTTGCTGTAAAATAAGAGTATGTTCGTAGTTATACTTACCTGGTTAAATAACGTTACAAAAAATAATATATACAAATTTAAAGTTCCTGGCCGTGTTGACCGTATGTGTGGGGTTTTGCAATGTGGGGATTATTTCATTGCAACAGGCAAACATAACCAAGTGCAGCTGAAGTACTTAAAAAGGATTCTAGTTGAACCCAGGTCTGCAAATGAGTTGGACTCTGACCCAGCAGGTCCTGTGTTCTCTTCTGTTGTTTTGAGTTTGGCGACAATTAACCCAGACAACAGAAAGAGGAGTCATATTGACTAGGAGGGTGAAAGCCGTTCCTTTGAAGTGCAGCCCTGTGACAGTGCATTGGAGCGTGGAGGCATTATCAAATTTGTCAAACATTTGGTGGATTGGAACTTCTCTAATTCAAACGGGCAGACAGACAGTTTGCCGAAGCGCCTTGTGAAATCCAAGCCTTATTTACCCCGCCGACGGATCGGAGCGAATGGAATAAATATGTAAACCCGACCTGGGTCTCGAATCGTGCCTGTCTCTTCTCATTCCCCGTCGTATTCACTCCTGAATTTCAAACCTTCGAGCTCCATTAGCAATAATGAAGTGTAAAATATTCTTTAATACACCTTTTGGAAGGCACAGACACAGCTGAGAGAAAAAAGCACGGCGAAATTCCACGCCACTCAGATCATTTTAGGATGGGGCCGTTTGACGCTTTTGAAAACGGATCCACCGAAAGAGAACCTTCCTTTGTCTCTGGTTTGAATCAAAGGCTTACAGAAATATGTCTTGATGGAAGTAAACTGTTCTTAATGGGAAGCATGTGACTTCAGGCAGTGGCGGAGCACTCCAAGGGAATGGAGCCGGGCACTTTCTCATTAGAGGCAGAATAGCGCCACCATGATGTGCTGCAAATGCTGTTTTGTGGGGTAAAGGTCAGAATGATTTTAAAAGGCTCCTACTTGGTGACACTTTGGAAATTCCTCAAATTGACCTTTAGTCTGGCAATAATATCTCCTTTTAAGCAACTTTAAACAATTCATTCCAAATTAATAAGATGCTGTGGGAATACCATGTGATCAATACCATTTTCTTTTCATTCTTTATTTATCAAGTTCTACCCTCTTTTTTCCCAATTTTTTAGGTCCAATTAGTGGTAAAGACCTTTTCTTTTCTCAGCCACTCCCACTGGGATAGGGAGAGTCGAAATCGAGACGACGTCTTCTCAGCCATGCCTAGTCCACCAGGAAGGAAGAGGAATCGACGCATCGAAGAAAACGCTCCATTGACTAACGACTCTAGTTTTGCTCGTGGTGTGATCAACAACTTAGTTGTAGTCTGCTAATTGGTCGTGTCTGTACATTAGATGCTAACAGAATGAAGTCATTCATAACATTAAACTCCAAAAAAACGCGGCATAGTTGCAGTTGGATGTTTTTAGTCCAGACTCCTTTTTTCTGTCTCTGTAACACTAATTGCAGATGGCCATAAGCTGTCCAATCAAATACATACACATAGCCAGAGTAATTAATATTCCCTCTCTCATGGTCCAGGCAGTCCATTTAATCCCTTGGCAGTTTATCCAGTATAATCAGTGAGTGGCCTCCTCAGCAAAGCCTGTGACTTGAATGCCATAATTAGCATCATTGAATTTTTTTCCTCCCTCCGATTCCGACGTTCAAATAGCCAGGAAACAAGTCCCTTTGCTAAGTAGCCCCTATTGCTCAAAGCACTTGTGCCGAGTCGTAGTTGCAGGCCGAATGAAAGCACAGTAAGTGTACGTGTTTCTGTGTGGAAGACTAGCCAAGCTGTAGCAACTACCAGCAATGGTTAGGAGAAGTGACCAACAGGAAGAGATGGACCAGTCATGCTCAGCCAGGTTTTGTGATTGGGTGTGTGAGCTCACATACCTGTCTCCATCTACTTACCTGTCTCCCTTTACTTACCTGTCTCTATCTACATACCTGTCTCCATCTACATACCTGTCTCCCTCTACTTACCTGTCTCCATCTACATACCTGTCTCCATCTACATACCTGTCTCCATCTACATATCTTTCTACATCTACTTACATGTCCCCATCTACATACCTGTCTCCATCTACATACCTGTTTCCTTCTACATACCTGTCTCCATCTACTTACCTGTCCTACTCTACATAACTTTCTCCCTAACCTCTGCTTAACCTCTGCTTCAACCACCATTGAAATGTTCATTTAGGCTGGACAGCTGAGGGGAAAAAATAGCATCGCTTTGTTTGTTTCAATAGCCCACAGTAAAGTTAAGCTTGAGCTTCAGTTTAAAGCACTAATTACCTCGGTCACATGACACATCTGTCTTCCGGCAAATTGCTTGAAAGATGTGTTTACACGTAAATAGCTTAGGCTAAACTTGTTTGGACTCAAGTTAATGTTCTAATGCACTGGTATCTCATCATCATCTCATCGAAAGCCTCCCAGTCAGTGTTTACAATATCTTGTCAGAAATGACATAAGCAAATGAACAAGCCAAAGTCAATAAGCTTGTGAGTCTCCTCGTATCGGCAAGACAACCACAATATGGTTCATCAGACTAAATTAATGGACAATAGTGTAAGTAGAGCCTTAGAGGTCCTGAGTTTGAACATTTAGAGCAATTATTCATTATCCTTCAGTATTCACTTTACAGAAATTACTGCTGACGGATCGGTGCAGCTTCTGCAGTAATGCAGTCGATGTATCGGTCTGTCGTGGTGAAGAAAGAGCTGAGCCGCAAGGCGAAGCTCTCGATTTACCAGTCAATCTACGTTCCTACTCTCACCTATGGTCATGAGCTTTGGATCATGACCGAAAGGACAAGATCCCGGATACAGGCGGCCGAAATGAGTTTTCTCCGCAGGGTGGCCGGGCGATCCCTTAGAGATAGGGTGAGAAGCTCGGTCACCCGGGAGGAGCTCAGAGTAGAGCCGCTGCTCCTCCACATCGAGAGGGGTCAGCTGAGGTGGCTTGGGCATCTTTTTCGGATGCCTCCGGAACGCCTTCCTGGGAAGGTGTTCCGGTCCCGTCCCACCGGGAGGAGACCCCGGGGAAGACCTAGGACACGCTGGAGGGACTATGTCTCCCGGCTGGCCTGGGAACGCCTCGGTGTCCCCCCGGAAGAGCTAGAGGAAGTGTCTGGGGAGAGGGAAGTCTGGGCATCCCTGCTTAGACTGCTGCCCCCGCGACCCGGCCCCGGATAAGCGGAAGAAGATGGTATGGTATGGACAGTGTTATCTTTCTTGGTGTTTCTCAATTCTCCATTAAACAGACTGTGGCAATTTTTACTATTTACATAGGAAATCAAGGTTTGCTTGAGAGGACCGGTCTATGATGTTGTTTTCTCTGAGTTGGGAACCTGTGATTTCTTCAGTTTGCTATCAGTCACAGTGGTCAGGTAATCCGCTATGATGTGTGATTAGAGTTGGATAGCTTTCCGGTTTACTTGTGGTGTCTTTCCGATAGATTTTCTTTTTACATGCTGTCCTGGGGCTTGGTTGGTTGGGGTTGATGAACTGAGCCTGGGAACCAACTGGCTGAGGAAAATCTTCTTTTTTTTTTACTGCAAGACTATGAGAAAATGTTAAAAGACTTGAATGGGGCAAAACCATGACTATATGTTTGACTGGTCAAACCTGAAATGCTTGTTTTCATATTTTTTGTATTATAAAATTATACATACAAAGGTTCACACCTACTGAGTTCCTTTGTCAGGTCAATGAATACAACAGTAAGAATAATAACTAACAGTACTATGCCCAGATCTAAAACCCGACTGATATCTGTTAAAAATGCAATTTTCTGATAAGAAAGAATGCAACTCTATGTTTACCAAAGACACCAGGATTTCAGCAAGGCAAGACAGTTTAGGAAAAGTATATATTTTTTTTTTTATTACGTTTAAGAATAACTCCAGAAATGAGTGTTAGTTGAATATGTTTATTAGAGCAATATAATAATTAATATGTTGTCATTAATTTAAATCGATTACTAGATTACATTTTTCACTTTGACATTATGGACTTTTTTGTGTTCATCAGTGAACAAAATCTCAACTTTTCAACAGTCCTAGTTAAAGTCTAACTCCGTTCCACCTCCTTTACCCACTCCATCTGAACTGAAAACATTGTGATCATCTGGGCAATAATTAGCATCAGTTGTGTTCTTTGAATATAAAGCTTCAGGTAAGATAATGATGTTTGTCCGGGTTTGACTGAGCTACCTAAATGTTAATGATATCAGACTTTTACGAAATACTATTTAAAGGTTTAACAACAAAAGCCCCTAACTGTGCTAAAATGTTTCAATTCATCATGGTCCTTCTTGGCCAATCAAGCTATAATACTGACTTTTAAGCTTTAAGGGAAGACTAACTTGAAACATTTTATTGAATGTTTATAAAGAAGTATTTTAATTTGCATAATGTAAATTAGATCTAAAACTGTATCTTTGGGACTGTTTAAGCTATCGAAATCTATCTTCTATTCTATTCATAAAGCTATCGTTTATGCTTCTATTGGCATAATTCTCTTCCACGTGATGAATCCTGAGTTTATCTTTTCAATTGCAACATACTCTTGCATGTACAGTTTCAACTGAATGGTGCCATCTCTCTTTCTTTTTCTGTCTCTTTCCATCTCTCTCACGCTCTCTATTTATCCCTCCATATTCAAGCCATAAATGCCACAGAGAGAGTGAGATTAATCCATTTCCGTGTCAGTTCAATAAGAACCTCCCCATCCAGTTAGTTACATCACGGCGACTCAAATCATCTGCCGAACATCCACGGGGTGGTCACGACCCCCCCTTAACCCCCCTCCTGACTGGAGAGTACATGAAGAAGACCCTGGATGAGAGAGGCTTTGTCTTCTTCCCATTAAACATCCCTGCCCTCTCTGTCTGCCCTGATTGCATCCATGTGCTCTGACTGGATACTTGGGGTCAGCACTCTACTTACTCACGCCAGTGAGAACACACACACACACCTGGGCACGGAGACACACATAGATAGGTTCACACAAACACACACACAGACACACACGGTAATTATCCTTGCAGTGGTATTCATGGTGAAGGCCTAAATGGAGACGATCAGTGCTGAGCAGAAAGGAAGGATGATCTGGACGAGCGTGGTGCCGGAGAATACCGAAACACTGACGCATGGAGTCTGTTACTCTGGCACTGATTCTCCACAAAAATCCAACGTTGGGTTCCTGAGGAGATCTGGCAACAATTACAGAACGTGACGTCTCACCAGAACACGGCTTGATAGGCCAAACGGCGTCATCTGCGTTCAATCCTCTCTTCTGTTCTGCCCTGAAGCCACGAGAGGTCGTGGATTTGAACCTGAAAACGGAGCGCAAATTGCAGTCACACTTGCAAAGGAACCAGTCAAGGCCAGTGAGGGAGAAGGAATTAGCCAAACCCCTCCACTTCCCTCAGATCTCCTCTCTTTACACCCCTCTTCCATGGATGTCGGGAATACCAGACAGACTATACATAGACTACACACCAACACATAGACTACACACCAACACATAGACTACACACCAACACATAGACTATACACCAACACATAGACTACACACCAACACATAGACTACACACCAACACATAGACTACACACCAACACATAGACTGTACACAAAGACATAGACTACACACCAACACATAGACTACACACCAACACATAGACTACACACCAACACATAGACTATACACAAAGACATAGATAATACAGCAACACATAGATAATACACCAACACATAGATAATACACAAAGACATAGACTATACACCAACACATAGACTATACACAAAGACATAGACTATACACCAACACATAGATAACATACCAACACATAGATAATACACCAACACATAGACTATACACCAACACATAGATAATACATCAACACATAGACTATACACAAAAACATAGACTATACACCAACACATAGATAACACACCAACACATAGATAATACACCAACACATAGACTATACACCATCACATAGAATATACACAAAGACATAGACAATACACCAACACATAGACAATACACCAACACATAGATAATACACCAACACATAGACAATACACCAACACATAGAATATACACCATCACATAGACTATATACAAAGACATTGACTATACACCAACAAATAGAGTACACACCAATACATAGACTATTCACAAACGCATAGACTACACACCAACACAGACTATACACAAAGACATAGACTATATACCAGATAGACTATACACCAAATAATCTATACACATAGACTATACACCACATAGAAAATACACAACATAGTCTATACAACTATACTATACAACACAGGTATATAATATACATAGACTTAATAAAATACACCCTGCACAGCAATCACACACAAAGAAACATAACAAACATACAGGGATAATAGACATTCAATTCTTGACCTCATCATAACTGTAAGGACATGTTGTTTTAATTAGTATAGCGAACAGTAAGGACATGTGTTTGACTAGTAAAGTGAACAGTAGGGATATGATGTTTTGACTAGTATAGAGAACTGTAAGGACATGTCGTTTTAACTAGTATAGCGAACAGTAAGGACATGTTTCGACTAGTATAGCGAACAGTAAGGACATGTTGTTTTGACTAGTATAGCGAACAGTAAGGACATGTTGTTTTGACTAGTATAGCGAACAATAAGGACATGTTGTTTTGACTAGTATAGAGAACGATAAGGAGTTTTTTTTTTTTTTTTTATCTCCTGACTTCAAAGTATGAGACGTAAAGTTAACGGCATCAAAGCAGCTCAATAAAATATTATGCTAGTGGAAGGGGCAGGTTTTCTCAACACAATAGCCAGTACTCCCGTGTCCATACACTTTCATCTGGGGAAGGGATCATTTGCATAAGGGGTCAGAGTTCAAAGTCATTTCACAACCAGATTTTTTATTTTGCAACTCAACCATTCTGTGCTCATGAAATGAGAACAAAGTGGCTGACTTAACAAAGCCCCTGTCCAAAAAATTAAAACACTTTCTGCTCACTTAATCCATCAAGAGAAATTCTCATCTAAATCCTTGACCTACGAAGCGGGAGCTTAGTGGAACTTTGATTTGTCAACGATGACCACAACAAAGTAGAAGGCCGTTTGATCATTGACTTTCCCACTGCCCTCCATAGCCTCTTTTGGAGGCTGGGTTGGTTTAGGGTGGAGGCTAGGTAGGTTTAGGGTGGAGCGTGGGTCAATTTGGGATTTGAGGATGGGTTGGATCCTGGTGGGGAAGGTCACCATCAAAGAGTTTGCTGACACCAAAGTCCACAATTCTTAGATAGGGATGTCAGCTCACCATTTCATATTTATAGTAATCTGCTGCACGACAATGCATGCATCATCTGAACAGGGGAACACACTCTGGTGTTGTACTGCAGTCCACTGGTCGATGCACGCGTCGTCTGAACAGAGGAATACACTCTGCTGTTGTACTGCAGTCCACTGGTCGATGCACGCGTCGTCTGAACAGAGGAATACACTCTGCTGTTGTACTGCAGTCCACTGGTCGATGCACGCGTCGTCTGAACAGAGGAACACACTCTGGTGATGTACTGCAGTCCACTGCTCGATGCACGCGTCGTCTGAACAGAGGAACACACTCTGGTGTTGTACTGCAGTCCACTGGTCGATGCACGCGTCGTCTGAACAGAGGAACACACTCTGGTGATGTACTGCAGTCCACTGGTTGATGCACGTGTTGTCTGAACAGAGGAACACACTCTGGTGTTGTACTGCAGTCCACTGGTCGATGCACGCGTCGTCTGAACAGAGGAATACACTCTGGTGATGTACTGCAGTCCACTGGTCGATGCACGCGTCGTCTGAACAGAGGAACACACTCTGGTGATGTACTGCAGTCCACTGCTCGATGCACGCGTCGTCTGAACAGAGGAACACACTCTGGTGTTGTACTGCAGTCCACTGGTCGATGCACGCGTCGTCTGAACAGAGGAACACACTCTGGTGATGTACTGCAGTCCACTGGTTGATGCACGTGTTGTCTGAACAGAGGAACACACTCTGGTGTTGTACTGCAGTCCACTGGTCGATGCACGCGTCGTCTGAACAGAGGAACACACTCTGGTGTTGTACTGCAGTCCACTGGTCGATGCACGCCTCGTCTGAACAGAGGAACACACTCTGGTGATGTACTGCAGTCCACTGGTCGATGCACGCGTCGTCTGAACAGAGGAACACACTCTGGTGTTGTACTGCAGTCCACTGGTCGATGCACGCGTCGTCTGAACAGAGGAACACACTCTGGTGTTGTACTGCAGTCCACTGGTCGATGCACGCCTCGTCTGAACAGAGGAACACACTCTGGTGATGTACTGCAGTCCAAGCACCCCGATACATGAAGTCTCAGCCAGTAAAACCCCTCTGGTCCTTTTCTTCAAGGTAAAGCCTTCAGTAAACAATGGCTGACGAAGTAGCTCCTTTCCCACCGGAAAAATGCCCCACACCTTAGATCAAGGGTTCCCAACCAGGGGCACTAGGACCTGTGGGGGTACTTGGCCTAGCCACAAAGTGTACTTGAGAAGACTCATGGGACCATGGGCTTACTGGATAAATGCACATAGAGGGGTACTTCAGGGGTACTCCGGAGAGAACAAAATTTAGTCATTGATACAGACACCAGAAAACCCCCGGCCATAGTCCATACTTTAACTTTCTTCTCCGTGTAGAATGAGCGCAACTTAATGCGTTTTATATTTTACAAAATCAACTTTTATTGGAGGTGACTTTCAAGCTTCAACATCCATCAAATTATATAAACAGAAAAAAGCTTCAGGGCAGCCTGGAATGAGATACATTGTACAATAGCAGCAGCATTGATTGCATGGAGTGGCGTACCTGAACAGAAACCCTCAACACCTTACATACCGGTCAACTCAAACCACATCTGCCAGTGGATGCTGACATATTACATAGACACCATGACACCTCAAGATACAACCGCCATAACATACATACTGTGAGGGCCAAAAGTATTTGGACAGTAACCATCTTTTGTTGTTATGGCTCTGAATCCCTCCAGCACTGGAGGATCTGAGATATTAATATGACAGAGGTCTACGTAGTGCCTAGGTAGTGCCTACGTAGTGCCTAAGTAGACTTTTACGAAAATCGTTGTGAGCACACCGGGTTGTGCAGGACAAACGAATAGCTCCTACTAATGGAGAGGACCTGCCTCTGAGGGAAGAAGGGGGGGGGGCATCACCCCTACCCATAGTGCCTCTGCCCCTCCAGACCTTTTAATGCGAACATACACAAACACACGTACACACACACACAACCACACACACACCTCTTGCCAGCTCTATGCAGACCTGATAGAAACCATAACCAGGAGGATCTCTGGTGGGTTCAGGAACGCCGCACACTAACACAGTTCCAATTACCCTGTAACCTAAGCCTCAACGCTCTGTAGGCATAGAGAGTGTGTGTGTGTGTGTGTGTGTCTGTCTATGTGTGTAGTGAGGGGTTGAGAGAAAGTCGGACATGTAGGCCGCTTGATATAGGTTGATGCAGGGAGGGAGGGACAGAATCAATTAAAAACTGTCAGGAAGAGAAAGGCTGCATTAAAGATATAGAAAAGAGGGCCATGCAGGTAGAGAGAGGGAGAGAGAATGGTTGGACAGGTGAGGAGATAGGAATCTCCATCCTCTGCCAGTAATCAGCGCCTACAGATGCTGTGTCTTCATTTGAGCCAGATTCACATGGCAGGAAAATAACCCTAAATCAACAGGAAACGTGAGGGGGTTTGTACATTTTCTGCTAGAGCAATTCGAGTTCAACTATGTTATAGTTGAAATGACGGACAATCAAAGCCATTTTACAAGTTCAAACACACCTCCAAGTGACATTTCTTCCTTTGCAGAATAATCCTTGGAACAACAGGACGATCAAATTAGGATCCAGCATCTTTATAGCTCAGCCAGGGCAGAATAAGCCTTTTCCCTCACTCCGGCACTCCACTGAGGGCAGTGAATAAATACATGATATAGTGTTCTCCATGATCCGTTATTTAACAGGGGCCGTATCTGAGGAGACAGGTAAGTATCAGACTAAAGATGTTATGGTTACCTTTTTTATTTATTTATTTTTACCTGGAGGCGGGTTAAGAAATAGGCCAGCAATCTGAGTTCCAGTCTACATATTACACTGCACCAGTGAAGTTAGCCTGCCTCCGATATAGATTTTCTTCTGGCCTGGTTTAAAAGGAATGGTTCAGACTCATCTGCCTGTTCTCGACATAGAGGCCTACAAGTAAATAATACCTGGGTGCGGTTTTTAATGCGCTGGCCGGTACTACCACAAGGAATGCTTTAACATTGTACTACAGTGCTCTACAGTAGTGCATCTGGCCATCGACCCTGTCAGGCGGCATTTGAATAACACCTCCATATCAGTCTTACTCAGCAGATACTTCAGAATGTCCCAGGTCCATCTTGGCGGCCCCTGTGGCCTGTCAGGAGGGCCCGAGGTTCCCAGCCATTTAGACGTGTATACACAGCCGACCAAAAGAGGTTGTTCTGAACTTATCCCAGACACCTCACCTTTGACCCCTTAGGGGGACCCCGATCTGTGGGGAACCACTGAACCCCTGGTTCTGCTCGCCGCCAGGCTTCGGCAACGGACCTGACACTCGCGTGACGGAGGTCCCGCGGGTCCGCGAGGTTGAGGAAACGCAGAGCAAGGTGGACCGGGTTCACTCCAGCGGGCCTCGACTCTGAAGCGGGGGGACTCCCTGAACTTCGTGGCCCTGGCATTTGAGGATCTCCAAGATGTCGGGTGGCTGTGCTTAGAGGACAATCCCCATAAGGGGCCCGAAACCTGGGTGAGTGAGAGACATAAGAGCAGAGTTCATACCATGTATACATTCACAGGCCTAGAAAATACACCCTGGCGCTTTGTGTTCCAATCAAGGGGGAGATTACACAGTGACTGCATCACTTCACTCTCAATCTCAACACAACACACGTTACTCGGATGGACAGATGAGCCTTGGCACTACGGCCGCATTTCGGGATTAAACTATTAAATACAAATTCACCGTATATGACCAGAGGAGTCAATTCAAAACATCTGTCATTGCCTTCACCTATTTTCCAGGTCACGTGAAAAGGATAACTGTGCCAGCAAGTGAAATTAACAGCGTACTTCATGTTGACATGCAGACATAGTCTCCTAGAACGAAGAGGGCGATGTTTTGGCTGTTTGCATCAGTTGCTATGAGATGGGGAATTTCTCATTTTGAGGGTCAATATCGTAATGCATATAATTTAGGCCGAAGAGAGCTCTTCTATGTAATTACGATAATCTTGTGCTTTCTGAAGACGACTGGAGATTCTGTCGTCTTGTGCTTGTAGAGCAGAGAGAATTGAAGCTGTCTGGTGAGTATTCAACCTTGCAGTGAGTCTAACAGCATGTATACTAGAACAACAAATGCAAAACATTTCCAGGTACTCTATTATTGTATTGTTTAGTGGGCCACTAACTCCTCCAAATCACTATCGGCTGTTTGTTGTACGTTTATCAGATGAAACCATGTGTGGACTATTTGCCTGTTGAAACGGAAGTACTGTATTTACCTTCTCACCCAAACAAAACATCATGCAAGCACTCCGGTGCACGCACAAACACACACACACACACACACACACACAAAATACCGCACACGGGAACATATGGGGCATTTGATGGTTTAACTCACGAACTGCCCTGTGTGTAGAAAACAAGCTGGACTCTAATGAATGAGGTTAAATGGTGCATGCGTTTTCATGATAGTTCAGAGAAACACAGCAGATTTTTTAGCATTAAAGGGAAGCAGTACACAATCAGACATATTTTTCTCTGGCAACGAGCTCAATGTAGGCAAGCTTAGCTTGATTATGAAAGTGAGTCTTCATTGCAGGGGACCGACCCACCTCGCGGAGAAGTTAGAGCACGATTAAGTGAGGAAATCCCTGCTGACGACGACGCCCCCCCACCAACATCCAGCGATGCTTTGCCTTAAAACCACACCTCAGGCAGAGGCACGGTCGAGGCTTGAACTTAGAATATAGTGACTGAGACCCCTACACCACCTGGGAGACCATCATATTTCTTTCTTTTTTTTATGCAGTTCCACATTGGCTCAGAGGAAGCGAATCCAATTAATAGATAAACTTCAGGACGTGACGTCCCATCAGATTGTAAGGATGTGCTTCTAAAGAGTGCGCTCAAGTGTAAATTAAGGACTTGAATTTATTAAAGCCAGAGTTAGCCAAACACCATTAACCTACTATACCCTCTCCACTGATGCTCTCCACAAGGAAGGCAATATAGTCTGTTTTAAATTGCACAGGGCCCCCGAGATTATGACAAAGTCTGTGGTTCTTCTTCCTTGAATAGCCGAAAACCTATTTTGATTGGTCCTGACAAGCTCTCGTGATGTTCTGCAGGCCAGGAGCACTTCAAAACCTGTAGGCCTTCATTAGAGATGTCGTAATTGTTTTGAGGCGCTGATTGAGTAGGGTGTACTTGAGGACTTCCAATCATGGGGAAACTTTAGAAAATCATACTTTCTCTTGGATCATTGTACTGTAAATATGACATGGTGCCATAATGAATCCTTCTCCCACTATGGCATTGGGACCAGCCTCTTCCCACAGGTCCACATCAGCAAGACCTGAACTCCCTTTCTGGGCAACAAACAATAAATCAAGAGACTTGGAGATGGGAAGAGAACACGTCCACTGTGGAAAGAAGGAGGTGAAGACAAGCTCTGGAGTGGAACTCTCCTCTTTTCACTCTATCACTCTGACCTCTCTTTTCTCTCTATCACTCTGACCTCTCTCTCCTTCCCTCTTTTCTCTCCATCACTCTGAACTCCCTCCTTCCCTCTTTTCTCTCTATCACTCGTTTTCTTCTCGCTATTCTTTCAGCCTTTCCCCTATTTTACCTTCTCTCTCTTCTTCTCTCCCTCTAAACCCTTCACACTCTCAGTTGCTCTGTCTCTTTCTCGTCCTAAAGCCCTCTCTCTCTCACTCTCTCTCTTTCTCTCACTCTCTCTCTCTGGCTCTTCCTCCCTCACCCTGAGCCCTTCTCACTCTCACCTCGCTCTCTCTTTCCCCGCCCTCTTCCCGAGCTTTGATTAATCTCCGCTGTCAGGGGAAGTTCCTGTGTTTAGGTCCCAACAGGCAGGTTGCCCACTCCACATCTGGAACCTCTCCCCATGCCGTCCCCCACACACACACACGCACACACACAGAGAGAGAGAGAGACACACACACACACACACACACACACACAAACAGAAACACCCACACACACACACACACGCACACACACAGAGAGACACACACACACACAAGCATGAAAAGCAACACACTTTTCCAGTTGTACTGCTTCCTTCCGCTCCCATCCTAATCGGATCATATTTGTTTCTTACAAGGGACTTTGTGGGTTCTCCTCAAAAGTCCATTTAACTCTCTTCCTCTTTTTCCATTTTCACAAGGACTCATGATCACACTGCCAACAGTAGGCACAGAAAATACTGAAAATGTTAGCTGGACTCAAGTCTTCCAGTGAATACCAAAGCTGGAATCACTGTGGTATCACTCACATGAACGACAATGAGCCAAGAGAGAAACCTTCCAGAATGACACCGCTATAAGGAAAGACCAGTGAGCTAAGAGAGACACCTTCCAGAATGGCACTGCTATAAGTAAAGACCAGTGAGCTACGACACTGGAGAAGCCTTCCAGAATGGCACTGCTATAAGGAAAGACCAGTGAGCTACGACACTGGAGAAGCCTTCCAGAATGGCACTGCTATAAGGAAAGACCAGTGAGCTAAGACACTGGAGAAGCCTTCCAGAATGGCACTGCTATAAGTAAAGACCAGTGAGCTACGACACTGGAGAAGCCTTCCAGAATGGCACTGCTATAAGGAAAGACCAGTGAGCTACGACACTGGAGAAGCCTTCCAGAATGGCACTGCTATAAGGATTGTAAAAATAAAAAAAACAACCATGACTGTGCCCAAAAGAAACAGGGTTGTTGATGTAGTACACAAGTCTCAAATGGGCCCTGATAACTGTAGAATACTAAGCAATAAGACACAAGATGGTGTGGTAAATGGCCAATATACCACAGCTAACAGTGGTTCTTAGGCATGATGCATGATCCAGAACCTGGACACAGCGCTTTGCTGTGGTATATTCGCCATATTTCACACGATCAGCATTCATGATAAAACCACCCGGTTTGTAAGCATTATATAAGCACTAATAAGCAATTAAAAACTTTAATATTCTCCTTTTCACTGCCAAAGAAACAGGGCAGGCATTTAGCAGCTCATCACCAAAACAGGCTCCTCGCAGGGAATAATAAAAGGTTATATTTTAACATTAATGAACATAAAATACACAAACTTCAGACGCTATTTTTGAAACACATTTCACTGGTCCTTTCAGCATACCGAGGGGAGGTACTCTGAGAATTCACAAAAAAAAAATGAGTTGCATGGGACAGCGGAGAAATGCATGGAGACAGACGAGGGGATGTAAGCTACAGGGCCACTGGGAGCTGCACTCCATCATTCTCAGGCCTGCTAGAGACAGGCCGGTTTTGGACCTTCCACTCTGATGTCCTCTGTCTCTAGACAGGCCTCCTGTAACTTCATTAGGACCACTCACACACAAATGCTATTGTCAAGTGTCACCTGCTGCTGTCCAGGAGTAGGTAAGTGTGGTAGTGTGCGTGGTATTTTGTGTGTGTGTGTGTGGGCTCTGGTTAGTTGTCTTGGGAAGGGTTCTGTTGATGTAAAGCATTGGGCTCAGGCTGTGTGTAGTTCAAGACGGCTTCACAAGGCTCAATCTGCAGCCGATCTGCACCGGGACAGGGCTGCGATGTCATACTGCCTCTCAGTGGAGTGAGGCCAGACTACATGTCATAGGTGGCTTTAAGCTGCAGGCAGCTGCTCTGTGACATCATCACCCATGCCCTGGCTTCTAGTTCCTGATTGGCTGTGGCATATGTCTCCTCCACCTACCTTTGGTGCATCAGTTAGGTGCTACAGTCCTTGATAAAACCACATAAATGCCATGATAGTTTGTCTTTATTCTATCCACGTTAGACTTGTACATCTAAGATGTATCGATACCACTATTATCACTATTAATTAACATTGTTTAATTTCTGTAATAACTAGTCATGTTAATTTCTAGTAACCTTAATATGAAAATGTATATCAGTAGCAGAATCACTACAACAATTTCAATACCAACATCTACTACTACAATTACTACTACCATTACTTCTACTACCACTACTGAAACTGTTACTACTGCTTGTACAACTACTACTACTACTACTGCTACTTGTACTACAACTACTACTGCTAAAACTACCACTACTACTACCACTAAAACTACTAGTACTTCTACTACTACTTCTCCTACTACCACTATTACCACAAGTGCTACTGTTACCACTGTATATTGTGATTATCTCAGTGAGGCTGGAACTAATATATTGTGTAATTGGGCAGACGCTCAATTAAGTTCTGGGTCCATTCTGTGTATGTTAAGAGATTGGAACTGGAACGGAAAGCGCCAGCAGCCACACACTGGAAAGTCTATGTAAAGTCATATCCGTCCTCCGCTTTGCAATAGTGTTGTAAAATAAAGCGCTGGGCTGAGCGAGGATTTTGCAGCGCAAGGTTTTTTGCAAAGCTCTCAGTCCTCTTTTCATCAAGTGGTCCTGAAGAACCACGGGAATTGAGGAGGTTCGGGGGTTATGAGAGAGATGAAGGGAATGAGAAGGTTCACTGGAAATTTGAGTCGCCAAACAAGACAGATTGATGGAGATGAAAACAAGAGCCAACAGATGGTCTAAGGAAGTTTTAATAAAAATTAAAGGTTTTATTATTTTGAAATCAAAACAAAATAAACAAAATTTCTTCTTAGAAAATATGTTTTTGCCTAATATGCCAATCGACGAGGCCCGTGGTTTGTTTCAAACATTTTGTAAGAGGATTTTGGTTGAGATTGTGATGTTTGAAAACAAGACATGTGAACTACTTTGTACTAACTACTTTGAAATAATTACTTTGAACTAACTAATTTTAACTAACTACTTTGAAATAATTACTTTGAATTAACTAATTTGAACTAACTACTGTGAAATAATTACTTTGAACTAACATATTTGAACTAACTACTTTGAAATAATTACTTTGAACTAACTAATTTTTACTAACTACTGTGAAATAATTACTTTGAACTAACATATTTGAACTAACTACTTTGAAATAATTACTTTGAACTAACTAATTTTTACTAACTACTGTGAAATAATTACTTTGAACTAACATATTTGAACTAACTACTTTGAAATAATTACTTTGAACTAACTAATTTTAACTAACTACTGTGAAATAATTACTTTGAACTAACATATTTGAACTAACTACTTTAAAATAATTACTTTGAACTAACTAATTTTAACTAACTACTGTGAAATAATTACTTTGAACTAACATATTTGAACTAACTACTTTAAAATAATTACTTTGAACTAACTAATTTTAACTAACTACTGTGAAATAATTACTTTGAACTAACATATTTGAACTAACTACTTTGAAATAATTACTTTGAACTAACTAATTTGAACTAAGGACTTTGAAATAATTACTTTCGCTCAACATCCCCAGTTGACCCGACAGAGCCATCAGCGTCAAATTGATCGTAGAACTTACTCTATATAATAATTTATAACTTATTCTATATAATCATTTATAACTTACTCTATATAATCATTTTTTGATGGGGGAATTGCGGTTGGTTTTGGGGCGGTAGGGCTGTTGATTTACTAAAGTGGTAATACAACTTTAGATTTTAATACGAAGTCAGTACAGATTACAACACTTTAGAGATTTGACAAGGACAGACAGACAGACACAGACCTGGAAATGAAAGGAAGGACAGCGAGCAGCTAAGACCGGTGTGAGCCAGGGAGAGGGGGGAGAGTGGGGGGGACGGGTGAGTTCACTTGTCCTCCTCCAATTCAGCAGTGAAACAATACTACGCCTGTCAGGCTGTCATCACCCGAAGGCACAGAAGGAGTGCGAAGGCTGGAGAAGCACATCAATGACTATTGTCTGAGCGGGGTTCGGGTTAGCCAAATCTCACTCAGTCACGTTAGTACAAAATCACGACACGGTATGAGTAATGACCCCTGCTCAGGGACTGTAAGTCAAAAAGCTTGATATTTGGTTGGAACTTTAAAAAACTTTGTTCATACACAATCACACACACACACACACACACGTGTGAATGACTAAACACATCACATGCACAGCAACCCACATACGTGCAAGGTGACACCCATATCACACACCCATTCTGTTGCAATCAAATACACACACACACACACACTCACACACACCCACACTATTTGAAACAATGTATTTAATTATATTTACATTACCTTACTCCAAGTTGGGCTCTGTTTTTGATTTAGCCATTTATTGTTTTTTTTGACAGAATGTATTAAAAGTGGTGCAAGGAGGGAGCGGGAATAAACATCCTGGAAATCTGAATGAGTGCCTGTGTGATCTTTAATCCTAGAGCTCCCTGAGGCTCCAGTACATTGTAAACAGGCTACAATTAGTTTTATGCTCTCAACTCTTTTGTCCAACACTGTCTACCAGGACTGTTGTCCAATACAGTCTACAGAACTGGAACCCTGTTGTCCAATAATGTCTACCTTTACTTTATTGTCCAATACTGTCTACCAGGACTCTACTGCCAAATTCTGTCTACCATGAACCAACTCTCCAAAAGCCCAGTGAAACACATGGCCACACAAACACCCCCACTGGTAAGCTGACACACATTTATTTTACCTAACCCCTAACCTTAACCAATACCATAACTTTAACCAAACCCTAACCATAAAATCAATATCCTAACCTTTATTAATTAACTCCTGTACCAAATCCATAATGACTAACTTAACCCTTAAACTAAACTCCAAGTCAAATAAATCTTCTTGTCAAAGTGAGGCCCAGACCAAAATGTCTTCTGCATAATTTTTTTAATAGTTTTTATATTGTAGTGAGTGGCTAGTGAGGACCTTGAGTGGTGAGTTGGTAGTGAGGACCTTGTTTGGTGAGTGGGTAGTGAGGACCATGGGTGATGAGTGGGTAGTGAGGACCATGGGTGATGCGTGGGTAGTGAGAACCTTGGGTGGTGAGTGGGTAGTGAGGACCTTGGGTGGTGAGAACATCTGAAATTGAGGAATTTTGTTGGTGAGGACCTTGGGTAGTGAGGACATTTGGTCCATGTAAATTAACACTATGTCCTCACTACGATAGTAAAACAGGAACACACACTCGCTTCACAGTTTGATGGGTTCAAACTGTTTTTCTTAGTAATGTGCAACAATATACACTCCTTGACAACTCACTTTGTGTCTCAAGGATGAAGTGGAGGAATTTCTCACTAATTTAGTATTTCAAACTTTTTTCTGGATACGGTAGAAAGGCATAACGCTGTGACGCCCCAGGTTTACACACAGTGGTAAAAACCCAAAGTAAAGCAGCGCTCGCCACTTCCTCAGCAATTGCAGTGATATAGACCCAAGCAACTTGGACGTTGTAATGATTCATATTACAATGTAATGATTCTGGTGGTCCACGGTTTATTTAACTTCAGCCCACTACATGTATAATATCGCAGCTCTATCTGACCTGAGAATATCTGACTGTTATTAGTTTTCCGAGAGCCCGAAGAAGCGTCCTGTCCCCTATGTAGTGTGCATTGAGGCCCACAGGGCTCCAGTTAAAGTAGTGCACTATGAAGGGGATAGGGTGCCCTTTGGGCTGCTCCGAAACTCAATAGACTTCTCAGTTCATGTCGTTCATGTAAATCTCCCTCTTTGGTCGTCCCCGTACATACACATCTCCAATGTGGTTCTGGTTATGAAGAGAAATGGGTAGACAGAGAAAGAGGAGAGCCCCTGTGTAAATGTTCCTTTAAGTCAACATGTTTGAGCACACTTTCGCCGAGATTTTGACGTACAGAACTATAAACAGTGTAAAATAAATACCTGCAAACGATAAAGGAGCACTTTGCGCTTTATCAGTCCCTCATGATACATATATGTTTGTGTGTGTGTGTGTGTTTCTGACTTGCGTCGGCAAACTGTGCTTAAATCTGAATAACTTGGGAACTCTTTTCCTGTCCCCATTTTGAAAAATAGGCAATTATTTGGCTTGAATGAAAAGCAATCAAGTCTGGCATCCCCATTTAGCCAAGTACACAAGTGTGTGTGTGTGTGTGTGTACAAGGCTGAAACGGCTTTCTCCAGTTAAGCACAGCATCCTAGACAGAAGCATTATCCTATAAACACCGTCAGCTAATCAGTCAGCCAATCAGTGAGTCAGTCAGTAAGTCAGTCTGCCAGCCCGACATTCCAGCACGAAACTCCTCTTTCCTCCCTCAACCCCAGTAACTCAGATCTGTTTTGATAGTCAGGTAACAGACTCTGCTCTCCATAGTAAGACATTCAGCGACTTGGCTTTGTGTCCATATGTGAGTGTTCCATTGGACGGTTGTCCTAGCCAGGGGACATTTTAGGACATTCTCAGATTCACATACTCTCCCCTCCTTGAGAAGATTGCCAAACAGATTCACATACTCTCCCCTCCTAGAGAAGATTGCCAAACAGATTCACATACTCTCTCCTCCTTGAGAAGATTGCCAAACATATTCACATACTCTCCCCTCCTTGAGAAGATTGCCAGACAGATTAACATACTCTCCCCTCCTTGAGAAGATTGCCAAACAGATTCACATACTCTCTCCTCCTTGAGAAGATTGCCAAACATATTCACATACTCTCCCCTCCTTGAGAAGATTGCCAAACAGATTTACATACTCTCCCCTTCTTGAAAAGATCGTCAGACAGATTCACATACTCTCCCCTCTTTGAGAAGATCACCAAACAGATTCACATACTCTCCCCTCCTTGAGAAGATTGCCAGACAGATTAACATACTCTCCCTTCCTTGAGAAGATTGCCAAACAGATTCACATACTCTCTCCTCCTTGAGAAGATTGCCAAACATATTCACATACTCTCCCCTCCTTGAGAAGATTGCCAAACAGATTTACATACTCTCCCCTTCTTGAGAAGATCGCCAGACAGATTCACATACTCTCCCCTCTTTGAGAAGATCACCAAATAGATTCACATACTCTCACCTCGAGAAGATTGCCAAACAGATTCACATACTCTCCCCTCCTTGAGAAGATCGCCAAGAGCAAAATGTATACATACGTTTCTGCAGGGATGTAAAATTACAAAGTAAAAGAACTTGGTTGTATTCACCAGTTTTGAGAAGTTCCTAATTAAGACTTAAAGATAGGTGAAAGTAGTTTGTAACTGACAAGTGACCTAAATTGTAAATTATTCACTCCTTTTATTGTATTACCCACTGGTTAATTATGAATGCCCTCTACCTGGTGATTTAGGTCTTAATTACAATCGTCCCTAAAGTGGTGAACAAAGCCAAACCCAGCCAAGTACTAATACTTTGTACTTATCAAACCTCTGGACTTCTGTGTGTCAAACATTTTCAAAACAGACAAAATATGAAGTCCACTTTTATCCCAAAAGGATCTTAAGGCAAACAGGGACATATTGTTGAAGACAAAAAATACGGGGCCCAAGGGGCCAGTCGAGGCAGGCACAATCTGCCTCAGCCAGTGGTGTTGGCCCGGGGAGGCCCGGGGAGGCCCGGGGAGGCCCGGGGAGGCCCGGGGAGGCGATCAGCTCCGTCAGATATGTCCCGGTATGAACGTCCTATTTGAGCGAGCTGTGTATTAAGAAGAAGGACGTGTGTTTGGACTTTCACGTCCACCACACCTACAGTGGAGCCGTTTTGACATGGCAAGGCCAACATTCGAAATTGGATATCACGGAAAAGACAAATTACTAGACAACACGGAAAGCCAGAGAACGTGCAGTTTTCTCTGATCCGACATTTCACATCGCCTCTCATAGCCTCGTATCACAGCGTATTCCACCCGCTTGACTGACGCAGCGTTCAGGGGCGCCAGCGGTTTCTGGTCACAGACCACTGAGCACGGCCCTATAAATGTCATTCCTTCTCATGGAGGTGAACTTTGGTGGGGGGGGGGGGGGCTGATGAAAGCAGTATCAGTCTTGTGGTTATGTGTTTCCCAGTCACACCCGAAACCACCTGCCACTCATGCTGTTTCATCCCCAATGCCGGGTGAGAACGTGGATGGTGGAAACCTTGTTAGTGTTGCCTGCAATTAAGGTTCTTGAGCGTCCGCCTCCGCTTGTCCACCTGGCATTTTTGGGCTGTTCCGTTTGCGCCTAGTTGGACCTGTTGGTCTAGGTAATATACAGCTTTCTGCGTTAGAAATACCGGGGTCAATTTCTAGTCCCAGCACCCCCAAGCACCCCCCCCCCCCCCCAAAAGCTTTTCTGCAAGTCCAGCATCGATCCAGTTTCTGTTTGTGGAGATGTGTCGTTAGTGTGCAATGGGGTGGGAAGGGAAAATCAAACATGGTTTGGATCAGGATTTATGAGCAGTCATGAAATTTGTTTGGCACCGCACAGCCTTCTTTGGTGGTTAGCGCATTTCATGCATCGCAGTAGTGAAACTTTACAATCCTTAAGATGGAGCTTTCATTATCCTACTGTGTCACAGCACAATGCCAGTGTTTCTCTGCAATGGGATTCAAGGAATCTTTCGTTTGTACTCTGTATTGTATATGTATGTAGGAGTGTGTGTGTGTGTGAGTGTGAGAGAGAGAGAGAGAGAGAGAGAAAACGTGTGTTTGTGTGTCTGAAGCAGCAGTGGCAATGCTCATCAGGTGGTGTAATAGCACCCTGGTTGTTTCACCTCACCCCCAGCTCTGGTCACCGCTCCAGGCCCGCATGCAGGCTGTCCTGACACCCGGAGGCGGGGCCTCTGGCAGGGTCTTCCCTAGGCGGTGTCTGGTTTCCATGGTTGTAGCCTGTGGCCCTTGAGGGTGTCTCAGTCTGCCTTCGGGCTCCCGCTTTGCTGGCCTGCTCACCTCACTCCGGACACAAGCCCATCTCCCTTAAATTATTCATTCCTGACTTAACTGTAGAGCTGGAGAGTGCGATATAAAAGGACCAGCAATCGGATCCGGAATTTATTCACACCATATTATATCTTTAGACCCGTATAACAGCCCATTAGGTTTCCCTTGAGGCCTGCAACATTTGGCAAATTATTCAAATTTAGATTTTTACATAATATGGAACCAGACCAACTGGGTCTCCCCGAACGTGCTTTTTCCGACAAGTATACAGTTCAGTTTCCATGAGCGTTGGAAAGGGACAGCCTTTCAAGTAACTTCCACTTGAAGATGTTACCAAGGTCACACTATCTTAACTCCTCCATGGCCGCTGGTTACTAATTGGTTGAATAGCGCAGAACAGAACCTCCTTGTCAAGCCCACAATCTTGGAGATCTAGTTTCAGGTGTTCTTTTCAAAAAAAAATTGTGGCCTTGTCTCACAGCCGTTTGTGTTTTATTAGCTTGCATATGACGACCATAGGAACTGGTCATACGGTATACATAGAGTCAGGGGCTACGATATGGTAGCAACAAATTTGGATCTGACCTCAGCACTAACAGAACAGTTTTGTTAGAGCCGGTTCATGCATTCCAAAGAAAGACGTATCTTTATTTGCTTTGTTTCTGGGGGTCATTCTAGATATCACACAACTTTTCCCGTTTTTGTGACACAATCCATGTTTGGGTTTTTAACAACATAAGCTACACCAACGGTGACTAGAGCAGAGAGCAGGGACTTAGCAGCTTTTGCCCAGAACTGGGGAAGTGAGGGAATCCGATGGGATTTCAAAGGAAACTGTGACATTGTGCCTTTCAGTCTGTGCTACAGGAATTAAGAAATGGATCATTATTGTCTGGTGTATGTGTGTGTGTGTGTGTGTGCGTGCGTGTGTCAGTTTTATTAAAGGGATACTGCACGATTCTTGCATTCAGTACCTTTTTCTATAACTAAGAGTTGTTTTCTATCACCAAACCTCTGAGACACCTCTGTTATGTTGCCTATTGAGGTTGGATGGACATTAATGCTTGTTGCAGAACCCACTGCTATCTAGTGGAGCAGTAGAGAATGAGGGAGTGAGTGTCAGGTGAGATGGTTCCTAATGTGTATCTTCTGTAAGAAATCAACCAGCAAGTCTATGGCTACCGTCCTGGGGGCCCCACCTGGCCCAGCTACCAAAAACACCCTTTTTTTTAACATCGTAAATCAAATGGAAATGACTGTGCAATGCAAATAAATATAGGACGGGTGGAAGTGGATTGGAGGCAGGAAGCAGAGGGTCCGGAGCCAGTCCAATCACGGTCTGGCAAATGAATTCTGCTAAGGTGACATCATGGACTGACTATAAACCTTTGGTTCATGCAGCTTGGAAGAGACGGCTGGTTATCTTATAGTCTTGGTTATACAACTATAGAGGTTAGATTACGTTGGGAAGCTCACTAGCTTACCCTCTCACATAATAACAGAGCAATACACACACATGCATATACACACACACACACACACACACAGTTAAGCTCAAGGACAGTCCTGAAAGAGTGTGCGCACTAATGCCTGTCTGTGTACATGTCTCTATGCATGTGTGCTTGTGGGAGGTCGCCACGTTATCCATTTTTGTGAACTTGTGACCGTCTGGCAGAGAGCTCGCCGAAATGGTCCAACCTCTTCCCCTCAGAGCCCGGCATTCACGTCATTCTCCCTTTACCATTCCGTGGCGGCGGTGGGGGTCATTTTAAAGAGAATTACAGTTTATCTACAAGGGATCTGTTAAAAGATCAGGTTGTATGGTAATGGAAGACACTTGAGAAAACTATAGCAGAGCCTGATGTGGGAGGGATTGAAAATGAGAGACAGAGAGAGAGGGAGACAGACAGAGAGGAGGAAAGAGGAAACAAAATAAGAAAGGACCTCCACATTGCTGTGTTCTTACGGTTAGTGGAACTGTGGTCGGCTGGTGACAGCAGCCTGGCTTTCACATGCCCAGTAGGAATCTGACAAAACCCCTCGGCCATAACCAGCGTTGTTAGACTGGCCAGGCTCAGCTAACGCTGTGTCTAATTTCCTGGTTTCTTGGTTGTGGCAGCGGAGGCTGGGGACCAGGAGCTATCAGGACCTTGCCTGGGACGCCAGCTTCCACTCTGCCCACCCACATTTTCCCTGGCTCACCCCCATGCAGCCAGCATGGCTTGCCTGACCGCTGTTTTGACAAGTGCTTTAGACATAATAGCCCGAATGTCACTGGGAACCCTGCTGGCCTGCCAAAAATGCTAACTAACCATAACAGTAATTAGTCAGGAGGAGAATGGGGGGGGTGGGGGGGGGTGGATTTAATGCTAGCAGCAGCAGTGTTGTGGTGGTAGCCAATGTGGGCAGGACTGGATCTGGGCCTGATTGACTGAGGGGAACTGGAGGGAGAGAGAAATTCTGGCGGGACAGACTAGAATTTTCAAGGCCCGCCACAGAGCAGCACTGGAAAAGGTGAGACTACATGGGGATGGTTTGGGTTTTTCATCACCCATCTGTGGAGCGCACTGCGGCGCGTGGAGCTCCCTTGGAATCACTGTCACTGAGGTACTTCTCCAGTTAACCCTAATTGCTCCCCAGAAAGCCAATGTAGCAGGCCCCCTACAATTTGGATGGGTTAATTTAAGAGTAATTGACATACCTGAAGCAATGGAAAAGCACTGTCATCCCACAATCTGGGATGTGGATTATGTAACGGTGCAATCACTCAACCCTGTCGTTTGGACCGTGCGCACGGGATCCCGACTGCTAAAGGGTATGGTCGGAACCTCCAGGGGCGGCGGCGTATATTGCATCATCAGGGGCTGTTACTGGAGCTCTCTACTGCGTTAGACACAATCAGCCACTATTGTCAGCACACGCTAAGCACAATTGTTTAGCCGCTGAAGGGTGTGGCTTCTCTTTCACATCTTGGAACACAAATGATCTCAACCAGACAACTAAGAGAGGCAAGATCTCAGACCACTTCAGGTCTCTGTCCTCTGACATAATATTTTCCTAAGAAGCCTACTTGGATTCTATACGCTTGCATCAAGCTTAAATGTAGATAGACGGGCCCAATGGAACATTTTACCTTTTCTGCATCACTGATGCATCACAAATTCTTCTTCAGGAAAGTCTTAGCTCCTCCCAGATCTAATCTGGTTGTTGGGAGATTTGAACTCAAATAACTACCGATTAAAGACCACTATAAAAAATATTTTAAATTCACTTTTGAAGTGAGCATACACAGTATCTTATCAATATGACATGTTGTCAGCACACCCTCAACAGATCCCATCAAGGCTAAATGTAAGGAGAACCTAGGCCATGACATTTTTATATCAGCCTGGAAGGACTGTTTGGAGCACATTCACACCTTTTCAAACAGTTCCAGACAACCTTCCACAAATAACACTATTCATTTGTGACAACAACAAAACACATGCTATATTTTCTTGAATAGTTATTCCTTTTGTGATTTCAATATAATATACACTCACCTAAAAGATTATTAGGAACACCTGTTCAATTTCTCATTAATGCAATTATCTAATCAACCAATCACATGGCAGTTGCTTCAATGCATTTAGGGGTGTGGTCCTGGTCAAGACAATCTCCTGAACTCCAAACTGAATGTCAGAATGGTAAGAAAAGGGGATTCAAGTAATTTTGAGCGTGGCATGGTTGTTGGTGCCAGACGGGCCGGTCTGAGTATTTCACAATCTGCTCAGTTACTGGGATTTTCACGCACAACCATTTCTAGGGTTTACAAAGAATGGTGTGAAAAGGGAAAAACATCCAGTATGCGGCAGTCCTGTGGGCGAAAATGCCTTGTTGATGCTAGAGGTCAGAGGAGAATGGGCCGACTGATTCAAGCTGATAGAAGAGCAACTTTGACGGAAATAACCACTTGTTACAACCGAGGTATGCAGCAAAGCATTTGTGAAGCCACAACACGCACAACCTTGAGGCGGATGGGCTACAACAGCAGAAGACCCCACCAGGTACCACTCATCTCCACTACAAATAGGAAAAAGAGGCTACAATTTGCATGAGCTCACCAAAATTGGACAGTTGAAGACTGGAAGAATGTTGCCTGGTCTGATGAGTCTCGATTTCTGTTGAGACATTCAGATGGTAGTCAGAATTTGGCGTAAACAGAATAAGAACATGGATCCATCATTCATCATGCCTGTTACCACTGTGCAGGCTGGTGGTGGTGGTGTAATGGTGTGGGGTATGTTTTCTTGGCACACTTTAGGCCCCTTAGTGCCAATTGGGCATCGTCTAAATGCCACGGCCTACCTGAGCATTGTTTCTGACCATGTCCATCCCTTTATGATCACCATGTACCCATCCTCTGATGGCTACTTCCAGCAGGATAATGCACCATGTCACAAAGCTCGAATCATTTCAAATTGGTTTCTTGAACATGACAATGAGTTCACTGTACTGAAATGGCCCCCACAGTCACCAGATCTCAACCCAATAGAGCATCTTTGGGATGTGGTGGAATGGGAGCTTCGTGTCCTGGATGTGCATCCCACAAATCTCCATCAACTGCAAGATGCTATCCTATCAATATGGGCCAAAATTTCTAAAGAATGCTTACAGCACCTTGTTGAATCAATGCCACGTAGAATTAAGGCAGTTCTGAAGGCGAAAGGGGGTCAAACACAGTATTAGTATGGTGTTCCTAATAATCCTTTAGGTGAGTGTATTTACCCATTGAGAAAGGTTTTCACTGTAGAAAGCCTGCGGACAATTCAGGAGAAAGTTTGTGAATACAGATTACAGATTGAATTGGATTTTGTTTTGTTTTCTTACCTACAAAATGTGTTTTTCGAGGAAGATAGTCAGCTGGGGTGTTTGAGGTCTCGTTGGAACAGCAAGCGTACGCGTTGACCGGATAATGACAAGCTGATTGCCCGCGTAACCACATGAGAAGCGTGCAATGGAGCATGAACCCATCCCAGACTAAATGATGTATCTGACTCCTTCACAAAGTGTTGCGGCTTACCAAGAGCTTGGAGTCATTAGCTGAAGTCATCCTTAGGACAAATCAGTCGCGCTGTCGCTACAACTGTGGTGATTAATCACCTTGTTTCGATTGAAGCAATGATGAAAATTTTGATAATCTACTAATGATAATAATCTAGGTAAACTGATGTTTATTAAACATTTTACCAGCTTTTTCTCCCTTCCCCAGTTGCGTCATATCCAATTGTATCTAAGGCTCTGTCTCATGGCTACAACTCCCAATGGAATCCGAAGGGCTAATGATGCACCAAGTCATTCCGCTTGGTGCATCATCAGGTGTGTTACATTTCGGGTTAAGTCAGGTGTGTTACATTTCGAGTTAAGTCAGGTGTGTTACATTTCGGGTTAAGTCAGGTGTGTTACATTTCTGGTTAACCTAATTTTGCAATCCTCTTAAAAATCTATTATTTCAGTACTATGATATCTACAAAATTTGCCTCAGAAGTGTTATCACAAGTGCATCTGTGTTTTGATAGATGTTAGCGGAAGCACATCCCCCTTTTTCATTTCTGAAATTTCTAGGCCGGATAAAAACATGTACCTGTGTATGTAGCTTGGTTTCTGCACACAAATTAAACTATTTTGCTCAATGAAATCTAATCATAATTAAATTAACCCCTTGTGCATAATCACTGTGAGTATAATGCTGCAAATTCACTAGACATCCAACATTGTCATGGAGCGCACAGCAATGTAGATTTATTTGTTTATATTTATTTAGCTTCCCCCCAAAAAAGTCAGGAGTCAATCAGAAATGGATTATATTTGTAGAGTCAAGACAGGTAATAAACCTTACAGCATAGAGCCAGGGGTCCAGTGACCATTCATCTCCTGAAAGTTTGAAAAATGTCCATTGGGTTTAGCTGTTGGATTAGCCAGATTGACCCTTGTTGTTTGAGCTGTAGCATCTCTCCGTCTACCTTGGCAACATAATTGACAGGTCAGCAGAGCCTGATTGTTCATGTAATATATCATCTTAAAGCTATTTCAGCATAATGTCTTGGTCTTTTTGCATAACTAGCAATGTGCATTGAAGTAGTTAAGCACTAGCTAAATATAATTAGTGCTTTTACTAGCTACAAGGATCATTTAATGTTTAATGATTGTGCCAGTCTGTTATAACCTACAGTTGAATACAAATCCCATAAGAAATAAAAGATGTTTTGCCTGCTCACTCATGTTTTCTTTAAAAATGCTACATATATTACCAATTATCAGAGGGTATGCAAACATTTGAGCACAACTGTATATGGTTTCTTCTTTGCACGGTAGAGATTTAACTTGCATTTGTGAATGCAGCGACATACTGCGTTCACAGACAAGGGTTTTCGGAAGCATTTCCACTACAGAATCGTGTCTGTTTTTAATGCAGACACAGAGGGCCCGAAGATTACTGCCATACAATATAGTCTTTTGGCCTTGTCCCTTGCATACAGGGATTTCTCCGTATTCTCTGAATCTGTTAATGATATTATGTATCGACGATGAGATCCCCAAACTCTTTGCAGTTTTACGTTGAGCAATGTCATTCTTAAATTGTTGCACAATTTGCCTGTGCAGTCTTTCACTGAGTGGTGAACCCCTCCCCATCTTTACTTCTGAAGGACTCATCCTCTCTGGGGTGTTCTTTTTTATACCAAAACATGTTACTGACCTGTTGCCAATTAACCTAATTAGTTGTGAGATGTTCCACCAGGTTTTTTTGCCCCTTTCCCAGCTTTTTTTAAATGTGTTGCTGGCATCAAATTTAAAGTGGACATGCAATTTTCAAAAAACAATAACACTTCCAAGTTTCATCATTTGATATGTTATCTTTGAACTCTTTTCTATTGAATTTAGGGTTTAAATTATTTGCACATCATTGCATTCTGTTTTTCTTTACAATTTACACAGCGTCCCATCTATTTTGGAAACGGGGTTGTACAAATGTAGCAACCTACACAATAAGCTGGATGAAAAATAGTTTTCTAGAACAGCTCTGATTTGTGAGGAAGGCTACTTGATGTTGTTCTACGTTTTGCAATGCATGTGGATTCACTGAGGTAATTTGTGGGGGAAATGTTTTTGACAGTTGCCCCGTGCAGCTGTTTGTGTGTGACATCGAAGTGTTATGCATATTAATGAGGATAAAGCACAAGTCTGTGGCACAAGAGCCAGCTGAAGAGGCAATAAACCCAAAATGAATCCGAATTTTGCTACAGTTATTGGCTGTTATGGGGGTTCATATCATTGGGGATGATTAAAACGATATTTAGCTAACATATGTAAACCTTACTAAGATTTCCCAGCCACTGGTCAGCTAGAGGCACAGCCAAGGATCAAGAATGGAATAAAATCTGTTCATTATTATGTTGCTATGATGCTAGCATTGGCGTAGTTATACTGTCCTGATGCTCATGTAGTGAAAACTCTGTCCATGTCTATAAAAATGTTAGAGCCAATGCCAGACCAACACAGACCTTTGTATTCATATCAAGCCACATCAAAAACGAGGCCAGGTTCATTTGGGAAGTAGAGAGAAAGACTGCAATGGTGAGTCACATTGTCTCATAATTAAAAAGCCATTGAAACTGTTAAACAATAACCCTGGTGTTTAATCTCACCGAACAGGCAGAATGTAATCACTGTCTACAAAATATACAGACGACCACACACAAACATGTGCATGGACACAAACACACACCCCCTCACACACATACAAACACACACAAACACACACATTCATGGAACAAAGAGTTATCTGATAAGAGCTACTAGTATTTATTGATTTATAAGAAATAAACACAGAACTACGAAAATCAGTGAGCCACCTAATAACAAATGGTTGAATTCTTGTCTCAGAATCGTCATTACAGACCTACATTTGGCCGGGATTATGACAACTGGCAATGTTATTTCCGGACAATAAGTCCACAAAGAGCTACACAGATTTTCTAGATGATTGGCTTGGACAGACTATTTTATGAGCTGTCCTTCAAAAAACGGATGGCAAATTATTTCAGCCGTGCTGTGTAGAACGCTTAACGCACGTAAATCAATGCATGTACACACGCTAAAACACACAAAGTATAAAAGATATGACGTGATTGCGTGGCAGAAGAGGCGCGACAGCAACCCTTGTCGGAAATCTAAAATGACTGCCACTCGTTGTTTGTCGTGTACATCGTTTATCAAGGGCTTCAACGGAGCAGTGAAATACAGCGTTAACTGTCAGTCCAGACCACTGAGGGAAATATTTGATATGAGAAGCAGACCACGTTAAGCTGATGCACTGGGACTCCTAGCCTTTTTGTTTACTCATAGGAAAATAAATGTGTCTGTGATTCAGGGAAGATGGCTGTTTCCTCTAGGCCAGGGCTTTTCCTACAAGAACTTCTATTAGGCATGGGGTATTGGTCCTGCCTTTTTCAATCAAAACAAAGTGAAAGCGAACAGAATGAGAATCCAAAACGAAAGCCGTTATTGAATGGGAACATCTACATCAACGGTCACAAATCAAAGGTGCAACATACCGCAGAATCAGGATGCAGACATTACCTGAAGAGGGATGAACGTCCTAAAAGCCTGCAGGCCAACCGGAAAAGTATGAATGGGCCGAAGCAGTGTTGGATAGGAGATCTTCAGAAAAACTCCCTCAGGTCGTTTGGGGTCAGGTCACTGCTCGTTCTTAGGCACGGTGACTGAGCCTGCGGTGATAAGTAGCACTCTTCATTCAGGAGCGCTGGGAATAGACGATGACATTTCAGCGAGAAGTAGTGGCCCTGTCTTTGTGTACACATATGACACAAACCCTGTCATGTTACTTCCTGAAACTAGAGCCACATGAGAATGGGATTGATTCTCTCCAGAGGATTCAGGGGGCTTTAAGGGGTCACCTGCCGTGCCATTATGGGAACCAGAAATACGGTAATTAGCTGTAAAAGAAATAGAACATGTTTGAAAAAGAAATTGGAGCGAGCTACTGGGAACTGTGACATCATTGTAGGGAGCATGGAGATAGCATGGGAATATCAGAAACCTCTTGATGTCGAGGAATTTGGTCTCAGTCTTTTCAATACAGACAATTTAGGCACATGGTCATTGTTTGACATGCTTGTCATCTCGGGACAGTTTGATTACAGGCCCAGTGTTTGTTTTATAGGGGCACCGACATCACTCATATGTGGCTCATGTTTTTGTGTACACCAGCAAGAATACTTCATATTGTATCTGCAAATCAACTCCAGAATTAATGTTGCCTTCTTTCCACTTTTTTTGTTTTTGCAATCATAAATTAAAGATAAGACCACACAATTGGAGGAGTTAGCTGTTATTGCTGCATATCAAACTGAGATACTAAAGGACAGTTGGATTTACAGTGTCTTAATTCCTCCATTTGTTTTATGGGCATGGGAACAGACAATAACATACACCCAGACGCAGAAACTGAAATACACACACACACACACACATAGCACAAACAACACACACACGCTCACATACTTCAGAACAGTCAGTGTGACATCTGCTTCTGCCCTTAGGTCTTCTTGAACTTCCAGACGTCTTAACTGGAGGGAAAAACAAATTCACATCACACACTCCTGCAATCACCCATTTGCACACGCACCCATTCATCTTCTCCAGAGGTCTCTTGAACCAACACATCTCCAGTGTTTGCCAACCGGCTGATGTGGAGACTGTACTGGTCGCTCCATGTCCTTATCTCACCGCGCCGTCTACAGACACCTTGATTCATGGGACTGGGTGTTGTAGTCAAAACAATTATTCAGAAATCTATTTCCCAGCGTCCCCACACGCTCATGGTCTTCCTCGCAATCTTCCTCTTCAGTGCCCAGGTGATCACATGCAACCAGCCTATTAAAAATTATTGACTATATTTTCATATAGTTCATCAAATGATGCATAATGAGAAAGAATTGTTTCATATGTTTGTCATGATTTTTATTGAATGACAATGTTGGACAATAACAACACACATGAAGACATTTGGGTAAAATGTTATAAACGTACATTAAATTAAATTGCCCTTCATCCAACCTGTTCTTTCCGAGGTACAGCCCCAAAGAGAACTTGTCAAATAGTCATGGCTTGAGTAAAACATTATTATTAATGACTGATGTAATCTGGTTTCCTTGAATGTATCAGCTTTGATTAATACGTGACTAGAAGTGTATTTGTTGAGACCCAAAATCACCTCAGTTTTTCCACTCAAGGCCTGAAGGGTAAACTGCAGAATTAAAGAAATTACACTTAAAATAAAAACACATTTCAGTCATACAAAAGGGCTTTGAGAATGGAGTGGAATGTTGGCAGGAGCCTTGAGCAGAATTAACTACTTGAAACATCCTTTTCAAATTCAAGTTCCTTATTGTTTGAGTAAAATAGGTTTCCCCTGCTCTCTCTCTTTTTTACACTTTTGACTTTTATTTTAATGGATCTGATTTGTCAAGCAAGAAGAGGTAAATTCCGCATTTTCAAGTGGCATTTGTCGAGCAAACGGCAACATCACTTTTTATTCTCCCTAAAAAGTCTAATCCTCCTTTGTGTCTAGCTGTTCAATAACTCCTAATTTCACCCTCTTTTCCAATTTCTGTAGTCCCAGTTCCCTTTGGCATGAGGAAACAGGCAGCTGTCCAACACATCAACTCTTCTGTCTGTTCTCATCGCGCTCCCACTTCACACACACACCCTCATTAGGGATATTGTAATGATCTTGGCCTGACTATCTGGATCAATCTCTGAAGCTTTAAATCAGATAGAAAGACCCAAGTGCTCTTGTGTTCCTTCATGCATCTAAACGATTGTACCTTCTCGTCAGTCTCTGCCTCTTCCACACTCTCTCTTTCCCTCTCTCCCTCTCTTTCCCCACTTCCTCTTAGTATCTCTCTATCTCGCTTGATCTCAGTCACTCTCTCTCTGATTGCCACACCTGCCTTTCTATCTTTGTCTTTCTTCTCCCACCCTGCCCCCTCACATTTTATCTTCTTTAATTGGAGACAGTGACTGGTTTAGGAAGCTTAAAGACCGTTCCTCACTTCCTCCTGAAGTCTACTATCACATCACATCAGACTTCTGAAAGTTCAACATTGGGGGATGGGTTGTTTTCTTTAATAAAGTTGATGTCTCAAAGTTTGTTCTGAGTATCAGCAGATCCCACTGTTGGGCTGTTCTAACTTGGTAATATCATTCAGGCCCATAGAGAGGACACCATGCAAAGACAAAGGATGCATGTCTGTTTGGTCGGGACCAAACCAGGTTAGAACAGTCCAACAACGGGATCTGAACTAGGGTCACTACACAACTTATCAACCACTACACAACTTATCAACCACTACACAACTTATCAACCACTGCACAACTTATCAACCACTACACAACTTAGAAACCAGGGCCACTACACAACTTAGAAACCAGGGCCACTACACAACTTAGAAACCAGGGCCACTACACAACTTAGAAACCAGGGCCACTACACAACTAAGAAACCAGGGCCACTACACAACTTAGAAACCAGGGCCACTACACAACTTAGAAACCAGGGCCACTACACAACTAAGAAACCAGGGCCACTACACAACTTAGAAACCAGGGCCACTACACAACTAAGAAACCAGGGCCACTACACAACTTAGAAACCAGAGTCAGTACACAACTTATAAACTAGGGTCACTACACAACTTATAAACTAGGGTCACTACACAACTTAGGAACCGGGGCCACTACACAACTTATAAACTAGGGTCACTACACAACTTATAAACTAGGGCCACTACACAACTTACAAACCGGAGTCAGTACACAACTTATAAACTAGGGTCACTACACAACTTATAAACTAGGGTCACTACACAACTTACAAACCAGGGTCACTACACAAACAGCCAAGCTCATGCATGTTGATGGGTGCAAGGTCCAACACTTTATCACCAGCTCTGTGTATTCTCAAATGTGTTCTGGGCCACTTTTGAGAACCAAGACATGTTCCGCCAGAGAGTTTAAAAAGCTCGTTGATGTTAACAAGTTGGAAAGGTTGGGTGGTGTTAACAACCCACACTCGTTCAGTAACACAGGCAATTGATCTCTGTGCCATGCGTAATTAATGAGCCAGTTTTTTTGTGTTAACAGTGAGTTGGCATAGACAGGAAGCCATATTTTACTGCTGCAATGAGAAAAGAACCTGCACAAATACCTTCTCATACATGAAAAGCGGGGAGGGGGAGGATAAGCAACTTTTAAATACATTTATTCTACCTTCTGAAATTCAAAGGCCTCACACCCTTTTGATGACAGTGGTCTGTGGTTCAGATCATTGTTGTCTCTCAATATGAACCATATGACATGTTGCTTCAGAGATGGACAATACAGTCCATAATAAAATCCCTGACTGTTTTTTTTATTTCTTCATTAAACTATTTACTACTTTAATGACCGTACAGTTTTCAACTAACAATCACCCTGATTAGCCACCGTATTCTTTTACATTTGAGTAATTTGGGAGACACTTTAGAAGACACTAAATTTAGACCATCGCAAGATAGTTAGGTGGTATAGCAAAATTAGTATTAATTTCAAACGCAGAATTCTATTCTATGAGTAGCCGACATTACGTGTAGCTAGGCCTAAATATCTTTTCGAGTTTCATTGTCTGCTCTGCCATTAATATCCCTACAAGTACCAGAAAACGTTATTTTAAAAGAGCTAGGTCTACATTTTAGGGCACTTCAAAAACTAGGCTATTAAAAATGTACAGGACCACTTTGACATTACATCCGCTAATTTGGGCAGAATTTGCTAGGACTGATATAAGGCTAACCGATATCTTACAACTCCCGGAGTTTTAACCTACAGTACATCCCTGCCCAGAGACTTTGTGTAGCAAATGTTTGATTGCATCGCTACCCAACACCTAGAAGGGCTGTCACTCCAAATATAGGAGCCATGGTCTGCTTCTTGAGTACCGTGTGTAACGGCGGGAGTGTTTATGTGGGTCAGAAATTCCACTTCAAAGAGCATATTCAATTACGACATCTAACACACTCCAAATAACCCGCAGTTTTCCTGGTGGCACTCAGTTTTGTACTTTTCACTGCTCTTTTGTTGTTTTACCTAGCAAAGTCGCTATGGGTGAAATTGTCTGCTAAATGGCTACATCGTAAAAGTACAATGTTTTTTGGAATTTCCACTCGGCAACTCCCTGGAACCTACACTTTATTTCAAGGAGCTTTCAGATGCCAATAGGGTGACAGAGCAAGCAATAAGCAAAGTGTGTTCCTCGTCACAATTGTGCCTGCCATTACCTGATTAATTGAGCCAGTCCGGCCTGGATGTTTGTTGAGGTTTTGGAACGTGCTGGACACTACTGACCCTACGGCCTCTTTATATGATAGAGAAATCCAGGGCTGTCCGATCGATTAGTGACTACTCTCTAAGCACCTCGCTAATGTCAGAGCTTAATAAAAGCCTGCTGTGCTTTCCACCTGTTCTCAACAGATAGGCAGCCGTGACAACGTCTCCTGGTCGTGCATAGCTGCGGAGGAAGGGGCTGTTGACTGAAAGTTAAATATCTAGCATGTCTGATTGCAGTTAAGTTTTAATGAATTCACGTTGTCTTGGCTTCCTCCTTCCATAGGCGTGCTGGTCAGATAGGAGGTTTTGGATGTGGTTGTTCCAAATAGAAGGCTGTGCACAGCGTGGCCCAATAAAGCCCGGGCGCTCTGAAACTCACTGATAAGAGCTACAGGGAGAGGCGGCGTCAGCTGACTACTAATGCAGCTCCTCTTGTTGTTCCTCATGGACTGTCCTTTCAGTCGCAATAGACTCGTCCGCTCTTAGGTTATTCCGAGGGGTGGGCGAACAACGGAGGCAGTTTACCTAATCCTTTGTCTCTTTTCTTGCTTTTTTATATTTCAGAGCTGTGTTTACTTGATCCTTTAATAATCACATGGTACAGGCCATTTAGCACATGTTTTCATTCAAAGCGATTTACAGTCATTCGTGCATTATTGTAATGTTTGGGTTGCCCTGGGAATTATGTTTGTATTGTATTACATATTACTTTTAGCCATTTATCGTTCAAGGCTGTTTTGTTCCGGTGGTAGCTGAGTTGATGGCACAATATATGTCCTATTGACAAGGGATTTTGAATTGACATACATTTGTGGATTGACTTCAACACGTAGATTAAACTTATATTTAACTTGAGACAAAAAGTAAACCAAAGCCGTGTCTTTCAAGTTAACAATATGTACAGTGAGTAATGTGATGCAACGCAGCCGCCCACTCTCCTTATTCCAGAGCTTCGATAGCAGACATCGACATTTCGGCAAGCAAACAGGCAGAATAGGCGTTATAATCCGCAGAATTGATTTGGCAGTCCTAATGTGTGGAGCACCTGGTGCCGAATACCAACAGCCCAAGTGAAAGCCATTGTGCGCACCGACGATTCCAACAGAAGAGAAACGTCTTTGTCGAGAGCGAGACCATTAGCGTCCATTCAGCCTTCGCATTGCGTTGGTTTCCAGTGTCTCGGCTTGCAAGGCCGGTCAGTACTAAAAGCTAAAACCTCTTACTCTACGATCTGTCAAGGGGCCGTCATGTTAATGAATTCCAACAGGTCTATTTGGCAGCAATAAGGGACTGTGGGGACGGCTGAGAGCAGAGCAGAGCGTGTCTGACAGATCTCTACTCAAGATGGAGCCCCAATGTTTTATTTCAATACACTGCGAGCGAAAGAGAAAGAGATCACAATCCTGTCAAACAACCGTTTTAGCTTACCTACTGCAATGGGGTGGTATTCCTCGCGCATCGCAAGATAAACAGGAAGAGCAAAGAAAATAAAAATAAAAGAGTTTCAAACAAGTTGCTATAAAACAAGATGGTTCTCTGGTATAATGAAAATAGTGCAGGCTTTGCTTGGTGGCACAAACCCGACTTCATCGTGTTAGCCCAAGCACTCGAAAACGATCATGTCAACCTAAATTAAATTATACAACTTCAGTCATCTGGAAAGAATTAGAACAGTAACAATATCTGCCCATGGATCGGCCAGCGTTTAGTACCACCATATTTCAAGGGTGTAATTTCTCAAATTAGTGCAGAGATTGTGCCTTTGGTGCATGACTATAATGTGTCTGCAGGATTTTCAACAGGTAGACAATCACTGGGGACAGTGTTTTGAAATGCCAAAGGGTTTCACTGCCAGTGATAAATATTATGGTGTAATAACTGTTTTGAGTGTTGCCATTTACATTTCAAGCATAACTGATGAGCGAGAGGAAACTACGGTTTACTGGAGACAGGGTTGCCTCGTGATTAGAGCATCGCACCAATAACTGAAGGGTTGCTAAACCGAATCCCATCAAGGGGAAGTCATTTTTTCCCTGAGAAAGATACCTCAAATTGCTCCCAGGTTGTTGCTGAAAATAACTTTGTGTTTTCAGTCCTACTTACCTGCCAAAACAAGAAAAGAACTGACAGAACTCTCAGTGGAGAACTCAGGTTCAAAGACCGGTTGAGATCAGCTGACCCGGACCAAACAAAACAGACAGAACACACACACACACACATATACACACACACACACACACATATACACAAACATACATGCACACAAAAACACAAACACACCCCCACTGGGACACTCTTCCTACATGGCTTTAACAACTATAGGGGCAAGTGGTGCCATACAGGTTGGGAGGTTGAATGTGGACAACGTGGGAGTGTGCATGCGTGTGTGTGTGTGTGCGTGGGTGTGTGTGCATGTTCACACGTGCTCGCATTTGTTCAAGTCCTGGCATAAACATAGAATCAGCTATTTTCTTATTTCTTAATGTCTAACTGCAAAACTACAGAGAATCAGAGTGAAATTATATTTATTGTGATTTGAAGGACAAATCTGATCCTAAACCAGCATTTCCCTCAGATCTTATCACACATGTTTGCATTTCTAACCTTGAGAGTAGACATACCACTTGGAAGAATTCCCCTTGTGAAAAATGCAGAAACCGCTCAGCCCCTCGAACGAACTGTCTCCTTCAATAATTCATACCTCCTTCACCATGAAGTCAACTTAACGAGGCCCCAAGACGTGGTATCATTGCCCCATCTAGTGGCCAGTTGTAAATTGGCAAACGCGTCCTATTTTCACGGTTTCATCTCAAAGGACCGAATCCAGCAGGGAGGAGCACCACACAGCCGGTTTTACTTTAGACCGTCTCGGTAAAGTACAACAACTTGTGACTTCCACCTTTATTCACGTACAGAACCGACTGAACCCGTTCCCGGATCTCCCCGGGCCCTAGAAGCCTGACTCCTACTAGTGTTGTCATGGCAACGACGACTGGAGTTGGCAAGACAACGGGGGAAGGGCGGGTGGGCAACAGTTTTCCAGCTACTGGCCGGAGCTACGGAATGAGTCAGCTTACTGGAGATGGGGAGGAGGTGGTTTTGGTTCAGGGGTTAAATTGGGTCGGGAGCCAGCAGGAGCTGAGCTCCCGCACATATGGTCGAAATGAGACCTAGAGGGAGCTGAGCTCCTGTACTTTCACTGGCCAGCAGTTTTACATTTTAGACACAACTGGAAAGTGCAAAGAAGGGCTCCCCCACTTCCCAAATCTCAATTTAACCCCTGGTTGGGTTCACACACACAGACACACACAAACCACACACAGGAGGTTAGAGAAGGTGGGTACAGTGTTTTCCCCATTCTCTGGGTTTTGCGTTCTCCTATAGAGGGCAACTGGAAGAGGAGTGTCAAAAGTTCTGGGGCAAAATTTCAGGAAAGCACACCGCAGTTTTCTTCCAGCAGTTGGCAGGCCAGACCAGAAGATATCACGCCCCGCCGAGCCAGCAAGCAGACAGATGATGGAAAATCCAGAGTAGCACTGCTTGGATTGCACGCCAAGCATTTAGCTACAAGAGTTTGTTCCCCCTCCACCTGCATGAGTTCACACATAGCCTGAAGGTTCCTGTAGTCACGCGAATAAAAACGCATCTGTTTGTGAGTAGCCTACATCAGCGAGGGAACACTGTCATGCAGAGCACGGAGAGCCGTTCTGACCGACCTGGGTCAAGATGATGGAGCAAGATGGACTCCCAGCGATGGAGTTAAGATAGTGCAGCCTTTTTCCACTGCGAAAAAGGTATTGTACACCTTACCATAGACCACAGCTGCTGGTGGTGCAAGATTCTCAAATGTGTGTCCTTGAGGCCAGCAACTCTCCCAACAAGTCACTAAGACAGACACCTGAAACCAATCAGCTCTAAAGTTTGAATGGATTCAACTGTGAAACGTGTTGCATTTTACCGAATGGTACTGGTCCCCCAAAACATTTGTGGAGACCAATCTACACATGGATCGCAGACACGCACAGACACACAAATGTCTGTCCCCGTTAGAAGCCATGAGTGTGAGCCTGGAGAGCCGGCACTCTGGAGGTGGAGAACTCTGTAATAACACATAACGAGGGCTCACTCACTGGCACGCCCCACAACAGGACATTTTCTGGAGGACCCAAAAGCTTGCTGCGTCAAATTTCACAGTAAGTGACATTTTAGAGGCCTGCCCTGTCACAGGGGCTCCTGCCATTAGGAGCAGATATGTGTCCTGGTGCGTTCGTGGATGTTTTAGTCATCGGATTGGCTGTTTAGCGGTGGTCACCCTTCAGTCAGACCTTGTGTTTTTGTTTTGGCTGTGTGAGTTATGCTCCTGGGTCCTGCCTTCCCTGTTTGATGACATCACCAGAGATGAAAATGCAGACACAGTCAGGGAAAGTGTGGTAACTACGGTAACTTCCTCACTTCCCAAGATATCGGGTTCCTTTATATTTTCTATCTGGAAGAGTAATATGGTAGAAAGTACACATACGGGATTCTGTAACGTTGAGGTAAGGCACGACCAAGATTTAGAGGTGGTGCAACAAGGCTCTTTAATAAACAGGTTTAAATACCAACAGGCTCAAAAACAAACGACTGAAACAGCAACATCACAATAAAACAACGACCAACACCAAACCTAGGGAACTGGGGAAACTAAATAGGGTGTAACAAGGGGGCAATGAGACACAGGTGAAATCAAATACCACAGGGGATTGAAACAAAACATAGAAACACACAAACTAGAACTAAAACACGTTAAACACAGAAGTGCAACAGCAGGCACACACTGGGCATGCCAGGCTGTTACAGATTCATAGAGGATTCCTGAAATGTCTGACTTCTGCTTTATGCTCCTCTTATTATACAACAAGCGTACAACAGACATGTTAAAATAGTCCTTCTGTAGAGTGCTCTGTATGTACAAAAAAAAACACCATGTGTTCTGGAGTACTTCCCACACAAGGCCAGTACATATATATAAATTCACCTTCACATATAATCAACTGTACAAGATTCGTAGGGGATGTTTCCAAAACTGTTTACATTCCGGTCAGAATTATATAACAGTTTGTTACATTGCAATTGATAAAAAGAAATAGAGTAAATCTCTGACTCTGAGCATGAAGTGACAGAACTGGGTGATGCTGTACAGGAGCTTAGCGAACCACAGTGGGAGCTAACTGTTGAATACTGGCTTGGCTATTAGAAGAACTTTTAGGCCTACTCAAGAGTTTTTGTAAAAGCAGTGGAGGCTGTCAGACAGTAAAACTGCAACACAAACTGGCCACACTACATGCAAGGAAATATCAAGAGGAAGGAAAACTTTAAAAAAAAAACTTAAGTGAAACAAATTTAAAGAACAGAACAATCGCATGCAAATTATATAAAATCGGTAAATTCATAGCTGGAACTATCCTTGTGGGGTGTATACTGCTATCCACTTTAGTGACAGGCTAGACAGATTTAATAAATGTCAGTTGTGTTTTAATGTTTGCTTTCAGTGTCCCCTCCTTTGCATTTTATTTCCCAATGACATTTGGCTCATTTAAAATGAAAGTGTCATCCATGCCATGGAAAAACCTGTTACTCCAATTTGGTCCTCATTTGGCTGAGCACTACCACATTAATTGTCCCGTATCCTTTTCCCGCGATCTTACATCCGACACTGTTAAATAAAACAATGTGCGAGTGCTTAAGATCCTGTTCAATCCTCCTCATTGCCTGGTGGCTTTCTTTACTCAATCACGTTAAGTGCTCCTTGTCATGGGACTGTTTGTCTAATTCCTGAGCCGAGCCAGAGCATGTGTTTGTCTTAGGTTTGTTTAAGTGTTTCAATAAATCCCAGGCAACTTAACTCAATTTCCCAGTCTTTATTTGTCCGTTTGCGGGGTTGCTGTCCAACAGCCTGCCCCCTGTTGCTCTACACCCAGCGGGCGCTCGGGGAGAGTCGGTCCGAATCCACAAAGAACGGGCCGTTAAACTGCACTTCATATCCCGTGTCTGCTTCCTCAAACACACGTATTGCTGTGGTCATAATTTAACTTCTTACGCCAATGCATCATCATGATCCGGGACATTATCCGGGACACTTCATCTTAAACCTTGGCCGCTTTTTTTTGGGCTGACAGGCCGGGGGTGGAGTTGGAGTTGTAACACAACACTGGGTGTTTATACTTCGGCTGTCACAATTCAGACCCAATGTTATCACTGTCGTCCCCCCCCCCCCCCCCCCCCCCCCCCATTCTGTTTCTCCATGCTGCCCCCTTTCCCCCAATTTCTGTCTGTCTGTCTGTCTTACTGCCCTTGTCTCTTTATGTCTTTGCCTTTCTTCTGTCTGTATATGATGGTAATGCTTTAAACTGGATGAGGTGAATTAGAGCCAAGGAAGTTGCTCTAGCATCGCTGCTTAATATGGGTCCTAAATGATACTATATTTCCAGAATGACTTACAGCGATGAGGGTTACATGCCTTATTTAAACCAGCAATCTTTGATGTTCCTCAGGGTTCCAGACCAAGGTCAAGGGGTCAAACCAGTGCTGCTTTGTTTACTGGCACAATGTTTTAAATATTAGGCAACTAACTTCATTGGCCACCCCTGTATTGGGTCTGTTGATCTCCACTCAAGCAAGGCACTTAACTCTTGGCGCTCCAGGCTCACGAGTGTCTGACAGAGAGTTGAGACATACAAAAAGTACTGAGTACAATGCTCAAAGGCCCCTTGGTCTCAAAAACAATTTGGTCCAGATGTTCTTCTATTAAAATTGTCCATCGGCATCCAGCCACGGAAACCTAATGACGCCATTTTAGATAGGGTTAGCCACACCGGCATGACCAGCCATCAGTATCACCACACCCTTACATAGACATCTCGTCATTGAATCAACACAGGCAGCACCAAGGAAGCCATCTCAATTTTTTACGTAGTCAGCTGACTTCTTTAAACACCCGATGGCTGTTTGTGGGAAAACCAGTTGAAAAGTGTGTTGTTGTTTTTTTACAGGTATAGAGCCACGGTTGACAATTCACTGCCATCTGCGGTTGAAATCCTAACTCCGGATGACCACGCATTGGGGGGGGCTACTTCTAGCGCACTGCATGGAATCCTGGGAAATGTCCTTAAACTCTAGGACCCTCGAACTCAACTCGTTACCACAAGGCCAGTTCCACTCTGTCTTTTGTGTCGCAGCCCACTAATAAGAGACTGGGTGCAATTTATGGCAAAACACCAGCAGGCTCCCTGCCATAGGAGGTCTGCCCCAATTGTTCTCAAAACTGTTTCAAAACTGTGCACAAAGGCGATGCCTATTCTGATGCAGTCTTTTGCAAACCAATTGCATCTGTCCATCTCTCTAAGTTTTCCTGTGCCCATCTTGGCTCTTTACCAGAAGATGGCAGTGAAGGTCTCATCATGTACATAGCAGGGCTGTTCATAACCAGGGCTCTCCAATGTCGGTCCTGGAGGGACAAAATACTACTGGTTTTCATTAACTCAACTGGCTTCCTGTCTCCCAACACAATTGATTGCAAGATTCTTCTTCTGACCCAGAACACTCTCCCCCACCCTGACCACGATACAATAAAAACTAGAATATGTCTGTAGAAATATCTTTACTAAGTGATGAGTGTTGAAGGAACTTTCCCATATCTAATATGCATTTCAAAATATGTATCAGATACGAAACAAATATTTGACCATGTTCCTTTTCTCAGTAATACAATCCCTCATTGAAAAAGTCAGCATATGCATACCTTGAAACGTCTCTCCTGAACCTTGTGAACGTAACGTGAGAACCAATGCCACATGTAACTAATGCGGTTAATAGTTTGTTGCGCAACTGATCTGGTTCTGACAGTAAAATACTTTGGTCTGATGAAGCAATCAGATCTGATGAAGCAAGTGGAAGTCACAGGTGAAAACAAACAATGCTGTGTTGTCTCACTGCTTTCACATGGTTGTAACACTTGTTTTTGGCCCAGCAGTACAATTTGTAGACGACTGTCAAAACGATTTGTGACAATGAACTTCTCACTCCACATAGCTATTCCATTCCCCCTCCACTGTAAATGCTTTATACTGACTATTACTAGTATTTTAAAATTAGTAGCATGTTGATCATCAACACGGATGGAGCTATGTATAGCAGGCGAGATTATTTTAAAACTTCCTTATAGTTCCCAACTATGGTGAGAACTGTAAGAAGTAAATAAATATACCTGAAATGAAGCTCTTTGCTTTATTACAGGTAAAAGGTTGAATTGTCAGCATGGCATCCTGTATCAGGTCAGTCCGAAGTCCCACTCATCACTTTGTTATACTTGTGTACAAAGCTCTGCTACAAAAATTGTCAGGATGCCTCACTTTCTGTTTAAGGTTCATGGGAATGATTCGTTCTTGAGGATCCACTAGTCTCCACTGATCAAAGTCATCCATCTTTTTTCAGATATGTGCAGATTAAGTTATGTAACCTAACAAAATAAGATGGATGACTGTTTTCTTGGTCGCACTTGTTGGGGGGAAAAACTAAATTTTTAAATACTTTGTTGATACCTTTTTTCACTGAGGCCTAGTAGGTTTTGATGTAATTAACTTTCCTGTGAACTTATGTAAATTGGCAAGTAAAACTCTAAGTTTTATTTGGCTATAAAACTCTTTCTGATTCTAATATCTAGCTACTTAGTTGCGGTCAAAGCTAGCTGTATCAGGTAAACTGAAAATGTTTGCCTACTCTTGTTCAGCAAGCAGTTCTCGTCTGCTTCTTTTGATAAATCCCAGGAACGTATAGCTGTGGTCAAGGTTTATATTTAGGATTGGACATCCATTAAAGATTATAACTGATTGTTCTGGGAAAACCCGACATATTAGACATATTCCCAGATTCTTTTGAATTGTTCTTTAAATGTTTTCTGTTTGAGTGATGTATTTTGTAAAAATGGCACTATCTCTGGTCCGTACAAAGAAGCACCACTCCACAACATGTCCCCTCTGTCAAGTCATCTGGCCTTCGTAACTGCGTCTTTCAGAACCCGACTGTTGTAACTCTGGTTAAAAAGGGATTATTTGAAACGCACATTGTGCTGACTCAATTGTAATTAGCCGTATTGTAATTAGCCGTATTGTAATTAGCCGTATTGTAATTAGCCGTATTGTAATTAGACATATTGTAATTAGCCGTATGTAATGTCCACTTTCAACGTTTGGGATGGAAACTGACCTCAGTATGATATTTCCATCTGTAGGTTTTCTAAAGTAAATGTGTGGAGGTGTGAAAAAACTGATTTTGCTGACGTTGAGATAAAAAAATATATATATATGTGTAATTCTTGCTGTGCTCTGTGGATATTTTGATGTTTTCCTTCGTGATCAACAATGATCAGTTGGGGAATCCTTTGGAAGGTATTCTCTGGGCATGCCTGAACAAAACATCTTGTTCCTCAGAAATGATAGTTTGCGAAGGTGTGGTAAATCCAGGTGTGGTTGTTTTCAATTCAAGCGAATTCTCGCTAAATACACTTATGAGGTATTCTAGCCACAAGGTGAATTGCGTATTGTCTAAAAGATTGGAATCTTTGAAATAGAATTGAGTGTTCTTAAAGTTGTATGACTCACTTTTTCCTGCCTCATCTATTCTGGTAAATGGCATTATTTACATTGAAACACAGACATTTAAATTGATGAGTTCAAATAGTCCATCTCTCGACACTCTACAGACTATCTATAGATTACCTACTAGTAGATTTCAACTATCTACTAACTCCCAACCTTAATCCTTATCCTAACTCAACTCAACCCTTAAACCATACCTTTTTTTTCACTTAGCCCTTACCATAAACGTAGAAAAGCAGTTGCTTATCAACATAGTTTTCCTATATTTTATTGATACATTTAAATGTCTAAATCACACGCGGATGGACACGAGGACTCTCAGAAACATGTGTATCCTAATTCATTACATGATTAAGCTACCAAGTATTGAAATGTGACAGTGAAGCCTTTGACATCCTGCAATCCAATAAACTACTCCCAGACAAAGTCCTTCTGCTTTGTACATCCATTGTTTTGTTTTTTTCCCCCCACTGAACTAAAATCACAAACACTTATAGAGGAGAATAAGAATACCATACTTAAAATCCTGGTTGATCCACCAGGGACAACCATTTCTGATGGCATGTTTAAAAAATCCTCAAGGGCCATCCACAATCTTTGTATATTAGCTGCAGAATTCTTCCTTTAGTTTCCAAAGATAACATTCCATTTCAGTCAGAGCATGTGAGGAGGGATGTCCATAAGGGGCATTGCTAGCCTGAAGGGAAGTGGTGCCCCAGCTATCTGCCCTTTGCCAGGCTGACCAAACACCTTGCTCCAGGAAACGCTTTGCCAGAAAGCTAGTCCTACAGAAATATGTTGCTTCAGCTATCATTAAAAGCTTATATTTTTTTTCACAGTAGGATGTCGTAATTACAAGTTACAACATGAGTTCATAAAATATGTAATTATACTTGATACTATGATTCTCTAGTTAGTGATGGCTAATTTACAGTGTGTAGGGTAAGTATTGTTAATATGGCACATGTAAATCTGTTAATGTAAATCTAAAGGGTTCCAGACCGGTGCTTGTTGTTTATTATTGGAGAAGGGGGTGTACATTTTTATTGACAAGCCATCTACACCATTCTAAAAGAGGATGGCGATGAAAAATAACGGTCATCACTGCCTTTATAATGTTTTTGCACAACATAATAAGGCAACACCTTGTTTGTAAAAAGAAACACTTTCTATTTCACTTATCCGTATCAACTAATGTTTTGGCTACAACTACTAATCATAAGGATTCCCTAGAAATGTGTCACTACGTAAGGTCACGGGGGCTAGTCACCAGCAGATAATGAACTCGTTCGTGTTGCATTTCCCGGAGCTCGGGTTGGTTGGAAATTTCTAATTAGCACAGTTTGATAAACATAAATCGCATGCTTGCTCCGCACACTTTGAGCACCGGACCATGTCAGTCGAACTCACTCGGTGTATGGTTATCTCCGCCTTTTAGACAAACTATCCATAGAAGGAAACTTTGCTCGAGTGTGGGGGCGCGCTTTTGTGCGCACGGGGAGTTGGCAACCAACTGTGGGCCAAACAGTATTTATTGGTCAAGATAGCTTTTCGAATTATTATTAAGGAACTGGAGCCATGAAGACTTCACTGCTGTTTATTTTAACTGAAAACGAATTGCTTTAAAATAAGCGATATGAACAAGTGATATTTTAGCTTGATCCCAACGACGCGCATTGTGCGTGTCTACAGGATTGGATTGCATTGTCCAGAGCCGAAAGGTATTGGTACATTACCTATTCAGGTTATGTCATTGTATCAAAGGAAAGTTAAGTGATATAGCCGTTTATTTTCCAAAGGTATGTGATCATAATCAGAAATTTAGCCTGTGTGTGATAATGTATGTCAAAACAATGTCGGTAGGTCAAATCAGCCAATAATTCAAAGACGATGAGTTTGTGTGACTGCATAATGGTAGACAAATTAAATAATCCCTGCTCTTCCATACAGGGAGCTCCAGTTCGGAACGCCCTTAGCCCAAGGGAGGGGGTTAGAGAAGTAGCGTTCTGGTGACAGAGAGGACCTTACACGGCGATCGAGGTGGAGGCGCGGGCGGATCAGAGCCAGCGCAAGGCGGGTTGTTGGTGATTAACTGCCGCTGGTGACTGGGGTATGGAGATGCTGCGTCGTTCCTCAGTATTCGCAGCAGAAGTGATGGAAGTGTTTGACCGTTCCCCCACAGACAAGGAGCTTGTATCACAGGCAAAGGCGCTATGCAGGGACTACATCAATTCCAGGCTGAATCGAACAGGGATTGGGTGGTCGAAACAGGATAATATGTTGTCTGCATCGGGCGGGACGCTTGGAGAGGTGTCCTCTGTCCTCCTTTGGTTAGGTAAGAGTGCTTCAGTGCGCACTTTGTGTACATGCATTGGTGCGTTACCGCTGTCTGTGCGAATGACCGACGACGGACTGCACACCTTTAGAACTGGAAAGGCCACGTATGTCCATTTAACCAAAACTTAATTTAAAACTGAAATCATGTAAATTTTTATACCTCTCCTTGATATCACTCTGTTGAACATTCGGTTTTCAGAGGATTGTTTTGTTTTCCCGGGGCGCCACAAAAAGCCTACAAGAAAAGAATGCCATTCGTATGTTTTGAAGAGAGAAGATTTATATAAAATAATCTCTTTTACCCCTTAAATAACCAGTAGTTTCTACAGCACCATGGTAACATATTGTCTGCAGTGACATAAACCAATGAAAAGGCTTAATTTGATAGTTAACTTAATAATAGCCTTTGTTCTAATGACGACCAAGATCTTTATGAACACAATCAAAATATTATTATTCCCAATATTTTAACTACTAGTATATTTATTTAACAATTAAAATGACCCCCTGTTGGCAGGAAGGGGATCCCAGAATGCCTGGCCTGCAGCTCTTGGTTATTTTAGCCATATTTACCAGGATCTGTTGAATCCTCTCTAGTGTACAAACATCCAACTGCTGCCATTTGTGGAGGTTGCTTAGGCTGCTCCGTGCTGGACACCACACCGTATGTGTTTTCTTTTTCTCCCTTCGATAAAAGGAATTGAAGTCTGTCTTGTAATACAAAGGTAGATCCACAACTGAATCAGTGTGAAGCCCACATAGACTGTCACATGATCATCCAGACCCCTGTTACTTAGCAGCAGCCAAATACCTCAACCATTCTTGACGAATTATGGTGTAGGTTCATGCCTCTCAAATCTGGTTTTGTATTGTTACTATTTTTATAAATGGCAGCCAATTATATTTAGTCTGCAAATTTTGGCCTGAGCCCCTGGTCAAAGGTAGTGCACTAAACAGGGAATAGGGTGGTATTTGGAGCACCCCATTAGTCAACCTTGGGATCAAAGGCACCTGGTCTGATGCAGCTCAGCTAATAGCAGATACCAGTAAATCAACGGGAATCCAGCAATATAGCTTATTTAAAAATTAGGCACCTGAAGTAGGTTCTGTAGCGCTAGTGAACATCCCTAGCCTGGTTCCAGATCTGTTTGTGCTGTTTTCCCAATTTCTATCATCGACAATAACCTTAGTAGTACACTATTAAGCACATGGTCTGGTCTTAGGCCAGGCTGAGAATCAACTCATTGGAACCTATTTAGTTGTTCCCCAGGTGATGAGTTGGAGTAACTGATTAGCTCATGGCCTGTTCATTTGTTCCCCAGGTGATGAGTTGGAGTAACAGATTGGCCCATGGCCTGTTCATTTGTTCCCCAGGTGATGAGTTGGAGTAACAGATTGGCCCATGGCCTGTTCATTTGTTCCCCAGGTGATGAGTTGGAGTAACTGATTGGCTGATGGCCTGTTCTTTTGTTTCCCAGGTGATGAGTTGGAGTAACTGATTGGCTGATGGCCTGTTCTTTTGTTCCCCAGGCGATGAGTTGGAGTACCTGCGGCCTAACATTTACCGCAACGTAGCTCGGCAGCTCAACATCACCGTGGCATCTGAGAGCGTGGTGTCGGACGCCTTCCTGGCCGTGGCTGCAGAGATCTTCTCCACGGGTAATTAAAGCGAGTGGGACGTTGGAGAGGGCCTGCCTTGTGTTGTCACGCTCTAGGGACCCCTTGTGGTAGGGTGATGCGCCTGCAAGCTCAGTCATGGTTGTTGGTCCCACCTCCAGTGTTTATGTGCCAGCAAATCTCCTCACGGAGCAAACGGTGTGATAAGAAGAGGAAAGCTTTGCAAAATGCTTGTGTTTAAGTGCTGTCTGATGACTAGCCCGGGGCTGTTTGAACAACACAGTCCTGGCTGTCATGTATCTGTGTTACATTAAATATTCACTGTAAGTTTCATGGAGAAGAGAGATAGATGACAGAGTGGATGCTAGGAGCCTTTAGCCATGTGTTTGGTTTAGAAAAGGAACTGAAACTCATTATCCAACAATTAAAAAATTCAAATTTAAAAGAAGAAGTTGGGTTCATTTTAAGGAAGAACGTCTACAGAAATAGAGACCAGACCTGGTACCATTTACAGTGTGGTACACCCACCATGGGCCCTGTCATGCCAAATAGTGTTCCCCGCTAGAAAAAAAACATCCCCCTCTGTGTCACAATGGGATTTGAGTACTAGTTTATGGGACGTTGCTATTACCTGTTAAATTCTGACACAAATTTTGAGTCTGTTGCTAAGCTGGTTGCTTGGTTGTATTTTTCCTAGTACAGTTGGCACATGACTAAGAGGGTGGACGGTTTTAGATCAATTTTACCTGATAAGCGCTTGCTACCTTTGCGCATGTAAAACTCTCTCCAAGGACAGTGTTATTTACAGTTGCTAGCTAGCTAATTTAAATAAACACATTATGTTACCATGTGATTAGATGAACAAAAATCGCTGTAGGAGCCCAGTTGTCACAGAAATAAGAACGTCAGCAGCATTGTTGTGGAAAAATTAGATTTGTTTACATAGTGGAAATGGCTTTAGCATCATTTATGCTTCAATGATCTCAAATAAATTGGAGCATTAGCTAATCCTACCTTTGCTATAGCAGCGGATGATATAAGTTCTTGAACCTCATTGTCACGCTAAGGGGATATTTTTTGGCAGGGGACACTGTTTTTGGCATGACAGCCCCACTCTAAAGTAGTGACTAGGGAATACCATGCAATTTGGATGTCGGCTCTGGTCAAAAGAAGTGCAATATTTAAGGAATACAGTGTCTTCTCAGACACACACCACCTCTCTACAATGTGTAGCCGCTTTTTTACAGATCCGTTTTTGAAACGATTTACTGGAAGATGTCGAGCTTAGTTCCGCAGAAGATGGTGAGAATAAACAATTTCTGGACATTTCTGTCAGAGTACCGTCGTTGCCGCCTATACATTAAGACTGAAAGCTCTCAGAGCTTTGGGGGACTTTCTGATGTCTAAACACACCGTGGCCACCTGGAGTCTGTTGAACAGATGGGAGTCTGAGGCTGCAGTAGATTCGATGGACACTCATTCCTCCTGGAGGACATTTTAAAACCATACTTATCCTTGATCTGATGGTTATAGATGCACTGAAAGGTAATTCATGGATATACAATTGTCCTCTCTTCTCCCCTCACCCAAATATCTTGATGTCCTACAACGTTGTCTCCTTGCAGCAATTCCCTTCACGAGTTGAAGATCGTGTCGTGTCTTCCTCCTAGTCCGGGGCATCTCCACCAGGCATATTTTGTTATATATTCTGATTCCCACACTTCCAACCAGAAAGTCAGTCAGATCAGGAACGTGTAAGGACACACTCATTTGACTGGTGACCTCAGATAACTTTTGTAAGTACCTGAAGTATGCAGGGCGTGTTGGGATCCATTGAGCATCAAGCCACGTGTCAGCCAGCAGTATAGTCAAGGCCTGAACTTAGACTGTGGTGGACCAGCCATATATTTAGAGATCTAAGGTTAACTTTCTAATACAGTTCTAATTCTAGACATTCCGTTACACAGCTTTGGTGAAATATTCTCCATGCTACGTTAATGGAGAGCGGGTACTGCTGGCACAGACTGTTTCAGTGTAAGTGCATCATAGCTCTGAAACTGCAACAACTCTGGCTGGGCTGAAGATGGTCTCAGGACTATAGATAGAAAGCTTTTGTTCTCTGACAGAACCAAATAAACACAGGGCAGAGAGAACCCTGGAACTCTGGCAGAATGTTGCAATGTGAGAGAGAGGGAAATCCAGTTTTGTTAGGCCCCACCCAGCCAGCCAAGACAGTTTATTTCACATCTCTAATAGCCTCTTGTCCTCAGGGACAACCAGAGCTGTTCCCCGACAATCCTTTACCACCATTCAGCTGTAACAGCGTTGAAATGCTTTTTTGACATTTGAAAGACTTTTTCATTTGCCCTAGTCAGCACTTTTATTATTTCCTTTCAGTTCCTGGGCAAGCTTACTCAAGCTTATGCACATTTTGAAGAATTTTTTTAATCCCTGTCTGATCAGTTAAAAAGGCATATGAGGAGTGGCAATGGCAAACCTCCAGCCTGTATTACTAAACCAAACCTACTCTCCCAAACTGCTAAACAGACATAATAGACAGTGTTTACTGACTCTGAATGTCTCAAACTGCTAAACAGACATAATAGACAGTGTTTACTGACTCTGAATGTCTCAAACAGTTAAAAACACAGACATAATAGATAGTGTTTACTGACTCTGAATGTCTCAAACAGTTAAACACACAGACAACTGTGGTTGTAACACCAGGGCGAAATTAGATCATATCTCTACTCCATACATCCTGTTAGTAGGCAGAAAAGCTGCTGAAACTCTCCAACAGCTTTGCCTTTGTAACCAAACTCAGTTCCAAGTCACTCCTCATAGACCTGGACCAATGTGAGAAAGGCTTTCATTTGGGATGGGCCTTTCGACACCCCTGGCTGGCTTTATGGAGTCAGAACTTTCATCAGTGTTCTTTCAGCCAGCGTCCACCACGACTACTTAAGTTGTTGCTGCGTCACAACGTGAACGGTCTGGATTTGAAGGACAAAAAAAGGCAACCTGCATTCACAATCCGTACCAATGGGGCCTTGTTTTCTGCTCCACCCTTCGGTTGGAATATTCATTACTTCAGTGTTCGCCGACTTGTGTGGGAGTCAGAAATAACCGTTGTTTTCGTGAGGTCTGTGAGATCGACAGCTTCGGCTGAGTCACCGCTCGCTCCCCGGAGCCCTGGTTGTCCCCGAAAGCAGAGCTGGTCCTGTCGTCACTCTGCCCAGTGTCCTGGGGAGGAAGCAATGGGTGGTGGTGTCGTAGATTAGCTCTCACTAAAACCGCAGGGTAGAAACTAGAGCCTGATATCCTATACAGTGAGCTACTTTTAATAGGGAAAGGGCTGTCATTTGTATATAGGAAACCGTTCGCTGTCCTTCTGTTCATTGTCTCCACCACAGCGCATCCGACGGTGCGCGAGATATGAAAAGGCTCTCGCTCTGACTGATGTGACCGGTGTCTTTGTTCGTTGTAGGTCCACGCCGTCAGTCATGAGGGGAGGGCACGGCCTAGTTTGGTGTTTCTAAGACCTCTCTTGGGGAGCCCCAGACATTTCACCAATATGTTGTAGCAACAGTGTAGCTTAGCTGACTGGTCCGCACAAAAGCTTGACGATCGAGAGGCAAGTTGAATCTTATGTGGTGTGAAAGACCTGACACCATTGTCCTGTTGGCCTGTGCTGGGCTTCGACACACTGGTCCTGGGCTTCGACACACAATATTTCAACTAAGGAATTTGAAGCTGAGCTACAAATGTCGATGCAGGGCTATTAACATTCCCTGTAGTCTGAAGGCCTCACCATAAATGGTAGCATACTAGATCAAATCTTCACTGAATCCAAGTGGTTCAGGTTTGATAAACATCTACTGTCTGAGCTAATAAGGAATAACATAACCCTCCCCTAGCTAGTCTGACTGTGCTTTCTTGTTTTGCAAGAGATAGGCTGAAAGTCAATATGCTGCTCTGTAGTTACATAACTCATGCTCTTTTTCTGTCTCCCCTCAATCCTACTGTCTCTCCCTTCCTCTCACTCCCACTCCTACCCTCCCTCTTTATCTCCTTTCTCATTCTAACATCTTTTCCTGACTGCCCCCCCCTTTCCCTGTCTCTGCTCCTCTTCACTGGAGGCTGTGGCTGAGATGCCCCTCAGCTCCTCCAACACACTTAGCTCTTTCAGACATGTGACTTAAAGCTTCATTGCATAATGGCCACCCAGACTACACGCGACACGGTCTCGTAAAACCTCAAACCGTGAGCTCACGTAACTGCTGTCCAGTTCGAAGTTATATACATTGGATTAATGATGTTAAGCTTAGCTTAAAAAAAAAAAACACACCTTTTGCTAAAAAAGCAGCCCTGGCTACGTTTGAGACTGTTGTGGATGGTGGAATTGTCAGAGGAGACGGGAAACCCTGTCAATGTGTCCGAACGTCACGTGACTGACATCGAAGACTGAGCAGCCGTTATGACTAATGTCTGTGGGTCTTCCTGGGTGTCCATCCGTCTGACTGTGCATCTCTCCTCAGGTGTAACATGGGGGAAGGTGGTGTCCTTGTATGCGGTGGCGGGAGCCCTGGCGGTGGACTGCGTGCGGCATGGTTATCCCGCCATGGTCCACACCATCGTAGACTGCATGGGGGAGTTTGTCCGCAAGAGCCTGGTCTCCTGGCTGAAGAGGAGAGGGGGCTGGGTAAGAGCAACTGGGGAACTCGACATTGTAGACGTCAACCGAACTGGACGTTGGAGGTCCCAAGCACTTTCTGGATGATGGACAGAGTAGTACACATGATGGACCACGTACAGAGTAGTACACATTATGGACAACATACTGAGTAGTACACATAATGGACGATGTACAGAGTAGTACACATAATTAATGAAGTAGTACACAAGTTAGAGACTCTTTCAAAATTACTGGCTGAAACTTTACAAAGATTTGAGACAGCATTTTTAAAGGTGCTTCAACTGAAAGATATCTCACAGCAAGAGGGCACTACCCCTTTTTTATAGATACTTTTTTTTTTACAATTTCACACATTCTTTTGACACTACAGCAAAATCCATGAAAAACCTGAGCAAATCATGACTCACTGCGCTAGGCTTCTGAAGAGGAGATTAAAGGATTTCAAATACGGCCCCACACATTAATACAGGTCTCTTTTTTTGGCAGTCAGTTTACTAATCAGAAAAGTTACTCTGTACACTGGGTAAAACAAACCGATCTAGAGACAATGAGAATTAACATTGCTTATCTCTTACTTGTCCTCTTTTGCAATGGAGTTTTAAGTGATTGACTGAGTCTCTCTGTTGCTTATGGCTCTTTTTTTACAATAAGCTATGTGTTAATGATGGATAGAGCTAACTTTAATCCAGAATTATACACACCCCCTCCGGAGTTTGAAGTTAGTTGTGAAAGTTGTAATATCATGATGCACTTTGCTGTTGTGAAACAGGGCAGTGTATCAGCAGTTCTCCTGCTTTACAGATCAGATACTGCAGACCGTATATAGCTATATAAGACTTGTCAGCTAACATGTTTAAAAACCCATTGATTTTGTTGTAATGTATAAGTTACTCAGACATCGTTCAGGATCGGTATAGCATATGCGGTACAATCTTTTATTTATTTTTTGTGCTGAACTGCCAAAGAAAGATCAGTGCAGACAGTATACAATTAACAAATCATCTACAGCTCCAGAAATAATTAAGAGACCACTGCACCTTTTTCTTTCCTTTCCAAAAAGGTTTTGAGGGAGGTTTTGAGTGAGGAACAGAAGCGTTCAATTTGCAGTAGTCTCTTAATTTTAACGCTTCTGTTACTCACTCAAAACCTTCCTTTTCAACTTTTTGGGGGGGAAAAGTGCAGTGGTCTCTTAATTCAGAGCTATATATCAGGTCGGGAGTTGTCCTTACATAACCATCTACCTATAAGATTAGCTGTTATCCTTAAGTAGTCATCTGCCTATCAGGTCAAGAGTTGTTCTTATATCCTTGAGGTTTCCAAGAAGACAATTGCTAAAAAATACTACTTCTAGTACATTATCCTTTAAGGTAGAATCACTTTGACTTTTTTAAGCAGTAGTTGTCTCCATAAGAACTACAAAAACAAATATTGCCAAATTTTTGTTAGCCATGACTTGAACCTCTACAGAATGTGTATCATTATATTGCTGCTCAGACAACATTGGATTGAAATATGCAGCCGAGCGTGGTTCTCAGACGGTGCTCAGAGTTGAGGCCTACAAAGGATCATTGGCCCAAATCTGTGAGTTTTGCTCCGTTGGCAAAGTATAGAAGTGAACAAAGAGCCCCTGATCAGCGGGGCTGAGATTGCATCCCCAATGACACACTTCTCCCTATCTTATGCACTCCATAGGGCCCTATTCCCTGTGTAGCGCTCTACTTTTGACCGGGATCACGTATGCCATCTGTACCCAAGTCTTGGCACGGTTCTTTGGTTGGTAAACATGGTAGATCACTGATGATGGCGCTACATGCGCTAATCCCATCCCCACGTTCTGTTGATGCCAGTTGAAGCAAGGTTTCCCAAGGCATCTTGACCTGTCCGTCAACATATTTGTGGGGCATTTGGCTGCGTCAGACGGGCCGTCCAATTCTGATTATCTTTTTTTTCACCCTAATTGGACCAATCACATCAAATCTTTTCACGCCAGGCAGTTTTCGAAGCGGCAAAAATGGGTCAGAGGGAAAAGAAAATGTACCCCAAACTCTAGTTTGGTCTTTGTTTTAACATGCATCCATTGACAACCAGTATGACCTGGACTGGGGAACTCTGTGGGAGGAAAGAAAACACAATATTGGTTGCTAAATTTTGCCTGTTTATTTTGTTTTATGTAATTCTCCTTAGAGGTCTTGATGACTGTTTACTTTATTGGCACTCGACACCTTTGACCCGTTATTGGAATGTAGAATTTCGAAATCCTCCTTGTTAAGATAACAGGGCCAGTTTGGGCAGTGACACTGTGTGTAAGTCATTAAGAGTACTTTTCTCCCCAGAGACATTGTAAAGGCTTTTTTAAATAAACATTTTAACCACTTATCGTATATCCACTTGATAAGACCAACCCAGCATTTCACAAACACATTTCCTAATGTAGTACGTCCTGTGTACATCACTGCTTGCAGTTCACTATGTATCTGGTTACTTACTAACTCCTAAATGGTTCCTCACACTGTAAATGAATTTAACAAGTATGTAGGGCATCCCACAACTGGAACTTTGAACCGTGAGTCTGTGGTGCCCAACCTCTGCTCAAAGGTCCATGTCTGCATCCCAGTCACCCACCCATCTCTCACACCCATTCCAACCTGTTATGGGTGTAGGTGCAGTCACTGGTGACAAGTAGTCAGTGCTGTTTTTGCAAATGCGTATTGGGAAGCTTGAAAGTGCACGCATTGGGCAGCGGTTAAAAGTATTGGGATGTAGCCAATGTCTGTTTTGTGTTGGTAAATAACTCTGTTTTGTCACCTGTCTTCTTTCACAGGTGGATATTACAAAGTGCGTGGTAAACACGGACCCAAGCTTCCGCTCCCATTGGTTGGTTTCTGCAGCGTGCACCTGTGGACATTACCTGAAGGCCGTTGTGTTTTACCTGCTTCGGGACAAGTGACCCTGGAAGACCTTGGTCCCTTGAACCTGTAGAAGATAGGTCAAGCTAGCCTGGTGTCCAATCTGTTGTTTTTCTTGACTTTTCCATTGCTGTCATGTTTGGCATGACAGTGTGTGATGAGGATTTGGCATGATAGCACTAATAGATTCGGGACCAGGGTTAGGACGGCCAGCCACCCTCCAGCTGTCCGTTTGGAACCCATCACTGCTCTAGATATGCTCTTGTTTACACCTGCAGATGATTGCACCGAACCCTCTCTACTGGCACTGATGCTCCATGGGCCTTCACAAACTAACAAGCTACTGGCCTGGAGCGTGAATTAGCCTGTTAGCCTCTGCTTGCACACACTTTATGGTGTTTCATTAATGTTGTAACAGTCATCTTTGTTGACGTCCCTCCAGCTGGATTGTGAGGTAGTGTTCTAGTCATACAGACCCACTATATTACAGAATTGAATACAGCAGATCTAGTCATATAGATCCCACATAAATATAGAACAGAAAACCACCCGTCAAGCTTTGACTTTATTGGGAATTTCCTTTCAATATCTCATTCTGTCCCTGGGTTTGGATGTATATTTTGTCTGAGTTTCCCTCAGAGAGAAATTTTTCTTGCTTGCTTCACGCTTGCATTATTCTTGGACATCCACTGTATGCATGTCAAAGAAATGGAATATGGTCCAGGCAGAGTTCCTGTATAAACCTGTATTTTTCAGTCAGCTGTCTTACTCCCACAGTGGAAAATAATGACCACAAACAATCACTTTAGATGACAACCTATGGATGGTGGTCAGGGGAATGTAAAGTAAATTGGACTTCGCTAAGTGAAATCACTCTCAATTTATAACGAAATACCGTTATAATATCGTGAAATGTGTTTGCCTGCATGCTGTTATGTTCCCTGTATGTGATGATGCACGCACTTGATTTCAGTATTGCCCTTTGACCAAAGTAACTGGAAGTGTAGGATTGGTGTAATGAAATGTTCATAGAACAGTATTCAATTATGAAATCCTCCATCACCTGAAACTAAAATCCCATTAAAAATGCTGTCGGTTTACTTTTCCCCGAAAAATTATTTTTATCCTGTGAATAACTACAAAATAGCTGACTTGTACACTATTTCTGGCATGCCGCACTGAGTGTCTTTAGAAATAAAATTATTTAAATGTCCATGTTTTACTCCATCAGCTGATAGAAATTGATTTAGTACTCTGTATATTTTATTCATTCACAGTGTGGGGGGGGGGGGGGGGGGGGGGGGCTGATTTCTATCTGGACAGACAGAGGAGTCAAGCCTTGTCGGTGGTGCTGTACACAAAACTGATGCACTAAAAATGGCTGCTGTTATAAGTGCGTCTCCAAGAAAACCAGTTTGTCCGAGACCTGCCTTTAATTAGAGACCCTCACAGGGCTGCTGGGTCCTTGACGTTGTCCTTGGAGCATGTGCAGATCAACGAGCGGAAGTGTTACCAGTTATATTTAACCTCTCCCTTTCCCAGTCGGTAGTCACCCCGCCGCCTCAAAATGTTCACCGTCCAAAATGTTCCATCATCCAAAACAGGCCAAGGTGACCAAGCTAAATGACTGTCATACGCACAGCTGTATGTTGCTCTGACAGAACTACAGGGTCAAGCGCCGCACTGAACATGCCCTACCCTGCCTGGACAAGAGGAATACCTCCAGTAATGGAAGGCTGTTTTTCAACAAGAGCTCAGCCGTCGCAACCCCTCAGTGGAAGGCCATTCAGCTCCAGCCCTGGAGGCCCAGAACACATCTGTTTTTCATCCTCTCCCAAACCAGGGACTGATTCAGACATGGGAAACCAGTTGAGGGCAATAAAACAAGGTATTTCGGTTTCCCACAACCAGAGTTATAGCCATTCCATAGAGCCACAGTTCCATAGAGCCACAGGTCCATAGAGCCACAGGTCCATAGAGCCACAGTTCCATAGAGCCACAGTTCCATAGAGCCACAGTTCCATAGAGCCACAGTTCCACTTGCAATGTCCTTTTGTTGTTACTGACACAGCTATGTAGTTATTTCATCAAAGGTTTGGAATGGAAATCAAACAGTTATTGAGGTTAAAGTATTACATTCTCAGTATTTGCTTTAGGGTTTTTGTGTACATTGTGGGTAAAAGAAAAACATCTATAACAATTCTTATCTGGAACATGATCCAGGAGGTAGGCATGGTCAGGCACTGCCATTAGCTGGAAATTTCACCGAAAGGTGCAAACTACTAGTTAGACATGGGAGTTAGATGAATAGACCCTTTCCATTTTTTTTAATTCTGTTTACATGATTTTGTATTTGCAAGTACGTAGATGTACTATTGTGGAGATAGTCATTGTATATAAGATAACATTTATTAACCAACTGCATTGATTAGAAACAGAGACGCAAGTCCTGACAACATCTGCTATAGTTTATGTGACACTGAACAATACAGCTTTTAAAAAAATTGCATGAACATTTGGCCGACTTTAAAATGAATGGTCCAAAAGCCCAAGTCATCCGTACATATTTACATAGCAAACTTATTTATCATGATTTGACGCCACCTTGTGTCAGTTACAAGTACAGGATACTGAGATGAAATGTTTGTATTGTAGAATGCTTGAAAGGTACCGTGGGGGAAAAAGTATTTTCAACTTAATTTCTATTAAAAAAAACATGCAATGTCATGGTTAAAAACAATAGGTATTACAGCTCATTATGCTGAGTAAACAAGAGATCACGAGACAAATTCCTTTGTTCTCTTACTTTCTGTGCTAGGGCTGTTGCAAGTGAGTTCACCAAGATTCGCCGATCGTTATGCTATGGGTTGCAAGAAATCACATTCAGTACATGAGATCAATTCTACTCACAGATCTGCGAAGACGTTGCGCCTAGAATTTCAGACGCCTCTTATTGGATGAAAAATAGTTGCCCCGCCCAAAACAGAACATCCGATTGGATACCATAAATAAAATTATGCAGTCTTGATTTTATTGGCTGTATTATTCATGTCAGTTAGACGGACCAACAACAAGATGGGGGTTAGAAGGGATACAGCATTTTGTTAAAATGACGTCAAATTTGTGCAAAAAAAAGTTTGTGAAACTTGTATACCGACTTCAATTTTAGCGTTTGTTTTTACACAAACACAAAAAGGTTGTCGTTAATGTCGTAGTTGTACTTTGGGTAAATCTCAATCAGGGATAATGACGATAGTTGTCAGATTAGCTACACTTGCTACCTGCGTATCTCAAGGTTCTGCAGACAGATGTGACCAAGCGTAATATTGAAAAAACTAAGTTAACAACCCTAAACGAAATGCAACTGCTCCACAAAAAAAAACGTGTCTACCCGGTTGGTAAAAAGGAACAATAGATATAGAACAGTCATTGCCTTATTTCTATTGAAGGAACTGTCCTGCATTACGAATCAGTCTTTTACCCCAACATGTCATCTAGCATCCCAAAGTCATTACCTTTAGCCAGTATTCCAAGTTTTCTCCCTCATCCCACAAAATAAACGAACGAAAATATAAATGCAACAATTTCAAACATTTGACTGAGTAACGGTTCATAAGGAAATCAGTCAACGAAAGGAATTAGTTAGGCCAAACATCATGTTGAATTTTTGTTTATATCTCGGATGGGAACTCAAACTCCCGAGTAAGAATGTGACGTCACGGACATTAGCTGCATCCCTTCTAGCTATGACCCAACAACAAGGATAGGGTGAAGCAACTGTCGGGATGGATGCAGGTAGGAAGTCTTAAGGAATATCGTTACTTAATGTGAGTGTATTTTTGCCCGCTTCAGAACAAATGCAAGCATTGTAACTCTATTTCTTACAGGAGTCCAAGTTGTACTGTACATCAGTTTAGTTTATCTACATCTATTTTTAATGGGAATCAATGGTCAATAATAGCTACGTTGCCTACACTAGTTAACGCGTTAGCTAGCTAGCTGGCTAACGTTGCTACTAGTACTGCAAGTAGCTGTTAACTAAATAGTCCTAATTGCTTAAAATTAATTGTATAGTTAATTAGTTAGCGATAAACATGTTAGTGAGTTGGATAACTACATCTAATCTGGTATTCAGTGTATGTTGGACTGAAAACAGCTAATATGAAATGAGCCCAGGTTTAGCGAAGGCAATTTCCTATCATAGGCTTTACAGATCCGCGTTGGCTACGTTAGCAGAACTGGGTCTCTGACTCGCAAGGAAAATCGTTGTTTTCGACTACTCTCAAACATTCTCGTCCGGTGTTAGTAGGTAGCCAGCTACCAACAACTGCGGAAAGGGTGGTCTCATAGCTAGCAGTCCAAATATATTGCAGTGTCATTCTCTGTCGCAATCCCATCCTTGGCTGTCCACCTAGACAGCAAGCTAGCTCAGCTGTCAAATTATATTGACTGAGTGAGTATTTTGCAGTGCTGGAAGTGGTTGGATCTTAATTACCTACATTACAGTAGTCATCAAATGTTAGAGAAGTGAATGTACAACAACAGTGACAAAAACAGTCAGAGTGGTAAATTCCATGAGGAAGTCCGACCTGAGTCCGACCTGAATTGTTATTAATGATTTAAACATGGATGTGTACTGTGACAAGGTGTTCTGTTTCAGTTCTGTCTAGTTCACTTTATAAGAGCATAGCGCTTTTAAAACCAGGGTTTTGGTTTCAGTTCCCTTGGGGTCCAGTACTAAGAAAGCATGACAATGAATGCGCTCTCTACTGTTAGTCCCTCTGAATGAGTGTCTGTCAACATGATTGAAATGTAAATCCTGTATTTCAGCTACTCTCACATACGACACACTTCGCTTTGGAGAGTTTGAAGATTTCCCAGAGACCTCAGACCCTGTGTGGATCTTAGGGAAAGAATTCAATGCACTAACAGGTGACCTTAAAGGATATCTTAAAGCAGGACTATAGCATAAAACATTACTGATATGAAATGCACAGAGAGATGGTGTCAGGGGATATCACGTTTTAATCTCAATACATTCACGTGTCATCATCCACATACAAATGATGGGAATGTAGCACAAACACACATAAGCAATGATGTGGAAATGCAAATGCAGCAAAAGGCATATATTTTAGCTAGCTCTTTACCTGTGTTTATCCAGAGAAGGAAGATATTTTCTCAGATGTCACTTCACGACTATGGTTGACTTACAGGAAAAACTTCCCACCCATTGGTAAGTAGCCCAAAGAAACACCGTCATTTTCAAATACCGACTTGTAGTTTTTGGACTGTCCCGCAGCCTAAAAACTACAAACGTTTTACAAATACAATACCATAGCTTTTCAAGTGTATTCAATTCAAATGCATTCAGCCTATCGGGGTAAAGGTTATGTTCCAATGTGTTCCAGGAGGGACAGGCCCTACGTCTGACACAGGCTGGGGCTGCATGCTCCGATGCGGACAGATGATCTTAGGAGAGGCCCTGATTTGTAGGCATCTGGGAAGAGGTGTGCATGTCTGCTTTATTAATTCTGTACTGTGATCGGTTGCCTTAGACTTCCAGTGTCCTTTTGTTGTTATGATGTATTTTTTTTCATCAAAGGTTTTGAATTGAAATCAAACAGTTATTGAGGTTAAAGTATTACATTCTCAGCTTTTGCTTTAGGGTTTTTGTGTACATTGTCTGTAGAAGAAAAAAAAAATCTAAAACACTTCTTATCTGGAACACGATCCAGGAGGTAGGCGTGGTTATGTCAGGCACTATCATTAGCTGGAGATTTCGCCAAACTGTGCAAACTTCTAGTTAGCTGGCAGAATTTTGGAAAAAGGTATTGGGGGCAGATTAGACAAAAAGTACCATATAGCATATTTATGGCTAGAGGAAGGTTTGGAGGATAAAAGTAACTGTCCAAGATCCACAGCACCACCTAATATCTGATTTATGGCAGAAGAGGTATTATTGCTTGGGCATTTATGGCTGCCACTGGATCTGGCTCATTTGTCTTCATTGATGATATAACCAGTGACTGCAACAGCAGAATAAATTCTGTAGAATGCAGAAACACCTTGTTTGTTAAAATACAAGCAAATGACTTCAAGCTCATTGGACGGCGCTTTTTATAAATGGTTTATCCAATATGTACACACATTCCCACAAATACAAGTTGGGAATTATCTACATGTTAACATTATAGTAGCTGTATTATTGTATATCCAAACCTGTGGCTTATATAGAGCCAAAAGAAGAAATGCTTCACTGACCCAATCATTCCTAATTAACGATATGGCAAATTATCTCCAGTGGTACTGGTACATGTCTCCTATTGCACTGTACTAAGTACTTATGTACAATGGAATTCTTGTTTCACACAGTCAATGATAATGGTGGTTTTGTTAAGCAGACTGGAGATGGGTGAGAGGCCAGCCACAGAAAGAAGAGTACATCAGTATCCTCAACGCTTTCCTTGACAAGAAAGACAGCTACTATTCCTTACACCAAATTGGTAAATACTTTATACTGTAGTGGCAAAGGTTTTGGTCATGCTGAATGGTAAACTTGTGTCCCAGTTTCAGCTTTCTTGCAGGGGGCAGGTTTTCGTCTCCTCAGAAGGTCTTCCTTTTCTGTATATAGTTCCATTAATTTCTCCTTATTTTGCTATGATGAGAAACATCCCCATAACATGATGCTGCCACCACCATCAGCAGGGATGGTGTTCTTTTTTTTTTGCTGTGCCATGTTTAATGCTGGTAATCAATTTTAGCTTTTTTGTAGACCCCTGGTTTTGCCACCTAGTTATAGCTCCTAGTAGTCTTCAAATAGGTCAACGAAAGGCTATCTTGATTTTTTTGGCTTTTAAGACCTAGGGAGGCTTACCCATTATGACCTCTCACGTTTGTATTTTTTTTCTGTATAATTAATTGAATTTCACAATTAAAAGCCAAGTGTGGGGTACCCTTTTCATTTGTTGACAAAGTTGGTATAATGGTGTCTCTTTATATTGTGGTAATGCTAACAGCAGTTGTCTCTCTGTGTCTTCTGCAGCCCAGATGGGAGTTGGTGAAGGGAAATCTATAGGGCAGTGGTATGGACCTAACACAGTGGCACAGGTACTCAAGTAAGTAGACAAGGCTTATTACTGCTAATTGCCTTAGACCAAATGCAAATACTCTGCGAAAGGAATTGGAACAATATGAAGTAGTTGGGAATGACAGCACTAACCAGCGGGACCCCAGGCTATGGCTGTACATGTTTTGCTGTAGATGAGTACTGTTAAAAATTGTGTGTCCGGCTTCCCAACAGGAAACTGGCAGTGTTCGACTCATGGAGCCGTTTGGCTGTTCACGTTGCCATGGACAACACTGTGGTAATTGAGGAGATCAGTGAGTAGTGAAATCTGTTCAACTATGGCCTCTGTGTATGTCAAGACATTTATGGTATGTTTGTTCTCGAGTCGTTGTGTATGTCTGGAGGGTGATGTCATCTGTAATCCACAGAGAGGTTGTGTATGTCTGGAGGGTGATGTCATCTGTAATCCACAGAGAGGGTGTGTATGTCTGGAGGGTGATGTCATCTGTAATCCACAGAGAGGTTGTGTATGTCTGGAGGGTGATGTCATCTGTAATCCACAGAGAGGTTGTGTATGTCTGGAGGGTGATGTCATCTGTAATCCACAGAGAGGTTGTGTATGTCTGGAGGGTGATGTCATCTGTAATCCACAGAGAGGTTGTGTATGTCTGGAGGGTGATGTCATCTGTAATCCACAGAGAGGTTGTGTATGTCTGGAGGGTGATGTCATCTGTAATCCACAGAGAGGTTGTGTATGTCTGGAGGGTGATGTCATCTGTAATCCACAGAGAGGTTGTGTATGTCTGGAGGGTGATGTCATCTGTAATCCACAGAGAGGTTGTGTATGTCTGGAGGGTGATGTCATCTGTAATCCACAGAGAGGTTGTGTATGTCTGGAGGGTGATGTCATCTGTAATCCACAGAGAGGTTGTGTATGTCTGGAGGGTGATGTCATCTGTAATCCACAGAGAGGTTGTGTATGTCTGGAGGGTGATGTCATCTGTAATCCACAGAGAGGTTGTGTATGTCTGGAGGGTGATGTCATCTGTAATCCACAGAGAGGGTGTGTATGTCTGGAGGGTGATGTCATCTGTAATCCAGAGAGGTTGTTTAGGTCCGGAGGGTGATGTCATCTGTAATCCACAGAGAGGTTGTGTATGTCTGGAGGGTGATGTCATCTGTAATCCACAGAGAGGTTGTGTATGTCTGGAGGGTGATGTCATCTGTAATCCACAGAGAGGTTGTGTATGCCCTGGCTGGACTACGGGGGAGGAGCGTGTGCGGACCCCCAGGGTGGGATGTCGGAGCCCAACGGCTGCCTGGAGGGGGCCTGTGCCCTGGCTGAGGAGGAGACGGCTCTCTGGAAGCCCCTGGTTCTTCTCATCCCCCTGAGACTGGGCCTGAGCGATATCAACGAGGCCTACATCGAGACCCTGAAGGTGGGGCAGCGGTGTTAGTGTTTCAACCATTACAGTTTCAATTGATTGACTGAATTGGCTGTTTTGGTTGCTAAATGACCAGGACATTACCGGCTATGATATTAAAGCTTGGACATTGCATCGTTGCTGGAGTGCCTCCTAAAATTCCCTCTGATGTGTCTCTTTATAGCAGTGCTTCCAGCTGCCTCAGTCTTTGGGTGTCATTGGAGGGAAACCCAACAGTGCCCATTACTTTATAGGATATGTTGGTATGTTCAGTACACTAACATCACATGGGCCTTTAGGGATTTGAGTGCTAAAATTTGTTATAAAAAATGGATGTGTATATGTAAATAAAATGATTTATAACTACACATCTACAATTATTTAGGCAATGAACAAGCTGTTAAATGTCAGAAGACTCGACTTCTGACATTTGCGCCCCCTACGGGCCGTTCTGGGTAGCTCCCTGCTGACATTGTCTCTGGTGCCCGCCCCCATGCAGGGGAGGAGCTGATCTATCTGGATCCCCACACCACCCAGCCAGCGGTGGAGCCCGGTGAGGACGGCCAGGTCCCGGACGACACCTACCACTGTCAGCACCCACCCTGCCGCATGCACATCTGTCAGATTGACCCCTCCATAGCAGTGGTAAGACAGCCCCGGCACCCTGACCCGGCAACTGTGACTAGGGTGTGGCGTGGACAGGAAAACGCCACTCTCATCCCGCTTACGCAGCACTTAGTAGAAACCAGCGAGATGCGGACACCGACGTTATTTGCCAAGCGGCTGGTTTTGATCGATTGCCTCCCGTAAACCGCCGGAAAAGGTTGAGTCGTGAAACAACTCTGCCGTTCCAGCCGAAACCCTAGTCCCTGTTGCCGAGGGCGAAGTGTTAGTGACCGGATTTGGGCTGAAGATGGCTTGCCTCTGGTTGCTAAGCAGCAGGCAGTAACTTCATGATTGTGTCAGCAAAGTACCACTGTGTTATTTTGCTGACCACCGTTTGAAGTGAAGGACTAAATCGCCCGCTGGTGCGCAAATGGCTCCCGAAATCTATAGAGGTGTTGGCGTTTGCCTTAACAGGGTGTTTTGACACAGTAAAGCAGCCATGCTGTTTTGTCATCCTCGCCAGGGTTTCTTCTGCAGAACGGAGGACGACTTCGACGACTGGTGTGCGCGCGTTAGAAAGGTATGCAGGACAAACACACACACACACGGCTTGTTAAATCCCACTGACGTGACACTGTCTGAGGGGGTGTCACCTCCTTTCCTACCCAGCATGTCTAGAGGCTGCTAGAACGTCCGGCCAAAGTGGGATCTAAATGAACGGGGGGAGGGGAGCCACTGTTGCTGAGGTTGGGACGGGACGGGGCCTGGGATCAGTAGGCGCTGTGCTGCTGCATTCAGCTCAATGTAATAACGATGATGTTTCATCTGGCCCGTCCTCCACAGTTGTCCCACTCTAGAGGAGGCCTGCCCATGTTTGAACTGGCTGACCGTCAACCATCCCACTTCTCCTGCTCCGTGGACGTTTTGAACCTCGCGCCTGGTAAATGGAAAACCCTCACTGACAGGCTGTTTGTTTTTCCTCCGTGGGACGGGTGGGGCGGGAAGGCATTATGAGGCCGGGATTCAGTCAGATGGGCGTTGTTGGCAAGCATGTTGCACTACCGACAAAGCACTTTTCCAAGGCCCTTTCTCTGACTGTCAGGGGGCCTGCGTTCCTGCTAACAATATCTGATTTCAGTGGAAATTACCTTTTAAATGTCAAGTGCTGCTCGTAAATCAACCGCTCGTCTTTGAATCTCGACGAGGACTGTGCGATTGAGTTGTAGAGAATGATTCGATTTCACCTGGACAATATGTCTACTTAAAGTCAATACATATAAATAAATGATGCTGTGTTAACATTTTTAACAGAATGCCCCCTCCCCCTTTAGATTTCTTTGATTCCGATAGGTTGGAGAGGTTCTTTGATTCTGAGGACGAGGAGTTTGAGATCCTGTCCCTGTGACAAAAGAGGACAATGATGAAGAGAAATGATCTGGCCTGGCAGAATCCAAACTATTCCTCGCTGAAGCTACAGGGGACCGGAGACATCACTAACCAGTCTGGCACAGAGGGTGTAGTGGTGCGCCTTACACAGTTGTCTTTTGAACAGCCAGTGACTGACTGACTTACTGCTCTGTGTCCAATGAGACTCCTTGCTAGGAGGTGTTACAAGGTGGCAGGATCTCTCAGGGCGAATTCAGCTTCAGATAGGTGCATCTTCACATTGTCCTGTCTTCATTTTAAGTCTTAACACTTTAAATGTTTACTTTGAAGTGACATGGTGCCTTCCCCCCCTCTTAACAGGCTGAAAGGCCACGCACCAGTTGACTGTGGTGTTTTGTCAAGACCTCGGGTTAGATCCACAATGGCTCACTCTTGGCCTATGTCACTGATATCTAAAGTCTGTTTTAACTGATGTAAAAATGTTAACCAAAATTTGGTTGAGTGAAATGTGTAGATTGCTGGTATTACCCTTGGTTCATCAGGCCCCCTTTTGGACATGAGATGAATTGCCTTCACAAGGACGTTTCTTTTTTTGGACCAAAGTCCATGTTAGGTCCACTTATGTTAACAGGGCCCTTAGGAGTATGGTGGTCACGTGTCAAAAAAGAAAATCACTGTACAGAACACTTGCTCATTTCAAGATTATTTATTTAGTCAATGCATAAAGAATGCTTAATGGACAAGACCGATGGAAATGGGGAAAAATATAGTTACAGCTTGGATTTTTGTGGTCCTCAGCGATTAATTATTAAAATATTATTATACACCATCTCTAATATTGCACAATTTATTTGCAGCATTGTTTCATTTCTTTTTCCCCCCAAACGGTTCGGCTTGTGACGACACGTTAGGAGGACAAGGCCTCCGTGTGATCTGAGGACTTGGTTCCAGACGTGTGTCATGTTCGCACCAAACCGTGGGAAAAAACCCCCCACAACTAATAAGTCTGATGTGCTTTTTCTGTTGCAAACATTTTTGAGACAACATGCCATATTGAACATGACATTAGGTCACTTCCAGAGGTGCCCAATGGGCTGAGTCATAGCAGTTGTAATGGCTTCTATAGTGTGGTTCTTGATGTCTGCGTGCACATCTTCAATGTTCCTGGATGCATCAATAACCTTAGAGAAGACAAAACAACAGGGACGTCATGTACTTTCAGAAAGGCAACATACAGTACATCTTTCTACACGAGACATCAAATTCAACAAAATATTTTAAAGCCCTTTTTAAATCAGCAGGTGTCAGAGCTTTTACAGATAGCCATCCAGAAACCCCATTGAGCAAACAAAAGGGCTTAATTTCAGCTCTAGACCTTGCTGCTGGTTCACCTTTTTTCCTGAGACGAACTGCATTGTGGGATTGTTGACGTGCTGTACCCTGCCTGCTGTTACCTACCTGGCTACCTGCCAAACTTTTTCGAATTTACTCGATATAAACTAATTGGTCAAAATTCTATTTTAGAGTTTTACCAACGCAATATTTATCTGTTGACCTCTTACCCAACTTTTCTACACCGGGACTCTTTTTGGACATAATTAACAGAACTACTCACCCCTGAACACCCGAGGCTAAGTATCATTACAATGCCTTTTCACTGTAATTGTTGTAGCAACAACACGGAGGAGAATGTTCGTCTTAAGTTAAAGATAGCAGAGTTAGAGGCTCGGCTTCTGACGCAAATGCCAGGCAAGGATTATGCTAGTGTAGAAATAGAAAAATCTGCGTCAGTGCCACCAGGTAGAAACGATAGTTTTGTTAGCCCCCCGGCACAGCTCCTGCAGCCGGGCAATAACTTTCTCTTGGTCACTGGGAAGAAATGCCGTCGACCAGTTAAACCTGAATCGTTGCTAAAACCAACTGAGACTTTGAACAGGTTTTCCCCACTGGAGTCGGAGTCAAGACCCGAGCCGTCTTCGGAGGGGAATGGTCGGCAGGCATGTTCTACCGGTGGACTTGAAAAACTGAAAACTTTAGTCATTGGCGATTCCATCACACGCAGTATTAGACTAAAGAATCAGCCGGCGATCGTACATTGTTTACCGGGGGGCAGAGCCACCGACGTAGCCGCAAATCTGGGGTTGGTGCTAGCGAAGTCTAAAACTGGCAAGTATAGAGAGTACAGAGATATTGTTATCCACGTTGGCACCAACGATGTTAGGATGAAACAGTCAGAGGTTACGAAGCAGAACATAGCATCAGCGTGTAAATTAGCTAGAAAGATGTGTCGGCATCGAGTAATTGTCTCTGGCCCCCTCCCAGCTAGGGGTGGTGACGAGCTCTACAGCAGACTTGCGCAACTCAATCGCTGGCTGAAAACGGAGTTCTGCCCGTCGCAGGAGGTAGAGTTTGTAGATAACTGGCCTTCTTTTTGGGACTCTCCCAGAAATAGGGCCAGGCCTGATCTGCTGAGGAGCGACGGACTCCATCCTAGCTGGAGTGGTGCTCTTCTTTTGTCTAGGAACATTGACAGGAGTCTCACTCCTATAGCTTTAACATGAGATAGGGTGCAGGTCAGGCTGCAGGCTGTTAGCCAGCCTGCTAGCATAGTGGAGTCTGTCAATAGCATAGCCAGAGTAGTTAGTACAGCTTTACCTATTGCCACTGTGACTCGTTCCAGGCTGAGAAAAGTTAAACAAGGTAGTGCTAACAAAAACAACCTTATTAAGATAAAGCCTTCCTCCACCTCGGTCAAAAATAAAAATAATTGTATCACTTCGCATCTCAAAATGGGACTCCTAAATATTAGATCTCTTGCTCCAAAGGCAGTTGCGGTAAATGAATTAATCTCTGATCATAAACTAGATGCTATTGGTTTATGTGAAACGTGGCTAAAGCCTAAAGAATTCACTGCCTTAAATGAGGCCTCTCCTCCTGGCTATACTAGTGATCATATCCCTCGTGCATCCCGAAAAGGAGGGGGTGTCGCTAATATTTATGACAGTAAATATAAACTTACTCTCAAACATATCACAGAGTTTCATTCTTTCGAAGTTTTACTCATGAAAGTTAACCAGGCCGATAAATCATTTTACATAGCTACTATTTATAGGCCCCCCGGGCCATACACATTGTTCCTCAATGAGTTTCCAGAATTCTTGTCTAACCTTGTAGTCATGGCAGATAGTATTCTAATTTTTGGCGATTTCAATATCCATATGGAAAACCCCCATGATCCTCTTCAAAAAGCCTTTCAAGCCATAATCGACTCAATGGGTTTCATCCAACATGTCTCAGGTCCAACACATTGCCACAATCATACCTTAGATTTAGTCCTGTCACGAGAAATAGATATTGTAGATCTAATAATTTACCCCCAAAATCCTGGATTATCGGATCACTGTCTTATTACATTTACCGTTAAAACAAGAAATTCACTTGCCCCCCAAACAATGAGTTTCAAAAGCCGTACTATAAATTCTCGGATTACAAATAAATTCCTTGATATTCTTACTAGTTCGCTCTTAAATGACAGAGTAAATAAATCTGTAAACGATCAAATCGAGGATCTAAACTCAATACTGCGAAATACATTAGACATAGTTGCACCACTAAAAACTAAAGAAATACGCAACAAGAAACTTGCTCCTTGGTACACCGACAATACTAGAGCACTTAAGCAAGCCTCCAGAAAATTGGAGCGAAAGTGGCGCTCCACCAAGTTGGAAGTATTTAGACTAGCCTGGATAGACAGTACAGTACAATACCGAAAATCACTCACGTCTGCTCGATCAGCTTATTTCTCCAACCTGATTGAGGCGAACAAAAACAATCCAAAATTTCTCTTTGATACAGTTGCAAAGTTAACAAAAAAGCAAAGCTTAGCATGTGAAGTGGGTCTTCACTTTAGTTGTAATGAATACATGAACTACTTTGATGAAAAGATCGTCACCATTAGAAAACAAATAACTGAATCCCTAAATAGTTATGGTCCTAAAAATCTCGGTTGTCCGGAAAATTTCCGGAGCCTCCCTGATCAGGTGTCAATGGGGACACTTGAGTTTTTTGATACCGTATCGCTCGACACATTTACAAAATTTGTAATGAGTTCTAAACCCACAAACTCTCAGCTAGACCCGATTCCTACAAAATTACTTAAGGAGTTATTTCCTGTGCTAGGTCAGCCAATGCTGAACATAATAAATTGCTCCCTTTCCTCCGGATGCGTACCAAACTCACTAAAAATTGCGGAAATTAAGCCTCTTCTAAAAAAATCTAATCTAGATCCCGACATATTAAACAATTATAGGCCAATATCGAACCTCCCGTTCCTCTCAAAAATCTTAGAAAAATGTGTTTCCCAACAACTGAATGCCTTCCTAAAGACAAAAAACATTTATGAAATATTCCAGTCTGGTTTTAGATCCCATCATAGTACTGAGACTGCACTCGTGAAGGTAACAAATGACCTTCTAATGGCCTCAGACAAAGGTTCCGCATCCGTCCTGTTGCTTCTTGATCTTAGTGCTGCTTTTGACACTATTGATCACTCCCTTCTCTTAGAGAGACTGGAAACCAATATTGGGCTACGTGGACATGTTCTAGCCTGGTTTAAATCTTATTTATCTGAAAGATATCAGTTCGTTAGTGTGGATGGCATATCCTCTGACAAGTCAAAGGTATGCTTTGGAGTTCCTCAAGGCTCGGTTCTGGGCCCATTACTTTTCTCACTATACATGCTCCCTCTGGGCGATGTAATCCGAAATCACAATATTAACTTTCACTGTTATGCTGATGACACACAGTTATATATTTCAATGAAGCATGGAGAAGCCCCTAAATTAGCTATTTTGGAAGCATGCGTTTCAGATATTAGGAAGTGGATGACAGAGAATTTCTTGCTCTTAAACTCAAATAAAACAGAAACGCTCCTTTTAGGACCCAAAAAACAAAGAGCGTTGTTAGCAGATCTCACTGTGAACCTCGACGGCTGCATGGTCGTATCCCAAAAAACTGTAAAAAACCTTGGCGTTACCCTTGACCCTGACCTCTCCTTTGAAGAACATATAAAATATGTCTCAAGAGTAGCTTATTTTCATCTTCGAAACATCGCAAAAATTAGAAACTTCCTATCAAAAACTGATGCAGAAAAATTAATCCATGCTTTCGTTACTTCTAGATTAGATTACTGCAATGCTCTTATCTCTGGTTATCCAGACAAATTAATAAATAAACTTCAATTAGTGCTGCACACAGCTGCTAGAATCCTAACTAGAACAAAAAAATTTGAACACATTACTCCTGTCCTGGCATCCTTACATTGGCTGCCTGTTAGGGTTAGGGCTGATTTTAAGGTTTTACTCTTAACCTATAAATCAATACATGGACTTGCTCCTACTTACCTTGCTGAAATGATCCAGCCATATATACCTACACGTAACCTTAGATCGCAAGACGCAGGCCTTTTAATTGTACCTAGAATTTCTAAACAAACAATTGGCGGCAGGGCCTTTTCTCATAGAGCTCCACTCCTGTGGAATGATCTGCCAATTAAGGTTAGAAATGCAAACTCAGTGCAAACTTTCAAGTGTCTACTAAAAACTCATCTCTACAGCACGGTTTATAATTAGGTGTAGCCTGGCCCGGGGGTGTGAAGGTGACCTGTAGGCTTGATACTGTCCACCCTTGCTGTCTTGCCAGGTGGGCTCTCGTCGCCACTGGGATGCCCTCCCTCCAATGCCCTTCGGGGGAAGAGTCACTGGCTTGTTGTTGATTCTCTATTGCGCACTTGTGCAGTTGGGCTGTACGCTACTAGCAATACTCGGCCCTCATTCAGGGGGGTTGCGGTTGGTGGGTGTCCCTTTGGTTGATGCCTGGCAATGTGGTTGGATTGATTTCCTGCCTGTTGGGCCCTGTCCGGGGCCTCCCCCGGACAGGGCCACAGTGTCACCGGACCCCCCCGTCTCAGTTTCCAAGGTGTTACGCTGCTATATTATTGTGCTGGGGGACATGAGGGATGTACTACTAACTTTTCTCAGTTTCCTCCAATTTTAAATTTTAGAAGGAGATGAGGTCCTGGTCCACACCTGCGGATTACCTGGTTTGGGGGGACCGTTGCTGTTCCTGTCCTTGTCCACCTGGTCATACTTCTGACCTAGTCTAAAATCAAATATACTCTGGATTTAGCCAAGAGAAATTTATTTATTATTCCAATTGGACTCTTAATATCTCACCCGGCACAGCCAGAAGAGGACTGGTCACCCCTCTGAGCCTGGGTCCTCTCTAGGTTTCTTCCTAAAATTCGACCTTCTTAGGGAGTTTTTCCTAGCCACTGAAATTCAACACTACTGTTGTTTGCTCCTTGGGGTTTAAGGCCGGGTGTCTCTGTAAAGCACTTTGTGACAACTGCTGTTGTAAAAAGCGCTTTATAAATAAATTTTGATTGATTGATTGATTGATAATGGACATTTCCAAATAAGGACGATCCTAGTCTCCTCAAAGAGATTATATCAAATGTATTTATAAAGCCCTTTTTAGCAGCAGATGTCACCATGCTTTTACAAAACACCTGGCCTTAAACCCCAATGAGCAAACAATAGTAGGGTTGACTTTCATTGGCTAGGAAAAGCTCCCTAAGAATGCCAAAATTTTGGAAGAAACCTAGAGAGGACCCAGGCTCAGAGGGGTGACCAGTCCTCTTCTGGCTGTGACAGGTGAACATATTAAGATTACAATTGTAATAATTAATAAATACGTGTGGTTTGAGTCTAGAGTCTATTTAAACTCAGTCCAGGTCGGAAGCATGACCTAAAGGACAACACGGGAGGGGGAGGTGTCAGCACAGTGGCAGCTGAAATCGTCAGGCATCGTCTCAATCTGCAACACAACAAGGAGGACTCTGGACAGGGACAAAAACAGGTACCCCAAGCCAGGTACTCCGCAGATGTGGACCAGGACCTCATGCCCTCCTGAGTTCAAAACAGGAGGAGACTGGGAAAATTCAGGAAATCAATCAAATTTCAATAAAAAAAAAATTATAAAGCCCTTTTTACAACAGCAATTGTCACAAAGTGCTTTACAGAGACACCCGGCCTTAAACCCCAAGGAGCAAACAACAGTAGAGTTAAATTTCAGTGGCTAGAAAAAATTCCCTAAGAAGGTCGAATTTTAGGAAGAAACCTAGAGAGGACCCAGGCTCAGAGGGGTGACCATGTATTCCTCATATCAGTAAGGATTTATTGTGAAGAAGGAGAACTGACCCTACTCCCCCAGCACAATAATATAACTGCGTAAGACCTTGGGACTGAGACAGGGGTCAGGCAACACTGTGGCCCTATTTGGGAGAGGCCCCAGACAGGGCCCAACAGGCAGGAAATCAATCCACCCACATTGCCAAGCATCAACCAAAGGGACACCAACCATCTGCAAACACCCTGATGAGGGCCGAGTATTGCCAGCAGAGTACAGCCCAATTACACAAGTGCGCAACAGAGAGACAACAAGCCAGTGACTCCACCCCCAAGAGGCATTGGAGGGAGGGCCTCCCAATGGCGATGAGAGCCCACCTGGCAAGACAGCAAGGGTGGACAGTATCAAGCATTTCTGGTCACCTTCATGACCCTGGGTCAGGCTACACCTAATCATAGACCAGCACGGTAGAGATGAGTCTTTAGTAGACACTTGAAAGTTTGCATTTCTAACCTAAATTGGCAAATTGTTCCACAGTAGTGGAGTTCTATGAGAGAAGGCCCTGCCTCCGGCTGTTTGTTTAGAGATTCTAGGTACAATTAAAAGGCCTGCATCTTGCGATCGTAGGTTACGTGTAGGTATGTAAGGCTGGATCATTTCAGCGAGGTAAGTAGGAGCAAGTCCATGTATTGATTTATAAGTTAACAATAAAACCTTAAAATCAGCCCTAACCCTAACAGGCAGCCAGTGTAAAGAGGCTAGTACAGGAGTAATGTGTTACATTTTTGTTCTGGTTAGGATTCTAGCAGCCGTGTGCAGCACTGATTGAGCACTAATATACACAGGTTATGTACGCCAGGCAACTTTGAAACCGCTTTCACCAGTCCAATCTAATCAGGTCAGCAATTTCTAGGAAATCTGCATGCCTTTAGTTATGCCTTTTTAGCATTCTGCATTTTTATATTTGATGTTTTCTTTGGACCACATGAATAGGGCTGCAACTAATTATTATTTTGGTAGTCGACTAATCTGTTGATAATTTTTTCAATTAGTCGATCAGTCAACGATTAATTTTGTCACGCCCTAGGTCTCTGCTTCCTGGGGGCAGGGCTCCAGTCCATGTTTTACTTAACCTGCTCAACTCTGCACACCTGTGAATGTCACCTAGTTGTCCAGTCTCTGCCTTAACATAACATAAGTTCCCATAGCAAATTAAAATAATGACCCATGAAGCATATGAATATGAAACTTAAGCTTGATAGCTTAATTAAATCTTTGTAACATTAATGTGACCACAATAAACAAAATAAACCCTCCTATTATGCTAAAAAAAAAAAATACATCCACTATGTTATGGGTCAAATTGACCCGCACAATTCAAACACACAAGACAGTCAAAGAATCAAGTAAAAACAGCAACAACTTTTTGTCTTATCAGACATTTCAGAAAGCAGAAATACAAGACATTTTATAAAAAATAAAAAAACGATATTCAAGAACTACTTGTTAAACATATTTCCTTTCTCACAAGATTTTTCAGTTTCCCCAAGTAGGTTTTTCCCCCCTATTGGTCAATAGTATCCCTTCAGTCTTTCTCTCCACATGTTGAACACAGTGTGTGTGTGTGTGTTTTCTGCAGATGTATTTATTGCATTCTACACAAGTGGTGCTTGTTTTACTGTCTTGTCGAGGGGGGCTGAGCTGGCATCTTTTCCGTTTCTTGCCACTGCCTGTATCCACTAGATCCATTTCTGGTGGATTGGAGGCCTGTCTTGATGGTCCATGCAAGTTTACACTTCCCAGTGTAAACTTGCATATTCCATGCATAGCTTGATGTGGCATCATATGCTGCCCATATTTTGATGCCATAATTTGCAGGCTGGTTTGACATATACCGTCGGAAGGGACAGCGTCCTCTGAATGGAACAAGGCATTCATCAACTGTAACATGAGGACTGGGATTGTACAGTAACGGTAGAATCTCTGATTGCAGCTAGTTTGTCTCTTTCACGTCGACCCGGTCTGGTATAATGGTTATCAAAGCGAATCACCCGACAAATTGTGGAATTCTTGTAGAGACATTGTTGCCTGAAATATTGGCCTTCCATTCTCTTCATTCCACAGGCTGACCGGTAGACTCCAGCTAATAAGAGCAATCCAATCCAATGCATGCATGCAAGTCAATCCGGTCCAGTGGCTTCCAGTTCTTTTGAAACACACGGCTCCTCTCCAAGTTGGTCATGTCCAGTACAATCTTCTTTATTGCTAGGGGTGAAAGAGCTCAAAAGCTGATTGTATGTCATGGACTCGAGTGACGGCAAATCGTGTAGGCCCCGGGACCATTTGTATTACATTGGAAGCGGAGAGTCTACCTTGACTTCGTTGTGGTGACGGTGACCATTCAATATGACCATCATTAGACTTTCATGTCTTCTCTTGGTAATGGTTGTTGCATGCTTTCTCGCTCATCTGATGGAGGGGATGGTACGACAGACTCCTCCTCTGAATCCTCTTCACTGAAGACAAAATCTGGATCATCAACAGCATTGTCCTCTATCTCTGAAATGTCCTCTGTCTCTGAAACCTCTTATTTTTCACTGTCACAGTCCAGAATTTGTGATAAGACTTCATTGACTGAAAATCTTTGAGCTAATTTTTGAGTGTCTGTGTCAGAGACCTGCTGCTTTTTCACCCAAACACAATTCAAAAAGTGCAACCAGGACCAGTCAAAACAATAAATCAAAAAGACACTTCCTTTTTTTTTTTTTGCACCTGTGCAAATATATATATACACATGAAAGCCTCCGGGCCAAAATGACCCACAACATCATGTTTGTATACAGAATCTACACAGACATTCCACAACACATCAGTGTCCACATTTTGCAGTTAGGTTCATGACCCTAAATGAGAAAAAGTCATGTAATTTCATGGCGAAAAAGAGTGGTTAACTAGTATTTTAGACAACGCAAAAGTGGAAATGGGTCAAATTGACCCACAACATAAGAGCAGGGTTAAATGAGGATGCTCTCTGTCAAGACTTCAGCCATTTGAGGGGTGTATGAGCCTCTCTTCAGGCCAAACACATCCACACGCATTTGCTTAGTACTACTAAAACAGAAGGAACAAAACAATAAGCTGCATTAATTAACAAGTTGAAGTTTATCATAGCATAGACAGTACCCAATCTGTATTAAACTGAACTCATTACATATCTTACAACTGAATTACTGATATACTCCAACACACAGACTAACTAGCTACCGTTAAGTGGAGCAGGTTTACTATTCAGAATGAACAATAATATCAACGCAAGGAAAGAAAATAGGGAAGGCGAGACAGGGTAGGCTACTCCTATAATTCACTGATTTAATATTGCACTAAACGCGTTAGCTAACAACTGAAATAGCGTTCTCTCAGACAGCACCATCCATGAGACCTTGATTCCAGGCGGATAAACAAAAACAAAAACATTACGACACTAATATTATAGCTAGTTGACTAAAGCACGAAATGCTCCCAAAACGTACCCACCCGGAGCAGACATCACAGCTCCAGGGTACTTGCGTTTATGATGTTTATGCATCCACCGTAGTGCTGCCGTGAAATGTCAACTCTGCTTCACAGCGTTGTTTGCACTGAACTTGTTTCACTGGTGTGTTTTTGCCGAAATGCTCCCGTACTAATGAAAGTTTTTCTGAGGTCTTTCTCTCCGCTGCTCCATCATTCATACTTCTTCATGAGTAATATCGTTGCAGTCATGGCAGACAATGGAAGCGATACTGCCCCCAGCACTTCCTATAGTGCATTGCAGTTACAAATGAACAAAAATATTCTTAAGGTGAAAAGTGCCAAGATTGCCGTCTCCCCCCTAAATACTGAAATTCCGAGTTTGACAAATGTTTATAACCAACGTCGTCGATTATGTCGACTAATCGTTGCAGCCCTACACAAGAGTAGCTGTCATCTTTGGTGTTAGCCAATGGGAATGCAAACAAAACAGAAACCCTGATAGAAACAACGCAGGATTCAGAGTTCAGCTCCCCACAGTGATTAATCTTACCTGCCAGTTTACCGATGAGTCCTTCATCAATTCTTCAAACCTCTGCTGCACAGCCCTCTGGAAGACACTGGTCTCGTATCTCTCTGTGCCGAAATGGCCTCGCCGGGCAGCCTCCGAGGGGTTGACGTTCAGGAACATCACCAAGTCTGGCTTGGGCAGCCCCACGTCTGGGTTCTTGCACCAGTCCAGAGTGAAACCCTGCACACATTCAACAACGAGCGTGAAACCCTGTGCACCTTCAACAACCGACATCCTGCCGTTTGATAACGAACATGGTGCGGACACTTGTAACAAAACTCTAGGAAAGGTTACAGAAGGTAGACAGGAAGCCTAATGGGTAAAGGAGTTTGGTGGAAAATCTGTTTAATTCTTGAGCAAGGCATATAGACCCAATAACTTAAAGGTCTGGCTCAATGGTGGATCCTCTTGTTGTGCCAAAGGAGAGTTGGACATGCAAACATTTTTCACAAATTCTCTACATGACCATGTATGAACAGGAAATGGGCATACAAAGTTGACTAAGTGTACAGGAAAGATGATTCTATTCACCAGCTTGGCACTGGTGAAAACGGTGTGTGTTGGAACTTACAGGCTTGGCACTGGTGAAAGCGACTCCAGAGAAGGCGTATCTATCCACCACTAGAGTGATGCCCTGTTCCAACTTCTCCTTCATCAGAGGCCTGAAGAGCAGTGTCATTAACAACAGCATTAACACTATCACCCAGTCTTTGACTACTAGGCTGATCATCATTACAACACGATAAACACCTGATGTACTTTAAGCTGTTGAATGTGAGGTATGTTTTGTTAATCATATCAATAGGACACAAGGTATCGTACGTTCCAAAAGTCGCAATGTTTTGTCGAGCTGGGGCGGGACAGAGTTCGGGGGTTGGGTTTCTGATGCATCGGTCACGACCACAGCGTCCATATGGTTTGATGGAAGCACACCGAACGTTTGTTTGTTCCCAGTGGAACTTTGCACTGTGTGTCGGTACGTCTGGAAGTATACTAAACCAGCTGATGACTTAGCGCGTGTAGCAATTACACTGACCTCCTGGGGCCAACACATCAGACAGGACGGACACCATGGAGGAGGGACTCCATTGTCCCCTCATGGCAATGCAGGGATCATACAGTGCAAAACAATAAAAAAAGAGCCTGCATTATTCACATGAGAAAACTGGAAAGAAATACACTGATTTTGTGCCAAAAAACATCAAGTTCCAACTCTGCCACGCGCCGTAGGTTCCAACTCCATTGACCATGTGGACCGCTTTACCGAGAACAGGAACGTTTCAATGCTGTCTGGGGTTTTTTGATGGGGGGGGGGGGGCAAGAAACCAAAATAATAAAAAAGGCGGTTTAGAATGATAGCAGGATGTTCTAGAAAGACAGCTGCATAAATAGCAATAAGTGTACTTGCACTACTAAAGTGTCTTACACTTGTTCCCATCGGTTGGCGGAGAACAGCAGATGCACGGTGTGGTCCTCCAGATTGCTTTTCTTCTCAAGATAGGAATTAATAAGTTGTCCGATCATTGTAGTTCTCTCTGTACAAACAAGAAAAACAAGCAGATGCAGGTTTGCAAGCCATTTTCCCCGGCGTTGTTCTTGTCAATTTCTTGCATTTTTCCCCCTTACGAACAACTACTTTGGGTACACTGTAAAAGCTCCTTGTGATTTCTCGGTTTGTGATAGCTTGCAATGTAGAAAATCACTTCCTGCCCTCCATCTGCATTTCGCGCGAGACCGTGACGTCATATGTAATCAAGCTATTGATATGTCCAGCTGTCGTTTTGACTAGTCAGAATAACGTTATAGATATCTTGAATTTGAGTTTTGACTACGCGAAATTATGTTGCAGATATCTGTAAGGAATATCCAGTCTAGCGAATAAATGTTAAAACGGCTTGCCATGTGCATTGTATTTAAGGAGACACGTACTGGATGCATGGGGAATTTTTTAAATCGGTAATTGTACTGGAACTTGGCAACCCCGTGAGTTGATTTATCATTCTGCCATTCATAGGATGACCACACGTACTCTTTTCCGACCTAAAAAAAAATGCGTCCGGACGGGATTTCCAAATCGCCCAAAATGTCTGGGATTCGTCTTTTGTTTTCTAGAGTCGCCATTCATTGTGTGCGTTTTGGGGATTCTTCTTCTGTGGGGTATAACGGCGGTTGGCATCCAACGTTATTGGTGCATTACCGCCACCTACTGTAAAAGGAGTGTGGGTCAGCTCCAGGGAGGACCTAAATTCTTCCTGCCAACCCAGTTTCTCTCAGGAACAAACAGACACCTAACCACAGCATGTGGCACAAAATACCCAAACGCAAATTCACAGACGATTTACAGAGAAGATTCCCGTATTTTCGTCTTGGTCGGGATCCGTGTGAAGCAGAATGCATGACCTGGTGCGTACGTGTCAGTGTCAAATAAAGGTGCTAGCGATCTAGAAGTCCACAAAAATGCAGCTAAAGGAGTTCGTCAGGTAAATTAACTGACTATTTTGTGAGACCAGGTGGACTGACATTAAAGGTGCTAGCGATCTAGAAGTCCACAAAAATGCAGCTAAAGGAGTTCGTCAGGTAAATTAACTGACTATTTTGTGAGACCAGGTGGACTGAAATAGTGTAATTGTTTCATGACAAGTATTTTATTTTAACCTATGGCCATGAAAAGAAAGTAATGTAAATGGTGTTAAAATCTAAACAATTTTTTGTTGTTATTATTCTATTTTTGAGGGCCAACAGTTGAATGGAAAGGATATATTACTTTGTGTATTAAAAGTTCAATAACATAGTTGCATGGTTGTGAACGCATTTGTATTTACCACCCATTATAGCTGTCCTCTTTCTTGAAAACTAAAATATGGTCACCCTAGCCATTCAGTTACAAATTCCATCCATGCATGACTGGGTACAAACAAGTCCTCGGACAGCCAAGCCCTCGACTAGGCCCGTTTTGCAGTTATTCAACATACCTGGGAATCTCATCATTTCAGCTGGCTGTTCATTCTCCAACAGTGCCTGGATTAGCTTGTTACATTGTGTAGTTTTCCCGGCCTTGTCCACCCCTTCTAGGACAATGAGAGCTCCTCTTCTGCAAGTCATTGCTAAAAAAGTTAACGGATTAGGAAATGTTTTTAACGAAACTAAGACAAGTTGAGCTCAAACTAACAATGCAACACAGAAAGACACTGAAGCCATTTAGCGGGCTTTTACCAATCAGCGTATTGTGAGCAACATTAAAGAGACACTACCGGGTCACGAAAATCTGGAATTTTTCAAAATAAAAGAGACCAACGTATATTTCAAAACTGAGATTAATTGAGTTCATTAATTGTTTAAGAAAATGTACCTCTCAAAATATTGACAACAATTCAAATATTATCATATTTAAGAGTAATTTCGATTAAAAAAAAAGTGGGTATTAAAACATGTTCCAAGGGCAAAATTCAGACAGTGCCAATGACTGAATATGGTGATTATATGCACACAAAAAAAAGGGGCACTGTGTATTTGCAATTGTTGCTGGCATTTTACTCCACCCACACCATTGGCCACATTCCAAATTACCTGTTATTCCTTTTGTTAATGGAGGTGATAATCACCACTTGGTGATTACTTAATTCAGCCAACGATCTAATGTAGTTGTCAATAATTTATTAACTGGTCATTAGCCTGTTGTACCACATTTTGAAATGTAGGTCCAAAAGACTGTTTACAGTTTTATACCTTTTAGATTAGCATAATGATTCTCAAATGAATCTTTTCGGCCACTGCTCGTAGGCCCCGGAAGGCCCTGGACATCTCCCTTCCGTAAGTCACATCCAGAACCCATACTTGGGTTTCATACTCCAGGGCCAGCAGTTCTTGGTAATTGCCTGGGCGATGGATGGGCTGGCTTCAAGGTTGTTACCAGGAATGATCAGACATACTATGACTGGGACGAGGCCTCTGGGTAACAGCTCCCCACGAACATCTGCCATCAGATGTGAAACTCTTGCTCCAGGAGTGGACATGAAGCCAAAAGCCATGGTAGGTCGACCAGTGGAATCAGCCTGACTTGGCATGGGGACAATGTTATCCACTAAGGCACTGAGATGAGAATCATCAATGACTAGGACAAACTATAAGGAAAGAAAGTTAAAAATGTATCCCAATAATTACGTTTTTATATATTTAAAACGTAATATGTATATATATAGTTTAGAAAATATGTGCACATCCTAAAACCTTCATAGTAAATTCTGAATGTGGGCTGTAAGGTTTAATCTAAATACAACTAATATGGGGCATTATAACTCAGAACTTAAATCAAACAACATGCAATATAAAAGATGATGTACTAAATGATAACAGGATAGGGTATGCAGTACATAGAGTTACTCATCAAAAGTTGTTCTTCCATCTTGGCTGTCTTAGAGTTTATGATGCTTAAGATAGGCATTGTATTCAGAATGTGGGCAATTTTTTGTTGCATGGAGCCAACATACAGGGCAGACATATGCTATAAATTTGTTTGTCCATGGTGCTTTAAAGACCTCTGGGAATATTGCTATGAATACTTTTTATGAGTTTTATTGTAAATAATCTAAATAAGCCAATAAGGAGAAGCTGTGTGTATTGATTTTCAGCCTCTACATGTTGGCAATACAAATCATTCAATCAATCAGATTGAATGATTTGTATAAATTAACAACATATGCATACCAACATGAATCAAACAGCAACACCAACAAATTGAGAAGAAATTGCCAACCTGATAAAGAAACGAAGCCTCATCAAGTCTCTGAGGGAATTTCTTAACAGTGATTTAGTACAAATGTACATGAACGAGATGCTACCTGGCAACTGAAAAGATTATTGGGATAACTATAGCACAAGTTAATTTTATAGTAAAATATATAAAAGTATAAAATTGATAAAGTAAAAAAGTCATCAGAATGTTTTGTATGCATAGAACTGCAAACAGTTCTATAGATGATCAAAGAAACCCAGTCATGAAGCTGAAGTATTAACATTTTAAATTCTCTGAGGAACGCAGACAAATGCTGAGCAGTGAGCTAGATTTAGCAAAATTTAGTTCAACTGGTAATTACACTACATATTGCAGAATAGCTTGGTACTTTGGTAGTTGGAATATAATTATCTGTTGGGGTTTTCAGTAGTTAAGAAATATTGGTACTGTTGTGATGTAGCTAAAAACTGGAACAACAACAACAATTTCATACAAAGAAAGTATGCAAACATTACCTTTCTTTTCAGTATCACATTCACACATTTTTCTATTTTTACAGATAAAATACTACATCTCTAAAGGTGAATTGTTAAGTAATCACCAAGTGGTGATTATCACCTCCATGAACAAAAGGAATAATGGATCTAAATTGAAGGCTATTCAGCAATTTGGAATGTGGCCAATGGTATGAGCGGAGTAAAATGCCAGCAACAATTGCAAATACACAGCGCCCCTTGATTTTTTTTTATTTTTATAATCACTCTATAGTCTCCTGAACATTTACTACAATACATTCACTGCGGCGTATATAATAGTTTTTTTTCTGTATAGTGCAATATGTATTTCATATCCATTGAGTTACATTGTGGCCAAAGGTATGGGGGGAGTAAAATGCCAGCAACAATTGCAAATACACAGTGCCCCTTGATTTTTGTGTGTACGTATAATCACTCTATAGACTATCCTGAACATTTCCTACAATACATATACTGCGGTGTATAGAATAGTTTTTTCTGCACATGGCAATATTTATTTTATATCCTTTGAGTTACATTGTGGCCAATAGGATGTAGGATGGGTGGAGTAAAATGCAAGCAACAATTGCAAATACACAGTGGCCCTCGATTTATTTGCATATAATTACTCTATCCACTCTCCTGAACATTTCCTACAAAACATTTTTACAATATACACTAAGCAAAGTGTCAAAACAGATACATTTTATATTATTAAACTCGCGTTAACCGCGGACTTATATTTTGAAGGCAAAATCCGAAAACCGGATGTCTTATTGTTGCTACGCAATCTCTAATGTTGCCAGCATGACGCTATAGGTCGTTTATCAACCCGCGTTTTTGTCCGTTTGACGTCATCTTTCATGGCCCAAGTATGGTTCCAATCCAAAGAACGCAAGATGTCAGGAGAACAGGAAAAACTGTAATAAACGTACACTTTTTTTTTTTATTTCAGGTAAACGGTACCTGTAAATCAGCATCTGGAATAAAAAAAAATGGACGAGAAATTGGCATTGTAGTCGCTGAATATTTGCTTATTTTATTTAAGAAATAGCTAATTTATAAATTGTCTCCGACTTTTAGATCAGTTACCTAACGTTATTCAGTGCAGTGGAGAGGCTAGTTAACTAAGTTATTACAGTACCGGTAGAGAGGGGCAGCTTTTTTAGAATTGCAGTTGATTTTCACTTTCAAAAATGGTCATATACAAATGTCATAGCATATGATTATGGCTATAGTCTCCATACAACCTTCTGCCGTTCATTTTCAAATTAATATTTTATTCAGGGACTACGAGGAGGTTACAGCCTTCATAGATGGAGGGGTTTTGCACAATAGCCAAGTACACATGCATCTCAATCCAGATAGGTGGGTTCTCTATCCTTGCGATCTTGCAAGATCGTTCTCGCAAGAACGTTCTTAGCGTACTATGAATTGATAATTAGCCTGTGTCGAAGATCAGAGATCGTACATTGAGGTGATGCGACTCTTTTCCCATTATATAACGTATAAAGCTATAGACCGTAGATAAACGTAATTCATTCCCCTTGTATAACAAAGAACAAGTTAAATATCTCAGAAAATGTTTCTCACCGTGTGCTAGTTCGTGCAGTTGGTTCTGTTATTATTGTTTAATTATAGCCCCATAATGCACCGTTCGACAGTTTGTGATATCCCCAAAATGTTATCTGTTATGGTTATCTGAATAAATATCCGGCTTCATTTCCGGATTCTTCTTTAAAAGGCTAGATGTTTATGTATAGGGCGCCGTCTACCGAAAAATAATCGTATTACGCTTTGGGAGAAGAGATCCGAATATGTCATTCATACTTTGAAGGCATTTTAAAACACTATTGTTGGTGTTACTGTTATTGGGTGTTCAGCAGTGACACTACTGAAACCTCATTGTGTTTCCTCCAGATTTTATTATTATACATATTCTGTACCTGCTGTTACAAGGCCTCGCTGCTAGCTGCTGTTGGACCTGAATCATCAGTGTTCCTTTCTCTCTTAAATCTGCAATGTTTTTCTGTCATTCTCACTGTCACTGTTTAGTACACCTACTAACATGAAGCTTTTCGATTTTCTTATGCTTAGTTAATTAGCCGGCTATATCTGACACTACAGATCTTTTGAGGATCAACCACAGACTGGTCAATCCTAAAAAGGCATTATAAAATCAGGACACAAATGCAGATGTAAATCCCTTATCCATAACAAAATATGTATTTTCTAGACTACATATATAGATTTTCAACAACAACCAAAAATCCCATTATATTTGTGTTTTGCTTGTGATTATTATATTTATTTAAATTATATGACAAGCTGACTTGGAGGTCTGTCTCATAGGCTGCCACGAATGGCACCCTTTGAAGCTCCGTCCCTGCCCCCACACCATGTGAATCAGTCCTTGTTCGTGTATGTCCTCGCAAGGAACATCTTTGCCAACAAAAAATGTAAACGTGGCATTTGGTGCATCTATGGACATATACTGCATATACAGTACGTCTCACAGTGCTAAAGTGTTGCACTAGGGCTAATATAATAGCTGAGTGCTGAACCCTGCCCAACACTGCTTGAAACATGAATTACTATTTAATAAATAAAAGAAAAACCCTACAATCTCAAGAGGTGTATTTCATTAGAAGTTTACACAACACTTGAGTCAATGATAACAAACATGTTTTATTTTTATGACCCTTCCTTTACAAGGTAAGTTGACTGCGAACACTTGGTAGACCCGAAGGTTGACCGTCTCGCTCAAACAAACCATTTTTGTACTGTACATTGGTCACACTCTGCTCTTATGGCAGTGTTTGAGGGCATCTTTCAGGGCTTCAAGCACCATGTCAACACTGGCCTTGCTGCTGTTGCATCCCATCAGACCCACACGCAGCACCTGCAGAAAGAGTCGGAAAGACGTGACAGGGTTTCAGGAAAGCCTTTGCGTGATAAAGGCACTGTTTTGCCCACACAACCATCATCCCAGGATGATCCCAGCCCCCTAACTCACCTGACCAATAAGGATCCCAGCCCCCTAACTCACCAGACCAATGGATGATCCCAGCGCCCTAACTCACCTGACCAATAAGGATCCCAGCCCCCCTAACTCACCTGACCAATAAGGATCCCAGCCCCCTAACTCACCAGACCAATGGATGATCCCAGCGCCCTAACTCACCTGACCAATAAGGATCCCAGCCCCCTAACTCACCAGACCAATGGATGATCCCAGCGCCCTAACTCACCTGACCAATAAGGATCCCAGCCCCCTAACTCACCTGACCAATAAGGATCCCAGCCCCCTAACTCACCAGACCAATGGATGATCCCAGCGCCCTAACTCACCTGACCAATAAGGATCCCAGCCCCCTAACTCACCTGACCAACGGAGGGTCCCAGCGCCCTAACTCACCTGACCAATAAGGATCCCAGCCCCCTAACTCACCTGACCAATAAGGATCCCAGCCCCCTAACTCACCTGACCAATAAGGATCCCAGCCCCCTAACTCACCAGACCAATGGATGATCCCAGCGCCCTAACTCACCTGACCAATAAGGATCCCAGCCCCCTAACTCACCTGACCAATGGATGATCCCAGCGCCCTAACTCACCTGACCAATGGATGATCCCAGCCCCCTAACTCACCTGACCAATAAGGATCCCAGCCCCCTAACTCACCTGACCAATAAGGATCCCAGCCCCCTAACTCACCTGACCAACGGAGGGTCCCAGGCCTCCAGAGATCTCTAGCTTGTGGTTTTTCATTATGTAAGATGTGATCTCTTTCCAGTCATATCCCGGAGGTGCTACTATAGTGGTGACTGTAGGCAACCTGACATTCTGTAAAATAAAAATAAGACTGTTAAAGCAGTATGAGTGTTGTTTTACTGTAAAACACATTACTGTCAGCAATATATTGAACATACTGCACTTCTGTTAAGACACAGACTATTATGAATGTTGCATTTTGTTTGTAGAAGAAGTCCTGAGGAAATTTTTTTAAATGTTGTGGAAATTTCTCTAACCAATTTATTCTCACTGATTAAAAGACTGAGTACCCTTGTTCAAATTAGAAAAGGAATGTGGGGGGATCTGGTATTTGCCTAGGGGGCATCACTGACTGGTATCAGCAGATGAAATGGTTACTCTTTATCTGCGCATCTGTATAACTCATCAGGGCATCTATTGTCTGTCCAGATGCTGTAAGAGCTCTTTAGAGTTCAATAGGTTACCCATGTGGGGGGAGGGACAGCTTGCCAATTGTGTGAAGGACTAGGTAGTAACAGAACAAAGGGAATGTGTTTTATTGACATAGGACAGCTGGGCAGCATCTTACCACACCCCTTTTAACTGTAATGAATATGGACTGTTCATGTATCTACTTCAGAGACTCCTCGGATGATTATGTTTAATCTAAAACAAAAATCAAGAAAATCCCTTTGTATGATTTTTAATAATTAATTTGCATTTTATTGCATGACCTAAGTATTTGATCACCTACCAACCAGTAAGAATTCCAGCTCTCACAGACCTGTTAGTTTTTCTTTAAGAAGCCCTCCTGTTCTCCGCTCATTACCTGTATTAACTGCACCTATTTGAACTCGTTAACTGTATAAAAGACATCTGTCCACACACTCAATCAAACAGACTCCAACCTCTCCACAATGGCCAAGACCAGAGAGCTGTGTAAGGACATCAGGGATAAAATTGTAGACCAGCACCAGGCTGAGATGGGCTACAGGACAACAGGCAAGCAGCTTGGTGAGAAGGCAACAACCGTTGGCGCAATTATAAGAAAATGGAAGAAGTTCAAGATGACGGTCAATCTCCCTCGGTCTGGGGCTCCATGCAAGATCTCACCTCGTGGGGCATTCATGATCATGAGGAAGGTGAGGGATCAGCCCAGAACTACACAGCAGGACTTGGTCAATGACCTGAAGAGAACTGGGACCACAGTCTCAAAGAAAACCATAAGTAACACACTACGCCGTCATGGATTAAAATCCTGCAGCGCACGCAAGGTCACCCTACTCAAGACAATGCATGTCTAGGCCCGTCTGAAGTTTGCCAATGACCATCTGGATGATCCAGAGGAGGAATTGGAGAAGGTCATGTGGTCTGATGAGACAAAAATAGAGCTTTTTGGTCTAAACTCCACTCGCCGTGTTTGGAGGAAGAAGAAGGATGAGTACAACCCCAAGAACACCAACCCAAACGTGAAGCATGGAGGTGGAAACATCATTCTTTGGGGATGCTTTTCTGCAAAGGGGACAGGACGACTGCACTGTATTGAGGGGAGGATGGATGGGGCCATGTATCGCGAGATCTTGGCCAACAACCTCCTTCCCTCGGTAAGAGCATTGAAGATGGGTCGTGGCTGGGTCTTCCAGCATGACAACGGCCCGAAACACACAGCCAGGGCAACTAAGGAGTCCTGGAGTGAAAAGCATCTCAAGGTCCTGGAGTGGCCTAGCCAGTCTCCAGACCTGAACCCAATAGAAAACCTTTGGAGGGAGGTGAAACTCTGTATTGCCCAGCGACAGCCCCGAAACCTGAAGGATCTGGAGAAGGTCTGTATGGAGGAGTGGGCCAAAATCCCTGCTGCAGTGTGTGCAAACCTGGTCAAGAACTACAGGAAACGTTTGATCTCTTTAATTTCAAACAAAGGTTTCTGTACCAAATATTACGTTCTGCAATTCCTATGTATCAAATACTTAAGTCATGCAATAAAATGCAAATACATTTTTAAAAAATCCTACAATTGGATTTTCTGGATTTTGGTTTTAGATTCCGTCATGCACAGTTGAAGAGTACCTATGATAAAAATGACTTCTACATGCTTTGTAAGTGGGAAAACCTGCAAAATCGGCAATGTATCAAATACTTGTTCTCCCCACTGTACGTTCCATATTGTACATAATGTCTTAAGTGTCTGTGCTGTTGGTTTGGCATGTAACAAATCTAATTCCTGTTATAATTTACTACAGGGTTGTGGCCTTTGAAACTGACCTTGTCTTTCACAAACAGTCTGAGGCCCATGTTCTCCAGGCCTTCGTGGAAATACTCCGCCACCTCCTGGTGTCGGCACCACGAGTTCTCCAGACCCTTGGTGACAGAAGAGAAATGGCACGTCATTCATTAAACTCTAACATGGCTACCAACAAGAATACTTTCCTCTACTTTAAAAAAATATTATGTTCCAATACAGTGCCTCAGAAATATCAGACCATGATACTCAGCAGTCTGTACCATTATGGTTAAGATTAAGTCACAAGGCACTACTAGGGTTGCATCATCAGTGGCACTCTTTTAGCCACGGGGCAATTTGTCAGAAGTAACCCGCTGTATAGGGAAGAGTCCAATTGGAATTTACACCAAAAATGATTTGGTAAGATCAGCTAAAGTATGAATGGCGTCACGATTCAGAATCCAGACTGAAGTCACCTGTTCAGCGAGTACTGCCAGACTCTCCCTGAGGGAGTAGAAGTTAGTCACAGGCCCGGTATGATGATATCTGCCCAAGAGAAGATCAGACCAATCAGACAAACCTTGAGCTGCAGCTATACTGGCACCGTGACCAATGACCCACGAATCTGAAACCGTGTCAAAGTGGGTTTTCATTTGTCTGACATGTGATCATAGAATGTGTGTTACGGGAATATTATGGGAGCCTCACATCCTAGCAAGTTTGCCATCACACCCCCAGTAGTTTGCCAGCCAGCTCATATCCAGGAAGAATGACACCGGCTTTGTTTTCCGGTTGAAAACTTTCTCACTGGATGGACGTGGAGAAGCACAAGTGCTCTTAGACACAAGCCATTGATTCATTCGTAATACATCTGTAAGTAATGCCTGTAAGCACTCTATAAAGGTAATTTAAAAACAAACTGTTTTGGTTCCAGGTGTGGAACTTTCTAAACATTAAGGATAATAAAAAAGGAATTAAGCAAAAACAGCTGGCTTCAATGTTGAGATGTAGTGTGAACAATCAAATTACAATAATATATAATATTTTGGACAACAATCCCACCATGGTCAGTGTTACCACACACACCTGGCTTCTGGTTAAAGGGGAACATCTGAATTTGCACATAAGTACCTTGTAAGATACTTCTCAGTATCTTGGACGATATGTGTGACAGTTAAGTCAGCGGACACTACTATCCAGAGAAACTTGCAATAGTGAGTGGATATATTTCTATTTTGGCCCAAGTGGGAACATAACCCACAAACCTGGCATTGCAAGCCCCATAGTCTTACCGCATGAGAAACGCAGGACCTTGGCCAGTAAGTCATTTACATCATTTACATGAATGGACAGAAGGATTTGTACACAAATCAAAAAGTGCTACTTGCCATGCTCTTTCACTGAAGGAGATGGGTGCTGTCCCTGGGGGAGCGTTCAGGACTTTCTGAGAGCCAGTGTACAGAATGTCAATACCTGAAAAGACCATCAACCAAAAACACAACCGGACAGTTTAACCCTCTGGCGGCCTCATGGGGATCTACCCTGCTGCCATAACACATACTGGTATGAGCAATGGTTTATACACCACCCAATGCCGTTCTCAGTCCAATCTAATACAAATCAGGAGAAGCAGAATATATTTTTTTTTAAATGGGAGCTGCACAAATACAGGGCTTAACTGCAAAAGAGACATGATTTTATTGTGTAAATTTAGCAAAATAAATACAAAACATTTTCAAGCAGACCCTTTAGATGGTCACAAAAACGATATGCTAATACAGGAGGAAAATAAGTTAGAATAGTAAAGACTCCCTGACTCATGCTATTTTAAGTTTTCCACAAATGTAGAAATGCTGTTCTATAGACATAATTACAAATTAATAAAAAAAAATATATGAGCCATCAATCAACACATAATACCCCATAACAACCATGGGAAAACATATTTTTAGAAAGGTGTGCCAAATAATTTTTTGAAAGCAGTACTTTGTAGAAGTGCCTTTGGCAGTGATCACAGATATGAGTCTTATTGGATATGTCTCTAATAGCTTTGGGTCTCTCCTGAGTTGTCTTGGCTGTGTTTTGTCATGCTGAAGAATACATTTTCCTCCTCCCTTAAAACTACAAGGTATAAAGAGAGTTCCTTAGGCTTTGTGGCTTGGCTTTTGCTCGCACTGTGAATGACCTAATATGAACAGTCAGAACTCATACAGACATCCAAGTCCAATCAATAGAATGTGACATATTTGGACTCCCAAGGATGACCAAAGGACACAGGATGCATCTAGTATCAAGATTTCATTTTAAATTACAAAAACGAGTTCTCACTTGTCAATATTCGGTATTGTGTGTAGATTGGGTATTGTGGGTAGATTGAGAATTGTGTAGATTACAAAAACAAACATAATCAATTATGAATTCCACCAAAAACAATATGAATCAATAAGCAGTTATGAATTCTAAATATCTACAACAAAACAAAAAGTTTAGAGGGGACTGAATATTTTACGAAGGCACTATATCATTGTTTAAATAAACTGTATGGCAAAGCACAGCACCAAACCTTGTGTATCCATGTAAAGAGGCGCCCCTCCCATCGAAGCCACACAGTCAACAACAAACAGACAGTTGTGCCTTGAACAAAAAACGAAAAGAGAGGTGAAACTTTGCAAAAAATATCTCACTGGTATTGTAAAATGTTTTCTGCAACCATTAACGAAAAGGGTGCGTGGTGAAAACTGTGGATGTGTAGTTTCGTTCTAACCTGTGACATATGTCTCCAATCCCATCCAGTGGATGAAGAACTCCTGTGGACGATTCCCCGTGTGTGAAAAGAACAACACAAGGTTTGTGTCTGGCCAGGGCCTGTGGAGGAACGGTATCACAGACATAAAATATCCATGCAACATAACACAGGATGGTGAACCGGTTTAATGACTGATTAGGAAAACATCGGTGATGCTCCATAGCTAGTTAGTTGATGGCTTGTTGGCAGAATAACCATCTGCTCATAAGCAACTGATTCATGAGTTTATTACTGGTCCAGAACAAGGGTTAGGGAAATGGCTAAGGTCAGGGTTAACGTTACCATCTAGTTGAAATGACCGCTAGTATGTAGTCTGACTGTGAAATGAAGTCTTTACAAAACGAGGGCACTATACTAGGAAAAAAGTGCAGGTTGGGCATAACTGTCAGTAATTTGGGATTTGTGTCAATACCTGATTAATGTCTTCGTTGGTAAAACAACTCCCCGCAGGTGTACGAATGGTATTTACTCTGGCCCCTGTTGCATCGACCAGAAATATATTAGGTAACACATATACTAGGTAACACGGAAATTCGCGTGAATTCAAAGAAGTAAATCAAAATCAATGAAAAACAATGAAATAACTGTTTCAGTTAAACGCATCTTGGAATGTAAAACTAAAAATGACCGACCGAGATTGTTATAATGAAACAATTTAAAACAGGACGTGTCATAATCTGGTTGCTTTGCCCGATGGGTCATGTTTGTTTGAGTTGGACACAGTCAGTCCACGGTCCATAAACCCTTCGGGCCCGGTCTAAACTATCACAGGTAATAAGGTGCCGTTTGGGATTGATCTCATGACAATGAGGTACCTATCCTCTCAGCTATCTCCGCTGCCCGCTCTCCCCAGATCCCATTGACTGCCATGAGGACGTCCTCCCCTGGCTCCACAGCGTTGAAGATGGCACACTCCATCGCCGCGTGCCCAGTGCCGCTAACTGCGAGCGTCACTTTGTTCCGCGTCTGGAAGGCATACTGAATCCCACTCCTAATGTCACTCATTATCTAGAAGACAAACAGACACTTGTCTGGTGATCAAGTCCATACCGCAAAACACTTTTATTAACTGGTAACACTTACACTTAACCTTATATAAAAAGCTTTCTAAACCTAATCTTGTCCATCTGATACGAATTTGTTACCCCCAGCTGGCTGATTGGCTAAATCAGGTTAGGCTAGCTCCCCAGAAACAGGATTGGTGCCCAGGCTGTACATGAGGGATAAACATCGAAAATGTTAATGAATCGTGTTTGTGCAGCTGGAGATAACTTTCTAGAAATGCTTCTTAATACCGAAGCATCTAAACAAACATGCAACTGAATGTTTTACAAACTTACAATATGTACTCCTCTGGATCAAATTCCAGCACGAGACATTAGGCTACTCGAGTCACTCGCATAAGTCGTGCGTAACAGTTCGGCGCGCACAGCAACCTCCAATAAGGAATTGAATAAGGGTGGATTATTCATTGTCAAATTTTAAGCAGCAATTGTTTTTAGCATACCTCAAACATTTCTGGATGCATGTGACCAATGACGGGCTCGGCCCCAGCAGCTAAGATCCGAGGGGGGACATTGGACGGTCCGGGTCCAAACATGTGTCGCTGCGGAGCCACAAACCTCTTCTCGAGACATTTCGGTGGAGGGACATATAGGGACGACATGGCCCTAGCCCGTTAACGGCAGTATGGAGATAAGCCACTGAACAGCTACACAATAACCTGCCTGCCAGAAGCACCATCTGATCAACGAGACCTTTAAACACCGTCACTTAGCCTCGCCTCTGTGAGTCTGTTTGCGTACTTTGACAGTGAAAAAGACGTTAATCGGACAACCCAAATTGTTTAATCGTGGAAGAGGTTTTCAATTTGAACCCGAAAGCGTTGAAGCACAAACGTTTTGCGAATCAAACACATTCAAACGTGTATACTGATTAATCGTTGCAAATCATGTATCTTAAATGTATTCAACACATCCACATTTATCAATGACTTACTAAGACTACATGTTTTATGCTATACCATGTATAGACGTCATTCATGTTTGTTAAAAAATATTGAATAGAAAGACATACTTTTATTCTAGCATTTCTAGTAAACAGATATGAGTTATCGTCTGACGACACTGGCTTCATTGATGCAGTGTTGTGTAAGCTGATCTGGTTCCTTGATTTCCCCAGTGGTTGTTTGGTCAGTGTTTACACAGTGACAGCCATCTTCTACAGGTACTAAGCGGGGGGGCAATGTAATAAAAACACCAGTCTTTATTGAAAAGTGTTGATTTGTTTATTAAATAATATTATATTACAACAACACCAAAGCATATGTCCCTTCATTTCATTTAAATTGTATTTATAGTAGAGTAACAATATTGCTGCCATCCTGGACACTTATGAGCCAAGACAGTCAGTAACAGGCCTTGTCCATTGTTCTCCAGGGAATCACTGAGGCCTTAGCCTGGTTCCAGGTCTGTTCGTGCAAACATACTGCTCCCCTCTATACATGATAAGGAGAGGCAAGTAGTTGAATTTTAGCACAAACGGACAGGTACCTAGGTCAGAGATTCCTTCCCCTGGGGGAGGAGGAGGTGCTTCCCCAGAGGCAGAGGAGAGAAGGAGCCCCGCTTGTACACCAGTCTGCCTCGGACAATGGTTGCACACACTTCCCCTCGCAACCTGAGACCCATGTAGGGGGTCAACTAGAGAGACAGGGAGGGAGAGGAAGAGAGAGGGAAGAAGAGGAATCGAAATGCATTTCCAAAACCATGTTATCGCCCGGGATATTTTTCTTGAGCACACTGAAGGCTATGACTGACGTGCGTAATGCTGTTGTTACTCAGTCGTACCGTTGTTGTTATTTTGTCCTAATGTTGTTGTTTATTCGTACTGTTGTTGTTATTCAGTTTAATATGGCGTACTGTTTATAATACATTAATATCTTGGTGCTGTTCGGGGCTTCATGACAGACTTCAGGGCCAGTACTTTGTGACAACTGCTGATGGAAAAACTACTTCATATAATACATTCGACTGATTGTTGATTTTGGCTTACCTTATGTTTGTGATGTATACTTGCTTCTTTCAGCTGCGGAGTGTGACAAAAATGAAATAGTATATTTGTATGATACCAACGAAATAATAGGACAGTTAGCAGCGCCTTTGGCGTTTCAGTTCCTCAGACCTGACTTATGCAGACCTGCCCTGAAGACAGAAATGAATGTGTTTGTTTGAATCAATGGAGGGTGTCGGACTGGCATGGCTGAGTGTTCCAAATGAACATACAACCAGGGTAAGGTCTAACCCTATACCCTAATGTTAACCCTTACCCTAACAATTTTAGAATCAATTCAACTCAGAACTGGAAAACATGCCCCGCCTCTCTGTTAAGTCAACCAATCACATTGGTTTTCCTGGCTTCGGAGCAGAACCAATCTGCAGGATATGTCTGAGTAAGTATGACTCCCAACGGACATTAAGCAGAAATACTTCATCTTTGTGAATCCGGCAGATAGGTACTGACCTCAAACTCCTTCTCCGGGTCCCATATGACCAGGTCAGCGTCGTGACCGGGAACAAGGCTGCCCTTCTGGTTGTCAAGGCGACAGAGTCGTGCGGTGCTTTGGCACAGGAACCGCGCAACATCGGGCAGCGTGAAACCTCTCTTACTGGCAGACGTCCAGAACAGAGACAGACCTTAAACAGATGTGTTCAGAAGCTTCACTGGACTTGGTTGTGGAACATCGAGAATTATCTGGAGATGGAGGGCATTTGGAGTCTTATCAAGACAGGGATGTGATACTGTGTAGACATGCAACGTCAGGTTTGTTGATTCGTAATTCCCAGATCACCTGTTGAATTCAGAATTCAACCGAACCAAGAAGGTACATTTGTTTCTGATCAAATGGAACGCTTAAAACAACATGCTTGGTTGGGTTGCACGCTTGGTTAGAGCCTGACACCTGCAGTGCTATGGTTGTGGGTTTGATTCCCACGAGGGAAATATATGTTCTCCATACTGTACATCGCTTTGGATAAGAGAATCTGCTAAAATATGAATGGTGGTAATGGGTCCCATCCTGCTGACAGTAATCCTCTCATGGACAGAACAGACAACATATAATCTTTATACAACACGTGTAACCCTACTATTGGTGCACATCCTGATTTTGCAGGTACGCATATTTCCGGTGTCGTATATAGATTTAGATTTGGGGGGGTGAAGTCCCAGTTCAAGTCCCAGGGCCTGTGCATTACATGGGGCCCCTTGCAGAAAAACGACATTCGTCAACAAATATTACACAATTTAATAATATCCTGGAAATCCTCAAAGTTTGCGTTGGTAATTTTATATTGTACCGTTCTTGCGATACACCTGTAACAGAGTCTCTGGCCAGGGAACGGGCCCGGTACTCAATCAATCATATGATCCATTATACAAGACCATGTCTGGGTTACGCAAGATCTCGTGACAGTGTAGAGAAAATACTTTAACCAGAACCCTTCACTGTTCACAGTGACTGTGGTTAATCATTATACCATTCTGTAAACTACTGCTGAATCCATGTTTATCTCCCTTTGGACTTAGTCCTGTTGCAAAACAGTGATCAGGTAGGGAAGGTTAGTTTGAAGAGGGAATCAGCAGTTAAACCAATACCAAGGCCTCTCCCAGCCCCTGTTTCAGTAAAAAGCGGGGGATGGGGTTGAAGAAATGAAACCATTCGGATATTCATGGACAGAGATAACGATGCAAGAACTGACCCCACTCATGAAATCCAAATGATTGTTTGAACCATGTTTAGAGGCTGAGGTGTGTTACTTTGTTTACAAAGGTTCCTATTGGGTTCAACAATTAAAATAAGGTAATGATGCGTGTATTAGTAATAATTTTAAATAATCAGTGAATAAATATCAGAAATATCACGTTTAAGTCTGGAAATTTAGGTAGCAACTCTGCTTCAAAGGTCTGTAGAATTTACGATTTCATGATGTGGCGCGGCAGCCCGATCAGCCTCACAGCCCGCCCCACGACAGTGTGCCGGCAGTGGTGATTCAGGACGTTGGAGACCGAGCCCAGTGGCACGGCTTACAGCCAGGAGAGGATGTCGAACGCAGCTCTCCAAGTCAGACCCAACAAGGCACAGCTGCTCTCAATCAAGCCTTGTGAGCGCAGCAGCCGCCGGAGCTCCCAGAAAAGGGTTAGAGCCGCAGAGGTTAGATTCATGGCCTGTAAACAAATGTAACTCTCCACAGACAGAAACAAGACCGACCAAGACCCAGCCAGACCCTGGAGACATGTGAGCTGTCAGAGCCTGAAGACATGGTATTCAGTTGGCCTGCGGTATTAAAAAAGGGTCAACTCGCCCCAGTTCTACCTCTGTGTCCTCTGCTCTCCCTTGCTACAACATATGCCTACAATGTGTTGTGTATTCAGTAGAAAGAAAATACTTTTCATGGACATTTAGCTTTGGTGCCGTTTAGCAAAAGCTCAGATCCAAAACCACAAACAGGAGCAGTTAAGGGTTGGCAGTCTTGTTCAAGGAAAGAACAACAGTTTATTTTCCCTTCACCTCGTCCATTTAACCTGGTAACATTTTGGTTACCGATCAGGTTCTGAAACCGCAAGGCTGAGTGTGCCAACATGACCGCAACATGGCTAAGAGACCCCGGAAGCAAGTGGACCTCTAATGGATCACTCTTACCAAACTGCAGGGAGGAGATCCCTCCCCATGCCTGAGTGAAGTCCCCAGTGTCCAATCTCTTCAGGTCTGGTGTGCAGGGGGAGTGGTCTGAAACCACCATGTCGATGTGACCATCCTTCAGGGCCGACCACAGCTTCTCCTGGGGAGGTGCAGGGCGACGCGGAGGTTATAATCACTCAGGCAATCACACTCATGTATGGAAATGATTATCTTTTGGCTCCATCTTCTGACATCTAAAGTGACTCGGATTGAATGGATGAATGGAAGGGAGGGGAGAACTTTAACCAAGACTGGACCCCAGGTGTAAGGAGTGAATGACGCATTTCCGTGTTGGGTCACGGTGGATCAATCATTCTTACGAATACTGATCATCATCTTCAGGTCGGCCTGTTTAAGCCTAATGTGACGTTTGCACCTGATTAGCTATCCCAACCCTAAGCCTATCCCAATCCTATCCCAACACTAACCCTATCCCAACCCTATCCCAACCCTAACCCTATCCCAACCCTATCCCAACCCTATCCCAACCCTAACCCTATCCCAACCCTATCCCAACCCTAACCCTATCCCAATCCTATCCCAACACTAACCCTATCCCAACCCTATCCCAACCCTAACCCTATCCCAACCCTAACCCAACCCTAACCCTATCCCAACGGTGATTACCTAACTGACCCTAGCTGCCGGTCGTACCTGATTGGCTGCCCCACGGATGGGAGGGCAGCATTTGAACTGCGTGGCCCCAGCAGGGATGTGCTCCGCGGACAGGCTGAGGTAGTGGTGGGTGGTCTCCACTGTCAGTGGGGCTCCGGCCTGCCTCGCTGCCTGGATGAGTTCCAGAGGCTGGGCAGAGGACAGGTGCACTATGTGGCAACGCACCCTGGAGGGAGACATACAGACCGGATAAGGGCTAGCAGCCGGACAAAGGTTGGGTTCACTATGCGGCAACGCACCTCACAAAAAAACAGACAGAGATTCTTTGCCCTGACCAAAGGGGAACACAGCTGAATTCTGGCACTGATCTGTAATGTTGTAGCGGATCTCAATCTTTGTGGGTTACTGTACTCCGATCACAATTAGCTAAAACCAAGATCCCCCTCATGTTTAGTATGTAGCCCAGCAGTTAGGGCACCTGACCAGAACCAAAATGTTTTCTACATAATTTTTTTGTTGGGTCCCTGAGTAAAGCCTTTACTCTGTTTTGGCTCCCTGGTTGTTGCTGCCAAATGGAATGTGTTCTTAGTCAACCTACCTGGTATAATAAATAAACACGCGGATCATTAGGCCTGGTTCTTACTGGTAATGCAGGCAGAGGTCAGTGACGGTACGAATGGCCTCCAGCTCCATAACGTCTGGCCGTGAATTTAGGAAGGTGGAGTAATCTTTGGGGTCTGGACGGTACCAATGGGGATAAAAGTGGAAGAGGGGTGTCAGTCTTGGATAGACGTATAACAGAACACGCCAGGGGCCCTTTGAAATACAGTTTGATGGTCTTGTACTGTAAGCATTTAAACTGTTCTCACCAGCATCTTCCTCTGACAACAGGGGGACATCCCTCTCAGCGTGAAACTGGAGCCAAGGCAAAGCAGAATCATATAGTATATATTCAATCACATCTGACATTACACACGCACTGAATAAAACAGGATTAAATGCTAACTTGTAAGCCTCTTCCCAACAAAGCAGTAAGTAACAGTGACAGAAGCTAAATATGAAACATAGTAAAGCTGGAACGCTACTGTCTAAGATTATTATACTTGAACAGGTGAAATGGTGTTATGAGTATGCATACTGTGAACAGGTGAAATGGTGTTATGAGTATGCATACTGTGAACAGGTGAAATGGTGTTATGAGTATGCATACTGTGAACAGGTGAAATGGTGTTATGAGTATGCATACTGTGAACAGGTGAAATGGTGTTATGAGTATGCATACTGTGAACAGGTGAAATGGTGTTATGAGTATGCATACTGTGAACAGGTGAAATGGTGTTATGAGTATGCATATTATGAACAGGTGAAATGGTGTTATGATTATGCATACTGTGAAATCGTGAATGGTGTTATGAGTATGCATACTGTGAACAGGTGAAATGGTGTTATGAGTATGCATACTGTGAACAGGTGAAATGGTGTTATGAGTATGCATACTGTGAACAGGTGAAATGGTGTTATGAGTATGCATACTGTGAAATGGTGAAATGGTGTTATGAGTATGCATACTGTGAAATGGTGAAATGGTGTTATGAGTATGCATATTATGAACAGGTGAAATGGTGTTATGAGTATGCATACTGTGAAATGGTGAAATGGTGTTATGAGTATGCATATTATGAACAGGTGAAATGGTGTTATGAGTATGCATATTATGAACAGGTGAAATGGTGTTATGAGTATGCATACTGTGAACAGGTGAAATGGTGTTATGAGTATGCATACTATGTTGGAATAAGAGGTGAGAGAGGGATGGAGGGAAACAGGAAGATATACAGAGGGAGAGAGAGAGGAAGAAAGACAGAGGGATGAAGGGGAAGAGGGAGAGAGACTGGAAGATGAAGGGAGAGATAGTTACCAGCAGAACGCTTCCTGTGCCCTGTAGCTGTTCCATTGCAGTGTGCAGGTCCTTGTCAGTCACATGGGGGAACTCCTCCACTCCACTGTGGATCAGGAAACACTTAAAACCAGCCACCCCTGCCTGGATCATGGGCTTCAGCTCCAGCTGTCAGAGACAATGTTTTAAAACTGCCATTTAGCAACTATCCAGAATGAGTCCAGCCCAGATATCCTTGTGCTTAAGAGCGAGCTCTGATAGTTGTGGTCATGCCAAACATGGAGATCAAAATAACTGTCGTATGAGTGGGACAGGGTGACCATTTTTGTTTTAGGGTCTAGTCCTTGTTTTTAGGGTCCAGTCCTTTTTTTTAGGGCTAGTCTTTATTTTAGGGCCAGTTATTTTTCTGGCCATAGTCTTTCCATCATGGTAAGTACCTGGTTGCCAGGGATGACCCCGCCCCAGAAGGCCGTATCTACAAAGCACTTCCCGGATGCTGCCTCCATTTTATCCTGTAAGTTATCCAGGGTCGTGGTTGGAGGGATGCTGTTTCTATGGGGACCGAGAGAGGAATGCATGTCAGTTTGCACATAAAATGATTATACACAGTCGGTTCCAACCAAAACCAGGATTATTTTACCTACGGTCGTTTCCTGACTAAAACCAAAATCGTTGATCTTTTAAAATATAAACCTTAGGTGATATCTTTGATTATGACAGTTCTTACAGGGACATGTCTACTATGGGGATGATCTCACAGTTCTTACAGGGACATGTCTAGTATGGTGATGATCTCACAGCTCTTACAGTGACATGTCTACTATGGTGATGATCTCACAGCTCTTACAGTGACATGTCTACTATGGTGATGATCTCACAGCTCTTACAGGGACATGTCTAGTATGGTGATGATCTCACAGCTCTTACAGGGACATGTCTAGTATGAAGGTGACCTTACAGTTCTTACAGGGGCATGTCTACTATAGTGGTAACCCCTCCTGCCGCAGCTGCCCGGGTGGCGGTCCAGAAACCCTCCCAGGAAGAGCGGCCTGGCTCATTCACATGGACGTGACAGTCCACAATGCCAGGCATTACCAGACTGTCTCCTACATCCAGGACCTGCAATATAATTATAGCACCTGCTATCACATGTTCCAGCACCTGCTATCAAAGCCACGCATGTCATAGCATCTGCTATCAAAGCCACGCATGTTATAGCATCTGCTATCAAAGCAACGCATGTTATAGCACCTGCTATCAAAGCAACGCATGTTATAGCATCTGCTATCAAAGCAACGCATGTTATAGCACCTGCTATCGAAGCAACACTTTATAAAACCTGCAATCACATTGACACATAACAACACCTGCCATCACATTAAAACGTGTGCTTTATTGCTTACATATGATATTATTTATGATATATATGTTATAACATGTTTATAATATATTTTGGACATAGCATCCCAAATAACCCCTGGTCCAGTCCTGATATAGGGGACCACTACCAGCACCCACATTAGGGAAACAGCAGGTTATACATCTACGGGTTAAATGTATTGCAGTCTGTATGGAATAGGCTGCTATCTGGTCTCTAGAAACAGTTATACATATGTTATTAACATGACATTTCTATTCAACAGAACAAGGATGTCTGAAAGAATCCACATAATAGCCTTCTTGCAATTCGGTATCTTTTCCACAAAGGAGAACCAGAGAGCCACACAGAGCCTACCTCACAGCCAGCGTCATCCCCAGTAGAACCACTGGAGCCTGGGAGAATGCTGTGGACCTTCCCTTCCCTGATGACAACGAGAGCTGGCCCGATCTCAGTGCCACACAAAACCCTCCTGCTCCTCACCGCGCTGACCATCGACCCGGGCTCCATAGTTTCAGGCTATATGAAAGAGTATAATGGAACTGCTGGGCACTGGTTGTGGGTTTGGGATGTGTGGGCTGTTGCGATGGGACCTCCCCATATTGTGAAGGCTCCTCCCCCTAGTGAGGCTTAGGCTCCTCCCCCCGGCACATGTGTCTTACGTAACAAAGTGGTTACACATTCAGTGTCAAAGGTACCTATGTACTGTGAGGACAGTATGAACATCTATACTGCAGCTTGAATCAATGCAGGCAAACTTATAGCAAACTATTGATACGAAATCAGTGGTCCCTACCCCTGCCTGGTGCCAGACCCAACATGCGCAGCTTCATGCTCAGCAGCCCTGTCTACTCCCTATCTTCCCATCCCCTTACCCCTGAACCAGTTTTGTCTGTCCATCCCCATACCCCTGAACCAGCCCTGTCTGTCCATCCCCATACCCCTGAACCAGCCCTGTCTGTCCATCCCTATACCCCTGAACCAGCCCTGTCTGTCCATCCCCATACCCCTGAACCAGCCCTACTCCCTGTCTGTCCATCCCCATACCCCTGAACCAGGTCGACTCCCAACTGAAGGAAATGAGCAGCATTGTGTTGAATGACATGTCCTTTGGCATAATGGCAAGGGGTCCGTGGGATTTTTTATTATTATTATTATTATGAAAAAAATAACAATTATTAAAGAATTCAAACACTAATTATTTTTTTCACATAATAATCGTTATATGAAACAAAAACAGCCTACAGACTATATTGGATGCTGGAAAGTCTGAAATACTGAGTTACTGTATAAGTACTGTATAAGTGATTGAAGTTATTCATTAACGTTGAGAATTTTCCAATCAAATTACATTTGGACTGTAAAAGATGGCCTTTAGCCCATTTCTTGTAATGGGTATTAGTCTTGCATCAAATGGTGAATTCCACTTTATGCATCGCGCCAATACCCCATCTCCCCAACACCTCTGGGTGGGACCCCATGTAATATATTTTCATGGGGGCCAAAATCCCTGGCGGGACACCTGATCGCATGCATGGCACCCCCGATCGCATGCATGGCACCCCCGATCACACATATGGCAACCCCCGATCGCATCTACGGCACCCCCGATCGCTCGCATGGCTATGTACTTTATTGGGACATCGGAGTATATTCGGGATCATTCCGCTGTGTATTCTATTCCCTGCAGTATGTGAACGTTAACGCTGTTGTTTCAGTGAAAAATACAACAATGTAAAGTAGAGGCGTAAGCAGAAATGTGTTGCTGGGTGGGCCTGCAGACATTTGAGTGGGCAGAAAGCCCTTAAAGCATAGAAATCATCTTTTATACACAGTATAATGTCAAAACTGCTACTCACTCTGGGTGGGCCATGCTCTCATGAGGGCGCGTGCCCACACAGTGCCAACGCCCCTGGAGGGACCCTGCAGCCACCTCTCGCTGGCCTTCCTTTTCAACATTTTTGGAAAGGAAAGAAAAAGGTGCAGTGGTCTCTTATTTTGTTCCGGAGCTGTAGTTTCAGAATACTGGAACTAATATTGGAGTAGAGCAGTACCGATTTAAACCACTAGATGGACACCTTTCCAATTAATTTATTTTGTGGTCATGGTACAACGAGACTGTTGTTTTTATCTTGTCTCTGTAGAGGTTATAATTAAAATTCTCAAAAATATTTTTGCATATTATGTTAAAAATGATTAACCTCTTCGCTATGGAGATCTGGAAATGTTGTCAGATGTTACAATATCACCTGACCTGTCACTATGGGGTTCATGAATGTGGCCAATACTTGAGGTGATGTGCACTGTAAAATTCAATATGCAACACAAGCATACAGAGAAGCTGACTGTCAAGTGCTCCCATTGATATCCATCGTCTCTAAACATAATCAAATGTTCCAATATCATTTGAGTGTTTACTGCGGAGGTCATAAATGTAGCTATGAAAATGTAGGTGATCTGCATTGTCATATGAAACGTGAAGCTCAAGTAGAGAGGCAGATGGTTAGATAGGGACTCTCTTGATTTTCGAGGTCAGAAAACATTATCGAACTGCATAATATAATTCTGGTCATCAGTGACAGAAAGGTTTTCTATAGGTTTATGTCAAAAAGTACACTTGACATTCTCCTCAATTTACTGTGTTATGAAATCATTAATATTTTATTACATAATAATGACAAAGCCAAAAACATGTTTTGAAATATTTGAGTCAACATTGAGTTTGAATTTTAGACCGGGCTCAATCTGTGACTGCGAACCTTCAAGAGGAGGTTAAATTCCCTGTTCAGTGGTATTGCGGGTGGGGTAGACATGGCGTGCTGCGTCTCTTTAAGAAAACACGTCAGGCCCCGGCCTAGCAGTAACAACTCCTTCTGCCAATAAATGATTCAAGCCCCAGAGCTGTTAAACTGAGCTGTGGAGGAAGGGAAGGCAGGACACCACCAACCCGTGGCTCTGCTGTTAATACAACATGCTCCTCCTGGAGGAGAGAAATGTGGGGCCCTGAGCGCTGAGGCGGTGTGTTTCCAACTGCCCTACTTCAGAGTGTTCACTGGGGCCGGCTGATGCCAGTGTGACTCTGATTCACACCACAATGCGTCCATGTCGCGGAGTTAAAGAAAGCGGTCGGAGAGTTAATCGGAGCGAGAGACAAGGTCAGGACAGGAAGGGAGAGAAAGAGGGAGACGTACTTGCGAGAGGAGGTGCTCAATGGAAACTGGGGAGAGAGACAATGGAGAGGGAACGAAAAGGAAAATGGAGACACGAGAGAGGGAGAGAGCTCCTAGCTGACAGTAGCTCGCGCATCTGGTCTAGATGAAGCCTGTGCGCGTGGACAATCAGGTCAGAAAACACACTGTCATTGTGTTACAGGCTGACCGAAACCTGAGAGTTCCGCCTGCATGCCTTAGCGTGGTACCTTCCAGAACAGCCCTTCCATGGTACCTTCCAGAACAGCCAGCCAGACACTATACAGTCCATCCTAGCCACTATTGTGGTGCCAACCACACATTAACAATAGATCGTTGCCAGGCCTGGCCACTGCACAGATAACACAGCGTCACGACACCATTATTCTGTGGGGGTGTGTGATCCTGCGAATTGATCCATGTGCAACACTTCCATATGAATCCCCGTCCACAAAAATAGATTCAGTCGTTTATCCAATTACTTTAGGCGAAAGACATAATGTCAGTGTAATTATATGTATTATTTTATACCATGTTTACCAAACAGACGATAACTTTCTTTTTATTAATTCTTTATTGATGTTATCATAATTTTTACTACTCCATCTAATAGTCACCAAGTCTCTTTTGCACTCTTGACAGGATCGAGGTTCGTAGACCTAGATGTGCATTAAGGTGCCTGCACACGGGCGGGTGTGGCGGTGAAGGTCTCGTACACTTTCAATTGGAGTAGGGCGACGGGCGGCAAACCGCAAGCAATTTAAAGTCTATGAGACCCTCACCACCACCGCGGCCCGTGTGCAGGCACCTTTATTTGTAGCGCATTTTAATATTGCTCACTCTACCAGGAAGTACTTGCCAGAACCTATGGCCTTGGAGGAGGACACAGCATCCACCATGGAACTTGCAGGCTCCCCACCTACTGTGCAGAGATGTAGGCTCACAACCTACCATGCAGAGATGTAGGCTCCCAACCTACCATGCAGAGATGCAGGCTCCCGACCTACCGTGCAGAGATGCAGGCTCCCGACCTACCGTGCAGAGATGTAGACTCCCGACCTACCGTGCAGAGATGTAGACTCCCGACCTACCGTGCAGAGATGTAGACTCACAACCTACCGTGCAGAGATGTAGACTCCCGACCTACCGTGCAGAGATGTAGACTCCCGACCTACCGTGCAGAGATGTAGGCTCACAATCTACCGTACAAAGATGTAGGCTCCCCACCTACCGTACATAGATGTAGGCTCCCGACCTACCAATGCGAAGTTGCAGTCGAGCGACGAGACAAGGCAGCCTTGTCCAACACCAACTCCAGCTAGACCATCACATGCAAGGCCCCTGTCAATGGGCTATTATGGTCAACCTGAAAAAAACCTGTTGGAAAGACCTAAATCCACCCCTTGTGAGGTTAAACCAAAGCTGACTCAACAAGATGAGCTCTATTCATGGTTTCTCGCTCAGCTCGATTCTCCAATCCCATTGAGATGGCATTACACGGGTGTATTGCAATGAGATTTACTAGTAAAAGTGCAGAAGGAGATTTTCTCTCTCATTTTGGGGATGGGTTTAACGATGGATATAAACTGAGGCTCAAACGCCATCCTACACCCTTTGCAGTTCGCTACTTTCAAACAGAGCACAGGTGAAAAATAGTGGACGATATAGAAAATATGATGACATTTGGGATGCACACGTAATCTCTATAGTCCAACCGTGAGAGAGGACCCTTAGTATGCGCAGGTTGAGAAGGCCAGACAACAGTACTCTGCAGGACTGCTGCCACCATAAATGGAATTGGTCCAAATTAAATATAGTGCTTTTTATTCTTGACGGGGACATTTTTTAAAGGACCTCTTTTTGCAGTCAGTTTTGTATCTAAAAGAGTAAGTGCAGTGATAATTAATTGATTAAAATATCAAAGGCAAATTGAGAGTAAAAAAAGAAAAGGAATCGGTCTACAAAACAAACACGGTTATTTGGGCTCTTTGGTAATGTTACCACTGATACCGGAGTCCTGAGTGTTTGCCATGACAACGTCTGGGCACCTCTCGGTGTGAGGTCTGACATTATTGTGCTATGTGCCTGCTGTCATTTTTTAAATCCTGATTACTACTTGGTGGGCGACCCAACCACCACCGGGCCTGGCAACAATGACGAGGCATTTTCGCGCCACAGACGTCTGCCTTGACGCCTCACGGCTGGACGCCTCGGACTCGACCAGGATTGAGTCTCCATGCGGATCAGAATGCTGCTGCCTGTCGGCGTTCCATTGACCAGGAGACTGATGACGTCAATGTGCTGGGTACTTCACTAAGAATAACCTTTTCCAAGTTCTCTTTATTAACAGTTGTAGTGTGCCGTGATGGCCTTAACATGGGGTAGCTAAATAGGTTCTGTTTGCTGAGACTGGTGACTCTTATTCTGTCTGTCTCCATACTGCTGCTCATCTATACCTAGGAAATAAGGCACGAAGGGGCGTGGTCGATAGCCAATGTACGCCAGCTGAGAGCGGTTGTTGAGCACAGTGCAGTGCCTTGACACAGCACCTGGCTGTGTTGTTTTGGCCGTACGCTCTGGAACAAACCGCTGAGATGTCTTACTGCTACCAGTTAGCAGCTCGGTTACAGTAACTAGTGATGTATTGTCATGCCCATGGTACACTGTCTCATATACACACCACCGCTTAATTCCAATCAGCATTCAAACCACCTAGTGACCTAGATTATAACACACCACACAATGCTCTGTGTCATACTGTACTACCACAGCTAGGATCTGTACAGAACTATTCCTATTCTGAAGCAAAGAGACCCTAGAGAACAGCCCTGTGTGTGTGTGTGTGTGTGTGTGCGCGCGTCCTACTCCACTGACGATAAGCTCTTGTTCTCTTCCCTCCCTCCTCTCCCTCTCTCTCTCCCCCTCTCGCTCTCTCCCTCCATCCCTTTCTGTCTATCTCTACACGGTGCACAGGCCTCCCCCTCCCCCTCTCCCTGCTGCATTGATGCTGCCACCTCCCTCAGTGATGACATCATCGGCTCAGCATCCTTTCCGGAGGCAGCAGGCCGTCAATAGAGCAGAGCCATTTTGGCTTCCAGCACGCAACGCAAATCCTGCTTGTTTAGACACAACCTACCGTGGATGCCAGGCTATAGCAGGGTATCTAGGCTGTACTTGTATACCCTCTGCCGGCAGTGGCGTTATTTCTACCTGGGGTCTTCTTCCTGATTGGAGGGAGGAGTGGAAAAGGGAAGGGTTGTCTTCCAGCTGGTCTGTGACAGACCCATAGCCAGACAGACAGAGAGAGAGAGAGAGAGAGAGAAAGATAGACAGACAGAGAGAGAGCTAGAGGAAAGCAGACTGTTGGTTCAAGAGGAGAGAGAAGACCTGGCGCAAGGAGACGGACGATAAACAGAAAGGAAGAGCTGAGCAAACAAGCCTCTGAGACCGGGACGAGGCATTAAAGAGGTAGGATCCATTGTTCGGGTCATTATGCAGTATTAATGGGGCCCTGTGAGTGTTTGTTTGGTGGCGGGTCTCCTGGGGACGGGCTGGGAGAACGCTGTGTGATAGGGTGCGGCTGTTGGGGAGCTGTCAGCAGCTATGACCATGTAAGACCGATGACAAAACAAGGGGCTTCAAATGGTCCTCCTCCTGCTGTGGTTTTTAATACATTATTCTCACCATGGACTTTTTGTTTCTCTGTTTTTAATTCAAGCAGTCTGACACAAAAGAAATGCCATGTCATTAATGTGGCAAGGCTAGGCAGCACCACGCGAAAAGTAGTGCAATTGACCGTCTGGTTTGGAATTAAGCTTGTTTATCAGGTTAAGTAATGAATTGTGAGGATGTTTCATAGCCCATAATCCTGAAATATTATTTAGAATAACATTAGAATAACTGCCCGCAGGCGAACATACTGACCTGATGTAAGAATCAGGCTCGAGCACCTGCATGTTATTCTAAGTGTTCACTACTACTGCGTAATAACTTTGTTATAACACTCTCTGTCCAAAATGGCGGTCATTTCGCATAATTGAATTTGGGGGAAAATGCCGTAGCCTAACCCTCATGTGCGGGTGGGGGTACAAACCCGCCAGACAGGTCAATTATGTCGCTGACTTTTTGCGAGGCTATTTTCCTGAACAGTTTATTCGTTGCCATTATTTTCTCTTGTCGATACCTGCAACGTCATTCAATTTTAATCTGATAAATGAGCATTGTTCCAAACCTGGTTGTTACACCGAACCTGATATTCAGTTGGTCGGGACCCATGGATGTTCTACAAGCTAGGCTACATAGAACATTCTTGGGTTTATTTCGAATTATATATATATTTGGGGGGGCTTCTTGCCAAAATACACAGCATAGTCACAAGATATATAATTGGGAGGGGCCTATGGGAAGAATATATTGAAATTATTTCAGAAAGTATTTTGATAGCATCACTTAGGCCTAATTAGTCAAATACCTAATATACCATTGCGATCGGGTTACAATGGTGAACGCCATCCGAAAGGTCTGGTGAAGTTGCATTCAAAACAACATTATGGTCTGGGAAGTAAAGAATGCGGGTCACCCTGATTTGGATGCGATGTAGCCTTGTTGAATGACGGTTGCTGCCTGTCATATACCATAGGCCTGTCACTAAGAAGGTTCTAGAGCGATTCTTTTTCCATATCTAGACAGCCCTCCCCTGAGGCATTGAATCTCATTGTCAACATCAATTGTCTTCTCTTTAAATCGTATTCATGGTTTTAACGCAAGATACAAAAGGTTACGGTGCCGTTTCAGTTAATCGTTTTATTAGAGAAATTGCTTAACTTGCTGATGCAAATCTGTTTTATGAATCATGAATGGCAAAGGAACATAGATTTTAGTAAGTCTGTCTGAAAACTTGTCATTTGGTCTTCTATCAAAGCACCTACAGACCTACAGTATGAGCAATTATGCCTGGGATTGCGTTGCACCCAAAATAAGATGAAGTTGCAGGGACTGCAATATTCCAGGCATGAGATGACTTGGATTAGTGCTCGGATTAGTACCTGCGCCACCTTCTGTGTCAAGTAAGGACACGGTCTGACAAGGTTGTAAAGCATCAACCTGCAAGAGTACGTCACTGCCTTGATGGTCACAGAGAATGTAAGGTTGTTTGTCTGTAAGGACATTGATATTTGAAGTTAATGTATTTGTTAGATGTGAAAGATTGCAAAAGAGGGGGATGAGTGGCTGTTCATGTAATATCAACATTTCCGGTCATGGATGTGGCCATAAGACTGAGAAATGTTTGCCTATTATGATGGGTTTTTTTCTGAGAGCTTTTCTCTCTCAGTGGTATTCTAAGATGATTTGGTTGAAGCATATTTATATTTCTCTCAGATCTCTTCATGTTGAGAAATCGGCCAAACTGACTTGGTAGTTGGATGACAGCTATTCAGAAAAATCAGAAACACAATCTTTTTTCAATTTCATTTTGATTAAGCCTTTTCCTTCCCACTTTGTAAAATAATTTCTAAAACAGTCTTTTCAACGTCTTTTAAATTAGGAAGACGTCTTTTCATTTTATTTTCAACCCCCATTTGCTCAATGGGATAGTTTTATTACAGACTCCACTGGTGATCCTTCAACCATTTGGAAAACATGACCACCTGTGTGAGGTTGTCTCTCCCTCTTGGGTTGTTGTTTTGGACTCCAGCAACCTCATTACGGACAAAACTGAGAGAACAAATGCAGTTAAATCACATTGTATCTTGACAGGCGCCTTATTTGAAGGAAATGTTGGTATAGCGGTTTTTTCCGCTCTGCATTTTTATTTGTCAGACTCAAACCTAGACTTTTTTGGCCAGCTTATTGCTATGGAAAAACTCTGGGGCGGCCCAATTTAGCAATTGTCTGAATCTTGAACTGATGAGTTTGCTGAGATATGTAGAATCATACCATGATTCTTGCTTGGAGCAAATTGTTTATATTTAAATTTCAATCTCCATTGAAGTTTTCTAAACCTTCTGTTTGAAACGTGCCCTAAGGCTGGAGGAACCAGTCCAACAGGGGCATGTCAGACGAATGCCATTTGTATGTATTTCTTTTTTCTTATGTTTCTGTAAGATTGTTGTAGGTGAGCAATTGTAAGGGGTTTGTAAAATACAGGTGTACTATGCAGCAGGGCCCCTTGTGAAAGAGGTCTTGGTGTCAGTGTTCTAAAACAGATTGATGAATTATGACCATGAGGCTGATTGGCTAATAGTGTTGGAACGTCTATGCAGGGGATGCTGATTGGCTAATAGTGTTGGAACGTCTATGCAGGGGATGCTGATTGGCTAATAGTGTTGGAACGTCTATGCAGGGGTGCTGATTGGCTAATAGTGTTGGAACGTCTATGCAGGGGATGCTGATTGGCTAATAGTGTTGGAACGTCTATGCAGGGGATGCTGATTGGCTAATAGTGTTGGAACGTCTATGCAGGGGATGCTGATTGGTTAATAGTGTTGGAACGTCTATGCAGGGGATGCTGATTGGTTAATAGTGATGGAACGTCTATGCAGGGGATGCTGATTGGTTAATAGTGTTGGAACGTCTATGCAGGGGATGCAGCTATTTTCTATAGCAAAGACTTGTATCATTAACTGACTGAATAGCTAGCTGACTGACTAACTGACAGCTGTCCCCTTTTTTGGTATGGGTTTGGAGTTATTTAAATCACCTTGACTGACTGACTGACTGACTGGATTGGTCTTTGTTTTATTCGGTTAGTTGTGTGACTGATTGATTTGGTGTCTATGTTTTTGGGCTAGATTTGTGACTGACTGACTGGTTTGGATTCTGTGTTTTTGGGCTAGATTTGTGACTGACCAACTGGTTTGGTTTCTGTGTTTTTGGGCTAGATGTGTGACTTACTAACTGACTGGTTTGGTCTGTGTTACTGGGCTAGTTTTATGACTGACTGACAAGTTTGGTCTTTGGGATATTGGGTTAGTTGTGTGACTGGCCGACTGGTTGGGTGTCTATGTTTTTGGGCTAGATTTGTGACTGAATGACTGACTGGTTTTGAATCTGTGTTTTTGGGCTAGATTTGTGACTGACTGACTGGTTTGGTTTCTGTGTTGTGGGCTAGATTGATGACTGACTGACTGGTTTGGTCTCTATTACTGGGCTAGTTTAATGCCTGACTGACTGACTAGTTTGGTCTCTGGGATATTGGGTTAGTTGTGTGATTGACTGACTGGTTTGGTGTCTGTGTTTTTGGGCTAGTTGTGTGACTGACTGAGTGACTGGTTTGGCCTCTGTGTTAATGGGCTAGTTGTGTGACTGACTGAGTCACAGGTTTGAGCTCTGTGTTAATGGTCTAGATGTGTGAATGACTAACTGGTTTGGCCTCTGTGTTAATTGGCTAGATGTGTGACTGACTGGTTTGGCCTCTGTGTTAATGGTCCTGCTGTGGTAATCCCAGGAAGCGCACTGTCATTCAGCTGCGACTGCACTTCTATTGTTGCCGCTGGGCTAGGTATCCATCTGTCCCCTACTGTAGCTGACCATGCATGCCCCTTTCATGGTCTATTCAGCCAGCCGAGGGAACGTGGTCTGGACCGGCCCCAGGGGATGTGAGGCCTAACTGGTACACAGTCAGGTCCATGTCTCACTCTCTCTCTTTTCCTTTTTGTCTCTCACTCTTTCCCCCCGTGACAGTCCGTTAACATAAAGCCATTTTGAGCATCTTTGTATCTGTGTCTCACTCTCTGTCTTTCTTTCTCTCTCTCTCTCTCTGTGGCTCGCACTCTCTGTGTCCCTCTGTGGGTCTCACTTTCTCTGTGTCTCTCTGTGTATCACTCTTTCTGTGTCTCTCTGTGATTCACTCGCTCGGTGTCTCTCTGTCTCTCACGCTGTCCGAGTGTCTCACATTCTCAGCTGTCTTACAGCTCAGTGCCATCTACCTTAATTAAGATTATAGATTTCAAAGTGCCTGATGACTCTCGGAGGAGCAGGTTGCCATAGTGATATAGATGGGCAGATCAGAGAGGAAGGAGGGAGTCTACTCTACAGCTGAGTGATCTCAGATCTTAACCGACATCTTATCCTATAGCTGAACTAATGGAACCAACGTCACCTAAGAGCCATATCCTCCCTGGGTTGAAGCTTCCTCAGTCAATACAGCTCTCTCTGTGGATCTCAATGGGAACACAGCAGAAGGACTCTTGTGTGCATTCCAAATGGCGCACTACATTTGATCAGGGCCCAGTCAGTGGGGGTCACTTAGGACGCTGCCCTGATGTGTTAGTAGTTAACAGTCCCACCAGAGGAACAGAGAAGCGAAACAAAAAATAGACACACCACTTACGTTAGTAACCATGTGCGAGGCCGCACATTCATTCTGTGATCAACGTGTCCACTCGGAGATCAACCATAGGTTAAAGGTCATCGGGTTGTAGGGTGTTTGAGCTGAAAGGGGTTGTGGGAGAAAAGAAAACGCACAACTGGTACACGGTATCTATGCCTGACATGTTTTTAATTGCTAAAACACAGCTGAGGTCTTGGGTGAAGCTACCAGTCAGCAATACTAACCCTGTCTCTCTTCTCCTCGGACAGCTGGTGCCGCCTGTACCCGGGCCCGTTTTTGTGAGGCGCTCCGTGCGGGGAGGCGTAAGGCCGGAGACACCATGGCAGGGGCCTCCGTGAAGGTGGCGGTTCGTGTCCGCCCCTTCAACTCCAGAGAGATGGCGAAGGACAGCAAATGCATCATCCAGATGTCAGGGAACACAACTAGTGAGTGTCCGTAATACACACACGCGTACACTGTCAAACACACGCACACAAACACTCAGGCGTTTTTTCAAACGAGTCACCACAAACATTCACATGCAAACACATGGTCTCGTGATGGTGTAACTAACAGAGAAACAACATACGTAATCAAATTGTTTGTCTACTAATGTCTCACATTTGAAGGCTGGGATGCCATTTTGTGTCTATGCTATTCTAACTATTTTGGGGTTTAGAGTTGCAGCAATGTATTGTGAGATATGTTTACTCGTGGGTGGTTGCTGTGCTGTGCAGATTTCTGTTTTATTATTTTGGTTTCCATGGGCTTAAGGTTGTGCTGACAGAATTGTACAGCGTTAATGAAGCGAAGCAAACAGTAGGCAAAGTGTATTCTTTTTTACGCTGGAGTTAATTGCCTTTTACCGATAAGAAACGGTTAGAATCAATATTTATTGTACGGCCAGGAAGAACCTGAGGTAGCTGACCAGGTTTCAAATCAACATATACCAGCAGGGCTTAACTGTCCTTTGGTGCTGTCCAAAGGGATGTTAGGGTGTGGACAGGGCTTAATTGGCCTGTAGAGCTGTCCAAGTGGGGAGTTAGGGTGTGGACAGGACTTTACTGTCCCGTAGAGCTGTCCAGTGGGGGAGTTAGTGTGGACAGGGCTTAACTATCCTGTAGAGCTGTCCAATTGGGAATTAGGATGTGGACAGGGCTTAACTATCCTGTAGAGCTGTCCAAGGGGGAGTTAGTGTCTGGATAGGGCTTATCTCTCCTGTAGGGGTGTCCAATGGGGAATTAAGGTGTGGACAGGGCTTAACTGTCCTGCAGAGCTGTCTGATGGATGAATTAAGGTGTGGACAGGGCTTAACTGTCCTGTAGAGCTGTCTGATGGAGGAATTAAGGTGTGGACAGGGCTGAACTGTCCTGTAGAACTGTCTGATGGAGGAATTAAGGTGTGGAAATGGCTTAACTGTCCTGCAGAGCTGTCTGATGGAGGAATTAAGGTGTGGACAGGGCTGAACTGTCCTGTAGAGCTGTCTGATGGAGGAATTAAGGTGTGGACAGGGCTGAACTGTCCTGTAGAGCTGTCTGATGGAGGAATTAAGGTGTGGACAGGGCTTAACTGTCCTGCAGAGCTGTCTGATGGATGAATTAAGGTGTGGACAGGGCTTAACTGTCCTGTAGAGCTGTCTAATGGAGGAATTAAGGTGTGGACAGGGCTTAACTGTCCTGCAGAGCTGTCTGATGGAGGAATTAAGGTGTGGACAGGGCTGAACTGTCCTGTAGAGCTGTCGGATGGAGGAATTAAGGTGTGGACAGGGCTTAACTGTCCTGCAGAGCTGTCTGATGGAGGAATTAAGGTGTGGACAGGGCTTAACTGTCCTGTAGAGCTGTCTGATGGAGGAATTAAGGTGTGGACAGGGCTTAACTGTCCTGTAGAGCTGTCTGATGGAGGAATTAAGGTGTGGACAGGGCTGAACTCTCCTGTAGAGCTGTCCAATGGGGGAATTAGTGTGTGGACCGGGCTTAACTGTCCTGTAGAGCTGTCCAAGGGGAGTTAGGGTGTGGACAGGGCTTAACTTTGGTGGTGTGGAAGCTGGAAGGAGACTTGATATCCAGCCGGTTCAGCAAGGCAAAGACATAGGTCAATAATAGATGAGTCGCCTTGAAATATTTACAGTTCGGCTTAATTTAGCTCATCTTCCCCGTTCAACCCGCGCCTTCTTTATGCCGCGGCGGGCCAGAGAGCGCAACTTTGCCTCCTCTTCCTCGGACACCCGTTTCATTTAATACGGAAGAAGACACAAAGGTTTGTGTAGATACCAAATGCCACAGTTTCCCGAACAGTCCTCAGAGTAAGGGAGTGTGTTTTACTGCTGTTTCCGTTTTTCCGTTCACACGGTTGATCAAAGAAATGAAGCACAGGGAGGCATTCCTAGGCTGATATTCAATGGCTTTGGTCTAGTCTCAGGCACACAGAATATTGACCGTCACACTAGCGTGATTGAGTTCCATTACCTGTCACCTGAGTCCCTTTGTGTTTGTGCGAGTCACACCATTTCTTTTTACCGTGTTCAGTGGAATTTTTGCGAACCCACGCGACATAAGCCATTACAGTACATGCATTACCAGAAAGCATGATTTGCAGGTGCCCTGACAAGACCGAAGTCACTAAGAGATCTGAAAATAGCCCACTAATAGTGAATACTCCGGGACAACAGGGATGTTTTCCTAATGGCACCCTGTACACTGCGCAGTGCAAACTCTTTGTGGTGTCATTTGGCACGCGGGCTAATGTAGATTAGCGACGGTCCCCTGGGAAACCAGCAGTGAGGACAGATGACATTGGGATGTCCTTATACCACTTATAACCACTTCTTCTGTTTGTACTGTATTGCACGTGTAAACGCTAGTCAGGGAGTCTGCACCCAAACACACACACACACCCACAGGAGGCCACAGGACCGCCATTTCCCTCATGTGATAACATCTTGAAAATAAACAACAATTTGCTCATGCTGACAGAAGGCAAGACACCATGCGTGAGGTAATGATGCCTTACGAATCACCGAATGTCATCTGGCACCAGACAAGTATTATCCCCGGACTGACACGGGCAACAACCGAACTGACAAAGGATGGGCTCAGAGTGAGGAGGAGGGGCTCAGAATGAGGCGGACTCAGGTTGAGAAGAAGGGGCTTAGGGTGAGGAGGAGGGGCTCAGGTTGAGAAGGAGGGGCTTAGGGTGAGGAGGACGTGCTCAGAGAGGAGGAGGGGCTCAGAGAGGAGGAGGGGCTCAGAGTGAGGAGGCGGGTCTCAGAGTGGATGAGGCGCTCAGGGCGATGGCCGCCATTGGAATAAAAGAAACAAACAATATCAAACACATTATACGCTTCGCTTCCCTGTGTCGTTGGGGCTTCGTTTTGGATGGCGTTTGGCAGACAGCTGCATGTGTGGTCTGTCAGTCTATATGTTTGTGCCTCTGCCCCCCTACCTGTCTGTCTGTTGTCACCCTCCAGCATGGTAGCAGCGCCTGGAAGCTGGTGAAAGGGTGGGGGGGCGAGGAGGCTGTTAATGGCCCGCTGATTCGGGTAGCCTGGTCCTGGGGGGCCAGGGAAGAAAAGGGGAAGCAAAAGAAGACTGAGAGCTTGCTGGAGGAGGGGAGGGCACTGGGGGGTGGGCTTTTGTGCACTTCCTTCTCTGCTTTGTGTGTCTTTGTGCTTCTTGCCCGGCTAGAGATTGTTCAATACGCTGGTTCCCACCAAGCAGAAGAAAGGCAGCGATCTAAATGAGTGGCAGGACTGGCAACAGTGATCCTCCCAGGGCCTGCCAAGGTGCCAGGCCTCATATCCCTTTCTGAGGTGGATTAAGCTACCAAGAAGAACTTGGTAAAATGTCATTAGCAAAATGTCAGTGGGTTTCTGTCAGTGGCCCTCTGTAAGTGCCACTTTGTCAATGGTTCTCTGTCAGCAGATCTCTGTCAGTAGTTTTCTGTCAGTGGTGTGGGCTCTCCTCTAGCCTCTCACCATCTGATCTGTTCTCCGTAGCGGGAGAGACTCTGCCCTACCAGTCTGTCTATCTCTGTGATTCTCAGGGAGGTTACAAACCAAGGCCAAACTCTCTAATTTCTTTTCTCAAGCCTCTCTCTCTCTCAACCTCTCTTTCAGCCCCTCCCTCGTAGTCTCTCCGTCCCTCTTTCTATCATTCAGCCTCTCTTGGTTGTCTCTCTCCCTTAGAGTTTCCCCCGTCTCCCAGTAGGGTTGCATCTGTGCTGACATACCCATGACGCCACTCCCCCCTCCCCCCCATCCTCTGTGACTGACGGAGCAGCAACCCGTGGTCTACCGGCCGCGTGGCCATCAGTGCCACTAGGAAATACTTGCACCAAATACACTGAAGGAACATGTTCAGTTTTTTAAGCACATTGGACCCAATTTCCTATTTACTTTTAGTATTAAAGCGACATCCAGTCTGATATTTTTTTTGTCTGCCTGGTTGCATAAGCCATATATTGCAGTGTCCGGACACGTGTCCTCGGAATAAACAATGCAGCCATCTCGTGTCTCTGATGTCTACAAAGGCATGTCAATACGAAAAGCACTTCAGTTTTTTTACTATTACGATCATAAATGTGTCCCGCTCAAAACCGCTTGCACTTACAGTTTTGTCCTTTATTTATTTCAGGATCCAGGCACTGCTAGCTTCGTGTAGCCACACTTGCAAAATCCCATTGGGCCTGGTTCTCAGAGCTAATACAATGTTTACATTTTGGTGCTATGGGTTCAATCCGTCTTTCAGGATTTGGAGCCACACAGTCTGTGTAGGCAAGCCAGAGGTGACCTGCCAACTCATTTCATCAGTGAGTCGAACAACACTGGCTGAACCACGGCTGAAGTAGCTAGTCTATTTTCTATTTTTGTTTCAAATGCACAACTAGTGATGTTTGCATATAAAAACTATATAACATATTTAATAAGCCCCCCCCTCATTTAGAATTGTATGTGGAGACAGTTAGAACACATTTGGGTTATTGTCCGATATACTCCATTATTTATTCATGCATTTCGTTGGTATTGGGGGACACCTGCAGATGAAGTCCAGCAGCTGAACAACATGTCTTGACAAAACCCATCAGATTATTTGGATCAATGACGAGGACCTGCTGCTAAACATGAAGTCACATTGTCAGAAGCAGAAAATTTAATGGGGAAAAGGTCTGGAAATGGAATAACCCGACATGCGTCACCCTCTCACGTCACAACCTCGCCAGTGGTTAAGAGTGGAGCGGCCTGCTGCTCTTAACTCGATGGGCTTTTCATTAGAACCTTTATAATGATGTTTGTGTCTGTCACTGACAGAGAGATCTGGCCTCCAGCCCTCTATGAACTCAACACCTTGACATTACAGCCTGAGTTTCCGACATAAACATGTGGGCGGACTGGAGCACACACACACACACACACAGATACACACAAACAGATACACACACAGACACGAAGACGCACACACACACGCAGAGAGGGCAGGCTGACTCATCTACAGGATCACAGTACTACGTGAGCAGTAGGCACTCCCTTCTGCCCTCATATCCTCACCTCTCTTCTGCCCTCATATCCTCACCTCCCTTCTGCCCTCATATCCTCACCTCTCTTCTGCCCTCATATCCTCACCTCTCTTCTCCCCTCATATCCTCACCTCTCTTCTCCCCTCATATCCTCACCTCTCTTCTGCCCTCATATCCTCACCTCTCTTCTCCCCTCATATCCTCACCTCTCTTCTCCCCTGATTCCCTCCTCTCTTCTCCTCTAATTCCTTCTCCCCTCCTCTCCCCATCTCTTTTCTCCTTTGCCCTAAGCCCTTCTGTTGTCACCTTGGTTAATAAAACATTCAGATAAATTTGCTACAGGTAAATTTTTGCCATGTTTTTGAATGATTTAATGATGTCACACGTTTGTCCAGTTTGTATGGGACGGTATGGCAGCCTAGTGATAGAGAGCCTTGGGCCAGACAATGGAAGGTTGCTGGTTCAAATCCCAGAGCTGACATGGTGAAAAACACTGATGTTCTGTCCCTGAGCAAGACTGTTAACCCTAACTTCTCCCAGCTTCTTGCTGTAAATAGGGATATTTTCTTGGTGTACTTACCTGGTAAAATAGATCCTCATTGCTTTCCTGTGCTAATGGACGGGTGTAGAAATCCTGGTTAACCAGATGCAGCTCAGAGAGGTAGACAGTCCACGAATCAGCGACTGCCACTGTGGTAAGATTATGTTTTAATTATGGCAGCCATCTTGGATATATAGTCTCCAGCAATTCTAAAGGTCAGTGGTTTACTACGTCTTCATCCTCTCCCCCTGAGACCATAGATGTTGCCGATGTAATTGCTAGACCTTTTAGAGGACCACTTCCTTTTATTATTTTTTTTACTGGAAATTCATGAATCTGCGTTCGCTCAGGAACCGGAGCGACAGAGAGAGAGTGGAAAACAATCATGATTGTGAGAGATCGAGAGACGGAGAGGAATAGCGTGGGAGCCTACGAGAGAGAATTTGTGATTAAGAGGGAGGGGAAACCAAAAAGAGAGAGAGGCAGATGGAGAGATACAGAGGAACGGAGACCGAGAGGGAAAAGGGGAGAGATGGAGTGCAGGTGTGAAAAAGAGAGAGAAGGAAGGAATACAGACGGAGGGAGAGTGAGAGAGCAGGTGTAAGAGCAACATTGTCACTGTGTAATGGTGAGATGCTGGGTGTGAGGAGAGATTTGATGGTCAAATCCGGTGTTCCCTCTCAGGTGGAGCCAGCCTGAGCTCTGACTCGCCTTCATCACTGCTGGGCTAACCATGTCGTGTGAGGGCACATTTATATAGGCAGCCCAATTCTGAGCATTTTTCACCAACTGATCAATCAACCACATGAATCTGTTCTTTACTGTCCATCATTCCCAAAGTCAGCGTGTGAGGAGAGAACCAGAGCAGGCTAATGACAAATTAAAACCTGGTGTTACCATCGCTTCTGTTTCTGAAAACAAGCCTGGAATCACGTACAGGTTGGGGCAGAGAGGAGGGCCAACACAGGTTGCCTTGCGTTGATTAAATATTCAGCCTGGACAGTCACACACACATGACTCCTCTGGATCGGCTCTTGCGTCACGATGTGACGGGGGTGGCCCATCCCATCACAGTTTCCATGACGAAGTGAACACAACACTAGACCCAGGTGTTGGGTGATTAGTGGACAAGTCAAATCAAGCGTGCCAGCTCTGGAGTAGAGATCAGGGACCTCCCAAACGACGGGAGGTCCCTGATCTCCATGGGTTGATTATTGAACCAATGTGTGGATGGCTCCGAGAGAGACGTCGGCCCTGTGTTAAGGCCGCGGGCAGTCTATCAACAGACTGGGCGAGCTTGGTAATGTTTCGTGGGAAAAAGGCTTCTACCCAAGCATAGATCCCAAGCTCATACACAACCCCGGCTGGATTTTGAGAAACTGGTATAAGATAGTGGGAAATTTAATAGTACCTTTCTAGCTTTTGGTCTGACACGTCCGAGTGCGACGAGCGCGTGAGCGGCCTGTCAGCTGAAGGGTTTTTCTGAGAGATGGCAGCGAGGGCCCGGCAGGTTGAGTGTCTCACAGCTGCCTGCATCCGTAATGGTCACGGTGATGCTCTCAGTCCGATCCCCTGGGCTCCAGAGGTGCCGGCGTCCCAAGTGGCACCTTCATCCCGATATAGTGCGCTACTTCTGACCAGGGCCCGTGCCACCAAAGTTACCATTTGGAAAGAAGACAGAATAGCTCTCGCATCTATATTACTCAACCACCCCATGTCTAGAATGGCTTTCATCATTGACACATTCGATGGATTTGTGGAGTACCTGACCGTCTGGCTAAGATACAGTCATTCAAAAAGACCCTGGTCTGGCTAGCATGCCTTTGATGACTGGGAGCTTGGGCAGTGGTCGTTAAGAGACTGTACTTGCCTTAGTAGATGGGAACTTGCAGCTTTAGGACAGAGCCATATTAACAGAATTTCAGGACTGGAGTGCCCCATGGGTATGGGAGTCATGTTAGCACCAACAGCAAGATAGCATGGCTGTCTGTTGGAGCTAACCTATCTCCAACAGATAGACAAGTTAGCTCCAACAGACAGCTTTGCTAGCTCCAACAGCCATGCTAGCTCCAAAATACAGTGTTGCTAGCTCCAACAGCCATGCTAGCTCCAACAGACAGCTTTGCTAGCTCTAAAAGCCACGCTAGCTCCAGCAGTCACGCTAGCCCCAACAGCCATGCTAGCTTCAACAGACAGCTTTGCTTGCTCCAATAGCCATGCTAGCTCCAACAGACAGCTTTGCTAACTCTAACAGCCATGCTAGATCCAACAGTCACGCTAGCTCCAACAGCCATGCTAGCTCCAACAGACAGCTTTGCTAGCACCAACAGCCATGCTAGCTCCAACAGACAGCGATGTTAGCACCAACAGACAAGCATGTTAACTCAATCAGTCAGGCTAGCTCCAACAGACAGTCAGTTAGAAACAACAGGCAAACATGCTAGCTCCAGCAGACAAACATGCTAGGTCCAATAGACCGTAATGCAAGCTTAAATAGACAGCCTGTGAACTCCAACAGAGAGCCATGCCTGAGGTTCTAAAAAGGAAGTGCTCTGTCATCAAGTAAAACTAAAGAGAGATGCTCATAGGAAAGCATGGTGTTCAGTTCAGTATATATCTTGGAATGAGAAAATTAAGTTGCAGGTGCATGAGAGCTTAACAAACACTTTTTAACAACTGTCCAGTCCATTTATTTTTTAAACAAGCCCCTCTCACATTAAGTGGCCATTGCAAGGCAATGATTCAGAAGTACCAACGCATTGTGGAGTACATTCCTCATCGTGAAATGCTCACTCCAACAGACAGATACACTACGTTCAATGGCGTCCTTAGAAATCAAATCAAACTGAGTGGAAGAGCAGGGTTGCATTGGAGAACTAGGGAAATTGAACTCCAGATGGGCCACTCTATTCCGGATAAGTAGTAGGGTTTTTGTGGCACACGCCAGAAGCCCTACCAAGAGTGAATTCCATTAATGAAGACATGAAATGACAAGTGCCCGTTGAACCTGTGCCGATTCCTGTGTGGCAAGGTCATACTGCAGGAGCAAGTCACTCTGACATTTCTTGGAGCAGACAGGCCTTCCTTTCGAAAGAAGAGCAGCTCTCCCTTCTCAAGGTTCAGCTTAATGTGGTTTTCCGACATCCAAGCAGCCAGGCCTGCAGAAGAGTGTGTCGCCACTTTGGTGTCAGGAAAGGAGAAAAATAGCTAAGCATCATTTGCAAAGGATACATAGGAGAGACCATGTGGGGATCTGACAGAGCCAAGAGACTTGGTGGATAGAAAGAAGATGAGATGGCCTAGAACCTAGCCTTGGGAAACGCTGGATGACTGCCCTGTCGGGTAGGATGTAATCCAAGATTGTGCTGAGCCCAAGACACCGAGATCCGTCAGGGTGTAGAATATGATCAAACAGTTCACAGTCTCGAAGGCAGCAGATAAATTCAGGAGAGTAAGAACTGTGGGGAGAGATATTAGCTTGAGCATCATAGGGGGAGATCAGGTTCGGTCAAGTGACCAGTTGAAGCCTGACTGATTAGGGTTTAGGAGATCATTCAGAGAGATAAAAGAGTTGGTTGGAGACAGAACACCCAAGTGTCTCGAAAAGGAAAGACAGAAGGGACACCATTCTGTAGTTTTGTCAAAGGCATCCGTCAAGAGGGAAGAATAAATGTATTTATTAGTTGTTCGAAGTTGCAATGTGCCGACATGTATGTTATTATGATAATCCAGGAAATGGTTAAATTAATCATAAGAAGTGTGACTGTATTTATGTTTTTTGTTGGCTTTTGTGTGTGTGTGTGCATGTTTATTTCTTTGTTTGAGCTTGTTTTGTTGTGTTTGTTTTTTGTTTGTTCGGGTGTGTCCCCGATGACTAATGGATTACTGGCTGGTCGTATGTGTGTCTGAGGTCATTGGGGAGAGGAATTCTCCATGATGACATGATGATCTTGTGTTACATTACGCTGCAGTGTGTGTGTGTGTGTGCGTGTGTGTGTGTGTGTGTGCGTGTGTGCATGCGTGCGTGCATGTGTTTGTTCTGTCCTCTTACGTGTGAGTGTGGCTGGCTTCCTGTAAAGACCATCCCTGATCCAATAAATGAGCTCACTCATGTATTTAGCATGGCCTGGAATGGGCCTGAAACCCTAAACCCTAATGTCACACTGGCCTACTGTATATTCACCAGATCCATCCCAAATGGCACCCCATTCCCAAAATAGGATATTACTTTCTTCCAGGCAGTATGCAGGGTATAGGGTGCTGTTTAATTAGTAGACAGTGGGTGTGTCAGAAAGAGGAAAGTGTTTCTGCATTTCTCCACTAGATAGCCTGCTTAGTCCCCTGGCTGGTTAATCAGTTGAGTGCACCAGCAGACAAAATGGTGTCTGGTCTGGGGGTCCTGGAAGTAGGGAGGGGCTTTTGATAATGTGGTCAGGACAATAAACACCACATAAGAGCTGCTCGGTGCAGTAGTCAGTGGCTGCAGAAGAGGAGTTGTTTTGGGCTTGACTTACGGAGATCAGTACGCTTTATACAGTAACACGATTATGAGATAGGTACGTTGGAAATATGCTTGAAATGCATGTCTTGCTGCTGGATTCCGTTATGACTGGTACTACTGTCTGTTATGACTGGTACTACTGTCTGTTATGACTGTTGCTAGAGTCTGTTATAACTGTTGCTAGAGTTGGTAGAGTTGGTTATAATATACATTTCAGAAACAGGTAATATGGAGTCTATCACAAAATGCTTTTACAGATATCCAGCCCAAAGAGTTAAAAACAACACATCTACCCTGAATGTATTGCCAACATGCCAACAGACTACCAACCATTCTGACTGAGCTGGTGAAGAACTGGAGCCCGGCCGGCATAGGAAATGGTGTTCATTTATTAAGCGTCCTCAGGGAAACAAGAGCCACCGTCGTCTGAGGCTGCGTGTGATCTCCTTTTACTGGGACCGATCCATCTGAGCTTCCTCAGGAAATGCGTCCTGAATGACGCCCTATACCCGATACAGTGCACTACATTTGACATGTACCCGTGGGATGCTGGGTAGGAAACAGGATTCCATTTAGGACTTGACCGTGCTCTTGTTTTCAGTATACGTCAGGTTATGAAATCTACTAGGGAGACAAAATGACAAAAGGGAAGATGTCCTCTGTAAATCCTTTTGACGGTCGGTTGTTTGGTTCCTTCTGGTAGCGTCGGCTCACGTGCCTGTCGATCCGGGGCCATTGTGTCGTCTGGTGCTTGTTCAGGACGCCGTGCTGCTTGTCCTAGTCATCTGTGTTTCCGTGTTCTTGCAGATGTTGCTGTGCTAGTGAATTTTCCAGGAGGATGGCCTGTGCTTACAGAGCATCTGTGGCCCCCGCTGGTCTGTTTGGGAGCAGCGCGGGGAGGAACTCGGAGAGAATAAGAGCCCCCAGGACAACACATCAGATGAGATTGAATTGCAATGGAAGAGATGATGACTGTGAAACAAAGAGGGATAGGAGAGATGGAGGCAGGCAGAGGAGAAAGATGAAAGAAAGATTACGGAGGGAAAGAGAGATATAATGATGACAATGGACTTGACTCACTGGATGAATTAGACCTGAACAGATTGTTCCACCTTTACTGTGAGGACGTCAGAAATACTTTCTGATGTGGGGCATCGGTTCTCAAATCTCCCTTATGGGACCCCCAGAAGGTACACAGTTGAGTTGACATGAAATAGCTTTCCTGATTCACTTGTCGTGGGCTGGATGACTAGTTGAGTGTGAATCCGGTGGGCTAGCTATGGAACAGTTCAAAAACATGGAATGGCCGGGGCTCCCCGGGGGGAGAAAACCACTAATGTAGAGTGTCCATTCATCTCCAGCAGGAGTGATTAAACAGAACATTACCTCCATGTCGTATGATATTCAGGGAATTTCTAACTGATGTCATGTTCATCAACCACACAATTTGAGTTGATTTGTCCTCTGTTAACTTTGTGAAGAGAATATTCATTTCACCTTTTAGCTACGTGTATATGTGCCCTCCCTACTGTGAATTATAATTCATACGACCCAGTGTCTGGTAATCCGCTTGATATTTTCGTCCGAACTCTTTGATAAGGGGTGACTCATTGAAGTGATTCATCAAATTTGGTGGGTGTGTAAAAGAAAGCCCTTTTTTGTTGAATACAACCTTCTTGTGTTGAATACAACGTTGTTGTGTATAATACACAAAGGTTGTGTAGAATACAATCTTGTTGTGTAGAATACAATCGTGTGGTGTTAAAAATAACCTTGTTTAAGCTCTGGATGGTTTTATGGTGGAAGGACAGCTAACTAGCAACTAGTACGCTCTGTTGCTAGGTGGTAAAAGTATCCATAGCGATTAAAGGCTTTAAGACTCATATAACCTTGATGGAAGAGTAGGACTGCTATGCTGTGTTGTGAATGATATAGATGCTGATTGATGGAGTATTTCCTCTATGTTTACTGACATTGTAGGTTATATTTTTCTATATTTCTCGATGGAGACCCGTACAGGCCAGGAAGCAGACGTATTCACATTATAAAACACAAATTAGATTAGATTCAACTTTATTGCCATTGAACAAGTGCAAGTACTGAGCAACGAAATGCAGTTTGCCTCTAACCAGAAGGGCAAATAGAGAAAGGCAGAAAATGCACAAGTATTAAATATATGTATGTACAAGTGGAATGTATAGATGTCCAGTTATTGCAAATGCATTACATATGGCCATTCTAAATGTGCAATGGAAGCTGTTATGGACATTTTTAACTAATTTGAGAAATGTCTGTCTTTCCATTGGCTGGTATGTAGATCTTTACTTTGGTAGTGACACACATGTCTGTATAATATCAGAGGATTAACAGGTATTTGGGCCATGTCGTCCTGCCTAGAAGAAGGGAGTCAGTCTTTTGTTCCTCAGGAATGTGGTCCTTGGGGGGAGTAAGGTCAGTTGGCCCCTTTGGGTAAACACTACAGTAAACATTATGGCAGGAAGGATAAGGTGGGGGGACAGCCCACCCTTTGGGTAAAACCTATTTGACACAGGACAGATGGCAGCATCTTACCACACCCCTTTTTCTATGTAATAAATACTGATTGTGCATGTTTTGAGTCAGAGACTCCTCAGACGATTATGTGTGTGTAAGCGGTTGAAGCGTCTCTCATATTTGCATAATAGTTAATAAAACTGTTAGAATGTGCTGAGAGAACTTTGTCTCTGTGTTCCTTACTCTGAGTGTCGATACATGGAATTACCATCACAAAGCAAATAGAGGTGGGCAGAACATTTCCCAGTATTAATAATAATGTATGTACAAGTGGGATGAATAGTTGTGCGGGCACAAATGGCAATTCTCAATGGTATTCTGAATTTGCAATCGAGGCAAATTGAAGGAGTAGGGTAGCATGTGCAACTGAAATGCAAGGATAGCAGCAATGAGGATCCTGAGGTAGACATGTTTATGTAACAGTTGAAAATGCAAGTACAGTGGCAGTTCTAAATGTGCAATGAAGGACATTTTAATGTGCAAGTTGAGCATGTGCAAACGAAATACAGGAATGGTAGCAATGGTAGACACCTGCCTGTAGAAAACTGGAAACTTCCTTATCAGACTTTGTTAGGCAGTGACAGAGTCCAGTAGTACAAAAGGTGGGTATGGTTAGTGATGGGAAGTCACGGAGTTCGGCAGGGTTACAGCAGATGAAAAGAAACTATTCCTGAGCCTGCTGGTACAAGAACTGAGAGACCTGTACCACCTGCCTGATGGGAGGAGGGCAGATAGTTTTTGGCATGGATGTGAAGGGTCCATGCAAGGGACTAAAACAACAAATGATATCCCAGCAACCCCCACTCTTTGTATGGAGATAAATAACATATGGTATCATAAACATAAAGGTTGTCCTGTTACACTCTCTTAATCACATGATCAATTTTGACCAGCAAGAGCCACATTTGGATCTTAGAGCAAACTTTTAGTTATGCTCTGACTGAATGATATCAATGCACCATTCGAATAATAGTTACGTAGCTACTGAAGGCCGAGCCAATTAGCCTGGTTGATGCAATCCACACGTGGCTCAGAGTCCTGGCAGAGAGTTTATTGCAACCGCAGTGTGTGCTCAGTAAACGTGTGAGCGCTTTGACGGCTCTTACCCACTGGCTATTTGTATGCACAACGCCCCAAGCTTCCTCATCCAGTCGCCAGGCGGATGTAGAAAATATAGTTTTGTTTTTCGAGAGTTATGCTTTAGGTGAATGTAGATCATGACTTGTTCAATTCAAAAATGGGCGTTTCCAACTAGTGAAGAATGAGGGCACCTGCCCTTCATTATCAACACCTCTGACTGACAACCTTCAAGCAACCTTTCCAGGTCAGGAGGTGAAGAGTGAGGTGTCAGCCTGACCGTTAGATCTCACTAGGTAGAAGTGCCCATCCTGGATAGTTCTTTTCTCCTACACTAACCCTTGCTTTTAAAACAAACTGAAGCGATTGAATCACACTAGTACTGAAAATTACAATACAATAATAATAGTATGGTATTAATATTATCGATTAGATGTGATAGAAAGTTAAACAATATTTAATTCTAAAACCACAATTTATTATTTTACAACCGTTACAGGCCCTCTGTGTTCCTGTAGCAAGATGTTTTGAGAAGGTCTACTGAAACTACAGCAGGGACAGCCTAGTCTCACTAGGCCACACCTCCGATCTCATCTGGCTTCCTAGGCCTGGTTTAAGATGCTAGGGGAAGCTCTACACTTCATTTGTGCTGAATCTCGTTTGGAGAAACAGGCTCTGGTAATTTCAGCTTTGGAAGACTTGTCTTTCTGTATTTAAATACAGAATACGGTTTTAGTGGATGGTAGAACACATGGGCACATCCCAATTGCATGTACCCTGCATTCATTCAGTATTCTCATAGTCTGTGTGTATTAGAGCAGAAGGTTATTGAACCTAACAGTCTGGCTGTATTAGATCAGAGGGTTAATGAATATAACCATTTGTCAAATTGTCTGTTTAGCTAACTGTCTGTCTGTATTAGAACAGAAAGTAACCAAACAGTCTCCATCTAGCTATCTCTATCTCTAGATATCTGTATTAGAACAGAAGGTAATCAAACAGTCTCCATCTAGCTATCTCTATGTCTAGATATCTGTATTAGAACACAAGGTAATTTTACAGTGAGTCTGTTCTCTGTGGTTCTCCAAATGGGAACCATCTGTCTGTTTAGATGTAGGTTCTGATTAGCATCCCCATTAGCTGTTCCAGAAGCAGCAGCTACTTGTCATGTAGACTGATGTCCAGTCTAAATGTGCAGGGAATCACTGAGCTGGTGACTCAGCATTTCTCCTACTCACCTCCCTCTGGCTGTAGACACGGCGTGCTGTCTGAGTCCCAAATTCCACTGTATGCAGTGCCCTACATAGGGCACAGGGCGTGAACTGGCACACGGCCAACAATCAGATCTAGTTTCACACGGTACGACAGCCCTCTCACCCAGTTCACCCTCTCTCTGACCCCTGTCTCTCTTTCACCCTCTCTCTCGCTCTCTTTCTCTCTCTCCATCCCTCTCTTCCTGTCCTGTCTGTTTGTCTTTCAGCAATCCTCAACCCTAAGCAGCCCAAAGAGAACAAGAGCTTCAACTTTGATTACTCCTACTGGTCACATACCTCGGTAAGTACCTGTTTCTATGTCTGTCGTTCTGCCTGTATGTCTATGACTGCCTGTATGTCTATGCCTGCCTGTATGTCTATGCCTGCCTGTATGTTTACTAGACCAAAACACTACAACCGGTGTGTTAATACACAGCGAGTAGCCCGCCCTTTATTAAATGAGTTTTAATTAATTGGACCTGCACACTATTTGATGTGACAGAGTATTTTAAGTCAGATTGATAGGACAAGAATGTGGTAAGCCACCTTTAGCAGCACTGACTAACCAAAACACTTCCTGTAGTTATTGATCAGTCTCTCACGGCGCCATGAAGACATTTTTGTCCCACTTCCTCCATGGAAAACTGATTTAACTCAGTAACATTTGTATGTTTTCAAGCATGAACATTTACTGTATAGTGTAAATATGCAGTATATATATTTATTTATATGTATATTTACATGCGTCATGTTCATCAACTCCCCACAGCCCAAGGACCCCAACTTTGCCGGCCAGCAGCAGGTGTACAGGGACATTGGAGAGGAGATGCTCCTCCATGCTTTCGAGGGCTATAACGTCTGTATCTTTGCCTACGGCCAAACCGGATCTGGGAAGTCCTACACCATGATGGGCAAGCAGGATGTACCGGATCAGCAAGGAATCATCCCCCTGGTACCCAGAATATTCTTCAGCCAGTCTGAGGACGTGTTTGAAATTAATGCATTTAATTCTGCGGTTCAAAACCTTACATGGTTGTTTGGTCAGCGTGTCAACATGTTTATTTGTCCTTGTAAAAACCATCAGTAAATTCATTTTTTAATATTAAGTTTGCTAATTTTCTTCCCACAGATGTGTGAAGACCTCTTTACCAAGTTCAATGACAGCAACAATGACAACAGCAAGTCCTATTCTGTGGAGGTACGTACAGGAATCATGCAGCGCCACCCATTGGTCCTGGCTGATGCATGATGTCACATCCTTACTTCCTGTTAGGACCTCTTATTGGTCCTCACAATCGCATGGGATGGTTGTCTTCAAATATAGAACGCTGAGCTGTGAAACTTCACCAATTGCTCTTTTTGAAAGTACACGCGACTTACACATGACCTTCTTGAAAACTTTCTCTGAATATTTGTTGAGGATTTTATTATTCCATGAAGGGTGCTTCTACTTGATTAAATACGCATTGCAAAGCCTGTAACACCATCAATTTTATGTTGCCGTGGCCCATAGGGTGATCCAGCATTCTAAACTGCTGCTTAAGTGCATATGTACTGCAGCTATATGGGTTTGATCCAACCCACAGCTCTTTCACCAAAAACGTGGGTCCTCTATCGTTCCCTACAGTCTCACTTATTGCCTGAAAAATCTTATGTTGCCAAAATGTAACACTCTAAATTGACCTTCATACGGAAACTCCACTCTTGGTGGCTGAAGAAGAAGAACAACACCTGCTGGAGAAAACTGATTCTCTCGCTGTGCTTCTACATCTCTGCTTCAGTCTTTCCAAAATACTAAGCATGAATCTATGTACTTCCTTCTAATAACCCTTTGGATTAGTGGATCATTGTCTCTCCCTTAAAATCTGAGAATGGTTTGAGAAAGGAGGAGGCCTTTGAGGTGTTCTGACTCATTGTCCTCCCTCCCTAGGTCAGCTACATGGAGATCTACTGTGAGCGCGTGCGTGACCTTTTGAACCCGAAGAACAAGGGGAATCTGCGTGTGAGGGAGCACCCCCTGATGGGGCCCTATGTGGAAGACCTGTCCAAGCTGGCTGTCACCTCCTACAACGACATCCAGGACCTCATGGACTCTGGGAATAAGGCCAGGTGAGGGAGGGGTGCAGAGGTTTAAAAAGTAAAAAGTGCTCGGCTGGGTTCACCAGCTAAGAGACGTTCCTAGTTTTGGCCCAAATGGACAGGGAAAAGGGAGTTGAGAGCTAAGCGGTGGTCAATGAAATGATAAGGAAGTGAAAAATTATCAGTACATTGTAATTCTTACACCTCTGGAAGGGTCTAGAGCATCTGTGGGGGAGGGGTGAATAGGGCATCTTTAACTGAAAGTTTGCTATATAAAATTCTGAGCCAGCTAATTAACAATCAGAGAAGTTTTGTCCCTGAGCAATGCAGTTAAATTCAATTGCTCCCAGGTCAGTTCGGTAAATGAGAATGTGTTAGAAATTAAGGGTAAAAAATAATTAATACTGTAGTTGAGGTCTTTCCAATCCTGTTCCTCCAAGGGATCTGCTTTCAAGTAAAACTGGATAATTCTACAAATTCAGGTTTTTGACACTGTAATATTGTAACACCCTATTCCAGGTAGCTTATGAAAATTTAATTGCCTTTTTTAATTCAGAGTTTGTGCTTTTTAAACTCTGATGGGCTCTGGCAACAACCCCACATGATTGTGCTTGAAATAATTGAAATGTGGATAGTTCGGTTCACCTGGGTCATCTCAGTTCAGCTGGGGTTTAACCTATAAACTCTTTTTGGGTATACCTCGACCAGCTTTGCACTCCTGGATTTGGGCTGTTTCTCCCATTTATTCTTGTACTGTAGATCCTCTCAAGCTCTGCCAGGTTGGATGGAGAGCGTTGGCGAACTGTGGTCTTGAGGTCTACCCACAGATGTTCAATGGGGTTCAAGTCTGGGCTTTGGCTGGGAACCTCTATTCACAGACTTGTTTGAAGTGTGCTTTCAGTCGCTGTCAGGTGGAAAGATGAACATTTGGTCCCAGTCATCAAGTGTGCTCTGCATCAGGTTTTCTGCAAGGAGCTCTCTGTATAACACTCCATATTTCATTTTTCTCTCAATCCTCATCAATCTACCTGTCCTTGCCGCCAGAGAAGCATCCCCATAGCTTGATGCTGCTGCCACCATTCTTCACCGTAGGCACGGTGTTAGCCAGGTGATGAGCAGCACCTTGTTTTCGCCAGACGTAGCACTATGCGGCTATGAATTATAATGCGATTGTGGTCTCATCACACCAGAATCTTTCTCCTCATGCCGCCTGTGTTGATTGCATTTGGACATTGGAATGCAGAGGCGGACGTTTAAGACATGTTGGGTGGGTGAGTGGCTGTCCATGCTGCAGTGGGTTGACACCATTTTCTATAGTAGTGCAACTGACGTGTCCCCATGCCCCCTTCACACTGCGTCCCATGTCTCCCTCACTTTGCTGCTGACCGGCCAGCAATTTAGCATCCCCCACAAATTAGCACATTATCATGTGTCGTTAGCGTTAAACTAACCGTGGCCTTTAGACAGCAGCAGAACCCGCCAATGACAAACTGGCTTAAACTGCCTCATAATGAATGGAATGTGTCGTCAGGCAGCTGATAATTTATGTTTTGGTGCCCGTAGAGTGTCAGTGTAAATTCTTTCAAATGGAACCCTCCTTCTGCTTATCTCGTTGCAATTGTTTCTGCGCTCAGTGTGGGTAGATTTTCCCTTTTGTAACTGGTAAGCCATTTGTCAGGGATTCCTATGGTGTTTCATTATATAGTATGTTTTTTTACCTGACATGTTAAATTACATGTAAGGCTCATTCAGTGGGACATAAAGGGCAAATAAACATTTCATACTGGACAACATCAGGAAAAGTGAGGCTGTTCTTTGTTCGTTTTTCTTCTGTTTTCGGGTTGCCCAAAAAATGCAATGCAACATTGTCTTCCTCTCAACAGGACGGTGGCAGCAACCAACATGAACGAGACCAGCAGTCGTTCTCACGCCGTCTTCAACATCATCTTCACCCAGAAACGCCACGACAGTGAGACCGATAACACCTCCGAGAAGGTAGGGGGTGCCCTTTCGTATTCATTAAAATCGATTACATTTCAAGGAGAGCTCTATCCTCTTCCGTGTCCTCTCCTCAAATCCTCTCCCATGGAGGAAACGGAGGAAACACATTTGAAGCCCGGCCTCTTTGTTAGCTGCTGGGATGCTGTGATTTTAATAAGAACAGTGAAAACATTTCCCTGCTTTTATTGCTCCATTTGGAAATGTGAGAAAGTTTCAATTACTGTAGCCTTATCCTCTCCATGTAGCATTAGTAACAAACTAAGTATATAGGCGTTGGAGCTCATTGAGAAAAGGAATCCGTCCCCCTGTCTGTGAGTGTGAGTGCGCTTTGTAACGTGTCTGTGACATTGGGATGTTGCCGCAGACTAAGAGAATCATGACTTCAGCTGCGTTTTCTGTCAGCTCATGCATTTCCCTGCGTTCTCATTGATGTCTCTGTCACAGGTCAGCAAAATCAGTCTGGTGGACCTGGCTGGCAGTGAGAGAGCAGATTCTACTGGAGCCAAGGGGACCCGGCTCAAGGTGAAACATCTTCCTCCTCCTCATCTTCCTCACACAATCTTTTTTTTTCCTGTCACTTAGTTTTTTCAAGTTATTATAATTTTTTTTTTGGTGTCATGTGTAGGGTTAAACAATTCAGGGAGCTTTCATTAAATCCCTGGTTTTGCTGAAATCCTGGTTAAAGGATGTCCAGAATCGTGTGGGAAATTAGCAGGAATTGTGGAATGCTCCAATCTGGATTTCTGTCAAACCCTCAGAATTTATTGAAAAGTTCCTATAGTTTTAGAACCCTAGTTAATTGTAAGGAATATATTTGAAATCTTGCAGTCTTCTATAATGCTGGGGGGGGGGGGGGGGGTTTGGCTTATACCAAATGCATGTGTGTTTGTGGAGAGGTAATTAAGTTGCGCTTATTCTTCAACTTCCACTGACAACTCTCTTGTTCTACAGGAAGGAGCTAACATCAACAAATCTCTGACCACTCTTGGAAAAGTCATCTCTGCTCTGGCTGAAGTGGTATGAATGACATGAATTGACATACAGAATATTCCTTTCTTACAGACGCAAACACGTATATATGTATAGTCTTTTATCATTCACCCCTGTAGGATTCTTCACAAAATAAGAACAAGAAGAAGAAGAAGGTGGAGAGCCACATTCCTTACAGAGACTCTGTGTTGACCTGGCTTCTGAGAGAAAACCTAGGTAGGAACCTTTACCTTGCTCAGCTGAACTTTACCCTCTGAACTATAAAGAACTTCACTTAACAGAGCTTAACTAAACCGAACTTTAATCTCTGAACTTGCAGAAAATTGACTTTACTCACTGACATTAATTTTTCATACACGGTCAGACTTGTTTACTAACCCAGTAAAGACCGATCTATTCACGTCTGAGGCATGTATTGACTGGTCCTGTTGTTCAGGCGGAAACTCTCGCACTGCGATGGTGGCAGCCCTCAGTCCAGCTGACATCAACTACGATGAGACACTCAGCACTCTCAGGTGGGAACAGTAGGAGTCACAAGTCTCTCTTCTTCCTTTCCTTTTATTTTGCATCCTCTCTCGTGACCACCCCTCTTTCACTCTCATCCTCACTTGCTCTCCCTCCCTTTTTCTCTCCTTCTCTCCCCCCTACTCTCTCCCTTACCCCTTTAGTGTCTCACTCTCTGTCTCCATCCTTTCCTACGCTCTCTGTCTCTTCATGTCCCTCATTATTCGGCCCAGCAGCTGATCAATGCTGAACTGAAGGACAAGCCCACACAGTGACCAAGCTCAGTGCTGCATAATGACATTATGGTCCTTGGTTCCCACTTTAAACTCCCTTCAGCTACAATATTAAACTGCTGATCATCCTGCCCCTCATCCATCCCCTCATCCATCCCCTCATACTGCCCCTCATCCTGCCCCTCATCCATCCCCTCATCCATCCCCTCATCCTGTCCCTCATACTGCCCCTCATACTAAAGGTATATTGTAGTAATATGTACAGGTATATTGTAGTAATTTGTACATGTGTATGGAAGTAATATGTACAGGTATATTGTAGTAATTTGTACAGTTGCACGGATGTAATATGTACAGGTACTTTGTCATATAAATGTGGAAATTAAGACTTTTTGTCCAGTCCTCACTTCTAGAAAGCCTATTTTGTGTGTTTGTGTGTGTGTTTGGTTGCATGTGTGTGGTTGTGTGTGTGGTTATACCTGTGTGTGTGTGTGTGTGTATGTGTGTGTGTGTGTGTGACCTAGTCTCATCATGTCAGTTATTGTGTCCCTTTTGCAGGTATGCAGACCGAGCCAAACAGATCCGCTGTAACGCTGTGATCAACGAGGATCCTAACAACCGATTGGTCCGTGAGCTAAAGGAGGAGGTGGGACGTCTGAGGGACCTGCTCCTATCACAGGGCCTGGGAGACATCCTAGAGAGTAAGGACTCAACCAATCAGCTACCCCGGCCTAGCACTGCCATTTTGACTCGACTGTACTAAAATCAGGTGTAAAATGCCTGAAGTTGACCTGCTTAAGGAACATATTCACTTAGTCATGTGTTGATGTTAATGAGAGAAGGGACAATGTGCTTGAAGTGGAAGTTAGGATTTGTACATTTCAGTGTCAGAAGAACACATTCACCAAGTAAACCACCGTCACTCACCGTCCTTCCCACACCCTCTATTCTGCACACTTTCTTGGCACAGTTGCTCCCTCTTTCTCCCCTCTTTTGTTTTCACTCACTCACCCCACAATCTCTCACAAGCCTTCTTCTGTCTGTGTGTGTCAACAGTTAACAAAAGAGCGTGGATTAGTCTAATTTACTCTCCTGGCAGAACTCTTAAAACCTGTGACTTTCACTGGCAACTTAGCTTGCAAACAACACATTGTGTGAATTAGAAGGAAATGCGAATGATTGAACTAAGACCGAGCTCATTATGAACAAGTCTGATCGCTGCGGAGGTGATAACAACCTACGCGGCCACTGAAAGTGTGTTGTTCTGCAACTTTGGTCAGCATTACTAGGCTAAGGATGTTTTGTTCAGCTAACACCGAGAATGCCTGAATCTCTCACAGTGCTATTTTCCTGTCTCACGTCTTTCTCTCTCTCTCTCTCTTTCACTCTCTCTCTCTCTCTCTTTCACTCTCTGTCTTTCTCTTTCTCTCCCAGCGTACAAGGGGCCAGCGCTTGGCACTGGCGTTGTTGGTTTGAAATGTGTGTTAATTTTTTTTCCTTCTGTTTCTTAGTGTGGCTCTTTGCTTTTCCTTCGGCCCTGTCGCTGTGCGCTCTGCTTCCTGCAGCAATGCGGCTTGATATCACCAGGCAGCGTTGACATTGCTTCTCTCTCTCTGCAGCATTAGAGTGTTCGTACGAATGAATGCGATCGTGAAAGGTTACCAAACCGGAAGATGTAGAACTTCTCGATTGTTCACATGCACATGTAACTGACCTATAGGTTTGGTGAATTAGCCGTGTTTTTGGAACAGTGCCGGCGCTGTCGGCGTGTCTTCAAGAAGGCTCCAAATCACGTTTAATCTATTAGCTGCATGTAGCTGCTCTGTGGGGCCGATGAAGTAGAACGGATGGCGTGCTTTCTGGTGCTGTGGGGATGGGACTGGGTTTGTGTAGTTGTAGCGCTGGGGTTTTGTTTTCATAGACCCACTAAGCAGGCCATCGTACGATTAGCACCGTCTATAGCAGAGCTATGGATTATTAAGAGAGTTTGTCTAGCTTACAGAATGGTTTCCCTGGGGGCACTGAGTACTGAAATTAACACTTTTATTCACAGTTGAGATAACATCTGTCAACCTCTTTGCTAAGTTGTGGAGTCAACAAATTGTAACTCTCCTTTTCGAGGGACATCTTAATAGGCTTTGAAAACAAGCAAGCCTAGTTCATAGAAAGTATTGCCCTCCTGATATTTGAACCCAAGTTGCCCAGATGAAAGGCTGTGTCACTAACCACTAAACCACAGAGATCTACATTTGACAGGTGTCAGTATAGCCTCTTGTGTCAGTGAACAAATCCACTTTTGCCACTGGCCGTTTTAACAGCTAATTGGCCATTCGTGAATTACATTAATACAGTTAAACTGACTAACGTTTCTTACTAAGTTTATCTCCACCACAAATAGTAACTTTTGCCACTGGCCGTTTGAACAAATTATTAGCCAGTAATAGGATTTACCAGTATCTAGTAACTTACTGGAATATTCATAGGAATTGAGCAATTGCTAGCGAGTCTGCCAAAGCTATTTCATTTCATGGCATAAGAACATATTTTTTTCTTTCATGGCATAACAACATCAAGAAAGGTGACGATAACAAATTTTTTATCAAGTGAAACGACAAGAGAATCGTGGAAATAAAATAAATAAATGTCGTTGTTCACAATAGATTTGAACTTGAGCCTTCCACGTGAGAGGCACTGTCTTTAACCATAACGCCACAGCATTACGCATTTCACCCGTCGCTTAACAATATTGAGCATTGTGTTAAACTGACTAACGTTTCTCATTAAGTTTACCTCCACCACAAATAGCATCTATGAACTGTTAGCTTTTGCCACTGGCTGTTTGAACAGCTTATTAGCCAGGAATAGGCTAACTTGTATCTACTAACTTCTTAAGAATAATCATAAGAATTGAGCAATTTCTAGCGAGACTGAAGATGAACTTTTCCATGCCAGAAACAGTCGCAATATAACCGTATACAGTTTTAGTTAAGGCTTACTATAACATAACTACTGTAGCCTATGTTGTAGCCAGCAAATGTGTTTGTCTATCCTGACCCAAAACGCATGCACGGATGCGTACCAGAAACAGTCGCACTATAGCCGTAAACCGTACGTTTTATTTCAGGCTTACTATAATGTTGTCACTGGAGGTTTTAGCCAGCAACGTTTTCATCTATATGGAATAATTCATAATGTGTACTTTGCTTTGCCTGCGAAAAGATTCAAATTTGGGACCTATAGTTCGCAAGTCCAATTCTCTAACCACTACACTATTTAACAAGGGGTAGTCAGTCAGTCAGTCACTCAGTCAGTCTCTCAGTAAGAGACATTCACTCTTCTTGGCCGGCTCCGCTTACTTGGAGAAACAGTAAAGCACAAAGTACTTTTAAAAAACCTAGAAAGTAAAACCTGTCACTCTTGAATGTTCAGTTTCAGACCACATTGGCAATACTATCTGGATACATATGACTCAGTGGGCTACAATATGTTGCCTATGTCAGAAAGAGTAGGCACTGATGCCTTCAGATGAACTGAATATTTGACTAGAAGACTGTCCCCAGATGGATGTGTCTGAGTAAAGACCTGGGCACTTTAAGGCTGTCTCATTCTGTTTCTGTGTTCAGTTGACTGGATGCCTCATTCCGTATGCTTAGGTCACAACACAGCCTGCTCCCATTCCCTCTGCAGACAGGCCTCTATGCTGTCACACCGAGCTGGACATATCGCCCCCTACTGGCTGCTCTTAACCCGAAGCTATGCAGAGGTGCTATGACAGGTATCACAATGTCTAATGGGCAGGACAGTCAGAGGCTTTAAAAGGATCAGGTACGAACTGAGGAGTTGGGTAGTTCGCCTGTTTTTATGACATTGCCATTAGCTGCTGGGTTCCATGCAGGTATTACCTAACAGATGTTTTTTAGCGCTTTGGAAATTTGAATCGCTCCATCATTGCCGGCCGTGGCAAAAGGAAAGGACCTAGACGGGGGTGGTTTTCTGTTGCTGGTCGGTGTCACCTAGCGGAGAGTCAGGGAAGGAGAAAGATAACGTTTAAACTGGGGGAACCTTCACTACATTCTCAAAAAGTTGTGAACCTTCACTACATTCTCATAAAATTAATGTGAAGCTTGTGCCGAAAAGGGGACACCACAAAATCCCCCAAACAATGGCTATGGTTAGTATCTGTTGGCACAGTTACCATTTCCTAAGAGTAAATTTGAGAACGAAAAGTGTTTCTGTAGATGCCCTAAAGATTATTAACCCTAACCCTTACACTTATCTTAGCCTTTATTCCAACCATAACCTTAATCCTTCAGGGACCCAGGGTTCTAACCCTAACCTCATGTTTTACAGTTGATGGTGGATCAGTAATTACCGTTTTACAGTTGATAGTTGATCAGTAATGAGGCTTTCCAGTTAGTTGATGGTGGCTCAGCGATGATGGTTTTACAGTAACTGATGGATCAGTAATGGTGGTTTTAGAGTTGATGGTTGATCAGTAATGAGGCTTTACAGCTGACAGTGGATCAGTGATGAGGGTTTAGTAGTAACTTTAGGATTGTTAATGACAGTTTTACAGTTGATGGTTGATCAGTAATGAGGCTTTACAGTGGATGATGGATCAGTGATGATGGTTTTACAGCAACTGATGGATCAGTAATTACATTTTTACAGTTGGTGGTAGATGTAGATGTAGGCATCTTTAGATTGAAAAGTGTGGTTCTCTACCAGTGTATGTGGTATGATGCAGTGGGGAACTGACCTGTGAATCTTCACAAAGTGGATTCCAAGACGGATGACTTGGGTTGAGTTCAAAGAAATCTGAATGACCTACTGACTGGTAATGCTTTGCTTGAAGCTTAATGGCATCAATTGGATATGGCTTAATGTTAGATGTTTTTCTTTCTGCTCAGCCCCTACTGTTTTTCTGTCTGTTGTATAAGTGCTGCCATACATTTTTTGTTCTTTTTGTAAGGCTGTCTTCACACATGGGCTGCTTAATATTTTTCTCTTTGTGTCCTTACTTGCTCAGTTCAAGTATCGCTTGTGTTTCGGTTGAAGTCTGAAGCTATATGTGTTCTTCTGTCTTGTTCTTCTTTTTCTATTTTTCCTTCTCGTCCTTTCTGTCCGCTTCTCTCCGCTTCTCTCCCGACTCTCCTACCTCCCTGTTCCTGCGCGATCCCCACTTCCTGTCCCGCTTTCCCTTGTTTCCTGTGCCCCCCCCCCCCCGACAGACCTATCCGATTTCAAGAACAATAACAATAATCGCCAAGCTGTCAGTCAAAAGGATGATCTCTCCACAGTGACCAATGCCATGACGGGGATGAGTCCCTCCCCCTCCCTGTCCGCTCTGTCCAGTCGGGCCGGGTCTATTGCCAGCCTCCACGACCGCATCATGTTCAGCCCTGGCAGTGAGGAGGCCATTGAGAGACTCAAGGTGAACAGAACAGCGATTCGTTGGTTGGTCGCTCCGTGTGTCGTTATTCTGTGAAAACCATTAAGCCCTGAGTGAACGCATCACGTATTGTTGTGGTGCGTATGTCCTGATTCTAAAACAAAGTTTTTTTTTTGTTTCTTTTCAACTGTCAGGAAACCGAGAAAATCATCGCCGAGCTTAATGAAACGTGGGAAGAGAAACTTCGTCGAACCGAAGCCATTAGAATGGAGAGGTGAGCTTGTCACTTACTGCCCTCAGCACTAGAAGGGGCCAGAAAGATTGAACACTGTTGTTTTGGGATCTTTCTGTAGCAGGGTTATAAATACTGCCGTTAAATATAGTGTTGTCTCCACAGAGAGGCCCTGCTGGCTGAGATGGGTGTAGCCATGAGGGAAGATGGAGGGACAGTTGGAGTGTTTTCCCCCAAGAAGGTGAGGAGGGATGGCATTCATTGAACAAGTTGCTGCAGAGGAAGCAGCTATGGGGTTCACACTCCTCATCGGGTGCAGGTCTAGAGTATCATCTTTATTTTCACTTGATGCCCTGATGTTGATTTACTTTGAAGCCCTCCTCGTCAGCACAGCAGAGCAGAAAGCCTGAAGCAGTGTTCATTGACACGGTGGGGTTGTTCTCACCCAACGAGGTTGGTCTCTGTGGAGTTTCCTCCTCTCTGAGTGCTTCTCTACACTGAAACCTTTAAAGATCTTTCTGACTTAACTCTTAACTCGTTTCCTCTAGTTGGGAATTTTGGCAACAGCCGTTTACTTCTTCGGGTCAGAAACTCAGGGACACCAATTTTTATGTTGCTGCCTTCAGTTTGGAGGAAGTTGCCAACTAGCATTAGCGCAATGACTGTAAGTCTATTGGAGCAGTAATCATTCTGGTAATGCAAGTTTGCAGACCTTTAACTTCTTATCCACAAATTAGTCTGACTATCGAAGTAGAAAAAGGGCTTGTTTAAAATAAAATCCAGAACCTTTGCTTTGGGACAGAAATCCTTCCCAAAAGGCTTCAGTTTGTAGCCGGTCAATGGCAACATATTCTCTTTGCCCTTTGGGAAAGTGTGTGGAAATATATAGAATTATGTAAAATTGTGCAGCAAATGTGTATAAAATATTTAAAAAATGTTTCCCTCCATCCATTGGCAACAGGGCACCTCCTAAAATGGAGGGTAGGGCTGTGGTACATACGTGCTCATACGTTTTCATACCCTCACAGAAATTGTGACATTTTGGCATTGATAGTCACATAGTTGTTTGGCTCCTTTTTAAATCATAATGGTAACACAAATCACCCAAATTGCCAAATCATTTCCTTCATCAACGTCAAACCTCCCTGCCTTAAAAATAGAGGGCGTGTCCAATCTGGCCGTTTGTCAGCCCGTTTGGAAATGCTCTGAAACGCGGACCCAGCTTACCTACCCCGCCCTTCATTTCTGCCAAATGGAAGAATGGGGCAGAGGGAGTCGACACTTTGGGGAGCAGCTGTATGCCCCCTGGTATCCCCTCCATCTACCATGTCAGACGGTGTTCATTAGTCTCTGTCACTCTAATTAGCCCCTGATTGCTGTATGATATTAGCTATGGGCATTCCAGCCGAGGAACAGGTCAACCAGCTGTTCCCTTTTCGTTCAGTCTCGTTGTCTAAAGAGGACTCGGATTTACCCAGTCCTCTGTCTTAATCCACTTCACTGTTCACAGCAAACAGCGACATTAGGATTCGCTGTGCTTAAAGAAACAGGGAAATGTAAACACAGCAACGCAAACACTCGGAATATGCTTGTGACTACATTTAGGAAGATCTGTGGCAGCATTTGCCAGTTTGCCAGCTGGTGTTTGATGGGTATAAATGACTCACGCTGCCAATCCACAGGATGTCTTGCTCTTTGGATTTCTTCAACTCGCTCATTTTCTTGAAGAGTGAATTTTTCAATGCGTTCCAAAATGGCACCCTAATCCTCGTGTTTCCCGGTGAAAAGTAGTGCGCTAAACCGGGATTGATGGTGCGATTTTGGCCATGTCATCCTCGTTTCTCTACTTGCGACCGATCAGCGCATGCATGGGTGTCATCATCGTTTCTCTACTTACGCCAGATCTATGCATGCATGGGTGTTTTTGCTCACTTTAAATGTGATTGGTTTGAATAGGTCCCTTTAAATGTGATGTGTTGATTTAAATGAACATGTAAGTGATGCAGCAGATGCGGTCATCCGGCACAATGTACAGTTTAAGTCCTCACAAGTGTGAAGGCAGCCGGTAAATGACAGCTAATTGAATAACAGATGAGTTGAATTAATGAATCCCCCCCCACCCCCACCCCCCTCTTCCTGGTTTAGACTCCTCACCTGGTGAATCTAAACGAGGACCCACTGATGTCAGAGTGCCTTCTGTATTACATCAAAGACGGCATCACCAGGTAAGGACCTTTTTCATTCATCCAACGTTCACGTTCCCGATGTGGCTGCGTTTCGTGGCCGGGCCCCCAATGCTTTCGCAACCGTGTTCCCAGGGTGGGCCGGGTGGATGCCAGCAGCAGGCAGGACATCGTCCTCAGCGGTCACTTCATCCAGGACGAGCACTGCACCTTCACCTCCACCACGGGACCCACGGGGGAAGGTGAGCCGGGGGGGTCGCAGCGGGCGGGGGGGGGGGTCGATCTGGCGACTCTCTCTCTTTCTCTCGCAGCACTCTGTTATTTTTTTCGAAGAGGGACTTGCTCTGATTTCAAAGCGGGGGCTGTTGTTGTGCCTGGCGTGTTCCCGCTTCATGCCCGTCTCTCGTCCCTCCCCGGCAGCTGTCGTCCTGGAACCGTGTGAAGGAGCGGAGACCTATGTCAATGGGAAGAGGGTCACTGAGCCGACCGTCCTCAAATCAGGTGGGGTAGTGCTTCTCCGTCACCCTGTCACCCTCTCCACCCATCCTCTCTCTTTCTCTGTCACACTCCCTCTTTCCCTCCCTTTTTTCTCCCCGCATTTTCTCGGTGTTCCTCTCTCTTTCTCTTTCCCTCTTTGTCTCTCCCTGTTCCTCCTCTCTCTCCACCTCTGTCTCCACCTCTCTCACTAAGAGCCTAATATGACTAGATCAGTTGTTGTGAATTTAACCGAGTCGAATGAATAGAATTTCAGAGTCTTTCCAGCAACGGGAACGTCTTGCTACACCATCCGATGAAACGGGCGCTTTGGCCCGACTGCTCACCTGGAAGACAACTCGATCGACCATGTTGTTTCCATGGTAACGTGAAGCGCTGTAGCTGGTCAACTGTTTCAGTGCCGCTGTGGTGATGCTTTTATTTCTGGCTCTGTTTATGGTGCCGGGAGGATTCACAAAACACGACTTCGCCTCTCATTCCGCTCCCACACACTGGGAACGCGAGACGCCGTCTTTAGGTAGCTGCGGGGATCTGTCGGGAAAGGGTGCCACGTTACCTCAAAAGCCATAAACACATCTCAGAAAGCAAATCGGCCATCAAGTCTCGTTTATCTAAATAAAACTGTTGCAGTGTAAACACACTCTTATATTTCAGTTCTCTTCGGTCCCCTCTTGCGTCTGGATAGTAACTAAAATGTAGAGTGCAAATGCACTCGTGTCGGTAGGTGCAAGGTGTTGGGTCACACAGACCAGGCTTAGTCTGGGACATAGCCGGGCCTTCCTCTGCATCCGCCCGACCGATGCCAAACACGGGCCACACCACCCGAGCCCGGGTAGCTAATGTGCTTCCCGAATCCAACCCCTTCCTCCAGGGAACCGCATCATCCTGGGTAAGAGCCACGTGTTCCGGTTCAACCACCCAGAGCAGGCGCGCCAGGAGCGGGAGAGGACTCCCTGCGCAGAGACCCCCGTGGAACCAATGGACTGGGCCTTCGCCCAGAGGGAGCTGCTGGACAAGCAGGGCATCGACATGAAGCAGGAGATGGACCAGAGGTGAGAGACCTAGAACGAGGAGAGGCCTGGGTCTACAGACTGAAGACGTCTGGAGACTAGCAGAGAGAAGCTAGATTACAGTAGCTCTAGAAAGATGAATTGTTGTTTTTTGTTTTTTTTTGCGTTTTCACATTTTCACAAGTCAAAAAACACAATTATGTTCATAATCATAACAATAATTTAAATGAATAATTTTGGGTTCCCAAGGACCCTTTGCAGATGCTCCATGGCCCCCGGGGCTCCCCAAACTGCTGATTGAAGATCCCAAATATAAACAGATCATTCTATTTGTGGTAATTCAGTGAATTTCTTGTTAGAGGGGTTTTCTTCCAAATCACCCAGCCCTAAGGACAAGTTCTCATGTAATAGAGAGGAGAGGGTTCTCACGTCAGTGTGAGGGAGAGTTCAGATGCTAGCTGTGTGCTTATGTCTCTCTTCAGGCTTCAGGAGCTGGAAGATCAGTATCGTAAAGAGAGGGAGGAGACCCATAACCTTCTGGAGCAGCAGAGACTGGTGAGACACAGGAACAAAGCCCCCTGCGTCTGTTCAAATGTGGTTTTACAGAATTAAGTGGAATTGAGTCAGAAACACATTATAGTGAAGTCTGATCACAATCTCCACAGGATTATGAGAGCAAGCTAGAAGCCCTTCAAAAACAGGTGGACCGATATTATCCAGAGGCAGTAGCAGAGGAAGAGGAGGAGCCTGAGGAGGAAGGTAAGTCAATTCATGACATGTTTTGGGTTTATGATCGCTGATCAAAATAAAGTACTCCACGCACTGTACACGCATCAACAATAATTACTCATCAAGTCCAGAACAAATGGACAACGCTTTGTTTGTCAAACTATGCCGCTGTGGCATGTCCTTCAACGTTCAGCATGTAATGTAGGTCTTCCTGGCCTGGGTGTGTGGTCACCTTGCTGCCGCTCCTCTGCCCCACAGTGCAATGGACGGAGCGGGAGATGGAACTGGCCCTGTGGGGCTTTCGGAAGTGGAGGTGTTACCAGTTCACTTCTCTCAGAGACCTGCTGTGGGGGAACGCCATCTTCCTCAAGGAGGCCAACGCCATCAGTGTAGAACTCAAGAAGAAGGTTCGAGAAAGTCCTTCATGTCTGTCACCGCAGAAGTGTTTATCGTATGTTGTGTTTGTTTTGGCTGAGATTCTTTGACGCATCGATGTAGCCCTGCTCTGGGGGGACAGACAGGGTCGGGCTTTTGAGACACTTGTTCCTGTTGCTTCCGACAGGAAAGGTCTCGAGGCTCTGTGTTGTACAAACTCTTCTGTCGTGTCTGTCTGTCCGTCCCCCAGGTGCAGTTCCAGTTTGTTTTGCTGACAGACACCCTGTATTCCCCGCTCCCCACTGACCTGCTGCCCCCAGAGGCCGCCAAAGACCGGGCCACCCGGCCGTTCCCCAGAACCATTGTGGCTGTGGAGGTGCAGGACCAGAAAAACAGCGCTACACATTACTGGACCCTGGACAAACTCAGGTAATCATTCTGCCACGTCCTGTTCTGTAGTCCACGTTAGGAGTAGTAGAAGGAGAAGTCATAGGAGTAGTATTTGTAAAATAATACATTCTACTACATTCATTCTGGACATTGCGACACATTATCAGGGGTGATTCTATTTCTATCAGGTCAAAAGTTCAAAAAGTACAATAATAACACATCAAAAGCCAAAAACCAAACCTTCCTGTGTCACGTCTCCTTGTCCTGTCTCTGAGTGTTTCTGCCTGGGGCCCCTTGCAGGCAGCGTCTGGAGCTGATGAGAGAGATGTACGACAGAGCCGCGGAGGTCCCGAACAACTCCATCGAGGACTGTGAGAATGTCATGACCGGAGGGGACCCCTTCTACGACCGATTCCCCTGGTTCCGTCTGGTCGGCAGGTAACCCGCGCCAGAACCCCGGGGAGAGCATGGTCAGACAGCATGGTCTAGTCACGGCAGGGGACCACACATGAGCCCCACATGAACCCCATGATTAGTTAGAACATCTGAGGCGTGTGACGAAATCACCATACTCAGCCCTTCCTCCAAAGCGACTCCCTATTCCCCGATGAGGGCACACCTTTTGGGTTTGCCCTGGTCAAAAGTGGTGCTCTTAATTGGAAGAAAGGCTTTTGCGATGCAGCCCGTTGAGGTGTTGGAATGCATGGGGGGGTGGGGGTGGGAGGGGGGGGGTGAGGACCTCTTCACACATTTAACATCGTCTTGATGACTAGTTGGCAAGCTTAAAGACGGACTCCAAAATACATCAGCTACACTGAGCAGCTGGGGGCTCCTGAGGAGAGGCCTGACAACCACGTCCATTAAAGCAGGGAAACAACAGCAGTCCTTGACTGTTGACCGAAGTGTGTCGACCGGCCAGATCCGTCGCGACGCCTTCTGCCTGAAACCTGGAGGGAGCCAGGGTCATGTTCATTACACCACAGGGTAGCGAAACGTTCACGCTGTTGTACCTCCTCGATTCCTTCTGTTTCGGACCTTGTTTCCGTTTTGGACCGGTGAACACTGGACTGGTTATTTTGTGCCTAGTGAACACGACCGTGGTTTTCTACAGCACCCCCGGCAGCTGGTCCCCTTTCTTTTTCGCCCGTCTACAGATGTGGGATCCCAATTGGAAAACCAGTTCAAATACAAACGTTACTGACTATGCATTTCCTGCCGTGCTGAAATATCCCCCCGACAGCAGAGACGAGCGATCCAGTAACGATCCGACATCTGTAGATGTAACCTGCCAGTGTGTGTTTCTATCTGTCTTGTTGTAGGCCACTAACTAACCACGTTCCAATGTTTCTGGCTGCGTCTACCAGCAACCCCCTATTCAACGCATGCATGACAGAGCGCATGAGTGACCCCACCCCCTCCCCCACCCCCTCCACGTCTGAGATAACTGAGCTGGCAGACGCTCGGCTGGAGAGGCGCGGAGGAGGAGGAGGAGGGGAGGAGGAGGACGGGGAGGAGTTGGAGGATCTGGACGATGATATCTTTTTGGACGACCCGTGTTCGGAGCTCGGGGATGATGATGAGGATGATGAGGAGGAGGAGGATGATGATGATGAGGGAGCGCTGCGTCGAGGCAGCTCCGGCGAAGGCCTGGATCCCTTTTATGAGCGATCTCCGTTATTCAGTGTAGTGGGAAGGTTGGTGAGGTTTCAGGAGCATGCTGGGGGAGGAAAGTAGCTCTTTCACGCAGAGACGCGCAGGGTTTCCTCCACCGCTTCCCGGGAACACTCGCAGGTGTGGCAGACACACAAACACGCGCACACACAGTGCGTGCACAGACATCCACACCACACCCATGCCTTCACAGGTTAGGGGAACTGCAGGAAATCAAAACATAGGAACAATATGAAAACTTGATGGAGTTTTTGTCTCTGTTGTGGCAACCAGGCTGCCAACGTTTCGATTGACCTAAACTAGTTTACAACTGTAAGGGGCAGTCCAGTCTGGCAGACTTTAACTGTAGTGTGAGAACACGTTATGGGGAGTGACATCATTTTGGCTGGGGCTACCCAATAGAGAGATCAGAGACAAACTAGACAAACCTAGAGTCACTCGTATAACTCAACACTGCGCCTCACATCCCGCTAGCCGTTCCAGCCAAGGCTCTTAGCCTACTAGTTCTGAAACTACCTGTGTTACTGGCCTTTTATGGTGCAAACCTCATCTATAATTCTATGTCTTACTGACATCCAACTCATGCTTGCTGTTTGGTTCACCAGTCACATGCATTCTTGCCTCAGCCTGTAGTGAATTCTGAGGGATCGATGTCCTTGGTTAGTCCTACATATTTAGCTACCATAGATCTCCTACTCAGTTTAGGTAATCTAGCCAGCCCTTCTATGATCTCCCTGTTCTGACATAGGCCCTACCAGCCAACCTACCCCTTCACGAAACAGGACAGTAGGGGTACTTCCCGATAATTCTAGCTGTTAGTGCTCTGACTTACACTGTCTAGCTTTCTCAAGTCAACACTGCCTGAGTTGTGAGGGAGAAATGTCACTCTTCAAAGAAAAAGGCTTCTTCTAAATGGTTTTTCGTATTTCCTAAAAACCTCACAGTAGAAAATGACTCCATCATTCTTATCCCATCTAATACTGAAATACATTTCTAGACATTTCGGGGCTTATACGCTTTTATCATTTTCATACCTTTGAATCTCATCTAGAAGGACTTTGTGAACACATACCTCAAGCTCTTTCCTACTATCACATCATGTCTGGATGTGTACACAGTACAGTAAATGTGGGATGGGGGCCCCTTCTCTGGGCCAGGTGTTGTTCCATTTCAAATCCAGTCAATTTGGGAAGTATGCTGATATACTTAATGTCAACGCCAACGCTTTTCAGTTAGCTAAACGTTGAATTTAAGTTTAGTCACCTTTTTTTTATTGACTAGAATTTAATTAGAATGAACCCCCACCCTGGTCATTGTTACAAGTTGACATGGCCCTATCTTGAACATGTTAGCCGATCAATCCATGCCACATTGCTGAAGTTAAAATCCAAGCTTTTCACAATGACTGCCTAACACGTGGAACCTTTTTGTCGGTCTAAAACACAAACATAATACATTTATTTGTAAGGGGGCACCATCTGAAACACGGACATGTCTCATATCTGTTTTTGTATACCACGGACAGCACCCACCCACGAATATTGTCTTGATAATAAGTATAAATGAATGATCAAATGGTTAAACCATCAATTTATCTGAAACAACTGATCCAGAAAGCGATAAATCTCAAAATCTCAAGATGAAAGAGCTGGTTTCTACTGCAGCTGTCTCTTTTAGGCATGCCCGAGCACAATATTCTTTATTTTGAACCTTTTTTTTGTGTCAAATTTTACATGAGAATTGGCTCCCACTTCTTTTGCACAAACCAGTACCCAACCTCTTGTGGTAAAGGGTTTATTTGTTTATTAATGCTGTCATATTTTTTCTTATTTTTTTGGACGTAACACATTTCAAGATGTCGGCCGTTGGTTCAAGCTTCTAGCCTTGTTCCGTGTTATGATGATTTCTGCTTGATTGTTTTTTTTTTTTTCAAATTCATTTGAGCTGAGAACCCAAAAGATCTGCATTTATTTTTTTCGCCATTTTTCCTGACCATGCCTTCTTTGCACCTCACCAATCTTGTCGTAAACCTCCCCTTTTACCACACCTCTATCCCCAAATGTCTATCCACTCCATTTTGGGAAATGTGGTCCATGACTGCAAAAACCACAGACCTACAGTAAGTTTCCATAGAGATAATACCTCCAGAAACAGTGTCCCACAAACCAGACTATTTCACGAGATGCACCCCCCTTCAACAAAATGCAATTCAGTCAATGAAAAGTGGCAGTTCACCCATTTCTATTGGGCCTCATTGTCACTCTTCAGGACTTGTAGGTGATCCTCAAAATCATTTTCAGTTAATGAGTTGCTTTGCAGTGTTTGGAGCACTTTATACTGTTTGTACAGTTGTATTTTAATAAAAGTGATGCCAGTAATATGCAATTTTGACTGTAGAAAATCAAAATATCCCAAAATAACTGGGGACCGACTAAAAACACAGAAGTCAAAATGAAGATCCCATGTGAAAATAGGTATACTTCCCCCTCTATTTCTATTATTCACAAACTACATTTGTGTATTCCGCAAAATCACATAGAGTTCAGTTCATGATCCTATTGTTATACAACAATAAAGTGTATATAGGATAGTGAAGCCATAGTGGTTTCATTGTACTGTCGATTTGCTGTAAGGGATGTATCCAGTAGTTTATAGTAATAGCATGCTCTGGTCAGTTGTCTTAACTTAGTTTATTTACACTGCTTGGTATTGAATGGTGTGACAGACAGAGATGGTTTCACCTTAAATACAACATGCTCCTTAGCCTCACCAAGCTCTCGAAAACAAAACTAAAAACACAACTGGCACCCTTATAGGTGCTCTAGTGAAGGGCAGCCGTGACCGTCGCTAAAGCAGTCCAGACCAGTCCCGGCTTCTCTTTGGTTGCTTTGCAGCTTGGTGTTGTGTTAGTCCAGTCCTGTGTTGTGTTACTGTGTGACACTGGTGTCACTGTCTGTTGTCATATGACCTGGTGTCTCTAGGCCCCCTGATGGTACGCAAACATTTTTCTTTCTCTGTCATTCAACCACTCTCTTTCTCCTTTCTTTTTTATTTTTGTCTCTTCCTCTACTTCTCTCTCTCTGTCTCTGTGTCTCTCTCTTCTCTCTCTCTCTCTCTCTCTCTCTCTCTCTCACTTTCCTCCACAGGGCCTTTGTGTACCTGAGTAACCTGCTTTACCCTGTGCCTTTGGTGCATCGCGTGGCTGTTGTCAGTGAGAAGGGAGAGGTCAAAGGATTCCTCCGAGTTGCTGTACAGGCGATCTCAGGTAAGGTCAGGACCTCAGGTGCCCCCCCCCCCACCCCCCCACTACACACTAACAGCCAATCAACCAATGAATCAATTAACCGGTGAAACAAAACACTAGCGAATGTCTACAGAACTGAAGCACAGACCCAGTGTGTTGATCTGTTTCTCGGTAAGATCCGCATGGCCATGGGCCTGGTAGGATTCAACTGGGGCAGGCTGAGTTTGACTTCTAGAGGAAGTGAAGTGAAGGCGTTTTGTGTTTCCCTCCAGCTGACGAGGAAGCCCCGGACTATGGTTCCGGCGTCCGCCAGTCTGGAACAGCCAAGATCTCCTTCGAGGATCGGGAGTTTGAGAAAGTACGTCTGCTCCGCAGAAACACTGGGGAGACATTGTTTCACGCTGGTTTTAGCTAGCTAACAGTCGTAGTTAACTCCCTTAGCTGTGCGAACGTTCAGCGCCTAGTCTGTAGCCCTGCTAACTGTACGCTGTCTTGTGGCTGATCGGTGACTACATAGCCTGGCACTGCTAACTGTACCCTGTCCTTTACGGTCAGTTCCAGGCTGAGTCGTGCCCCATTGGTCTGTCCCGTATCGGCGCCTCCCAGGAGGAGCTTCGTTTTGTGGAGGGGGAGGGTCAGAACTCGGGGATGGAACCCTCAGCCGATGAGGTCAACAACAACACATGTGCGGGTAACGACCACTGGCTGTCTCGTCTCTCAGCCGTTGTGGTGTCATCAACCTGTTTCCAGAGAGGGACTGTCTGTACACAACCCTGAGTTGGTCTGTGGGGGCGTGTCTTGTCTGTGGGGGAGTGTCTTGCCAGTGTGGTCATGTCTGTATGAGGGTTCGGCCTGAATGTGTGTACAGTCTAATGTATTCTGTACATTGGTTAGGTAGAATGTTCATGATGTTACACCATGTTGCTTAAGTGAAGGTGTTGGCTAGTGTGGTACAGAATCAGTACACTATGCCCGATGGCTCTTTATATAATGCCATGCTTCTACTCCCTCGCATTGTAGCCAGTCTAGATGAGTTGGAGAGCCCGCTGAAGGCCAGCCTGGAGGGAGTGGGTCAGGATGAGGCTCTGGAGCACCTGAGGATTGGTAACGTCTTCACCTTCAGAGTGACTGTCCTTCAGGCCTCAAGCATCTCTGCAGAGTACGCAGACATCTTCTGCCAGTTCAAGTAAGTTATAAAGTCTTTGTTTTTGCTTTTTTTGTTATTCTTTTATCTAATTAGCATGCGCTGTTCTCCAGAGCTACTTACATGAGCAATTTAGGTTAGGTGCCACACCCAAGTCCCACTGACAGATGGTCCACCTTGTTCGATAAGGGATTCTGACAAGTGACATTTTGGTAACTGGCCTTAAAACGTACCCGCTATCCCACTAACCCCCTAGCCATCTGCCACACCTTGTTCTCTGTGTTCTTATTCTGCTGCTTCTAATCCCTCCTCTTCTTTTTCTTGGTAAGCCTGATCGGATCTGTATGCCTTTCAGCCATTTTACAGAGCGAATGACAGTCACTGTCTTTTTGCTTCAGTTTTATCCACCGCCATGACGAGGCCTTTTCCACGGAGCCGCTGAAGAACACAGGCCGCGGCCCTCCTCTGGGCTTCTACCACGTGCAGAATGTGAGCGTCCGTAAAGAGTTTCGCATGGAACACCAAGCGAGAAGACATCTGCTGTTTGACTGTCTGATGTATCTTGTTGTTTCCAGCTAATGCCTTTTTATTGTTTGAACAGATCGCTGTAGAGGTCACCAAGTCCTTTGTGGAGTATATCAAGACTCAGCCCATTGTGTTTGAGGTGTTTGGTCACTACCAGAAGCAACCTTTCCCTCCGCTCTGCAAGGACCTCATCAGGTACACAACTCGGTACTGTCTTCTGTGAAGTGGTTTGACAATAAATTGGTGGCAACAGGCAAGTTTGTTGACAATGCAACAGTCAGGACATAGTTGGTGTCAGGGTTTTGGGCATCTCCAGTCAATTCAATTGAAACAAACTCAATTAAACAGAATTGACACCAAGGCTGTTTGGGATTGTCCTGTTCACAATAATACCAGTTATCACACAGAAATGCACGGTCCAATCGTGACGTTTGTCTGGTCTCATGTGGTCATGACATTCCCTGCCTGTCTTTCCCCCACAGCCCCCTGCGTCCCTGCAGAAGGCAATTCCCCAAAGTCATGCCTCTTTCCAAGCCAGGTAAGCAACCAGGAACTTGATATTTGTTATTCTGCAAGTTGACGAACAGATTTAAAAAACAAAAGGAAATAAATGCTTTCATTTTGTGTGTAAATGTGAAGCTACACTACTTTACATTATGTTCATGACTCTGAGAGTATTCGTACCGTGCCAGCGGTTTTCAGACCTCTCCTCAGGGACTCGCAGACTTGGTACAGTTTTGTTCTAGCCCTGAACTTCCACACCTGATTCTCCTAATCAAGGGATTGATGGTCAGTTGACAAATCCATTCAGGTGTTAGCTCTAGAATAGATCAAATACATGGAATGGCTGAGTGTCCCTGATTAGGGGTTTGTGACTGTGCAGATGTCCAGTGTGTTGATGTCACCATGGTAGTGCTGTTAATTTGGTATACCACACTTTATGGCTGCGGTTTACTGTGTAATGTCAATGTTGCTGAGTGCTTGTTACTGTACGTATGACTGTAAAGCAGCGGACGATGACACGCCCCCTGACCGAGAGAAGACGCTGGAGCTGATTCGCTATCTGGTCCCAGAGGTGTTCAATGGGGCATTGGTAGACTCTCTGTCAGGCCACGCCCTGTCTGCTGCTGGATTGGCCGCCTCCTTTCTCCTGGAGGGGGAGGAGACACCTAGTCTGCCAGCCCCGCCCCTCTCTATATATTCGGTTATAAGAGCCCAGAAACCGGGTTGGTTACTATCTGCGTGGCTGGGCCAATGAGAATCCCTGAAACTAGCTTCTCATTTTATCAGTTTTCATCACACACATTTTTTTTTACAAAATATTACATTGTAATTCGTATATACAGGACAGATTTTTTTCTTTTTTAATCACTACAATACCAAATAGATATTCATAAATGAGTGCTCCTTAGTCCTGTTATCAACAACAAATCAGACAAAGACTTCTTGAATTTGGACCAGCTGATATAAAATGTGCAGGTTGTTTTTCTGGGATTTTCCTCAGATGTGTCTCTCTCGTCGTGTCTCACTGTGTGTAATGGCTACTGTTTTGTGGATTTTTCCTACAGTTATTTCCTTCTGTGATCTCCTCCTGAACAACTCTTTGGATTTTTTTTTTTATCAGCTCCAACAAATCCTTTATAGCAAACAACTACATAGATGTCACTTGGCTTCAGCGCATGTGTTTGATCATTCACAAACTCTCTCCTATTCCTTCTCAGCACCTGGCCTACCTAGTAACTCAATATTTCAGACTCTTTCCATGGGATTCTTTCCTTTTATGTAGACACAAATATCATGGTGGCGTCCTCACTTAGAACTAAAGGATGACCGTGCCACTCACTGGGCTGTGTGTCCATCCAGTCACGCCTGTCCCCATCGCAGGACTATTCCGAGCCGTTCCTCTCCTCTTTCTCTCCTGGCACATCTCTGAATCCCTCTCTTTTTCAGCCCTCTCCCCTCCACAGCTTCCCCCCCCCCCCTCTGTCCTCTGATACTGGAGAGGGGGCCTGCATGGCGGTAACCCTCCTGTCCTTCTGTCCCCGTAGTCCCTGCCACCAAGCTCACCGCCCCGATGCGCCCTTCAGCCGGTCCCTGCCACTGCAAGTACGACCTCATGGTGTTCTTTGAGATCTGCGAGCTGGAGGCCAACGGAGAGTGAGTATTCTTTCGGGAAGATTCTCGGACGACAGGTTGCAGAGTTGCGTGTGTCCTTCGTGTGCTCTTAATTTCACGGACATCACAACAGAACGTCTTTATAACGTGGCCTTAGGCAACAGCCCAGTAACCAGGAGCACACCCTAACAACTCACTTTGGTCTGCAGTGTAGGGTCTGGTTTCAAAGACGGGCTGTTTTGGCACAGAGGAACAGCTTCGCCTTGACCTCTTGGAAAATATGAAATGAAGGTGGTGGATATCTGAGTCCACCTTGTGATTTGTTTTGGGGAGTCGTCTGTCTCTGAAGAGGACTCGCCTGGACATTTTTTTCCCCTTCCACTAGCAAAGTCGCCAGGAGAGTCGTTCATTGAAACCAGACCCTATTGTCTTGCCCAGGGTGGAAATAAACTGACTAAGTGCAGTAATTGTCAAACACTTCAACCAGCCCCCCCAGTGGGAAACAAACCCACAGCCAGTTTGTGGGAACGGGGAGACGATCGACAGCACTTCTTCCCCAGATGACTGGAGCTGATCAGAGCCACAGGGTCTCAGTTTCACCTCAACAGACATGGCTAATCAATAGGCCCTGTTTTAACGGAACTGTAATAACACGGTCCAAATGTTGTATTGATTCACAGACAGTTTACGTTGTTTTCAGTTTTTTTTTTTTTTTTTTACAAAATCAGAGCCAGCATCAGTGTCATCCATAAAGGAGAGGCTGCTGTGATGTGAAATCAATGTGGTTTTTGGAACTGTGTGGTAGAGTGATGGAGTGTTGCTTCTGTGTCCCACAGCTACATTCCTGCTGTAGTGGACCATAGGGGCAACATGCCCTGTCATGGGACATTCATGCTTCACCAGGTAAGCCGTTCAGGAAGTCAAAGTTCAAATAAGTCATCATTTGTACTGCAACTGGACTTCATGTTTTGTGCTGGTCACACCAGTGAGCTTACAACGTGTTTCTCTCTCTCGCCCAGGGTATCCAGAGGAGAATCACTGTGACAATCGTTCATGAGACAGGTGGAGACATTGTGTGGAAGGATGTGAGGGAGCTGGTTGTGGGTGAGTCTAGCCAGCCGGTCACCACAGGGAAAGAGCATCATTAGGGAGGATGGGCTCATTGCAATGGCTGACACAGAATTACTGGAATGGCATGAAACACACCACACACACACACACACACACACAAGGTCTCCGTGTTTGATTCCATTCCATTTATTCCACTCCAGGCATCACTACCCATCCTCCTGTCACCAGCCTCCCATGCTACCGACCATAGGGCTACAACCATGAGCACACCAGTCATAGTTCTCCTCCTATTGCTTCTTCTGCTCCCCCTTTTTTCTCCTTCCCTTTTCCTTCTCCTCTCTAGGGCGTATCCGTAACACCCCGGAGGGGGATGACGCCATCGTAGACCCCAACATCCTCTCTCTCAACATCCTGTCGGCCGGGTGTGTGAGGCCCACGCAAGAGGACAGGTACGTATGCCTTCATAGGGACCCAACCGCACATAGCTCCCCTGTTGTCTTACCCTGGTGTGACTCCCCCGTTGTCTTACCCTGGTGTGACTCCCCCGTTGACTTACCCTGGTGTGACTCCCCCGTTGACTTGCCATAGTGTGACTCCCCCGTTGTCTTACCCTGGTGTGACTCCCCCGTTGACTTGTCATGGTGTGACTCCCCCGTTGACTTGTCATGGTGTGACTCCCCCGTTGTCTTACCCTGGTGTGACTCCCCCGTTGTCTTACCCTGGTGTGACTCCCCCGTTGTCTTACCCTGGTGTGACTCCCCCGTTGACTTGTCATGGTGTGACTCCCCCGTTGTCTTACCCTGGTGTAACTCCCCCGTTGTCTTACACTGGTGTGACTCCCCCGTTGACTTGTCATAGTGTGACTCCCCCGTTGACTTGTCATAGTGTGACTCCCCCGTTGACTTGTCATAGTGTGACTCCCCCGTTGACTTGTCATGGTGTGACTCCAGAATGGAGCCATATAATATAATGAAGAAATCGGTGGCAATTAATTTTTTCATTTGTTAGATTATATATGATTTGACAGTGTAAAGTTTGTACATTATATAAATAACATGCAACATTTCAATTGTAATTTCGTTGGATGTATAAAATGACATTTCACTGAAGCGTGGAAGCTAACCTTTCTTTAAAGTTCTGAAAATGCTACGTTAACCTCATAACCAAATGAAGCCCACTGATATCCCGACAATGCTTCGTTTTTATCGTGTTTCTCTCTGTCTTTGAATTCAGCGTCCTCACTAGGAATTCAAAACTCTAAATGCACAGCCCACAAGGAGACGCTAACATTAGCCTGTGTTAAGCGCAGGCTTAGAGGTGTTACGGAGACATCCTCTCACCCAGGGGAATCTGTGTCTCTCCGTCTCTTAACACTAATTGGATCACCCCCCACCCAACTAGCCACCATCCACCCCGTCCCAGAGGAGTACAATCTGCGCTCTCCAAAACTAAATGGCACCCTATTCCCTTCCCGGTGGGCTACTTTTGACATGCCGCCTTTCAAAAGTAGTGTGCTACTAAGGGAACACTGCCGTTTGGGGTTCAGTCAGGAGCGCTTCAGACAGACGTGCTGCATGGGTTGATGACACACTGCACCCGGGCTAAAGCATGGTTCCCACAGCGCAGGCAGGCGGAAGCCAAGGCTCTGAATGCTTGAAGCTTGCACGGTCGACACATGCATCCTGAACGATTAACAGACCCTTTAAAAAACGGTTTGCTCAGCAAAACAAGGTGTGGTTGGGTCAGCCTAGACGAAAGGAGGTCACGTGATCAGTGTTAGGACACGGCAGACGAGGAAACCCCCAGATATTCGGGGGAGAAAAAAAGCAAACAAATCCCGATCGATCCCTTTGACTGCGCCGCAGTCATCAGTCCTTCCCGTGGGATTTCTGTAGGCCGGTAGAAATACGCGTGGTTAGCGGTCCGTCTTCAACAACACTCTGCTTATTAGGATGGATGCTACGTCACCTCTAGTCCTTCTGCTGCTGTGCTTTGTCCGTCATTCTCAGCCACCAGACTGTCTCCATGTTGCCTGTTGCCATGGTCACAGTGTCATCCTCACCTCTGGTCTTTGACCTTCACACTCATCGCCATCCTATTGCTAAGCTCCACCCTTCTCCACTTACTATTCCACTAACGCCATGTCCGCTCACACGCCTCCAAAAGTCAATTGAGGAAGTACACGGGAAGCGCCGATTCCAGATCTCTGCAAAGCTTTTAAATGGTGGACTTCTTTATATTGCAGCTGAAGTGGTTCACTTTCTGAAAACTCTGGAATGTAAATCAAATTGGGCTGATGTGAATCACCATAGTGGGGTCATTCATGCTATGGAGTACATTGTTAACCAACCAATCAGAATATTTTCCAGGGTTATCTCATAGTTCCTAGTGGTAACTATGATTAAACTCACTTGCCATCCTCTCATACATCCATAATCCATTGAACCATATGGAGAAAGGCTAGTTTCTAACCATGTCATTGATCCTAGTTAGATATACGGATATACATTCACTGTGCGCTGGTAATGACACAATACATGCAACAAAAAACCCATGCTAAGGCTAATTCAACCAATTTAACTAAGCAACACAACTCACTCAAACACAGTGAGCTTCACAGGCGAATCACACAAACTCACTGAGCATCACAACTAATCTAAACTCAGTAAGCAAGTAACTCAACCAGACTCACTATCACATTGAATTCTCTTAAAACATTTTAACAACCCAACTAAATCATCCAGTCTAGGCAACACAACTAACTCACCAAAACACACTGACGTAACATGAAGCAACTTATCCCAACTCATTAAGAATTATAACTATGTCAACCGTTTTAAGCAACACAACTAACTCATCCATATTTAATAAGCATTACAACTAACTCACCCAAAATAACAAATAATCAAAACTATCTCACCCAAACTACTAAGTAGCACAACTAATTCCCACAAACTAATTTAACATTGCAACTGAATCATTCAATCTAACTAAGCATGACTACTAACCTAATCACCCATAATAACTAAGCATCTCAAATAACTCATTCACTCTAACCAATACAACTAACTCACCAAAACTCATTGTATTACAACTAACTCATCTAATCCAAGCAGCACTACTAACTCCCCTAAACTCACTAAGCATCATAACTATCTCACTCAGTCACCAAGCATCACAAAGCATCACAACTAACTCACCCAAACTCATTAAGCATCCCAACCAACTCTCTGAAGCATTGCATCATGCTGGAAGAGCTCACCATGTTAATTTATAAACCAATACTTCTGGTTCGAATATGTATTGTAAAATAAATGTTGTTTTCTAGTGATAACACTCTCAATTTTGTATTAATATATTTCGCTCTTGACCTCCGCTCTTGGTTTAACCACACTGCTTTTGCTGATAACCTTTTCCCACTAAGTGTAAAAAATCCTTCTTCAGACATGGGTTTGCTTGTCATCACAAAGGACCAACACCAGAGCCTGTGAGGTCATCACTAAGGGACAACATGCTGATACTGCTGCTGACATTCTTCTCCCTAAAGTCGCCTCCGCTAACAGAATGTTGTTTTGTGTTTTTGCAGACAGTTTCTTGATTCGGACATGCCTAGGTATATGATTTATATCACATCCCACTCTGCTTCTGTTCAGATATATAACCTATCTCCCGGTCCTTTACCTGTAGGATCTATATTTCTCTGTCCACTTATTCCATTTTAAAACACACTATTCATCCATCCATCACTCAGTTCCCATCGTTTTCCACTGTGGTTCATGGTTCTCTTGGTCCTCCTTTGCTTCATTTTCTTTGGTTTCCTTCTATACCTCATGAGGAAATGTGAGGGAATGTAAGGTATCTTTGTGCTCCTCTCTCTCTCTCGCTCCCTATCGCTCCTCTGTATGTGTGTTCGTCGCTGAGCTGTTGTGGGTCGGAGGCTGACGTTGGGGCTTGGGTTGCGGCTGAACGTTGATGGTTAACAGGGACTGCATGCATGGCTTGCTTTGCTTCCTACAGTATGTGCTTAACTCGCCCGGCTGCGTCTGTCGGAGGTGTTGTGAGACCAGAATTTCAGCTTCTGTCTTCCGCTTTTGGACAGGACTTCTGTCAGGGACGTTTACGGAGTGAACCTACATAGCAGATTGTAGAGATTTCAGGGGTCATTTACAAGTCAACTATGGTTTAACATACATTCGGTTCGTTGATATTCGGGTATTTTGGACGTCAATGGGCCTACTGTCAAATTACACACAGATGATACATTGTTACAGCCCAGCTGAGTTGCTGTTGGCCATTTTACCCATTTACTGTTTCCACCTCTGTTGAGCTTCTAAATATCACTAACCTCTGCAGTGCCACCAGGGGGCGGTAGTGATACAGCATATATTTACTTTGCATCCTGCTGAAAAAGCTGAAGCATTGATAAAATTGTTAGACATCTTTACAGAAAGCCACTTGAAAACAGTACTGTCAAATAACAAAACAAATGTATTTGGTGTAAAGTTATGGAATACATTTTCAAAGCATTGTTGGGTTTCGAAAGATGCAGGAAGCTGATAGCATGTCTTGAGTTTTTGTAGATTTTTTCAAATGCTTGTGGGGTCGTGTGTGGACCATGATCAGAGAAAGCCATTTTAAAAATCTGTTAGTCTCCATGGTATAAGCCCAGAGAGTGGCCCCCTTTCTAAAGCAGCGAATAATGACTTTCTCCGAATCCCAAACCTGGCTCTCAGCCCTATACACCTGATTCATTTGTCGCAGGTTGCTGAATAAACTCGGAGGACGACATCCGGAGATTGGCAAGGGGTTCTTTAAACCCATCCACATATTTTACATGAATCAAGTCTAGGGGGCTCACTAATAAATGCATGTGTCACGCCCATCCAATCCTATTCTTTCCTTTGTGTGAAACGGCCTTTAAAATAATGTGTTGCTTGCTCGCTTCGGTAGCACATACACTTAAATAATGTGTTGCACACTCTCTGGAAGGGCCCCTGGGAAGGGGGGGGGTGGGGTCTAATTTGCCCCTACATCCTTGTTCATTGTCAGTCGGCTTACAGAGCTTAGGGCAAAGGGTTAATTAAGAAAAAAGCACAAGGAGTGCTATGTGGACAGTGTACCCCAGCTAGAAACTGCTCCTGGGCACCACGGACTCTAGTGTAAACACTGTCAGGGTGTTTGCTTAGCAACTACCACTTAGTCTCAATTTGGCTCCCAGGGACCCATGAAACCAGGACCCGTACCTCACAGAAACCCCCTCGCGATAAGTCACGCCATGAAGTGGGGACAGTCGAGGTCGCAGGAGGAGGTTTCACGGTCCCCCGCATGCTACCGTCCGGCAGCGTAATGTAACGCTGCGCTGCTCCCAACACACCCCCCCCCGGCGGCGGGAGACAGTCTCACCAGGGAGCGGGAGAGTGTTGCGCCCGTGTCGCTCAAGACTCGCCGTCTGTAACGTGCACCTCGCTTAACGCGGTATTCCGTGCTGGCAACCGGCGTCAGGGTGTTTGGGACCCCGATGTTAGACCGCAACCCCCGGGAACCGTTACCTCAGCGGTAGCTCCTCCCCCTATCGTGGTCTCACAGGACAGGGTGTGTGTCCCGAATGGAGGCCTTATTCACTGCGTGGTGAACTAGGGGTGCCTCTGACGAGAATGGTGCACCGCGCGCGAGGGGGGGGGGGGGGGGGCACTGTTTGGGATGTCGCCCGGTGGCGCGCTCGCCGCTGTGTTCCGAAGTTGTTCAAATCCCCCCCTTCGCCTCGGTGAAAACGAGCCAAACAGCAGAAACAAATGTTTCTTCTCATGTGGTGCCAGGAGCCTGACTGCGGACCTGGCACGCGGGGGAAGCGGGAGATGGATATGAGGGGAAAAAAGAGAGGTTGTGAATGTAACGCTGGAAAAGAAAATCCCTCTGTTTAGCACGAGGGCCTCATCACTCCAGCGTCGGGGCGGCTGGGCTTGTATGTGTGAAGCAGCAAGGTCAGTCGTTAGAAGTTGACTGGCTGAGAGGCTGAACTTCTCATCCTCTCCGCTCCTCCCCTCTCATCTTCTCCTCTCTCGTCTCACTAAATGATGTTCTCCTTTTTACGGAGTGTGTGTCCAGCACAACTCCGTCCATTCTCCTGACGGACATGCCACTAGCTTTCCCTCCATGTCAGTTCTGTCCAAACAACAATCCTGACCTTTGACCTATGAACCCAGATCGAGGCTGTTCCATCAGAAACATTAGTTTCCTCTTACATTTCTCCAATGGGTTGAAAGTTTTCAGATTTGAGGCCATGCCGGGCGCTGGGCCAGAAACGTGCAATTATTTGCTCAGCAGAAGACCTCATATATCGATGTACGCTGTAAATCATGTAGGATGAGGAGGGAGGTGAATTGTCCTGTTTGATCTGAAGCCACATGAAGTTAATTGACATTCTCACAGGAGGATGAGAATAGTAGATGGTTTTCATCACCCATAGAGTCGGGTTGGATGACAGTTGGCAGCAGGTAGTCTGGCACATAGTGTAAGATCTGTATCTTAGAGGTTACATCCGTTCTTCTGCCCTGGAGCAAGGCATTTAACTATCATTACTCTGGTGACGCTCAATGTAGCAGCCTGACACATCTCCAAATGAAAAGGTTTGGGTTAAAAGCGGAAGTGTCACGTTTTAGGTGGACCCAGTTAGACTGCTGCTATGTACATTCCCCATCTCACAGATGGATGATAACTGGAAGCAATTACAACTAAAGGTATGGATTGCTTCATTCAATATAGAAAGTGTAATTCTCAAGCGTCTCTCTAGGCTTGAGATGAGTTGGATGAGAAGTCAGCTGGGCCTGAGTAGGATGAGGTGGTGTAAGGGATTCTATCCTCACGACGAAACAGAACTGGACCTTTTCAACTGCTCAGATACAATATAGTGTATTGTTAACAATCTGATGTTAAAATCTATCTTATGATCTGGTATTAGCAGTGGACGGGAAATGTCTTGTGGTCACATTTTGCAATAAAGCACAAAAATGCTGGGAAACCAGGCTATACTGGGAAACCAGATCATGGACCAGGCTATCCTGGAAAACCAGATCAGGTACCAGGCTATCCTGGAAAACCAGATCTGTTCTGTCGCTCTTAATCACAACAAAGCTCACATCCAAAACAGACTCTCTTCTTGACTCACCTTTTATTGTTGTCCTGGTTCTCTCCTTCCTCTTTTCTCAAAGCATTTCCCTGGGAATAGACCATAGGTATTTCTACTCACCCCTGTCCTGTCCTATCCTGTCCTTAGGGTTGCAAAATTCTTCTAATTCAATTTACCATAATCTCAGTTTTCCCGAAATCCTGTTATGAGGATTCACAATTATTTTCCTGGTTCTGGAAGTCCACCGACATGGATTTCTTGGAAACCTGTGGATTTTGAGAAAATTACCAGACTTTTACAACCTTACCTGTTCTCCTCTCGTCTGTCATCTTTCATCACTCTTTTGTTCTGTGAATATTTAGCCATTGTTCCTCATGGTAATGTAAGACAACCAACTGGGATTCTGTTGCATGACATTTCCTGTCCTTATCCCCAGACTATGTGACTCCTCTATTTAATGTGTGTCTTAGAAAATCTATGTGTTTCTTTTTTTGTGTTAATGATCTAACATCACTGTCCCTAGATACAGATGCAGTTAACACAGGAAGTTGTCTAGACAATGTAGAATAGAATAGGACCTTCCAATAATCTTGGTGTACACTCTCCATCTCACACACACACACACACACACACACACGTACTATGAGGCCAGTTTGTGTACACAATACCATATACTGAACAAGACATACCATCTTGAAAACCACAAGTTCCTCTAAACACTTCCATTAACACAGTAACAGTAAACCCATGTCACATTCTGTATATTTGTAACACACCGCCAGGGCTATTGACAAATCCACCCATCTTGAATCCCACTCATCGTACGCCCAACGGACAGAGTAGCTTTCATAGGCCGGTCGTGTTCATTAGTCAGACGGGCGGACCAGAGGAGTTCAGACAGAGGTCGAGGAGCTCTCTGTTCTCTCCGCACCATTAACTCCTCTCCTCCTCCATCCCTCTGCACTCTTCCTCAGGACATTCTATCGCTTCGAGGCAGCCTGGGACAGTGCCATGCACAATTCCCTGCTGTTGAACCGTGTCACTCCCTATGGAGAGAAGATCTACATGACCCTGTCAGCCTACCTAGAGGTACAGTAGTGCGCATTGCTGTATGGTTCCCTGTGTTTCTATGGAAGTGGACACGACATGTCTTTCTAGCTGGAGCCACGCAGACCGTGTGAGAAAAAACACTCAACACTTGAGTTAGATTTAGTCAGCTGTGGTCGGATTTCAGAACGGCGTCCCCCCCCCCCACCACCCCACCCCCCACCCGGCCTAAATGTCTGATTGGTCAAACTACATGTCCCTGTAAATGCATCAGTGGGGGTCAGGGCTCTCAGGTCTTGACTGTCCGCCTCCCAAGAAGCTCTTAACGTGATCCTTGCTCTTCATTTGTCGTACGTGCCGCGCCCCAAAAGATCAGTGTCTGAAATGCCCAGCGATCATAACTGACTGCATCCAGACTCAAGCTAATGTGGCTGATGGTAGGATTTTAGAGGCAGGGAGATGAGCTTTTGAACCCTTTTCTTTTCCTAGATGGAGAACTGCACTCAGCCCACCGTCATAACCAAAGATTTCTGCATGGTGTTCTACTCCCGAGACGCCAAACTGCCTGCCTCTCGTTCTATCCGAAACCTGTTTGGCACAGGAAGCCTGAGGGCAGTGGAGGGGTGAGTCTGGCGTCTCTCGTTATTATGAACGGAAACATTGGCTGTTGCCGTCGTTGTTCCTGGAAGATGGCCAGAGGTCAGTTGCCATGACACAAACTGGTCGTCACCACGGTGACGCCTTTATTCCTGTTGTTACCCCCGGGGAGATGAAGTCAGTGGAAACACTAAGCGTGACATTAACCCCAGAGTTGTGTTTTCCTACCGTCTCCGCAGTAACCGGGTGACTGGTGTGTACGAGGTCAGCCTTTGTCACCTGGCGGATCACGGGAGCCCAGGTGAGGACCTTCTCCCCCTACTGCTTTGGGGACTTGGTGTCCATTCTTCTTTCCTTGATTGTTTGCCTGACTCCTTTAGCTGAAGGTCTGATGGGTGAGGAGAGTGTCTTCCCTTCAGCTGGGATGACCTCTAACCTCGTCCCTCTGACCCCCCCTTCCCCAGGCATGCAGAGGCGACGTCGACGGGTGCTGGACACCTCAGTGGCATATGTGCGCGGCGAGGAGAACCTGGCTGGGTGGAGGCCTCGCAGTGACAGCCTTATCCTGGACCACCAGTGGGAGCTGGAGAAACTCAGTCTCCTAGAGGAGGTATGCGGTGCTGAACCATACGCCCTGTAACTGCACCCTAAACCATACACCCATGCACTACATCTACACCCTAAACCATACACCCACACCCTATCTCTACATCCTACAACTACACCCTAGACCTCCACAACTGCACCTGACACCCCTACAACTACACCCTAGACCCCACAACTACACCTTACACCCCTACAACAGCACCCTAAACAATACACCCACGCACTACATCTAAACCCACACCTTACACCCTACCTCTGCACCCTACAATTACGCCTTACACTCTACAACTGCACCCTACAACTGCACCCTGAATCCTACATCTGCACCCTACAACTTCACCTTAAATGTACACCTTACATCTGCACTAGATAAAAATCTGTCTAACTCATCTCGAAGCACCAGTTGGAGCTCGTTGATATCAGGGTTAGATAGTTCCTGATGATGTTCATTTGTGATGTTGTAGGTGGAGAAGACGCGACACTACCTGCTCCTCAGGGAGAAGCTGGAGTCCACCCTGCTGCTGGCTCAGGAGGGGCTGCCGTCCTGTGTGTCGGAGGAGCGGAGCGACTCTCCCCAGGGGCCCGATGGCCAGGCTCAGGCCCTAAGCCCCGTCGGCGAGGCTCCCAGTGAGAGGCAGAGGGAACTAGCTACTAAGGTCAGTGCCAGTCATGTTCAAAACTAGATTAAATCAGAGACAGTACTAAGAGACAGCCACGCCCCCGGTGGTCGTGTCATCCAGTCAGCGCTCGCTCTGTCAGATCTACAAGTGAAGGGGGCGTGTCTGTGACTCGGATGTCTCCGTTCTGTACTGTCTTCATTTCTGAAGGTAATGCTGCTCGGGTGTTCCTTTAGTGATCCGTCGGCTCAGTTAAGCCTAATGTTTAGAAAGCCACGACGGTAAACAATGTGTGGCAAAGCGTGGTCCTGACGCTTAAAGCCCTGCCTGTTTCCTCCCCCCCCACCAGTGTCTGCGGCTCCTCACCCACTCCTTCAACAGGGAGTACAGCCATGTGTGTGTCAGTGCCAGTGAAAGCAAGGTGGGCCCCTGCACCGTATATCTATACATCTATATATCTATGCATCTATATATCTATACTCTGTACACAATGTTAAGTCCTGTCATTTGAGGAAGCAGTTTTCCAGACAGTATTTCGACCCACTGTGTGTGTGTGTTTTCAGCTGTCCGAGATGTCAGTGACTCTGCTGAGGGAGTCGCCCTCTGCTGTGGCCTTCAACACCCTCACCCCGTCTTCGACGTGTCCCTCACTGGTGGAGGGCTGCTACCCCAAGGCCGAAGGCCTCCGGTCAGTCGCCATTAACTCAGAGCCAATACATGTGCATGAGATCCCATCAGCACCATGCATGTGCATGAGACTCCTTCAGCACCATGCATGTGCATGAGACTCCTTCAGCACCATGCATGTGCATGAGACTCCTTCAGCACCATGCATGTGCATGAGACTCCTTCAGCACCATGCATGTGCATGAGATCCCTTCAGCACCATGCATGTGCATGAGATCCCTTCAGCACCATGCATGTGCATGAGATCCCTTCAGCACCATGCATGTGCATGAGATCCCTTCAGCACCATGCATGTGCATGAGATCCCTTCAGCACCATGCATGTGCATGAGATTCCTTCAGCACCATGCATTTGCATGAGATTCCTTCAGCACCATGCATGTGCATGGCACTCCAGCATTCTATGGCACCAACGTTAGCTTACCATTGAGCCATTGCACAGGGGTATATTTAAACAATGCTATGTACTGCAACTGAATGTCTACGATTAGAGCAAGAGAAAACGTTCAAAATGTTATCAAAATGTAGCTTATCAAAATGTACCCTCCATCTGTACCCAGAACCCCCACACCCCGATCCCGCTGCGCCAGCCCCAGCCCTGACTGCTCACAACGGGACGGAGAGGTCAAAAAGTCCCCCGGCCCCAGTGGTGTCACTGCCCCTGAGGTCAAGCCCAGGGCCCGCCGCTTCGTACCCGATATCCAGGAGATCCGGGTCAGGTAAATGTCTCCAGACGTTGGTTGGTTGACTGATTTATGGTCATAGAGATTGGTTGGTTGGTAGGTTGGTTGAGTTGTGGTCACAGTGATTGGTAGGTAGGCGGGTTGAGTTGTGTTCACAGTGGTTGGTTGGTTGATTGATTGAGTGTTTGATTTATGGCTCCAGAACAGGAATCTCAAACCAGCAAACTGCCACTGGCCCTAGATCTATATTGCTGCTGATTTCAAGGCAAAGGAAGAGGAAAATAAATGTTACCTATTCCAAGGATAGCTGGTGTTTAATTTTCATGTCCAGAAAATGTTGCACCCCAGCTCTAGGTGTATCGTGGGTTTAGACAAGGTAGTCTAATTGACATCATCAAAGTGTGGACTGGTCGACAGAGCGTGTAGCTTGCCCGCAGTTGTAGGCTTGACTGCCCGAAAGGGGCCAGTAGAAAAGGACGCAGTTAACCTGGCTGGTTAGGAGTGTCTGTCATTTGACTGAAACGGGCAATGCGTAAACGTTCTCCCTGTCAGTCCCATCGTGTCGAAGAAGGGCTGCCTACACTTCCTGGAGCCTCACACCAACGGCTGGGTGAAGCGCTACGTGGTGGTGCGCCGGCCTTACGTCTACATCTACAACACAGAGCGGGACAGTGTGGAGCGGGCCATCCTCAACCTCGCCTCCGCCCATGTGGAGTACAGCGAGGACCAGCAGGCCATGCTTAAGGTTGGAAGCACTCCTCACCCCGACCTGAAATCAATAGCCATATTCAAGGGCACAATATTGATTTAGCCTAGCACTGAATTATAGCGTGATACATGTTGAGCAAACAAATAGGTATTAGCTGCATCTCCACATATTTGCCCAGTCAGAGATCAATAGCCAAATATAGGATAAATATTTTGTTAAATGACATTACATTATAATGATTATCCTGAAATATCTGAAGATCAAAACAATCCACTGACTGTAGCTTCTTTGCCTACTTACAGTGTTCGAATTAGGGGGAAGTGTGGGGGTGTTTGACCCCCATAATTAAGACTTGTACCCACCCCTAAAGTGGTAAAAACAACAGGTCCGGGGAGTGGAAACATGCCTGGTGGAATAGTTGATCCCCCCGATTGTCATTGTAAAATTTGCACACTGCATACATAATTGGTTTTCGATTTGATGACACTGAGAGACCGTGAACCCCTGTGCTAAAAGCAATAAGCTCACGATTCATCACAACATTGCAGAGTCTGAAACGACCTCCGGAGCGTATCATGTTCTCCCACCAAAGATCTAAACCTCCCTCTCACTCGTATGCGGGCTTGCCCCCCCCCCCCCCCCCGTCAGACGGTCGTAACGATACTGAGAACCTCTCTGTCTCCCCGACAGACCCCCAACACGTTCGCAGTGTGCACAGAGCACCGTGGCATCCTGCTGCAGGCCAGCAACGACAAGGAGATGCACGACTGGCTGTATGCCTTCAACCCTCTCCTAGCTGGATCCATCAGGTAACGTGGAGCGCTCTCACAGCCACACAGGAAACCCGGGGTTATGAGCTTCCTTTCCGCTAATTGCTATTTGGGTGCCTGGGTTGCTCAGAGCGTGTAGCGGCGCACTCGCATCGGAAGGGCTGTGGGTTTAATGCCCATAGGGGACCAGTACAACAAACTTAAAGTATAAAGCAGTGTGAACTTTGGTTTAATGCACTGTTTGTGTCTGCTAAATGTAAACATAAAATATAAAATAAGCGTGAACATTGCGCCGCTGGATGATTCATTACTCACAAGTATACCATATGCTATCCTGGTGTAGCTGGTGTAACAAATGAAGACATATTTTAATTGTTGTTTTAAATCGACTGGTATTTTCTCCCCTTGGTCCCTCTCAGATCAAAACTCTCCAGAAGAAGAGCCGGACAGATGAGGATGTGAAACGCTCGAACGACAACAACACATCTCACGGAGAAGAGTGAAAACAACAACAACACGTCTTACGTAAAAGAGCGCGAAAACCGTCGAGAGACACCCAGAGACTAACGTGTACATAGTTCCTCCACACCTGATGACTCCCGTGCTGACCCCTGACCTCCCCCAACCCCCCCCACCCCGCCCGCTGCACCAATAACCAACCTGCTCCAATCTCCTTCTGCACACGCTCAGTTCACTACGAGCTGACGTATGCCTCCACCGCTGTCTGTCCGTCTGTCAGCCCTGTGCCACTGTCTGTATGTGAGGGCCTTATCTTCTGTTTGACGCCTCCCAAAGACCCCTCCCAAAGACCCCTCCCAATTTCTCCCTCTTCATTCTGCCAGCTCAGATGTGTCGGTGAGGTAAGGACGTTTGGGGTTAGACCGAAGTGGGACCATGTTACTTTCACAGGTTCCTGTTCAAGAGTGGTGCACTATAAAGGATATAGGCTGCCATTTAGGACTACACCCAAGCTGCGTTGCCTTAGTGGTATGCTTTGTGCTTGGAGAATGAAGGACGAGAATTGGAGGGGTAGTTTCCTGGTCCCTCAATTTTATAAACCTGCATTATGATGTACTGTATTGTAGTCGTCAGCAACACTTTGGGCTTTATGAAATAACACATTTATTACTGTAAGAAACAAAACAAAAAAAGAACAAGTAAATCAGGAGCGTTGAAAGAAATATCGCTCCTTCTAAAGCTGCCCTCTAACAATGGGCTTCTCTTCACCTAGCTACATTATTGCATCTCAGCTTACCCTACAGACAAAAACTGTGCTGGATGTTCCACTGACTCTAGATATGTTTTACTGCTGCCCTTCTATTGTTACTCTACACAATGTTTAAACAAGCTAGTATTCAAAGTAAACAACAGTTTTCAGCAAACTAGGATGTACTCAAAAAAAGAAAAAAGAAAAAAAAAAGAAAACAAGGCTGAAGAACTGCAGTTGACAGTTGTTGCTCGTCTCGTGCCTCTTTTGTCCCGTTTCTCTTTCCATACCAGCCCCGCTCAGTTTGGACAGGACAGAGCAGCTAACGACAAATACCTGACATAGTGTAATTTTCCTGTCAACAAACACCAGTGTCCCAAATATCACACTAGTACTAAATATGTAGCACATTACTTTTGACCAGGGACAATGGGGTGTTTGGTCAAGAGCAGTGCACAGTGTGGGGAATAGAGTGTTGTTTGGAACGTACCCAGAGCATGGCGAAAAGATAGAACGATTTGGCATTGATCAAACGCTTGCAGTGCCCACGCTGGTGTTCGGACACAGCCAGATGACAGTGTGGCTAATTCATATGGCCATAAGACATCTTACCGTCGGCATAAAATAACATTATTATGAAAACCCTTCCAAATTTAACCATGACTTGATTCTAACTGATTCTGTTTTTTCTTGGTATTAAGATGTGATATATTTAGATATTTAACAACATTATTATTTATTTCCGCATGTATTTATTTACAAAGACATTTATATTTCTAAAGTAGTACAGTGCAATTTCTGCACACGGCACTTTTTTTTATTATGAGTTCCTCTAACCTTTTGATAACATGACCTATGACCTACCCGCATCTTACTGTGGTTAGTAGTGAATAGTGCTATCCCCATAGAAACAACTTTACAAAAGCAGCTTCTATATGTTGGGGTGTAGTTGCTATACATTACTTGAATCATACCATCGCATAGATGGGTTTTAAAGTGTTTTGCCTGGCCCACAATTCCACTTTACTAAATACAATATTAGGTCCTCTACAGAGATTGTGCGTATGATGGACATGAGTAACAACTTGAAGCCAAGACTGGATGATCCATCGAACAATCCACGGTCCTTTACATTGTGAACAGAGTTATGAAATGATTGGGCTTCCTGTCCGTGGCGACGATGGAGATGACGACACAGATTCTTTCCCGAAAGAACGATTTGTAAATTAAATACGACGGTAGTGCCTCTCCTCAATCAAACCATTATATCTGAAGCCGCCAGTTGCTTCTGGATCTTTTCATCTCTGCTGCTGGTTTTACGTTCTCCATCCCTCCTTCCTTTGCTCCACAGTCACGTTCGTTGTGTCAAAAATGGCATCCGTTTATGTGTTGGGATGTAGGCTGCCATTTTCGATGTGGCTATTATCATGTGACTTTCTGTCCAGGCTAATCTTCATCTCGTTATGTGCACAGCAGGCTAGTAGACATTGTATATGTTTGGTGATTGATATACTGTGGGTGTATGCACTTGAAATGTATAACGCACTTATAGACTGACTATGAATTGTCATATAATGTACGGCATTTTCTAGACATTATCGACTAATGTATAGGATGAACAATTTCTACCAAAATGTACCCGATAGTTCGTTAGAGACATATCGCCAACCATTCCAGCAAATGACGTATGGAGCTTGGGCTGGTCTTTGTCAATGACTTGTTTCAACGTTAAATATGTCGTCACTTGTGAAACTCATGCTTGTAGTTTTTGTTCGTTGATGTAATTTCTTTCTGGTCCATTTGTTTTCCATTCAGCTGCACTAGTTGTATTCTTGCGGATGTACGCATCACAGCTGAATGTGATAAGTATGTATACAGACTGTGGTTTTGCGTTGACCATACATAGCTCAGATCAATTATAAGTCAATCGTGGTATAGGAAAGCAAAATAATGACAAGTTGGTGATCAGATGTAGCATATGATGCCATTAACAAGGTTTTGGGTTCATTGAGATTAACATGCTATTACATATTATGTCTTGCACTTACAGTTGAAAGAGGACGTGGTTGTTTTCAATACACCTAGCACACCTTAGCGGCAAACAGCCTTCTTCTTTCACATTTTTGTCAGTCCCAGGGAGCCTGTGTTTCAATGGGCTCTTCCACCATCAATGGCCAACCAGCCATTGGTGTTAGCAAAGGTTTGATTGATGCAGGTTTATCAGTTTTCTTCACAGAGCTGATTGAAGGAATAAGTCGTGTTTAGGAACACGACTTGTGTTTAGGAACATGCCTTAGGCCAACCAACCTACAGAGCATGCTCAATAAGAGAAGGAAGTGATATAGCACTTATACTATTTGCGGAAAGAAGAACTATACTGCCTGTGTAAAGTGGAAGTAAAAAATAACCTATTAGGACGATATGGTTTTGAGCTGAGTCTGACAGAATATTATTGAAAGGCTGTTAGTCAAGACGAAGGAAGTCAAAGTGAGTTTAGGGAGAACTTCAATAATCACGTGTTGATGGAGATGTGTGGATTACAGCATCATACCACCGGCAACATACCCATATCTCTTCTGTTGCCACCTAGAACGTTCTCTGGGTTGTAAATGACATTTGACTGAACTGTAAGGTTTAAACGTAATCAGAGTTGTAATTTTACCCATATCGGTGTATGGCCCACTGCTCAACGACACACATTATGCTACGTGTGTATTCTGAAACCATTATCCTCCCGTATAGCATCAGTGGAAAACTGTCAATGTAATACAACTATGACCATTGATCAAACACATCTGGCTGAGGTGACTACTCATGGTCTTTCATGTGTCCTGTACTCCAGGTATTATCCCGCGCCCAGACGATTGGATGGTTACTGGCACGTTCATGTTGAGGAACGGGATTCTGGCTTTGTTGTGTCGTTAAGAGGCTATATAATTCTCTGTGTTAATGTGTCCTACACTAACTGTGTCTGTTTGAGTTCCTTAACATTTGTCTAGATCGACTAAATCGTAGAAACCAAATAGACTTGGATGACGACGGTGCATCAAATCGTACACAGGCCTTCAGAATGTACATTGTGATTATTATTAATATATCAGACTTTAAATACATTTGATTGCAGTGTGTGATGGCCGTATTTTGCGCTGGTCTAAGTTGCATCTCTCAGTTAACAATATTGGGACACTGAAGTTACACAGGATAGTACATAATAAATAGACTCTTAATAGCGATTCCAGAAGAAATTAATATATTTGGCTTAACAAAATAATCCTGTTCTCGAGGGGTGGGCCCTATCTACCATAGTGCACTACTTTCCACAACAGCTCTTGATCAAAACTAGTGCACTACAGGGAAAAGGGTCCATTTGTGACATACCCTACAAACCTTTTTGCTGTCTGGACACGATCATCAACATCCACCTAATTATCAATTTCACCTTCACAAAGCAGCTTTTTTTCTGTTTACCTATTATCTTCATCGTAATTATTTTTGATTTTGTTTGCTTCCATATTTAATCAGAACTGATGGATGTTTTAGCTCTGACAAACTGCACCCATACATTTTTATTTTTAATTTTTTTTCTTTCATGTTATTTTGCATTGTAAATAAATAAACATGATTGCTGTGAACAGTGTATCATAAAAAGTAGTTAAAATCAATGTCTCTATTTGAGTGTTGGAGTAAGCATCAAAAGTGTGTGTACACGGAACACATTGTCTGATATTAAATAAACGTGGAACTTATGCAACACTAAATACTGAGTGTCGATTTTTTTTTTTTTACTAGGATTGTGTTGATTATGTGCAATTTAGTAAATATCCGGCTTTATTTTGGGTACTCAGACACTGCGTGAATACACCACACCGCCGGTTACAGGAAGGAAAGAGTTAACAAAAATCGTCGTCCCTGCATTTCCCGGTTGGGAGCATCTGAACGAGTCTTGGGGAATCATTGACAAAGATATAACCTTCAGTCTCAGCCTCCGTAGCTATCTAGCCAAGGTACTTCGAAGAAGCAATAAATACACGTACTTACAGTGATGTCCAGAATAGATGTGTACTGTCTGTTGTTTACTACCGGTAACAGAAGCTATCTAACGTAAACTAGCTTAGCAAGTGTATACGGTAGGAGCCTATGACTAATGTAGCTGGTTCAGGCAGTACTGTTGCCACGTGTAGCACTGACGATTAATTAAATTTCACATAACATCTTCTATTTAGTTATCAATACAGATTATGTGCTGAATTTACTTAAAGTGTATAAGGCATTGCAAGTGTCTAATATTTCTAACGTGCCTCAAATGTTAATGCTTCGCAAAACACCAACAGGCTTACACTGTTAGCTGTGTCTGGGTAACATTATAAGCTACATTATACAGTACCGTCCAGATCCATATATTTAGAAATGTTAGACTTTTGGAGTATGTTCACGAACTCTTTCCCTTACTCACCGCTATCCGTAACCCGGCTATTTGACAGGGCAACGCTCATGGCAACGCTAGCCTCACCGAGAACCGTGTAATCTCGTTCCCAGCCTTGGGAATTATTCTTACGCGAGACTAGGCAACGTGGACCCTGAACTGGGGCATGTGTTTATTAGGGTCTCCCTGGCCTAACGGAGGGGGTCAATTGTTTCTATCCTAGCTCATAGAATACGTGTATAACGCCTTAATTACACGCACCAGGTATCTTTTGGCCACTTAGTAAATTCAGCTAATGTTGAGGGCATGTGCCTTGCTGTAAACCTAGGCTCTTGCTTGCCACTTTAGGTGATGAGTCAACCAACTAAGGGAAGTTCCTTCACAAGAGACGGTGATTCGAGGGACCAGAGTCACCGGACATCTGACCACCGTGCACGACATACAGAGTCGTTTGGTCACCACCATGCACACACACATCCTTCTGGAGCATTTGATGACCACGGACATGCAAATCTGGGTCGTCCATTCGATGGCCTTGTACACACGTATATTCCAGACATGGATGAAGACAAGTGAGTGCAAGTGTGTGTGTGTGTGTGTGTGTGTGCATGCTTGCATGTTGTCACTGTGTTTCAGATCAGGTGCCTGCAGTACATGGGGCTACTCAGAAACCCAGAAAACCCTTCTAAGTGGCTTTTCAAGTCGTGCTTCACTCTAGTCCATTATATCTTGTTTTATTGTATTTATCTTCAAGTCAATCTTTGCATTAGATTTGTCAATCCCATGCTATTCCATTTAGCTTTAACTTAGACCATTTAATAGGTCAACCCTATTCTATTTACAGTAGATTTAACTTAGCCCATTTGATTGGACAACCCTATTCTATTTAGCTTTAACTTAAACCATTTGATTGGTCAACCCTATTCTATTTATAGTAGCTTTAACTTAAACCATTTGATTGGTCAAACCTATTCTATTTAGCTTTAACTTGGCCCATTTGATTGGTCAACCCTATTCTATTTAGCTTTAACTTAGACCATTTTATATTTGTATCACAGGATCTACATGGACTACAATGCCACCACCCCACTAGAGCCAGAGGTGATCCAGGCCATCACGAAAGCCCTGCATGAGGCCTGGGGAAACCCCAGCAGCAGTTACACAGCAGGTCCGGGATCAGCACTGTCGACGTAAACGCCTGAGTATTCACTGGTTGACTCCAAGCGTAGACGTGTTGCAGAGGAGAGAAAGTCAGAGAGGAAACCGGTCGCAGTCAGAATTTCAGACAGTTTTTTTTAAGCTGTCGTCCGTGTTGTTTTTCCTCTTCGCAGGTGTGAAAGCGAAGGCCGCCATCGCCCAGGCCAGAGAGAATGTGGCAAGGCTGGTTGGCGGGAAACCAGAGGACATCATATTTACCTCTGGGGGTACTGAGGTAAGGGCGGACAAAATGAATCTTTAACTGGATGTTACTTAGTTCTGGAACACAGACTTGAAGTCACGCCAGAGTAGGAAGATTGCCGGTGCGTTTCAGCCTGTGAAATGTAAAGCCCCGTGTTTTATTGTCAGTGGCAACCCTTTTCCCTCGCTCTTTCCCTTCAGGCCAACAACCTGGTGTTCCACAGCGCCCTGGAGGCCTACAGAGAGAGCTGCAGGACGGCAGAGCAGGGAGGCGACAGCCATCATCACCGTGACAACAGCCGTACATCCTCAGCCTGGCCTCGTCCACACCTCATCATCTCCAACGTGGAGCACGACTCTGTGCGCCTGACCGCGGAACACCTGCTGAAGGATGCCCAAGCAGGTCGGACCGAACACCCTGTCTGTTTCTGGTTTCAAACAGGACTCAGTGTAATTGCGGATGATCACGAAGGAAGGTGTTTCGTTCGGTCGTGATGACGATTACAGTGACAAGTAAGAGGATGAGGATGTGTTAATGGGGATTTTGACGAGAAAGTGGAGCTTGGTGATATGATGCTGTTGATGGAGAAAATCTTGGTGTGATGTTTGTAATGATACAGATGATGAGGAAGAATTTAAATATGAACTAAATGCAATTTGAGTGTGTGGTGACGGAAGCCCTTCTCATCAGCTGTAACTGTCACGGCGTAGCTTCGCATCCAAAAGTCTCCGTTCTGTTTTGCTGCCTCAGTCTGCTTGTTACAAGCCTAGTGGTCGTCGTCACCTGACTGCCGTGTTCTGGTCCCAGATGTGACGTTGGTGGCGGTTTCCAAGGTGACGGGGAGGGTCGAGGTGGAAGATGTGTTGACGGCTGTGCGACCCAACACCTGTCTAATCTCTATCATGATGGCTAACAATGAGACCGGTGTTATGATGGTGAGGGAGACACACACGTGGATTCGGTTGGAGTTTCGGCAGTTTATCCGACCTTGTTTGCCAGTTATGTTGAAAATCTCCTTTTGAACCACTTCCTACAACTCTGCACATTTTACCCTGACTTTTGCCTGTTCAATATGATAACAAGGATCCCCTGCAGGCCAAAGCAGCTCTGTCTGCCTGCCTGGTCAGTACTCTGCCATGGTTACGACCAGAAGTGTAGACAGACACCCAGACCAATAAAGCCTCTTAGATGGCCACTAAAAACTATTCAGCCTGGAACTGTCTCTATACACTGTGCTCATGTGTTATAAAACATGGGATCTGAAAGGGTTCTATAAGGGTCTCTTTTTTAATGGTTTTATTTTATATTTTCACCTCACAGCCAATCAGAGAGCTTTGTCAGAGGATAAGATCCGTGAGCGGACAGCGTCATCATAGAATCCTCCTGCACACTGATGCAGCCCAGGCCATAGGAAAGGTCGGGGTCGACGCACGTGACCTGGGAGTGGATTACCTCACCATCGTAGGTCACAAGGTCAGGGGGCCCTCTTAGTGGTTGTTGTCCTCATTTCTGTAAAGTGCAGTTTGTGTTGCATCCTGCGAACTGGACGTCTTGCGTTGCATTATGTGATGTTGAAATGTGACTTCTGAGACAATGACAGCCTTTGCGTTCTGTCACTGTGCTTGGCCAGTTCTATGCACCGCGGATCGGAGCGCTGTATGTGAACGGCCCTGGGTCCACCACACCGCTCCACCCCATGATGTTTGGAGGGGGACAGGAGAGGAACTTCAGACCGGGGTATGGTTGGAGACCCATCCCTAATGGCTCCCTATTCCCCACGTAGAGCACTACTTTTGGTCAGGGCCTGCCGGGCTTTGGGAAACAGTAGTGGATGGGGACTGTGGTGTCATTTGAGACGTTAAAACGCTGCTGTTCATGTATGAGACCCGTCATGGTTAAAGAAGTGAAATGTTTTGTGCTTTGGATTGTTTCAGCACGGAGAACACGCCAATGATTGCTGGCCTCGGAAAGGTAACGTAGACGGTTAATACTGCAGTGTTTTTTGGTCCATTTCAGAAGCCACAAAATGTGATGTGTGGTTTAACCCTCCTTCATATTCCTATTATTGGACTTGAACAGTTGGCCATAGACTGGTGTAGTCAGTCATGAAAGTAGTGAAACGTTTGAGCATGGACATCTTCACCTGAACGTTGACCTCAAAGTCCATCCTCCTTGCCGGGCTTGAAGGCAATAACATTGGCATTTAATCAATAACCACGTTCTTCATTGCATTAGATCAACATGTGTAGATTAATCAGGGATTTTGTGAATTCACTTTTTTTTTGCCAAACGGACCACAATTACCGGAGAATCTTTCCTTGGTAAAAGGCAGCGCTGAGTTGAAATTTCAATGCGAACCACGTTCATGGTGCCTATATGCTGGTGACCTCTAACCCCTCTCTGTGTCTCCTAGGCAGCAGAGCTGGTGATCTCTAACCTGCCTGAGTATGAGAGTCACATGTTGGATACGAGGAAATACCTGGAAGAGAGACTGCAGGTACCAGAGTCGGGGTCAACCGGTGTCTTGTACACATATTGGAGATATTTCTCTTTTTGCCAACTGAGATTTGCCTTCTGTGATTGACGTTTCCCCAACCGCCCCATATTGGAGAAGTGCAGGGAGGAGTTAAGGTTAACTGGCTTTCTCACTTATTGTAAGAGCAGAGGTTTTAGCCCTGGTGGCCTGGCTATACAGTATATTCAATCATGCCCTCCTACCTATAGAAATAGCAGTGATTAGAATGTCACATTAAAGGGATAGTTTGTCTAAAACTCAAATTTATCCCAATATTCACTTACCAAAAGTTAGTCCGGAATGGACATAATGTTTTTTTTTCCAAGAAACAGTTATTCAGCTCTGTCCCCGGCTGTAATAATCGAATGGAAACTGTTGGTCCCACTACAGCAAAGCTGCATTGCAAGCGTGAAACTACTCCAAAAAACTCCCAATTCCATCAAACCGCGTGTTCTTTCAGGAAGAGGAGGTGTATATGTCACAGTAAACAAAAGGCAGTATTCGCTAGCTAGGAAGCAAGTTACCTATTTTGTCGTTGATATTCACCAATGGACAGTCAAAGTTTACTTGCTTGAGAGACAAAGGAAAATACATACTTTTTCTGGGGGATAGAACCTTGTTCGAACCAAAGTATACAGAGGATAAATTGACCGAATATGCAGTGATTTGATACACTGCCGATTTTGCAGGTTCTCCCACTTACAAAGCATGTATAAGTCTGTCATTTTTATCATAGGTACTCTTCAACTGCTGATTCTGGAAGTAGTGTGGAGATTGGTCGATTAGGCTTAATCTTGATCTTGGGGGGGTTCAACTGTTGCTTGAAATGAAATCTTCTGTTTTGTGTTGACAGGCTGTTTTTGGGAAGGAGAGGATCCATTTCAACAGCCACTTCCCTGATTCAGAATCTCTACCAAACACCTGCAATGTCTCCATCCTGGGTCCTAGACTACAGGGTGAGTTCAAATGAATGTTTAGTTTGGTGGCAATATTTTAAATTATCTTGTGTTTTCTTATTCAGTTACCATGTGTTTTCAGTTCCTTTAATTAGTAGAAATGTTAATGAATGTAGAAGTGGAAGGTCTATTATTTAAATTATTGTTACTTACAGTTAACACATTTTGTTTTTTACACATTCGAGATGTCCTCTAGGGATTTATCTTCCTGTTGAAAACAGAAATAACATAAATAAGTTTGTAAATACAATTATATACACACAATAATGGGTAAAGCATATGTTTTGAGCAAAATTTAGTTTTTCATTAAACAAGAACAAGATGAAGGAAAATGTCATGAATTCTGTCCAAAAACAGAAGTTAGCGTGTTTTGGCACCCCAAAATGGGCGGACTATGAAGAAAATAAGTAATTTTGAGTGCCCTTAGCTGGCATTCTGCACTTCAAACCCATAGTCATTTTTTAATTTCAAATCAAAGTGCTGGAAAACAAAGGCAAAAAACTGTTTAGAAAGCAAGGAGGCCAAATACGAGGCCCACGATGCTAACATGTCAAGGAGGAGAGTTGATGGGTGGGGAGGCAGGGAATGAGGGTGAGGTGATTGGATGTAGATGGGATGTGGGGCAAGGGGACACCATGACTGGATCTTTGTTTACAGTGAATACATTGCATTTGCTCATGAATAAGTAAACTCTTTATGTTTTGGCTACCATTGCCTTGAATCATTAACACTTGCGTGAAGTTCATAGGAGCTTGTCAAATGTGATGTCAAACAAAAGGTAAGTGCTATATTTGAGAAATGAAAGCTTTCCTTTTTATTACCATTTTGATTTCCAAAAGTTACAAATATGCAAACTTTGGTTTCTGTTAAAACAGATGGAAAATGTTCCTTAGAAAACAGGAAACAGTGTCTCTGCTACATTTACTGCTTCAACTCTGTGACTTAAGCGTCATGGTGTCTCGCTCTTCCCCCCTCCTTCCTGGGTGATGTATCTGTCATCAGCCTGCCACCCCAGTACAGTATTTCTAATGCCACTGTGTGTGTCCGCTGGAGGTCGTGCCCTGCGTGGCTGTGGCTATTTATAAACTACTGTGTCATTTATAAACAATTTAAACACTAAAGTGGTTGTTAATGATTCATGTCTCCTCTGTGATGTTCTGTAGCCTGGTAAACCCCCCTGATATCTACTGTAGCCTGATAAACCACCCTGATAACTACTGTAGCCTGGTAAACCACCCTGATATCTACTGTTGCCTAATAAGCCACCCTGATATCTACGGAACAGTAGCCTGGTAAACCACCCTGCTATCTTCTGTAGCCTGATAAACCACCCTGATATCTACTGTAGCCTGGTAAACCACCCTGATATCTACTGTAGCCTAATAAACCACCCTGATATCTACTGTGCTGTTGCCTGCTAAACCTCCCTGATATCTACCGAACAGAATCCTGGTAAACCACCCTGATATCTACTGTACAGTAGCCTGGTAAACCACCCTGATATCTATGGAACAGTAGCCTGGTAAACCACCCTGATATCTACTGTACTGTAGCCTGTTAAACCAACCTAATATCTACAGTACAGTAGCCTGGTGAACCACCTTGATATCTACGGTACAGTAGCCTGGTAAACCACCCTGATATCTACGGAACAGTAGCCTGGTAAACCACCCTGATATCTACTGTGTTGTAGGGAGGAAGGTGTTGTCCAGCTGTAGACGGCTACTGGCCAGTGTGGGAGCGGCATGCCACACACACAGAGGAGACAGGTGAAGGTCACACACACACAGAGGAGACTGGTGAAGGTCACACACACACAGAGGAGACTGCTGAAAGTCACACACACACAGAGGAGACTGCTGAAAGTCACACACACACAGAGGAGACTGCTGAAAGTCACACACACACAGAGGAGACTGCTGAAAGTCACACAAACACAGAGGTGACTGCTGAAAGTCACACACACACAGAGGAGACAGGTGAAAGTCACACACACAATGTCCTAGGCTAGTTCATAACACACATAACATGTGTAGCTCTGGACTAGTCAACTCTGGTCCCAGAGAGCCAAAACACCTGGTGTCCCTGGTCTTAATCAGTCTCTTATTAGAATTAGACGATGGAAAAACTGATGTTTTTCTCTCCTTCCAGGACAGTGTTGCTTTAGCTCATAATAACATTAATGCATATTTCAGTTTTGTATTTTTCTTACAAATATTTCCCGACATAACACCATTGTCACCTTACAATCATGTATTTTGAGTTTCACTGTAATAAAATAAGATACCAAACAGAGCTAAATGACAGTGGGACATTTGTAATTCAGTAATATAAGAGAATTGGTCAGGGGGTCAGAATACTTTTGCAAGGCACCTAAATGTACAGCTGAGGGTAAAGGTGATGGACTGGCCAAGCATGTCTCCAGACCTAAACCCTATTGAGCATCTGTGGGGCATCCTCAAACGGAAGGTGGAGGAGCACAAGGTCTCTAACATCCACCAGCTCCGTCTTCATGGAGGAGTGGAAAATGACTCCAGTGGCAACCTGTGAAGCTCTGGTGGCCCAAGAGGGTCAAGGCAGTGCTGTAAAATAATGGTGGTCACACAGAATATTGTCACTTGGGGCCCAATTTGGACATTTTCACTTAGGGGTGTACTCACTTTTGTTGCCAGCGGTTTAGACATTGATGGCTGTGTGTTGAGTTATTTTGAGGGGACAGCAAATTTACACTGTTATGCAAGCTGTACACTCACTACTTTACATTGTAGCAAAGTGTCATTCACTTTTGTACTCACTTTTGTGAAATACTGTATATTTAGGTGCCTTGAAAAAGTGTTCTAACCCCTGACCATTTCTCTCATTTTACTGAATTACAAATGTCCAACTGTCATTTAGCTATGTGAGGGGTGTACTCACATTTGTGAGATACTGTATATACCTACAGCCATTATTGAAAGTAACTGTGCACATTCACAGTCAAAGAAATCATAGGCATGTTATTATTACTCAAGCACCATGTAATGGACAGCACTAGTTTTCAATGTGCTCTGTTTGTCCCTCAGGCCCTCCCATATCCTGCTGAGCTGTGGCATTCCGGAGGAGGTGGCGGCCAATGCCCTGAGGCTGAGTGTGGGGAGGGGCACCAGCAGGGCTGATGTAGATGTAGTGGTGGAGGACCTGAGGAATGCTGTGGAGACGCTCGAGAGCCTGAATTGATCACAACGATCGGTTTGGTTTGATTGGTCGGTTTTATCGACTGACTCTGGGATTGTTTGACTGACTCTGGGTTAATCTATTAATTTGTCAGTCACATTTGCTGATTGACTCATTCATTGGTTGATTGATTAATTGGTTGATTAGTTGGTTGTTTGGTTGATTGATTGATCTGTTGATTTACGGTATGTCCAGCCGATAGTAATGTTGTCTACTGTGCTCTATTGCATGTAGTAAGTATTTTAAAGCCATCTTAATCAGTAGAATTTATTAGTAAGTTTAAAGTGATTTATCCTCCTCTGTGGAAGGTTATCATATTTGTACATAGCATATTCTCTGTAGAGCTAATTTGTGAATTACTGCTGTATTTAATTAACTCAGGAGAAAATGTTACAGCTTTGAAGAGTAAGAGAAGGAATTCAAACTGATTTGAATGATGATGATGGATGAAGGGATAGATGGGTAGAGAGATATATGAAGGGATTGATGGGTAAAGAGATATATGGATGAGGGGATAGATGAGTAGAGTGATGTATGGATCAAGGGATGGATGGGTAAAGAGATATATCAAGGGATAGATGGGTAGAGTGATGTATGGATGAGGGGATAGATGGTTGAATGATGTATGGATGAAGGGATAGATGGTAGAGTGATGTATGGTTGAGGGGATAGATGGTAGAGTGATGTATGGTTGAGGGGATAGATGGTAGAGTGATGTATGGATGAGGGGATAGATGGTAGAGTGATGTATGGATGAGGGGATAGATGGTAGAGTGATGTATGGATGAGGGGATAGATGGTAGAGTGATGTATGGATGAGGGGATAGATGGTAGAGTGATGTATGGATGAGGGGATAGATGGGTAGAGTGATGAAGGGATAGATGGTAGAGTGATGTATGGATGAGGGGATAGATGGGTAGAGTGATGTATGGATGAGGGGATAAATGGGTAGAGTGATGTATGGATGAGGGGATAGATGGTAGAGTGATGTATGGATGAAGGCGGGAACTTATTTATGAATAGAGGGATCGTTGGATTGATGATGGGTTAGTTTGATGGGTGGATTATAGATTAGATGGAGGCACAACTGGATAAAGGGATAGATTGGTGGACAGAGGAATAGGTGAATAAAGGGATGAAGGGATATAAAGTGTGGTTGGATGATAGAGGAATAGATGGATGAGTAGAGTTATATATAAAGGGATAGATGGATAGACAGATGGATATATGAAGGGATAGATGGATGGGTAGAGTTATATATAAAGGGATAGATGGATAAACAGATGGATATATGAAGGGATAGATGGATGGGTAGAGTTATATATAAAGGGATAGATGGATAAACAGATGGATATATGAAGGGATAGATGGATGGGTAGACTTATATATAAAGGGATAGATGGATAGACAGATGGATATATGAAGGGATAGATGGATGGGTAGAGTTATATATAAAGGGATAGATGACATGTAATTCAGACTACTGCTACATACTTACACATACTGTAAATGGCATGTTATTCATACTACTGCTACATACTTACACATTCTGTAAATGGCATGTTATTCATACTACTGCTACACACTTACACATACTGTAAATGGCATGTTATTCATACTACTGCTACATACTTACACATACTGTATATGGCATGTTATTCATACTACTGCTACATAGGTTTACATACTTTAAAATACTCTGGTACACAAGTATTGGAAAACAAGTATTTGCTGTAAATGATAAATATGTTTTTGAACCCAGGTCTGGAACAGTACATAAAATCAGCTACCTTCTTACTCAAATAAAGCATTGGAAATCAACCCCAGCTTCTCTCGACTTTTTCATATTCGAATGACCTCGCATGACTAAGAATGTATGTTTTAACTAATCATCAGATGCCTAATCCCGTGATGGCTGTAACCCGATGACTAGCGCGGTAGTGTTTTCACTTTCCATCGCTCTGAGGTGGAAATTTTATTTAATAGTAATCTGATGTTAATCCCCCGCGGCTTCTCCCCTTACTCCAGTTTCCATCGTGCCCCATCTACAGAATACCTCCTCCGCCACACCTCTGCCCGTTTAACGCTGCGCCCCATTTTTTTTACTTGGTCCCCTACTTTTGACCATAGCCTGGTATGAGCCTGAGTGCACTACAGGTAATAGTCAGGGTGGCATTTGGACCTCGGTCTCCAGTGGACCAGGGCAGCGTGAGGCAGCATGTGTTCAGAATGGCACAGAGAGAAGCCCGAGAGCGACGGGCCTTTGTGTCTCCCGCCCGTCTTTCATTACCTTTCCAGTTCACTGAGCCACTGTGACCCTCTCCTCGTTCCGCTTCCCTGCTCGCTCGGCACGGCCCGCCAGCTGGCTTCTCCCACGGTGTCGCTTTTCTCCGGTTGGGTGGAAGCCTGCTGTGTGTGTGGGTCCTGTGGTCATGCGTGCCCGGTGTGTGTATTGGAGAGAGAGAGCAGGAACCCATCCAGGAGACAGTCGGTGAGAGTGGGACCCAGGCAGGAGACAGTCAGTCAGAGTGGGACCCAGGCAGGAGACAGTCGGTCAGAGTTGGACCCAGGCAGGAGACAGTCGGTCAGAGTTGGACCCAGGCAGGAGACAGTCGGTCAGAGTTGGACCCAGGCAGGAGACAGTCAGTCAGAGTGGGACCCAGGCAGGAGACAGTCGGTCAGAGTTGGACCCAGGCAGGAGACAGTCGGTCAGAGTTGGACCCAGGCAGGAGACAGTCGGTCAGAGTGGGACCCAGGCAGGAGACAGTCGGTGAGAGTGGGACCCAGGCAGGAGACAGTCGGTGAGAGTTGGACCCAGGCAGGAGACAGTCGGTCAGAGTGGGACCCAGGCAGGAGACAGTCGGTCAGAGTGGGACCCAGGCAGGAGACAGTCGGTCAGAGTGGGACCAGGGCAGGTCAGCCAGACTAGACCCACAGGGACAGGCCAGATTAGACCCACAGGGACAGGCCAGACTAGACACACAGGGACAGGCCAGACTAGACCCACAGGGACAGGCCAGGTGGATATCACCCAGGTGTGATGGTTCTTCACCAGGTGATCCGGGCGGTCCGGGAAGGTGACCTCGCGGCCCTAAGGGAGCTGTCCTCCTCTGGGCACCTCACCGCCTCCATCTCGGACGCCCAGGGGGCCGGCCCGGTGCACCACGCCGCCCGCTGCGGCCACCTCGACTGCCTGCGTTACCTGGTGGCGGAGGTGGGGCTGGCGGCCGATGCGCGGGCCCTGAACCGGGCCACGCCGGCGCACGACGCTGCCGCCACCGGCCACACCCGGGAACTCCGGTGGCTGGTGGACCAAGGAGGTTGCAATGTTGAGGTGAGATAACCGGCACGCGCATGCCCAGGTGTGGCTGAGTCAACTGGTTTGGAGCGAGGGCGAGCGGAGGCCCTGTGACGTTTCGGTCAACATTCGACCAGAATCCCGGGAAAAAGCAGGGAGTTTCTGGAAAGTTCCTGGGTTTAGTTTCAGGCTTTAGATGGATGGAGGGTGAACAGGAGAGGAGTCCATTTCAATGTGGCTGTATTTCCCAGGGATTTCGTGTGATCTCTCGCTCTTGCTTGACTAATGGCTGTGCCCAATGTCAGTGCCAGCCCACAGTTACTGGGCGTCTTTGGGGGCAGTTGAAAATTGGGTCTTTAAATAGAAGATTGCGTAATGAAGTGGTGAAAGGTGAAGTTCCTCTACAGAGGTATCACTAGCTAGCTGGTTGTGTAATACACTGGTTTCTTTTTCTTGTGGCCCACTAGTATTTCCCTGGGATCCTGTCCAGAGGCGTAATGGGTCTTTCCTTCATCCTTCTATCTTTTCTCTTTCTCCTTTTTCTCTCTCCACCTATAGACCTCCTCTCCTCCGTCTCTCTATATAATGCCTTTCTCTTCCCCATCGCTCCTGCTCTGCCCTCCTCCCTGTCGCCTCTCTCCCCCCTCCTCTCTGTCGCCTCTCTCCCCCCTCCTCCCTGTCACCTCTCTCCCCCCTCCTCCCTGTCGCCTCTCTCCCCCCTCCTCCCTGTCACCTCTCTCCCCCCTCCTCCCTGTCACCTCTCCCCCCTCCTCCCTGTCGCCTCTCTCCCCACTCCTCCCTGTCACCTCTCTCCCCCCTCCTCCCTGTCGCCTCTCTCCCCCCTCCTCCCTGTCGCCTCTCTCCCCCCTCCTCCCTGTCGCCTCTCTCCCCTCCCTCCCTTCTTTTATCAACATGAGTTTGTTGACAGTGGAGTGTAACTCAACCTCGTCATAGGTTCTAATCCAGTTCTTTCTCACACTAACTCAAACCGGCCCGTCTCAGCCTCACAACCTCTCAATCTCATTTAAATACAGCTGCTCCAACTTAGCGAACACATAGACAAAGTTTCCTCGTTATCCTCCAGCACAGCAGTAAAAAAATAAAAAAAATAAAAAATAAATTCTAAGTTGGTGGTCTCCTGGAACCTGTATATTTTCATATTAATGTTATTGATAACAGGAGGTCAGAAAAGCAAGAAGGGTTTTAAATAACAAATAACCAGTCACTCTCAGATGATAAAAGAATACAATAAATCATCATCAGTTGGATAATATTGTGACTGACCAGCGTGAACCATGGTTATGGTCCGAAGACCCTTCAGCATGTGCCAATCTGTGTGTTTAGATAAATAATTATTAGGATTATGCTGTAATACGAAATGATGGACTGTTCAAGTGTTTGCTCACTATTTGTTGATGCTGAAGTCTATAAAACTACTACCACTATTAATACCTTCGTGGATATGTGGTATTTTCTAACTCTTATATATGTATGTATATAATTCCACATACAGAGGGTTGCCAATGGAGGTTTTTCCAGTTTGGTAGTTATAGCCAATTTAGTTACTCCGACATTGTTCAGTGAGGTGTATTATAATGACAATAATCCTGAATATATTATTATGCATGTCATGCAAAGTGTGTGTACTGGTATATATGTGTGCATGTATGTATGTTAACGTAGAAAATTAAACAAAAGCTGATTGCATGTGGACCTGTGTTTAAAACACTTTTACAGGTATAATGCATTATAGTGCATGCAAGACCTCTACAAAATGTTTAATACGCTGCTCATATTGGTCTTGACTGAGTGAGCCAGTTTTCTCTGCTTGGTTGCGAAGGACCAGGATGCAGCAGGGGCGACTGCGTTGCACCTGGCCTCCCGGTTTGGCCGCATGGAGGTGGTCCACTGGCTTCTGTCTGTTGGCTGCGCGGCAGAGGTGTCCACTGACTGTGGGGCTGTACCAGCCCACTACGCTGCTGCCAAGGGAGACCTCACCTGCCTGAAACTACTGGTTGGACATGCCCCCGGGTAGGACTCATATTAAACTACTGGTTGGACATGCCCCCTGGTAGGACTCATATTAAACTACTGGTTGGACATGCCCCCTGGTAGGACTCATATTAAACTACTGGTTGGACATGCCCCCGGGTAGGACTCATATTAAACTACTGGTTGGACATGCCCCCTGGTAGGACTCATATTAAACTACTGGTTGGACATGCCCCCGGTAGGACTCATATTAAACTACTGGTTGGACATGCCCCCTGGTAGGACTCATATTAAACTACTGGTTGGACATGCCCCCTGGTAGGACTCATATTAAACTACTGGTTGGACATGCCCCCTGGTAGGACTCATATTAAACTACTGGTTGGACATGCCCCCTGGTAGGACTCATATTAAACTACTGGTTGGACATGCCCCCTGGTAGGACTCATATTAAACTACTGGTTGGACATGCCCCCTGGTAGGACTCATATTAAACTACTGGTTGGACATGCCCCCTGGTAGGACTCATATTAAACTACTGGTTGGACATGCCCCCGGGTAGGACTCATATTAAACTACTGGTTGGACATGCCCCCTGGTAGGACTCATATTAAACTACTGGTTGGACATGCCCCCTGGTAGGACTCATATTAAACTACTGGTTGGACATGCCCCCTGGTAGGACTCATATTAAACTACTGGTTGGACATGCCCCCTGGTAGGACTCATATTAAACTACTGGTTGGACATGCCCCCTGGTAGGACTCATATTAAACTACTGGTTGGACATGCCCCCGGGTAGGACTCATATTAAACTACTGGTTGGACATGCCCCCTGGTAGGACTCATATTAAACTACTGGTTGGACATGCCCCCTGGTAGGACTCATATTAAACTACTGGTTGGACATGCCCCCTGGTAGGACTCATATTAAACTACTGGTTGGACATGCCCCCTGGTAGGACTCATATTAAACTACTGGTTGGACATGCCCCCGGGTAGGACTCATATCAAACTACTGGTTGGACATCCCCCGGTTAAGAATCATATTGAACTGCTGGTTGGACATGCCCCCCACCCCCCCCGGTAGGACTCTCATTACCTGGCACCCACACACAGAGCATATTAACTGCATTAAGAGGCTTTCTGTACAGACGACGTGACCCGTTGTGTTGTAATCAGGTGTGTCACTTCATTGACCACTTCTCTTAGGAGACAGAGTGCCAAGTGGCAGGGAGAGTGATAGGCCTCGTTAAATGTACCCACCCCCCGAGCCACTACTCCCCCCTCCCCCTGCCCTTCTGAACTGTTACTGCATGAAGAGGTCAATGGCCCACAGACCGTCATTAGTGCAGGGCCGGAAAAATCCAACAAAGTAAAAATTTGTCAAATCTGTCTGATTTACTAACAGACGCACAATGTGGTAACTCAGGTCTGATTTTGAGGTATTTGGCCAATTTCCCTGCATAACATTAAGGTTGTCGTTTTCAGGTTTGGAAGAAGGCTAAATGCTTTCCCTGATCATGAAAGATGGTCGCATAAAACTAGCATTCAGCAATCTGTGTTAGTAGTCCAACTATCGGTTAGGCGTAATGGGGTTGATTGGTGACCGTTGGCTGACATCAATTCAAGCAGTGCACCCCTACTTTTCCATTGTTTTGGCCGAGTTCCACTGACCTCTTTACAGCAGCTATTGGGAATTAACTATCAGCTGCTAGCGTTGCTAACAAACACCCTGTCATGCAGAAACCTCCATTAAGTCTCCAGACACACTAACCTGGCTGCAGACGAGCGTGGAGATCTGCAAGGATGGAGTGTCAGCGACCTGTCAGAGGTACCCGTGTCCCAACCGCTGTCAAGTCATGTGTGATGATTGCAGTAATGCTTACACCTTGGCCTGGGGCTTTATTGGAGAGCTCCCCGCCCCTGCTTGTCCAATTCAACAGACGTCCCGGATGAATCTCTGACATTCGCCCGAAGTGGTTTAGCATTCCTGGGTTTTGCAGACAGGCAGGCGGACAGGCAGAGCGCTCCTTGACTTTCTTCTGCTGAACACACTGCACGTCCAGGTGGAATCAGAGGCTGTTATTCAAGTGTGTGGGGTGGGGGCGGGGCTTGCCGCTGGCATGCCCAGATGAGCAGTATTCATGTTACTCCAAGTTGACAGGTCCTGGATGCACAATTATAGGAGACCAAGTTTCACACAGCAGTTAGCGTGATAACTTCACTCAAGGAGATGAATAGGATCAGCTAGTGCTCTGCAATTTTTTGAGGTATGACAGAAGTAAAGACTGCGCTCTGGCTTTAAGGAGTTTTAGTGTTTACACTCTAGAACTATCTGTTTTCAACTGCCCCCCCTTCCCCTCCATGGAGAACAAAGCCATGTGAACCATAGAGAAGGATAGAGGAAGCACCCCTACAGGTGTGTCATTATGGATTCCCGGAATTAATCACATTCACCATCATAAAAGTGTGGGTCTCCTTTTCCGCTTCAGTCTCTTCGATGACCCTGAACCCGCTCTGCGGCGAGAAACCACTGTTTCGGCAACACCATCACGATGTCTAAATTCTCCCTGACCAGGTGTGTGAACCGGCAGACGTCGATCGGCGCCACCCCTCTGTACTTGGCCTGCCAGGAGGGGCACCTGCACGTTGTGGAGTACCTGGTGAAGGACTGCGGTGCCGATGTTCACCTCAGGGCCCACGACGGCATGACAGGCCTCCACGCTGCTGCCCACATGGGACACCATTCCCTGGTCGTCTGGCTGGTGAGGGCCACTGTTACATTCTGGTCTGTAGTTATTTGTCCCTCCCAGGCCACCTTAACATTCTGGTCTGTAGTTATTTGTCCCTCCCAGACCACCGTTACATTCTGGTCTGTAATAATTTGTCCCTCCCAGGCCACCGTTACATTCTGGTCTGTAGTTATTTGTCCCTTCCAGGCCACTGTAATATTCTCTTGCCCTGTTGGTTTTCTGTACCAGGCCACATTCACAGACTTGAGCCTGCAGTGCCAGGACAGGGAGGGGGCGACTGCTCTGCACTTTGCGGCCAGTGGGGGGCACCATCGCATCCTGGAGAGACTGCTCCGCATGGGGGCAAAGGTCATCAAAGACTACTGGGGAGGAACCCCTCTGCATGATGCTGCAGAAAACGGAGAGCTGGAGGTGACAGATGATGACTCATTTTTTATTTAGCCAAACAGATGGTGATGATCCAGGATGGGCTACGCCTTGTGCCGTATCATCTGATCACAGAAACCTAAAAGTTAAAACTCAACTGTAGTCAAAGTCTTACTCTTAGACACTTGGTACAGTAGAAATGACGCTTGGACTACTGGCCAGTACAGACTGTGACATTGCTGAAATTGTCTACTGTAGACTGAAGTCATGTTAACAAACGACTGATATGGTCTTTGGTTGAACAGTTTGCTTCTCACCACCCCACCCCCCCCCCCCCCAGTGCTGCAGGATTCTGTTGGCCAATCAGGTTAGCCCGTCGGAGCAGGACGTGGATGGGTTCACGGCGGCAGACCTAGCCGAGTACAATGGACATTACGAATGTGCCGGCTGCATCCGTGCCTTGGAGGCATGCGTAAGACCCAGAACCTTTCATTAACCTACCAATGCCATCTTTATTCAATTCTTTGTCATTATTTCTTTTAAAACTTTTTTACATTTAATGTGTTGTTAGTGGAAGTGAGAGAGTAGGAACCCCGAAATAGCAGCAGAGCTTAATTGAAACCTGCACTATTTTAGGCCCTAGGGCAGATCCATCATTCTGCTGTTCAGATTTTATGTTCTTGTTCTGTGACCCCAGAAACAGCATCTATTTGCATTAGAAGTCAAAACAGGCAAGAAAAAAAAGTTATGTTATGGACCAGTTGCGTGATTTCCGTCTTGTTGCAATTGTTGAGCACTGTGTGCGTGTGGGTGTTGTTCTTGTATATGCAATTTTCCCTCCGCGTAGATTCAATTGACAGCTAGTGAAGGCGAAGCTGGGGAAGGTGGGAGGAGCACATTGGTGTGTAATTGCAGTGGCCTCCCAAAAGGCATCCTATTCCCTGCGTAGAACACTAGAAAGAATGTTTGTGTTGTTGGTGAGAACATCTGTCTCAACTCAGTAGCTGCCAGGTCGACCCAGAGTTGACCAGTCCTCACATGAACGACAACTATTACAACATGAACAACAACCAATACAACATGAATAACAACCAATACAACATGAACAACGACCATTAAAACATGAACGACAACCATTACAACATGAACAACAACAAATACAACATGAATAACAACCAATACAACATGAACAATGACCATTACAACATGAACGACAACCATTACAACATGAACAACAACAAATACAACTGGACGACAACCAATACAACATGGATGACAACCATTACAACATGAACGACAACTATTACAACATGAATGACAAACATTGCTACATGAACGACAACCAATACAACATGTACGACAACCATTGCTACATGAACAACAACCATTGCTACATGAACAACAACCATTGCTACATGAACGACAACTAGTACAACATGACTGACAACAATTACAACATAAACAACAGCCATTACAACAGGCTCCATTACATCTGACTCATCGTTTAAAATACAAAAGGGGTTATAATTGCGTGGTTCCAAAATGCTTGATTGTATTTTGGTAGTAGAGGTTTTGACCTCTGTAGAGTACAGAGTACAATAACCTGGCCAGTAGCAGCATTCTGACACATGGAATTGGGGATGGTCAACATGGTCCACATCTGCCAAAGCTGCATCAGAGGCAGGGACTGTTTTCCATTGTTTCTTCCTCCCAAAGTCCTCAAAATTATCTTTGGCCCGAGGGACCTTTCTCCTCTGTAAGTTCAAGAAGAGGGAGGCTCTGGCTGACTCTCTGACCATTGTATCGTCACAATTTGCCATGTTCAGCAGGCTGGTCAGTCTGGTAGCAGTGTTTCCCTCCACGTTAGACGGTGCCAAACCCTCCTATTTTTGGCTCAGAAAGTTAATGTCACATGTGGGTTGTTTAAACATAGTCACTTTCTCACCACTTGACCACTTTGTCATTCATTTCCCTGTGAACCTTTTGCGGGATTTGCTCATTGGCAAACATCTTTGCGAGGGCAAACTCTCTTTACCGCTTCTAGCTTCATGACCACAGACAGAGGGGTCCAAAATGGCACCCTATTCCCTATTGGGTCTAGAAAAAATTACATACATTTTATATGGGGTCATTTGGGACAGACTGCTTCAACTTCTTCTAGAATAATTCTACCTCCTCCTGCTAACAATCGGACAGCTAATTAGCACGGTTAACAGTGGGACTGCTTATTAGCGTGGCTGACAATGGGACTGCTTATTAGCGTGGCTGACAATGGGACTGCTTATTAGCGTGGCTGACAATGGAACTGCTTATTAGCGTGGCTGACAACGGGACAGCTAATTAGCTCTGCTAACAATGGGACATCTAATTAACATTGCTGACAATGGGACTGCTAATTAACACTGTTAACAAAGGTACAGCTAATTAGCAGTGGAGCCGCTGATGCTTCCGTGTTGGAGCTGCCATTTGGAGCCTCTGTGAGCACCTGGGGCCTATCAGTTACCCCGTGACAGGTAGCTCAGGTGGCGGGGCGAGGGCTTGGCCTAGGGGCTCGAGCTGGTTATGAGATCTGAGGGCTTCAGTTTCACAGTTTTCACCTAAGTTCTGATGCCTGGAACCGTTAGTGGCAACTCTATCCCTTGGGAGCAGGATGTCATGTAGATCGCTGGCTTCCAAACCACGTCCTCCTCCGTTTGATTATGTGTCATGTTCGTTTTCCAGATCCCAGGGAGTGGTTTAATTATCAGCACTCATTATACAGATGACTGATGTGATATCGTGTTATGGTGTTTGTCTTTACCAATAGTTCTTACTGCAACTTAAAGAGAAAATGAGATTTCCCCCAGAGATCCACGTCCCAGAAGTATAGATGTCGAACCTTTTTTTTCGTCAGTTTAGGTCATGAAATGAAAAGCATCGAGTCAGTAGTTCTGGGGGGGGCGTCTCTGCGACCGCTGTCATGTTTTAATTACATCTCCCTCTGTCACACATCCTCGAAATGCACCGTAGTTCCAGGGTTTCTGTGTCAGCCCTTCAGCAGCATCTCATTCCCCATCGGCCGCTTTAATGGATTGCGTGGGCGACTGGCCAGAGAGTTTGCGTGCTAGGCATTTTCTCATGTTTGGTTCTCTCCCACAGAGGTCACCCGCCCTCCCTCCTCCTCCTCCTCCTCCTCCTCCTCCTCCTCCTCCGCTAGTTAGCGTTCTGCAGTCAGTCAGTCAGTCAGTCAGTCAGCCGGCCAGCCGCTCTACTCGCCTCTCACCAACAGCGGTGACTCTCTTTAGCAACAGCTGCTGCCAAATAAACAACCCTGTGCCATTGGATTTGTTTTACACACATCGAGGGCTGTGTTCTAAATAGCACCTTATTTTGTGTCAGGCCAGCCCTGGTCAAATGTAGTGCACTAAATAGGGAATGGGGGCCCTGGTCTAGAGTAGTGCGGTATATAGGAAATAGGAGGCCGTTTGGGAAGCAGGATAAGACATCCGCTCTTCATTCACTCAGAAAGGCAGTGAACTCCCTGACATGTTTATTTAAAGGAATATACGTTGGACAGTCAAGAAAGAGCCTCACATCACAATCATTGTGAGGATTAGCAGATCCTCCCTTTTCTGGAAGTGAAATTATGTGCTGGTGTTTTTCGGGGGGGTGGGGGGGGGGTGGGTGGGTGGTGTTCATTAAAAACACACGACAAACAACAGATTTTTTGGCGGCAGAACTAAATGCTAACAAGGACGGCGCGCATACACGGACCGGACAACAGACGGACAGGTGTGGTCCTGATTCTCAAAGGTCTCCAGATCTGAGTTTTCTGGATAAATACCGGCTTTGTACATACACTCTAATTGGCCAGTGTACATTAGCCATTACAATTAGAGTCCCGTGGACACAGAAAATTATAAAAATAATCGACGCCGGTGGCAAATACAACTTTGGGGGTGTTCGGGGACTACCTTCGATTGCCAACACAGCAGGGCAGTCCCCCCCAAGAGCCACTGTGTGAAAGTTCAAAAAAGGTAAATACCTCACAGAAATGGTTTGACTAGAAATAACTGAGAGACACGGCAGCAGAACTATTCAAGCAAATGGGACGAGGCACGCCATCGGCTCCTCTCTGTTTGGCTTCATTGCGAGTTGCCTTTTCTTCCCTGCCTCGAGTTGCCCCTTGAGAGCCCTAATGGCCGCTCCGTAGTCAATGCAAACAGAGCAAATGCAACCGAGAGCAAGATTTCAGTGTCGTTTTATGTCAGAAAACGGACTGGGTTTTCTCCTACGCAGTCGTAAACTGCAGATTTCAATGGCGTCAGTAAACGAACACACCTCAAACGGATACGCCAGCAAGCCAGATACATGTCAATGTACAACAATCAGATGCGGAAGTGAAATATTGACACAACAGTCAAATAGCACAAAGAGAAAAGCAAGCAAGGGAGACTTCAATGAGGTTACCCTGGAACCAACTATGTACCCCCTCTAGTGGATATATACCACTATTCGTACTCCCATAGTGGTTGTAGTGCAACACTGCTTTTTTGTCAAACACAAAGGAGCTCTGAGGCCGGCACAAAAAGACACAAGTCTCCGCCCCAGCGTACATATTGTAGAGTGTGGAGGCGTTGGTATGATGCTGATTCAGCAGGTGTTGTGCGTTTGCACCACACATCTCTTACGGATCGCTCGTGCACTCTCTTTTCTACCATAAGATAAAAAGGTTTTGCATGCTTGACACTGCTCTGTCTCTGCATTCCATTTTCCAAACTTTAGTTAAGAGCTACTTAGTAAAGGGCTACTTTTTGCTAGCTAGACAACTAAGGTTTATTTTTTCTGTCTAATGTAATTTTGTGTGAAGACGGATCCAAACTGTCTTCCCTTAGGAGTGTGTTCTTGCGCTAGGTCTCAGTCAATGTAGAAGACTGGGGAGTATATTCCCTTGGCATAAGAATTACGGTATAGACTACCCAGCAGTGTGAGGCGCATGATAAGAACCGGAACAACATCAAATATGCTTTGAAAGACACATCTCAACGTCAGCTGTCCCCGGTCCACTGGGTGTTTCTGCGATGTGGCAGTGCCTTGATCACAAATTGGATATCACAAGACAGGGGTGAAAATAAATATATTGGATGAAAGGGGTGGAGATGGTGTTTAGTAAGCAAGTATTCTTACACGCTAACATAGTCATGCTCATCATTGCATATGAGGAAAAGGATAGAAAACACAAAACATGTATAGTACTGTATTTTTCTCTTTTCACATCCATCTGAGATTTTTCACATAATAATTTTTTTGGTATGGGATTATACCCTCCTCTACTCTCTCACGGCCCAGAATGAGTTCAAGTCTCATAATAATGTGTTATCTCACTTTAATCTGCGGCATGTAGGAGGACAGATTCATCTCTGCCGGGAGTTTAAACAGATCACCACCACACACCCTCTCGCTCTCTAACTCTTTCTCCCTCACTCTCGCTCACATATCTCAACGTACCCTAAACTCAAAAATGATCCCGTAATCAACCGGGCTGACGTCAATGTTATCATTCGCCGTAACCCTTCACGGGTGACAGTATGTCAGGCTTGCTACTCTGACTGTGTGGTTTTGCGGGGATAATAAACCTGTTAATTTGGAGGGAGGCTAAAGCGACGTTGCGGTCACCTGACACTGAGGATGTAACGAGGTCAGAGGTCGTCACAACATCCGTGCTGTCACTAGCTCTGGCCATGTCAAGTGGAAGTAGACCAGGCGCTCCCTAATTACTTGGATACAGGAGCTGTAGGTTCTCGTCTCTCTCGGTCAGGCTCGGTCGCCTTCAGGTTTAGATTGAACGAATCACGCTTAGCTTTAATTTTTAACCTGCTTGCATTCCAAATTGCTACATAATTTCTACCTAGTAGACTTGGCGTGGGCCACGCTCACCCTGCCATGTCTCATTAGGTTCATGTATCCAATCCGGGGATTTGATTACATTCCTCTGAATGTGTTTATGCGGGCCTGTAAGACGCTGTCTCTCGCCGTCGGACTACTAAGGCCGCCCGTTGACGTGAACGAGCTCTCCTTGGGTGGGTTTCCCTCTGTCCGCCTCGGATGGTGGATGGCCAAAACATCCTCTGATTCCACAGAGATAGCGATCGGCCGAGTCGCTTCGTTCCGTCGTTCATTGGTTCAATGGTTCAAGGGGTTCGGAGGCCAGGTACGGTGGAAAATAAATCACCTGAATGCATTGGCTAGTTGGAGGTTTAAAGTGTCTCTTTACCAGCTGCTTTGTGTCCCGTATTACACCCTATTTCCCCCCAAGCACACTCCTGTGTAGTGCCCCCGGGTCAAATGTAGGGTACTATGTGGGGTTCCATTTCGGACACATCCTTAGTTCCGTTGGCAGTTCCCTGCCTTTGTTTGGTGCCACAACAGCAGAGCTATTGGTTTGTTTCGGCATTACCCGCCATCCTATCCTTTGCCTTAATAATTAACACCTTTCTTCAATCAGTCGTTATTGTTTATTGGCTGACGGGGCGAGCCTGGAGCCGTGTGTCTGTCCATTGATGCGAGTGTCAGACGCCAGCCCGCTTGGCTACCTGCTGGTGGCTGTGACCAGAGAGTTCTGCCCCTGAACGGCTGTCTGGCTAGACAACTAACTGGCTGACTGGATAACTGATGAGCTGACTGGATAACGGATGAGCTGACTGGATAACTGATGAGCTGACAGGAGAACTAATGAGCTGACAGGAGAACTAATGAGTTGACTGGCTGGATACCTAACGAACTGACTGGAAAACTAAAGAATTTGACTAAATCCGAAATTAACTAACAAGCTTACTGACTGGATAACTAATGAAATGGCTAAATAGATATCTAAGAAATAAACCGACTAACTGGAAAACATCTGCATTCCTGGATAGCTAACTAACAAATTGTCTGACTATAGATAACTAATGGACTGACTGACTGGATAACTAATGAACTGACTGACTGGATAAGTAACTAACAAACTGTCGGACTGAATTACTTACCAACAAACTGTTTAAGTGGATAACTGACAGACCCACTTACTGGAGCAGAAAGCGTATCTGGTCCGTAAGTTACTGATTAATTGACGTCAATGTTCACTGTGGGTGTATTTGATGGTACCGGGCTATTCGGTCAATTGTGTTTTAAGCTGTATTAATGTGCCTAGATTAACCCAATACAACAATACTGGGGTCTGGGCAGTAAGTTTCTTACTATGTCCCACTCGTGGCACCTTAAAGTCAGATGCTTGTCAAAATGTTTGATTGATACTCGATTTTAAGTTCGTTTTTTTGCCACTGTAATTTTGATTGGAAGTCTGTAGTTAGCTGGTGTCATGTATTTATTGAGGATTTTTATTTTTTTATTTTATTAGAGTCACAGAATTAAGTAGAGAAAGTGTGACCACTTTCTTTGTGTTTACACTTAATGTGTTGTGTACAGTCATGCATTACATAAATTTTGTCCACTCGTTGTTAAAGTTGCGTCGTGGAGCCAAAAAAGTTGCGTTGTGGTCCGCAAATGACTGTGTACTGTCCTGCGTGTGTCAATATCCAAACCACATGGTTTCAAACTTGGAATGTCATGTCTTACTGACATATGATTGACACTCTACTAATAGATAATGCACATATAAACAACATGTTACACATGCAGACCAATTTAGGAGTTAAAAAAAAAAAAGTGTTATTCACGTAAGTCATAGACTGCATTTTTAAGTTACCCTTAAGGAAAACATGCTTAACTGGAGCTTAAATAATTCCACACATCTAATCTTAATTCAGAACTACAACTTATCACCAAGCTACTGCCAACTATAGCTACATTAATAGTTGAACAACATTAGTCAACTACTCTCTGTGGTACTAATTGTGTGTTGTGATGTTCAGTGTTGCAACACAGGCATGGGATGGTTGAAGGTGGAGACATGTTTCCTCTCAGTGTATAAAGCATCCGTAATTATTTTTTGTTCTGCCTAATACCAGCATGAATTTGATGAATGACATGTCGTTGTCACCTTTGCCCTGCTTCGGCACGAAAACCTGAGAGATTTGAGAGGGGCTAGTCTGCAGCACGTTAGCAAGGCGTGTAGAACGAATTAAAACTCTGTGATTTGTGTCCCACGCTAGCATGTTTTCGGACGGTGAGACTGGTAGTTCTGCTAGAAACAGAATCCCCACAGTGGATGAAATATGTAGCATGTTACCATGAAGAGGGTGTAGTGTGGACGAATAAATAACTCTGATTTGTGCTTTGAAACGGAACACTGGTCTCATAGGACTGGGTTGGATTTAATTCAATTTACAGGCACACCAATATGTTGTTGAACACTGGGATTCTGGTAATATTTGTTAGTCACCCCATTACAGTCAGCTTTGTGTTCATGACTAGCAGCTGTGTTTGGGCTGGACCCATGTGTGGCTGCTGGTATTACATTCAAAAGCATCAATCCTGTCGATTCCGGGCCACTTCGTGGTTTTAATGTGCAGTATTTCCATGTAGAGTGAGTGTGGCGGGGACATTTCTACATTGAGCTTCGATGTTTATCATTTACACCTACAGTACTGTGTACATTCCACATTACAGTACTGTGTACATTCCAAGTTACAGTACATTGCCGTAAAACCTGAACCTTTTATTTACAACAATGCATGTTGTTTTAGAAACCCATGTGTTTTCCGCTGGCCAACGCATTCAACGGTCTATTAATGAACGGTCTGAAACTGAAAGTCCAAACCTCTCGCCGTGGCACGTCAGAGGCGTTGGAAGAGCCCAGGTTTAGTTTGTTGCGGTGCTAATTGCAATGCGTGGCAGGAGCGTAACCGGTGGTTGGGTCATGTGAGTCTGAGAAGAATGGGCTCCCTCTGAAGTTGTGAGCGTAGCGGAAGCCTGTGGCTGCTTATATGTCTTTACGGACCCGCCAGTGTGTCCCCTGCTACAGTATTTGCTAAATAACCTTTCGCGAAATAAATGGTTGTTTCCGTAGCCAATCTGCCCCTTGTACCTAGTGACCGTTCATGGGCAGTATACGAAGAAGCTGTACCGGGGGGGAACCTTGGGCGCTTCTACAAGCCTGCCTAAAATCTGATGGTGAATTTTATGATGATTCCTGGAATTGTGATCGTTTGCTATCGGCTTGACGTCCTGAATCCTTCAGAACAGGATTTGTGGAAAACCGGGGAGTGTTTGGGAGGAATGTTGTAATCCTAACATGGAATCCCGCTCGATATGAGTTGTTAAGATCAGACAGTTTTCTGTCTGTGCCGAGGTGAAATACATTTTTCTCAAGGTTTACGTGTTCTAACGGAGGAATCCAGCGGGGCTTCCTGATGAGGGAGAGAAGCAGAGTTTACGCTGGAACTGTGATCTTGGTCTGTTGACCATTTGAATCAGCTCTTATGCAGCCACTCTTCAATAGCTGATACAGTTACTTTAAAAGCCACGTGACCTGTGCTTGTCAGTCTCTGTCTGTGTCTCTCTGTCTGTGTCTCTCTGTCTGTGTCTCTCTATCTGTCGGTGTCTCTATGTCTATACTGTGTTTACAGTATGTCTCTGTCTGTGGCTCTCAGTCTGTCTTTCTCTCTGTCTGTCTGTCTCTACCTTTGTCTGTGTCTGTGTCTCTGTTCCTTTCTCTCTGTCTCTCTCTGTCTGTCTCTGTGGCCATAGCAACAGGGAGCATAGCAGAGGGGGATCAGGTTAGGGGTCTGTCAGCGTCGGTAGGGGTTAACATGTACGGTTAGGGCATTAGCCTGCTGATGATGACAAACTGCTGATGAAAATCAAATGCACTGCTGCACCTCTGGGTTTAAATAAACACACACATTACCGCAGCACACACACTCCTACCCCTGCACACACACACACACACACACACACACATTCCTACCCCTGCACACACACAAATCTATTACCCCACAACACACACTCCTACCCCTGCACACACACACATACATTACCCCACAATACACACTCCTCACCACCACATCCACTCCTATCCCACCACACACACTCCTGTCCCACCACACACACCCCTACTCCGACACACACACTTCTAACCCACAACATACACTCACACCCCAAACAAACACACTCCTACCCATCACCAAACACACTCCCTTTTCTCCCACCGTGTTAGTCAATGGACGCACCACGCTGCTTCTGGGAAGTTCAGTGAGCAGCGAGAGCAGCGATGTCACAGGATATTCGCTGCTGCTCCACATCAAAGTGGCATTGCCAGCGGAAATGACCAGGACCACCTCTTGGAGTCAAAGCACAACAGCATGCTGCAGCATATCTGCCCTGCCTTTGATGTCAGCCGTGTTCCAAATGCCCCCCCTCCCACTTCCCTGTACAGTACAGTGGAACCATATGGGGCCTGGTCAAAAGTAATGTGCTATAGGGAATAGGGTCCCGTTTGGGATGGTCCTTTGGGAGTTCGGATCTTGTCCTTGGAGAGAGGAATTTGATCTGCCTTCTACATGGGCTCCATTACAATGCTACAGGTTCATTAAGGCATTTAAACGCTTCCATATATCCTGCATTCTCCCGAGGGGTGTGTGCAACTCTGCAAACACATTCAACACTTGTTTATTTCTCCTCCTCCTGTTTTCTTCTCTGCTCACCTCTCTCCTCTGCTTTTCTCTCCTCTAGAGGACAATTACAATGGTACATAGGATTTATAGGTCACTTTTGAAAGACCCAAGTCTCCTCTGAAATCAATAGGGGCTTTATTGACGTGAATGGAATGCTGAAGCTATTGCCAAAGCCAACATGTTTAGGCAGCAATGTGGTTACAGAAAATGTGAAAATAACTAACACGGACTATTTTAAATAGAAAAGAAAACAAATGATTAATAAATCAGAAATGCGCATTCTTGTTTGTAATGACAGGCCAGGACATATTCAGCTGAGAGGTCTACTGTATGTTTTTGCCAAGGAAACTGCTAATTTGTTCCTCAGCAGATGGGTCCAGAAATATCAGGAAATCTTAGGAAATAAATATATCTTAATGAATCCTTTAGAGCAGTGGAGTAGGAAGTATTTTTTTGCAGTCATTTCACCTTTCCAATCTGGGCTTTTCTCTCCCTAAGGGAATAGCAGTTACCGACTCTTGTGTTTGCTCTCTTTTTGTTGGCACTCTTCTTTCTTTGTCCCTCTCTCTCTTTGTCTTTTGCACTTTCTCTGTCTCTCTTATCCCACTCTCAGCCATTCTCTGCAAACCTGCCAATTGAAGAGCTAGGTCCAGTGGAGGAAGATGTGCAAGGGAGACAGGCTGTAACATGGCCGCCCAGTAAAGAGGACTACTACCGATGCCTTAGCGACACACGCCGGGACTACTTCCACAGTTTTAACAGCACAATGACGGAGAGCTTAGAGGTGAAAGGTCAACATTATGGGACTGTCCTGGGCCTAATCTTGAAGCCTGATTCCTCTCTAAGTATTTTCCTCATCAATGCCCAACCTCCTCCGCTTCCTTCTTGGTCACCGTTTGATGTTGGTAGATATAATTTTACCTCAGGGCTGTAAGGAGGTGAATTCTGTCCTTGTGAGGGTGATTTACTCCTGGTTGGTAAAACAACCTCCTTGTCCTCCTTTGCTCCTTACAGAAATTAAGTCAATGAATTTGAAATAAATCCAGGTAATATCAGCTAGTACCACCTGAATAGATTTTTGTATTTTTAAACTGATACATCAGGCTGATGAAGTGATAAATAGTTTATCTTCTTTGTCTTGTACAGAATAAGAAGGTACAGAAAGAGATAACTGTTGATCTCACCAAAATCCAATTTGGTGGCAAAAAGCTCCATTGTAAAATGAAATCTTCAGTCGCTGCATCAGTAAGCCCTTATACTGGATTAGGTCTTCATCTGATATTTTTGAAGACATTTCCTTTCACTATTTTAACAAATACAACTGATATAGCATTATGTTTTGTTGATAAGAGACATTGGGTTTCCTCTTTGCACTCCGTCAGATTTGGGTTCTGGGTTTTTAGGCCAATAATCCAATATATTAAAATGTGTATGTATTTGGAAACCACCCCTGAAACTCAAGCTGTCCAAATATGGACACCTAGGTGTATTAACTGATGAATATAAGAAAATAAACTGTCTTCTGAGGAGCATATAATTTATCTGACAAATTTTCTTGGGCATGATGGTTAAAAGCAGATGTCAACAGACACATCAAAAGTCCACAACTCTGAACTGAACAGATATTTTGTTGTCTGCTCTTGGACTTCCACATCAATTAAACCAAGTTGTTTTTGTACTGATATGAAGCATTGCCTTGTTTTCAACAGGGTAAAATGGTGGTGAGAGGCAATATTTCTGCAGAAGCTGTCAATATCAACAACCGGCTTGGTGACAAAACGCATCTCAAGGAAATGAGTGCTTCAGCCACTTCAACAGAAGCCGTAATTCCAGCTACATATTTTTTCCTCTAAATATATTCAAAATGATCTTCTTTGACTAATACACCAATTCCTTCTACTGATGCGTCAGACCTCACAACACGATTTATCTCAATAACTGCTGACGCTGTATTTATTGGAATTGGCACAATTCCATGTATTTAGTTGAGTTTTCGACTCTGACATTTAACATATGTCTGGTGTAGAGCCATGTGGAGCCATGGAGGTACGTGAAAAAAAAGTGCTGAAAGCCAATTGGCTCACTAGTTACAATAAATAAAAGAAACAGGCAATGTCAGAGAAAAAACTGAGTTTTGCTGGAGGCGCCGCAGAATGAGGCACAAGTAATTATCTGATTTGTAACTGCATTTTTTAAACGTCTTCCATGGAATAGAGTGGTTTTGTAAATTCGTGACATTAGGGATGTATTATTGTATCTGGGGGGCACTGCTTTCAACAAAACACAAACAGACATAATAATGACAAACCGATTGGTCACTGTTTTGTGTCTATTGAGAGAACTTTATCTCAGGCCAGTAAGGAGCAGGGGGGCTTGTCCATCTGACTAAGGTTTTAGAGTTAGACCAAAACCTCCTGGTTGGTAAGAATAACATCCCTGTCCTCGATGATGAAAGGCTCCATGTTAATGAATTTAAAATAATTCGAAAGCATATGAGCTTGAATCTGTCATTGCCAACAAAGCAGTAAGGTTCACATTACTTTTTCCCTCAGATTTTTCTCTTTGTATTTTTAAAATGATATACCAGGCTGTTAAACTAATAAACATTTTCTCTTCTTTGTCTTGTACAGAATATGATTCTACAAAAAGAGATGACTATCGATCTCACCAAAATTCAGCTTGGTGGCAAAAAGCTCCTCACTGACATTAAATCTTCAGCGGCCTCAACCCAAGCAGTAAATCTTAACATTTAATCTTTCACAGTTTAAAGTTATTTGTGTTGTCGGACTTACACATCAATCCCTCCACGTGATGCATAGAATTGCTTTGTCTTCAACAGAGTAAGATGGTCGTGATGCACTCATTGTCATCAGAAGGAGCCAGTACAAGCGTGCCGGTGACAATTGATCTGACCAAAAACGTCCGGATAGGAGCTAAAATGCTTTGCACTGAGGTAAAGTCAGTGGCTTCAGCAAACTCAGTAGGTCCTCAACATTTCAGTACGCTACATTTTCCTCTCCACGTTCCATTTCTGCTCTTAAGCTAATTCTCCTTGCTGCCATAACATATTCATGGCAACATGCTTTGTATTGAACAGAGAAAAACGGTGGATACTTTGGTGGTGAAAACAGCTGATTTGGCCAGTGCTTCAGACGAACACCTCGTGGTTGGTAGAAAGCTCCTGGGGGATGCTGAGCTCCTCAACACAATGAAATCCCTCACGTCCCTGACACAAACGGAGATAATGACTGTGGCCGCTGCACAAGCAGTAAGTGTGTAAATATTCCGTTCTACAGTACGGGTTTGTGTGCCTGCACTGGCCTTGGAACTAGGACCAAGTCTATAACAAGACTCTTCGTAGGCCAATTGACAGAGCTGTATCATGAATCAGTGATAAGGCAATAAGCCGACACCTCCAGAATGAGTTCTCCATCTCTTGGTTAGAGATTTCACATGCCGAGCAGTTAAAATTATTTAGTTTTTTTTATAGCCCTCCAACCTGTGTCCAGTAACCCTCAACGTGTTCAGCAGCCCTCGAAGCTGTGTTTTAAAATCAGCCATCGTGATGAAAAAGGGCCACAAAGCTAATAGCTCTATTGCCAGAATCTGTTCTTCGAGTTGACGCCAGTATTCTGTACATGTATTGAATATAGTTCCATTGCCTCCAACAGAGCAGGATGGTTGTTTTGCCTATGGAAGAGGCCAACCTGTCTGAGATTGACTACCTGGTTCCCACCCACGACGAGCAAGGTCAACCAATCGCTGAGTGGAAGAGGCAGGTCATGGTACGTCAGTTACAGGCCAGGCTTCTGGACGAGGAGGACCAGAGGAGAAAGGTGAGGCCCTCTGATTGGACATTCCATATCACCCTATCACAGCTCTAATTGGAGATCCCATTTTACCATGTAACAGTCATGATTGGATTTCAAAAGACAGATTCCTAAATACGCTTTCATTGGAGAGTTTCCGTTTTGGACAGGCCATGAATTTATGTTTGTCAGTGGCCCTTTCAGAGAACCCCCTTCCTCAGACCTACCTCAATATTGTAGATGTTTGGGTAGACTTACTGCAAAACTTAATTCATTTTAGTCAACGAATCCCTGCTCTCATGAGGTCTGAGGTGTGTCCTGTATGTCTGTCCCTGACATGGACTAAACATTTAAGATCTATGCGCTCTGATCTGCAAGCGCTGATCTCGGATCTCTGATCTTATGCATCTCCTCTACCGCAGGAGAACGGAAGCACGTCCAAAGCAGTGACCTGGCGGTACTCTCAGGCTCACAACGCTATCCTGGGCCCGTTTGGAGAGCTGCTGACCGAGGACGACTTGATCTATCTGGAGAAGCAGATCCAAAGTGTGTCCAATCAGAAGAATAGCGAGGTATATGAGACGGAGCTGGCCCGCCTGGCTGAAGAGCTCAGAACCATCCTACCCGCTCCAATAGTCAACATCACTGCCAGCACCCAGTTCAGGAACCCCAACCAGCAGTCTCAGGTGATTTAAAAATATGCGCATCCTAAAGGGATGTTTTTTTGCGTTAGGTTACGATTTCTTTTAGCAATTTAGTCCTTTGTAGTTTTCAGATTCAGATGAACTTATGAATGCCATTTTTGTGTCTCTGCGTTATGTTTGAAAGAAATTGGTTTAGTGCAACTGCTAACACGCGGAAGTCAACAGGAGCAGCTAGCCCACGAAGCTACCGCTAACCTCCCTCATACTGTACAATTATATTCACGACTTAATGTGACTTCTCTCCAGCGTCGTGCTGTATTTGAGTGCAGTTCTCTTTTGGTTTAATGTACTTTTGTCTTAGTGTGTGTGATGTTCAGGTTAGCTTTTTTTACTCTGTGTCCTTGGTTGTCTTGAAAGGGGGAGCTGTTGAAATGTATTGTTCTCATTGTTATGACTCATTACAGGTCCCTCTGCCCGTGTGGTGCAACCGGATCTCAGGCATTGTGAAGAGCATGTCTCTCCTGATGACCAACCTGACTGACGCACCGTACTCCAAGATGCCCAACACGGAGCTGTCCACTGTGTTCACCCTGACCCCCGGCAGACACCCCTCCACCAGGGGGCGCCGGGAGAAGATAGAGTCAGAGATCCACCAGTTTGGAGTGTCTGTCCGGAATCTAAAGTCTAACTTTGAAGTTCACGAAGAAGCCAAAGGAGAAGTGAACACAGTGTCAGCCTTGGGAGATCAGAGGTTGGATGTCACGGGAACACAGGACAATTCCAAAGAGACGAACCCTGCCCCCCAAGCAGACCAGAACCGAGACTCGGGCATTGACTATGATAACAACGTGATTGATGTCAGAGAAACCACCAGTCTACGTAAGGAACGGATCGTGGTTCTGTTCCTGGGCCACTGGAAGAAGTCCGCTTATACGGTGACCCAAAGGACCCGAGAGGCCGAGAGGAGGGCCAGCGAAGAAGATGCCGGGAAGCCCAAAGGGAGTGCCGACGGGAAGGGACCTGGTTCTGGATCACATGTGCCTCTGGGACATTTCTTTAAACAAAGGAGCGTCATCAACAAGATGATCTGTGATTGGAGGAGCATGATTTCTAGCGTTCCGTCCAGACAAATCCGTCGTCTCAATCGGCAGCAGACACCTTACTCCCCAGAACAGTTTCTTCCCAAGGTCACACACACACTCACACTCACACACACACACACTCACACTGGACTAACTGAGTGGTTAATGGATTTAATATGTGGTTCTTGATTTAAAAGTAGACTGTTATATCTTGTACAAAGCCCAGGGAAATTGCATGATGATACGTTTTCTCGTTCAGATTGAAAACTCTGTTGTCCCTTCTTGAGGATTGACTAGTGTCTTTCTCTTTGTTTTTGGACTCTTACTGTTGCTCTGATTTCAATTCTTCCTAAAGGTGGACGGATCGACGGTGGACTACGACAGCCTGACCCTTGACCTCTTCATGCTCGGCTACTTTCACATTCTGGAACTCGAACTCCCAGCGGACGAGAGGAAGATGAGACACCTGCTCTGCTTCGAGGTGTTTGACCACGTCGGCCGTTTTACCTGGGAGACCGTCCGGGAGTTCCACAAGGCCGTCATGCTCGACATCGAGGCCGGGAAGCGCGAGTGGAAGGATGGCTTCGAGGACATCAAGGTCAAATTCTTTGGGAATGCTTCGACAAGTCAGTCTGAAGTGCCAGAGGTTGAAGAACAACATACCCTACCGGAGGTCAAGCCGGTGCCTAAGGTCATCATTCAAACACCAACGCCAGATGAAGAGGCTCTGATCAAAGGATCTGATATCTCCAGTTTCAGCAATGAGGAGATTTGTAAATACATAGACAGGAGCTTCGCTTTCTGGAAAGAGAAGGAGGCAGAGATCTTTGATTTCGAATAGTAGCCGTTTTCGCTATAATTTCTTGTGGTTTTATTTTTGTATAATTTGTAGCCTGTTGTCATTAAGTTATAGTCAAGGCGAGCAATGGCTGTACTGTACATTTTATTCTCAATACCTTGGTGTTCTTTACAAATTGCTTTAAGAGTGTATATTATCTAAAGACAAAGCAGTAGGTAGATCCGAGGTGGAGAGCCCCGGTTCCAGAGTTCATAAAATGATTAAATGTAAGATATGTTACAGCTCAGGTTGTCTGGCTCCTTAGTTCCTGTTTTACATCTGTCCATCCACCTCCAGGGCTGGCTACTTATAAAGATCCACGGTTAACTTTCCATCATCACAAAATGTCTGATGCATACTACCCCCTATAACATTATTACAATAAATGAACAGAATTAAAATCTGTACTGTGATTTATTCTGAGATGACCCTTTACTCTCTTAGTATGATGTGGATCTATCTATATCTCTGTGTTCATTTATCATCTATGTTTCTATCTGACTTTCTATCTTTTGTCTATCAGTCGTCAGGTGTCATGGCAATAAACCTCCATTTCTCCTGAGAAGTAAGACAGAGAAAATCTCCCCTCCCCCCCGGCGTCTTTAGCAGCAGGTGTTGACTGTGTTTGGAATCTGACTTTATTCCGGAAGACTCCGGAAATCCTAAAAATAGCCCTTCAAAAGACCACCAGTATGCTGCCCCAATGACACCCTATTCCCCATGTAGTGTACAGTTGTCCCCCCGGCCCCTAGTGAAAACCCACAGGGCTCTGTTTAAAAATAGTGCCCTACTTGGGGAATAGTGTGCCGCAACAGTCTGCCCCAATGACTTGGCACAAGCAGTTGTCCTCCATACTGCCAGATGCATGTTGTTCTAACTCGACTGTCTCTCAGCCACTCGCTCCGTTTACAGGAAATATGAGCAACTATTCCCTTCATTTGCCTCTTTGGTAAGTCTGTCATTTATTCTCTCCATTTCAGCGTGTGTTTGAAGATAGGAAATGTAATTTAATGTGTTCCGGAGGGAGTGTAAGAGACATGACATAACCTCAGTTGGTCTCCGACCAAACGGTGAGCTCTGTGACTGTGATTACCCATGTATTTCCCATAGAACGCCACGGCCTTGGTTAAGATTCTATAGTTTAGAACAATATCTTCGCCATGCAACAGTGTTTTACTCCTATGAACTCTACATAAAAAAGTATTTATATTCAATGAGTGTGACGTTTGAGTTTTTTTTTTTTTATACAGCACTTATACAGTAACTTTTAACATTCCCATTTTTTTCTGGTGACCCTTACGTTCTCACAAGCACATTTGAACCCACTCTAAAACACTAATGGGGTAGGAAATAACTCCCAATTTTTTAAACGTTGTGAATTCATTATAAAATCCACTTCAAAGTAATGTTGTTATTTTAAACTTCACAAAAAGCCTTTGGCTACCACCTGTTTTCTGAGCTTTGGTTATTGCAAGTGTTCTATAACGCTCTACACGGATAAACATGACTTCATTCTTGTGTACTCTGGCCAATGTTGAGTTGTTGTTGTATAGACTTTGATGATTTGGCAAACCTTTCCTGGGTCGGCATTCACAAAATGGTGAACGAGGTGGATCGGTTAAGTCAGTGTTACCTCCTAAATCATAATTATGAGGTGAACTTGATTCTAGATCAGCGGTCCTACTTTGTTATTCTGTCTGAATATGTTCGCAGGAATCTACAGCACAACATTCAACGTTCCTACAAACAGATGCCAATCAGTGTGGAGCAGTTCGGTCTCAGAATTCCCTCCCTTCATCTCTCTTGAAGATTAACATTGACCTAAGCGGTTGGGTCTGAACAGACTGAGAGGTTAAAGGTCAGGGGGTGAAGGTGAAGAAGGAACTCGGTCGCCATGGTGCGTAACGTGGACGACCTGGACTTCTGCATGGCCTCCCACCCTCAGACTGTCCTGGAGGGGCTGCGTTCCCTCCGCCGCAACCCCAAACTAGTGGACGTGACCCTGGCCGCGGGCGGCCGCGACTTCCCCTGCCACCGGGCCGTCCTGGCTCTCTGCAGCGTGTACTTCCACTCCATGTTCTCCGGGGACTTTGTGGAGAGCATATCGGCCCGGGTAGAGCTGCACGACGTGGACCCTGACGTCCTGGCGTCTCTTCTGGACTTCTGCTACACCGGGAAACTGACCATCAACCAGGGCAACGTGGAGGGTCTGATCCAGACGTCCAGCCAGCTTCAGTTCCAGGCGGTCCGGGCGGTGTGCAGCCGCTACCTTCAGCACCAGATCGACGCCACCAACTGCCTCGGCATCCTGGAGTTCGCGGAGGTGCACGGCTGCCCCGAGGTGGTGGCCAAGGCCTGGGGATTTCTCCTGGAGAACTTTGAGGCGGTGCAGTGCTCGGAAGAGTTCCCGCTGCTGGAGAAGGAAAGGCTAGTTGCGTGTCTATCCAACGAGAGGCTACAGACCCGGACCGAGAGCACCCGTGTAGAGGGGGTCCTGGCCTGGGTTAGGTGCCAACAGGAGTCCCGGCTCCCCCACCTCCCGGAGCTCCTGGGGCTGACCCGTCTGGCTCTCTTGACCCCTGACTACCTCAGAAACATCCTGCTAACCGACAGCCTGGTGCTGGCTTCTCCCAGCTGCGTGAAAGCTGTGGAGATGGTCTGCAGAGAGGTATACAAACAACTTTCTGTGACAATAAAATCAACCTCTACATGCTGGTTTTAGTTTTTTATTCTTAATTTGTAACATATGATTTCTTATGTGGATTACCGTAAATGAACATATTTTTTAAGCCTTGACACATTTTTCCTTGTGTATAAATTGTTACATTAGAAGTCTCTTTAAATCCTTAAATCCAAAACATGTCTGCATGTCCTGCTGTGCAGGACAATTCCTGCAACAACAGGATCTTCTAATTATTACATGGCATATGTAAGAATTTAGATAATAAAGTAACCAATTGTGTAGTATTGTATGTTGTTACACAGCAGTTCTTTCATCAGGGTAGGAGATTTTCAAAAACAGTACAATCGCTGTCTTTATAGAAAATGGATGTGAAGCCAGGAGAATTAGCTCTGAACAACAGCCAGAGCCCTCAACCCAACCTACAGGAAGTGCTGTTTGTGATGGGAGGACGCTCGCTGGATGATGATGATGAAGACGGCGATGAAGAAGATAGAGATACCAGGCTGCTACCTAGGAACTGCGGCTTCTACAACCCTAAGACACGTATGTTTGCTCTTCCTCATTCATCTCCTTTTCCCATACGCTCTGGCCCGGTGGTTCTCTGGTGGTGAAGGGCTGCTTGTGAAAGAAGTGTGCCTTTACGGTACAGTGGTAGTAATAACATAATCATATCACTTTACAGAACAGTGGTAGTAATTACATAATCATATCACTTTACAGAACAGTGGTAGTAATTACATAATCATATCACTTTGCAGAACAGTGGTAGTAATTACATAATCATATCACTTTGCAGAACAGTGGTAGTAATTACATAATCATATCACTTTACAGAACAGTGGTAGTAATTACTTAATCATATCTCTTTACAGAACAGTGGTAGTAATTACATAATCATATCACTTTACAGAACAGTGGTAGTAATAACATAATTATATCACTTTGCAGAACAGTGGTAGTAATTACATAATCATATCACTTTACAGAACAGTGGTAGTAATTACTTAATCATATCTCTTTACAGAACAGTGGTAGTAATTACATAATCATATCACTTTACAGAACAGTGGTAGTAATAACATAATCATATCACTTTGCAGAACAGTGGTAGTAATTACATAATCATATCACTTTACAGAACAGTGGTAGTAATTACTTAATCATATCTCTTTACAGAACAGTGGTAGTAATTACATAATCATATCTCTTTACAGAACAGTGGTAGTAATTACATAATCATATCACTTTGCAGAACAGTGGTAGTAATTACATAATCATATCACTTTACAGAACAGTGGTAGTAATTACATAATCATATCACTTTACAGAACAGTGGTAGTAATAACATAATCATATCACTTTGCAGAACAGTGGTAGTAATTACATAATCATATCACTTTGCAGAACAGTGGTAGTAATTACATAATCATATCACTTTACAGAACAGTGGTAGTAATTACATAATCATATCTCTTTACAGAACAGTGGTAGTAATTACTTAATCATATCTCGTTACAGAACAGTGGTAGTAATTACATAATCATATCTCTTTACAGAACAGTGGTAGTAATTACATAATCATATCTCTTTACAGAATAGTGGTAGTAATTACATAATCACATCTCTTTACAGAACAGTGGTAGTAATTACATAATCATATCTCTTTACAGAATAGTGGTAGTAATTACATAATCACATCTCTTTACAGAACAGTGGTATGAGCTGCCTAGTTTCCCAAACCACAACAAGTATGGCTATGCTGTGGTCTCTCTGAATAATGAAGTCTATGTCACAGGTGGGTTGGCTTTTATTCAAGGTATTTCATTTTAGTTTAAAGTGTTCATTATGCAGTTCTAGTGTGCAGTTCTTGTGTTTCTCAATAAGTATAATTGATGTCTACATTACATATATCTCAGTGTCTAGAATAGTTGATAATGATCTGATGTCTACAGTCTTCTTTTCCTTCAGTCCTTCTTTCTCTCCCTCTCATTCTCTTTTTATCTCTCTCTCCTCTATCCACGCGCATGTCTTCTCGTTCACCGTCACTTTCTCTGCTCTCTCCCTTTTCTTTCCTTCCCTACCTCCCTCCTCTTTCCCCACAATCCCCTCCCTCTCTTCCACAATCTCTCGCTCCATCAATCTCTCCTCAGGAGGCTCCAGGGGTTCCCAATCCAACACTTGGTCCACTACGGAGACCTGGAAGTACATAACCAGGGAGGGGCGATGGGTGACCGTAGCTCCGATGCTGCGGCCCAGGACTAACCACACCTCGGCAGCCCTCAACGGAGAGATGTACGTCATTGGCGGTGAGAAAGTAAATGCAGGCTTTCTTCCATGTGGAGACGCCACAGAAGTGACATGGAAAACCCACTGAGAGGACTCAACTCCAATGGGTCATCTGTTTTTCACTTGCTTTGCTGGCAACACCTAGATTTCTGTTCAGAATTAGTCAAAAAAAACGATGTGCCTAGGTGAGATGAGAAGTTAATGTGGGACAGTTAACGAGTAGACAAAAGTGACACTTTAGAAATATATATATATATATATATATATGTGTGTAAAACACTATAATTCTCTTCACAGGCACCACGATGGACTTTGTAGATGTTGAACACTATGACCCGTACAACGACACCTGGGCCCGAACGTGCCCTGCTGTCAAATATGTGACAAACTTCACTGCCACCGCCTGCCACGGGAAGCTGTACGTGATTGGCTCCTGTGCTGTCAAGTACAACGCTCTTACCATGCAGTGCTACAACCCTGTCATAGGTAACAACAAGGAAATAGCCTGCAACGTTAGCTTAAATGTTCCACTGGTCTTGCTGCGGGTCCAAGTTCTATTGACCTCTTTACCACATCTATGGCAAGTGTACCCGAAGTCGGGATGGGCCGTGGGAACAGCCACCATATTCGGAGCATAAATCTATAAATGTTGGTGATTTGATGAAAAGTGAGTGTATCCAACCATTAGCGGTAAACAGAACAGTGAATTTCACAGACTGATATTTTTATTGCGTATCCAATTTTACTGGACATTTTCATAGATAAAATTTTAAAAAAGGAATTAACAGCACCATGCAGAAATGTGAATTACTGTGCTGTGAAATCACGTCCAGTGATCTGCAGACCTTTCTCGCCTCAGCCAAGGCCAGTATATATGACGCCACCATCAGAAAGACACTGAGCTAAAATTGGCTTCATGGCAGAGTAACAAGGCAGAAACCACTGCTCAAAAGAAAATGAATGCTTATCTTTAGTTTGCCAAAAAAGATCGGAAATGATCCTCAAGAGTTCTGGAACTAAAAAGTGGAACTTTTTAGGCAACACAGGCCCTGTTATGTTTAGCAAAAACCAAACACTGCATTCCACATTAAGAACCTCATACCAGTGGTCAAGCAAGGTGGTGGGAGTGACATGGTTTGGGGATGCTTTGTTGCATCAGAACCTGGACAACTTGCCTTCTTTGAAGGAACCATAAAATCTGTTTTGTAATCTGAGATTTCTACAGGATAACATCAAGTCATTCATCCATGAGCTGAAGCTGAAGCTCAGCTGGGTCATGTAACTAGACAATCTGAAATAATCCAGCAAATCTACATAAGAGGTACATTTTTGAAATGTCCTAGTCAAAGTTGACCAAAATTCCTCACTGACTCTTTGACAGAAAATACATTTGTTGCTGCTAGAGGAGGCATAACCAGTTTGAGTCTTAGTGGACGATTATTTTTACACACAAGGGCATTTGGTATTGCGTGACATTAGTAAAACATGAAATAATTATCAAACTTTGTGTGTTGTTTCTTTACTCAGGTTCCCCTTTATCTAATATCCGTTTTTGGCTGACGATCTGACACTATTCAGTGCCCAAATTTTTTTTAAATAGCACTGTACCTAAAATGTATTGTAAAAGAGAGCCACTCAATTGTTTAACCTAGTCAGTTGCTCCTCTTAAATTCCATTGTGTCCCTCTGTCCTTCAGATACGTGGAATATTATCTGTTCCGCTTTCCTCCCAAAGTACCTGTCCTCCCCTCGTTGTGTCTCAGTGGAGGGACTCATCTACCTGATGGCTGACAACACCAAGAAGGTCTACTGCTACGACCCACTCGCTAACATGTGGCAGAAGGTAGGTTTGGGCTTAGGGGCAAAAGTTAGCGTTAAGGAAACAATGGTTTTCGGGAAACATACCAATACCAATATATTTGAAACACCTTCTCTGGCCAGCTAATAACTACTGGTCATTAACATTGGACTTATTTTGTTTAGTAAAAACTTCTGAGGTAAAAAGACCCTGACCTTTTTTGGGGGGGGCGGGGCTTACTTTCTGACTGACTTTCTAACTGTAAAAGCATGGTGTAGGTTACCAGTACACAAATGAAATATGACCATCTATACACTCACTACTGTAAGTGGTCCTGGATAAGAGCATCCCCTAAATGACTTAATGTTAAATGTAATGACTTGCTTTGGCCAGACTGGTCAATCACCAAATTAGAATGAGTATATACTACATATGGATCCGGGAGTGTTACTGAAGGACCAGATACATTTTTACTGATTGAGTGACTAAGTGAATGACTGATGAAATGACTGATTGACTGACTAAGGGAATTATTGACTTACTAAGTGACTGACTAAGGGACTTATTGACTTACTAAGTGACTGTCTAAGGGACTTATTGACTTACTAAGTGACTGACTAAGGGACTTATTGACTTACTAAGTGACTGACTAAGGGACTTATTGACTTACTAAGTGACTGTCTAAGGGACTTATTGACTTACTAAGTGACTGACTAAGGGACTTATTGACTTACTAAGTGACTGACTAAGGGACTTATTGATTTACTAAGTGACTGACTAAGGGACTCATTGACGTCCTATGTGACTGGCTACGTGATTAATTGATTAATGGAATTAGTGACTGACTGACTGACTAAGTTACTGATTGATAATTTGATCCCAATTGACTGACTGAATGATTGACTGACAGTGTGACGGATCTTTCTTTGGGCTGACATGCTATGTTCCTCAGATCCAGCTGCTTCACATGCTCCATGAGAACGGCAGCCTGGTGGCGGTGGACGGTCAGCTCTTTGCCACGGGGGGTCACTGGAAGGGCATGGAGGGAGACTATGGCGTGGAAGTGGAGGTGTACAACAGGGCTTCTAACTGCTGGAAGGTGGAATGTTTCCTACCAAGGCTCTGGTTCTACAGCGGAACCTGTTCTGTCTTCCTGGACCCCTCCCAGTGGTCTACCACGTTCCCCCTGGATGAAAACTAAATGGGGAATGGCCTGAGGCATTCAGCGCCCAGTGGAGAAACGTGTAGCTAGGATGCACGTTAGTGGGCGTCGATTCGGGTGATGATTTTTTACTTATTTAAAAAGCACAATGTGCAGTTTTTGTGTAGGTTTAGCCTGCAGTAGAAGTGGTGCTAATGAGCCAAAAGGCTCCCTGTTTTTGTGTGCTACACCAATTTTGTATGTTGCAACATATATATATTACAACCTATTATTTGTACGATATGTAACTTACGTTCAGTGATTCCTAGGGTATTATAGGAATTTTGAACCCACAGTTTACGTGTTACAACAAATCCAAAGGATAAATTATGTAGTCTCTGACTACGGTACACCACTCTAATTCTGGGCCATTATGTCAAATTAATGAATGCCTTCATAATTAGGTTGTAAAGGCGTACTTACAGTTACTTTATGCACATCTATCCACAGATGTTTCACCTTGTCTGTACCAGCTAGTTTTTCCCTGAGCTGCTTGTATTCTGCCTGTGTGCCCAATTCTTTTTGTCCTCTTTTTGGAATGTCACATATGATAAGTCAATTTCTGTTGTTTCTTCCTGACTGTGGGAGCAAAGACATATCTGTTTGTTTTAATTAGTAGTTTTTTTGTTGGTTGACATAGTACCATTTAGAAAATGTACTGTGAATTATTACATGTTTGTAGATAATGTGTTATTTAATCGATACATGTTTGTAGATATGTTGTTTTCTATGGTAGACTGCACAGAGTGTTGAAGTATTCAACAAATTTGCTTTTTGAGACACATCTAACTCCATAAATCAGTGTTTTTTCAATCTGTTGTCAAATGGACTATCATATTCAGGAAATATTTAGCCCTGATTGTACCTACTACCAACATGTATGATATTTCCTGACCTTGTCATCATGATATAGTGGCTTAATTTGTAGACAGGGTAGTCAAAAGACTCATTGTGATCTGGTACAAAATTGACTACCCTATAAACCTGTGTTTTTTACCTAAAAAATTGGATGTCAGAATTGTTTTTATTTCTAAACTAAGACTAAACATTGCTGATAGTTGTACAGGGCCCATGAAACACATATCGGCTTTTGGATCTAACAGTTTTTAATTAATCTCAGTTGTACAGTGATTAATAAAAAACTTTGGAACCTGTTGTCTGTTTAAAGAGCTTTTTTTTTTTTTTACTTCTTTGTAACACTGCTAAAATGCTAATTCACACTTTTGTTACCTTGGGACCAGACTACTGAAATGCTCTTCTTTCTACATGTAAGACACTAAATGTCAAATAGCTATTAAACACTAAATAAACATCAAATATCTGTTCAGTCAGAAGACACTAAATAAATGTATTTCTAAATATGCCTTCTAGGATGTTGAACAAAAACATATCATATCATCATTATGTAAAATTATGTAAAATATATGGATGGTGAAACTATTAAATTAGAATAATCACAAATAAATACTAAATTAAAATAGTTTACAATAAATACAAATATATTTCTTAAAGAATCTTTGAAATAACTTCCACACATGGCCTTGCCAGGACATCTGGTTGAAATTTAGACAGGTAAGTGTCGATTATAGATACAAAAGCCGATCAATGTCAGCAACATGTGTATAAGATCTGGACAAGGAACGGCTGTAAAAGGATACATTTTCCAGGCGGCTTAAACTGAACCATTCCGATGCGCTACGCAGTGTTTAGCCCAAGCCAGGAGTCTGGGTAGCCAGGCAAGATATAAGCCAGGCTCATTAGATAATTATTAGTCTAATAAAGTTAACATACCCCGCTTAAAGTTTATTTCTACCCGCAAAGACAGCAAAACCACCCTGTTCTGTACCACTGAACGCAGAGCGTCTCTCTCACCATGGCAACAGCCAAGCCAACATTCCATTACCATGGAAACAGCTCAGAGCGTCCGGTTACCCAGGCAACTTCTGTACAGATTTGTCTCGCGGTTTCCCACTGTTGTAGCCATCAAGCTAAAACTTTCTGTTGATGTTTTTGGGTGACTCGAAAGTGAGTCGATATTCGTCGGAGAATGCTCATGCACCGTGAAATATAAAGGACTTGCACTTTAGTTCATGCAACTTTTCTCTTTGTTTTTAAATCAATGTTTTCAATACGTAGTATTGTTTTTTACCCGGCCTATCCACTGGTGTTTTTTTCATTTTCCCTAATTGTCTGTTGTGGGGCAGTGTCAAAGCAAACCTTCTGTCCATTTTGACAATGAGTTCTCAAGGAGACGAAAACGAAAATAGTACATCCCCTGGACTGGAGGCTGTGATTGAGGTTTGTGCATCAGTTGCCTCATTTGCAAATCATCCAGTTATGATGCTTTTAGAGAGGAAAGCTGTGGCTTGTTAAGAATAGATTATCTCTGTTCGATGTGATGGGTACTCCTAATTATATTGCACAATTGTGTACAATTAAAAAACACCTAGCTACATTCACTAACATACCAATTAATCCCTGTAGGTGTTAGACACTGGGATGGTGGAATAGAAAATTTCTCACTTATTTATTCTGATGAAATGTTGTCCCACAAATATCAGTTTTTCTTAAGAATGTGCCTTATGCCAAACATGCTGCACCCCACATAAAAAATGTCCCTGCATGCACTAGTGCTGTTTCCTTAGTCCTATGATTTCTGAGAATACGTTGTAATGGACCAGAATATACAATTATGCATTGAACTATTGCAGATCCTTTGACCACACTGTAACTATAGCAGGTTCTTGTGATGGTGTCATGTCACATCAACGCACTGTATTCACACGCACACACAAGCGCGCATGCACACAAGCACACACACACACGCACACACCCATGCACGCACACACACACACCCAGACAGATCCACACAGCTATGTTAACGCTGGGACGTCATGTTGCGGTGGTAGAAGCTCGAGGCATCTCTGCGCCAGTCTGGCGGCAGCGTCGATGAGCGGAGCCCGTCACTGACTCAGGGAGGAAATGGACGGGACTCTGCAGTCACACCCCCGGCCACGCCCCCTGTCACATCTCCCTCCGCCCCCGCCCGCTCTGCAGCGTCACCCGTCTCCTCCCGGATCAGACAGATCATCACCAGAAACCTGGCTGAGCAGCCTGCTGGTAGGTACCTCTGTGGGATCACAGTGAGGTGAACACCATGCGCAGACAGCAGACGTAATGAATGAGAACATGATGCTCAGACACCAGACACAACGAATGAGAACATGTAAGGGACATGTGAGTACAGTGGAAAAACAGGTGCTTCAGCACGCGTGAACGCAGAGTAGTTCCTGAGCAATTCACATCCCATAAAGTTCAGGGTCAGAAGATGTGGCGCAAGTCCTGTTGCCTATTATTCTGGCTAATTCGCCTACAAGGACAGATCAGTGACCTCGAAGGTAAGGGCTGTAATCTGGCCCTCTGGTTGGGTGTGTACGGACCACCCTTAACCACAGTATACTGACCATTTTGAAACACCTTCTCGGGCCAGCTAATAACTACTGGCCATAAACATTGGACCTATTTTGTTTAGTAGAGACTCTCATCCAGAGCAACATCCAGTCATTGCAAGCATTTATATATGTTGGTGGTAAGTAAACATCTGCCACAGTTGTAACGGCCAGTCACAGCCTGTCCTGTTTCTATGTTAAGTCCTGTTTCTATGTTCTATGTTAAGTCCTGTTTCTATGTTCTATGTTAAGTCCTGTTTCTATGTTCTATGTTAAGTCCTGTTTCTATGTTCTATGTTAAGTCCTGTTTCTATGTTCTATGTTAAGTCCTGTTTCTATGTTCTATGTTAAGTCCTGTTTCTATGTTCGATGTTAAGTCCTGTTTCTATGTTCTATGTTAAGTCCTGTTTCTATGTTCTATGTTAAGTCCTGTTTCTATGTTCAGTTTAGTGTCGTCATTGTAACTGGTTTCCCCTGATCCCGGTTATCCCCTTGTTTAGTCCCTATTTAAGTTCTTCCTGCCCGAGTGTTTGTTGTCCATCATTGTCTTATGTTACGGTCGTTGTGTTATGTCGTGTCAAGTCTTTGACGTGAAGAGCCTTTTATTTAAATCCCCTCTGCACCTGTGGCCTGCTACATCCACTCGTGACGAGAGTTTGATGCAATAGAATAGAATTGACTACCGGGGTGTAGTGTATGTAAAACGTTAGTACACCCCCTGGAAAGTTGTTGGACACATGGATATCTGACTCAAATTCCAAACACATTCACTGAAAGTTGGTACACCCCATCAAAAATCACATAAAATAGCAAAGACTAATGAGGTGCAGCATAACAGGTGCAAATGATTAGAAGACCATTAGAAAGAAACTTGGGAAGGTTCAGGCTTCCATGAAGATTAGAAACGTGGTCTGGTTTGGTCTTAACCATATGGGTGTGTGGTAAAACATCACAGCCAAGACCTATTGTGCTCTGGACAGATCACTGCAAGGTGGAGATATTTGGCTACATTGCCAAACATTTTTGGTGAAAAGAAAACACTTCCTTTGAACCGAAGAACCTCATACCAACCATAAAGCATGGAGGTGTTGGTTTGGTTTTGGACTGCTTTGCTGCCTCATGGGCCTGGCCAACTTGTCATCATGGAATGAATGATGGCATGAATTCCACATGGTATCAGAGAATTCTTAAAGAGAATGATCCAAAACACACAAGTGGAGCTAAAACAGAATGTCTAAAAAAGAAGGATTGGATTGTTATGAAATAGCCAAGTCAAAGCCCAGATTTCAATCCTATTGAAATGCCATGGTGGAACTTGAAGCAAGCCGTGCGTGCACGAAATCCCTCGAACATGACAGTTAACTTTGTACTGTAGAGAACTGTGGGAAAAAATATTCACAGTTCATGTGAAGGACTGATAGACAGTTACAAGAAATGTCCACATGAAATTAGTTCAGCCATTTCTGTAGATCTTTTGATGAATGAATAATCAAATAGTATAATCTCTCAGTGTCATTTGTTAAATTAGGTTAGCTTTATCTGTCTAGGGTGTTGGAGTGAAGATTACATTTCCAAAAACGTTTTCAAGTTACTGTACATGATGTTGGGAGTTTAAGAGAACACTTTTGTAATCAGCCACTCTACAGACTGCAGCCATCTGGGCCAGAGCTCTCTAACTTGTTGTCGTTACTATGCAGACATGACTGATATTGACTGATGGTATAGCATTTTGTCGTGTTTAGCACTTGTAGATAGGCTGATCATATATTTGACTTTTTTTTTAAAAACTGTATGACACATTTCATGTTTCTGCTTACCAAGATGTGCAAATAAACCCAATTCCTAAAACCAAAACATGCATGCTCTTTACCTCAGATAGGGACACCTATGTTCTTGAGGAGAACAGGGTCCTGAAGGAGCAGCTTTCCCAGACAAGGATGGATCGGGACCAGCTACTGGTCAAACAGACACAGCTCACAGACAGGGTACGAACCAAATCACCTGTTAAATTTCTGTTCAAATTTATGGGTAAGAATCAAAGCATATATACTCAACGGACAGGCTAGGATACAGGGCTGCATGACAGTCATGTCAATCCACATAATGCTTGACATTTTGCTGAGAACCAGATGCCAAGTGACAGCTGAACTTCTTAAATAAAACGAAGGGCGTGTTTGTCCGAGCTACACCTGAAGGACTTATCTACAAGGAAGGTCCGTGGGATTCAGGTACTGGCAAAGGAACTCAATCTCACCACGTGATTTTACTGAAAACATCTGTCTAACACAGAAGATAGAACTTACAGAAATAGAATCACAGTCACTCAGTATTTATGGCTGTTTGTTAAAGCGCTAGGCCTACACAATGAAGAATGTCAGTGGCCAGACAATGCCTGCATGGCATGGCTCTAAATTTCCTTCAGCATGTGAGACTCGACAAAACCAAAAGCTGCTTCTTAACCTGATTGGTTAACGTACTTCTCTGCTATTTTATTTCTGTAGTGAAGATCTGAGATGGTTTGCATCCCATTAGTGCAGATTCATTCGTAGTGTTTAGGAGATCACCAGAGGGTCTAAGCCAACCTGGAGCCCTGAGAGAGTGATGGAGGGACAGATGTAGAGATAGATTGGCAAGATGAAACAGAATGTCCTCCTCCAGCAAACATCACGTTTAGGTCTTAAATGGCACCCTTTTCCCGAAGTGGCATCCTGGTTTTGACCAGAATCCATGTAGGGAATAGGGTGTTATTTGGAATGCTCCGTAAGTTGTGTTTCCAAGAGGGGAAAAATATTTGGAGTTTGATAAACAAACAGGGCAGTGAAGTGGCATGTTAACACGGCTCCTTGTGTCTCACAAACTCTAAGAAGCTAACCTGTTCATTTCTACCTAAAGCTGAGCATTAAAAAACATTGAAGAGACCAGAAACACTTTTGTAGATGAATGTCAGGTCATTTGGCAAAGCACTGTTTACAACAGCATATATCTTCATGTTTTATATATTTCTATGTCTTAATTGAACCTTGCAGAGAAAATACTGTGTACAAATTAGTGGAGTTAGTGGTATCCATTATGTCGTTATTTTGTTTATGTGTGTGTGTGCACTTAGTACATATCAAGTGTGTGTGCGTGTGAGTGTGTGAGCTCGTCTTTGTGGGCATGTGTGTGTCTTTGTAAGATCCATGAAGGGTTTCCTTGTGGTCTGTCCAACCAACATTAGACCCCCTGTGTTTTCTGTGACCGGGGCTGACGTCTCCCCTCCATCCATCCATTCCTCTCCCCCCACCCGACCTAGGTGCTGCTGTTTGGGGGGAAAACTAGAAGGTCAGTGGCCTCTTCTCTGGAGGCCTGGGAAGAAATGGCACATTTTCCGTGTCATACAAAGCAGTCGTTTGTGATAACACTGCCTTCTTTCTAATGACCTCCCATTGCCTGGCTTACTGGGGGGGACATATTTTAAAAACCTACAGCTATAAATACTACTTCATTAGTTTTGCTTATAAATAGAATATTTATTTATTCGGGAAATGTTTCGGAAGGTGTGAAAAGACGCCAGAGAAACTGAGAGAAAGATAGAGGGACTGAGACAAAGAAAGACTGAGGCAGAGGGAGAGCAGGAGGCAGAGAGAGAGGGAGAGAGCAGACTGTCAGATGTCCGGGCCACTGGAAAGTAAATGTGAAGTCATTCATGGACAAACGGAGACCTGGCATCAGCCTGTCAGTTACTGCAGTCCTGCGGAATGAGGACGCTTATGTGTTCAGCTGTAGGTGTTTGTCGGGAGGAGTCACGAGAATCAAGAAGTGAATTCACCTTCAGCAGCTGGCCCATGCTGTGGCCCGTCCGTCGTAGTGCCAGATGCCCTCACCTTTCCTCTCCCCTCTTCTTCCTCTTGTCTTTCATTTCTCTCTCATGCCCCCCCCCCACCCCCCCCTCTCTAACCTCTCCCCTATCATTCCTCTCCTCGCTCATTCCTCTGCTCCCTCTTGTCCTCCTGTTACCTTCTGTTCGGGGCCTCCCTGGTCAGGTGGTTCCCCTGGGGATCAGGACGTCTGGCTGTAGCCAGTGTTTCAACGCTGCATCGACACCCATGTCCTGGAGCAAATCTGCCACCTGACTGTGGTATGAAGCACGCAGAGAAAACGGAGCCACGGTGCCTTCAAAATGGCTCCCCTTTTCCTACAGATGCCGTATCTTTATTCACCCTGCTGTAGAGGGAATTGCAAGCATAGTGGTGTGGAATTAAAAAAAGGTCACTGAAGTTTTAAAATCTCAGCCGTGGTTTGCCCTAATGTAAAATGGATCTGCTCCTCCAAGTGAATATCCATTCATTGTAATCCACGTAACAATCTGGATTTCCTCTCGTTTCAGTATCATTATCCAGCTGTGTGAAACTGGCTCATATTAGGACACGACCTGGCTGAGGTGTGCACTGTTTCTATCCACCAGAATAGGGAGTGATTTGGGACACCGGCTTTGCCTTAACATTCTTGTCTCTGACAGCAGGCCTGCATGTCTGCAGGGATGACATATCACTGCACCATCTGATATACCGGAGGTGTCATCCCTCTTCAAACTCACGTCAAACACAGTGTCCTCCACTGCATCTGATTGAACTGCCTTCCAGGCAGACCGCGGGTGTGTCCCTAAAAAAGACGTCCTACTCCCGAAGTGCACTCTGTAGGACTTAGGGTGTCATTTGGAGCGAAATTGTTAATTTGACTAATCGTTGACTGGTGTACAAACGGGGATATTATCTCCCATTTTGGGTATCCTGCTGATTCAAAGCAGCCGTTCGGAAAGTCTCTGGGAATTTTGTATGTTATTCTTCTCTCTTATTTGTGTCATACGTTTCGTGTTAATGCATTTCTATGATTAGTGACTGTTGTAATAAAAAAAAATTCACTGGCCATCGGAAAGTATTCAGACCCCTTCCCTTTCACCACGTTTTGTTTGAGAGACTTCATTTATTATTGATTAAATATGTATTTTGTGCCATCAGTCTACACACAGTACCCCGTAATGGCTAAGTGGAAATATTTTGTTCAAAATTTGTGCCAATTTATTGAAAGTTAAAAACTATGATATCTCATGACAAGGTGCGCTAGCTTGCTCTTAAAGGGTTAGTTAACTATTTTACACCTGGAGTGGTACACACTGGCCAGCAGTGCTCTGGGTGGGGAGACCTCTTCTGGCCGGGGTTTCCTCAACATAGTTTGGGCACCTGCAAGCTAAATTTAGGTTTTGCGTAAAGGACTGTGACCTTAAAGGCACTGATTCCAAAGAAATTTGTTTTTGGTAAGTGGTGTGAAACAAAACCTGATCGCTTGGCCTGCTATACTGGAGGAAGCATAGTGCAATATACAACATCAAAGCCTTTTCAGTGTTGCTGCGACAAGACAAGGTTGTGAGTAAAATGGAATGTCCCAAAATATTAGAGAAAAACATCCATACACATTCCATTTCTTCCATATATTTTTAGCTAGTCGTGGCGCATGCTTGTGAAGGAAATGGAACCATGGATTACGGTAAGTATTGATCAATAGACTACTTTTAGGGTGAGGAATGATCTACCACTTACTTATTTATTTAGGACAGCCCAATTGAGTTGTAACACTGTGAACAAGTCCTTTAACGCTACAGCGGTCTACATGAACCGGTCCATAGCTTTGGTAAATTGACCAGGACTAAACACTTTACAAGGCATTGTCAAATGACTGTCGATCTGCACTGCAAATCGTGTTGCTTTCTTTTCCTGCTCAAGTCATCCAAAACTGAGGATAAGACAATTGTGTGGTTTGTCTGAGGACAAGAGGTACCTTGATATAAGTAGCCATCAAATTCTGCCTTATTCTAATTATAATGCGCTACTTCTGACTAGCAGTGGAGTGTTGTTTTGACCACTGAAGAGAAGAACCTCAGAGCTGCCCCCAAAACCTCCACTTACTGTCTCAGAAGACAACAGGAGGTGGTGGGGTTCACTTCCCACGGCTCCCTTCTCTGCTTAGTGCCCCAGCCATGGTAGAGAGTGGTGGACATGGGGGATAGGGTGACATTTGGGAGGCAAACCATCTGAGGTGACCCCTGAGCCCATATGACCCCTGTCACACATAGCAACCACACACACACGCATACACACGCATACACAGTTAGCAGAACGTCTCAGAGGAGCAGAGAACAAGTCTTTGTGAACTCTGACCCCTGTGTTGATGTTGGAGCTCTGCCAGCACTCAGTCTCTGTTTCTCAGGCCGGATAGGTCTGTGTGTGTATGTGTGTGTGTGTGTTTGTGCTGCATGCGTATATTTTGCACTGCGAGCAGTTTTGGAAAAAGCTCACAGGGGATATCATTTCTCAGGTCTGTTGTGTTTTTTTGCGTGTACAATCGTACAGTTGTGTGTTTTTGCGTGTACAAAACAAAACAAAAATAGTTAGCCGTCTAAACTAGTGTGGTTAAAGTTAGTGTAAGTCGTGACTCGCTCTCAGTAGGGCTTTCCTAGGATCTTGAATCCTCTTCGGTTTTTAGTGTTAAAAATTCTGTCAAGCAAGGATGGATATGATGAGGTGTGCTTTCAGGGTGCTCCTCTCTCCTGCCCCTCCCTCCCTCCCTCCCTCTGTAAAACCATTCAGCCGTGCTGCAGTTTCAGTGGATTCCAGCCAGACTGTGACTCTGTCAGCTGTCACAAAATGGTAAAAATAACTGGGCCTCCGAGGAGCAAGACATAATGCTGTGAAACCACCCGTTCATCCATCCCAGCTCAGTGTGTTTAATGAATAGGTTCCATTTAGCCATTTCAACATTTGATATTCATCACAATACGCCCTTTCCACCCTTTTTTCCTTCGTTCCTTGAACCCAAACCCTTGCTTTTTCCTTCTTCCCTTCCACCCCACTGACTGTTAATGAGGCTTTATCTATCTTAACACTGATCTTTATCTTCAAAGATCTGATCTTGTATTATTTTTCGCTTTGCAGTGCTTTGTTGTGGTGTGATGTTCTCTCGTGCTGTGTGTGCGTGTTTGTGACATGCACACACACGCACACGTGTGCCGTGTGTTCATGTGGTTGTGCCCCCCCCCCCACACACACACACACATGCCGGTACCCCCCAGCTCTGAATGTTGTCATTTCTTGTGTAATCCCCCTCAGTAATGGTGAATATGAAGGCTTTCACAATGAGCTGGGCCTCTTCCACTTCCACACATCCATGGCACTCAAGGGTTTACCGAGGGGGAGCATCGTGTCCGTGGGTGGTTTGTGTTTGTTTGTGAGTGTGCGCTTTCGTGTGTGTGTGTGTGTGTGTGTGTGTGTGTGTGTGTGTGTGTACTGGGGGGTGGACATCCGCTCCAGCTGTGTTTAGGAATCTGACAGATAGTGTCCATTAAGTCCCATTATTAAGCTTCTGGGTACTAGCCAACTCTATTATGGAGACAGTACTGTATTAACCACAGAGACAGTACTGTATTAACCATAGAGACAGTACTGTATTAACCATAGAGACAGTACTGTATTAACCATAGAGACAGTACTGTATTAACCACAGAGACAGTACTGTATTAACCACAGAGACAGTACTGTATTAACCACATAGACAGTACTGTATTAACCACAGAGACAGTACTGTATTAACCACAGAGACAGTACTGTATTAACCACAGAGACAGTACTGTATTAACCACAGAGACAGTACTGTATTAACCACAGAGACAGTACTGTATTAACCATAGAGACAGTACTGTATTAACCACAGAGACAGTACTGTATTAACCACGGAGACAGTACTGTATTAACCACATAGACAGTACTGTATTAACCATAGAGACAGTACTGTATTAACCACAGAGACAGTACTGTATTAACCACAGAGACAGTACTGTATTAACCACAGAGACAGTACTGTATTAACCATAGAGACAGTACTGTATTAACCACAGAGACAGTACTGTATTAACCACAGAGACAGTACTGTATTAACCATAGAGACAGTACTGTATTAACCATAGAGACAGTACTGTATTAACCACAGAGACAGTACTGTATTAACCATAGAGACAGTACTGTATTAACCACACAGACCGTACTTTATTAACCACAGAGACAGTACTGTATTAACCACACAGACAGTACTGTATTAACCATAGAGACAGTACTGTATTAACCACACAGACAGTACTGTATTAACCACAGAGACAGTACTGTATTAACCACATAGACAGTACTGTATTAACCACAGAGACAGTACTGTATTAACCACAGAGACAGTACTGTATTAACCACAGAGACAGTACTGTATTAACCACAGAGACAGTACTGTATTAACCACACAGACAGTACTGTATTAACCACAGAGACAGTACTGTATTAACCAAGAAGACATGTGGGCATTGGAAAAGTGTGATTCATGAAAGAAAACAATCAGAGATTGAAAAAGAGGTATAGATGACATAGTGTCAATGTTTGAGTGTATGCCAAAAAAAATATTTGTCTCAGCTACAGCTCGCTTGACTGGTACAAATCGAAATGTTGCTACAAAGAGAGAACTATTATGACAACTCAAGGCTCTTTAGCATTGGCACAAAAAAATATTTCCCCTGGGATAAGTGTGACTATGAATGCATTCAATTCTTTTTGGCAACAATCTGGGAACAATTTGTGTTACCTGCCTTGCTCAAGGTCAGAACAAAATATCTTTCACCTTGCTGGCCCTTGGATTAGAACAAGCAACCTTTTGTTTACTGGCCCCGTTCACCACTAGGATGCCCTGCCGTCCCAAAAGTATCAGTTCCACCAGACCCAAAACAACGAAAGAGGTGTGCTGGGGTCAAGGTTATCCTGGAAACACCAGTCAAATCCCACACCGGGGGGGGGGTACACCACTGAGGCCTCCAGTGTGAAGTCCCCCCGAGCCAGGGCCAGGAGCAAACCGTTTGAAAATCCACTGACTCCAAGAAGCATCGGAGACGCTCAGAGCAAATTCTGCTAGTCACATGACCAGGAAGTGCCAACTTCTTGAGATGCTCCTCCCATCATGCTGAATAACAGCGAAGTAACCTTAGCAGTGAGGAAGGACCAGCCCCACTCTAGGAGCTCTGAAAGGGACAAATTACACTGCAACCGCAGGCTCTGATGGGAATACTCCCTGGATCAACCTGAATGAAATGGCCTGGTATGGCTGTCCCATCCACCCTAGCGATCGTTCTGTGTCTGAGAGCACACAGGCTCCCGGAACTGGTTCCCAAGAGCAACCACAGCTCCTTGGACGGGTAAAGATGCCTGTAGCGGCTCATAAGTCTCCCCCTGGGGTACGAGTTCCTCACGTCGACAGTCTTTTCGGGGGAGCTGACCCCAGGAGTCTGAGCCACATACACCCAGGGCCACAGAAAGGGCCTGTTAGGCCGCCACCAGCTCAAACCAAACGTCTTTCCATCCCTCCGGGGGAAACGTAAAGTATCGGACCTACCGGCTAAGGATACGACCATCCGGAGGAGGGAGAAAGCTGTCCAATGGAAAAAGCCTGGGTTATTTGTAACATATTGTGCAATTCAGGGCAACTCAGGGCCTGCATATTAAAAAGGGGTTTGATAGTATGATCACATAATTGCGAATCACTGGGGAAAGTGGGGTGGCAGCCTCGCTGTTGAGTCCGTTTTTAGAACGAGGTCCTTTAGCCTTTGTAGTCTCCATGCAGATTCCATGCAGAATGAGGTCCTTTGGCCTTTGTAGTCTCCATGCAGATTCCATGCAGAATGAGGTCCTTTGGCCTTTGTATTTTCCATGCAGATTCCATGCAGAATGAGGTCCTTTGGCCTTTGTAGTCTCCATGCAGATTCCATGTAGATTCCATGCAGATTCCATGTAGAATGAGGTCCTTTGGCCTTCGTAGTCTCCATGCAGATGTGGGACCTTAATGGGAGCCAGTTTGCCAAATCCGCTAAATAATCCTGCAGGCACAGGAAATGTAAATTATTACGTGGTTTGTAATGAGTGGAAAAGACATTTGCAGGAAACTACGACTTAAAAACCTAAACCATGTGTTACTATGTCTTGCAACAAATGATACAAATGTAGTTATATTATATTTCTAGGATAAAACAAAAGAAATCGACACCTGTCTTTCAGAGCAAATTGTGTTCAACTTCTCACCATGTAGACCAAGTAAAAGTCTGGAAATGTGTAAATGCACTTAGCAAAAAAAAGGTGGTTCTGATTGTGATCAAAAGAAAACACTCTTGAATTTGTATATTAGCTGTATTAAAGCACTTCAGCGAGTGGGAAGGGTGTATAACCTTCTGACCTAGCATATACTGTTGTTCTACCTCTCTTTCTGTGAGTGAGAGAGGTTTACACTTTGACCAACACTAAATCATGGAGGGTTTGGCACGTAGACGCATAGAAATGAGCTTTCTTCCCTTGTGCGATATGGCATCTGTAAATGTGCATTACAATGCCGGACGCGAATTACATTCTTCATATGTGAGGCAGATATTTTCAGATCTGATCTGATTGGTCAATAGACAAAGAAGTGAAAAAAAAACTATAAGAATTGGGCTGCCTAAGCAAACACAGCCTTAAGGCCATGGCGCACTCCGGAGATTTTAGACATTGCAACTGCTTGGCGCTCATCTTACCTACGATCGCCAACTCAACTCACCCCCCCATGGACATTTTTCAACCACCATAAACAGAATACACACGGCGCGTTGTTAAGAATTGAGAGATGTGCCGAAAGCTCCCCCCTGCAAGCGATGGTTACTCAAAAGGCTCTTCTCTGTGGCGCTTCGCAGGACTGTTTACATCTTCAGAGAAGCGTGAATTAAGTTGAGAAGTAGTCCGTGTGAATGAAGCAATTGCTAATCGGGACGATGTGTTAATTGTTCTTGCGTCGTACGTGTGCCCGAGCTTTATGACGTCTCTCTGCAAGAAAACAGTCAAGCCTTTCCTTTCATTTGGATCATGTGGGACATCCTCTTCTGGCTAACATATTGTTAAAGTATTTTATCAAAGGACCGACTACTATAACAATAACTTACTTCATATGGTGTAATATGACTTGATTTTAAATCTGCCACATGAAATTAATGTTTGAGTTCAGAGAGGCCTCAAAGACCTCTATTGTTGCCTGTTGGCATCGGAATCAAAGCACGGTAGGCCACTGATGTAGTTTGAAATATTTATCAAATGAGACAATATAAGGAGTGACACAAATCATATACATCAAAACATGCAAAAGGGCCTTGATGAAAAACACATTTTTATAAAGAGTATAAAAAGTAGAGCCACTCCCATTTGAAACACAAGCTGGACCGATGACACAGCAGAAAGAACATAATCGTCGAAAATATTTTGGCATGAACATGGTATGTGGCCGTCGATCGCAGCTATGTTGTCTCCCAAATGGCACACCGTGTCATTGATTTGACTGGATCCAGGTACACCAGGTCTGCCCATCGCTACTCCTGGAGATGTATTGTCTTGTTGGTCTTCTCTCCATCCCTAATTTGACAAACCTGATTCTGAGTGTTAATTAAAAGAATTTGGTTACTTTAGAAATGCCCTGAATCTGGTTAATTTCGATCTCCAGGAACTGGGTCGGCCAGCTCTGGGCAAATAAATATAAATAAATAATAATAGATGATATTATCAAGACTACAGCAGAGAACGCAGTGGTTACAATCTGCAATGCACATACTCGATAGCTAAAGATTCGATTTTAAGAGACAAGATAGATGTGCTAAGCTAGTTTATATTGTAGCAAACTCAACATAACCCTAACCTAACATGGGAAGACCTACAGGAACGCTTGCGAAGCAGGCCAACCGACCAGGGTTCAGTTTCACGTCTAAATGGTAGCCAAAGCCTTAAGCAGATGAAACTGTCCTAATTGGACCCAAAAGACGCCTTTTGATTTGACTTCAGCGCATGCGGGACTGTTAGACCCCATGGCTGTTTCCGAACGTCAGCTGTTTTAACTAACGTCACTGTGACTTTGCCTACAAGTGAGCCTGGGGTTTTATATGGAAGCAGTTTTTGCGTATCTTCACACTAAAGCATTGTAGAGGTTATCCTTCACCATGGGGTGAGGTGCAGGCAGGGATGGTTTTTCCTGGGGAATACTCAATCATCTGTGTCCAACATGCAGAGTTTATTCAGGCTGTCATGGGTTCCTTGTCGTTGAAAAGCAACATGATGTCATGTGTGGTAGCTGCAGCAGTTGCACAATTCTGGTAACTTTCCCAAGATTCCCTGGTGTTCCATAAATCCTTGTTGGAGGATTCCAGGATTTCTATCTTATTTCATGAATCTCACAGTAAGGGCTTTGTAGAACACCAGAGTTAACTTTTCATTCCAATTTAACTAAGCGTTTTACCCAAGCGATTTCACACAGTGTTATACCTCAGCAATTTAACACAGTGTTTTACCTCACTGATCTAATCCAGGGATTTACTTCAGCAATTTAACACCTTATTTTACCTCACTGATGTAACAGCATTTTACCTCAGTGATTTTACAAAGTACCTCAGTGATTTAACACAATGTTTTACCTCAGCGATTTAACAGTGTTTAACCTCAGTGATTTAACAGAGTACCTCAGTGATTTAACAAAATGTTTTATCTCAGCGATTTAACAGTGTTTTACCTCACTGATCTAACATAGTACTTTACTTCAGCAATTTATTCCTCACCGTCTAGTATTTGACACGGGCCAGAGATGTTCACCTACTTTTTAGGTTATATTTTCTGACAGTCTGACTACCGTGTGTTAATACCAATGTTTTACCTCACCTATTTATCACAGAGGTTTTGCCTACATGATTTAACAAAGCGTTTTACCTCAATGATCTAACACAGTGTTTTACACCAGCAAATTATTCTTCCTCAGCATCCTGTATCTGACCTGGGCCAAAGATGTTCATCTACATGTCAGGCTGTATTTTCTGACATTTGAATACCTTGCCATTGTCTTTGAAATGCCACTGAATTCTTCTTCTTAACTATATTTCTCTGAATGTTTAAAAAAAGATATTGACCCCTGTGTTCACAATAGCGACAGCCTGCAATTCTCAAGTTGATGTAATTTTCCTTGGCTGACCTGCAGTTTCTATGTGACAACATGGTGAAAATGATTTACAAAGACAGTTGTGTGTACAGTTCTGTGAAAAAGTGTGAATTAAACAGAGATATGTGTGAAAACAGGTGAACAGTGCTTATGGGTAAATAGTCTTCCTTCTGGAATTTAGCAAACTGGTCTTGTGTTTATGGTTCAGTGTGTTACTGCTTGTGAAAAACTGTAACACATGATTTACCTCAGTGATTTACCTCAGTGATTTACCACAGTCATTTTCAACAGTGATTTACCACACTGGTCACCTCAGTGTATCTTTTGTACAGGGCTTTTGTAGTGTAAAAGGTGCACTCCGTCAAATGATCATCTCTTTTCAGTTAAAAAGTACCACCTCGCAAACCAATCATTGGTTTGGAAGACAAAATAGGAGTTCTAGCCTATTAAAACACAGAGAGCAGGTCGTCCCCCTTCCCAAACCTGCTGCACACCTGCACCTCATTTTGACTGGGATTGGGTTTGGTGGTGATCTGTCAGAGACAAAGTGAGGTCACTTTTACACCATGGGTGATTGCTTTTTTAGAACAATGTGTTTTTGAAGGGGCTTGGCACTATCAGTGGGTTGATCATGCGACTGGAGTTCACCTTTAATAATTGTGATGAAGAAGCTGCTTCAGTTAAACAGTGTTAATAATAGCGGTGAAGAAGCTTGCTCAGTTGAACAATGTTAATACAAGTAAAGGAGGCTGGGTGTTTTGTAAAAGCACTTTGTGACAACTGCTGATGTAAAAAGGGATTTATAAATAAATGTGATTTATTGATTGAGGAGCTGGCTCTGTTGAACATAGTTACTACTAGTGAAGGAGCTAGCTCTGTTGAACAGGGTTAATACTAGTGAAAGACCTGGTTCTGTTTAACAGAGTTAATACTAGTGAAGGAGATGGCTCTGTTGAACAGAGTTAATTCTAGTGAAGGAGCTGGCTCTGTTGAACAGAGTTAATACTAGTGGTGAAGGAATTGGCTGTGTTGAACAGAGTTAATACTAGTGAAGGAGCTGGCTCTGTTGAACAGAGTTAATACTAGTGGTGAAGGAGCTGGCTCTGTTGAACAGAGTTAATACTAGTGAAAGACCTGGTTCTGTTGAACAGAGTTAATACTAGTGAAGGAGCTGGCTCTGTTGAACAGGGTTAATACTAGTGAAAGACCTGGTTCTGTTGAACAGAGTTAATACTAGTGAAGGAGCTGGCTCTGTTGAACAGAGTTAATTCTAGTGAAGGAGCTGGCTCTGTTGAACAGAGTTAATACTAGTGAAAGAGCTGGCTCTGTTGAACAGAGTTAATACTAGTGGTGAAGCAGCTGGCTCTGTTGAACAGAGTTAATACTAGTGAAGGAGCTGGCTCTGTTGAACAGAGTTAATACTAGTGAAGGAGCTGGCTCTGTTGAACAGAGTTAATACTAGTGGTGAAGGAGCTGGCTCTGTTGAACAGAGTTAATACTAGTGAAGGAGCTGGCTCTGTTGAACAGAGTTAATACTAGTGGTGAAGGAGCTGGCTCTGTTGAACAGAGTTAATACTAGTGGTGAAGGAGCTGGCTCTGTTGAACAGAGTTAATACTAGTGGTGAAGGAGCTGGCTCTGTTGAACAGAGTTAATACTAGTGAAGGAGCTGGCTCTGTTGAACAGAGTTAATACTAGTGAAGGAGCTGGCTCTGTTGAACAGAGTTAATACTAGTGAAGGAGCTGGCTCTGTTGAACAGAGTTAATACTAGTGAAGGAGCTGGCTCTGTTGAACAGAGTTAATACTAGTGAAAGACCTGGCTCTGTTAAACAGAGTTAATACTAGTGAAGGAGCTGGCTCTGTTGAACAGAGTTAATACTAGTGAAGGAGCTGGCTCTGTTGAACAGAGTTAATACTAGTGGTGAAGGAGCTGGCTCTGTTGAACAGAGTTAATACTAGTGGTGAAGGAGCTGGCTCTGTTGAACAGAGTTAATACTAGTGGTGAAGGAGCTGGCTCTGTTGAACAGAGTTAATACTAGTGAAGGAGCTGGCTCTGTTGAACAGAGTTAATACTAGTGAAGGAGCTGGCTCTGTTGAACAGAGTTAATACTAGTGAAAGACCTGGCTCTGTTGAACAGAGTTAATACTAGTGAAGGAGCTGGCTCTGTTGAACAGAGTTAATACTAGTGAAAGACCTGGCTCTGTTAAACAGAGTTAATACTAGTGAAGGAGCTGGCTCTGTTGAACAGAGTTAATACTAGTGAAGGAGCTGGCTCTGTTGAACAGAGTTAATACTAGTGGTGAAGGAACTCTGGTTCGAACAGTGATACTATTGTCTTGCTCTGGAGCCTGGTGGACATATTAAACACACTGAGAAAAGATGAGGTACTGGAGAAAGGGGTAGGAGGAAAGGAGGGTTGTAGGGAGGGAGAAAGAGAGGGAGGAGAGAGAAGGGAGGAGAGGAGCAAGAGAAGGGCGGGGGAGAGAGTGGAGGAAAGGAGAGAGGGAGGTTGGGGGTAGAGGGGCCTTGGGGATGCTGGAATTATTGTAGGGAGTTTGCGTGGTTGCTTTGGTAATACTAACTGTAAGTCGCTCTGGATAAGAGCCTTTGCTAAATGTGTTGATCTCTCTCTCTCTCTCTTTGTCTCTATCTGTCTATCTGTTTCTCATTCTCTCTCATTGTCCCTCCCCCCTTCTCCGTCGTCCCCCTTGTTCGCGCAGGCAGAAGTAATGTAATGTAGCGGTGTGTTTCATGGTTTTGTAGGCCATGTGTTTTGTGTTAGCAGGGACAGGGTTTCTCGTACCCAGGACAGGGGTGGGTGGTGCGCTGGGAAGTGGGTTGGAGGAGGGTGTTTAAAGAGCGTGTTGGGGGAGGGGGGTAGTAGAGTACAGGTTATAGGAGAATTTCAGAAAGCCAGAAATATGTTAGTGTTGATGTACACACAGACACACACACACACAGTCTCTCACACACACACACACACATTCACAAGGGTTCATGTACACCCACGTACTGTAAGCAAACAGTCCACCCCAACCTTGTGTTGATGAAGGCTTGACCCCTTATTGATTGGTGATTACGTCACATTTCTATCAGGCAAAACAAAGATGCTTGGAAAACATCTACCGAGGCCTTACATAACCAAGCCATTTACCGTAAGGACAGCATCATCACTGACTGCGTCATTATCAACGCTATGCCAAGCCATGCTTTAGAGCTGTTGTAAGGGTCAAAGGTTAACCTCCCTCCCTCCCTGTGTGTGGGTGTGTGTGGCGTGTCCGTGTGTGTGTGTGTGTGTGGGTGTGTGTGTGTGTGTGTATACAGCTGGAGCAGATGCTGGCGATGCAGTCAGCCGCCAGGGACTCGGACCAGGGGAGCGGGTCTGTAGAACACCTGCGGTTGCAGAGCGAGGAGAGGGCCTACAGACTCAAACTACTGGCCTATCAGGAGGCTCAAGTCAGGCAGACTCAGTTGGTGCAGAAACTACAGGCCAAGGTATTAAATACTACTGTTATGAAAGTACAGGCCAAGTTATTAAATACTACTGTTATGAAACTACATAACAAGGAACTAAATGCTACGGTAATAAAAACTACAAGCCAAGATAATAAAATGTACTGTTATGAAAATACAGAACACGCTAATAACTACTACTGTTATGAAACAGCCGCATACATTATACAGAGCCATAATTTTGTGGAATTCCCACACCATGTAAGGAGTTACTCTAACTTACAAGATATACCAACTAAACACTATAAATATCCTTCTATCCACAATGCCTTGCACCTAGCTCAACAATCAGAGCCTGGATGAAGATGTGACGCATCAGCAGAGGTCGCCTCTACAGTATTTAGAACTTCAGGAAAGCTTGAAAACAAGTGTATTGTCTATATAAAGCCAAGAGATCAGCATTTAAAACTTTGTTTGTTCAGACATGCGCTGCCAAAGTCATAGCAAAATGTGTGCTATTTATACCTTGAGCTCTGGTCATGATGGTGTGGATTTCAATCACTATACGAAACGGCTGATTTCCAACAATGGGGTCTCTGATAATCTGATACATTTGCTAACACAAAAGGGATCCAAAAAGTTTGAGAACCACTCCTAATATAGCACACATATATTCACACACAATCTACTTTTTATTTTATTTTTTTACATCATACATTTGTGTGACTGTTCTTGTCTAGTAGTATGTCCATGACCTTTCTCAGGTTTTATTATTGCGTTATTTGTCATGTTTTGTGTGGGTTGCTTTGGCAGGAACTGATTGGGATTCAAATAAACACCAACCAAAATAACTAGAAGAGACTGAGTCTGTACTAGCCCATACTTGTCAGGAGTACAAACAGATCTGGGACCTTTTGAAGAACTCCTTTACATTTTCCTCAAAGAACCATTTGAAGAACATCAAAGGTAAACCTCAAATGGCTCTTGAAAAGATTATTTGAGGAACTATAAAAGAGCTTTGGGGGTTTTCCAAGTTTGAACTTGAAGCATCCTCCAGGAACCCTGTCGGTTCTTTGAGGAACCTTTCCGTTGATGAGTTTAGGAAAGTTGCAATTGGGATGTATGGTACAGCCCTCCCATACAAAAAAAAATGCAAAACTGTGTTGTTCCGATTCAACATGGCTGCCTTATCACTGGTTCTGTGTGTTTTGTCAGGTGCTTCAGTACAAGAGCAGATGTGGTGAACTGGAGGAGCAGGTGTTGGATAAGGCCTCAGAGGTGGAGAAGCTACAACTCTCGGTAGGTGTCAGAGTTCAAAGGGGCTGTTTAAGCTCACAACTATCTGAAATGATTGGCACTGCCTTGGCCAACTTCATCCATGTGTCAGGTCTTGGTTCTGTTCAGCTGCAGGCCCATTTAAATTCGTCAGCCAACCATCTGCACCGCTCTGAGACCCAGCTCCAGGAGAACAGCGTGACAATTCAGAAAAAACTGGCCCTGCTGGAGGAAGAACAGAAGAGGTGGGTTTCTTTTAGCAAAATAGTAGGTGCCTGAAAACACAACAAGTAGGTTCTAAAAGAGCAGAACAGGAAGATTTAATATAGCATAAAAAATATATGTTATTTAGAGAACAGTCTAAAAAACGGGGTTACATAAGGATTCTTTTGCTGCCTGTTTAGGAACCCATTTTTATTTCCAGAAGAACCATTTGGTGTTTCTGGTGCAGATAGCAACATTTTTAAAACACACCCTTGGGTCCAGAAAACACAAACCCTTTGGCCAAAGTAAAACAAACCCTTGGGTCCAGATAAAACAAACCCATGGGTCCAGATGAAACGAACCCTTGGGTCCAGATGAAACAAACCCTTGGGTCCAGATGAAACGAACCCTTGGGTCCAGATAAAACGAACCCATGGGTCTAGATGAAACGGACCCTTTGGTCCAGATAAAACAAACCCTGGGGTCCAAATCAATCGAACCCAGGTAAAACAAACCCTTGGGTCCAGATAAATCAAACTCTAGGGTCCACACTTAGTCCATAACTATCTAAAAGGGGTGGAGCACTTGGTTGCACTTGATCCTTTTTCTATTTTATCTTTTAACAGGTATAGGGCCGGTTTCACAGACACAGATTATGCCTAGTCTAGGACTAAAATAACAAACTCAATGGAGTTTCCTATTGATCTTTTAATCCTAGACTAGGCTTAATCCGTGTCTGCGAAACCGGCCCACGGACTTCTAGGTTAACCAAGATTAGCAAAGCCGGCCTAAAACCCACATGACTCGCAGCGAGAACAAGCTGTGACACGTCGAACAGCCGGCCGTTGTTAGGGCAACATTCACACAGAAATATGCTTTCTGCATCTAGTGTGCTGAGCTACGATTGGCTGTCTCTTTTTATTCCGTCCTGGGGGGTTGAGAGACTGCATGTTGTTTAGATTTGGAAATCCAACAGTCGTTCTGGAAGACGGCAGTGCTTGGCAGCTGTGTTTGACTGTCCATGTGGGTGTTTCAGGGAGGAAGACAGAGAAGTTAAGCAATCAGTAAAAAAAAAAAAAAAACACATCCCCATTGTTATTGACACATCATGCCGACAGCATCAACGATTCAGGTGGATTTAGGATATGGTGTTAGCCAGACTACATAAACAAAAAGGCCTTTTTTCCAAAAGGGATTAGAGTGTCATTTAAAAAATAAAGTTAAAAAGATCTTAAGGGGACATTGTCTGAGGTAACATTCAGTACAGTACGGAATTGTTGGAATTGTCAAGAGCCTTGCCCAGCAGTGTGAGAATGACTTGGAACTGAAACCCAGAGCAATAAATGAATGGAAATGAGGATGATAAGCTGGTTAGAACTCTGCTCCCGTTCACCCCATTTTTTTAAACCCCCTTTTATATTTTTTCTCGCCTTCAAAGGAAACAAAAACTTCAAAGCATTGGAGAGGTTTTTCTGAGAAATTGTGTGTAGGGAAAAAGGGAGAACGAGAGAGATTCCCAGTGGATCCCTCTCTTAGCTTTCCAGCTCTGTTTCCTCGTGCCCGGGGCGGGAGGCTGGAACGGCGAAGAGGAGGAGGGAAGCTGGCCTTGGTCCTGTGGATGCTTTCGGCATCCAATTTGTCAGACTTAATTAGCTCAGCCCTGTTAGCACAGCGGACCAGAGCACTTTAACGGTGCCTCACGCTGAGCACGGGGCAGGCCCGGTGACCTCCACACCTGACGCCAGCCGTTCAACAACCGGGATTTATGGGGCCAAGCAGCTTTATTGAAATGGTTGAGACAGGCGCTTGGCAGCTCGCTTGCCAAGGCCCTGTCACTTTTATAGCACTGCCCCTGCATGGAGCTGCCCTCTGATGCCCACTACAGTGGAGTCAGATGCGAAGCCTCCGCGTGGAGCTCAGCTGAGGGGCCTACTGCAGAGTAGGCTATAAAGCCTCCGCGTGGAGCTCAGCTGAGGGGCCTACTGCAGAGTAGGCTATAAAGCCTCCGCGTGGAGCTCAGCTGAGGGGCCTACTGCAGAGTAGGCTATAAAGCCTCCGCGTGGAGCTCAGCTGAGGGGCCTACTGCAGAGTAGGCTATAAAGCCTCCGCGTGGAGCTCAGCTGAGGGGCCTACTGCAGAGTAGGCTATAAAGCCTCCGCGTGGAGCTCAGCTGAGGGGCCTACTGCAGAGTAGGCTATAAAGCCTCCGCGTGGAGCTCTGGACCAGTGTCACGGACATGGTTCTATTAGAGCTGGTTACTGGCACCGGTGGAACGGTTGCAGAGCCGCCTCGTCCAACTGTCACTTAGAGACAGGCTGTCCAGCACCTAAACTTCTAAAACAAGTCACCTGTTAACAGTTGTGCTGGAGTTACAGTGGAAACAGATACCCCCCCTCCCTCTCCTCCTCTCTCCTCTTCTCCTCCTCTCCTCTCTTTCCTCAGATCTTCCCAGGACTGCTGTTGTCAACTGTTTTTCTGCGTCCCAAATGTCTACCTATTCCCTGTCCAGTGCACAGACCTTCAGTCTTCTCGCAAAAAAGCTATATTTGGGACGCGCCCTTGGTTTGGCTCCCTGCTTGGCGCTGACCGCTCCTCTTCCATCAGATAGCTTAAGAACACTGGGAAAACACAGCGAGTTGGCAGCACTCTGCTGCGACACACAAGGCGTGGAGCGTGAGAATGATGTAAACATCTCTGTAAATGACTCTGGGAGAGAGCTCGGCCTGGTACGGATTAGGACCGAGTTGACACAGACTTTATGAAAGTGTCACACGTGTTGCGGAGCGTAAGTGTGCCTGGCAGGGGGGGGTAGATTTCATGCAGGGGTTAGGAAGCTAGTAAGCATGTGGATGATGCGGTGGCCGCACGTTTGGTGGAGGACAGTACTGTTTCAGGAGGAATAGAGGAGAACAGGAGGGTTGGAGGAGAAGTGGAGGGGGAAAGGGGGGCTGGAAGAGGAGCAGCAGCAGGGTGAAAAGGAGGCGGTGGAAGATTAAATGAGAGGAGAGAAGTTGAGCAGGAGAGGGAGAGGAGTTGAGGTGAAGAGAGGAAGAGGAGTTGAGGTGAAGAGAGGAAGAGGAGAGGGCAGGGGGATGCAGGGGAAGTGAAGTCGAGGTTGGGAAAGGAGATGAGTAAAAGAAAAGAAGAGGGGATGACATAGGACCAGGAGGAGCGGGAGAGGAGCGGGAGAGGAGTAAAATAGTATAAGAGGAGGAGAGGAGAGAAACAGGGGGAGTTGAACTAGAAGGATAGGAGGGGTAGAAGAGACACTTTAGAAGATGCCTGTCCTCCTCCTTGTGTCGCCTCCCTCCTGGGGCCAAACCTCACAGTCATGTGATTATCTCAAATTAATTTCACCCATTAAGTTTGCTCCCACTAAATCTCATGTTTGAATTATATCCCAGGCTTTTAGACACTGTGTGAACGGCCTCGGGATGAGGTCATAGCATGGCTAAAACAGCGCCAGCGTATAACTAGTATAACTCGCACCAAACGGTCATTCAGAACGGACATGTTTCGGCCGTCACGCCTTTAGTCCGCCCTGTTTCCCACATAGTGGCCTTATTTTCAGCGAGGACCATATGCATGTTGTGCACTACACAACAACTAGAACACCATTTGGGAGCTGAGGCCAGATTCGTGAGCGATCCGAGATCTCTGGTCGCGTCCTTCCTGTCACTTGACAAAGTCCCACGTCACCGGTCACTAACGAGTTCATGACGAGGCGTCCCTCTCCCCAGGTGTTCTGCCCTGGGCCAGGTTAACGTCCTGCTCAGAGAACAGCTGGAACAGGCTGGCTTGGAGAACCAGGCCCTGACGGAGAGGCTGGGCCGCGCCCGAGACGACCTTGAGCAGAAGGAGGCTCAGCTTCGCAAGGAACAGGAGGTGAGAAAAGGCAGGATGTAGTGCCTTATTCACACCACAGGCTCGTGCCGAGCTGACCCCCTGTAATCCCTGAAGACAGCAAGGTAGGTCTCAGTTGGACCCTGCAGTGTGAACCAGGCACGGACGAGGAGGGGAGAGTCGTTGAGGTGAGGGGTCAGACATTTTCACACCACACGCTTCGGTTGAGGTCTGCTGGGAATAATAGGAAAGAAAGAATAACAAAATCCAAGTTGTTATCCTGTTCTCTGGATATTCACGTTGTGCAACGCCGCTCATTCCCAGAGAGGGTCACATGGGGTGGGAATTCCATTCAGAACCCTGTTTTGTCAAATCATTCTCATTCTTTGTTATGATTTTCAAGCTGTTTTTTCCTGTGAAAACATTCCAAAGGGGTTGGAAAAAACACATTTTTTTGCACGGCACAAACAATCTGGCGACCGCTAGGAACTCAGGATGCAATCGGCAACATCTGCTGATACAGGGGCAAGAGTTCAGTGTGTGTGTTTGTGAGTGTGCATGCATGTTACAGCAGTGTGTGTATATCCATTTAGAACAGCCCCTAACTACAGTATGTATTTGTGTATGCATGTGTGCATGAGTGAGATAAACTGGGCAGTTAAACCTTGGATTGACATTGTTATGGGGTCTACTGTACAGGTCTACTGTACAGGTCTACTGTAGATGTCTCCTATAGAGGTCTACTATAGATACCTACTGTAGAGGTCTGATGTACAGGTCTACTATAGATGTCTACTGTACAGGTCTACCAAGAGGTCTACTATACAGGTCTAGTAGTTTAATGTCAAGGTCTACTACAGAGGTCTAGGGGTCTATTGTTGAGGACTTATTTTTATCTTCTATAGAGTTCTACTATGAGATCTACCATAGAGGTCTAGTGGTCTACAATAGAGGTCTAGTGGTCTTCAATTGAGGTCTACTGTTGAGGTGTACCTAAAAGGTCTAGTGGTCTTCAATAGAGGTCTACTGTTGAGGTCTACCATAAAGGTCTAGTGGTCTTTAATAGAGAACTACTGTTGAGGTCTACCATAGAGGTCTAGTGGTCTTCTATTGAGGTCTACTATTGAGGTCAACCATAGAAGTCTAGTGGTCTTCTATTGAGGTCTACTATTGAGGTCAACCATAGATGTCTAGTGGTCTTCTATGGAGGTCTACTATTGAGGTCTACAATAGAGGTCTAGTGGTCTTCTATTGAGGTCTACTATTGAGGTCAACCATAGATGTCTAGTGGTCTTCTATTGAGGTCTACTATTGAGGTCTACAATAGAGGTCTAGTGGTCTTCTATTGAGGTCTACTATTGAGGTCAACCATAGATGTCTAGTGGTCTTCTATTGAGGTCTACTATTGAGGTCTACAATAGAGATCTAGTGATCTTCTATTGAGGTCTACTATTGAGGTCTACAATAGAGGTCTAGTGGTCTTCTATTGAGGTCTACTATTGAGGTCAACCATAGATGTCTAGTGGTCTTCTATTGAGGTCTACTATTGAGGTCTACAATAGAGGTCTAGTGGTCTTCTATTGAGGTCTACTATTGAGGTCTACAATAGAGGTCTGGTGGTCTTCTATTGAGGTCTACTATTGAGGTCAACCATAGATGTCTAGTGGTCTTCTATGGAGGTCTACTATTGAGGTCTACAATAGAGGTCTAGTGGTCTTCTATTGAGGTCTACTATTGAGGTCAACCATAGATGTCTAGTGGTCTTCTATTGAGGTTTACTATTGAGGTCTACAATAGAGGTCTAGTGGTCTTCTATTGAGGTCTACTATTGAGGTCAACCATAGATGTCTAGTGGTCTTCTATTGAGGTCTACTATTGAGGTCTACAATAGAGGTCTAGTGATCTTCTATTGAGGTCTACTATTGAGGTCTACAATAGAGGTCTAGTGGTCTTCTATTGAGGTCTACTATTGAGGTCAACCATAGATGTCTAGTGGTCTTCTATTGAGGTCTACTATTGAGGTCTACAATAGAGGTCTAGTGGTCTTCTATTGAGGTCTACTATTGAGGTCTACAATAGAGGTCTGGTGGTCTTCTATTGAGGTCTACTATTGAGGTCAACCATAGATGTCTAGTGGTCTTCTATTGAGGTCTACTGTTGAGGTCTACAATAGAGGTCTGGTGGTCTTCTATTGAGGTCTACTATTAAGGTCAACCATAGAGGTCATATTGGCCTGCCGCTACAGTAGTTTCCTAGCGCTGCTCTAAGTCTAGACCCCGTTGTCAGATCTGTTGGAAAGCAACTGATCCCAGGCTCCTGATCCTTCCTGTGTCCCGTCTCCCTCCCCAGACGTGTGCCTCCCGACTGGGTCGAGAGCAAGCCCGTGTGAGGGCCCTGTGGCGCCAGGCGGCGTCCCTACGGAGCTCCTTCACCCAGCTCCGGAACTTCACTGACAGGTTTGTGCAGCGCCTTGTCACTCTACCACCCCACCCTCGAGCAGCCCTGGGGACAGGTGGCTCTGGGTACCATCCATCAGGATCGAGTTGAAGCTAAACTCTTGGCTTATGTCATGTGTAAACCTCTGACTGACTGGGGCATCGTTGAGTAATAAGCTGCAGTGAAGATTTATTTGCTTGTGGTCGTAGCCGTTGATGGTGTTTGAGGCCTGGAGTACAACATAAGACAGCCCAAGTTCAAAGCGAGCTGCATGGTCTGGAGCCTAGCCGTTAGAGGCATCCATCAGGCCCTCAACAAAAACTACCAAGCCTTTTTCCTAATGAAAAACCAATGGGTCACAATTTCAAATCCAAAAATATTGGGTGTGTATTTTGTTTTCTTGTCAATCTCTGTACCACTTGTGTGGGTCCAAAATGTTGTGTTATTACCTCTGTAAACATGTTAAACCCATGTTCCTCTGTCCGCAGGAAGCTGTCTGACATGTGCGGGGAGTATGTCACTGCAAGTCGTCGTCTGCATGTAGCTTGTATGTCCCTAGAGACCAGTGTGACACAGCACAGCACCCCTAGTGGCCAGGAGGTATCGGAGCTAGAGAGACAGCTGAGGGACAAGCTGAGGGAAGCCATGCAGCTCCAGGGACACTGGGACGCTGAGAAAATAGAGCTCAACTCACGGTCCGTCTGCACTCCTGTCTATCTCTCAGTCTGCTTGTCTGTCTGTCTCTCAGTCCGCTTGTCTGGTCTGTCTCTCTGTCTGCGTGTCTGTATGTCTCTCTTGTTGTTTTCATTTCATTTTAGTAAATAACAATACCTGCACAGAGCACATCGGTGTTGGTCATGTCTGGTGGACTTAACTTTCATGACAACCTGCGGGCAGGCAAGCCAAAACGCCTCTTCCTGCGTTGCATATTGCCCTGTTTGAAGGTCGTTGTCCAACTGAGCAGTCTACCCAGTGCATCTGCCAGCCGGTCATCTGTCACAACGGACTGAGACGCAAACAGAAGGCATTTGTTTCCCACACTGGATTCAGTTTCCTCTGTTTACTGGAAGGGCCCGTGGACATCAAACGTCTTGCATTTGATTCTCGTGCCTGCAGTTCTTGCTTTAGAGTGGCCAGCGATTGCGAACAATGTGAAAATGAATGCAGAGTTGTTTTTACTGTGTTCTGTGCCAGGAACCAGCAAATCTTTGGTCCTCGTAGGATCCCTTGCCTGAAGAAAAATATTGGCCAGCTCATTTTATTTAAAACACATCTGAAACAAGGGTAGCCCAGACGAATAAGGTTGTGATGTCATTTCATGCTTTGCACAGCAGATCCTAACCCTATACTGATAAAATACTTTTTGTCAATTCAAGCAAGTCGGGTCTTTTGTCAGTTTGATCAAGTCATGTCCATTCTGTGAAATGTCACCCTGGCAAGCAGAACTGCGATCCAGGGGGGACATACTATGATCTGAAAACCAGGATGTTCTCTGTTCCACAGCCAAAAGCCATCAGAGAATTCATCTTTTCAATCGCGTATGGGAACCTCAATAAAGCTAACACACCCATCAAAGAGTTCACCTTTTCAATAGCACAAGGAATGTAAGACGTTTGTGGGTTTTCTTTTATGAGTACCAGACGTTGCTGTTTAATGCCTATGTAATCTAAAAAGTGTGTGTGTCTGTGTGTCTCTATGTGTTTATGTGTGTGTCTGGGTCTCAATATGTGTGTGTGTGTGTGTCTCTGTGTGCTTTATAGGATTTTGGAGCTGACAGACATGGTGAAGAACCTCAGAGCACAGAGCAGTGAGAAGGATGCAGCCCTTGTCATCATGCAGACCAGTCTGGACCGGATGGTGGGAAAACACACACACATAAATACACACACACACACACCCACCCAAAGGGACACACACCAACAGACAGGATGTGGGGACTCCAGGGGTGTCTGTGGGGTTGAAAGAGCAGGTTTTAGTCTGTCGTCTGGAACCGTAACTCTTGATAAACTCCACCACTCTGCTGACTCTCTGGAGGTGTCGGCCTTCTGCAGTCTGGAGTACATCACGGGGGTGTGGGGATGCCTCCCGCCGAGGATTGTATGTCAGCAGCACCCCCCCCGGCACCAGGCTGACCCTCATGGCAGACCCAGCAATATATATATATATATACATACAGTATCTCACAAAAGTGAGTACACCCCTCACATTTTTGCTAATATTTGATTATATCTTTTCATGTGACAACACTGAAGAAATGACACTTTGCTACAGTGTAAAGTAGTGAGTGTACAGCTTGTATAACAGTCTACATTTGCTGTCCCCTCAAAATAACACAACACACAGCCATTAATGTCTAAACCACTGGCAACATACGTGAGTACACCCCTAAGTGAAAATGTCACAGTTAAACAAACTGTTCACTCAATACTTTACATTGTAGCAAAGAAGAGATATACTCAAGTATTTACAAAAATGTGAGGGGTGTACTCCCTTTTGTGAGATACTGTAAATGTATGTATGTGTGTATATATATATCAACATTCACCAATCAACCGCATTACAATAAAAAACTACTTTGACTACACCACCGATTTCTCTATGCTAACTACGTCTCCAGCTGAAACAAATTGGAATTGGCATTTTGCAGCCATTTCACGGGATAATCTCTAAATGTAATGCTGTGAAAACAGCCAAATGTGCTGTACCGTACCAATATGAAAATATTGTAACTCCATTGTGGTCCTAAAAAGTCTAACAAATTACAACCCAGCAGTCGCTGATTTTACAATACGAGACAGTCTGCAACAATGAAGTGGCTCATCGTAAACATGCAATAAAATGAAGCTAAATGAACAGATCCTTTTATTAAAAGCATCCGGCATCATTTGATCCACTCTATACCTTATTGTGGTGTCAACAAGTTCCTTGTCTGCTTTAACAGGATGTCATCATACATTTGGTAACTAACGTCTAAATCAAAACCCAGAAGTGTGAATCATCACTTAGCAACAGTTCTGAAGGATGGGAGCAGGTGCACTGGGCAAACTTTAGTACATTACTCTGATTGGAGCCTAAGGACTACCTGTGTTCACCACATGATTTCATGTATTTTAACCTGATGATTTCCTGCTCCAACATTACAGGAAGCAAGCAAACTAGATGACAAGGCTGAGATGGATGACCTGCTCTCAGATATAGGCCATGTCCAACAGATCTTAACCAGCGTCACAAAGGTAGACCACATCCAACAGGTAGACAGTGTGGAACAGGTTAGCAAGCCCCCAGCAGGTAGACCACCTCCAGCAGGTGGACCACATCCAATAGGTAGACCGCCTCCAACAGGTAGACCACCTCCAACAGGTAGACCACCTCCATCAGATCAGCCACCCCCAAAAGTAGACAATATTGTAATTGGTTTGTATTTTATTGTTATTCGACACCAGTCGTTTACTAACAAAGCGTGTAACAACAAAGTGTGTAATTTCATTTGATCCAGTAGTACATTGAACTAATCTCACGGTCAGGGGTTTTAGATCCAGATTCCCTGACTAAATAGTCCCTGACTAAATAGTTCCTGACTAAATAGTTCCTGACTAAATAGTGGTTCCTTAATAGCTCCACTATGTCACTTTAATATAAAGTCTACTACGTTTGATCATGGGACGTCATTTGAGTGTCATCGTCTAACACTCAGTCAGAGGTAGAAGCCCCCCTTCTTTTGGCTCTATTTCTATTCTGTTGCTCCAACCGTTCTGCTCCGTTTTCTCCTCAGGGGGTTTGTGGTGATGGCGACCGTGGTCAATCTTCCTCAGCCCCCTCTCATCCCCGGGTTGATTCTGCTCAACCCAAGAGCACCTTGAAGGCTGTCCAGGGTGTCCTGTCCCAACACCAGGTCAAACTCACGCCATAGCCCTCACGCAAGACACTTCTTTTCCCTCCCGGACTCTCTCTCGTCCTCATCCTCAAAACCATTTGGACGAGGACGTCGGAGAAGCTAAACAACTGCTGAGTTAACAAAGCTTGATTCATTTAGAATTAAGATAAGGATCCTATTTAGCCACCGCTACAAGCAGCAGCTACTCTTCCTCCCGCCCACACACATGCCTTAATACACAACATAAACAGACAAACACGGAACCATGGAGGGATGTGTAATAGGCAATCCAGTTCGGGACCTGTTAGTGGTATTTTTGTGATATGAAATACAAGAAAACATAGTTTTTCAGTTAGGGATTTGTTTTTGCCTAACCTTAGGATCTGACTATCATGTAAATATTCACATCCGTAGTAAATGTTAAAATGAAAACACAGTAATAGTGCCCTTTCCCTTCCAACAGTGTTGTTATGTAACGGTTCAACAGGGCCTGCACTGTCGCCTGGAGGCTTCCCTGGAGGAAGTTAACACACTCCACACTCGTCTGCAGGAGGCCAAGGAGGCGAGAAGGGAGCTGGAGGGACGGATCAAGGAGCTGCAGGAGGAGAACCTGCAGGCTGAGAGGAGCCTGGAGAAGAGCCACAAAGACAGCCAGAGATGCAGCACCTCCTTGGAGGTTTTTGCGAGGTAACGACAATGTGTTGTCTGAACTTTGCTCCCCAGTGGCCAGGCCAAACGGGTGAGGATGGTCGTGTCTCTGATGTGCACTCACTTCTCCTTTCTCTGTCTGTCTGTGCTGCTGTGCTGTGTAGTGACAAAGCCAGGCTGGAGAAGACGGCTGTGAGGCTGCAACAAGAGGTGGAGACCAGGGGGTCAGAGCTGGAGGTCATGAGGGCGTCTGCCGGAGATCTCCAGAGACAGAGAGACCTCCTCCGCCAGCAGAGAGATGACCTGGAGAGACAGCTTGCACGCCAACGCACCGAAGCCCAGAGAGGGTACGGGCGAGAGGAGGAGGAGGAGAACAGTGGAGAAGGGAGGAAGGAAGGGAGGGAGAAAAAGTGCAAAGGGGGGAGAATGGAGAGGTTGGAGAAGGGGAGAGATTGAGGGGGTGGTAGTAGAGGAAGAAAAGAGACACGTAAAGTAGGAAAGAGAGAGAAAGAAAATAAACAGATTGATATCAAGACGGAGGACGAGAGAGAGAAATGCTTACTCATTTTTACTACACTGCACAGCTTATAATATGAAACTCCATATGCCTAAGACTTTTTCAGATTTATTTATTGTATTTTTGTTTTCACCGGTTTTTGTTTTTACTTTATTTCAACTCGCTTGGGCAATGTAAACAATTGTATCCAGTGCCATTAGCTCTTTAAATTGAAAACGGAATTGAAAAACAGGGGAAGACCGAATCCGACAGAGGTAGAAGGAGACAGTGAGAGACAGAGAGGGGGAGATATAAAGACTGAGTGAGAGACAGAGGGGGGATATATAAAGACTGAGTGAGAGACAGAGTCATTACATATCACAGCGCCATTAATTGTGATTGTTTTGATTCTGTTCATTTACAGTTCAGATCAGATTTTCTGAGACCACAGCCAGACCCATCACTCTTCATGAAAACATAAATCCTAAACTTTACATGGCATTACTGCGTTATTAGGCTTATACTCAACAGTTGTGAGAGAGTGGTTGCAGGACTTGAGAAAGACTATATTCGTGAGGTTTTTCTTCTCTGTGCAGAAATGTGATTATGTGAGAATGAGAGCAGGACATGCAATCCAGGGATCCAGGCTTGAACTTAAAGTGACATCTCACTGCGGACGCATGTCTGTTTAGGGACGGTGTTAATGCAGCATGTTGCGTGTGTGCCTGGTTGACTGTGTGTGAGTGTGCATATGAATGTCTGCCGGAATCCTTTTCATGTGTATTCGTGTGAGTGTGTATGTGTGTGAGTTTGTGTGAGTGTGGTCCTTACTATGATAGCAAAACACGGACAATCGTGGAAGGATCTGGCCAAACGGAGTCCTCGTCCTCACTTTGACAGCAAGCTTAGGATCACAGTTCAGGATAGAATTTGTCTCAGAATTAGGGTGACGGTCAAGTTTATGCATTAGGGTCAGGTTATGTTTAGGCATGGTTACGTTATTGGCATTAAGGTAAGGGTTCGGTCTAGGTTTAGGGGTTCAGTATTATAAATTTTTAATAGTACTTATTTGCCGATTCACATATTGATAGTAAAACAAATGTGTGCGTGGGTGCGTGTGTGCGTGTGTTGCAGTGAGAGGAGTCTGGAACAATTGGAGAGGAAGCACAGTGACCTGTGGTGTGAGCTGGTGACATTCAGGGAGGCCCTGAGTCATGTGACCCTGCAGAAGGAGGTTCTGGAGGATGAGAAAGTTAGCATGACCCTGGCTCTCAGCAAGGTAACCAAACACTAGCTGTCGTTAGCGACCGGTCGTGAGAATGTCTTTTTGTGATGCAAGTTGACTGGGAACGTATTTTAATTTACAGCAAAGTCATGGGAGGAAGTTAAGTTTACCACCGGTCTCTGGGATGGGACGACATTCTTTTAAAATTGCCGCCTCTGGGTTTCAGTCTAACAACCTTCGATTACTGGTCAGATTTAATGACAAGGCCACCTGCAGCCACTAATGCAGCCATTAAAAGTGTATCTTGCTTCTGTAAAGGAGCTCTCATCTTTACATCAGAAAGTGTAATTTTCAATGTTCCAGCTCTATTTGCAACATGTTCGTCATGCACATTTCTACAGATGTCTTGAAACGTTGTGATCAAAGCCAAAAGAGATTGAGTCAAGTGACTCTGAAACATGACCTCTGTTTCCTGACTCTGTGTAAGGTGACTCAGCAGTAGAACCTAGAGAATCTGGCCCCTAACCCACCACTTCTAACCCCTGATTCTGTGTCAGTTGGCTGCAGACATAAATTTCATATGATGAGAAAAGCAGCGTGACCCAAGCTCTCAACATGGTGGGCAAACCCTTAAACCATAACCCTTACCGAACACCCGACCCATAATCCCTGACCTGTGAACCCTAACCCTAGCTCTTTGACGAAGGTCCTTCCTTCCAAAAAGCATCAACAATAGATATTATTAATAGAAAATCATGTCATCCAAGTATTTTCTTTGAATTATGTCCATTTAATTCAGCCTTAGAGCTCTACCTCTGCCTACTAGCAAAGTTAAACAGTCCGGGGCAATATCCCCTGACCTCTGTCATTAAACCCTGACCTCTAACTCCACTGTTAATTAATGCTGCATCGGATATACCCCGGTCGTCATGATGCACCCCGGTCATCATGGTCTACCCCTGTTTACAGATGGAGTCCCAGAATGCAGAGCAGGAGCTGTGCCTCACCAAGACACAAAGCCAGGAGGCGGGACTTAGAGACTCTCTGGCCAAGATGGCTGCCCTGAGTGAAGGCCTGGCCAACGACAAGGTGGAGCTCAATCGCGTCCTGCTACAGGTACATCCGATTCTTGGATAAGGGATCTGTCCCGATTGGCCAGTGTTACAGCCGTGGTAAACAGCTAGGTAGCTGCCAGTGGATGGAGGCGGAGCCAATATGGAGCTACCACTTGTGCTGGGACTACTATCTGGGTTCTTGGCACTGGTATAACTTACACTCATGCTAATTGCAGATCTTCAGGATTATGGTATTGTTTGCTGCGAGTCAATTTTTATGTTCTGTGATCGAGCAAAGGGTGACTATCACTATCAAGTACATCAGGTTTCCCGGACACGGATGAAGCTCTCCGTTGAGCTTGATCTTATAGTCCAAGACTAGGTTAAGTCGGTGTCCGTGACGTTGGACCTATATGTCATTCCGAGTTCAACACGGACACGTAGCTAAGAGACGGAGAGACAGAGATTCTTTTTTACGGTCCAAGCTGTCCGATGTTGTCTCCAGGCGGAGGGTGAGAAGGCAGAGCTCAGTGAGCGTCGCCGGGAAGCGGAGGGGGAGCGGGCAGCGGCCAAGGAGGAGGTGGGGAGGCTTCAGCGAGAGCTCCAGGACCTGGCGGCAGACAAGCGGGCCCTGGAGACCTCCCAGAGTCTCCTGCAGGAGACCAACCACAGGCTGGAGGCCGAGCTGGGACATCTGCAGATGGAGAACAACCAGATCCTGGAACAGCATGCACAGGTCAGTCTCAGGCCGATCTTATTCATCTTCTTATTTTTCTTCTTATGGTCTTAGAAGGGAGTGTGCTAAGTAGAACCACGTAGGGTGTGCTTTGGATGAGATAGAACAGAAAACCAGCAGGTTTCAGGTAAGAGTTGAATAGCCCTCGTCCAGGGCACTGGGATCACCTTGGACTACAGGCAAGAGGGCTTCGAACTAACTCGACAATGCCAACAGCAGCGTCCAGTGTCCCATTCAGGGACCAACCAGGACAGACCCTGTTTATCTTCAGACGCTAGCCAGCAGAGAGTTCTAAGGTGTCATGCTGGCAGCACTAACAGATTTGATTAGCTAAATAAAAAATTGTTTGTCTCTCTGTGGCGAAAGACACAGTATATATCAACGTATCAAAGCACGTGAAAAAACACAGATACCAAAGAAGAAGATTCTGAAAATAGCCCCGCAACCGAGGAAGCTGTCCGGGAACTATCTTGTATGATTTCATGTAGAATGTTTCTTGGCTGCCAAAGAATCGTCAAGGAACCCTTCCTTCCAAAAATGGTTGACAATTGAAGCTGGGATTGTAGGTAGAATACTTTGCCTTACAAAGAACGCTTGCCTTAGAAAGAGTTTACCCCTCCGGCTTTTCTCCCCTTCTATCCCTAATTTTCCTCCACACCCCCTCCCCACCTCGTCCTCTCTCCCCTTTCTCCTATAGAGGAGTTACGCTGCCAGTGATTCACAGCTTAAAGCATTTTTATGGGTCTCGTTGTCACATTAAAAACCCAATAGGAGATATTGGATACATCTGCCCTGCTACTCAACACCTCTTTCTCTGATGGGATGTGAGTCTTGGCTCTCCTCTGTGTTTTATGAGGAACATGGGAGAGGGGAGGTTGTGGAAGCAGGGGATCCTCTTGTACACATGTGAGCTGGGAAGGATAAATAGATATTACAGACATGTTATATCTCTAGAGAAGGGGACGAGTGAAAGAAACAATAAATTAACACCTGTTCTGCTTTCCACCTCCCTCCGTGCTCCCTCTTAAACCTGATCCCAGATCTCTCCTGTTCTGTTTCCTCCAGGAAACAATGGAAAGAATTCAGTACCTGTTTTATTATCTGTTCTGTTGGAGCCATGGAACTGTGTGTTGAATTTTTCCAATTCTAAATATTCTATGTCTTATTAAACGTTTTAGGTAACTTATCTGTGAAAATAATTTCGCTGTGTGTGGAACAAGCTCAGCAACTGCCGTCGGATCGTGTTTCGTTCTCTTATAGGGAGCCATGCAAACTCATAATATTGTCCTAATGCTTAATGGGAGAGATTCAAACTCCAAAACGTGGGTCTCATGTCTCCTTCTAGTATTTATCCAAAGAGAGTAGCAGTGAGACAGCCTGCAATAATATTTAGTTACTTCATTTCCCCAAAACAAATGACAAACATTATTGCTTTATAAACCGTGCTATTGTTGTGAAATATTAGATGACATGTGGCCGCTGGAGTCAGTGAACGGCTGAGAGGCACAGATGGGCTGTCCACTAAATAGAGCTCTACGTTTGACCAGAGGGGCTGTCCACTAAATAGAGCTCTACGTTTGACCAGAGGGGCTGTCCACTAAATAGAGCTCTACGTTTGACCAGAGGGGCTGTCCACTAAATAGAGCTCTACGTTTGACCAGAGGGGCTGTGGAAGGGGTCCCTGAGAGTGGATTAAGGACCTGGTAAAAACTGGTGGTCCATCTATTTTGGGAATAGAATATTGTCCATTTGAAACGCAAGCGTGTGAGGAGGTGGCTTCCTGGAAAGCTCTGGAATTCCAGGTTTGTGTTATGACATCACATAGCGACAGGTTGTGCGTCCTAAATGGCGCCCTGTTCCCAGTGTAGTGCACTGCTTTGTCCTTTGTACCCTGGTGCAAAGTAGCCCGCTTCGCTAGGCAGGGCCATCACCTTGGCTAATCGATTCCGGCCGGGATAACCAACCCTGTTGGACACGCTGTTGATTGACGTTGCTGCGTGTTAGGTGAGTAGCATAAGCGTTTGAATGTTGCAAACCTTTGACCCTTTAGGGTGTGAACCCAGACCACGTTATCGCAAGACTGGTTGAACACTTCTCTAGAATATCCCGGCGTGTCTGTGGTGCTGGTTGAATATCCCAGCGTGTCTGTGGTGCTGGTTGAATATCCCGGCGTGTCTGTGGTGCTGGTTGAATATCCCGGCGTGTCTGCGGTGCTGGTTGAATATCCCGGCGTGTCTGCCATTGCTGGTAACAACGTGTGCCTGTTGCTGTCCAGATTACCAAACAGTTGCAGGCCCAGAGGGACCGGCTGTCGGTGGTGCATAAGGAGCTGGACAGCCAGGGTGTGACCCTCCACAGGGCCCAGCGGGACAGGGAGGAGCTGGCCAAAGACAAGGCCAGTCTGGCCGTCCAGCTGACCACCGCTGAACGCAAGGCCTCAGGACTGTCTCAGGAGCTGGCTGGTCTCCGGTAGGGTGGTGTGTGTGTGTGTGTGTGTGTGTGTGGGTGTGTGTGTGTGTGTGTGTGTGTGTGTCCATTGTTTTAATTCATCCATGTACTGTACAGCCGTTGACAAATGAACAGCATTCTGATCTCCCTTCTTTCCGTCTCCCGTTCTCTCCCTCCTCCCTCCCCTCTTCTCCCTCCCCTCTTCTCCCTCGCTCTCTCCTCTCTCTTATCGCCGTTGTCCTCACCTCCCTTCCTCTCTCTCCATTCTCTCTCCATTCTCTCTCTTCTCAGAGCGGAGAAGGTATCCTTGGAGATGTGTGTTTTTGAGGGGCATGAGTTGGCCTCCTCTCTGGAGGGGGAGAAGAGCCGGGTGGAAGGAGAGAGACGTAGCATAATGCTGGCTAATGAGGCCCTGACGCGTGAGTCAAGTAACACACTGTAGTAACACATTATAGTAACACACTGTACTAACACATTATAGTAACACACTGTAGTAGCACACTGTAGTGACACATTATAGTAACACACTGTACTAACACATTATAGTAACACACTGTAGTAATACACTGTAGTAGCACACTGTAGTGACACATTATAGTAACACACTGTACTAACACATTATAGTAACACACTGTAGTAATACACTGTAGTAGCACACTGTAGTGACACATTATAGTAACACACTGTACTAACACATTATAGTAACACACTGTAGTAATACACTGTAGTAGCACACTGTAGTGACACATTATAGTAACACACTGTACTAACACATTATAGTAACACACTGTAGTAATACACTGTAGTAGCACACTGTAGTGACACATTATAGTAACACACTGTACTAACACATTATAGTAACACACTGTAGTAATACACTGTAGTAGCACACTGTAGTGACACATTATAGTAACACACTGTACTAACACATTATAGTAACACACTGTAGTAATACACTGTAGTAGCACACTGTAGTGACACATTATAGTAACACACTGTACTAACACATTATAGTAACACACTGTAGTAATACACTGTAGTAGCACACTGTAGTGACACATTATAGTAACACACTGTACTAACACATTATAGTAACACACTGTAGTAATACACTGTAGTAGCACACTGTAGTGACACATTATAGTAACACACTGTACTAACACATTATAGTAACACACTGTAGTAATACACTGTAGTAGCACACTGTAGTGACACATTATAGTAACACACTGTACTAACACATTATAGTAACACACTGTAGTAATACACTGTAGTAGCACACTGTAGTGACACATTATAGTAACACACTGTAGTAATACACTGTAGTAGCACACTGTAGTGACACATTATAGTAACACACTGTAGTAATACACTGTAGTAGCACACTGTAGTGACACATTATAGTAACACACTGTAGTAATACACTGTAGTAGCACACTGTAGTGACACATTATAGTAACACACTGTAGTAATACACTGTAGTGACACATTATATTAAAACACTGTAGTAACACATTCTATAAAACCATTCTAGTAACACACTGTAGTAACATATTATACTAACACACTGTAGTAACACATTATAGTAACACATTCCAGTAACAAACAGTTACCTGACCTGTGTGTCTGTCCAGGTGAGGTGGCCCGTTTAAAGGCGGAGGTCGAGCTGCAGGTGTCCCGTGCGGAGCAGGAGAGACAGATTCTGGAGGCTAAGTTGGCGCTGGCAGAGAGGACCCACCAGACGACCCTGAGGACCAGGGAGCAGAGTCACAGAGAGCAGCTGGAGGCCGAACGCACTGAGAAGGTACAGATTGGCTGCTTGGACTGTCAGTCGAGTATGTGACAGCTCTACTGATAACTGCTCAGTTAATTGTCTGTGTCTGTGTGTGTGTGTATCTGCGTGTGTGTCTGCGTTTGTGCGTGCGTGTGTGTGTGCTCTCGGTAATGTCCAGGAGCAGCAGCGTGTGGACCTGACCCTGCAGAGGGAGCGCTCCGAGGCCCAGCTGCAGGAGGTCTGTGAGGAGCAGAGACTCCGTAGCTTGGCAGAGCTGCGACAGCTGCAGGAGGACATGGTGAAACTACAACAGGAACACAACCGCAAACTGCTGCAGGCTGAGAGCGACAAGCAGCAGGTGTGTGTTTATGAGCACAGCGTGTGTGTGTGTGTGTGTGTGTGTGTGAGCGCCTAGCAACAGTTGTGTGTGTGTGTATGACCACCTCATAGCAGATCTGTGTGTGTGAGCACCAAGTAGCAGGTGTGTGTTTATGAGCACAGTGTGTTTGTGTGTATGTGTATGACCACCTCAGAGCAGATCTGTGTGTGTGTGCACGTAGTAGCAGGTGTGTGTGTGTGTATGTATGAGCACCTAGTAGCAAGTGTGTGTGTGTGTGTGAGCGAGTGTCTAGTAGCAGCTCTGTGTGTGTGTGTGTGTGTGTGTGTGAGAGCATCTAGCAGCTGGTTTTTCACAAACAAACAAAATGCCTCAGAAGAGTGTGGCTGATCATGGGGCTGATGTTTCTTCAAAATGTTATTTTCAAGGAACTTAAAGGTGAAACTGATCCTAGATCAGTGGTGCTTCTACACTATCTTGTGTGTTCATGATCTTATTCCTTCCATTAATTTAGCTCTCTTTTTCACACACACACACACACACATGTCCCTCGTCTTTGTCTAGGCCCTGTCACAGAAGGAAGGAGAGAAGGCAGCTCTGACCGAACATCTGACGGGCCTGCAGCAGGACCTGGAGACAGCTGGCCTGGAGATGGACATAGTCAAGAGACAGGCTCTGAGCTGTCAGCAAAAGGACAGGGTATGTAGCACACAGAGGCGGCTGGTGGCATCCTAACTGGGGAGAATGGTCTCATATTATTGGCTGGAGGGGAACAAATGGAATGGAACTTCAAGTTGTTGTTTTTCCTAAACCCGTCCGCGGTTGTAGGATCACTTAAAGCTCTGTGCCTTTTTTTTCCTCATCTCCTGATCTCTGACCCATATTCTCCTCCCCCCTGGTCTCTCTCTATCTCTGCCTCCTCCCCTTTCCTCCCCCCTGGTCTCTCTTTATCTCTGCCTCCTCCCCTTTCCTCCCCCCTGCTCTCTTTCTCTCACCTCCTCCTCTCCCTCCCACTCCGTCTCTCCCTTTCAGGAGACTATATTGGGTCTTCAGGGTGAACTGCAGGTACTGGGGGGTCGTTTTGAGGAATCTCTGAGTTGTCGTGAGTCAACAGAGAAGAACCTGATGGAACAGGTCAGAGAGCTCAACCAGCTGAGAGAGGCAGCACGCATCGAGGTGAGATACGATTAATGAAACATCAGTCCATCAGTCAATTGATAAACTAACCAATCAGTGCATAACAAGCCGCCAAAGAGTAGATCAATCTTTCAAGTGACTGCCATGAGGTGAAGCTGTCTTTGAACCATCCACCGACCCCACCACAACACCAACACTACCAATACCCTGACTTCAACTACCACCACTACAACTATCAACACTACTGAACAACTACCAACACTACAACTATCAACACTACTGAACAACTACCAACACTACAACTATCAACACTACTGAACAACTACCAACACTACAACTACAAACGCTACAACTATCAACACTACTGAACAACTACCAACACCACAACTATCAACACTACTGAACAACAACCAACACTACAACTATCAACACTACTGAACAACTACCACCACTACAACTACAAACGCTACAACTATCAACACTACTGAACAACTACCAACACCACAACTATCAACACTACTGAACAACTACCAATACTACAACTATCAACACTACTGAACAACTACCAATACTACAACTATCAACACTACTGAACAACTACCAACACTACAACTACAAACGCTACAACTATCAACACTACTGAACAACTACCAACACCACAACTATCAACACTACTGAACAACTACCAACACTACAACTATCAACACTACTGAACAACTACCAATACTACAACTATCAACACTACTGAACAACTACCAATACTACAACTATCAACACTACTGAACAACTACCAATACTACAACTATCAACACTACTGAACAACTACCAATACTACAACTATCAACACTACTGAACAACTACCAACACTACAACTATTAACACTACTGAACAACTACCATCACTACAACTATCAACACTACTGAACAACTACCAACACTACAACTACAAACACTACAACTATCAACTGTACTGAACAACTACCAACACTACAACTACAAACACTACAACTATCAACACTACTGAACAACTACCAACACTACAACTATCAACACTACTGAACAACTACCAACACTACAACTACAACACTACAATTACCAACACTACTGAACAACTACCAACACTACAACTACAAACATGACAAATATTAACACTACTGAACAACTACCAACACTACAACTATAAACGCTACAACTATCAACACTACTGAACAACCACCAACACTACAACTACAAACACTACTGAACAACTGCCAACACTACAACTACAAACGCTACAACTATCAACACTATTGAACAACTACCAACACTACAACTATCAACACTACTGAATAACTACCAACATTACAACTATCAACACTACTGAATAACTACCAACATTACAACTATCAACACTACTGAACAACTGCCAACACGAAGTACCAACACTCCAACTACTCCCCAGCACATCTACAAACTCTAAAACTATCAACATTTTAATTACCGACACCACATCTACCAAAACTAACCTGATCAGAGCTAACTTGTTAAACTAACCAAAGGAACCCATAAGTACCCAAAATTCAACCATTTTATAGTCAAACTATTAGCGTAACTGGTCAGAGTTTGCCTAAATCTAACAAGTGTTCCGGGAACTTTCTCAGATGTTCTGAAGTTAGTGTATTTGTCAATGCTGGAAGCTTAGCTTTGAATGTTTAATTGTTTTCAGATGGGGTTGTACTGTTCCATATTGCCTTTGGGACCTCTTGTCAATTGAAATGTCTTCTATTTTGGTAGTTCTCATGTTCATACAGGCATTTGCTTATATCAATATAGTACAGCTCAGAGATGGATTTGAGCTTACGTGTTACAAGTACATTTGCCTTTTGGGATCTTTTGGGTGCCATTGGAGTCCTTTGAGTCCTTTTAGATACTTTAGTGTGTAGCTTTGTGTTCTTTTTGGTAGTTATGTGTTCTTTTGGTTACTTTTAGGGAACTGTTTGGGGTACTTTAGGTTACCTTTGGAATGTTCTTGGTGGTTCATTGTGATTAGTTTGACCCCGACTACTGGCATTAAATCTGTCACAACAATGTCTAACCCTCCAGCTAAAGCCGCCACTCTCTAAGCCGTGTGTGTGTGGAGTGTTAGTACAGATAGGATCTTAATTAGAGAACCCCCGTGGTCAGACAGCCTTCCTGCACCGCAGGAAATGTAAAACCTGTAGTGCACTTGAAGTTTTAAAAAGGCTTCTAAAGTTTGTTGTTTCTACTTTGAAGCGTGAGACTTGAATTTCCCTTGTAACATTTTTTATTAAGCCGTTGGAAAAAAGTCAATTCATTATATTCCACGCTGATAAATAACTCTGCGTGTCGCTACAGGATGATTCCCCTGCTGTACGAAACTGGCTCAGGTTAAAGTAGTACATCAGTATCTTCTAGATGGGGGACCAAGCAGATGTATCCGAACGTTTTAAGGGCCTATAAGACAAGACAAATGGGACAGGAGGTTCTGGTGGTTGTTTAAGGAGCTGAGCGCCAGGAAAGCTGGTACTGTTTGTTTGGGTTGGCATGCTTGGTCACGAAGGGAGGTGCTGCCAGGTCAGTCGGACTGAAGTTTGTACCAATTAGTCGGGTGCCATTTAGCGCAGGCTGCTGTTGACATTGGCAGCATCCGCGGTCCTTTAAAACCATGAATGCCACCAGTGGGGCAATGTTACCTGGTGCCTGGACGGACTACAGACATGCACCCATAAAAGACTGAGTGGGGAGGGAGAGTCTGTTCGGAGGGGTGAGGGATTGGGGAAGATTGAGTCTGACTTCCTCCTAAAGGCCTGCTGTCTTTAATCTTGATCTCTCTCTCCCTGGTTCAGTTGGCAGCTTACGAAGTGGGGCCGGACTAGGCCTAGTCAGGGACATGTTTTCCCATGTGTTGGGTTTTTAATCACCCGGCTACAGCTTCACCCATGTACTAAACCTAACCTTAACGCTAACCTTGTCCTAACCCTAATCTTAACCCTGACCTAATCCTAACCGTAATCCTTTCTTTTATAAAGTCTGTGGATGTAGATATACGCCCATAGAATTAATATCTCCCCAGCCTAATCCAACACCCCCTTTATCATCCACTTTGCTAGCTTGCTTGCTTACAGGCACCTTAGACGTATGAGCGGAATAGTAACCTCACTGTCACGACAGCGTTTTACAACCCTGACCTGACTTGTTTAAATTAAGAATGTTCAAACTGTCCGCCTGTTTAAACTCCAGTTATGTCCGCTGTTGAGGATGGCAGTTAATTCCGACTGTGAAGAACGGGAGACATGGAAGATGGTGACCGGGGGGTGAATGTGCTTCGTGTCTGCGTCCCAAATGGCTTGCGTAGTGCATTAAGCCATGCACCCCGGTGAAACGCGGTGCACTTAATGGCATGCCATTTGGAACACAGGCCGTCTGTCAGATCTGCCACGGCCTTCCTGCTCTTGTTGTGGCTGAATGTTTTATGAATCCACGATGATGATAATGATGATGAAGAGAAATATACAACCAGGACTACTAAAATAAGGAGAGGAAGAGAAGACGGGTGGCAGAAGCGAGGAAGAGTGAAGAGGGAGGGAGGAAGAGAGAATGAAAAGAGGGGGATGGGGGAATGATAGAGATGAGAGAGATGGTTGGGGGTTAACCCCTAATGCAAAGAAGCCAGTTGGGTTCTTGTTAATTTTCTGCCCGGCTGCAGAGAGAGGCTAGCCCCGGTCGGACGAGTCAGGTTCCCTGGCTTCACTCTCCGCCCTTGGTAAGGCCCAATGAGAGGCCTCTCCCCCTCTCCTCCCCCAAACATGGGTCCAACCACCATTTGAAATGTTCCCAATACTCTATCCATGCTTGACTGAGCTTGACAGTGTGAGGTCCACGGATGGTCAAACACTGCCCATCTGGCACTGGAGACGGGACTGGAGCAACATTAGCGAAAAGGTTCTCAAACACTGTTTAAACCTTGGCCTGCCCCCACCCCCTGAAAAAAATAAGAATAATAGAATAGATAAATAAATAATATATTAGGTATGATGGGTTGGAACGAGAGATTGTGATTTTCTCTCACATTAGAATTTATGTGAAGAAAACATCTTGTGTGGGCTGGGCGAACATTACCCCTCCCTCACTCCCCCTTTCTCCCCCCCTGTTGGTCCTGATCCCTACCGAGGGTTACTCACCCTCCCATCATTCCTGCTTTCTCCCCCTCCTATCCTCCCGCATCCTCCCCCATCCCCTGTTAGTCCTGATCTTCTCTGAAGTGGGAGAGAGCTCTTAAACCCACCGCTACCTCCTACCGTCCCTCCGTTTTCCCCCATCCTCTCCGCCCTCTTTCCTTCTCCTCTAAGCTCCTCCCCCCTCCCCCCCTCATCCTCCATCCCTGCTCTCCCATATTTGAGAGAGTTTTTTTTTCTCACCAGTCCATAGGCAGAGGCTGTAGGCCAACTAGCTGCACCTGGCATCCCGCCCAAACTCCTATACTCTTATCCATCGCCAGATAATGTGCTCCTGCCCTCCCTCCCTCACTCCCTCCCTCCTGCCCTCCCTCACTCACTCCCTCCCTCCCTCCCTCCTGCCCTCCCTCCCTCACTCCCTCCCTCCTGCCCTCCCTTCCTCCCCCCCTCTCAGGCTGTGTTAACATGACAACATTATTATGCCTTAAGAAAACACTATATACTGGGTCTAATGATGGTACTGGGTCTAATGATGGTTCTGGTCTAATGATGGTACTGGGTCTAATGATGGTTCTGGTCTAATGATGCTACTGGGTCTAATGATGGTTCTGGTCTAATGATGGTACTGGGTCTAATGATGGTACTTGGTCTAATGATGGTACTGGGTCTAATGGTGGTTCTGGTCTAATGATGGTACTGGGTCTAATGGTGGTTCTGGTCTAATGGTGGTTCTGGTCTAATGATGGTACTTGGTCTAATGATGGTACTGGGTCTAATGGTGGTTCTGGTCTAATGGTGGTTCTGGTCTAATGGTGGTTCTGGTCTAATGATGGTACTGGACTCTGTTCTTCGCCACTTCCTAGGCTCTGTTTTCATCTCCAATTTGCTCAGTTGTTCTTTTAATGTCTTCCGTCCCCTCGCGTCTGTTTAGGTGGAGGGTCTTCGGCGGGACCTCCAGGAGGCGGAAGATGGTCGCGATGCAGGGAGGAGGGGACTGATTGAGGCCCATCGGGAGCTGAGGGAGATTGCTCAGGAGAGGGACGACCAGAGGAAGGAGGTCCTGGATCTTAGGAGGCTGCTGGGGGATGAGACGCGGGACAAGGAGGCCATCCAAACCTCCAACCAGGAGCTCAGATCGTCGGTGAAGCGAGCTGAGAGTGACAACAATAGGTAAGTCACTGATGTTGGTGAGACTCTTGGGCAGGGATTTTCCATTATTTCACCACTAAGCTGAAACTCTTGAGAGATTCCTTTTTAGAGCATATTGTATGACAGTATACTTAACCTTGGGTTGTAAAGATCTCTGACAGCAAGCTGTCCATGGGTTTCTTGAGTTTTGACTGCCTCTGCAGTGTCCCCAGAAAACTAAAACCTCCAGAAGTTGGAACTCTGGTCAGCTGTTTCTTTTATGGCTGTCCTGTGGGGTTTTGATTAAACTATAGTTGCATTTGTAATCAGTAATCTACCTACTCATTTGTGTCTCGGGCTCCGTGTCTATCAGTCTGCGTCGTAGCTTGGAGGAAAAGGAGCAGAAGGTGGTGGTCTTGGAAGACTGTAAGACCTCTCTGCAGCAGGAGGTGTCCAAGTTGAGGAGCACCATGAGAGACTTGGAGAAGTCCCGACTGCAGGCACGCAGAGAGCTGCAGGAGCTACGCAGACAGGCAAGGCTTTATCTTCTGTCGTTCTTCTTCTGTCCCTTCTTATTCCTCTGCCTCTTCTGCTTCTTCTTTTGGTCCTTCTTCTGGTTCTTCTGCCCTTCTTCTGCTTTTTTGTCTCCTGCTCTTTCTTCTAATCTAGGTTTGGTGTTGTGTGAGTCATTTGAATCATTCTGTATCTAGGTGAAGATCCTGGAGGGTGAGGCCTCCCACCGAAGGGGGGAGCTGGGGGAGCTACAGGCCAGAATGTGTCGGGCAGAGGTAAAGGAGGAAGAGGCGCTGAGGGAGGCCTTCAATCTCAAACAAAGAGTCCTGGAGAGCGAGGCTGGAAGGGAGGCGGCCATAAAGGAGGTATGTAACATACAGGAGTAGTGGAGCCGATGTTACGTTAACGGCAAACCTCCACTCCATTCACCTACGTTTGCCACAGCACTTCCTGTGGGGATTACAGTGCTGTGGTATGAGAAGGAGCAGCCTCGTCCACCTGATGTCCCGTCAGTGGATGGATGGATGGGTGGGTGGGTGGATGGGTGGGTGGGTGGGTGGGTGGATGGATGGGTGGGTGGATGGGTGGATGAATGGGTGGATGGATGGGTGGGTGGGTGGGTGGATGGATGGATGGATGGATGGGTGGGTGGATGGATGGGTGGATGGGTGGATGGGTGGATGGGTGGATGGGTGGGTGGATGAATGGGTGGATGGATGGGTGGGTGGATGGATGGATGGGTGGGTGGGTGGATGGGTGTATCCTGGATTGAGTGGCACATATTTGACCGTGTCACTCTGTCCCATTTGAGTGAGGTTAATAATAATGTAGTGGCTGCAATACGACCACCCCTCTCTCTTTTCCACCTCCGTTTCGGTTTGGCTGCATCAGGCTTCCCGACTGCAGGGTTGCATGTCAGAGCTGGAGGAGGCAGTGTGTCAGATGAAGGAGGTGGTAGCGGAAGGCGAGGCGGAGTTACAAAAGACTCTCGTTCTGCATCGTGAAGAAACCTCCAAACTCGAGCAGGCACTAGAAGAGCACGCCACCCAGGTGAAAACACTATTGTGGCCATTTATCAATTTAGCTGGAGAGAGAAAAACAATGGTGTACAGCTACTTGTGAGTGTTTGTGTTTGAATAAAAGCAGGGGTCTTTTCTAACAGGTTCAGTGACGTACGTCTGAGCCGATGTAGAGGTTTGGCAATGTTCTTTGCTAGCTCCATCTTTTTTGTTGTGTGTGCTAATGAGAGAACCCTCCTGGTTCCCTGCCCTTCCCCAGCTCAGGGAAGTCACCCTGAAGGTCAGCTTGGCAGAGGGCAAGGCACAGAGTCTGGAGGAGCAACTGGGAAAGGGGGACGTTGCGAGGAGGGAGCTGGAACACCGGCTAGCCGGACTGACCTCAGCCCTGAGACAGACCCTTGGGGTGGGCAGGACCAGGCGCTCGCTGACCCCTGGGTCCAGGGGGCGAAGCCCTTCCCCCTGGAGAAGTCGCTCCCCTCTGAAAGGTACACATCCCACCCTACAATGATCACACGTAACAGGTCAAGACTTCCGTGATGGTCTTTGTAACGGCTGAAAAGTACACATCCCACCCTACAATGATCACACGTAACAGGTCAAGACTTCCGCGATGGTCTTTGTAACGGCTGAAAGGTACACATCCCACCCTACAATGATCACACGGAACAGGTCAAGACTTCCGATGGTCTTTGTAACGGCTGAAAGGTACACATCCCACCCTACAATGATCACACGTAACAGGTCAAGACTTCCGATGGTCTTTGTAACGGCTGAAAGGTACACATCCCACCCTACAATGATCACACGTAACAGGTCAAGACTTCCGTGATGGTCTTTGTAACGGCTGAAAAGTACACATCCCACCCTACAATGATCACACGTAACAGGTCAAGACTTCCGCGATGGTCTTTGTAACGGCTGAAAGGTACACATCCCACCCTACAATGATCACATGTAACAGGTCAAGACTTCCGCGATGGTCTTTGTAACGGCTGAAAGGTACTCATCCCACCCTACAATGATCACACATAACAGGTCATGACTTCCGCGATGGTCTTTGTAACGGCTGAAAGGTACACATCCCACCCTACAATGATCACACGTAACAGGTCAAGACTTCCGTGATGGTCTTTGTAACGGCTGAAAAGTACACATCCCACCCTACAATGATCACACGTAACAGGTCAAGACTTCCGCGATGGTCTTTGTAACGGCTGAAAGGTACACATCCCACCCTACAATGATCACATGTAACAGGTCAAGACTTCCGCGATGGTCTTTGTAACGGCTGAAAGGTACTCATCCCACCCTACAATGATCACACATAACAGGTCATGACTTCCGCGATGGTCTTTGTAACGGCTGATAACTCACAGCGACAGATTCAATGTGGATGTCACTTGTTTTCTGAGTGATATTCTGACCTTCAGCTGCACCCTGGATCTGTGCTTCAGTGCCAGTGTATTGACTGCAGTTCTTCACCTAGTGTTTGTACTGTTCATATTAAATGCCGGTGCTCCACAGTGCCTTTTAAAGTTATTGTTCTGTCTGAGAAACAGGACCTCAGGCGTCAGCACATGATCGGGGGCAGCACTCAGCCCTGGGGAACTCCTGTCAAAGTCAAGCCTTGGCTCTATGTGCTGTCCAGGTAGTGAGCGTGTCACAGAGGGAGCCAGCCGATCCCCTGGAGGCCCTGTATCATCCACACCCCAGGGTGCAGAGGGGGAGCTGGATATGGACGCGGTGCAGACAGCCCTAGGGGACTTCCACCAGGAACTCAGAGACGCGCTGAGAGACAAGGTACAGGATGATACATGGAAAAAAGAAATGCAGTATAATTTTTTTTAATGGCCCCAAAAGTGTCTAATTTACACTTTTAAATGTAATTTACTTAAATCTTTATATAACACTAATTAAGTTGACATTAAATACTCATCATTTTTTTATGAGTATTTTTATATATATTTAAGTTACTTTTTTTTATCCTATTTTGAAAAATGCACATATTTATCTTATTTATGAATACTAATTCAATACTTTTTATAGAAAAAACTTCCTGTTCATATAGAACTAAATAGAAAAACTTCCTGTTCGTGCTTTGACTGACGAATGCTTGGTTCATCATCCCACTCTAGGATGAGGCTAAGATCCAGGTGGCCAATCTGAACCAACGGGTGGCCGAGCTTGAGGCCAGCCAGGACAGGTCTGAGACACGGATACAGCAGCAGACCGTGGCCCTGAAGGAGCTGGAGCAGGGTGAGAGAGCATGGGACCTGACACCGTTCATGCAGTCGATTTTCGCACTGACGAGCTGAAACCAAACAGAGACCAAAAAAGCTGTCTCAAACTGGTCCGGTTAGACAAAACCCCGGTGTCTGAAATAGTTCGGGATGTTGCGGTTTAGTTCAGGATAAGCACACTTGTGTGCAATAACGACAAACAGAATACAACGTTTGCTGTGTTATGTATGGGATATGAACTGTATATGTGTGTGGGTGTGTTCTCCAGGTAAGAGAGAGCTGCTGGAGCGGCTGTATGAGGCCCAGACCTCACTCTCTCTGCAGAAAGAAGCGGCACATCGAGGAGCCCGAGACAGGAAGAGCCTGGTGGCAGAGGTATCCAGACTCAAGACCAGTCTGCAGACCGCTGAAGCTGACAGTAGGACACTCCAGGTAGAGTTAGCTTGGCTGCGAGTGATTGAGATTGGTCACATTGGGATAAAAAACATTACACCATTGTCTGACTGACTTTAGGCTAAATGATTGACTGGCTGACAGTAGGTTAAATGACTGACAGACTGACCAACTAATGTTCCGACACGTTTGAACTCCAGGAGAAACTGGATCGTTCCCGTGTCGCAGAGGCTCGTTTTGAGGGGGATTGCCGTACGCTGAAGGAGGCCCTGGAGACAGCGAAGAGCCGGGCGTCTGGTCTGGAGGTCAGCCAGAGGACCCAGGAGGGGGAGCTGCAGAGGGCCCAGCGAAGGGCAGCCGAGCTGGAGGGGGAGGTGTCCGTTCTGGGGGAGAAGTAATTGTTTTTGCATATTTCTAATTTATTATGTTTATGTTGATCGCTATGAGCGAAGACCCATCCTCCACGCCGGCCTGAACACCAAGACCACAATGGAAAGTATTTAACAATTTCACTGTGTCCGTAATTGTTTTGTGTGCTTTAAATTAATGAAATCAATCCAATGAATTTGAACGAACAGGCTGGTGGAGCTGAGGAAGCGGCTGGGAGAGAGTGAGGACCGGGCGGCCGGGCTCAAGCTGAACGAGGAGAGGTTGGCCGAGGCCCTGGCCCGGGCAGAGACCCAGGTTTCGTGCTTTATAATTAAACTGTCTCCAGGCTGATGCTTCCTAGTTTATCGTGGTGTTCTTGAAATGTTTAATACACTGTTTACACTGCATGTACTTTCTATGTGTAGTTTCTATTGTATAATAAACTCCATTCCTCCCACCATCCATCCATCCCTCCCACCATCCATCCCTCCCACCATCCATCCTCCATCCATCCCACCATCCCTCCCACCATCCATCCCTCCCACCATCCATCCTCCATCCATCCCACCATCCCTCCCACCATCCATCCTCCATCCATCCTACCATCCATCCATCCTCCATCTATCCTACCATTCATCTTCCATCCATTCTACCATCCTTCCATCCATCCTATAATCCTACGATCCATCACACCACCCATCCCTCCTACCACCACCCATCCCTCCTACCACCATCCATCCTATCATTTATCTTACCATCCATCCTACCATCCATCCATCCCCCTATCCATCCATCCTACCATCCATCCATCCAACCATCCATTCCTCCAGGAGGGGTTGCTGAGGGACCAGCTCCAGGGTCTGTACAGTACTCTCAGTGACAGTAGTGGCAGAACAGAAGCCATGCAGGAACAGGTTGCCAGACTACAGAGGGCTCTCACCATCTCAGACCAGGACCGCAGAGTCATTCAGGTAATACATAATATCACTACTACTACTATTACCACTGGTACTGCTACCATTACGACTATTTTTACTACTACAATTACTACTACTATTACCACAACCACTACTACTACTATTACCACAGCTATTACAACCATTACTACTACTATTACCACAGCTATTACAACCATTACTACTACTATTACCACAATTATGACTGCCATTACTACAACTATTACCACAACTACTACTGCCATTACTACTACTATTACCACAGCTACTACTACCATTACTACTACTATTACCACAGCTACTACTACCATTACTACTTCTATTACCACAAATACTACTGCCATTACTACTACTATTACCATCGCTACTTCTACCATTACTACTACAATCACCACAACTACTACTACTGTTACTGCGTATACTACTACAACTATTCCACATACTACCACTACCTCAACTGCTGTCCTTCAAAATGTCTAATGCAAATTGGACACCCTTCTGTGTCCATCAGCAAAGCATACTGCCGAGACTTCAGACCGACCAAGTGTCACTGGAAAGGTGCTGGTTTAAATAAACTTCTATTGAATATTTGTTAAGCCTGGAAAGGGGGGGGGGGAAACCTCAGATAATTTATTGTTGTGTATACATTTAATTACGTAAATGTTTTCCAAATCCCACCTAACCCCACCTAGGCCAGGCTGTCTAATTGAAACTTTAGAAAGTTAAATGAACTTTTCCAAAACTGCTGTTTGATTTATAGTCCAGCTATGTAACCTTTTCAGTTTCAAGTTTTTATTTATTTACTTTTCCTGAAGCGGTTCCCCTAAGGGGCCAGGGCTAGGGATCAAAAAGCACCCTATTCCCTTGGAAGTGCACTATTTTTGACAGACCTAGTGGGCCATGTGGGGAATAGGGTGCCATTTGGATACTGGATGATTGTGAAGTGAAATGGTGGGACTAGCTCATTAATTTTCCCAGAGTTCCTCAGGAGAGCCTTAAAGGCCTAGGTTGAGGCACCAGCTTTAAAGATGCTGTGCAAACAAAAACACTCCAACGCTCGGTATAAATCTATTTCATTTTGTTCAGGACCTGTCAGCCGATGCCAATAAAAAGCCTGGAAAAAATCTAAACTAAAAGGTCTCTGTGACGCTTTCTCGACCCACATCTCTGAACAGTATCTAGGAGGCAGACATAGAGAGAGATAACTGAGAAGAGGGATAGAGAGACAGAAAGAGAGGCAGACAAAAACAGAAAGGAGATTGAGGAGACAGCAATGGAAAGAGTATGGGTAGAGTGGAAAAGGGAGACAAGACTACAGGAAATAGAGAGTATAAATCTGGATAGGTGAAGAGATGGATGTCAATAGAGGTTTTATATGATGTATTGGATTGGAGCCAAATCTGTCAGTATACATGATTTAGTCAACAACCAACCAAGTCAAGCAACAAATCATTCATTATAAATAGGGCTGTCAAAATGAACGTGTTAATGCATGCGACTAATTAAAAATGCTTATCGCTGTGAATGTTTTTGTTGCCATTAAAATATTTTGTTATTTTTTACAGCCTCAGAACCATAGTTAGTGCTTGACTTGAGCGGCACTTGTGTAGGAGCGGTCGAGAATGCTTCACATTCGCTATAACATTGTAGAGTAGCCTACGCATATTTACTCGCCATCGTGAATTGTATTTACTCGCCATCGTGAATCGTGTTTACTCCCCATCGTGAATCGTGTTTACTCGCCATGTCTGTGAATCGTGTCGTTAAATGGAGCGCTTAAGCGTTCACACGTTTATGTGTGAATAGGGGTGTAACGGCACATTAGTACTCATATGTTAGAAGGCAGTCTGTGCTGTCCCAAGTTGGATATTGGAATATCTAGTTTTGGGAGTGTTTCTGAGACTGTGCCACCAGAGTTGATCATGCCAGATTGGCTGGATTAGCTACATGAGTACCAGTCCTTCCTGTGTGTGTGTGTGTGTTCCCTGTAGGAACGGCTGGATAAACTGCGTGAGGCCCTGTGTGACAGCAAGAGGCAGAACCATTTCCTGACCGAGAAGCTCCAGAATGTCCAGAGGGCACAGGAGGATGCTGAACTTCAGGCCTCAGAGCTGCAGAAACAGTGCTGGAGTCTGAAGGAGGTGAGCAGGGGGCTGGCCTCCTCCACACTGGACCTAAAGTATCACACATTTGGTGTGTCTGTGTCTTTTTCTGTGTGACTCTCCTCCATACAGGTCCTGAAGCAGAAGCAGGAGGCCGCAGATCTTGCAGCCCAGGAGAGATCCACGCTGCAGCAGAAGGAGCGGGAGGAGCTCCAGGAGAGGTTGACCTGCCTCCAGAGCACCCTGAAGAGGATGGAGGGGGAGCGGGCAGAGCTGGAGCGGACGTTGGCCCGTCTGGCGAAGGACAAGGCGTCGCTCAGGAAGACACTGGAGAGGGTACGTTGCAACGGTTTGCCGGCTGGACCTTCCCGACACATTCCGGAGGATGTCTTCCCAGAGTCCAAGCCGTCGGCCGAGCAGAGGCAGGCTGGCCAGGAGAAACCAGGCAATGTCCCAAATGACCCCCTGTCCCCTACAACAAACAGTGAAATACGTTAGCGGGCCCTGGTGCACCTCAGGTTATATGATGGAAATATTCAAACGCCCGGTGAGAAACCAGGTCCTCAGTGCTGCTACTTGCATTACTACTGCTGGGACACAGAATTGCCTTCATGGGGAAGACATTCATACTGGTGTGTGTGTGTGTGTATGTCTGTCTCTGTGTGTCTCGGTGTGTATGTGTGTGTGTCTCTGTCCCTGGGTCTGCGTGTCAGGTGGAGCTGGAGAGACTACGGAGAGAGGAGGAGGCAGCGTCGGCAGCCAGAGAGAGAGAACAGCTGGGACAGACGGTACGCAGCTTGGAGCAGGAACTCAACCAGCAGCACCTGGAGAGGCAGACACTACAGGTAGAGACAGACAAGACAGGAAGACAGACAGACACTGCAGGTAGAGACAGACAAGACACGAAGACAGACAGGCAGACACTACAGGTAGAGACAGACAAGACACGAAGACAGACAGGCAGACACTACAGGTAGAGACAGACAAGACAGGAAGACAGACAGACACTTCAGGTAGAGACAGACAAGACAGGAAGACAGACCGACAGACACTTCAGTTAGAGACAGACAAGACAGGAAGACAGACAGACACTTCAGGTAGAGACAGACAAGACAGGAAAACAGACAGACAGTCACTTCAGGTAGAGACAGACAAGACAGGAAGAGAGACAGACAGACACTTCAAGTAGAGACAGACAGATAGATTGTGAGAAAGTACCGAATAATGTGATATACAATAGAAGCCAGAGAGTTTTGAAGTGAATAAATATGCCACTTAACAAACCTTTTTAATGACAGTATGATAGATGCTTGACCTAACGACCCTGGAGTGGCTAGAACCAGCTAGAACCAGCTAGAACCAGTTAGCACCAGCTACAACCAGAGGACTACCGCCTCTGAGGTCACACTGACTGACAGGAGAACTGACAGACAAACTGAAATTCAGACAGAATGGCAAACATACAGACTGACTGAAAGACAGACAGGCAGACAGACTGACTGACAAACATACAGACTGACAGGCACACTGAAACACAGACACATTGAAAGAGAGACAGACAGACAAACATACAGACTGAAAGAGAGACAGACTGACAAACATACAGACTAAAAGAGAGACAGACAGACAAACATACAGACTGAAAGAGAGACAGACAGACAAACATACAGACTGAAAGAGAGACAGACTGACAAACATACAGACTGAATGACAGATGGACTAACAGACAGACAGACACTCCCTCTTTGTTGATTTTCTGTGGTGCAACCTGTGTCCTCCAGGCCCAGATGTCCCAGTCGGAGCATTCCCACGCACAGCGCCTCCTGGAGGTGACGACCCGCCATCATCAGGAGATGGAGCTGGAGACGGAGCGGCTGAGGGGGACCCAGCAGCAGGCGGGGAGGGCCCTGGAGGTCAGGGAGAAAGCCCATCGCCAAAGGGTCACGGTTCTGGAGGAGCAGGTAGTCACAGGGTCTGACTGGTTCTCAAAGAGGATCTCTTTGTTCCTCGCATCATTTTTCCTGCTTTCTTTCCACTCCTTCCGTTGAAAACATCTGTGAGAAGCCATGAGAGACATGTACACATCTGTCATTGTTTGCTTGTTTAGTTGCTCGTAGTGAATATTTGAAACAGAAGCCACGACGGGGTTAGGAGAGAGGGCTGAAAGGAGATGTGAGGAGAATGAGGACGGAACCAGGAACCATTACGTCCAGTTCAAAGGGATTCATTGGCATGTGAAACATTGTCAAAGCAAGGGGCGAATAAGAAAGATAAAATAAATATATAACAAGGAACAATTCAAGTGGAAGAAAAAACAATAGTAATGCCCAGTAAAAATACTGTGTATATGTATATAAGTAAGTTGAGTTTTGGCAGGAGGAAACATACTTGGCTGCCAAATTTTCACACATTTTTCACCCAATACAAATTAATTTTTTTCTTCTCCTCGGTGGTTTCAAATTCCTTGTAGTGACCGGTTTGTTCAGGTCTTGGTAGTTCTCATAATGTAATAGAATATATACCCCTTACCCTGTCTCTGTCTGTCTGTCTCTGTCTGTCTGTCTCTGTCTGTCTGTCTCTGTCTGTCTCTGTCTGTCTGTCTGTCTCTCTCTGTCTGTCTCTGACTGTCTGTCTCTCTCTGTCTGTCTCTCTCTGTCTGCCTCTGTCTCTGTCTCTCTCTGTCTGTCTCTGTCTGTCTGCCTCTGTCTGCCTCTGTCTCTGCCTGTCTCTGTCTCTGTCTGTCTGCCTGTCTGTTTGTTTGTGTCTCTGTCTGTGTCTGTCTGTCTGTCTCTGTCTGTGTGTCTGTCTCTCTGTCCGTCTCTCTCTGTCTGTCTGCCTCTGTTTCTGTCTGTCTGCCTCTGTCTGCCTCTGTCTGTCTCTGTCTGTCTGTCTCTGTCTGTCTCTGTCTGTGTGTCTGTCTGTGTGTCTGTCTGTGTCCATGTTTTGGTCTCAGATGTCCTGTGTGTCTGTTTTGGTCTCAGATGTCCTGTGTGTCTGTTTTGGTCTCAGATGTCCTGTGTGTCTGTTTTGGTCTCAGATGTCCTGTGTTTCTGTTTTGGTCTCAGATTCTGACGCTGAAGGAGCAGTTGGAACAGGAGATGCGAAGAAGGCAAGCTTATGTCAACCAGATGCTGAGATAATGGGGTGTTGGGTCAAGGTTGGCTGTATGCTGCCTGGTGACCCCTGGACCCTGAAAGGTAAAGGGTAAACTAAACGTTTGACCCTTTGATGACCTCAGTGTAGCTAGTTAGTGACCACTGACCTCTCTTCAACAGACAACCCTACTCAGACCTTTTTACACAAATACAAAATCCCATGCACGCACACACACACAAATGCTAGCACACACACTGACAGGTCCACATTAGCATCCAGACATTCTGAATTAAATAATCCTAATCTAACCCTAATCTGCATGGAGATCTTAAAAAACAACAAACAATGAGGGTGCTGTTTCTGTGTTCTGAAGGCTGGACGTTGCAGACTATTTTAAAGGATTTGCCCTATCCAGGCCAGCCACTAAGTGCTGCTAGTTCTCCTGTTGTCTCATTGGACAGATCCCCACCAGCATAAAGATCTGTCCTTGCCAACCATCATCCTTTACTCCCTACAATATCGTTTTAGTCATTCTATTATTGATTCTATCATTTAATACTTTCTTTTAGGAATCATCACATTTGTTGCTATTTTGTATTGCTTTCAACCAGCAAAGGATTATTGTGGTGTCATCGTAATATGAGTTAGTTACTAGAATCATTTGTACTGTTATTTTGGTTTAAATTTATTTAAAAAGGATAAAAGAATCAATGTAATGTATTCGTATTTCAATGATTATGCCGACTATTCTTTAATATCAGAAAACCATGATTTTATGTTTGAGACAAAAAAAATAAAAAGGCTGCAAAACAAACATTGGTGAGTTTATTCTGCTAACACCACCTCCTTTGTCTTTGGAACGTATCCTGTAAATTACAGTGTGTGTGTGTGTGTGTGTGTGTGTGTGTGTAAACAGCACATTCAGTCATGAACAACCATCCAGATCAGAATGCAGTGATCCCTCATTTTTTGTCTTCCATGATTTTTTTATTTCCCTCCTAGTCTGAGAGTGGAACTGCTTTTGTTGGGCGATGGAGAAGTTGTGACCTTTTGTTGTCCTCAGCAGCATTCACTCTTTCTCTCTTTGTCTTTTCAATCTCTTTTCTTTATTTCACCCTATTTGTTTCTCTCCCTCTCTCATGAGTTGCTTTTTTTTCCTCTCACACGCATTACTGTTGCAACTGATTTAAGTTATGCTGGGAAGAACCCGCACATCAAGATTTATGGATTTTCATTTACTGATCATAAACTACAATTGTTAAGCTTGCTTCCTCCGATCTCCAACAGCTGGAAAAAATAACATTTGTTTTCCAATCTAAATCAGCTGATTTGCCTATCTCATCTTCCCAAGCTTTCTGGACATGACTCCTGAGTTTGCATTAAAAACACTGTATACATGAGACCACTATTTGTAACTTTTGGTTGTGAGTTTTCCCAACAGCATTTTTGAGCAAACTCACAATCCTATGCATCTACTGTCATTGCCTAAGTGTTACAGCACCTTGTGACACACACTTCCCGAGAAAGAAAAGTCTGTTTAATATACAGGGGGTAGTGGGGAGAACAGTCTGTGTAATATACAGGGGGTAGTGGGGAGAACAGTCTGTGTAATATATTGGGGTGTAGTGGGGTGAACAGTCTGTGTAATATATTGGGGTGTAGTGGGGAGAACAGTCTGTGTAATATACAGGGGTGTAGTGGGGAGAACAGTCTGTGTAATATATCGGGGTGTAGTGGGGAGAACAGTCTGTGTAATATATCGGGGTGTAGTGGGGAGAACAGTCTGTGTAATATATTGGGGTGTTATGGGGTGAACAGTCTGTGTAATATACAGGGGTGTAGTGGGGTGAACAGTCTGTGTAATATATTGGGGTGTTATGGGGTGAACAGCCTGTGTAATATACAGGGGTGTAGTGGGGTGAACAGTCTGTGTAATATATTGGGGTGTAGTGGGGTGAACAGTCTGTGTAATATATTGGGGTGTAGTGGGGAGAACAGTCTGTGTAATATACAGGGGTGTAGTGGGGTGAACAGTCTGTGTAATATATTGGGGTGTTATGGGGTGAACAGCCTGTGTAATATACAGGGGTGTAGTGGGGTGAACAGTCTGTGTAATATATCGGGGTGTAGTGGGGAGAACAGCCTGTGTAATATACAGGGGTGTAGTGGGGTGAACAGTCTGTGTAATATATTGGGGTGTTATGGGGTGAACAGTCTGTGTAATATACAGGGTGTAGTGGGGTGAACAGTCTGTGTAATATACAGGGGTGTAGTGGGGTGAACAGTCTGTGTAATATATTGGGGTGTTATGGGGTGAACAGCCTGTGTAATATATCGGGGTGTAGTGGGGAGAACAGTCTGTGTAATATACAGGGGTGTAGTGGGGTGAACAGTCTGTGTAATATACAGGGGTGTAGTGGGGTGAACAGCCTGTGTAATATACAGGGGTGTAGTGGGGAGAACAGTCTGTGTAATATACAGGGGTGTAGTGGGGAGAACAGTCTGTGTAATATACAGGGGTGTTATGGGGTGAACAGCCTGTGTAATATACAGGGGTGTAGTGGGGTGAAAAGTCTGTGTAATATATTGGGGTGTAGTGGGGTGAACAGTCTGTGTAATATACAGGGGTGTAGTGGGGTGAACAGTCTGTGTAATATATTGGGGTGTTATGGGGTGAACAGCCTGTGTAATATACAGGGGTGTAGTGGGGTGAACAGTCTGTGTAATATATCGGGGTGTAGTGGGGAGAACAGTCTGTGTAATATACAGGGGTGTAGTGGGGAGAACAGTCTGTGTAATATATCGGGGTGTAGTGGGGAGAACAGTCTGTGTAATATATCGGGGTGTAGTGGGGAGAACAGTCTGTGTAATATACAGGGGTGTAGTGGGGTGAACAGTCTGTGTAATATACAGGGGTGTTATGGGGTGAACAGCCTGTGTAATATACAGGGGTGTAGTGGGGAGAACAGTCTGTGTAATATTTTGGGGTGTTATGGGGTGAACAGCCTGTGTAATATACAGGGGTGTAGTGGGGTGAAAAGTCTGTGTAATATATTGGGGTGTAGTGGGGTGAACAGTCTGTGTAATATACAGGGGTGTAGTGGGGTGAACAGTCTGTGTAATATATTGGGGTGTTATGGGGTGAACAGCCTGTGTAATATATTGGGGTGTAGTGGGGAGAACAGTCTGTGTAATATACAGGGGTGTAGTGGGGAGAACAGTCTGTGTAATATATCGGGGTGTAGTGGGGAGAACAGTCTGTGTAATATATCGGGGTGTAGTGGGGAGAACAGTCTGTGTAATATATTGGGGTGTTATGGGGTGAACAGTCTGTGTAATATACAGGGGTGTAGTGGGGTGAACAGTCTGTGTAATATATTGGGGTGTTATGGGGTGAACAGCCTGTGTAATATACAGGGGTGTAGTGGGGTGAACAGTCTGTGTAATATATCGGGGTGTAGTGGGGAGAACAGCCTGTGTAATATACAGGGGTGTAGTGGGGTGAACAGTCTGTGTAATATATTGGGGTGTTATGGGGTGAACAGTCTGTGTAATATACAGGGTGTAGTGGGGAGAACAGTCTGTGTAATATACAGGGGTGTAGTGGGGTGAACAGTCTGTGTAATATACAGGGGTGTTATGGGGTGAACAGCCTGTGTAATATACAGGGGTGTAGTGGGGAGAACAGTCTGTGTAATATACAGGGGTGTAGTGGGGTGAACAGTCTGTGTAATATACAGGGGTGTTATGGGGTGAACAGCCTGTGTAATATACAGGGGTGTAGTGGGGAGAACAGTCTGTGTAATATTTTGGGGTGTTATGGGGTGAACAGCCTGTGTAATATACAGGGGTGTAGTGGGGTGAAAAGTCTGTGTAATATATTGGGGTGTAGTGGGGTGAACAGTCTGTGTAATATACAGGGGTGTAGTGGGGTGAACAGTCTGTGTAATATATTGGGGTGTTATGGGGTGAACAGCCTGTGTAATATACAGGGGTGTAGTGGGGTGAACAGTCTGTGTAATATATCGGGGTGTAGTGGGGAGAACAGTCTGTGTAATATACAGGGGTGTAGTGGGGAGAACAGTCTGTGTAATATATCGGGGTGTAGTGGGGAGAACAGTCTGTGTAATATATCGGGGTGTAGTGGGGAGAACAGTCTGTGTAATATACAGGGGTGTAGTGGGGTGAACAGTCTGTGTAATATACAGGGGTGTTATGGGGTGAACAGCCTGTGTAATATACAGGGGTGTAGTGGGGAGAACAGTCTGTGTAATATTTTGGGGTGTTATGGGGTGAACAGCCTGTGTAATATACAGGGGTGTAGTGGGGTGAACAGTCTGTGTAATATATCGGGGTGTAGTGGGGAGAACAGCCTGTGTAATATACAGGGGTGTAGTGGGGTGAACAGTCTGTGTAATATATTGGGGTGTTATGGGGTGAACAGTCTGTGTAATATACAGGGGTGTAGTGGGGTGAACAGTCTGTGTAATATACAGGGGTGTAGTGGGGTGAAAAGTCTGTGTAATATATTGGGGTGTTATGGGGTGAACAGCCTGTGTAATATATCGGGGTGTAGTGGGGTGAACAGTCTGTGTAATATATCGGGGTGTAGTGGGGTGAACAGTCTGTGTAATATTTTGGGGTGTTATGGGGTGAACAGCCTGTGTAATATACAGGGGTGTAGTGGGGTGAAAAGTCTGTGTAATATATTGGGGTGTAGTGGGGTGAACAGTCTGTGTAATATACAGGGGTGTAGTGGGGTGAACAGTCTGTGTAATATATTGGGGTGTTATGGGGTGAACAGTCTGTGTAATATACAGGGGTGTAGTGGGGTGAACAGTCTGTGTAATATATCGGGGTGTAGTGGGGAGAACAGCCTGTGTAATATACAGGGGTGTAGTGGGGTGAACAGTCTGTGTAATATATTGGGGTGTTATGGGGTGAACAGTCTGTGTAATATACAGGGGTGTAGTGGGGTGAACAGTCTGTGTAATATACAGGGGTGTAGTGGGGTGAAAAGTCTGTGTAATATATTGGGGTGTAGTGGGGTGAACAGTCTGTGTAATATACAGGGGTGTAGTGGGGTGAACAGTCTGTGTAATATATTGGGGTGTTATGGGGTGAACAGCCTGTGTAATATACAGGGGTGTAGTGGGGTGAACAGTCTGTGTAATATATCGGGGTGTAGTGGGGAGAACAGCCTGTGTAATATACAGGGGTGTAGTGGGGTGAACAGTCTGTGTAATATACAGGGGTGTAGTGGGGTGAACAGTCTGTGTAATATACAGGGGTGTAGTGGGGTGAACAGCCTGTGTAATATATTGGGGTGTAGTGGGGTGAACAGTCTGTGTAATATACAGGGGTGTAGTGGGGTGAACAGCCTGTGTAATATATCGGGGTGTAGTGGGGTGAACAGTCTGTGTAATATACAGGGGTGTAGTGGGGAGAACAGTCTGTGTAATAAATCGGGGTGTAGTGGGGAGAACAGTCTGTGTAATATACAGGGGTGTAGTGGGGTGAACAGTCTGTGTAATATACAGGGGTGTAGTGGGGAGAACAGTCTGTGTAATATACAGGGGTGTAGTGGGGTGAACAGTCTGTGTAATATACAGGGGTGTAGTGGGGTGAACAGTCTGTGTAATATACAGGGGTGTAGTGGGGAGAACAGTCTGTGTAATATACAGGGGTGTTATGGGGAGAACAGTCTGTGTAATATACAGGGGTGTAGTGGGGTGAACAGTCTGTGTAATATACAGGGGTGTAGTGGGGTGAACAGTCTGTGTAATATATCGGGGTGTAGTGGGGAGAACAGTCTGTGTAATATATCGGGGTGTTATAGGGTGAACAGCCTGAGGTCTTTAAGTCTCAGATCAGAGTAAAGTGTTACAATGAGAGCAGAGCAGAAAGCCCTGTCCAATAGTTTCTTTAAAGCACTCCTTTGATTATCATAAGGTCCGCCCAGTGGTTATCCTGTTACCACTCTGTCCTCTCCTATTGGCCAATGAGCCCTCATTATGCAAGGTAGTGAATCCCCTGGGGGGGTGGGGCCGAGCAGAGCTGAAAGAGCTCCTTTGGCAGGCAGAATAGAGCTTTTATTGAGGATATTTCTGAGGTAACCATCAGGGACCAAATCGCAGGGATTGTAAAAAATAAAAAAAACTTGAGCCGAATCACTCCGCCCCCCCCTTTTTTTTCATTCTCCCTCGTTTCATTTCTGCGAGACGGAGCAGCAGAACAGCTTACGAACCAACGGAGTCCCCAGCTGCAGGCAACAAGGCGAGCAGAATGCAAGGAATCCATTCCCTTATCTTTGACAACCGGCACAACTCACAGAGAACGTAGAGAGGGAGAGAGACAGACAGGGAGAGAGACAGACAGGGGGAGAGACAGACAGGGAGGACAGAAGGAAAGAAAGTGAGGCAAAGCGAACACCGAGAATTTAAAGGGCTGCTCCTGCAGCATCTATGAATGAAGGTTGAGACACCAGGCTTTCCAGCAGCTGTCCCAGGTGTCTGACCGCCCACCGCCTACCTCAGGCTGCCGTAACAGCCCCCCTACATCTGGGGGAGAGAGGGAGGGGGAAAGGCTGTGGACCAAGGAGAGACGGGGAGACAACCCAGAAGGAGGACAGAGCGGCCGGCCGTTTGAGCAGAGACCCGGTCCTGCCCTCGCCTGTCGGGCTACCTGTCGAGAGGCCGCGGCCATGGTGCCTGGAGCCGCTCCGGTACCTGGGGCCCCGCTACCCAGCCCCGGCGCCCTGCTTTGCCTGGCCCTGCTGCTCCTCCCGGGGTCAGTGGAGCCCGCGGTGCCCCTGGAGGACTTCTACCCGTACGGGCCAGATTGGGGAGACTCCCAGACCGTCTCCCAAGACGACGGTGGCTCGGGGCTGCTGGAGGTCTCGGTTGCCTTCCCCTTCTTCGGCGACAGGCACTCTGGACTCTACGTGAGTGTTGCTAGAAAACGTGCTCTTTCATTCATGCGAAACACGGTGCTTTCGGTGGTATGTGGGAGAGTGTGTGTGTGTCCGCGCTTTGGACAAACCAAAGTGTTTTGTTAACTGTTTGATATCAGTGTATGTGTGTGTGTGTGTGTTATTGTACCCACCCCCATGGCAGGGACTGCAATCCACTCATCCCTCCACCGTGGTTTTCCCTGCATGTGCAACCCTCTCCCGTGCTCACACACACGCTACCAAAACACACACACAGCCAACACACAACACAAAAACACACTCATGCGGTTGGTATCTGTTGTCAGTCTGTTGTAAAACATGTTTGGGTAGGTGCTGTAAGAAGAGAAACTGATGGTGCTTCTGAGAGAAAGAAAGACAGCCTGTTCTTTCAACAGTTAGTTATTTGATTGTAAAATTGTGCTTTGGCAAAATGCAAAAAAATGTAATGGCAATAAAGCAAATTGAAAATGTTAATGAAAAGTGTTCAGCTACATTGAGAGAAAGACAAGAAAAAAAAGAGAGGAAGAGAAAGAGCTGGTTTGAGTAGGTTCCGTGGTTTGACAGGGGCCTGGTCTCTCCACCACGCTGCACTGTGCTTTGATCTGAGCTTGTCATGTTTGGACTTCAGTTCAGTTCCAACACATGGAGAGCCAAAGCCCCTTTAAATCAACACCACCTGTTAGAGCTGTGCATCCATCTACCCAGGCTCACCCTTCACCTCCTCTCCCTCTCCTCACTCTCCTCTATCTCTCCCTCCTCTCTTCCCTATCCTCTATCTCCCTCCTCTCCCTTATCTCCCTCCTCTCCCTCCTCTCCCCTATCTCCCTCCTCTCCCCCTCTCCTCTATCTCCCTCCTCTCCCCCTCTCCTCTATCTCCCTCCTCTCCCCCTCTCCTCTATCTCCCTCCTCTCCCCCTCTCCTCTATCTCCCTCCTCTCCCCTATCTCCCTCCTCTCCCTCCTCTCCCCTATCTCCCTCCTCTCCCTCCTCTCCCCTATCTCCCTCCTCTCCCCCTCTCCTCTATCTCCCTCCTCTCCCCCTCTCCTCTATCTCCCTCCTCTCCTCCCTCTCCTCTATCTCCCTCCTCTCCCACTCTCCTCTATCTCCCTCCTCTCCCCCCTCCCCTATCTCCCTCCTCTCCCACTCTCCTTTATCTCCCCCCTCTCCCCCTCTCCTCTATCTCCCTCCTCTCCCCCATCTCCCTCCTCTCCCCCATCTCCCTCCTCTCCTCCTCTCCTCTATCTGCCTCCTCTCCATCTCCTCTTCCCCTCTCCTTTATCTTCCTCTCCTCTCCCCCTCTCCTTCGCGACCCACTTCCTCCTCCCCCTTTCTCCTTTTTTTAACCCCCTGCCAGCCCGGGACAGGGTGAGGCTGAGCTACCATGGCAACAATGAGCCTGGTCAAGGGTGAGTGTTCTAATCTAAGCCTCCTGCCTCTAGCTGGATGCGGAGGCGTGTATTCGAAGCAGGGTGAGGTCAGTGTCCCAATACGGTGAGTGACACCAATGAAGCCAGACAGACAGAGACACGGTCAGTCCAAAACCTCAGAGCAAGCCCTGACATGCCTAAAGCTGTGCATCCTGAATTATAATGGCGGATACTGTTACATTTCATGTGTAGGTATGTACGCTAGCGGTTGACCAGGGGATTTACTGCCCTGCCTGAGAATGTGACGTCTGTCACGCCCTTTTGATTCCAGATTCTGTTACGGTGATGCAATAGGAGGCGCTTGGGTGTCATTTGTAGTTATTGGTGGCTATACGGCCATCCCAGGAACCCCAGGCCTACCGAGGGGTGTTTATATAGGAGGCATCTGTTCAATCTGGAGGACTAATTACATGACAGAGGTAACATTTTGTTTTTAATTAAATGTCCCAATGTGTAATTTGCTATGCGCTGCCAAGAACCACGCTTACCATCGATTAATGCTGAGGAAGTAAATGCATTTCCAGATGAGGTAAGGCCAGTCTCAGGTTGCCGTGGTACAACTCTGATCTCAGGTTTGATTATTATAGATATGGGGTCTAAGGTGGTCCAGTGTTCTAAGGTGGTCTAGGGTGGTCCAGTGTTCTAACGTGGTCTAAGGTGGTCCAGTAGTCTAAAGTGTCTAAGGTGGTTCAGTTTTCTAAGGTGGTCCAGTGTTCTAAGGTGGTCCAATGGTCTAAAGTGTCTAGGTTGGTCCAGTGTTCTAAGGTGGTCTAAGGGGGCTCAGTGTTCTAAGGTGTCTAAGTGGTCCAGTGTTCTAAGGTGGTCTAGTGTGGTCCAGAGTTTTCTAAGGTGTCTAGGATGGTCCAGTGTTCTAAGGTGGTCTAAGGTGGTCCAGTGTTCTAAGGTGGTCCAGTGTTCTAAGGTGTCTAGGGTGGTCCAGTGTTCTAAGATGGTCCAGTGGTCTAAGGTGTCTAGGGTGGTCCAGTGGTCTAAGGTATCTAGGGTGGTCCAGTGTTCTAAGGTGGTCCAGTGGTCTAAGGTGTCTAGGGTGGTCCAGTGGTCTAAGGTGTCTAGGGTGGTCCAGTGTTCTAAAGTGGTCCAGTGGTCTAAGGTGTCTAGGGTGGTCCAGTGTTCTAAGGTGTCCAGTGGTCTAAGGTGTCTAGGGTGGTCCAGTGGTCTTTTTTTAATCCATCAATAATAATATAGATATGAAGTCCTAAATGGCAACCTACAGTGGCCCCAGAGTTGATGCACTACACAAGGAATAGGGTGATATTTGGGACTACAATGATAAGCAAGAAGGCTGCAGGAGATGAACCGGTGCAAGTAAGTAAGGAAATTAGCAAAATAATGACGAGAGCCGAGTGAGGCTGGACCAGTATTTATGGATCACAGAAGACCTCAAGGACTGGGACAGCCAGGCACTTGAAAGTACAGTAGAGCTGCGTCTTCTGTTAACTGAATCAGTTAGAACGTCTCCACCCCCGGACCACAAATGCCAAACGATGATTGGTTTCATCTCGCTCTCTCAATTTAGTTCAATCCAAATGAACTTCACTGGCATAGAAAACAGGTTTACATCAACAAAGAAAGTAAAATAAACTGCACACAAAATGAAATAAACAATTAGACACATTCCACTCACAAAATAATCTATCTTGGTCTGTGCCTGTGTATCTCTCCCTCTCCTCGGCCAAGCGACGAGGCTAGCTTCCGTCCTGAAACGGAAATGCAGATAGTCTGTTTCATTACAAACTGAGGCTGACGTCTCGTCGGTAATGTCCTCTGCTGGGAGGAGTTGCATGAATCCACGTAGAATCTGGAGAAACAAGCCCTTTGAGGAGGTCTCCTTGTCTTGTAGTATTATCCTAATGCATCCCCTTAAGCTATCTGCTTTATATTGGTGTGTTGTTGTACACTATTCCCTTCCAAGATGCCTTAAAGGTTAAGTTACATTTTCACACATGGCTTTATGTCCCCCCATTCATTCCCAAAACCTTTTCAACTTTTTCATTGTTGGTAGATCACAGAGAACGTCTCCTTTAACCAGTTCAACCAACGATGTAATCGCTTGAATGGGCCGATAAATGGACCGAAAATAATGGTGGCAATTATTTAGTGCAGCGGCATCCTTGAAAATGTGATTACGATGCTGTCTGAGTTGGTTTGCAGCATTTCGGAGCGTTTTATAACACGCTTAGATACATTTTCATAATGTAATCCAGTGAAAGGTGATGACTTAGAATGGGAGGACATTCTCTGTCAACTATGAGCACAGTAAAATAAGATCATGTTTTCTTAAACGTCACTTTTTACCCTATTCCTCCTCCTCCTCCGTCTCTGTCTCCTCCTCTACTTGTCCTGACTCCTCTACCTGTCTTGACTCCTCTACCTGTCTTGACTCCTCCTCTACCTGTCCTGACTCCTCCTGTACCTGTTCTGTCTCCTTCTCTATTTGTCTTGACTCCTCCTTTACTTGTCCTGTTTTGTCCTCCTCTACCTGTCCTGACTCCTCCTCTACTTGTCCTGACTCCTCCTCTACCTGTCCTCACTCCTCTACTTGTTCTTACTCTCCTCTAACTGTCCTGACTCCTCCTCTACCTGTCCTGTCTCCTCTACCTGTCCTGTTTCCTCTACCTGTCCTGTCTCCTCCTCTACTTGTCCTGACTCTTCCTCTACCTGTCCTGTCTCCTCCTCTACTTGTCCTGACTCTTCCTCTACTTGTCCTGTCTCCTCCTCTACCGCCTGTCCTGACTCCTCCTCTATCTTCCATTCTCCTCCTCTACCTGTCCTGACTCCTCTATCTGTCCTGACTCCTATCAATTCGGTAATCCCAGCAGGATCTGTCTCTACCTCTCCCACTCTTTCCTCCTGTACCTCCTATTTCCTGCTTTAAAAAAATATTTTTCAAGTATTATTGTTTATTTTGCAAAGGCATTTATCCAGAACAATCCTCTTCATCCTCCTTAAAACCAACCCCTCCCCCTCATTCTTCCTCCTCCCCCCTCCTTCTCTTCCTACTCCTCTTCATCATGATAACCCACTAGAGGTCCTCCGAGTTGACCCCAGTCCAGCTGGACTATCTGCTGCCTTTAACAGAAGACAGATGCATCTGCAAACTGCTTTATGGGCGCAAAACAATGCAACCCTGGGATGAACTGATGTTACGGGGGGCTGACGGGCATGAAAAGAAAAAGAAAGCATGGAGGAGGAGATCCAGGGAGAAAGCAGTAGAGAGGGAGAATGAACTGTGCGGAGATAGACCCTGTAAAGCCCATCTCGGAGGCTGAGCGGAAATGCAGATAGTATGTTGTTTCTCGTGATTTGTTGTGTTTACAATGAGTCACATGTTATGAGCAGCAATTATGTTTGTGCTTGAGGGGAGAGGACAACAGAGGATGTTGTTAAGGACAGAAACAGAGCCGTAACTTCTAAAAGAGAGGGAGGGAGCGAGGGAACAGGGGGAGAGCGAGGGAGATATATAGAGAGAGCGGGAGAGAGAGAGAGAGACAAAGGAAAAGAGGGAGGGAGGGAGGCACATCTGCTTGTGCTCATCCCAGCCAAGCACTTCAACACTTCTACATTGTGCAACAGCCTCATCCTTTCTTTGGAGACAGTATCTATACTGTTAGATGCCGATGTAACGTATAGGCTGTGTATTTGTGTATCAGTGTTTGTGTGTGTCTGTGTGTGTCTATAATGGCTATGCAATACACGTGCGAAAGATAACTAAGAAAAATAGTTTATATCGAACGGACACACCAGTTCATAGTGAAGGATCTGGTTCATAGTGACAGTTCATAGGGAAGGAACTGGTTAATAGTGCCAGATCATAGTGAAGGAACACACCAGTTCACCAGTTCAAATTTGTAATGTTCATATGCTAGAATAAATTAAATAAATCATGGTCAATTACAGAACACTGTGTGTGCATGTTATAAAAGTTGCATAGAAGTGACATACTGTAGAGGTGTTACGATATCATATTCATCAGAGCCCATCTCCAGAACATACAGAGGCCTTATTGTCATTTTAGCAAAGTTTCCATTAAATGAGTTTTAATTATTATGAATGGATTGGATTATAATTAATGGAAATATTTAAATACAAATTACAAACATATCTTTAGGGCTAACTTGAATACACTACAGTTGTGCATTTCCTCCTGTGGAAATCCTCGCAATGAGGGTGATCAAATTGAATGTAATCTGTAAAGGGCAAATTAGAGGTATGGATAAGGGCTAATAGACATGCGTCCTAAATGACAACCTAGATTGTTACTGTGCCCTACTTATATAGTAAACTATGAAGGGAGTAGGGTGCAATTTGAGAGCAGCCCTGGGAGGTCAGAGGTCAAGTGTTTAGGCTGTTTATACTTCCCTTTGGGGTCATGGGTCAAGTACGTAGGCTGTGTATACTTCCCTGGTGGGTCAAGGGTCAAGTGTGTAGGCTGTATATATTTCCCTGGGGGCGTCAGGGGTCAAGTGTGTAGGCTGTATATATTTCCCCGGGGGGGTCAGGGGTCAAGTGTGTAGGCTGTATATATTTCCCTGGGGGGGTCAGGGGTCAAGTGTGTAGGCTGTATATATTTCCCTGGGGGGTCAGGGGTCAAGCATGTAGACTGTGTATAGACTTTCCTGGGTTTCATCAAACCCTGTGACAGGGTGATTGTAAAGACTAATGTTTTTCCCCATTGGTCCATCTTGCACCCTTTTCATTCAGGGGATTTGCTTTGGCTCTAGTTTGGATAAAAGTTTATTTTAGTCTAGAAATGACTTGGCTCCAAAGACAACCACCATTATATATCCGGTAAAGAATTCCCCAAGTTCCTAGATAACATTTCTGTACTCTGTCTGGAGTCTCTTAAGATCTGATGTGTAAGTCTCTGACTGACGGTGACAGATTGACTGGCTGACCAATTGACTCTCTGGCTGATTCATTAACTGACTGACTACATAGTGACCGACTGACCGGTTGACTGGCTGGCTGATTCGTTGATTGACTATCTGGCCATATACAGACTGAGCAATTGTCTGGCTGACTGACCAGCCATTAATTCAAGCAGCCTAACCTCCAATGGCAAATCCTCAATTTTGATCTCCGCGTGGGATTCCTCCATCCTCGTTTCCCTACCTGAGATTATGTGGAACTAGATTAGGGACTGATGGTTTGGAAGACATTTTTCAGTGACGTGGGGGGTTTCTCGGCCACCCTTCAGGATGGGTAAAGGATATGAATTACTGGGCCAGTAATGTGTCTCTTGAAGATACAATTAGGTTGATGTGTTCCAAAATGCCCGACCCAATGTCTGGTCCCATTCGGCCCCTGCTACCCAACTCCTGCTACTCCTCTTGTGTGGGAGGGAGGAGTATTATTAGAAACATTTAAAGACCTCGAACTTTTCTTGGTAGGGCGCCAAGGTAACGGAACCAGAGTAGGGGCCAGGTGTGCCTGTGTGATTGTGTGCGTGCGAGCGTGTGCGCGAAACTAACTGAGGTTACATGGAATTTGATCAGGTCACCTGGTGGCTAAGTCTTCCAGGGATTGCTTCTGTGCTGTGCCTCAAAGCATCTTAAATCCAATAAGACACTGGGGCCCTGGATGAAACACCCACCTGCGTGTCTTCACCTCTCCCGGATGCTCACAGGGATCAGATGAGATGCTTCAGCAAGCTGATCAAAACGGGCCAGTGTGTCTGGAAATACCGGCGCCAATGTCTGGTCCTCCATCTACAGGAACGCCTCTGCCAGGCCTCTATGCCTTCATCTACAGGCATAGCGGCCTGGTAATTCAGACAATAGAGCAGTCTTCTTGCCTGTTCCAATGTCATGGTTATAGTGTGGCACTCTGCCATTCCATTCCCCTCCACAACAGCCTGCATGGGTCATGCATGCTAGACTCACTCATGATAGACTGAGTGGATTTAAACCCTGGTTAAAAGAACACCTTGCTGCCCAAGGACTGTGGAGGGACACCCCTACGAAGAGACTTTGAAATCACATCTTTCTGGGTGTTAAGCTTCCACGTGGGCTCTGGCTCAAACCATCAGTTACCGGGATCAGTCAGATGGTTGTTGTTGAGAACGGGAAGTCCTCTGGTAGGTTGAGAATAAACTAAGGTCTGTGGGTGAGGTGAAGCATTTGTTGGGAGCAAGCAGTTTGAGTAGCCAGGCAAACGTTTCCCTGACTTTCTGTTCACCCACATCGTCTAACTGCCATGAGAGGGGAAGGTTGCGGTTGGGCAATTAACTCAGCCTCTGTGCCTGGCCAAGAAAAACTTCCTCTGCTGTTTTTACAGCAAAGTTCTCCAAATTATGGTTTCCATACGCTGCTGCTGTAATGTTGCTGGAGGAACCTGAGGGAACCAGAACACATCCAGTCTCGGATGTTGCTGGAGAAACCTTAGGGAACCAGAACACAACCAGTCTCGGATGTTGCTGGGGGAACCTGAGGGAACCAGAACATATCCAGTCTCGGATGTTGCTGGAGAAACCTTAGGGAACCAGAACACAACCAGTCTCGGATGTTGCTGGAGGAACCTGAGGGAACCAGAACACAGCCACTCTGATGTTGCTGGAGGAACCTAAGGGAACCAGAACACAACCAGTCTCTGATGTCGCTGGAGGAACCTAAGAGAACCAGAACACAGCATCTCTGATATTGCTGGAGGGACCTTAGGGAACCAGAACACAGCCAGTCTCTGACGATGCTGTGAGAGAGACATGATGCCAGACGACTGGCCCTCACAAAGAAAGGCAGAGTTCACACAAGGTGCGTTCTAAATGGAATCCGTTTAGCTAAATAGTGAACTACTTTAGACGAGCAGCCGATACACTGCACTACTTTCAGATCGGAGCCTTATTCCCTATGTAGTGGACGACTTTCTATCCGGGCATCTGGTCAAATGTAGTGCACTATGAAATAAATATTTCACCCTTTTCGAGCTCAACCCGAAGAGAATGTCCACCTGAAAGGGCTTCATTCATTTCATTCATAACCCTGATCTTATCTCATACAGGGGCTGAGTGGGGGGTTGATGAGTGGAGTGACGCTGTCTTCCCTCCATGCCACCTATCCTGTTGCAGCTAATCACCCGTGGGGGGCGTCCCAACTGATACCCTATTCCCTATATAGTGCACTAAATTTGACCATGGCCCTAGTCCCTATAGCAGCGCACTGGGCAGTCGAGAGTGTGCCATTTGGGACGCCCGCCTGGGTCGTACAGACCGGACAATGTACCTCTCTGTCAGTGACTGTCTTGCTGACAGGGAGTTTTTCACAGTTGAGTTTTAGAATGGGTCCAAAGCAGTCCACTATGGTGAATACCTTTCACCAGGGCCACGGGGCTCCGTTCAGGGAAGTTCATGGGGCATAGGGCGCCCTTTGAGATACAGTTGGGACGGGGCCTCCTGGTAACTTCAGTTACTTCAACGTTGGCATGGGCGAAATAATTTTTTAGAAACAGTTACAGACCTCAAACTGTAAACACTTGTGTGGTACGGGCAGGTGTGTGTGTGTCTTGGGCATGGATAGGGACAGGTGTGTGTGTGTCTTGGGCATGGATAGGGACAGGTGTGTGTGAGTGGACATAACCTGGTTCTCTCAACTGCTGCCTGCCGTGCCTTCTGACGGATCAAAGGCTGTGTCTGTTCCTAACACGAGGAACTGGATACAGTACATCCTGTCAGGTACTGAAGTCCTTCTCCTGATGTTTTACTCAGAACCCAAACCAAACCAAATATTTCCTGTGCTGGCTAACAGTTTTTCACAAGAGGTTATATGCCCCAAAACTGTGCTGTAAACTGATGTGGATCAAACAGAATGTGTAACACACTCTTCTCCTTCCTCTTCTCCTTCCTCTTCTCTCCCTTCTTCTCGCTGTCCTTCCTCTTCTCCTCTCTTCCCTTTTCCTTCCACTCTTCTCCTCACACTCCCTCTCCTCTCCGCAGGTAAACAACAACGGCCTGGTCTCCTTCCTCAGAGAGGTGTCTCAGTTCACCCCTGTGGCATTTCCCATCGCCGGTGACCGGAGGGTTGTGGCTCCATTCTGGGCTGACGTGGACAATCGGCGGGCAGGGCAGGTCTTCTACCGAGAAAGTAAGGACCCTGCCACCCTCCAAAGAGCGACGGCCGACGTCAGGAGGTACTTCTCGGAGTTCCCAGAGTTCAATGCGACATGGATCCTAATCTCAACCTGGCACAAAGTAACCTTCTTTGGAGGAAGTGACTTCACACCGGTAGGATTGTGAACCAATCAAAACGAACAATATTATCAAGTGCTTTTGGAGAAGTCTCCCTGGATTAGCGCAAGCAAACAGCAGCTTAGTTTGAAGGGGAAGACCTTCGAGGCTCATTGTTGAATCATTATGGTTCTGTCTAGAAAGGGGTACAATCACTGCCCAGTATGACTTTTGGTGACACGTCAGGAAAACGTGCACAGTAAGATAATTAAAACATTAAGAGAATTAGACAAAGATTACGAAAGAGATTAGGGACAGTGCAAGAATGAAAATAAATAATCCCATGAAATGGATCCCATCTCAATAGTCTGCAGTCAATTCCATCTAGTTCTCAAATGTTTTTTTTTAATCAACAGTTCTCACAAGGTGTTATGAGGGAGCGCAAGAGAGAAGTGGGAGTGAGGGTGAGGGGGCTGTCCTGTCTTGTTATAATATTATACACACGTAACCTCTTTTCCTTGTGTCTGTGTCTGTGTGTGTACAGGTCAATACATTCCAAGTAATACTGATCACCAACGGAGATTTGTCCTTCACCGTCTTCCAGTACCATGACATCACCTGGACCACGGGCATGCATGCCAGCTCTGGGGGAGACCTGGCCGGCCTCGGGGGGATCGCAGCGCAGGTAGGATCACAGTGTTGGTCCCGAACAACCAACAGAAATATCTTCACAGCCCGAATGTGGGAGCTCATCACTGAACATCCTCACAAACCAAGCACATGTCACATTCATTATAGATTACAGAATAACAGTACGTTTCGTCACATTCTAAGCAGAACGCTAGCTAACGATGTGGCTGGGCCAGCCAATCTTACAAGAATAAAGGGGAAAAGGATTTGGGTTGCAGCATACATAACGCTGAATATGTTCCTCTTTAAACTAGCTAGCTAATTGCTGTGGCTTGGTTAGTAACCAGCTAGCTAACATGACATTTGTCAACTGCACTGCTGCCTCCCACGGTGTGCTCAGCTGGTCAAAAGGAGTGGTTGTTGAGAAAACATGCCGAAGGCCAACTTATATTTGGGGCAATAAGTTTACAACTTGGGCAATGTGTTTACATCTTATAAGCTAGCTACTCCTATCAATAACATGATTTAACGGGAAGTGTCCTTTGACCAGTTATTTGACTGTTCCTGTGTCTAAAATACAATCCAACGTGTTCACACACTGCAGTGTTGAATTGTGGGCAAGTGTCCTCCTAACACTGGAGGGTGTAACACTTTCAGCTGTTTACATTAACGTTTTCTTTATTGTAGGAGAAGCAAATCTAGCAACAAGTCTAATTAACCTGAATGCAACTATCAAAGTGTGACCAGGGCCTAACTGTAAGTGTCCTCTGGAGCACTCACAGAGACCTCTTGTGCGCCACCTGCTGTCCAGTGTTATTACTGTGTGGTAGCAGCTTGCTATCGAACTGTTTTTATATCACTCAGATTGCGCAGTTTAATTGCAGTTAACAATATAAATTCAGAATGCCCCTAAACACGTAAAGGGGGTTTTAGAATAGACATCTCTCTTGTTCCAACCTTGTTGCAAGCCTGCCTCCCAAATGGCACACTCAACTTTACTGACCCTCAAAGTAGTGCGCGACATGGGAATAGGCTGCCATTTAGGACACGCGTAACTCCATGTCTCTGCCCCTAGGCAGGTTTTAACGCTGGCGATGGGAAACGTTACTTTAACATCCCTGGGTCTCGTACCGATGATGTGGTTGATGTGGAGGAAACCACCAATGTGGGGTACCCTGGGAAATGGGTGTTCCGTATCGACAACGCCCAGGTGGAAGTGGGCGGATGCAACAACTCAGGTAAGGTGGAGGGGACATAGGCTTATACTACTGTCCGTCAAAACTGTTCGGGTTCTCTGTTCTGGATTTCACAAACCCTCGGATGACAAACCCAAAGCGAGACTCAGAGCAAGACCGGAGACTGAGTATGCTGGTCTGAGGGAATGAACATCCCCCCTCTGAAATGTATTTTCACAATGGCTAATTAACCACAACTCTTCCCCCTCGAAGATTCAGTGGAAGGGATAGGTTGCCGTCAAATGTATCCCCAGTTGTTAAAGATCAAGATCGTTGGGACTAGCATTTTGCAATACTTTGTCGAACGGTTAGGACTAACTTTTTTTAGGACATTGTCAGGATGTCCCGGGACTAGTGTTATGTAGGACATTGTCAGAGATGTTGGGACCTGCCATTTCTACAACATTGTCATTAGATTGGGACTAGCGCTGCTTTGGAGGGATATTCAACATCTGCTACCTCACTGTCGCTAACTAGCCGTTCTTCCGTCTCCAGTGTGTCCGCATCTTCGGCCCTGTCTGAACGGAGGTCGCTGCATCGATGACTGCATCACCGGGAACCCCTCCTTTAGCTGCTCCTGTCTGGCAGGATTCACCGGCCGACGGTGCCAGATAGGTCAGTCGGTGGACCTGTGGGGAAAATCGGTTAAATATGCTTCACATGATCGAAACTGGAACACTTTTAAGCACATTTGAATGCATGCGTGGTCCTGTGTCTGAGCATTTTATACATGCGGTTTACCTAACTGCATTCATTTGACCTTTTGACCTGCTCAACATTTGCCCCCTGTGGCTCTGCTGTGCTCTGTGCTGAGCTTCCGCTGAGCCACAAACTCTAACCCTGTTCAGGAACAACTCATAACCCCCGCCATGGGCCCCTAGAAAACTCTAGACAGATTAAAGTGGATGGGATACATTTAAATTATCAAAACTGTATCAAGTCCAGCTTGACTTTCAATAGGCAAGATGTAATTTGGGCCCCACATGTAATTTGTGCCACCTGTCTAATCCTCTGTGATCCACTGAAGGATTCTCAGGGTAAATGGGCCCGAGCGCTGTTCTTCTTTAGGGGTTAAAGGTTAAAGGTTAAGCCCCACGGATTGATTTGGGATTCAGGGATTCTCCTCTCCTTCAGCCCTGCTCTGCTCTGTCATCAGCTAGGAAAGAGGATGTCAGCTTGTAAAAGCTGGATTCCACCTGACCTGCCAAAGGGACAACCTGATAAGATATTTCCTTCAGGCACATCTGCTTGTTATACACATACCAGGCCACTGCCAGGACTTTCTGAAACGCCTCTCTTGGACAATTCATCAGATTCTCCTAAATCAGCCCGGGGTTTCTGCATGGTGATGTGATGACAGGACATCCTACATCCTCATGTACTGTCTCTCTCTCTCTCTCTCTCTCTCTCTCTCTCTCTCTCTGTGTCTCTCTCCATGTTTGTGTGTATGTAGAGGTAGATGAGTGTTTGTCCTACCCCTGTCAGAATGGAGGTACCTGCTTTGATCAGGTTAGCGGGTTCATCTGTCAGTGTCCAGCCGGGTTTACAGGGACGGTCTGTGAAACAGGTACAGTAGCCTCTCATTCTCGTTACCCTGCCTGTCACTCTTCTGATCTCTCTCTCCCCTTATTCTACTTCCCTCCTTGTTGCTTGACCTTTAACCCAGCCTCCACTCCATGTCCATCACATTCCCCGTTTCCCTGTACCTGCCTTCCTGTCTCCTTCTGTCCCTGTCCCATCTCCTCTCCTTCCGGCCCGCTGCTTGTCTCCACGCCGGTTCACGCGGGCCGGCCTGTGGAGACACATCTCACATCCTCTAATACCTTTCACAGCCAGCTGCACATATTTGCAGGGTGAGGGGAGCAGCATGGCGGATATATTAATCAGCTGAGTAAATATCCCCTCTGTGTGTTTCTCTTTCGCTCTGTGTACGTTTCCCTCTGCCCAACTGTGTGCGTGTGTGCGTGTTCATTTATTCCTGGGTGTGTGTGTGTGTGTGTGTGTGTGTGCACACGTTTGCCCATCCCTCTGTGTGTGTGTGTTGCAGACATTGATGAGTGCATGGACAGTCCCTGCCTCTACGGAGCACAGTGTGTACAAGGTGTGGACAGTTTCACCTGTGTGTGTGAGAAGGGCTTTGTCGGGATGCTGTGTGAGACTGGTGAGTACCCGCGCTGGTGTTTCGGGGGTCTGCTTATTGAGTGCGGGCATCTCCCTTCCCAGAGGAAACGGTCTCTGGTTTGAACATTACAACTCATTAATCTGGCAGATGTGAGGCCATCCAGAGAGAGTTCCCATTAAGCTAACCTGCAGGGCCTGATTGATAGCTTCTAGCGGGTTACAGTTCAGCTGAAAACACATTGTGGTTGGCGTAATGGCTGCTGGCTTCTGGGGTCACGGAGTCTACAAACCTTCAAGCTAAAGTTCACTGAATTCGGAGCGGTCTTCAAATAAACGCGCAGAGGAGTGGAGCTCCCTGGTTCCCTGGGCAACGTCTGAAATCAAAATAACATTTAGCGTTCACAACACATGCAATGTTAAAAACCTCGGTGAAGACTTTCAGCGAAATGCTAACAGCAACCCCAGGAATGTAGGCGAACGCGTACAAATAACGAGGATTTAGTTGTTGGTACCAGTACGGTATCATGTGCATGTTTATTTTTGTTATGTTTGTGTACATTTTCATACAGGCCAGTGGTGGCGCATGGTTATATTCGCTGAAGAAGTCAGGTCAAGCCAGATAAAAAAATATATAAACTGTCTGTTGGTCTATAAGGCGTTATTCATTGCAGAGTGGTTTTATAAATTCCTTCCCATGTTTGTGTCATCCAAAAACCGCATGCTCTGAGTGGTGGACTATAGTGTGTGTGTGTCTGTGTGTGTGTGTGTCTGAGTGTGTGTGCGTCTGTGTGTGTATGTTTGTGTGTGTGTGTGTGTGTGTGTATGTGTGTGTGTGTGTGCAATTAGATACACTTTTTTGGACTCACCCTCCTGGTGGAAAGCCAACACTATTCTCTTCATGTTGTCAACTTGCTGGAACAGGTTAACTTCATTCAACAGACTGTTAATACACATTTCGTTTCTGTCTACTAGCTATAACTTTCTTCATTATTACAAAGAGCTCACTAGATTAATTTAGAACAGAGTTTTACTTCTGTGCTAAACCCAGTGGTGTTAGGAATAGGGGACAGGATGTTAGGAATAGGGGACAGGGTGTTTAGGAATAGGGGCAGGGTGTTAGGAATAGGGGACAGGGTGTTAGGAATAGAGGACAGGGTGTTTAGGAATAGGGGACAGGGTGTTAGGAATAGAGGACAGGGTGTTTAGGAATAGGGGACAGGATGTTAGGAATAGGGGACAGGGTGTTAGGAATAGGGGACAGGGGACAAGGTGTTAGGAATAGGGGACAGGGTGTTAGGAATTGGGGACAGGGGACAGGGTGTTAGGAATAGGGGACAGGGTGTTAGGAATAGGGGACAGGGTGTTAGGAATAGGGGACAGGGGACAAGGTGTTAGGAATAGGGGACAGGGTGTTAGGAATTGGGGACAGGGGACAGGGTGTTAGGAATAGGGGACAGGGTGTTAGGAATAGGGGACAGGGTGTTAGGAATAGGGGACAGGGGACAAGGTGTTAGGAATAGGGGACAGGGTGTTAGGAATTGGGGACAGGGTGTTAGGAATAGGGGACAGGGTGTTAGGAATAGGGGACAGGGTGTTAGGAATAGGGGACAGGGGACAAGGTGTTAGGAATAGGGGACAGGGTGTTAGGAATTGGGGACAGGGGACAGGGTGTTAGGAATAGGGGACAGGGTGTTAGGAATAGGGGACAGGATGTTAGGAATAGGGGACAGGGGACAGGGTGTTAGGAATAGGGGACAGGATGTTAGGAATAGGGGACAGGGTGTTAGGAATTGGGGACAGGGGACAGGGTGTTAGGAATAGGGGACAGGGTGTTAGGAATAGGGGACAGGATGTTAGGAATAGGGGACAGGGTGTTAGGAATAGGGGACAGGATGTTAGGAGTAGGGGACAGGATGTTAGGAATAGGGGACAGGGGACAGGGTGTTAGGAATAGGGGACAGGGAGTTAGGAATAGGGGACAGGGTGTTAGGAATAGGGGACAGGATGTTAGGAATAGGGGACAGGGTGCCATTCAGTTCTAAGGTGTACACCGTGGCGCCTCTATGTTTGGTCTTTGCATCATTATGCCTGACAAGTGTGTGTTTGTGTCATGGGCTCACGTCAGACAGCCCATTGGATCAGGTTGAGGGAAAAGCCTCACATAGGAGTCACGCGATCTGCCGCAAGACAATGGAGTCATTGATGAAACACGGAGCGGATGGGGAATGAAACTATTGGACCCCGGCGTGCATTTCATCCGCTGTTGTTTCTACATTAGAGGGGATTACTCCTTAATACCAGACTCCTGGTCTGTGTCGGAGTTGACCTGCAGAAGGCGAGAGACAGCCTTAGCCTGCTTTAATAAGACAAGCTGTGCTGTTCCTTGAAATGGTTGAGTGGCCCAGGGTGGTCCAGTGATCTAAATCGCTTACTCCGGTACAATTTATTATTCTTTTACTGTTATTTTACCAGGTAAGTATCCTAAGAGCACATAATTTACAGCAACAACCTGGGAGCACTTATGCTTTTCAGTCTTGCTCCCGGACAGACGGACAGGGTTTTTCACCTGGATTGCAAGTGATTAGAACCAGACTATTAGAACAACCTGAAAGCTCTTGATCACTAGGCTACCCTGCCGCCCCCCAAATATGTATATAAATCTCTGCAGAATGGGTTTGATTCCAGCCCGCTGCTATTTTAGCACATTGTCTCTTGTTTTTCTCTGTCTTAAATAAAACATGAAAATATACCACGAAAAACCATATGTCTAAAACACATTTGTCTTTTCCCAAATCCCCGCACATAGATGAGTTAGACTGGGCAATAACAGAGTTTTCTGTTGTGTTTCTGGATCCAGATATGGATGAGTGTGGCTCCCAGCCCTGTCAAAATGGAGGAGAGTGTAAAGATCAGGTGAATGGATATAGCTGCTCCTGTCCTGCTGCCTTCACTGGGACGCACTGTGAGACAGGTGAGGACTGTGAGACGGGTGAGGACTGTGAGACGGATGAAGACTGTGAGACGGATGAGGACTGGGGGACAGATGAGGACTGGGGGACAGATGAGGACTGTAGGGCGGATGAGGATGAAGACTGTGCGGATGAAGACTGTGCGACAGGTTAGCTGTGTCAGACGGATGAGGAATGTAAGACAGGATAGTAGCATGAGATGGATGAGGACTGTGAGACAGGTTAGCGGTGTAAGACGGATGAGGACTGTGAGACAGGTTAGCGGTGTAAGACGGATGAGGACCGTGAGACAGGTTGACAGCGTGAGATGGATGGTGACTGGGAAAAGATAGCAGTGTGAGAGACAGAGGAGGACTGTGAGAAAGGCTATCAGTGTGAGATGGATGAGGACTGTGAGACAGGTTAGCAGTGAGACAGCTGAGCCACCTAATAAACCCTGATATCACCATGTTCCCCATATGGTGTTCCCATTGGCGCTCCGCTCACAGGGGAACAGAGCACAATTTGTGATGAGTGCATACTCTAATGTTGCCAGCGAATGAACACAACATCGTCTATGAGGAATATGGTGTCGTTTGGGACAGCCAGTGATTCTGCCAGGCGGGCCATTCCTCTGGTTTAACTTCCCCTCATGTTAGAGGAAAAATGGTTTATGATAGAAAATGTTTACCTAGGCGGCTCTGCTCTCTGCTCTCTCCTCTCTGCTCTCTCCTCTCTGCTCTCTCCTCTCTCCTTGGCTTCCTGTAATAGAACATTTTTCCAACTGTGACAGGAGACGCAAACTGAAACCTGACCAACGTCTCTCTGAAAGAGAGTCCCAAATTGTACCATTTTCCCAGTATAGTGCTTCAGGCCTTGGTCTAAGGTAGTGCACTATAGTTTGAATAGGGTGCCATTTGGCAGCCCTCAGAATGTGGCTAGGAGCTCCGTTACAGACTGACTTGGTGTGCCTGTTGAAAGGTTTTCAGAGGCTCAACGGCGATGAGGTTGGCTAATGGCTGACTGGCCAGAGAGAGCTGAGAACAGAGTCCTGGGTTCAGAGGCCCTGGTTCAGGGTCCTGGGTTCTGAGGCCTGGGTTCTGTCTTCAGGGTCCTGGGTTCAGAGGCCTGGGTTCTGTCTTCAGGGTCCTGGGTTCAGAGTTCTGTATTCAGGGTTCAGGGCTCTGGGTTCTGGTTCAACACAATACCAAAAAAACTAAAGTTCCATATCGCTGTGACACGTACTCTTTGTGACTCAGTTAGAACCTCCATGAGGTCCCCCTGCATAGAGTTAACCTGTTTGTGTAACATCGCTGTGGTGTAGTAATAATATTATGTCTGAAACACATGATATAATTCACACGTGTGTAGTTAGACAACATTAGCAGTTTGTATTTCCTCCCCGTAGTGTTGACGGTGGTGAATTCATCGTCGACTCCGCAAACTGAAAATCACACAGGTAAACTGTCATTTCATTTTCGATTGCAAACAAATCTGTTTAAATTAGTTCTCTTTAAGGACAGTATCTGTAAACTATGTATTGCCCTGGGTCAGTAATTCTCAAAACTTTCCTGGAAACCCAGCCTAAGTATTTGATGTATTCCAGAGCCAGCACACCTGAATCAACTAGACTTGTAGTAGATAGGCCTTAACTAGATCTTATCCATCTGTGTCCTCTTAACCCACTCTCTTTGTCATCTATCTGGCAGTGTCCTGTGAAGGTCAGGGCTGTGAGAGCCATCAGATCTGTGAATACACTGCCCTTGACGTTTACAACTGCACCTGCGCCCCGGGGTTCTACGGCAACAACTGTGAAGGTGAGGCTCTGACAGACAATGGGTACAGATGGGAAGACAGTAAGACAGACCGCTGCTAGCGCTACTATACTGTCCCACAGGGAAGTGCTTCAAACTGCTGCTATGCTGTCCCACGGGAAAGTGGCTCAGGCCGCTGCTAGCGCTGCTATGCTGTCCCACAGGGAAGTGTCTCAGACCGCTGCTAGCGCTGCTATGCTGTCCCACAGGGAAGTGGGTCAGACCATTGCTAGCGCTGCTATGCTCTCCCACAGGGAAGTGGGTCAGATCACTGCTAGCGCTGCTATGCTGCCCCACAGGGAAGTGCGTCAGATCGCTGCTAGCACTACTATGCTAATGCACAGGGAAGTGGATCAGACCGCTGCTAGCGCTGCTATGCTGCCCCACAGGGAAGTGTGTCAGATCGCTGCTAGCGATGCTATGCTAATGCACAGGGAAGTGGGTCAGACTGCTACTAGCGCTGCTATGCTCTCCCACAGGGAAGTGTGTCAGACCGCTGCTAGCGCTGCTATGCTGTCCCACAGGGAAGTATGTCAGACTGCTGTTAGCGCTGCTATGCTCTCCCACAGGGAAGTGCTTCAGTCTCTGTGAAGAGGGAAGAGTCGTCTCTGCTTTGTTGTGATCATGGACAATGTTAATTACCCCTCCACCAACAGTCTCCTGAACAACCCAGTTTACTACCAAATCCCGGGGACAAACAGCTGCTCCATGTTGGGAATAATTGCTTTGTGGCCCGTTTTATGACTTTACCATCAACAGGAAGTGCTGCTTAGTCCAGACTTGAAAGGACCTCTGTGGTGTTAATGTGCTGAAGCTAATGGTTGAGGTTCAGAAAGGAAGATTCAGCTGACAGAAAGGCTGGGGTAACATGCCTAGAAGAACAGCAAAGTGGCACAGGGCTCTGACTGGGTCCCAAATGACACCCTAGTTCCTACATAGCGTTTTAAATAATATACAGAGGAGGGAATATAGAGCAGTTTGTTCCTGCAGCTGCTGACTGTTCCATTACTCCTGCTTGTTGCCTGTCTGTTTCTTACTTTTACTTACTGTCTGTTCCACCGGTCCAGCCTGCTGTCTGTTGCCCCAGTACAGCCTGCTGTCTGTTGCCCCAGTACAGCCTGCTGTCTGTTGCCCCAGTACAGCCTGCTGTCTGTTGCCCCAGTACAGCCTGCTGTCTGTTCCCCAGGTCCAACCTGCTGTCTGTTGCCCCAGTACAGCCTGCTGTCTGTTGCCCCAGTCCAGCTTGCTTCCTGGTCAAGCTGCTTCCTCCAGAAAACCACATAGCAATTTGTCCACAGTCCTGTGTTATTATTCTCCTCTAATATGGTTTTACTGTCCTTAACGGGAAATACCACATGATATCATGTTGTCATATAATGGACTGCTTTCGAGTATATCACAGTGTTATTGTCCAAAATTTAACCCTATCCCCTACATAGTGCAATAGCTCAGACCAGATCCCAGCCATTTGGGATATAATCTATGTTTATCTGTGAGATGACCAATGTGGTTTTAAAAACAATGTGCACGAACACTGCGCACGGATGTCTTGTTTCGCTGAGGCTGACCGCAACCATCACACAACCACGACAACCACAGGTTGTTTGTTTTGGTCTCAAAAAGCCCTTTAATAGTATGTGAGCCACTGCAAATTCACACGACTCCCCAAACCTTTAGCTGAAATAACTATCAATGGTTATATAGACTCTCCTAAATCTCTCAAATACTTTCCTACCTGGCTCACTTGGAAGGCTTAGTGGAAAAAAGAGCAGGAACCTCTGAGAGAAAAGGTAATGAGAGAAAGAAGAGAAAGATTGAGGAAAGAAGAGCAAGAGAACAGAAGAGATGGAAGAGACAAGAAGAAAGAATGAAAGAGGGAAATGGTGAGCTCAAAAGAGAGGAGACAGAGAAGAATGTTGAGGAAAGAGATAGAGATTGGAGATTGAAGAACTGTGGAGAGTGAGAGACAGTTACAACACAGTGGGAGGGAACAGCTTCCTAACCTGTCACAGATTAAAGACAACTGGTCTGAACAGACTAACCCACACATACAACCCACACATGCACGCTCACTCACAAACACACACGCAATCACACAGGCAAACAACCCACACACACACACACACACAAAAGCACACAAACACACACACAAACAAAGGCACATGTGCACACAAACACACACACAAAAGCCAAACACACACACACACAAAGGCACATACATGCACACACACACAAACACACACACTAACACACTCACTTAGAAAGGCACATGCAAACACACACTGACACAAATAAACACACAATCACACAAAGTTACATGCAGGCACATACAAACACACACACACACACAAAGGCACATGTACACACACACACACACACACACACACACAAAGGCACATGCACACATGCACACACACTCACAAAGACACATGCACACACACACAAAGGCACATGCACACACGTACACACACACACAAAGGCACATGCACACACACACACACAAAGGCACATGCACACACGCAGGCTCATTCACGTAGGCGGCCAATGAGAACCTCCCCAGCTAATTAACAGCTCATTAATTGCCCTAGGGGGTCAAAGCTCCAGTTTGATCAGTCCCAAACTGCCCCTGTCTTCTGTGTAGTTCCCTGCTTTTAACCAGGGCTCAAGCAGAAGAGGACAGCATTCAGGACGCAACCCACAAAACATGTTCCATAACATCAGAAAAATATTACCCAGCCGGCCTCCATCCAGTGAGCCCGACCCCTGGACTTCAAAGGGAAGTCGTTTAGCAGTGATATAGCAACTTCCTTTGATCCACACTGGAGCAATTAGTGCAGAGGAAAATAAAAACATGCTTCCCGTTTGGACAGAGAGAAGGTGACGCTGAGTCTGCCGACTGGAAATGGTCTGTTCCTGTGAAGTACAGTTGTGTCAGGGGACACCGAGTACCAGGAAGGGACGCACACGCACCTACTAATACACACACACACACACACACACACACATGCATGAACATACACACGCATCCAGAACACATGTTGGCCATTCATCTCTCTGCATTTAATGTTGCTGTTCTCTGGGACTTAAAGATACTGTTGATGCTGCATACCTAAAACACGTTACTGACCTGTTGGATACTCTTGATACTGCCGCCACCTAAAACACTTTTTCTGGGTCCGGGGGTCTCACGCTTCCCTTTCTTCTACAGAGGAGTGTCTCTGCCAGAATGGGGGCATCTGTGTGGACATGAATGGGACATGTGACTGTCCCTCAGGCTTTACTGGGATTTACTGTCAGTTTGGTATGTACCCTATTATACCCCAGACTCCATTATCTGTTTGGTGCCTACCCAGTTACACCCCAGACAACATTATCTGTTTGGTACCCACCTTATTACACCCTGGAATACATTATCTGTTTGTTATGTACCCTTTTATACACCTCAGGCTAAATTATCTGTTTGGTACCTACCATATTACACCCGGGACTACATTGTCTGTTTGGTACCCACACAATAACACCCCAGACTACATTATCTGTTTGGTACATGCCTATTACACCCCAAGCTAATTATTTGTTTGGTATGTACCTCATTTCACCCCAGGCTACATTATCTGTTTGGTACTTACCCTATTAATCCCCGGACTACATTATCTGTTTGGTGCCTACACAATACCACCCTGGACTACATTTTCAGCTTCGTACATACCCTATTACACCCCAGACTACATTATCTGTTTGGTACTTACCCTATTAATCCCCGGACTACATTATCTGTTTGGTGCCTACACTATACCACCCCGGACTACATTTTCAGCTTCGTACATACCCTATTACACCCCAGACTACATTATCAGTTTGGTACATACCCTATTACTCCCCAGACTACATTATCAGTTTGGTATCTTATTCCACTCAGACTAAGTTGGTTATGTGTCATATTATACTCTGGACAACATTAACCGTTGGGCAAGTGTCATATTATATTCCGGACCACATGATCAGTTTAGTACACATCTTATCACTTCCTGAACTACATGATACATATATTATTATCCTGACTACACAGTCTACAAGGGACACCTTCTTGGTGAATCTAATACGTTTGATAAAGATTAGACCTTTCTCTGTGGGAACAGAAAACTATCTCAGAGTAGGATAGCTTACCTTCCAAGGGGATGAAATGGTTTGGAAAGTTAGCCAATACCCCTACCAGAAAGACTGTATTTTCAGATAGATCCGGTTAATACACTGACAGTTTTTTTTACGTATTCCTCAATGGTTTTACCAAATTATATTTCAACTTTGTTAATTGTATTACATGGCCAAATCATTTATGTGGTTTTTCCTGGTATGGGCTCTCTGACCCTTGACCCCTCAGAAGTGACCCAGACCCCATGCAGTAACAGCAGGCCGTGTCCTGACGGGGGTCCCTGTCTGGAGTACGGGGGAACCTACCTTTGTACCTGTCAGACCGGGGTGACAGATCTGGACCACAAGGACTTCTACCCTCCTTATGGTAAGAGCCTACTGTCTTCTGCTGTTGCTCCTTTTGCTTCTTCTTCTTCTTCTGCTCCGATTACTTCTTCTTCTTCTCTTACTACTTCTTCTTCTGCTCTTACTACTTCTTCTTCTGCTCTTACTACTTCTTCTTCTGCTCCTTCACCTTCTTTTTCTCCTTATTGTTGTTACTATTTTGTTTTATATTCTATCCTTCCTCTCCTACCAACCACGGACAGGGTCGTCTGACTGCATTCTGTGTTGTTGTCTCACAGTGCCCAGTTACCATCAGGATAAACAGACTCCATGCCAGGTGGTCTCTCGTGTCAAGGGGGCTGAGAGTAATGCTGTATTTACTGAGAACATTTTTACTATAATTTATTTTGGTGTTGACCAAGTGCGTCGGTAGTGTGTAAACCACTTCGGCCATGACGTGACAGAAGACTTATGTGTCTCTGATTACTGCGTCATGCACACAACGCCCAGATAAAAGCTGTGAGCTTTCACCCCCGCCCCCTTGGCATGAGCGTGTGACAGAAGGCTGTCAAGTCAGTGTGTGTTTGTGTGTGTGTGTGTGTATGTGTGTGCTTATGGAACGCGGTCAAGTCGGTGTGTGTGTTTTTCAGTACAGCCGCGATCGGTCTGCGACTCGTCTCCGTGTCTGAACGGCGGCTACTGCTACGAGAGGGAGGGAGGTTACACCTGTGAGTGTAACCATGGATACAGAGGAAAGCACTGCGAGAAAGGTAGTACGATCCACCTGTTTTCACGCTGCTTCTAACTGCCATTAACACAACGTTTGCTTGTTTGCCTTGGTATGGTGGGGACGAATTCAGGGTGGGGGTTTTCGGGGGTGGGGGCACTCTACTGCAGTTACTCCCCTCACTAATTGAATGAGCAGTTGATAGCTCAGCTGCTTGCTTAATTGGCTGATTGATTCGTTCAGTGTTTACTAAACGACTGATTGGCTTTCACGAATGTCCCCACCCCCAGTCAGACTGAACACCTGCGCTTCCGGCCCCTGTCGGAACGGGGGCTCCTGTAAGGAGGATTCAGGAGGCTACCTCTGTGTCTGTCCATACAGGTTCACCGGCAAGCACTGTGAAGTGGGTAAGTTCTGGCCTCCTCTCTCGTTGCTGATCTCCAGGCCTGTCTCTCTCTCTCTCTCTCTCTCTCTCTCTTTCTCTCTCTGACTCTCTCCGTCTGAACATTTCTGTCTGTCTCCCTGTTTTTCTGTCTGTCTGTCTCGGAATTTCTGTCAGTCTATGTATTTTTGTCCTTTTCTCTGCGTATTTTTGACTCTGTGTCTTTCATTCTTTACCTACCTTTACACTGATAGGACTGATAGTGCCACATCAAAGGATGCCTGTTGATTTGTTCTGGTCCAGACAGCAGTGTGTTCAGGCAGCAGTGTGTTCAGGCAGCAGTGTGTTCAGGCAGCAGTGTGTTCAGGCAGCAGTGTGTCCAGACAGCAGTGTGTTCAGGCAGCAGTGTGTCCAGACAGCAATGTGTTCAGGCAGCAGTGTGTTCAGGCAGCAGTGTGTTCAGGCAGCAGTGTGTTCAGACAACAGTATGTCCAGGCAGCAGTGTGTTCAGACAACATCGTGTCCAGGCAGCAGTGGTAAACCTCCCACACAGTAGGGGGCGGGGCCTAGTGGACGGCCCAGGTTGTTCTCAGTGCAGTCGCTGCCAAGAAGGTGCGGTCAGTTTGACCTGGACAAGCAGATGTTCCTCTTGAAGCTGGAGGGGGTTGATTTGACTGACCTCATTCATCGCCGTCCATCCGTCACACAAGCTGGGCCCCAGATGGCTAAGACACCACCAGGGACGTCTGTTCTGGACTGCCGTCCTAGGGGAACACACGTCTCAGCTGGGCAACATTCTAGCGTGTACAACCCCAGGGGGCATCTCACATGCTGAAGCAGGTTGGGGCCAGAGGGTGGGCCTCCTTCCCACATTTCACTCTCTGACTGGTGGAAGGAGGGCCTGGAGGTCAGGGCTCCTGGGCTGGATGTTAAGGCTGACTGGTGGAAGGAGGGCCTGGAGGTCAGGGCTCCTGGGCTGGATGTTAAGGCTGACTGGTGGAAGGAGGGCCTGGAGGTCAGGGCTCCTGGGCTGAATGTTAGGGCTGCAGATAAGGAGCTCCTGGTTTCCTTAAAGACCACCTGGGGGTACCACACAGGTGGTTAGATCGATGTGTACACCTGTAAGGGGTGAAATCAGGCGGGTAGAGTGTGGCAAAAAGGCTGTCAGAGTTCACCAACCGGCATCTAGAACCAATGTAAAAAAGCTTGGTAGGACTGTTAGCGCTGGTTCTCCGTCTGTCTTGAGCGAGGGTTACTGAAGTACAGCTGTAGTGTCTGGGGTGTCCCCCTATCTGGAAGACCAGGAGATGTCACGGGGGGGACGGAGGACTTATCGACATTGTTTGTGTAATGAGGGGAAGCTGGATGCAAGACAGTGGATTGAGTATGTTTCCTACATAGGGGTGTAGCATGAAGGGCCTTGGCTAACGAGGAGGGAGATGTTTTTAAATAATCTTTACCACATTTCGCCCGGCAAAGTGTTTATGTTAGTGTGGGTCAAAATCGGAATCATCTCTCCCCGTTTTAATTTGCCCCTATCTGTGTATTTGCCCCTCTCCCCCTTCCTGTCCCCCTTCCTGTCCCTGTTCCCCTCCCCCTCCCTGTCCCCCTTTCTGTCCCCCTCCCTCCCTCTCCCTCTCCCCCTCCCTCTCCCTGTCCCCCTCCCCTCCCTGTCCCCCTCCCTCTCCCCCTCCCTGTCCCCCTCCCCCTCCCTGTCCCCCTCCACCTCCATCTCCCCTGCCCCCCCCCCCCCTCTCCCCCTCCCTGTCCCCCTCCCTCTCCCTCTCCCTGTCCCCCTCCCCTCCCTGTCCCCCTCCCCCTCCCTCTCCCTGTCTCCCTCCCTCTCCCTCTCCCCCTCCCTTTCTCTCAGTGTTGATCAATCTTTATCCCTCCTTTTCTTTTACTCTCGCTCATACAGTTGCACATATACACACACACAGTCACATATACACACAAACACAGTCACACATACACACACACACACACAGTCAAAATATACACACACCTACCCTCACCCACAGTCACATATACACACACACACACATACCCTCACCCACAGTCACATATACACACACACATACCCTCACCCACAGTCACATATACACACACACCTCCAGTGTTAACAGTTCCTGTAAAATTAGCTCATATTCCTGTGTTTAACAGGCCGGTACTGAGAGTGTCGTAAAAGATGCCGGGCAGTTCAAAGCCATGTGGCTTTCATCTCTTCACTCTGTGTCTGTTTCCAGATGGCATTCTATACCCCGTAAAGTGCACTCCTCTCTAACTCTGTAGGGGCCCGTTTCAGAGTAGTGCATTAAATGGGGAAGTGTCATTTGGGAGGCATACGATGTCACACACGGCTGGCACAGCTCTACAGCACTGTGGAGGAGAGTCAAGACTGCAGTCACGGCCTGTACATTGGAAAGACTGCACCTTCTTTTGGCACAGCTTTGTAATTGTGGTGTTTTGATGAAGACCTTTAATGTTTAAATAGATTAAACAACTACACAACAAACGTGCACACTGACAAACACTGCCACACACACACACACACACACACACACACAGACAGACACATCATGGTTTATTCTGATTCATAGTGCATGTCCCTGTGTATGTGTGTTCTTAGGGAAACCAGACCCATGCTCCTCTAGCCCCTGTTTGAATGGGGGAACGTGTTTTCACTACATTGGGAAGTATAAGTGTGAGTGTTCGGGAACCTTCAGCGGCAGACACTGTGAGATCAGCAGAGGATTAATTCACTCTGCAGCAGGTGAGCACAGTCAACCAACCAACCAATTAATCACCCATTCAATCAATCACCTAATCAACCAACCAATCTGGAAAAATCTGGGGTGGATATAGACTCAGAGATATGGCTGCTCTATTCTGGTCCTGAGGAGCTGAAGCACTTTTTTTTTAGCTAGTAGTTCATTACTCTGTTTTGTTTCTAGCTAGTAGTTCATTACTGTTTTGTTTCTAGCTAGTAGTTCATTACTGTTTTGTTTCTAGCTAGTAGTTCATTACTCTGTTTTGTTTCTAGCTAGTAGTTCATTACTCTGTTTTGTTTCTAGCTAGTAGTTCATTACTGTTTTGTTTCTAGTTAGTAGTTCATTACTGTTTTGTTTCTAGCTAGTAGTTCATTACTCTGTTTTGTTTCTAGCTAGTAGTTCATTACTCTGTTTTGTTTTTAGCTAGTAGTTCATTACTCTAGCAAAATGTGATCCTGATTAGAAATACGTGATGAAAACCAGAAGTGATCTGACACTCCAAGACCAGGATTGGGAGCCCCACTCAGAAATGTTGTGTAACTCCTCAATAATGTCAGCCAAATTAACTGCAGAAAAAAGTTAACATTTTAGTAAATCAGCTGATACTCTTATCCAGATTTACATACATTAGTAATTGCACACATTTAGTACTTCCAGTAAATACCTTTGGTGACAACCTTATTTTGAGAGTCACAAAAGCGTATCTGTAGATCCTTTACAGATTATCTACTGACTGATAATAGTAGTTAACATTTTAACTATTATTATCACTTTATCTACTAACCCTAACCCAAACCTTAACCCTTACCCTTAAACTTATTCTAAACCTTAAACTTATTCTAAATCTAACACTGACCTTAACATTAGCAAGCAGTTGCTCAACAGATAGTTTGTTGAAAGTTTATTCACATTTTGTTGATAGTATTAGTATCTATAGAAAATCTACAGATGGAAATTGGGACCCTCAAAAACAAGTAAAAGTAAGTGTAATCAAATGTTTTTCTCATGATGTTAATAATAACAAAAGTAAAGAAATTATTATCCATATTTCACTCATATGGTATTCATACAACCATCATTAGAGGAAACTGCTTTTACTACTGCTTTTATTACTGTAAAAACTACTGAAGAAACTACTTAACATAAGTACTGTCACATAGTTACAAGAGTGCCATGTAAACTAACAAAACCTCTCACCTCGAACTTTCCACACTTTTGTGTCAAATAAAGCATGAAGATGTGTACTAACTGTACATCTGTGTTTGAATTACACTGTGTAATGTAACTGTGTTGCCTAATACAAAGGTGTAATATAACTGTGTAATATGAGGGTGTAATAAAACTGTGTAATATGAGGGTGCAATATAACTGTGTAATATGAGGGTGTAATATAACTGTGTAATATAACTGTGTAATATGAGGGTGTAATATAACTGTGTAATATAACTGTGTAATATAACTGTGTAATATAACTGTGTAATATGAGGGTGCAATATAACTGTGTAATATGAGGGTGCAATATAACTGTGTAATATGAGGGTGCAATATAACTGTGTAATATAACTGTGTAATATGAGGGTGTAATATAACTGTGTAATATAACTGTGTAATATGAGGGTGCAATATAACTGTGTAATAAATGCATGTGTGGTGTGTCTGCCTCCCAGGGCTGGATTGTGGTCCTCCTCTGCAGGTGAAGCATGCAGAGGTCCAATTCTCCTCCACGTCTCCGGGCTCTATGGCCCTGTACATCTGCCACCCAGGCTACAGCCTCTTGCCCAGGGCCACCCAGAGCATCTGCGGAGGCCAAGGCGCCTGGAGCCAACCCCCAGTCTGCGACGGTCTGTATCCATGAAAATACCACAGGCACCCGTCACTCAGTCAGTCTTGGTGGTGTGTGTGTGTGTGTGTCTGTGTGGCGTATCTGTGTGTGTGTGTGGCACGATTAAGGTCTTTCATTGGGTCTTTACTGTAACTATTTAGGGATCTCTGAACAACAAACAGAAAGTCAGTAACACGGTGGTCTCAGCTGAGAGCTTCATGGTAATAAGGGGGATATTTTATTGGCAGGGGAAGATAAAGATTTAATTAGGATAGTTTATCTGCCCTGTAATAAAAGCTCATTTTTTTGGTAGGGACCCGAAACAGAAAACAGATTCCCCGTTAAACTGGATCAAGATGGCTGTGTTGGCCTGTTGCTCCGTCACAGATTGGTTGTTGTTGAGGGAACAGGGTGGCATGAGCCCTGAATCTCAGGCTCACTGTGCTGAAATGTTTCGTTCGTCTAGAGATCAACGAGTGTCTGTCTCAGCCGTGTCTAAACGGAGGAACCTGTAAGGACAGGGTGGCTTCCTTCCTGTGTGAGTGTGACGAGGGCTTCAGTGGAAACCGCTGCCAGACAGGTAATCTACACCTCTAGACAACACCTGTTCATATGCAGATTAACTAGACCTCTAGACAACACCTGTTCATATGCAGATTAACTAGACCTCTAGACAACACCTGTTCATATGCAGATTAACTAGACCTCTGGACAACACCTGTTCATATGCAGATTAACTAGACCTCTGGACAACACCTGTTCATATGCAGATTAACTAGACCTCTGGACAACACCTGTTCATATGCAGAGAAACTACAGCTCTAGCAAACACCTGTTCATATGCAGACAAACTACAGTTCTAGCAAACACCTGTTCATATGCAGACAAACTAGACCTCTGGACAACACCTGTTCAGATGCAGACAAACTAGACCTCTGGACAACACCTGTTCAGATGCAGATAAACAAGACCTCTGGACAACACCTGTTCATATGCAGATAAACTAGACCTCTGGACAACACCTGTTCAGATGCAAATAAACTAGACCTCTGGACAACACCTGTTCAACACCTGCAGATAAACTAAACCTCTATACAAGGGCTTCTTATCTCCCAGCCTGGGTAACTGGGGTTTTGCTTGTTTTCTATTCTACCTGGTTGTTAATACATTGACCTGGTGTAAACTACAGCTGTGTACCTGCATGAATAATCTTCAGGAGACAATGTGTCTTTTCTTAATGTATTCCCTATAAGATGTTTTTGCTTAGTGGAAAGGTCATCTTAACAATGAACAAACAATCCTTTCAGAATCCCCTCCCAACTTCTGACAGTGCATCTTATCAATTCATTTCCTGTGGTGCGTCTTACATGTGTCCCGTCCACCAGATGGGGACGAGTGTCTGTCAGAGCCCTGCAAACACGGAGGAACATGTGAGGACCAACCGGGATCCTACTACTGCCACTGCCAGCAGGGCTTCATGGGCCAAGACTGTGAAATAGGTACTGCCCTGTCTGTCTCACTCTCTGCCCTGTCTCTCTCACTCTCTGCCCTGTCTCTCTCACTCCCTGCCCTGTCTCTCTCACTCCCTGCCCTGTCTCTCTCACTCTCTGCCCTGTCTCTCTCACCCTCTGCCCTGTCTCTCTCACTCTCTGCCCTGTCTCTCTCACTCTCTGCCCTGTCTCTCTCACTCTCTGCCCTGTCTCTCTCACTCTCAGCCCTGTCTCTCTCACTCTCAGCCCTGTCTCTCTCACTCTCTGCCCTGTCTCTCTCACTCTCAGCCCTGTCTCTCTCACTCTCAGCCCTGTCTGTCTCACTCTCTGCGGCTCTCTTTAACTCTGTAAATCTCTCTCTCTTGCTCTCTGATTCTGCCATTCTCTCTCTGCTGCTCTTTTCTGTTCTCTTCCGGCGTTCATTTCTCATTAGCGGTAAGTCGCAACCCCCCCCCCCCGCACACGTCCTTCCTATTTTGAGACACTTGATAAATATTTCACCCCTCAGGATGTTTTGCTGCTAACGGAGAAACACTCCACATCAATGTGGAGTCAGAGATACACCAGATCCAACTCTAACTCACCCACACAGGCCACTCTGCCTTGTCTCCTGAGGAGTTTCTGTGTGTTCTTTGTCGCTCCAGAACAGGACGGCTGTGAGTCCAACCCCTGTCTGAATGGGGGTGTATGCCGGGGCTACAGGAGGAACCACCTATGTGTCTGTAAAGAAGGCTTCTTTGGGGAGCGCTGCCAGTCTTGTGAGTAAAGACCTGAGCCGTGCCGCTTTTTAGTGACGCGGTTTTAGTGTATTCTAGGATGCAGGATTGTCTCATTGACTCACAGCCAATACACCCTCACACACATCTCCACTTGTTCACGTGTATATATTGCTGTGTACATTTTCAGTGTTTCAGGGAACGTTATTTCAAACAATTCTGGACGGTTTGCTGACTGGCCGATGCAGCTCTCTGTAAAACCCCTTTACTGAGGTTATCGTCATGGTGATCGGTAGTCTTTGTCTCCCCCTAGTGGAGAATCCTTGTGTACTGCAGCCATGTGGCAACAGAGGACTCTGCCGTAGCGACCGAAGGGGGAACTACAGCTGCACTTGCCGGGTAGGACACACAGGCAAGGACTGTGAGAGAGGTGAGTTGGACTCAAATCTTTATACTTCCCAGTGTTTCATGAAACCCCAATCAGTCCAGATAACCGCAGACCATTACAATAACTTGTTCTCAATGAATTGCCTGATGAACTAAATATAGAAGATAGAACATTTGAAAATTGCTTTACACTGATTGGAACCCTTGCTAAGGCCTCCACTCTGCCCATTACACCACTATGGAGTTGAATGGGGACGCCCGTTCATTAACTGGGAATTGTTTTGCTTTGCGTATGTCTCTTGTCCAAGACCTGTTGCCCCCATCTGGTCTCCATGTTTTACGGGTGGAGGAGGACAATGTGGAGCTGCGCTGGGACCTGCCAGATACCTCCTCCCAGAACCTGGTCAGTTTGAGTTTTATTTTAACAAGGTAACTAGAGTTGCACAGTGGTTAATATTAAACACATAGGGGTCTATGGTGGTCCAGTGGTTAATATTAAATACACAGGGGTATATGGTGGTCCAGTGGTTAATATTAAACAAATAGAGGTCTATGGTGGTCCAGTGGTTAATATTAAATACATAGGGCTGGTTTTGTGGACTCTAGTCCTGGACTATGAAATAGGGTGCCATTTGGGACACAGACTGAACTCTGACCTTGAACACCAACAGATCAGTGGCTTCGCTGTGACCTATGCACCCCTGGGTCTAGCGGGCCGGGCAAGTGGGACCAGAAAGACAGACTTCCTGGATAAGAAGCAGTCGACCTATCAGCTGCGTGGACTGGTGCCAGGACTGCTCTACAACATCTCCACCTTCTCTGTGAAACGGAACATCAACAGCACCGACGTTAGCCAACCCGCCCTTGCCCTCATACGCACCAGTGAGTGACTCGCCGTTCGTGTGTAGATTCTATATTATCCGTGCACGTGACTCACCAACTGCATAAGTGAGTGACTCGCCGTTCGTGTGTAGATTCTATATTATCCGTGCACGTGACTCACCAACTGCATAAGCGCGTGTCCGTACGTCTGAACGCCATTTTACAAGAATGTCTTTGCGTGTCCGTCCCCGCAGGGCCGCCTCGGGTGGAGCAGCTCCGCGTCGTCAACGTGTCGTCCTCGCAGGTGTGGCTGCGCTGGCTGGTCCAGGCCGCTCGGCACGCAGCGGTCAGCCAGGTGCGCCTCTCCCTGGTCCCCTCGGACAGCGGCGGGGCTCGCACCGCCCTGCTCAACGCCAGCACTACGGAGTACGCCTTCAGGTACACAGCGCTGGTCTCCCTCGGAAAGACAGCTACAAGATAGACGTTATTTCTTCCCCGCACACCAGCGTTACCTTTGGACCGGTCTGGTTGACGCATTCTAGGGAGGAACGCGTGTCTTTAGGGTTTTGTTCCTTTCTTGTTCTAGATTGATTAAGGTTACTACTCGGTTAGGAACGCCCCTAACCTGGTTATCTTGGTTCTAACAGGACACCAGTTGAAAGGGGGCAGTGGGGAAACTGAACCAGCAGACTATAGGCCAGTGATATGACATATTCAGTCCTGGAGTGTCCACCTGCTTGTTAATTGCCCTCACCTGGTATCCCCGGTCTGAATCAGTCCCTGATTAGAAACAATTGCAACCAGAAATGTTGACCCTCAGGGACGGAAGGTGCAGAGTCCTGTACTAGGCCCTGGCTCAGTGTAATGAGTGTGACAGCCCTGATTTTTAAACTCATTTGGCTACTGCATGCACTACATATAGCGGCCACTTGGTGGCACTGTACACCTGTTATGGTCAGTAAAACTTTCATATCACTAGAGGTGTCGAGTTCCACTGCTGATTACAGTCTTTCACAATCGCTGACACACTAAAACGGGTTCGGTCAACAAAGTACATAAAATCACTTTGGTAAATTCCAGAACAAAGATTATTTTTTTTGCAGAACCCTACACAACTCATTTTCTAGAGAACGCTTGCCTGGACTAAATAACTTCAGCATTCTCTCTAGACATACAGGCTATAACACCATGCAACGTTCAAAACTCATTGGGAAAATTCTGGAACACCTTATGGTTATCGATTAATTAATACCTTTATATAATAGTTCTATTGATTCCTCTCAGCAGTGAACCATGGGTATTTATTTGTGTCATTGCATTTGATGCTTTCGTGTGGCGCCTGAGAGCAAAGTTTAATTTCCATGACAAATATTATTATGTTCATAATGTTTCATGTTTCCGCAAGAAACCTGGATCTCAACCAATACAACGTGAGTTTTGAGAAGCGCGTTTATGGTTCTTAAAAAATTGTAGTACAACATTCAGGAAATGTTTTTTTGTCAGCAGTTGTGAAAACCTGTAACGTCCAGAGACCACAGTGGAAAAGCACAAGTTCTACGGTGAATGTGAATGACTCAGACTGGGTGTGTTCCTCTCCTCAGCTCCCTGTTCCCCGGTCAGATGTACACGCTGGATGTTCTGACCCAGAGCGGGATGAGACCCGATGAGCTGCCCTCCACCAGTCACTCAGCCGGACCGCTGCACATCTGGACCAGTAATGTCTTCACCGTCCATCAACTATTCAAATGTGTTTTAGAAAAGCCATGTCCGCATCAGCAGATTGTAGGTGCCTATGAAAGAAACGCGGAGGCAGAGGCTAAATGGGTTCCGCACAGTCCCCTACAGCGTCGGGAATCGTCCTCCATCAATCAATCAATCAAATTTATTTATAAAGCCCTTTTCAGCAGATGTCACAAAGTGCTTTTACAAAACACCCGGCCTCAAACCCCAAGGAGCAAACAACAGTAGTGTTGAATTTCAGTGGCTAGAAAAAACTCCCTAAGAAGGCCAAAATTTAGGAAGAAACCTAGAGAGGACCCAGGCTCAGGCTCTTCTGGCTGTGCCAGGTGAACATATTAAGATTACAATTGTAATAATTAATAAATGCGTGTGGGTTGAGTCTAGTCTATTTAAACTTAGTCCAGGTCAGAAGCATGACCTAATGGACTACACGGGGGAGGGGGGAGGTGTCAACACAGTGGCAGCTGAAATCGTCAGGCATCGTCTCGATCTGCAACACAACCAGGAGGACTCTGGACAGGGACAGCAACGGGTCCCCCAAGCCAGGTACTCCGCAGATGTGGGCCAGGACCTCATGCCCTCCTGAGTTCAAAACGGAACGAGACTCCATCTTGGCGTACAGACAGTGTCATCCGCCAGACGGACCAGGAAACCCGGAGGCCGTTGTCGCGGGTCAGATCCGAACACAGTAGGCGCCGGCGGCTCCTTGCACCGGGTCTGACGGAAGACACTGCCCATCGAGGAGACCCTCCAGGGAGTACTTCAGTGCATCCGCGGGCGCTCCCATCCAGTGACGCTCCCATCCAGTGACGCTCACATCCAGCGACGCTCACAGTTAGTGCGTATTCAAGGCGGCTCGGTGGGACGACAAGACAAGCAGATATCAGCAATATAAACGTTTAATATAAAAAATGCCAGTAAAAGAATTCTGATCAGGCTCAACTGTCAAGAGCAAAGGTCAGCCGCCAGACTTGTATCTTATTACCTTGTTGAATACCTGCGGAGTTACCTGCGTGTATGTAATCCTGAATGCATCCGGTGAACATTTCGGCCCCTGCATGCACACACCAAAGTGCCACGCAACGGGTGAATACAGGGGTGGTTGGAAAGGCACTCATTAAAACACCGCCCTTCTGTTGTTCACCGGGAAACCCAACTATATCCCTGTTACACCCGGCCTGGGATTTTCCGAAAACTGAACTTTGACCTCTCCATTCCCCTGACAGGGCCCCTCCCCCCTCAGAACCTGTCCCTGGCCCAAGTGACCTCCAACTCCGCCCGGGTGACGTGGGACCACCACCCGCGCAGCCCGCCGGACGGCTTCGTGGTGAACGTGACGCGGGGCCTGAGCACAAGGAGCCGTTTCCTTGCCGACGGGAAGCTCGGTGGGTACACCCTGAGGGAGCTGGCGCCGGGGCAACACTACCACGTGGCCCTGACGGCCGTGGTGAACGCCGGCACGGAGCAGCTCCACAGCGTGCCACAGCACCTGGCCTTCACCACGCGTGAGTTTTCTCCCCAAACCCCCGGCCGTTCGCGGCAGTATGGTGATCTGATAGACTCGTGTAACGGCGCAGGGAGAGTTCTGTTGGCGGTTTCAGTTTCCCCCAGTCTAAACACCAAACCTTCCCGCCACTGTGTATATGAGTTGCTTATAATCATGATTGACACAGGACTCTTTTAAACTACAACGTGACTCTCTCTCTGGGGGTTTTCTCTGGAGCAGTGCCAATGCGGGAGCGATGGGGGGGGAGGACCAGGGAGAGACCATCAGCTGGGGCACAGGGCACTCCTGTCAGTCGTACCCTGGCCCCGCCTGAAACCCAGGACCTGGGAGTGGCTACAGACAGAGAGCACTCTGAAGAGATGCCCAGGTAAGATACAGACAGACAGGGAGCACTCTGAAGAGATGCCCAGGTAAGATACAGACAGACAGGGAGCACTCTGAAGAGATGCCCAGTTAAGAGACAGACAGACAGAAACAGACAGAGAGCACTGAAGAGATGCCCAGTTAAGAGACAGACAGACAGAAAGCACTCTGAAGAGATGCCCATGTAAGAGATAAACAATGGAAACAAACAAACACTCTACATGACAGAACACAAAATAAATACAGTATGTAAGTGAATTCTGTTGTCTGCAAACCAATCTCTTTTGTTAACTTTAGTGTTTAATGTTAGTTAACTGTCATTGTGCAATTGTTCATTTTAATTAAAGTAGGTTTTCGATGCCAAAGCATCCCATTTCGAGAGAGAGAGAGAGAGATATGCAGGAAGGAAAGAGAGGAGAGAGAGAGATATGTAGGAAGGAAAGAGAGGAGAGAGGGAGGAAAGGAGAGAACTCTGAGAACTTATAGGAGACCCTGCAGGCAAAATTGGTTTCCCTGGTCAGTCCCAATCAGGCCCCAACAATCCTTATGAAAGTCGAGGCGTGAGATGTATTACGGACGTGACTGTGCGTCAGCTGTCAATGCTTTCTGTTCACGCGGCCCCCAACAGATACACAGAGCTGATTGACGGACGAGGGAGGATAACAGCCAAGTTCACCAACTTGCCCCGGAAGGCCATCAGACACCGCATGAGTGAGTACAGTCCCTGGTTTAACCAGCCGGGTTGCGATACGTCCCTTGGCACCACATACTGCAGAGCAATATCTCAAACAGGATCGCATTTGGGAATGATGGTGCACATTCACTTATAGAAGCAGCACATGTTGTACTGTACGCTGGTATCTCTCTCACTAACCTCTTTGATTGGTGTCTCGCAGAGCCTGAGCCTCCAACCAAGGTAGAAAGGATGGAGGAGACCACCAATAAGATCAGCCTGGCCCTGGAGATCCAGAGGCGGGAGGAGGAGGAGGACGTGTCCAGGAGGAAACCTGGTAGGTATTACAGCAGGGGAGCCTAAACCCTCATTCAGCAAATTAGCAACTGTCAATCCGACACCTTGGTTGTTACCCCGAAAGATTGGAACTTTTTGGTTTTTACAGTGGTGAAAATGTGGAGCGGTAGGTCCCTGGAGATGGCATGGCACGCTTTCCCCTGAAACTGGTTCCATGTGGAAAGAAAAGCATTCCTCCACTCTCAATAGGATATCTGTCATACACCACCAGCTGTGTTAATCTACTCCTATAGGCTCTGTATAAACAGCATGTTTAGTATTCTCATGGTACAGCAAGGCAGTCCTTCTCTCATGGCCAAACTGTACTGTAGCTGGTACACAGGAGGATGGACTGAGTCTCAGCCAAGGTTTGAAAATTTAATATTCTACATAGAGACTATCCACAAGACGTGAAGGAGATCTACCGGGTTACTGGGCAGATCACACTGGTGGAACAAGGGATGAAATTGAGAAATATAAACAGAGAGTGGAAGAGGGAGTCAGAGTTAGAGGGAGAGAGACGGAGGGGGAGGGATAAGAGAGGAGAGAGAAAGAGCGGGAGGGACGGGAAAGAGGGGAGAGGGAAAGAGAGAGAGGAGGGGGCATTAGAGAGGGGGGAGAAGGGGGCTATATTGTGTTACCGGAAGTGGTAGACAGGGATCGAAGCCATCAGCTGGAGAATGTAGAACAGTCTGGCTGAACGTCCTAAATGAGGCCCCAATACTCTTTTTCCTACCGTTGACCAGGGCCTGTAGCAAAGCAAGTGCACTGTAAAGAGAATAGAGTGCCATTTGTGACGTGCTTCCAACCGGCCCCCCAGTGAAACCTGAGCCGGTGGTTCCTCTACTGGGCTTTTCCTCGCTGCGGGTCCTGACGGCAGCTGTTGTGTTTCAGAGTCGTCCCGGGACTGCCGGAGTCTGCCGTGCCTGAACGGGGGTACGTGCGCGAAGGGGGGTGACTCGTACATCTGCGACTGCGCTGCTGGGTTCAAGGGCAGACAGTGTGAGCTGTGTGAGTACGCACCTCCCGCTTCCACGCCACCCGCCACACCACATCCTACTGCCCTCCACCTTTAACCACTGACACAGTCCCAGCACACCACATCCTACTGCCCTCCACCTTTAACCACTGACACAGTCCCAGCACACCACATCCTACTGCCCTCCACCTTTAACCACTGACACAGTCCCAGCACACCACATCCTACTGCCCTCCACCTTTAACCACTGACACAGTCCCAGCACACCACATCCTACTGCCCTCCACCTTTAACCACTGACACAGTCCCAGCACACCACATCCTACTGCCCTCCACCTTTAACCACTGACACAGTCCCAGCACACCACATCCTACTGCCCTCCACCTTTAACCACTGACACAGTCCCAGCACACCACATCCTACTGCCCTCCACCTTTAACCACTGACACAGTCCCAGCACACCACATCCTACTGCCCTCCACCTTTAACCACTGACACAGTCCCAGCACACCACATCCTACTGCCCTCCACCTTTAACCACTGACACAGTCCCAGCACACCACATCCTACTGCCCTCCACCTTTAACCACTGACACAGTCCCAGCACACCACATCCTACTGCCCTCCACCTTTAACCACTGACACAGTCCCAGCACACCACATCCTACTGCCCTCCACCTTTAACCACTGACACAGTCCCAGCACACTCTTTATCACACCGACGCACATTCCCACAGGCCCTTCCAATGTATAGGACCAAGGCCCTTTCTCCATGCTCCACGGTCGGGCGTGGCAAAAGGAAATAGACTCTGATTCATTTAATTCTCTCTCGTCCATGGAGATTACTTCACAGACGTGCACAGCAACATGCAGACGCATCAACAGAACGCTGCTGGTTGAAACACGCTCTAAGGAACATCGCATTACTGCTAAAATCCGTCGCAAAACACTCCAGATAAAAATAGCTTGTTTATCAGAGATTTCCTTTTGGTTTTAACTTGTCAAAACCATGTTAACATCTTGGTTCCGCGAGCTATTAATGTGCCTCGCGCAGACAGACGCTCGCACACATGCACAACCCACTTCTCTCTTGAATGCATTTCCTTACCCAGGTTCCATCCATCAGGCTGTTTAAACATTCCTTTCCTAAAAGCATCATTCACCAGTGAGGAGTGTCAACCCCCCCCCATTCCTGCCTATCTAACATCTCTATTATCTTACTCCCTCCATCTCTTTTAACTCTGTCACTACCTTCTTCTACTCTCCCCTCCCTCCCTTCTTTCCTCTCCCCCTACCCTACTCCCCCTCTCTCGTCCTCCCTCCCTCCCTCTCCCTCTTTGTGTTCTACCTCTCCTATTAAATAGCTGTGTAACTCTTGTTCCTTCGTTTTGTTCAGAGCCTCTCTATGTCGATGCCACATCATTCTCTGTGTTTACCTGGGGTCCTGTGCTCTGTCCGCAGTCTGCCAGAGAGTACCGCACCCCTGCACCCGACTCTACTCGGAAACAAAGAGCGTGCCCGTCTGGGTGGGCGAGGTGTGCCATTACCAGTGAGTGCCAGACAACGGGCAGAGATGTTCCCCCCCTGCACATTTCTACCTGTCAGGATTGATGTGGTTTGGGACCTAGGCCTCGGCATTCCCTGATGTTAGCCCAGTGAGGAGCAGGGTGGCGAGAAAAGAAGGCTGTACTGCGCAGTAGCACGTGTCACATGTAGCAAGAGGAGGACTGGGAGTGTATTGAATTGTCTGAATCATTTGAATATGAGGCCTACTAGGCGGACTGGCCATCTGGCATTCCAGGTAAATGCCAGGTGGGCTGGTTTCTTTTTAGCCAAGTGGGTTTGTGTGACTTTTTTTCTTATATATTCTTTTTCTTATTCTAATAATAATTATAATCTGGTTAACAATGAGGCATGAGGTCAAAAAATTGTCTGTTTATAAGAATTGGCAGATTTCTGGTGCCGGCCCTCCCCTGTAGCCTACTGTAAATGTATATTTAGTACATGAGCTTCTCTTCTTTTGCTCCGCAGGTATAAAAGGACGTATAAAGTGCAGCAGGATGTTTGCTATCGGGAGATCTGTGGACCTCCGCTGCTGCCCAAGAAAAGTCCCAGTGAGTGCCAAGACAGTGTTCATGGAGGATATTACTGCCCTAAAGGAAGTCATTCTTGGGAAATATTATAATAAGAAAATACTATTTGTGTTTTATCTGTTTCAACAGACAGAAGATCTAGCAGACAACAGTGATGGTTTGTTTTCTTTGATACACAAATATAGCAAAGATCCCATCTGATATATTGAATATACAGTCACACAGTATACAATCATTTGCTTTGGCTTCAGTTAATCAAAAAAAATGTCTTCTCTATTTTCAGAAAGGTGATCTTGGATGACCCGTGTTGCCCAGAGATTGGCCTGTCGTAGCCCCAGCTTGAGTGAGAAGGAGGGGGTATTCAAGCTAACAACTGGAACATTACTGGTCCCCCTACCACCAATGGGATTTGGGCCCAAACTCATCAATAATTGCAAAACTTTTTGTAATGTTTGTACTGAATTTTCAATCATGATGAATGACAAATGTATCCTAAACAGTCTGACCCAGTGTACAGTGAGAACCGTATACATACCTCATGTGTCAAGTTAGCAGTTTTGTCCCTCAGCTCAGGGAAATCTGTATCGTAGGATTGTTCGTGTTAACACAAGCAAGCAAAACCCTCTCTAAACTCTGTTTCGTAGGATTGTTCGTGTTAACACAAGCAAGCAACCCCTCTCTAAACTCTGTATCGTAGGATTGTTTGTGTTAATACAAGCAAGCAGCCCCTCCATAAAATCTGTATGGATTGATTAACCACTGTCTTTCAGTGTCCCAACAATTAAACGGTTCTGAGCCGAAGAACATGTTCAACAATCAGTACTGGAAAATAACTGTCTGTGTTAATCTCTTGACTCCAAACAAACGTCACTGCTAGCTATCGTGTAAATAGTGTTTATAGGCTGTTTTGTAGGTGAATATTTTAATAATAAAATTGTTAAAATGTATTTTTTTGTGATATGCTTTATTTTTTATGTCAGTCAATTGTGAATTAATGTCTAAACGTATTGAAGTTTCAATATGTATTTATGTGATCCAATTTTGACTAAATACTGGAATCGTTTGCGTTATTCATTGCATACATGGCCCACCACATCGTGTCTGTATTATATCTATTTTAGGATAAAATCACAATTGTGGCCGTGCTGCAATTGGTCTGTTTTGAAACAAGGAAACCAGTAAAACGGGCCTTAATTGTTCTGTAATACTAAGACTACATGACATGTTGAGTTCTAGGCTAATGTTACCTGGGTAAGTTGTTTGGTGAAAACCCATTGCGTTATTCAACGAAAAACTCTCATACAAATGCACTTAATTACATTGTAATGTATCTGCACACTCGATCATTTCCACTTCGGAGCGTTTTGCCTTCAGGTTTAAGTTCCCCGAATTTAAAGCGATTTAAAGACGCGCGCCCTTTCCTGCTGGACCCTGCATCATGTCATCAGCGTGCACACGCGCACCCCTGTTGCGTTGTTCTTCCCAGCCCCTCCTTTCTCCACTGAAAGCTGAGATTGGAAAGGGAAGGAAGAAGGGACCATGAAAGGACAACCCTGGATGCTATTTGCGAAGAAATCGTAACTATTTATCTTTTCGGTTTTCCCAGTTGCACAGATCTACGTGGTAAATTATGCACGGGGGGTAGGGAATGCGGCATTTGCAAAACATTCACAAGTTGACCAAAAAAACAAACCCGCATATTGGAGCGCGGTCTAGCTAACTAGCACGGTCTGTCCGAAGTTAGCTTCTTGTCCGGCTAAGTAAATCGGTAAGGTACATGTAGCAGTAACTAGCTGGCTGGCTAACTAGCATTACGCGCAGAAAAAAGAGGGAGAAACGGAAAGAAAACAACAAAAAGCGAGTGAACATTAAATAGTAATGTTGCCTTTGGGAATTAAATTGAGCTACGGATGAAACATAAATTGGCGATTCGGGAATAAGGCGGGGGAATCAACTAACGACGCCGTAGCGAAGAAGCACAACAATTAGCTAAGCTACAAGACCACTGCGATGTTGAGACAGCAGGGACTGGTTCGCCGCTGTGGCAGCCCCGCCGTGTGTCGGGGCTGGCCACATTCGGTTCAGTGGAGACTTGGGGGGTTCTTTTTCCTTCTGTTGTTGGAAGGGGCCGTCTGCCTCGCCAGCACCAGCAGTGCTCCCGCTCCGGGTATCAACAATCGCCCCAGTGTCAACGTCTACATGAGCGAGGAGGAGGTCAAGAAGCTTTTGGGTAAGAGCCTTGACAAAAGACCGTGGTAAAGTAACTACAAATAGTACCTTGCCAGCTGTGAGATAATCCAAACAATGTTGTTAAGCAGAGGTGTTAAAAAGTACAAAGGATTCGCCTGAGTTCAGATCTGTTCCGTCTTATCGAAGTCCCTATTTAAGAAATTACCGGGTTAAGGTGTTCGTAACTAACCAGTGATCAACTAATTAAAAAGTAAGAGTTATTAGTTGAGGAACAATTATTAGTTAAGGTCACTGGTTAGTTTTTATTTTTACCGGGTTATTAAGGTCTTAGTTAGGAACTTCCTTTAACTGGTGCACTCAGCGGAGTACTTCGTACTTTTACACCTCTTTGGTGAAGTTACAGTCCAGTGTGTTAATTGGTCCTGGCTGACTAGCTAACGTGACACAGCTATCTGCCTCTAAAAGCAAAGTCCAACAACGCAACATTGCAACTGGTTAGCTAGTAACTTGATGGCTTACCATAGTGATAAAATATTCACTTAAGTCCAATATGGCTGGGCGCCGAGGAAGTGTCATCTACCAGACAACTCAGAAGTAGCTACCTACAACATGCAAACGCGCACCCCAAAAAGGTACTAAGCCATTCGCTTGGATGTAGCAGTAGGTGGCTGCTCCTTAGTCCGGTTGCCCATGATGAATGCCTGCCTTGTCTGTCAGTCATGATGTGACGTGTTGTCATGGTAACATGAGAAAACAACATGCGGTGTTGGATTATATTTCAGATCCAAACCCAGTAACCCACAACTTTTAGGAACTCATTACGCAAATAGGAAGCATATGAAATGAGGAGACGGGGACCACTTTGTTGTGACTATACTGCATTAAGAGACTGACAATAGTTGGGCTAACTTGCATTCTTAGCCCAACGCGTCCATAGTTTTTGTTGAATGCGTAAAAAAAATCTGAGCTGTTCGGAGCCCGGTGTTATATAATGGTTTCTCCAGACTCTCAAAAGCCAGATCAGCTCCATTTCCTCGGGCTGTTCTCTTTCCCTTTCAGGGATGTTGTATTGTAACCGGGCCACGGATCGGTCTGTCAAACGTCGTCAAGCCAAACGTAACCATGACTGCGCCAAGACTGGCAAGCTTTCAGGTCAGGGTTAACCCTTACGTGACCAGGAGCAGACAAGCACCACCCTGTTGATTGGCCGTTGTGACTGAGTGGGCTGTTAGAAGCGAGGGTTTGTCAGCTGGAGACGAGGCCAGCCCGGCCGTGTGGAAGCAGTCGTCAAGGTGGTGCCTAATGATGGGTTTGAAGTGTTGCAGCAGCCATTTCCTGAGGGAGAGAGCTCTTCAGAGCCGAGAGGAGCTCAAACAGCCTCTGGTGATAAGGGAGCGTCCCAAATGGCACCCTGTTTTTCTGTATGGTGGGGCTTGGTTCGAAGTAGAGAGGCCGTCTAAGGGGATAGTGTATGATTTGGGACTCATTCGCGAAGTTCAATCTTAGGCACACGATGAAGGCACGTATTCTGGGTAGGAAAAAGAACTGCGCAGACCTTGTGTCTTCAGGACTGTAAGAGAGTTTACTTTGAGGCCTACTTCCACAAAGAGCTGTAGGCCCCAGGCCCACACTCTCTCAACCCCCGTCAGGGTGCACTACTTGGGGGTAATGAAACGTGCTTTTAACATAGCTCGTCATCTGTGTCCTAAAGTGCCCTGTGGTCTTTAGTGCACTATGTCCTCGTTTCTGTCCCGTCTCGCTCTCTGTTTACCTTTCTTCACGCTTTGTCTCACAGCGGAACCAGGCAGCCATGTTGGTTGGTGGTGGACAATGATTCATGTAACTTGGGTCATGGCTGTGAGCAGGGAATTATGGGAATTATTCTTGAGTCCGTTTTCTTGAATGTCTGTGCCTCAGATCATGACAGGAACATTGCAGGTGTCTGCTGTGGCACTCAGACGGTCTCCCTGGCTGCCGCTTGGTGTATCAGTAGGTAATAACATACTAAAATGGCAATTACACAGGAAGGTCTTTATTGTCGTGTTTATCTGGATACAGGATAGTATAATTAAGCAATAACGTGAGGGGGTGTGGTGTGTGTCCCACGGCTAAGAGCTGTTCTTAGGCACGAGTGCTTGGACACAGCACTTAACTCACAACTGAGACGCCTTATTGCTATTGCAAACTGGTTGCCAACGCAATTACAGCGTTATAGAGCCACGTAATGTCATATCCTTTTTATATTGCCTCATCCACCGCGGCTGTCGGCCATTCAGGATTCATCCGGTATGATTTTTGCAATGCCACACCGGTGTCCTGGACTCCTCGCAGACCGGTCCGCCTGACCGTTATTTTCCGGTAGGAACCGGTCCCGGGCTCGCTGGGCAGCCCCACAGCCGTTATGCAGCACAGACACCCAGACCGAAGAGGCTTTTTAAGGTACTGGGATCCATGTGTGGGCCTCTGTTTTTTTGCTGCAGCGTAGATGTCGGGATAACACCAGGAGCTCCTGTCTGCCGCCCGCGCCGCTTGTCTCTCCGGGGCCCGCGCCGCTTGTCTCTCCGGGGCCCGCGCCGCTTGTTTCTCCAGGGCCAATGGGAACGGTGTGTCGTTTCAGGTTCTGCATTCCTCAGGGGAACCAGGGGGCTTCTCCTGTTGTCGCCAGTGGAATCCTGTAGTCGCCAGTGGAACCATGTTCCTTTCAGGGAGCATTTGGTCTCGGTCAAAAGACGTGCCAATCGGGAATTGGGTGCTGCTTGGAACAAATGTATTGACTCCCTTGGATGTGGGGCTGATGTCTGCTTGTCAGCGTTTTTTAAGGCCTGCGGACGGTTTAATTTGTTTCAGTCTTGCCGTGTTTAATTCAATCTAACAGGGGAGGATTGTTTTGTCTCCAAAACCGTGTTGGCATATCAAGCACAGCTGCATGAATCAACCCTACCAGACACTGGTTCACCAACCATGGCTGTAAATAGACTGTTCCCCAGCGACCTACACCTCTTCTCATGGTCAACGGTCACTGAATAGATCTGATCCTTGCCAAGGAGTTTGTTGTGGCGAAGCCTGCGGTGTGGTATATAGCCTGGTCTCCAGTGCCTTTTTTGCTGCAACCCCACACCATGGCTGACAAGCTCAATAAATGAGTGACAATGAGATGGCATTATAGTACAAAGAGATGGGGCCAGGCTATGAGGAGTGTGTCCATAGGACCACGCCTGAGACCAGCTGCGAGGTCCTCCCCTCAGTGTGAGCTTCCCACCTGTCTCATCCCAGGGCTGGTTGAAGACTAACCTTCCTGCTTTCCCCTCGTCCCACTCAGCCGTTTCCCGCTCTGTCTCTTCGGGTCTGCCGAGGCTCTGTGATTCCTTTTACAGATCTTAATCTGACTTGCTCTGCTGCGCGACGTCAGCCTGAGATGCCGAGATGCGGAGGAGCTCGGGACTTTCACTTGAACCTGTCCGTCTGTCCTCCTCTAGACTCTGTTGAAAGGAGGAGTGAGATCGGCTGTAACTCATCCGACACGCCGTGTCTACGATGGACGTTTTCATTACATACTTTTTGCAGACTCTCTGTGTAAGCAAGCATTAAAATCCATATGTTTTTGCTATGAACTGTTTACTTGAGGATACCGGAGACTTCTGACTGCTTCAAATCAGACCGAAAGGAACGCGGTTCAGGCCCTTAATCTGCCTTTTGCATCTGGTCATGAAAACATGTTTTTTTTTGGCTAATCAAATCAAACTGCATTGTGTGGTTGCCAGTGTTTGTTTGACTATTCCCAGAGAGGAGGCCCTGTGCTATCAGTGATATCCTAGTCCATCACACGTTACTGAATTTATTGTACCCCCTCGCTCTCTACCAGACTGTACCCCACTAGAGACAGTTTCTTGTTTTTACCAGGCTAGAAGACACCACTGGAGACTGTCTCGTTTTTCCAGGATAGAAGACCTCACTATAGACAGTGTCTCCTTTTTACCAGGCTAGAATACCTCACTATAGACAGTCTCCTTTTTTACCAGGCTAGAGAATACGATAGACAGTGTCTGTTTTGTGGTTCCTGTCTACTCCCCTACTCTTATGTTGTTGTTGTGTGTGTGTGTGTGTGTGTGTGTGTGTGTGTGTGTGTGTGTGTGTGTGTGTGTGTGTGTGTGTGTGTGCCTCTCTGTGTCTCTGGGACCCTATTTATGCTGTGGGTCTCTGGTCTAAAATACACAGGGAAGTGCTACCTTTCTGGACATAAACAAAATGTCCTCTGATCCACTGATGGCTTCTTGCTTTGTAGGTGGTGATGAAGGCATGTGGCCTCCTGAATGGTTACTGACTGTAAAAAGAGAGGAGGCGGCCTATATAAGAGGAGGGTAGAGACCCGATATCCTCTTCCATAGTTTCAGAGGATGGTAGAGACCCGATATCCTCTTCCATAGAGTTTCAGAGGATGGTAGAGACCCGATATCCTCTTCCATAGTTTCAGAGGATGGTAGAGACCCGATATCCTCTTCCATAGAGTTTCAGAAGTTGGTAGAGACCCGATATCCTCTTCCATAGAGTTTCAGAGGATGGTAGATTTCAGAGGATGGTAGAGACCCGATATCCTCTTCCATAGAGTTTCAGAGGATGGTAGAGACCCGATATCCTCTTCCATAGAGTTTCAGAAGGTGATCAGATAATTTGAGTGTGCATGCAACTTTTAGAAAGTTCCTCATGACGATGAAATCATGGATTCAAAAGATGGAGCACAACGTTTTCATACTTTGGAACAAGAAAAATTATCGCCTATGACAATCATGTAGATGTTTTCCCTAAAATCATTTCTATGATGTTCTTATAATTAATTGCCAACTGATTACAACTACAAATTGCAATTTATGTTTTAAATGAAACGCCATCCCTATATTGACAATGCAACAGGTTATTAATATTAATGACCACCCCTATGTGTTTGGGCCAATTTGGTATTGAAATCATGCCAAGTCACTTACAAGAATTTTTTTTGCCAAGCTTCCACAGCGTTACTTTAATTTGTTGGGGAAAATTGCATAACAATATACAGTTTGCACAGTCAATGGGTTGAGTAAGTCCAGTTAAACGTTTGTTTGCAATGCTAGTTGTGTAAACTGGTTATAAATCTTGCTGCTGGGATTTCAAGTTGAATTACCTGAGGTTTTATAAATGTTCTATTTGTTTATAAATTGTTCATGGATCTATGTGATCTCAGGGAAACGTGTACGGAGGTGGTATTTTTGGCAGGGAGTAGGATGTGCAGCTCCGTTTCCACCTTGCTTTCCATTTAAATTGCAGTTCCTTTTCCTTTCTGTGTCTCTGCTTACATCTCTCACTTTCTCTTTTTCTCTCCAACTCTCTCTCTCCCTGGCACACTCATTTTCTAACTCTCTAACATTCTGACAACTATTTCTCTGACTCCCCTCTCTCTACTTCTCCCCCTGAGCCTCTCTCCTTACCTCAGGGCCTAGATTAGTTGCTTCTGTTTTCCTTCAAGGCCTTTCAGTTGACCGGTATGGAGGTCTGTATTCATGTGTCGGCCCGGTGATGACGTGGATCAGCAGGCCTCGGGGCCTTTCACGTTGTGCTTGTTTTTCTTCTCCGGCTTGCTCGCTCCTCTGTTAACCGTTAGCCTAACTAGGCAGGCTACGAAGGAACCGACATCTGCTCAAGTCCAGTGTGTTGGTTCTCAAACCTTTCCTCGGGGGACCCCCAGGGTTACAGGAACTGTCTTGTAGCTGTTCACTTACTACTTAGTGAGGGCCTGAGGATTATTTGACAAGTTGACTTAAGTGTTGTAGTTCTGGAATGGATCAAATGGACACAGAGAGGTTTGGGAGAAGACCGCTTTAGGCTTACAACTGCTCTGCCTCGTGTTAACTAATGACGGCCATTTTGGTCCGAATGCTTCTTGCCTGGGACCTCTCGTCACCCTCCCGTCTCGTTCCCGTTCCCCTTTCTTTCTCGTCTCGTTCCCGTTCCCCTTTCTTTCTCGTCTCGTTCCCGTTCCCCTTTCTTTCTCTTCCCGTCTCGTTCCCGTTCCCCTTTCTTTCTCTTCCCGTCTCGTTCCCGTTCCCCTTTCTTTCTCTTCCCGTCTCGTTCCCCTTTCTCTTCCCGTCTCGTTCCCCTTTCTTTCTCTTCCCGTCTCGTTCCCGTTCCCCTTTCTTTCTCTTCTCCCCTCTTACTCCTCTCTGCTCATCTTTTCCCTTTTAATCCCTTTCTCTTCTCCTTCCCTTTCTCCTCTCCTTCTCTTTTCCACTCCTCAGCTCTTTCTCTTCTCTCCTTTGAGCCCACTTGCCTTTCTCCTTCTCTGCTCCTGTCTTTCCCCTCTTCTCTTGTCTCCTTAACTGTGCAGTCTTCCCATGTTTGTAGCCTTCAGGTGCCATGACCGCAGAACCTCCAGCCCGGCAAGACTCTCAAACAGAGACATTAGAAGCAGCAAGAGTCTTTGCAGGGCAGGGGGCTGCAGCCACTCTGAAACCGTGTTTCTGTCTGTCAGGTCACGCCTTATGAAGTCCTTCACGTACTGTCAAGTGCGACGATATCGTGACACGTTTTGCTCGGAGGAGATGCTATGGGGTGTGCCATCATCCAGACAGCATCCCTATGCAGTGGGCTGCCTTTTGTCCACAGACCTTTGTGAGCTAAATAGGGAATATGGGTTACTGCTGAGGAGTTGAGCCAGGAGTGTAATGATATTGTAATGTATTTACGGAGGAAGGAACGCTATGATTATTCCAACATCCAAAGAGTTTTCTTTAGCGGACTGAGTTCGGGATCTAATTCCAGATGTTAAACACATCCCCTCACCCCGAGCCCTCCTCTCCGATCCTCTTTTCTGAAACTGCAGTCACGGCCAGTCAGTCTGCGCTGCTCCCCTTGGTGTGTGTGTGTGTGTGTCCGTGCGTTGCGTGCTCGCTTGTGAAGTCCCAGGCTTTTGTTTTTAGCTGTTGCCGTGGTTACGGGGTAGGGGGTCTGATGTGGAGCACATGATCCGCGGAGTAAGGGAGACAGTTGTTTTTGCCACGCCGTCATGAGGTGCTTGGGTAAGCCTGACCCTCACCCCACTCCATTACCACAGTAGTAGAAGGACGTGCTTATCCATTTAATAGCCAGCCTTTTGGGCTCTAAGCCCCTCCTGGAAAAAGTCTACAGTGCACTCTTATTATTGAGACATTGAAGCTTTGTTTCTCATTTTGGCTCTATACTCTAAACGTTTGCATTTTAAATGAAACTATTATTCTGAGGCTGAGGTATGGACCTGCAGCTTGTTTTTCAGGTGTATTTGTGTAAATATTGGATTCATCATTGCGGCATGACAACACTTTTTTTTTTTTTTTTTATAAAAAAAAAAGCTAAATTTTTTCTCTTCATTAAAGTAACATAAAATTGATCAGAAATACAGTGTTGACACAGTTAATGTTGTAAATGACTATTGTAGCTGGAAACGGGTGATTTTCAATGGAAAATCTACATAGGCTTAATGAGGCCCATTATCAGCAACCATCACTCCTGTGTTCCAATGGCACATTGCGTTTGCTAATCCAATTTAATCATTTAAAAAGGCAAATAGATAGAGACAAAGGAAGATTGGAAAAAAAGTGTTATGGACGGACAAATCAAAATTTGAGGTGTTCGGATCACAAAGAATAACATTTGTGAGACGCAGACCAAATGAAAAGATACTGGAGTAGTGCTTGACCCCGTCTGTCAAGCATGGTGGAGGCAATGTGATGGTCTGGGGGTGTTTTGTTGGGGGAGAAGTGGGAGATTTGTAAGGGGACATTGAAGAAAGAAGACTATCACTCCATATTGCAACGCAATGTCATACCCCGTGGAGAGCGCTTGATTGGAGCCGGTTTCTTCCTACAACTGGACAATGACCCAAAGCACCGCTCCAAACCATGCAAGAACTATTTAGAGAAGCAGTTAGCCGGTATTTTGTCTATAATGGAATGGCCAACACAGTCATCAGATCACATCGCTTATTAAGCTGGCGTGGCAGCAGCTTGACCGTATGGTATATACCGGTAAGAAGTGCCCATCAAGCCAATCCAACTTGTGGGAGGTGCTTCAGGAAGCACGGGGTGAAATCTCTTCCGATTACCTCAACAAATTGATAGGGATGACAAATATATCACTATCGATAGTTCCTCAGCTTTTGTCGTCGAATAGTCCCCCCCAACCACTTAAAGGTAATTCAACAAAGTGTTAGTTTAAGGATGCACTCAAACAGGTTATTGTGAGGTTGTTTTTTTAATTGTTTCCCCCTTGAAGATTTCAATTGAATTATAGGTCACATTAAAAGTGAAAAAAGTTCTGTTATGATTTATCTTTGTATCATTCTTTTGCATCACAAAAAACTGGCATTTTTACAGGGGTGTGTAGACCAAGCTGTAACGCCCCCCTCCGCCGAGCCGTAACGCCCCCCTCCGCCGTATTTCACAGATGAGGTGGTGTGCGGTGGATCCTGGCAGTTCCTTTTTTTCTCTCTGTACTTTCCTTTTGCCATCAATCTGGAACATGTTAATCTTTGTCTCAGCTGCGCTCAATACTTTTTTTTCCAGACCGCTTTAGGGATTTCTCTGTACTTTTTAGCCAGCTCCAACCTGGCCATGCTGTTTTTGAAGTTAACTAGTGGTTTACAGATTGTCGATCAGCCTCCTGGTGGTTTCGGGGGAATGTTCCTGGTCTGTCTTTTTCCGAAGTTCCATCATATTGGTGAGCATTCTTCAGTCATCTACCGTGGAGGACTTTTTTGGCCTTGCAGGATTTTTGGGTTTGCAGATCTTTTTAACGTCAAGCACTGTTGTTTTTGGTGTCTGTCTTGACTCCCATTGATGCCCTGTTTGGTCCTCATGACAGAACAATAGCTGTCTCCAAAGGCAAACACAAAGCCTAGAATCAAGACTATACCTAGACAGCTCTTCCAGATACCCGCACGCTATTTTATATCTATTCAAATGAAACTCCCTATTATATTGAGCTACTTTGACTTGAACCATGGGTCTCTATGATTGGCTTGTGTTGCTTTGTTATTGGAAGACGGTGAGTGGGAATGATAGAGGAATTACGGAGTGTTGAGGGAACAGCGTTCTGGATTCGAACCCAGGATCCTGAGATATAAATGCACCTGAGGAATCGTCTTAGACCGCTATACCACCCGAGGCCACAGGGGCAGGACCTGTATCTGGACCACCACAATGTTTTTATTTTCGTTTTTTCGGTGTCGTTGTTGCTCAGTAATTTTTTGCCTTCCCTCATGCCCTGCTGGTGCCTCTTCTTCTCGGTTTCCCTGCTATTTAATTGGAACCGGTGTTTCTCTGATGTGGATGGCAGGCTGGAGCTGCGGTAATGGCAGCATGTGGTTTTAATTTAGAGTGGAGGGCTGCCCTCTACCCTAACCAGGGTTCTGGTGCATTTGTCAATTTTCAAGCTGTCCCGGGCTGTCCAGCTGGCCTTAACCCTAGCTCGCCCGCCGTGTCCAGTTGGCCCTAGCCCGCCCGCCGTGTCCAGCTGGCCCTAGCCCGCCCGCCTTGTCCAGCTGGCCCTAGCCCGCCCGCCTTGTCCAGCTGGCCTCAGCCCGCCCGCCCAGACTGTCCGGCTGGCCCCCCACCCTGACCCATTCATCTTGTCTGGCTGGCCCCCCACCCTAACCCACTCATCTTGTCTGGCTGGCCCACCACTCTAACCCACCCACACTGTCCGGCTGGCCCCCCACTCTAACCCACCCACAATGTCCGGCTGGCCCCAACCCTTACTGAACCACCCTGCCCAGCTGGGTTCAACCATCATCCAGAAGACCTGTCAAGAATTTGAGAATCAACTAACAGTTAACTGATGTTTCATAATGAGTGCACCAGACCGTTCAGCTGGGACAGTAAGAGTTGTGCTGGATGTTGAGACTTGGACCAGACAAGCTGGAGACATTAGCTGGCTTAACAAGTTCATCATGTTAGTTTGACCTAACATGTCTAATCCGATGTATTTTTTAGCCATTCTGTTCTAGCTTCACTGTGTGTTTTGGATCATTGTCCTGTTGCAAGATCCATGTTGAGTTTCAACTTTTTGACAGATGGCCTCACATTTTCTTCAAGAATTCTATGGTACAATATGGTTTCATTGTTGACTCATTGATGGCAAGTTGGCCCTGATTCAGTTAAGCAGACCCAGACAGTTTTGCTTTCATGCTTTATGGTTAGTATGAGGTTCTTCTGTTCAAAGGCAGTGTTTTGTTTTTCTGGTTTCTGGCAGTGTCCGAAAAACTCCACAATGACTCATCTGTCCAGAGCACATTGTTCCAGTAGTTTTGGTCTTTATCCCCGTGTTGTCTGGGAAATCTTATTTGAGAGCAGAGGCATCTTCCTTACCCAACCCATAGTGTCAGATTTAGCTTCTTACTGACAGTTGATTTATGCATTTTAACATTGACTGTGGTAACAGAGACCCATAAATCTATTGATGTTTACCTGGTTTTCTTAGAGACTTCTAAGAGCATCTTTTGGTCAGCTCTTGGGCTGAATTTGGTGCAGAGACCTGCTCAATGTAGAATGCCCGGTGTATTGAATTTCCTCCATTAGTAGATGATCCGTTGTACAGTGGAATGATGTACATCAAATTGCTTGGAAATGGCTTTGTAACTCCTCCCAGACTAATGGGTATCAATAGTCTCATGTCTGCTGGCCTCAGGGTTTATTTTCTTTCTATGTTATTTGTTAAATTGGGGTGGTATGTTTAAGAGAATTCAGGAGATACCACGCCTCTTAAAGTGACCTTGACTTTAGCTTCCCTCTAGCAGCACCTCTTCGACCTGCATAAGGTGCAAGCGCATGCGTACACACACACACACATACATACATACATACATACATACATACATACACACACACATACATACCACCTGGACTGTTTTCCCTCTTTTTTTTTAATTTACTGAGTGTCAGACCGGGGACTCCTGGGTGTCCTATGGGCCGGCCCTCAAAATAATCTATAAAACAGTAAAAACAGAGGCCCTGTCACTCATTTTCCCCAATAGGGGATGACCACATGAACTTCACCAGACGATAAATATGGCAATACATGTTGTTGTTTTTTCTTTTCATTGAAATGCAAGTTTTCTCCAGCCAATTCCTCATCACGACCTTGATCAGCCGCGTGTGTGAGCTTTCCCCATAATACTGGCCTGTTTGAGCTTGACGTTCCGTGGAAGATCTATCAGCAGGTGGGGAACCAATCACAGAGCAGCATCAGAATCTGTGGACCCAATCACAGAGTAGCATCACAGGATAGTCGCACACTAGGGGAGTGTTTTCTGGCCCTCACAGGTAACTCACACGGGTTCTCTTCTCATCCTGCCTTCTCTTCATTGCAGGGCACATGTTGGGCTTTTCCGGTCGCCCTGGTGAGCGCAACCCCAGGCTGCTGAAACGTTTCAGTTTTCATTCAGAGTGTAATGACTGCGTGTTAAGGGGCCGGTAGACTGTGAGATGTGAAAGGGGGGGGATTATATTTACGTCTCGTCCTGTTCCTTAGTCGTCAGAATGGAATCCACAAGGAAAGATGTTCTCCCAACGGGTTACATAGAACGTGTGAGTGCGTCACATTCTCTGGATTCAAGGTGGGCGGCCTGGTACATTCTGACCCGGCACGTTCTGCATTGAAGCCCCCTGCTCTTAGCAATCTTTTGCGGCAAACGGATCTCCTGCTTTTTTGTTCGAGGACGTGCAAGCGATGTGTAACGCCAGTCCCCCCCCCCCCCCCACCCCGCGCGCGCAATACGTTGTGTGCTTGAATACGGCCCTAGAAACGCCACCACCCTCTCCGTGTCTCCACCGCCCTCTGCCCCTCCAACCGTTCTCCACCTCGCCTCCCCTCTTTTCCAGATGGTCTGAAAGGGCAATGGCAGTTTTGGAGAACCCTGTGTGGTTGAGTGACGGCTGCATTCATTTCCTTCATGCCACTCACCAAGGGTTCCGGTTGGTTTGAAAGGGGGACCCGACACCCCACTCTCCCACCCAGATCTTTTGTCTGAGGTCTGCTGCTCTCATTGGACAGGCACAGGGTCCGGTTGAGGTCCAAACTCCATGTCAAGAAGAGATTGCAGATTTAATTGGGTTGTTGTTTTGTTTCTTGCCCGCGTATCGACTCTTCATCTGAGGTTTCTCACTGCTGGTCTTCTGACGCTGTTAATGAATGGAAGGTGAATGTTGTTTTGAATGGCACGGCTCCTCCTCATGTCAATTTGAAAACACCCAATGTACGACCTGAGACGGTTTGACTGCGGTACCACTTCCTCTCTGACCTTAAAACCTTCACAACTCATTGCCTTCCATTACCTTTTCTGTGGGAGGTTTTTTGAAAGGTATGCCTTCTTCGGCAACAGACCCGGTGATGATTTCTGTGGAGATCCGCTTCATTTTTAGCGTGACTGTTTCTGTAATGTCGAGGCAGTGTTTCCCCGAACTTACAACAACGCTCACTTTGGTGAACCAGTCGCCGAGTTTCACAGAGATGATGGGCACCTTCGCCAACAGTGTGCCAGTGTATTTCTGATTGGTTTTATGTCCATTTGTCACGTTCGGGCGCAGGAAGTCTGGTCCAAAGTCAGCTGAAGTCCAAAAGGCCGGTATAATGTCCGTATGTACTCTATTGTTGTGCCATGAATGTATTTCATCCATCTGACACATACATTGTATGCAGTCTGTTTCCAAACCCGCCAGCATATCAGATTTCCATCTAAAATGAGCCGACAAGAAGGGGAATAAGCATTTGTCTGTACGATAGAGGACCATAATGAACTTGGCCCAGGCCTTTCGGGGGAAACACAAAGCTTCTGCTTTCATGTATGTTTCGGTGCCTGCCCCTAAATACCAGATACTATACCAACGTATGGACTTGCAGCAATATGGCCGTCTACGCTATGGCCACTCAACACGTGAACACAGACCCTGAGACACACACAGCCTCTCCATGTGAAAGTGCGTGCTCCGTATTCAGCTGAGAGAAGGGCCGCTGTGTGTGCCTGTATCAGCCCGGGGGGGTTAAAGCCGTCCTGCCACAAACAGCTCCTCATATCTCTGTTTGTTCAGTAAACAGGGTTCTATTGGGATAGGAAACCACCTCACCAAGACCCCCTCAGCCATACACAACGCAAGAACCCCCGCGCCATTTAGTTCTGCAGCTCTGTCACCCCCCCCCCCCCCCCCCCATTCAGCTCCGTCATGCCCCCCCCCCCGCACTATTATTGGCCTGGGTCGAAGGTCATGCACCACACCCACAATAGTGTGCTGTTGAGGATGCAAATGCAGTTCGTGCTTTGCCTCGTTCTTCTGCCACTCCCCCAAACCCCACCGACCGTTTGCGCAGAGAATTGCCATTATTTGAATTTGTGGGGATTTTTTTTGGAAAAGCATGTTTGCTGGTTATAGCATGTTTTTGTCAGAACCAGGCCACACATTTAGCAATTTTAAGGGCAAGGCCACTTGGCCTTAAGGGGTTCATAATTTTCCAGGGCACCAAGGATGAGACCCATTTTAACAAGAGACCGTTAGCTAGCTAGCTAACTCAGAAAATAACTTCACCAATTACATTTGAGTTAACATCCGCTAAATTAGAACACCAGTAAAAGCACCACACCGCAACTATAGCGTAGATAATATACTATTTGTTTACCTTGCGTTCATGTTGTTTTTGAACTACACGCTGTTCCCTTACGCAGACCTATCGACAAGTAACAGTCACAGGTGGGCATTGGCCAATAACAATGGAGTTTTTGGAGTTCATGTGCTTCGGATCACATTGATTGGATAGAGCAGTGTCAATCTCACTGGCAGCGGAACCAGGAAAAAACCAGGAAAAAAGTTTAAGATTTCCACAACGGTCAACTTTGGCTGCAGTCATTTATTGTGGAAGGTGGGCATTACGGACCTCAAGGGGGCTGCAGTGAAATCTAAGGCCTGGTCTGAACTCTGCAAAATGTCTTGTACCGCTGAGTGTGTCCTCGTCCGTGGCCTGGTGTCCATTCTGGTGGCACCGGAGCTGTAATACTGACCTGTTTTCCTGTCGCCGCGAACCAGCCAGCAAACCACCAGAGTTTGCTCGCGTTCTACCTCGCCTGGAATTTGTGTTAGTGAGGTATGGTAATCAGTTTGACAACACACACACAGGCCCGGAACGACCCGGCTTCTACCAGTATCACCTTTTGTACGTTATCAGCTGAGTGTGAAAGAAACATTCCACAGAGGTTCCTCCAAGAGCCATAACAACTTCTTAAATGGCTTGCTTGATGAAAGTCAACAAAGACCTTCGTTCAGTTCGTTTTGGCTGGTGGAGGCTTACTTTTTACCATCTAGGCTGCAATCCAACGCTTTACAACAATGCTCAAGTTTCAGGTTCAAGTTTCAAGTTGTATTTGTCAAATGCACCGAACAACACAGCGTCACCTTGCACAGTCAAATTCTTGTGACATGGCACCCGACAACTACGCAGTGAGAGTTAAGAAGAATATATTAGCAAGAATATAGCTGGACTAAAATAAAGCATAAAACTGCACACTAGCAGCATTACTAGTTCCAATGCAATGTTGCGTCCCTGTTGTTCCACATCCCTGTATCATACATTTGAATGTTGTTAATAGTCTTTATCTCTATTGTATACATACTGGATTAAAGGGATTCAGTTTTCAAATTATTTCTCTCAGGTGCGGTCGAGGCATGGTGAAAGTTGAAACCTGCCTGCAGAATAAGAGACTAGAGGCCTCTATCTTGGATTTTTTTTCAAGCCAATTCTGCACATTTCCCTATCGAGCTGGTAGAAATGTTTGCAATTTTAAAGCGAATTTCAAGCCATTCTTCACATTTAGCCGTTTGGAAAAGAGTTCCTGTGAAATTGGTTGAAGGCTGATCCGAGGTCTACTAGGAAAGGCAAGATCTGCATATTCGTGCCCCTACACATTCGGACGTCTTTTATCTCTGTTTCAATCTCCGATGGAGAGAAGGGCTCTCTCTTTAACAACATTGTCCCTGTGAAACCTTAGATCCTAAATTCCCCAGCAGCCCTGTCCTCAACTGACTGCCATAGAAAACAGGACTGGGCTACTAGAACGTACAAGCTCATTCTAGTCAACAGATCTGTTCTGCTGCGCTTTACTCAGTCCTAGTAATTCTTTTCATGTACCTTTACCTGGATTGTAGCAGGCTGCAAATTTTTTTGTGTTTCCAGTTTGTTTTTGAGTAGTGCACGGAGGCTGTGCTCTCTGTAGTGCACGGAGGCTGTGCTCTCTGTAGTGCACGGAGGCTGTGCTCTCTGTAGTGCACAGAGGCTGTGCTCTCTGTAGTGCACGGAGGCTGTGCTCTTAATGGATGAAGGCTCCTCCGCTACACAGGAAGTTCTTTGTAACCCCAGCCACGCCCCCGCCACTCTAGCTACCTTTTGTCCCCTAGCAACATGATCTACATCGCCTCGTAGGATGCCTCCTAAATAACAACACGTACCTTGTCAAGTGCTCTACCTAGGGAAGGGTGGGGCCGGTTCAGAAACAGTGCGCTGTGTGGTGGATAGGGTGTCATTGGGGATGAACCAGTGTGTTAACACCACTGCTCTTCTTCCCTCCTGTACACTGTTCCACTGGGCTGTTTACAGCAGGGTGACTGGCTGTGTGGGCAGCTCATGTATACAGTACATGAATGCCATGCTCATGATGACATGTCTGAATCCCACTGCCCCCTAGTGGCTGTCACTGCTCACACAGACCCTGTGAGTCTTGTTGGTGTGTGGGGTAAGATCTTTATTTCTTACTCTCCCTAAATACATTGGATGAGACCGTCCACAGGTGTCTCCAGTCTGATTTGTTCTTGCAATGGGTAGTGGGATATAAAGAGTGGAATTTCTTTACATCCCACTACCCAAGTTAAGATTAAAGCCTGGTGCAGTGTGGTTTAGCTCCTCCTCCAACAATGATTTGAAGTTTTAGCTCCTCCTCCCTCACGGCTACATGTCGGCTTAGCTCCTCATTCTACACAGCTGTATGACGTCTTAGCTCCTCCTACACTGCTGCTGGAGCAAACAGTTACATCACAGCCAGTGGAGAAGGTTGAGACACTTCAGCTCTGCTGAGTTTGCCAGTCAGACAGACAGTGTGGTGGTGGTTTGAAGGCAGTCAGACAGGCTGTGTAGAATGAGGTGGTGGTTTGAAGGCAGTCAGACAGGCTGTGCGGTGGTGGTTTGAAGGCAGTCAGACAGGCGGTGGTAGTAGTATTATGGACTTGAAAGGGCTGTCAGTGAGTCCCCGACAGCCCATCCAGCCACAAAGATGCAGAAGCTCGAAAAAACACCACCACATGAAAACACAGCTCTTTGTCTTTCATTATATCTTCAAATATAACCTAAGCAGACCGATACGGAATGGAATCCCAGGCACTTATGAGACTTAATTGGAATACTTGTCTGCCTTTTGAAGATGGGGGGGGGGAGGAGGAAAAATATGATATACTCTCTTTGAAAATAAAAGACCAAGCAGAGTTAACAACTCTCTAGGCCCTTGTGGTCTGTTTTAAGCTGGGGCTTAGCAGATAGGCAGGGCTCCAGTCAACGCCCAAATGGTTGCGCTTTGTCACCTTTTTGTTTTCACTAGGATCCCAGTTCCAAACGCAGCAGGTCCTCCTGGTATCTACACAGTATAACCATGACCCCTGGCTGGGAACCACACTGATTTGGTGTTTGTCAGTGTAAACCAACAGGAAGCTTCGTTGAGTGATTTTGACAGGAGGCCAATGCCGTTTGAGTCAACATGACCACTGCAATTCTGTAGAAACCCACTGGTTTCTGCTGCTACTGGTGTAGTGTCTTATAAACATTATGGACTAGCAAGTGTCATCAAATACAATGTCTCACACACACACACACACACACTCTGTATGCAAGGGACAAGATTGTGCCGTTCTGTTATGACTTAAAGTTGAATGTGAATCCCATAAGAAATGCAAGACACGTGTGTTTTGCCTGCACACTCATGTTTCGTTTACACATGGTACATATATTACCAATTCTCTAAGGGTATGCTAACTTTTGAGCACAACTGTGTACTGCACCTCTACTGCAACAGCGTAGGTCTGGATATGGACCCCCCCCCCCCTCTTTCAGTATAAACTGTCTAACCCCACTTTCCCATCCAATAAAGCACACAAATGGCAGCAACAATGCTTAGGACTGTTTCAAACAGACTTATTACTCCAATGATGAGCTGGCCAATCAGCAGTTTATGTGCAGAACATTTATTTTGTATACAGTTACAAAGTTGTGTTGTTGGGGTGCACCCACACCTTCCCAATACACAACAGGTGGTTTTAACATGCGCACATGAGTGAAAGTGATTGGAAAAACTGGCCGATGAATTGAACGGGATATTATCTGATCAGGCTGTAGACGTTCCTTTCTCTGGATCTGTGTTTTTTTTTTATGGAAAGCCGTTCTGTCATTTCCCACGTAAGCCTTCCCTGACCCGAATTCCTCCCAGATAGGAAATTGCTGTCATATTTCAAGGGTTGTCTGAGACTCACCCAGGACCTCCTGATGGCTTTGATTTGTTCTTAAGCCCTAACACCTTCTCGTTGGTTTCCTGTAAATTATTTCCACCTGTGAAGTTGCCAAATGTGCTTCCAAAAAGCATTATCTGCTTTGCAACAAAATTCGAATCACTGTCATTATTTGTTCTTCATTTGATAGTTCTTCAGCATTTGTTTTATAACTTTTTAATTAGGTTGATAAAAAATTTAATCCTTTTTAGGTTAATGTATTTCGTGGACCTGAAGGCTGGTTTCCTGGGCACTGATGGGCTTTGACCTTAGTGCAGGGCTGATGCTCTTTTGATGGAGATCGCACATCAAGCTTTCCATATGCTTTTCTATGCGCGGTCTCTGTAGACAGCCTAGGGCGTGTTGTAGGGAATGTATGAGGGCTGTTCTTTCTGAGTGCATAGTGAGGTTACCTACATGATGAGATGAGAGTTTCTCTCGTTTCAGTCGGGATATTTTGAGTCTGTCTGTGTGTGTGTGTGTGTCATTAACTTTTTTTGTTTTCTGTCCCACAAATGCATGGAAAGTTACTACCCTGTCTCTCTTGTATGTCTAGATACTGGTGTTTATGTGGTCTTAACCAGACGTGTCTCTAAGGGTCTAGATACTGGTGTTTATGTGGTCTTAACCAGACGTGTCTCTACGGGTCTAGATACTGGTGTTTATGTGGTCTTAACCAGACGTGTCTCTAAGGGTCTAGATACTGGTGTTTATGTGGTCTTAACCAGACGTGTCTCTAAGGGTCTAGATACTGGTGTTTATGTGGTCTTAACCAGACGTGTCTCTACGGGTTTAGATACTGGTGTTTATGTAGTCTTAACCAGATGTGTCTCTAAGGGTCTAGATACTGGTGTTTATGTGGTCTTAACCAGACGTGTCTCTACGGGTCTAGATACTGGTGTTTATGTGGTCTTAACCAGACGTGTCTCTACGGGTCTAGATCAGGGGTGTCCAAACCATTCCACGGAGGGCCATGTGTCTGCAGGTTTTTGGTTTTTCCTATAAATTGGTTCCCAGTTCACACCTAAGAAACCAGGTGAGGGTGGAAACTAACCAATTAGTAACCTAATTAGTCAATCAAATACAAGGAGAGAGCGAAAACCTGCAGACACTCGGCCCTCCGTGAAATAGTTTGGACACCCCTGGTCTAGATACTGGTGTTTATGTGGTCTTAACCAGACGTGTCTCTACGGGTCTAGATCCTGGTGTTTATGTGGTCTTAACCAGACGTGTCTCTACGGGTCTAGATCCTGGTGTTTATGTGGTCTTAACCAGACGTGTCTCTACAGGTCTAGATGCAGAGCTGTACTATGTGAGAGATGATGTGGTGAACCACTACGCTCTTTCCTTCATCTTACCTGTACCCAGTGACACCAACAGTTTACATTTCACCTGGCGCTCCAAGGACAAGGTACACACGCACACCACCGACACACTCCCTGTCACACAAACACACCACCGACACACTCCCTGTCACACAAACACACCACAGACACACTCCCTGTCACACACACACGCGCACACAGACACTCACATTTCTTTGTTCTCTGGCAGGTGGAGTACAGGATGGGTTTCCATGTCGATGAACCTGCAACCATGAACCAACCACACAGCAATATCTCTGTCCAGGGGGAGGTGCCTCGCACAACCTCAGGTCTGTCAACCAATCAGCACCTCCCGTCTGCCTCGGGTACTAAGACGGTTATCTCTTCCTGCGTTCTAAGGAGTGTTTATGTTAATATTTATTTATTTGATGTTGTTATTTGCATCGACAACATCAGCTAACTAATCACTTCCTGTCTTTCTCGCGCTCTCTCCCTCTCCACGACTCCCTTATGATTTGGCTTTCTCCATTTCTCGCTCTCTGTCGTCCCCCCCCCCCCCTTTCTGTGTGTGTCTCTGTATGTCTTTAGTGTTTAGAGTAGACCTGTTCTGTTCTGGCAAGGTGGACGGGGAAGCGGTTCTGACAGTACAGCTCAACCTCACCATTCACTCGAATAACTTCACAGTGCTCAACTTTAAGAGGAGGAAAATGTGCTACAAACGTAAGTCTCTCCTCTCCTGGTTCTCTTTCGCAGACGAACACACTGGTGCTCAGTTGATATAGGCAGGATGTTAAATAGATCGCCCTGTTAAAGGAGAACTTTCCTGCTGTGCGTTTTTAAACACGTGTTGTATTTGCAATTTTAAAAGGGTTCTGAAAATAATTGTTTTGAAATATAACTTGATCTTTGTTTACAGAAATGTACTTAAATGTAGGAATTAAGCATACGCTGTCATCTGGAGTAGGGGTTTGAACATTCAAACACAGAAACGATCATTAATCTGGCTGTTTTTGATTCCTCCATGTTCGCTTCATTGTCCTCATCTGTGAGCGGTTTTCTCACAGTCACTCATTCTAACCTGCTGGACATTCATCTGTACCTGTTGCTGCAGGATATTTTCTGCTGTCGCAACCTGGCTCAAATGTAGATACGGCATCTGTGTAATTTTTACTGAGGGGAATGAACCCCACACACTCACACACAGCCTCCTAGTCTCAAGCCTCCACAGAGGAAATGGATAATAGATGTATGAATGCCCGAGCGGCTTATTTTGAGCATGAGTCAAATTAGCTCTCTGAGAAGAATGGCGTTTGTGTGTAATCTCCTGCTTTTCCTCACGTTTCTTTCTCTCCTCCCTGTAGCTTTATGAATGTTGGTTAAGAGGTCTGTTAAGTGGCTGACTTGGGTTGTAATGATGATGTTTGTTAAAGCAATTATCATAAGAGCCCAGGTCAAAATCCCCCAGGGCAATGGAGTACTAAGTGGAATCCCATCTTGGCCCTAAACCATTCTCTGAGTTATGCTTCTGTACTGAAGACGTTGTGTCACTGCATGGGGTAGAGTCAGCTTCTGGTCTAGTCAACGTTGTCCTGTGGAGTCCGCTTCTGGTCTAGTCAACGTTGTCCTGTGGAGCCAGCTTCTGGTCTAGTCAACGTTGTCCTGTGGAGTCAGCTTCTGGTCTAGTCAACGTTGTCCTGTGGAGTCAGCTTCTACTCTGGTCAACGTTGTCCTGTGGAGTCAGCTTCTGCTCTGGTCAACGTTGTCCTGTGGAGTCAGCTTCTGCTCTGGTCAACGTTGTCCTGTGGATTCAACTTCTGCTCTGGTCAACGTCGTCCTGTAGAACAATTGACATTATTGTGAATGTCAATTGTTGACAATGACAATAATGTCAACTTATCACAGGTTTTTTGTTAATACCATTCATGGTGTAACCTGAGAAATGTGTGTTCTGGAAATAATTTTGCTTATGGGTCGTTTTAAATGGGGCAGCTAACAATCATACTTCTAGCTGTAGGTCAAAGGTTATTATTGATTTAAGTAATTTATTGCAATTCAAATTTGTCCTTTTACCGTCCGCTCTGCCGTACTGCCTCTAACGCCTTCCGTGTGTCTAACAGGAATTGACCCTGATCCAAAGACTCCCCCTGTCTCCAACAACAAGACCCTTCAGCGGCCGGACAGTAAGTAGCCTTGGTGGCATTAACATTATGATGTTACAGGGGCCTGGGTCAGTTTACACCAGTCCTAGGATGTTACAAGGGAAATCTACTTTAAAGCTGGGATGTGACAGGGGCCTATGTTGTTTTAAACTAAGGCTAGGATGCAACAGGGACCAGCGTCAGTGTACACTAAGTCTAGGATGTGACAGGGACTAGGTTCTGTTTACACTAAGGCTAGGATGTGACAGGGACTAGGTTCTGTTTACACTAAGGCTAGGATGTGACAGGGACCTGGGTCTATTTACACTAAGGCTAGGATGTGACAGGGACCAGGTTCTGTTTACACTAAGGCTAGGATGTGACAGGGACCTGGGTCTGTTTACACTAAGGCTAGGATGTGACAGGGACCTGGGTCTGTTTACTCTAAGGCTAGGATGTGACAGGGACCTGGGTCTGTTTACTCTAAGGCTAGGATGTGACAGGGACCTGGGTCTGTTTACTCTAAGGCTAGGATGTGACAGGGACCTGGGTCTGTTTACTCTAAGGCTAGGATGTGACAGGGACCTGGGTCTGTTTACACTAAGGCTAGGATGCAACAGGGACCAGCGTCGGTGTATACTAAGTCTAGGATGTGACCGGGACCTGGGTCTATTTACACTAAGTCTAGGATGTGATGGGGCCCAGGTGGGCTTTTTTCAGTGGTAGTATACCCAAGGAAATTGAATTAATCATCCTACTAACAGAAAGAATCATCCAATGAACTGTCTGTGGAACAACAAGGCTCTCTACCACTCCTCCCTCTCCGCCTCATTCAAATCTGTTTTTTCCTCATCTCTCCCCCTCCTCTCCAGTGATTTGACCTTTATTATCTGACCTGCTGGGGTTGATTCAGTCCTATTATAGTGAGCCTGCTGCCTGTGATCTGCCCAGCAGTAACCAGCAGCTATTAGCCCCTCTACCTTTTCCTTCTGCTTGGTTGGCCATGTCCTGGAACCAGGGGTCTCCGGCAGTTTTAGGGACATGGAGGAGAGGCTTTTGGCAGGCACTGGGGAAAGAGGAGAGGCTTAACGGGGACTGGGAGTGAGAGGCTTAACGGGGACTGGGAGGGAGAGGCTTAACGGCGACTGGGAGTGAGAGGCTTAACGGCGACTGGGAGGGAGAGGCTTAACGGGGACTGGGAGGGAGAGGCTTAACGGGGACTGGGAGGAGAAGAGGTTTAACTGGGACTTTACTGCAAGAAGCTTTACTGCAGGGATAGGAGAAGCTTTTAACAGGGACTGGGAGGCTTAGACGCTTAACAGGGACTGGGAGACGAGAGGCTTTTCACAGGGTCTGAAAGGAGAGGCTTACCTGGGGTTTGGGAAGAGACTTCGTGGGAGTAGATTTGGAGGATTCTTGGTGGGAGTAGATGCCCTAGGGCTGGTTTTGTTATCTGGTGTACAGTGTTTTTGATGTTCAACAGAACAAAACAATGAAAATGTAATGCCTGTTTGTGTTGCCTCATGGGAAATTTGGCGGCAGTACTGGTAGCCTATCCAGCCATATCTGTAGCCCTGTGACATCACTTCATGTGGCTGACGGGGGCTTTCATGTCCATCTCAAAGCTATAGGCTGTGATGGCATTTTCTAAAGTCCAAACAATTTACGAAAATGGTAGGTACTCTGTCCTTACTCCTTTAAAAGTTCTGATCGATGACATTGCCATCACAATGCCTACCGATGATTTCAGGGAAACCGTAACGTTGACTAATGATCATTCAACCTCCCTCTCCCCCGTCTCCCTCCCTCTCCGCCCCCGTCTCCCTCCGTGCCCAGACGGCGTGACCACACCCACCACCTCCACCAGGGTGTTCTACATCAGTGTTGGTGTCTGCTGTGCTGTCATCTTCCTGGTGGCCATTGTTTTGGCTGTGATGCATCTGCACAGCATGAAGAGAGTGGAACTGGACGACAGGTTGGTGCCACTGAGGGGATCCATCATGGTCTCATCAAACAGGGCCTCTTTATTCCTGTCCAAAGGGATTCTGTCAAATCTAATACGACTGACCGCTACTGTGTGATTGTAAGTGTTGATGAATAAATGTTCATTCACCAGGCTAGTGTGAGTTGACACTCCGGATTGGAAAATTATATTTGTTTATTTATATTCTATATTTTATCCACACAAATCCACCCCAGTCTGTCTGCTAGTAAATGAGTGTGCGCGTTGATGTAATGTTCTGTCGTCAACACACAGCACATCCTTTAATATTTCTAGAGATATGAGCCTAGATGAGAGCAAGTTGTGACCTGCCGAATAGCCTCGTTATGGAGCTAATGAATAAACCCCTCCAGGTGGCTTTACAGTGGATGTCTGTACTCATTCATCAGGACACACATTCCCCAAGCATCTTAGAGTAGGCCTGGTCTAGGGTCAGTTTTGACCTATTTAACTCGTAATGGTATGGGCAAGCTGATCCTAGCTCTACTCAGGTGTGCTTGGTGAACACAGATCTGATTCATGGTTGTGGTGTGAATTTAATTTATAGCAACAGGTTTACTAGATAGATGTTCCTACCACTTATTCCTTCTTGGTAGATTCATGTCAGACAGGTTTATCTGATATGAATACTTTATTTGTCCCCTTTTCTCTCTCATCTCCTGGTGTGACAAAGTGTCACATGCTTCTACCAGCTAGCCAGGGATCTAATGTGATATCAGATCTAATGTAATATTTCTGGTAAATCGAGTTGCTTTAATGGGGTTTATTGAACTTGGTTAGATTTGATCAGACTCGTTGGTGTGCAGACCCTCACGTGATTATAAATAGGAAGACGCTTAACGTCATTAACTAGTGAAGCATTGACCTCTGGTGGACAGAATCCGCAGTCAAGAATGGTTCAGTGTATCTGTCTTGTCAGGCTGGGTGAGAAATGGCAGCGTTAGATCTACTGAGATAAATGTTAATTTTGGATGTGTTGGCTTCATATTCATTTCAGAAGAGTCGTGGACATTTGGCGTACACTGTTGATTGCATCTTGCAAATTTTGCTGAAATCTTTAACTGCAGAGGTTTCCTGTCCCCGTGTTGTGGCCATCTTTCAAACTACCACATCAAGCCGCCTTCACACTGTTAACTAAACCCTTGCACTATACTGCACTCTATACTGGTTCACTGGGAACCGTAGTTCCCAGGAATGGAGCAGGTGTTTTAGGTGGCCAATATGAGCAGGGCAGATGTTCAAATTATAATGATTGACTATATTAATGTTAGATATGTCTTGGAAAGGATGTGGCAGGTGTACTTGCCTACTTTCTGTTCTGTTTTTCACTGTTCTCTCTGTCTCTCTCTCTCTGTCTCTCTCTCTCTCTCTCTCTGTCTCTCTCTGTCTCTCTCTCTCTCTCTGTCTCTCTCTCTCTCTCTCTCTAACTGTGATCCCCCCCCCCAGTGTTTCAGATAGTGGCAGTTCCCAGGGGCTGTCGCAGCCCTCCACCCAGACAACCCAGTACCTGAGGGCTGACACACCCAACAACGCCACGCCTGTAACCAGTAAGACCCACAAACACACGCACGCGTCCACGCGCGCATTCATACAGACCCAGTTAAACATAGGGAAGTGAAATGAATTGCGGCCGACTTAAGTATGTTTAGGAGTTCTACTCACTCGTGTACACACACATACATACAGTGTACATACATCTCGCAACACACACATCCACATAAACACTTAGACGCATGTCGACGTGGACACGCCACACACGCTGAAGGGGAAAGACTAGGACACCTCCCAGCCTAAACACACATTGGCTTATCCCCGCTAAGCTGTAAATAACAGTCCCTGCCTGTGTCCAGCTCCAGCAGATTGCCTGCGAGCCCCGTTAGTTGTTGGCCATTAACTGCGCTCTGTCACTAAAGCTGCATTCCAGTGTCAAACAAGGTAATTGTCTGTGATAAGAGTTATCTAATTACCTAAACAGGAGTCAGGCGATTGTGATATAAAACGCTGGGTTCCTGTGGCGGCTGCAGGCCCCTTGTCTGGGGTGTGTCCCCAGATGGAACCGTTTCAGCGCAGTGTAGCGCTCTGTTTTAGACTGGTCCTGTGTGGCTGTCGTCAGGCGCCGTGCCTTAGGGAATAGGTTGTCATCTGGGATGCTGCCTCTGTGGACGGCCTTCCCGTCCGCGTCAAAGTCCTGTTGGAGAGAGTCGACCGAACTTTCCCGTGGGCATGAGAGACGCGTGCCGTGGCCACAGACGTCGTGTGTTCTTGCTCTGGGCTCTAGAATGTCTGGGGTGGAGGCAAAATCTAATTTAGTGGTAAACAAATAAAAATCGTATTGTCTTGCGTCAAAGTTTTCTAAAGAAACCTTTAACTCTAATGAGCAGAAACACGTTGATCAACCAATCAAAGATCAGCCTATTACTGATCGCCTGTTTTAAGAGAGAAATATTTTTCTTTCAGGAAAGATCAGGGTTGTGCTGATTTTTCTTCCTGAAGAGGTCAGGATTGTGATGCTATAATGGCGTCTTTTACAAAAACAATGCCTTCCACTTGATTTAGGGAATGGAGAATGCGTTTGATAAATGCATTTTTGGTTTAGTTTGTTGCATTACAGTTGTGCTCAAAAGTTTGCATACCCTTGTAGAATTGGTAATATATGTACCATTTGTAAAGAAAACATGAGTGAGCAGGCAAAAGACGTCTTTTATTTCTTATGGGATTCACATTCAACTGTAGGTCATAAAAAAAGTAACTCACACCTGTTCAAAAGTCTGCATACCCTTAGTTCTTAATACTGTGTGTTGCCCCCTTCAGCATCAATGACAACATGCATTATTTTGTACTAGTTGTCTATGAGGCCACGAATTCTTGCATGGGATATAGCTGCCCATTCATCTTGGCAAAATGCCTCCTGGTCTTTGGTTGTCTTTCATGAACCACATGTTTGAGATCTCCTCAGAGTGGCACGATGATATTTAGGTCAGGAGACAGTGATGGCCACTCCAGAACCTTCACCTTTTTCTGCTGTAACAACTGGTGGGTCAACTTGGCCTTGTGCTTAGGTTCATTGTCGTGCTGGAAAGTCCAAGAGCGTCCCATGCGCTGCTTTCATGCAGAAGAATGCAAATTGTCTGGCAGTATTTTCTGATAACATGCTGCATTCATCTTGCCATACATTTTCACAAGATTCCCTGTGTCTTTAGAGCTCACACACCCAAAACATCAGTGAGCCACCACCATGCTTCACAGTGGGGATGGTATTCTGTTCACTATAGGCCTTGTTGACCCCTCTACAAACACAGCGCTTATGGTTGTGACCATAAAGCTCTATTTTGGTCTTGTCATTCCAAATTAGTGTGCCGGAAGCTGTGAGGTGTGTCAAGGTGTTGTCGGGCATATTGTAACTGGATGTTTTTGTGGCACTGGCGCAGTAAAGGCTTCTTTCTGGCAACTCGACCATGCAGCAAATTTTTGTTCAAGTATCGTCATATTGTGCTCCTTGAAACAACCACACCGTCTTTTTCCAGAGCATCCTGTATTTCTCCTGAGGTTACCTGTGGGGCTTTCAATGGATCCTGAACAATTCTTCTGGCAGTTTTGGCTGAAATCTTTCTTGGTCTACCGGACCACACGTTGGCTTGGTATCAAGAGATCCCTGAATGTTCCACTTCTTATTATGTGATTGAACCGTATTGACAGGCATCTGCAAGGCTTTGGATATATTTTAATATCCTTTTCTATCTTTATAAAGTTCCCATTACCTTGTTACACAGGTCTTTTGACAGTTCTTTTTCTGCTCCCCATGGCTCATTATTTAGCGTGCTCAGTGCATCCATGTGAGAGCTAACAAACTCATTGACTATATATACACAGACACTAATTGCAATTTAAAAGCCACAGGTGTGGAAAATTCACCTTTACTTTCCATTTTCACCTGTGTGTGTCGCCTTGTGCCAAGGCCAAACATGGTATGTACATTTTTGATCAGAGCCATTTGTGTGATTTCTGTTATCATAAGGATTTAAAAAGGAGCCAAACAACTATGTGATAATAAATGGCTTCATATGATCACGGTCCTTTAAATAAAATAGCTTTTTGGCATGATCAGTCATATTTCACAATTTCTGCCAGGGTGTCCTAACCAGGGTGAGCACAACTGTATATCATCATTATTTTTCAGTTTATCCCATGCACAACCATTTCTATTCATATACCTTCTGATTACACCCATTTTTATTTTCATGGATCTCTGTCAGGATGTTTGAACATTGTCGCCATCTAGTGGTGCACGTACAGTTCCTTTTTGTCACTTCTGCTCCCCCTTCCACTCCATTGTTTTCTTGCTTCAGTGTGTTGATTGGCCATACACCACCAGCCATTTACCCTATCTGTAATCACCTCTGTCCCCCTCTCTCACTCCCTCCCTCCCATTCTCTCTCTCTCTCTCTCTCTCCCTTTTCTTCTTCACCTCCTCCTTCTCACATCCAGACAATCACCCCGGCAATGCTCCCATTCTCCAGCTTGCTGCTGCCACCTTCCCAAACCCCGGTGCCCCCGTCCATGAAACCAAAAGTAAGTCCGTTCTTACCATTGGCCCATCCATTCTTCCTGACTGCATCATAACATGTACTAACGTATCTCCATGTTTATACTCGATGGCCGGTGTTTCAGCCATTGTTACCGGCTTGCGCGATTTAATGCCATATTTTTTTTTCAACGCCGCCAATGGGTTTTCTGTGCACCCGGAGCTTGTGCATCCGGCCGGTTCAGGTTTGCTGTCCGAAATGTTTGTTATAGCGAGCAACTTTTTTGTCCTGTGGCTCCCAATGGTCTCTGCCAAACAGTTTCTCTATGTTCCAATGTGGTGTGGCTGGTGAGGATCATGGATGAAAACAGATTGCAGGTACTTGAATGGTTTGTAGATGTATTTTCTATATTGTAACTCAAACCATTCCGACCGATCAATCAATCAAATTTATTTAGAAAGCCCTATTTACATCAGCAGTTGTCACAAAGGTCTTTTACAGAACACCCGGCCTTAAACCCCAAGGAGCAAACAACAGTAGTGTTGAATTTCAGTGGCTAGGAAAAGCCTAAGAAGGCTGAAGTTTAGGAAGAAACCTAGAGAGGTCCCTGGCTCATAGGGGTTGCCAGTCCTCTTCTGGCTGTGCTGGGTGAACATATTAAAAATACAAATTGTAATAATTAATAAATGCGTGTGGGCTGAGTCTAGAGTCTATTTAAACTTAGTCCAGATGAAGCATGACCAGATGGACAAGGACAGGGACAACATGGGTGGAGGGGGGAGGTGTCAGCACAGTGGCAGCTGAAATTGTCAGGCATCGTCTCGATCTGCAACACAACCAGGAGGACTTTGGACAGGGACAGCAGTGAGTCTTTCAAGCCTGGTATTCCTCAGGTGTGGGCCATGACCTCATGTCCTCCTAGGTTAAAATGGCAGGAGACAGGGATAATGCATTCCTTAGATCTACAGGGATTTATTGTGGAGAAGAACTGACCCTACTCCCCCAGCACAATAATATCGCAGCATAAGACTTTGGGGCTGAGACGGGGGGGTCCAGTGACACCGTGGGACCCCCACCAACCGCAAACACCCTGAAAGGGGAACGAGTTTTGCCAGCAGAGTACAGCCCAATTGCAAAGTGCGTAACAGAGAGAAAACAACAAGCCAGTGACTCTGCCCCCGAATGACATTGGAGAGAGGGCATCCCAGTGGCGATGAGAGCCCACCTGCTGAGACAGGAAGGGTGGACAGTATCAAGCCTTTCTGGTCACCTTCACGCCCCTGGGCCACACTACACTTAATCATAGACCATGCTGTAGAGATGAGTCTTTAGTAGACACTTGAAAGTTTGCACTGAGTTTGCATTTCTAAACTAAATTGGCAAATCATTCCACAGTAGTGGAGCTCTATGAGAAAAGGCCCTGCCTCCGGCTGTTTGTTTAGAAATTCTAGGTACAATTAAAATGCCTGCATCTTGCAATCTAAGGTTACGTGTAGGTATGTATGGCCGGGTCATTTCAGCAAGGTAAATAGTCCATGCAATGATTTATAGGTTAATAATAAAACCTTAAAATCCACTCTAACCCTAACAGGCAGCCAGTGTAAAGAGGCTAGTACAGGAGTAATGTGTTAAATGTTTTTTGTTGTAGTTAGGATTCTAGCAGCCGTGTGCAGCACTAATTGAAGTTTATTCATTGATTTATCAGGGTAACCGGAAAGAAGAGCATTGCAGTAATCTAGTCTAGAAGTAACAGAAGCATGGATTAGTTTTTCTGCATCAGTTTTTGATATACATTTTGTGATTTTTCAAAGATGAGAATAAGCAACATCAAAGGAAAGGTCAGGGTCAAGGGTCACGCCAAGGTTTCTTAAATTTTTTTGGGATATGACCATGCAGCCGTAGAGGTTCATAGTGAGATCTGCCAACAAAGCTCTTTGTTTCTTGGGTCCTAAAATTAGCATTTCTGTTTTTCTTAGGTTTAAAAGCAAGACGTTCTCTGCCATCCACTTCCTAATATCTGAAACGCATGCTTCCAAAGTAGCTAATTTAGGGGCTTCTCCATGCTTCATTGAAATGTATAACTGTATATCATCAGCATAACAGTAGAAAAATGACATTGTGATTCCGGATTACATCACCCAGAGCATATATAGTGAGAACAATAATGGGCCCAGAACTGAGCCTGGAGGAACACCAAAACCTACCTTTGATTTGTCAGAGAATATGCCATCCAAACATAAGAACTGATCTTTCTGATATATAGGTACTGGTCATAAAATTAGAATATCATCAAAAAGTTTATTTATTTCAGTAATTCCATTCAAAAGGTGAAACTTGTATAATGTATACATTCATTCCACACAGGCTGATTTATTTCAAGTGTTTATTTCTTTTAATTTTGATGATTATAACTGACAACTAATGAAAACCCCAAATTCAGTATCTCAGAAAATGTGAAATATATCAGTCTGTGTGTAATGAATGAATGAATGAATGAATGAATGAATATAATATACAAGTTTCACTTTTTGAATGGTATTACTGAAATAAATCAACTTTTTGATGATATTCTAATTTTATGACCAGCACCTGTATAAGATTTATACCAGGCTAAAGCATGTCCGTAGCCCAATATGGGTTTCCAGTCTCTCTAAGAGAAGGGAGTGATCAATAGTGTCAAAAGCAGCATTAAGATCAAGAAGCAACAGGAGCGATGCGGAACCTTTGTCTGAAGCCATTAGAAGGTCATTTGTTAACTTCACGAGTACAGTCTCAGTACTATGATGGGATCTGAAACCGGACCGGAGCATTTCATAAATGTTATTTGTCTTCAGGAAGGCATTCAGTTGTTGGGAAACTAATTTTTCTAAGATTTTTGAGAGGACCGGGAGGTTTGATATTGGCCTATAATTGTTTAATATGTCTGGATCGAGATTCGATTTGTTTGGAAGAGACTTATTCCCTATTTGGTATGCATATCTGGAGGAAAGGGAGCAATTTATTATGTGCAACATTCGCTGCCCTAGCACCGTAAATAGCTCCTTAAGTAATTATGTTGGAATCGGGTCTAGCTGAAAATGTGTGGGTTTAGAACTCATTACAAATTTTGTGAATCTGTCGAGCGATACGGTATCAAAAAATGAAGTGTTCCCATTGACACCTGGTCAGGGAGGTTCAGGACATTCTCAGGACAACTGAGATTTTGGGGACTAACTATTTAAGTAGGAGTTATTTGTTTTCTAATGGTGATGATCTTTTCATCAAAATAGTTCATGTATTCATTGCAGCTAAAGTGAAGACCCACTTCACTTGTTTTTTTTGTTAACTTTGCAACTGTATCACTGTATTTTATTTCCCTGAATCAGGTTGGAGAAATAAGCTGATCGAGCAGATGTGAGTGCTTTTCGGTATTGTAATGTACTGTCTATCCAAGCTGGTCTGAATACTTCCAACTTTGTGGAACGCCACATTCGCTCCAATTTTCTGGAGGCTTGCTTGAGTGCTCTAGTATTGTCTGTGTACCAGGGAGCTCGTTTCTTGTTGCGTCTTTCTTTCGTTTTTCATGGTACAACCGTATCTAAAGTATTTCGCAGTGTTGAGTCTAGATCCTCGATTTGATCGTTTGCGGAATTGTTTACTTTGTCGTTGATGAGCGAACTTATAGAGAATATCAAGAAAGTCTGAGAATTTATAGTACGGCTTTTGAAACTCTGTTTGCGAAGCAAGATGATTTCTTGTTTTAACGGTAAATGTTATAAGACAGTGGGGGGGGGGGGGGGGGGGATTTATCATCCTTCTTAACTTTCATGAGTAAAACTTCAAAAGAATGAAAACCAGTGATGTGTTTCAGAGTACATTTATATTTACTGTCATAAATATTAGCCACACCCCCTTCCTTTTCGGGATGCATGGGGGATATGATCACTAGTATAGCCAGGAGGAGAGGCCTCATTTAGGGCAGTAAATTCATCAGGCTTTAGCTGTGTTTCACACAAGCCAATAGCATCTAGTTTATGATCAGAGATTTATTAATTTACTGCGACTGCCTTTGGAGCATGGGATCTAACATTTAGGAGTCCCATTTTGAGATGCAAGATGATGCAGTTATTTTTATTTGTGACCAAAGTGGAGGAAAGCTTTATCTTAATAAGGTTGCTATTGTTAGCACTACCTTGTTTAATTTTTCTCAGCCTGGAACGAGTCACAGTGGCAATAGGTAAAGCTGTACTAACTACTCTGGCTATGCTACCGACAGACTCCACTATGCTAGCAGGCTGGCTAACAGCTTGTGGCCTGACCTGCACCCAATCTCATGGTGAGGCTTTAGGAGTGAGACTCCTGTCAATGGTGTTCCGACCATAAATTGTGCGTAACAGGACAGCCTTTAAAATGGTTTGCTCGATGCAAGAGTTAACCTGGTTGACCACGTAACCGATAAATATTCTCTGAGATTGATTTGTCTGTGAGTTGAGCGCGTGCTGATGGTTCGGCAGCAGAGAATGCTGTGGCTGTTCGTTGTTCTCACAGCTTCTGTGATTTTAGCATCTTCAACAGTTTGGCAGAACTTGTACCGTCTGCCTAGTTCTTGAAGTTTGCTCGGCCTTGGCTGCTGTTCACATTTCCCTGACCGTGCTCAGTGTTGCCTGTTCAACTACAGCGCTTAAAGTAATCAGCTAGGCTGTTGGCAGCTCCACAGCTCACTTAATCACAGTGAAGATCACTCAGCCTGATTTCATCTCTCTCACACACACTCACACACACACACACACACACCCAAGGTTTAGTAAAGTTCGGTGCTGCCCTCTGTATGCCCACTAGGTGGCAGCAACGAGCTTCCAGAGCCCCAGTGCCTCAGACGGCAGTAATATCAGTGATGTCATGATGTCATCGAGGCTTCCTCCTTTCCCGCAGTGTAGATGGGGATTTGACTGCTGTTTGAGACACAGAGCCTGGCTGTCTCATGCCCAAACCTTTGGTTTAAACCATGAATTGCGGTCTTTTTAGATGTTTAGATTGACAGTGCCATGCAGGAATGCCTTGTGGAAGGGATGTGTACAAGCACGCCGGGCACGTACATGTCTTCGTGGATGGATCCCCTCTGGGCTCCGTTTAGTCAACACAGACCCGTGATACGAGCGTCTTGTCTGTCTCTGCTTTAATTCTGTAGGTTTGTTAGGGACGTTTAAAGGTGGAGAACAGATTTCCAGGTGGGGTTTCTTACCCGTTATCCTTGTGAAATCGGACTTTAGGGTTAGCTGGGTGTGCATTTGTTTTATTTCCTTGTCAATTTGACCTTAAGTAACTGAATAATCCTCAACTACTACTAATCTTCATCAGCTCCTGCTGCATATTTACTGGTGGAACCAATTCAGTCGCTCCAGTGGAATGTTGTTTCTTCCTGAGCCAGTTCTGATGATTCCAAACATCTTCCACGTCACAGTGATGGAACCCACTGGACTCCTTTCAAAGTTAGCGATTCTTTCTTGTATGGAAGAGTAACGACTCATTTAAAAACGTGTTGTGTCGTCTTGGCGTGCTTGGTCTATCTGGTGTTAGACTGCCTTGAGCTGATTTATGCACAGGTTCACCTTATTTTCCACCTAGTTCTTGAATGACACATTCTAGGTTACATTTATGCCGAAATCCGTGAAATGCTGATTGGTTCACACTTTATTTTACTGCTGCGCTTGTGATTAGTAAGTACACCCCCAGGGAAGTATTTTTTTAAATTTGTGACTACATATGTGGACATAGAGCATGTCATCTTCATTTCAACACTACTGACGTATTTGGGTTACTTCATTTAACAAATGAAACTGAAAAATTATACTTTACAATAATTTATTCATCAACATTAGGCACTAATGCAATTTTATATTATGAAAAGCATGAGTGCACCCTTTGCTTCAGTAGCTGGTGTTGCCCCCTTTAATCTAGCCGTTTAGTTACTTGTAACTGTCACGCAGTCTCTTACATTGCCTGAGAGGATTTTTTTGACTGCTCTTTCTACAGCACTGCTTTGTTTCATGTTTAGCCGCTTCCTTGCAAGCACAGCCTGCTTCAAACCCCCTCCGTAGCATTTTGATTGGATTGGTTCTGTAGTGTTGGTCTGTCCCCAGGTGTTGTCTTGGCAAATATCAGTCACGTCTTTTTTTTTTTTTTTTTTTGAGACCTGAGGCGTGTTTCTTCCTGAGCTCTCATGAAGTTTTTCCAGTCTCTTTCTGACAGCTGACCTTGGTTAATGAGTGGTGATTAGCTCGTATGTTCATGTGTCGAAATATGTAACGATGGACTTTCCAGGGAGGGTAGTTTTTCACACAAATGTGTGTAGTGATGGTTTGTTTAATGCCCTATGTTTGCCATGTGATGGACAGCACCAGGGAATGCCTGTATCTGTGTTTCTAAATGCTGTCATTTAACATACTTGAGAGGAACAACATAAAATGCATGGACTTTAAATCTTTGCGGATGCGTTTTGCGCTCAATTACACTAGAAACTTGCCAATTAAATGAGTTGTCTTTGCTTTTGTTTTTGGTCATCGTCAACACCCACCCCATAGAAATGTCCAAACACAAAAATGTTACCGAGGTTTTTGAAGGACTCACTGTTACGGACGTGCGTTTCTTTCCCCAGGCTACCCGTCCCTGCGGATCGAGAAGAACGACCTTCGCAGTGTGTCCCTGCTGGAGGCCAAAGCCAAGGTGAAAGACATCGCCATCTCCCGTCTGAGAGTCACGCTGCGCGATGTGCTGCACGAAGGTAAAGCCTCATCCATGCACCGCCTCATCCATGCACCATCTTCCACAACAGCCCGGCCATCTTCCACAATCAGAATGTCACCGGAGTCCGGATGACTATATCGTAACTGCGTTAGCCGTCGCTACACTTGTCCCGGGCTGCACTATGCAGCGCCAGGAAACCGCTTGGGGACCCAGTTCTCTGACCAGTTCCGGGATCCTCTCTAACGCCCGTCTGTCATAATGGGCTGAGCGTGTTGTTACCTGGGTAGCCCAGGTGGTAGGGCATGGTGCTTAACACCAGGATTCTAGATTGATTCCCTTGGAGGGGAGTGGGGGGGGACGGGACACTACCACAAGAAATCTGGACGTGTGCGCACTCTACTGTGCGTCGCTCTGGACAAGTAGTCACCTTATGATGGTACTGAACATCAGCCGTTAATGTGTGTGCCTGCGTGACGTCTTCTCTATCCTCCAAATCCACGTGTGCCCGTTCTAAGGAAGGTTGTTCTTTAACCATTCCGTGTAAGAAAAGAAACAAACTACCAACACCCAGCCATGTGTGTCATCCTGACCAAGTCCTTTGGCTCAACGCTTTGCAGAGTAAAGTAACCAAAGCATCGTTCCTTTGCAGGAATTTAGGGATTGTAATTTGTGACGTCTGTGTGACGTCTGTGTGACTTGGCCCGATGACCCGGTCCTCTGACCCAACGTGTTACCCACTGCAAGATACTGCTGATGTCACCCGTCAACAGAATGCAGCATATACAGGGATTTTATTGTTATTCCATGTTCCAAACAGAGGGATGAGCAAGAGTTATGAGAAAGTTTATGAAAGTGGGTGCTGGAAAGAAATTGTTTAAAAAGGAGATGGGCACATGTTTTGGAGAGTTGGTGCATTGCAATGCTCCCAAAACTGTACGATACACATTTATCACTGTCTCAACATTTACAGAGTGCAATGTTTGGTTTGCACTCCTTATGTTTGAATTTAAAATTATACCGTTTCTGCCAGGTTAAAGAGCATTTGTTTACATATTGGTTCAACCCTTTCTAATTTATAAAACATTTTAAACACAGTCTCCTAATTTCAGTTCTTATGTTTAGTATTTGGTTGCATATTCTTTGCAAGCACTTACGGCCAGAGGTCTGGTACTCATTGAACCGACCAGGCATGGTCAGCTGTGATGATGCCTGTTCACTACTGCAGGTGTCTTTTAGTTACTGTTTGTTTGAAACGTCTTACCTTCAGTCTCATCTTTAACGAATGCATGTTCCATTAACATAACAGCTAACTGGTTTGGCATTTTAGCTAAGCCTATACAACATGTTGATCGGAATTCTCATTTTTTATAACCTATCAAGCCCTTGGAGTAACTGTAACTGAGCAAACAAAATAATGGTATGTACTAATGGATTTACAGGTAGCTTACTACTAGAACTAGGTACAGTAGCTGGCTTGCTATGTATGGAGAGCTTACCTGGAGGGGAAATATATTATAATACAATGCGTTATTCTTGCCAATTTACTCCCATGAGTATACATTTGCACAAGTGGTTGGGACAATGTCTAAATCTAGACATGACTGCCTACAGTGTACTGGACTCACTGGACTCACTGTTCATGGATCAGTGTTGGTTTACTGGTCTCAGTGGTTGGCAACATTGTAACTTCTTGTTTATGTATAGTATATATCAGGAAGAGATTTAACAAAAACCCCAGGTGAAATTACTTCACACCTTTAACCGCCTGTTACCCATTTATACCAGGGTTTATTTCACAACAGCCCAGGAAGTGCAACCAGGAAATCAAAACAAAGGGCCCTAGAATCACTAGTAGTCAATCAAAACAACAAAGCACAACCAGGAAATCAAATCTGATTGATGCATCTTTGCGCTGGAAACGTTTAAAAACATACCTGTTCAACTTGCTAAAACATGTAGTTGAGTGATTCAACAATTCTAAAACTACTTCACATTCTGTTACTGACTTTAGTGTGTAGATATTTTTTCAAGCTACCTAATCACTAAGGTAGAAAATAAAATATTTTTTGATGGATTAAACTTAAAAGTAAACCATCCCTGTGACTGGAGGAATCACCTGTTGCTACCTGTTGCTGGGCTTGCTTACGTGTGACCACCAGAACTAATTGGCAGTTCAGTATGCTATGAACACCTGTGTGTAAGGTAGGCTTGAATAGGTGTAGTTTCACAGTGAATTGTGGCCATATGGCCATGTGGGATCTTTTCTTTTTTTTAAATGTAATTCGTTTTACTGTATTAGAAGCATAAATGACCAAAACGGGGTCTGAGATATTCCCGGTTTAAACTTCCTCTCAGTCTTTAGTTGCCGTCAGGGTTTCTGATCCTGTTTCCGCCACACTGGTCTTGGCTGGGACTCCAGGTGAGGCCGGTGCCGATCCAGTTTGAGTGAGCTGTGTGATAAGAAGCAGAAGGGGTTGGTGAGATGTGCATTGGATGCAACGTTACAATCTCCTACTCTCCCGGACTTATCAAACTTTTTGTCACGATTGACAATTGGGCACAGCAAAATCAGGACGATGGAAAACCTTTTCACAGGGTTGTTATTGTGGATGAACAGTGACAGATATCCAGTACATGTCTTTAGACATGGTCAGTAGTGGTCAAACCGACGGCCTGTTGCTTCTGGCATATAGCCGTCACAGATTCTGTGTAGGACTTAGTCCTGATTACTTGTGTTAGGTCATGCCAGTTGGCTAACTGCTTGTGATATGCAGTCGTCTCTCCGGAGACCTTGTGCAAAAAGGACTGAGCAAGGTTGTTTTTGCCTGGGCGGTGTTGGAATTCATGCATTCTGGTTCACAGCAGTATTGTTCCCTTTGCTGCGCGGCCCTAAAGCAAGAGGTCATGGTGATTGACTTGGGTTGAGAAGGAGGAGGAGCCTCGGAAGGGTTCAGTTCTAGACATCCAACAGGTCCAGACTCGTCAGAGAAAGCTAGCGAGAGAGCGAGGGCGCGGGGCTAGCGAGAGAGCGAGGGCGCGGGGCTAGCGAGAGAGCGAGGGCGTGGGGCTAGCGAGAGAGCGAGGGCGCGGGGCTAGCGAGAGAGCGAGGGCGCGGGGCTAGCGAGAGAGCGAGGGCGCGGGGCTAGCGAGAGAGCGAGGGCGCGGGGCTAGCGAGAGAGCGAGGGCGCGGGGCTAGCGAGAGAGCGAGGGCGCGGGGCTAGCGAGAGAGCGAGGCAGTTTGGACCAAGAGAGGAAGAGTAGGAAGGGATAGAGAAAAATACCGTTCTGATTGAGAGTGTGTGAGTGTGTGAGTGTGTGAGTGTGTGAGTGTGTGAGTGTGTGAGTGTGTGAGTGTGTGAGTGTGTGAGTGTGTGAGTGTGTGAGTGTGTGAGTGTGTGAGTAGAAGCAGGGGGATAATGGAGCGGTGGAGCCTTTTAAACACTAAGCCTGTTGTTACCCATCTTCACTACTCCTGTTGAGACACAGGGCCAAGTTGTCCTCCAGGCATGGATTCCTCTTCTGGTTAATGCTCTTAAGTGTCCTTTTACCTCACTGGATGCTCAGCCAACGTAGCTCGCTCCTTTTAATCTCTTCCCCTCTCCCTGGAGCTATCAAGGCATATACAAGTAGAACATGTTCAATGAGTTTTAGCAACCTACTTTCTTTGCGGCGTTAAAGCTGTTCGTCATAATGGCGGTTTCGCCTTATTGTTTGGATTTGTGCAAGAAATAATGTAGTTGAATGTAATCAACATTGCAGTGGATGAGGACATGGAGAGCAGTTGACACAATATATATTTTGACAATAATAGTATATCTATCACTGAACCCTCAGGAAAAGCAGTATTCGGACATTAAGTAGGACCTAAGACCAAGTCCTGGAGGACGCCAGTATAATACATTAAAACTAGACATATCCTAATACCAAGCCCTGGGGGACGCCAGTATTAAGACATTAAACTATACCTATCCTAATACCAAGCCCTGGGGGACGCCAGTATTAAGACATTAAGCTAGACCTAGTCTAAGACCAATCCTGGGGGACGCCAGTATTAAGACATTTAAACTAGCCCTAGCCTAACACCAAGCTCTTGTTAGAATGCCTTATCATATAACTTTGTGCACCAGAGAGGAAATTATCTGAACAACGGAGCCTATGGACTGAACAACAGTTAGCCTTTTTTCAATGGTCAACAAGACATGTCAGTTTTGTGAACTAAAATCTGTTCCCTTATCATTTATAGGAACGTTTGGCCGGATTTTCCATGGCATTTTGTTGGACGAGAAGGATCCAGCCAAGGAGAAACAATGCTTTGTGAAAACAGTGAAAGGTATTCAGTCATCCATTCCTCCATCACATTTTATGCTAGTTAACTTAGTGTTAAACAAAGCGAAATAGAACACATTTCTCTGTCTAGGTTCCTGTTGATTTGCTCCAGTGTTAACCACCTTTTCATGTTCATGAATTAAAACATTGTTCTGTTACAGGATTTAACATGTTCGCCCATCTCCCTTTAATCTGAAACTTTGTTTTAAAAAAAATCAAGAATTTAGCTGTACAGTGCCAAGATGGCATGAGATTCCTGATTGAAACGAGTTGCCAGGTCATTGTTTATATAGTGGGTCTTGTAGACACAGCGCTTAAATTTGAGAGATTCCACTTAAGAATTGACAGGGAACACATTGTAATGTACAGCAACGACCAGGGCTCACTTACAGGGGTAGAAGGGCCTCTTCCAGCGGCTTCTGGTCTTCCATCCAGGGGACATCGAGGTCTGACCAGGCTCTGTTTCAGAGCAGAGCTGCTGAATGAAGCTCCCCAGACCTGTTAAATGTCTCTGAGAAAGAGCGACGCTCTCTGGCCATCCCATTTTTAAAGTATTATTTGATGATTAAAAATGTTACGGTTTCATCAATGACCTTCAGAGATGGCCTACTGGGGTACCTTTGTTGCTGTGGTCAGAAACGTTACCCCAACACCACAAGCTGGTCTGTCTGAAGAGGCAGAACCTTAAACAATGTTGTTGATTTGTAGAATCTCATGTCATTGTGGCGTCCACTAATGTTTACACTGGCCTCAATTGCTGATGTGTGTAATATCCGCAAGCCTTACTTGAATTTCCCACCAGTAAGTGTAAGCACATTGCCTAATCTTATGTTTCCTGTGCATGTCAGTGGTCTGGAAAAACAGCTTATTACCTAACATCTGTTCATATCAGACTGTTCTTATTACCGAACTCCTGTTCATATCAGATTATATGGTCTTATTACCGAACTCCTGTTCATATCAGACTATATGGTCTTATTACCTAACACCAGTTCATATCAGACTATGGTTAACCCAAGGCCACTGTGACTACTTTGAAACTGAACCTACACCTGTGTCATCCAAGTTGACAGAACGTGATGACATGTATATTATCGATGTATGTGGAGCATGTGCTCGTACAGCGAACACGCACCTCTGGGATCTAGCGATCTAACCTTCATGTGACCCAGCCTCCGCCACAGGTCGCTCCATTACCAGCTGACCTTTGCCCTCTTACCGCTACAACCACTTCCATGTTTATCCAGGGTGGGGTCTGGGTGCCAGACGACTAGGCGACGCAATGTGCCCTCTGCAATGCCAACCGCTGGGTATTAGGGCCCGGCGTTCCACTTCCTCCCCGTCTTCCTCTTCCTCCCGCCATGCCCCTGGGGCGTGAAACAATCTGGCACTTTCTCTCAGATATAAACACTGGCGTTCTGTGGGTCAGGGTTCAAGTAGTATTAGAATCTCTTTAAATAGTAAATCTGTCCTTTGTTGACCTTGCCTTGTGTAATGGAACCACTAGATCAGTCCAGAGAGGGCAAAGACAACCCCGCTCATCTGGCATTCCAGGCAGACTAGTGCAAATCAATCACATTTATTCTATAAAGCCCTTCTTACATCAGAAGATGTCATAAAATGCTTATAAATATACCCAGCCTAAATCCCATAGAGCAGGCAACTAGAGGAAATTAGTGCAGAGTGTAAAACCTCTGGTGGGGTCATAACCTAACCTTAACCTTTGCTTGGTGACGTTTATGGGCTTACATTACCATGTTTGCATGGTCAAATGGCCCGCGGGTCAACAAATACAGCCCGGCTGTGTCCTGAGTCTTTTAAGCAGAATCCCGATCAGCTGCAGAACCAGTTGGGCAAGGCCCGGAATGACCAGGTGGGCTGTGGGCAGTGACCAGGAATCTTCAGACAGCCTCTGGATCTGCAACACAACCAGGAGGACTTTGGACAGGCCAGCCAGGAGTCGTCAGGCTGCTAAATTTTAAGGCGTGGCGGACTAGTGCAAACAGACCACACCCATGTGGCGATCCAAGCAGGCTAGTGTGAAAATAAAACCTGCCCATCTGTTATTCTAGGCAGACTAATGTGAAAATAAAACCTGCCTATCTTTTGTTCCAGGCAGACTAGTGTAAAAAATAATCCCCACCCATCTGTTATTCCTGGCAGACTAGTGTAAAAAATAATCCCCACCCATCTGTTATTCCTGGCAGACTAATGTTAAAATAAACCCTGGCCATCTGTTATTCCAGGCAGGCTAGTGTAAAAATAAACCCTGCCCATCTGTTATTCCCGGCAGACTAGTGTAAAAATAAACTCTGCCCATATGTTATTCCAGGCAGACTAGTGTAAAAATAAACCCTGCCCATCTGTTATTCCAGGCAGACTAGTGTAAAAACAAACCCTGCCCATCTGTTATTCCAGGCAGACTAGTGTAAAAATAAACCCTGCCCGTCTGTTATTCCAGGCAGACTAGTGTAAAAATAAACCCTGCCCGTCTGTTATTCCAGACAGACTAGTGTAAAGGCTTAAATAATCTTGAAAGATTTCTAATAGTAGTGGAACCCATTTCCCTTTGAGTCTTGGCAGAAGTCAATCTAGTGGCTGAGAGTTTCCAGCGGCATATAACTCTCACAGGAAGCCCAGATTGGGGCCGTTCTCACGGAATAGAATGGTGTGAGGTCAGGGTGCTGTTGGGTGACCTTTTATTCCTTCTTTTCAATTGATTAGGAGGCATGTTCACGGCTCAGCAGTCAACATGGTGTGACATAATCCAAACAGGCTTTTAGGCTGTGGTGTTTTGGGCTTGCTTTCAGAAACCCTTGTTGGATGATCTTTCAGACTGCATCAAATCCCCCAATTTACATTTATTGTCCATTAGTGGACACTGTTTTCCCAGAGCGACTTAGGTTGATTATAGTTTTTCACGTGTTTAGTACCGATAGTACTTTACCATTATTGTATTAAATGTTTAGGCACGTGGCAATAATGAGTATGAATTTGCCAACTGAAAGCTGAGGCAGTGATGGCAGTTGGGTGGCCAACGCCACTGGGTTAACACCCCAGCTCTTCCAGTAAGTGCCGTGGGATGTTTAGTGACCACCCACGATAAACAATGAATGCCTCATGTGAACAACGCCTCCCGGCCAGGGTATGTAAGTGGACCCCGCTTATCGCACTTGATGCAGTTGTAGTGCTCCGTGACTTTATGAACTACTCCGTGGCTTTGTGGACTACTCCATGACTTTATGGACCGCTACATGACTGCCTTTCATATAAAATGTTTTCAGTTCTGTAATTTAGGCTATATTAGTTGCATGTTATTATTCAAAGTATGTATCCGTAGGATGTATGTGGAGGAAAAAAGCCAAGATAATCCAATGCAAAGCATTTCAAGATTTATTTTACAACTAGGCTGGATTAAATAAAAACCAAATGTACCTTACATTTGCAATCGAACACAACTTTGCCCTCAGTAAAAGCCATTAAGCCCCAAAAGCCCACGGCCGTTAAGCCCCAAAAAGTAATTTGACAAGCGCTTTTCTTCTGATAAGTTTGTTGCGACAGATTCACATTCTCTAGAAACACCAAAATATTATTCAGCTTCATGATTGTCCCCTTGACCAGCCCTCTGGCCCACTCCGATATCCCTCCGCCACTCCAGTCACATTGGGTTCGCCCCCGAGCCGCCCAAACACTCTGCTCCCAAAACGGGCCGATGTCCCCTGACCTGCCTCCGGGCTTCGGTCTTTAGACCAGACTCGCCTCCCACTCCACTTCCAGCAGTATCTGGTCTCTTTTTTTTTTTTTTTTTCTTCAGTCAAGCCCAGCCGCAGGACGCTTGTGTCTGGTTCTGGTGCCGAAGCTGAATCTCTCGTCTTGTTTTCTCTCCTCCCTGTCTCTCCACTGCCTCCATAGATCACGCCTCTGAGGTGCAGGTGACCATGATGCTGACCGAGAGCTGCAAACTCCGGGGCTTACATCACAGGTAATCAATGCAACCGATCGGCTCACCACAGGCACATTGGGGCGTGCTGCGGAGATCGGACCGGCGCGTCAATCGCCGGTGTCGACTGCTCAGGTTGGACCAGGAACCGCCGCGTGTCCCGCCGGCAGGCCTTCCGCTTCCTTGTTTATTTCCCCATATGTGACCAGACAAGAAACACATGAAAAAACAGGAAGTCAGTGTGTTGCGCAACGTGCTGTCTGCTCAGCAGTGACTGTCATAATCCCACCCACTTCTGTCTAATTCTAAGGTCGTTATGGCCAAAGGGAAACTACCTCCAAGACCTGTTGGGTGACCGCCGGGTTCATGCTGCATTTCCCCATGCTGCAGTTTTTTTTTACTGTAAACCTTGTAGGTTCAACTGAATTCAGATTTTTTGAACTAATACATGTGAATTTAGTTGGGTAAAAATGATACAAGATTTCATTGGATCCCTTGAGAACAGTTCTTGATAGAAAAGAAAAACCGGTCTCCATATTAGGACTTAAAAAGCTGTGAACACCCTTTACATATTATTTATATATCTGACATTTAGCCAACACGTTAGTCCACAGCTTACATAATAGTCAGTTAGCTGACACAAGTCTTTCAGCTGACATATTAGTCATTTACTCAACAATGTTATTATGGGTGCCTTAAAATGTGTGTATGCTATGTTGACTAGTATCCATTTTCATATAAATCATCATCATAATTTCAACTACATTGTCATCATAAATGGTAAACAACATTTTCTTTCGGTACATACCATTTTCATTCCAGTAGTCCCCCCTGAACATTCTATCACAGCTCCTGGTTCCCACTGTAAATATGATTTACTTTTGTCTAAAGGGCTGCATGGACAGTGGGTCTTAGGAATCTCACGCCACACTTTTTTTCCCATCCCAGACTAAATGCCCTTGTTGCTGGCGAAATCTCCAAGCCGTAAATGGTAGTCCGATGCATGGGCTGGTTTAGTGGGAACAGGGCGTAGGTCTGCTGTTGTAAGTTATCTGTAAGAGTGGCTGCAGGCTCCAGCACTTGTCCTGGCAGTGTCAGGGTTGTCTTGCCTTTATCATGTGTCTGGTGTTACTAGCTGTTCCTGGTAACTTGTCAATAGGAACAAGGCAGCGATGCCTTGCTGGTGCTGTGGGATGTGAACAGAAATAAAGGAATCGGTCCCCGATTCTGGTGAAAGTAGAGGAGACCTGAAAAAGTTACCACTGAGAACAAATGTGTTGATGTCTCGAAGTGAACCCTGGTTATCAGCAAGGGAGGTTCTAATTGGTCACCTGTTCAGCAAGGGAGTGTCTCATTGGACACCTGTCCAGCAAGGATTTTTTCTGTCTAATCACCGCAGGGAAATTCCCGAGGTACTTGAATTGTTGAATTGCCCTAGCATCACACCTACTGTGCTAGTTTTTTGGATGTGATGAGCGAATTGTACCATGTTGCATTTGTTGTGAGCCTGTCGTCCAGTCTTTCCAGGTTGACATCAACATTCTAATTTGATCACGTCGTGAAGTTTGACGTTGTCGCTGTAAAAGAAAATCCGTAAGGACAAACATTGTGATGAAGGCTGTGATGCTAATTCTCATAAAGCCATCACACTGTCTGTGCAGCGTCATTCTGCCGTGACTGTGTTTTAAGGAATCGTAATAAAGCAGGCCGTAACAAGAAATGAGAAGTACACCTAAAAGGAAAGCAATTTTCCGTTGATGCTACGTGACCTTCTGAGAAAGTGTTAAGCAAGCCAGTAAGTTTATTTATATAGCACAATTCATACATCGAAGCAATTCAATGTGCTTCACAAGGAAAAAAATATAAAAATACAATAACATAAAAACAAATATTCAAATGAAAACATCAAAACAAAAGAATACATCATAATAATAAAGAAAATACAGTCAGAGATCATATAATGATTAAAAATGGGATAAAAACATAGGAAGCTATAAGGCTAAACAGTGTGGTTAAGTTTAAGTGCTCAGTCATAGGCACGTGAAAAGAGAAATGTTTAACCTGTTTTTAATCCTGTGTTCTCTTTTTTTTTAATAGGGACTTAATGGCAGCTGTTTTTAGAGATGTTGGGAAAATGCCTGATTGCACAGAGCTATTTACTATTTGCTGTAGATCCATTGTTATAGATTATTTTTATTTTATTTTTTGTCTGATGGCAGAGTTTTGAGACAGGAAGTGGAAGCTTTAAGATGTCGAACTGTTTCTTCAAGGGATTTTTTATCAATTGTATTAAAATGCGACATAATAACCAAGTTATGTCTTGGTGGTTGTGGTGACGGTACAGAGTCTTGTTAGACTGTGTAGTTCAGATGTTCCGTGTAATACTTATTGTTCTTTCACTTAAGAAACATGCAAATTCATTACATTTCACAGTGGACATGAGTTCTGATGCTATCTGCTTTATTGGGTTTGTAAGCTTGTCGACTCTATATCGATCATTAATCATATATGATATTGCTGTTATTTTTGTTGATCATTCCCGATAAATGTTGCTGTCTGGCCCTGTGTAACACATTGTTGAAGCTACCAAGGCTTTGTTTATAGATGTCATAGTGAATTTGAAGTTTAGTTTTCCTCCACTTATGTTCCACTTTCCTACATTCACTTTTCAGGGCGCTTACCATCATGGTGGTTCTCCGTGGTGTTTTCTGTTTTCTCATAGTTTTCTTTACCTTTACCGGTGTAACACGATCCATGACATTCAATATTTTGGCATTAAAATCATCCAGAAGTACATCAACTGAGTTAACTATATATAACGTCACTGCCAGACATTACATGTGATCGTGAAATACTCAGGGACCCACCGGTGGCTGGGACTCTACTGCATCACTGGACCCGCTCCAAGGCCTCTCCCGAAATGCATGTTGACCTGCTTTTGTTTTGGCCGTTCTTTGGCATGTGCCGTGTCTGCACGTCTTTCCGAGTGTATAGGCTGTATGTTTCTCGGTGCTGGGAAACATGCTAAAGCTGTGTCTTCACTTGTCACTCTGGGCCCACACCTTCCTCTTTCCCTTCCTGAGGTCAGGTGGTCACAGTACTCTCTCTGACTCTTCGTTCCTCATCTGGCTGGCAGGCCCTGGGCTCCAGTCTGACAACTCCCAAACCAAAAAAACGAATCCTCTGTGAACTCCTTCCTGTGTGACCGATTGTCACGCAAAGGAATGTTGCTGTTAGCACCTTGACTTTCTGTCGGAAAACCCACATGGTGAAGCTCATTTGTCCCAGGTGGATCTTTTGGTGGTTCGTTTTTCTTTACCAAGCCGTAAACGAAAATAGCTGCACTTGGCCATCATATACTGAAAGTGTTTATTCACCACTCATGTCTTAGTCTCCTACAGTTGCAATAACGAGTTTGTGAGCCCTCATGAGTTCCACGCATGAGTGTAGTATGTTTTTCATCTAAGTCGTAAACCATAGATAAACACACGGTGAGTCCCAAGTGAACACGTCCTCCCCCCACTTCACCCTCAACCCTGCCATTTTCACGAGCGTCTCAAAGCAGAGGGAGTAAAAACAAATGTTGTTGGTGTACATGCTGTTTTCACCTTCTGGTGACCCCTCCTAGCGAGAGTGCAACGAACGTGCTAGTCGTTGTAGGCCAGAACGTGTGTGTGAACTGTGATGTTTAGTAGCTGGTGGGAACCTCCTTTTACAGCAGTGGCTTGATTTTTGTGTTTAGGGTCATTGTCATGCTACATGTCCCAACCTCTTAAGCTTCAGATGGTGAGCTGTTACCGTTATATTGTCCTGTGAAATTTCCTCATTCAATTTTTAATTCATTGCAAGCCATCTCTCAAGTACCTCTGACTTGTTGTCAATAAAAAAAAAATGTACAACATGAAATGATGAGGATACAGTGTAAGTATTTCAAATTGTCTACAGATCTTTTAGCCAAAAAATATAGTAGCACTATATTAATTGTTTTTTATTCATTTATACAACATCTAAATAGTAAAGCATTTTAGATACACTATCGGCTGCCAAGAAAATGTTTACCATAGAATGGGTACAATTAAATAGTAGGCTACATTTATTGCTTTGAATTCAATAAAATTGAAACGTGAAAAGCTGTATCAGCACCCAGCCAAATAGGAACATAAAATATACTCTTTCAACAGGGCTACATGTCAGGAAATTGCAAATTGCATGCTTTCAAATATTAAGCACTCAGCTTTTAACTAGTATATACACGTAAAAACGTAAATCATAAAATGACTTAAAATGTTTTGGTAAATGGCTGTCAATAGTATCTTGGAAAACACTTTTAGAAAGGCGAGTTTGGCCAGAGTCTGGCTTCAGGATGATGTGATGTTGCATGATGCATTTCTTATCATTTCCCGTACTTCTCTACCGCTGCAAGCACCGCTCCTTTTATATCCAGCGAGGACCATTGGCGCCGTGTAAAGTCCGAGCTGTGGCGTTTATCTCTAAACTGGTTACGCACCTGATCATCCCTTATCACCCACTTACTTTTAAATCTATGATTCAAGACGGCAGCTGGGACAAGATGCTTATCTTAAAAGATATGTGTGTAGCGAGTGGAAACATTCTCCTATTGTGTAGTTTTTGTCGGACCGTGTAAGCGGAGCCGGCTAAAGCGTGAATGTCTCTTACTGAGTGAGTGACTGACTACCCCTTGTTAAATAGCATAGAGAAGCAGACTTGTGAACTATAGGTCCCGAGTTCTTATCTCCTAGCGGGTGAAGCGAAGTATGCTTTGTGAATTATTACATTTTGACGGAAACTTCGCTGGCTAAAACTCAAACCTGAAACTGTATACGGTTATATTGCAACTGTTTCTGGCATGGAATAGTTTGTCTTCAGTCTTGCTAGAAATTGCTCAATTCTTATGATTATTCCTAGGACGTTAGTAGATACTAGTAAGCCTATTACTGGCTAATAAGCTGTTAAAACGGCCAGTGGCAAATGCAATACAGTTCATAGACACTGTGGTGGAGGTAAACTTAATAAGAAACGTTAATCCTCAATGGAGTCTAGCAACTGCTGAAACATGTAATGCTGTTTCGTAATGGTTAAAGACTGTCTCTCTCATGTGGAAGACCTAAGTTAGAATCTATTGAGAGAAACAATATTTATAAATTATTTATGGTAGATTCCACAATTCTCTCGTCTTTTGACTTGATGAAAAGGTTAGTTATCCTCGCCTTTATTGATAGTTATTGTATAAATGTTATTCAAGAATGAAAGAAAAAAGTATGTTGTTTTGCCATGGAAGAAAAAATATGTTCTTATGCCATGAAATTAAATAGCTTTGGCGAACCTGCTAGCAATTGCTCATTTCTTATGACTATTCCAGTAAGTTAGTAGATACCTGTAAAGCTTATTACTGGCTAATATGCTGTTAAAACGGCCAGTGGCAGACGGCATACATAGACACTATTTGTGGTGGAGGTAAACTTAGTAAGAAACGTTAGTCAGTTTAACTATATCAATGTAATTCACGAATGGCCAATTAACTATTAAAACAGCCAGAGGCAAAAGAGGATTTGTTCAGTATAGAGAAAAGAGGCTATACTGACACCCGGCAAATGTACAGCTCTGTGGTCTAGTGGTTAACGACACAGCTTTTCACGTGGCCGACCCGGTTTTGAATCTCGAGGTAGCCACATTTTCTGTTGCGGGCCGGCTGAACTAGGCTTGCCTGGAGAACAAGTATTTCATACACTGCCGATTTTGCAGGTTTTCCTACTAACAAAGCATGTAGAGGTCTGTAATTCTAATGCACCTGTTTGAACGCGTTAACTGTAAAAAAGACACCTGTCCACACACTCAATCAAACAGACTCCAACCTCTCCACAATGGCCAAGGCCAGAGAGCTGTGATAAAATTGTAGACCTGCACAAGTCTGGGATGGGCTGCAGGACAATAGGCAAGCAGCTTGGTGAGAATGCAACAACTGTTGGCGCAATTATTAGAAAATGGAAGAAGTTCAAGATGACGGTCAATCTCCCTCGGTCTGGGGCTCCATGCAAGATCTCACCTCATAGGGCATCAATGATCATGAGGAAGGTGAGGGATCAGCCCAGAACTACACGTCAGGACTTGGTCAATGACCTGAAGAGAGCTGCAGGATTAAAATCCTGCAGCACACACAAGGTCCCCCTGCTCAAGCCAGCGCATGTCCAGGCCCGTCTGAAGTTTGCCAATGACCATCTGGATGATCCAGAGGAGGAATGGGAGAAGGTCATGTGGTCAAATGAGACAAAAATAGGGCTTTTTGGTCTAAACTCCACTCGCAGTGTTTGGAGGAAGAAGAAGGATGAGTACAACCTCAAGAACACCATCCCAACCGTGAAGCATGGAGGTGGAAACATAATTCTTTGGGGATGCTTTTCTGCAAAGGGGACAGGACGACTGCACCGTATTGAGAGGAGGATGGATGGGGCCATGTATCGCGAGATCTTGGCCAGCAACCTCCTTCCTTCAGTAAGAGCATTGAAGATGGGTCGTGGCTGGGTCTTCCAGCATGAAAACGACCCGAAACATACAGCCATGGCAACTAAGGAGTGGCTCCGTATGAAGCATTTCAAGGTCCTGGAGTGGCCTAGTCAGTCTCTGGAGTCGCCTAGCCAGTGTGCGCAAACCTGGTCAAGAACTACAGCATACGTATGCTCTCTGTAATTGCAAACAAAGGTTTCTGTACCAAATATTTAGTTCTGCTTTTCTGGTGTATCAAATACTTTTTGTCATGCAGTAACATGCAAATGAGTTACTTAAAAATCATGCAATGTGACTTTCTGGATTTTATTTTTAGATTCCGTCACTCACAGTTGAAGAGTACCTATGATAAAAATGACAGACTTCTACATGCTTTGTAAGTGGGAAAACCTGCAAAATCGGCAGTGTATGAAATACTTGTTCTCCCCTGTGTGTGTGTGTGTGTGTGTGTGTGTGTGTGTGTGTATTCTATAGATCTATTATTTCAGATAAATTATCTTATCAAAACGGAAACTTTTTGTAAAAGTCCTTATTTATAGTCCTAATTCAACTAAAATAACTAAATGCTTTAATCCTTAGATACAATGTAGCTAACCACCTTCTTTCTGATAGCATGTGCATGTTTTCCATAATGACTCTCCCTCTCCTGCATGTCCTTGGTCCTCCTCATTTCTGTAATTTACCTATATTTTGCACCAGTGGGTTTCATCAGTTTCTTTATTAAATTGAGTAAACTTAATGAAAGCTTAAGCAACGAGGTTTATATTTGTATATATATTTATGTAGAATAGGTTCAAGATTCACTTTCATTGACGTTGATACCTTAGCGAAGCTCAGCTTGAGTGACCTTGAAGGAGATGGAAATGGGTTGGGTTAAACACTTTTGACTCCGCCCACATTGAGCCCGGCCCTGAACTGCAACACTGCAGTCAGGTGCTTCTCAGCCATCCAGCCACTAAGGCAGCAAAGCAGCTCCAGCAGTTGTGACGCTCCCTCCACCATGCTTCAAGTTTTATTTATTTTTTGTAGAGCATCTGTGCCATCCTCCTGTGAATTTCCCTCTTTTAGCAACGTGTCTTCCTTATTGAGAACTCATGGACACAAACGTCCTTCTTTGAGACGCCCCTGACTACAATAATACCCCCCCTTGCAGGGATCTTTGCTGGACGGCCCCTCCAGCGGAGAGTCGCAGTGGCGCCAAATTTCATCCATTTGTACACAATCTGTCTGACTGGGCCGATGGAGGCCAGAGTCTCTGGAAATGCTCACAAACTTTGTCTAGCAACTATGTGCTCACCGCCCATTCATGTGTACTTCTATGTCAACCTGATGTACATTTTGTGTGTTGTCTTCAGACGTTGTGTCCCATGTGCCGCACCATTCCACCAAGTATAATTATTATTTTGCATTAATGTGCCAGGCGGTAAAGGCATCGTCTGCACACAAACTCGCTGTTTTGTACCGTTCTGGTGGGACCAAGTTGACTGTGCAGCACAGCTGAACTGTCACAGGTTCTGCACTGACTCAGAGCAGAACAAGGCAGTTACTGCATAGTTATTTTACTACAGTAGCAAGCTAACGGAAAGAAGGTAACATTGCATTTGGTGTTGTGCTCTCTAAGCTGGTTGGCTTTTCCTTTTGTGTTACGAAGTTGCTGGCTCAAGCAGTTTATGTGATCAAACCTCAGAATTAATTCTCCGTTTGGTGCCAAGTCTCGCAGATTCACTGAACTCAAAAGATTACCAATGCTTGACTTCCACGGAAGCCAACTCGTAATGGTTGTGCCAGGCTAATTTACTTTGTACTATGTAGCCTGGGGACGAGGTTTGGCCCTGAGTAACACCAGCTGCGTCAGGTGACTGTAACGTCCGGATGTGTCTCTCTCTCACACATCACATCCAGTAAATACCCGCACACTGCTGAGTACTTATTTTATTTTATCAAGTAAAGATTTGTGAAGCAGGTCTTTAGAATGCTACACACCCTGTTTCAGATGGTTTCAGTAGGGTTTTGGACAGCTTCTTCTGTGTGCCCTTATTGTTACATAACAAAGTAAATAACATGACCCTGGTCTAATATGCTGTAAACATATTTTCTGATTAAATAACATGACACGTTTAACACGCTTTAAACATATTTACTGACTAAATAGCATGACAGGTCTACTCCACTGTAAGCAACTTTACTGACTAAATGGCATGACAGGTCTACTCCACTGTAAACATATTTACTGACTAAATAGCATGACAGGTCTACTCCACTGTAAGCAACTTTACTGACTAAATGGCATGACAGGTCTACTCCACTGTAAGCAACTTTACTGACTAAATGGCATGACAGGTCTACTCCACTGTAAACATCTTTACTGACTAAATGGCATGACAGGTCTACTCCACTGTAAGCATCTTTACTGACTAAATGGCATGACAGGTCTACTCCACTGTAAGCATCTTTACTGACTAAATGGCATGACAGGTCTACTCCACTGTAAGCATCTTTACTGACTAAATGGCATGACAGGTCTACTCCACTGTAAGCATCTTTACTGACTAAATGGCATGACAGGTCTACTCCACTGTAAGCATCTTTACTGACTAAATGGCATGACAGGTCTACTCCACTGTAAGCATCTTTACTGACTAAATGGCATGACAGGTCTACTATGCTGTCCATACACTTACTCCGCCCAATAGACTTTTGAATGTGTAGTGTGTTGTATTTGACCGCTGTGTTCCTGCCTTTTTCCATCCAGTGACGTGTACATAGACAGTGTGTATTTATCATTGTGTTTATCTCTGCCCTCCTCAGAAACCTGCTCCCCATCAGTCATGTATGTACAGAGGACGGGGAGAAACCCATGGTCCTGCTTCCTTATATGAACTGGGGAAACCTCAAACTGTTCCTGAGACAGTGCAAGTTGGCGGAGGCCAACAACCCACAGGTGAGCCCCTAAGCGAGCCCTGGCAAAAAAAATAATAATCCAGAGACGGTACAAAACCACAGATGAGCCTGTGTCATTAGCTATGACTCCTGCTTGCTGCCATCTTAGCATCAACTTAATGTCTTCTATTGTTAAAGGAGAACTTCACTTGTTGGATGGTTCCTGGAAGTGTTCTAGGGACCAAGTGACATTGACTGCTTGACCAGTTGTGGCCATGAGATTTATATTTAACATGTTCACACACCCTAATTACTTCTGTTGATTTTAGCTAGCTATAGCTGGAGTTAAGTTATTACAGACCTAAGAAAACAACATGAAGTCGATGACTATGGAAGCTCTGTTGCCATCAAGAAGTTCCATTCTGTTACTAAAACTAAATCAATCTTGTCACTCGAATGATTTTTAAAGGTTGAATGATTGATTGTTGTTTTATTTTTGGCTAATAACAAATATTGTTCCATTCTGAACTCAGACCCTGTTGAGAGTTTTCAAATTGGGCCAAACATCTTGGGTTATGTACAAGGTCGGCCAGTCAATACATTTAATTTCTCAACCCCTGTTTTCACTCCAGTTTCGACTGAAATAGTCCAACATGAACTGGAGTGGCTATATAGATAGCTTAGCACATAATACATTTTGTTAGCCACTTGTTCGGTAAAAACAGATTGGCAAATTAGTAACACTTTGCAGGGCTTAATGTAAAAAAAAAAATGCCTTCACTTGAGCGACTAGTGTGAGTTTTTACATGTTTTATTGAAAAACAATACCAGACAGCTAGGCGTCGCATCACTGCTCAACGCTTGACTGGCCAACAGCACGCGCAGCGCTGCAAGCTAGTTATTTGTACGTGTGCCAGATTACAGAACAACTGGATGATTCAAGTTTATAATGCGATTAAAGTTTATGATGCGATTCAAGTTTTTTTTATCTGCATTTTTTTGTGTAATAGTCCCATTCCAGACAGCGACTTGTTAGTTTTCATAGTCCGAACTTTTTACGGGCCTGGGGCCACCGAGCCACGGTTATTGTCAAACCCTGCTTTGGCTAGCCTAGCTTGCTTGTATAACTGCCCTTCTGTCTTTATTTTTGCTGTTAATATCGCCAAGTATGTTTGGATTAACACATTTATAAAACGTTGGTGTACAGTAGGACGTGATGTACTAGCTAGGTGTTAGCCACATTGCTTGAGATGATTTGAACCTAGAGTGACAACGGCCAGGCCTGGACCGGACCGTCTCAGCTGGTATTTATTTAAAATGTATATTAAGCTGGCCCTGGCCTTGGAGCAGAGGCTGTTTCCTGTGAGGAGACAACAATCCGACCATTGTGGTAGGTGATTCCAGGGACTTGTTGAGCCACTTGGCACAAGTGCTCTCGGGAGATGCCTGTACTGTGAAATCCAAGAGATCAACAAGAGCATACGTTTGCTCGCACACGTGCATGAACAACGTTCTTAAACAATAACTCCACACAGACAGCTTTTTAACAAATTACACACACACACACACACACACACACACACACACACACACACACACAGAAATCCAGGTGGCAGAATGCTTCTTTAAGGTGTAGCCACAGATGCCACGCCCTCCACCTCCATCTGTCCTGTTACTGCCTGCTTTAGGTGAGTGTTAGACCTGATTAAGACCTACTCATAACTCCCCCCCCCCCCCCCCCCCCCCCGACTGCTGTTGCTATAAACGTGAAAAGATAAATCAACTGATATAACATTACAAGGAGACCCATGTGTCCCAAATGTCACGCTGTCCCCTATGTTGTTCCCTACAGTGTAAGGAGTAGTGTAGTTTGGGACGTACACACAAGGTTCTGAGAAGTGCCTGGGGCGCGTAGCGTTATGACATTGTCTGGCATTGTGTTACAGTTTGGCACGCAGGCTAATTCTCCTCCGAACATCTGGCTTCGCAAGGTGCTGTTAGTGTTAAAGTAAACCGAGTCCTTGTGCAAACCTTAACGTAAGTTGTTACATTGCCTTCGGCCCATATGAGGAAGACAGGTTTAAAATGTCTATCACTTGACCCACCCGCAAACTAGTCGACTCAAGCTCTCATGGAAATGCCCTCATTTTAGCATTTAAGGGGCGGAAATGTTGTGTTTTCATGTAATTGTGTGTTATAGCTTCATGTAATTGTGTGTTATAGCTTCAGGTAATTGTGTGTTATAGCTTCAGGTAATTGTGTGTTATAGCTTCAGGTAATTGTGTGTTATAGCTTCAGGTAATTGTGTGTTATAGCTTCAGGTAATTGTGTGTTGCCTCTTGTCTCACAACCGTAAAAGCAAACCAACCTAAAACATCCACATTGGGCCTTGTCTGACAGTAGTCGCCTGCGACAGCAGATGAGACGGAGTTCTGACAACCATGGGGTTGCTGCACAAGCTGTTGGGATTGCGGTGCGGCTGGGCACATGGTGACAAACGCAACAGAGACACAGTACGTTAGCGTTCTATTGGTGGCAACTTGACGGCACAGAGGAACCATGTCAGAAGAACCGTGTTGACATCCTGCGGCAACACTGTACCAATCATCTTCTGCCGTCACCTCAAGATTAGTAATTATAGGAGAAGAGGAAAGTGTGAGTTACTTATCGGTAGCGCTGTGGTAAATGGTCTGCAGTGTAGCGAGTGACAATGCATGTGATTCAGATCCAAGAAAGAAGTGTAATATATACGTAACCATAAGTAGTATATACAACCACAGAGTAGTTGGTCTAACAAATTGACAATTTCTTTGAACTTCTTGGTCGGTTTAGCTAAATTGAAGTCCTCTCGTAATTGGACTATCCATTGGTTTCCCATTGGTTTCCCGTGTTATGTCATTAAGTTGCTGTGCCTTTTACATTACTGATCCTTGGAGAGGATCAGTAATGTCCCCAGTCTTATTTCACAAATGGAACCATGCTCAGTGGCTAATTTAATGAAACGTCCCTAAGGCCGAGCGCAACAAGCGGAATCACGTTGCTGCATCAGAACTCTGCATATTCAAATTCTGCAGTGGAGCCGAGCCAGCCCAGGGTCCACAATAGAGAGGATTACCTCAGAGGCGTGGTCGTGCACATAATCTCTACAAGGCCCGCTCCAACACAGGCTGGTCACTGTCTTCTTGGAATCGGCATGTACACTCCCACAGACATACGCACACTCACACAGATATCTCTCTCTGTTCCGGGAAATGATCAGTGTGTGTAGTCTTTCTTCAGAGAATTATTGCACTGCCTCTCTTCTGTGTAATTAGCGGCCCCGGTGTTTAGCTGTCTGTTCTCTTTCCAGGTGAAGCAAACTTCACATAGACACCGCTAGGCTAAGCTACAATGATTAATGTCTTGATCTGCTGTTTATGTCCTCACTGCTACGCTAAGCTAGTGTGTATAGTATTAGGATCTCAGCCTTCCGGGCTAATTAGACAGATGGTCGACTGGAAGTAAAGCAGACTTACAGTTCCTTCTGTCTTGCTAGATTCTCCTCTACCCAGAGGGGATGCCCAGTGGCATGCTTTCCCCTCCCCAGTGCCCTAGGCTTTACCCAGGTAGTACGCTATGTGATAATACAGTAGTACACTCCAATAATGTATTCTGAATATATTGCTAGTGTTTATTTTAAATACATTGGGAGTATATTTTAGGTGTACTAAAATGCTATTCGGGAGTCATGTTTTCTAAGTATACTAATGTGTGAAATATCTGGGTCCGTTTTAACATTGAAGTATACTCATTACTATTTAAGTATCACTTGCACGTTGTTTTAATACTATTTAGTATGCTGAGGTAAACAATACACTTTAGATAAACAGCTTTTTTCACTACAGGTTACTAAACAAAAAAACTGAAGGAGAGTATCCCTCCCGGTAAAAGACTCTCCAGTCTTCAGCAAGTGTTTGTTCATTGTCTGTGGCTTCTGGGTTGTCTCCTTTGGGAGAGGTTCCCACAGGCCACTAGGTTACAGCAAGCTAGTTTGACTAAGTGGTCCCTGGTTTTGTTTCTCAACTCCATAATATGCATGAACAGCTGCACACGTTGAAACCCCGTGGAATGTTAAATACAGCAGTTTCTTAAGTGCATAAAGCAGTGTGGGACTATATGTAACAAGGTCAATCATTGGGTAATGTGGGGGTGAAAGTCCGAAAGTTTACGAAATTATTTTCTTGAGAATGCAGGGCAGGGTGTGCCTCTGAGGATTAAAAACTTCTATGAATTTTGGAAATTCTAGTTTGATTGCTGTCTGTACTGATCATCGCCGAGGCCCTCTGTCTGTTCTGATCATCGCCGAAGGGCCTCTGTCTGTACTGATCATCGCCGAGCCCCTCTGTCTGTACTGATCATTGCCGAGGCCCTCTGTCTGTACTGATCATTGCCGAGGCCCTCTGTCTGTACTGATCATTGCCGAGGCCCTCTGTCTGTACTGATCATTGCCGAGGCCCTCTGTCTGTACTGATCATTGCCGAGGCCCTCTGTCTGTACTGATCATTGCCGAGGCCCTCTGTCTGTACTGATCATTGCCGAGGCCCTCTGTCTGTACTGATCATTGCCGAGGCCCTCTGTCTGTACTGATCATTGCCGAGGCCCTCTGTCTGTACTGATCATCGCCGAAGGGCCTCTGTCTGTACTGATCATCGCCGAGGCCCTCTGTCTGTACTGATCATCGCCGAGGCCCTCTGTCTGTACTGATCATCGCCGAGGCCCTCTGTCTGTACTGATCATCGCCGAAGGGCCTCTCTGTTGTGACATGTACCACCAGGCAGCTACTCTGAATATCCACTTTCTACCAGTTGTCTTTCTCATCCTCTGTCCCTCCCTTCCATTTCACACTTATTTCCTCTCGTCCCTCCAGGCCATCTCCCAGCAGGACTTGGTCCACATGGCAATCCAAATAGCCTGTGGCATGAGCTACCTGGCCAGAAGGGAGGTGATCCATAAAGACCTGGCGGCCAGGAACTGTGTGTGAGTAGACCCAATGTCCCACTTAACCCGACGACCCGGCAACCCATTTGACCCCCCCCCTCCCCACGCCCTGTTAACCCTGTGCTCTCCTCCTGGTAGTATTGACGACAGCATGCAGGTGAAGATCTGCGACAACGCCCTGTCCAGGGACCTGTTCCCCATGGACTACCACTGTCTGGGGGACAACGAGAACCGTCCGGTCCGCTGGATGGCTCTGGAGAGCCTGCTCAACAACGACTTCTCCTCCGCTTCGGATGTGGTGAGAACCTCCGAGTTGACGTACAATACGTGTGCGTGTGGCTTAGCTGCGGGCTGTTGGCTGCTGGTCTTCGTTTTAGTCGGCAGCCTGTGTCGGAGAAATGGGCGGTTTGAAATGAGCCAATCTGATTGATTTGTTAACGGGACCGTTGATGGCTGTAACATTCAGTCCGGTTGTAGTCGTTTAATGGATACTTGTGCCTTAATCTATAGTGCGAGGTCAAACCCAAGAGCCCCAGGTCTCCTTAACGACTGAGCCTGGTAACACAGAAACATCCATTCATTTAGAGAGATGTGTTGCTCGTGTTCCTTTTATCATCATTGGATTAATTCAGGATGCTCTACCGCACGCAGATACATTTAAGGACACACACTCACACTGCTACTGTGGATGGCCGGGAATCTCTTACACGTCCGGTGTAATGGATCAGGAAGCCAACTGAAGGCCTTGTGCCGCGCCTGTCCAACACGTGGCGGACATGAATTCCCTCCTATCTGACTTCTGAGCTTCCTGCAGTGGCTCCGGCGGTCTGTGTCTGAACGCCTCCTTTCTCACGCTCTCTCATCCCAGGCCCTCTACCCAGACGACCATGCCAACTGGCCCTCACCTTGTAGGCTGACCGGCAAAACACTAACTGGGTGTGGGGTTACTTTAAACGGTGGCCTAAGCAGGATGCCTCCTACCATCTTCCCATTCTTCCACACTACACCCCCCCCCCGCCCAAGGCAGTGATCTCTTCCTTCCACACCCTGATTAATCCTCTCCCTTCCAGTCTCCCTCTAACTCAGTAACCATTCATGGAAACCCCCTACACACACACACACACACACACACACACACTCCCCCAAGGACGCTTAAATGCGGACACGTTCAAATCTATGTTGGTATCGCGGTACTTGTGAAAGACCGACAACCTTAACCCTAACCTGAAACATTCCTTAGAAGACATTTGAAGTCTAATGGCTAAAAACCCGTCCGTCCGTCCGTCGTCGTCGTCGTGCACTGCGGGCCTAGAAGTGGTTGTCACTTTCTAATTCAGACCAATTCCAGGTAGACAGAGGTACACCCAGCGCGCCTTCTCGTAAGTCATGTTGACGTCATCGAAAGACCAGGGCGATTTTTCAAGAGCGCAGATGTCTAGTGATAACGCCATCCTGTGACCTTCAGGGTCAAGCTGCACTCCCATTGTTAGATGGTCAGATTTGACCACCGGCCAGATTTCAGAAGAGAACTGGTAGATGAATCACTGACTTCATTCCCAAAGCCTTAATCATGTTTATATTGTGTGGCTGAGGTATATATTTATACTGCATAAGTCTTATCCTGTTCTGTTCTTAGGAAATAGGAAAATGATTTAATGTCATTTTGAGGAATTCACTATGCCGGGCGTTGCAGTCTGTGACTAGCCTGGTTCTGGAACGTGGCTCTGGATAGATAGGGTTTTCTAACAGACCCTTATCAGAACTTTCAGGGATTGTTTTTAAGTTGGTTATACCTTTTCAGCTACATTTCCTCGCATTGTGTCAGTGGAATGCTTTGTTCAGCTGTTGGCATGGAGTTCCCCGGCTTGGTCTTGGCTGGGCAGACGTTGACCTCCAGATGGACGAGCTCGATCTTCATTTGAAACATTCCTGCAACACTTGATGGAAACGGATGCAATGCAGATATCACAATACGTAACCCTGTGTCACAGCTTGCCCGGTATATGTCTGTACGTTTCAGAAGCGTTTAAAGCCCATGAAAGTGAGTCTTGTCCTGGGTCAGGTGGGTTTCCTGTTCTGCGTCGGTCCAGTCTGGGGTTTGATACGCATTACAGTGAATATCTGTTCGTCTTTGGCTGTCCGTCCTGCCTCGGGACTTGACTCTTGAACCCCTGCTCTGTTCCCCAGTGGGCGTTTGGTGTGACCCTGTGGGAGCTGATGACCTTGGGACAGACCCCGTACGTCGACATAGACCCCTTCGAGATGGCTGCCTATCTGAAGGACGGATACCGAATAGCACAGCCAATCAACTGTCCCGATGAACTGTAAGTAGAATAGCATAGCATATCCGCTGTCCCGATCTAAACAGAACAGTACAACCAATCAACTGCTCAGCGGTCCCCCCTAAACCAAACAAGTTATGCCAAATCTTTATCCTAATTGTAACTTTTGACCTAAACCTTTCTCTTAAGCCTTTTTAAAATGGGGACTAGAAGTTTACAGAGGTCCTAAGTGATATAGACACGCACACCATACAGACGCACACCTTAAGCTACTGACACACACACACACACACCTTAAGCTACTGACACACACACACACACACACTTTAAGCCACTGACACACACACACACACTTTAAGCTACAGACAGGCGCACGCACACCTTTAGCCACAGGCAGACACATCTTTAGCCACAGGCAGACACATCTTTAGCCACAGGCAGACACATCTTTAGCCACAGGCAGACACATCTTTAGCCACAGGCAGACACACACCACGCCTATTAGTCCGTGTTTGTGTTGTTTCAGGGTGGTAAAAGCGTCAGCAAGCCCGATATCTTTCAGCAGCATCATTCATTACTGACAGCCTTATCGACATCCTGCGTCTGTCAGGGATCTAGAGGGAGTTCCAGCTGCCAAAGAATCACCAAGGCACACAGTAGCCTCTGTGCCGCAGTCCACAATCACGCCCTTCTCCCTGCGCAATACACTGCTCTCATGGTCCCCCTCCTCTGACCACCTCCTTCAGAGGCTTTTTACAGCCGATGAGAACGAGGCGAGGAAGACACTTTGGACACCGCAGGGCACGGTTGGGACCCCGTCAGTTTGCTCGCTGGTGATCCTGTCGTCACTCGTACAGCCTGGCGTTTTCTACGGCTCAGCGAAGCAGAGGCAGGAAATATATGTCAGACTGTTGTTAGTGGGGCTGCGCGCCTTTTTCCTTGGGAAAGAATAGGTGATGAATTGAGATTGAAAGCGCAGGGAGACTGTGATTCACCAAGGCCTTGAGAGATGCGCGACTGAAAGATACGCTGCTCTGGTGTTGCAGCTCGGTTGCTTCCTTCGATGACCCGTGGTACCCAAATATGGGGACGCGATCACCAGTCTTAGTCATGTATACCAGTCTTAGTTCATCATGTATTCAATGTACACTGTTTACCAAGCTAGTCCGAAACGGCTTGTGAGAATGTTTTCTTTTTATTTCTCTCTCCACCCCTCTTAGGTTTGCAGTAATGGCCTGTTGCTGGGCCCTGGATCCAGAGGAGAGGCCTAAGTTCCAGCAGTTGGTTCAGTGTCTGACTGAGTTCCATGCAGCGTTGGGGGCATATGTGTAAAATGCAGCTCCTGGCTTTTGGTTGCAGACCTAGGTCCAGCAGGTCCCTGAGGGACTGAACAGCACTAATCACCATGAGGAAAACATTCACAAACCTTGTGCCTTATCAAGAAGAAAGAACAGACTTTCGTTATAATGCCAATTTATTTCGTTCTGTAAAGTATCAACATTTTTATTGCGTAGTCCGAGTGATTCAAGTGGCATTTCTGGGATTCGTGGAGGCTTTATGCTGTTTTCACAGACATGGATTCACCTTGCGAGGTCATCATATATCCCAGCATGCCTCACAAGCTTCCAGAACAGACCTATTCCTTGAAATGAAGACCCAAAAGAGAACCTTTTGGAAAAATGTAGGTCTATGGAAGAAAGTCCCACAGGAAGCTTACATCTGCTAACACATTTCCTTAAAAAAAAAAAAAAAAAAAAAACTTCTAAGAACCTGATTTAAGACACCATGACGATATGTTTTTATAACTGTTTTTTTGTATCTTAGTGAAGAGATTATGTAAATGTTGTGCTGTAGACCGGTTGTTATCACAAGACTCCACGAGACTGAAGCTTCAATGTGAAGGTGGTAGGAGCCATAGAATGCTGTCCTAAATAACACCCAAATCGCTAGTACACTATTGACCAGAGCCCTATTCCCATTGTAGCGCACTAAGCTTTGAATGGGGTGCCGTTTTGGACTCAGGGCTTCGGTGTGTAGTGGTGAGATAAAGCCATGGTACGGATTGCCTCTTCGGTGATCGTATGCTCGTATGTCTGTTCATTCAACCTCCATTGCCAAAGCAGCTGTGGTCTGTTTCTTTTCTGTTGGTTGTGGTATTTGTCGCTGCTGTCCACTGAAGGACATGTAGAACGTTGTGCCACTTGACCTTATTCCTTAGTAGACATGCTGATGGAGTGCTAGCCTAGCCGAGGACCTTGTTTTAATCGCCACCTGCGATCCATCCTTAGCATCAGTTTTGCAAGTGCAGTAGAATGATTCTGCCTGTTGTACATTATGCTACATACTGTCATGAACTTTTGCAGATGGATTGAGTTAAGAGTTGTCTTCAAACCCATCATCACTATTCGGATAAGTCACGATTTATTCCCAAATCACAAATGAACATTCAACCAGTTTATTGTCACCATTGTCATTATATTATTGAGTTTTTGAGTTCGACTGTTCTGTGTCAGAACTGAACCTTGCTACCAGCCAAGTGTTGTTTTGAGAATTAAAAAATATGAATTTACAGTAGGACACAAATCACTGTGAAGATCTGAATGTGTAAATGTGGCGACATCGTGTCAAGCTCTGGTCCAAGGTGTCACACTCCGATACTGGTACTGAGACTTTCATAGCAAGCTTCACATAACTCCACAGACCAGAGCAATAACACAACCTCATCTTACTGCCAACCAGGCCTTCATATTCACAGCTAAGATCTGGACGGTGGCTGTAAATCCCCTGTGTGTGATTGGTTTTTATTCACTATGAAATCTAAGGTTTATCTTACTGTAACATAGCGATGGTTTCACAGCTGCCCACCGAAGAACCAACCTCAGTTAAAGTCACTATTGATGCTGTGGAGATATTAGTGGAGCTGGGGGGAATTACAGATGACATTATAAAGGCTTATTACACATTATTAGGCATTATAACTTGTAGTGTGTAAATAAACTGTTAACTTATAAGCTGTAAGAATAATCAAGTATCTCACAGTCTACAGAGAAGCATGATCTGCCCAGCATTACTGTGTGTTGGAATGGAAATAATAATTCACGATTATGAATGGTGACTTGTCCTTGTTTTGTTCATTCATGTGGACCAACCTTGTCAATGTTGTTTAAAAGTGAAACAAAGACCCGTGTTGGACTTAGTTTCAACCGTCCGAGGACAATGTGCTTCGCTGTCTCAGCATGGGTTAATGGAAACGCACCTCAGATCTGATTTGTTAAGGGAATCGGGCTGACAACCTGAGGTGCTGACCAAGAGTCTCCTCTGTTGTCTGAGGCCGCATCCTACTCCCTATATAGTGCACGACTTTTCACCTTGCCCTTATATGGTGCGCTGCATCTGCTTGACATTTGGGACCGACACTTGGCAGTGAAAGGTTTGTTTGCTCTTTGGGGCCCCGTGTTCAAATGTTTTAACTCTGCACACTTACAGGATAATGTCTCCTAAAATCATTTGAGAGGATCTTTCTGCAGTGTTTGAAGATCCTTGGGGAAGAGTCTCCACCCTTCTGGTAAACATACCATTGTTGAATTTCCTTCTGTCCGCAGGGGTTAATTTGGGAAGTGGGGGAGCCCTTCTTTCTACTTTCCCGTTTTATCAAAACTGTTAAACTGCTAGCCGGTGGAAGTACAAGGACATCACCTCCCCACTTGATCTCATTTTGGCTATCTGTGGAGGAGCTCCACTCCTCCAGGCTGCCGCCCAGTTAAACCCCTGTTTTTCCAGCTTCTGAAGTTGGGTCTGAAAATGGTATGATTGTTGATTTATAATAACAGTTGCACAATTCTCTGATCTTCCAGAAATCCCTGTTGGGGGATCATTGGGTTTCCTGGTTTTTCCCTTCTGATTGTCAATCTTTCAGCTGTGATTCTTGGAAAACTGTGGAAATAGAATCAGCCTGCTTCATTGCAGATGTCAGTATCTGTGGGGATCGTTTCAGATGAGGGATGTGCAAACATGGTGAACATAATGTCCCCCTTGTCCTCGTCCAGAATGGCCAGAAGGCTCTACACTACTACCTTGGTCCAAGGACAATACCAAAGGCTCTACACTACTTCGATCCCAGAACATCCTGACCACTGAACTCCCAGTTTCTGTGTAAGTAAAGGGGCAATCTGACATGTGTATGGCTTCCTGTTTGATTTCTTCTCAAGTTGGGAAAGTGTAAAAGAACCTTGTGTTAGTCTTTTACTTCATGAATTTCAGCTGAACCGTGTATATACAGTTCACAAAAACACAGCAAAGGCTATAACATCTATAAATCATGCAACAAGTGACCCCCTGATAATTACTGTGGATGAAGGAATGTGGAAAAAATGTTGTTGCTTGTTTTTAAATCAAATTCTTGACTTGGCAAATCAGTTCTGATACTTTACACCACCTGGAGGAGATAACTACCTAGAGCAATCCACAAGAATTTTCACAGTAACACTTCTTTAGTTGTTTTGGCAACACTAGGTCATGTGTCAGTCTTATTTTGAGGGTGTTAACATCTGTAAACTGTGTAGCAATTACAGCTCTTTTTATACCAATGGGACCAAAGTAATTGGATAAATTAGCAATCCTGAAGTCTTATTTAGTGGTTGACCCATAGACACCACCAGACTCTAGCTGACGAGAGACATGCCAATGAGCTGGTATCACAAGTATGGGCGACTGTATAGATGCAGTGGGTCAGGAGGTGGTTGTGTCGGGGTGGAATCATCCACGGAATGCAAGCCGTTGTCAACCACAACACATTCAAATATGACCCCTTGCACGGCGATGAGCGTTCTTGCGTCCGACGACAACAGTACCTGTCGTTTGGGGACAGAGCGACCTCCGATTCTGTCGCAAGTCGTTGGCTGACTCCCTGGAGGTCTTCCGACTGGGTGAAATGTCACCGCCTGGCACAAAGCGTTGTGTAGCACGGACCTGGGGGACGCACGGCCGCCAGTCTATCAGGACGTTCCACAGCATCTGTTCCTTCACCCGAGGTTTGACCAGGAAACTGCTTCATCTTCAGAGTCGGGCCGGCGAATGGGATTCAGAGTATTACGCCGGGAGTGTTACGCAAGGCTAGGGTCACTGGTTCAATTCCCACAAGGGACCAGCGCCAAAAACGTAGGTAGACCCTGGCTGCCCTTGAGAAGGGCGTCTTCTAATAGACAGTGAGCCAAATGAACGTGTCATTTGATGTGAATGAATCCTAACCTGCCGGCGTGACTATACAAACTGAAAGTCTTTTGTGGTGGTGTTGATTTATTGTTTTTAAGTGTGTTTGCCTTTTCTTTTCTTTTTATCGCTTCACCTTTTGAAATGGTTCCCTATGTGTTCACCTTCTAAGCCTTGAACTGGCTTGTGTTGCAATGACACCTTTTCAAACAGTAATTTGTTAGGCTTGTGTGATTTATAGGGGGAAAAACACCTGTTATCGTTTGAAACTTCTGTTGAATGGGTGTCAAGAAGGGAGCGCACACGTGCTCTTAGGGATTTTTCATACATTTAGTCCCTTTCATATGGTTTATTCTTTGTTTGATTCATATGAGAAAAAATAAGTTTGATGCCAAGGGACCCGAACCCCACAGAAGAGCCCGTGAAGTGAACCGAACAGAGACCGTCTGGCAAAGGTGGGTGAGCGCTTGGCTACCCAGGTTCACTTAGTTATTTCCACAACCAGCACCATGCTCCTTGAACTTCGTCTCAGCTGCCCAAAACCCGTCACTTTACAGCCATGAACTAAAAGTGTTGATTAAATCTGTCTGCTGTGTCTTGTAACTGGTGGACGCTACGGCGGTTACATATTCGTATTAGACTGCAATTAGTACAGTATGCATGTTTAAAAATATATATATATATATATTAGCTTGCAGAATAAGTAGTTACATACCTAGTTGGCTGCAGGTCCGGGTGTCGTAACTACTAGTCCGGCATTGTACATTTACCACGTTCAATGACTGAGTGGGAAAACGATATTGGTTCTTTCCAAAACAGAATAAACTGGATGCAAAGAGAACGTTTTCAACTGGCAAGTTGAGTCATCATTAAAAGGCAAGAGCAGTACACATTGTTTTTTTCACTCCCGAGTTCAGTCAAAAGAGGACCACGTTAAAACACATCCACGAGGTTTTTGGGGGGATAGAACTGCATGAATAACTTTCCTGATAGTTCACATTTATGACACGTGTTTAACAGATTGACGCGTCTTGTAGACGGGTACTTTGTATATTCGAACAACAAAAGTTAGATTTAATTAATGGCTGAATATTGTAAAACTATTAAGATCCGGCACAGGTAAATGTTAATAATAAAAAAAATTGAATACTGCATTGAATGTCAATTTTCAAATCCATTCTTTGAACATTGTATACAGTAGCCTTATTTTATTAAACCGGCATTTTCTATACCTTTTTGTGGGCCTCTTGTTAGATGTTAGTAATTATATAATTAGTTTATTATCGTTAAGTAAAAACAATCACCGGCTTGCTCGCGTAAAAATAGGTCGTGTGCCAAATATGGTCTTTCATTACGTTCAAAACATTATGCGCGTGTTATGGGCTGTCCTGGCGAAACATTACAACACTAGGTACCATAAAAGCTCATTGAGGCTCACAGGAGTTGATCGCTGTGGTAGCGAGAGATGGTGTTATAGCCCGCCTAACAACATTCTGACTTCTGATTTCGGCTGCCCTGACTGGATCACTTCACTGGATACAATTACTCTCACCCATCTCAAGATGTATGCCAAAGATATGAAATCTAAATCAGTGTTCAGCAGTATAAAAGTAAGTTGTTTATTATTACATTTACTGGAGATATGTTTGATTAACCATACTGCAAATTACATTCATTTAAGAAAACGTTTTAGGTATTTTCTGCAGCAAATTGTTCTGTGATATATTTGGGTTCTCCATCTCTGAACTCTCTACAGTTACATTTCAACTGCATGTGTGTTAACTTTCAGTAGGAATGTTTATATAGTCCATCAATAGATGCTCAAAGAACAACCTGTTGAACATCAGCAACACTTCAACAGCACTTCCTAAAAGCCTTTTAGGGTAATTTAAACAGTTAATCAATTTCCACAAGGTTGTCTCAAAGTCTTTACTGTTCTTTTACTTAGTCTCCTTTGAAAATATGATAGCTGCAACCTTTGGTCCATTTAGTCATACTGTGATGGTAAAGAGCAGCCAGGACGCGTTATCACTCCGTCTGGGTGCTGATGGCTACTTAATGACTTTTTATACCTCAAGTCTTATTCATCAGCTTGACAGATGAAAGCATGCCTTTTCTGAGGATAGCATGCTGAACAATGAGCATATTCTGCTCCAGAAAAACATGACACCTGTACTCGTCTAGGCTGAAGGTTATTTCACGGAGGGGATTTGTGTGTTCATGTGCTTAGAAAGACGATACATTACCTCTAAATATGCAGAATGGTACATGGTCAATATGAACATTGAAACATTCTGCAGTTATCCACCTTTCAAGTGTTCTGTTTTACTGTGCATCTTGAGTACGAAATGCCAACATGTTTTTATTGTTAAAGATTGAATGCAGGCATGGTAGTTTATTTACATTACTAATTATATCATCTCCATTCCTTATTATTATTTCAACACCTTGCTGTTACAGCTTTGTGTTCTGCCTGAGGAAATACTTAACCACCTGGCAAAAGTTCCAGTTGTCACTGTAGATACAATTCCTGGAATGTCTCTGTCTGGTGGTGTTAGGCTGTGGTCTGTGCTACCTGTGACAACTAGCATGTTTTTTTTTGGAACATCTGCTCTGACTTTCTGGTCATAAATATGCTGGTATAGTAATGTTGATATCCAGATTTTACAGAGGTTGCTCAGAAGACTCCATGGACATTCTGTCTTACACTGGTGAGGTATCCAACAAGAAAATCAGAGCAGGTGTTGCAACGTTTCGTTTATATTATCAGTCCGTAAGAAGTTACCCTTAAAGGCTGTTTTCATGAGACTGACACTACTGAAGTTCATTGGAGTTCATATGTGACTAGTCGGTGGAATCAGGAAGGATTCTCCTTTGTGCTGTATGATTTGCTGTGTGTATTTAGTCATAGTGGAACTCGATGTTGCCAAACCTGCAGTGGACTCTAGTACGTCGAGAATGATAAATGGCTCTATGACTCATTGTGTTCAGCCTGCAACTTATTCCTTTGCATGATTTCATATGCTTTGACCTGTAGGGCGTTATCGTAGTATTTCACTGAAGCAGATAAATCCCTACAGGAATCTTCTTAATGTGCAGCCTGCGTCTCCATAACATACTCCAATGCTGCTTTTGTAACTTCATAGGTTTTGCGGAAACCGTGCATGCAGAGGAACATTTTTATAATTCATCTACAATATTTATTCATTTAGTGGATATCTTGATAAATTGATCTTGCAAACAGAGCTGTTGGCCAGAGGCCGTGTCATTGTGTACGTGGGTTTTAACAATGAAACTGACCCCTCTGTGGCGTTTGTGTTTGACATGCATGTCAGAGTGAGAGGAGGCAGGGAGACATAGAGCCAGACTACGTCCAAGACTAACACAGGAATTCATCCCCAACCCCCAACCCCCCAACCCCACCGGAGCTGCACAGGAACTCATCCAACCCCCCAGTAGGGTTTAGTCGCAGGCCTCTCACAGGGTACAGAGCAGAGCTTTGTTACACCCCTTCAACTGAACACCCTTGTGTTACCCGCTATCTTACAAAAGCTACGTTCACACACAAGCCTAGAAACACAATTCCTGCAGTAAAAAGTGTGTGTGTGTGTGTGAGATCATGGCGTGCTCCCATGTGTGGGCATGTCAAGTCATGTGAGTCCGTGTTTGTAATTGTTGTCCAATGGTATGTTGTTGTGCTGTGTTCTTACGTCACGTCTGAACGACGAGGCTTCCTGGTGGATCATATACAGGTAAAACGTGCTCGGTACACAATGTTCAGCGTGATCACTCATCATGTGCTGGCCGCATCACTTGCTTTTCCCGGTATCCTACAGTAATTAAAAGTCCATGAAATCACTGGTGATTACAAATACTGGGACAGCATTTCTAAATGTTGCAAGTCTCCGATGTACATTTCCTGTGAGTGTGTGTATGACCCATCCTGAACCACAGGGGTTATGTTAAATGGAGGTCACTAGACAAGTTTTCTTCGTGTGTGTGTGTGTGTGTGTGTGTTTGTTTGTGTGTGTGTGTGTGTGTGTGTGTGTGTGAAAGGTGACATAGGAAAATCGGATAAAAACACTCCTAGTTCAGATGGTGTCACCCAGTGTTGACAGCATTGGAAAATGATAAATGGTCAAACTCACTCAAAATTCAAACTCCCCCTTTACATGCACTGACTGCAACTATTTTAATACAAAAAATACACCAAGGAATGTTAATTGGTTAAAAAAACAATTGTTCTTGCTGCTTTATAATTTAGTTACAGAACCCTGTGACGTTTTAGGCCCTGAGAAAATCCAAATGCCAGGACATCTGGCTACCTTTTTGATTTGGACCTGGACTGGAAACTGAAGTACTGTAGATATTTATTTTAATTTGACCTGCACTTATGTTTCCCGAGTAAACCTGGTAAAAAGTTCAGGCTGACATGAGCGTCAATCTGAGTTTCACGGTGTGTCGCTTTTGTTATAATAGATTCATCTTGCCCAGTGTGCATGGTTTTGTTTTAATGGTATTTGGATTTTAGAGAACATTCTGTTTGTCCTTTTATTTCTTGACGGAGCTTATCTCTCATTTGTTTGTTGAATAGTGACCACACCCTCTATGTACTGTGCAGTTGTCATCCAAAATCACACCCTATTCCCTCTGTAGTGGAGTACTTTTAAGCTAGCCAAATAAGGAATAGGGTGCATTTGAGATACAGAGGCTAAGGTGTGGCTCTCAGATTGCTAAATTCTGTACTTCCCTCTGAGACTACAGGTCAGTCTCATACTGGTAGGTCGGTTCACAAGGCTCACTTTCTTTAATTTTATCTAATTCTCTCCATTATCTCTATCGTTCATTCTCATTATGTAATATTTCTCTGCAGGGGCCTTTTCTGCTAGCTTCAACCGGGTTATGCTGAAAGATCAGGATCATAGCATGGGGCTAGCAGTTTTCTAGCCTCGGTCCCAACTGAATTTGTTTTTCTTCACATATTGAAAATTGCCTTGCATGGACTGAGTGCAGACCACACCCAAGTTTAACTGATGTATTTGTGTAAACTAGCAGGTTCTTTAGTTAGCGTTGATCAAGTTTCAGGAATGACGTACTTGCTCAGTGTGTCTATTGTCATACACCAGTGGATCACCAGTTAGTGATTTAGTGTAGTACACTGAACAGAGGGGGAGTGCCAGTAAACTCAGTGGCCTAATCTGAGAAACACTCAGTTGTTGTTTTTTGTTGGATGACTCCTTTATACCTGCCTCTATCATAGGTGTAATTTATTGCTGCCTGTTACATGTCTCATTTATACCTGCCTCCAAGATGTCTCATTTACACCCGCCTTTTACACGTCTCATTTATTCCTGCCTCTTAACGCATTCTCACCTGCCTTCAACAGGCCAAATGTATACGTTTTATCACATCAACTCAATCATTTTTTATTTGTCTAAACCTGAATAAAGAATTTGAGCGCAATCCGAATGTGGGCAGGATCAGGATGAGATCGGGTCCACAGAGAACAAGGTATTCATTCAGGCCATCCGGGGTTAGGGTTAGATGGTGTCTTTGACCACCGCGCTATTGTCTAGCGGTGCCTTTTAACTTCATCACAATAGGCAACTGTAAGATGGGGGAAAAAAACGTGTCACTTTCAAGCCTTTAGGCTCAATTGCTGAGTAAATAATGTTTCCGTTTTTACAGTTACTTTTATTTTTAGAATGTTTATGTCTATCGAGGACACAGCCACACGGACACAGCAGACACACACAAGTCCGGCCCTACTTCTCCACCCTGCGAAATGTCTCCGTCTGGAATATTATGATATATTGAAGTCTGCACTTCCGTTAATTATCTCCCCTGTGTGTCCCTGATGTCCCAGACACAATGGTTGCCAGGGAGACGGAGGTGAAGGTGGGAATGTTTGTGCTGGTCTTCCCGTAAAGGATGCGACGCCAGAAGAAAATAATAATTCAGACACTGAGATGACCACTGATGATTGGATGAACATTTTCCTCAGTTGTGCTTTCACTGTAGATCACAAGAAAAGTTTATATTTCCATACCATTATTTACAAGGTTCAGCTTTTAATACAGAGCAGTGAATATTAATTACAGTAGTCTTTGACAGTACCGTGGGTTGTATAATACCATCTTTTACACAGCACAGTGATTTATGTTAGTATTTTACTCAGTGTAGAAACTATTACAGTACTGTTTGAACCCCCCGAGATCCTGCTGAGTGGTGCTGTTATGTGACATCCATCATTCCAGTTGTAATGACCTGCTATTCTTTTCCCAATTATTAATACTGTAGTATATTACATAGTACAGCAGTACAGTGTTGATTACTGTAAAGTCTGTAACACAGTACAATGATCATAACTGTAGTCTATTACACAATACAGTATTTATTACCTTAAGGTCTGTACAGTGACATTCACAGTACAAGTATTTGCATGGAGCAGTAATGTAACATCCTCCATGTTTGATTGATCTGCTGCTCTGTGCCCTTTAAAGCTCAGACAAATGGTGTGCGTCTGCACCAGCCTAACACCCATGCCAATGACTGTGTTGAAGAAGTGTTCATGCTCCGTTTCTTCTAGCTCGACGTAAGAAAGCATCCCCAAGCCCGGCTGACTCAAGCTCCCTGCTTTTTTAGCTGTTGTCTAAGAGGCGTAGCAGTATAACAGACCGTCTGCCATGATTAATCTTTCTCTCTCTGTGTTGACGAACGCCTGTTACGAAGCCCAGGGCTGACTCAACATAAGCCGCGCTTCTGTGGTACCCCGAGGCTTCAGCAAGGATAACTGATGAATCTTTGTATTGAGCAAAATCCCAAAACAAAGGGGTTTTCGCTTCGTTTGGTTGCTTAAGCCAACAGGTCTAATCTGAACATTTCTCTAATTAAAGACCCGCGTCAAACCAAACCGCAATGATTTTTTTTAGCAGCAGCATAAAGCGTCTATTGTCTGTGCTAAACAGGCAGGCATCCAGGTTTTAATTGGAGCATTAACTCTTTCACACTGATGTGCATCCCAAATGACACCCTACTCCTCATAGTGCTTTTATGTTGAACATATGCCCTACCTAGTGCACTAACAGATGCCCTGGTCTATAGTGCACAACATTTGTAGGGAGTGGGATGCCAAGGCATCCACAGTGACGTCTATTTTGCTCTGCAGACACACAGAGAGAGACAATCAACACAGACATTCAACAGAGTAGCTTAAGTGGAGCCCTGACTCTGTGTAGAAAATTAACACGTGCACCCTGTGATCCAGGTGTGGGCAACGGGATGTGTAGTTTGGAGCGCAGAGATCGTTCAGTTCCGTTATAGAAGACACTCAAGTGAAGAAGATTGTTAACTCTTGCTTTCCTGTTTAATTGATTACTAATCTGTGCCAATTAACAAGCTTTCACATTTCAGCGGCTGGCAAGTCTTTCAATATGTTATAAAGGACAACGCGAAAATGGCATCAGCATAGAAAAAGAATGTCACCTAATATATTGCTACTTTAAAAAAAGTAATTTTACTGAAGGGCTGGCCTGTTTGACTTCTCTGATGTGAAACTGTTGACAGACTACGAGTGTCCTGCGTCATTTTGAAATAAGACATGATGAAAAACTTCACAGATGAGGTTAACAGGGCTGAAGCAAAGCAGTGTGTTCAAGAATGTATGTGTAGAAAAATGTGTTACAAAGGGAGGTTAAAGTGTTGTGCATTGGCAAACATGATGCTATATAAAGGAGGCTTTCCTCGTTAGTTTGGAGGCTTGATTATTTAAGACAGTCATCTCAAACAAAATTGTTGGACTTGCCAGATCTCGATAAAACCAAAGCATCAGAAGAGTACGTGCATAAAGCAAAACCAGCATTTAGCATCTTTACGAAACAAAATACGGATAGACCTGTAAAAGCCTCCGAAATAAGGACTCCTTTACGGACGCCAAATTGCCCCTCAAAATTACACATTATTGTCAGATCTAAACAAACGATGCCCAGAAATAAAATACACGAGCACAATGGTTAGAATAACTAAAGATATGTCTATACACGCCTTTCAGGAGCCTCGGCTGGATTTGGTGTTTCTAAGGTCGCCCCATGAGCCATGGCAGGATAAACAGTGAAGTGGCTTTCCACATGAAAAAGGTTTCTATCCGTTGCCAAATATAATCTTTAATGTTAGTGTCAACTGTTGCACTCTCAAATTATACTCCGTCCTCGGTGTTAAAATTGGATCTTACATTAAAATGAGCCAATGGCTGATTGTATTAAATAGTAATTAAAAGATTAACTATCACTAGAAATTACCTTTGTCAAAACCGGGTGTTTCAGGATAAATTACAGGGTAACATAAATCCCGTCACAAATGGGTATAAAATATTCATTCTACTGCTGTGTGTCACTCTGAATAAGAAAGGCTGCTAAATTAGGGAAATGGAAATGATCACAGGATAACTGCATGACGGGTTTTTTGCTCCATGATGTGAATCCCGTTGCACTAAACTCGCACTAAATTCATATGTATGACCCTCCCCCACAACCTTTCACTTAAATGCCTTTTATTATGAATGGAAAGGTAAACTTTCTATACATGAATTAAGTGAGGGAGCAACTCTTCCTGATAACTTGTTATATGTGTTTGTTTTGTTTTGTTAGATAAGTGTCTGACTGTCACTACTCACATATCCCTCCCTCTCCCTCTGTATCTCTCTATCTCTTTTTCTATCTCTCTCTCATTCTTTGTCTATCTCTTTCCTTCTCTGTCTTTCCTCCATTCTGCCCCCCCCCCGTCTCCTCTCGTCCAGTTGTTTGTTTTATGTCACGGCCTGCTGCAGCTCACCCAGCTCCTGTACAGCTCCTACTTTAAGAGCACCATCACCACCATCGAGAGGCGCTTCGGCCTCAGCAGCTTCTCCTCCGGGACCATCTCCTCCCTGCACGAGGTAGGAGGCCAACAGGAGGGCATTACTTCAGCACTTCATCATCCTGTGAGATACCAGGCGTTTGGCCGAAATGGGAGGAAGTGCAGATTGTGGATAACAGCTTGCCAGCGCGTTGGTGTGTCGCCCTCCCCTGAAAGGCCTTGTGGTGTTATTAGTTTAGAAATGTTTGGCCAAGCTTCCACTTGGGAGGTTCAAAAAAGGATTCTGCAGCCCTGTGTTGCTACTACAGTGTGCTGAATGTATGGTTGAAGTGTGTGTGTCTGTCTGTGTGTGTGTGTGTGTGTCTCGTTCTCCAGGTGGGGAACACGGTGCTGATCGTGTTTGTGAGTTACCTTGGCGGCAGGGTCCATCGGCCTCGACTCATTGGCCTGGGTGGTATTTTGATGTCCATCAGCGCCCTCATCCTGGCTCTACCCCACTTCCTGTCTCAGCCATATGCGTTTGACTCTGCCCTGCATGGTGAGATTTATATGTGTAGAGGATGAATTGGCCGCTATGGAGCTTGAATGCTCTGATAAACCAGGAGGTCTAGGCGGAGAGTGTGTGTGGTTATACAAACAGAATCTCTTGTTGATTCTGATTGATTGTGAAGTGGGCTTTCGCTGCTTCTGGAAATCTGGTCTGACAAGTCTGAAAACCTAGTTTATTGCAATGGAAGCATTATCCACAGTCAGTGTCTATTCAAGGCTTATTCAGAACTTTGAGCCGTAACACTGATTTGGTAAATAGCTGAGGAATTGGTCTGGAGAAATGTAACCACTCATGGATAGTGAAATGCATTCATATGTAATAATGTTTTATGGCTGCACAGACTGTTCAGATTTGCCTTGTTTGGGCAAACAATTAAGTCATATTGAAACCAACTTATGCTGTCAATTCAGATAAAAAGAGAGAATGAAACTCCTCATGAATCTTACAGTATGTTATATATTTCTACAACACTCACCATTAATTTAAAACGACATAGAAAGGCTTTAGCGACGGCAGAACCCCCCGGTATGTCTGAGCTTGTGCAGCCAGCCTGTCGATCATGGAGGGGGGCTGTTGACTTAGATGAATGAATTGTGAAGGCCAGCCTGTCCTGCAGGTGATCACCAGTTGAGCCGGTCGAGCTACATCAACAGGAAGACTGTTAATCTCTGAGCACTGCAGGAAAGCCAAGAAGATTACCAGTATCTTGCAGACAGTTGACTTAACTCTGTGCCCTGTTCACTCTCTTCCTTCCCCCTAGGTCATCTTGAAGACACGCACACGCGCGCGCACACACAGACACACAGACACACAGACACACACACACACACACACACTTGCACATGCTGGTATGCACAAACACACAGACTCTCATAACCTTGGCTGACAGTATTTCCCATGGGGGTTTCACTGAGGGTCACAAACGGCTGTATGTGTAGTTCATCAGAATGTAAAAACTGTCTGTCTCTCTCTCTCTCTCCCCCTGTCTGTCTGTCTTCCTGTCCTTATCTGTCTTTCTCTGAATGTGTGTGTGTGTGTGTGTGTCTCTTTCAATCCATCTGTTTGTATACATGTCTTTTTGTTTTTGTGTGTGTGTGTGTGTTTCCCTAGATCGCCAGGACCTGTGTTCGGTCAAGGTCAACTCCAACATGACAGAGTCCTGTGGGATGTCAGAGACCAAGCGGATTGCTGATACTAACAACCTGTGGTTGCTAATGGCAATAGCTCAGCTTCTGTTCGGCGTGGGGTCTGTTCCCATACAGCCCTTTGGAATCTCTTACGTGGATGACTTTGCCGGACGAGGCAACTCCCCATTATACATAGGTTATAGACCATCATTATTTATTTATATACATTTTGGGTAGTTTAGGCTTTATAGAAAAAGCTTCCAAACCCACCTCGCTGATCTGCGTAAAATACCTTAACCTGACACAGGCACGTTGTGATTGTTTGACTGCGTTAATTAAAAAATGTCAGTACATTGTTATATGGCGAAGTTATTGAAAAAAATAAAGGAGTACGTAAGAGTGTCAATTAATTAAATGTGGAATGTATGGGAGTCCGTATATATGGGAATCTGATTGGAGAAGGAAAATCTGAAAACTGTAATTTTTTGGCCTGACAGTCTCTTTCCTCCTCAGCCATTCTGTTCGCTGTGTCCGTGTTTGGACCGGTTTTCGGTTTCCTGCTAGGCTCTGTCATGCTGACCATCTATGTGGACGTGGACAGAACCGGATCAGGTACTGCATGTTGTTGGAGTTGTGATTGAGTGTGGGGTTGAACAGCTTGACAAAGTGAAATATTTTTGTATTTCCCTCACTCTGTGTCTGTCTGTCTGCCTGTGTTTCTCTCTATTTCTGTCTGTCTGCCTCTGTTTCTCTCACTCTGTGTCTGTCTGTCTGCCTCTGTTTCTCTCTATTTCTGTCTGTCTGCCTCTGTTTCTCTCACTCTGTGTCTGTCTGTCTGCCTCTGTTTCTCTCACTCTGTGTCTGTCTGTCTGCCTCTGTTTCTCTCACTCTGTGTCTGTCTGTCTGCCTCTGTTTCTCTCACTCTGTCTGTCTGTCTGTCTGTCTGTCTGTCTGTCTGCCTGCCTCTGTTTCTCTCACTCTGTGTCTGTCTGTCTGCCTGCCTCTGTTTCTCTCACTCTGTGTCTGTCTGTCTTCCTGCCTCTGTTTCTCTCCCTGTCTCTATCAGTCTTTGTGTTTCTACCTCTGTCTGTCTCTCTCTGTTTGTCTCTCTGTTTCTGTCTCTTTGTGTGTCTGTCTTTGTTTCTGACCGTCTGTCTCTCTGTGCCTGTCTCTGTCAGTGTCTCTCTCTCTCTCTCTCTCTCTCTCACCTTCCCTACTTCTTTCCATCCATCTCCTCCTCCCTTTAACCTCCTCTCCGGTTTCCATCCAGTCAACAGTGCGGAGCTGTCCCCCACGGACCCTCGCTGGGTGGGTGCCTGGTGGATGGGTCTCCTGATCTCCTCTGCCTCCCTGGCCCTGACCTCCATACCGTACTTCTTCTTTCCCCGCAGCATGCCCGTGGAAAGCACTGTAAGTACCACTCCCACCGGGTCCGTGTCCCCAAAAGCTCCCTGATGGTGTTCCCTCCTTAGTGCTCTGCTTTGACCAGAGCCTAATGGGGCACTGTGCAGAGGATAAGGTGTCATATGGAAGGCAGCCATCCTCTTTTGCACGCTCCTTATGCTTGAGTTATAAAAGCATCACACGAATTGGGCGTTCCTAAACTAGTAAATAATACCCCCCCCCCCACACACACACACAGGAACCCCTCCCCCCAGCATTTATTTTCTTTTTAAAACATACTGTGTACTAAGCTGTAAAGTCAGCTGCGCTACATTCAATACTTTTTCTGAGAATAAGAGGAATAATTTGTACCTTCCTCAGGGGAACAATTAGGCGTCTGAGACCAGAGGCCAGGAACAAATGCAATTTAATTTGAATGCAGAGTTTCATTAAATGGAATAGCTTTACAAAATACCTGGACTAAAGCTTTAAAGACCATTAATGTCTGTGGAAAAACACAAGTATTTTTTTTCTCAACTGACTTCTTCTGACTGTGAGAAAAGGACTGTTACCAGAGCTCTGCTGTCCCATGGTGGGTATGTAGAATGGGTCAAAGGATGACCGGCATTGAGCTGTTCAGGGCAGTCTGTTTCTGCCCTGAACTTTCCTCAGAAATTATCTTGGAGGATGTCAAAGAATGACACTTGTAAATCAAGTCACTCATTCTCCATTCCCTACCCACTGGTCTGGTATGGTAAAGGCAATTTAAAATTTTGGTTTGTATAAAGAGGTATTTGCGACCAGGGGGGAGAAAGATGCACTCCAAAGACAAGATGTAGTTTATTCTTCAGGGAGGATCTCCTCTCTTCCTATGCTGAGAGGCTGTATTGACATGAGGACCCTTTGGAGACTAAGACACAATGGATAATGCTAATAGTTATGACATGCAGATGTTTCAAACGGACAAAGATATTTCAAGTCTTATATTCTTAGCTGTTTCTATTGGTGTAACAATGTGCGGATATGACTGAACGTTTGATTTAACTTTTGTTTTGATCTTCTCTGAGCTCCACCGGATGCCTTTTTCTCAAAGGGAGACAAACCCCCCTGCTGTAACTGTACATATTTCACCTGACAGACAGCAAAGTTATAGTCTGATCTGTTTTAACCTTCTTTGTGGGTCTCTGGAACTGGAAGTATGTGTCTGTAATGTACAGACTCCTACTGTAGTCAGACACTGGAGTGTGCAACCGGTGTTTGGTGTGTAGTTTGTACATAGCCTCCAGAGTCATGCTTTCACATTATTTAATAAAAAACGTACGTTTTGTTATCCAGTGTGACCTGCAGTCATTAGGGCATACATTTTTATACTGCCCCTTCCGGGAATCAAACCCACAATCCTGCGTTGTAAATGCCATGCTCTTGCAACATGCCGATGGCAGCCTCTCTCAATTGCACTGCCTTGTTCACTACACATTGCCTCTCTATTGCAGTCTCTTTCCTGTTCAATCTGGTCATGCTTCCGCCCTGGACTAAGTTTAAATAGACTCTAGACTCTTAATATGTTCACCCGGCACAGCCAGAAGAGGACTGGTCACTCCTCTGAGCCTGGGTCCTCTCTAGGTTTCTTCCTAGCCACTGAAATTCAACACTACTGTTGTTTGCTCCTTGGGGTTTAAGGCTGGGTGTTTTTGTAAAAGCACTTTGTGACAACTGCTGATGTAAAAAGGGCTTTATAAATACATTTGATTGATTGATTGATTCTGTCTCTCTGCCCCCTCTCTTTCCCTCTCCTTCGCTCCATTCCTCTCTGTTTTTCTTTCACTTTCACCCTGTCTCTGTCTATCAGAGAGGCTTTACTGGCATGGGAACATAGCCAAAGCAAGGGGAAAATTCGAAAGGGTTTGATAAATAACAAATGTGAAGACGAAGATCCCACCCTCTCTCCCTCTGTTCACCCCTTCTTTCTCTCCCTCCCTCTGTTCATCCCTTCTTTCTCTCCCTCCCTCTGTTCATCCCTTCTTTCTCTCCCTCCGTCTGTTCATCCCTTCTTTCTCTCACTCCCTCTGTTCATCCCTTCTTTCTCTCACTCAGTCTGTTCATCCCTTCTTTCTCTCACTCCCTGTTCCACTGGTGCATTCAGTTTCATACAGCAGTAATGAAACACTTGAACAAAACTGCATTGTGAATAATGAAATCTAAACTCTTGCCAGTCACTTGCCAGTCTGAAAATATTTTTTTCTTGGATGAAAGCTAATATTGTAGTACGCATCCATTCTTTTTTTTCTGCCCTAGGTCAACCATCAACTTTTTTTTTCTGATGTGTTTTTCCTAGGTGAGGTGTGGAACTCAAATTAACATTCTGACTGAAGACTCCAAAAGGCCAGAGGTCTCGCTGCTTGAATTCATCAAAAGTAAGTCCCCTACACCCCAAAAAATTTCTGGCAGACAGAGCCACACGTACACACACACACGTGAAAATACACACATGGGCTGGACACATTGGTAAACAATGTGGGTAAATGCTTCCATCGCTCTGGTTTAGTGTGAGGCAGTCATTCCTCTCTTTAATCTACCCTCTTGGATTTGTTTGGTGGAACATGAATTGTGCAGCAGAGTTATAGTTTACAAAATGGTATGTTTCATGAGAGAGCTACAGTATTTCTTAGTCAACTAACTTGTTTGCACGTGTGTGTGTGTGTCCTCTTCGTCTGTCCGTCCCCAGTGTTTCCGAGGTTGTTTGTCCGGCTGCTTCTCAGTCCCCTGTTCCTGCTACTGGTCCTCTCGCAGTGCTGTTTCTCCTCTGTCATCGCCGGCCTTGCCACCTTCCTCAACAAGTTCCTGGAACGACAGTACAGCACCACCGCGGCATACAGCAGCCTGCTCATAGGTCAGTTCTGTTGACTGACATACAGAGTCACTGACATACAGCTGGCTGCTCATTGGTCGGTTCTGTTGTGACTGACATACAGAGTCACTGACATACAGCTGGCTGCTCATTGGTCGGTTCTGTTGTGACTGACATACAGCTGGCTGCTCATTGGTCGGTGCTGTTGACTGACATACAGCTGGCTGCTCATTGGTCAGTTCTGTTGACTGACATACAGATCCACTTCAAATAAGGTCTGTCTTTAGGGGCAGCGTTTTGGTAGCTTCAGCGTTTTGGTAGCTGTTGAAATATCTTCAAGTTGAGTTTTTTGGCTAAATAAATTGAAGCAAATATAATGACCACCGGCTATCAAAAAGACTGCGTAAGCTGGTGACGAAACACAGAACCTATTTGAAGTGATTTGAACATTTCTGAATGGGGAAATGCGAAAAGACAGAGAGATGGAGATACATAAAGACAGTCATAAAAACAGTCAGATAAGTTCACAGACAGACAGCTAACAGTGGCCTGCTGCTTGGTCAGTAGAGAGAGACACAGACCAACACGCACCCATACACATGTAACACCCGTTTGTGGAGAATGGTAACTGATATATCATTTCCTCATTGATCTCATATGCTCATTACCTCTCTCTACCGTTGCTATGTGGTATTGGTGGTTGTCACCACGGTTGGCATGGAGATGAAGACATCACTCTTCTCCAAATGAGATGGTTTTGACAATGTACTGCTTTAATAACAAAGTTTCTCTTTTTTGTGAATTTATTTCACAACAGCACTCTAATATTATTCTGGGAATTATTCTGGGAATAGCGCTTGCATATGCTAGAATACATCCTACTCTGGGACCGTGTATATCTTAGTTTCTGTTACCTGGCTGTCATCTTCAGGCGCGGTAAACCTTCCGGGTGTTGCCTTTGGGCTGCTGGCTGGTGGGTTCATCATGAAGAGGACGGGTCTAACTCTAAAAACCATCCCTCGTTTCTCCGTTACCATGCTCTCCATCTCCATCGTCCTCCTCATCCCTCTTTTCTTCATGGGTTGCCCGACACAGAGAGTGGCGGAGGTCAACTATAAACCACAAGGGTGAGTTAGAAAGCACAGTGGGGTCTTTATCATTGTTGACTGCCAAAAAGGATATATTTACCTTTTCAAAAGTGTTATATTTTAGAAGAACACTGGGAATCATTTTCTTTTAAGTTATTTTTCTGGATTTCATCTTACAAAAAACAAGGAAATGCTTTGAAATACAATTTCTATGCATTCAATCTTAATGGAAAAGTAAATATGATTAGAAAACCTGGGCTATGGTTGATTGGTTGATAAAGATTTATGTCATGGCACAAGGATGTTGCTGATTTAAAGTTTATTGAACCAGTAGAGAGGTAATTAAATAAAGGTTATTGAACCAGTGTAGAGGTTTTATAGCTGGCATAGAGATTATCGAGCTGGTGTAGAGGTTATAGAGCCGGTAGAGATGTTATGGAGCTCTTATAGTGGTTATAGAAACAGTAAAGAGGTTACAGAGCTGATATAAAGGTTTTCAAGCCATTGTAGAGGTTATAGAGCTGGCACAGAGGTTATAGAGCTGGCACAGAGGTTATAGAGCTGGCACAGAGGTTATAGAGCTGGCACAGGGCTTTTAGGACCAGTATTGAAGTTATAGGGCCTCAGTCTTTGCTTTGAAGTTGTGAGTAAGGACAAGGCAGAGGACAGGCTGAATCCTTGCGACAAGCTATGGTTTTGTTACTACCGTATATCTCAAGAATTACGTTCCCTGGGAACTATTGTAAGAACCATGATTACGTTCTACGCCAACACATCTAGTGCCTTTGCGTCGGTCAAGAACGTTATATATCGATCCACATTTTGAATGGCCACACGCGGCCCACTCCATACAGGTTTTTGTCTTGAATTATTCTTTTAAAAAACAACTGATTTGGCTTGAGTGGGGATGTTGAGTGGGGATGGCCTACATAAATTGCCTTGTTTGGTGAAATCCTACAGAACTACTGGATTATTACCATACACATCGATGTATTTTTCTGAATATATAACGTTCTTGACCGACGTAATGACAACTAGATATGTTGGCATAGAACGTAATCGCGGTTTTTACAATAGTTCCCAGGCAACGAAATTCTTGAGATATATACTTTTGTACTCACAAAATGAGCAATCACGTTGCCATGAGCAACCATGATCAACTCATGTCTTCTACATTTAGGACAGGCTGTTCCGCTGGCAGACTGTGGCGCTGGGACTCTGTTCATCTCAGACACACAATGCCTGAGCCAGAATAATAGTTTAATCTCAGGATAAACAAAAGACAAGTTAACACAAAATCATATTTGGATACACTCACACAAGCTTGTGGGTTTTAATACTGAGAGGTATTACTGTACCTAAAGTACCAGAGTTTAATGAACAAGCTGTTTGTAGAGACTAAGACCAGCTATGACACTGACATACACAAACAACTGGGAATATTGTTACTAAACTGTACACTATCAGTCCAAGGCTATGCAACAACAGAACACACAGGCAGGAACCCAAATAAGCTTATCATGTTGACTTCTGGCTTCGGCACTGAGTCCTCTTGATGACCTTTACTACGAGCTCTGTCGTGATACCAAAACCCTTTGACCCAGATCACTGTGGTGTGGGTCCTAGTTCTGGCCTTTAAAAAATATTGGACTGACTTATACATCTCCCAGCTGCTGTAATCCTGAAATAATATTCATCAACATCAAGGGTCTTCTCACATTACTGGGGTCTGCCAAGCCCACCTCCACTGGCCCGGTCACACATCCATCGTAGTTTCTAGCCAGGAACACCCGCTGGGCACGGGAAAAATGGAAAGGAAATTTGGATTGGCACAGTCATGTGAAATCGTATAGCTCATAGATTTGGACACAGATGTCACAGCTCATTTATCAACATGACATCTGTGGCTGCGTGGTGGTCCTCGGCTTATCTCTGTGGTGTATCTCTGTTGCGATGTCAGAAGGCTTTTCTGGGGTGTGGGGGTGAGTGAGTGAGTGTGTGTGTGTGTGGGTGTGGGTGTGGGTGTGTGTGTGGGGTTGGGGGTGTGTGCGCGCCCGTGGCCCCTCAGAGGGTTGTGTTGGGTTGTGAGCATAAACACACGCGTCTATTGTCTGCCCCCTGATGGACAGTGAAGTGCACGACATCTGAGACGTCTGGGTGTCCCTGCAGGTCTTTGGCTGGGTGTCATAACAACTGCTCCTGCTCCAGTACCTCCTTCAACCCGGTGTGTGGCGCTGATGATACCGAGTACACCTCCCCCTGTCACGCAGGGTGCAGTGACTACGACCGGGACCCGGACAACCCGCGCAGGGTTCTGGTGGGTACCGGTCTAACTCTGTTCAGGCTGCATTCGTCCACTGCATGAAAGAAGTCAAAATGAGGTTAGGGGAGCGGGAAAAGGCCAGCTCACTCGACACAGGCAGAAGAGGACTGGCCGCCCCTCAGAGTCTGGTTCCTCTCTAGGTTTCTTCCTGTGTTTCCACCCTCCTAGGGTTTTTTTCCTAGCCACTGTGCCTTAACTTTTGCTGCTTGCTGTTTGGGGTTTCAGGCTGGGTGTCTGTAGGGCGGACAGTTAACTTTGAAAATTCAGTTAGTTAACTTAGTACCTAACATAGTACCAGATGGACTGTCCAGGGGTTTTGTGGGCTTCTAAGTGCATTTTTGACCAGTTCCGTCCAACCATTTCAGAGTCAATCTTTTTAATCATACTGGATAAGGGCTTTATTTAATCTGTGTGACCATACAGATTATGGTCATACAGATTTACAGTTAAGGGCAACATACTGTGATTTACAGTTAAGGGCAACGTCTCTACGTTAGCAGTGACTGAGTTCAAGTTAATAAAACCTGCATATTTTGGCTCAGTCGAAAGGACCAAGTCTGTAAAACTCCAGCAACGTCACAGAATGAATCCAGCCTATCACCGTTGTGTTAGTGAAAGCAGGTAATCTGTCACTTTAAGTCTCGCTGAGAAACGAACTGACACCCGTGTTTCCTTTGTGTTTTCCTGCAGAGGTACACCAACTGTATCTGCCTGGGTGGGAGACCGGACAGTCAAACTGCCCGCCCCGGGCCCTGTCCCAACACATGCCCTCACTTCCTCCTCCCTGTCATGTTCCTCATCTCATTGGCCGGGCTGATCGCCTCCCTCACACACAACCCCATCTACATGATGGTACTCAGGTAAATTGAGCCTCAGTGACATTGGGTTAGGTTCATGTAATGGGATTTGGACTGCTCTGTTTGAGTAGCACAGAGTCCGTAGACGGTGAACATCCAACGTGCCTCTTAAGGCTACAGTACAATATTGTGATGCTAGTGTTTATGTGTGGTCTTGCTTCCCTGAAATTGTTTCAGAACTGTTCCCCAAGAAGACAAATCGTTTGCTATAGGAGTTCAGTTTCTGCTCATGAGATTACTTGGTAAGCAGACTTCTTTATATTTATTCCATGTAAAGACGGGAAATCGTCTCTATGCTGATCAAAAACAATGTACAGTGAAATAATGAAATGCATAAAATGCAACCCTTTGGGCTATTGCCGGTCTGTCAATGTAAGGTTAGAGTACCCTCTAGTGGCTGAAAATGGAACAACACTGCCCAATTCACTGTTGAACAATTGTACAAAAAAAGCTGCACTTTTACAGGGAGACAAATCCTGATCTTTTGCCACCGATTGATGGTTTGACCTTTCCGATGGGACACGATATCAGAATAGTGCTGCTTGTGTAAATGAAGCCTTAGAGTTCCACATAACACTCCACCCTTTGCGTCGCCAGGAACCATGCCTTATTGACGATTACTAAAGTGTATTCTCATCTGCCCGTGGTTGTATTGCAGCATGGTTGCCGGCCCCAGCTCTATTCGGCATAGTCATCGACAGTTCCTGTGTCTGGTGGAAACGTGTGTGTGGCAAAAAGCTGGGATGTGGTTACTATGACAATAACATTCTGAGGAACAGGTACCTACGTAATTTTATATGAGTTAGCTAATCAATCGATCAATAAATGAATGGAATGTATTTGCAAGACCCATTTTCTACACCAGAACCCTTGTAAAAAAAATATATATATGAAAACACTTGTATCAGTGATGATGTAGTTGCCCGGTCAGTAACACCTACTGCTGCTTTGTCTCAACAGGTACCTGGGGCTACAGGTGGGCTTCAAGGCGATGGGGATCTTCCTGCTGGCAGTGGTGGGCTGGAAGGTCCAGAGGATCAGGGAGTACAACCTGGAAAAGACCCCCGATGGGCCGCTGTGATCACCCCTGTCCGCCTGGCTACTATCTAACCCGTGTCACGTGAGACAGACACTCTCTGAGGTCAACTGAGATCTGTGATACCACGTCCTGCCCGTCCCCTTACTATAAAGAGGGGCTGTCTCTGATGTCCACAGAGATGTCAACCCAGCGTGTTACTATAATATTTTCATGGGCGAAATACTTTTTCTCTGTTATTATGATACTACCTCCCGTCGGGTTCCTTGCTGCATAACTAACTGGGGAGATGAGACACACCAAACTCTGAGCCCCACAGCCGGATCCCTTCAGATGTCTGCTGAAGTGAACCATCTCCTTTCAACACACCTGATCCAGTACCCTCAGGCCCTGTCTGAATGATCTCCTCTCGACCCATCTGATCCAGGATCTCCTGCACTGTCTGAATGATCTCCTCTCACTTCACCCTCACCTCGCACCACGCTGAGCTGGTTGTAATGACATCTCGAAAGCTTTTGCCCTGAGGTCCACTGTGCCTTTTAGGAGTCCGGTTAAGTGCTAGCCTTTTTTTCTGATATCTTAACCCATCGCATCTTCCAAAGAACCCCTGGACCTGTGGATGGACCAGCTCTCTTTCAGAACATCTTGGTTATGAAGAAGACCACACCCACCCCTCTGAAGATGTACCAGACAAGGAAGGTTGTTGACTCACTGGAAGGGAAAGGTGAGGGTTTATTTTAATTTGAAGGATCACGTCACCTTTGGATGCACAGAGAGAACAGCAATGTATTCTACAAACATGTACTTGTATGTTTTTATACTTGTATACCTGCTGATGTTTTTCATTCAGGTTTCTAGTTGCAAGAGGCAACAAATTTAAAGCTAGCTTAATATTTAAGTTAATTATCAATGTTTGTCTCTTACATAGAGGCATTTAGTGAACATTATTTAGTTATATTAGCTTTTCTTGGATGTTTCATACACAGAATAGTAATTTTATAATTATGTGATTTAATGTGGGGCAATGGCTTTAATCATGATAACATGCAATGCCTCCACAATCCATTACACTGTTTAAATCATTATACTCCTGTCGAAATAGAATGTCAATATTATATTATGGTCAGTTATGGTCATGTTCCTTTATGTGCCTTATATGCGACAACAAATGAATGTGACTATTGTAAATAATAAAATATATGTTTATATAGTATTTTTTATTCTGGTGGAAATATTTTGTGTGTGTGTATGTGTGTGAACAAGATGTCCTCACAAAGGTCAGTGAAACCTGACAAATTTGTCCCTTTAAAGATTCTTGGCTGGTTCCCACTAGGAAAATAATTTGGATTTACAATTGCATGTAGTGCTAAAATTAGACTTTCTTGTAGTTGCTATTTCAAGTTTAGGGGCAATGTTTTGGGTCTGCTGATCACTAATTCAAGTAATCGAAAGGAAGCCTACCGGTAAAAGCAGAGATGTGAAATTCGTGGTCATGTAGCGCACAAGAGTAGAGGAAATCTTTTCTCCGCTCTCGTTTTGCATGACGTCATGTGCCAGATCAGAAAGGGAGACGGCAGCAGCAGACAGGGAACGAGGAGAGGCCGCGCATGCGCAGATCAACGTTGAAACTAACCGCGTACAGTGCAGCACTCCCGTCGTTGAGAGAGAGCGGGTTGAACGGGTTGAGGCGTCGCTTTTCACATCCAACCTCATCAGCACCAGAATCCCGGACCGCTGGGAGGAAGCAGTGATTCTCCGACTCTTAGAAATTCGCCCCTAAACATGTCCGTGGGTAGTGACTTTGGTAACCCCTTAAGAAAATTCAAACTGGTCTTTCTGGGGGAGCAAAGCGGTAAGTCCTTCAGAATTCCCGGGAGAAGTTTATCCTCCATTTGGCCATGATGTCTGTATGCACCTGCTGCTGGATGCTAAGCCTACAGTCGAAAAGTGAAGTTGAAACAGTATGTCTAGCCTTGCCACTTATTACACAATTGAGAGTACGCTCAATTCTATTGTATGGGAAAATGACAAGCAAGTATTTGTCATGTTATATCTGTCACACATAGTTAAGAGTACCGTTAAAAGACGCCTGAAATGTCAGTCTGTGCGTTTTAGTGTTAGAGCTGTTTATCGTTTTAATTGCTCAACGAAAAGCGAACGGCAAAACATTTAGATTTTTTGGCTTTCGGGTTTGACAATAATCGACATTAAGTGTATCCAAATCGTTAACGTAGGTTAAAACTGTTACCTGAATTCTGTGTTTTTTAAGCGATGATATTGTCACAAAAGCGGGTGGCGTGCTTGGTTTAAAAGAGAAGTAAATAAATAAATAATTCGGTGTATGGCTGAGACACACCCAGGTTGCCAGTGTCTGTCGGTGGGATAACTTGTGTATCTGCAGTCACTGAACTGTATTGCTTTTCTTCACTCTCGCTCTCTCCCTCCCCCTTACTATCTTTTCCCTCCCTCTCTGCTCTCTCACTCTCTCTCACTTTCTCTCACTCTTTCTGCCGACGATGACTAGGCCTAAGTATATTGGTTCAGTATAAAATGGTCCCATGAAAGATTTTGTGGATCAGAGACTGATGTACAGCTGTTATGATGTCCAACTTATCACGACTTGTCTTGGCTCAGTTTGTCCCTAACGTGTTCCACTACTCCACACCCTGTAATGAGGCAACTTAGCTTTCATGTCTTCAACATGTATGTTATTAACGTGACTAGAAGCCCTGTTGCAGTAAATGGTCAAGGCATAAACTGGGACAGAAGGTGGTGAGAGGAACAGGGCTAGATGGAAACAAAATAAGAAAAACATTTGGAAACCCATTTTAGTAAAAAAAAAGCAACGTTAATCAAACATTCCCTTATTTACTACGTATCTAATATAACCCTTTTATTAATATATAATTTAGTTGGTATTTTTGAAGACATGGGAGTGTTATTTAATTCATCTGAACAAAAGCTTTGAATCACACACACTAGCCCAATATATGGATTTTTGTTTAAAGGGTTATGTGGGTCATACTTATTATTTTGTATTCCCCTGGACCCTTTTAAGATGTACAGAAAAATACAATGATGCATGTAGAATCCATTTGTCTTCTAGCACCTTAAGGAAAGACAAGGAATTCACCAGTCAACAGTGACAAATAGCTGTTGACCTTCATGAGTCAGGCTAATGTTTTTTTTTTTTGTGTGTTTTAGGAATTTAATGTTGAATCCTGATTGCTCCACACATTTTCTCACTGGGACAATAAAGGTATTGATTGATTGAGTTAAAAGTAAAAATGCGAAATTAGAAATCATGTTCTTCAATTCCTGAATGCCGATTGCTTTGGAACACTGGTATCACATCACGTTCTGCTTCTCTAATTACATTTGGATCCAGCTCATAATAGCCTTGAGGCATCTTGGGGAATTGTGGTATACTGCCAATATACCACAGCTAAGTGCTGTGTCCTGGCACTCCACAGCGGATTGTGCCTTAAAAAAGCCCTTAGCCGCAGTATATCGGCCCTATATCACATCGCTTTATGCCTTATTGCTTGAAGATACCACTCACAACATTTAAGGCAATAATTTACTATTTTGAAACCAATGGAACAGTGAGAAATCCACCCGATCAAAGACCGTCTTACCTCAACGCATCATAAGAACGATGGTTCGGTAGGGGGAAAAATAAGACTTACACAACTTGTCTCCAAATCTACAATTAGATGCCACCTCTGGGCCAACGGCCTGTTTTGAAAGGTTTCCAGATCAAAAGCCTTTATTTAGACTAACCAAAAAGGTATGAGCATCTGTAGTTAAACCTTTAAAGGACACTGCACTGGGAACACCGGGACCAGAATAGATCTTTGTGGACCTGCATACCAGTGAAGAGTTTTCTGTAAAAAGAAGGATGTGTATGCATAAAAGAGCCTCACACCATCTGTAAAATATGGTGGTAGGTGTTTGATATTATAGCTGTTTTGGTTCCGCTGATCTTGTGGCACTAGTTAAGGTCAGCAGCATCCTGAACTTAACCAAGTACCAGGAAACCTTTGCCAAAGACCATGTGTGGCCGGCCGCAAATAGAACTTCAAACAAGACTGTTATCCCCAGCGATAAGAAATCCAAAAGCAATAATGTTTTACCATAAAATCAACATTTTGCAATAGTCATGTCAGTCTCCGGAATTAAATTAAATTGAAAACCCTGTGGTTTAAATTGAAGAGGGCGGTCTGTAATCCTAGACCGAAAGATCTCAAGGATCTGAAAGTAGTCTGTATACGTTGCTCATTATATATTTCATACAGACTTTTTTCAGATCCTTAACGGCACTGGTCTTTCTTGAGGTGACTTTATTAATGGATTTTGTTTTTATTGTCAGTAAGGTAAGTGACAAATAATGTGCCTCAGCCAGTGACTCAGTGCGCAACATGCTAGTGAGTGTCTGCAACCAGGTGAATAGAGAAGGTGATGAGAATTGATGGTGAAATGGCCGTACGCCATCTTATATTGATAAACTCCACTGACAGATCCTGACATGTATTCCTTGTCTATTACGTTAGCTCACATCTCACATGCTGTTGAACCAACGGGTGAATGCTTTCTGATAGATTTTATCGTTGGTTACAGTCTGAGACTCACTACGCTAGGTCTGGCGTGTAAGGGTAGGTTTTTAGAAATGTAACATTTAAAATAATTCTTAGCGCTTGGGGCCCCCTGCAATTCAAACACTTTTTGAAATACCACAGTTTCAGGCCTACATGGAGTTGGAAACCGATTTCTAGGTATGGGCTTGTGAGATTCATTACATGTTGACATGGGTTATTTAAGAGTTAGCTAAACAAAATAAAGACCCTTCCATGGTGGCTAATCTTGACATGTGGGGCTACTCCGGTACTGCTTGTGCTAGCTAAGATTAGACAAGCTTGCTAAATCTGTCAGCATCACGCAGTGAGCTGGTCCTTGCATTGGATCAGGGCACCGTTCCGAATTTATGTGAGGCTGGCGCTAGTTTCAAATATGTAGGAATTTATATTTGGATAGTTCCATTAAATGAGCATCCTTTAGATGTCTATGGAGACAGAAGAGGCGAGGGACACTAGCTGCTAGCCCGTTTGCGAACTGAATACACTATTGTTAAAAAGTTTGAGGTCACTTAGAAATGTCCTTGTTTTTGAAAGAAAAGCTAATTTTTGTCCATTTTAAATATCAAATTGATCAGAAATACAGTATAGATATTGTTAATGTTGTAAATGAAAATCAGGAAATGGCAGATTTTTTATGTAACATCTACATAGGGGTACAGAGGCCCATTATCAGCAACCGTCATTTGTGTTCCAATAGCACATTGTGTTTGCTTATACAAGTTTTTACCCTTTTGGAATTATGTTAGCACAGCTGAAAGCTGTTGTGCTGATTAAAGAAACAACAAAACTCTCTTTTAGACAAGTTCAGTATCTTCTGCATCAGCGTTTGCAGGTTTTTATTACAGGCTTAAAATGGCCAGAAAGAAATAACTTTCTTCTGAAACTCGTCAGTCTGTTCTTGTTCTGAGAATTTAAGGCTGTTCCATGCAAGAAATTGCCCATAAACTGAAGATGTTGTCTCAACGTCAATAGTGAACAGGTGACTCCGGGATGCGGGCCTTTTAAGCAGAGTTTTTGCTCTGTCCAGTGTCTCCATCTTTTATCCATCTTAATCATTTTTTTTTGTTGGCCAGTCTGAGGTATGGCTTTTTCTTTGCAACTCTGCCTAGAAAGCCAGCAGAGATCCCAGAGTTGCCTCTTCACTGTTGACATTGAAACTGGTGTTTTGCAGGTATCATTTAATGAAGCTGCCAGTTGAGGGCCTGTGAGGCGTCTTTCTCAAACTAGACACTAATATATTTGTTCTCTTGCTCAGTTGTGCACCAGTGCCTCCCACTCCCTTTTCTATTCTGTTAAGATCCAGTTTGTGCTGTTCTGTGAAGGGAGTACTACACATCTGTGTACAAGATCTTTAGTTTCTTGGCAATTTCTCGCATGGAATAGCCTTCATTTCTCAGAACAAGAATAGACTGAGTTTCAGGAGATGGCTCTGATGCTGATGATACTGTAGTTACTTTTTCAGCTGTGCTAACAATCTCAAAATGTTTTTCTAATGATCAATAAGCCTTTTAAAAGGAGAAACCTGGATTAGCAAACACAATATGCCATTGGAGCACAGGACTGATGGTGCTGATGATGGGCCTCTGTACGCCCATGTAGATATTCCACTGTAAATCAGCCGTTTCCAGCTACAATAATATTTACAAAGTCTACTGTGTCTACATTGTATTTGTGATCAACCGGATGTTATTTAAAGTGATCCCAAACTTATGAACGGTAGTGTATATTATTTACAGTTGTTTATATCCTTTAGCAGATGCTCTTGTCCAGAGCAGCATGTGGTATTGTACAGTTAAATTAATCTCATTCAGCTCTCTTGGACAGAGTCACCTACAGTAGAGTGTATTACGGATACAACTACATGGTTTACAGATACTGTTCATTTACATACTGGACCCAAATAGGAATTGAACCCAGAGCACCACATCAATTGAACCACACAGAAGCTGAAGTTATTTTGTGTACAGCATGTACAAAATGAATACAGTAAGACACACGGCCACTAGGTTGAGTTTAAAATATGATCCACTGTTTGTCCAGAAGACCTTGTAAAATTAAGCTGGTTTGGGTCAATTTCAATTTCATTCAGTCAATTCAGGAAGAGGTTGGAATTCATGAGGGAGACAAACACAAATAATTGAAATGAATAGTTTCTCCTTAACGTTATATGGGGAAATAATTTAACTTGAGGTATTACTAGACCTACAGGGAGTGGCCTGATCTACTGGGCCACTGTAGAAGTGTTTAATGCTCCAGTCTAGAGTAGTGGACTATATAGGTAATAGGTTACTGTTGCGGACATATTTTTGTGGTACATGGCTCCTGACTGGGGGGATTAGACCCCTGAAGTTACTTTGTGTGTGTGTGTTTTAGGCCTCACAGTGACTGGCAAAAGGTCCCAATGAGGTTAGGCATTACATCTAAGTAAAGTTTAGGCATAAATTTTACTTTATTGAGGTTAAGGTTAGGGTTAGGTTTAGGGTTAAGATTAGGGCAAGGGAGCATGCAATTTCTATTTTCTGGTCCCCAAGAGGGTAGCTGTACGTGTGTGTGTGTGTGTGTGTGTGTGTGTGTGTGTGTGTGTGTGGAGCCACAGCCCATACCCGACCAGGGAGTGGATTTCTCTGACACAGTGTATTCAGGCTTTTGATTGCATCTTTGCTTTCTCCTCGCTTTCTCTCCTATCGTGTGTGTGTGTCTTCTGTGTACTGTACAGTAATAGCAGCTGGTTCCCAGGCAGTAGTGGATCCTGGACTGTGAGTTGGCCAACACCACAATGTTATTATTATTTATGTAGACAGCTGAAGTGTGAGAGGAAAAGGGGATGGGAGAGGACAGGGGCGTGTGACCCCGTTCTGGGAGAGGACAGGGGCGTGTGACCCCGTTCTGGGAGAGGACAGGGGCGTGTGACCCCGTTCTGGGAGAGGACAGGGGCGTGTGACCCCGTTCTGGGAGAGGAGAGGGGCGTGTGACCCCGGTCCTGGAGAGGAGAGGGGCATGTGACGCCGGTCAGTTAGGAAATAAAGCAGAGGTCTGAGGATAAACCCTTGGGGGACCCCAGTGTTATGGATCAGTGAGGAGGTGTTGTTGTCATTACCATTCCTCATAGCCTGAGGCATGTGTTTGTGGACAGTGAGGCAACATGTCACATTTGGTGGAGTGAATAGTTAATGCATCCAACAAATTGATGTGCAGGGTCTTTATGAAGTATTGGTTCATATTTAGGCTTGATGGTTGTAATGTCTTAAAATGTTAATTCCTACTTGGACATCAGGTCTAAATGTTATGAGACACTGTCATTGAACTGTCTTATGGGAGTGTTGATCTTGGATTTCTGTCTATAATTATATCTACTGTAATTTAAAGGTTTAAACGGATTCCAGCACTCCTACGATAGTACAGAAATAGGTCTTCACAAGATGACTTTACTCGCTAAGACCCGGCTGGTATAACCCCCTCTTATCAGAAAAATAAAACATTCCAGATATTTAGAGGAAGAGCAGAAATATCAACAGGAACGTGAACTCTACATCATGTGGCGGGGTTGGTGTTGTCAGAGTGGATAATCTCCCTCTGGTTGGCTCTTTGGCTGTCCCCTGCTCAGTGTTACTGCTGGGGTTACAATGTATTGGTCTGGTGGAATGTCTTCAGCAGAAAAGCCTCTAATGTACCAACCCAAATGCTCCCAGGATTATGTCCCGCAGGTCTGGTTCTGTCCACAGGAGCACGGCACCGGTCTCAAACTTTTCCTGCTGGTTGGATATTTTCATTTTCTGGCAGATCAGCAATTTTGTAATGTCTGCGTTCCTTGCTCTACCAACTCTAACGGTGAGAGTAGCGTCTCTGCCAAGTTGCCAGATCTCAGCCAGGCTCAGGGCGATCAACAGCTGGGTCATTGTTGCAGTAAATTACGGATTAGCCATGCTATCCCTCTGTGTTTAATACTGTAGCTCGTCCTGGTTTAGCCCTGGGTAGGTTTTGTAATGTGAAAGTCCTGTGAACACTCAATGAATTGCGAGTTTGGAGAGAATGAGTAGGACATCAGGATTCCTCCAACCAGAACTTAATGACACCCACTGGTTATGTCATGAAGAGTTTAATCTATAGGTAACGCACATCCCCTACTCATTACCAGCTTAATGTGGCAGGACTTATTGAAAATAAATGCAGGTGTTAAAAGCAATCTCTCAGGCATAAGCCCACATGCATACATACAATATATAAAGCAGACTTGAATGAATTTGTTCACTAACAAGGTATCAAGGTTTCAACAGCATGCCATCCTGTCCAATTTGTTTACAATCACGTTGAAATCCAAGTGGCCTACCTGGATAAGATGCTTATTTCACAGAATGAGTTGCCAATTGCTTACATAATCTTTTTTTCAATCCTCGTGGCACATGGCATTGCATGACTGAAACTGATTTCAGTTGGTTCTGTTATAAGAGTATTGTGAAGAAAATGAGGTTATTCTCTATTTGATTATAACTGTGTTGTGTTTTGGTGTCCATATGACAAATTATATTGGGACAACTATGAATGTAGATATTAAGTCAAAACCACTTGTCAGACTCAGAGAGGAAGAAGGGATATTTTGGTATCAATGGCAGAGGAATGTGTGTGTGTGTGTGTGTGTGTGCGCGTGTGCGTGCGCATGCGTGTGTGCGTGCGTGCGAGAAGACACACACCGCACAGTGTAGACGAGACCATAAGGAAACCTGAACAATTGGAAATTGCTTAATAAGCACTTACGACAACCACAAGAGAAAGAAACACTGGCAAAAAAATGAAATGTAAATTCACCTCATTAATTTGATATAGTACCCAGCCTAGCAGCCAGACGAGCACCGGAAGGTGACAGGTTCAGACCCTGATCGACAGCAGCCACCTGTGACGGTGCTAATCCTCCTGCGGTAATCCCCTGGTGTTGCCTGCAGGTACTCCGAGAAAAGGATGGGTTTCGGTAGACGTGTCGGCATCTGTCTGTCAGGGTTTGGCTGAAATCCATTTTAGTTCAAATCAGGAATCACACACAAATTACAATGATTCTTCTTGGTTAACTTTTTTTATTTAGTGGAATTAATACAGGGACTTGTATTGAATTACTTGCATCTCAAATGGCACTGTATTTCCTTTATGGTGCACTACTTTTGCTTCAAGGGTCTAAAGTAGTGTACTCTTTAGGGAATAGGGTGTTATTTGAGAGGTGCAGGCACATGGCAGCAGTCAGCAGAGGAACGTGGCTTGTAAGTTGCTGAATCACTGGACCCGTAACACTACAGAAAGAGGGAGAGAGTGAGGGAGATTGAGGTGGAGGGATGGAGAGACTGAGAGGGGGAGAGTGTGGTAGAGAGACGGAGAGACTGAGAAGGGGAGAGTGTGGTAGAGGGATGGAGAGACTGAGAAGGGGAGAGTGTGGTAGAGGGATGGAGAGACTGAGAAGGGGAGAGTGTGGTAGAGGGATGGAGAGACTGAGAAGGGGAGAGTGTGGTAGAGGGATGGAGAGACTGAGAAGGGGAGAGTGTGGTAGAGGGATGGAGAGACTGAGAAGGGGAGAGTGTGGTAGAGGGATGGAGAGACTGAGAAGGGGAGAGTGTGGTAGAGGGATGGAGAGACTGAGAAGGGGAGAGTGTGGTAGAGGGATGGAGAGACTGAGAAGGGGAGAGTGTGGTAGAGGGATGGAGAGACTGAGAAGGGGAGAGTGTGGTAGAGGGATGGAGAGACTGAGAAGGGGAGAGTGTGGTAGAGGGATGGAGAGACTGAGAAGGGGAGAGTGTGGTAGAGGGATGGAGAGACTGAGAAGGGGAGACTGTGGTAGAGGGATGGAGAGACTGAGAAGGGGAGAGTGTGGTAGAGGGATGGAGAGACTGAGAAGGGGAGAGTGTGGTAGAGGGATGGAGAGACTGAGAAGGGGAGAGTGTGGTAGAGGGATGGAGAGACTGAGAAGGGGAGAGTGTGGTAGAGGGATGGAGAGACTGAGAAGGGGAGAGTGTGGTAGAGGGATGGAGAGACTGAGAAGGGGAGAGTGTGGTAGAGGGATGGAGAGACTGAGAGGGGGAGAGTGTGGTAGAGGGATGGAGAGACTGAGGGGGAGCGTGAGGTGGAGAGGGGGAGAATGAGAGAGGGAGGAAAAGACAAATGAAAGAGGGTGAGGCAGAGGGAGGGAGAGGCTGAAAGAGGTAGAGAGAAAGGATTAAATGGAAAAAGAGGAATATACTGAAATAGGGAGAGTGGAGGAAAGGTGGAGAGAAAGGGGGATGGAGACTGAACGGGGGAGAATGAGAGATTATAAAAGTACACATTTGATTCTGAATGTAACCATAACTAATTTGGAATGGAATGTTTTATGTGCCCTGTCACAATATTATAACCCCCCCCCACCTGTATGTTTTTTTCACATTTTGTCATTTCAGTGCCTCAGAGTTTAATGCATTACTTTTTTCTTTTTGTTCAGTTATCTACACAACATACTCCTCACTTCTTGAGGAAACTTTTATAACTTAAACTTCTTAGCTGGATAAGTCTCACACTTGCTTGTAATAGCGATAAGAAATTGGCTCTGGTACGTTCAGTTACCATTAAAATCCCACACCAAGTGAATTGGCCTCCACCAGTTTTAAATTGCATTGATATCTATCCTGTTGGTTAGTGAACTACCAGGCAAATGCTTAACAATGAGCACCGAGGACCTTTCAAAAGAACTGATGGACAAAGCTGTGAAAAGACAGATCAGGGGATTGGTATGAAACCACCTCCAAGACCTCAGATATCCCTTGGAGCACGGTCAAGACAGTAAGAAGTGGAAGGTGTGTGGCATCATCCAGGCTCTGCCTCGATCGCGCCGTCCCTCCTGACTCAGCAAGCAGGCAATTGATCAGAGAGACTACAAAGAGGCCAACGGCTACTTTGAGAGGAGTTACAGGCTTTCATGGTCAAGCTTGGTCAGGTACGCATATGATGACAATGCCAAACTCCACAAAACCGGCCTCTGTGGTTGGGTGGCAAGATGGAAGCCATCACTCAGAAAACAAACCAGGCTCTGTAGACAAAATTTGTTCTTGAAGGGTCCAGTCAGAACCATGAATTTAATCCATATGGCACTTTGTGAAATGTCTCTGTCCATCGATGCCAGCCAAGAAAATGTATGCAACTTTAACAGATTTGTAAAGAGGAAAGGTCAAATATCTCCTATCCCAACAAACTCTGTAATTACTGCCCAAGGCGCTTACTGCCATGTATTAACTCAGGGGAATGGACAGTGATCCAGGTACAATATTTAAGTTTTGTGTTTTCTATATGTAATTGCATTTGATATTAACAAAACAGCAGCAGGGTTTGTGGCCCGTTACTGGTCCAACTGGTGGAACGTGTTGCATCCAAGAATGGGTACAAATATTTTGCAATTATTCAGAAATAATTTTAAGGACCCGATAACAAAATAATACAAAAAAAGAGATGAAGTAAAACGCATTTTCAGTCAACACACAACTTTAACAGTTACAATGTCTTCATTGCTGATGTTACATAGTTGTTTATCATAGCTGGGCTGCTAAAAAACAATAAGCAAAGCGCCTGAAAGCTGCTGGCAGTTCCTACTGGTAGACCACTGAAAGCCCACCATATAAATGCTAGCCGGGAAGAGCAATAGTGGTATACTTAGACACGTGGTTATTGTGCTTTAATTTGTTTTTGCCGGACTGCATAAGCGGAGCCGGCTAAGAAGAGCGAATGTCTCTTACTGAGTGACTGACTGACTGACCACCCTTTGTTAAATAGCGTCGTGGATAGAGAAGTATGGCGTCACATTAGTCTCAAAACTCACGCTCAAACAAGATAGAGTTGAGAGAGCTGAAACACAGGACTGAACTCGAGCGCACGCGGGTGCCATTTCGAGAAGAAAAATGTCAGATGAGAGAGCAGAATGTCACATGGAGAGACCAGAAACACAAGCCGCGTGGACGAAGGACCAGTGCCACGAGAGTCTGAACATTGTGAGGGCACAGATCCTCCACAGACGTCGTGGTTTGGAATTTCTCCGCGACTTCTCGAAACCCCCTGCTCTCCAGTGATGGGTCGTTCGCGAACGAATGTCTCTTTTTGGTGAACGATGGGAGCCGATTCGCGAACGGAAAAGAGACGTTCATTTGGCACTTAAATATGTTTGAGGCAAGTTGTGTTAAAATAATACATTTACAAAATTAATTTGCCATAAGCCACAATTATTAAAATAAACTTGTTGTACAAAATGTATATTAATAACGTTGAACAAAAATATAATTCCAAAAGAATAGTCTGAACCATGAACCCATTAAGACGTAACCCTTGAATGATTTTGTAATTGGCCAATGACGGAGTTGGTGTATTACCTGATGCTAGCAAATGCCTCTATCAAACCTGCCACCCAAACCTCCATAGGCCAGTATATGCCAAAGGCCATTACTTCATCAAAGAAGATGATAGATGAAGAAATGGTTAAAATGTTTGCAAGAGATTTCCAACCACATCATTGTGGCGGACAAGGGATTCAGAAACGACTGTGATGTTCTAAATCCAGCTTAAGTTCTTCCAAGCAGGACAACCCTATCTAACACAATAGTTCCTCATCTGTTGAAACTTGAAACATGTTTATAGTTTGGCCAACGATTAGAACAAATGCCATGTTGAACTGGTAATAATAATATTACTTAGTAATATCCTTTAACCATTTTACATTATATGTTAATGTGTTTTGCAATGTTTTGTTATTGTGTTCTATTGTAATCTGTTCTACTGTTCTTTCACTATGACATTTTTTTCAACCCAATAAAGAGTTATTGCATTGTTAACAGGATTTTGCATGGAACCTGCTAGGATTAAAATGCATAATTTCAGTGAAAGATAAATTAACAAATAAGTGTTACTTTCCACAGCTTTCCATGTTATTATGGCCATTAGATAATTTGGGTTGATTAGAAAAATGGGCCATCTCTTTTAAATGAACTAGTACAAGTGAGCCGGATCACTAAAAAGATGGTCAATGATAGCTCGGTCACGTTGTATAGATCCCATCTCATCTTCATCCGCTTATCCGGTATCGGGGACAGCAGCTCTAGCTGGGGACCCCAAACTTCCCTTTCCTGAGCTACATTTGCCAGCTCTGACTGGGGGATCCCGAGGCGTTCCCAGGCAGTGTCGAAATATAATCTCTCCACCTAGTCCTGGGCCTACCCCAAGGTCTCCTCCCAGCTGGATGTGCCTGGAACACCTCTCTAGGAAGACATCCTGGGGGCATCCTTACCAGATGCCCGAACCACCTCAACTGGCTCCTTTCGATGTAAAGGAGCAGCGGCTCTACTCCGAGTTCCTCACGGATGGCTGAGCTTCTCACCCTATCCCTAAGGGAGAAGCCAGCCACCCTTCTGAGAAAACCCATTTCAGCCGCTTGTTCTTTCGGTCATGACCCTGCCTTCATGACCATAGGTGAGGGTAGGAACGAAAATTGACCGGTATATCGAGAGCTTTCCCTTCCGGCTCAGCTCTCTCGATATCCTGTCCATAAAGGATACAAACAGGATTGGTGACAAAGCGCAGCCCTGGCGGAGGCCAACCCCCACCTGGAAGGAGTCCGACTTACTACCGAGAACCCGAACACAGCTCTCACTTTGGACGTACAGGGATTGGATAGCCCTCAGAAGGGACCTCCTCACCCCATACTCCCGCAGCACCTCCCACAGTATCTCTCGGGGGACCTGGTTGTATAGATCCCGGGCTTTTAAATGAGCAAATCCACAGCATTGTAACAAAAGGAAGACGTGATAAAGCAATAAATCTACCAATCTTATTTAAGGTACCATGTACTGCTTTGTGAGTACAAACACGTGTCAAGTTAGAGCAGGGGCGATTCGAAAAGGCGCAGGTGAATTCTGAGAAGTCGTGGAGAAATTCCACGCAACGATATCTGTGTGTGATATTGTTATACTCTCGTGCGACGGGTCCTTTGCTCACGCGGCTGGTGTTTCTGCTCTCTCAACGTCACATTCTGCTCTCTCGACTGAATTTATCTTCTCAAAGTGGCACCGGCGTGTGGGAGTTTGGTCCTCTGCAAGCGCAGCTTGTGTTTCTGCTCTATCGACTAAATGTATTCTTCCCGAATTGGCAAGTGCATGCGCGTGAGTTTTGAGACTGATGTGACGCCATAGTATCCATGCATGCACTTTTGGTCAGGATAGACAAACACATTTGCTGGCTTAACATACAGTAGTAATGTTATAGTAAGCCTTAACTGTAACTGTATACGGTTATATTGCAACTGTTTCTGGCATGGAAAAGTTAATCTTCAGTCTCACTAGCAATTGCTCAATTCTTATGATTATTCCTAGGAAGTTAGTAGATATTAGTAAGCCTATTACTGGCTAATAAGCTGTTAAAACGGCCAGTGGCAAAAGCCATACAGTTCATAGACGCTATGGTGGAGGTAAACTTAACAAAAAACGTAAGTCAGTTTAACACAATCCTCAATGGAGTCTAGCGAGTGCTGAATCATGTAATGCCGTGGCGTAGTGTTTAAAGACTGTGCCTCTCATGTGGAAGACCTAAGTCTGAATCTAATGAGAGCAACAACATTCATGAATTATTTCTGATAGATTCCACGATTCTCTCGTCTTTTCAGTTAATGAAAAGGTTAGTTATTGTCGCCTTTATTGATAGTTACTATAAATGTCATTTACGAATGAAAGAAAAAAGCATGTTGTTTTGCCATAAAATGAAATAGCTTTGGCAGACTCGCTAGCAATTGCTCAATTCTTATGACTATTCCAGTAAGTTAGTATATACCGGTAAAGCGTATTACTGGCCAATATGCTGTTAAAACGGAAAGTGGCAAATGGCATACATAGACGCTATTTGTGGTGGAGATAAACTTAGTAACAAACTTTAGTCAATTTAACTGTTTCAATGTCATTCACGAATGGCCAATTAACTATTAAAACGGCCAGTGGCAAAAGAGGATTTGTTCAGGATATACAGATTCCGGGTGTCAGTATAGACAAGAGGCCATACTGACAGCCAGTAAACAAACAGCTCCATGGTGTGGTGGTTAACGACACAGCCTTTCACGTGGGAGACCCATGTTCAATTCTCAAGATGCCAAAACTTTTTATTGCGGACCGGCTGAACTAGGCTTGCCTGGTTTCTTGTTTATAGCGAAATTAAATGTTTTTTGTTACTGAAATGCTGCAAATGCTTCACAACTGTCCTGGTTTGGCAAGACCTACGAAATTGTATTTCACACCAATAAAGCGATCTGGATTTGAATAGCATTTTCAGACGGAGAGAGCACAGAGACAGAGGGAAAAAAAGTGGGAGACAATGTGATGGAGAGAGACAAAGGGACAGGACGCAAGACAAAGAGATGGCGAGAGAGTGAGGGAAACAGTCCTAGAGCTCTAATCCATCTGTCAGTCAGTGTGTTTCCAGGCAACAGCTTCCTGGTCTGTTGTAGCTCTCCTCAGGCTTGCCTTCACTCAGACAGGAAGTCACGGAGTCTCCAGGCAACAGCTTCCTTGTCTGTTGTAGCTCTCATCTGGCTTGCCTTCACTCAGACTGGAAGTCAGGGAGCATAGTTTCTCTATGTCAGGAAGAGTTGAGATTGAGCCATGATTGAGTCATCTCCCTCCAGGGTTGCCGGCATAACTTCCAATACGTGGCCAGATGCTCAGCAAAAGACATAAACGTTTAACCAGGTAGTGCTCTCATGACAGGTTTAGGTTATCCAAACCAATCAGGCGTAACTCCCTCCACTGGGAACGCCCTGTCAGAAGCTGAGTTTTTTTACTGCCTTCTCAGCATTGTTTGGGCTTTTCTGGATCTGCCTTGCATTTTGATAAGTTCCTCTTTCATCCCGCGCTAGTGTTTCTTGTCTGTTCTGGCTCTCCCTCTGTGCATGCCTGGTTCTAGCCCTGTGTGTCCCAGGAAGAACCGACCTCGGGTTGTTTCTAGGGGCACCTAGCCTATGTTTCTGGGGTGTACGGTGACAATTCTTTGCATTATCCACTTTGTGAAACGATCAAGAAAAATGTTATATTGAATATATAAATCCTTTTATTTATATATATCTTCCTTTCTTTCCATTTGTTCAGTTCTGATGTACTGTGTTCCTCTTCATTGTGCATCGTGACTGGAGCCCTGAGCGTGTAATTCGCACACAAAATAAAGTCTCCTCTCGGTGAGCCTGGCTAGAACTAATCATATGAAATTGGTCAATTTATACTTAATCTTTGTGCCTGGATTGCTAGAGTTTTGAAGCTTAAGCCAGCCTTCTTTATCTATGCACAGAAAATGCACTTTCTTTGGGGAAAATAAATCTATTCACTTTTCAGTTTGTCTGCCAGGAACCGTCTGCCCCGGTAGAAACGCTGTGAAAACCTTTGTCATTCATACCGTATCAAACCAAGCTGTTTTTGTCTGTTGGTGAAACAAAGCTCTACAAAAGCAGCCATTTTGCTGCTTTGGGCATTACTTAGTCATGGCTCCTAATGCAGTGCAGCTAATAGGCCAGCACCTGACGACTTCACGTCCCATACGCCGTCAACAGGGCAGCTGTTGCTATGAGGGAATCCTGTATAGCAACATCTGATCTGTCCATGGATAACATGTGTTTCTGCTGTCAGTGTGAGTGTGGCATTTCAGCGATAGTGAGACCTTAGTGAGAGGGTGCTGACTGCTTGATGGGAAAACAGTTATGGACCGTGTTTCTCAGGTCAATGCCGCAATATCATGCTTGGCTTAATTTCTTACCTGGAACCGCACACTACTCTAGATGTGAACCAGGTTTTTAGGCTGGGTAAAAGCACTTTGACTGAACTGCTGATGTAAAAAGGGTTTCATAAAATACATTTTGTTCATTGTTTGATGAAAATGTTTTGTGAAAATAGTTTTGCTTTCATTGTGTTTGTCTGATTTGTGTATTTCATTTATTTGATTACATTTACAGTGTCTTCTTAATGGCTGTGTTCTTAGTCCTGCAATTAAATGTGTAGTGATAAAGAAAGTGATAAGAAGATTCTTCAATACCGATATTCACAGATGTCCAATACCAATATACATATAATAGAATCAGCCAAAACCAAAGTTTAGTCATTTCTGTACAGGTATACCCTCCCATAAAAAAAATATATGAACATGCGCCTGTTGCACTTTTTGTATTTTCCACTGTATTTCATACAAAACGTAGTTATCAATATTCTTGAATAACAAAACACGATCACAAAAATAAGCACAATGAATAAAACATTGAAAAATGTTATGATAGTAGATATAATACACCTTCTCATGCTGTAATTGTCATTGTTCAGTGTGCTTGGATACAAATAACAAAAGGCCAAAATGTTTCGGAAGTAAATTGTTCAATACCGATGTTGACGTATTTTGCATTTTGTAGTGGGGGACAGTAGCCAACACAACATGGGTTCAAGTTACACCCCAGAGGGCGTTTTATTAAACATAAGTGTAAAAGCTGAACCACTTAAAAGGGTTGGTGGGGTAGGGCTGGTCCTCCCAGGGAGGAAGCCTCCTTCATCCAGCCGTGCACGCCCCACCTCCTCTCTCCCGGAGGGTGCTGTCCGAGGTCCTGAACATTTGTGGCCACACTATAGTCATCTGATACTGAGATATCAGTGTGTCCCTGGTCCTGTGAAAACACAGCAAATATTAATGTCAGTTAGCTGAGTGCATTCTGCTAATATTTTAGCTAGTTTCTGTTTTAGAGATTAGAGGTTTTCATAAGACAGCAATAATAACCAAAGAGGTGTTTTGTGTTTTTTTGACTATCCTGGGCCTTGGTACTGGTGACTCCCCAGCCCTCACTACTGGTAACTGTCCCCAGGCCTCGGTACTGGTGACTATCCCCGGGCCTCGGTACTGGTGACTATCCCCGGGCCTCGGTACTGGTGACTATCCCCGGGCCTCGGTACTGGTGACTATCCCCGGGCCTCGGTACTGGTGACTATCCCCGGGCCTTGGTACTGGTGACTATCCCCGGGCCTCGGTACTGGTGACTATCCCCGGGCCTCTGTACTGGTGACTGTCCCCAGGCCTCGGTACTGGTGACTGTCCCCGGGCCTCGGTACTGGTGACTGTCCCCGGGCCTCGGTACTGGTGACTGTCCCCGGGCCTCGGTACTGGTGACTGTCCCCGGGCCTCGGTACTGGTGACTGTCCCCGGGCCTCGGTACTGGTGACTGTCCCCGGGCCTCGGTACTGGTGACTGTCCCCGGGCCTCGGTACTGGTGACTGTCCCCGGGCCTCGGTACTGGTGACTGTCCCCGGGCCTCGGTACTGGTGACTATCCCCGGGCCTCGGTACTGGTGACTATCCCCGGGCCTCGGTACTGGTGACTATCCCCGGGCCTCGGTACTGGTGACTGTCCCCGGGCCTCGGTACTGGTGACTGTCCCCGGGCCTCTGTACTGGTGACTGTCCCCGGGCCTCGGTACTGGTGACTGTCCCCGGGCCTCGGTACTGGTGACTGTCCCCGGGCCTCGGTACTGGTGACTGTCCCCGGGCCTCGGTACTGGTGACTGTCCCCGGGCCTCGGTACTGGTGACTATCCCCGGGCCTCGGTACTGGTGACTATCCCCGGGCCTCGGTACTGGTGACTATCCCCAGGCCTTGGTACTGGTGAATATCCCGGGCCTTGACTATCCCTGGGCAAAATTGAGTTAACTTCTGCATGATGTGCATCTGTTTACTTGACATATGTGTCAGTTGTCAGCATCACATTTGTGGAAAGCTTTTACTCAATCTGGCAGTCCAGGTTTACTTTCACTCTTTCCTATCTGGGTCACTGTTGCTTTAATATTGAGAGCTCTAGCTGCATCTAAAGATAACCAGGCAGTCTTTAATATTGAGAGCTCTAGCTGCATCTAAAGATAACCAGGCAAACTTTAATATTGAGAGCTCTAGCTGCATCTAAAGATAACCAGGCAGTCTTTAATATTGAGAGGTTTAGATTGTCTAAAGATGACTTGGCATTCTTCTGTCTTCTGTGCTGTTAGATCCTTTTGAGACCGACTGAGCGTCAAACTGAGCTGCTTCTCTGATGGATTGGGGGAAGCAGATCCCTGGCAGCTTTGGTCTGTTATTGATTAGCTCAGCCTGCCCAGTAATGGGGGGTAATTGATCATCAGCCACAAGTCCTCTTCTACCAACCAGCACTGGTCAGTGTACATGTGACACCTTATTCCCTATAGAGTGAACTCAGAGGGCCACTCTGTAGTAGTGTACTACATGGGGAATAGGATTTCATTTGGAATGCCCTCTTCTCCCTCCCTCCATGCTATGTACTTCAATGGGTAGGTTAGTTCAGTGCTGCTGGAGAAGATAACCAGTACGGCCAAGTTAGAGCCTGGGAAAGGAGTGGAGAGCACTCTGCCGACATAATTTGAGGTTCAGCCACAAAATGAGTGGAGTTTGCTTTCCATCCATGAGTTTGACTTCCATCCATGAGTTAGACTTGAGTTAGACGTCCTGCCATGAGTTAGACGTCCTGCCATGAGTTAGACGTCCTGCCATGAGTTAGACTTCCTGCCATGAGTTTGACTTCCATCCATGAGTTAGACTTGAGTTAGACTTCCTGCCATGAGTTAGACTTCCTGCCATGAGTTAGATGTCCAGCCTTGAGTTAGACTTCCAGCTTTGAGTTAGACTTCCAGCTTTGAGTTAGACTTCCTGCTACTGACTTCCAGCCTTGAGTTAGATTTCCAGCTTTGAGTTAGACTTCCTGCCATGAGTTAGATTTCCAGCTTTGAGTTAGATGTTTTGCAAATGACTGAGGCAGACTTCCCATTGACCCACAGGATAGCTCATGTCTGTGTCCCAAATGGCACCCCATTCCCTCATTAGTTAACTTTTTAAAAACCACTGCTCAAATTCGTGCACAAATTGTGCTAATGAGTGCCCTTCAATAGTGCAGGCATCCCTGCTTCCAAATGGCTCCAGATTTATTGTATAGTCCAGTAATTTTAAAGTGCATTTGTGACTCAAAGAACGTCTGGCACAGGAAGACACAAAGCAGAGTCTGACTAGTGTGTCTGGCTCCTAAAACACTGTAACCGTATTACAACAGAGACTCAGCGTTTTGAAGAAAACAAAACAACAACTACATATTGTGTCTTATAAAGTCATGGCTGGGGTCCAGTGGGGACTGAATACAGCAGGAGGTAGGAGAGAGAGAATGAGAGGAGAGGAGAAGAGAGTAGGAGGTGAGCGAGGAGACGATGCGTGGAGTTGATGAGAGCAGACTACAGTAGCTTCTCAACGGAATCACACAGACAAAACGGCCCAAAAGATAGACAGCAAAAAAATACAGATACAATCTGATGCCCCTTTACCTATCCATCATTTCCTTCCTCTGTCCTTCTATCCCTCCCTCTCTCGCTGTAATCCAGTAGCAGTAGAGTATATTAGAGTGAAGTAGCAGTACAGGAAAATGTCAGTAGTCAACGGTACAGTTAAATGGAGTGGAGTATGGTAGAGAACAGTAACCATAACAGTAGAGTGGAGTGGAGTACAGTAACAGTAGAGTGGAGTACAGTAGAGTATAGTAACAGTAGAGTGGAGTACAGTAGAGTATAGTAACAGTAGAGTGGAGTATAGTAACAGTAGAGTGGAGTATAGTAACAGTAGAGTGGAGTACAGTAACAGTAGAGTACAGTAACAGTAGAGTGGAGTACCGTAACAGTAGAGTGGAGTACCGTAACAGTAGAGTGGAGTACAGTAAGAGTAGAGTACAGTAAGAGTCGAGTACAGTAACAGTAGAGTGGAGTACCGTAACAGTAGAGTGGAGTACCGTAACAGTAGAGTGGAGTACAGTAAGAGTAGAGTACAGTAAGAGTAGAGTACAGTAAGAGTAGAGTACAGTAAGAGTAGAGTGGAGTACAGTAACAGTGGAATAGAGTGTGTGTGGTAGAGTCACTACTGGGTAATTTACAGGCTGTATTCCAAGTGGTGCCCTACTCTCTGGAAAGTGTGCTACAGAGCGAATAGGATACGGAATAGGGATGCATTTGGGATGCGTATATGAGGGGAGCCAGAGGGAAGTGACCTTGGGCTACCCCACACAGCTGTGTTGAGACTACTCTGGACTGTTTGGCTGGGTGTACAAGTCATTATGAACACCTCCAGCCTTGTTCCCAAAGGAACAGTGTGGATATTCCGGTCTCCTCCTCAGCGTTCGTGTTTAGTGAACATCATGTTGGATCCTGGTCAACATGCGATGGTGAAGATGAGCTTTTGTTTTTCTTAAAGCAGCGTCTTTTTTGGCCCTCTGTTGTGTCGTGTTTTGTTGCTGTTTTCAATCTGTGTACTTTGGAGAAAAATGTCACTAATCATTTTATTTAACTTTATTTAAACATTTATTAGGTATTTGTAACAATAACAGTTCTACAACTAATAAAATTAGGGCTGCCATTAGTGCGGTCAAACAATTAGAATAATGAAATAACTTTGAAACACAACCAGAGTTTCAAATTCAGCTGGGTCATCGTGGCCACAAGAGATAGGAGCCTTCTGATCACATTTTCCCCAAAGCTCCAGTATCTACTGAAGACCTGTCAGACTCTAGACAAAGGACCATTCTTTCAGAGGCCTACTACATGAATTAGACAATAATCCTATTGAATGTACTACCAAAAATAACTGAGCTCACAATCCTTTTTTTAATTAATCTATACCATTTTGTCTGTCTAGCGTTTCGGTTCTCTTTCTTATAATGTTAACAAGCCCTTAAATACCCTTGTTGGCTAAGATTCTCTGCTAGCTCAAACACGCTGACAGGTTGCCTTGCGGTTATTGATTGTTAGGGTAAAAGACTAGTTTAAATCCCGAGCCGGCAAGATGAAGAAAAAAAAATCCAGAGGAGTTTACACAGATAGTTATGGTTAACTGACTTGCTCAGGGACAGAACAACTTCCCCTGACTGCAAGGCTGTCAGCATGACAATATAAATTATTCATTACATTATCCCGATACTATTTAATTTCCTATGTAGAAAGTGTAATTTTACTGCTTATTTGTGTCTTATGGAAACGTTGAGTGTTGCGGTGGGGGCAGGCGGTGGAGTGGCCTGGTCAGACCCAATTTCCCATCAGCCAGTGTGACAGCCCGTCGGCAGAGGACTGGGTATGCTAATGCAAAGCTGCAGTCATGACGACTGGAGCCGCTGATATTGACAGACCTCTGACACCACTTACACTGTGTAATTATTGGACAGTCAGAGCCGTGACGGTATTCCCGGGATGGAATGGAAAAATACTGACACCGTTTGGTTCCATTTAATCACAAGGAATGAAAAGTTAGCCCGTCTAATGGGGAACTAGTGGGAGATGCTGAGGAACTTGAAAACCACACCTAACTCACTGATATATACTGGGTTGGAACATGACTTCGTGAACACACACACACACACACTAAACTAAATGTAGTCTATTTGAGCATAGACTCGATTTTACCAAAGATAATATGGATTATATGCTCAAATCAGAGAGGTCTGCCTCTCCTGACCATATCATCTCCTGAACATACCCTCTCCCTGACCGTAGCCTCTCCCTGACTTTAGACTTTATCTGACCATAGCCTCTCCTGAACGTACCCTCTCCCTGATTTTAGCCTCTATCTGACCATAGCCTCTCCTGAACGTTCCCTCTCCCTGACTTTAGCCTCTATCTGACCATAGCCTCGCCTAAACGTACCCTCTCCCTGACCGTAGCTTCTATCTGACCACAGCCTCTCTCTGACCGTACCGTAGTCTCTCTAACTGTAGCCTCTCTCTAACATAGCCTCTCTGTAACCGTAGTCTCTCTCTAACCATAGCCTCTGTCTGACCGTAGCCTCTGTCTGACCATAACTTCTCTAACCATAGTCTCTCTCTGACCGTAGCCTCCATCTGACCGTGGTCTCTCTCTGACCATAGTCTCTCTCTGACCGTAGCCTCTCTCTGACCGTAGCCTCTCTCTGACCGTAGCCTCTCTCTGACTGTAGCCTCTCTCTGACCATAGTCTCTCTCTGACCGTAACTTCTCTAACTGTAGTCTCTCTCTGACCGTAGCCTCTGTCTGACCGTAGTCTCTCTCTGACACAGGGACACATGGGAGGGCTGGGAGCAGGTGTCTAGTTACAGTATAGGAGCTGGTATTTCATCACACATCCAGCTAGTATTTAAATAACCCAGGTCTCTAGCAGGACCCCTGTGTGGTTGGAGCCCTGTTACCTCGGCAGTTCCCTCCTGTAATTTGATTTGTGTCAGAACAGTCTGGGCCTGTCAGGCGGTTTACTTTGTTATCGTTTAAAAATGAATAAATGAATGAGGACATTCAAGCAAAGCAAATCTGTCTGGAAATGGGGGAGTGGGGGGCGGGGCTCCACCATCCATCGGAAGGACACTTCTGCCCTTGAAGTGCACCCAGCTTGTGTCCTGAATGGCACCATGTCATCTATTAAGTGCCCTAATTTTGACCATAGCCTGACTTTGGACCAAATAGGTTTGGCCAAAAGTGGTGCACTTAATAACGAATAGAGTGCTATTTTGGGCGCAACCTCTTTGCTGGCAGACGGCTTCTCTGTGGACAGATATTGCATATTTTTGCATTTCTGGCTGCGGTCCATTTTGTTAAGATCTCATGTGGTCAATTAATAATCACCCAGTCATTCCAAACTTTTAATGCATTAATATTTTTTTCAGGGGTGAGATCAATAATTATGTCTAGGTTTAAGAGTTTCAAGTATTTGCATTCTGTAACATCGCAATAAAATATTTATCTGAATTTACTTTAATTTCAGATGCAGATAGTGGGAGAGAGAAATTGCTTTGGCAACGTTAACAAATATTTCCTGTGCCAGTAAAGCCTTTTAAATTGAAAAACTAAAATACATTTCTAGAGGTAGACAGAAACAGGAAGTCAGACAGTGAAAGATATAGACAGAGAGAGAAACAGAGAAAGACAGATAGAGAAATATAGACAGAGAAAAACTGAGAAAGACAGAAAGATAGAGAAATATAGACAGTGAGAAAAACTGAGAAAGACAGATAGATAGAGAAATATAGACAGAGAGAATAACAGAGAAAGACAGATAGATGTACAGATAACCCTATTTCCTAGTTCTGAGTATTTAGAGAAAGAGAAACAGAAATGCAGACATAGCTAGATGAAGACAGAGGGAGAAAAAGGGGGACACAGAGAAAGACAGACAAAGCTAGATGAAGACAGAGGGAGAAAAAGTGAGTGCAAGATGACTTTGATTATAAGCTATTACTTTATTGTAATGTTCTATTCATTTTGCTAATACACTTGGTCCGTTACAGTGGTTATCAGAAGGCGACGTTTACGGTGGAGATAGTCAAGACCGACGTTTACGGTGGAGATAGTCAAGACCGACGTTTACGGTGGAGATAGTCAAGACTGACGTTTACGGTGGAGATAGTCAAGAGCGACGTTTAAGGTGGAGATAGTCAAGACCGACGTTTACGGTGGAGATAGTCAAGACCGACGTTTACGGTGGAGATAGTCAAGACCGACGTTTACGGTGGAGATAGTTAGAATAGTCGGGTAGCTAACAAAGGTTATCACCGCTGTCATGTCTGATGTTATCACATTCTGTCATGTAGCCTCTATATGATGTATGTGGTGTGTGTGTGTGTGTGTGTACTGGTTTCCAGGAATGAGGTTCACCAGAGAATTTGGTAGAGGTTCTCACTATATAAATTTGGTAGAGGTTCTCACTATATAAATTTGGTAGAGGTTCTGACTTTATCAATTTGGTAGAGTTTCTGAGTATATAAATTTGGTAGAGTTTCTGAGTATATAAATTTGGTAGAGTTTCTGAGTATATAAATTGGGTAGAGTTTCTGAGTATATAAATTGGGTAGAGTTTCTGAGTATATAAATTTGGTAGAGGTTCTGACTATATACATTTGGTAGAGGTTCTGACTATAGGATAATGAACTGTAGGACACAACAAAGCAAAACTGCACTCTGTGCTCCAAGTATTTTATGAGGTAAAACACCAGGATTCAGCATCAACATGCATTCTTAAGATTTTACCTGCTTCTTTACCTTCCCAGTACCAGAATTCACTCTTACTTCCTGACTAAATGAACATGGTAAAAAGTCATGACTTTGATTTTAGGTTTATGGATTAGGTTGTTTTAGGGGTTAAAGTTAGTATTAGGTTTAGGCATAACAGAGGAGTTGTTGAGATGAAGGGCTAGGTAAAGTTTAGGGTTTTGTTTAGAGGTTTAGGAAAAAAAATTGTTTTGAAGGAAACAAAGGATTGTGTGTGTGTGTGTGTGTGTGCATGTTTGTGTATTTTTGTGTTTCTATAGCTTTTACGAGGAAGACGTATCATGTCTCATTAAACTGAATAGGACCTGAAGAAATAGTTTTTGAAAGCTTTATTTTTCAGCCAGAATGTGAGGCATTCAATGAGACCCAAATTACACCTTTATCCCAATATAGGCCACTTCTTTCATCCAGAGTGTCTTATGTACCCTGCTCTAAAGTAGAGCTCTATATAATGTGCTATTTTTTCAGTGTAGCTTGAGAGCTTCTTAGTTCATTCATTATTCAGACATGTTGGCAAATGGCTGTGCCCCTGGTAGAGTTCAAATTGGTTCTTCAGGTTCAATCCATGTCAACAGGGTTGCAGTGTTGTATGTTTAAGATTCAGTCTCATTTCTATTATTGTTCAATCAGATCCCAGGTGTAAGAGATCTCTCTTTTTATAGAGTAGAATCATACACCACACTTACAAAAATCTTAGGACAAGGTAGAGGGTTGTAAAGAGGGTCTCCATTTTGTGGGCTGGTGTCAAGGGAGTTATTTCTCATAGCTCCAGTCTAGCTGATACACAGTGCCTGGGGTCGGGGACTGTTTTTCAACAGAAAGCTACTTCTTTCCTTACTGAGTCTGTTCAATTGAAAGCAGGTACAAAAAAATTAATTGTGGACTCGGTTTGAGGCAAAACGGTGGGACTATTTATATTTCAAAGTTATAAATAATGAATCAAAGTCTGTTGGGTGCCTTTGTGCTGTTTCCTAATAGCTGAGTTTTTTCTGACTGTTACCACATGCTACTTGGCGTCATGGGCATTTACCATAGAAGAGTTTCTTGCATGATTAGTGAATACCAGAATTTACACAGACGATAAATACTATGGCACCCATCTGCCGTGTGATATTTCCTAGTTCTGATCAAATCAGTGTGGTTGTTTTTGCCAGAAAGTTCTCCAATTTGTCTAGAAACAGATGTTCTATGGCCACGAAGTGCTCCACGTTGTCTGCTCGTCCTCTTTATTCCCTCGTCACAACATGGCGGAGTCTCTGCCACTCCTTCACCCTCTCTGTTTCTCTCTCCTTCTCCTTGCTCTGGCTCTCCCCCCATTCCTATCTCTCACTCTCTGTCTTCCTATGTCTCCTTTGCTCCTAGCCACCCATGAATATACCCTTTCTTGGGTTACTTGATGAATGTTTGATGTTGTGGGTTCTTCGTGCCTGGCGCACAGCTCTGTCGTGCAAAGGCAAGATGAGGAGAGACAAGGTGGGGGCGGTGATTATAGATGGGGCGGAGAGATGGGTCCCTTACAGTATACGGGATACTTCTGTGGGTCCGTTTTTTTTAATGTTCTACTCAGAACCAAAGATCCACCGTTATTGACAGTGGCCCTGGAGCCATTGTGGTAAGTGCATTGTTCATGGGCCGATAGACAGTTCTCCTTGTTTGTAAGTTCAGTCTTTTGATCCGGAATCCTGTCAGTTGCAGACAGGACACTCCATCAGCTGGGCTACTGTATGGAAGTTTGTTTTTATTTCTCTCCTTGTGAATGGGAGCTGGGGCCTGGTTGGTTGGCCCACAGATATGATTGGCAGTGTATGTGCTAGTTTTGGAGAGGGATTTTAAATACTGTATTTCGGATAATCTCAAAACACACATGCAGAAATAAGGGATTAAGCGCACTTTAGTCCATTCAGGCACGGTCTTCCTGACTTTTTTCAAATCAGGCGCCGACTTCCTGATTTTAGTCCAATCAGGTATGGTCTTACTGAACTAAAAGGATCTTCTGATTCCGTATGTGAGAGGGTTTCAGGTAGCAGCACAGCCACCAGAGGAGTGTTCACGGTAATATTATGTTTCTTGCCCTCCAATCAACTTAGCTTGCAAAGAAAGACCTTTAGACATTAGTTTGTGAGACAATGGCTCCATAGAAAGGGGCTTTAGTTACAATGTGGTCTTGTCCAACATTGTACTCTGTTCCCTAAATTGGCTGCAAAAGTAGTGCACGAGGTGCAGTTTAGTGAATATTGAGCCATTTGGGACACAGCGGAGTGTCTGGTTTGGACTGAAGGGGACCAATCCTGATCTGCATGACAACACTGAGGTAATTCCATTAAACCAACACACCCCATCTGAAAAGGGTTCCAACTGGATTGAGATGCGTGAAGTCAGTATTAGTAGGTAAATAGCAGCCGGTCCAGAAGTAATTTAAGTTAATTCGCTTCGCCGAACGGTGGCAGGGACACACGCGGAAGTCTGGCCGGAGTTTAGAGAGCGAGGGGAAGAGAGGGAGAGCAAAGTACCTCAGAGGGTGAGTGGGAGAGAGAGGCAGAGGGAGAGCAAAGTACCTCAGAGGGTGAGTGGGAGAGAGAGGCAGAGGGAGAGCAAAGTACCTCAGAGGTTGAGTTGGAGAGAGAGCAGGACCGAAAGAGAGAGGGGTGGAAAGGGGGGCAGAAAGAGAGGGATATAGAGAGATCGTGAAATTACTGCCTAAAGGCAAGTTGATAGAGGACCGATTCTTATGTACCGCAACGGCCTGGTAGAATGTTACAGGGGGGAAGATGAGCGTTCAGGGTTAACTGTCTTGTCCAGGGACAGACCACTGCCCCTAATAACTTGTCAGTAGTGGGATTAGAACCAGGGACACTAGTCAGGGGCCCTAACCATTAGGCCACCTCGCCACCCCTCCAGGTTTAACGCTGTCCCTAACCTCAACCCGTCCCTATCAACCGTCTGAGCTTGTTTGCCAAGTTTTACGGAATGCTTGGACGTGTCAGAATGTGCTTCAATGAGAAGCGGTGTGTTAGTTGGAGATTGTGTTGTGAACAGCCACATGATGTCTCCTGCCAGTTAGCAGTAGCAGGACCGCATGGTAAGTTAGTAAGCTGGCTTAGTTGTATTGCAAACTACATCCTCAGGCTGCTGGTGTGTGTCAGGCTTGCAGGTGTTTGATAGCCTACTGTTACGCTGTAGTCAACGGTTTCATGACGTCTTTCTTTTTTTGCTGAGAGGGCGGTAGCTTGATTACTTTCATGAATTAATAAAACAAGCCCATTGCTTTATTAATTCATGAAACTACTGATCAGGTTCCCCCTTACCAACCTTTCTGACTGGACTCAGCGGGCTCCAGGAAAAGAAGCTGTCTGTAGAAACCTGCCAGCAGATGTTCCTTCTCCTTTAATTGGGCCTCAGGATGCCATCCTCCTGCTGTAACTGCAGAGTCTTCCAAAGGCTTTATTGATGTAGATACCCCTATGATTGGGAAAACCAGCCGCTCCTCTCCCACCTCCGTTCCTGTCCTTATTAAGCTGCCTGTAATATGACTACATCATGAATAGATTGACTGTGTCCTCCTGAGAGGGTGCTGTCTGTATTTTTCATGGACAGCGGTGTTTAGGTCCCTGCTGCTGCCCGCCTGAACGCGTAGTGTTCGGTGCAACTGGGTTTTAGTAGTAACATGGTATGGATCTAGCTTTACTTCAAGGGGTCCAGAGCCAGCCTAAAATGGTCATTAGTTACATTTGTACAGAGCTAGCTTGACTTTGTCGTGCATTACCTCATCATTCAGCTAAATTTACCTCATCATTAGTTAAAGTGTACCGAGCTAGCTTTAGCTGATCATAAGATACAGTAGTGCTTAGCTGGCTTTACCTCATCATTTGTTACAGGGGTACAGAGATTTCTTCAATTGGTCATTAGTTACAGGGTACAATGTAGATTTAACTGATCTTTAGCTGCAGTGGAATTGCGCTTGTTAAACCGATCATTGGTTACAATATAGAGCTAACTTCACCAGGTCATTAGCCACAGTGCATATAGGTAATGTTGTCGTATTCTGTGTCTATATCTATGTGCAGTATATAAACAGTGTATTTATTGTATTTTTCGTTTCCTTCATCACCCTTGTTTTAGTCACACGCTATAATGTTGAAATGCTCAGTATTCAGTACCATGAGCAAGTGGGGCTCAATTAAACCAAGATAGAACCGAGATTATGGTGTTTGGCAACAAGAATAAAAGAACTAGTATTAGCAAAGAGCTTGATTCTCTGCCCCTAAAACTAGGGACCAAGTAAGTAATCTTGGTGCTCTGATAGACTCAGACCTCACATTTAACAGTCATATCAAAGCGGTCACCAAAACAGCATTCTATCATCTGAAAAATGTAGCCAGAATCAAGGGCTTGGTGTCCCAAAAAGACCAAGAGAAGGATAGTGATCATATGAAGCCATTTATTATCACATAGTTGTACAGTACATGTACAGTTCAATGACAATAAAATGTAATCTAATCTAATTAAACATATACAGGGAAACGATACAATTCAGTAAGACTCCTATGTGAAGAGTATCCTAAGCACATTGTAAAATATTGTAATAGTAGTCACTGTAGCTTTGGGTTCTCACCAAATAATGTTTTAGAGATAGGCCTAAGGAAATGACCGCCTGTTAATATGTTAAATCTAACCGATATGACGGACAATCAGAACTGTGGACAAGATAATCTATTTGCCAATTCATGACAGCTTGATCACAAATTCAAAATCGACTGCTTTATTAACGTTGGGAAGTGTAGTTTCCAACCATGAGACGTAGTTTTGAAATAATTAGTGCTTTGCCGTGTCTATTAGTGTGCGATGGTCTCAACTCCCATTTTATGAAAGTAAAATATCACACACCTTCTTCCAAATCATTGCCCAGGAATCTTATTATATGTGGATGAAAAATACATAGTATAAATTCAAACAACTATACCTAGGTTATTATCATTATTATCCCAGATCATTACAGTCTGGTAACATCAGCAAATTACCAGACAATTCAGTGATGTCCACTGCATTGGTCAAGTGGCAACAACCCTGGGTCATTATTACCTGAAAGCTTGACTAAGCCATAGCCCGAATGCCAACAAATCGGCACAAACAATGTGCCATCCCAACACGCCAGGGCTACGGCACAGGCTGACAGTAATTAACACACCGCAGCGGAGCCTCATCGGCATATATGCAAATTAGTCCTCCTTCTTCCAGGCCAATCAGTGGGGCTGGGAGACCGAGAGAGACATAGAGAAATGCATAGTGTGTATGGTGAGAGAGAATTACGAACAGATCTCAGATCATTAAAATCCAGACGAGCGGCGTTTAATTCCACAACCACTTGAAAGGGAGTAATGCCTTAACCTTCCAGAGCGAAGCTAGAACCAACTTGGAGATTTACCTGGGTGATAGCCTCCGCACCCAGCTGCTTCTGAGGTCCTGTTCCCAAACACAAACAGATGCCACAGAGTCTAAGGACAGCCACACACCTAACACATCCAACCATATCATCTGGAGAAAACAGCATTGGCACACCAGCAGTCATTTTGATGTAGATGACATAATGCATCATAAGAGTCCCATACTATGCTATATGGTGGTGGATATTTGGTGTCATGAAGCTGTTTGGCTTCCGCTTGTCCTGGGGCACTTGTTAAGATCAGTAGCTTTAAAAACTTCACCCTCTACCAGTTGAATTCTGGGCCAAAAACCTGGCTGGATCTGCAAGGTCTCTGTAGGTGGATCTTGCTGCAACTCAATGACCTCACACCAACTTCAAAATCCACAAATAAATTGTTAAATGGCCCAGAAAAATACATTTTGCAATCTCAGTCTCCAGACTTTAATACCACTTATGATAATCTGTAAAGGGCAGTGAATAAGGACGGATCTGAAAAGATTCTATATGGGGAGTTGGTGGTATGTCTTCTCTGATGTGTTGTCGAGTACAATAACAATTACAGGGCTCAGTGCTGAGGGTGGACAGACAATTGACTGAAAACCAGCGTGTTGGTAATTTTGACGTGTCAGTAATCAGTTATCTGAGATGTACAGGTTGTATGCCAGGCCATACAGTACATAACTGGATACGTTCCTGCGTATGTCTAGGAGCTGTATGTTTTCTGACTTCACTGGAACGTCTGACTTATTGTCATGGAAAGACGTGTTGTGTTGCCTGAGCAAGGATCCTCTTCGTAGGACCAACGCAATCTGATCGGAGGTGACTCAGAAGGCCTTGGGAGCCTGTGTCCTGTGTGTTTGAGGGAGGCAAATAGTCACGTTAATTAGACTTTAATGTAGATCAATATGTCTCAGGCCCTGAAGAAGAAGACATATTGATCTGAACCAAATGTCAAGATGAAGCAGTTTCACACAGTGAGCCTGGAGGTGTTCGGGCTATGTAGGCGAGTTCTCTGAACACACACTGGTCGCGGTCAACATGCGAGGCTTTTGCACACACTGGCACGTATACACGCACGCAGACACACAGTCGCATACACAGAGCAACACAGACACACATGCTGTGATGGAAATTAAAAGTCCATCCAGTAGAACTCATTCACTGTGAGACAGAGACAAATCTCTATTACACAAAAGTGGTTTTATTAACTTCCAAGGAGTGAGAAATCACAGCAACAAAGTTACCAGTGAAATGTCTCTGAGGCGTAGCTCAGAAATACCTCCTTTTGTATAGGCAAGGTGTGACCACATCTTACAAAATAGCTAACCCTTCAGCAAAACATGTTTCCTTGTCTCAGTCTGCATAGACTTGTTCCTTTTATTATTTTAGCTCTCCATTAGCACAGCTTGCATTTTCCTATTGTCTAAATACATAGACATACAATGAAAAAAAACTATTATTTATTTTCATATTAAAAACTTGGTGTTTCGACTGCTGCTTTCAGGTTCCTCCATCTCCACCCTGTTCTGTTTTCCATCATGTCCTCATCTTGTCTTTTCTCTCTGTGTGTCTCTGCTGTCTGTGTCATGATCTACTCTTGTCGTTGTCTGTCTCTGGGTCTTTTGGATGGGGAGCATCAGACTGCATCTGCTTGATTAGAGTTTGGCACATCTGACAATCACTTCACTATTTACTCCAGCATGTTTTTTTTTGTTTTTGACAGAACTGCCTGGTTGTTAAGCGTGTGCCGGTCCAAAATGCTCCTGGTCGTGTATTTAGACGATGGTGAGCACTGAACGTTTGCCCATAGCTGCGTATGACAGGAATGCTTAGTGCCACATAGAAGACTGATTTCAGGGTTGGGAACGCGTATCACTTGAGGTCAAATGTGGCAGATTTCTAATGGAAGGATGTGCATTTGCCTGTGAAAGACTTTCTCTGTGCGGGTGCATGCTATTTTATTAGTTTTTAGAGAACTTTTATCATGTGAACAGGTCCACTGTAGTTAAAAAGGAACACTTTCTCATAAATAAATAAAAAGAATAGCCAGGTTTGACAGTCAAGTCATTAGTTTATAATGGCCATATTTGACAGTAGAGTCAAGTAATTTGTCATCCTGCTCCAGTATATTGATTCAGCATCACTCCCTTAAGGAAATTGGTTCCTCTTATCTGGGTCAACCCTTTCTACAGCATTAGAGACACCTTAATATCTCTGAGGTATGGTATTTTCTCATAATATATTATATCACACACACACACACATATGCGCGCACAGACACACACACGCATCTGCATCTACACCTAAACTCCCAACTGCTAGCTAACAAATGGGACTCATATGATGTGGATGAAACACTCTGGTAGCGAGTCCGTAGAAGGAGGCGGTATTATTTCCTACATATCAAAGGTATAGAGGTAAGGACAGAGGATGTGAGCTGCTGCCTGTCACCATGGTAACTTTCAGCCGCAGAGACATTCTTGGAGATTTCCACTGGCTTTTCCTTTCTTCTCCTTTCAGATGTTGTCAGAGAACTTGTTGTTCTTATCTGACTAATAGGGTTTAGTTCCGTTTTCAGTGCTTAGTTCACTACTTTTTACCAGAGCCCTGTGGGTAACAGGATTGGGGCCTCTTCGGGGATGCCTACTCTTTGTTGGAAAAGATGTTACACAACTTTGTTTGTCCCTGGTGAGTCACAGCAATTATGTGGCCACTACCACTTAGGGGAAAATACTCTAGTTGAAAGAATACAATCACTAAAGAATGGATTTTTTTCGCGTTGATGTATGTTATGTTGTTTGTACTACTCTTTCTACTTTTCTATGATTGCTAAGAAGAGATATTGTGTCAGTGACCGGGTTAGCAGTCTATTGTACATGTTTATGCTAGTTTTCATTTTAATGTTGTCAGAAACAGATTCCACAATGTCAAACAAAAACATTGCTTATTGAAGAACAACAATCCTTACCAAGATGTAAAATGCTGGGACTAGAACCGTGTAAAAAAATAAAATAATTAGCATTGACAGATTCCTTGTTTTAGGCAAAATAAAAGTTTGACATGACGTCAGGCAGACTAACTCTGATCTATCCCACTGCACTAACCCCTAACCCTAACCCAGATAGGAGACTGATGCGGGACGCCGTTTTCGTTTAGACGTGGATCGAGATCTCTGTGGTCACTGTAGATCCCATGTCAGAATAGCGGCATTGACCCTTGTGCCGTGGCCACCTGATCACCCACAGCTTCCAGTTGGCTCATTCGTCCGCCGTCCTCCGTCCTGCAGCTACTCCCGTGGTCGCTGCTGTGAAGGAGAGTGCCTGTGCTCGGTCAACTTACCTGGTAAAGGGTAAAATAAGGGTTAAAATAAATCAAATGAATATATTGTGCTCTGACACCCTTTGTCCCCGTTGAACAAACAGTCTTTGTTAGGGATGTGGAAGATGTGTCCTCGTCTGTCTCGCCCCTCAGATGATGAATCATCCGGGCGGCGGTGGGGGGTGGGCGGGGGGGTTGATTGATGGCGGCTGTTCTTCCTGGCTCCTGTGTGAACCCTGTGCCTCCTCCCCGCGACGGAGGATCTTTAAGACAAAGTCTTTCCCGTAATACTATCTATCTCTGGAATACAGGCTCCGTCCTGAATGGCTCCCATCCCCAACTCAAGGGGATCTGGTGATAAGTAGTTCAAGTTAGTGTAATTTGGGGAGCACCCACAGTTGCTATTGAACTGAACCGGGCTCCATTTTCATGTCCAACCAACTCCTCTTCCCTCTAGTAGGAGTGATTAATTGAATAATGTCATGAACCGTCCGCTTTACCCACTCCATATATAATATAATAAATATTTAAGGGATCTAAAATTATACCGGTAGCTGCTGTTCAGCCATTAATGAGGAAGTCAGTCCAAATATCTTCCATCCTGGTTGGCTTACTGGATACTCCCTTGTGTACAGGAAGAGTTTTGGAGACCGATCAAGTCGTGTCTAATCAGATTCTTCCCCAGTTCTCCCTGGGGGCAACACTCCTTGAGCACACGTCTGTTGGACACACTCACAAACACATACACACGCTCGGGATGCAACGATAAGGTTTCGGTTTGAATGACGTCATCATGTTAGAAGTGTTTCCACTCGAGTGGCCGACAGTGGGAAAGCAATGCTTCCGGTCTGTACTTTGTTTACGGTCTTCTTTCACTCGTCATCATATTGAACGCGGTATCCAAGATGTTCCCACACAGTGGAATTGAAAGACAGTGGTGCCTCTTAAAATTGGCTTCTCACTCGCCATAGGCATGTGGGAGCTGAGAGAATATTTGTTTTTAGTTTTCCCTCTCTTCATGGGGTCAGGATGTCTGCGGGTCCATAAAATGTCTTAAATTAATTTATATGAATAGAAGGCCTTGAAAAGTCTAAATTGTCTTATTTTGTCTTTGAAAGGTCTTAAGTTTTAGCATTGTGAAGAGGTGATGCAAAAAAGAATGTGTGGTTTGTGAATGCATTTTAGCTCTGGTCGTGTGCAGTGAGAAACCACGGTTTAAGTCAGAATGTTAGATGTCAGCCAGACACTTGTGATGGCTGGCTGCTTTTCTCCCAACATGTTTGTTTATGAGGTAGATAGCTAGCTAGTACCACGCTAGGTAATTCAGTGGACATTGGCTGTTAAACTTCCCGCAGATACCATCGGAAAGGGAAAACTTTGCTTTGGTTGAAATCTGTGAAAGGGAAAGAAAACAAATCTCAATGTGTTATTTGCAAGAAGTCTTTTAAACTTGTTAATGGGAATTAAATCTGTGGAATTCCATATGAAGTGTGAGAAACATAGAAACAACAAAACGCTGCAAAAAACCCTACAACAAACACCCAGCATTTCTCAGTTTTGTTTGGTGGTATAACAGGCGACAGTCCTGCGAAGTACAGCCAGTAACGTTGTTATTAGCCGTAGGCTAACTGCTCTAACAACAGTGGGTACTTCAGCCGGTGTGTCCTTATGTCTTTTTTTGTGGGGTTGTTGTTGTGAATTTGGTCTTAAATTGAATTCATAGTGGCATTAAAAAAAGTTTAACTTGCTGAAACCTGAGACCCTGTGGGGCACCTTTAGGGAGGTTTCCTACTGGGGTGTCATTGGAAATCGTCCATTGGTTGTTGGGCGAGGGGGTTATGGCCACTGCGAATGCCACATTTTGAGACATTGATGGGGGGTAGTTTGTCAGCCCTCATGGGCCCCCCTGCCTTACCTGTTGACAAGCTACGCGTCTGGTTCTGTGGATCTGAATCTACAACATGCGTGTAAGTCTGCTGCTTAATAAGTATGTTTTGTAAATTATAGGAAAATGACATTAAAATGGCATATCGTAACTCCACAGTTCACGTGTGCGTATTGAACTGTAGGGGGCGTACCGAACGGTTCGATAAAATATAGTGTACTGTTGCATCCCTAACACACACATCTGTTGTGTTATACTTCTAAGGACATGAGACCTAACCCCTACCCAGAAATCCATGTTCCTTGTTTGCTAGCCTTAAACCTAACTCTATTCGTAACTCTAAACTTAACGTCAAAAACCCCACTGTGATGTCTAAACTTAACCTAGCCCTGACGCCTGAACATAAATCCCAGATTTTTCAGGTTTTAACATCTTACTTGTGGATCACACATTCCCTCAAAAAGACCAGCCCCAGCCAGCAGCCCTCCTCAGATCAGATCTCCTTATCTATGTAACCTGCTGAGTCAATAGCAGTTATCTGTTTGAAGAAAAAAAGTTGAGCAAGCCTGAAGTATCCTTTTCTGTTTACCAAAAAGAAACTTTCTACCAGGGCCTATAAGCACTATTAATTGAAATCCTGTTTGGCTGTTCTGTGGAATCAAACAGTCTTAGGTCTTCAGGGAAATTAGCATTTAAATGACTTGCGGACGAGAGCTTTCCCGTCACACCGGGCGCCTCAACTGGATAGAAACCAGGCTTTCTCCTCTCTGTGTGTGTCTGAGCTGCCCCCCAAAGACCCAACTTGTGTGTGTGTGTGTGCGTCCCGGTGTGTGTGTGATTGCACCGCAGAGAGCACACTTAAGTATGTATCATTTTCTTAAGCACTTTCAATGACCCTGGACTGTAGCTGACCTTTGTGTAGCCCGCTGAGTGGAGTGCAGTGCTTGGAAGGACCAGCTGGGACCAAGAAGGGATATAGTTTGATTTTGATTGCTAAGTACAGCCTGTGACAGCCCAGACTTCAGAGGTTAATCATGCAGCCTGCGTTGCCGTTGCCATGTGGACGTAGCCGCGTTGCCGTAGCTGCGGTGCCATAGCCGCGTTGCCATAGCCGCGTTGCCGTAGCCATGTGGACGTTGCTGCGTTACTGTAGCCATGTGGACGTAGCCGCGTTGCCGTAGCCGCGTTGCCGTAGCCATGTGGACGTTGCTGCGTTACTCTAGCCATGTGGACGTAGCCGCGTTGCCATAGCCGCGTTGTCGTAGCCATGTGGACGTCGCCGCGTTGCTGTAGCCATGTTGCTGTAGCTGTGCAGCAGGTACTATTTACATATTTTTGTGTATTTTAACATTTTCCTTCTCAAATCTCTGATACCATGTGTGTAAGAATACCTTTTGAAAACAATTCCAATGTTTTTTATAGGGTTTTGGTGCTGTACAAATGTTTTATAGAGATTTGGCGCTATACAAGTGTTTTTTATAGGGTTTTGGATCTATACAAATGTTAAATTTTGACCAAAACCTTCAAATCTGACTCAGAAGCCATTTTGTAGGGCCACCAATTGCTTGCTGCCTTACAGCACTGCTTTGTCATTGTGGCAGGGTGTTCATACACTGGTCCTGCCACACCATCAGTGCTGAGTGGGACGGCGCGATGGGGCGCGATTTGGCTCCGCCCTGCCTGGCTGCGGGGCCTCTTTCCATAGCAAAGCCATTTTCATTGAGTCTGTGCATAGCCTGGCCTTTTCAGAATTTATTTTGGGTCAGTTACAGTGGTCAGTTATTCTGCCACTATGTGCTCTGTTCAGGGCAGGGTAGCATTCCAGTATTCTCTGTTACTTTTTGTTTGTTTCTCTCAAACCTTTTGAAGCCATCTAACCTTTCTCTTTTTTCTGTTTCTCTGTCACTTTCCATCTCTCTGTGTCTTTCTGTGTCTCTGTCTCTTGCTGTCTCACTCTTTGTTTTTGTGTGTGTGTGTGTGTGTCTCTGTTCCTTTCTGTCTCATATTCTCTCTGCAGTAGGAGCTACCTAACGTCTCTTTCTCTCTCTCTGTGTCTTTGTTCTCCTGTAGTTGGGAAGACGTCTCTGATCACGAGGTTCATGTATGACAGCTTTGACAACACGTATCAGGTAGGTACCAGAGGCACCACCTCAGCTACACCACGCCCCCCCCCCCACCCCACAACACTCTACATTCTGTCCCTGTCACCCACCCCATCAGACAGACAGGACCTACAGGTGATGCTTCCTAAATTGTTTATTTCTGTTTTGCTGGAATTGTTCTGCACGCCGGGAAATGCAAACTCTGCGTTTCTTCAAGGTTTGTAGAGGCGTCTACAGCTTGTGACATAGTGGTTAGATTGTAGGGCTGGTAATGGAAAGGTCAGGGTTCAAATCACAATCCGATGAGGCAAAATGTCTGCCGATGTGCCCCTGAGCATTGTACGCTTGACAGACTGGTTGTGTTCCTGTAAAAGTTGAGAACCGAAACAAATGTCTCTGCCTTTCCCCAGCTTTGGCATATTCTGAGTCAGCATGTGCAGACGAGCAAGCAAGGAACTGGGTCCGTTGTTGTGGCGCTGTCTCAGCCCATGGACGTGAATCTAACTAGGACGGGGTGCCTCTAGGGAAGCCATCCTTCAGGGAGTAGGGTCATAGAAATAACCTGAGGCTTCCCAGCTTTTCTCCAGTATCAGTATAGTGTTGTTGTGGTCCCAGACAAACTCAACTCATTTATGGCTTGATTATTAGGTGACAAGGTGAATAAGGAGTGCATGTAAAACTGAAGTAATGCACTATATATGGGTAGGGTGTGATATTATTGCTCTATATAGGGGATAGGGTGGGATATTATTGCTCTATATAGGGGATAGGGTGGGATATTATTGCTCTATATAGGGGATAGGGTGTGATATTATTGCTCTATATAGGGGATAGGGTGGGATATTATTGCTCTATATAGGGGATAGGGTGGGATATTATTGCTCTATATAGGGGATAGGGTGGGATATTATTGCTCTATATAGGGGATAGGGTGGGATATTATTGCTCTATATAGGGGATAGGGTGTGATATTATTGCTCTATATAGGGGATAGGGTGTGATATTATTGCTCTATATAGGGGATAGGGTGTGATATTATTGCTCTATATAGGGGATAGGGTGTGATATTATTGCTCTATATAGGGGTTAGGGTGTGATATTATTGCTGTATATAGGGTATGTCCTGCATTCTTTCTCCCTTCTCATACCCTCTCGTTATCATGTCTACTCTGTGTATTTGGTAATATCGGTAAGCCCTTCTCCCCCGGAGAAGAGGCTCTAGAACCAAGCAGTGGTTTTTAGTTCCTAGACATACTGTATTAATATGGCGTTATGCTGTAATTAGATTTGGGTGGTGTATTGTGGGTGGATTAAATGCTTCCTGGTTGCTCAGGGCTGCTACGACTTTCACAATGGACACTATCCTCTTATATTCCTGGATTCACTGGTCGTGGATGAATTTGGGGTCGGGGATGTGTCCCAAACTGTACCCCATTTCCTTTATAGTGTACTACTTTTTGACCAACACCCTTGAGGCTCTGGTTAAGAGCAGTGCACTACAAAATAATAGGGTGCCATTCAGCATGCTGGCCCAGTTTCTTCAGAACGACTGTTGAAGTTCATGCCTTTCATTGTGTTAAGGGGCTGAATCTGCATAAAGCAGTACTACGGTTCTTTGTAACCGGGCCTTTCTGTGTGAAACTCTCCCTCTCACTTATCTTAGGGCGGGTTTTACCCACGGCTTGGAGCAGTCGGGAGAGATGTAGCAAGAGGGTGGCTGTCAGTTGACTGGCTGCCTCCTCTCAAAATCAATGTCATCTCTCTTTGTCAGCGAGGAACATCAATCTGTCTATCTTTCAATCAGTTTCTGTGAGTTTGTGTTTCTGTGAGTGTGTGTTAGATTGCACAAGCACATGTGTGCACGTGTCTCTGCGTGGTGTGCATGCGTGTCCTGCCTAACCAAGGCCCATCTCAAGGCCACTGCTACAGTAATCTCAGCCTCCAAAACAGTCATTTACACATTGATCTGAACTCAGCCTTTACAGCCTTCAGTTACACAGTAATCTGACCTCAGCCTCTACAGTCGTCAGTTACACAGTAATCTGACCTCAGCCTCTACAGTCGTCAGTTACACAGTAATCTGACCTCAGCCTCTACTGTCGTCAGTTACACAGTAATCTGACCTCAGCCTCTACTGTCGTCAGTTACACAGTAATCTGACCTCAGCCTCTACAGTCGTCAGTTACACAGTAATCTGACCTCAGCCTCTACAGTCGTCAGTTACACAGTAATCTGACCTCAGCCTCTACTGTCGTCAGTTACACAGTAATCTGACCTCAGCCTCTACAGTCGTCAGTTACACAGTAATCTGACCTCAGCCTCTACAGTCGTCAGTTACACAGTAATCTGACCTCAGCCTCTACTGTCGTCAGTTACACAGTAATCTGACCTCAGCCTCTACTGTCGTCAGTTACACAGTAATCTGACCTCAGCCTCTACAGTCGTCAGTTACACAGTAATCTGACCTCAGCCTCTACAGTCGTCAGTTACACAGTAATCTGACCTCAGCCTCTACAGTCGTCAGTTACACAGTAATCTGACCTCAGCCTCTACTGTCGTCAGTTACACAGTAATCTGACCTCAGCCTCTACTGTCGTCAGTTACACAGTAATCTGACCTCAGCCTCTACTGTCGTCAGTTACACAGTAATCTGACCTCAGCCTCTACAGTCGTCAGTTACACAGTAATCTGACCTCAGCCTCTACAGTCGTCAGTTACACAGTAATCTGACCTCAGCCTCTACAGTCGTCAGTTACACAGTAATCTGACCTCAGCCTCTACTGTCGTCAGTTACACAGTAATCTGACCTCAGCCTCTACATTCGTCAGTTACACAGTAATCTGACCTCAGCCTCTACAGTCGTCAGTTACACAGTAATCTGACCTCAGTCTCTACAGTCATCAGTTACACAGTAATCTGACCTCAGCCTCTACAGTCGTCAGTTACACAGTAATCTGACCTCAGCCTCTACAGTCGTCAGTTACACAGTAATCTGACCTCAGCCTCTACAGTCGTCAGTTACACAGTAATCTGACCTCAGCCTCTACAGTCGTCAGTTACACAGTAATCTGACCTCAGCCTCTACAGTTGTCAGTTACACAGAGTGCAGTAGTGAAGCGGTTGGGTAGGATGGTTGGTGCAAGTCATTGGTCTCCAGACAGATGTCCGTCTTAAATCAGCTTCATAATGGAAAACAGGGCAAGTGATACTGAAACGGAGAGATGGAAATGGAGTCAGCTCCTAGAGATTCAGACAGACAGAATAAGAACGATTCAGATTGACAGACAACTTGAAAGACAGGTTCAGATAGACATACAGTGAATATAAAAAGTCTACACACCCTGTTATAATGCCAGGTATTTGTGATGTAAAAGAATGAGACAACGATAAATCCTGTCCGAACATTTTCTACTTTTAATGTGACCTATAATGTGAACAATTCAATTGAAAAACAAACGGAAATCTTTGGATGGGGAAAAATGAAAAATAAAAACCTTACAATAACCTGGTTGCATAAGTGTGCACACCCTCTTATAACTGGGGATGTGGCTGTGTTCAGAATTAACCAATCACATTCAGATTCCTGTTAAATAGATTACACACCTGCAATAATTTTAAGTGACTCTGATTAATCACACAGCATTAGACATACCATGGATCACAGTGAAGACAGTCATCATCAAGTGGAGAAAAGATGGCACTACAGAGACATTACCAAGAACTGGACGTCCCTCCAAAATTGTTGAAAAGATGAGAAGAAAACTGGTCAGGGAGGCTTCCAAGAGGCCTACAGCAACATTAAAGGAACTGCAGGAATTTCTGGCAAGTACTGGCTGTGTGCTACATGTGACAACAATCTCCCGTATTCTTCATATAAATGGGCTATGGGGTAGGGTGGCAAGATGGAAACCTTTTCTTACAAAGAAAAACATCCAAGCCTGGCTGAAGTTTGCAAAAATTAACATTAAGTCCCCCAAAAACACTGGGGGACATGTGTTATGGTCTGATGAAACCAAGGTTGAACCTAATTCCAGAAGGTGTGTTTGGTGCAAAAACCACACTGCACATCACTCAAAGAACACCATACCCACAGTGAAGCATGATGGAAGCAGCATCATCCTTTGGGGCTGTTTTTCTTTAGCTGGAACCAGGGCCTTAGTCAGCATGGAGGGTATTATGAAAAGTTCCAAATACTAGGCAATTTTGGCACAGAACCTTCAGGCGTCCGTTAGAAAGCTGAAGATGAAGAGGAAGTTCACCTTTCAGCATGACAACGAATCAAAGCACACATCCAAATCCACAAAAGCATGGCTTCACCAGAAGAAGATTAACATTTTGGAATGGCCCACCCAGAGCCCAGACCTGAATCCAATCGAACATATGTGGGGTGATCTGAAGAGGGCTGTGCACAGGAGATGTCCTTGCAATCTGAATAAAAAGAGTGGGCAAATATTGCCACGTCAAAATGTGCCATGTTAATAGACTCCTACCCAAAAAGAGTGCTGTAATAAAATCAAAAGGTGCTTCAACAAATTATTAGTTTAAGGGTGTGCACACTTATGCAACCAGGTTATTGTGAGTTTTTTATTTAAAATTTTTCACCCTCAAAGATTTCAGTTTGTTTTTCAATTGAATTGTTCACGTTATAGGTCACATTAAAGGTGGGAAAAGTTCTGACATGATTTATCTTTGTCTCATTCTTTTACATCACAAAGGGGTGTGTAGACTTTTTATTACCACTGTATATTAACAGATGTAGACTGATTTGGACAGACAGATTCAGACCGATAGATTGAGACAGACTGATTCAGTCTGATAGATTCGGACAGACAGATTCGGACAGACAGATTCGGACAGACAGATTCGGACAGACAGATTCGGACAGATTGATTCGGACAGACAGATTCGGACAGACTGACTGATTAAAAAATGTGTCCACAAGCTTCACATCATCTGCCCCCTACCAGCCAGCTGCTCTTTAATAACTGCCTGTCTCTGAGGAAAATGGAAATTAGATGGTTATTTCCGTTTGATATGAAGGCCTCTGATTTTCAACCATTTAACCCTGAGGTCCAGGAACCAACCAGCCTCAACACGCTCCCCTCCCTCAACAAAGAAGCGCATCAGTCAAAGAAAGAGTTAGAAAGAGGACGTGTGTGTGTTCAGCTAGCCTCTGCTTGCCTTCTCTAGTCATATTGTCACAGCCAGTTCTTTGTTTTGCTGGAGAGATTACAAGCTGGGCTACAAACAAGCTGGGCTGCATACCGGCTGGGTTACATTCCGGCTGGGTTACATTCCGGCTGGGTTACATTCCGGCTGGGCTACACACCGGCTGGGCTACACACCGGCTGGGCTACATACCGGCTGGGCTGCATACCGGCTGGGCTGCATACCGGCTGGGCTGCATACCGGCTGGGTTGCATACCGGCTGGGCTGCATACCGGCTGGGTTGCATACCGGCTGGGCTGCATACCGGCTGGGCTGCATACCGGCTGGGCTACATACCGGCTGGGCTGCATACCGGCTGGGCTGCATACCGGCTGGGCTGCATACCGGCTGGGCTACAAACCGGCTGGGCTGCATACTGGCTGGGCTGCATTCCGGCTGGGTTACAAACAGGCTGGGTTACATACCAGTTGGTTTGTACTAGGTTCTTAAACCTGTGCTTTTTAGACATGTGTGTGTGTTCATGTGTGTGTGTGTGCGTGTATGTGCATGTGTGTGTCCACCCCCAGGAAAGCCGGCATGCTAATGTCAATTCACTGGCTCGGTGACAGGTAGTGACAGATTTTGGGTTCTCCTGAGACCTTTTAACATTAATTAAAGTCATGTGCTCCTTTAAACATTAATTAAAACTCTGTAAACAGCTCTTAATTAAGTTATCCTCAAGACAATGTGTATTACAAACAGAAATGTGAGTGAGAAATGTAACTCTTTTGCAATACTTTGTTACAGGGTTTATACTGCATTATAATAATAGGGGGCCCTGTGTGGTGTATTCAAACTGTGAGCATTCAGCTTTATACAGTATGAACTATGGTCCTAAACTGATAATCTGTATTGAGGGATTGATGGTTGTGAATTTATCAGGATTAAGGTCTATACAGTACGATGGTAAGTGAATTGATAACCAGGAATAAGGTTTATACAGTAGGATTGATAGTATTGAAGTGATTATCTGGATTATTTAAACAGTGTGATGGTAGTGAAGTGTTAATGCTAGTGAAGTGATTAATAAATAAATGATAAAGCCCTTTAAATTCTTAAAGGCTTACAAATATTCAAGTGTTCAAGGTCTACAAACATTTGGGAGAGGGAGAGAGACAGAGAGAAGCTGAGAAATACAGGAGACAAGAAGAGGAAGACAGGAGACAAGAAGAGGAAGACAGGAGACAAGAAGAGTGAGACAGGAGAAAAGAAGAGGGAGACAGGAGAAAAGAAGAGGGAGACAGGAGACAAGAAGAGGGAGACAGGAGAAAAGGGAAACAGAGGAGAGAAAGAGGGGAGGAGAAAAAGAGGAGGGACAGGAGGAGAAAAAACGGATAAGGGGGAGACAGAAGAGAGACAGAAAGGAGAGACAAAGGAGAGGAGGAGACCTAGATGAGAGGGGAGAGATAGGCACCCGTCTGAGAGTCTCTCTGCCTGGCAGAACACACTAAAAGGCTCAGAAAATCCTCCAGAGGGTTGGAGCGGATCTCGACTCAGCCTGAGCTGTCAGTCACTCCGGAGCTGAGCACTGGGGTGTGACAACACAGACGCTCAGGACCTCTGGAGGCTGGGAAGTGCCCGGTCTGTGTGTTGGACAGGGACAGAAAAAGATGGGAGGAAAGGGGGAGAGAGGACGCCATTGTTATTTGTGTTGTATCTGCATATATTTTTTAAATTGTTGTTTCACCGATTGTCCAACTGCCACTTCAATTATGATATATTGCGAAAGGACAGTTACTTCATCGCCGTAGGTACACTTTGGCAATATCTACATTGTCACGTCATGCCAATAGAGCATTTTTAAGTTAACGGAGAGGGAGGTGGGCACCTTTGTGTGTGTAGGCGTTTGAGAAGTGCCTGGTTTGAGTATGTAGGAGTCGTTGGCCGTGGGGAGTGACAGGAAGCTGCGTCATTCAGATTCTCTGTTTACCGGTGCCATTGCTGCCTGGCAGCTTCTGTGCTTCGTCCTCACAGGAATATGAGAGTCATGATGACTCAGACCCTGAATTATTCACATTTTCCACAAAGAATAACTATAGTGCATTATGCACTCTGAGTAGATTAGGCAGGATACCAAACAGGCCAAATGTCGATTTGATTATCCTGCTGTTGAAGGAATTTTCCAGCAATTACAAAAAGTGTATCCACCACTACAACTAACTGTCTGTTAAAGTCCCAGAGGCAAACATTATTAGGTTTTCATTCTGTCTAATTAATTACTGTGTGTTAATTGTTTTCTTTCTTTTTGAATAGGTATTTCTCTAAAATGAATGTGTCCCCAAAGATGAGCCGTCTGATTCTGTGGGTGTTTTATGTTTCAGTACACAGACTGTATTTGCTACTGGGGCAGGGGTGGGCAAACCTCTTGACTTTAGGGCCATATTTGGATTTCAGAATTCAAAAGAGGGGCTCCCATGTTTTTTCCTTCTTAAAACGTGTCTGTTATTACTTGCGGGGTTGATTGGAGTTGATTGTTGTTTTTTTAACCCATAGAAAATACTTCAGGTGAATTTATACTCGTAAGCATCAACAAATACTAAGCAGTTATGTTGAAGCTATACCAGGTTTTCAACTCCGAGCTAGGTGACCCAGACTACTGCTTGTTATCTATTCTACCTGATAGTTAATTGTATCCACCTGATTGTGAATATTTCAAGTGCTAGAATGAAAACCTTCAGTTATTAGGGTCCAGAGACCTGGAGTGGTGAACCACTCAGCTTCACTACTCTTGGTCACAAAGAGATGGAATCGCCTCTAAACTGCAAACGTTTGAATTACTGTCTGTGTGTTGCTGACAGGAAGGTTTAGCCCAGAAGAGTTTGTCGGGCCCTTCTTCATCGCAGCACGATTCGTCGAGGCATTTGTCTCTGAGACACTTCCGTAGCCTTTCTGCTTCGTATCACTGTGCTCACACAACCAGGAAGTCTAGATCGAAGTTCTTATGGGAACGCAGTTTGATCGAGCTCACAGATGCCCGAGATGTCACAAGGAGACTTCAAAAGCGTGACTTGGCAAGGCAGCTCGGTTCAATAACCTACCCCCGCGAAACCTGGATATTTTTGGCCGATTGCAACAACCTCCACGAGACCCCTTGGGCTTGTCCACGAGGCAGATTCAAACTCCGGTCTCACAATCACGCTGCTGACAGGGACGCAGTTATCTTACTTCTGAGCTGTTCAAGGGCCGCAGGTAAAATGAATGCAGCAGAAACGATAGAAAGCACAATATTGTGCAAATTTATATCTGATATCGGTTCATCCCTAATTTCAAATACTGCAGATTGGAAGAAAATGTGATTGATTATCAGCAGGTCATCATGGAAGGGATCCCCATTGATCCTGTCTGCTGCTTGAGGCGTAAACTGTGCCTGTGTTCTTTCCAGTCCACAATACCACTGTGTCCTTTTCACCCAACAACACCATGGTGTCCTATACCCACAGGAAGCCCAGTTTCAAAATGTCTTAAAGGGGCAATGTTTCCCGTTTTTACTGTGCGACTAGCCTAATAATCAGTAGATATATGCAGTTAATGTTTTAATTTAATGTTTCAAACAATATTTTTCTACAAAATCAAATGACCGACATATTGCCCATTTATACAGTTTTCTTTTACTTGTTATCTCTTTATACTCGCTTTAGACACTCGCTGTACTATCCTTGCCATCCTAAATTAACCCTGGACTAGCTAGTACTATACAGGTCTCATTCGGGAATAGAAGATGAGGAAGAGACAGGTAATTAAATTGTTTAGAGGCAGGATTCTACACAGTTGCCCTTTAAGTATTGGCAAAAGAGCTGATAAAACCAATTTGTGGAAATATATATTGGAATTGGACTGCCTGTGCAAATGGAGCCCTAAGGTTCTGTTCTTCTGTCCACTGTGGTTAAAAGGCACATTTTTGGACCAATTACATCAGATATTTTTTACCGAAACTATTTTGTGCAACCGGTATCAATACTGCCAATACATTTACCATTTAAGACATGGCAGAGTTAGGCATCTCCTTACCTACACTGACCAGCCTGTACTAAGACATGCATTATAGTACACAGCAGCATATATTGCATGCTTCATAATATAGGTCTGTAATACACTACAATTTACTGTGCAGGAGTGTATCGACTGAGGTCATCCTGGCCAGTTCCAAAGCAACACCGGCTTTTGATGAGCAGTTGCCGGTTGGAACTTTGAGCCGTTAATTGTCATGGCGTCTCCGACACTGGTGGGTGCAGCATGAGAAAAGACACCCCTGACAGACGGGATACTGATGTCTTCCCGTACAGCCCCCCCCCCACACACACACACACACCCTTCGATAGCGTTGTAGACGAACTGCTTGCCTACGTCACTGTTAGCCCAATCTCAGATGGTTACTGGCTAGAGTCCAGATTGGGTACATTCTGCCACTTCTCAGGAGAACACAATCTAACCCCCCACCCCAGCAGTGGTTTGGGTAGGCTGTGTATGTCGTGGCGGTAAGCTGTGGCACGACGATGATATGTGACTGGTTAATAATTTAGTGGTTATGAATTATTCCACTGGATGGCATGTGTTCGTGCAGCGCAGTGTTCTATCGCTCTGCGAGTTATTCTATATTTAACCTAACGGTCGGGAAGGCTGACTTCATCTGTCCCTTTTATTCTCCGTTTTAATTACAGAATTTGGTTCCTACATTCTTTGTTACGTACTGCGTTTCCTTTGGCGTGGTGAAACTCTTCCTAGTCCCAACAAAATGTTTTAAAAAAGAGCTTGGCACTCTGCATTTAAGGATTCTCCACAGCTTCTACACCTTTAAAGACATCCAGGCCATCGCCCAGTGCCTAGCCAGGTGGGTCGTGCGACTGTGCGAGAGAACAAAGACAGTGAGCGCGAAAATGGAGGAAGACGTTGTGTTGCGATGAGAGCGGAGCAGAGTACATCTGGTTCTACTCCTGGCGCCAGCAGAGCCTGAGTGGGTCTCACTGCCCGCCGCAGTGGCTGGCATCGCCAGGGTAACAGGATCGTGATCAAACTGCTGATGCCTGGTTCTGTCGGAGGGGGGCAGTCCAGGCAGAGAGCCGCTCACTGGGATTCAGGAGGGCCTCCCAGCGAGCTCCAGCCCCCCAGTCGAACGCCGCATGCTAAATAAAATGAATGCACATCGGCTTTGGCAACGGGCATTAGTATACATTAATATTGGATTGTGCAGCGTGACTCGAGATGGACAGTAAGCTTTGGTGATCATTCAGCACTAAACTGTCATGTCGATAGCTGCTGCCCCAGAACCACATGTTCTTGGACGAGTGTTATCTGTTCTTTAGTGCATGGTCAACATCAAGTTTCCTGGACGGTGTTATCAGTGTCTTATCCCATCTGTCAGATATCTACTGGAGTTGGCCACTCAGACTGTACACAGAGCTGATCCCTTCTTACAGATATCTACTGTAGCTGGCCTCTGACTGTACACAGGGCGGATCCTTTTCTAACAGATATCTACTGTAGTAGCAGTTACTATAATTTGCTTAGTCAGTAGGGCCCTGTCTCTGATTCCATGATGACCACTTGACTTACCTTCCTGGAGGCTACAAACAAAATGCTGTTTTAAAACAGCCTAGAATCCACCTATTTAACTTGAGCAACTTGATTTGAATGCACTTTTTTCTCCAGTGTTGGTATGTCGTCATAGTGGAGTACTGTTTTATGGTGGAGAGAGAGAGAGAGAGCGAGGAAAAGGCAGGTAGAGAGAGCTGTAGTGGTCTCTCATGTCTAGTGAACAATTTATGAATGCCAAGTAAAAGCTGTCTTTTGAAACAACAACTCCATATTCAACTCCCAATTTCACTATAATCATTTTTGTCCATTATATAATTTTCTTTTTTTCATTTCAGGCCACAATCGGAATAGACTTCCTTTCCAAAACCATGTACTTGGAAGATCGGACGGTAAGTAGCTCACCAAATGGGTGTCATCAGCTCAGCATAATACATGAGGGGACTTTCCCAAACACCACTCTATTCTCTATTTAGTGCACTACTTTTGATCAGAGTGACGTGTGCCATCGTCAAAACTAGTGCACTCACTACGGAATATGTGTATGATTTGGAGCGAGTAGGGACGCGTCCTGACTCTTTTAAATGAACAGACGTTGGTCTTGAATATCATTGCAATTTATTTATTTATCGCATGAATGTGGATTGTGAAAACAAACAAAGACACCAACGGTTTGAGTAGGTGCATAATCCTAAAGCTCTGGTGAATAATCTGAAAACTCTGGTGAATAATCTGACAGCACAAGTAAATAATCTGACAGCAGGGTAATAATCTGAGAGCAGTGGAATAATCTGACAGCAGGAGAATAATCTGACAGCAGGAGAATAATCTGACAGCAAGTGTATAATCTGACAGCAGGGTAATACTCTGACTGCAAGTGTATAATCTTAAAGCTCAGGGTCATAATCTGACAGCAGGGTAATACTCTGACAGCAGAGGAATAATCTGACAGCAAGTGTATAATCTGACAGCTAAGGGTAATAATCTGACAGCAGGGTAATAATCTGACAGCAAATTAATAATCTGACAGCTCAGGGTAATAATCTGACAGCTCAGGGTAATAATCTGACAGCTCAGGGTAATAATCTGACAGCTCAGGGTAATAATCTGACAGCTCAGGGTAATAATCTGACAGCTCAGGGTAATAATCTGACAGCTCAGGGTAATAATCTGACAGCTCAGGGTAATAATCTGACAGCTCAGGTGTTTCTGTCTGATCCTCAGGTGAGGCTGCAGCTGTGGGACACGGCAGGACAGGAGCGCTTCCGCAGCCTCATCCCCTCCTACATACGAGACTCCACCGTAGCTGTGGTGGTGTACGACATTACCAGTGAGTGTGGCGCACGCAGAGACAGGAATACACCCATGTACACAGCACAGGAGTCCTCTGTGTTACGCACACACAGGCCCACACGTCTGACATATTCCGGTTTCGTTGTTCATTTCAGTTGCACCATAATGTTAATCAGTCTCTGATGATTTGGTCCAGTTGTTTTCTTTATTCTCCACAACTCTTGACATCTTCACTGACTACGATACCCACTGAAGCCGTCAGCTCCTCTGGTTGAATATGTTCGCGAAGCGGAAGGAGCCAGGCCTCTTAACTAACAAACACCCACACACACTCGTGCGCACACGCACACAAGCACACAAATGCACCCACACACACGCTCCTCTTTAAGACCGTACCCTGGAGAGTTGAACGGTAAACCTATTTCTATTGCCAACATGGCTCCCTTCCCGGAATAATGTGTTTGGTTATGTCCTTGACGCGAACCGGCAGCCTTCTGTCAAATCCTGCATTGTGCTACCGCACAGCTTCGGGGTTACCATGACGATAGCATGGATCCATGGGCGTGAGACTCCCCATTATGATGTCACAGGCTACTGAATATTACAGCAGGTTCTGGCGGAGGTACATTGACAGCGTTTTCACCAAAGGAAAGAGATAAAAAAGAAAAGAAAATGTCTATTGCTAAAGCGTTCGTGTGGCTATATGTCATTCATCAAACCCAGTAGGCCTGGGAAAAACAATGTGATAATGTATCATCAGTGTGAGAATGTATCAACTTTAAGTGCTTCATATGCCTCTGTCAACAGACCTGAACTCCTTTCAACAGACGTCCAAGTGGATTGATGATGTCCGAACAGAGAGAGGAAGTGATGTCATTATAATGCTTGTTGGCAACAAAACAGACTTGGGTGACAAGAGGTAAGAGGTGTTACATTCTGTCACTCCATGGGTCCCAAATGGGACCCTATGGGCCCTGCCCAGCAATAGTGCACGTTGAAGGGAATATGGTGCCTGTTTCGGAGGACTGCTACTGGATTACCTTTGTTATTTTTTTGGTCTCTGTAGACAGAAACTTCCTTTTACTGTCTGTATTTCCATGGTTACATCAGGTGCAGCAATCCGTGTCCAAAGTCTCTCTCTCATTTTTGAAGGGTCTTTGGCTTTCCGATCAAACAGACGTTAGTGTCTACACCGTGTCGGACCGGTTCTGCTTTTCTTCAGTGACCCCGCTGTCTCGTCATGCCTGAGAGGAGAGAGTCTGAAAAAGGCACAGAGAGTGAGAAAGAGAGAGAGAGAGAGAGAAAGGGGGATAGAGAGACAGACTGAAAAAGACAGGGACAGTGATACAGGACAGAAAAAGAGAGAGAGGAGAGAAAGGGAGGGGGAGAGAGAAAAATAATGGAGAGAAAAAGAGCGTAGCAAAAAGGAGAGAGGAAGAAAAGAGAGAGAGAAAGAAAATAGTTTTATCTAAACTGAAATGATCTTAAACCTTTTTCAGAGTTCTCTTCTTACAGGAAGAAAAGGTTCTATATGCCAATCTGTTTCTGAGTAGAGCAAGTGCTGCTGATGAGAACGTATGAAAAAAGAATGGGGAAAGGAGAAGGAAAAGGACAGAGTAGGAACCTAGAAGGTGTGGGAGGGTGAGATGATGACTGAGAAAGAGGAAGAAAGGGAGAAAGAGAAGAAGGTAGGGGGAACAGAGAGTGGGAGGGAGAGAGATGGAGAGAGGGAGGCAGAGCACTGAAGCTTTTTACTCTATTCCTGAGTTATTAAAGTATTGGCCTTCATTGTGTGGATACAGAAAGAACAGCGAAGTTGGGTGAGATAGGTGCCCGAGTTGGGGGGGTGTAGGTGTTGATATACTGCTTTGAATTTTCATTCTCTGAGGTAGTGAACCATATCCTGAATGCTACTTTTATTAGAGCCTTGATTATAAATTGTGCACAATACAAAGGAAAAGCGTACATTGGTTGGACACAAACCCAAGATAGTGGTAGGCTAGGCTAGGCTAATCCTCGCTAGTGCTGCCGGGCACATGGCTAGGCTAATCCTCGCTAGTGCTGCCGGGCGCTAGGTTAGGCTAATCCTCGCTAGTGCTGCCGGGTGCTAGGCTAGGCTAATCCTCGCTAGTGCTGCCGGGGGCTAGGCTAGGCTAATCCTCGCTAGTGCTGCCGGGGGCTAGGCTAATCCTCGCTAGTGCTGCCTGGCACTAGGCTAGGCTTATCCTGTGCTCCTGCTCCTCCTCCTCCTGCTGATAGTCCCAATGGCATGTTGACGTCAGTGTCCCAGACAACCCCCTGATCCCTATTTTGGTTGACTACTTTTGACCAGTGTGTTGTAAACAAGTGTCCTGTATAGGAACAGTAGGGTGCCATTTGGAATCAGACTAATTCATCAGGAGGAAGGCAGTTTGAGGCAAATAAAATGCTCACTGAGGGGGTTTCCAGAGACACGCTAACTGGATCACTCAGTAAACATTGAAGGAAGACTGCTTTTACGGCAGATTAAAGCTGTGCTTTAGAGACCAGAGCTGCCTGGCCCGGCCTGGTCTCCTCAGCAGATTGAAAAGACCAGAGCTGCCTGGCCCGGGCTTGGTCTCCTCAGCGGAGTGATAAGACCAGAGCTGCCTGGCCCGGCCTGGTCTCCTCAGCAGATTGATAAGACCAGAGCTGCCTGGCCCGGGCTTGGTCTCCTCAGCGGAGTGATAAGACCAGAGCTGCCTGGCCCGGCCTGGTCTCCTCAGGGGATTGGTTGGTAGACGTGGGATAGGGTGGTAGGACTGCAGGGCTGCCTTGGCTGGCTGAGTAAAAAGGCATCAAGGCTGTTTGTGAAGGGCTGGAATCATTTTACTGTGCACATACCATGCAGGGCACACTCTCAACCTATTTAATATGTTTATACCCACTTCCAAGGTGTTGGGGATGTGGAGCGGCGGCGTACAAGCAAGTGCCGTTACATACAGACAGCCCCCAAACTCTGGCTTAAGCCATCAACATCAGATAAGCACCCATTCCAATACAGCTCCATCTATTTGCCTGCCTAGCAGATGGAGAAAACCACGCGGATTATTCTGTCAATACATATTTACAGTCTGGCGACCTGTAGTTAGAGTCTGGACGGAAGCATCAGTCAAACCGTGGGGTGCTTTCGTTAATGAGTCTGTGACATGAAATTTACAGTTGTTTTGTGCATGTCCCGTTCCTTTCATTCTACCTACCTAGCTTCCCCCCTCCTTCCCCATAATTTTATAACTCTCACTGTTTGTAACGAGTCCCATGTCAGTGGGAGTAGCTTCTTGGATATCGTCCATGGAAATTGAATTTAAAGGGATATGTACATGCATTATGTTCTGAGAGAATTTAAAGGGATATGTACATGCATTCTATTCTGAGAGAATTTAAAGGGATATGTACATGCATTCTATTCTGAGATAATTTAAAGGGATATGTACATGCATTATGTTCAGAGGGACCGCGCTCCTTTATTTTGTCAGTGACTCGTAGGTACCTTAAGGGGATGTTCATATGTCTTAAAGATTGTCAGTGCAAATGTGGATAATTTTCTGTGTAGACGTGACTCTGGGTCATAATCAGATTGCATAAAGCAAAGGAGCAGAAAGTAAGCACATTATTATATGTGTGGTTCTGAATTCAGTCTTAACAGGTAGTAATACAACTACTTTTCTTAGTTGGAGATTGGTATCTGTTTAAAACAGATAAAAGCTTAGCTAGCTCGAGTTGCTGAGCATTGTCATGAGGAGAGACGGGATGCTGGTACAGGCTGTTCCATCAGGATGTTCCATCAGGTTGTTCCACCAAGCTGTTCCATCAGGCTGTTCCAATGGCAGATTGCTATGCATTATGAAAACACAGTATTTTACAGTTTGTTGGTTAAACTTCCCTTTTGCTTTTAGGAAAAGATGCATTCCCTGGGTCAACCCAAAATCCAGTGTTCATTGAAGGTAGACCATCAGTACTAAAACAGCCTAAAGTTTAGACTGGGTTTATATTGTCCACTCCCTTTGTTTAATTCTGTGCGATGCAGGAATGGTGTGGACAAGTGTAGCAAGATAACACTGAGTCTCTAATCTCCCGTGGGCACATTTTGTTTGTAATTACACAGTTGACCAAATTACGCTAAATGTAACTTCTGTGTTACAGAGATCAGTCTGTCTTGGATCTTGTTGACGCCCGTTCTATCTCCTCTTAGAGTCAGATTAGTCTCTCTCCGCACTGATGGGACAAGTTTTTTCAGAGGAGCTGCCTGCGAGGACTGGGATCTAGGAACCTGATTATTGCAAGGGGATGACGCTTGTGTTTCTTCTGTTGTTGTTGTTGTTCTTCTTCTTCTCTTCTATTTCTTCCAATCCTTCTTGTTTCTTCTTGTTGCCTCCGTTACCACCTCCACCACAGCCACCATTCTTAGGGGGCCTTGCCCAGGTAGAGTGGGCCTGTTTGATTGTTATTGGGGTACATAGACCGTTCCACCATCAGCCGTGCTAATCTCACTCCCAGAGTATTCGGCCTTAACTGGACGGAGAGTCCGGTGGAACAGTGCATCCAACTTGGTCTTAATTAGCCAATGGAAAGATGTTGCGAGAAACCCATGTGCATAAGTGGCATCACCTGTTAACCAATCATTATCCAGCCCGCCTCATCCCTAACCCTCCCCACCTATCACAGTCCCCTTTACTTGTCTACTTTCCCAACTCCCAAGCGTCTTTGAATCGTTGATATCCCAGGCTTATATGCGCTGTGTGCAGAGGCTTGGGCATTGAGAATATTATGTATCCAGAGCAACTCCAGAACTGGGCTGGCTGCTTCTCTTAGAATATAATTTTGCCCCTTAGGCCTCTATCCCTTTTCACCACGGCCCGATGAATATCGGTTCTAGACTTTCTTCATGTGTTTCTGAACCCGGTGTACGTTTTTGCTTCTCACTCCTTTAATAATAGTAGTTCAATTTAAATGATGTCTTACTGTGACGGACTAGAACTGAAGACATCCTTTTGACCAGAGCCCTGTTGTTGTTCTTGTGGAACCTGGTAAGAAGACATGCACTTTATTGGGAATAGGGTACTGATGGGATTGTCTGTGCTGTGCTAGAGGGAACAGAGAAGCCTGAACATCACCTTGCCAACCTTTCCCAGGAGTCCATAGCCTGTCTCTATGCCTTTCTGACACTGTCCCTGAACACCACCCTCTGCTGTACATTGTTGGTTTATCTAGCTGAATGGCTAACTGTACATTGTTGGTTTATCTAGCTGAATGACAAACTGTGCTTTTTTGGTTTATCTAGCTGAATGGCTAGCTGTACATTGTTGGTTTAGCTAGCTAAATGGCTAGCTGTACATTGTTGGTTTAGCTAGCTGAATGGCTAGCTGTACATTGTTGGTTTAGCTAGCTAAATGGCTAGCTGTACATTGTTGGTTTAGCTAGCTGAATGGCTAGCTGTACATTGTTGGTTTAGCTAGCTGAATGGCTAGCTGTACATTGTTGGTTTATCTAGCTGAATAGCTAACTGTACATTGTTGGTTTAGCTAGCTGAAAGGCTAACTGTGCTTGTTAGTTTGGGTATCTGGGTGGGCTGTGTAGTCAACAAGAGACCTGGAACTACAATGTAATAACCCGGAAATCCTCAAAACAGTATTTCTTGAAAACCTAAATATTTTTGGAAACCAGAATGTACACCATAAATGAAGTACTATTTGGGTCAATGCAAATAAATGTTTAAATGTATGTACTGTAGAGTCAAATTTAGTGCCTATGTTTTGTGCACCTGACACTGCCTTTCTCACATCTCCAGACGCTCAGACCTGGACTAATTGCATTAGAGTGTAAGTGTAATAGGCAGTAATGAATATGTTTCTCAGACCAAAATATAATTAATCAGCTTCACCATCAGTTAATTAACAACAGTGGCTATGTGAATAGGGAGGGAGTGTGCAGGCAGACAGTACTGCTTTATGAATTAATTAATTAATACAGACACTTGTATCTTAAGTTTGTTACAGTGGGAAATCAGTTATGTGGCAATGCATGTGGCACAGCTGAGGATCGAGTAGATAAAATGGATATCGTTCACTCACTCGGTTCAGCTGAGAATAGAGATTAATAGATTCACTTCACTCAGTTGGTTCAGCAAAGAATTGAGTAGAGATCAATGGATTCAGTTCATCCAGTTGGTTCAGCGAAGAATTGAGTAGAGATCAATGGATTCAGTTCATCCAGTTGGTTCAGCGAAGAATTGAGTAGAGATCAATGGATTCAGTTCATCCAGTTGGTTAAGAACTGGAAAAATAGTGGGAGTGGGATTCGACAAATGCACTCTGTTTTTGACCTGTACGTCCTAATGATCTAGGACACCTCCTATGTCTACAGACAGATCACCATAGAGGAAGGAGAACAGCGGGCCAAGGAGCTGAGCGTCATGTTCATTGAGACCAGTGCCAAGACAGGCTACAACGTCAAACAGGTGAGTGACACATTTTCTCCACAGGACATTCGATTCCAAAAAATACCTTTTGACTCCACCTATACTGAATGTTTCATCACAACCCGCAGCCTGTCGAAAGACTTTTCGATACCCTTCGTGTCGCATTACATTTACGGTTCTCAACAACCAACCTCACCTTGTCCCAGCAGATCAGCCCCAGTCACGATCCGGACACTCTGCTCTTGTCTGTTTCAAAGGATTTTATCGGTTGTCACTTCTTTGTGTCGCCTAAACCAATTATGTATTTCCAAGGTGGGACTTTTCAGCTGGAAGGAAATGACCAGAGTGGCTCGCTAAGTCATTTAGCAGGTTGTCCAGTTTAGCTAGGCTGAGTTAGCGTCAGCCGCTCTGTAATTAAAGTTAGGTTTAGTTAAGCTGAGTATGTTTCACCTGCTCCATTAACACAGTTCAGTTCAGTTAGCCTGATTGTGTCCACTCCATGAATAGGTTAATTTCAGGTACGCTGAGTGACCATCATCCGCTCCATTAACATGTCCTGTTGAGTTCACCAAGGTAATTAGCCTCCACCTGTGCTAAATTGCAGTGATTTCCATAATTTCAGGATGAATTAAGCAGCTTTTATAGGTCCCCCTCTGTCAGGTAGTGAACTGCGTGAGCAAAGACTCAACCATGAGCATTGAGGAGCTTTCAGAGGTACTAAGGGACAACATTGTGGGGAGACCAATGGGAGGACAGGTATTAAATGACCTCACGCCCTTGAACGTCCCTTGGTCCACAGCCAAGGAGATCATTAAGAAGTGGAATTGTGTATGGCAATACTTAAGACCCTGTTCAGATCAGGCTGTCCATCAAAACTGGAGGACTTGAGCAAGCAGGGGACTGATGAGAGACGGTACCAAGAGGCAACTTAGACATGGCTACAGGCATTTATGGCAACGACCAGACAATATGCAGAATTCTCCACAAATCCAGCCTGTATTGTAGGGTGGCATTAAGGAACAATTAACTCAAGAAAGCTTACCTGGAATCCGTTATTCATTCCACAGCCATGTGCCAAAATGTTTTGTCTTTTTGTCCCAACTGCTAAGTGTTACATTTCATGCAAACACAGCACATCTCTACTGCGAAGCGTAGTGCTGGCACCATCATACTGTTGCAGTATCATGTTATTGCAGTTCTTTGTCAGGGACTTGGGCACTTGTCAGGATACAAGGGGAAATGGAGCAATTTACAGAAAAGTACTCAAGGAAGACCTGCTACCTTCTGCAAGAAGGCTGGAACTGGCACCAGGACAGTTCTTTCAGGAGGACAGCAACCTGAAGTGCACAGCCAGGTGAATAGGGATTAAAACAGTTAAATGTCCTTGAGTGGACCCGTCAGAACTTCAACCGGAGTACACCTGAGAGTTTTGACTTGGAGATTTCGACTCTTCCGAAGACAGTTGTCATCTCTGCCAACGGAGCTTTCACTAGGTATTGATCCTGGGGAATGGAGTAATTATGAAATGTAAGGGTCCTGTTGTTATTACGTATTTCAGAGTAATAAGATCATTCACCCTAAAGGTTTAGGAGTATGGTTTGAAGAAAATATCTTAATTCAAATGCATTGAATTCTGAGGCACTAACACGACAACGTGATGTATAATTTCTGAATTCGCTCTTTCTCGATATCTTCATCTCTTTCTGTATTTCTTTCTTTCTAACTTTTTCAGTCTTTCTATCCAACACTATCTTTCAATATTTCTTAGTCTTTTAATCTTTCTAAATATTTCACCCTCCCTATTTATCTCGTTTTATCGTGCACTTTTGTCCCACCAATGAACAACTGTGATTCAAAACAAGTGTCGCTTTTATAGTCTGATGTATGACACTGTAACCAGGAGCTACGGCAGCAAAGATGATTTACGTGTATTAACTTTTTTTATGAAGGGAACAATGTTGTCAGCCAGTACTGATGCAAACACACAACCCATTCAAGACCACTGGAGAGGGAGGTACAAATGGAGCAGAACATAATTCTGTCTCTAAACAACCAGTTGTTGTGAACACTACTGCCCCCCCCTCCCACCCCCACCACCACCATTGTGACCTTGTTCAATTGAGACCAGGGAAGAGGCAGAACGTTTGAGCTACTCTGAAATAGCGAGGACGGGAAAGACAGTGAAAGCGATCAATGTCAAGATAGACCTCCATCATCATTTGAGAAATACCAAAATGTGAAGGCGTATGGTGTAGATGTACACAGCGAACAGAATAGCAGGTCAACGCCACAACAACTGAGAGCATTGAAGCACAAGCTCATATGTACATATCAGACCCACTAATAGGACTTGATGGTTTCTTTATGTCATCCTGTGATCTAGTATATGTACGAATCATACATAGGTCATATAATGACTCTGATTGATTGCTTGTCTGAAGAACAGTAGGTTGTAGCTATCCCTTCAAACCAAAAACACAGTAAATGGCCACTCTGACATTTGTCTTTGGCAGTGCTTCTTCGCATCCCCAATGAAACGCTATTCCCTACACACATCTTTAGACCACAGTGAGCCCCATGGGTCCAAGTAAAAAGCAGTGCGCTATAAAGGAAATATGGTGCCATTTAAGACAGGTTACCATAACCTTTGGCAATATGAGGTGATCTGTAACATTGTTGTCACCCGGCCAAGACCCAGTGTGTCTGAATGGCCCTAACAAGCTAACGTGTGTTGGATGCGTCACTGGAAGACATGGATATACTACACAGGGCGCGCAATTTATTCAGCTCCTCCTTCCCCTATGGACCCAATCACCTCCCTAAGACTGAATGCTCCCAGTATACATTGGGCTGCGCCTACAGCTCTTAAGCCAGAGTACTCACACAGTCGGTCAGTTGAAATGGATTAAAGGTTGGATGAAAGTCAGATTGACAGGAACCTCTCTGTTTTACCACTTAGATCTGTGGGGCCATTCTGGGGTCACTGCCCTTCTCATTACGTTCAAAGTCAATTACCGGCAAGCACATCCCTGATCTCCTACATCACAGGAGAAGGACGGATGGGCCATTACAGCCACAGAACGACTTCCCAGAAGGCCTCTGTTGTACACATTGTCTTGTTAGTCCACCAGGAAGGCCCTGCAGATGTGACTGATCACCTCCTTCTGACAAGTTACAACAAGGAGCTCCATAAAATACAAAATGCCACACTGAAACAGACAGACAAAAGCCTGGTTATGGACATTACAAGATTCACAGTGTCCCAATTGTCTATCTTTCTCTGTCTGCCACACGCTCGCTCGCTATCTCACCGTGTGTTGCTCCTCTCTCTTTCTCTCTCCCGCTGTTTCTGCTGTCAGTGAAACACAGAGAGGCTTTATTGCTATGGAAAACATTTGTTTGCACTGCCAAAGCAAGTTGAAAATAAGGAAAATGTCATTGAAATAATTAACTAAATGATTAAATCTCAGTCGCTGTTCCCTGTCTCCCCTGCCCCCACACCCCCAGCTGTTCCGACGCGTGGCGTCAGCCCTTCCCGGGATGGAGAGCATGCAGGAGACGAGCAAAGAGGGAAGTATCCTTTTCCTGCACTCGGGCCTCTACCCAGGACAAGGTAACAGTGATGTCATAGTTAGATGGGCTGATGAAAGGCCTCTGCACAGGACGAGGTAACAGTGATGTCATAGTTAGATGGGCTGATGAAAGGCCTCTGCACAGGACGAGGTAACAGTGATGTCATAGTTAGATGGGCTGATGAAAGGCCTCTGCACAGGACGAGGTAACAGTGATGTCATAGTTAGATGGGCTGATAAAAGGCCTCTGCACAGGACGAGGTAACAGTGAGTCATAGTTAGATGGGCTGATAAAAGGCCTCTGCACAGGACGAGGTAACAGTGATGTCATAGTTAGATGTACTGATGAAAGGCCTCTGCACAGGACGAGGTAACAGTGATGTCATAGTTAGATGGGCTGATGAAAGGCCTCTGCACAGGACAAGGTAACAGTGATGTCATAGTTAGATGGGCTGATAAAAGGCCTCTGCACAGGACGAGGTAACAGTGATGTCATAGTTAGATGGGCTGATAAAAGGCCTCTGCACAGGACAAGGTAACAGTGATGTCATAGTTAGATGGGCTGATAAATGGCCTCTAAACCACTCAAGGTAAAATCTGACATGTCAAAGTAACTTCCGGTCGATCTGACATATTCAGCTTCCAACATGATTGGCCGGGCCACTAATGAGGAAGTACTGAAGGCCTCTGTCTCAGCTGCATCACACTGAAGGTGAACCAACCTGCTCTCCGCTCTAAAGGTCATGCAGATTATCCTCGTCCAATTAAAGCAGCCCATTGCACGGCACGCCACCAGACACCTGGCGGCGTTCGAGCGTTAGGGCCTGACGGGGCTCAGGGGTGCCGTTGGGCTAGCCACGGATGACGGCAACAGGCACCGCCTCGCTTCCCTGTCCAGGCTGGGCAGTGCGATGTGGTGACAGGAGGTGTCCGGCGTCAGTAAGACAGAGCTTAGTCAAGACAGAGCAGCATGCCAGAAGCGCTCTCTGCCCGAGTCCCAAATGGCACCCTAGTACACTACTTTTGACCAGGGCCTACCGGTTGTGCATTAGATAGGGAATAGGGTGACATTGAGGACAGTATTTCTCTGTCCCAGTCTTCAGCCTTTTGTCTTTCTCTCTCTCTCTCTCTCTTTCTCATTCTCTCTGTCTTTCTCTATCTTGTAGGACTGCGTTGCAATATGGCATGTGTGACAGCTGGTTTGGGATATTAAGTGTCTGTATAAACATTCTTCCCTTCGAAAACCATCCAACCATCCCCTTAACAAGTGACATGCTGTTTCCTGTGTGCTGAAGAAACAGTGTTGTCTTTGTCACGGTCAAGACAATACTAGAACATGAAGCTAGGATACAGATGCCATATCTTACAACATGGCATCTGTAACACCGTTTCCATAAAGGTTTTGACGCTGCATAAAATGCCAATGAATGCATTTTAGAATGCAAACCATTTATCCCTATATTTAATTGAAAATAGTTTGAAGACAACAAATCAAATGTTGAAACTGAGAAATGTTATTGTTTTTGGAAAAATACATGGCAACTTTGAATTTGATGCCAGCAACCCGTTTCAGAAATGTTGGGACAGGGGCATGATTACCGCTGTGTTGCATCATTAACAATACTCTGTAAGCATTTGGGAACTGTGGAGACCAACTGTTGGCCGTAGTTTTGAAAGTGAAATGTTTTCCCATTCTTGCTTGATATAGGATTTTGGCTGCTCAACTGTTCGGGGTCTCCTTTGTCGTAATTTTTTGTTTCATTATGTGCCAAATGTTTTCAATGGGTGAAAGATCTAGACTGTAGGCAGGCGAGTTTAGCACCGAGACTCTTTTACTATGGAGCCATGCTGTTGTAATACATGCAGAATATAGTTTGGCTTGTCTTGCTGAAATAAGCAAAGCCCTCCATGAAAAATATGTGGTCTGGATGGCAGCATATGTTGCTCCCAAGCCTGTATATTTTGTTCAGCATTAATGGTGCCTCCACAGATGTGGAAGTCGCCCATGCCGTGTGTACTAATGCACACACCACATACCCATACCATTAACGGATGCTGGCTTTTGAATTGTGTGCTAATAAGAAGTCGGATGGTCCCTCTGCTCTTTAGTCATGAGGACGCGGCTTCCATGATTCCCAAAAATAATTGATTAGTTAAACCACAGGACAGACTCCCACCTTAGACAATCTTAAATGAGCTTGGCCCCAGAGAAGGAGATGGCGGTTCTGGATCTTGTTTATACAGTGGGGAGAACAAGTATTTGATACACTGCCAATTTTGCAGGTTTTCCCAATTACAAAGCATGTAGAAGTCTGTAAATGTTATCATAGGTACTCTTCAACTGTCTAAAAAGCATACCGAAAATCACATTGTATGATTTTTAAGTAATTCATTTTATTGCATGACATAAGTATTTGATACATCTGAAAAACAGAACTTAATATTTGGTACAAAAACCTTGTTTGCAATTACAGAGATCATATGTTTTCCTGTAGTTCTTGACCAGGTTTGCACACACTGCAGCAGGGATTTCGGCCCACTCCTCCATACAGACCTTCTCCAGATCCTTCAGGTTTCGGGGCTGTCGCTGGGGGATACAGACTTTCAGCTCCCTCCAAAGATTTTCTATTGGGCTCAGGTCTGGAGACTGGCTAGGCCAGTCTTACTTCTTACAAAGCCACTCCTTAGTTGCCCTGGCTGTGTGTTTCGGGTCATTGTCATGCTGGAAGACCCAGCCACGACCCATCTTCAATGCTCTTACTGAGGGAAGGAGGTTGTTGGCCAAGATCTCCCGATACATGGACCCATCCATCCTCCTCTCAATACGGTGCAGTCATCCTGTCCCCTTTGCAGAAAAGCATCCCCAAAGAATGATGTTTACACCTCCATGCTTCACGGTTGGGATGGTGTTCTTGGGGTTGTACTCATCCTTCTTCTTCCTCCAAACACGGCGAGTGGAGTTCATACCAAAAGGCTCTATTTTTGTCTCATCAGACCACATTACCTTTTCCCATTCCTCCTCTGGATCATCCAGATATTTATTGGCAAAATTCAGATGGGCCTGGACATGAGCTGGCTTGAGCAGGGGGACCTTGTGTGTGCTGCAGGATTTTAATCCATGACGGCGTAGTAAGTTACTAATGGTTTCTTTGAGACTGTGGTCCCAGCTTTCTTCAGGTCATTGATCAGGTCTTACCGTGTAGTTCTGGGCTGATCCCTCACCTTCCTCATGATCATTGATGTCCCACGAGGTGAGATCTTGCGTGGAGCCCCAGACCGAGGGAGATTGACAGTCATCTTGAACTTCTTCCATTTTCTAATAATTGCGCCAAGAATAGTTGTTGCCTTCTCACCAAGCAGCTTGCCTATTGTCCTGTAGCCCATCCCAGCCTTGTGCAGGTCTACAATTTTATCCCTGATGTCCTTACACAGCTCTCTGGTCTTGGCCATTGTGGAGAGGTTGGAGTCTGTTTGATTGAGTGTGTGGACAGGTGTCTTTTATACAGGTAACAAGTTCAAACAGGTGCAGTTAATATAGGTAATGAGTGGAGAACAGGAGGGCTTCTTAAAGAAAAAATTACAGGTCTGTGAGAGCCGGAATTCTTACTGGTTGGTAGGTGATCAAATACTTATGTCATGCAATAAAATGCTAATTAATTATTTAAAAATCATACAATGTGATTTTCTGAATTTTTGTTTTAGATTCCGTCTCTCACAGTTGAAGTGTACCTATGATAAAATGACAGACCTCTACATGCTTTTTAAGTAGGAAAACCTGCAAAGTTGGCAGTGTATCAAATACTTGTTCTCCCCACTGTATGTGGTCTCTTCTTTGCTTAGGAGAGTTTTAACTTGCATTTGTGGATGCAGCGTCGTACTGTGTTCACAGCCAATGGTTTTCGGAAGTGTTCCTGAGCCCATTCTGTGATTTCCACTACAGAATCGTGTCTGTTTTTAATGCAGTGCCGTCTGAGAGCTCGGAAGTTCACGGCCATCCAATATTGGTTTTCGGCCTTGTCCCTTGCATACAGACATTTCTCCAGGTTCTCTGAATCTTTTAATGATATTACGTACCATAGATGATGATGAGGTCCCCAAACGTTGCAATTTTACATTAAGAAATTGCACTATTTGCCTGCGCTGTCTTTCACAGAGTGGTCAACCCCTCCCCATCCTCACTCCGGACCGACCAATCCTCTCAGGGATGCTCTTTTAATACCCAGACATGTTACTGACCAGTTGCCAGATTACCTAATTAGTTGTGTGATATTCCTTAAAAAACCTTTCCAGCCTTTTGATTCCTCTTTTTTGAAATGTGTTAAAGTGTGCATACATTTTTCTGGGAACAATAACATGTCCAGATTTCAACACCTGATATGTGTTTGTACTATTTTCTATTGAATATAGGGTTTAAATGATTTGCACATCTTTGCATTTAGTTTTATTTTACATTTTACGCAGCGTTCCCAACTTCTTTAGAAACAGGATTGTAATTTGATCATCCTGTTCAGTGGGTGTAATAAAATGGTGTAGTAAAATGGTGGGTACATTTTCGAACAGAAAGAAATAGCATTGGTTTCCTTGCAAAACAGGTAACGGTTCCTATCAAAATTCATGCAAGTTCCACAACACGTTTTCGTGGGTGTAATCATCGGGGGGATAAATTGAACTAATTTCATTCATTTCTACTGATTACTTGCCCTTTAGTTGGTGTCTGAGTCACCTGGCTGGTCAGAATAACTACTAATCTAATTGGGTGAGCTGACCGACTGTGACTGACATATAAGACGCTCACCCACAGGCAAAGGTCTGTGTGTATTCTACTAAAGTCTGGTGTATTCCACTAAAGGCGCTCTATAGTACGCTAAGACGCTGAATGCAAACTGCCAATCCGTTAATCAAAGTGATATGCGTTGATGGATGAAAGGAATTGACAGGTGTCATGGTCGTGGTAGCGGGAGGACACCGGCGCAGAGATGGCTAGGGGCATAGCCAGGACGTGACAACAGGCTAGTTGTAGAGCCTTACGAACAGCAGTTTCTGCTCTGAAGTGTTTTGTGAGAAATGTGGGTTGTCCTACTTTGTGTCCCCAATATTAGTGATCCCTGCTTGTCTCCTTTATGTAACACAAAGTCTCTAGTAGAACTAGAATCACTCAGGGAAACTACAGAGACTACATCATGTAGATGCATATTGGGCTCAGAAAACAACTGGCTAAAGGTACTCAAATGGATGGTATGCTTACTGGGCTTCTTACTGTTTTCTCTGGCAAACCCATATATCAATCCCTTTACCAGACTGTATCAGCCCCTATATGATATTATATATCAGCCCCTATGTGATATTATATATCAGCTCCTATATGAGACCCTCTATCAAACTATATTACACTCTGAGCCGGTTTGGCGGACACATATTAAGCCTAGTCCTGGACAAATATAGTCAAATTCAATGGAGATTTATATATCAGACCCACAATATCAATCTATACTAAATCCAATATAAGACTATATCAGATCCTATATCAGCCCTAAATTAGACCCTATATCCCCCACATGTTAAAACCCTATATCAGACCCTAGATTACTCCAATATTGGAACCTTATATATCACCCCATAATATAACCCTATTTCAGATCCTTTATCACTCCCATATTAGACCCCATATCAAACCCATATTAGAACCCTATATCAAGACCTAAAATCAGTCCCATATTAGAAACCTATTATCAATCTCTACATAAGACCCATATTAGAAACCTATATCAAGCCCTATATCAGACCAATATTAGAACCCTATATCAGACCTTATATCAGTCCCAAATTAGAAATCAATTCCAGACCTTATATCAGTCCCATATTGGAACCCTATATCAGACCCATATTAGAACCTTATGTCAGACCTTATATCAGTCCAATATTAAAACCCTATATCAGACTATATAAAACCCTGTATAAGACCATATATTAAACCTCTATATCAAACCTCAGGACCTAGATCAGACCCCTGTTATAGGGCCCATATCAACCGTTTATTTGACCCTTATATCAGACCATTTATCAGACACTTATATAGATGAATTGCAGGACCTAGGTCAGGGATACAATAACATATATTTACATAATATTTTCATATTATATAATTTTTTGCCTGTGATTGCATCTGACCCCAACCCTGCTACCAAAACCCAACCAGAAATCGAAAAACGCTTGTTTTAAAAGACACAGTTCCTGTACACAACACAAGTGTCAGCAAAGCTTAATCGTGGTCAACAGCTTCTTGGCACCGGAACAGTGTTATCGCCCAACAGTGAAGGGCCTATCAGCATAATTTACCCACTTGGCTGGAGTGCTGTCTGGCTGGTTGCCCCCACCACCCTCCAAACCGAGGGTATGAAATGAGAGGCACACTGTCAAGCACCCCTCAACATTCACAAGCTCATGCATAGTTATGATGTCTCAGATTTGGCCGAGGGCCTTTTTTTCTTCATACTAATGCCGACCAACATGATGGGGTGTCAAAGTTGATTCCTGCGTGGGTAACATCTGATCTTCAGGGAGGCCTGCAAGGGTGCACTTGTGGACCTATGTTTCATGAGCTGGAATGAAAGATTCCGGATATTGTTTATACGCAATAAAAGGCTGTTTCTCTAAAATGCCCTCGAACGACAGGAAAATTGTACAGGAACACCTTATGTAGGGGGTAAGGCCATACTAAAATGTTCACACAACACAATTCCACGCATCTCAAGTTTTGAGGGAGCGTACAGTTGACACCAGAATGTCCACCAAAGCTGCTGCCAGAGAAGCCAAACTGGCCTCACATCCTGCACAGACCACGTGTAATCACGCCAGCACAGGACCTCCACATCCTCCACAGACCATGTGTAACCACGCCAGCACAGGACCTCCACATCCTCCACAGACCATGTGTAACCACGCCAGCACAGGACCTCCACATCCTCCACAGACCATGTGTAACCACGCCAGCACAGGACCTCCACATCCTCCACAGACCATGTGTAACCACGCCAGCACAGGACCTCCACATCCTCCACAGACCATGTGTAACCACGCCAGCACAGGACCTTCATATCCTGCACAGATCACATGTAACCATGGCAGCACAGGACCTCCACATCCTGCACAGACCACGTGTAACCATGGCAGCACAGGACCTCCACATCCTGCACAGACCACATATAACCATGCCAGCACCGGAACTCCACATCTGGCACAGACCACATGAAGTTTTTCAGCCTCATGGACAATTGATGAAACTGGGTATCCACACAATTTCTGCACAAACTGTCAAAAACATCTCAGTGAAGCTCATCTGCATTTTTGTCATCCTCACCAGGGTGCTAACTGAACCCCAAGGAGAAATTTGTTTTGGCAAAGGAGAAATGCTCACTAACAGTGAAACGTATGCACAAAAACTTGAGAGATTTTTTTTTTTTTATGTGTATGGATAATTTGGAGCTCATGAAACATAACCAACATTATATGCAGCGTTATACTTTATTCAGTGTGTATTGCTCAGTCTTTGGTTGTTTACAGCAGGTAATTTTCATGGAGTATTGTAGAAGCCAGTGTTAACGCAATACAACACAGGCAGAGTGTCTGCAGGTTTTCACTCCTTCCTGGTACTTAATTGAATAATCAAATTAGTTAATTTGAAATTGTTGGAACTCCCCTGACCTACTGATATAGGTCTTATTACATATTAAAAAGAGTTAGGTAAGCCAGAGCTAGTATGATACAATTCCTCTCTCTAACACTAACAGTACTAGTCTATTAGCTATAGTACTACCTCTACTAGTCTAACTCTAATACTACCTGTACTACTCTATTTAACTATAATACTACGTGTTCTAGCCTATTTACTATAATACTCTGTAGGACATATACTAGTAGAGGTAGTATTATAGTTAGTAGACTAGTACAGAATCTGTACCACTCTACTAACAAGTACTAGTTGAGGCAGTATTACTACCTCTGCTATGTTTATAGCTACAATACTACCGGTACTAGTCTATTTAAGTTTAATACTAGCTCTACTTGTCGCTTTAAATATATTGCAACCTGTGCTAGTTTATTGAATATAACTAAATCTGGACTAGTTTATTAGCTATAATGCTATCTGTGCTACTCTTTTAACTATAATACTGTCCGTACTACTGTATTAACTTTAATACTACCTGTACTAGTCTATTTAATTACAATACTACCCCTTCTGTTCTGTTTTACTATAGCACTATCCGTACTAGTCTATTTAACTACAATACTACCTGTTCTGGTCTGTTTTTTATTATAACACTATCAGTACTAGTCTATTTAACTGTAACACAATCTGTACTAGTCTATTTAACTATAACAGTCCCCGTAATAGTCAGTCTATCTGTAATAGTACCTCCACCAGTCTATTTCAGACTCAGTTTCTAATGCCGTCGCCTGACGCACTTGATCAGACCTGCGATTTATTTCGGAACTTCCTGGTTACCCTAAGTTGTGACAGCTCCCAGCTCTCTCCCTCCAGCCTCCGCGTTCTGAGTGGCACTGTGCATTTCTATGGTAACCAAATGAATTTCATTCTAAAATGGCCATCTTCCTCCTCTCCTCCCTACCTGCTGTGCTGTCATTAATATTTCCACATAAAGCTAACGGTTAACAAGGAGTGTGCAGGGGCTGGAGATTGTGTGGCTCGCTGGCATTCATAATGGCTTCCCAAGTGTCACCTCAGCACTCCTTATAAGCGGCACATACTTCAGAACAGGACCCGTTTGACCCTGTCCTAAAGTACTGCCTCATATGTGAAATTGGGTTTGGGGTGGAGCCACTGACCCTATCTGGCCTTGAATGTCCCCATCCAATCCTCTCTGATGACAAGGAGCTTAACACTGTTTGTTGGGCCTGTGTTGTAAGTCTTTTTTTTTTTTATTATTATGATGTATTCATTTGTTTTGATGTTTTCATTTGAGTATTTGTTTTTATGTTATTGTACTTTCATATATTTTTCTTTGCAAAGCACATTGAATTGCTTCAATGTATGAATTGTGCTATATAAATAAACTTGCTTGCTTCAGGTATGTTTTTTTATACTGTTATTTCCCAGAATTAGTATTCAGTTAGGATAATATGTCCCAGAACATATTGTCATCTAGTCCAGTATCTGTTAACAGTTTCTGTCCCAGCTACATCACAACAGGAGAGATCAGGACCGGTCACAAAACAAACCATACAAAGAAAGTATGCAATTAATATAAACAGAAACGTGTTTGTCTTTGAATGTAGATGTTACTGCCTATCAGTCTCTTACATCAACTGTTTCGTGTTCAAAGGCTGTCTTGCAAGGATGACCCGCTTCCAGTCCCCCAACAGGATTTAGACAGGATGGAGATCTGGGCTTTGACTGGACCATTCCACAACCTTCCATGCCTGTTTTCAGCCATTCGGTTGTAGCAGCGCTGTGTGTTTTGGATCATTGTCCTATTGCAAGGTCCATGTTCGGATCAGCTTGAGCTTTTGGACAGATGGCCACACATTCACCTGAGGACTTCTCTGGTACTCAGAAATCGTGGTTGACTCAATCATGGCAAGTTGTATAGGCAAACAAAGTGTTTTGTTTTTGCCAAACGTGTCATCAGGAATCGTGGCAAAACATGACTAATCTGTCCAGAGCACATTATTCCAGTGGTTTTGGTCTTTACCTAGGTGTTGTCAGACGAACGTCGGGTCTTGATATTCATTTTTGAGAGCAGGGGCTTCTTTCCTCCAGGGTGTACTTACTTTGTAACATGACTGTAACTACAACATGCATTTAATTTAAAGTGTGACCGGTCTGGGCCTTTAGTTACACTGCAACCCTGTCTCTAATTCAGAGCATTGTTCGTCCCAGACACGGTTCAGTTCAGATAATTACCAGAATCACCATCCCTCTCCTTGTTTCAGACAGGGTTTAATTTGTTTTAATGGTCTAGGGAGGCGGAAGATGGGGAAAGGAGAGGAGTGAATAGAGGAGCAGGGGAGAGGGATGAGGGATGAAGGGAGCAGGATGAGGAGGTGGAGAAGGGGTTTATGACAGCTCATCAGGGTGATGTATGGAACAGGGTGACACCCCTCTCCTCATCATGCCCCCAACCCCTCCAGGCCCTCTGTGTCTCTGTCCACTTTCTGTCTGTGTCCCAAATGGCACCCTATTTATTGTGGAGTGCACTACACTGACCAGAGCCCAAAGGTATATTCGAGAGGGAATAGGGTGACATTGGGGACGTCCCCTGCCTTAATGGAGCAGAGCCAGTGTTGCTATAGTGCTGCCTGGACAGTATCGATCTTCTTACTGGGGGGAGGGTGTCCAGGGAGGATAGACAGGCATCCAGGACCTTTACATGTCAACATTTGAGTCATTCAGCAGACCATTATCCAGACCCACTAACAGATAGTACCACCATCTTAAGGTAGCCATTTGAGACCACTCCATGTCATTGTTGAACAACTACATTTTTCTTCAGTGAAATAAGCTATCGTAGCTGAAAGGGCCTTAAAAATCCCTAGTTTCTCTTTATTAATATTAGGCGGATGTCCTCTATCAAGCTGTAGGGAGTGTATTCTATCCATTTCTATCTCTATGTCATGTACATTCGGACACGGCTCAGTAGCTCTCCGGGCATTTCCGCAGGTACACCTAGCTGCCCTACATGCATATACGACGTCCTCCCACAGACTTGACTGTTCCTCAGGGACAGCGGCCGTTAAAGGCCGGCGTTGCTGGTCCTTCCACAGTCCACCGGGGGACCGGCTCTGTTTACGTTGAATTGACCCTTCAGCCCATTGGCTCAGCATGGCGTGGAGGGCGGAAAAGGGGACAGATATTTTGACAGTATTTACGAGGACATTGCCTGTTTGGAATTGTGTGTGTGTGTGTGTATGTTGGAGATGGGAGCAGTCGGGGTCATTCTACTGGGTGATTTACTATTGGTGTCAAGGCCTGAGGCATAAAGCTCTGCACTGTTGCTATAGAGCTATCTCTTTTTTCGCTGTAGGTCCTGGCATATAATCAGTAGAGAGGGGGGGGGAGAAGAGGAAGGGGGAGTGAAGAGGAGATGTGAGGAAAGGAAGGAGGGGAGGAGGATTCCCTGGAAATGGCAGCCGTCTGATAGAACGGGGTGGTGCATGTTAAGAAGAATTAAAACACCTTTTCTCCTGGCTCCCCTGGGTGTGTCCAAAATGATATCCCAATGCTCCAATCTGTATGCACTATGTAGGGAATAGGATACTATTTAGGATCCCTATCTTTCAACAACCCTGGATTACTTTAATTTAATATATATATATATATATATTTAATATGAAACTGTCCAATCCCTCACATCCTCTTTTAAACTCATCATTTAAGAACAGACCGGCTGCTACCCGACGAGTGCTTTTGACTCCAGAGACCGTGGGAAGCGTGTAATCGGGCTCCCGTTTTGCATGGGTTTTTTGTTCAGTGACTTTGGCCGTCGGGCTCATTGGTAAAACACAAGCAGAGGCGGATCAGGAGTTTGCTGATGAGGCTGTTCTGTAGCCACTCACCTCCGGCAACAAAAGGTCAGTGCTCGTCACAAGGTCAAAGCCCTCTGTCACCTTTTATGTCCCCTGGGCTACACGGAACAGAAGGGGCAGCAGGTCTTGCTTGCCCCCTCTCCGTTTCCGTGACCACCCAGCTCTCTCGCTCTTCCCTCGAAGCCTGGGCGGTTCAGGTTACCCCCTCAAAAGTCATGCTCTGACTACTAAATGAAAAACCCAACTTTCCAGTGCCTCTGCTCTGGCCTGAATGTAGAAACGCCTCGGATCCTTCATCTCCTTACTAGAAATGCCCACCAGAGAATGGCTACCTGCCGGGAGTCAGTCATGCCCTGTCAGAGCCCGACTCTTGTTTTTGTAAATGTTACCCTGTTTTTCCTCCTAATTTAGTGAATTCCAATTAATGATCAAGGCCCTACTTCATGGCAGCAACTCCCAGAGGACTCGGGACAGTCGATGTTGGGATTGTCTTCCCAAAGCACACCTGATGGCATTCCGGTTCTTGGAAGGAATGCACTCTCCAGTCTTGTACCTTAGTTGAGTGCACAGACGCCCCAAATCTCCACATCATCCCATGAGTCGAGGCAACCATATTCGACCATTTACTTCCCCGACGACCGGACAATGCTGGTCCATCGCATCACCATCTGTGGGACCGCTGGGATTATCCACGAGTTGCTGTTGCTTAACCATTGCGCCATTCAGGGGCCCTCGGATCAGACTCTTTGTCAGATCGGGTCTTACTTGGACCAGGCTCTCCTTACCTGTGGCTAGTGCAGTTACTGGGGACCGCAAGGGTAATTTTCCATGGTGAAGTGTTGTCAGGACAAGGGGATTGTCTGGGGATGTCCAGGAATTTCTGGTGATACCAGGAAGTCCTTCGGCTGACATCAGTCACTTTCAGGACCACAGACACACGCACAAAACGCACACATCACAACTGCACACAAACACGCATTGTGACATGTCCTTGGAAACTTCTCTCTGCCTTTAAGTCTCTGTTGTCTCCAGGGAGGCCCTCCAGCCAGACCAAAGACAGAGATCCAAAAAGCACCATATTCTCTAATGATAATTTTTTTTTTTTTAGAAATAAGGCACTGTAAATGGGGAACAAGTTGCTATTTGGGACACACTGGAGAAGTAGGTTTGTTTCATGTTATCTGTTTCTTTCGTCCTTCTATTTACAGCAGCACCACCTAGTGTCGTTGAGTTTTTTATCCAGTTCCACGTACAATACCATTTAATGACTGCAGAGGGCAGTGCGGCTACATCACTGGCAAGTTGTACGGTACCGGTGTCTAGCTTTGGGTTTGAGAAAAGCCTCAGATTAGAAGGGCAAGAATGAGAGATGGACAACATATTTACTTAATACATTTTGTGAAATATTTTATTTTCAGTATTAGTTAGAGTTTTGTATTGACATTATGAAAGTATGTTTTTCATATTACTGACACTAAACCTCCAAAGTTTCCTTAACCCTCTTTTCCCAGTGATTGACATCAAGTTGGACAAACCGCAGGAGCCTGCAACTACTGAAGGCGGGTGCTCCTGTTAATCCCAACTCCAGATTGGGCGTCTTCATCCACACCACGTGCTTGTTGTGTTGCTTCCTATTGGTTAGCCTCCAGTTAAGTTTTCAGATTGGAATTTGGCCTTTTTATCTGAATGTTGGTCATCAGTTGGAAACTAGCTACATACATTTGAGTTGTAAAATAGTGTACTTTATTAACGAAATTGCCAAAAAGTCTTAAAAATTCACAAAATGATTTACAAAAATCATGAACAAAAATCCCAAACGTGTACAATACTTTTTTTTGGAAAAAAGTAGAACGGTAGACTTTCTTTTTATTTTGTATTTTTGTATAATGAAAGGAAACGCTCTGAAATGAGGCAGATGAAGTTGTTCAATAATTTACAGCCCAAATTGCACCCTACAACCTTTATAGTGCACTCATCGTAACTATTGTCCTATGGGCTCTGGTCAAACGTTGTGCACTATAAAAGGCATATGGTGCCTTTGTGATGAGAGGAATGAACTAGATTGGGATGGGCAATCCAATGGCTGGAGAGAGGGAGAACTGCCCAGTAACGTTTGACTGAGTATCTAATGCATGCATGCCAACTGTTCCTTATTTCAGTGCTTGTGCCCTGTCTGCTGTTGTACACAGTCTGTATATCTAAATGCTCTTAACTTACACACGTGACTTAACGTACTCTGAAAATATCATATTATTTACTTTTTTTTTTTCACAAAATGCTGTGAGTGACATTGGATTTGTATACTTGAGTTTACTTTAGACCATCTTTCGTTGTCCACAGTGTGCCCCTTGGTGTAAGTAAATGTACACTTACACTTTGGCAACTGTGGAATGCAGCCATTCATAGGAGGGTGAATTGCCAAGCATTGTCCTCACCGAAGTCCATGTTCATGCTGCCAATTCCACCAGCTAGTTACCACTGCTGTATCTACGGTTACCATTGCTGTAACTAGCAGTTTACCACTGCTTGTAACTTGCTAGTAACCAGTACTGTGGCTAGCTAGTTACCCCTGCTGTAGCTAGCTAGTTACCCCTGCTGTAGCTAGCTAGTTACCCCTGCTGTAGCTAGCTAGTTACCCCTGCTGTACCTAGCTAGTTATTACAGCTGTGCCTTGCTAGTTATTTTGGCTGTACCTAGCTAGTTACCACTATGGTGGCTAGCGTGGTTTTCTCATTCTCCGTGCGGTGTTTCTGTCTCAGGCTCTCTCTGCTCGCTGCCACCTCATTCTGCTTACTGCTTCCACACTGTGTCATACTATCACTATTATGGATCTGCTCCAAATCGCAGCTTACTCCCTATTCAGTGTACCAGTTTTGACCAGGCCTGGTTCAAAAGTAGTGCATTACGCATGGAATTATTGGGATTGATTTGGGATGTATACACTGTAAATGAGCAGTGTGGAGAGAAAGCAAGTGTGCAAAATAGAAGCTGTCACATCACCTCCTATACAGGAACTCATCTTCTCCATAAGGTTCCTGTCAGTCTGATCATGTGGAAAATGCTAATTATTATTAACATCATAAGAGTTCAAAGAGTACCCTCATCTTACCCAGAGTGTCCAGCTGTTTGTGCTGTTTTTCGAACTCCATGTCACTCATCGTCGTGCCAATAGACTTCAATAGAGTTGGCGAACACAAATCAGTCTGGCCTCAGGCTAGACTGGTATCTGGTGAAGGCGTGAACATAAATTACACATTCCTGTCAAACAATCAGTGAAGAAAATAATGATTTGCACATGAAGACCTGGCAGGTTATCATGAAGTTCCTCATATGTAAATATAATCTAGAATGTTTATTCAATGACTGCTTCATTGCCATTCAAATGATGTCATACTATGATTGGTCCACTTCCCACAATATTATAATTAACTTCTTTGCTGCCTGTGTTTCGGCTGTTTTAAAAAGTTACTACTACTGAAGTTGCCATTATGCAATGTTTGCTTTTTTATAGGTTCATAGTGGATGTCGATTAAACCGAATTAATCTGGTCCTGTTTTTAGCACCAGGTGACTTACTGTTCTGGTATTGTGTTTAACCATTGATCAGAACAAATACTGCTTTTATTTTGAAATGTTAACTTTTATTTAATTTTTTCATGTGATACTCTTATTGCACTTTTTAAGGACATTCGTTTGTGAGTTTGTGGAAATCTAGTCTTGTAGTCTTACAAATCACTGTAAAGGTTAGTATTAAAGTTTAGTGTAAAGTTAAACATTTGTGACTATCTTGTTCATGCATCTCCTAAAAAGAGAAGCACACCCTATACTGGTGAAACATTCGGTCCTAACCTGCCTAATGAGCCAAAAACAAGTCAAGTTGGAGGCAATGAGCGATTCCAGAATAGACCTTTTCTGGACCATCTCTCTTCTTAGAGGACTGTAGAATTGTAAAAACGACAGTTGAATCCCAAATGTCAGAAGACCCAGAAAAATTCCTCAAAGTAAATAAACCTCTCAAAGCTGCTCTATTGCCTGAACTGGGTTATAAAACAAATATACATTTCATATGTGCAGACAGGACTATACATTTCCAAATGATGATACTCCTGAGAGAAACAAAGAGTAGCAGAGACATACAGGAACTAAGGAGTAGAATAGCCCCCAGTCAGCCAAGAGGCACCCAATGAAGAACAATTCACCTACTTAATCATACTCTCAGAAACCCAGCACCAAAACTAGAGAATGTTTTAGACAGTAGTAGGCCAGCGTGAAATTGTGAAACCACATCATTCTTACCTTCTGAGGTATTCTTCTGTCTCACTCTTTCTATGACTCTGGTGCCTAGGAATGTATTGCTTTCAATGTGCTGACTCACTGGAGACTGTTGATATGTAAGGGAAGGGAAGGGGGGGGGGGTATTTATTGATTAATTGATTGACTGATTAATTAATTGATTAATTAATTGCCATGTACACTTGTTGGTATCTCTGTTGTTGTTGTTTTTTTTGTCAAAGATGTGGGTATAGCACTCTTTCATTCCCCACTGTAATGGAGTCGGTGTCACAATTCTGAGGTAGAACCATGTTTTAATAGCTGACGGAACCATGTCCAGATGCTGACGGGACCATGTCCAGATGCTGACGGGACTGCCACGTCGCGTTAGTGTGGAGATAATATCATGTCCCCAAAGGAACCCTGATCCCAGGCGTGGCGCACTGTTTCTACCTGGGGCCATTGTTAATGCTCCTGAACAAAATGTGTGTACCGTACAGGGTGTCGTGGATGGGATGCACTGGTGTGTTGTGCCGAGTTGAGACTGGAGGCCCTTGATTGGGCTTGCTGTACTGTGTATCCTATAGTCTGTCTGCAATCACAGCTCTGGGAAGGTGAATGTAGGACTTGTGTAGAAATACAACCTATAGAAGGGACCTAGCCACTCTTTGCTCCCTGCGCCTGTCTGCCAGTCCACCCTTTATGTCATGATTGAGGTGAATGGAGAGGCCCCTTCTACAGATTTCACTTCTTACAAAAAGACCTGGTTTGTTAGGCTATTGGAGCAGAGCTGGCTCTCCATTCCCACTGTATAGAGATCTAGCATGTCTTTCCAAAACCATCAATAAACACGTCTTATTACCTGATTGTGTTGTTCTTCGATTTAATAAATAACTAAAAGATGCATTCTGGGATTTTTGGCCACTGGTTGTGTAAGTGGTGTTGTCGAGCCGAAACAAGTCCTGGGAAATTGTGCACAATGTCACGTATGTGCCAGAATGCCACGGGATGTCTGAATGGTGTCCAACATCGTGGCTATTTTCTTTCTTTTTTTTTTTACAGGCATATATGCCTAAAAGAAGCATTGGGATCTGACCGGGATCAGGTCTTATATATTGTTAGCAGGCAACATCAGAACGAGATCGGGTCTTAAGTGGTAACATGGACAATGACAATAAGATACTGCAACAGTCAGCAGAGCATTATATTCTAGACTCCTACTGGAAGGCTGAGAAATATGACATTGTCACAAGCATCATAGCAGATATTCAGATGAGCGACGTGTAACACCTCACTCCTAGTGTTACACACAGTATGTCCATGGGTTAGCATCATGCTATTACAGCTGTCTTCTGATTGTACCTCATATCACTGAGTCTCCATGTAATGTACATTAATTTAGTAGCATTACATGAACCATAACTACTGTATTCATATTTTGCAAAGACTGAGAAATGTTACATGAACAATTGAACACATTTAAGAACTGTAAGAAGTTTCATTTCATACAAGTATATGAGGGGAGAGTGCTTTACTCCCAAAGCAAATTCTGCTCCATAAAGATTTGTGCAAGACCTTGCATTGAAATGTCAATAGGCTATAGAGTAAATCACTCATCTGTCTTATTCTGAGGTTAATAATTTATTATTAGGTTATATTGTTTTTATTCTGAATACATTTAGAAATAGCCAGCTATTAGAGTACACCTTCGGTCATAATATTCACACACACTCTTGTCAGTCATAACAGCATCAAATTGCTAACACAAAAATAGGCCTATAGATTTGTTTTTATTGATTGTAATTTTCATTAAGGTACATTTGCCTTTTTTTCAAAGCATTCACTGTGTCTCCTCTAAAGGTCTAGCTAGATGTCTATATGGTATAGTCTATGGATCGTGTCACTGAAACCACAGTGCCAGCACACATACTGATCTCATGCACAACCACAGGAATCTGGCTGCTAGGCGGATCATTTCAGATGACGGTCAGTATTGGGAAAACATCAAGAGACAATTCATTCTAAATCACTGAGATATAATTAGCTATTAACAACTGGTGTGACCGGGTTTTTCTCCAGGTAACAACTGCATACATCTGGGATACTCCGGAAACTTTCACCCAACAAAATCTAATAATGGTTTACATTGTCAATTGGTTCCTTTGTAAACACACTGGTTGAGGTGTTTGATCAATATTATTTCAAATGTTTCTGAGTTAATACAGTTTGTAGCGATGGGTAACACTTAATTGTGGATGCTCCATACATGACCAGTAACATTTCAACTAACGGTCTACTAACCCTGACCTTAACCATAACCCTTAGCGAGCAGTTTGCTTATTAACATGTATTATGTTGCTAGTATGAATATCTTTAGAGCACCTACATGAGGGCCTTTAAAGACAGCGTACATGGGGACTCTAAAGACAGCGTAACCTCGATTGTTTCAAAACATGATCTAATCTGGACGAGGTGTAAGCGACGTGTTATGGAACCGAAGCAGAACCTCAGAAGCCATGGGAGGGACAGTTTGGGTCGCGAAAGTGAGTGGAAGGTCTCTTACTCCCCATACGCTCGAGGCACTGCCAGCAGAAGTGCTGGCCGCATGCGAAACAGATCATCTTGTTGCAGCCACCATCCTTCTGTAGGGAGGGAACACACAGCACCGAGAGACGAAACATCACGGCCCGGCCATGTGACAGTAAAACCATCTGCCTGTAGAGCTCTTACCTGGATGACGACCCCACAGGAGGGACAGTTTTTACCTGGATGACAGCACCACAAGAGGGCCAGTTCTTACCTGGATGACGGCACCACAGGAGGGACAGTTCTTACCTGGATGACGGCACCACAGGAGGGCCAGTTCTTACCTGGATGACGGCACCACAGGAGGGCCAGTTCTTACCTGGATGACGGCACCACAGGAGGGCCAGTTCTTACCTGGATGACGGCACCACAGGAGGGACAGTTCTTACCTGGATGACGGCACCACAGGAGGGACAGTTCTTACCTGGATGACGGCACCACAGAAGGGACAGTTCTTACCTGGATGACTGCACCACAGGAGGGACAGTTCTTAACTGGATGACGGCACCACAGAAGGGACAGTTCTTACCTGGATGACTGCACCACAGGAGGGACAGTTCTTAACTGGATGACGGCACCACAGGAGGGACAGTCCTTACCTGGATGACTGCACCACAGGAGGGACAGTTCTTACCTGGATGACGGCACCACAGAAGGGACAGTTCTTACCTGGATGACGGCACCACAGGAGGGACAGTTCTTACCTGGATGACGGCACCACAGGAGGGACAGTTCTTACCTGGATGACGGCACCACAGGAGGGACAGTTCTTACCTGGATGACGGCACCACAGGAGGGACAGTTCTTGCTGTTTATTTCCTTCCAGGTGATGGTCATGGCTTCCTCCACCACCGACTTCAGGATGTGCTTCCCGTATCTCTTATCCAGCATCCGTTTCCTCTCCCTGCTGCCCGTGTGGTAGTCTTCCCATAGGGCCTGGAGACCAGCTACACCATGGAGACAGAGAGGTTTCTCACTGTCGGCAAGCACTTGGATACAACACCGGAGGCATGGTCGTTCACCAGAGCATGTCCCCTCTAACTTAACCTTTCTCTGCTTACAAATTCACAGTACCATGGGACGGTTTCTCATACCGTCTGATCGAGGCAGGGCAGCGAAGGAGGAATTGGCGCGGGTCGTGGTGGTTCTTGTCAGCTGACAGCTGAAGGTGCCGTGGTAGGTCTTACTGCAGAGTGTGCAGAAGGCGTAGCGGCACTGGGGGCAGACGGCGGCCGTGCTGTCCGGCTCCAGAATCACCGGGGCGGCACAGGTCGGACGAGGGCAGTACTTCACATCAGCCATGCGGTCCAGCGTGGACTGGAGCAGGAGGCGGTCGTAGCGGGTGAACAGCTCCACCCCAACCAGCTGCTTCACCTTAAACGACGGTTAAGAAACAGGTTAAGAAACAGGTTAAGAAACAGGTTAAGAAACAGGTTTGAAATGTTCATGTGTGTCAGTCATCTCAGATAAAATGGAAGTGGGAATGCTATTTAGAAGCGTAACACCAGTCACAAATCTGACAGGATTTTACGACTTAATACTTCACAGATTTCTTGAAACATAAAATATTATGAGGTTCGTACAGCCTTTTGATCTTGGGGAATTTGTTTGAAATGTTGTGGCTATTTTAATTTCATAAACCTGGTTAATGGAGACGACTTTGTTGTCACTTGGAACACATTTAATTTTCGGCTAAACAAACAGTATTACGCATGTGGACCAAGGATGTCAGACATTTGGTTAACAGTGTGTGACGACATGCAGGGTATTTTGGGCCTCTGTAAAAATGCTCTCTGGGAAACAGGGAGATTTGTCTGGCAATCTCAGGATCACAAGATTTTAGGAAATATCAAGATATGAGTATTCTTACATTCTTCTCAAGTTAACTTTTTAAAAGTAATTTCATATTACCTGTGACGGCGTGGCTGTGGAGCTGCAGTCAGGCTGTGGACACGTCAGGCCATGGATGTTTCCCTCTTCGATCTGGACCACGAAGAACTCCGACATGCATTTGTTGCAGTAAATGTGGCCACACTCTCTGAATTGACTACAGCCTAACCTGCTCATGAAGCAGATCCCGCAGTCGTGCGCCTGTCCATCAAACACCCTCTGACGTTCCTTCTCATCATAGTCCAGTAGCTGACGCAGGTGGTCTGTGTCTGTGGCCAACACTGAAAGGGCCCTGGGGTCCTGGGACAATGCAGCCCCCTCAAAGTCCCCAGGTTTCCTGCAAACTGCAGCCCCCTCACTGCACACTGCAGACCCCTCAGAGTCCCGGGCTTCACTGCACATTGCAGCCCCCTCACTGCACACTGCAGCCCCCTCAAAGTCCCCAGCTTTCCTGCACACTGCAGCCCCCTCACTGCACACTGCAGACCCCTCAGAGTCCCATGCTTCACGGCACACTGCAGCCCCCTCACTGCACATTGTAGCCCCCTCTAAATCCCCAGCTGTGCTGCCCATAGTGGAAGTAGTGGCCTGGCTCTGACCACTGACCGGGATCTCCAGAGGTGACTGGATATGCAGAAAGTCCAGCAGGTCGTCTCTGATGAACTTCACCCAGTAGAACAGAACCACACTTCCCACAGTGTCCTGCCATATCTTATCCAAATGCCGGCACACTGCTGACAGCTGAGGCGTTGATAAATGATTACTGTTAATAGTCATCTATCTGTCTACTGTTTTATCTATCATCTTTATATTTACCTATCTAACATTGTTTCTATTTACCACATATACCACCTACCAATCACACATATATAAAGTGCATTCATAAAAGTATTCATACATCTACACTTTTGTTATGTTACAGACTTAAAATTGATTAAATAGATCTTTCCTCATCAATCACCACAATTTTGATTTCTTTTTAGCAAAACTATAAAACATCATCCTGAAATATCACATTTACATAAGTATTCAGACCCTTTTACTCAGTGTTTTGTGGAAGCACCTTTTGTAGCGATTACAGCTTTGAGTCTTCTTTGGTATGACGCAACATGCTTGGCACACCTGTATTTGGGGAGTTTGTCCCATTCTTCTCTGCAGATCCTCTCAAGCGCTATCAAGTTGGATGGAGAAAATCACTGCACAGCCATTTTCGGAGAGACGTGTCCGATCGGGTTCAAGTCTGGGCTCTGGCTGGGCCACTCCTGCCACAGACTTGCCACTCCTGCGTTGTCTTGCCTCTGTGCTTAGGGTCATTGTCCTGTTGGAAAGTTAACCTTTGAACCCAGTCTGAGGTCAATAGGACTCTGAACCTTCACTCCATCAAGGATCTGTCTGTACTTTTGCTCCTTTCATCTTTCCCTTCATCCTGACTAGTCTCCCAGTTCCTGCTACTGAGAAACATCCCCACAGCATAACGCTGCCACCACCTTGCTTCACCGTAGGGATGGTTATTGGCCAGGTGATGAGCAGTGCCTGGTTTCCTCCAGACGTAACCCTTAGCATTCAGGCCAAAGAGTTCAATCTTGGTTTTAACAGACCAGAGAATCTTGTTTTGCATTATCTGAGTGTCCTTTAGGTGCCTTTTGGTAATCTCCAAGTGGGCTGTCATGTGCCTTTTACTGTTGAGTGGCTTCTGTCTGGATGGTTGTCCTTCTGGAAGGTTCTTTTACTTTGGGTGTTCTCTGGCCTTTCCCATGTTAATGGATGACTTTGGGATTTTAGCCTGTGTGTCACCTTATACTTATACCTCATTAAAAGATGATGTAATGGATGACCATAAAAAGTAAAATCTTCAATATACATTAATTACATTTTGTTCATAAAATTTTCTAGGAATAATACTACCAAGCATGTTTCTGAATTAAATTATCAGTCCTTTATGATGATTTTTTTCAACACTTTTTTTAGTCAGGTTATGATGATCATTATATTTTTTGCAGCCTTTTTTGTTTGTATTTACCTTAGTTTGAATACGAACAAATTTACCTTGCGATATGACTATATAATCTTCAAAGTGTTTAATACATTACCAATCATCTAATAAAATGTTTCGTGCACACTGTACCTGACTATGAGAGAGCCATTGGCAGGTGAGGATAAATTCCGGGGATGACGTGGAAGGGTAATCACACGGTAGGTCAAAGATCAGTAACAGAGGCGGCAGAAAAGATATCGCGTAGTTTCTGTCTCCTTAGAAACACAACAAACATGAATAAAACATGGTTGACACCCGGAAATGCTCCTTATATATTTAAAATGATATGTATTTGTGATCTATGCCTTGTTATTGTGAATGTTTATTGTATTGTTTACAATTGAAATAAGAGAACACAAAAAAGAACAGACCTGGAAAATGTCAGTTGATACAGTCAAATAATCAGATAATGTTTTGTCAACTTAGATTTTAGCTACAATAGAAACTGATAGTGATAGTTAGTACTTCGGATGGTTTCCGAGTTTAAAGTTGACGTGATAAAAAAAGTACAAAATATTATTTAAATAATTATTTCAGTTCATACCTGCTTTCACGCTAAAGTCCAGAGGTAAATCCAGAGAGACACGGATTTCCCCACCCAAACCAGCCCGAGCGAACTCTCCCTGACTATAGATACTCGCCAGAGCTAACAGTTCATCCTCCTGAGCTTCAATGTCTCGATCGTTCATAATACACTCTTGCGTCAGTTTAATATTCAAACGTATAATTTATGTTAACAGTAATAATATATACCAACAATAGAGAACTTCAGTCGATTTGGCTCAACTATAGTACAACCAAAGTGTTTATATCAGCGTCTTGTAAGCAACATTAAAGAAACACATTCGGGTCACGAAAATCTGGATTTTTCAAAATAAAAGAGACCAACGTATTTCTTCAGAACTGAGATAAATTCAGTTTATTAATTGTTTAAGAAAATGTACCTCTCAAAACATTGACAACAATTCAAATATGATCATATATGAGTCATTTCGATAAAAAGTGGGTATTAAAACACGTTCCAAGGGCAAAATTCAGACAATGCCAATGACTGAATATGGAATACATGTTGCCTCATAGCTCATAAACTATTGAAAATTCCACAGAGAAAGCAATTTTTAAAAAAATCTGGAGAATGTGTTGAGTAAGACAAACCTGTCTAATCATGGGGAATGGTGTGCTACATCTAGCAACACAAAATTTCAACACCTTTTTTTTCCACAATGTAACTCAAATACATATTGACTCATACAGAAAAAACTATTCTATACGATGCAGTGAATGTATTGTAGGAAATGTTCAGGAGACTCTATAGAGTGATTATATGAAAATAAATCAAGCGGCACTGTATATTTGCTCCGCCCATCCCATTGGCAACAACTCAATGGATATTAAATAGATATTGCCCTATAAAATATATATTGCATATACAGTCATTTGCATTGTGGCCAATGGGATGGGTGGAGTAAAACACCAGCAACAATTGCAAATATACAGTAACCCTGAATTTTTTGCATATATTTACTCTATAGAGTGTCCTTGACATTTCCTACAATACATTCACTGTGGCGTATAGTATAGTTTTTTCTGTACAGGGCAATATTTATTTTATATCCTTTGAGTTACATTGTGGCCAATAGGATCTAGGATGGGTTGAGTAAAAAGCCAGCAACAATTGCAAATACACAGTGACCCTTGATTTCTTTGCATATAATTATTCTATCCAGTCTCCTGAACATTTCCTACCATACATTTTTACAATATACACTAAGCAAAGTGTCAAAATCGATACATTTAATATTATTAAAATCGCGTTTTACAGCGGACTTCTATTTTGAAGGCAAAATCCGAAACCGGAAGTGTTATTGTTGCTACGGATTCTCTAATGTTGCCAGCATTACGTTACTTTTCATCACACGCAACATCGGACTTCACTTGGAAATGGTTTAGCGGCATCCTGATCCTGTATAGTCGATAGTCGGCGCTGTTTACCTGTATTTTGTGAGAGAGAAGCAAACATCGCCCACTATTGGACAAAAGGCAAGCCGCATTCTTTCACCTTGTCCAAACACCTTGTTTTCTTCTTTTCGAAATATCACTCGGAAATTGTAAACAATGCTAATGGCCTGTTTGAATAAATTAAATACATCTCAGTATTTCAGACTGTTGATTAAGGATGTTGACCTACTTGGTAATATCACAAAATTGTAATTATTTTAATAAACCAATGACTTGATTCAGATAAGCGGCGGGCTTTGGTCAATCACTGAAATCAGGGTTGTGTATGGAAATATGTTTAAATGGGTTTCCTGACATAAAAGCTTGGAGTGTTGAGCCCCTAACCAGAAGGTAGGAGCTGACAAGGGTGAAACCTATGTCCCTGAATGGGAAATGTACCTTTCCTTAAGTTGTTCTGGATAATAATGCCTATAATAATGTGTAAAAGAGGCTCAGCTAAAAGTATAGAAAATAGGCTGTTTTGTTTTGATTTTAAATAAAAAATAAAATGTAAACATTCCGTGTTTGTGCATGTGTGTGGTTGGGGGCTTTTATTTAGCAGAATGAAGTTTCATGGTTTATAAAGGATGATGTTACATGAAGACTGGCTTCCTGGTTAATAAAGGATGATGCTGTTCCATGAAGACTTGCTTCATGGTTAATAAAGGATGATGCTGTTCCTTGAAGACTTGCTTCCTGGTTAATTAAGGATGATGCTGTTTCATGAAGACCTGCTTCCTGGTTAATAAAGGATGATGTTGTTCCATGCGGACAAGTTTCCCCTTCCCTTTTACGGTAGCAGATGACTCAACAGATTAAGGACATCTACTATAACTATAAACTATACTTAAAAAAACACCTGAGACATCCACGTTAAGCAGTCTCACAGCCTCATAACCCACCTGACAATACGTTTCAGCATGGCACTCTAGTACCATTAACTCAGGCTACAACACCACTGCAGTAAATATTTGCGGATCTTTAATCCATCGTGGCCTTTGCAGACGACGAGGTAGCCCATTACGTGTCGTCTGAAGACTGACTGAAATCTCCCACTTCTGGACGGATTACTATGTGTTTGGCCAGAACCATGTGTAGGGTTAGCCAAGCTATTTTACAGGTGCTTGGTTTTTTAAAACAAGACAATTTGCACGTTGTGACAGGCCCTTGGTGGTTTGACTGTTGCACACAATCTAGTTCGACAGGTATACAGAAACCCAATTTTTTGTTCTGTCACACAGGCAGTTCGTTTAGGTGGAAAGTATAACCTGTTTTTCAAGAGACCCGACGGAGCAGCATCCACAAATCTAGTTTAAACGTGCACAACACAAGGCAGAAAAACACGTTAATGCAATATGTAAAATTGCAGGGCAATTACAGCATTTTAAATATTCCAGTTAAGCAATGTTTCCTTGGGTATTAGACAACTGCATTATGAGAAACAACTAAGCCTCAACAACATGTTTATCTCTTTGTCCACTGAAGTTCTCTACAGACTCCTGGTACTGTGGCTGTCCATAATGTGTCAGCAGGCTGTTATGTTATGAGTAGGCTACTGGGTGTTTATGCAACCCAAGACAAGAGGGGAAGCTACTCTCCATGTTGTGCCTACAGACCAGCTTCTCTCAGACCTGTTGGCCAAAATAAAATAACATTATTATTAGTAGTGGTAACATGATGGAGAACAGTGAGGTTGATAGGGGACACGGAGAAGACGTCAGCCAGCAGATGAGCCCATATTGTCACACTGTCACAATCTGGGCCCGATGTGGGTAAATATTTTGGCCCCATGTTAGCAGTTCATGGGCACAATGTTTTCATTTGCCCAGTCTGGGCAACCCATGTCTGGTGAAAGAAGACTTAAATTTTTCTGAAGTTAGCCCAAAAATTCCCCAAATTGTTTTATTTAGGGGCCGCCTACTGTGGGCAAGTCTGTGTTGAGTTGGTGTAGAGTAGTCTGTGTTGAGTTGGTGTAGGCTTGTCTGTGTTGAGTTGGTGTAGAGTAGTCTGTGTTGAGTTGGTGTAGAGTAGTCTGTGTTGAGTTGGTGTAGGCTTGTCTGTGTTGAGTTGGTGTAGAGTAGTCTGTGTTGAGTTGGTGTAGAGTAGTCTGTGTTGAGTTGGTGTAGAGTAGTCTGTGTTGAGTTGGTGTAGGCTTGTCTGTGTTGAGTTGGTGTAGGCTTGTCTGTGTTGAGTTGGTGTAGAGTAGTCTGTGTTGGGCTGGTGTAGGCTTGTCTGTGTTGGGCTAGTGTAGGATAGTCTTTGCAGAAAACCCTAAGTCCAGAGTCTGAGGTAGAGACAGAAACATGGAGAGGGAGAGGAGGTAAGAGAGATAGGGAAAGGGGAGTGAAGAAGGAAAATGAACAGTGACCCAATCTTGCTTTTATAAGATAACTGGTGAGGGTTAGAATTTAAACTGGCTTGTCTGACCAGTCAAGTTACTTTCCAATCAGATTTTCATCCCATGCATGTGATCTCACTTACCGCTGCTTTACAGGGGGGATGACCAGCTCCTTGTGTCACCACAAAAGAAATCCTTAAATATAGAGTTAACATGAGTCAGGGGGGTTCACTCCAGCATCTACAGTTGCTATAGACTAGTCAGTTTTGAGTTGGTGTAGACTTGTCTCTGAGGAGCTGGTCGGATGTCACAGATCCTCTCATCCTCACAGGACATCCACAGTACCTTTGGTTTGTACACTGGTCAGTGCCTTTGTCTGGCCTCCATCTTAATATCCCATTGTCTTGACATTAGTCAATGTCAGCTAAAACATGAAAAGCTCCTTAAAGACAGATGGTGACGGTCTCGTGTGAACCCTCACCAACAATACTGATTCTGAAAAAAGATTTGTTTTACACATAACAGATTACCGAGGACCCCCGCTCGCTGCTGTTATGTCATTAGGCAGTGTTTCAGCTTTGCGACTGAGGGACGTAATCTAGGAGGTTCCTTTAAATGAGGCCATAAATATGTTGAGCATCCTAGAGATTTTCTAGGTTCAGTGTGCTTATATGTTATTGCACATGACCTGCCTAGTCACGGCTATGCTCAGCATTTGGCCCTTTTTTACATTTTCAGTGCTCTGTATTTTCCACAGAATCAGGTGAAACAACCTGCAACCGTATTTATGGTCCTACATCCTGATCTCTAGCTGTTCGTGCAGACATTGCTGAGCTGTAACCAACCAGTGCCACAGAAGCGTTTTTGGAAATGGATACCTGCATTAGGAAAAACAATGTTGATATTTGACCCGGCTCACGAAAAACAGTAAGGATACATTCATTTGCGCAGTAACATGCCAAATGGATGAGTCCGTTTTAGTTTTAACATCCTTCCCATGAAGGATATTCTCTTCCGCGTTGCATTATTTCCCACACCACCAAGTTAGACAGGCTCGGAGAGAGAGAAAGAGAAAGGCTGAGAATGAGGGAGGAAGAAGTCGGTTAAACCAGATTAGGTGGGGCATATTAACCGGTAACAGCCTGCACAACTAGTATGACAATCCTCCCGTCGCCTCACTAACAATGACCATGGTTCAGCCCCATTTTAAATTACGCTTATTAACTGTTTTCTTCCTGGAGTGGTTTCTCTGTTTAGTTTCCTGATACAGCTCAGCGAAACCGTGACACAGTCTGTCACCGCCAGAGTAACTGCCATGTCAACTGTCATTGTCTGCTTTGGCGAGTTTGTGTGTTTAGGCTTGTGTAGGTCTACATGTGCACGAGGCATATCCACTACAATAAGGGAAAGGCCATTTCCATCTGAGGGAGATGATCCCATAGTCTGGACTTATTTCTTTGCGTGTACACGCGCACTTGTCACAGATGCCTGATGAAAAGAATGCCTAATCCACTTACACGCCTGAAAGAGTTCTTTGTGGCGAGTTATTGTTCGGTTGCACATGCCTCAAATTAATCTCGACCACGTTACCGCATTGAGAAATCTCCCACTTGCATAATTTTTGTTTTGTTTCTCATAGTCCCTTTAAGCGGTGCGTGTGTCATGAGTTGCTGACGTGGAAGAGGGAGGTAGTGGTGGAGGAGGTAGCCACTGCTCTTGTGTCGGTTTCAGAACAATAGAAGCACAGATGTTGAATCTTTGGAAATGGTTTGGGACCGAAGTCTGTTTACTTGACTGACACACTCAAATCTAATCTAGATACAAATTCTATGCTCTCACCATTGTGAATCCTCTACTCACTATTTAATTCAAAGCTGAGTTGATGCTGATTAGTGGGACCACATAGTGGATTGCACAATTTGAAAGTAACCGACAGCCTGCTGTGCTAGTTAGTGAGAGGGCTTCAGTGTGCTCAGATTGTATTTACTTTACTGAGTGACTGAAACCCACTGAAAACCAAAAAGGTCATGAAATGTTTAGCGAACCATTAGCCCTATATCCTGATCATCTACATTCTGTCAAACTGTAATACTATGCTCCGGTAAAGGCTACCTTCTTCACACCGGCCAAATATAGCCTATGTATGTATCTATCCAATCACTCAATGTAAATTCATAGCCATGGTCATACTACTTGTTAAGTCAACAGAAAATAAGAGAAAGTTAAGCTTTTTGCTAAACGTTTTTATTTAAAAGTTTTTAAAAATGAACATAAATACAAAAGCTGACAATAAATTAAATATTTTGTTTGCTGACACTGGAAAGTGGAGGGGAGGGATCATCTTCGGGGGGGGGGGGGGGGGGGCATCTGTTAAGTAAAGGGGGGGGGGTTACCCTGGCTTCCACTAGGCTGTCTGTCCTATAAAGGGACAGCTGAACCAAATCCAAAATCCCAATGCACCAGCTGTGAAAAATTACAGCCAGAATAACTAATGGGGAGGGAGACGGGAGAAACTGTGGAGATGTCAGTGCTTCAACAATGAAGCCTGTCTTGTCAGTCAGACACATGGATAGATTCTAGATTTCTCTCTGAGGGTCTCCCAAATCAGATCCTATTCCCTATGTAGTCCACTACTTTTAACCACAGGAGTGCCATTTGGAACACCGTCTCTAAACTCTCCTGACAGGGTTGACAGTTGGGTCAGCTGGTAATGTACACCTTGTTGAAAGAGACAATTGCTGCAATCCCAGAGGAACTCTTCTGATCTGCTGGTGCTCCAGTCAGCCCCATCTTCAGTGTCTGTGACATGACAGTAAAGAATGAGGGCATAGCAATTCCATAAGAGGCTGGCAGAAGAGCAGAAAAGTTGACTTGAAGCAGTTGACTGCGCGTTGGCTGAAGCAGCTGACTGCGCATCCTGAATAGTCCATCAATATGTGGCTGACCTACTAAAAGGTCTCAGCAGCTGAAAGCCTGCGCCAGGATTTCATCTCCCTGTTGAAAAAGAAAATCCATTAGTGCAAATACCAAAAACAGCGAACAAATAAGTGAGTAAACAATTGTGAACCCCCATGAATACATTCACAGTGCCATAGTCCTACCATTGTTAGCACAGGCAGGGTTAGACTTGTGCATCCAAATGGTTAGAACAGTTTCAACAGTGCTCTTGTGATTGTTCCAGCATGCTGGTGTGTAGCTAGTCATTCCCACTGGGTAAATGAGACATCCCTTCTAAAAAACCCACTTAGGACCTCTAAATGTGTTAGGATAACAAAGCAGTAATCGGGATTTCTTTGTGGATGGTGTAAAGAGTTTCCATCCAGTATTTCCACAAACGTTCCTTATAGATAACGGCAAACGATCCAACAACATGGACTTACACATTGGTACAGACAGGCACAATCCGCTCTTGGTGCTGTGGTTTTGACAGAATGAATTTCCTGAAGAAGGCTGGTAGTTTAAGTTTTGGTCTTGTGGGCTTTGGAGTAGGGCTGAAAGGGGGTGGGGGGGGGCAGGACAGACAGCGAGAGAAAAAACAGTGAGTCAAAGAAACAGGCCAAGGACATGTTCAGAATTAGTCATGTTGTGCATTTGTTATTAGGACGTTGTTTGTGGTTAAAGCTAAAACAATAACAATGCAGTCACCTGACCTCTCAAAGCAGTCAATAACTTTGGTAAAAAGTGTAGAGAAAGGCTTGGAGAAAACTGACCACTGAAATTCACAGACTGAGCTATGAATCTGGTTTATGGATAAATGGTGTGTAAATTTGATTAGAGGAAAATAAGCTGATATTCTGGGTATGACAAGAACTAAGCTTGTGAGGCTAGTTATCAACATGCATTTCCACTGCACCTGAGCCCAGGGCTATAAAATATGCCGCGTGTGAAGGCCTAAAAGGTATGCTGTAAATCATTAATTTAGTCGGTCAGAAAACATGTGTACTATTAATGACTATTGATTAAGCATTAAATAATGAGGTCTAAATGCAAATCTAATTTCCAACAGAGCTGTCATAGGTAGAGTTTAATCTGAATGATTCTTTGTCGACACCCAACTCCACTGTACACAGCGCTTTAGTCCCACATTGAGGACTTACCCTTTGGCTTGTGAGGCAGCGTGTGTCGGTACATTAGCCTCCATCCCCTCTTCTTCTTCTTCCTCCTCCTCCTCCTCATCCATCACCTCTATCACCTGGTCCTGCTCTTCTTCACTTTCAGAAATGTTGTCCCAGAGGCGCGAATTGACCCACAACGCTTCGTGGAGCGTAAGGCCGCGACCTATACAAGTGGTCTGTCGGCAGAGTGGGCAACGCACGGTGAGCAGGCCACTCTTCGGCAGGGAAATGGTCTCTAAGCAGGTGGCGCAGAAGGTGTGTCTGCAGTGCAGAACTCGGGGGACCCGCTCCTCACGGGAGTAGGGTTGGTAGCAAACCCCACACTCCATGTCCTCACACCAAACCATGGTGAAGCCGGACTGGGACTGTACGGAGTCCGGGCGGGCAGTGGCAGCTGTAGGGCTGGGTCTACGGGGGGGGGCAGCAGGGACAGAACGCTGGATACTGGACACCTAGCCAGATGGGAGGACGACACAGATGGAGCCGAGGCTGAAGAACTGGACTCTGTAAGCAAGCGCTGAAACAGTCTGTCTGAAGCAGGGCTTGGTGAGGACACAGAGGTACCAGCAGAAATGGGTTGTGCAATAACTTACTTCTCTCTGTGGTAAAATAAAGAAATCTGATTATTAGGGATTATATACTTTACATGCACGGACATACACAATAATGACTAACAGTTTGCCAGAAATTCACAAGAACATAGTTCACAAGAAATGTTATGAGAGTGAAAACATCTTAAAATGTTTACCCTTAAACTCTATGTAAGAAAGTGTGTAAACCCAAGTCAAGAATTAGACATTTTAAAATGTTTTCATTCTCACATAAAATATTACTAAATTTCTTGCTAGGGAGTTCCCTAGACACAGATAACTGACATCAAAGCTTTGAGTGGCTCCTGCCATCTAAATCTCAGGGGCATTGTCACTGTTTGAAAGCATAGCAGACAACATAAAGCCAACTTTGTATACTTGACCGTAAGCATGATAGGGTGCTAATTGCTCAGGAATCACACCTGTGTTGAAGCACCTGCTTTCAATATACTTTAACCACTAATTTACTCAACATATACCTGTATGCAGCTCAATCAGTTACCAAATTCTCTTATTTCAGTTCAACAGCAACCCAAAAATAACCATCAAAAGGGGAAACATCAATACACATTAAAAATGTTTCATTCATAACTAAACTAAATTGTATACTTACAGAAAATTTGAATAAATATTCAGCTCTTTATCCTGCAGTGACAATACTCCACACAATAAAACAGGCAAGCAGAAAAAGACAACTCTGCTTTGCAGCCTCTCTCTGTCTTCTTTTCACAGCCTCTGTGTGTGTGTGTGTGTTTGTTGTGGGGGCGGTTTAGGGCCGTGCCTAATATGAAGGCGAGCCCAATCAGCACAGCAGCTGCAGCTTTCTAGGGATATGGCCTGCCTCCTGACATCTACTAGCCCGGGGAGGGGGAAGTTAAAGCTGACTGACAGAGGCAGTGCCTTTGTTTAGGGTGTCTGACAGACGACAGGTGGGTGGGGGTGGGTGGTTTATGAGAGAGAGGACATAAAGAGACAGAGTAAGAAAGAGACAGAGGCTTTTTTATGGGATAAATGGTCAGGTGGCCCCAGAGATGTTAATAGGTCAAAGAAAGTGTGACCTGTCTTTAGTATCCATCTTTGATCAAGGATAATGATGTGTATTCGACCACATCCCCTTTGAACCAGCATGTTTTTTCATTAAAAATGCACATGTTTGGAAACAATAAGCTACTTATTGTTTTATCTATAAAATAACTTGTCCAAGTCAACTTTCTTTGACGTTTCTACTTGATTACCATACATTTTTTAGAAGACGAGGAATGTTTGGGGAGAGGACACAAAAGCAAATTTAATTGAGAAAACACCAAAGAGAGAGATGTAAAATGTTTCCATTGCGATACATATTATTGAATTGTGAGAGCTATATAGAACAAAAGATAGATGTGCAGCTTGGGTCATATTTACAATTATTTGTTTATATCAGAAACCAAAGTGAAATACCAAAGTTTTCCCAGACTTGCAAATCTGGAGATTTTTTTTTTGTGTGTGAAAACTGGGACATGCTGCCCCCTAAGATGAAATACATTACGTTAAAAAATAACATGAAGTCATAATTTTTAACACAACCTTTTTTACCTTATTTGTGGAGATGGCCAAAAAGAAAGGGCTCGTCCGGGATTTGAACCCGGGACCTCTCGCACCCAAAGCGAGAATCATACCCCTAGACCAACGAGCCCTGTTATAACATTGATACACAAAACATATACATAACTTTAATAGAATAGCAAAGTAACTAAGATATTGCTATAATGTAACTGGATTCTGATTGTTAGGGTCTACAACGCCAATTGAACCGCACGAATTTCGAGAAAAGAAAAACAGGGCTCGTCCGGGATTTGAACCCGGGACCTCTCGCACCCGAAGCGAGAATCATACCCCTAGACCAACGAGCCACGTGCACTAGTTTGCGACATTTTGCTTTATAAGATATTACAATTCCACTACAATATTGTGAAAAACACAATGTCACCGATTTGCTCAGAGTCAGAGTTTAGTAGCAAATGTAGCCTTGTCAAACGGACACTTTGATGAACACATTTGCAATTGTCCTGAAAGGCTTACCCCTTGCTAGCTAGTACTGTAATGGCCATCATTTACATCAGTGACATCTAGCTTACAGTACTATACAGCAGATAGTTTGACATTTAATATTGTAGTACGACTAATAACTTGCTAGGAGGTCTGCACACTCGTCATTTTGTATGTTTCCTAGATTGACACTAGATATGACCGACTCTCCTCACCAAAATGTTATTTAACCAAACACAAGGGTGGAAACAATATTGCAGTAGCCCAGCTACACTAGCTATTCCGTGGTGGCCAGGCTATGGTTGGTGATGTTTTACAGTACTGAATACTGAATACATGTACTAGTCACAAACAAAAGGTGTGTTTTGCAAAATATATAAGGCAACTGTACAATTTTAGACAACATGTTTGTCTCTCCTTTCCTCCGTCGAAGTTCGAGTTGGAATATGACGAACACTTGAACACAGATCTTATTCATTTAAATTAATTATTGATAGGAGAAGCAATATCGTTGCTGTTACCGAAGAAAGCTTTATGTGTAACATTTGCATTGTTGATGGCTAAATAAAGGTAGCTAATAGCAATGTCTGGCTAACATCCTATCGAAAAAGTTGTTATATACCAGAATGCCTTGCGAAACGAATGGGCGCTCGAACGGCAAACACTACTGATTTGTTGTTAAGCTAGCTAGCTGTTTAGCCCGATACGTTATAGTAGGTACTATAGCTATAAGACTGGCTATTGTATTCCTGTAAGTATAGATTTGATTCTCTCATTGTTCTGTGCTAAATTAATCTATATATTTTAATAAAATTGAGGTTTACTACGCATACACGCTAATCACAATGTGACCAACATTACACGTTCATGTCATATATGTGGCATTACACAGGTAACGTCAGTAGTTAGCTAGCTGAGCAGTTTGTTCACAGTTGGTAACTAACGCGTCAGTGGCTATACTGACGGTACTCTGTCCTTAACTTTTCACTTTACCATGTTTAACTACCAGTCAATAGATGAAATACAAACTAGTAACTTATAGTTAGGCTTACTATTAAGTTTGTATATGAGCTAGCTGGTTTGTTCGGATGACCGAATCATGGATTTTTGCTCTTTAGAAAGTTGTGCCAGTTGGACTTTCTCACCACCTCAACTCAAGAGAGCTGGATGGTGGGCAAGATTGGTGCTTCAAGTCATGAGTCATAACATACTGTACATTCATTATTTTATTTACAGAAACCATGTAGCTAGCCAAGTCAATGTCCGTCAGAAGTAAGTTACCCGAGATGGATGCCTTTTTGGGATCCCTTCAAGCTCATGATGTGAGGTAAGTTAAATAATTTTCAAGATACGACCAAATTTATCAATACTGCTTAGGTGCTGAAGAAACATATCCATAGGCTATTGTGCAGAAAACTCTGGGAACAATATTGGTCTATAGTGTACATTGAAGATTGTTATATTAAGACCTAATATTGGCCTGGGTCACAATTGACTTATAATTGTACCCTTGTCCCAGCTCTGTCCTAACGTCTTGCGAGCCAGAGCTCCAGGAGCTGATGAAACAGATCGACATCATGGTGAACCAGAAAAGGATGGCGTGGGAAGCAGAGATCCACGCCATGGAGCGCCGTCTGCACAGCGGAGAGGAGGAACTCCTCTCAGCCAGAACCCTAATAGACCAAAGGAACGCAGAGGTACGTGTGTTCATGTTTATGCATTACAATCATTGGCTAGTTTACGGTACACCTGGCTGCCTAGAGACAGTGAGTCAGATGGCATTAGCTTGCAGTACCAAGCGGGCCGACAGACAGAAAGCTAGAACAGGCACAATTTGTAACTGACTTAAAATGTGGTATGGTTCTTGGTGACTTGCCGCACCTGTTCCAGTATTTCAGAAACGTCAGTGTCTAGGGCAGGGCTATTCAAGGGCTGAAACCCATCTGATCGGAATAATCTCTGACTGGTTCAAGAATGGGCCAATAGTTGATTGCGGTTAACGACTAGGTAAAAGCAAAACCAACAAAAAAAAATTGAGAATGGAGAAAATGTTATCCTGGTCGGAAAAATCCAGGTTTAGTTTGAGTCCCCAGATTTCAGACCGATAGAAACACATTGGGTTGAGAATAATCTGCCTTCCAATTGGCAACCATTGCATGAGGACACTGAACATGAACAACATTTTTTTTTGCCTCCAAGCCCTGGAGAATTCAGGCTCTTTTGGAATCAAAGGTGTCTGAATCCAGTAATAGATGCCTGGCCGTCCAAAATCAATTGATCACTGACTCTACAAGAGTGGTTCTCCACCTTTGTATGTTACTGTGACACTAGCTGTGTTTCTGTGGTTGTGTAGGGGGGGATTAGTGATGGCCATTCGAGGCTTCATTACTGTTCTTCGATCAGCAGGATATTATGCTAGCAGTGCTAACTCAGACTTTCTTTTTTTCAAAATAAAAGCCATCATTGAAATTTATTAGGTAATATAGGTAACAATCTAGTCTGTACATTTTATGTTTAATGTCCGTTCCAATGTTATTCTTGTCTTTTTTTTTTTCAGACTAGATTACCTCTATTGCCTTATACATTTCAATTATGGAGTTTATTGTGATAAAGAAAATATGAGTGCTGCCAGCATAATATCCTGCTGCTGAAATAATGCCAATGAAGCCTCGAATGGCCATCACTAGGGGGGATAGAGCACAGATGTTCTTAACAAAGATGTTGAACGTTTAAGGACGCAGCCAAGTGGATTTGGTGTGAGCTTTATGTTCTTTGACTGCAGATATGATGATGTTGATCTGTTTTAATGGGCAAAATATACAGATCTATTAGAACTTTTTACTGGCTGCAATTTTTCTGTTCTAATTCATTTTTCAATATAATGTTTTTCCCACTGGTTAATGGGAAAGTGATCTATGTCTCCTGATGTATTTGACTCCTGATGTCTCACTTCTTGCTCTGACCCACCTCTGGAAGATGTACCAAGTGAGAGCGGCTATTGTTTCTCTGTTAGACCTGCAACACATTGGCTATCGTAATTGGACATTGCTAGTGGAGAAGGGGCTCTGTCAGGTGATCTGGACTCCGAGTGGTGTGTGCGTGCGTGGCGTGGTTTTTATTCTGCATGCGAGTTGTCTTTCATCTCGCTTGACTGAAGCAGTGGTGACTCAAATGTCTTTAATGCACATTTGAGCTACAAAGAAATTTGAAAACATGGCTTATATTAAACATGCATTTTGGCATGACTGTGTTGTTCCTGAAGGGTGAGAGTTTCTTTCTGCCTTTAGTGACTTCGCTTTCCAGACAGTTGCAGGCTGTGACCTGGTCTGTCTCTCCACAGGTGGGGGTCCTCCGGAAGCAGCTGGAGAAGGCTCAGGCTGTGAAGCAAGAGCTGGTAACAAAGTATGAAGATCAGCTGCAGCATGTCAGAGATGAGGTACGCAGAGCATATGCTCCTACAGATGTTAGTCCATCAGCGTTTGCAGAGGCCGCGTCAAGCTTCATACCTGTCCTGGTCACTTCTGTCATCACAGCTGTCCAGGCTGAAGCGGAGCTACCAAAAGCTTCAGAGTAAACATCTGAAGTCTCGTGAGGGACCTAAGAGCCGTGAAGAGAACAGGATGGAAGTGACCCTCCTCAATGAGAAGATCGAGGTATCTCATTTAGGGCTGTTTTCCCAGACATTTCAATGGGGGGGTGGGGGTCTTCACTAGACATGCTCTTTAGACCTATGCATGTTTGAGCTGAGGTTTGGTGCCCTCTGCTGGCTGTAATCTGCGTGCGCAACAGTAACTCCGGTGTTGTGTTGTGCTATAGGAGTTTCGGCAGCGTTCAGCCCAGTGGGAGCAGCAGAGGCTCCAGTATCAGAAACAGGTGGCCTCTCTGGAGGCGCAGAGGAAGGGCCTGGCCGAGCAGTTCACTGCTACCAAGGTAACAAGGAGACCGTGTTGACTGCTGCTGAACATGTAATACCCCTTCGGACAGAGTAGTTGTAGGTACAAAATATGCAGTGCAATGCAAACAGGATTTCTCTTAAGATTTTGAATCCCTTGCTTTGATCAACAGTGAACATGTTCTATTATTATATATTAATTGGCACTGGGTCTGGCTAAATCCAGATCTCACCTCTTTCCCTTCCTTCCTGTTTGTTTTCATTTGTTTTGATGTTTTCATTTGAGTATTTGTTTTTATGTTATTGTATTTTTTTTCTTTTTAAAGCACATTGAATTGCTTCGATGTATGAATTGTGCTATATAAATAAACTTGCTTGCTTTGAAAAGTGGACTTGAAATTAGCAACTGGGTCCAGTTGTTGTAATGCAGTTACTGTGAATCTGCTGGCCCTCTTACATCACTCTGCCACCTTGCCTCCTCTCTACCCACCCCTGTCCTCCTGCTCCTTACTCCACCCCAATCTCTACGGTTCCTGCTCCCCCTACTCTGTGCTCCAGTCACAGGGGGCAGTGTGGCTGCAGGACCCAGGAGGAGAGCGTGCCGGGCAGGCAGAGATTCAGCGGCTGAGGGCTCAGCTGGAGAGGGCCCAGGACACACTGCACTCCCAGGAGCTGGAGCTGGAACGACTCCGGCACCTCCAGGAGCAGCTGGCTAAGGATGGGGAGACGTGGAGGGAGGGACAGGTCAGTTTAGGTGTGGGGGGTTGGCTGGGAGCGAAGTGCGAGGACAAGAAAGGTGGAGAGCGGAAGGGGAAAAGGACGACAGAGAGGGGAGAGTCGTGCCCCCTCAAACTGCAGTGGGCGAACCGGCCAGTTACACCACTATGTTAATTGACTGGTTCTGTTCTGCAGGTGCTAACAGAGAAGGCGGGGAAGCAGGAGTTCCTCAACGATCTGTCCAAACTGACCGTGGCGCTACAGTCTAAAGAACAGGTTATACGGTAGGATGACAAATGTACGACAGTGTGTATGAGGTTGGCTATTGGTTAATGTGCTGGTTTCATTTTCTGTTGATTAGTGGTCAAAGCCACATTGATGGAAATATGACAGTTGAATGTCTGGGTGCTGAGGGTTCCTGTTTCTCAGTGCTGAGGGATCCTGTGTGTTTGTCTTCCAGGTCTTTAGAGGAGTGTTTAGAGGCCCAGGGGAGTGGAGGTCCTGGACTACGACCCCTCAGACAGGACCTGGAGAAGACCACCACCAGGCTGCACTCTGCCCAGGCCTCAGAGATCCACCTGAAGGGTGAAGTAGCCCGCCTCAGAGACAGGTTAGGGGTGGGGGGCTGCTATGTCACCAGTTAACTATGTTTAACTGGTTAAATGATGCATGAAATGGTCCTTTCACAGCTGTGTCCAAAGAACATCATGGGACCTGTGACTTGTTGATTTATGGGTTCCCAGTGTATGTTAGTCTGCGTCCTGTGTGTGACTGTCTGATAATTAAATGGTTCCACTGGTCATAGTGAAACAACATGTCCGTCCCTCAGGCTGGAGACAATGAGCCGACACGGAGGAGAGTTGGCCAAGACCAACCTGGAGCCGAAACACACGGAGGAGGAGAGGAGTCACTCTGTAGTGGAGGTCAAGAGGGTGAGAAACCTGGAGGGACGCGTGTCCACTGTCTGAGGAGTCAACAGTGACGGCTGAGTTGCTGGATGGCTGACTGACTGTTTTATTTACTGTATGGGTCCTCCTCTTATTCCTCACTATGGCTTGTATCACCAGCAGCCTCCTCAGTGTTGGACAGGTCCTTAGCCTAACACCTTTCATCTGTTCATTTGGACTGCAGCTTCGAGAAGAGCTGGCCAGGGCGGAGCAAATGCGCTCCGGGGAGGTGGAGGGGATGAGGAAGGCGGTTTCTCAACTGACCAATGAGCTGCACCAGCGTGACATCACCATTGCCACCCTCGGAGGCTCCGCCTCCAGTGTGGAACGACAGCTATTTGGCGAGGTGGAGCGGGCCAAGCGCCAGGCATCTGAGCTCAAGGTGAGGTGGTGAAAAGGGACCAGAAGGTACTCAAAGGAGCTATTGCAGAATTCCCAAAATATTTGCGGTGGCTTCAGAATGTATTCAGATCCTGTTACTTTCCCCACATTTTGTTGTTACACACATGAATTCATAATTATTTCTGAGAATCAGACTGGGAGCTGGAATCGTCAGGTATCGTCTTGATCTGCAACACAGCCAGGATGACATTAGACAGTGGCCGCAACGAGTCTTTAGAGCCTGGTACTCGGGAGGGGTGGGCCAAGACCCCATGTCCTCCTAAGTTTGAACAGACAAGGATACAAGGAAATGTAGAGAGTGTCTTCCTTAGGTTTACAAAGATCTACAGTGGAGAAGGAGAACTGACCCTGCTCCCCCCGACACAATAATATTGCAGCATAAAGCCTTGGTGCTGAGACAGGGAGGTCAAACAACCTTTTCTGTTATTATAGTTGTTGTTGTTTCGGACTGACAGAAGGGCTGTCCGTGTTCTCAACTGGATACAAATAAATCAGATGAGAAAATGTTTTGGTGGTATTGCCAGTCCTCGTCTGCAATACCTTTCAACATATTTTGCAGGCATTCTGATCCATATTACAGAAGTGGTAGGTCCCCTCAGTGACAGTTTGTTCATCCGTAGAAACGTCTCCAGTCTCTGCTATGGTGGGCTCCTTCACTAGTAGCCCTCATGTGAACCATGTTGCATGGCTATGTCTGAAAGCTATAGTAGCTGAGCAGCCAATGGGCATGCACTTACTGCCCTCTAATTGTCTGTTTTTAAATTCGCACTATGCAAACACGCTTCCCAGATGAAGCTTGCAAAATCAGATATGCACAAATATATGCACATTGCGATGTCAAAGATTGTGATTTTCATTATTAAATTATTGGACAGCCAGCTCAAGGAAGAGTCCTGATGTTCCAGAATTCCATTTCACAGTGTGGCCATTTTGTTCCTGAGACCTTTCAATGCATGAGTAATTTATTTTTATAACCTTCCCACAGATCTATGCCTTGACACAATTTTAACTTTGAGATCTGCGGAGAGTTCCTTGGCTTAGTTATTGCTCTGACATGCAGTGAGGGTCCTTGTAAAGACGGGTGTGTGCCTTTCTAGTCAATTGACTTGCCACAGGCTCCAGTCAATTTCTAGAGAAATCTGAAGGATAAGATTAGTTTTATTTTCAATAATATGGCATACATTTGTCATTATGGGGCATTGATGGCAAACTTAATAAATTTAGAAATTGTCTACAGCACCACAAGAAGTGAAGATCTATAAATACCTTCTGGGGTCCACTGTATCGCGGCTTAGTCTACCTGTTGTCCCTCCAGTCCAGGAGATGGCGGTAAAGCATTGCCAAAGAACAAACTTTGCGGCCACTGTCCTCATGACCACAATGCTATTTACCTGTTCCATCCAGATGACTCGGGTGCAGCTGGAAACACTGAAGATTGAGAACCAGCACCTCAATGAGCTGCTTGAGAGAGTCGAATCCAGGTCTCCTAAGGTCTGAACAGACGATTTTAAATCAACAAAGTATTTCTCTGTAGGTAATTGAGCTGTTTTTTGGCACTGATTCTTTCTTCGCTATCATGCTCTTTTCTTGTCTGTCAGAAGGGTGACAGCTCCCTGGCATCACTGAGAGAGAGCTATGTGTCCTCCCTGAGCAGCCTGGAGCAGGAGAACCGGGCACTGAGACAGGAGCTGATGGAGGTAAGAGCTCATCTGGAGGCATCCACACAGACCTGGCAGGACAAGCTGGACCGAGCCCGGCTACAACACCGAACAACCGCCCAGGACAGGTACATACACACCTTTCAGTCTTACACACACGACACACAAAGCCACTGCTCAGGGTTGTTCCTACAGCAGGACTGAAGAGGAGGTTAGATGTTTTGTGAACCTCAGGGTTGTTCCTACAGCAGGACTGAAGAGGAGGTTAGATGTTTTGTGAACCTCAGGGTTGTTCCTACTGCAGGACTGAAGAGGAGATTAGATGTTTTGTGAACCTCAGTGTTGTTCCTACTGCAGGACTGAAGAGGCGGTGCTGTGGCAGAGTCACAGGGAGGAGATGATAGCCATGGAGACCCGGATGCAGGAGAACACGTCACTCTACCAGCAGGAGATCCAGCGCCTCCTCCGACAACTGGAGGCCATGTCTCACTCCTCCTCCTGTCCTCCTCACAGTAAGCATGGCCAGACCGTGGACCACAAGTCTCCCTCCTCGTCCTCTTCCTCCTCGACGTGTAAAGAGCATAGTCTAGCTCGGGGGACAGCCTCAGCTCCCATCTCCGTCCCAAACAGCCCTGGACCTGGTATTGCAGCCAGTGGTTCCACTTCAGATGACGTTCTGGACCGGCCAGTACCTACGGTATGTCTCGCTCTGTAGCTGCCCCAACTCCCCCGTGGGTAGAGCTGGTTGGAAGGCCATCAGTTACTTGTTGTTTCGGCCCTCTTATGCTCTGTCTGGTGGTGTTGTGCGGCATGGTAGGATGTTACGATAAGTAATCGTACTGTTCAGTCTAACAGTGATGTTTCTTATTCCCTGTGGGCTAGGAGCGCGGTGTGGATTCCCCTGGGGCCGTGGTGGCATCGCGTTACCTGGAGGAGGAGACCCAGCGTTCCCAGGAGCTGCTCCACCGGCTGGACGCCCACATCCAGGACATGAGGCAGGACAACTCCAGGACTGTCTCCAAATACGTGGGCCACGCCAACGCCCCCTAACCTGGATAACGAACCCTGAACTCAAACCTGCCGACAATCCCGGGTAGCCACGAGACCACCTGGACAACAGAACGGCAGAGCCCAGGTCCGGATGGAACGATAGACCCTTCTGGGCGGGTCATTAACTGACTATATATAGGGAAGGGGAAACGTTGGGCTGTGGACGTCACCAGATAAGTGGCACTGAATGGTTGGCTGGTTGGCTGACTGGCTGGTTGGCTGACTGGCTGGTTGGCTGACTGGCTGGTTGGCTGACTGGCTGGTTGGCTGACTGGCTGGTTGGCTGACTGGCTGGCCTCCAGGGTGCGCCATGGTACTTTATGACCGGTATGGTCCTCTGGCTGTTTCTCTGGAGACAGAACCTGTGTGAGGTACTGTGACAGGGGACAGGCGACGGGTTGGATTGGTCCACAGTGGTTTGGATGGGTTTGTGATTGGTCCACAGTGGTTGGGATGGGTGTGTGAGCTTTCAGATGTGTGAGTAAGAAGCACTTTAGAAAACGTACCGTATTGCTCAGCTGGGAGTCCTCCTTAGCAACGTCTCTCTTTGTACCCGTCTGAATGTCTTTGTGTGTGAAATATATTTTGCTGTTTTGGCCATTTAACCCTAACCATGTGTCACTAATTCTGTTCTGGACATCTTGTTCACGGAGTCAGGGATTTTGTTGTGGTTGACAGCTGTCCTTGTGTGATTTCATACATTACACCCAAGATTGAATGTAAACATTGGTATTATGTTTACATTCTTGCTGCACGTTTCTTTCTGTTGAGACAAGGTACACACAGGTGTTTTTGGTTTGAGGGATGGAATTTGCCCCAGGAGTCCTCACAAGGATAGTAAAACATGAATCAACTGCCCCTTGTTATGACCTTTTGCCAGTCCCCACAAGGACAAGGTTAATCTCCAGTCTAGGGGTTTTGCTTAGGGGTCATACTTGCATGGGGCTAGTGTTAGACTTTAGGTTACTTGAACATCTAGGCCTTATGGGTTTGGATTAGACCGTAGAGCTAAGTTAAGGAATAAGTAGAGCAAGGCTTTAGTCATGAACACTGAGTTACTGTTTTGTTTTCTGAACTCCACAAGGATAGAAATAAACATGTGGATGAGGGACAGTCATCCTTCCCTGCTGGAGACTGCAAGTCTGCAGAAGCTTAGTAAAACATGAAAACTTGACTATATTGGCAAATTCCCACTAGGAAAAACCTGGTTAAGTTTAGAGTAAAATGTCCAGTTTGGTTTAAGCATTTGGGTTAGCTTTAGGCATTGCTGGTTAGGGTTAGGCATTAAGGCTAGTTTAAGTTTAGGCATAACCTTAGGTTATTGAGGTTAAAGTTTAGGGAATATGGAATAATTGTTTTTGCATCCCCAAAAGGTGAGTAATGCTGGATGGTATGTGTGACTGCCTCCCTGTCTGCGCTGCTGTCTCATCTCTACGGAGGGATCATGGAGATGGAGGGATCTGGCTCTCATCACACCACCCTCGTCCGCTTTGTGGGCCCTCCTGGTTTTCTGAAAGGTTCCTCAGTTGGAATGTGAGCATCCTTGTCAACGCTGACCCAGACACCCACCCGGTCTCTTGTCCATCGTGAGGGAGAAGCTTATGGAATGTTGATGTCCTCCACGAGGGATACTGAATTTTGGAAATCCAAAATGGTCCCCGGTTCGTTGTCCAGGATGTCTTGACTGAAGAGACCGAGTGGGGATGGGAATGAGGACAAGTTAAGAGAAAATATGTTCCGAATGAATCATATTTTATTCTTGTTTTTGCTTCAGTCTCCTATCCAAATGTTTCTTTTCTTTTTTTTTTTACATTGGTATTGGTAACCGTGGTTACCGCACTGAGGCCCAACAAACAGTAGAGGAATTTGGCCGAGAGGACCACTAGCTCGCTAACTCAGTGTGGAACGGAGGAGAGCGAGGGGTCTCATCCCAAAACACGCACTACACAATTCTCAATAGGGCTCAGGTTGAACAAAGTGCCCTTGCGAAAGCAGGGTGTTGTTTGGGGCACAGAATTTTTATTTGTGAGGATTCTTTCAAGGGGCCTGCAGTAGGGGAAGAATAGCTAAGCTTGATTTAAGACTTTCCTGGGTATTCTCAGATTTAGTTATGTAAGATCCATTTTGATTCCCACGGGGGACCAGTACTGCAAGATACACATTCAATGCTCTGAATGGGAGTTTTCCAAATGAAGCAGGTGGTGGTTATATTAAGATATTCAAGTAATTTTTTTTTTGCAGAGCCTAGATGTTCCCGAAGATTCAGCAGAGATAGACTGGATGTTCCAGAAGATTCAGCAGATAGCCTGCTTGCTAGTCAGTCTCCTCCACTTTGGTCACTCAGCTTATTTTTCACAGGTAGTCACTGCAGAGAACCCAGAATGAAAATATTGCATGAATTGGTCATTTATGTTTCTGTACTTTTAACATTATAGAGGTTATAGTTGCATTTCCCTGATTATAAGCAGAAGAATTACTGTGGCTTCAAACTGTCTCAAGAGTGGGAAGGTTGTGAAATGCAGCCTGTCTTCCAGGACACTCAAGAATAAGACCAAAGAAATAGTTTACTACAATAGTTTGTGTATGTAAATGCAGTGTATGGAGTGCTGGAGGAGTGCTGAGCTGTAACAGACAGCCTGTTGTGTTACAGAAAGCTGCTGATCATTAGACAACAAAGAAAATATATATCAAACTGCACATCAGAAACCCAACAGCAGAGGGCGCTGTTGCATATTTCTCTCAGGCATTTCAAAATTTCCCAGGGTAGTGGAAGAATGTGCTGCCGTACATTCAGATAACTGCAATAGAGTATGTTGACCCGCGGTAACTATACTTAGTTGGCCAAAGGGATTTAGTGACCTGTACTTAAATACGCTGTATGTTAGTCTTCTGTATGTATTTCACTAATGTTCGGGTTGAATTTCCGATTCCAGTTTGGAAAGCAATGAAGAGAACTGGAATGTGTACTTCCTGAATCACCAGATGCTGGTAATCTTTGGACCCTGTGCCAAATTGTTGTGTGAACGCTAGCCTTCGATGGCTTGCTGTTGGACGGGTGGACAGATTTGGTAAATGTCATTGAACACAACCTGGCTTGACTTTCAATACCATAGCGTAGCTTGCTGAGTTTTTGGACTATTGCCCCATAGCTGAAATTCTGAGGAGTTAGTTTCCTGACGTCATTGAACTCTATGTAACATACTTAACATTCTATCGGGTATGTTTTCTAGGCTGGGAGAGACTGAGTCAGGTGAAACACTCTCCTTGTCTCTTTCCTACAGCGAGGTCTGACAAACAGACATAAACATGAGAGCTTACACACCCACGCGCACACTATGGCCCATGACCAGAGCGTGTCCCCTCTCTTCATCTGTGCTGGGTACATGTGTCTCTGACACCAACATCTAGACAGGCCTGCCTGCCAAGACCAACTTCTGTCTATTTGTGTTCTGGGTCCAAGTAAATAGTGTTTAGCACGGGGACCAAGGTTCAGCTGGGTGGAATATGAGACAGTGGCAGATAAGCAAGCCTCCTACTGTAGTTTTGTTCAAGGCTGAGACCCACATAAGTTGATGGTCTGGACCCGACTGTTTTCGCGTTTCAAATCCACCTGTACAAAGCATTCGTGTGTTGCATGTAGCATGTGTAATGCTGTGATCGAAGACTCTCAAAAGATCTGGAAATGACACAACAATTGACTTGGGACCAGGGCCGGCCCTGACCAATTTGGTGCCCTAGGCAAGCTTTTAGCTGGTGCCCCTTGCATTGCAGCCAGTTCCATCACCGATCATGGTGTTCATACACTCACACAAAATCTGCATAGCAGATTAGAAAAAATAAAATAAAAACAGTATTAAAAAAACAAGTGACATTAAACAAAACAAAAAAATACAATATAAATAGGTGTTGCACAATTTTTTTTAATTATAGAACCTAGCATTGTTCTAGTCTTACTCACCTTGCCTGTCCTGCAGCAAACAAGTGACAAAACGAATTTTAAATAAGAGTATTGCATCAAAATACTAACTATATTATAAAGGTCTCAGTACAATATGCCTAATCTATCATTGTTCTAGAAACAAACTCTGTTCAAAATCTCTGACTGCATCAAATAACGGATACAAACACCTTATGAGTTAAAACAAATGGCCAGTCAGTAGGGTCTTTTGGTACCGCCTTTTTTTTAGATGCTTGATGCTGCATCGCTGGGCTGTGCTGAGGCAGAGGAGACAGGAGTGTTTGATGCTGCCTCACTGGGCTGTGCTGAGGCAGAGGAGACAGGAGCACTTGATGGAGAAGACTATTGGATGTTACATTATGTTAATAAAAAAGCTGCTGATGGTGAAACTATACAATAATACCACATTATAGCCTAAACACAAATAGTAAGAGTAATTATGCCTAGCATTCATGCACAAAACTTAAGACTAATCAATAATGCAATAAACGCAAAGGCTTACAGCAAAGACAAAAGGGATGGGAAAGGAAAAGCATTTTAATTGACTTGTACAAGCAGGGCTAATGTTGGCTAGCTAAGATGTCAATCATTTATAGGCCCATACCTGGTTTCTTGAGGCAGTCGGTGTGGTTCGCGCAGCACACTTGAAAGAAAATGTGTATTTCACAGAATTATGTTTTAGGTTAGATTATTCCCCAAACACAGGAAGTATTTTAAGAATTTAAGGTAAAAGTAACTGAATAGCTAGCTATTTAAATTAGCAGACATTACTAGTATTGTCCAAAGCAAGCCTGCTAGTACACCGCACCACGGTACTATGCAATAAGAAACTATAATTAACGTCACATCGCCTCTGTCCTTATTCCGTTATTCCTCTTCTCTTTTTCTTCCCTGGGCACCAGAGGGCTTTGGTCATTGAACACACACGTTTCACGTTCAGTCCGTGACACTTCAGATAACTGATCTCGCCCAACCCCCACAATCAGTAAGTCTAAAGGGGGGGGGGGGGGGGGGGGCGATGCTGAGGGCAACATAGAAAATATGGCCTAATAAGCTATGTAGTTAAGTTGTTGTGGGGGCTTTCGGTTTTGTAATATTTCAAATTAATAGTATTAAAATAGTTGGGACCAGTATTTGTAACAAACTGTAAAAGCGGGGGGGGGGGGGGACCTTCACTCATTAGAGCGCCCCTATAGATGGACGGCACCCCTAGCGTTTGCCTATTCTGCCTATGCCACCCGCCGTCCGGGTTTGGGACACTGCCTCTGCCAAGGTCACAGAAACCGACCGGTGGGTTCGTCGTTAGTTCGCGCCTGTGAAAGAGCCCGCATCATCATGCGTTCGCTAACAGATTTCCTTCTCAAGTGTCACTGCGCGTTGCTAGTTTGTGAAAACAGCAGCAAGCGCCTAAGACGTTCCCTTTGTCCTTCATAGCTCAAAGACAGTAACGTACCTTACAAGATACCTACATTACAACACCTCGCCTTATAGTTCACAATCTGGACAATGCATTAGAAGCGGTGTAGCAATCTTGCCTTCCGTCACTTGCCATATTTGAATGACCCGAGTTGAGATCTAGTGGATGCTGGAGGTTCTTCACAGTCATTCGTCAGGTAGCGGCATATTCGAGGCTTGAAACTGGACTGTGTTGGACAGCTTAGTGCTCAGGAAGAGCGTGTTCCTCTCTGATAATAATTTGAGTGCTTGTTTACGTTAAGAGAGATGCAGTCAGGTCTGGAAATATTTGGACACTGACACAATTTTCAATATTTTGTCTCACCACCACAATGGATTTGAAATGAAGCAACTGAGATGCAGTTGAAGTGCAGACTTTCAGCTATCAATATCTGCAAGTTTACACAACAAAAAAATCGAGCATCTTGAGAAAATGTAGCGTAATGTTAAAAAGTCCTCAGTTGTCACGCTTATTTTAGAATCTAAACCAGTGATTGTTTTGGAAGGTGGGACTTCTCAGATGGAAGGAGATTGCAGATGGATCATGTGATTCTTGTTTTTCTTCATGAACAGATCCTTCATCTAAGTAGGCACCCTCTTGTGTAACCTATACGTTCTGTACTCTGTGAATCAGTTTACTGAAAAATAGCTATGAAACTGTTCCTCTTCATTTGCTATAAATAACACAACCACTCATGCTGAGATAGCAAGATAGAGAAGGAGGATCTGTGCTGCGTAAAACAATAGTACTTTTCCTAATCGCTTCGATCACGGTCATGCTGTCATGTGGATAGAAAGCCAGAGTAAATATAGGTTGTTTGCATATAAACAGGGAATTACCCCTGTGGCCAACGTGGATGTTCCACGCAAGGTCTTCTGAGGAGGGACTTATCTTGGCACACCTGTCATGTGCAGTAGAGGCTGTTAAAACTTACTAGTTAAGCCTTGTTTCTGTCCTATTTAAATAAAAATACATTAAAACATTCATATTCCAGCCCTACTGAAGCACTACCTGGAGGTGAACATTGACCAAATTGGTCGTGGCATTTTTAACACGCCGGCTCATTTTCTATCACCTACATTGTCCCTTTCTCCCTCAAAATGTAGATAGGCCCATCTGGCATTTGCCATAATTTCCCTTTGGCCAGTTCGGCAATGGCATTCGTCAATGGCACTTCTCATCCATCTTTTTCTGTCTGTGAGTCCTACAGATTTCTTGGGGCGTGGATATTCCTAACACACATTTTTCAAGAACAATAGCTGTTTTCCTGTACAACAATACTTCTGACATATGACACACAAACCCCTCCACCCAACTTAACTTATTCCACCCCCATTAAATATGATGGCATGTTTTGGAGTCAAATGGTTGAAATTCCTTGTCGAGATAAGAAGAGAGAGAGTGAGACTTTCCCACGATTGTTGCGGCCTGCATGCATTCTTTATCACACATTCCCTGGCGAGGCCTCTAAGAGAGAGACAGGAGGGAAAGGCGACACACTGAGAGATGGAGAGACAGGACTTGACAGAGGAAGAGAATGAGTGAGAGAACAGAAAGAGAGAGGACAAAGGTACGGGGCTCAGGGAGCGAGAGCAAGTTGGTAAAGATGAAGGGCGATATGGACAGAGAGCAGGAAGAGAAAGCCAAAAAAGAGAGTGACAAAGGGGGAGAAGGGGGAGAGAGAAAAAGATAAAGGGGAGAAAAACGGGGGGAGAGAAAGAGGGGGAAGGCGTGAGAAAGGGAAAGAAATTGATGGGTAGAGAGAGAGAGAGAAGAGCCTGTTGTTCCTGTCTGACCCACTTCCAGCTTGACCACTCAGTTTCTGTCCGCTGGTCTGTCTGTCTCTCTGCCTGTCTGTCTGTTTGTCCGTGTATCTGTCTGTCCGTCCGTCTGCCTGTCTGATGGGAACCACTCATTGTTCGCTGGGGCAGGCGGTGTTGGGGGGGGGGTGGTGGGGTTGGGGGAAGGGGGCGTGGCCTGGACTAGTGTTCCTCTGGTACTCCAGACACCCCCCACAGGATGCTTGGAATGTTGCGCAGACAGAGGGGCGCGTTCCTATCGGCCTGCGTGTGCAGCGGATGGGGAAGGGAAGTGGGGGGTGGTGGTGGGGGGGGGGGGGGGGGGGGGCTGGGAGGGTCTGGACTGATGAAGCGCTGCCCTGTCAGCAAGACAGACCCGGAGCAACTCTGTCTCCTTCGTACACTCTCAATTTCAAGGGGCAGTAAATAAACAGGTGAACATTCATTATGTTCACACTCTCTCGTTGTGTGTCTCTGTCTCGCGCTTCCACTCTTTTTCAACCCTCCGTCAACGCACAACACCCAGGAGGGCGTCAAACAGTCACATAGACCGGTGAGGTCACCAACGCCAGAGCTGTTGTGAATCTGCTGTGCTCATTGGCTAGCTGCCACATCACCATCAGCAGTGACTTTATCTGGTGACTAACATCATCTGCCTCCTGGGTAGTCTGGGTAGGACTGGGTCCAAAAATCAGCCCTAGCATTTCTTACGCCACCCAGTCCTGGGTGTCTTGTTCTGATTTCAGCAATAGGTTGTGGGTTGGATTCACTGAGTCAGTGGTGTTTTTTTTAAGTGCCATTTAGTCATAGACTGAATGATTTCTGTGAGACAGCCAGCAAAAGGGAGAATGCTCAATATTTCTCACATGACATCAGATGTACTGACGTGTATCCTGACCCACACAGAAGTATTATATATTGACATATATTTCGAAAACACATTTTTAATATGTGCCTGTATTTTTTTTTAAACATATACTAATATATGTAATGTATGTTTTACTAAAGTATTTGGCCAATTTCAAATATATTGTAATATGTCTTAAATACAAAATTATAGTTGGTAATATTCTTTTAGCATTTACATCTAACTGATATATTTCCATATTTGTATTGTTTCCTGTCATGTGTTTATTATGTTATCTAGTCATTTCTTTGAAGTACTTTTACAGAGAGGAATGTGTTTCACAATAGTGTTAAAATGTATGCATATTGTTTTTAAAATGATTCTTTTTTTAAATGTATTGAGACCGAAAAAGGTGCTATATGCTGCTTGACAGTGACTAAAGTCAGAACTTTGGTGTATTTCCTAAACATTTGTCATTATATTGTGACACAATGGCAGTCGTATGATACTGTGAATAAAGGTCCTTATTAAATTAAGATGACTGACTCTAACCAGTTGTTTCTTTACTTGCATTTACAAGGCATTTAATAGAAATTATGGCAAATACATACTGTAGAATTTACACATTGGCTCTTGTTTGTAAAAGATAATAATTGTATTTTCACAGTAATTAATGTAATGCAATGAGGCCTAGACTGGTGGTTATGCTGGTTTGCTCCCCATTTTGCCAATGATAATTAGTTAAACTCACTATAACAAGAAGATTCTCTGGAAAATTATGTCTTGAAGGTTAATTCCATGATGTGTTGATGAGAAATGCTTAAAACATATTCATATATTTAATTGTTTTAACACATAATATAAAAAAAAATATGACACGCATTTTACAGTGATATTGTGAGAAGCGCAGGTTATACATTTCAAGAGCATATTCAGGGCACATGTGTAAATATATGTTGAGAAATCATCTACATATATGTGCATACAGTGGATATAAAAAGTCTACACACCCCTGTTAAAATGGTATGTTCTTGTGATGTAAAAGAATGAAACAAAGATAAGTCATGTCAGGACCTTTTCCGCCTTTAATGCGACCTATAACATGAACAATTCAATTGAAAAACAAACTGAAATCTTATACGTTTTGCATGAGTTTTCCGTGTGGGGACTGTTGATTTGGCCTTTGACCAGGGGTCCATTGATGCTGAGAATGACCCCTAACCCTTAACCTCTGTAACACGTTCTGAATTCTGTCCTCTCTCAGACACCGCTAGCGAGGAAGGCCAGAAGCAGCCTTGACCCTTTATTGGATAGGATTTGCCTCATTGTTACCACTCACCAAAACCCCAAAAGAACCCTCACAACCTGTCTTCATACCAAATTGCACACTTTTCCTTATGTAGTGTGCTACTTCTAACTAGGGCTGAATGTTTGGAACACAGCTCTCACTCCCTTGTATCCTGGGCAACAACAAAGAGAAGCTTTTGGGACCTTTGGCCAGAGCTCTGTGTTGCGGAGTGAGCTGCACGCGGCATAGCACAGTCCAATGCACTGCTCGTGGCCCTCAAGCACAGCTCTAGGATCAGCTTCTCTTCTCCCAATCCGAACCATAACCACTTGGCTGGAGAAAACGCTAAACTGAATCATAATCAGTGTCTAGACCAGGGGTGTCAAACCAGTTCCCTGGAGGGCCGAGTGTCTGCAGGTTTTTGGTTTCTCCTTTAAATTTGTTCCCAGTTCAGGCCTAAACAACCTGGTGAGGGTAGAACCTTACCAATTCGTGACCTAATTAATCAATCAAGTACGAGGTGGGAGAGAAAACAGACACTCAGCCCCTCCGTGGAACTGGACACCTCGGTTCTAGAGACAACTTCCCCCTACACACTCATCAGCTGGACTCCTTCACTGTCCCTGAACACAGGTCCTAGCTACTTTCCCGTTGGGGGGGAATCCCCAGTGAAATAAGATGCAGTTTTTATTGCCACCTTAAGTGTCGGTCCAATTTACAAATGCAGCACTTGATTTACATAAAAAGCGTGTCGGTCACGTGCTGGGTTGATATTACCCACAATTCAATGCAAACTGTAGTCACGTGTCAAATGGCGGTAAAATGTTATCAACGTGGCTGAATCTTGGAGCAATATCCTGTAGAATCAAAAACTTGGCATGCAAGGTGGACGTGTGCCCTACCAGATTGTTTGATATTTCTGAATGTAAATATGTTAGCGTGATTATTTTTCCCTCAGGCATCCTTGAATTCAGAGGGGGACAGAGCAAGGTCTTGGCAGAGGCAGTGGATTGTCGGTTTACATTCTTTCTGGGGGCATTGACGTAAACAGAAGCTAATGTTTTGATTATTCTATTCTTTTTTTAAGAAAAGTTTTAAAACTCGAAAGAGTCACCCCTCCTCATTTCTTTCTCTAAGAAGAAAGACTTTATTCAGCTGGCTTCCACTGAAGAATATAGTTGGTAAGTGTGCTCACGGTGAAGTCAAATAAATGCTCTCTTATCAAGTCAAATAAATGCTCTCTTATAAAGAAGTCAATCATCATTTTAAGGTAGTTTATTCCTTTGCATGTACCGTTATGTGTCTATAATACTCAATATTTCTACCATACTGTTCATACTCCCCATCCTACTCTTTCAAAAATGTATGCTAGATTAAATTTTTATGTATATTACTACCATACTTGCCATATCTATAATATTCAATACTACTACCAATATTGCTGCTAGTGTAGTGTTATGCATATTATTGCTTTATCTTCTTGCTGTATTTTTGTTGTGTCTACATCTTTCTTAAATTCTCACAACGTAGGTGCTGGGTGCCATGTCACAAGAATTTCATTGTGCAGGATGATGCTGTGTTGTTTGGTGCATTTGACAAATAAACCTTGAAAACCTTTAATTTGTAACTGGGAGAAAAGTTAATCTACATGTTATTATTAATATTATCCAAGCTAGCTAGCTACTGTTGCTAGCCCGGTACCTAACATGACATTTCATAATGCAATGGACTCCTAGCCTCGTGCAGCCACCTGATCTGTCTGAAAACTAGCTGCCTCCTGTCTGATTTCCAATAAGGGAGGCTCTGATGTCTGTTCATACCTAGGTCCGGAAGCACTCATTTACTCTACGAAACACACTGACACAATATATTTCCACTTCAGTGAACGTATGGTATTCATTATGGAAGGGTTGTTCGTTACCTCTGAAGTTCACACCGTAATCGCAAATCTTGCGGAAAAACTCTTCAGAAAATTCTGTGATTTCACTGGAATGTACACATTGCCAAGGGTGACAGTATGTACTGGTAAAACATAAGCCTTTATTTGGTTTCCAGCCATAATCACCTGAGCTGCTGCGCCTTCGTTGCGACATACATCATACGATCCCTAGCTGCTATCACCTAGCTTAGCTTTGGGATTAACAACTCAAGTGTACTTCTTTTGACAAGGGATCATAGGGGGTTTGATTAAAATTAGTTTGCTGTGTAGGGTGCAATTTAGGAGTCCACCTCAGTAGGCCAAAAGTGAGAGGCTGACGAATGTCTGGAATCCATTAGATACAAGGACAAGGCATGGCAGTTATTTTTGTAGGCTAGTTAATGGATTAGATTAGATCACATTTAGAAGCTTTTATTATAACTAAAGCTGAATTGTCAGTTATTGTATTAGGGTAAGATAAGGTAGAATATTGAAAGAGCGCTGGGACACAATATACTATGCCTGTAGAAAGTCTACACATCTAATTATTTTCAGTGTCAAGCATTTTATTGTCCACAACGTATTCCACATTTCTTTTTTTGTGAAATGAAAAGATTGCTGTTAAGTCTTAAGATTGTTGTTAAGTCATCAAAGTTGTTTGATACCCATCCCAACACATCCATAGCTGTGATTATTGCCAAAGTTTATTCCACCAAGTATTAACTCAGGCGAGTGTATACCAGTTACAGTCACAATGAGACAGAAAACGCACCAGAGATGGCTGTACGAGGTGGAGGAAGACAGCCAGGGGACAGCCAGGAGACAGCCAGGGGACAGGCAGGGGACAGCCAGGGGACAGCCAGGAGACAGCCAGGGGACAGGCAGGGGACAGCCAGGAGACAGCCAGGGCACAGCCAGGGCACAGCCAGGAGACAGCCAGGGGACAGGCAGGAGACAGCCAGGGGACAGCCAGGAGACAGCCAGGGGACAGCCAGGGGTCAGCCAGGGGTTCGGCGGATGTAGTGGCCGCCAAACTTACGATTGCCAGCACCCATTCCTTCCAAAAACCCCACCAGGAGGCTTTCCCAGTGTTGACATTTTTTCCCATTAAGAGGTAAAGAGGTAAAGAGGTATTGGTCGTTGGGTTTTGAGTTCTCCCTTACCCTTCTCTCTTTATAACATTTTATAAAAGTGCCCTCCAGAGCCCTGAAGACCCCGTCTGTGTTGGTTCTCTGTGGCTCTCCCCGTTGCAGTGTGTATAATGTCCACGTAGAATCACTGTCTTGCCTCACTTTTCCAAATTCTACATTTGAAATTTGACTGCTTTGATTAAATAGGCCACACATCGGCACCAGTACATGACATAGTCAAGTATCAACAAATTCCAGAATGCACCTGTTATTGTCCTCTTCCAACTTGGCATCTTATTTAGAGGGGAAGCTGAGTTAATCCTGCCAAACACTCCAGGGGTGTGTCTACAAATATATCCAATCTTCCACTGTCATTCCTACTACGTGTTCCCAACCATAGGGATTCTGATGTTCTTCCACTGTTTGCCTGGTTCCCACGGCCTTGTCGTCCCTATCAGTTAAGAACTCAGATCCTCTTGTTCTAGCCGGGAAATGGTAGAGATATAGGCAGATGGACGGTCGTGTGAGCGATTGACGTTTAGGTTCCCTTCCTTGGGGGGCAGGATCCTGGAAGTAGGTCAATAATGCCACCCTATTTCCTATATAGTACGCTACATTTGACCAGGCTTTGGTCAAATGTAGTAGACTATATAGGGAATAGGGTTTCATTGGAGACTCTAGCTGGGCCTGTAGATGTCATCAGTGGTTACATTGACTGCCTGACCATGTGTACTACAGCTCACTCCCCCCCCTGCCCCTCATCCAGATTGCACAAGCGGGAGGGAGTTGTGTCCAAACGTTATTGTATCCTGACCTCGATCTACTACCCTGAGTCGTATTTTCTCATTCGTCCCAACTGACTGACCCCTGCTGCTCATGTCTGTCCCAGTCCACAACCCCCTACTCCAGCTAAGCTACATCCACCCAGTCCCCAACCACCTAGCCCAGCCAGGCTACATCCACCCAGTCCCCAACCCCCTAGCCCAAACAGGTTACATCCACCCAGTCCCCAACCCCCTAGCCCGGCCAGGCTACATCCACCCAGTCCCCAACCCATTAACCCAGCCAGGTTACATCCACCCAGTCCCCAACCCCCTAGCCCAGCCAGGCTACATCCACCCAGTCCCCTAACCACCTAGCCCAGCCAAGTAGTCTCCCCCCAGTCCCCTAACCACCTAGCCCAGCCAGGACCACACTTCAAATACTGACCTTAACGGCACACCTACTGTATATTAAGCTCTGACCAGGACCCACAGGTTTAACCCTACACGGCTCTGGTCAGAAGAAGAGCACTATATATAAGGAATAGTGTGCCATTTGGGATGAACCCTCTCTGTTCCAGAGAGATGGCCAGCCTGCTTTCTGACTCAAACTTTCCTGTTGCTAGTCGTGACGTATTTGTCCGGTGAGTCTTGGCTGTTAAAGCTCTGTTATGTCAAACACGGAGCGCTACTATTTGATGTAAACAGATATTCTTCTGCTTTGCGAGGGCCTGGTGGGCGGACTGCGTCATAACGTAAGAATTCTGAGCCGGGGCGGTTTGTTTGTGGTCAGTCACATAGTAAAACGATCCTATCTGTATATAAATGTGGCAGCAATGTGTATGATTATGCAATCTCAGAATAAATACAAATAAGTAAAATATATTATTTGACCACATAAAGACCCGACGCTTGACTAAATAGGCTGGGAGATGAAGCCCCAAAGCCCAAGCCTCTGCTGAATAATTTTCCTGAGATTTTGAAGCCAAGCAAATTGCCTATAACAAAACAACAAATAATCACAGACAGTTCCCAACTTTACCATTAGTATTATTTGGAATTATTTGGATTGATTCAGTGTTTTATTGGAATACTCAATAAAATTATATATGAAATTATATGAAAGTTACCTTTACCTATTTTTTTTTTACCAGCCCGCCCCTCTGGCATTTCCCAGAATTGCCAGATGGCCAATCCACCCATGGTAGGGAAACTGTTTTTGTTGGGGAAAATCTCAAATCCAAGTGTGTTCTACACCTATCCTGGCGCCACGTCCTGCTCAGGGGGCGGAGCCTCCACCTGTCCCGGCGTCGTGTCATGCTCCGGGGCCGCCACCTTGTGCCCTGCCTCCCTCCCCCCTTGGTTGTTCTGGTCTTGTGGTCGGGAGCCTGCACCTTGGGGGTTACTGTCAGGCCCTGGCTGGGGGCCTCTAGGCATCTCTATGTGCCTGGGGACCACAGTCAGGGCTTGACCACAGATGTGCCTCTAGGGATCTCTGCGTTGCTGTTTTGGTTGGCCCCAATTAGAGGCAGCTGCTCCACGTTGCCTTTAATTGGGGACCCTATTTAAGTTGCCCTTGTTTGCTTTTGTTTTTATGGATCATTGTGTTTGCACTCAGTTTACAGTTTGCCGCTCCTTTTATTTTTTGCGTTATAATAAATTGATGTTTCCCTTTCCTCGCTCTGTTCCTCGTGTCCTACCTACCTACGACCGTGACACACACACTATCATTTTAAACATATTCACTCTTCGGTAACTTAATTCAGATGGAGTACCCATTTTGGCTGGCTGCCATTATTGTTTCAAACGTCCTTTGGTCTAATGTAGTGTACTATATAGGGAATAGGGTGGCATTATTGACCTACTTCCAGGGTCCTGCTCCCGAGGAAGGGAACCTAAATGTCAATCACTCACATGGCCGTCCATCAAGGGAGGGCTTGTCTGCCTATATATTCTATAGAGTATCTAAATTATAATGAACAGAGAAGATCACTAGAAGATTCTAGTTACAGTCTCCAGGTCTGTCTGTCTGCCTGAATGTCTCTCTTTCTCTATCTCTGATTTAACTCAATATTGTTTTCCTCCGGTGAGCTGAATTAACAACGGTTTTAAGGACAAGAATCTGCAGCAAAAGGAGAGAACAAATAGAGCCTGTTTCAACTATTTGAGTCATCCTCTCGACATCGCTAATTATATTTCAAGGTAATGGTATTGGTTTTGCTTGTCACAGTGCTTGTCACGGACCATATCGGGAAATCGTCGAGGCCACTGTGTTTTGTGGGATTCAGTCATTCGCTTGTCTGTCTAAAACGGAGAAAAATGCAGACATTCTCGTTGTTGCCAGGGGAGACCTGGAGGATGGGGAGTTTTAGCGGTCAGGTCACAAATGAAACCCTGTTTCCCCATTAGGCCCGGCTGAAAGTAGTGCACTGTTTTGGCGCTAAGGGTGCCATTTAGGATGGACCCAGTGCCAGCCTGCTGACGGCCCAGAATGTGGACATTATAAAGGGTTTTAGGGAGTTCAATGGTTTTGTGGGAGAGAGTCTCAAATATTTGTGTGGAAAGGAATGTGGATATTCCAGTTTCTGCCAAGAGGAGGCTTTCAGCAGAATGAGTTTCACTGTCAGCCTGTGAATGTGGACATTGAACACATTGATAAAACACTGAAAACACACAGAACTTCCCATAATTCAAGCACTTTTGTTAACTGACGTTGGCACATTTTAGTAAACAAGCAGATAGCTCTTATCCAGAGCAACTGAAATGTGGATCCATCTTGTTACAGCCAGGTAGGACAACCATATCAGATTTGTGGGCCTGTGGGGAATTTGAGAGGCTGATGGGGAGTAATCGTGTGGAGAGTTTTCTTTCCTCTGAAGAGCAGTCGGACACGATCAAACCCATGCTGCAGCAGACCCAGGGCCACGGGGGGGCAAAAGGGGGCTTAGCCCCCCTCAGTTTTCTTTTCTGCCCCCCCCCCCCAGTTTAAGTGTTAAAACCCCTATCGAAAAATAGCCAAAAAACATATTAGCCCCCTCGCCGTTTTTAACAGCCCCCTGAGTTACTTCGTCCCAGCGCCAGGTCTGCGCTACAGCACATATGTACCAGTGGCAGAAGACTAGCCCAAAAGACCACTGACAGACAATTTTTGGTGGGTCCTTCTCTGATTAATATTTCTCAAAGGAACATTTTGAATGAACACAGCCCAGGAGATGTTATTGTCAACAACCAAACACCACCCACCCAAAACACCCACACATCCACCCAACGTAGACACACATACCCACCCAACATACACACACACACCTACACACAACACACGCACACACCTACTCCTATTTCATAGAGGGTATCAGCTTCAGCAGTTAAAACAGCCTGTGGGTGTAACAGACCATTTCCTCTATGCCTTGTCAAATGGTAATTGGTGTCTTTAATGTTAGGTTGAGTTGTGTCTCAATCAGAAACACAATAGTCGGTCTCCTTGTGAGAGAGCACTTTCAGAACAAAGACGATGACAGCTTTCTTCTTTCATTCAATAATTCATAGTGTGAAGGGTTCATGTAGTTGAATTCTTTTGAAAGCCTATAGGAAACAATATTCAGCCCTGTTCCTGAAGACCTACCCTCCTATAGGTTTTCAGTACAAGCCCAGTTGAAACTAACCTGATTCAGTTGATCACCCTTCTCGTCTTGAAATGTGATTACCGTTATTTGAAATCATTTAGAGTGATCTAAAAATATATTGTTAAGTTTATCCAGAGTGATATAAATTTGCATTTTGTTGATTTTTTTGCATTGTTAAAAAAATTACGTGTATTTGCAGTAGTTATGGAGTAATGTTTTATTACAGTATCACTTACCCAACCATTGTTTGATACTGGCCGTGGTATTCGCCTACAGATTTCCCTCTCTGGCCTGGATTTATTTTCAAAATGGGAACGCTGTTTTTCTTCTGTGGTTTGGGCAAGCAGCTAATGAAGAAATCATTGTCGTTTCCTGTTAAACAATGTTCACTCAAGTTGTTTATATGTGAGAAAGCATAAGTAGTGCCTAAATATTGTAGGGAATCTTATTGCCACATAAATTGCTGTGAACTAGATTGAAAAATCTATATATATATCTTACAGCTTTCTTTTATAAACTTGTGGCCCAAAGCCAGCACGGTGATTTGGAGCTGGAGATCTTTTTCCGATCCAGCATACTGTTCTAGCATTTTAAATCTCATGTGTAGAACCCAATATGTTGTCTTGTTTTTTTTTATACTGTTCCCCCATAGGGATCCAACTAATCCCCTGTAGGAATCAGACCCACAACTCTACTTACTGAGGAATCAAACCCACAACTCTGCTTACTCAGGAATCAAACACACAACTCTGCTTACTGAGGAATCAAACACACAACTCTGCTTACTGAGGAATCAAACACACAAATCTGCTTACTGAGGAATCAAACACACAACCCTACTTACTGAGCAGCACAGAAAAATTGAGGAGCAAGAGAAAGGATCAGGGTTGATTAAAACCTACAGGACAGTAGCTCTCCGGGAACAGGGTTTGGGAGCTCTATGTCTTAGCTTTTGAGTGGTATGTACGGACAGTCAGTATGATAACATATTTACTTTGGTTGTGATATTTTAAAAAGTAGAGATCTGGGAGGTTAGGGTAAGCTGTATTGTAATGACAAACAAGGACTCTAGGTGTAACTTACTTGGTCTTATTTGGTGTTAACTATTAATCTTTATCATGTTTTTTGTAATGTTTGCGGGTTTTGTAAAACGGCGCCCCGTAGCAAAAGACACACTGATCTCAAAGGGGACGTTCCTGCTCAATTACGGTTGAATGAATAAAAACTTGGACGACAAAAACGAGTCTCTGTCCTATACATCATCTCAGTGTGATGTGTCCCCCTGGGACAGTCAGTTGACCGTTGAAAATGTCCCGCCTGGCGGCTGACGTGCAGCATAACCCACTGAGCCACTGAACAAATAGTGGTGTGCGTTTTGTATGTACTTTGTTGTTGGACCGGAAAACCACTTCAGCCGGGACTCCGCCTCAGTGAAAATGGCAGGATTTGGCCCCAGTCATAAATGCTTGGAAACATCCATAATATTAGAAAGATCCGTCTGGTTGGCATTCCTTTGCAGTTGACTGAGTCTAGTCTTTCAAAGACCCTCCTGGCAGGAAGCACACAACAATGGGAGCTGATTGCCAGAAACACGTACTCAGACAATCAGCCAACACACACACACGCGCGCGCGCACACACACACACACACAGACATACACACATACACAAATTATACACAGGCGTACGCGTGTACACACACAAACACGAATTACACACACTCTTATATACACACGCATATACACGGAAACAGGTACATATACACACAAGAACCCACCCTCAAGAAACACGTAGTCAGACAATCAGTCGCGTCTGAGGTGGGGAGAACAACAATCAGTCCAGCTACAGGCTACCAGGTCCAGCGGGCTTGAAAACAGGTCCACTGGGATAGATACCAGGTCCACCGAATTACATACCAGGTCCATCAGCTAGTAACCAGGAACACTGGGCTAGATACCAGGTCCACTGGGCTAGATACCAGGTCCACTGGGTTAGATAGCAGGTTTTAGTTTTGGTAAGGACTTTGTTAATACAATCAGATGTTACTTTATTTTTGTGTGAAATGTGGACATGAATATCTGGAGGTCACTTTGAATTAAAGTGCCGACTAAATGGCATATAATGCATTATTGTTATTACATCACTGGTCACTGGATGCTATGCTGTATGCTTGGACTTCTGTAAAAAACAGACAGACAGACAGACAGACAGATTGTTATTTCTAGGATATCCTGTTACCCTCCCAAAGTTTACAGACTAACCACTCCTTAAGCACACAACCCCAAAATGATGTGCTCTATTCTGTTGAATTTACAGGTCTTCGCCCTTAATGCTGGCTCATACGTCTTCACCATGTGTTTCTATCTCACACTAATTGAGTGTTCACAATGTAACTCAGGTGTTCCTGGGAGCATTCATGGTTTAGCTCCTGAACAGAACGGTTGAGAAAGTTAAAATCACGCGAAGTGACAGACCTACGCTGCCGTTGTCTAAAATGTGTTACTTTGTTATGATCTAACTGGATAGAACTTTGTGACCCCCCCCTCTCCTCTTTTCAGTGACTGGGACTTTGTGAGGTCTATGCGACCCCCTCACTCACACACACACACACACACACACACACAGACACACACACAGACCTCAACACCTGCCTTGTTGTTGTCTCTAGGCTGCAGGAGAGGAGAAACATCCATCTCATTTCAATAGCTGATGAGCAGATCCCGTCTCCATGGCCCAGGGACATAGATGTCTTTATCTAGGCAGGAAGGGATGCCTCCACCCTGCCATCTGCTCCCAGCAGACTGGGCCTTGGATGGATGGAAGTAAAGGGGGGGGTGATGGAGAAGAGAGAAAAAAAACCTTGTGTAACCCGACCTTCATTGTTCAGCAAGTCATCACGGTACACGGCATGTGCCAAAATTAGTGGGTGTTTGATTTTGTCATTTATTTCATCCTAAAAGTCGGCCCGTGAATTGAATGATTTCAACGCGGAGGAACACAAACACGGCAACATAGAAGAAAGTGTATCTGAGGTCAAATGGCACATTTTTCTAATCTTCTTATCCTCACAGCTCATGACCCCGTCAACCCAAAGCATCTATCTCATTCAGTGGTTGATGAGCATCTCCAGGCTCCATGGCAGCGATAGATGTGTTGATTTACCCTAAGGCTACCCTATGGCTGCCAAAATCCAAGACACAGTAGTCCCTACTTCTTACTAGGGCCCATAAGGCAGTGCACTAAAAGCTTGTTTGCTGTGTCTCCCCCGTTCGACAATCATGGAAATGAGCTCTTTGTTTGATGACGTGTGAGCTTCTCCCTGAGTCCAGGACACCGAGCTTCATTAGACACCACAGTGGAAACAGCTTCCTGCTGGCAGATGTTGGCGTGCCCTAGTCCACTGGACTGTCCCATCATAGGCTTGTCCTGCATGCCGATCCCCAGGACTCTGACTGAGACAACACGCGTGAAACCTGAGTGAACACATTTCACCAGCGTGCTGATCAAAGGGGAGTCTGCAGGCTGTGCGGATGTCTCCTGGCTCATTTCTCCGTGTCCGGTTTCATTCTACTCCGACGCCCTGGTCCGTCAGTGAAGGTGTCCACGTGGGGTCCACATTCAGGTCATTTGTTGTGTCATGGCGGAGACACACTGTGCCCAGCCTAAAGGGTACCAACTGGCCCTCCTCCAGGGTTCCACGCAGACATCTGCTCCTAGTGCTGTGGATAGATGGATGGGTGGGGTTGTGGGTGGATCGGTGTGGGTTGGTAGATGGGTGGTGAATAGATGGTGGGGTGGGAGGATGGATGGATAAATGGGTGGGAGGATGATATATAGATGGGTGGGTGATGGTGAATAGATGGGTGGGTGATGGTGAATAGATGGGTGGGTGATGGTGGATAGATGGGTGGGTGATGGTGAATAGATGGGTGGGTGATGGTGGATAGATGGGTGGGTGATGGTGGATAGATGGGTGGGTGATGGTGAATAGATGGGTGGGTGATGGTGAATGGATGGGTTGGTGATGGTGGATAGATGGGTGGGTGATGGTGAATAGATGTGTGGGTGATGGTGGATAGATGGGTGGGTGATGGTGAATGGATGGGTGGGTGATGGTGAATAGATGCGTGGGTGATGGTGAATAGATGGGTGGGTGATGGTGGATAGATGGGTGGGAGGATGGATGGATGGATAAATGGGTGGGAGGATGATATATAGATGGGTGGATGATGGTGAATAGATGGGTGGGTGATGGTGGATAGATGGGTGGGTGATGGTGAATAGATGCGTGGGTGATGGTGGATAGATGCGTGGGTGATGGTGGATAGATGCGTGGGTGATGGTGGATAGATGGGTGGGTGATGGTGGATAGATGCGTGGGTGATGGTGGATAGATGGGTGGGTGATGGTGAATAGATGGGTGGGAGGATAGTAGATAGACGCCATCATCATTGCATTATTTTCACTGAAAAATATGCAGCCATTGGAGATTCACAAAGGCATAACTTACAAATGTTGTCAACTGAGTCCCCGCTCAACCATCTGTTGGTGGAGCTGTGGATACCAAAGACATTTACAATCACCTGCTCCCGGTTGGCATGATGGTGTGTGGAATGCTGACCAGAGAAAGTGACGAACAGAGAGAGTGACTTTCAGTTGAGCAGACAAAGAAACTGTTTGTGGAGAACAGGTGGTGAGAACGGAGAGGAGATGAAGAGGTCAGGGCAGGAGGAGGGGAGAGAGGAGTAAAACAGGGAACCCTCTAACAGTGGTGGGGGTTGTGTCTGACAGAAAAGATGACAGAGATGCAGTGACTGGGGCCAACAGACACTATACTGCAGGGACTGGGGCCAACAGACACTAAACTGCAGGGACTGGGGCCAACAGACACTATACTGCAGGGACTGGGGCCAACAGACACTATACTGCAGGGACTGGGGCCAACAGACACTATACTGCAGGGACTGGGGCCAACAGACACTATACTGCAGGGACTGGGGCCAACAGACACTATACTGCAGGGACTGGGGCCAACAGACACTATACTGCAGAGACTGAGGCCAACAGACACTATACTGCAGGGACTGAGGCCAACAGACACTATACTGCAGGGACTGGGGCCAACAGACACTAAACTGCAGGGACTGGGGCCAACAGACACTATACTGCAGTGACTGAGGCCAACAGACACTATACTGCAGGGACTGGAGCCCACAGACACTATACTGCAGGGACTGGGGCCAACAGACACTAAACTGCAGGGACTGGGGCCCACAGACACTATACTGCAGGGACTGGGGCCAACAGACACTAAACTGCAGTGACTGGGGCCAACAGACAATATACTGCAGGGACTGGGGCCAACAGACACTATACTGCAGGGACTGGGGCCAACAGACACTATACTGCAGGGACTGGGGCCAACAGACACTATATTGCAGAGACTGAGGCCAACAGACACTATACTGCAGTGACTGAGGCCAACATACACTATACTGCAGGGACTGGGGCCAACAGACACTAAACTGCAGGGACTGGGGCCAACAGACACTAAACTGCAGGGACTGGGGCCAACAGACACTATACTGCAGTGACTGAGGCCAACAGACACTATACTGCAGGGACTGGAGCCCATAGACACTATACTGCAGGGACTGGGGCCAACAGACACTATACTGCAGTGACTGGGGCCAACAGACACTATACTGCAGGGACTGGAGCCCACAGACACTATAGTGCAGGGACTGGAGCCCACAGACACTATACTGCAGGGACTGGGGCCAACAGACACTATACTGCAGGGACTGGGGCCAACAGACACTATACTGCAGGGACTGGAGCCCACAGACACTATACTGCAGGGATTGAGGCCAGACACAATCACACATCCATATCCAACCGCACACAGCTGCTCAGAAACACACACACACAAACATACTTCCTTGATGACTCAATCTCAATTATTTCTCTGCACTAATGTTTGCTCCATATTTCAGTCTCATACTACTTCCATCGCACCCCTTTATAGATAATCCACATCAGCAAGTGGATCATCTATAAACAAAAAACAATGATACCTTTAGATTTTTGTTCTGGCTCCTGGACAACAGATCGGTTTCTGCTACCGATCAAACCAGTCAGATTGTTTAGATAATTTTCTGCAGTGTAGACATTATTATCGCCTTATTACAGACAAAAGTGTAGATATCGCCTTATTACAGACGAAAGTGTAGACCTCGCCTTATTACAGACGAAAGTGTAGATATCGCCTTATTACAGACGAAAGTGTAGATATCGCCTTATTACAGACGAAAGTGTAGATATCGCCTTATTACAGACGAAAGTGTAGACCTCGCCTTATTACAGACGAAAGTGTAGATATCGCCTTAATACAGACGAAAGTGTAGATATCGCCTTAATACAGACGAAAGTGTAGACCTCGCCTTATTACAGACGAAAGTGTAGATATCGCCTTAATACAGACAAAAGTGTAGATATCGCCTTAATACAGACGAAAGTGTAGATATCGCCTTAATACAGACGAAAGTGTAGATATCGCCTTATTACAGACGAAAGTGTAGATATCGCCTTATTACAGACAAAAGTGTAGATATCGCCTTATTTCAGACAAAAGTGTAAACCTCGCCTTAATACAGACAAAAGTGTAGATATCGCAGTATTACAGACGAAATAACTCAGATTCTTGCAACGAAAGAACTAACATCTGTGGGCTTGGCGTTGTCTTTGGCCCGAATGAGAAGTTTGGGTGCCAAGCAAGCAGCGCACAGCTGCATACACACACTCACACACACATATACACACACACACACACACATATTTTACATTTTACTATCCATCTGGGTACCCCAAACTCCAGACCCAAAATAACCTTTCTCCTCATGCAGCCTGCAAAAATTTAAACTAATGTATTTCACCCCTCAATCTGATACCGATCAGAAAGAATGTGAATGTATTTACTTAAATTGTTACATATCTTGGATCAACTTCATGAAGCTGGATTTAAGGCCAACGAGATGTTATCTAGCTTGATCGAGTCCGAACTGATTCATTTGTCTGCATTTTTATTTGATACATATTGCTTTTTTAATTAGTTGTGGATGTGAATGTTTAAAGATAAATCACACTGGTATGTTCAGAGAAGGGCCAGGAATGTGATTGTTTTTAAACGCTCTAAAGCCATGTTCCTATTTTGGTGGAGACCACCTCTATGGTATTACGGGCTGAATATCTTGGTTCAATCTGAAATTATCCACCTTAGGGGGTTAACTGACACTGGGCAAACAAAGTACATTGTAACTGAATCCCATGGTTAATCTGTGCCAACACTGGACTGGTAAACAAGAGCTTTCCCACTGACGTCCAGCGTTCAGAAATAACGCATTACAGTGACGTGTCACTAATGTTTCCACAACAATGTGTTAGAGGGCGGTTAACATCTGAACAAAAAATATATGTGTTTTTAAATAATCCTAAAGGAATGCTGTTGTGGGCTAAACAAATGCTGTTTATTTTTCCTGAGGTGGTGAAATTGGGCTTGACACCGTTAAATACCTTTCTGCAACACTGGAATGGTAAAATGTTTGACCTAGCACAACTAACCTGCCTTCCCGAACGAGCAGCCAGATTCCATTGTTGTTCTGATAACCAGATAAGACATTCTATTTTCCATTTTCCTCTTCCAACATTTGTAACTGTAAATGTAGTGTTTGTACTGTCAACAGCATATTCCGTCAGGTTCCCCTACCTTGCTACAGACTGCAAAACAACTTTCCATCAAAAAAATACTTTCCTTTCTTCAAGCCCTGGTTAACTAGCCCCCCTGTACACACCTAAGACCTACTCCAACCTTCGCCCCAGTATGTACCTAACTTTGGTCACCCCCGAAGCCTAGACCTCCTTTGGTCCCCCCCATTCATTCATTTAATTGGCTGTCGCCATCAATTGTGGGAACGAATTGCCGAAGAGCCTCAATCTTGACAAAATCATCCCACCTCAGTCCTTCAAAAAAATCTGATCCGTACACCAGCACCTGCTTGTGTCTCGCTGTTTTCAGTTGTACATAGTGTTTCTCTTTTTATTTATTCTTAAAATTGCAAGTGGCCCCACGTGTGGTCCTCTGGCCCTGGAATGCCTTTGGCCAGGTCATCACTAAAACAGAGAATCGGCTCTCGATAGACCTACGAAGTTAAGAATAAAAGTTGAATAGAATTAAAGAAAAGAGCTCCCCTAAATCCCAGTGGTGGTTTCATCGATGGTTGTCCCAGCGTGCGACCTGCAGTGGAAGGCCGCAGGCTTCAGTGTTGTCCGTTCGCACCTCCATCCACCCAAAACTCTTTGTCCCCCCCCCACCCCCGTCTGCACTCGGACGCTTTCCAAATGGCTCCCTGTTGCTTTCATGGCGCACTCTTTTGATTAGGAAACACGGGGGGGAAATCCCTGTGGGGTGTCACTTGTGACGCTCCCTCTGACGCGCCAACAGCTCTGTGGGTCCAGAATGTCTCTGTTTTACCAGAGAAGAAACGATTGTGGCCTGCCTTTGAAGATTGCTGTCAGGCAGACATTTTCTGTCTCTGTGAAGTCTCAGAGCCTGTGTACTTCAACGGAGACTGTCTATGACATTCATAGGTGTCATACCTGATTACCTGACTCCCTGGAGGGCTGGCTGGTTGTTTGGCTGGCTGTTTGGATAGAGTTTTGGCTGGTTGGATGGCCTGCTGGTTGGATGGCTGGCTGGTTGGTTGGATGGTTGGCTGGTTGGTTAGATGGGTGGTTGGATGTTTGGCTGGCTGGTTGGATGGATGGCTGGTTGGCTGGCTGGTGTTTTTGGTTGGCTGGCTGGTTGGATGGCTGGCTGGTTAGACGGCTGGCTGGATGGTTGGAAGGCTTGTTGTTTGGTTCGATGGCTGGTTGTTTGGCTGGTTGGTTGTTTGATTGGATGGTTGGCTGGTTGGTTGGTTAGATGGGTGGTTGGATGTTTGGCTGGCTGGTTGGCTGGCTGGTGTTTTTGGTTGGCTGGCTGGTTGGATGGCTGGTTAGACGGCTGGCTGGATGGTTGGAAGGCTTGTTGTTTGGTTCGATGGCTGGTTGTTTGGCTGGTTGGTTGTTTGATTGGATGGTTGGCTTGCTGGTTGGCTGGCTAGTTGGATGGCTGGTTGGCTGGCTGGGTGGTTAGATGGCTGGCTGGTTGCATGGCAGGTTGTTTGGTTGTATGGCTGGTTAGATGGCTGTTTGGCTGGCTGATTGTTTTGTTTGGATGGCTGGATGGTTGGTTGGCTGGCTGGTTGTTTGGTTGGATGGCTGGATGGTTGGTTGGCTGGTTGGATGACTATTTTTAAATGCTTCATGCTCTGTTTATTTAGCCCTCCAGCCAAAACCAGCACTCTTTGTTTAGTGGTAGAAATTGTCAACCTCCAAAATCACCCTAAAACGAATGACATGACAGTTTTGATTTGTTCTTCATTGTCAATCGTCGCTCACCTGTCTGTTAGACTGTCTCAGCTTCAGTCTGTGTCTCCTTCTGTCTGTTAGTCAGTCTGTCTCTTATTCTGTCCGTTAGTCAGTCTGTCTCTTATTCTGTTCCTTAGTCAGTCTGTCTCTCCTTCTGTCTGTTAGTCAGTCTGTCTCTCCTTCTGTCCCTTAGTCAGTCTGTCTCTCCTTCTGTCTGTTAGTCAGTCTGTCTCTCCTTCTGTCTGTTAGTCAGTCTGTCTCTCCTTCTGTCTGTTAGTCAGTCTTGTCTCTCCGTCTTTCCCTTAGTCAGTCTGTCTCTCCTTCTGTCTGTAAGTCAGTCTGTCTCTCCTTCTGTCTGTTAGTCAGTCTGTCTCTTCTTCTGTCTGTTAGTCTTTCTGTCTCTCCTTCTGTCTGTTAGTCAGTCTGTCTCTCTTTCTGTCTGTTAGTCAGTCTGTCTCTGTTAGGTTCTGTTTTGGTTCGGTTTAGATTCAGCTTTTGGTTTGTGAACGTAGCCTGTTCTGTTTGGTTTTTGTCCTTTGATTTTGAACACAGCTTGTCCTTTTGTATTATAGTTTAACCTGTGTCGTGTTTGCCCCCTAGTTGTGTCCCTATTTAAGTTCCTCCGGCCCTTGTGTTTCTTGTTGGTCGTTGTTGCTGTTGCCTGTTCCTGCTGTTTTGTGCCTCTTGGTTTTTGGTGAGTCTGTGTATTAAACCACGTTTACCCATGAAACCCTCCATTCCTGGGTCCCGTCATGCCTGGGTCCCGCCGTGCCTGGGTCCCGCCGTGCCTGGGTCCTGCATCCATGCCAGAGCTTGACATTCTCCTTCTGTCTGTAAGTCTGTATATCTCTTTCCCCTCTGTCATTTTGTCTTTTATGATCTGTTTTTCATGAATTCAACGCTTGATCAAATATATTTGGTCAAAAACCAACCCTGTATAAATTAACGAAGTAGTGGTACCTTCTTGGATAAGATGATTTATGATATTACATAATAATGATTTCCACCGCACAATTTATTACATTACATAACCATGATTACCTCAACATGACTTGTTACATTACATAACCAAGATTACCTCAACATAACTCGTTATATTACATACCCATGATTACCTCAACATGACTCGTTATATTACATCAAAATGATTTCCACAACATGATTTGGATCAATTAAAAAACTGTTACAATTATCTCGTTTCCAAAACTCCTGAACGGTCAGGTCTATTATTTGATGGATGGATCCAAATGACCAGAAGCCGGCCAGAAGAGGAAGGAACCATATGACGACGAGGACGGTCACAGACAGCCATACACTCTCAACGGTAACCTAAGGACCTGCAGCTGTCCAAGGAATGAGGCGGGAAAACCCGTCAACAAAGCAACCTTCCCGAGTGGCACCCTATTTCCTACATAGATAACTTTGGACCAGGATTCTAATGTGACATAGTTCCAAATTAGCGCACTATATAGGGTGCCATTTGGGACTTACAGAGCCATCTTGGCCCACAGGCGAGCCCCTTCAGGAGTGATTTTGGTTAAGCAAATGAATGGCCAGGACGGGGCAGCAGGCTGACTGTGAACGTCAGAAAGAGATCTGATCAGTCCGTTCGGCAGCTGCAGTGCCCTACGACCCCAGGCAAGGCCGACGCTCTGTCCACATCCTGCAGCCCCGGGCCTCTGCAACTGATGGAAAACCAGAGGGGACAATCAGTCAAAAGTTTTTCCAACCCAGTTATGTTTGAGTCAGGAAAAGCCAAGATGCAACAAGCCCAGTGCATCTTTAAAGGTGTAGTCTAGAAAAGAGACAATGGGCCTCTTGTGAGTGTGAGTGTTTCCTCATCTGTTCTAGTCCCATGGGTAAACATTGTACCAGACGGGAGGAGTTTCTCTATTGCTTTTTGGGCTGTTCTTTGAAGGGCTTGTTTGAGCTTTATGGTTGAGTGTGGAATGCCCCGAGTCGACATGGCAGGTGCTGTGGGGCAGCAGAACTGACGTCCTCTATTTAGGTGAGCTGTAACAACAAAGACAGACTTGAGTAAATGTTGTCCAGTGCCAACTGTTTGACACCGTCGTCATAGCGGCCGGTATTTGTTTAAAGCTGTTCCTGAGTGTGTCCTGCCCCCCATTTAACAAGTGACAATGAGGTGTTGCTCTTACATCACACCCGCCCATCGAAAATCATAATGTCAGATACTTTTGAAAGTATAATTTTAAGATAATTTCTCGTTGGACAGAGACAGTGGAAGCCTTAAGAGAACCAAGCGGTTGATGAGATACAGGCCCATGCAGCAGCTTACAGGCACAGGAGCAGGTAGACGGCTCTGGTGGGGACCAATAAGGCCACATTCTACCCTTTCAATCCTCTATTTTTATATTATTTTGAGGTGTTGTTTAATTTGATTATATCACAGATTTTTGAGGAGAGAGGAGGAATAATGGGTGGTAGGGGTTATTACCTTCGCTATAGACCAGGTTAGCCCTGCTTCGACACGCTACTGGCAGAGGGTGCTACTGATTCATTTCTTCACGTCACAAAACATTGTATTAACACCTAGTGCCTGAGTGGATGCTTTAAAACATAACCAAAGTTTGTCCTTGCCCTTCGTGATTTCGTTACAGCACTCAATCTTTTTGGGTAGGAGTCTATTAGCATGGCACATCTTGACGTGGCAATATTTGCCCACTCTTCTTTGCAAAAGCGCTCCAAATCAGTCAGATTGCGAGGACATCTCCTGTGCACAGTCCTGTTCAGATCAACCCACAGATGTTCAATTGGATTCAGGTCTGTGCTCTGGCTGGGCCATTTCAAAACGCTAATCTTCTTCTGGTGAGGCCATGCTTTTGTGGATTTGGATGTGTGCTTTGGGTCGTTGCCGTGCTAAAAGGTGAACTTCATCTTCATCTTTCTAACGGGCGCCTGAATGTTTTGTGCCAAAATTGTCTGGTATTTGGAACTGTTCATAATTCCCTCCAACCTGACAAAGTCCCCGGTTCCAGCTGAAGAAAAATAGCCCCAAAACATGATGCTGCCACCACCATGCTTCACTGTGTGTATGGTGTCCTTTGGGTGATGTGCAGTGTTGTTTTTGCGCCAAACATATTTTTCGGAATTATGGCCAAAAAGTTAAACCTGGGTTTCATCAGACCATAACACATTTTCCCACGTGCTTTTGGGGGACCTGATGTTTATTTTTGCAAACTTCAGCTGGGCTTGGATGTTTTTCTTTGTAAGAAAAGGCTTCCATCTTGCCACCCTACCCCATAGCCCATTCATATGAAGAATACGGGAGATTGTTGTCACATGTAGCACACAGCCAGTACTTGCCAGAAATTCCTCCAGTGCCTTTAATGTTGCTGTAGGCCTCTTGGAGGCATCCCTGACCAGTTTTCATCTCGTCTTTTCATCAATTTTGGAGGGACATCCAGTTCTTGGTAATGTCTCTGTAGTGCCAAATTTTCTCCACTTGATGATGACTGTCTTCACTATGTTCCATGGTATATCTAATGCTTTGGAAATTATTTTGTACCCTTCTCCTGACAGATATCTTTCAACAATGAGATTCCTCTGATGCATTGGAAGCTCTCTGCGGACCATGGCTTTTGCTCTGAGATGCAACTAAGAAAATTTCAGGAAAATCCTACTAGAACAGCTGAACTTTATTGGTGATTAATCAGAGTCACTTTAAATGATGGCAGGTGTGTAATTACTTTTATTTAACATGTGTTTGAATGTAATTAGTTAATTCTGAACACAGCCACATCCCCAGTTATAAGAGGGCATGCACACTTATGCAACCAGGTTATTGTAAGGTTTTTATTTTTCATTTTCCCCCCTTGAAGATTTCAGCTTGTTTTTCAATTGAATTGTTAATATTATAGGTCACATTAAAAGTGGAAACAGTTCTGACATGATTTATCTTTGTCTCATTCTTTTACATCACAAAAACCTGCCATTTTAACAGGGGTGTGTAGACTTTTTATATCCATTGTACAACACATATGTGACTGCAGTAGTGTCAGGAGAATTTGATTCAGACACCAGCTGTGTCAAAATGTGGGGTGTCCTGCTGCCATTCCAGGTGCCCTGCTCCTGTGGTTCAGGCAGTAAGTATAAACCAACAATGTTTATATTTTAAAATATATATCATATAAAACATTTAATACACGCGTATCTGCCAACAATACACCCACTGTATCATTAAAATGATCAATTTTACAATAGTTTTGTTCTCTACAGACAGCAGTGATGTTTATATAAATACATAAGGTATGCAGCTCTATTGTTCATGAAGGAAAACACCCATTAAATAGAGAACAGTATTGACTGCCGGCTGATGGTCTGCCAGAAGCTCCCCCCCCCCCCTCACCGAAGCCAGTAGCAGACACAGAGCCTGGGGGAGGGGAGGCTGGGGAAGGGAGAGGCTAGGGGAGGCTGGAGGGGAGGGGGGTACTCTCCATGGACATGGTAATGTCAGGAATGTGGCCATTTCCTCCTTTAGCGGGGAAACAAAGGAAGTGGAGGGCCCGGTTTGTTGTGTCGCACCTCCCCTTACAGGGCCTGTGGCGCCCGGAGCTCATGGTCCAGGTTGTCGGTCCAGGGCTGCTGCTGTCTCCATTGAGCCAGGACCAGAGTCCCGGCCGTTTCTAACCCCCCAGCGGCAACATCGAAAAGCTTCCGATAGTTGTGGCGGAGAACATAATTCAGAGCCTTTAGAAGGTGCTCACCATTGTGACTCCTGTGCTCACACAGAGCATTGTGTTGCTATTGCCTTGGCCAGGCCCATTACCAGGTGATTAGGGTAATGCTGGCCGATCCCCCACAGGCAACATACACTTCTTGATGGTTCTTATCAGGGCTGCTGTCAACTCCATGTGAATTCAGGTAATTTTACTAATTGCTCGGTGAATTGACTGGAAGTGAAATGAACTGGCTTTCGCAGCGACCATGCAGATTTTAATGACTCAAACAGCAGACTTGCTGCGACGGCTTGTATGCGTCTGTTTCTCCACAATCTCCGTGTGATTCTTCACAGCTCACAACATGGGTCGAGGGAGAGAATTCATTCCGTTCAAGTGTTTCAAACAAATATTTCACGGAACACATTTTGTGACACTTGTTTGTAGACACTCGCCAACTTTGCTGTTGTTTTTCTAAATTGAGCAGATAATTTAGATGTATCTTCACTGTTCTTTATATAACATTCACTCACATGATAAATCTATTCAGATACCAGATTGGAACTTGGATGACAAGTGAGTATACTTAGATTGCACAACATCTACACAACACACAAAGCCTACATACCGTATTGCCTTGGCATCTAAACCTATGCCGAAAGCTCAATGTGAAGAGGATTTAGATATAAGTTAATTAGTTTGCTGCTGTCTGCCTCATTGTGTAAACGGTTAACAGGGATGACAGTTACAGGATGTGGTTGAAAGAATGTATGTAGCAATTACCAGCTCTCAACTGCCACACACACCCAACCAGGTGGTGACCTGACCTGGCTGGAGAGACTGCATCACGTATGATTCAGATATGAAAAGGAGCTACGTCCTTTAAACGGAGACAACCAGTGGAAGCTGGTCACCACGACACCCCCCAGCGCGTACCCCCATAACTGAAGAAAACCCGACGGTTGCGTTGGTCCAGGTGTTGCTACATACTTTAAAAGCACAAGACCCTCCCTCTCACCCTTGTCTGCATGGACCCCACTATTCACCTCCTCCACCAAGCCACCTGATTCTAGGGTCTAGACAGCACCTCCTCCTCCACCAAGACACCTGATCCTAGACAGCACCTCCTCCAACAAGCCACCTGATCCTAGGGCCTAGACAGCACCTCCTCCACAAAACAATCTGATCCTAGGGCCCAGACAGCACCTCCCCCACCCAGCTGGTATTGATGCAGATGGCTGGGGTAGTGGTGGTAGTGACGGAGATGGTGGCGCAGCCTGTGGTGAAGCTGATTGCTGGTGGTGTTGGAGGAGGGGCTTCCGCACAGCAGATGGCAGGGCCGCCCCCTCCTCCTGGCCACGTCTGCTGTAAGGAGAACAATGGCCTCCTCTCAGAGCGAACCCTGATTAGGGAGGGGACAGGACAGGGATTTCAACCCCAGACAGCTGGCAGGCAGCGTGCCTCGTACACCCGGTCGGCACACACACATACACACGCACAAACACACACACGCCATCTCGCTGTCCACAGAGACACACACACACACACTGCCATTCAGCGACACGGGCCTTGGCTTAAATATTTACCAGGCACAAGCAAACAAAAGACCTTAAAAGGAATAACGATCAACAACGCTTCACTTTAATTACCCCTTCTGCTAAACTCCAGAAGGTCTGCTACACGGTACTTCAATAAATCTACATGGTTAAACTTGTTAATCTGAATTGCAGGTGAAATGTGTATTGATATGGCCAGCCTAGAATGCTCATGCATTGGACAAGGTTATCTGCTAACAACTGCATTTTACATGTGATGCAAGACACAGTTATTGGTGATGAGACCTTAACAGAAAAAACGATCAGGATATGAAATTTTTTAGGAATGTAAATTCACAATCTAAATATAAAATGTTCAGAAAAAAATTAATTCTAAACAATATAAATACTTTACGACGGTGCCTCAACTTTCTTTACTTAGACACAGCATGCTATAGCTAATTACGCCATCTCCCCAACTGCTAACAACAACAAAACACTTTACATTACACAGGAAGGCGACTACCAGCTGTCTCTGCTATGCACGTCGCAGCTCCGCTCTTAGCACGGCAATACTCCCCAGCTCCGATTTGCCCTGCCCCTTTTTTCTCTCTAGTGTTCTCGCTCGCTCTGCGGTTCTCCTTTTGATCCCAGAGGGACTTGGAGTTGTCGCATTCCAGTCATTCCTGTCTCAGCGAACAATCGGCCCTCAGTTATTTATTAGCACCGCTCTCTCTCTCGCGCGACTCAGTCTGCTTTGAGAGCTTCTCAGGCGCACGCCGTAGCAGTGCGCTCTCCCTTTCACTGGAGCATACACTAAGATCTCTTTTACACTAAGAGTTTATTCTGTGCATTTAAACGAAGTTCTATTAGGAATAATTTTCGTCAAGAAAGACAAATAAAGAACATACACCACCCACAACGTCTTTCCGTGATGAGAATGTAAAGTGGTAAGAATTTAGAATTTAGTTAGTGCTGTTTTTTGGAATGTGTTTTACGCATGTGTGGATATAGTTTTTCCATAAATATAATTGGCGCAAATTTGTATTTGTTTACGTAAATCCTTTTTCTTGAACTATGTGTTATGATTATTTTGTTGGTATAATAATTTCCTTACTACATTTATCATTTATAACTGTTCAGCGAGTCTCCTTTGGTCTATGATCACGCATGGATAGCTGCTGAAGACAAAGGACACTTTATTCAAATATGTTTTATTGGGGTTATATATATATATAATTTTTTACTCTCCTTGTTGAGACAGGAATGTTATTAGTTATGGGCTGTTATCAGATTTGGCCTCTTATCATATGCGGAATGTTATCATGCAGCACTCAAGAATTGTGTTGATCATAGCTTCGTCCCGCAACTAAAAGTATGTATATATATACTGGACTATGGACAGCATATACATATATACTATATATGTGTGTGTGTATGTTGTCCATAGTAGTAGTAGTTTAACACAACCAAATAGATTATCTTTAAATATTGAATTATTTAATCAAATAGCCCCCAATGCTGTATGGCCTACATCTGATCGCTGCCATAACATTGAACATGTGGTAGAAGTAAGAAATTGGTCAGATGGCAATCTAGCGATTTAATGGAATCTGCACAGCTTGCAGCAATTTAATGATATCAAAATAACCTGCCAAAAAAAAATACTTCAATACTCAGTGTTTGGCCTTTTCTGAATATCTAATAATGTTCAACTCTGCCATATGACTACACCACAAAGTTTGCATTCATGTGGGTGTTATGTTTGCAATTACATGCTGAAATAAATTCTAGACCACCCTAACGAGAATTTATAACGAGTATTGTGTAAACATTATGCCATTTACTGTCTTTGACACTAAACATTTGGGAAATGCTGTGGGGTTAGGGGGTGTGCAGTATTTATGAACTAGCACGAGTTTGCTATTGGAGGAGGCTGTCAGGCATGCTAGGTGTGTGCTTTTAGCTTGGAAGGTTGGAAGGTGTGTGCTTTTAGCTCGTTAGCTGCAGCTACTGGACCACAGCAGAGGGAAATGTGTCCCTGTTTGTTACAGGGCTGCAGTCCGGCTGTGCTCAACACAGCCACACTGGCTTCAGGAGGGGGGAAAAACCTGGGATGCTCTATGTTGTTTCTGTTTTCAATAGCAGCCACTAGGAGATCACTGTAGCATGGCATGCACATGGGTGTTTATAATAACGTCTTATAATGGCATTATGAAGTACTAGATGTACTAGCTGATTCTAGCTAATCCTCATTCCCCTCTCTCTCTCACACTCTCTCTCTGTCTCTCTCTCTCTCTCACTCTCTCTCTCTGTCTCTCTCTCTCTCACACTCTCTCTCTGTCTCTCTCTCACACACTCTCTCTCTGTCTCTCTCTCTCTCCACCAGGTTCTCCACAGCCCTTGACGTGTTTATTCCCCCCTCGTTGCCTGAGATGAGAACAGCAGAGGAATCATCCTTCACGGTCCTGCACCGCCTGATCCAGGAGCAGCTGCGCTACGGGAACCCCACGGACACCCGCACCCTCCTGGCCATCCAGGAGCAGGCCCTGCGCGGCGGCAGCGGCGGCGGAGGAGGTGGCGGCGGGGGCACCGGTTCCTCCCTAGAGAGCCTGAGCCCGGACGACCCCCAGTTCCTCCACATGTCCACCAGGCAGGAGCCGCAGGGCCAGGAGCACCAGGTGGACTTCAGCCGGGAGCACCGGGAGAGCCCCGCGTGTCAACTCTACCAGCTCCACGAAGAGGAGCTGCCCACCTATGAGGAGGCGAAGGCCCACTCGCAGTACCTGGCCACGGTGGGCACCCGGCGGGGTCCGGCCCAGCTCGGCCTGGGGGCAGTGGAGGCCGAGGGTCACCAGGGCGGAGCGGACGGCCAGTGGGACCTGAAGCGGGAGCACGCCCGGAGCCTCAGCGAGCGCCTGATGCAGCTGTCCCTGGAGCGGAACGGCGTGTCCCATGGACCCAGAAACGGCCTGCCTCTCAGCTCCTCTCATAGTGACCCCCAGCTATCTTGCGGGCCCGCTGACCACCCGGGACAACTCACCGACGAGAGGGGCCCGCCGCCGGACTACCCCTTCCTGGTCCGGCCTCCTGGGTACATGGTCAGCCACTCACAGGAGACACAGGGACAGTATTACCAGGAGGCTCCCTCCCCGTTCCACTCACAGCACCACAGGTAGGAAGAACAAGACACAAGCCAACAGCCGGTACTACCAATAGCGGATTACGGGGGCTAGATAAAAATGCCTGATGCCCCCCACTCTAGATCTAAGTCGTTATTTACAAGTCACCCCCCCTTCCCCAGGTACGTAGCGGCCCAGGCCGAGGCAAAGATGGTTCCCCACGGTGTCCAGGCCGGTTCTGAGGTCTACATGGCCGCCGTACGCTCGGGGAACCACAACAACAGCAACAACACAGCCCAGGTGGACACACTGATGAAGGAGAACCAGAGGCTGAGGAGGGAGTTGGAGGGCTACGGCGAGAAGACCGCCAGACTGCAGAAGGTGAGGGAGAGGAGGCCATGCGGGGAGGGGGGCACTAGGCCCTCCGTCAGGAAGGGCACAGAATAAGGGTGGTTATGACGGACGGGAGGGGGAACGGGGATGCAGTTTGGAACGTAGCCTTCCTCGTTTCGATTGTTTCTGCCAAATGCACGTCTTCAGACAGAAACGTATAGAAATGAGGTGTGTGTTTTGTCCAGAAAGCAGCTTCCTTCTGCAATCTTGCCAGTGGTGCCCTTGAATGAACCCACAGTCAGTTGAGCACATTGTATATGTCATCATTCAGTAGAAGGAAGAGTTGGGAATTCGGTAGAAGTCATAGTTGGGAGTAATGTTTTTTGATTAGATAAGCCCTTTTGGCTTGCCAGAGGGTTGGTGTGTGTGTGTGTGTGTGTGTTTGCCAATGCTGCATATCACTGAGATTAGCCCCTGAGCCGTGCCGCACCAGGAATGTGCACTGTGGACGGATAACAGGAACTTCTCAGTTAATTTTGGAATCATTCATACCTAATGACAGAGACACGCAGCAGCCTGGCAGCACATGGGTTCCCATTTTAACCCACTTAGGAGGCCCTCTCGCCCAGAACGACGTGCGTTCAGTTGACACTTCGGTCCGTGTGTTCACTCAGACTCCACACCAGCTTCAGGTTCACATAACTCGGCTCACTACATCTGGGAAGTTCCATGCAGCGGTTAGCCTGTATGTCTTGACATCACATGCAGCTAAAAGCAATAGTAGTATTCCCCAATTCAGACAGGAATGTCTAGAATTGCATGGAATGTCTCCTTTGTCCTCCTCTAACTACTCTACCCTCCTCTTCCTCCTTTTCTGTCCCAATCCTACTACTCCTCCCCCGCCTTTCTACTCCTCCCCCGCCCTTATACTCCCCCCCTCCCCCCTTTGCCCTTCTAATCCTCCCCCTTCCACACTGGCAAAAGGCCATATGGAAGACTGAACGCTCAGACACCTGGGACTCATAACCCATCATTCAGGAATGTGGATTCCTCATTCACTTTAAGAGTGAAGTGTTAATCATTGTGCTTGAGGGCATACTCTATCACACACTGAATGGACGAGACGGCCAAGCAACTCATGTATCATACATCCATTATCACAGTCTCCTGGGAACGTGGATTCCTCCTCTGTGCCTTGGAGGGGTGAAATCATCTCTCAGATAGATAGGTTAATGTTGCTTTTCCAGTGGCATGCTCGGCCCAAGCATTTGTGTTTCTGCCTCCGGTCTCTCTTTCTGATGTCTCGTCCCCCCAAAAAAAATTACCTAATAAAGAAGCTCCCACTGACAGGAATGAGCTGTACTTAAAACCAAAGTAAAGACCGTGGGTTAACACGATTACTGTCCTCCCAGTTGGAGCTGGAGATCCACAGGATATCCGAGGCCTACGAGATGCTGATGAAAGGCTCAGCCAAGAGAGAGACCCTGGAGAAAACCATGAGGAACAAACTGGAGTCGGAGATTAAGAGGCTACACGACTTCAACAGAGACCTGAGAGGTAAAGCCACTCAATACTTACACAACTGCAAATAACACTCTGCTATTAAGCAATGGATTTACCCACATAGTTAAATGTTGAATAAAACCAAAGCCGTGAGGACTTCAGTGGCACCCTGTTAGTGAATAGTGTAGAGCGGGAGTCGGTGAATACCTTGGATGCAGGAGTCTGTCGGTGAATACCCTGGGGAAGGAGCATTTGTGAATACCTCGGGGGGCAGAAGTCTTGGTGCTTTTGAGTTCTCTCATCAGCTAGTGATCAAAGAGATCCTATTTGATGTCTCTCTCTCTTCTAATCATAGGTCGACTGGATACAGCCACCAAACAGCGAGTAGCCAAGGAGGTTGAATCCGCAGACCAGAAGCAGCACGTTTTTGCCAGACTACTCGAACAAAGTAAGCAGAGATCGGGGTCCTCTCTCCGCAGCATGTTTTTAGAAGTTATTGGCTTTCTTGCTAATGCTTTCTCAACAAAAAAACCCTCTATAGTTACATTGAGTTTGCTCAAACTCACTCGGATAAGTTTGCCAGGGGAACAGTTTACTAAGAAAACTCACACTGCCGTTGCAGCCAACTCCCTTGCCATTGTACATTGAGTGAAATGTTATTTTAACAGGGTAGCCTAGTGGTCAAACGTGTCGGGCCAGTAACCAAGAGGCTGCTGGTTCTAATCCCAAGCTAAAAAGCTCTGTCTCTGAGCAAGACATTTAACCATAATTGCTCCCTTGTTGTTGCCATAAATAAGAATATGTCCGTAACATACTTACCTGGTAGAATAAAAACAATAAAAAACAGTGTATAGTTAAATCACCATGTCTTCAGTACGACGTGCTGTGGAGGGAGGGCACTGGGTGAGTTGAGCAAGGACATTTTGGAATCTGTATGTGAGGGCTGTTTTTACAATTCACACAGCGTTGTGAAACACTTTACCCTGGCAGGCCATGGTTGGCAGGGCACTCTTCCCAGGCTGTGCCTGATTCCTCTGTCACATATATACAATCTGTTGTCCGAGGCCAGGGGGGAGGCATTGGGAGACATTCCCTGCCCTCTGCAACTCCCTCCCTCCCCTGGTCTCTCCAGGCCCTTGGATGCCCGCCATCGTTCTCGGCCCTCTGCAGTCAATGTGGCCTGGATTCCTGAGATTTTTTTCAGGTATTTTAGGCTGTTCCGTTCACTTGGGAATGCCTCCCTCCCCCCTCTGCTGTTGAGCTGCCAAACCCCCTCCCTCCTCAAAGGGAAATTATCAAGACTAGGACTGCCTCCATTTCCCTTTCTCACAGCACGCTGACCCCTCAATAGATATCTCTCCATCTTTGGAGAGATACATTTACTCATACCGTCATTGCATAGCTTTAAAAAAAAACTCTTGGTCAGGTGTGAACAGGTTTAGCCAACACTCATGGTGTTATTGTCATGCTTTTGGCAAGGGGAAGTGACACTGCCATGGCACTCATTGTCGTGGTAAATCTTCAGAAGTATTATTTAATAAGCTTGGCATTGTGTTGGGAAATGTAGAACTTTAAATCTGCTTAGAGTGATCTTTTGTAGTTACGTAACCGAAAAACAATGTTCAAGTCCGCAGTCACACTACCCCGACTATTGGCCTCCTGGAGCAGCAGTCTGTAATGATTACACACTAAAAAGAATGCTCATATGCACATTACAAGTACTAAACTCCCTGTCAGCTTGTGTTTTTACCCGAAGGTTTTAATGTTTTTCAAGGGGCATTGAAACTAAGAGAGTCAATAGCCTGGGGATCTGGGACGTTATCCGAAAGGTTCAAATTCCAGATCGGACAAGTTAAACATCTGTCTTTGTGCCCTTGGGCCAGGCACATTTCCCTAATCAGCGCCGTAAATGGCTCTGGATAAGAGCTTCTTCAGCTACTTACCTGATTTAACTATGATGAAACGTGGTATTGGAAAGCCTCCATTCAGTACCCTGACTTCTGCGTCTAACGGGTTGCCACGACGAGGTGAAATAAAGACGTATGTTATTGACCTCTGATGCCCACGGGGGACTGGAAACCAGTTAAATGCCTTCATTTCTTTTCAGAATTCACTGCATGTCAAATCTTTGGATTCTCTTAAAGCATCTGACTGAGTAAAGTTCATGGAATCCCACCAGAGACTTCTCAGGGATTCACATCTCCACTCGCTGATGGAGCGTGCCGCGACTTAGCCAAGTAACCTATTCCACTCTCAACGTTTCTAACCGTCTCCTCCTCCTCTCCTAGACGAGGAGCAGCAGAAGGAGCGCGAGTGCCTGGAGCGGGAGGTTCAGCGTCTGCGAAGCTCCGGCGAAGAGTGGCTCTGGCGAAGGGAGGTCCTGGAGCAGGCCCTGGGGTCGGCGCAGGCCCGTAACCTGGTGTTGGAGGAGGAGCTGAGGAGGAAGAGGGCGTACGTGGAGAAGGTTGAGAGGCTGCAGAGTGCCCTGGGTCAGCTGCAGGCTGCCTGCGAGAAGAGGGAAGGCCTTGAACTGAGGCTCAGAACCAGGCTGGAGCAGGAACTGAAGAGCCTCAGGGCACAACAGGTGAGCGGGACAGGAGATGACCAAGACACAGAGGAACACAGAGACACACGCACACACACACACACACTATTAGAATCAACTCTCCTAACCACACCTTTCCGGCGCTTTCCGCCCGACAGTGGCAGTCCCACAGCGTAGCCAGCGGCCCTGGCTCCCTGGCCTCCGACCTGAGCTCCGTGGCTTCGATCCGGCAGCAGCTGGCCGAGAAGGAGGAGAGGGTCCTGGCCCTGGAGGCCGACATCACCCGCTGGGAGCAGAAGTACCTGGAGGAGAGCACCATGCGGCAGTTTGCCATGGACGCAGCCGCCGCCGCTGCCGCCCAGCGAGACACCACCCTGATCAGGCACTCCCCTCGCCAGTCACCCAATGCCAGCTTCCACCACGACCCGCCATCCTCCGCTCATCGACACCAGGAAATGGAGAACAGGTAACCGCCCACGTCACCCGGAATACCGGCATCAGACCAAATACACCTGGTCATGATTGTGGTTTCCCCCAGTGTGGTTTGTTTAACACGCTGTGTGTGTGTGTGTGTGTGTGTGTAGGATTCGTGTGCTTCACTCACAGCTTCTGGAGAAGGATGCCGTGATCCGGTTGTTGCAGCAGCGGTCCAGACGGGAGCAGAACCGACTGGAGCAGCAGGCCCTCCGACCCGCCAGGTCTGTCCCCATCATCAGCACCGCGGCCTCTGCCCAGGGCCCGGTGGAGAGACCCGTCCGGGGGAAAGGTGAGCAGTACACAGGGCCCAACCCGGTCGAAAGTAGTGCTCAGTGTAGGACATAGGTTGCCATTTTGGACGCACACTAGAAAAAGAGGAGGGGACGGGAAGAGGTGAAGGGCCCGCCGGAGCCAATGGTTCTAATTGTGTCGCTGTCCGTCCGCTGTCTGGGAGTTCCATTTGGCGGGTATAGATACAGCATAGCCACGCGCTGGAGTATCTGGAGGGCTGTGGCATCGCTGTCGCCTCCTGCTTCGGGGGTCACGGGGGTCACGGGGGTCACGGGTCACGGAGACGCCTAGGGGAATGCAGCGTCTAAAACAGAACATCCTATTAACTCCACAACAACTGGCGGTTGCTTTGCATGTGGCGTCGCCAGGCAGAACGCTGCACGTCTCAAAACCGCGACTGCCCCGGGGGACGACGACCTAGGAACCCCCCCCCCCCCCCCCCCCCCCCCTGAAATAGACGACGACGTCTTTTAGAGACGGAATGCGTGTACTATCTGTGGTCTCTGGAATAGGCAAGGGAGGAGAGCTCATGGGGCTGATGTGTGTGTGTGTGTGTCTCTCTCTCTCTGCCTGAGTGTGATCCAGGAAGTAACCAACCACTTTTTTCCTTTGCTTGCAGGGAAGAGCCTCTCGGATGACCAGACAGCTGCTCCAGTGTCTCCCCTCTGCACGGCCCCGCAACCACACCCCCGTGCTCTGCCCCTGTCGCTCCCCGTCTCCAAGCCCCAGGGCAGGGACTTCAGTAGCCAGTGTGACCGGGATGGCCCTGCTCGAGAGACGGACCTCACAGCTGAGAACGTCCAGGCCACCTCCACCACTTCCACCCAAACATCTTCCTCTGGTGTGTATAGGTCACCTTCCCTTACTCTCGAATTGCAGTAGTGAATACAGGAACAGATTATTTGTGTGGTCTTAGGTGGTCCAGCAGGTCTAGTGTGGTCTTGGTCAGTCCTGCCTCCGGTGCATATATGTCGCCCGCAGCATCAGTTCAAATCCGGCCTGCTGCCATTTCAGCACGCTTCTCTTCGCTCGTTCTCTCCTGTGTCCATAAGGTGGAAAATGCACATAATATGTATGTTCGTCTCAAATGGCACACCGTTCATGATTTTGACAACGGCCTCTGACCGGAGCCTCCCGGATCACGTGAACACCCGCTGGGGAGCTTTGGCATCATTTCAGCCTGATGTTTATGAGCCAAAACAGGCTCATAAACTGTGTCACCCATTCCATATGACGTGTAAAGACATGTAAAAAAAAAAAAAAAACACAGGAATTGAGTGCTTAAGATCCTGGAGTTTATCTCTAACGCCCAGATGTAAAGGCCAAAATGTACAACCTTAATATGGAAGACCGTAATGTAGCCTTGAGTTAAGGTCATGTAAAGCTAAGGTAATGTAAAGGTAAGGTAATGTAGAGTCAAGCAGTGCATTAAAAACGTGTATGGAATCTGAAACACCGGATCAAGTTTAATCCCCAGCTAGCTGCACGTGTTTATGGGACATGACTTTGAGGTGTTAGCTCAGGACACAGGACTACAATACGATACACAGGTATTGAAGTTGTAACGTAGGAATTGGGCCTATGAATGGAGGAACACCTACCCCTGGATCTGGGCTTGGGGGGAAATGTAGCTGAAACCGTAGCGTCACGGCGGACGGCTCGCAGAACAAATGGCACCCTATATCCCTATGCAGTGCGCTAGTTTTAACCTGGGCCCATGGGAAACAGGGGGGGGGCATTTGGGATGCAACTGCGTGAAATCCTGCTGAAAGGCAGCTGAAATCCTGCTGTTTAATGCTGAACCCAGTGTCTGAAACCGTTTTCCTTTCCCCATTACAGAAACCCCAGAGCCAACCCAAGTGCCGCTCAGCACATACAAGAGCCTCAGCAGCCCAGCAGCCGAAGTGGTGGAGATCCTTATTTAGGAAAGACGTATCTCTGGACCGGATGGAGGTGACAATGAGGACGCTGCCCTGGACCGTCTGTCTCTGGTTCTGATCTTTTTTTATTTTATTTTTTTGACACTTCCTTGTGGTTTTTGGAGGCAGCGTGGAGAAGGTTTGGGGACGAGATTTCTACCCATCTCCTGGAGAAATGAATCCAGAAGCGACGCTCGTAAGAAGACCGAGCTGAGCGGAGAGCTGTGCTCCCCGTGGCTGTTTCTCTGTCTTATCCCCTGGCAAGTTAAGAGGAACTGTCTTGTTCTCTGATGGACCAGTCAAGTGTAACCACAGCAGTCTCTGTCCGTTAGAAGCCTCTAAGGTACACGGATGGGATTCCGCTTTGCCGGCATCAGCCTCGAAATCAGTCGCTGCATTTACATATACTTCTGATGTAATTCGTCTAATTATTTCTTGTATTTATACCCTTATTTAAGTGCTGCTCGTGGTGTTTGTGTGAAGAGACGTTTTGCCGGGCCTTTACAATAGCTGTCTGAAGGCCTGTCTGTTCTGGTGTCTGTCTGCGTCAGCTCCTGCTAATTTAGACACGTCTACTCGTGCTGCATATGCCTTTGCCTTATGGACCGAACGTGTGGTAGCTACTTTGAGCTGAGCATCCCAGTTAAACGACCCAACATTCCTGGCTAAACTACAGAACTCTCCCACGGCCACTTTGGCTTGTGCTGTGATGTCCATCACGCATCCTTCCAGTTATACTCTGACACTAATAGGAGGGCTTAGGCATCTCAGTTGTGGCTGTAACCTCTCCGCTCCCCCTCATGTCCGAGGATTAGTCCATTCCACAGTGTGCCTCTGTCCTACCGTAAATACTAACGAACCCAACTTCTGCATTCCCGAGCCTAAATAAACTATGCAGTTGGTGCTGTTTTGCTCCACTTATAATAGCCTTAATGCTGAGGCGCGCTTGTGGCTTTAAAACAGGAATGGAAATGGGCCTTCTTTAGACTGGCCGGGGGGGCGCTGTGAAGGGGCACGTCTATCCACTCACCCCCCTTTAAGAAACAGAGGATCCGAAGAGGAGAGCCTGTCATTCACCACACTTGGGTGTGAAGTCTGAGATGCCTGAAAATTGTCCCAAATAGCACCGCTGACAGGCCGGGGGCTGATCGTCTGGCATTCCTTCCCGACGCTCTCCCACCCACTCTGAAAAATGCACTGTGTCGAGTGTGACCCCACGATCCGAGGAGCTGTTTTTTTCTATTTATTTCTGCCAAGGCTCTACGGTAGCTGGCTTCTACCAAGAGCCACCTGAGCATCTTATCAATCGATGACCACACAAAAACATGTCTATGAGAACAACAACAGAGACCGCCGTATCTGCTGTTTGTTAAAAAGGCAATTTTCCCCTTGTACACACACGTGTATCTATGTATGTGTAATTTAAAGTTCAGTGTGCATCTGGTCGGATGGTGAAATGTGTTGAATGTACCAGACAGTTCTCTCTGTTTTTCAGATAATACCGGGGTTTGCAAGATTGTGGTTGACTGGAATGTGAGAGGATTCAGTGTTGCAAAAAACTCATTTATTTTCTTTTGGAAATTTTATGATTCCAGATATCGTGCCTATTCTATTCTGGATTATTCTACTCTGGATTTCTGGAGACCCTGTTCATTTATTAAAATCTCCTGGAGTTTTTTAACCCCTGAGAGGATTCAGTGTTGTATTTAAACTCTACAGTCCTTCACTTTCTCAAAAGCAAATTTTTTGATGTTCTTATTTCCCTCATGGGGTATTTGCTGGACATGTGCTCCATGTTGGAAGTATAAACTATGAATACCCTTTTCCCTGCTATTCAGACTTTGTTTACATGAAAGGTTGTTATTTTGAACTGAGAGAAGTTAATATATTTTGTATATTATTTCCTTTTTAGCATTTAGTGGCGTGAAACATAATGCCAAAGATTTGCATTCATTTTTATTAAGTTATAACATAAGCATATGAAAACCAACCAGCAGGGCTTAGTGTGGACTGGCTCTGACTGATTGACACTTATGTTTGCTGTTGCTGTGAATGTCAGAAATGAGGAAATTTTGTATGCCATTAACATTTCATTTGTAGAAATAAAAACCTTAATATATATCTAAAACCTGTTTTTCTTTCTTTAGTTCTCCGTAGTATAATGTTGTACTGTGTCTTTGCAAAAAAACAAACTATGCAGGTACCCTACAGACATCCCTTACAAGTTGGTACAAATCCCAGTTATCAGACTCCCTGGGTTGACATGAATGGTGTCTGTGATTCAACAGTGAAGAAGGACCCTTAATTCAGGGGAGAAAAACAACTCTTCCACCTTTTTCACTGTTGGCAAGCAACCTGCATCACAAAACACACTGCACACTGACACACACACTGACACGTGCCCTACACACTGACACACACACTGACACGTTCCCTGCACACTGACACACACACTGACACGTTCCCTACACACTGACACACACACTGACACGTTCCCTACACACTGACACGTTCCCTGCACACTGACACACACACTGACACGTTCCCTACACACTGACACACACACTGACACACACACTGACACGTTCCCTACACACTGACACGTTCCCTGCACACTGACACACACACTGACACGTTCCCTGCACACTGACACACACACTGACACGTTCCCTACACACTGACACACACACTGACACACACACTGACACGTTCCCTACACACTGACACGTTCCCTGCACACTGACACACACACTGACACGTTCCCTGCACACTGACACACACACTGACACGTTCCCTACACACTGACACACACACTGACACATTCCCTACACACTGACACACACACTGACACACACACTGACACGTTCCCTACACACTGACACACACACTGACACGTTCCCTACACACTGACACACACACTGACACGTTCACTGCACACTGACACACGCTGATACGTTCCCTACATACTGACACACATACTGACATGTTCCCTGCACACTGACACACACACTGACACATTCCCTACACACGGACACACACACTGACACACACACTGACACATTCCCTACACACTGACACACACTGACACACACACTGACACATTCCCTACACACAGACACACACACTGACACGTTCCCTACACACTGACACACACACTGACACGTTCCCTACACACTGACACACACTGACACGTTCCCTACACACTGACACACACACACTGACACGTTCCCTACACACTGACTATGGCAGGTGAAAAGGGACTTTACTAAGCTATTGAAACGACCTAATGTGCATACCAAAACGCACAGACACGCACACTGATACGCACACAGACAAACACTCAGACAGACACACTGAGCCCTCTGTCAGGACCAGGAAAGGGAATACAAAGTATTTTCTCTAGTGCACTTCTTTATGGCTGTCAGCTGTGCTTTTCTCTCCGATAACAACTCTACCAATAGGCCAAGCTTGTCTTCATCAATAGACAATAGGCACATGTATTCAGACTAGTTGCAGTGTTTCAAGAAGCATCTCAAAGGGCTCCGTGCTAAACTAGGGTGAACTCCGTGGTCTTGCATCCAGACCGAGCGTGATCCTGGACAATCACCATTGAGCTTGATGTTTTTAATCCAAGACTCGGCTCAATCTGGGTATCAAATCATACAAATTATATTTGGGATTAAAATGCAGCAGACAATTGGCTCAAATTAGAGTGTGTTTACATCCATATCAGATGGACAGTGTCTGCCCATTTTGTGCCAAAAGGATTTGGACAACTGGCTTCACAGCTGTTCCTTGTTGGGAAGGTGGTTCATTTGCAGTGCTGTCAGATGGGCATGGGGGCTGTCAATGTCTAGTTGATTCTCCTGTTCGCATTTGCATTTTGGGTCTGTTGCCGGTGCATGACAAAGAAGTATCAAGGCAAGACAAGCTGGCCATTGTGAGGCAGATAAATCAGAGACATAAACAAAACACTAGGTGTGCTATAGAAAGAAGAAAGCACTGTTCAGGGGACCTGCTTGATCAATGGATCCCTCTACAGTTGATGACAAAAAAATTACTCATTATGATGGATAAATGAAATGAGTCCTTCTGTTCACTTTTACGTCCACATCAGGAAAATAACAAGCTGCAACCTGTCTCATGGATGGTCAGGTTTTACACTAAATCACAGCGTGAATTAAAGGGATAATTCAAGAAAATAAATATTGGACATTAGCGCAAGCATACAGAATGAACGTCGGAAAACACAAGCGTGACATACCAGGCAACGTCTATCACAGTTGAAGTGAACATTTGGTTTTTATTCAGCCAATCAAATCCTTGCAATTTGAATGTATGTTGTTTCATTCAACACATTCAGCACTGTTCCTGTGACATCTGCATGCATTCTGCACAGATGTTTCCCACTGTCCTCCACATGTCCTGTTGCATTCCAACCAGTCTGTTTTCAATTATTCCTAATCAAACAACACCCTCAGCACTGAGGAATGTCTGTGGCATTTCACACAGCTGAACAGTGACGCACAACCTGACAACTATGAGAAGTATCTGGAATTGACCTGGTGTAATAAATATAACGCAGGTCTATGCATTCCTCTTGGGTTTGTTCTAAGTTTTAGTAGACTTGAGTTTAGGTGCATCAATATTACTATTGTATTGTTGAACCTAGACTCTGGTTAGCTGCACGTTCTCGAGCGCGTTTCATTATTTGTGGGTTCGTTTTACACATTCCATTCTACACTGTGTTACTTATAAGTTCTGGAACTAATTCCATTCCGTTGTGGTTAGTTCCCTCTTTCTAAAACATTCCATTCCACTCAGGTAAGTTCTAAGTTTCAAAATAGAACACTCGGTGTGTTTAGTATATGATATTAAGCTCCAAGCTGGAACAGTAAGGCAACATAGTGCCATTGATGGTCTACTGAGAATAATTAAATATTAGTATATTTTTACAAAGGTTTATGTTTTTTGTTTATTAAACAAAGGAATGAATCTTCCATGATTGATGATCAAAATGGGACATACAGAATTTCTCCTTTCTCCATCTGTGAGGCACATATTTTACTATTTCTTGCCAAGAATGTTGACTCTTAAAGCCACAGAATTAAACAGAGTACTATATTTCGCTGCAGTTCAAGCTTCATATGAGATATGAACTGAAATATGTGTCCAGCAACGAGCTTAGTTTAGCCAAAAGGCATGTGTCTGATATGTAAATCTGCCTGGAAGAGATTTCAGACTGGGTTATTAAAAATCTCTCTATAAAACAAAAGACAGTAATCACTGAAGGGCCCTTTGAAAGCCCATCCTTGATAGCCGTGTCCAGCTCCACTCTCTCATGAGGCAATGCATCCCTCAGGTCTGCGTTTGGCAGTTGACGCTTTCTTCTTTCAGTCCAAACTTTTTTTTGCCTTCCAGGTGTTGGTTGAAGACACATCTATAGGAAGGCCTTCCCATAGATGGGGTAACTCGTGGCAGAGCCGTGCTAATTGGTCGAGCCAGGCCGTGAGGGCTGACGTATGTGTGAACTGCCACATGTATGTGGAGGCACGGTGTATGGTTCCGTCAGCTACAACACCTGGGTTGTCAAAGAAGACTTATTTACCGTTTATTAGAACAGCAAAAGCCCGTTAGGACACAGGGTTTCTTTGCCACAGAAAACACATCCAGAGAGTCAGCGGGGACCAGGAACAGGCTTTCAGAGCGCCAACAGTTTGTCTTAGCTGTCAGTTACAGCCAGTCTGTCGAGCACAGGGTCATAAAAAGACTTACACATTCTGTCCCACTGATCCGGGGACAGAGCTAGGACACAATTGTTTCATGGCTGCATTCACTGTCACCTTCTCGACCTGCCCTTGGGGGGGCTGGGGGTCATCTGGGTGAGATGTTGACTCACGATTCTGTGACTGACTGCTGAACCGCGCTGAAACACCTGCATTCCCAGAGCTCCTGCGGCCTCCACCCTTGCTGCATGAGGCGGAGGGAGAGAGGGTCATTCCTGCGGCCTCCACCCTCGCTGCATGAGGCGGAGGGACAGAGGGTCATTCCTGCGGGTGCCGTAACACTTCAGCAAGCGCCACATCCTCCACCCTCCACCCGTCTCCACCCTGCCAATTGAGGCCGGGTTTTCCTGCTCTCTTTCCAGATCAGTTTTTTTCGGAGGTTCAAACCTTATTTGGTCACCTGATTCAATTGGTCCTGTGATCATTAAGCCCCACCTGATTCAATTGGTCCTGTGATCATTAAGCCACACCTGATTCAATTGGTCCTGTGATCATTAAGCCACACCTGATTCAATTGGTCCTGTGATCATTAAGCCACACCTGGTTCGATTGGTCCTGTGATCATTAAGCCAGACCTGATTCAATTGGTCCTGTGATCATTAAGCCCCACCTGATTCGATTGGTCCTGTGATCATTAAGCCCCATCTGATTCGATTGGTCCTGTGATCATTAAGCCCCATCTGATTCGATTGGTCCTGTGATCATTAAGCCACACCTGATTCAATTGGTCCTGTGATCATTAAGCCACACCTGGTTCGATTGGTCCTGTGATCATTAAGCCAGACCTGATTCAATTGGTCCTGTGATCATTAAGCCCCACCTGATTCGATTGGTCCTGTGATCATTAAGCCCCATCTGATTCGATTGGTCCTGTGATCATTAAGCCCCATCTGATTCGATTGGTCCTGTGATCATTAAGCCCCACCTGATTCGATTGGTCCTGTGATCATTAAGCCCCACCTGATTCGATTGGTCCTGTGATCATTAAGCCCCACCTGATTCAATTGGTCCTGTGATCATTAAGCCACACCTGATTCAATTGGTTCCTTGATCATTAAGCCCCACCTGATTCGATTGGTCCTGTGATCATTAAGCCCCATCTGATTCGATTGGTCCTGTGATCATTAAGCCCCATCTGATTCGATTGGTCCTGTGATCATTAAGCCCCACCTGATTCGATTGGTCCTGTGATCATTAAGCCCCACCTGATTCGATTGGTCCTGTGATCATTAAGCCCCACCTGATTCAATTGGTCCTGTGATCATTAAGCCACACCTGATTCAATTGGTTCCTTGATCATTAGGCCTTTGACTAATTCACTCAGGCCTGACAGTTTAAATGAAAAATGTAAGCCATCTCAGTGGTGCTGAGGGTGTTGGGCAACGTCTGGAGGTTCACCGCGTGACAGCAGACGTTCTCAGCAGGCGTTCTAATCCGTTCTAATCCTGTTTAGAGGATCGCTCAGGGTTAAACGCCTTGCTCAACAGCATTTCAGTTGGCTGTCCCAAACGGCAACCTTTCGGCGTTCCCGTCCGGCGCCCCAACCACCGAGGTGTGCCACTATGGTCCCGCCAGGTGCCAAACACGTCCGTCTCAACGTGAGCGCGGCGTCAGACTGGAGGGTTAATGGAGGTCAATGCCTTTGGGCGGTCCAGTGCGTCGAGGACTATTGCATCGAGGCCCGACGAGGGTCTGCGTTGGGTGTTTGTATTCATTGCCACAGGAACGTGTTACTTCAGTAAGCTCAGCGCGTTCATGCGTGTCAGACTCTGTGGTCAGTATCAGTCATCCTGGTCTATACACATGGAAGACGCCCACAGAGCAAAGCAGATCATTTGACTCTGCTGGCTGTTGAATGAGGCTGCTGGCTGTTGAATGAATTTCCCCTCAAAACTCTGTCAGGGAGGCATTATTGGAAAACCAGCTTAGTAGAGAGAACTGTGTTTTGCCTTCATTTCCATGGTGATTCCTAAACTTCCTGCGCAGAGTGGAATTTCCTTTTCCACATAAACTAGGTCATAACTCTCTTATTATAGTTCTGAGTCCCAAATTGGGAGGGGGGGGCATCTGTTCCTCTTTAATGCATTACTTTTAGTGGAAAGTGGTGGTGAAAACGTGTAAGACAGAGAACAGGGAGCTCTTTGGGACCTAACCTTGATCTTTGTGGTGGACCACAACTCATACTGGCCACAGCCTCTTTCTATTCTGCAGCATTTTGTCGGGGGGGGGGGGCAATTTTACCCCACTTGTTACGACAACGATAGTACACCATTATCGCCCAGAGAGAAAAGCGCGGTTTGAAACCGTCACTCCTCTGTGGGAGACCACCTCCAGGCTTTCCGTCTCTGCATACACAAAATTGTGTTCGAATGAGTGTTTCTGTTGAGTCAATGCAGTCGGCAGTACGTTCAGACAGTATATAGACACACTGGTTGCCCTGTGGGTTCTCCTGCAAGACAGAGTACTGGGCAGAAACGAGGAAGTGCTATGAACCCTGACGAATCACACACTGTGTTCTTAATGGCTTCTTCCATTCTTTCGTCATTGATTCTCTCCTCGGGTGCCCCCAGCCGTCCGTCCTCCCCCAGACTTCCATCCACCCCCAGCCGTCCGTCCACCCCCAGCCGTCCGTCCACCCCCAGCCGTCCGTCCACCCCCAGCCGTCCGTCCACCCCCAGCCGTCCGTCCTCCCCCAGACTTCCATCCACACCCAGCCGTCCGTCCACCCCGAGCCGTCCGTCCACCCCCAGACTTCCGTCCACCCCCTTCCGTCCATCCCAGAGCTGATAGCCTGACTCCCTTCGTAACTAACCTTCCAGCCTTTTACTAGATGAATCAGGTGTGATGCTGAACTGTTGAATGTACGAGAGTCCCAAAGGAGGGAACCTCTACCCTACGCGAAGAACAGGGCGTCATTTGGGACCAGACCAAAGTCGTTCCTTGTCTGGATGGGCAGAGGGAGTCATTCCATGGGAGAAGAGAGACATGGCAAGACATCATTCTGTCTAAGGCATTCAGGGGAGAAGAATACAAAAGACCCATCATGAGTCAGCTAGAAATTATGTTAACTTGTCATCAGGCCAGTTCAACGCTCTGTCCTTTCAGGTAGACAGTCATTAATGACAGCCAGAAAGCCTACTCTATCCTGTCTGCTTTCATATGTTAGTTAACAAACTGACATATGTTGTATCATGTATTGGCTATACAGTACACCAATAGAAAATATGCCTTGTTATGGTATGCAATTAGAGCAGATTGTTTGAGTGAAGGGGGCGGCACAGCCATTTTTACAAAGAAATCACCTTTAAGTCTCCCCCTTGAAGTCTATCTCCAATCACAAACATTTTGGATTGCTAGCCTTAAGTATTAAATTAGCGAAACATTCTTAATATTACAATTACGTTACAATATACTTGGAGATTTAAACCTAGACTTGAAATCACATGAATCTGGTTGTGTTACTAAGAGCTCAGTGAGATGCGTTTTAACTGGATATTAGCAATCATTGCCCGATTGCATGTAATAGCAATGCCAGAATTTTAAGTAGCCAAATTGCATATAATCACTAAGAGAAATTTTAGGAATGTCAATAACTAAGCTTTTTTACATGACCTTTATAGAAGTAAGCATAATTGCATTTCTGCCATTCCAGGGGATGAACTAGCATTAAAGGATTTCACTAGTGTTTTTAATTACCAGAGCAGATAAGCATCCCCATTCTGTGAAGATAAGAGTGTAGAACAGACCCAGCACCTGGACATATCTGATGTTATTTCTATACTATATAAATATACCCTCTACTGTTACAGTAAATCTGATCAAATTCTGGAAAAACTGTAAAAAAAAACCAGAAGAGAAGTTTTGCCACTTTTTTTCAGATTTTCTTTAATCAATAATTATACTGACTAGTGATAGGGAATTAAGCAAAAATATATGAGTGGTATCAGAGATATCCAGTACGTTTAGCACTGAGGCAGTTCTGAGAGATGAGCAGTGTCAGAGATATCCAGTACGTTTAGCACTGAGGCAGTTCTGAGAGATGATCAGTGTCAGAGATATCCAGTATGTTTAGCACTGGGACAGTTCTGAGAGATGAGAAGTGTCAGAGATATCCAGTATGTTTAGCACTGGGACAGTTCTGAGAGATGATCAGTGTCAGAGATATCCAGTATGTTTAGCACTGAGACAGTTCTGAGAGATGATCAGTGTCAGAGATATCCAGTACTTTTAGCACTGAGACAGTTCTGAGAGATGATCAGTGTCAGAGATATCCAGTATGTTTAGCACTGGGACAGTTCTGAGAGATGAGAAGTGTCAGAGATATCCAGTATGTTTAGCACTGGGACAGTTCTGAGAGATGAGAAGTGTCAGAGATATCCAGTATGTTTAGCACTGAGACAGTTCTGAGATATGAACCGTGTCAGAGATATCCATTGCGGACCAGCGTAGAGGCAGTTATTCCAGTAGAAAGGTGACAGAGGCAACGGGACAAGCCTGTCTGACACACTTCCAGGTGCTCCTACACATGAATAACATCTTCGCCCTCCCGATGATGGAAAAACTGCAGATCAGAGCATTTCCTGTAAGACTCACTGTGGGCGTGAAGTCTGAACGACTCATTTGAATTTTGTAGAACTGAGGGAGAACCAGAGGGGGAAAGGAGGGAGGGTACATAAATACTTTGTGAATGTTGTAACATCGTGTCAACAGATTAAGGGAGAACAGACTGTGTTGTGTGTGCTGCATGTCATGAATCTGTTTATCCAGTTAAAGTCTGTTAAAATGTCCGTGTTAAAATAAGAGGTCCCCCTACCGTGTTCAAATATTATTAAAGTCACTTATACACCTGCTTTCAGACACATCCAGCTAGGTCATTCTACATCAGGTTTTTACTAGTTCGCCGTAACTGCTGAGTGACTTTAGATTCTGGGTTCTGGAATGTGCAGCTTCTTTGTATGAGACAGATGCCCAGGTTCATGCCAGGTTTTAACAAGCATGATCGTGTTCCCGTTCATATAGTCACCAAGGTAGTCACCACGTTCACTTTGACCTTGGGCATTAGCGTGAACGGACAAGTTAAGGGTGGAAAACACATTTAAGTATTGTGTGTATGCAGGGCTAGCATCAGTTAAAAGGGTAAAAATTTTTTTTTAAGAACTGTAAAAAACAAAAACGGTCCAAACAGTAAGGGGGAGGAAGGAACACACACCATGAACATATCGTCATAACCCATGTCAAACCTAGAGAACTATGTAGGGAATAGGTGTCATTTGGGCTGCAACTATAGACTGGAGACTGAGAGAACCTCAAACAGCCTTTAATGCCAAAGTGTTGATGCAGATGAGAACATTAGTCCAGCCAGCTCATAGCAGACAGGGTCTGAGTGGGACGACTCTGCTAGTTAGCGTATATTTTTCTTCTCTCAGACTCTCAAAGTCTACTTAAAGGCCACAAAGTAGCCTTTAACCCCGAACCCTTCTGGGGGAATGTGTACTATTTGGCAGGAGGGGAGCACGCCAAAGGTCACAGGTCACCAATGTGAGAATGTTGTTTATGGACTACAGCTCTGCTCAATCACCACAGTGCCCTTATAGCTTGTGAGGAAGCCAGGAGACCTGTGGGTGAACCCAGCGCTGTGCAAATTGTTTCTGGGCGTCTTGACATGGGCAACCTGCCCTCGGCCTACAGGGGGCGGAGTTTGGCACCCTGGTGGACTGGTCCCAGGTAACCAGCCTCTTCCGTAACACAGGAAATATTGATCACGGGTTGGGAGGAGACAGGACAGAAAGAACACCCTCTGGTTAAAGGTAGTTCGCTGCGTGAAATTTAAAGATAATTTTCGATTCACACCAGCCAGGAGCTACTTTCGCTGCGACGTAAGGGGAAACAGATGTGTCTACAGTACTTTGGCCTGACCCCTAACCTGGAAGACATAGTAACTTCCTGGTCATTGACATGGCACTCTGAGAGATGTTTTTAGTTGCTCCCAGACAACATATTTTTTTTCTGATTCTATATATGCATGGAGGAGGACTGGACAACATACAGTACGTCATCGCTCATTCCACTCCAACACACAGAGCGAGAAAACGTCTTTAGACCTTAGTAGCCGCAGGGGAAATCTGTCTGGAAAATGTTCCACATAACCTTGGGAAGGTAGCGCCCCACAATTAAGATGTTCACCTACTGTATTTGCACCATTTTTCTTTTTTTCATCTCAGAAATCTGGCTACAACTGACGTTCATCTAGATAAAGCTATAGCAGTTTAAACTGGCTCTGAGGAACCGCTTCCATGAATGACAAGACACCACAATGAGCAGTTAAAAGGAGACCAGCGGCTGGGTGGTTAAAACAAACCGTGGAAATTCAAAATCTAGAAATTAATGACAGACAATGTTCTGTGGTCAAAGGCAATCACTGTCTTTAACTGGAAACCCCAGGAAGAGGGAATCATTGTGGCTTGAGGGGCAACATTGGGATGTCACAACCAATCCATGTGACAATATGAAGATCCATTATACCTTAAAAGTTCTCTATCCAGTTTTGGACATGGCCTATGTTTGTAAGAACCAAAACAAATTTCCTAAAACATATACAATGCTGCGTATATATCTATGTATGAATTACATTTGTGTATTTTTCGTTGACTAAAAACTGCAATGAGTCTTACAGTACACATCATAGGCCCTGAGTGTCCTGCTGCTTCTTAACCTTTTGTCCCGAACACAGTCTTCAAATCATCATGGCTCTGGTACCAGCATACTGTCGGCACTGACCCACTTTACTGTCTTTCTTCTTCTTTCGGTGTAAGACTTTGCCAGCTGTCATGTGGCTCTGCACTGTTGCTGTGGGAGACGATGGAACGTTCGGTATGACCGTCATTAATGTCCATTTCTGTGGAAGGGGAAGTGTGCTGTACACGGTAATCCTATCGGCAAAATCACGGCGTGCTGAAATTGTGGACACAGATTCCACTGTCGAATTGTTGCAATTCATTAAAACACAGCTATGCAGGTATGAGCTATACGCCAATCATCTTCCTTTGGAATCTTAAGAATCCAGGGAGTAAACTTAAAGGCAGACAGTCTGGGCCGGTTTGGCAGATACAGATTAAGCCTGGTCCTGGACTTAAAAATCAAGCTCGCCGGAGAAACTTTTTTGTTCAGGACTAGACTCAGAGTCCACAAAACCGGCCCCCAATGCCTGCTACTCAGCTATTATAATTTACTTTCTTGTAAAAGTAATCCAAGCTTTACTGACAAACACTTGTGATATTTAAAATTACTATGTGACTTGGGCACAGGGTCTGACTGCATTTAAGTTTCAGTATCTAGTGGAAACACATGGACACATATTTTACCAGTCCCCCCTGTGGGAATCAAACCCACAACCTTGGTATTGCAAGCAACATGACCTACCAACTGAGCTAGATGGGACGGCCCAAGGACCTTGTTCAAAGCGAGTGCACTCAATCCAAGGGAATTAGGGTGTTCTTGCGGACAGTGGTGTGGCTTTCCAAACTTGATAGCATTCCAGCCTAGAAAACAATTGATTCATTGATAGGAGGCATGCACCACTACAAGAAGTAGGGCAGAAGACCATCTAAAGGCTTAGAGGAAAAATCTGTGGAATTCCTGATCGCTGTTTCTGTGTGAGCAGTGCAAGGATTACCTGCCCTAAAGTTCAACATAAAAACAATTGGAGAAAAAGTAAACAAGGAGAAAACAACCCTGTCAGGTGAAATAGTCTGTTTGAGTGATGAACATGTTGACTTTGTATATTAAGTTCCACACTGTCATTGGGACATCATTATTATTACTGTACGGCTCATTTCATCCATCTAAATGTCATTGCCATGGCAACGGTAATATTTTCGCCCGTCAGCCCTCCCTGTGGTTTCAAAAGTGCCAAAGACATTCAAAATTGTTTTCACAATGCTCCCTATAGCAGAAAGGAACAATTTATGAACCACAAAGCAAAAAAGAACTGAGCGGATTTTATAGCAGTTGAATGTCTCCTCACGTTACTTACATAACCTGCCATTGGACACATTCATATATATAATATATATGTAGCTCTGACGTTCCGTATTTATAATATAGCTCTGACGTTCCATTTTTGCGGTTAGTTAGTGGGTCTTTCTGTGCTCACAGAATTTGGCAATTTAGCATCCCTTGGCATTTAAGTAAAAATAAATTGCCTTACTGTCAAATGGAACCTACCCAGACCATGATCTCAAAGTCTAAGATATTTTTGTTGTGCATGCATTGGAATATGTCCTGTTATTATGTCAGTTAGGAGAGTATTCCGTTAACATATCACCATGGGACGTTGGTGGGAAATGGTCCTTGCCCACAAGACATTGGGCACATACAGTATGGCACCAGTCAAAAGCATGGACCTACCTACTCATTCAAGGGTATTATTATATATATTTTTTTATAATAATAGTGAAAACTATGAAATAACACACATAATAACCAAGAAATTGAAATACATTTACATTTCCGATTCTTCAAAGCAGCTGCCTTGATGTGTTAGGTTCTGACTGGGGTGCCTCTAGGCATCTCTAAGCGCCTCGGGGCCACAGTCAGGGCCTGACTGCAGAGGTGCCTCTAGGTATCTCTTCGCTCCACTTTTGACTTTCCCCAATCAGAGGCAGCTGCCCAGCCTTGCCTCAGATTGGGGACCCTATTTAAGTTGTCTTTTTGGCATTTGGTGTTATGCCTCAGTTCTCGGTTGTGCTGCTGGTTTAATTTGTGTTACTTCGACCTAATAAAAGGAATGATTCCCTTTCACAACTCGGTATCTCGTGTCCTGCTTACCCGTGACATGCCCTTGAATGAGTGTGTCCAAACCACTGACTGGTATTTCAGTGATCTTGCAAGGTTCCCATGAAACACCCAAAACAATTAAATGTTGTATTCTAGAACGATTGTGTTACATGCCATGTTCATTTTGTAATAAATGTCAGTTGTGGGTTTTAAAGTTGACCTTTTCTAACATCTTCATAGACGCCTCGTGGGCTTACACAGGCAACACAGTTCTACCTTCAGTGGGGCCGAGCAATGCCGCACTCGCGCTAGCTCGACACCGCCCTCCGCGAAAACTCCATTATCTGCGGGGAACGTCCTCCACAGTCCTGGGAACCGTTGTTAGCTGGGTTAACAAGGGAAACCAACCACTCGCAGATGCCACCAGTTTGTATACGCCAAATTGTCACACTTTTTCCCATAAAGATCCTCTCTAAAATAGTGCCCTACTTAGGCATCGGGGTGCCATTTGGGATTCACCAGAAGCCGTGGGCAAACAGAGACCGTGCTTCTAGTGACAGGAATAACACATACCAGGCTGGAAAAATAGCATCCAGGGTATCTGGGTGATGTCATGGTCCTGTGAATGTGGCGGTAACGTGAGGCGGGGACCGAACGCTCCGGATTGTCGTCCCTCTCAGCTGGCAGCCTTCTCGTGTCCAAAAAGGTTACTCAGCCTGCTGGGCTCCGTCCTGGATTCCCTGACTACTTGAGGCCATTGGCGTGTCCGATGTGCCGAGTTTGGTAGGTTAATATCTAAATGTAATCCGTTACCGTTGCTAGTTACCTGTCCTAAAAGTCATGATCAGTAGTCACATTTGGATAATCCAAAATCAGGCATGTAATGTGTTTTGTATCAGTTCTTTTTTGTTTTACTTACAAAAATGAAAAGGATCCATCAAAACATATGGTGTGTGGACATAATGTGCTCAGACTTATGGTTGGACTCATTCATGTGGAAACTCTTCAACGTCGTGAGCCCTTTTCACAATGATAAATTAAATGCCATTGAGAAAACAATAAGATGTCACAACATATTGAAGAAGTAATCATCCGATTTCTAAAAAGTATCTCAAATCTGATATGCACAATTTTTCACTGTTAATTTCCAGGCTAATTTATTTTTTTTGTAATCAGATTAGATGTAATCAGTTACTCAATGACCTATATCCTTGTGATGGAAAATGTTAGATCTCTACTTATTACATTTTGGCCTAGATATAGTTTGTTATATAACGTGTTGCTTATTTTCCATCTGGATCCATTTACATATGCATTTTAGTAATTTAGCAGACACTCCTATTCAGAGTGATTTACTGTTAGAGCATTCATCATTAGACTTCCAGGTGGAACTACCACACAACTCACTAATAGCCCTCAGCAAAGCAGTTACCAGCAAAGTCCCAGCTATATTCTACATGACTCTGTGGATTACAGGTGATGACTGAATGGCTTCAATCCCCTTGGTGTCACGACCCCAAACCCCTTTGTTGATATTTTGATGGATGTGCCTGTCTTGCTCAGTTAGGTCCTCTGTGACAGAGGGTGTGTAGCAACTTGGTCACCATTTATAGTGTATAGACAGCATGCCCCAGACATTACAATGTCTCCGACACTGCCCTGTTCTCCTTTAGTTCAGTTGGTGGAGCATGGTGCTTACTGACAGGGTTGGCGGTTCAATTCCCACAGGAGGCTAACAGGACATAAAGTATGAAAATGTCAATACTGTAAATTGCTCTGAATAAGTGTCTGGTAAATTTATTTTGAATGAAGTGCCCTACATCTACACAGGGCACTGGTAACAATAGGGCAATATATGGGAAATAGGGTGCCAATTGGGATGCACGTTTCTCACAAAATATCTGTTGAATAACAACAGAAATATAGTCAGGTCAGAGAAGTAACAGCATGGAATGTGAGCTGGGAAGCATGGAGCAACTGACCTGAAGGAGAGCTCCCTCCTCGCAGATCCTTATCCAAATGTTGGGTTAGCTCCCGGAAGGTTATCTGGACTGGGGCCATAAAGAAAATCTAAAACATTTGTGTTCTTGTAAATGGAATCCTACTCAAAGTGAAATATTCCAAGGAGCTCCTAGGGGAATCCCACTTTTTAGAGCACCTGACCAGAAACCTAAAGTTTAACAGACTGAATCCCATAGGCATCAAATTCAATCTGTCGTTCGGTCCCTGTGAAAGGCAGATAACCCTAATTTATCTCAGGTCATTAATGAGAATGTATTCTCAATCAAAGTCCCATTTAAAAAAACTAAAGAAAAGATGTCTCTGTCGCTGTTGGTGCTGACGTTCAGTGACCAGCAGATGAAGAAGGCGACTGTAACTACTAGGCCATGGGTCTAATGATTGTAAACCTTTAATGAGCTAATAAGCTAAGGTATTTGGTTAGTGAATAAAATGTACGTAAGGATCATGCAATATATCCACAGTATAACTGTTTAAACAGATATTAATTTATTTTTGGCTTTTTATATAAAAAATTGATTTGTTGATGTGTTGTAATTGATTTGTTGTAATGCTTTATCAAAAATGGATTTGTTGATGTGAAAAAATGTATTAATGCTTGTTAAAATGGCTTGCCTTACGCAGTGTGCATCCACATTCAACAAGAGCCTTCTGCCCTCTAGTGGTCAGGGCATGTAGTGGTCATTTTAACCTCCTGAGACCTCCTGAGACCCAGTTGCCTGCCCCATGCTTAGATAGTAAACTTATCAGGTCCTACTAATTCCAAATAGCTGAGAGAAATAAAAAATGCATACATTATCAAAGCTAAGGTCTTAGGAGGATAAGGTATTCATCAGACTTGCACACGTATTCTGAATTTTGCTTTGTGTAAAGGTAGTAGACAACAGATGTGGGTAAAGGTTTTGGCACCCTTGCACCCTAGTCAAATAATATGCCATTTCTTTTGTGGAAATTCAAAAATATTTTGGTATCCAACGGAACTATGAAGAACTGTGACGATACTTTGGTCAATTTGAATGCAGATTCTTCTGAGACAATTCTGAAGTATTTTAATGAAGTACAAGGGTGCCGATGCATTTGGCCATGACTGTATAGGGGTCCAAGACATAAAATGTACACACAGTAGTTTACAATAGGACTTAGATGCAGGGAGTCGAGCAGAGGCTTGATTATTGAATAGTGCAGATATTTAGATAACAGCTCGGAGGTGTATTCATCTGGTGACTGTGGTCCATATGAATATAAGTTTCACTCAAGTAACCACTTTTCGAACCACTACTCAACATGACCATGGTCTCATTAATCTCAGTAGGCACTTGGTCAGTTTCTCAGGACCACATCAAAGGGGACGAAACTGCAACAATGTAGTCACTTTTTGGAGATATTTGACCTGCACGCTTGCCCTTGTCTGTGGGTGGAGTCCATGACAATATTTCCTAAATGTTTCTTTCCCTGGAGCCCTGTAGGATGTTAATGAATGGCATGTGGCAGCCAATGACCCTTTCTGCATACAGGTTACCCCTGCAGCAGGCAGACACAGACCCAAACCAGATGGGGATGGAGGAGGTGATGATGGGGATGGAGGTGATGATGGAGGAGATGATGATGGGGTGGAGGAGGTGATGATGGAGGTGATGGGGATGGGATGGAGGTTTCTTTGGCTAGTCTAAGTCTAATCTGGCCTTTCTATTCTTGAGGTTTATGAATGGTTTGCACCTTGTGGTGAACCCTCTGTATTTGCTCTTGTGAAGTATTCTCTTCATGGTACACTTGGGTAATGATATGCCTACCTCATGGAGAGTGTTCTACACTTGGCTGGATGTTGTGAAGGGGTTTTTCTTTACCATGGATGGGATCTTACGATAATCTACCACTGTTGTCTTCCGTTGAAGTCCAGGCCTTTTTGTGTTGCAGAGCCCACCAGTGCATTCTTTTATTCTTAGAATGTACCAAACTGATGATTTGGCCATCATCACCTCCTAATGTTCCTGCTATCTCTTTGATTAATTTCTTTTTTTTGTGCAGTCTAAGGATGGTCTGTTTCACTTGCATTGAGAGCTTCTTTGACCACATGTTATGGTTTCATAGCAAAAGCTTCCAAATGCAAATTCCACACCTGGAATCAACTCCAGACCTTTTACCTGCTTAATTTTTGAAGAAATTACGAAAGAATAGCCCACACTTGTCCATGAAACAGCTTTTGAGTCAACTGTCCAATTACTTTTGGTCCCTTGAAAAAGAGGGTGCTACAATTTAAAGAGCTGTAATTCCTAAACACTTCCCCCAATTTGGATGTGAATACCCTCAAATTAAAGCTGGGAGTCTGCACTTTAATTATCATTATTTAACTGTAACTTCAATATATTTTGGTAAACTGACAAAATAACAATATGTCCAATTATTTCCAGACGTAACTGTATATGTGTAAGACGAGAAACAGATACAGTCAATAACAGATTATGTATATATCATATTTAGATTACATTTTCATTAGCCTTTCTCAAAACTAATCATCCTTCTAGCTGGAAGAGATTTTGTTATCTGCTAACCTTGCTATGTTAGATGAGTAAACATGTCAATCTGCTATCAGAAGGGAGGGAACCCATTTCTCCCCCTGAGCTCATAATAAAAGAATGATTGATTAATTTATTTAATTTGAATCCATGACAAGGTACAATATGGCAATAACACAATTACTATTACTCGAGATATACTTAGCTACTGTTGTTATTTAAATTTTAATATACAAATAGATAAATCAATAATTTCTTTACAGAATTTGTTTTCTAACACAATGAAAGAAAAACGTTCAAGAAAATAAAACACATGGGCTAGGATGGTCCAGTACACATGCTCTGCTGTAGCATGGGACAGAATAGAAAAAGAAAATATCCTCTGCCACCCCCTACGCCCAACAAGATGAGTGGTTCAAAGGCACAATTTATACTGAAAAAACACCATCAATGCAACCATAAAGGATGGTACTGACAACACATTTGGTGACAACACATCAATATATTGTTTTAATGCCTAAATATGACCATAGCAAATAAGTAATCTGTCAAACTGAGTCTAAAAAACATCAGAGAGGATCTCCCTGATTATGAACCAATAAGTGTGCAGATTAGAGTAAAGAGTGAACTCAGCAGTAACAATCCAGTTTCTATTTGAGGAAGCTCAATGTAAACCCAAAATAAATATTTTATATTTTTTGTTTGGTTTTTGGCAGTTGATAATCTGCACTTTCGTTCTTTGTCTGATTAGTGTGGACAGTCAGGTTTGACCAATTAGGTGTGACCAGTCAGATGTGACCAGCCAGGTTTGACCAATTAGGTGTGACCAGGCAGGTGTGACCGGTCAGGTTTGACCAGTCACATTAAGGATTTTCATGAAGGATCTAGTAGCAACTAGAGGTTAACTGCTTTGCTCTGGAACAGAACAATCTTGCCAGATCACAGATTCAGTCTGGCGCCCTTCAGTGTAATGATCAGATGCTTAAACCACTAGGCCCCTGGCAGACAGACTACAGGATTGGCTGTCATAGCCGCCTACCTTCCGCGACTCCATGCCCGTTCTCGAAATAATATGAGGTTCTTTTAGGTTTCCTTCATACCCTGTCATATATTTTTTCTGTATTGTTTTAAATAACTTAAACTACAAATTCTAATACCAGAAATGTTCTCTGTCCACCAGGGGACTGTCACAGTCCTTGGAATGTATTCATATATTTTTTAATCTATCATCTATCGGTCTTATACAGTGAATGTTGCTGATCCGTTTTAAATATTAGGAGAGTTGCTGTTCAGAAACAGTATCATGTTGATATTCTCAGGCTCCAGGCATATTCTTCTGTTGTGTATCATGTTTTCTGCCTCTTGGAAAGCTCTCTTTGGCGGGATGGCTGTAGAAACCACACCAAGGTTTCTTCGGGCTACGCGGGTCAGATCCACGAAGTCCACAGATCCATCTCTACTCCACCATTCAAGAGGGTTTTCCCTCTCTGGAATTTGTCCGCCTTTAGTGTACCGGTGCAGAATTTGACCTAAATCTGAGGTTTTTAGTGGAGTTCCAACCACTTGAAGATCTTCATTTAGTTTTTTTAAGAAAGGTCTAGCTATTCCCACATCACTCATTATGATGTTTTTGAACCTCGGGTCCAGGGCTGTAGGAAGGATCAGGCGACGTCTCTGCTTCAAGTAACGAAAATGTTGTTGGATTTGTTTGCCCAGTTGTTTGGTTACCTCATTTGTAATTTGTGCTGTTTCGATTTTGTCCCTAAGTTCTGTGACAAGAGGAATGACGGTAGAGATTAAGCTGTACCGCTGACCATTAGGGATGTCTGACATCTTCCTGGTTAATTCTTTGAAAAGCAGAAGAGCTGCTACAGCATTGTTGATTTTCAATATGTCAGGTGGAGAAAGACATAATGCAAAATCTTGCCTATCGCTAAGCACCTTGTTAATAGCTTTGTACTGCTCACCAAGTATTTTTAGCATTTCGAAGCAGGAAAGCCATCCATCACCAACCGACTGGATCAGGCTAAGATGAGGCAGACTTCGTTCGTTCTGAGCAAGTTTCAGTTCTTTCTGAGCTTCGGTGTCGATGTGGAAAAACCTCACAAGTTTCTGACACTTCCTTAGCACTTCGTTTAGCATAGAATCATTTTTCAACACGTCTTTGAAGACCACGTCTAGTGTATGGGCAAGACAAGGTATGTGTGTCCACCCATTTTTAGAAATTTCCATCCTGACTCCATCCATGTTTGTCACCACAGTGTGGATCTTACGTTTAATCTCCCAGGTGTTTGCAATTCTTACCAGCTGTTTTACCATGTCTGCTTTTTGTTCAGGTCCGCCCAGAACCTTAGTAGTCTCTAAAACATAGGAGTTCAGGTTCCATTGTTGGTCGATGAAATGAGAAGTCACCGTCATGTAGGACTCTTCTGGCCTTGAATCCCACAGTTCAGATGTTAAAACAATGTCATCGGCCAAGGCAAGGACTTTCTTCACCTTCTGCATTGTGACTGTATACATTCGGAGAAGTTCTTTTCGAATAAAGTATGTCTCCTTTGGAAGGATGTTAGGCTTTATGTTATCCAAAAAAGCCTTAAAACCAGTATCTTTTAAAATGGATAGTGGTTGCAAACTGGTCACAATCAGGTTTGACAGTTGCCTTTCGCGTGTGAATATTTCTTGATTTCTTTCTGTGTCAAAAATTACATGAGTCAAAACATTAATTACATTTCTATATATACAGTCTATCACAATATGTAACTGAATCCAAACTAATCCAAAAAGGTATTGACTTGTGTATTTTGAAACCCGGCAAAACCGTGCCATTTGAAAAGAAATTACATAATTTTGCATAGTTCTCACATTTTTATATTGCATCATTCATTAAGAACAAAGGCTGGTTATTAGTTTGTCTGATGCTTCGGTGTATACCTTGATAAACAGCGCCTTGTCCTGTTCTTTGCCTGTTCCGGAAAAGAATCCCACCAGTATTTCCCCTCCCTGCAATTGAGGAACAATATATTTAATAAAAAAAACAAGTAAAACAGGATATACAGAAATATCTCTAACCTAATCTAAAACAATTTCTTATAGTACCCCATTACTAACTAGCCTTCTTCCTCTGAAAGAGGGCGCAGGTAAATAGCCTCTGGCATCGAGTGTGGGGTGGGGACAAGAGCTTTGTTCCTGCCTTGCTCTTCTCTCATCAATTACTTCATTGCAGCATGCATACTAACTACAACCCTCTAACCCTGGCACAAGCTGTCGACAGACGAAAACCGTGGGGCAGAGCACACCAGCAACGAAACGCCAGAAGACGCCCCATATAACTGGCCGGGAGTTCCAGTCAGGAGACAAGGTGTTGGAGATGTTGCCCACATCGGCGTGCAGCTTTGTGGCCTGTCGGCAGGGGCCCTACAGTGTTGTGGAGCGCCCGGAGCCAGTGAACTACCCGGTCTGGAAGCCAGGGTGATGCCAAGAGCGCCACGCCACCACCAACCTGGAAGACGTCACCTTGGGGCACGACCTGAACCCCAACCAACATGTAGTCTGATGTAGTCCACCAACGTTCGTCTCACACCAGAGCACATGAGCGGAGTGGAGAGGTGAGAATCTCAGCTCATCGCTCACGGAACTGTTCACCCCTCCGCTCCCACGCTCAAAGCCACATCAGGCCACTCCGCTCATTATCGCTCAGCGCTCAAAGCATTTGCTTCGCGCTCCACTCAAATCGCCCCCCACTCGCACCAAAAAAGGAAAAAAATCTACATGTAGATTTCACTTTTAGCTCAGACCACAACTTTTTTTAAAAATGCTACATCCAGCTCTCTTTTTCTCTCCTTTGTTATTGTTGGGTCTTTGCGTACAGTGAAGAAACTTCTGAATTCCTCAACCGTTTTCTTTTGTTTCTGCTGCTCCTCCTCTCGCTCTATTAAATACAAATTCACGGACGACACAAATTAAATAAAACGAACCATTAGGCCTACTTGAATGACAAAATGAATTTGTTTGAATATTACACTATATTTAATTTAAACTTTGTTACAAGTTAAGTATTCAATTTGCTAACCTTTTGCTGTCTTCCCAGCGTGTTCACGTAGCACACTTTCGTGTTTTCGAGAGATGTGTCTTTTCAGATTCCAAAATGAATCTTTTACGTCTACTGTCTGTTATACTGTGTGCTGATGACTTTGCAAGACACAGATGGATTCTGGGTCAGGCCCGACTGAGCATGCTTAGACTCGCGTCTGAGAGAAGGGAAATTGGAGCGGGAAATAGGGCGCTCGCTCCGTCCCTTTAAAAATGCCGCTCTGCGCTCTGTCCAAAATCCGCCCGCTCCCGCTCCCCGCTCGCTCCCGCTCAACTCCGCTCACATGCTCTGTCTCACACATCGCAAAGCATGTTGAAAAGCAAATGTTTGTTGAGTGGGAAGGGACAGAGCACCCCATCAGGTTCTTTAGCCTGAAGCTCAAACCCACAGAGACCAGGTATGTATCCTTAAAGAAAGAGTTCCTGGCCATCCACTGAGCTCTTTGCAAGCTCCTGCGGCGGCAACTCACTCTTGGTACGGACTATGAGTCCTTACAACGGGTAAATGCACTTCCATTCTCTATCATATATACTTCTGATATACAGTACACTGATGAGTCAAAACATTATGACCACTCAGAGGTGAAGCAAATAACATTGATCATCTCCCAACAAGGGCACATGTCAAGGTCTGGGTAGATTAGATGGTAAGAGAACAATCAGTTCTCGTAATCAAAGTGTTGGATGCAGGAGAAATGGGCACGAGTAAAGACCTGAGCGATTTTGACGAGGGCCAAATTGTTATGTCCAGGTAACTGGGACTTAGCATCTCTGAAATGGCAAGGCTTGTGGGGTGCTCCCGGTCAGCAGTGGTGAGTACCTACTGGAAGTGTTCAGAGGAGGGACAAACAACAAACCGGCACATCGATGCGCGGGGGCAAAGAAGGCTATCCCGTCCGGTCCAGACCGACAGTAGGTCTACTACGGCACATGTCGCAGAAAATTTTTAAGATGTTCCAGAAGGACCCTGCTGCATATGGGGCTGTGTAGCCGAAGACCGGTCAGAGAGTCCGTGATGACCCCTGTCCACTGTCAAAAGCGCCTAAAATGGGCACGCAAGCTTTGGAATTGGACCTTGGAGCAGTGAAAGAAGGTTACCTGGTCCGATGAGTCCTATTTTTTTTTGCATCATGTCAACGGCTGTGTACCCCGTTTACCTGGGCTGATGGCACCAGGATGCTCCCTGGGAAGACCAGTGGAGCGAGTGTGATGCTCTGGGCAGTGTTCTGCTGGGAAACCTTGGGTCCGGGCATTCATGTGGACGTCAATTTGACACGTACCACCTACCTAAACTTTGTTGCTGACCAGGTACACCCCTTCATGGCAATGGCCTCAGCAGGACAAAGCCCCCTGCCACACTGGTTTGGGGAACAGGATGAAGTGTACAAGGTGTTGCTGGCCTCCAAATTTCCCAGATCTCAATTCGACTGAGCATCTGTGGGATGTACTGGAAAAACAAGTCTAATCCACGGCGGCTCCACCTCGCAACTTACAGGACTTGAAGGATCTTCTGTTTAATGTCTTGGTGCAAGAAACCACAGGACACCTTCAGGGATTTTGTCCATGCCTCGGCGTGTTGGCGCTGTTTTGGCGGCACGCGGAGGACCAACTGCATATTAGACAGATGGTAATAATGTTTTGGCTCATCGTATATATTTTTATATATATGTACTGTGTGTATATACAATGTAAGTATATATACTTTAAATATTTCTTTTAAATGTTTGTGTTGTTTTTATGTAAAATATGTATGTTGATGAATGTGTTTTATGTGTTAATAAAAATGTTTGTAAAAAGAAGTCTTCATTGAACAGATAAAAAATAATCTCAGCTTGACGTGTTTGATAGCACTCAATTAAAAATCCACTCCATTCCAGATGTTATCATTACCTCTCCTCCCCTTAGCAACATGATCCACTAGGTGTGGCTTATTTGGTTTTCAGTGAAATGAAAGTCAGATCCCCTTTGCCCTCCCACAAAGTTTCATGCAAATCTTACAGGGAATTTGCATAATGGACCAGAACATTTGTATATTGCCAGTAGCACTAATGCCGATATACACAATAGGTGTTCACCAGTTTCACTACGGACCCTCCAACTATCACCCTGAAGCCAAGAGAATGGATTGCAACTACAGGTATTATTACCCCGTTGTCTGAGACTTTGCCGTCTAGGAGGAGCTGGAAGGACAGCAAGAGGTTCAGAGTTAAAGCCTCTCTCTGCAATCGAGAGACAAAACAGTTAGTACAATCTATACATGTGTAAACTGTACACTGACTTGGACAGATGGACTTCTGGCGGTCCCAGAGTCTAGACTGAAAACTAAAGGGAAGTGGGCCTTTGCTATATGGGCCGCTAGACTCTGGAACAGCCTACCACAGAATGTCAGAGATGCTATGTCAGTGCATTCTTTTAAATCTTACCTAAAAAAAAATCTTATAACATGGCTTTTAAAAATGTTTGACCATTGGGATTTTACATTTTCTTTTTACTTCCTTTACTTGATAAAATAAATAAATAAAAGAATATATATATATATATAGGTTTTTATATATATTTGTATTATTCTTTTAATGTATATCTGTTTTTATTGTGTGTAAAGCACTTTGTGTAACTGTACTAGAAAAGTGCTATACATACAAAGTTACAGTTTTTTTTTAATTACTACAATTAACTAGATATTGAAAGGTAGATGATATCTGAATTACTGCTCGTAGCAACTTGATTAAGCAGAGTCATCTTTTAAGGCATTAATGCTCACCAAAACGTCTTGCCCTCCGATTCATTTTTCCAGTTTTTCAATCGTTGGTTTCTCCTGCTGTAGAAAAAAATACAAGTATAACTTCTATTTGTACATGTAAAACTGTAAACTGTATAAAACAAATGTCAATTTCTGTTTAAAAAATCTCTGAAACAGTTGTGATATTATATTATACTGTTCTTTATCCAGTTATGAAATTAATTTTAGCAAATGCTGAGAATTTCAGTTAATTACTTACGTTACTCTTGTTTATTATAGTTCTGTTACTTCTCGGACCTGGAAGACAATGGGTCCTTATGGGTCTTGATACAGGTGATGAGTACTTATATACCACAGGATGATGCCGAGGATGCTCCTTATAAAGGCTGGAGTGGAGTCAAATATGTGTAAACCACGTGACATGGATTCTTGAAAATCGTGATTGAATCTTGTCCAGAAGTGAAACCTAATTTTTATGTTTAGAAAAAACATTCCATTAAAATAAATTGTACATGTAAATGTTTTCTTGAATTTCATAAATGTTTTCTATATTATTAATATCCATATCAGCTCTACGCCCAGAAATGCATTTTCCCTGAACACAAAAGCGTCCCAATTTGAAACTCAACGCTTGTTGACTTCAGAGGACTGCTTGATCATGTCCAAGGTGGCGCAGTTAGATTGTGTAATAAGCAAGACTGAAACAGGAACAAATGTCAGTCAATTCTATCAGTGGCTTATTAATTAAAAGTATTTTAATTAAAGTACTTTATGCCCTGGGGTTCCGCAGTGCAATAACCCCAGCACAGTCCACATGGAAGGGGTTAGTAGCATTTGTATGCTGGACCTAAGGAATATTTGTTGCTCTTTTTATTGTTCTGAATCTTGCCAAAATCTTAACAGAACTCTATCTTGTGAATTAAATATAGTCCTATGAAACTTCTTATAATGCCTCATACTGTATAGTCTTATGATTCCTAAGATAAGGATGTTTTGATGTTTTATCTAATTTCATATAGTTTCTTCCTCTACTTTACATGCAGTATACGTAACTGGGTGTGGCTCTTTCCATGTTCAGTGAAATTAAAGAAAAGTCTTCTTTGCTCTCCCACACAGTGGAGAGTGACGCCTTGTTCACCTGAAACCATGTGAATTTATGAAAACGAAACTACGCATTTAAAAAATCATGCCCAGGGCCCCTTTCTGCCGAACAATGGTACAGACAATAAGGACATACAGATTACTTACAAACACCTCAAGACATTTTGGCCATATGTAGGAAGCCATGGTGAGGAAATGAAAGTTTAAAAAAATCAGTGACTTGAGGTAGTAAGGGGATGTTTGAAGTGAGGCTTAGCACTATTAACTGAATTGAAAAACTTTGAATAAAGTAAAGAATATAGTAAAACATTTGTGATTTGTTTAAATTCCAATTTATTTCTGAAAGATATGTATAAGTCTTTTAAAATGCTAATATCACAGGCCTTAATAAATGTAAAATTAATTAAACATAACTTGAGTAGGAACTCATTTTGATTGTCTATTATGTAGTTACCAAAACATTACCCTCTTTAGCACAAACGACTACCTCTTTAGCACAAATGACTACCTGATTGACTCATTTTTGGTTTCGATTCCAGTTGGATCTGTTTAATAATGAAAGCAAACTGCCAGTGCTTTAGTAACTTGATACTAATTGTTTACTTGAAGCACACAAATGTGGTCTTACAAATCTTTATTTTTTGACTCATTCAGTCAGCATACACTGTAATTCGAACATAATAAGCAAAGATACGTATTATCACGCCTATGGGAAAGTATACATTCAGGGAAAAAATTATCCATCAAATAAATATGGAGGACTAAATGTGCCATAATATGAAATAAATGAATGAAAAATTAAATAAATAAATAAATACACATTGCATTTCACCATAGCAATATTTTTTAGTTGCCGATAAAATACATAGACCCAAGGTGTTTATAAACTTCCCCATTATAATCGGATTTAACAATCATAACAAGACGTTCCTTCCAACACTCATTCAAAAACAGAATAGGCCTGAATGTATCAGGCAGACTACGCTTAGACATAATCAATCTGACATGCCTTATCTAGAGCGACCCTGATGAGATACTGAAATAGCTTTTTCCTTTCTATTCTCTGTGTTTTTTTGTGTTTTATTCACCATTTATGAAGACCAAACAAGCATGCAAGGTTGTCAAAATGGTGTGCAACTGAAAGATCGTCATCTGTTGCCAGGTTACTGTTGGTCAGCGATCAATGTTGTCTCAGTGTCTTTCTGTAATGGTGTAACCTCTATGAAACTATAAATCTGAATGGGCTTAATACTGCAAATGGTTTCTTTCAAATCCCAAAACCAGCCCAATATTGAACAAGAAAAAGAAAAAGAGCAAGATGTGCTATGTGATTTTGGAAAACTGCATTGCTTTTTATTGAGAATTTAACATCAATCAAATGTATCATGGCATAATATAAAGTAGGATGTATTTGAACAGTATTTAATATATTTTCAGTATATGGTGCCTAAAACATTAACAAGACCCATATCTGTTAACCGGGCAATCTCGCCAATACTTGCCAGATTCCCAGTGGCGTTTCTTGCCTTCCCAGCTGGAGTGGTGCTCTTCTTTTATCTAGGAACATTGACAGGAGTCTCACTCCTATAGCCTCACCATGAAATAGGGTGCAGGTCAGGCGCTGGCTGTTAGCCAGCCTGCTAGCATAGTGGAGTCTGTCAATAGCATAGCCAGAGTAGTTAGTACAGCTTTACCTATTGCCACTGTGACTCATTCCAGGCTGAGAAAAGTTAAACAAGGTAGTGCTAACAAAAACAACCTCATTAAGATAAAGCCTTCCTCCACCTCGGTCACAAATAAAAATAAAAATGACTGTATCACCTCGCATCTCAAAATGGGACTTCTAAATGTTAGATCCCTTGCTCCAAAGGCAGTTGCAGTAAATTAATCTCTGATTAATTAAAATCTAATATGGATCCAGACATTAAACAGTTATAGGCCAATATCAAACCTCCCATTCCACTCAAAAATCTTAGAAAAATGTGTTTCCCAACAACTGAATGCCTTCCTGAAGACAAATAACATTTATGAAATGCTCCAGTCCGGTTTCAGATCCCATCATAGTACTGAGGCTCTACACATGGAGGTAACAAATTACCTTCTAATGGCCTCAGACAAAGGTTCCGCATCCGTCCTGTTGCTTCTTGATCTTAGTGCTGCTTTTGACACTATTGATCACTCCCTTCTCTTAGAGAGACTGGAAACCCATATTGCACTACGTGGACATGTTCTAGCCTGGTTTAAATCTTATTTATCTGAAAGATATCAGACATTTTCACTGTTATGCTGATGACACACAGTTATATATTTCAATGAAGCATGGAGAAGCCCCAAAATTAGCTACTTTGGAAGCATGCGTTTCAGATAACTCAAGAAATGCTCGTTTTAGGACCTAAGAAACAAAGAGTGTTGTTAGCAGATCTCACTGTGAACCTCGACGGCTGCACGGTCATATCCCAAAAAACTGTAAAAAACCTAGGCGTTACCCTTGACCCTGACCTCTCCTTTGATGAACAAAGAAATATGTCTCAAGAGTTGTTTATTTTCATCTTCGAAAACATTGCAAAAATCTGAAACTTTCTATCAAAAACTGATGCAGAAAAACGAATCCATGCTTTCGTTACTTCTAGACTAGATTACTGCAATGCTCTTCTTTCCGGTTACCCTGATAAATCAATGAATAAACTTCAATTAGTACTGCCTACGGCTGCTAGAATCCTAACTAGAACAAAAACATGTGAACACATTACTCCTGTACTAGTGTCCTTACACTGCCTGCATACCTACACATAACCTACAATCGCAAGATGCAGGCCTTTTAATTGTACCTAGAATTTCTAAACAAACAGCCGGAGGCAGGGCCTTTTCTCATAGAGCTCCACTTCTGTGGAATGATCTGCCAATTAAGGTTAGAAATGCAAACTCAAGTGCCTTCTAAAAACGAATCTCTACAGCATGGTCTATGAGTGTAGCCTGGCCCGGGGGCATGAAGGTGACCAGAAGGCTTGATACTGTCCACCCTTGCTGTCTTGCCAGGTGGGCTCTCGTTGTCACTGGGATGCCCTCCCTCCAACGCCTTTCGGGGGAAGAGTCACTGGCTTGTTGTTTTCTCTCTGTTGCGCACATGTGCGATTGGGCTGTACTCTGCTGGCAATACAAGGCCCTCATTCAGGGCGGTTGCGGTTGGTGGGTGTCCCTTTGGTTGATGCCTGGCAATGTGGGTGGATTGATTTCCTGCCTGTTGGGCCCTGTCCGGGGCCTCCCCACGTCTCAGTTCCAAGGTCTTACGCTGCTATACTATTGTGCTGGGGGATTAGGTCAGTTCTCCTTCCCCACTAAGTTCTCCTTCTCTACTATAAATCATTGTTGAAATTTCCCAGTTTCCTCTCGTTTTAAACTTTAGGAGGACATGAGGTCCTGGTCCACACCTGCGAAGTACCTGGTTTGGGGGGCCTGAGATGTCTAATGTCCTTGTCCATCTGATCATACTTCTGACATAGTCTAAATTTAAATAGACTCTGGATTTAGCTCACATGCATTTATTAATTATTCCATCTGGACTCTTAATATCTCACCTGGCACAGCCAGAAGAGGACTGGTCACCCCTCTGAGCCTGGGTCCTCTCTAGGTTTCTTCCTAAAATTCAGCAATCTTAGGGAGTTTTTCCTAGCCACTGAAATTCAACACTTCTGTTGTTTGCTCCATGGGGTTTAAGGCCGGGTGTTTCTGTAAAAGCACTTTGTGACAACTGCTGTTGTAAAAAGGGCTTTATAAATACATTTCATTGATAGATAAAATTTTACATGGGGTGGCAAATTGAAATTCAAGGGAGGCATATCATTATATTGTTGGTTATGTCCACTTTATTTATATAAATCCAGCTACTGAAAACTGACAGTGTAATGTCTTGCTAATAAATATCATACATGTTCTAAACTTTGATGTTTATGTGTTTATGTGAGTCTTTCAAGTGTGAACATTTACTTTGAGTGTTGGGAGGTCCCTAAGCATTATATATGCAAGTTACAAATTGAGGGAAAAGATGCAGTATTTTACTTTGACACGTTATTTATTATGCATTGTTAAAGTGCAGAAGCATACACCAATACATCCTGAAAATGAATGCCTTACATTGCTTGAAGTACACAAACACTAAATATAGGCTACTGAGGTTATAGAGTAGCAATTTAATATACTAAAAAAATACAACTGTTAATCACATTTTGATGTTGATGTTATAGAGATGTCCAGAGATTTAGATTTATTGTAAATGTAACATTTTATTATCCATAGCAAGCTACATCAACATTGTTCAATGTCGCTTTGCTAGCCATCAGAACAATCATTACATACGAATGATGGCAAGCTACTTCATCTGCAAATTTTCTTGCTCTTGAACTTTACCAATGATATTGACGATTGCATTACATTAGCTAGTAGACAATATCAGACATACAGACGTGCTCAAATTTGTTGGTACCCCTCCACCAAAAATGCACAATTTTCCCTGAAATAACTTTAAACTGACAAAAGTAATTGGCATCCACCATTGTTTGTTACATATTTAATAGAAATTGCTTTTTACATTTTTTATTCAATATAATATTGTAAGTAAGAAAACAAATGAAAATGGCATGGACAAAAATTATGGGACCGCTAACCTAATATTCCGTTGCACAAGGCAATCACTGTCTCATGTTTGATGGGTGCCTTCTCCAGACTGCAAGTTTCAGCTCTTTCCATAGATGTTCGATAGGATTCAGATCAGGACTCATAGAAGGCCACTTCAGAATAGTCCAATGTTTTGTTCTTATCCATTCTTGGGTGCTTTTAGCTGTGTGTTTTGGGTCATTATCCTGTTGGAGGACCCATGACCTGCGACTGAGACCGAGCTTTCTGACACTGGGCAGTACGTTTCGCTCCAGAATGCCTTGATAGTCTTGAGATTTCATTGTGCCCTGCACAGATTCAAGGCACCCTGTGCCAGGCGCAGCAAAGCAGCCCCAAATCATAACCGAGCCTCCCTCCACCTCAGCCTTTTCTTTGAAAGCTTCATTTTTTTCGTCTGTGAACATAGAGCTGATGTGACTTGCCAAAAAGCTCCAGTTTTGACTCATCTGTCCAAAGGACATTCTCCCAGAAGGACTGTGGCTTGTCAATATGCATTTTCATTTTGGCTTTTTTATGTTTTTCTTTCAAAAGTGGAGTCCTCCTGGGTCTTTTTCCATGGAGCCCACTTTTGCTCAAAAAGCGACGGGTGGTGCGATCAGAAACTGACGTACCTTCACCTTGGAGTTCAGCTTGCATCTTTGGCAGTTATCCTTGGTTCTTTTTCTACCATTCGCACTATCCTTCTGTTCAATCTGGGGTCGATTTTCCTCTTGCGGCCGCGCCCAGGGAGGTTGGGTACAGCTCCATGGACCTTAAACTTCTTAATAATATTTGCAACTGTTGTCACAGGGACATCAAGTTGCTTGAAGACGGTCTTGTAGCCTTTACCTTTACCATGCTTGTCTATTATTTTCTTTCTGATCTCCTAAGACAACTCTCTCCTTTGCTTTCTCTGGTCCATGTTCAGTGTGGTGCACATAATGATACCAAACAGCACAGTGAGTACTTTTCTCCATTTAAATAGGCTGAATGACTGATTACAAGATTGGAGACATGTGTGGTCCTAATTAAAGTAGTTTGTTTTTCAAACAAAGTAGTAGATATTTCAAACTATAATTATATAGTTTGAAATATCCAATTATTTATTGTCTTTTCTAAGGGGTACCAACAAATGTGTCCAGGCCATTTTAGAATATCTTTGTAGAATAAGCAATAATTAATCTCTTTTCACAGCTTCTTTGCTTTATTCTATGACATACCAAAGGCATGCAAGTATACATGATAAAATAGCTTTCAATGTAATAACTTTTCAGGAGGAATGAAGCATTATTTCAATGAGCTGTAGGGGTACCAACAAATTTGAACACGTCTGTATCTGAACTATAATAAATGGCTGCTGCGAATGCAAGATTATAATATTACTAAATGTACAATACAAAATGTAAACATGTGCAGCAGTACCTTCTTTTATTACTGCTAGGCCAGCCTAGTGAGATCCTGACTGCTCAGTTGCTTAGAAGAGTATCATGGACCGACACTCAGAGTTTTCACTGGAAGGGGGCAGCAACACAGAGACAGGAGCAGGCGGACTCCAGGACTCCATAGACATTTAATTTGGATGGTGTGAAGGTTTTGCATAGACCAAATGCAATAGCCATTTAATTTGGATGGTGCAAACTTGTCTGTTGTCCTAATGCAATAGATATTTAATTTGGATTGTGTCAAAGTTGTGCATTGTCCAAATGCAATAGACATTTCATTTGGATGGTGTGAAGTTGTGTATCGTGCAAATGCAATAGACATTTCATTTGGATGGTGTAAAATTGTGCATCGTCCAAATGCAATAGACATTTCATTTGGATGGTGTGAAGTTGTGTATCGTGCAAATGCAATAGACATTTCATTTGGATGGTGTGAAGTTGTGTATCGTGCAAATGCAATAGACATTTCATTTGGATGGTGTGAAGTTGTGTATCGTGCAAATGCAATGGACATTTCAATTGGATGGTGTGAAGTTATACATCGTCCAAATACAATGGGGCGGGACGTAACCCATTTAATAGAGGTGTCCTCATTGGACTCCAGGGTTTTATGCTTGGAACATGGTTATTGGACACTAGAAAGCAACCTATCAGGTGTGTGCTGTCAATCAAGTTTCTGTGTTGCCTTGATAAAGAATTGTGCCACTTTGAAAATGATTCAACCATATAATATATGTTGTTAGCAGGTGGCCTGTTGTCAGTCACTTTCATCACAGCAAGCACATGAGCGGGTGGAGGACCGGAGAAGGGCGTGTGTCTTGGTTGTGCCAGGCTGCCAGCACCGGTCTATAGTACAATAGTAGGCTTTATTATTGGAGCGAAATAGTACTAGATATTATATATTGGGCTAGTTTTGGGAGTTGAAAGAAAACGTATGTAGTTTCCAGGAGGCAACACAATTCCAGAAGGACATTGACCACTGACCAACAGTAGCAACCTGGCAATAGATGTTAACGATCTTTCAGTTGCACACCGCACTTATTTTGACAACCCTGCATACTTGTTTTGCCTGCATAAATGGTGAATAAAACACAACAAACCAGTAGCCCAACTCACGGGAGAATTGAAAGGAGAAAGCTATTTCAGTATCTCATCAGGGCCATTCTGGATGAGGCATGTCAGGTTGCTTATGTCTATGCGTAGTCTGCCTGATACATTCAGGCCTATTCAGTTTTAAATTGGTGTTGGGAGTAACATTTAGTTATGATTGTTAAGTCCGATTATAACTGGGAAGTGGAAAACATGCCTTGAGTTGTGTCCATTTTGTCCAGCCTGCCGCGACCTGGCCCAGCTCCCTTTGTTTAACACCTTTCGTCTATGTATTTTATCGGCAACTAAAAACCATTGCTATGGTGAAATATGTATTTTTCATACCTTGTAAAAGCTTACACCTACTATTGAGTTATAGATCGGTACTGGTAGCCTGGCACAAACAAGACACACCCCCTTCTCGACCCAATTATGTATCCATAACGGACAAGGAAACACTGAAACTCGTTTGTGTGCTACATGATTGACAGCCCTCATCTGATGGTTTCTTCTCAAGTGTCCAATCACAGTGTTCCAAGCATAAAACACACAGTCCAATGTGGACAGCTCTGTCAAATGCGTGAGGTCCCACTCCATTGCATTTGGATGACGCACAACTTCACACCATCCAAATGAAATGTCTATTGCATTTGGGCGATGCATAAGCATACACAATGCAAATGCAATGTGTATTTATTTAACTATACATTTTTTATATATACACATTGAGGGAAAATGTATTTAAACCCCTGCTGATTTTTTACGTTTGCTCACTGACAAAGAAATTATCAGTCTATAATTTTAATGGTAGGTGTATTTGAACAGTGAGAGACAGAATAACAAAAATAAATCCAGAAAAACGTCAAATATGTTATAAATTGATTTGCATTTTAATGAGGGAAATAAGTATTTGACCCCTCTGCAAAACATGACTTAGTACTTGGCGGCAAAACCCTTGTTGGCAATCACAGAGGTCAGACGTTTCTTGTAGTTGGCCACCAGGTTTGCACACATCTCAGGAGGGATTTTGTCCCACTCCTCTTTGCAGATCTTCTCCGAGTCATTAAGGTTTCGAGGCTGACGTTTGGCAACTCGAACCTTCAGCTTCCGCCACAAAATATCTATGGGATTATGGTCTGGAGACAGGCTAGGCCACTCCAGGACCTTAAGCCACTCCTTTGTTGCCTTGGCCATGTGTTTTGGGTCATTGTCATGCTGGAATACCCATCCATGACCAATTATCGTCCCTTTGATGCAGTGAAATTGTCCTGTCCCCTTAGCAGAAAAACACCCCCAAAGCATAATGTTTCCACCTCCTTGTTTGACAGTGGGGATGACATAGTGTGTTACCAATTGTTTTCTTGGTGACTGTGGTCCCAGCTGCCTTGATCATTGATCTTTGACAAGATCCTCCTGTGTAGTTCTGGGCTGATTCCTCACTGTTCTTATGATCATTGCAACTCCACAAGGTGAGATCTTGCATGGAGCCCCAGACCGAGGGAGATTGAAAGTTATTTTGTGTTTCTTCCATTTTTGAATAATCGCACCAACTGTTGTCACCTACTCACCAAGCTGCTTGGCAATGGCCTTGTAGCCCATTCCAGCCTTGTGTAGCTCTACAATCTTGTCCCTGACATCCTTGGACAGCTCTTTGGTCTTGGCTATGGTTGAGAGTTTGGAATCTGATTGATTGCTTCTGTGGACAGGTGTCTTTTATACAGGTAACAAACTGAGATTAGGAGCACTCCCTTTAAGAGTGTGCTTCTAATCTCAGCACGTTACCTGTATAAAAGACATCTGGGAGCCAGAAATCTTTCTGATTGAGAGGGGATGAATTACATATTTCACTCATTAAAATGCAAATTAATTTATAAAAAAAACGCAAAAAATCAGCAGGGGATTAAATAATTATATTTATATATAATAATAATTATTATTTTATTTCATATTATGGCATATTTAGTCCTCCATAAATGAATTGTGTGAACAGGCTTATGTAAAAAAAAAAAAAAAACATTAAGCCTATTTCTAAGGTACCCATCATAGGCTATTGTTGTTATGCGACTGACTCGAGTAGATCTTTGTGAAGCTTCGTTTTGTGCCCATGATACGTTATTTCCGGGTGTAGAAATCTGGCTGCTATTAATTATTTTAACCAGCAGGTGCCATCGGTGTACACTCGGTGAAAGAGGACTCGAAAAATGCAGTTTTCTCAACACTTTGCTGAGAAGCTTCTTTGATTCGACAAGGCTTCGTTTAGCTTCCTCTGAATTGAGAGATCTCGTGCTGTTCCAAAGCGTTTTGTAAAATGCCGGCTTTCAAAGTTATTAGAAAGTTATGTGCTTTCAAACAATGGCGTCTATTGGATAGTATTCATTTGGTACCCTATTATTGCAAGTCGGGTATAAAAGTTAAGATTTGTTATTTCAGCATTGGCGCACGAGGTGGTGTACTGGATTCAAATTGTAACTGCCACGTGATCGAATTGTGTGGTAATTGAAATACCACTATTTATTGTTGTTCAAATAATTTGTATTATTTAGTGGATATTACGAGACTTTAGCCTTGTCTACTTGCGTTTTCAATTACATTTTGTCAGTCACAGAATTCCATAGTTTACAGTAGACCTACATAATAATTCCAATTCTTATTAGAGTAATGTAGAACCCCAGAGCCTCCATTGAACATAAACCGCGCGGAACTGTGCAACTGTCAGCCAATCGTTTCGCAGATACGATGATCGCCTGTGATTGGTTAAATACGTACAATTCTCTTCAATGATTGGACGAAGAAAACGGGGAAGTCCTCCTCATTCTTCCGGCTTGAATGTTGTTGAAAAGAATAGACGGATGGAAAAAAATTAAGTCTTGCTACGAATACGGTATTTTTCTTTTGGCATGTATTTTATGTGCTGATATGTAGTCACAATTGTTATATTATCAAACATTCTTCCTTCAACTTAAGTGCTTTGAAATTGTAGAAATATTGTAAGAAGTACAGATATGCAGCAATGTTGTTTGTTTAGCGATAGCTTTAGCTAGCTTGCTTTTTGGCTAGGTTGGCCATCTAGATATCAGTATGAAACCTAAGGCATACGTTTTGTAAGTGCTATATTTGTTAGCCATTGAGCGTGATTGCTGCAGTCGTGTGTGCTGTAATTCTGTAAAAAGCAGAGCGTCCATATTTCCGAGTGAAGTTCTTAATCTGTAATTAGCTAGCTGACTAGTTATTCATATTACCTTGCTTGAATGAGCCACCACCATAATTTTTCGTTCCCTCTAGATTTGCCAAATCGTTACGATCGTGCGTTGACCGTAAACATAAATGAAAAGTACAAAGCATCATGCTTTCAGCGTACACTCTTTGTCATCGCATTTCCAATGCACTCCAAGTTAGCAAGCTAACCCTGTGGTGAACGTTCGGTTACTAGGGCTTACTAAGTCTTCACATTGGTAGCAACCTAAAAATGCTGAAGTGGGCTTCTCTCAATTCATACTTAAAGGTGCCTTACAGGACATTTACGAATAACAAAATATTTTGTAAACCTCCCATTATGGTCTAGATTGTGTACTATGTTGATTATATGTGCATAATCTGTAAAGTAGAATCACTATTATCCATCAGTTAGCCATTCAATTACAAATTTCTAAGTTAGTGGTTTTCATGACATGAGGCACTCGTCCGCACATGCATAACAGTACCCACATTTTGGGGAACCTCTTTGTCTTGACAGTGGCCCATTTACAAATGCGGTCAACAGGTTTGTGTTGACTAGCTGTCATGTTAATTCCCTGCTTCTCCTCTCTTCATCATGAACAAGATGCACACATTTAGAGGGACCTTCTCAGGCAATACCTTTGACAAGATTTTAAAATGATTCATAATGCCTGTAAATATTTATTTTTATATCCATCTCCCTTCTAGGATAGTGGAAGATGAGTTCTCAGCAATTTCCCAGACCAGGAATGCCCACTCAGACTATCTCTGTTGGGAACACGGGCCCTGGCATTCTGGGCTCCAACCAACCAGGTAACCAATCAACATCAGGGCCCGGTGATGTAGCCAAGTCCTACCTAGTCTAGGTAGACAGGTGTGCTCATAGACTTGATTTAAGGGATTGTTAGTTTTGGGATTTGACTAAGTTGCTATACTCCCGTAGACCTCCGGTGGTTGTGCAAAGGCTTTTTAGCGAGTATGCAAATATTTGTTGTAGCCTAACAATTCTTCCAACTGAATGAAAATACACAATAAAGTCAGAGGTTTGTACACCTACTCGTTCAAGGGAATTTATTTTCTTTTATTTTCCACATTATCAAATAATAGTGAATACATCAAAACTATGAAATAATGTAGTAAACCAAAAAGTGTTGTACAAATCAAAAGACCCTTACTTTAGATACTTCAAAGTAGCTACCATTTGCCTTTGACAGCTTTGCATTCTCTGAGCCATTTGGATCGTGTTTCACTTTTTTCCCTTGTTAAAAGTTAATTTCTGGAATTTCTTTCCTTTCTAATGAAGCTGGTTGAGAGAATGCCAAGAGTGTGCAAAGCTTTCATCCAAGCAAAATGGGCTACTGTTGTGGAATTTCACAGATATTTATAGATTAATAACACCATTTACAAAGTATAGCTGTGTCATTGAATACATTTCAACATGTTGCATAGAGAGAGTCTGCATGCAAGGAATCTCTCCCAAATGACCTGATCCCTCCTGCTTATATAGAATCTATCATTGGAATCTTAACCAGTGGAAGTTAAGACAATTACTCTACCATTGTATTAGTTCCTGAGGTCCAAATAAGGGCTTTAGACAACGAGGCACCAAATCTGATTGCGGCATTATTCAAGAGCGGCTTCTATGCTAGAAATATTACATAGGGAAAGGATTCTCATTGACAGGTTAGATAAGTACAATTTCTCCCACACTACTTTGAAGAATCTAAAATCTAAATGGATTTGATTTAACCCTTTCTTTGGTTTCTAGATGATTCCATATGTTTTATTTCTTCAATATTATTCTACAATGTGGATAATAGTAAAAATAATGAAATACCCTTGAATAAATAGGTCTGTCCAAACCTTTGATTGCCACTGTTCATATGTTAAACACTAGTTCATACGACTCCCGGTAGCTAAGTTTGCCCAATATTATGATCCACTGCCGTTTGCATCCACTGTGTTGTCTGCCTGGTTGTTCACCTCGCCAGCTGGAGCCGGGGAAGAGATTGGACGCGATGCAGACCTCCACGGCCCTCAGGGCCAACCCCCCAGTGGCAGCGGTAGTGGTGGAGGAGCCCTGCCGTTCAGAGAGGACAAGCAGGACACTGTAGTGGTCAGACCTTACCCCCAGGTTGGTGGTTACTGGAGAAATTGTTGAACATAGCCCCATTCCATTTATAATTGACTATATAAAACCAGAGGCCTATTCCATTTTAAGTGTGCTACATTTGATCAGGGCCCATAGGGTGGGACAAAGAGGTGTCCAGTTTCTTTGTTTGTTGTGGTCTATGTGCCATCTGTGTATGTTTGTTGGGGTCTATATGTCCAGTGTGTGTATGTTTGTTTTGTGTCTATGTCCTGTGTCTGTTTGTTGGGATGTTTTCCCAAACACAGGTTTAGCCTAGTCTGAAAACCCTCCATCTTTTTCGTCATAGACTAGTTTGAATCTGTGTCCAGGAAACTGCCCAGCTATATCTTAACTTTATGTTCAGCCATAAAAGAATGTCCCCTTGCATCAGAGCTAATATCATAGCTAGCTTATCTTACCGCCCCCCACAGGTGCAGGCACAGACCCACAGCTTGCAGCCACAGGGTCCTGCTCTGCCCCACCAGGTGCCCATCCAGGGGGGCTCGCCAGGCCAGCCGGTCACTGTGTCCAACACCCCGGTCCACCTCCCTCAAGGCCAACCTGCTGTCCTCACCGAAGGCCAGATTAAGGTAAAGCTTCTCTAGGTCTACTGTCGAACCTTTTCCCCTTTGTCACGGGTCGGCAAGAGGCATCCGAAAATATGTATGAAGTGTTCTCTAATAGCGTTCAGTTCTGAGAGGCCTTGTTATGCTAGTTCCAAGCTTTAAAGAAAACAGTGGGACCTCTGAAGAGGCTGGGTGCCTAAAGAGACTCACCCTTTATGAACCCTCCCCTTGCAATGTGTAATAGAAATTGTTGGTGTTGAGTCCGACGTTCTATCACTATCTTTTTATTTTGACATGCCTGGGATTATAATCGAAATCATTCCAGCAAAAATCTAAGTATCTGGGTACAACACGCTAAATTTGTGCGCCCAGCCACTAGGCTAACTCTCCTAAAATCCATACATTTACTGTAATCTTATAAGGAAAAACAAACATACCTCATCCACTCAAAGCCCAACCTTTTTACTCCTATTCCTTCATAGTGAATACAAACCATTTCACAGCATTCTTAATGGTACCAGTAAAAAAAAATAAAAACATAAACTGCCAACTTCATATAATGTGGCGATAACAAAACACATAATTGAAATTCAAATTTCCACCACAAAAGTGCTGATTCTCATATAATGTTTGGGAGTGTGCATTGCAAGGAATTCTTCCGTCTACATGCAATATTTCCAGGTGCTTCGGTGTCCTTGCTTCTGGAATCTCTTTTTCAGCTCACTCGCTTTTTTTGTGTGGATCTGGAGGAATGCTTTGGATTACTGTCCTGCTGGAATATTTAATGACAGCCCAGTTTTACCTACCTAGTGGGACCAGACAGATTTTGTTATACAATCTCCTGTCATGCGAAAGAGTGAAATGATGCTATGTATTCTAACAATGTTCCCAGGGCCTTTGGAAGCAAAACAACCCCACAACTAGGGCTGTCGCCAATATATATATATTTTTTTTAGCGTAGTGCCAACGGTTGGTTCTCTGAGGGCTTATGTGACCCATCTTTTTTTTTTTCAGGCTGCCCTGAAGTCTCCCATGCCCAGTCGTCTCATCGCCCCAGCTCCAGCCACCAGCCAGGCCCAGGGGCACCTCCCTCTTCCTCTGCCCGCCAAGGTGCAGCCTGCCCTGGCTGGCCACATTACGGTCACCCTGGATAGCAGCATCGCTCCAACCTCCTCCATCCCTGTCGCTACCATAAGCGGACATCAGGTGATTGGATCGCTATCAGCACGTTTTCCTTGACTATTGTTTTTCTTGATCCAGAATATCCATAGGAAATGCTTTTTAGCCCCGGATTAGTATTCATCCGTTTCCTGGAAACTGCCCGCATTAATGCTTTGTATATTATGCTTTCCAGATTCCTGATTGTGTTTGTCTGTTTTTTTATTACAGGGGCACTCCAGTAACCTGCATCACCTGGTGCCAGCTAATATCCAGATTATCAGGGCTCCTGCTGTCCCTCAGCACACATTCACCTCCCATCTGCCCAGAGGTTTGTAGTCGCTGTCCCTCAGCACACATTCACCTCCCATCTGCCCAGAGGTTTGTAGTCGCTGTCCCTCAGCACACATTCACCTCCCATCTGCCCAGAGGTTTGTAGTCGCTGTCCCTCAGCACACATTCACCTCCCATCTGCCCAGAGGTTTGTAGTCGCTGTCCCTCAGCACACATTCACCTCCCATCTGCCCAGAGGTTTGTAGTCGCTGTCCCTCAGCACACATTCACCTCCCATCTGCCCAGAGGTTTGTAGCCGCTGTCCCTCAGCACACATTCACCTCCCATCTGCCCAGAGGGATGTAGTCGCTGTCCCTCAGCACACATTCACCTCCCATCTGCCCAGAGGGATGTAGTCGCTGTCCCTCAGCACACATTCACCTCCCATCTGCCCAGAGGTTTGTAGTCGCTGTCCCTCAGCACACATTCACCTCCCATCTGCCCAGAGGTTTGTAGCCGCTGTCCCTCAGCACACATTCACCTCCCATCTGCCCAGAGGTTTGTAGCCGCTGTCCCTCAGCACACATTCACCTCCCATCTGCCCAGAGGGATGCTGATGGATCCTCTTTAGAACAATGATGCATTTTCAATGATGCTCTGTTCAAACCCATTGGTTTTGGGAACCAGTCGGAATGTTTAGGTTGTTTTTGCATTGTGGAATTTGACCGCAGTGTACTGACATCAGCGTCACATTATTTTGATGCACATTCTGTAAGTCTTTCATAAGAAAACGTCTTTGGGAGCGGATTCGAAGCGATCCGTTTAGTCCTGTGTTGCATCGTGGCGTCACCATGCAGGCATGTCCTCCATGCGGTGTTTCTCTGTCACAGGGGCGGCGGCTGCAGCTGTGATGTCCAGCTCTAAAGGTCCTACCGTTCTCCGGCCTGCGTCGGGGGCCGGCGCGGGTCCTGGTCAGTCCGCCGTACCGCACATCCTCCACCAGCCTATTCAGGTAATCACCCCGGGGCTGGAACCCAGTGTTTTAACTGGTGGTTTATGACTGGTAGTTAACCCGCTTAGAGCACACACACCAATGCAATAGTGTTATACTGGGGTCCTGACAGGTAGTTGGGCTGGTGCTCTGAAGTCCGGTTTATGAGTATTAGAAGTCCGGTTTATGAGTATTAGAAGTCCGGTTTATGAGTATTAGAAGTCCGGTTTATGAGTATTAGAAGTCCGGTTTATGAGTATTAGAAGTCCGGTTTATGAGTATTAGAAGTCCGGTTTATGAGTATTAGAAGTCCGGTTTATGAGTATTAGAAGTCCGGTTTATGAGTATTAGAAGTCCGGTTTATGAGTATTAGAAGTCCGGTTTATGAGTATTAGAAGTCCGGTTAATGAGTATTAGAACGCTCTTAGCCCGTGTGCGGTCATACAACGTCATTGAGAAAGTGGTTTTGTAGTGAATCGAGTAGATGTGAATGAGGCCTGTGGTGGTCGTGTTGTGAGCTGCGGGGGAAGCAACTTAACCGAATCTCTCGTCCGTAGTCTCGTCCTCCGATCACCACCTCTGCACCAGTCCTCCCCACCGTCGTGGCCCCCATCTCAGCCACGCGGTCCCAGGCTCCCGTCATCAACCCCACAGTCACCCACTCTGCAGAAATGCTTCATGGGTAAGTGACATGTTAGTTAGCATTAGCTAGCTAGCGCTTGGTCAGTGCCCTCCGAACGTATAAATAAAGGGCAAGGCTTATTGAACGAAGGTTCAACGTTGTATTCGCTGTAGGTTTGGCTACAATGAAAATCCGGTTCACCAGGGGTTTTGACTGGTTATTCTGTTAATTGTGGCAGGCGTCCTGGACTGACCATCCACCCGCCTCCAGCCACCATTAGTATTCAGCGCCCCCAGGCGGGGAGGGACACTACGACACGGATCAACCTGCCCCATCACCCTGCCATCGGCGGACAGAAACCCCAGCCACCACACACCATGACACAGGTCAGAGGTCACATCAGCGGGACACGCCCCTCTGCATTTTGCTCGTTTAGCCGCACCGTTTCCCCAAAACGGGTTTGCGACGTGATCAACTGATGGATGTCTGGAGTGGAGAGCCGGGCCTGATTGAGCCTGGGGAGAAACATGCGCTAACTGAAAAACATGGATTTCCTGCTTTATATTGACTACATCATTTTTGTAACAATGCAGTGATTTTAATGGTGACCCTGTGTATTCCAGAAATCTATCTTCAGTTCTGTGACTCCGGTTGTTGCAGCCACCGTGGCTCCGATCTTGGCCTCCAATACGCTCCCGTCCATCGCCACGACAGGTATGGCCTCTGCTCTAAGACACGTCACGGGGGCCACCTTTACAAACACGGCCCTGTTCAGATTCTTTCCTCCGATCAGTTTTTTTTTTTTTAACCAATCACGCGTTCAAAATGTCCTGGCAATAAATACGTAATGCTAATTCGTCACGAGGCCGTTTGACGGAAACCTTGTGAAAACAAACTGTCTTTCTCTCTTCCTGGTTTGTCAGGCGCGGCGCCACACACCCAGATGAGCAGTAACACTATTGTCACGATGACCTCTCACCCCTCCCACCCCACAGCCGTCACCAATTCCACCATCCCTGTCGGTCAGTACTGGAGGCACACCAGGACTCTGCTTTTTGAAGGGATTATTCATTTGTTAATGTACTTTGTATTTGTGTCTTTGTCTACCTCATCATGTCTTAAAAAACAACAAGCTGTGGTACTGACCGTACGGCGCGATATATTAAAATACCTGTGCGGTATTTGTCATGTTGTTCTACGGCTCAAGCCTTCATTTATTTCATCACGTGGTTCTCTAGATTGTCTTTTTTTCATCCTTTTCTCCAGCTAAAGTGGTGCCCCAGCCCATAGCTCACACCTCCCCACGGGTCCAATCGGACTACCCTGGAGAAAGGACCAACCTGATCTCCATCTCCGGTCACCGCTCTTCTCCAAACCCTGTTGCCATAGAGACCAGGAGTGATAACAGGTGAGCGGTGTGCACAGGAACTGGGAGGGTTAGGACCCCCCCCCCCCCCCCAGACCATATGCAACGGTTAGGAATACATGTACCGTTATGACCATTGATGGGGGACCCCTGGGAGGGTTAGATGGGGACCCTGGGAGATCATCTTTTTGTTGTTTTTCTTTCCCAGGCCTCCTGTCCCGGTCCAGTTCCAGTACTACCTCCCTGCCTACTCATCATCTCAGTATCCCCTGACCCACACCTACACCCCTATCTCCAGTTCTGTCTCCACCATCCGACAGTACCCAGGTAGTGGTGGACACCTACTACAACACCCCATACTCACTTGTGGAATTAATAATAAGGGTTAGCCTGCAAATTCTGTTTGAAGCCTCGATGGCTGCCTTAGACGGTCAGACGGAGAGCTATCAGAAACCAGTTAACAGGATGAGCTGTGCCTTGGGTGAATGTCCGTGTTTAATGAGATGAAAATAAGTGAAATGCCGCCACACTGTGGCGCAACCGGTACTGACGGGAAGAAGCGCAGACACACCTAACCCCCCCCCCATCCTCACTGCTCTCCCCACTTAGGTGCCCAGGCCCCTAGCTCCGCCCTTCCCAGCCAGCCTGGTGTGGGCGTGGCCACTACCGTCCATCTCAACCCCATGCTGATGGCAGTTGACAGGATTGGTATACAGTCTGCTCAGATCAGCACCCAGGGAATCCAGCCCCAGCCAATAGGAGCCCAGGGCATCCAACCCGCACCAATGGGAGTTCAGGGGCTGCATGGCTCTGGTCCAATCAACACGCAGGGCATTCAGCAGGCACCAGTCACAGGGCAGCCACAGGCACAGACTGAGGCCAAACCCACAGGTAAAAAAAAAAATTATATTAACCCTCCCACCAAAAATAAGAATTACACATGTCCATCGATCGTATGACATCTTCTAAAATATCCTTATGTCAGAATGTGAATTCAGGTCTGTGAATTAAAATTACTTTTTATTTTTATCTAATTGGTCCGATCTTGATTTTCGGAACAGATGTGATTGGTTCAAAAACTGGACAGAATCAGGCGGCCAGTGTACATGGTAACTGGTCAGACTAGCACAGCTCATTATCTGTTACCTGTGGTCTGTGTTCTCCAGGATTGCTATTGGCTGATGGCAGCACCTTTGTGACTGGACCAATAGGAACCCCGTACGGCACCACACAACCTGTCGTTACCATGGTACAGACCCACCCACAGGGCGGGGTTGGAGGCGGAGCTCCCACACTAGCCTCTTCCCCTAGACCCAGCATCCTCCGCAAGAAGCCGGCCAATGAAGGGTGAGTCAGTCAGTGCAATTAACCAGCCTAACCAATCAGGGGTGAGTCAATTAATCCAATTATCCAGCCTAACCAATCAGGGGTTAGTCAATTAATCCAATTATCCAGCCTAACCAATCAGGGCTGAGTCAATCAATCCAATTAACCTGCCTAACCAATCAGGGGTGAGTCAATCAATCCAATTAACCAGCCTATCCAATCAGGGGTGAGTCCGTAAAGCCAATAAACCAAACTAACCCGTCAGGAGTGCATCATTTGGGCGTTCTATTAATGCCTGGATCACAAAGAAAGGGTCTTCTGACAGTTGTATAAGATGTTTAAGATTTCAGACGATGGGCTAGAAGGCTCAAGGCTCGGTTGGCTGGGAGGGTGTGTGAGGCTTGTTTACAAACGATGGTAAATGGTGGTGTATATAGCCCATGTATCATAACCCCCGGAAATGCCGTATTATGCATATGAACCGGTTATCGACCAAATTGGGGCAGTAAAACGTGATGTCCTGCTTGTTATACGCGCTCATACGTTGGTTTCCAGCCAATCGGCATTCAGGATTCAAACCACCCTGTTTATGAGGGGTTTGATGGTATCACCCAGAGTCATTGTAACATCCTAAGATGTGTAATATATTTTCCATATACATTATTTTAGTGGTTAAATTGGTTAGTGTACATACAGCTGGTTAAGTACATACAGCTCTGGAAAGAAATTAAGAGACCACTGCACCTTTTTCTTTCATTTCCAAAAATGTTGTAAAGGAAGGTTTTGAGTGAGGAACAGATGCGTTTAATTAGCAGTGGTTTTTTAATTTGAACCTTTCTGTTCCTCATTCAAAACCTTCCTTTTCGACTTTTTTGGAAAGGAATGAAAAAGGTGCAGTGGTCTCTTAATTTCTTTCCAGAGCTTTATCTTCCGCATGGGGCTGAAATCACGTGTGGCACCTCTACTTGATCAACCTTTTCTGATGGAATTCATAACAGCAGGAAATGCACATTTGATAAATCTACTGCCTCTACAAAATAAACGTTATTGTAATTTGGGTTTGTATTTATACTTTTTTTATGTTCTTTGAATTGTTTTGCATTTGATTGCTTTGGGCCAGATTGTCAGAATTGGTTCTGGCTTTTTCCTGCAGCGTTCTGAATTTGCTCGTGTGTTTCATTGCAGGTGTGTTGTTCGTAAGAGCCTGATCCCGGCCGGGCCTGTGGAGGCCAGTGGCCGGGTGGACCTGGGCGTGAGAAGTGCCGTATCGCCGCGACCGGCCGGGTGAGCCTTTGTTACTTCGTGTCAGTCATTACGTCATCATCTCATGGATCTGTTAATAACACGCCCTCGGTTCCTCTCCGTTGTCAGGGTGAAGCCTAAAACTGAGGCGCACACGACCACGGTGGCCCCCCCCCTCCAGGCCACGGCGGCAGTGGAGGCTCTGCCCTCCCAGGGGGGAGGGGACCAGCAGGCGGCCTCCTCCCCGGCCCAGCAGCACCTGTCCCAGGCCATCCCTTCAAGCCTGCTGGCCTCGTCTGGGGCTCTGCCCCCGTCCCAGCCCAGCTCCACCGCCCACCTCTCGGCCTTGCCGGCCGCCCTGGCGGTCACGCCGCCTGTCCCCGCCTCCACGGCCAATACGGTGGCTTCGCCCACCCAGCCTGCGGCCAGTAGCACGGCGGCATGCAGTGGGGGCTCCGCCCACAAAGAAGTCAAGATCAAACAGGAGGCGGAGCCCATGGAGACTTCCCAACCAGGTTGTTATCGTAATCTGTGTCAAGGGCTCCATTAAAGACAATTTTACATAATTCCTCCAATCCTCTCTCCTTGCCTTTATCCCAACCTTATTGGACCTTTGTTCTGAGAGATTGCTCCAGTAGGCAAGGGGAGCGGTTTTAAGGACTTTAAGTCTCCAGACCCAACTGTCTCAAACCAGGAAGTAAGACCTTGATTGACATGTGTGTCCCTTCCGCTCTCCTCAGTGCCCCAGCCTTTGTCCGGCCCCGCCCTCAGCGCCCACCCCCACCAGTCCCTGCTCGCTGGCCCGTCCTCTGGGGACCTGGTCCCTGGCGCCTCCCCCAGGAAGAAGCCTCGTAAGCAGCAGCACGTCATCTCCACGGAGGAGACTGAGATGGTGGAGGCCAACAGTACGGATGAGGACCGGGCTCCAGGGCCCCGGCCCCTGGGCAGCCGGGCGGAGAAGAGGCTGTCTCCCTCCAGGGAGTATGTGGGTGAGTGGATGGCTAGCCATGTACACCAGAACCGGAACAAGGAAACACTGAAAAGCCCAACCCACTGCGTTCTTTACGTAGTCCAAATCTGAGAAACGGGATGTTTTGAAATTACGTTTCATAATCTGCCTGGCTAGCAGGGAAGATTTATGACATCTGTCAGAGTAGTTTAACAGGTGATGTTTATAACCTCATAGTACCTATCAGGTATATTCTGGCAGTACATAACTGAATGGAGGGCCTGTGCTCTGACAAGCCCGAGAAATGCCCATCTGGAACAGCGCCACTGTTGTCGTGGTAATGGGGTCTGGTTGTAGTTGGCCTCCCGTATTCCTGGGGGGTTTTCCGACTAATGCGTTTATCTGGCGGCAATGTGATGCCTGTTTTGTGGTTTTCCCCCCAGATGAGGAAGGGGTGCGCTATGTCCCCGTCAGGCCTCGCCCGCCTGTCACTCTGCTGCGTCACTATAGGAACCCCTGGAAGGCTGCCTACCACCACTTCCAGAGGTACAGCGACATCCGGGTCAAAGGTCAGTATGGTGCCTATCAGAACAATCAACATGAAGGTGACCGTATCTCTTAATTTTCTTGAGAAAAGCTGAAAAGCTCAATAGTATTTTGAACTTTGATAACACCTAAATCCTATCCGAATAATACTGATGCCTATATCTTGTCGTGTATTATGTTAACCATACAATTCTAAACTCACTGGTGAGACTCTGTTTGTTCCCGAGTAGTAGAAATGGCTCCCAACATAATAAGCTTTATAATGTTTTTTACGGCTTAAGACGGCATACCATTATCACAAATCAAAACCTGATCAAATCGGTCAGGAGAGATCGGGTAACACAACAAAGCTAGAAGGCCTGCTTGTGTGTTCCAGAGGAGAAGAAGGGTTCGTTGCAGGACATGGCCAACCAGCGTGGAGTAGCGTGTCGCGCTCAGGGATGGAAGATCCACCTCTGTGCTGCTCAGCTGATGCAGCTGGTGAGTGCAGTTTTGCATTGTCCATGTCTTGGCCCCCCCCCCCCCCCCCCCCCCCTTTCTATGAGGTGGGCAGCGCCCGCTCAGTCCAGTCAGAGCTTTTCTATTTCCTGCTTCCCCAACAGTGGAACCAGTTTCCCTTTGAAGTTAGGGCACTAGAGTGTTTCTTGAAATTCCCCATCTCAGGACTGTGGTTAAGCTGGCTCTGGGGGAAAAAAACCTGTGCACTTTAGTGCTTGTCTCTTAAACGGTTGGCCTGGCTCCGACCCTGACCTTTAACCCTTGAGTTCTAACCCCTAGTCGAACCTGGAGCATGATGTGTACAGCAGACTGACGTCTCTCCAGGAGGGTCTCATCCCTAAGAAGAGGGCTGGAGCAGACGACGAGCTCCATCGCATCAATGAACTCATACAGGTACCTATCATATGAGTTTCCCACGTTTCACTGAGTGCGTGTTTTGCTTCGTAGGGGCGCATATTTGACGGGTGACTAACAAGTTGTTTCCCACAGGGTAATATGCAGCGATGTAAACTGGTAATGGACCAGGTCACTGAGGCCCGGGACACCATGTTGAAGGTTCTGGACCACAAAGACAAGGTCCTTAAGCTGCTCAACAAGAACGGAGCAGTGAAGAAGTCCAACAAACTGAAGCGGAAAGAACGTGCCTAGCCTGGCCTTCCTAGGCCTCCCTCACCAACTCCGGGGGGGTCTGTTCATTTGGACGCGCAACAACGAAATGACCCCTTCCCATAGGACAAGTCCATACCCGGTCCCTGTCTGTTTTCCTGCGTTGCACACCTGATGAACAGAACCCAGTAGTCCCCCTCCCTAGTGTGGGACGAGGTAGTACGTCTGCCCGGAGCTAGTGGTGGAACCTGTGGTGCTTTCACTGCTGTGCACAATCAGCTCTTCCTCCGCTTAAGACCTGAGGCTGGGTCGACAGTACAAGTTACCGGGGGCTTCTGGAGTTGGAACTCGCTGGCGGGAATGAATCCCTGTAGGTGGAGGTTCTCACTGAGAGTGACTATGGCAGCCTGCAATTGGTGATATGTAGGTTACGTAGGCTTAAAACAACACCTTTTATTTTGTTTATGTTGGAATTTTGTAATGGTTATTTTTTTTTTGTGTGTGTGTGTTTTGTAACGGTGGAATTGAATATGTGTCTTAAGCCACAGTTAACCTTTGTAAAAGACACATTTGAGCAATTAAAGCAAGAAACTTAATCGGTGTGTCCAAATATCAGATGGGCTCCCCGTAGAGCCCTTCGGTACCCGCAGGCATCAATCTCCCGGGACGACGATTCTGATCTGTGACCAGTTTCCCCCTTCAGATCGTAACCAATACCTTCACGTTGGACAGCTGTACCTGATTCCAGATCTGCAATGCTGCTCTGAGAGTCATTATGAATAGGGTCCCAGACCTTCTGAGTTAGTATCTTCTGCCTTCATTCAGGTCAACATACTTGTCCACAAATCAACACACTGTATTTTTTTTTCGAGCCGCCTGTTCTCATTTTGGCATTTGTATTGTCTTCGTATTGTGTTCTCAACTGCCGGTTTATTTTGTTTCCGCTTTCTTCGGTTCAACATGACGTGCAACCTCAATATGTAGTCGAAGTCTTACTCGTATGATCACTTACATTATATATAGATTTGGCCTAACACTTCAGATATTTATTTAACTATGAGCAAGATGGTTCATGTGTAATGGAGAATTTTACACCTGTAAATGTTTTGAATGTGTGACTTATGGATCTTGGTGTGGCGGAATACAGAAAGTTTTGTGTTTGGTTTTAAAAATGTACAGCGCTTAAACGACCGTGCTGGGTGTGTTACTAGAATTCCAGACACGGATTTGTGTTGTAAATGAAAGTGTTATTGTTGTTTTTGACTCATTTGGAGTACTTTACGAAAACTTGTTGTGCTGTGTATTTGTGGCACTTTTTTGCCAACTGCAAAGATGTAAGATGTGGTGTGATACGTCAAAACGTCACCTGAAAGTCTATATTGTACATTGTTTCGTTTCTGTGTTATTATAGTAAAACCACTTCAGTGAATATATTGTTTCTGAGCTGAACAAAATACATACTGTACATTGTGGATGAAAGACTGCAGTTTATCGGCGTGGCACCAGGGAAATAAAGGAACTTCACACACATGTAGAACAATATTTAATTACAATAGGTACATGATGTTATGATGGGTTTTAAGACGATATTTTTGTTATCCAGCCGACGTGCTTACCATGCCAGTGCAACAGGTAAGCATTCTCAAGCCTGAAAAGCTGACTTAGTGTATTATTTTGGAACCACTTATGTTGTACATGAGTACAATAAATAGTAACTATATTCTGATTCGATTTCAAATTAAAATATATTTAAAGTGCAACAGGTAGTCAATTTGAATGATGAAAACAAAGACCAAATCTGTAATCGCATACAAACGTTATGCTTCGCTAGCCGGTGCGCTACGTGGTCATGGAATCAAGGATTTTCAACAGCTTCCTGTTACTTCCCCAACACTCGAAGTAGACTATGTCATCATATAGCACCGCGGTAAAGATAAGGCGTTTCTCAATGTCAAGGAAGGATCCTTGACATTGAGAAACAGCTATAGTTTCACATTCGACTACTCCCAAGTACGGGTTGAACTGTCTTCGACCTGCGGAGTACTGAGTGTCCCGCAAGGATGTGTCAACATGCGGGTGAACGGACTACTTAGTGACCGGGGTAAAAGTGCAGTCCTCAGAACGAAGGCTTTTAATGATACAGTTTGTAGCTTGTTACTGGAAGTCTCTATTTCAAAATGAGATATCCATCATAAATCACCGTATATTCTCCATTACTTTATCTAATAGCCACAACTTTTATGTATCACCAATTATCAACAATATATTTCTTTACTAATATATTACTAAGTTCCTTTAGAAATAGCTTTTTCAGTTTTTGAGGTATTCATCCCTTATTGCATCCATGTATTCCTCATTACATTATTTAAGAGCATCAACTTAGATTTTTCCAAAATAATGAGGTACGGAAGTTTTAGGAATATTTGAAAGTTCCCTTTTGAAATAGCTTTTTCAGTTTTTCAAGTATTCATCCCAAATCTCATTCATATGAATCTTTCTCGCGGTTCAAATAGCAGTGGTTCTTAAACATTTCATGGGGAAACTAAATTGTGAAACAAGTAAGCAAGTGCTCGAAAGTTTGTTTTGAGATTGTACCACCACTGCCATGTAGGTAAGATGTAGGTCAGAAATGTTCCCTTGGCTTCTCCACGGTTACCACAAGCTGTGACAGCATCCCACAATAGGTCCGTTGTGTCCCCTGGTCCGACCAGTTTATCCTAAGCAGATCGAGATACTAATGACCAGGGAGATCAGGGGCTTGGCTGTAGGTGGAGGCGACGCCTCGGAAATGGACACAGCGCGCCGTTACAGATGGCGGCCTGAGAACCTCTGGATCTTAACGGTCAGCACGTGCATGGTAGGCTTCAGCCACCCACGCCGTGGATGACCGATGGACCGGGTACAGTCAAAAGGTAAGCAGGTATGTTGGGGAGAGTGCTAACTGCATGAAAACGATCTGCCTTCTGTTTCTATGAGTGTACTTGCGATTGAGATTTTTGAAGTGTAGAAATCTGGGCCAGCGGGTTTAAGCAAGTGCAAGAGTTTCTTTGGAAGGCAAAAGTGGTCACTGAAGCCATTCCCTCCAAACATGTAGACTGCCAGGATTTTATTGTCAGGAAAATAAGGGCAGAAATAAACAGGTGACTCCGTCCCTACCACACCTAGACAGGTGAGACTGGGATCACCCAGTATCTGTAGCACATAAACCTGGGCGTAACCTGATCTGTATTTACGGCTCTTGGTGGAATCTCACCTATGGTTAACATTTGGTCAGATAACAAGCTTCACATATCTGCCTGGTTACTAAGAGGTTTTATCACAGTAAGCTGTACTGTGACATGTTCAATATTTAGAGCAGTATGATTTCTTGTTGTTAGTTTGTAGAAGTATAATCTTTTTGAAGCTTCATCTTGGTCAGACAAATAATGTAATTGACATGCTTGGTAGTTAGTTCCAGAGTGAGAATATGAAGCCCATTTTTTTTATGTGCAAGTTAAACACTACTCTGCTGTTGTACATTAACATCAGTACTGTTTGGCTGCCACTGGAGCTGGCTCACTTCATTGCTAATGTAAGTCCTGTGTTCAGGAGGAATACTCAAGTTAATAGAAACATCTTGTCTGCTGACATGCAACCAAATGCCTTTAAATCATAGGTCTTCAACCCCCTCTTGGGGACCCCCCAGCCATTCCATCTATTAGATGTATCCTAGAGCTAGCGTCCCTGAATCAGCTTATTAACTAATTAACAAGCCCTTACCTGTTGAATCAGGTGAGCTATTTCAGGGCAAAAACTAAACTGTGAGATGTCCGTGGGGGCCCCAGGAGAGGGTTGCTTTAAATCAATTGGATGGTGGGTGTCCCTTTGGTTGATGCCTGGCAATGTGGGTGGATTGATTTCCTGCCTGTTGGGCCATCTCCGGGGCCTCCCCTGGGTAGGGCCACAGTGTCGCCGGACCCCCCCCCCCCCCCGTCTCATTTTGCTGGGGGATATGAGGAATGCACTTTCTAACTTTTCTCAGTCTCCTCCAGTTTTAAATTTTAGGAGATGAGGTCCTGGTCCACACCTGCGGAGTACCTGGTTTGGAGGGCCCGTTGCTGTCCCTGTCCTTGTCCACCTGGTCATACTTTTGACCTAGTCTAGAATCAAATAGACTCTGGATTTAGCCCAGAGAAATATATTTATTATTCCAATTGGACACACTTAATATCTCACCCGGCACAGCCAGAAGAGGACTGGTCACCCCTCTGAACCTGGGTCCTCTCTAGGTTTCTTCCTAAAATTCGGCCTTCTTAGGGAGTTTTTCCTAGCCACTGAAATTCAACACCACTGTTGTTTGCTCTTGGGGTTTAAGGCTGGGTGTCTCTGTAAAGCACTTTGTGACAACTGCTGTTGTAAAAAGGGCTTTATAAATAAATTGGATTGATTGATGATACTTCTTCAGTAAGCAGTGCCATCATAGCAGGATATTTTTGGGGCCAAACATCTTGATGTTAATCACCTGATCTCAATCCTTCTGAGAATGCCTTAAACATGCAGAAGTCAAGCTAGTAGGCTGAAAGTAACAGAAACAAGCAGGATCTTGCAGCACAGGCCTGGCAGAGAAGATGCCAAGAACCCCATGATGATGTTTATGGAGTGGCAGAGGCAATCAACACACGCAAACAATGAATGACCAAGTACTTAACATACTTTTGGTACCCTAGCATTTGAGAACTAAAGAAATTAAAAACATTCTAAATGTTTAATCAAATATGAATTTAAATGCAAATTAAAGCTGAAAGTCTTTACTCAAACCCATAATAATTGTATAATTAAACATTTTGAGATACAACATTTTGTTGTTGTCTAAATATTTTTGGGGTTCATTGTCCATCCATCCATCCATCTTCTTCCGCTTATCCGGGGCCGGGTTCGCGGGGGCAGCAGTCTAAGCAGGGATGCCCAGACCTCCCTCTCCCCAGACACTTCCTCTAGCTCTTCCGGGGGGACACCGAGGCGTTCCCAGGCCAGCCGGGAGACATAGTCCCTCCAGCGTGTCCTAGGTCTTCCCCGGGGTCTCTTCCCGGTGGGACGGGACCGGAACACCTTCCCAGGAATGCCCAAGCCACCTCAGCTGACCCCTCTCGATGTGGAGGAGCAGCGGCTCTACTCTGAGCTCCTCCCGGGTGACCGAGCTTCTCACCCTATCTCTAAGGGATCGCCCAGCCACCCTGCGGAGAAAGCTCATTTCGGCCGCCTGTATCCGGGATCTTGTCCTTTCGGTCATGACCCAAAGCTCATGACCATAGGTGAGAGTAGGAACGTAGATTGACTGGTAAATCGAGAGCCTCGCCTTGCGGCTCAGCTCTTTCTTCACCACGACAGACCGATACATCGACTGCATTACTGCAGAAGCTGCACCGATCCGTCTGTCAATCTCCCGTTCCATCCTTCCCTCACTCGTGAACAAGACCCCTAGATACTTAAACTCCTCCACTTGAGGCAGGGGTTCATTGTATTTTGAAATTTTTTTAAATTGTATCTGATCCACACCTGTGAGGACAATCTCTCCCCTGCTGATCTATCTTTAGTATTTACAGCTTGATTGCCCCTGTGGGATGGTGATGGGAAGTCTGGTGTGTCCCTCTGACATCAGCAAGCTGCAAAGGTCACATCAGTTAGGCTTTACCATTACGGTTCAATTGCTAGAAGGAATTTATCCTAAAATGGGAAAAAATAAATTGTGCTGCAATTTTACCTTCAGCTGATTTCTGATATCATGTAATTAAGATTTTATTAGACGGTTTTACAGTGGTATTTATGCATTATCTGTAACAGGTGGACACATGCCACTATGCTGAAATGGAATTAGGCTCTACATATATTTTTTTGTCTGTTTCAGATCAACCAACATCAGCATCTGAACATAGAACAGCATCTTGCCAACATCAGATTGAGAGGTGGTTATATTCATTTAAAAAAACAACAGGGGTTTGAAAGGTGGGTTATGAATATTTACCTGTATATATTACCTGTCTTTAGAGTGATAGTTGTTACTTTTCTTTAGAGTGTACAGTAGACGTTACCAGTGGATGTTACCTGTCTTCAGAGTGTACTGTAGATGTTACTTCTACATGTTACCTGTCTTCAGAGTGTACTGTAGATGTTACGAGTAGATGTTGCCTGTCTTCAGAGTGTACTGTAGATGTTACCTATTACCTATGTTACCTGTCTTCAGAGTTTACTGTTGTTGTTACCTCTACACGTTACCTATTGATGTTACCTGTCTTCAGAGTGTAGTGTGGATATTACCTCTAGATGTTACCTGTCATCAGAGTGTACTGTGGATGTTACCTCTAGATGTTACCTGTCTTCAGAGTGTACTGTGGATGTTACCTGTCTTTAGAGTGTACTGTGGATGTTACCTCTAGATGTTACCTGTCTTCAGAGTGTACTGTAGATGTTACTCCTACATGATACATGTAGATGTTAACTGTCTTCAGAGTGTACTGTAGATGTTACATCTAGTAATACCTGTCTTCAGAGTGTACTGTAGATGTTACCTCTACACGTTACCTCTAGATGTTACCTGTCTTCAGAGTGTACTGTGAATGTTACCTCTAGATGTTACCTGTCTTCAGAGTGTACTGTGGATGTTACCTCTAGATGTTACCTGTCTTCAGAGTGTACTGTGGATGTTACCTCTAGATGTTACCTGTCTTCAAAGTGTACTGCTGTTGTTACCTGATGGCGTCACTAGTGCTGGATGTCTCTGCACTCGGCTAGCTGGGATCAAAGTCTTCAGGCCATAAAGGGGTTGTGTGCTGTGTTGGCGTAGCTAGCGGCCCTCCTGCGGTTTCCTGGTTGTCATTATTTCCCTATCTTTTCCCTGAGGGTGGACTGGGTAGGACTGTCTCACATAGTGGCTAACACTGACAGCTGGACTAGGGAGGAGGTTTGAAGATCACAGGAATATTTCTAACATCCACAGGTGAATACAGACAACCTCCACAGGTGAATACATGACCGGGTTGCTTTAGACATAGGGGTTAGACCAGGAGGCTATACTGCTGGTGTGATTGGAATTGTATAACGGCAACATCTATTTTAGTCCATCTAGCATTGACTATGCTGATAACTTTCTTGATAAAATGTATTACTGGGTTGTGTGGTTTTCCACCTAGATGTTATTAAGATGAGTGCAGATGTTGGCTAATTTATTATAGTGTTAATTAAAAATGCATATCAATATCTTCACAGAAATAACACTGTAAGGAATGACCTGTAATCATGTGATTGCTTTTCCCATAGTCTATAATCTCATCATGGGCGACAGTCAGTGTTTATGGTTTTATTCCTCAAGGGATACGCATGAAGCTTCACAGAACCATTGGAATGACTGAGGATTATTTGGTGTCCAACCCTAATTTTATTTCTTGAAGCAGAACTCCAAAGGGCCATTGGGCATCAGGTGTCTTAAGTATTGTTTTACGGTAAAGGGAGTGGCCTCCTGGCCCTGAATGGCAGCCATTTCATAGGCTTGCCATGTGCAATCCCAATCCGGAGTTCAGCTCCTATTCCATTCCAGCTTCCAGTCACTCGTTATGTTCCAGATGTTCACCAAATCAGATGTCCTGTGAGTGTAAATGCACTTGTCTTGTACAGTTAATACTGTGTTTTTCTCCTTGATGTGTAGACTGGAGAAAGGAGATTCCCAATCATGGTGGTTTTGAGGAAGGGGGATTGGGTCTGGGTGGACTCTGGTACCGGGGTGCCCATGGGGGCAGAGGTCAAACTCAACGATACCGGACAGCTGCAGCTGATTGACGATGAAGGAAAGGTACTGTACTAATGACCAGATGGGCGTTGCAGGGTAGCCTAGCGGTCAACAGCATTGGGCCGGTACATGAAAGGTTGCTGGCTCTAATCCCAGAGCAGACTAGGGTGAAAATCAATTTCGTTCTGCGGCGAGCAAGGCGGGCAACCCTTTGTTGTTAATAATATAAACAACTAAATAAACATTACAGATGTGCTTATGTTTGCATACCCTGGAAGATATTGTGAACTTTAGGCACTGATTTTGAAAACATGACTGATCATGCAGAAAATCTTTTATAAGATAGTGATCATATGAAGCCATTTATAATCACATAGTTGTTTGGCTCCTTTTTAAATCATAATGTTAACAGAAATCAGCCAAATGGCCATGATCAAAAGTTTACATACCCTTGAATGTTTGGTCTTGTTACAGACACACAAGGTGACACACACAGGTGAAAATGGCAATTAAAGTAGAATTTCCCACACCTGTGGCTTTTTACATTGTAATTAGTGTGTGTGTATAAATAGTAAATGAGTTTGTTAGCTCTCACATGGATGCACTGATCAGGCTAGATACTGGGCCATGGCAGAAAAGAACTGTCAAAAGACCTGTGTAACAAGGTAATGGAACTTTATAAAGATGGAAAAGGATATAAAAAGATATGCAAAGCCTTGCAAATGCCAGTCAGTACTGTTCAATCAATTATTAAGAAGTGGAAAATTCAGGGATCTCTTCATGCCAAGGTCAGGTAGACCGAGAAGGATTTCAGCCAAAACTGCCAGAAGAATTGTTCGGGATACAAAGAAAAACCCACAGGTAACATCAGGAGAAATACATGATGCTCTGGAAAAAGACGGTGTGGTTGTTTCAAGGAGCACAATATGACGATACTTGAACAAAAATGAGCTGCATGGTCGAGTTGCCAGAAAGAAGCCTTTACTGTGCCAATGCCACAAAAAAGCCTGATTACAATATGCCCGACAACACCTCACAGCTTCTCGCACACTGTAATTTGGAGTGACGAGACCAAAATAGAGCTTTATGGTCACAACCATAAGCACTATGTTTGGAGAGGGGTCAACAAGGCTTATAGTGAACAGAATACCATCCCCACTGTGAAGCATGGTGGTGGCTCACTGATGTTTTGGGGTTGTGTAAGCTCTAAAACCACGGGGAATCTTGTGAAAATTGATGGCAAGATGAATGCAGCACGTTATCAGAAAGTACTGCCAGACAATTTTGCTTTCCAGCACGACAATGACCCTAAGCACAAGGCCAAGATGACCCTCCAGTGGTTTCAGCAGGAGACTGTGAGTGGCCATCACAGTCTCCTGACCTTAATATAATCGAGCCACTCTGGGGAGATCTCAAAAGTGCGGTTCATGCAAGACGACCAAAGACTTTGCATGACCTGGGGGCATTTGGCTAAGATTAATGGGCAGCTATACCACCTGCAAGTATTCGAGGCCTCATAGAAAACTATTACAAAAGACTGCACGCTGTCATTGATGCTAAAGGGTGCAATACACAGTATTAAGAACTAAGGGTATGCAGACTTTTGAACAGGCTTCATTTCATCTTTTTCTTTTTTGTTGCCATGTTTTGTTTTATGATTGTGCCATTTTGTTATGAACTACAGTGAATCCCATAAGAAATAAAAGACATGCTCACTCATGTTTTCTTTACAAATGGTACATATATTACCAATTCTCAGAGGGTATGCAAACTTTTGAGCCCAGCCGTATACACCGACACGATTGCCATGGACAACATATGCTCACCCAATTCATGATGTGGGTGTAAATAAACCTAAAAACTTTAACAACTAAGGACAAGCTGGACAATCTGCAGCATGTTTCTTTCCTACTGGTAAAATCTTCAGCCTACAAAGTGTTCGAGTTGGTCTTGATCCCCTGACGCTTTTCTTCCAGGAGCACAAGATTAACAAGAAGACGGAGGACGGGCTGAGACCCATGCACCCTACGTCTGTCAATGGAGTGGACGACATGATTCGACTTGGAGACCTGAACGAGGCCGGCCTTCTCAGGAACCTCCTGGTCCGACACAAAGAAGGCATCATCTATGTAAGGACACTCTGATCTGTACACGCTTTGCCAGAAAGGGGGGCGTCATCGTTGTAAAGACACTGTATAATCTGTACACACTTTGCCAGAAAGGGGGGGCGTCATCGTTGTAAAGACACTGTATAATCTGTACACGCTTTGCCAGAAGGGGGGGCGTCATCGTTGTAAAGACACTGTATAATCTGTACACGCTTTGCCAAAAGGGGGGGCGTCATCGTTGTAAAGACACTGTATAATCTGTACACGCTTTGCCAGAAGGGGGGGCGTCATCGTTGTAAAGACACTGTATAATCTGTACACGCTTTGCCAGAAGGGGGGGCGTCATCGTTGTAAAGATATGAAATAATGTTCACGGTTCATTGTTTATCTGCACTCATTATCCCCGGGGTGGAAATGGACTTTGGTGATTACAACGTGTAGGGAAGTTGTAGAGATGTTTGGTCAGGGTGTCGACGGAATCTAGTAAAATCTCTTTATTTGACAGTTCAGTGTTCAATGTGATTGTGTGATAAAAATATGCAAATATGCAACAGTGTTATTTAAAATTAAAAATGAACACACTAGTGGCTTGGGCTTGTTGAAGACTGTATGTAGTAGTCTACTGTCGGAACTAAATGTCCTTCCTGGGGGAAAAAATATAAACAGACTTTGACCTGTAGTAAACCCAGTTGCCTTGCCAACTCTACACTCCGGTCTATCTCTATGTTTGCCTGTTTCTGTCTGTCTCTCTGGAACATCCTAGACCTTAGACCAATGGACCACCCTAGACCACCTTAGACCACTTGAACACCCTAGACCACCTTAGACCACTGGACCACCTTAGACCACTGGACCACCCTAGACAACTGGACCACCCTAGACCACCTTAGACTATTGGACCACCTTAGATCACCTTAGAACACTGGACCCCCCTAGATCACCTTAGACCACTGGACCACCCTAGACACTGTATAACACTGGACCACCCTAGACACCTTAGAACACTGGAACACCCTAGATCACCCTAGACCACTGGACCAACCTATATCACCTTAGACCACTGGACCAACCTAGACCACCTTAAACCACTGGACCACCTTAGACCACCGGACCACCTTAGACTACTGGACCACCCTAGACACATTAGACCACTGGACCACCCTAGACACATTAGACCACTGGACCACCCTAGACACATTAGAACACTGGACCACCCTAGAGACCTTAGAACACTAGACTACCTTAGATCACTGGACCTCCTTACACCACTGGACCATCCCAGACACCTTAGAACACTGGAACACCTTAGACCACTGGGCCTCCTTAGAACACTGGACCACCCTAAACCACCTTAGACCACTGGGCCTCCTTAGAACACTGGAGTACCCTAAACCACCCTAGACCACTGGACCCCCCCTAGACCACCTTAGACCACTGGACCACCTTAGAACACCTTCGACCACCTTGCCTTACCAAACTGCAGACACCCCTCCATACAACACACCTCCGTACACAACCCCACATGACCCCAGATCACCCCACTGCGCTCCACCTACTACTGAGCTGTGGAATGACTGGTGGCTATATACACAGACTCAGATTATTCATCACTATAAAAAAAAAATTGTTTGTCTCCATGGATACACTGTGGTGTTGATTAATGGGCAACATGTGAGCACTTGTTTATGGACACACACACACACACTTGTAATGAGGGGAGTCACAGTGACAGATGACATCTATCTTTCTCAATGTCTCTGTCTGACACACACCCTGTGTGCTTGTGTGTGTGTGACAGTCAGATAACCCCTCCCCTCCTCTGTGCCCCCCCCCCCCCACCACCACCACCGGGTCCAGACATACACAGGGTCCATTCTGGTGGCTGTGAACCCGTACCAGCTGCTGCCCCTCTACACCACGGAGCAGGTGCATCTGTACACGGACCGCCGGCTGGGCGAGCTGCCGCCGCACGTGTTTGCCATAGCTGACAGCTGCTTCTTCAACATGAGGCGCAACAAGAAGGACCAGTGCTGTGTCATCAGGTCAGCTGGGTTGTGTTTTTGTGTGTGTGTGTTTGTGTCCCCTTCTGAGGAGGACAGCAACATGCTACGAGCCGAAGCACAGTCCTAGACCACAGGACTTAGACCACAGGCCTAGACCACAGGGTTTAGACCACAGGGCTTAGACTACAGGCCTAGACCACAGGGCTAAGAACCACAGGGCTAAGAACCACAGGGGTATACCACAGGGCTTAGATCACAGGGCTTAGACCACAGGCCTAGATCACAGGGCTTAGACCACAGGCCTAGACCACAGGGCTTAGACTACAGGCCTAGACCACAGGGTTAAGAACAACAGGCCTAGACTACAGGGCTTAGACCACAAGTCTAGACCACAGGGCTAAGAACCACCGGGCTTAGACCACAGGTCTAGATCACAGGGCTTAGACCACAGGTCTAGATCACAGGGCTTAGACCACAGGCCTAGATCACAGGGCTAAGAACCACAGGCCTAGACCACAGGCCTAGACCACAGGGCTTAGACCACAGGACTTAGACCACAGGGCTTAGACCACAGGGCTTAGACCACAGGGCTTAGACCACATGGCTTAGACCCCGAGAATGATTTTGTCAAGCATGTTGGGAGTCGTCATAGTACAGATGTGCCAGCAGGCTGACTAATCTCAGTTAGAGTGTCCGAACGGTAATCGTAGGGTTGGCGAATCGAATCCCCATGCCAGCGATATTACATCTCTAACCAGAATGTTCTGTGCGTCAGTGGGGAATCTGGAGCGGGGAAGACGGAGAGCACCAAGCTGATGCTCCAGTTCCTGGCTGCAGTTAGCGGACAGCACTCCTGGATAGAGCAGCAGATACTGGAGGCCAACCCTATACTGGAGGGTAAGACAGTGGGCCTGGAACCAACATCATTGGTTGATTGGTTAATTGAGTAATTGTTAGATTTTTTTTATTGGTTAGTTGAACGATTAATTTATTTATAATTTTATTTATAACATCTTGTTGAATCTGAATAATTCCTGAATCTGCTCTTCCTGGTCTGCTGCCAATTAAATAATAAGTTATTTCCCAAACATTCACTAACTTCAGCTTTTCTTACAGCTTTCGGTAATGCCAAGACCATACGCAACGATAACTCCAGTCGCTTCGGGAAGTACATCGACATCTACTTCACCAATGGCGGTGCCATCGAAGGGGCCAAGATACAGGAGTACCTTCTGGAGAAATCCAGAGTCTGCAGACAGGTCAGTTAAAAGGAGACCATTTCTTACTTGCTTTGGCAATGTGGAGGAATATGAGGGTGCAAACAAATCCAAACATATCCGAAACTCGTACATAAGTTAAAGTTTGCAGCATAGCCTTACTCCATTGACTACACAGCGTGATTACGTTTTTGCAGAGATTAATGGGTGTTTAGCAAGTTGTGTTTTTCCTGTCCAGGCCACTGAGGAGCGTAACTACCACATCTTCTACTGCATGCTGATGGGGATGCCAGCTGAACAGAAGAAGATCCTCTCACTGGGCACCGCCTCGGAGTACAACTACCTGATCATGGTAACGACACGTTTACGTTTTCGCAACATTGCCATGAGATCGGTATACTGGACACACATTAAGCCTCCACCAATAGAGGACATCCAATTCAAAACAAGTCAATATCCGAGTCTGGAAATTGTCTAGATTGTTCACTTCTGTTTTGAGTGTTGTGTTTTCCGCGTTGTCAGGGTAAATGCACTAGTTGCGAAGGGAGGGACGACATTAAGGAGTACGCCCACTTCCGCTCAGCCATGAAGATACTCATGTTCTCGGAGAATGACTGCTGGGAGATCAACAAGCTGCTGGCCGCCATCCTGCACCTGGGAAACATTGAATTTGAAGGTCAGAGGACATGGTTGTTCAGCACGGTCTCAGATCACGGTCTTGTGGTCTGATCAATTCCATTGCTATCCTGGTGAAGACAAACTTTTAATATGCCTGACAACAATTTCGCATGATGGCACAAAACAGACCCACTGTCAGGCTGGTTGTACCTGTAGTCTACAGAAGCATACGTTTTGTCATGCCTGACACATTATTCTTTCATTATTACAGCCACCATTTTGAATAATATGGAGGGCTGTGACATCATGACATCTACTCATTTCAACGTGGCCAGCAAACTCCTAGAGGTACAGTATCGGTTTACAAAAGTGTTCAAAACAGCAGATGTCAAGTGTTGCAGAATTCGTTATGCTGTGAACATGGAATTTTCTAACCATTTCTGGAAACGTCACCACATGCCGACATTGTGTTTATTGTCCGCTTGAAACGTACATGTTTAATGTAATACATTTTTCTGTTTCAGTGTCCAGGATTACTACGCTTATAAAGTCTATATATCTAATCCTGTTCAGGTGGACCCCAAAGCTCTGGAACAAAGTCTGACCAAGCGCTCCTTCGTGGCCAGTAGGGAGAGTGTGACTAAACCCCTGACCGCCTCCCAGGCCATGGATGGGAGAGATGCATTTGTCAAGGTGAGGTTCAGGTTCATTAGGTGAGGTTCATTATATACAACCACAAAGTCAAAACACACCGTACATTTTTTTTTGTAATTGCAATAGCGTAGGAGGATGTTAGTAGTGATCTTTAGTTCACTAGTTTAACGTGGCAGTTAAATTCAGTCATCTAAAATCTGTGGACATTCATCTTTATGAGCATTATGTCATGTTGTTACATAAAACAATGTCTTCATTGTCCTGCAGGCCATCTATGGCAGGCTGTTTGTCTGGGTAATGGAAAAAATCAACAAAGCTATCTTCAAACCTCCTCCTGAGGACTCCAACTACATCAGACAGTCAATAGGACTGCTGGACATCTTTGGCTTTGAGAACTTCAAGCAGAACAGGTCTGAACAATTCCAACCAGCAGTTCATATCTATGGGAGAAATATGAAATATGAAAACCGACAGATTATTATGCCTTCAGCACTGGATTGGTCATAATTTATTCTGACTACATTAGCAATTTATACATGTACTACACATGCACACATTAGCCATTTATACATGTACACGTTAGCAATCTATACATGTACACATTAGCCATCTATACATGTACACGTTAGCAAGCTATACATGTACACATTAGCCATCTATACATGTACATGTTAGCAATCTTTACATGTACACATTAGCTATCTATACATGTACACATTCAACATCTATACGTGTACACATTAGCCATATATACGTGACATGTTAGCAATCTATACATGTACACATTAGCCATCTATACGTGTACACATTAGCCATCTATACGTGTACACATTAGCTATCTATATAAGTACACTTAAACTTTAGCATCATATTCTAATCCAGAGTGATTTATAGTCAGTGTACTCAACAACCCTAAAACATTATTCTAAATTCAGCCTGTAAGAAATACAAATGTGTGTGTGTCTGCGTGTGTGTGTGTGTGTGTCTGCATGTGTTGTGTGTGTGTGTCAAACATTCTTTTGATTATTGTGCCGGTCGTTTGTTGTTTTGTTGCAGTTTTGAGCAGCTGTGCATCAACTTTGCCAACGAGCAGCTGCAGCAGTTCTTTGTGAAGCACGTTTTCAAACTGGAGCAAGAGGAGTACGCCCGCGAGAACATCATCTGGAAGAACATCGAATTCAACGACAACCAGCGCACACTGGACGTGCTGGCCAATAGGCCTCTAAACATCCTGGCACTTATCGACGAGGAGAGCCACTTCCCCAAGGTACCCAGACTCAGCTCTGCACTTTAATAACTCCACCCACCAAAGGACTCCCTATCACCTATGTAGATGACAGGTCAGTTTTCCTGAGAGTCATATCTTTATTCTTAGAGATCATAATAGCTAATAGCTCAAACCGCTCAAAAGCTGGACTAAAATTCTCGGGACTGAAATATAAAACACTCTTGCCAGCCCCTAAATAGAGGATATTGGTTGAATACTTAGAAGAAACGTATTTCACGGAAACTCTGGTTCTGTGAAGGAAGAAGTTCTATTTGTGGGACTTTTTCAAGAGGGATGTCACAGACTGGGAGGCATTCCTCAGCAGACCACAGACCATGGTTAGAGGGAAACACGCACTACAGTAAGGCCTTGTTCTCGGACAAGGTTACTGACAATACAAGTGAAAGGTCCTAATTATTCTGCTATTTCTCTGTGTCTCTATGTGTAGGGTACTGATACAACCATGATCAACAAGATGAACCAGGTACATGGGAAGGGAGAAGTGTACATTCCACCTAAAAACAACCACGACACACAGTTTGGAATCCAGCACTTCGCTGGCGTTGTCCACTACGATTCAAAAGGTAAATCTCACTGACACTGTACTGTTATAACCATAGTGACGGTGGCCAGTTCAAGTTCAAGGTTTATTTGTCAAATGCACCGAACAAAACACAGCGTCATCCTGCACAATGACATTCTTGTGACATGGCACACAACACCTACGTAGCAAGAATTAAGAAATATGTAAAGCAAATATATAGCAATTGTATAGCAATTATATAAGTAACAATGTAAACAAGCAGCTGTTTTAAAAAGAGTAGGATGGGGAATATGACCAATGTGGATATGGGTATCTGTTTGATCAACCACCAATGTACATTAATGTAACCTGTCCGATTGGTAACCTTGTTTGCCACTGTAGGAAACAATTTGGATTATAATTCATCTGATTTTTTGAAGGTGTTGATACATTTTTCATTAAGGCAAATCAAGTTTGACATTTGAATGTGGAAATTACTAACCTTTGAAGCCTTTTAAAACCCTGGTCTGATGACGAACCAAGAAATCCTGCAAACATTTTATTATTAAATTAAGGTATGGCATCTGCGCTGAATCTGAAGTATATAATCTTTATAATCCAGTTGAAATGGACATTGTTATTTAGGTTTCCTTGAGAAGAACAGAGATGCTTTGAGCAGTGACATTATTCAGCTGGTGGAGGTGTCTTCTAACAAGCTGTTGAAGCAGGCGTTCCAGAACGAGCTGTTTTCCAATAACTCGATGACCAGCACCAGTACCAACCCTAAAATGATCATCACCCCAAAGAACTCTCTCCGGGTAAGTGGTGTCCTGGGAAACCCCTGGGGACAGGCCCGTGAAACCCTGTAGGAGCTACACATGGCATGGCATTCAAATGTGTCTGAAATTAAGTAATTGGGTTGAAAATAAGTTCTTATCTGGTTGTAATTATGTTAGTTCTGGTTCATAGGCCTATTCATATTGAAGCCCTTTTTGAAGGGCCAGTGTGTCGAACAATAACACAACTAGTCTCCTCGTCTTCCCTCACCAAATGAGACAGAAATAGTAATACCTAGTCCAGGGGGGTTTAGTGTGGAAAGAATAGTACTGCGAATGTATAAAGCGAGAATAAGGACATTTCAAGTCAGTGCAAACTGATAGACAGACCAGCGAGAACGTTTAAATGGGGAATATCTCAAGCACTCTGTTAAATTTTGCAGAAAAATATGATTTGAAACATTAACTTTCAAAATTCACATCAGATGTCTACTGATCACTTTGACTTGTATTTATGCAAGTAGTACAGTAGAAATGTTGCATATTGCCCCTTCAGTGTTTCTCTTTCGCTCTCTATAGCAGCAAGCAGCTGATACTAAGAAGCGTGTGCCGACGTTGAGTGGCCAGTTCCGTCAGTCTCTGGATGCTCTGATGAAGACCTTGACAGTCTGTCAGCCTTACTTCATACGCTGCATCAAACCCAACGACTTCAAGAAGCCCATGGTATGTCCAAGACAGATCTACACTGTCAGTTCTGATCAGCTGTCTTGAAATGTATGCCCCCTGGAAGGGATTGTTCCAAATTCTGTCAAGCAAGCCCTTTATTCTGGCAAGGGAGATTTTCATTTCACTGTATTTACTCGTACTCTTAGGTCAAGTGCTAACGAGCATTGGCACTATGATGTCATTACAAAACGAACACAGACTCGATGCCTTACCTCGCGCTTCCTTCGCATTGGACACACTGACACAGAGACATTCTTGGCTCTTTTAGCTGTTTGACAGAGATCTGTGTATGCGTCAGCTGCGCTACTCTGGGATGATGGAGACGATTAGAATCAGGAAGTCTGGTTATCCCATCCGCTACACCTTCGACGAGTTCCTTGAGCGATACCGCGTGCTACTCAGGACCACCGTCTGTGACCCCAAAGTGGTGAGAAATCTGCCGTTGTTGTTGATTTGTACCGCCGCCTCAGAGCAAAACATGCTGCTCCACCTTGAATCTTCACCGCAGCCTGTAAACAGACAGCTATGTGGATTTTCACTAGCCAGTGTAAAAAAAAATATATATATATACATATTGCTTTTCAGGAATCTGTACAGAAATGCGCTGAATGCATCTGTGAAACCATTCTAGCTGGAGAAGAGGATGACTGGAAATCCGGCAAGACCAAGATATTTCTGAAGGTAACATTATAACGATGCCGTCATCTTACTCTAGGTCATGCAGATTGATGGATCAAAACACAATCCATTGGGTGACAAATTGCCAAACTGTTAACGTGTGTTTTCCCCCTCTTCCCAGGACTTCCATGACACCATGTTAGAACTGGAGAGAATGAAAGAGTTGAATAACAAAGCCCTTCTGATCCAGAGGGTCTTGCGAGGCTACAAACACCGGTATGATGGATAAGTGGTGCTGGCATGCAGCTTGATATCAAGGCATCTCTATATCGACATCCCCAAGGCCACCCTATTCCCTTCATTTGACTAGTTCAGTTTAGTTCTGAGGAGGGCATTCTACCTACAGTATGTGGAATTGGGTTCCATATGGAACCGGGTTTAATTGGAGATGTGGTCTATATGGCAGAACAAAAGCTCCATCGGGTTCTGGGTTTGTTTTTGTTCAGAGAGTTTTACTGGAACCACAACAAAGACAGCACCAAATGCCCCCTTCCCTTCTAAAACACTCATGAAATTATTTGCCTTTAAGCCTGAGAACTAATTCTGCCTTTTATGTCACCCATTGTGAGACACTGTAAGACGTTGTGACAGATCTGTGATGTTGTTCACATCATTCACATTGGCTTGTCTTGTTGATGCGTGACGGGCTGGTCCATTGGGATGTCTTGTCTTGTTGCTGCGTCACGGGCTGGTCCATTGGGATGTCTTTGTCTTGTTGCTGCGTCACGGGCTGGTCCATTGGGATGTCTTTGTCTTGTTGCTGCGTCACGGGCTGGTCCATTGGGATGTCTTTGTCTTGTTGCTGCGTCACGGGCTGGTCCAGTGGGATGTCTTTGTCTTGTTGCTGCGTCACGGGCTGGTCCAGTGGGATGTCTTTGCTGATGTCCGTTTGTCTGCTCCACAGGAAACAGTTCCTGAGAAAGAGGTCATCAGCGCTGGTCATTCAGAAACACTGGAGAGGCTACAAGGGCAGGCAGTTGTACAGAGTGGTACGTCCATGTAAAACGTACAGAAACAGGAACGTACCCAGCCAATTCAAAACCATGTGAGGTATCCTTGGGCACCACCATGTTATACTGCGTTCATGGTATTTAACCAATGTAATCAGCGTTGCCTGCTTTTGGCCTTCTCCCCCCCAGGTCCAGCTGGGCTTTGCTCGTCTGCAGGCGAAGGTCAGAGCCCGTCAGCTGCATCACCAGTACCAGCAGAAGAGGGTGGCAGTGGTGGTGCTCCAGGCCCAGACCCGGGGCTACCTGGCCAGGAAGGAGTGGAGGAGGAGGAGAGCGGCCGTGGTTCTCCTGCAGGCCAACACAAGAGGCATGCTGGCTAGGAAGCAAGTCAAGAAAATGAAAAGAGATGTAAGATCTCATCCAACCTTCTGTTCTGTCTTTGTGCTTACCGTATGGGTGTCCAGGCGGGGTTAGTTTTAAGTGATTTAAGTTAAAGGGCATTTGACATTTGAGGGATTGATTGAGGGATTGATTGGACCGACTGATTGATTAACTGACCAACCGAGTCCAGCCTTCTTATTGGTTGACTGACTGATAGTTCCTGATCTCCCACAGATGTACGGTACCCATCAGAGAGGGAGTTTTGTGGGCATGAAATTGATTGTTTAATGTACCAATTTATTAGTTGATTGTTTATTGACAGTGGTCCTGCTGTTCTTTTCCTCCCAGGCCTTCCTGTCTGCTAAGGAGCGTCGCGATGAGGAGCTGGCTGCTCTGGCGAGGCAGAGGAAACTAGAAGAAGTGCTGCGGCAAAAGAAGGAGAAGGAGGCCAACGCCCAATCAGAATCCATCACAGACCAGGAAATGGTGGACGAAATGTTTCGCTTCCTGCCTAGTATGGTTGGAGGGCAGGAGGGACAAGCACCCGCCGGATTCAAGGCGAGTGAGGTTCTGGCGTCTGGGAGATGATAAACGAAGTGCTGTGGTGACTTTTAGTATTGTCATGTCCCTGATGGCTGGGCCTTGTTCATTAGGTACAAAATAAAGGGAGAATGAATTCATTCATGGCGCAGTAAAACCTGAACCAATCAATTCATATCCATTTCTTTTTCCATTGGAAAATGTTTTGGCCCTGATAATCTTGATGGAAATACCAATCATGTCCTCCCATACTACAGGCCTTCTCGACGCATCCAAAACGGCATGTAGGGAATCATTTGGGCCCTAGTCAAAAGCATAGTTCACTTTACAGGTTATATTATGGTGCCATTTTGGACGCTGCATTTGTGAGGATCCAATCTTAACCACCTTGGCAATCCTCTGTTAGGACCTGGAGAAGAAGGGTGAACGGGTCAGACTGGAGGAGGTGGATCTGGATGACCTGCTCATTGTGGAGGACATTCCTGAGGAGGACTACGATGACCTGGATGAATATTCCTTCTCCAAATTCGCCTCCATGGATTTCCAGGGCGCCGCCACGGCAACACACATCCGCCAGAGGCTCAGACAGCCACTCCTCTACCACGAGGATGAAGGAGATGTGCTGGTCAGTGTTTTTGCCCCCCTCCTCTTACTCCTAATACAGTTTTGCAGAAATCCACACAAGAATGGTCACTGACAATAGAATCAAGCTTTTGGAATTACCCTAAACCTTACAGTCTGCACTTAAATATACAGAAATACCCTAACGCGTATTATCTGCACTTAAACCCCAAACCTTACACCAACATAATTTCAAATCCAAAGTGCGGAAATACACAGCAAGAAAACAACAAAAGTGTCACCGTCCAAATATGTTTCCTAACATTCACTGCGTGTGCTATTCACAGACAACATGGTAAGCCAGCCGTCGTGTCGCCTCTCTCTGTCCGCAGGCTTCCATGACAGTCTGGTGGATCATCCTGAGATTCATGGGCGACCTCCCGGAGCCCAAGCTTCAGTCCATGCAGCCGGCCCAGGGCCTCCGAGGTGGCGGTGTGGGGAACCTGTCCCTGGACCGGGGCTTGGCCGAGAGGCAGGACCGCAGGCTGAGTCACATGGTTGGTCTGGACCAGGTGAGTGCAGCTGGTTTCACCCGGGGGGAACACATACATGTATGTGGAACGTGTGGGAGTTGAACCCACCGCCGAGGCAATTGCTGTTTGCTCCCTGATCGTCCTGTATAGGAGAACGTTTTCTGTCATTATTATGTGGATAAATAAGGGGCAAGAAAATGGAAAACTAGATTTTCAGTTGGCTCTGATATTTCTAATAAGCGTATTCCATTATGTTGATGAACAAGAACTCCAAAATGGTTTGAATTCATTTGTGGAATTATCAGACTTTATTTCCCCCACCATGTAAATGTTCTATTCTATTCCTTATTCTTTCGTAGAGGGTTCTGAGGAACCAGAAGAACCGGAAGATCTCTACGGTTCCAGAGGAACCTGCTCCTAAAGGCCGGAAGGGTTCTACCTTTACAGACCTGCTATCCCGGAACCGGAAACCCTCCGCCAAGCCTGAAGAGGTGAATTTAAATACAAATATTACATATATTCATGAATGTTGCTGCAGTACATCAGTACTATCACGTCCTCCCGTTGGCAGGAAAATCCCCACAGCCTTCCAGCCGGTTTCTCTGAACCTGGTTTTTTTAATAAGTCATCATAAAAACCCATAATGACGTGATGTCTGAAGGTGATCCATGGTGATCCTCAGGTTATTCTGAGCAGGAAGGGCTCCTCGGCTGTAGGCGCAACGCCCCAGGCCCGGAAGGGCTCCACCTTCACGGATATGCTGAGCAGGAGCAGGAAACAGTCCTCCATTTCTGAAGACGTCCCAAAATCTGGTGGCCTTCGGAAGCCATCCATCATCCAGGAGGAGGTGAGTTTTAAGATTGAATCAACGATCCATACATCCAAACAGGATTTCGCCCAGAGTCCACCGGAGTCGTACCACACTGGGACCAAAAACCCGAGCCAGGGATCTAGAGATTCAACTTGATTAGCTGTTAAGGGACCCTACTATGATATCTTCACATTGTATTTTCTATTATAGTTACAGGAATGGTGGATATGAGATTATGGATAGCTTGGCTTGCGTTGGTCCCATAGAGGCCCTGTAGGCCAGTGTTGACAACATCTAGACAAACATTCAAATTAGGCCTAGCTTATAGCTTGAGCATAGTGAATCAGACCTTCAGAACTACAGCTTTATTTTTCATGGGTCCCCTTCCATCAGTCTGAAGACCAGGAGGAGGTGACCAAGACACCCACCGTGCAGACAATTAGTGAGGAAGATGAGAACATGATGGGGGAGGGACCTACCCTGGATCGGCCAATGACAGCCCTGGAAAAGCTGCACATCATCGTGGGCTACGGCATTGTCCGACGAGACCTCAGGTTTGTGTGTGTGTTTGGTTGAGAGTCAGAGCTGTGACTTTGTAAGTCAATCCCCAGCTGTGTGCAGCATGACGATGGCAGGAGTGTTATGCACAGGAATCCTGGTTTAATAACTAATATTTTCACATCCTTATTTACCCCCCCCCCCCTCCCTTCTTCCCCACAAAGGGACGAGATCTACTGTCAGATCTGCAAGCAGCTCCAGGAGAACGGGAACCGCAGCAGTTTCTTCCGAGGCTGGATCCTCTTGTCCATCTGCCTGGGCATATTTCCTCCTTCTGAACGATTCATCAAGGTGACTCGGAACGGGGCGTCGCTAGCTCCCAGAACCGTTTATTAATAAAATCTAATTTTAGTAGATTTAAATGTCAAAGGGTAGAAATGTTCATGTCCAGAGTGTTCTCTTGAGTTCCTAGAAGCGTCACCACCTCGTTTATCTCGCTCCCTCCTTTCAGTACCTCCAGAGCTTCATCCGTTTCGGGCCAATGGGCTACGCCCCCTACTGCGCTAAGAGACTTGCACGCACCGTCACTAATGGAGTCCGCGGTGAACCTCCGAGCTGGCTGGAACTACAGGTGAGAGGGAACTAGAGGTGAGAGGGAACTACAGGTGAGAGGGAACTACAGGTAAGAGGGAACTACAGGTGAGAGGGAACTACAGGTGAGAGGGAACTAGAGGTGAGAGGGAACTACAGGTGAGAGGGCACTACAGGTGAGAGGGAACTACAGGTGAGAGGGAACTAGAGGTGAGAGGGAACTACAGGTGAGAGGGAACTAGAGGTGAGAGGGAACTACAGGTGAGAGGGAACTAGAGGTGAGAGGGAACTACAGGTGAGAGGGAACTAGAGGTGAGAGGAAACTACAGGTGAGAGGGAACTAGAGGTGAGAGGGAACTACAGGTAAGAGGGAACTACAGGTGAGAGGGAACTAGAGGTGAGAGGGAACTAGAGGTGAGAGGGAACTACAGGTAAGAGGGAACTACAGGTAAGAGGGAACTACAGGTGAGAGGGAACTAAAGGTTAGAGGGCACTACAGGTGAGAGGGAACTACAGGTGAGAGGGAACTACAGGTAAGAGGGAACTACAGGTAAGAGGGAACTACAGGTGAGAGGGAACTACAGGTAAGAGGGAACTACAGGTGAGAGGGAACTAAAGGTGAGAGGGAACTACAGTCTTTGAACGGGCTCTAAACATCACTGTCGGTCTAGGTTCTAGATTATTGGAGTTATTGGAGTTCTACAGTGGGAGCAAAAGTATGTAAATGTTTCCAGAATTCTGAGCCTCTTGAATTTTGAGTCCAACAAGATGACCCATGACCTGTGTTTGTGGTGCTTCTCCAGGCGACCAAATCAAAGAAGCCCATGGCTGTCTCAGTCACCTTGATGGATGGACGCACCATCAGCCTGCCTGTAGACTCAGCATCCACCTCCAAGGAGATCTGCCAGTTCCTGTCTGAGAAAGTCCACCTCAAAGACACCTTCGGCTTTTCGCTTTACATAGCGATATATGAAAAGGTAAGCAGTAAAGTTACCTCTAGGCTTAACACTTTGCAACTTACCAATTTACATTGTCCACAGACATGACAGACATGTCAGAGGGTTTTTTAGATTTTAAAGATATTTTTTGGCAGTTCATGCTTTATTGGACTGAAAGTTGGTGAAAGATTTTTTGCTGAAAACGCTGTAGGTCGGATTTGAAGTTACACTGCAGTGGAGACAGCAGCTTAGACCAATGGATCCCCGCAGACCACCTTAGATCACAGAAACACCCCAGACCACCTTAGACCACAGAAACACCCCAGACCACCTTTGACCTCGAGACAACCCCAGACCTTGTTTGACCTCTGGACCACCCCAGACCCCTTTAGACCACTAGTCCACCCCAGAACACCTTAGACCACAAGGACCAATGGACCGTGCTAGCCCATGGGTGGTTTGGTTATAATGGCTGAAGTAGTATCATTTGACATTTAGTTGACAATTGTCTACAGCCCCTTACAATACAAAACGGGTTGACCGTTTAACATTCCATCTGGAAGGTAGAACACTACGCGGTGCAATTAAATGTAAAACAACCAAGTTCATTTCATAAACCCTTTTCACGTCAGCCATTATGTGCTCATACATATACCCAGCATGACAGCCTAAAAAGTACACAAAACTCATGCCCAGCGGCTAGGAAAAACACCCCAGTAAGACAGCGTTCCCTTCGCTGCCCTGGTTCAGTGGGATTTGCTCTTTAGACCAGTGAGGAGAGCGCCCCCTACTGGCCCTCCAACACTCCCTCTAGGAGCATCTGGGCTGCTAGTTTTGGTGTTGTTTTTCCCCCCATCCGAGCCACTACGGCCCCCAAATCAACTACCCACACTATCATCTCTCCTCTGTTCCACCGAACGTGAACGTTGGTTTGTTGATGTGTGTGTTGATGTGTGTAATTATGTTTTTGTTTATGTATGTTTTTATGTTTGTGTTAATGTGTGTGTTTATGTGTGTGTCAATGTGTGTGATTATCTGTGTTAATGTATGTGTGTGTGATTGCGTGTGTGTGACCTCGCCCCCTCCAGGTGTGGTCGCTGGGCAGTGGGCGGGAGCACGTCATGGACGCCATTTCCCAGTGCGAACAGGAGGTGAAGCGTAAAGGCGGGCAGGAGCAGCACGCCCCCTGGCGGCTGTACTACAGGAAGGAGATCTTCACGCCGTGGCACAGGTGTGAGGAGGACCCGGTCAGCACAGACCTCATCTACAGACAGGTCATCAGGGGGCTGCGCTTCGGAGAGTACCAGTGTGACAAGGTAGGGATGTTTCTCCCAGGTACAGATCCAGGATCAGTTGCCAAGTCGTAACCTTAATGTTTAGTACAAAAGATCAGCACCATGGGACAGCCTCACCCAGTCCAATTTGAACAAATAATTAATGAACAGACATTTTAGAATTTTTGGGGCTCTACATAGTCTAGTGGTCTAGACTGCACTGGTTCTCAAACGATGGGACGTGTACCACTGGTGGTACGCAGTGATCCCTTTAGTGGATATATATTCAGTGAAATATTTTCTGAGGTGGTACGGGGTGTAAAATGTATGAGAACCCCTGGTCTAGAGCACTTTTTTCTGCTGTTTGTAATCTCTATCCCTTCTAGCAGTCTTTCATTATTTGATGACAAGTTCAATGACATGTGCATATACATGGATTAGCTGTGACTAACAAGTGACCTGTAAACCAAGATGACCCTACTGATCCTCTGGCCTTCCCCTTTTCCCTGGGTGGAAATATGTCTCTGTTGTGCTCCACAGGAGGAAGAAATAGTCCAACTGGCTGCCAAACACTTCTATGTCCAATACGGACCAGACAGTGGTGAAAGCAACGCCAAGGCCGTCGTTCAGGACTGCATCAGCCCGTCTCTGCTGGAGGCGAAGTCTCAGGACCAGTGGATGCAGATGGTCAGCACAGCCCATGCTCAGGTGAGGGTTGATGCAGGTTAGCTGCTGTTTTAAAGGTATGGCAATCTATCACAGTTATTAGCACACATTGTTCCTGTACATTGCAATGTTATGACGTATTGTTAGTTTGCATTATTGCTAAGATTAAGATGATAAAATATGATTTTGTTAATTATTCTGATTGTTTGGCTTCGTTCAACTGCAAACCAAAGAAATATGGATTTTCTGGAAGAAATTTATAATTTGAGTGCAAGGGTTCCAATACTTTTGGCCACCAAAAACTCTAGACAACAGAAAGCTACAGTATATTGGAAATTTGAAATGCAGTTCACCTCAGATTACTTCAGTTTATCTCAGTTTACCTTAGTTTATTTCAATGTACCTCAGTTTTAGTACATTGTTTGTTGTTCTTACTGATTGTTGTGGTATACCCCCTTCCAGGTCTGTCTGTGTCTGTCTGTCTGACTGTGTCTGTCTGTCTGACTGTGTCTGACTGTGTGTCATACATCAGGGTCCATACATAAACTCCAGACAAAAAGCTGTGAGTGTGAAGGCTGAGGTGGTGGACTATGCTCGCAAGAAGTGGCCCATGTTCTTCTCCCGGTTCTTCGAGGTCACCAAATTCTCAGGTATGAAGTATGCGGCATAAGCAAGTACAGCTTCGGCAAATGTGTCTTTTCTAGTTCTTAAGTCCAATCTTACTGCACTCAACTGTCTTGCAGTTATCTGCCAGCTAGTGCAGCTCTGTATAATCACTTCTGTTTGTCTGCCAGGGAATGTGTCCCTAGGCGATGGGGAGGAGGGGTAAAATCAGGGCCATTGAATGGTCTCCCTCTGGTTCAAAATGCACTATGTAGTGCACTACTGTTATTAACTAGAGTGCTGTGGGCTTAAGAGTCCGATTGGCTGATGTTCAAATGTCGTGCACTCCATAGGGAAAAGGGTTCTATTTGTGACTTAGGCATTCCGTTTATTCTGCTTGTTGACCCTGTGATGCGTTTCCCAGGTCCCGCGCTTCCTAAAAACAAGTTCATCGTAGCGATCAACTGGACCGGCATCACCTTTCTGGATGAGAAGGAGAGGAGACTACTGCAGCTCTCTTACCCAGAGGTCACTGCGGTTAACACCATGAGGTACGGCACCAGAAAGCTTTGGGTCAAATGTTAAAGTTCACATGTGAAGGGCTGCTGGGTGCCATACCCATTATATAGCTGTATATGAGATGTTCTCAGTCATATAAAAAAGGAAATTGTAGGGAAATATAATAAACCCCTCAAAATAGAAATTTTGTAGAGATAGAATATTAACCACAGTGGCTACACTGCCTAGGCCAAGTACAACCATGAGGCCCTGTAGCTGTGACCTTTAACCTTGCTTCCTGGGAACAACCCAAATGAAACCATGAACAGTGTGTTACCAAAGTTAAGATTTAGCTGCCTTGCTCAGGGAGAGAACGACTTCTTTGGGATTTGATCTAGTAACGTTCCATGGACTGGTTAGATTCTCTAACCGCTAGGCCGCCGGCCTTCCGTCTTGTGTCTGTTTTAATCCCTGGATGGTGTATTATGTGTTGGGAACTAAACTATGAGTCAGCTGGTGTCTGTCAGGGAATGAGTTGGATGGTTCTCTGTCTCTCCCCAGGGAGGGGAAAGCGTTTGACAAGTCGGTTACTCTGCTGACCCTGAAGGGAGACTTCACTCTGAATTCAGTAATGGCTGGGAGCATATCGGAGCTGATTCTCCTGTTCCTGGCAGGACTTAGAGACCGTTCCCAGTATGCCGTGGCTCTGCAGGAGGTCAGCCAAGGTCAGTCCGAACCTTCACCTGCCATCCTGTAATATACTTTTGTACATTTGCCTTACATTTGCCTTCTCCCTATCAAACTCTCCAGATGACCACACGTTCTTGAACTTTAAGAAAGGGGAGCTGATCGTCCTCGTCAAAGATGATGAAATGACGGTGGGCCGCGGCTGGATTACGGGGAAGAACGAACGCACGGGCAAGACGGGGGCCGTGCCCACGGACGCCATCCTGGTGTTGCCCACTCTCGTCAAACCCACCAATGAAGTCATGGTATGAAGGCATGTCCTTCTGTTTCACCATCTTAGGGGACTGGTTTACATGCCGGCATATGCCTGTGCGTGTGGAAACATTGCAGTCTTTTACGAAGACTGGCTTGGCCTTTACCATTCAGATTTACTGTTCATGTATCATTGGTAGCCTGCGTATTTTCTGTGTCTATGACTGTCCGATGGGTATAATAAATCACAAAAACTGAACTTTCCAGAGTCTTCTAAACCTGTCACCTGACCAAAGGAAGAGCATAATGGCAGCCAATCAAAAGGAGATGGGCACTGTGGAGAGAGTTGCTCCCGCGACCCTCAAAGAGTTCTCTTACGAGTACTTCAGGTAACACACCTAACCTCAAAAAGATATCTTATGAGTACTTAAGGTAACGCGCATAAACTTAGCGTTTTCCTAACTTTTTTTATGTTCTGCGTTCTGTAGTATGACTGATCTCTTGGATTGGTTCTCTCCCCTAGGCCTCCAATCAAGGATGTGAACCGTCAGGTGATCTCTAAGAATGTGGCCCCTGAGAGGCTGTGGGCCAACTCCAGGGAGCCAATCAGACAGCCCCTTCTTAAGAGGCTGATGGGAAACCCTGAGCTCAGCCACAAAGCCTGCCTTTCCTTCACTGATATCCATTACAGTTAAACAACATAGTCAACAGTGCCTTCAACAGCATCATTTTAAAAATGAATATTTCAGTCAGAAACTGTTCTTGGGACCTACTCTTCTCTGTCATGATACTAGTATCCATGTAGGGTTAAAAAGGGTTTTCAGAGATGTTTCCCTCCTTGACCTGTGTGTACCAATCCTGAAGTACATGGGGGATTACCCCACTAAGCAGATGCAGTCGCCCCTGGAGCTGACCGATCAGATCTTTGGCCCGGCCACCAAGGACGAGGCCCTGAGAGATGAGATCTACTGTCAGATCATGAAGCAGATGACCAGCAACAATAACAGGTAAACAAAAATAAAAATAGGTATACAAAAACAGTAGGCAAACAACAACAGTGGACAACCAGCAACAGGTGAATAACAACATTCACAGGTGAACCACAACATCAGGTAAACAACTGCGACATTTAACAACCACAGGTAAATCACAGATGCACTTTTAAACTCAGACTGTGCGATAAGCATATGAAAACACTTTAGCCTCAGAAGATGTTGAAGAAACTGACTGATATAGTGTACTTGAGTGCTTACACCAACCTGCCTTACCAATATGGAAGTAACTGGTAACATTCCCATTCGAGGTTCAGCGTGCAGGATGATCTGAATGATAATGTTGCTGATGATGTCGTTGTTACAGGTTTAGCTTGGAGCAGGGCTGGCAGCTGTTGTGGCTCTGCTGTGGCCTTTTCCCTCCCAGCCAATCACTGCTTAAACACACCAAGCGCTTCCTGGAGACCCGGCGGCGTGAACCCCTGGCGTCTGACTGTCTACAGCGCCTACAAGGATCTCTGAGGTGAAGATACACATGCGGAAGACACACACACACACTAATCTCTCCAGGAATCACTGGGATGAGTACACACACACATACTAATCTCTGCAGGAATCACTGGGATGAGTACACACACACACACACACACACACAAACACCAACTAATCTCTCCAGGAATCACTGGGATGAGTACACACACACTAATCTCTCCAGGAATCACTGGGATGAGTACACACACACATACTAATCTCTACAGGAATCACTGGGATGAGTACACACACACACATACTAATCTCTACAAGAATCACTGGGATGAGTACATACACACACACACACTAATCTCTCCAGGAATCACTGGGATGAGTACACACACACTAATCTCTCCAGGTATCACTGGGATGAGTACACACACACACACTAATCTCTCCAGGAATCACTGGGATGAGTACACACACACATACTAATCTCTACAGGAATCACTGGGATGAGTACATACACACACACACAGACACACACACACACACTAATCTCTATAGGAATCATTAGGATGAGTACACAAACACTAATCTCTCTAGGAATCACTGGGATGAGTACACACACACACACACACACACATCTCTCCAGGAATCACTGGGATGAGTACACACACTCACACACACATACTAATCTCTACAGGAATCACTGGGATGAGTAGAAACACACACACACACACACACCGCTCCCTGTAATCCTCTGCACTGTCAACAGCAACTTTAGGGACCTGTTAGGATGGGGGTTAAAGGTTAGAGGTTGTTACTTGGGTCATGCAGTACAGTGTGTCTTATCAGGGTGGAGGATGCGAAAGGACTTCTGAGGTGAGGGTTAGAGGTCAGGTTTAGTGTTAGAGGTCAGGGTTTAGGGTGATTGTCCTGTGTCATCTCGGCATAAAGCCCATGAGGCTACCTCCTAACCACAGCGGTCAGGGTTAGAGGTCGGGGTTAAAGGTCAGGGTTGGAGTGAATATTCTAACTGTGTTGTGTGAATGTCAGGATGGAGCCCAGGAAACTGCCTCCCCATCAGGTGGAAATAGATGCCATCCAGCAGAACTCCCCCCAGATCTTCCACAAGGTGCACTTCCCCAATGACATGGATGAGGTAAGGAGCTCCATTAGGTTCCAGTCCGTTGATTACCAAACATTACTTCTCACAGAACAACTAAGCAGTGTAACTACAGGATGTTCTCCATCACAAACAGTGCTCCCTCTAGCCAGAGAGGAACAGTTGTTCTGTAGTTTGGGATGATTTGTGAAAAGAAACGTAACATTTGTCCTGTATGTTCCCCTGTTGATCTCCATGGTTCCCCTGTTGTCCTTTTCAAGGTCTTTGAGGTGACCACCAGCACTCGAATCAGGGACCTCTGTCAGACCATCTCCACCAAGCTTCAGCTGGTCTCATCGGACGGATTCAGCATCTTTGTTAAAACACCTGACAAGGTTGGGCATCGATAACACTCAAATCAATGATTCATAGGTTGTGAATTAGACAACGGAAACCTAAACCTCAAGAAGGTTTTTATAAAAACAAGTTGTTGGTGGGAGTGAAATACTCTGGATTCTAACTTGTTTGTGTTTTTCTATCTGTATGGATCCTTGTAGGTTCTCAGTCTGAATGAGTCAGACTACTTCTTTGACAGCCTGAGGCAGATCACTGACTGGTCCAAGAAAGTCAAGAGTGTCAAAGAGGGTAAGAGAAGATCAGATCATGTCTTAGGAATGTCATTGATGAAGCTATGCACCAGTGTTCATCTCAGAGCTATATACAATGCCCTGTGTGTGTATGGGTGTGTGTGTGTGTGTGTTTGTGTAGGTGGAGGGCCCATGAACATGTCCTACATGGTTTTCTTCATGAGGAAGCTGTGGGTCAGTGTCATTCCTGGCAGAGATCTGGAGGCTGACCTCATGTTTCACTACCCCCAGGTACATTATCACTTCCTCCAGATACATTATCACTACACCGGTACATTATCGCTATCCCCCAGATACCTTTTCACTATACCCCAGATACATTATCACTACCCCTGGGTATATTATCACTATTTCAGGTACATTATCTAGGGCCCATAGGTCTCAGCTCACAATATAGGGAGTACATTTGGGACAAAAGCGAATATATCTCAGTCAACTCTTACATTGTTAAATGCCTTGTTTAAGGGCATATTGGCAGTAGGTGGCACTTACGATGTTGATGCCAGAAAATTACAATCCTGGGTGAGAGTGAATGCATGGAAATGTTCCCTCCAGACAGAGAATCTTTCCTCTGTCCACTAGGAACTGCCCAAGTATCTGAGGGGGTACCATCGTTGCACTAAGGAGGACATGGTGAATATAGGAGCACTGCTCTTCAGGGTGAAGTCCAAAAACGACACGTCGCAGTTTGTCATGATCCCCAAGATGCTGAAGGACCTGGTGCCCAATGACATGCTGAAGGCCATGTCTGCTTCTGAATGGCAGAAGGTGAAATAAATATCAAATGCATTTATATTTTCTTTTGCAATCAGCAGTTACAAACTGAGTTGAGAGAGCTGCTGATATTAAATCAAGTCTAACCTATGCTGATTTTTTGAAATATAAAAATGCACTTGATCTAAATCTAAATAATTTCAAATATATTTATGTATTCAATTTCCACTTAGTGTGTTATTAGCATTTAATTATAACAGAAGCATTTAAATATTACAAATTTTAAAACAAATTTTATTAAAATAAATATGTTCATATTTTTTGTTTTACCAATATCAATTAAAATAGTTGCCTGTCTACCCATCGTAGAATGTTGATGTCCATTCTGTAGAATTAATTTAAACTATTAGAGGCTCTTCCTCTGTGTGGCTGTAGGCTCTTCCTCTGTGTGGATGTGGGGTCTTCCTCTGTGTGGATGTGGGGTCTTCCTCTGTGTGGATGTAGGCTCCTCCTCTGTGTGGATGTGGGGTCTTCCTCTGTGTGGCTGTGGGGTCTTCCTCTGAGTGGATGTGGGGTCTTCCTCTGTGTGGCTGTGGGGTCTTCCTCTGAGTGGATGTGGGGTCTTCCTCTGAGTGGCTGTAGGCTCTTCCTCTGTGTGGATGTGGGGTCTTCCTCTGTGTGGATGTAGGCTCTTCCTCTGTGTGGATGTGGGGTCTTCCTCTGAGTGGATGTGGGGTCTTCCTCTGTGTGGCTGTGGGGTCTTCCTCTGTGTGGCTGTAGGATTTGTATGATGTCATCAGGATGGCCCTTCCGCCTATACATACACACAAAGGCCTGTCTGCAACTACAGCATGCCCCCCCCCCCCCCCCCCGATGGCCTTCTGAACTCAAACTGAGAGGCCAGAGGAGCGACTATGACTTAGAAAGGAACATTGTAACAGTTTTTCTGTCTTTAATCTCTTCCTCCAGAACATTGTTGCTGCATACAACAAACAAACGGGTATGACAGCTGAAGAAGCCATGGTAGCGTTTCTCAAGGTGATCTGTCGCTGGGCGACCTTCGGCTGTGCCTTCTTTGAAGTGAAGGTACGCATCACAACGATCATTTGATTTGCTAGAAATGAAGGAGAAAATGGTGAGGTGTTTGGCTCGAGGACTCATTTGAAGCTATTCTATGCCTGTGTCTCAAATGACACCCCATTCCCTATGTAATGCGTTACTTTAGACCAGCCCTATTCCCAAAATAGTACAATACTTTAGACCAGAGCCCTAGTGATTAAAAAGTGATTAAAAAAACATCCACCATTTTCCCTTTGAGTTCAAAAAGTTGAAAATACATATTTATGTCAAAGGGATGTTGGAAATATGTTATAAAGATGTCTTTCAAATGATTTTGCTCACTGGGCTGGTTTACATCACACTAACAGTGAGATTTGTTTTTCTGCTTTTCCAGCAAACATCCGAACCCACCTTCCCAGATATCGTCAGGATTGCCATAAGCAAACATGGGGTCACAATAATCAATCCCAAAACCAAGGTAAAACACACCACATTGGGAGGGTAGATTCACCATCAACTCCTGGTTTTACTTTTAAGAGAATGGATTGTTTTTCAAATGATTGGAACCAATAGTGTCCTGTCTGATTAGTCGGTCTGTCTGTTTGTTTTTGTCTGTCTGTCTGTTCGTGTCTGTCTGTGTCTGTCTGTCTGGTTGTGTCTGTCTGGTTGTGTCTGTCTGATTGTGTCTGTGGTTGTGTCTGTGTATTTGTGTCTGCCTGACTGTGTCTGTGTGGTTGTGTCTGTCTGGTTTTGTCTGTGTGATTGTGTCTGCCTGATTATGTCTGTCTGATTGTGTCTCTCTGATTGTGTCTGTCTGGTTGTGTTTGTGATTGTGTCTGTGTGGTTGTGTATGTCTGATTGTGTCTGTGTGGTTGTGTCTGTGATTGTGTCTGCCTGGTTGTGGCTGTGTGGTTGTGTCTGCCTGATTGTGTCTGTCTGATTGTGTCTTTCTATCCCATAGGATGTCCTGGTGACACACCCCTATAACCGTATTGCTAACTGGTGCAGTGGCAGCACCTACTTCCACATCACCGTGGGCAACCTGGTCAAAGGAAACAAGATCCTGTGTGAAACATCTCTGGTAAAAAAATAATAATATGGTTTTAGTTTTTTATAAATAACTTTTTTTTTCTCATCCTTATTTAATTGCCAGTAAAAAAAATAATACTGGCCAGACATTTTTTGTTTGGAAGGAATACACTCCTATAGTTTCTTATTAAAGAAATGTTAAATGATCAAGTAGTTATTTTCTGCTTTTGCTTACCAGGGATATAAGATGGATGACCTCCTCACGTCATATGTCAACATGTACATGAATGAGACCAAAGCAGCAAGGACCCGAAACCAGAGATACAGCTAAAAAGGCCTCCAGCATTAAGAAACATGAAAAAACACCATGTCCACAGTGCATTAACTTCTGTGCTAATTTATATGCTAAAACATAAATGCAAACACATTGATTTAAAGGATTGAAGATGGGTTTTGTAGTTTAATTTGTGACTCTAAATGGATTGGATTCTGAATTACACACGTTAAGAAGAATGCATTTATTGTAAGTCGCTCTAGATAGTGAATGGATGGGGTCCGCTAAATTATCTTTTGATTAATTAATCTTTCGATCACTTCTTATTTGACCTGCTCATAGACACAGACGGGAGTTCTACTTTATTTATAATGCAACATGTCATTGATCGTACTTTATATTCATTCTCCAGCCATGAGTCTCAAGTTGCTTTTGGCACAACTGATGTCTGCCGTTGGTGCTTTCTCAAAATAACTTTGCTACTTTTTTGTGAGAACATTCGTTAGTTGCAACAGTAGTGTCTCAGTAATGATGAGCTTGGTTGGAGTATACACAATGAAAGATTGCCAATAAAACAATTGCCATGTGATGTGGCTCTGAAACCGGCTGCTTGTGCTTATTGAGGTGATTGAAGAGAGATTGAAAAACATACCACACTGGTCGTAGCAGACAGACCCACAGGAAAGAGAGCAAGTTGAGGGACGAACATATTTTCCCCTTCAGCAATGGGGGGGGTGTAGTAAAACAAACACCTTCAATATGGGAAAGAGGGTGGGTTTGAAGAGCCGCTCCAGTGGGAGTTCTCATTTCAACAGAACATGTCTCGGAGAGTTACCCTTCTATTATTATTATCTCTAGGGCCCTGTATGTCTTCATTTGGGGCTCAATTCAACCGAAACGGCGTTGCAGGATATATGCAAAAGCTCTTTAGGTTCAATGTTCAAATGAACCCTCAGCCTGGTCCGGGGGGGTCCAGTGCAGAAACACACTGTACAACTGCCCACAGCTTGGCCTGTTGCATCACGTTCACTTTTCAGGATTCGTGAGTGTGGGCATGGGAGGAATATTGGGAATCCAGACACTGCATAGAAATATAATTACTGTGCAGCCTATTAAACATTTTCATGAAAAACAAATAGACAATAGCAGCAGGTTGACTGGGAGACATTTTTAGAACACTAAATCCATTCTCGTCCATCTGACTATCACAGCAGTTTTTACAGTAATCAATTTTCTACAGTAAGCAGTTTCACTACAGAATGTTTGTATCCTCGGGACACAGAAAGACCAACACAACAACCAGTCAGACCAGACAGACAGACATGAAATAGCCCATTTTTACTACAATCAACAGTAAATTCCTTGTTCAGCGTGGTGTGTTTACCCGAGGGGATCAGATCTACAAAACAACAGACTGAAGAGATTCAGCAGAAGATAAAGATGGACACAACCCCATTAAGCCAACCGGCAGCGTATAAACAGCAGGGTATGATGTCAAAGCCCCTTCACAGCTCGGCTAGATAGTGTCCCTATTCAGACTTCAGGGCCGCGTTCCAAACGGCACCCTGTGTGCTCTATATGGTACACCACCCCATTGGGTCAGGGCAAAAAGCAGCGCACTCAAAAAGGGGGGGGGGGGGGGGTTGCGGACAGAGAAGGCTATTAGCATATCAATTCACAGGGACGATGTGTCTCACACAGATGGCATGCCAGTTTATGAAAGAAATATTTGCCCCCCCCAGTCTCACTCCTCCACATCTGTGTCTCTGATTATTCTGGGTTTTCCCGTGCCCCATAGAAGATGCCCCCAGCGCATCAGGGAACGGACAATCAAAGCCCCCCTGTTCTCCTCGTCTTTTACTCTCCCACCCTCTTGTTTTTTCGACTCGTCCCTCACGCTATACAGGGTGCACGGGGGGGCCACAGGGGGCCCAATCTCTCCATCTATCTCCGTCTCTATTCCTCCTTGATGACTTCAGACAGAGGATCCCCACAAAAGATCATCTCTGAGGCTTTAGTCATAAACTGCTCAGTTAAGAGCACAGTCTATCTTCCTCCTATTGGTAGGATGGGGGGGGGGTGGGGTGGGGGGGGAGTAGGAGGGGGTGGGGGGGGAGTAGGAGGGGGTGGGGAGGATTCCTCCTGAAGATCGCTTGAACCGCAGATGATGCCCGATTTCTTACACAGTCCAAAGCAGACACTATAATAGCACAATGCTCCGGTCAAATGTAGTGACCTACAGATGGAATAGGGTGAAATTCAGGACGTATTCATTGGATGCCTTACCACTAGAGCTGGGTTATTGGTTACCATGGTTGCCCACTTATTGCAACCGAGACCCGTCATTCTTTCTCTCAGCGCTGAACAGCGCTGCTCCTCCTGACTCGGCCTATTGTTGAGGGACACAAGTGGTCCTCAGAGCAGAGGACGGGAAGAATGGCTTGGGGCCAGGGGTCAGATTAAAAGCCTCCCCGTTGGGACTCTGAGTTTCTGTTATCAAATTAGTCAAGAAACAAAACAACTGCCAGAGTCTCAAGCCCAATAACTTCCTAGAAAGAGACGGAGAGAGAAAAGGGAGAGCGATGGAGGGGGAGAGAAAGGGAGGGAGGGGCAGAGTGAGGGACTAACAGAGATGGGAGTGGTGGTAGGACAAAGCGAGGGAGGGAGAAAAGGGATACAGTGGGGGGAGGTTTGATAGGACAGCATTCCTAACCTCCTGTTAGGAGCCTCCTGTCAGAGTGCAGAGCACAACTCCTCTGAGGAGATTCTGTTTGGTCCAAGAGGAGAGCTGCCCTGTGTAGGCTAGCCCCACCACTCTGGTTTGCCTTGAACCCTTCCCCAGACACACCGTTCTGCTGTTTCCGGATCAGCTGTTGACAGCCAGACCCACATCAACCCACCAGCCAGCCACGCCGTGCTGCTGCTCCAGGACCAGCTGTTGACAGCCAGACCCACATCAACCCACCAGCCAGCCACGCCGTGCTGCTGCTCCCGGACCAGCTGTTGACAGCCAGACCCACATCAACCCACCAGCCAGCCACGCCGCTGTCCACTGGACGGGCAGCCCGAGTGGGTGAGTCTGACCCCTCTCTGGTTTATTAGAGCATGTACCATGTAGTGGTGTTTTTTCGTGGTTCCATTACATTTTATGTTCCAGTCTCATTGCCCTCCCATAGTCCACTAGACTATTCTTAATCTAGTTCTCTCTGTCTTAGAGAAAGGGTTTCGTGGAAGACATTCATAAGGTGTTTGAAGCGTTTTTATTTTATCTCGTGGCCTTATTGTGTTCTGAAAGGCTCCAGGAAATTGTCAAGGTCCCATGGGGGTGAAGTGTAACAAACCCAGACAAGTATCAGTAATCATGGCTTGTGTCGTCTGGTTAACCTAACCCTAAGCCCAGCCTAACCCTAAATCTAACCTAAACCTAACCATACCCTCTGTCAGAATAATTGTACAAAAGTCAGAGAGTGGGTCATTGGGAATCTTCAGGTTGTTTCTTGAAGATTATGTGAAGTTTGCCACAGTGTTTTGTAGCTTTATAATTAGGTACATTTAGTTTAGCCTTTAGGTTGCCTGAGGAGAGAAACTCTTCACAGAAGACAGATTTACAGTGAAAGCCTATTATGTCCAGAGAGGTTTTAGCTTCGCATAGCAGCACATCAGTCCCATTCCCACTCAATGAATGGCACTGTATTCCCTGGGTAGCACATTACTTTAGACAAGAGCCCAATATCTTATATATACACTACTTCTGACCAGCATTATTCCCTATATAGTACACTACTTCTGACCAGCATTATTCCCTATATAGTACACTACTTCTGACCTGCATTATTCCCTAAATAGTACACTACTTCTGACCAGCATTATTCCCTAAATAGTACACTACTTCTGACCAGCATTATTCCCTAAATAGTACACTACTTCTGACCAGCATTATTCCCTATATAGTACACTACTTCTGACCAGCATTATTCCCTATATAGTACACTACTTCTGACCAGCATTATTCCCTATATAGTACACTACTTCTGACCAGCATTATTCCCTATATAGTACACTACTTCTGACCAGCATTATTCCCTATATAGTACACTACTTCTGACCAGCATTATTCCCTAAATAGTACACTACTTCTGACCAGCATTATTCCCTAAATAGTACACTACTTCTGACCAGCATTATTCCCTAAATAGTACACTACTTCTGACCAGCATTATTCCCTATATAGTACACTACTTCTGACCAGCATTATTCCCTATATAGTACACTACTTCTGACCAGCATTATTCCCTATATAGTACACTACATCTGACCAGCATTATTCCCTATATAGTACACTACTTCTGACCAGCATTATTCCCTATGTGGTGCACTACTTTACACCAGAGCATATAGTACGTTACTTATATATATAAATAGTGTCCTACCTCAAATAATGTCTTTGACTGATCTCTGAATACTAGGCAGCACGTCAAATGAACCTGCTGGTTATAGGGCTCTGGTCAAAAGTAGTGCACTCTGTAGGAAATAGGACACCATTTGGGACACAGATCCTGTCAGATCCAGAAACAAACTGCCCTTTTCCCACTTTGTGCTAACCAATCCTCTCCACTGCCTGGCTGGTGCGACTAAATGCTCCCATAGATTTACAAATTAGATCAATGGGGTGGAAGCTTTGGGGGCCACTTACAGGCATCTTCTGAGGGATTTGTGCGATGAACGCACTGGTCTGGAGGGTTAGTGGATTGTCTAATACACACACACACTCACATGGTAACTGTTACTGGAGCGTGGTACTACTCCAGGTCTGTGTCTGTTGACTGCCAGTAGGACGGCTGCCCCTCCTTTTGGAAACCTGGAGCCTGTCCAAAATGGCCCTGGTCTCTAGATCGTGCCTTTCTGAACTGAGCTGGCTTTGTGCTATTTTAAGGACAAGTAAAGTAAACAAAGTCACAACACACTATGGAAATAAATGAAAACACTAGTTAAAAATAACACAATGTGAGGGGAACTGGTCGACATTTGGGATTAGGACCCTGGTGAAAAGCAGGACACTACATTGTGAACCCGGGGAGATTTGGGCCGTCTCAGATGAGAAGCTCCTTCAAGCTGAAGAGGCGGAAGGCTACATGAGAAATGCTGTTCTCTCCAAATCCCAGCACTCCATTAACACTGTTCCACCCTGCAAATGAAGAACGCACATGGACCAGCGCCATTCTGCCACATCTGCCTGAGTCCTTATGAGATTCCCAAATCACACCCTGTCCCCTAAATAATGCCCTGCACGTGATCAGGGCCCCTTGTTTAAAAGCAGTGCACTAACTAGGTGACATTTGGGAGGTAAGCCCGCTGGCCTTCGAGAGCTTTCAAAGTATAAATTGGACAAAGGGAGTGTGGAATGTCTCCAGGACAAGCCCAGATCCACAGTTACACTACTTGGAACAAGTCTTTCATCGTTTGGTTCTTCTGCTAAGTGTTGTTTCCTCCCACTGAAACACTCCCCGACATCTGTGGAATAATAAGCATCTCTGTGGTGTTTTTCTAGTAGCCTCTGGGAATATTTATCTTTGGCCTTATTGTTTGGCTAACGGCTCACAGCTGACCTGGTCTTGGCCGTTTTTTGGCCGTCGAGCATCACGGGACACCAAAGGTGTGCCACTGGAAAGGTGTAGGAGGCTATAGAAATGTACAGGGCATTTCTGTGTCGGAGATAACATAACCTTGTGGACAAACTGCAAAAAAGGGTGAAGAGATTTAAATGTGCTCGTTTGAAAGAGGCTTACATGAAACCACTCAGAAAAGTCCTTAACCCTCCTCTCCAGCCAGTCAACAGTTACATCTGTTGGGACCAGAATGCCACATAGAACATATGTTATTGGATGGACGGCTGTGCTTATGGCCAGAGTAACACGACTTCTACACCACCTGGCGCTCAGTTCGGCCGTTCTATCTGAGGGGGAAGATCCACCAGGTAATCTATTATAAAGTGACATCGGAAAGCTGGGCCGGACCAGGACTTGCTGAGGGATAGCAGGGTGTGGCTCCGAAAAACACTATTTTAAATCTTGCCTGGCCGGATTGCCAAGTGGGAAGCGTTTGCAGACTACAGACCATTAGTCCACTGAAGTCACAAAGCAGTCCTTTTATGCATATTTAAAAATAATCTCTTCATGTCCATTATGTGTTTTATTAGTTGTTGAACATAAATCCTATTTGCATACACACACACTGAATGGCTGATGAGATTACTCCGATACACAGCCTTTGCTCTGTTTTAATAGTCAGCATTGTAACGTCACAAAGGTAGCCAAAGTTAAATCCCACACACACAGGCTGAAATCTCTGTGTTTTTAAACAGCTCTTACAGCTATTGCACAAAAGGGTGATGTCATAATGTTCACAATTTAGTACTGTTAAGCCGACCATACACTCCCCTAAAGGATTATTAGGAACACCTGTTCAATTTCTCATTAGTGCAATTATCTAATCAACCAATCACATGGCAGTTGCTTTAATGCATTCAGGGGTGTGATCCTGGTCAAGACAATCTCCTGAACTCCAAACTGAATGTCAGAATGGGAAAGAAAGGTGATTTAAGCAATTTTGAGCGTGGCATGGTTGTTGGTGACAGACGGGCCGGTCTGAGTATTTTACAATCTGCTCAGTTACTGGGATTTTCACGCACAACCATTTCTAGGGTTTACAAAGAATGGTGTGAAAAGGGAAAAACATCCAGTAATCGGCAGTCCTGTGGGCGAAAATGCCTTGTTGATGCTAAAGGTCAGAGGAGAATGGGCCGACTGATTCAAGCTGATTAGAAGAGCAACTTTGAATGAAATAACCACTCGTTACAACCGAGGTATGCAGCAAAGCATTTGTGAAGCCACAACACGCACAACCTTGAGGCGGATGGGCTACAACAGCAGAAGACCCCACCGGGTACCACTCATCTCCACTACAAATAGGAAAAAGAGGCTACAATTTGCACATGCTCACCAAAATTGGACAGTTGAAGACTGGAAGAATGTTGCCTGGTCTGATGAGTCTCGATTTCTGTTGAGACATTCAGATGGTAGAGTCAGAATTTGGCGTAAACAGAATGAGAACATGGATCCATCATGCCTTGTTACCACTGTGCAGGCTGGTGGTGGTGGTGTAATGGTGTGGGGGATGTTTTCTTGGCACACTTTAGGCCCCTTAGTGCCAATTGGGCATCGTTTAAATGCCACGGCCTACCTGAGCATTGTTTCTGACCATGTCCATCCCTTTATGACCACCATGTACCCATCCTCTGATGGCTACTTCCAACAGGATAATGCACCAGGTCACAAAGCTCGAATCATTTCAAATTGGTTTCTTGAACATGACAATGAGTTCACTGTACTGAATAGGTCCCCAGTCACCAGATCTCAACCCAATAGAGCATATTTGGGATGTGGTGGAACGGGAGCTTCGTGCCCTGGATGTGCATCCCACAAATCTCCATCAACTGCAAGATGCTATCCTATCAATATGGGCCAACATTTCTAAAGAATGCTTTCAGCACCTTGTTGAATCAATGCCACGTAGAATTAAGGCAGTTCTGAAGGCGAAAGGGGGTCAAACACAGTATTAGTATGGTGGGCTTAATAATCCTTTAGGTGAGTGTATAGTGTGGAAATATATATTTTGTTGGTCTTTATGCCAGGCACTCATATGCAAATATCAAGTATGCAAAATTATTTCTCGCAGTCATTTGACAAAAATGTGTGGCTTCAGCTCTGAGACAGTCCAGCCTCTGACAGGAAGGGTGAGGCTCACTTTCCTCACTTCCTCTGTCCATCTCTTAATCACGGTGAATCTCCTTCTGTCTCTCTCCTCCTGTCTCTCCCCTCTCTTTCTTCCTCCCTTGCTGTGAATTATAATACTATGAACTGCGGTTTGACAGATTGCCACTAACGTGTCAGAGAGCTGCTGTGGTGAAGTGTTTCTGAGATCTTTTGTAACTTTCCTCTTTACTGTTGTAACCTGGAATATGATCATATTCTGAGGAACCTTTATTAGCTGTATATATTAGATTTGATATGATTTTGTCAATGGAATTAAATATAAATAAATCAGCCCTTCCTTGTATTGAATCTCAACAGTTTCTTCTCAAATCACTATTTAAGTGTGTTTTCTAACGTCTGTCCTATTTACTTCTCTGCATCTCTATTTAAATGTATTCTCTAACATCTGTCTTATCTACTTCTCTGCATCTCCTCAATCTCTCTCCAGTGCCCCTCTTTCTCTTCCTATCTTTGTCTTTGCTCTCCTCATCTTTCTATTTCTCGCACTTTCCTCTCTCTCTCTCTCTCTCTCTCTGTCTCCAGAGATGAAGATGGAGTCCACTACCACCACATACAACCAGTCAATGACACCCCTCCTGTTTAACTTGTCGTCAACAAACAGCTGTGCTCCTGTGGACAACACAGTGGAGAACATGGTGTTCGGAGGTTACTACATACTGGTCTTCCTGCTGGCGCTCAACGGTAATGTTCTCATATAAATACAGCAAGTCATTTAATGTTATTTTAAAACAGCATGTAATTTAATGTTATGTTATCATAATACAGCATGTCATTAAATGTTATTATAATACAGCATGTCATTAAATGTTAAGTTATTATAATACAGCATGCCATTAAATGTTCTGTTATTATAATACAGCATGTCATTAAATGTTGTTATCATAATACAGCATGTCATTTAATATGTTATTTTAATACAACATGAAATGTAATATTATGTTGTCTTAATACAGCATGTCATTTAATGTTATCATAATACGGAATGTAATTCAATCTAACGTCATCTTAACACAGTATGTAATTTCACTGTAATTTGGAACTACTGTAGTTTAGACCTACTGTAATTTATACCTACTGTAATTTAGACTTGCTATGATTTAGACGTACGGTAGTTAAAACTTCCTAAGAGCCCCAGTAGTTCATACCTCCAAAAGACTGTCCATATTTTGGAAAAAGGTGTTGCCATCATGATTGTAACGATAGGCTGAGATCCGCTAATGAAGACCACTCTCTCTCTCTCTCTCTCTGAAAATCTAGGCAATGCCCTAGCCCTGTGGGTGTTCTCCCGGCAGCGCGGCACGTCCTCCCCGGCCAACGTCTTCCTGCTTCACCTGGCCGTGGCTGACCTGTCCTACGTCATCATTCTGCCGCTCCGGGCCACCTACCACCTGACCGGCGGCCACTGGCCGTTCGGCGAGGTTCCGTGCCGCCTGGCCGGGTTCCTGTTCTATGTCAACATGTACGCCAGTCTGTACTTCCTGGCGTGCGTGGCGGGGGACCGCTACCTCGCCGTGGTACACGCTGTCAGGTCGTTGAAAGTACGCCGCGCCCGCACTGCCCACATCGTCAGCTTGCTGCTGTGGGCTTTGGTCGTCATCTCAATGGCGCCCCTGCTGGTCACTCGGCAGACTGCGAAGGTGGAGGGGATGACTGTGTGCCTGCAGCTGTACCGGGAAAAGGCCTCTCGGAAGGCCCTCATCTCTCTAGCCGTCGCCTTCACCCCGCCGTTCCTCTCCACTCTGTCCTGCTACCTGCTCATCATCCACAGCCTAAGGAGGGGCTCCCGGCTGGAGCCGCAGCTCAAACTGCGCGCCCTGCGGACCATTGGGCTGGTCATGCTGATCTATGTGGTGTGCTTCTTGCCGTACCACGCCTCCAGAGCCACCTTCATCCTGGGGTACGCTCACCCTGACGTCTCCTGCCAGACCAGACGGGGTCTCTCCCTCGCCAACCGTTTCACCTCCTCCCTCACCTGTCTTAACGGCGCCCTGGACCCTCTGGTCTACCTGTTTGGAGCGGAGAAGTTCCGAGGCACGGTGAAGAGGCTGTTTTGCCGGGACAAGGCTGGGGGATCTGGTGCCACCAGTGGAGTGGAGCTGAAGGGAACCCACGAAAGCTCAATCAGCGCCAAGTCAGAGTTCTGAGGGAAATTTAAGTTCAGAAAAACGAATGCGTTTGCGGTTTCTTAGAAATTGGAACTTGTTTTCAGCAAACGGGACATGCTTTATTGAGATTCTGAACCATGAACTTCTAAGGCAGGAACTATTATTATTTTTCCTCATAGACAATGTATTTCATTAAATGGAAATGTATGACTTTTTTCTAATCAGCCAATTAGGTAAACGTCTCTGATTACTAAATTATTTGTGTTTCGTTTTGTAAACTTGCAGATATATTGTTCGAGACGCCACCTTCCGAGGTAGTTTGAGCCACGGTTCGAACAAGCACCTCCTAGGGTTTGCAAGTGTGAAGGCAATTTGGAACTGTTATCAAGTTTCTGTGACGTGCGCACGCATATTGCTCTATTTTTTCCTGCGATTGACTGCGACAATCCTGCGTGGTACTCTTCGAACAGTATGAATTAAAACTCTGTGGAAATTATTATGGCAACCAAGATAAGTCTGTCTTATTTTCTCTCACGTAATGTAAACTCAGGCTGATGAGTCACCTGGGAGACGGCTTCCAACTGATGTCTTCGTATTTCCAATTTCAATTAATTACTTATATCAACTTATAATCAACTGGAAGTAGAGATGAGAATCGATGGGTAACAATTTTGTTGTTATTCTGTCCAATATTTCACAAGAACACAAAAAACCTTTTAGCTCCTCAGTATGGCTTTGACCATTATTGTTAGTAGACCTTGTTTCCGGGTCTTCTCAATCTTAAAATAACTATTTTGAATAATTCCTATTATGCTTCAGACAAGTATATTCATTTAATGTCTATAATTATATCACAATCTTATCTCCCAAATTAAAGGCCTTCCAATAATGTTGGCTAATAAACATATTTTTCATCGTATACCAAAAATGTGTCATTTCAAAAGTAGATAGAGGCTAAATATCTTGCCATCTAGCTAAACACTCTGCATTGTTTGACAATGAAGTAAGCTGTCTGTTTTCAAATGTATGTGATTGTAATTTAGTTTATAAGTCTCTTTGTTATATTTGTTTCTATTTGATGCATTATAAGCTGAATGTGTTCTCTGATATATTACAACTTTGTTTCGCATTAGGGGAGTTTTTTGGGCATAAGATTCTAAGAGCAGTGATCACATTCTGTGCGCTTTAATCAACTGCTCTGACATAAAATGTCATATTTATGTAGCTTTATGTTTGCATCTTAAATTAATAAACTGGTAGATACAGTATTTTGTGATTTGTTTTACCTTATATTGGCACAGTGTAGAAGTCATTCAAGATCCCTGGGCCTGATAATTTATCCTGGCTGCGATTGTCAAAGCCGTACACTTGAATTAATACAAACCTGATATTTCTGGAAGAAAATATCCGCCACTGTAACTAGTGTTGTAACCCGTCCCGTATAATACGGGATCGTCCCGTATTGAAAAATAAAATGCACTGTCCCTTACAGAATAAATACGGGACGCGATTTGTCCCGTTTTTTCGTGCACACCCTACTTTCCGTTTTCATAAGCTTGGATTGACACGAGAAATAATAAAACCAAAAGAGTTTAATAAAACATAGCAGGAGAAGTATTAAATCAGAATGACAGGCGAGTTGTCTGTCACTCAACGTCATCGTTGCCCTGGTTACGGAGACTCAGACGCAGTTGACAGTTCTTTAAGCAGAAGATACGACCTTCCGGACCCACGAGCTGTGTGTGTATGTGTGAGAGAAATTTAACCAATATCCCACTTGGTGGAAAGTCAAGTCACTGTTATTTATATAGCACATTTATAAACAACGGGAGTTGACCCAAAGTGCTTTACAGTCGAGGCAGATGGATTTATATTTGCCTCAAAACAGGTATATGTGCAGGCGCTAGAACAAACGTTTTGGACAGGCTTTTGATTTCCATGTCACTTATCAACATAGAATATTTAATCGGGTTTGGGGCCGCTGGCAAGGTGTCCCTTATTTTTCCACACTGAAGGTGGCAACCCTAGCCGTAAACCAACATTACGGACAATACAAAGGCAGTGGTGCTTTCTGGTTCTACTCTTCTTTTCAGTTGAGTTAATTCACTCAAGTTCCTATCTCAAGCTCCTATCTCAAGTAGAGGGATATTCCCAAAAAATGCAAGATTCCCTGAACATATCCGGCTTCTCTTAACCAGATGACAGGAAGTTTTTGGTTCTAGAATGGATGATTGTCGTTTAAATCATTAGGTTAAGTAAAGCGCAGATGTTGTTTCGACCTCTTGCACGCAACATTTAAAAAGTTTATCATGATGAGGACAGCAAACGCGACCAACGTCTTGGTGTCAAAACAGGACAATATTTTAGTAGGTTTGAACCATAGGTGTCATTTACACGGGGGCGCTGGGGACATGTCCCCACCACTTTTTGAAATGGCTGATTTTGTCCCCACCACTTTTTGAAAGCATTTGGTTAAAATGTTCTGAAAAATCAAAAAGCAAACCAATAAATGTTAAAGGTTTATTTGCACAAAATAAAACATGCAATGCAGTTTAGATACAGAAAGAAACAATGTACATTGTCCAAAAAAAGTAACTTAAACAAAATAAACTATTAGTGATTCTAAAATTACCCAAAAACATGCATGGGCCGATCAGTAACTTGAGCAAATTCTTGACACAGTTTCTTCTTGTCCAAGTTATACATTCTCTCTCTGTGAACATGACAAACAGCCACACTGTTGCTTCAGCAGATGAGGCAGGAACAACGAGCAACAAACGCAGAAGTGCCTCAACTTGACTGAAGAGACCATGGACCTCAGGAACCATGTTCCTCATGATTTCTGTCACTTCTGAGCAGGTTTTGTAGGTGTAATTGGCAGTGAACATGGCCAGCTGCATCTTTAGGGACTGGAACTGCAGCTCTGGATACAGGTCAACCACATCATCAACTTGACCAGAGAGTAGGACTTTCTCCAGCTTGACCAGGTGCTGTAGCCCTTCCTGTTCAAACCGCTTTTTTTTTAATTCAAAATATTCACAAACTTGCTTACCATATCATCAACTATCTGATATTCCGATTCTCAAATACATGGAAGTGAGTGTGTTTGGTCTTTTAAAAACCTTCATAAATAATCTTGATCTATAACGTGAGATGGGTGCCGCAATGTTGTCCTGTCAGTCGGATTTAGAGCACGTAATTCATCAGTTTCTCCCGAAATACATACAAGAAAGTGGCCGGTGAACTGTGAGAAGAACAGAGTAAACTTAATAGTTACTTCCACCTATGTTTGTCTGATATGAATAACACTTCGGCAAATTATATTTGAATAGATTGTAATTGCTGCTTCCACAGCCATCAGTGTGTATTTGACAAACTCCAAATGTATTATTTTACTCGTGCTTATGTGTATTGAAATGTCTGAAACCTAAAATAAACATTATGAGGTTGAAAACACTGCATAGCTGTGATATATGACAGCGCTGAGCGCGTCCGACTCTGGCCAGCCCACGTGCGAAAGCACTGTTTGAATCTGGCAGTTAAGCGACGTCATTCATAATACAATGTGGGACCGTACTCTCGGGCACAGAAGTAAAAATCCCATATATGCGACCATAACGGTCATTTTTTATGCTGAGTATTTTCGTGTTTTTGACTGGCCTACGCTATGCCCTATTTTGATGCGCGGCGCCGTTATTCAATATTTTTCCCGTCCTGCTGTTTTTTTCATCTGATCTTTTGTCCCCACCACTTTTCAACACAAACTGACGCCCCTGGTTTGAACAAACCTTTCTCTAAAAATAGCGTCCATATATTTCGTTTTTATCTGCTTCCAGGATCGTTTTGTTCCCTTGGGATTATGCTATAGGTGTTGTCATGAAAAGCACAGTTTATATGGGTTACATTGGACAGGTCGAGTTTGCCAGATAAATGTCTATCTGTGGAAAATAAAATCTAAAGGAGTCAAATAATTTGTAAATCGCGGCGCATAATACAGGCTCTTTTGTCAATGAGATTTTCTGGGACGACAGGCCATAGTGATGGAATAAAATTTGATTGGTGGATAAGCTCCGTGTTTCATTCACTTGGACTGGATAAGAAACATTTTACCTAGTAGTTTGGGTTCAAGATAATTCGTTTCTATGGTTCCTGATCAGGCTATATGCTATGTTTTTGGAGTCGAAAACTAGCGTGCTCAGTGGCGACTCAAGCCTTTTGGAAGGTATAAGCAACTCCCCTAACAGTCTGGGCTTCACCAGTGGTCCAGGTTCTAAGCCACCGTGTATGTTGCTTATGCCTAGAACCGGCCCTCCTTGAGCTTTTTAATCCAGCTTTCTGGAATAGCCCTCAGGTGTCCTGAGAAATCATAAATGAAAATCATAAATCAAGGGGGAGTGGAGTGACAGATGACAACTCCTCAAATGGCACACTCCGGATCACACTATATTTTGTCATTTGGATCTGGTCCAGCACGGCTTGAGGCAGTACTTCCAGGGGTAGACGGGGTCCCTCTGGTAGACGCGCCGGCGCCTTTCTATAGCCGGCACGGTCTTGTAGCGCCGGCCGCAGTCGATGCAGCAGTACGGCCTAGCCTTGGGCTCACACGCGTGAGGTTTCCCCTCGCTAATGGTGCCGAATATGGCACAGTCTGGACAGAGGGCGTGCAGTTCGCCAACCGCGGCGGGCACTTAGGCCGTCGTTAGAATAAATAGTCTGTGGAAACAACCTCCTTGGGCGGCGCCCACAGGCCCGAACTCTGGTGCTCTGCTTTCTCGTCGTCCTCGTCGTCCCCTTCATCATCTCCCTCCTCGACAGGGTTACCTTCATCCTCAGACTCGTCACTCAGACAGACGGCCGTCTCGGCGGTGGCGTCGCTGTCATCCTCCATGCCACACAGCATGTGATCACCGTGATTCTGTAGAGGCAGCACCGCCTGCACGATGGAACACGCTGAGCAACACAGACTGACGCCTCGATGTGATGCCACGATGTGATGCCACATTGACAGGAATACCACTTAATATAATTGCATTCAAGTTATTTCGATACGTTTCACAAGCAAAATTGTACTTCACGGGGCAAAGGATATGAGCGTTGATGTTGTACTCACCAAAGAATTTCCAGCCGACACTGTGGTAGGTGATGGGAACAGGGCAGGACAGGGTGAAGCATACGGTGGGCCTGTCAAGAGCTTCCCAGAGACACCGGAGAGCTGAGCTGATGCCCCCAGTGGACTACTTGAGTTAAGCTCTTCAAACGCAAACGGCGTTGAGGTGTCTTTGCGATGTGTACTCAACTCAACACCTGTGATTTTAACATCAAAACCATTGTTGCCATCAAACCCAGAAAAAGACTGCAGCGTAAACATTCTCAGATAACGATAAGTGTGGATGTTTGAAGGATGAATCCCAGAAGACAATGGTCACTTACCACTGGGCTTTAAGTGCATTAACGGCAATGAAAACACTTGAGGTGACCTGTGTAGCATTTTGGAAGGATCATATCCAACATCTCTTGTGCGTTTCAACTGAAAAGTAAATGGGGGGTCATTTCCCCTACAACTTATAAATGCTTTTAACAGGGACCTTGGATCTAGTAAATTCAATGTGAGAAGGAAGCAGGGAGAGGGCATGAAACTCAGAGAGGCTGAGATTGAAGAAGCGAAGCGAGACTTACCAGTGTAATATAAATAGGACAATTCCCAGCAACTTTAAGAACAAGCACTTTATATTGGAGTGGGGTAAATTGGATATATAGATATTCATGAGTCTAGCAAAACATCTAATTCTCCATCCTGCAGCAGTTGGCCGGACAATAGGATGTGACATAATTAAGTGGTGAGGACCAACGGGAGGACCTGGCAGGAGAAAAGGATGTGACATCATGCAGCAGTGAGGACTAACAAGAGGATGTGACATCATGCAACAGTGGAAACTAATGAGAGGCGCTGCACGATTCCTGGACAGACTTGCTGTTATCACTGAACTTGGTGAGGTCTTTACACATCTAAAGTGAGAAAATGAGCAAAGGTTTTGCAATGAACATTAATTAAAGGGGAGACAAATTTTACATTTGATATCAGAAAATGAGTGGAATCATTGTGGAATAATTTTTCCACAACATCTGTTATAACTAAATAATTTTGTGGGCATACAAAGGAGACTACCATGCCTAATTTCTATTGGTCTACAGAGGCTGCACCCGGCTTCTGTTTTCAAATTAAAACCTGCATTTAAACCCTCTCCTCCTCAAGCCCATCCAAACAATGGCAAACTAAACAATGGCAGACTAAACATAATGCAAATTGGTAACATACAGCGGCCTTCGGAATGTTCAGACCCCTTCACTTTCTCCACATTATGTTGTGCTATAGACTTAATTTACAATTAATAAAATGTTTTTTTTTTTTGCCATGAATCTAAGCACATTACCCCACAATGATGTAAGTTTGAAAATTTCGTGAAAATGAATAAACAAATATGTCACGTTCATTGCACACTGCCTTAGCAGCTGAGCAAGCAAGCACGTTTATTTATATAAAACAGGGGGGAATCTAACCACCTGAAATAACAAGGTGGACTCTAATCACAAGAACCAGAGCGACATGCTCTGTTCTCTTGGTCCTGGTTAAAATTCTAGTAGCAGCATTCTGAATGAGCTGCAGCTGTTTTACAGTATTTTTGGGGAGTCCAGTTAAGAGGCCATTAAAGTAGTAAACCCTTCTAGAGATAAAAGCATGGATAAGCTTCTCTTGGTCTTTTTGGGACACCAAGCCCTTCATTCTGGCTATATTTTTAAGATGCTAGAATGCTGTTTTGGAGACCGCTTTGATATGACTGGTGAACATGAGATCGGAGTCTGTCAGAACACTTAGATTATGCACTTGGTCCCTAGTTTTAGGGCCTGAGAATCCAGCTCTTTACTAATACTGGTTCTCGTATTTCTGTTGCCAAACACAATAATCTCTGTTTTATCTTGGTTTAATTTTAGACAATTTTGGTTCATCCAGGCATTTATGCACTCTAAAGTGACAGTGAGTCTATTGATCATTAGTCTTACAGTTGGAGAGCCATATATATTTGAGTATCTTCTGCATAGGGTTTTGGGGTGGTGCCGACTTTCACTACATTCACAGTCTGGCAATGGCATATGGCTGATGTGGAATTACCGACCTTTGTGGATGAGGGAAAAAAACTGCTGGTTCTTCTCGGTGCTAGCTGACCTGGTGGAGGCGTACTACAGCCCCAACATGGGTCTAGTTACACACCTGCAGTTCCCTGTCCAGAAAGAGGAGGAGCCAGAGGAAGAGCCAGGTGAGGTGATATCTATCTGTCTACAGTTGTGTGCATAAGTTTGCATACCCTGGCAGAAATTGGGATATTTTGGCATTGATCTTGAAAATATGACTGATCATGCAAAAAACTGTCTTTTATTTAAGTATAGTGACCATATGAGGCCATTTATTATCACATAGTTGTTTGGCTCCTTTTTAAATCATAATGATAACAGAAATCACCCAAATGGCCCTGAGCATAAGTTTACATTCCCTTGAATGTGTGGCCTTGTTACAGACACACAAGGTGACACACACAGGTGAAAATGGCAATTAAAGGTGAATTTCCCACACCTGTGGCTTTTTAAATTGCAATAAGTGTCTGTTTATAAATAGTCAATGAGTTTGTTAACTCTCACGTGGATGCACTGAGCAGAATACATACTGAGCCATGGGGAGCAGAAAAGAACTGTCAAGAAATCTGCGCTAAAACGTAATGGCATTTTATATAGATGGAAAAGGATATAAAAAGATATGAAAAGCCTTGCAAATGCCAGTCAATACTGTTCAATCACTTATAAAGAAGTGGAACATTCTGGGAACTTGATACCAAGCCAAGGTCAGGTAGACCAAGAAAAATGTCAGCCAAAACTGCCAGAAGAATTGTTTGGGATAGAAAGAAAATCCACAGGTAACCTCAGGAGAAATACAAACTGCTCTGGAAAAAGACGCTGTGGTTGTTTCAAGGAGCACAATATGACGATACTTGAACAAAAATGAGCTGCATGGTCGAGTTGCCAGAAAGAAGCCTTTACTGTGCCAATGCCACAAAAAAGCCTGATTACAATATGCCCGACAACACCTCACAGCTTCTCGCACACTGTAATTTGGACTGACGAGACTAAAATAGAGCTTCATGGTCACAACCATAAGCACTGTTTGGAGAGGGGTCAACAAGGCCTATAGTGAACAGAATACTATCCCCACTGTGAAGCATGGTGGTGGCTCACTGATGTTTTGGGGGTGTGTGAGCTCTAAAGGCACAGGGAATCTTGTGAAAATGTATGGCAAGATGAATGCAGCATGTTATCAGAAAATACTGCCAGACTATTTGCATTCTTCTGCACAAAAGCTGCGCATGGACTTTACAGCACGACAATGACCCTAAGCACAAGGCCAAGTTGACCATCCAGTGGTTACAGCAGAAAAAGGTGAAGGTTCTGGAGTTCCCATCACTGTCTCCTGACCTTAATATCATTGTGCCACTCTGGGGAGATCTCAAACAGGAGGTTCATAGAAGACGACCAAAGACTGCAACCTTTTGGAACGATCCGGATCTTTCCCCGGAAAACGATTTGAACTGGCTGAACTGTTCATCAATTCAGAACGCATATCCCTCTTATAATCATCTGGGCGAAAATGCCGACCGCAGACGCGGATGTTTCGATATTTGGCCACTGTTGTGTTGACATCGTAATTATCGTTTTTGAAATGTCACTCCTTTTTGTGCTTTCTTGTGATGAGTGCAGCAAGGTACAGAACACCACACAAGCATGATGATGACCGTCGGTGTCTCAAAACCTCTGTTTATTATCTCTTCATCTACAGTATCTGTATTTTCTTCCTCTTTTGAATTGGTTTGAGAGATTGCATCCAATTTTATTCTGCGTTAATGTTAACGGAGTGTAAGAACCGTCACAGCCTACCGACATTAAATGATGCACCTTACGTCTGGCCCTCTGAGAGACGTGCCTTAACCACCACATTCCTTACTATTGTGACATTGCAGTCGAGGGTCTTGAACGGAGGTGTGAAACCCGTTCCATGGAGGCCCGTTTGCTGGTTTTCGATCCCACCTTGTTCTTAATTAATTAGGTCACTAATTGGTTAGTTTCTACCCTCACATGTTTAGGCCTGAACTGGGAACCAATTTATTAGAAAAACCAAAAACCTGCAGACACTCGGCCCTCAGTGGAAATGGTTTGACACACCTTTTACCAATAGTTCTGACCTGAAAGAAAACCAGTATGTTGGCCTTTTCATGGTTACATTCACTTGGAAAATTTATAAATGGTTACCGATAAAACGTTTTGCTCATGTTTGCAATTAGATTGAAAAGTCACATGCATAGGAAACACCAGGCTGACCAAACCAGATCCTAACTCACAGATTCTTACCCAAGAATGCAAAATAAAAAAGAATAAAATAGGCAACAAACAGCGGTGACAATAACATGTAAGATTAGTGGAGATTTATTACTCGTGTGCACAGGCTGCCAGTTCAGAGGCAGACACAGGGTGGAAGCCTCCTAACAGGACTGACGTGTCATTGTGTAAGGCTCTGGGTTTATTTATAGGTCATGACACAAGCTGTGGTCTGCCAGCAGACTTTTTTTTTTTTTTCTTGCAAGATTTCCTGTCCACTAGCTAAACATTCTTAGCAGTAGCTGTTACTGCAGAGGAAAGAGAACAGGGAGAGTGAGAAATGTTAGGGGGATCTCCAGTGTCACTGTGTGTGTGTGTGTGTGTGTGTGTGTGTGTGTGTGTGTGTGTGTGTGTGTGTGATTGTGAGTCCCCACAAGGATAGTAAAACCATGAGAGAAAAAAAAGGTTTTTTTGGCAGGTCATTTTCACCTTACGTTTAGGGATAGGAATTGGATAAGGCATACAATTTAATTGATTAAATAAATTTCCTCCTGGGTAAAACAAGTAGGCCATTGTAAACTCACTGTAGGCCCAGAACGTAGTTAAGTCAGTAGTGTAGATAGTCAGACCAAGTCAGTAGTGTGGGTAGTCAAACCAAGTCAGTAGTGTGGGTAGTCAAACCAAGTCAGTAGTGTAGGTAGTCAGACCAAGTCAGTAGTGTGGGTAGTCAGACCAAGTCAGTAGTGTGGGTAGTCAAACCAAGTCAGTAGTGTGGGTAGTCAGACCAAGTCAGTAGTGTGGGTAGTCAGACCAAGTCAGTAGTGTGGGTAGTCAAACCAAGTCAGTAGTGTAGGTAGTCAGACCAAGTCAGTAGTGTAGGTAGTCAAACCAAGTAAGTGGTGTAGGCGTAGCAAAAAAACTTCACATGACTACTTCCCTTTTCAGACCAGCCTGCATCCCAAAAGACACCCTGTATAATGCCACATTTTGACTAGACCTGGTTGGAGTCCACTATACATGCAATAGAGTTTTATATGGGATAAAATTCAGCACAGTCCACAAGATTCAAAGTGATCTTCCCTCTGAGCAACATTAAAGTAACAGTGGTTGAATAGGATTAATGTTTTGGCCTAGGTAGGTTGGGTTAATAATTAAAACAGTCTAATGGAAATTGCTGACCAAATGTCTAGCTTAATCCATGTGTGAGTGTGTGTATGAGAATTAGTGTTTTGTTTGTGGTGTTAAGTCACAGTGGTGACTGCCGTCCTCAATCTCTCTCTCCCTCAATAGATCTCTCCCTCTCTACCTCTCTCTCTCTCTCTCTCTCTCTCTGTCTCTCTCTGTAACTTCTCAAATGAGGAAGTTCACACTGGTGTTTTGTAGCTTCCTTTATAAAGCTTTCGTCCCTCTAACAGGAAGAGAGACAGAGAGAGTGCAGAGAGAGTGAGAAAGATATATATATATATATGCAGAGAGGAATAGCGTGCACAAATAAGAAACATGAAGGAAAAGACTATTAGCTGAAGGACTAATTGAATCTTGCCCGATGAGTCCTTGTCCTGTGTAAGAGCCGGTGCAGATCTCCAGTCCATGAGTGTTGCCAGGGCTGAGGACCAGGATGTTGTCTCAACCATGGTACCACGGTAATATTACCCGCTCCACCGCTGAGGATCTGCTCTCAAAAGCGGCCAGAGATGGGAGCTTCCTCCTACGAGACAGCGAGTCCATACAGGGAGCATATGCCCTCTGTGTTCTGTGAGTACACCTTGCTTGATGCGTTCACATCTTCAGTCATTCAGCAGGTCAGTGCTGGCTACCAGTCATATCTGTGTCGGCGCGACGGACTGATGAGGAAATAAACGTTCCGATGGACATTGAAATGGGTGGGAAAGACCCACTGTTGAAAACTTGTCCCCTCACAACTCTTTATATTGTATGCAAGTAAAAAAAAATTCTAATTAGGTTTTGAGTAGGGATAGGAAATTGACAGGGCTTTTGTTACTGGCTACTGTAAAGATCAAATTGAGGAAGGAACATAATATTAAGATCTTGTTGCTCACTTTGCATGCAAGTAAGTTACAGCTGTGAATTAGACCAACTAATAGGATAAACCCTATTGCAGATGAAAGCAGGACGAAATAACTGACAGTCAAGTTTTCACTGATCTACAATGGAAAGATCAAATGTATTAATTTGCAGGCATGTAATGAGGGGACATACTACTGGGCAGGTAACGAAAAGGCTGCTGGTATAAATCCAATGTAAAAATGGTTCCCTTGAGCAAGGCTCTCAATCCTAATATGCCAGTAAGTCAGTCTGAATAAGTGTCCTCTTACCTCTTGTAGCAACTACCACTACAGGAATCTATCAACAAGAAAATAATTCTGAAGTGTAAGCAGTATACACATCCCGACTTGCCCTTGCTGAAATTGCTGTAAACCTGACATTGCTATAAACCTAACATTGCTATAAACCTGACATTGCTATAAACCTAACATTGCTATAAACCTGACATTGCTGTAAACCTGACACATTTTTAAACCTGACTTTGGTGTAAACCTGACATTTTTAAACCTGACTTTGCTGTAAACCTGACAATGCTGTAAACCTGACACTGCCATAGCAGAACTATTCATGCTGACCTTCACGCAGATCATTAAGTTCAAATTGTTTTTGCTTACTGCTGTGATCCACCAGAAAAACAGTGGATGGCTGAACATTAGGGGATAGATTAATTGTAGGGATACTATGGAATAAAAAAGTGTATAATATTAATATGTATATGCCATTTGGCAGACACTTCGATCCAAAGCAACTTACAACTTGCAGTGCTCACCCTAGTGCCCAATTCTTGGGTACACACTTCCTGGGTAGAGTAAAGGACATCGCACTCCCACGTACATCCATATGTAACATTCAGGTTTCATTTGAATAATTACTGAGCAAATGACATAATGGTCCAGTAGCCTGGTACATTGGACTCAAAGTTCAGAGGAAGCTTTTGGCAGTGCATGCCATCTATCTGATTGCGTTGGTGTGGTTTTGAGAACTTGATCCAGATTTCGTCCGTGTGGATTTGGGATCTTGATCCAGATTGCGTTGGTGTGGTTTTTGGAACTTGATCAAGCTAGTGTGGTTTTGGGACCTTGATCCAGATTATGTTGGTGTGGTTTTTGGAACTTTGTCCAAATTTCATTGGTGCAGTTTGGCGACCATGATCCAGATTGTATCTAGACCCAAATTTAGACCCAGTCTCAGTTGACTGTAATAACACCCACAGATATACATGTATAAATTCAACTCAAGTAACACCTTTCTCCTGCTCTAGGTACCAGAACTGTGTATATACATACAGGATACTACCCAATGAAGAACGGAAACTGTCAGTCCAGGTCAGTAGGTGTTTGTGTGTGTGTGTGTGTGTGTCTCTGACATTAATTGTAGTTGGTGGCCACAGTATATCGTAGCATCTGGTGGGACAGGGTCTCTAATCGAGGAGTTTCAGCCCCATAGCCAGATGCACTCTCCACGGTTCTAAAGAGGGATGTCCCACTTGGAAGGGTGAATGTTGGCCTTACCAAGACTAACGATATTATGATTATTATGATGATGATTACTATTCATTATCATCAACACAGTAGCTGTGTTATAGTACATAGGCGTTAACATGACTATTTAGATCCGCGTAACACAAGTTGCCCTCATTTTTACCAACAGCCACTTTGCTTTGGTGGCTTGGTTTACTCCCAGGTGTTCTATATAGGTGCGACTATTTCTACATTTCTATATCAGACAACTTCTGCTTTTAGTTTCAGCCTTCAGAAAGACTGCCTGTGTGCAGTGGAAGCACTGCACATGGGATTTTCTTATGTAGCATTGGATTCTGAATACTGGGAAAGCTAGTATAGTGATACACTGCAGCAAATTCACTTATATGGTTCAGGATGTTCTGACCAAAGGAACACAGGGTTCTTATATGGTTCATGATGTTCTGACCAAAGGAACACAAGGTTCTTATATGGTTGGGAAGGTTCTTTTCTAAATGTAGTGTGTTACAGTTACTTTTCTGAAACTGTAATAAGAAACATAGCTTTTAGAAATAAGTAATGTGATTACTGTTGATTTCCCCTTAAGGGTATTTATAATAAAAACTATTTCAAAAGCCTTTGTCATCATTGTGGCCTCTGAAATGGTACTTGCTCAGTTAGAACAAAACTGAAACTTGAGCATTTTCCTATGCAGGGATAAATGTCATGAACAACTAGACAGGTATGTTATGTATTTATAATCTGATTTCAGTATTTTTTGTTGGTAACATAACTAATTACAGTTCTCCATTCAGTGTGCAATTTACATGTTACTCCCTGGACTGCAGTGTATTAACTAACTGGCTATGAATGTGTAACAAGACTTCTGCTGAATGACAGGTGCTCACAGTACAACCTGTCTGGTGCTCACAGTTCAACCGGTTCTCAGAGTACAACCTGTCTGGTGCTCACAGTTCAACCGGTTCTCACAGTACAACCTGTCTGGTGCTCACAGTTCAACAGGTTCTCAGAGTACAACCTGTCTGGTTCTCACAGTACAACTGGTTTACACAGTACAACCTGTCTGGTGCTCACAGTTCAACCGGTTCTCACAGTACAACCTGTCTGGTGCTCACAGTTCAACTGGTTCTCACAGTACAACCTGTCTGGTGCTCACAGTTCAACCGGTTCTCAGAGTACAACCTGTCTGGTGCTCACAGTACAACCGGTTCTCAGAGTACAACCTGTCAGATTCTCACAAAATACTGTGTCATTTAATCTAAATGACAAAAAATGTGGGGTCTGAGCAACAACCAGAGCTGAGCCCTCCAGGAGTCCCAACACTGCTCCAAATTTCTCCTGGAGCAGCACCAGGAACTTCGCATTACACCATGTCTCCCACACTTGGGTCCTGGTGTACTGGAGGGCCCAGCTCCATGCCCTCCCATCCAACGAGGACTCTCGACACCCTGTCCAGGTCCGACTGACACAAAAATTCAGGGTGGCCGAAATGCAGTTCCACCTGCTGCAAGAAAGCCCAGACTCTGGCTGGGATCTCCATCGAAGAGGTTTGGGTTGGGTGGCCCGCCTCTCTCCCACTTGTCCCAGTGGGTAAGGGCTTGGTAGGACACCTTGTCCTCCTCTTTGTCCTGCCAGTCATCCCGGGGGTAATCAAATGGCTTCGCCTCCTCCTCTGGCCAAATGAGGAGCAACTCCACCGTGTACCTCTGCTGCTTCCATAAGTGCTTTGTAACGTTCTTGAGGTAGCGAGGTTGTAGGACACAGATGATAGAGGTAACTCAACCAGGGACGGCAACAGGAATACAAGGGCCTGGGACACAAATGAACGTTTGGGACCCAAACCACAGGCCAAAATATAAATAAATAGTAATGATATTATTGTCCCAAAATCAGGTAATTAACGTTTTACTGTTTATTGTTTTAATTTATAACTAGTCCACATTCAAATCCCTTTGATTTTAACACAGGTAATCTACTGTGGCAAATTATTTCACTTTTTGCAGTTACTCACCAGTCAGAAAGCGTTTCCACACCAATGCCCGATAGAGAATGACATTCTGAATAAAAATATGAAAAATGTAATTACCTGTTCCAAAAAAAGCACTAACTCTCAGAGTTCAACGTTCTTCTTAGCCTTGATAACTTTCCTGGTAGCTTGCTATAGACAATTGGTCTACAGTTTTCTTAGTGTGTGCTGCAGTACACAAGGGAGCAATTGACAGTTTGTCGTTCTGGTCTCTAGCTGCCATTATATTTACTTGCAGTAAACTTCTCTCCCTATGGCGTACTTATGCTATATATATTATCCAGGTAAAATGTACATTCACAAAGTAAGCCAAGGAGGAAAGCCAGCCTTGCAGAAGGCGATTGGCTGGAACAGGGTTGCAGGAACAGAACTGGCTGGGAAGTAGCGGCATGCTCCAAAAACTATAAACTGACATTCCACTGACACTGGACTTTTGTTTGTTTTACTGAAGAAATCCTACCTAGTGCAACTTTAAAAATATTGTGTTGGCGCTGGTGTTACGGGTATCACACTGATTGGCTGTAGGTGTTACGGGTATCACACTGATTGGCTGTAGGTGTTACGGGTATCACACTGATTGGCTGTAGGTGTTAGTGTATCACTCTGATTGGCTGTAGGTGTTACGGGTATCACACTGATTGGCTGTAGGTGTTACGGGTATCACACTGATTGGCTGTAGGTGTTAGGGTATCACTCTGATTGGCTGTAGGTGTTACGGGTATCACTCTGATTGGCTGTAGGTGTTAGGGTATCACTTATTGGCTGTTGGTAGAACAAATCATTTTTACACTAAAAGGTTGAATCGTAATGCTATATAAAAAAACAGCAAAGAGAAAAAACATGAATCTCTTCATCAATGCAATTCTTCTGTTTAATAACTTTCTCGATAGTACTAAATACTAACATTGACTAATTCATAATTATATTTAAGCTAACCAAATGCCCCCCCCCCCCAGGCATGGGGCCGGAACAACGTTCACTCTTGTCCGCCCATGTCGGTGTCACTGTACATAACCAAGGTCCTTTATTACAACAACATCACCTGAAACACGAATGTCAGCATAAAACCAATGACTGACAAGAAACACTAGGGCAGGAGGAACTTTAACAGGGACACGATGAAGGGCAAACGAGACACAGCTGAAGACTAAACTAGACACAGGTGAAACCAATCAAAGAACATAGAAACACAACCAAAACACACAGAACATAGAAATGTAACAGCTGGCATGGCACAGGCTGTGCCTGCTGTTACAAGGGTGGACAGGCCATCCGGCATTCAGGAAATTATTAGATGTACTGGTCCAATTGTAGCTGGTGTGTCTATAACTAGTTTTTGGGGTTTTTTTGGTGCAAAAATAGTTATGTTCTGCAAAGTTTTTCCCTATACACATTTTGTGGTTGTTAGTGCTTTTATTTGTTAAAGCAAAAAAACTAACACAACACTGTTACCTTGTTTTCAATAATAATGATTGTGCATGAGTTGGTGTGGCCTATTTAGTGTGGCAGTCAAAATAGTACAAAGCTAAAGAAGAAGGTCACAGTGCACAGTTGATAACAGAGATGTTCATGGATCAATAGTGAGTGGAAGGTTTGATGGTGATCTGCAACTGTGATGAAAAATTGTTTTAGTTTTAAGTGGTCGAAGACATGAGGACCTCAGCTCCTACAGGCTATTCTGCTGATGTCGATCAAAAGCTTCTTCCTCTTTATTGCAGAAGGTTTTAAACGACTCCCCTAGCGTGGGCGTATGACAAGCCACAACTCTCATTTTGTAGTGCTGTACAGAACATATCACACAATCCATGCAGAAACAGAGTTTTACCACACATCATTTAATCTAACCATCCACAGAGACAGTCACAGAGACAGACTACCAATCAAGCGATTTGGTAGTCAATACACATGACGTGAAAACTTGGAATTTAAGCCGTATAATTGTGGCAGAGTAAAAAAGTGATTTACGTATTATTACCTTCAACAATTGAGGCTAATACGATCTACACCAGCAGAATCAGAGTCTAGCCTGCCTTGTGTGTTATTACTTATTTTGCTTTTGTAGTGTTGTAGCGTGTTGTACTAGTCTATGACTAATAGTGCTTTTTTAGTGTTGTAGCGTGTTGTACTAGTCTATGACTAATAAAGCTTTGTAGTGTTGTAGCATGTTATACTAGTCTATGACTAATAAAGCTTTGTAGTGTTGTAGCGTGTTATACTAGTCTATGAATAATAGTGCTTTGTAGTGTGATAGCGTGTTGTACTAGTCTATGAATAATAAAGCTTTGTAGTGTTGTAGCGTGTTGTACTAGTCTATGACTAATAATGCTTTGTAGTGTTGTAGTCTGTTGGACTAGCCTGTGCCTATTGATGTTCGTTGTGTTCCAGCCTGTTAGACCAGTCTATGACCATTGATGTTTGTAGTGTTCCAGCGTGTTAGACTAGCCTGTAACTGCTGATACTTTTTGTTTTGCTCTCTAGTGTATTTGCCTATCATTCCTTTGTACAGTAATGTGCTATGCTAGCCTGTGACCATTACTCCTGTCTGCCTCCAGGCCTCCGAGGGAGTCCCTATTCGGTTCTTCGTGGTGCTAGCTGACCTGGTGGAGGCGTACTACAGCCCCAACATGGGTCTAGTTACACACCTGCAGTTCCCTGTCCAGAAAGAGGAGGAGCCAGAGGAAGAGCCAGGTGAGGTGATATCTGTCTATCTACAGTTGTGCGCATAAGTTTGCATACCCTGGCAGAAATTGGGATATTTTGGCATTGATCTTGAAAATATGACTGATCATGCAAAAAACTTATATTTAAGTATAGTGATCATATGAAGCCATTTATTTTCACATAGTTGTTTTGCTCCTTTTTAAATCATAATGATAACAGACATCACCCAAATGGCCCTGATCAGAAGTTTACATACCCTTGAATGTTTGGCCTTGTTACAGACACACAAGGTGACAAACACAGGTGAAAATGGCAATTAAAGGTGAATTTCCCACACCTGTGGCTTTTTAAATTGCAATATATCACCTAGCTAAGGTGCCAAAAGAAACAAGTGGGTGCGAGAGGTATGGTCATAATAAGTCATTAAGAGGGGTAAGGTTAAAGGTCAGTAAGAAGAGTATGGTTAAAGATCAGTAAGAGGGGTAAGGTTAAAGGTCAGTAAGAGGGGTAAGGTTAAAGGTCAGTAAGAGGGGTATGGTTAAAAGTCAGTAAGAGGGGTATGGTTAAAGGTCAGTAAGAGGGGTATGGTTAAAGGTCAGTAAGAAAGGTATGGTTAAAGGTCAGTAAGAGGGATATGGTTAAAGGTCTGCCACCTTTTTACGGTAACGGATTTTGAAACCGAGATTGAATGTCACTGCAATACCCCGAAACGTGCATTACCTCAAAATCTGCATTACCCCAAAAAACATGTGACTAATAAGCCTTAAATGAATGCAGCAGCCTGAACATAGGGGATTAAACATGCTGCATTACATGAGAACTGGAAGGTTTCCATTCTACCCAACAGGCTGACTGTAGCATCTGCATACTAATTAATGCAGTAGTGAATTCATCTGTGACTGAAGAAACGTGTCCTACGATAGGCATGGAAACACAATACATGGAAACACAGCATGGGCTGTGATACTGCATGGGCTGTGATACTGTATGGGCTGTGATACTGTATGGGAGGTGATGCTGTATGGGCTGTGATACTGCATGGGCTGTGATACTGTATGGGCTGTGATGCTGTATGGGCTGTGATGCTGTATGGGCTGTGATACTGCATGGGCTGTGATACTGTATAGGCTGTGATACTGTATGGGCTGTGATACTGTATGGGCTGTGATACTGTATGGGAGGTGATACTGTATGGGCTGTGATGCTGTATGGGCTGTGATGCTGTATGGGCTGTGATACTGTATAGGCTGTGATGCTGTATGGGCTGTGATGCTGTATGGGCTGTGATACTGCATGGGCTGTGATACTGTATAGGCTGTGATGCTGTATGGGCTGTGATGCTGTATGGGCTGTGATACTGCATGGGCTGTGATACTGTATAGGCTGTGATACTGTATGGGCTGTGATACTTTCACTAAAAGGATTTCACTGAAGATGACTAATGCAGAATGACACTGAAAAACATGAATATTGAGAAACCAAAGGCTTTATAGTTTTTTACCTTTTTAGTTTTCGTCTTTTACAAATGCTGTATATATAGAGAGAGAATAAAATACACCAAGCTTACAAATCATATAAAAAAAAGGTTTTATTAAAATGTGTTTGATAGATTGATAGTACTATATTGATCATGTTGCCATGAATCTTTTTTGTTGCAACACACAAAGCAAGCACACCAACGTTACACAAATAACACATGTATTTTACTTCATACAGTTACTTTATACAATGCCCAGCCTATCTTACAGAAAGGTCATGACTGACAACATGGTCAATAATTGTGGCACACATTATCTCCAAAACTGTAGTTCTCGGCATTCTGCTTTGAGCGACAGTGCATCTGAACTGCTCTTCCCTTCCCCTTGCTTGGGACATTCTTGCAAATCGCAACTCATGCATGAATTGACTTATTGCTGATTGAACAGTTGTGCAAAGTTTTGTATGATTTACTCAACAGAGTTTGACATTTTCTTTGTAGAGAGTTGTGTTGACTGGTTGGACAAAATATGCTTAGCACAGACATTTTGTGTGAAAGGAATGACAAATGACTACCTGTTTTGCAAACAAAGAATACTGCTGTGCTCATTAGGTTATAATGGAGATCAACTTGACCCCGGTTTCATTAAAATGTCTCAGCAGTCAGGGAAAATGTATGAACCCAGCTGGATGGGGCAGGACTACACAATGTAAACCAGCATCAAGCAATCTCAGATCTGTGAGTTTCACTGTCCAAGTGAGCCTCCTCTGTGTCTCTGTAGAGCAAACTGCCCATGTTAGCCTGTGCACGAAATGTGTAACAACAAGTACATGGATGCCACATTTTGACAGGGTTTCACGCCAAGGTCAGGAGTAAAACCCGAAACAACCGATGAATCACATCATACCGATAAAAGGTTCAGAGTTTTACTAGTTCATGTTAGAACAGTGGAAAACCTACGATCCCTGGCATCTGGTTTTGGCCACATCGTTACGGGGCCTGTGGTCTCACCTCTGAATATATTAAGAAATCAACCTTTTTTGGTGAAATGAGACATCCTGGTGAGGTTTTCAGAAAAATACATTTATCTTTAGATATTTATACCACTGTAAGACACAAGGGGCCAAAATACTAGATTTCCATTTTGGCCATACACCATTAACCTCCAATGTGCTTTACTCTAATTATAAAGTGGTTTCCACCATTATTAGAACACAACACTTTTGTTGGTGTCATACCCAAGATGTATATATAAGCTTTCTGCCCATCCACATTTAGTGTTGGCCTATATACACCACCCGCTATATAAAGGCCAACAAAACGTAGAGCTATGACAGAGGAGATGAGAGTTGCAAGCTCATGTTTATCAGATCAGAGAGCGGTAGAGCGCTCATGTGAGTCTAATTTGTTTCTGACTGATAGAGGCACACACGCTCTTTAACCACAGCAAGGGCCACACCTTGGTCCCAGTCAGAACGTATGTATGCGCCAGCTCAACATGAACAACCTGCTGTGGATTTGAACGCAACCTTTTCACATTGCGTTTTCTCAGGGGCCAGTAGAATAACCGACGAAGCAACTAAACTGTGGTTGTTTGTATTCACAATTTTACATTGCAAACAATGAGCAACATTTCTCATGTCAAAGACACAGAATCCTGGGAACAACCCACGTTCCAGATGTGCATGGTACTGGTGGGATGTCAACAAATAAATCAGTGGTGTCACTTGCTCTGAGACCTTAAACAAAGTTATTTACTTTGCATATGTGAGGTGATGGTTATGACAAATGGTGTGAGACTGTTGTTGGTGTGTTCAGAGGACTGCAGGTTTGGTGTGTTTAGAGGACTGCTGGTTTGGTGTATTTAGAGGGATGCAGGTTTGGTGTGTTTAGAGGACTGCTGGTTTGGTGTGTTTAGAGGACTGCTGGTTTGGTGTGTTTAGAGGGATGCAGGTTTGGTGTGTTTAGAGGACTGCTGGTTTGGTGTGTTTAGAGGACTGCTGGTTTGGTGTGTTTAGAGGACTGCTGGTTTGGTGTGTTTAGAGGACTGCTGGTTTGGTGTGTTTAGAGGACTGCTGGTTTGGTGTGTTTAGAGGACTGCTGGTTTGGTGTGTTAAGAGGGATGCAGGTTTGGAGTGTTTAGGGGCTCCTGGTTAAGTGGGCTTACAAGTCTGCTGGTTAGGTGTGTTCAAAGGACTGCTGGTTTGGCGTTTTTAGAGGACTGCTGATTTGAGAGGACGTCCAACTGACAATTTGACTCATTGTTTATCTGCAGATCCCGTCACATATCCTCCTCAGCTTCCCCCCAGGAACTTCTCTGCAGTGCTGCCGGCAAATGACAGCAAAGAGAGTCATGTAGGGGAGAGCAGATATCCAGAGCAGGCTTGTGCTTCCCTAACAGAAACCTACCTACAGAGGCTGCAGCACGTCGACATGACTAAGTACAAGGATCACATGACATCTTAGCACACGAATATATGCATATATATTCTGATTTGTTTTCTAATTTAAACGTGTGTGGACTGTTGCATGTGTCAAACTGTTAATCCGGTCTGAATGACCTGCAGAGAGTTTGCGACTATCTAACAACCAGTCAGACAGACTGATAGTGCATGATGTCTTCCAGTCTGCCAGAAGAGCATCAGAAATCCATCCAGGACTACTTCCTCAACTCCCTTTGTATTGACGCCGAGCAAGTGCAGAACGGGAATCCTAATCTTCCCCATCTGAAGAAGCTTATCATGGGGATCTGCAAACATCTCAACAGGTACAGGAGACATTACAGTTGGTAGCTGCATCATGCAATATTTATGGCACATAAATAGAGTCGCCAAAGATGGAAAGAGGTCTTGTCTGTTTTTGTTTCCCATTGTGGGGCCTGTTCCAGCTTCTCCAAGTGGGTCGCATATTGGTTGATCCTCTGTGATGACCCGGTTGGACATGACCAGGTCATCAGAAAGGATCGGCCATTTAATTTAGAAGTCCAACCCAGTTCACTACATTAAAATGGCCAAAGCCCTTGATGATGGTATCCATGCCGGAACGGGCTCTGTCGCATCTCTTTCCCTCTCCACGGTTTGATGTCAGCTTCCCTCCAATTCCTGAAATTCTGGAAGTCAGCTAAATTAACTGAACTGAAATGGAACACGCCCCAACTTTGGTAATCACGACTCAATGTAAAAGCCTAATATTCACCGTAACCCTTTTGGTGTCTTATTGTAATTCTCCTGGTGCTTCCGTGTCGTGGCAGTGAGATCTCACGGACCCTACCCACCCTGGAGGCCTTTCAGAGGACACTGGACCAACAGCTGTCCCCAGGGATCGGAAGGCTCAGGAGTCAGGTAGGGCGGTAACACAACGCCACATCACTAAAGGGCTAAATGCTCTGGGTGTTTCCTAGCTTCAGCTCTGGGTGGTGGTATCTGAGCTCAGTGTTATATCAGTGTACAAGACAATTTGGCCTCTTGAGTCACAATGGCTTTTCTAGTTAAAGTGACACATCCAGTCTTGCCTCTAGTACGCCAAGAGAAACTGGCATGTGTGCAATGAAGGCTCCCTTCTTGTGGCCCAGAGTTTTTACTGTGTGTAACTGATATTAGAGACGTTCCCATTGAACAGGGCTCTATGGGTTCTATTTGATGGTTAACTTCACAAGCATGTAATGGAAGGTACATGTAAAGCCATAACAAACGTGTTTCTTCGATAACAAATAATCATCAACAGCATCGGGTGCTGCACAGAAATGTAAAATTACAGCTCAAAATATTATCGTGTCTTTCATTTATTTGAGCCAGTCGTCAGCCATCCGATTCTGTGCGCTACAGGAAGTGTGTCCTCCCTAATTCACTGTGTGTCTCAGTGTTGAACACTTCACATTTCTGCTTTTATTTCCAGGTGTCAGCAGATTCAGGTCAGTCTATATCCTTTAGACTGGAACAACTGACCAAGCTGCTTTACTCTATTGAGGAGAAGGTAATTTCTCACTCTATTCCAACCATAGATGTCGTAACTGGCACTTTATTCCTATAATAGTGCATAACCATTGACATGCACTGTATCTGGAAATAGAGTGGGATTTGGGAGGCAGTATTATTTTGAAATTATATTTTTATTCAAGTTCCTTTTGGTTTTACTTTTCTAATAATGGTTAACAAGCTCTTATGTTATTTGCTACGTACATTATTTCAGTCAGAGACTACTTGTCGTCGCTAATTCAAAAATAGGTTTTGTAAAAAAAAAAAAGATCTGGGATGAGATCAATAATGTTTTAATTATTCATAGATGCTTCTATAGGTGGGACAACCACACAACTCAGTAGTAATTATTTACAGATGCTTTTATAGTTGGGACAACTAACTGTACAAGTGGCACAGCACAGTCAACAAACACATCTCTCTCCAGAGTAAAAACCCTAACATATTTTTGAAACAACCAGTGGTACCTAGGACTAAATCAAATAGAACTTGTTCGTTTTTGAGTCCAATCTAAAAGATTGAAAATGTTTTGCTATCTAGATATTGTTGTAGAAATATTTTAGTAGCCAGGAAACTTATGATCTCTCAAGCGTTGTAACTTGACTTCTGTCACACTTTGACAAACCAGACCAAGCATGAAACAGACACTAAAGCAGTACTTTCCCTTCCATAAACTGTATTTCTTTTGTCAGGCCAAAACTGCTGTGTTTGAGTCAGTTGGGTACGACGCAGGCCACCGAAGATCTCTAATACCACCAATTACATTTGAAGTAAGTAATATTACCTAGTACATGAGCTGGATAATTCAGTCAAAAGCCAATTTTCTGTGTCACTGTTTCTTGATAACGCTGTTGTCACATACTTCAGAGATATTGCTGATAAGAAAAAATATTATTTCAGTTATCACTGAGGTAAACTTAAAATTGTCTTTGCTTGGCTTACCCGCATATGTCCAGGTTCCTTTTGTGAATTTGTTAAGTACTGGTCTTCTTTGTAGGTCAAAAGTGAGTCACTTGGTCTCACAACCAAGATGTTCCTCAAAGTGGATGTTGAAAGTGGGAAGATCTTCTTTAAGAAATCCAAAGATGGGCCAGAAGACAAATTCTTTGTACACAATAAAAGTAAGTGTTCTCTACCTGCCTAAATTAGAAACAGAGATAAAATCGGAAATAGACTAGCTATCTTGTTCAGCCTCAGTATGTCCTCCCAAAAAGATATACCCTAGTCACTCATGGATCCTGGCCAAAAGCATTGAACTATAAAGAAAAGGATGTAATTTTGGAGGAGTTGATGGACGAGCTGTAATGTTTAGTCCTGCAGCTGGTAAAGTCCCAGAAGGTTGGAAAGCTGGTGATCGTTGTGGAGACGGAGAAGGAGAAGACTATCAGGAAAGAGTTCATCTTTGACGATACAAAGGTAAAGACATCTGCAGAAACGTGTGGTCTACCGACAGATGCTTTTGTGTTAAGTGTGTGGTCATTTTTTCTGTGTGTGTGTGTACATGTGTGTCTGTGTGCATGCGCGCTAACATGTTTGTTTTTATTTTATTCACCAGAAAAGAGAAGGATTTTGCCAACTCCTTCAGCAGATGAAGAATAAGCACTCGGACAAACCTGAACCAGACATGATCACAGTGTTTGTTGGCACCTGGAATATGGGTACAGTGTTTACTTCTTCTACCCTGTGTATTTGGGACGCTTCGTAAAATGCGAATGAAAACAGAATGCAATATTGTGCAAACATTTATCACTGTATTTACTTGAAAATAGTACAAAGATAACACTTCAAATGTTGAAACTGAGAAATCTGAAAAATACCTGCCCATTTTGAATTTGATGCCAGCAACACGTTTCAAAAGAGTTGGGACAGGGGCATGTTTACCAATGTGTTGCATCACCTCTTCTTTTAACAATACAAGTGTTTGGGAACTGAGAAAACCAATTACTGTGGTTTTGAAACTGAGATGTATTGCCATTGTTGCTTGATATAGAATTTCAGCTGCTCAACACTCCTTTGTCGTATTTTTTGTTTCATAATATGCCAAATGTTTTCAATGGCCAGTTTAACACAATTAATCTTTTACTATGGAGCCATGCCTTCGTAATACATGCATAATGCTGTTTGACATTGTCTTGCTGAAATAAGCAAGGCCATCCCTGAAAAAGACGTAGTCTTTATGGCATTGTATGTTGCTCCAAAACCTGTATATATTGCTCTCAGCATTAATGGTTCCTTCACAGATGTGAAAGTCACCCATGCCATGTGCACTAACGCACCCCCATACCATCACAGCTGCTGGTTTTTGAACCGTGCGTTGATAAGAAGCCGGATGGTCCCTCTCCTCTTTAGTCCAGAGGACGCAGTGTCTATGATTCCCAAAAATTATTTCCAATTTTGATTCGTCAGACCCCTGGACAGTTTTCCACTTTGCCTCAGTAAATCTTAAATGAGCTCAGGCCTAGAGAAGGTGGTAGGGTCTCTGGATCTTGGTTTCTTCTTTGCATGGTAGAGTTTTAACTTGTATTTGTGGATGCAGCAAAAAATTTGTTCACAGACAATGGTTTTCAGAAGTGTTCCTGAGCCCCTTCAGTGATTTCCACTACAGAATCGTGTCTGTTTTTAATGCAGTGACTCTGCCATGACTGAGGGCCCAAAGAGCACGACCATCCAATAATGGTTTTCGGCCTTGTCCCTTGCATACAGAGATTTCTCCAGATTCTCCGAATATTTTTATGATATAATGTACCATAGGTGATGATATCCTAAAACCTCTTTGCAATTTTACATTGAGAAAGGTTATTTTTTAGTTGTTGCACTATTTGCCTGCGCAGTCTTTCACAGAGTGGTGAACCCCTCCCAATCCTCACTCCTGACAGACCCGTCCTCTCTGGGATGATCTTTTAATACCCAGCCATGTTACTGACCAGTTGCCAGTTCACCTAATTAGTTGTGCGATATTCCACCAGGTTTTTTTTAACATAACACAACTTTTCCAGCGTTTTGTTGCCTCAGTCCTTTTTTAAACATGTTGCTGGCATTAAATTCAAAGTGGGCATATATTTTTCAAGAAACAATAAAATGTCTCAGTTTCAATATTTGATATGTTGTCTTCGTACTATTTTCTATTGAATATAGGGTTTAAATGATCTGCACATAATTGTGTAGCTTTCTATTTACATTTTACGCTACGTCCCAACTTTGGAAACAGGGTTGTAGTCCGTATCAGTACCCTAATATGTATCAATCCCGATCAACATCGATATGCTGCTTTAGCTCACTGGATTTGTTTGGACATTGTTTTTCTGAAAGATTAATTAATTGAGTAATCAACTTGATTGGTTAATTGATTGATCTGTGCCCCATTTGCCCAGGTAACGCCAGTCCCCCCCACCAAATTGCTTCCTGGTTCCAGTGTAAGGGTCAGGGGAAGACGAGGGACGATACGACCAATCACATCCCTCATGACATCTATGTGATAGGGACACAGGAAGACCCCCTGGGAGAGAAGGAGTGGATGGACACACTGAAGAACGCCCTGAGAGGAACAACCAACATCAGCTTCAAACAGGTCACTTCATTTTTTCCACCCATATTCAAAGTAGGCCTAAAGTAGATAAGCAATGATTATTACCCGTTTTCTAGACTCTGAGACGAAGTCTTTGACTGGTTAAAATATTCAGGAGCAGTTTCTTCGATATTCAGCCCAGTCCTGGACTACATAACACTTGGATGGAGCATGTTTTAGACCAAAACCAAGCTGCATCTACGTTTTAACTGTCTCTTACATTATTCGCACATAATTCTGGGTATGAGGCAATACATGACACCAAGTACGGTGTATCAGCTGCTGCTGTGTATCGTAACAGATTAGCATGAGAGGTAACATTACACCAAGTGACCCTGAATTCCTGTAAATACCTGCCTGTGGTGGAGTCAACCGTAACAAATTATCTTCATACAGTTAATTGTAATTATTGTGTTTATTTTGCTCAGATTGCCATTCAGACCCTTTGGAATATACGGATTGTTGTGCTAGCCAAGCCAGAGCACGAAAACAGAATATCACACATATTTTCGGACAGCGTTAAGACAGGGATCGCCAATGCACTGGGTAAGTGCTACCAACTCACTGGAGAAGCATGAACATCGCTACAGAAATGGTAGAGTTTTAAAGCACATTCCTACTACTCTACACATTCTGCCATGTTCATATAAAGTCTGACTGTATGAACATGACAGAACTATAATGCCTCTCAAGGCTGTAAGTACATCTTGGGCTGCGGGCATTTCAACCTGCCCTCTTCCCTAGCTCTCCATTTGCTGACTGGACCATTTTCCCACCTGCCCACCTCCCTAACTACCCACTTGTCCACCTCCCCAACTACCCACCTCCCTAACTACCCATCTGTCCACTTCCCTAACTACCCACCTGCCCACCTCTCTAACTACCCACCTCCCTAACTACCCACCTGCCCACCTCCCCAACTACCCACCTCCCTAACTACCCATCTGTCCACTTCCCTAACTACCCATCTGCCCACCTCCCTAACTACCCACCTCCCTAACTACCCACCTGCCCACCTCCCTAACTTCCCACCTGCCCACCTCCCTTGTCTCTCTTCCATCTATTCTTTCATTTATCCATCCATCCTTCATATCATCCATCCACTCACCCATCAATCCAATGCTTCATCCATCTATCCATGTTCTTTGTGATTTTCAAGGAAACAAGGGGGCTGTGGGCGTGTCCTTCATGTTTAACGGAACTTCATTTGGCTTTGTAAACAGTCACCTGACCTCAGGCAGTGAGAAAAAGATCAGGTGAGATATAAAGACACTGAAGAGGTCATCAGAAAATATAAATTAAGATGAACATCTCTGCCCTCTGACAGGGGTAGGATGTCTGTTACTATAGACATCCTCGATTGTTTAAGTAGTTTGAAAAATTGCAAAAATATATTTTTTTTATGCAACTTAGCAGATGCCTTCACCCAGAAACAAAATATTAGACCATGTCTCTAACTACCTGAAACAAAATGTACTTAACGTTTTCTTTTGACAGACGCAACCAGAATTATGTCAGCATCCTACGCTTCCTGAATCTTGGAGATAAGAAACTGAATCCTTTCGACATCACGCATCGATTCACCCATCTGTTCTGGCTTGGTGATCTGAATTACCGAATTGACATGCCTTCCACAGTAAGTTAAACTAGTCTAGCTATCAGTTGTCAGTCAGGGTACATTGTATTAGAACCAGCTGTCCTCTAATATGATGGTGCTGAGCAAGCATTGGACCAATAGTTACAGGAGAAAATAAGTACTGAGGAATCTTCGGCAAATGGTGGTCTTAGTAATTAACTGTCATTTATTGATATGAGAGGTTTAGAGAGACGAGTTAGTCGAAGGCCCCGTGACAGTCGGCACGTGTCTCAATGGGACTTCAGGAAGTATGCATTGTTGTTACCTGGTCACCAGGATGACGTGGGGGACAGGTCCCATGGTGCATCACTGGCCAACCCCCCAAAGGTTAGGGTTAGTCCCCTGGTGGACTATAGAGCCCTATATAAGTAATGGGGTGCCATTTGGGATGGGAGCCGAAAGCAGTTTCTCTTCCCTATTTGTCTGCTAGCTGCAGTCAGACCAAACGGAGGTTGGCCTGGTCTGCTGACGTCAGCATGCAGGAAGAGAGACCAGCTACTTTGCATTGTTCTCCACAGGAAGCGGAGAACATTGTGACCAAGATCAAACAGCAGCAGTACCAGGAACTACTGTGCCGGGACCAGCTCACCATGGAGAGAGGAGAGGGCAAGGTCTTCCTGCACTACGGTGAGACATAGCCACCGACCACAGCATGCTTTTCCATGCAAATTCAGAGGCAATGCGCTCCCACCTAAAACCGGCCAATCATCAGCCTGTGGAAGCATGACCCGAACAGTCAGTGCCCAATCAGTGGTCGCCTTGTGTATATACAGGATATATATCAACATTGTTATTAATCTCTGTACAAAGAAAAGCTGAGAAAATAAATATGCTTCCAGGCATTTTTATGCTTTATTTGACAGTGAGGTGGAAGAGATGAGATTTGAGTTGAGTTTTTGCTAGTCCACCCCAGAGCTCATTAGCCTGCTTTTCATTCATATATATTTAATCAGGCTACAATGTTTTGGAAGTGTAACATAATGTTACTGGAGTACTTACAATATAGTTCATAGATATCTGGAATCATTAGGTGGTTACAATAACCTTTCAACATTTTAATTAAAACAATGCTATGTTGAAGTCTTCAAATCGTTCTGATGTCCCAAATAATTTAAATTTACAGTGAAATTGGCCTTTTTTGCTATTGTGCATGAAAATATGACTTTTTTTTAATGTTTTATGTCAATCCTATTGTGTAAATTAAGCTCAGGGGTTTACCTCAGTCACTCAACAGACGAGAATGTGACTAAGAGCCAGTGTGACTAAGTTATAAGTCACTAATTTATCCTCTCCACAGACGAGGAAGATATCACATTTGCGCCCACATATCGCTTTGAGAGAGACACGCGGGAGAGATATGCCTACACCAAGGCCAAAGCAACAGGGGTATGTTTGCTGGGTGTTTTCCATCCATTCATGACACAATACGCCAGTCCCAGAGAACGACAGTGACTTGACAGTGCAACTTCAGTGCCTTCAGTGGACAATTCCCTTTCGTAAGCAAATAGCTGTGCCATTCAACTGTTCCCCATCGCAGACCAAGTATAACCTGCCGTCCTGGTGTGATCGTGTCCTGAGGAAGTCCTATCCCCTGGCCCATGTCTCCTGCCAGTCCTACGGTGAGACCGCTGACATCACCGACCAACCGATACACTGACCGACCGGGGTGCAAGAAACAAAAAATATTTCTAATTTTACCGAACCCTTTATATTATTTTTCGACCTCCCGTTGCAGGGTGCACCAACGACATAATGTCCAGCGACCACTCTCCAGTATTCGCTACATTTGAAGTCGGCGTGGCATCCCAGTTTGTCTCCAAGCAGGGTAAAGTTTCCAACGTCACTAAACAATAGGACAATACTAGTTGTCACGCCGGGACATTTCAGATCCCTGAGGCTCAATGAAAAAGTCTCGAGCTGCCCCCCGGACAAGGAGGCTGTTAAGGTGTTCTCACGGTTAAAATATATGGACAAACTGCGTTTGCCCTTCCTATTATCTTTTCGTCTGTTTCTCCAGATCCCAACAGTGTATCTCAGGGAGGCATCAAGTTCATGAACTGCATCGCCACCCTCATGACAAAATCCAAGACCAAGTTCTTCATCGAATACCACTCCACTTGCTTAGAGAGTAAGTTCAGACTACTTCCTTGGATTACTAAAACCAGACACATCAAGAGCGATGACTGAAAGGCAGTCCAACTCACACTGAATGTACCCTAGCCTGGTCCCACATGTGTAAACGGTATTGGCGATACAGCAAAAACAGACCTGGGACCAGGGTAACTAAGACACCTCCTGTCCACAGAGTTTGTCAAGAGCTCTGAAGGAGAGAACCAAGAACACTCTGACGGGAGTATCAAGGTTCGGTTTGGAAATCAAGTTGAGGTGAGTACATTTCATTTAAACACAGACGCAGTATCTTAAATTGATCACACTGTTGTTGCAGGAATAACTGCCAACTTGTTGTTTGTTTTAAAGTTGCATTTTTCACTTTAAACTTTGATTTTCCCAAACAGAAAGGATCAACCCATACAAAAAAAGTATATTATTTATAATCCACAACAAATTTCCTGTTGCTGAAGGATTATTTTCCTCCTTTAGCAAGCTAGCTCAAATTAACAAGTGTCTTTCTACGCAGTTTCAGCCTTAGCCCCACCCCTTTATATACAAGACATGCATTAAGGAAAAACGTTGTGGTACTGGGGATATTGTTTATAAATACTAATTTTTGAGGCAGGTATATTGTTTTGGGAGACACATTTTCTATGGCTTAAATGTCTCAGCTAAAAAATATGGTTTAGGGGATTGCTCGTAGTCCCCGCTGCTGTAGGCTGGGAGGAAACCTTTTTGTTTATAAAGAGAGATTGATCCTGGCAGATAGAAAACCTACTATTATTCAATTCTATGTTATTACAGATATGTGCCCACTCATGTCGATCCTCCACAGAACATGTCATTACTCTTTAGCCAACTCCATTGTACCTATCTACAGACATCTAGGATAAATTAATTGCTTGCTTGCCACTATAACTCCCCAGCTCCAACAACCAAATTTGCCCGATGTCAGTTGCTTCTAAAGTAAACCTTGTGTTGTCCCCAGTCCATCTCCCTGGGTAAGAATGGAGCTAATTTGCAAGGTTTCCTAAAGTCACTCATGTCAACATTACACCTGAGGCATTAAGTGCAACAGAAGAGCTAGACTGATGGCTAAAATAGTAACTTTTTGACCATAAACAGTCGAGGTGTTTCTGGAAATGCGACACAGGATCTGACCTGATGTTTTTCCCTTGTCCAGCTCATTCCAATCATCTCAGATCCAGAGTACCTGCTGGATCAGCACATTCTCCTTTGCATCAAGTCCACAGACTGTGATGAATCTTACGGTAAGCACTAAAAGGCCACAGTCCTTTTTTTGGGACACTCATATGTCCAAATAAATCTGTGTGCATTTAGAATATCAAAAGCAGATTTTGGGTGGTTTCTACTGGGATTTTCCTCCTCCACCTCCACTCGGACATTGTCTCGTCCTGACAGGAGAGGGCTGTGTGGCTCTGAGGGCGGCGGAGAACTCCTACACCGAGTTCCAGGTCGCACTGACACACCACGGAGAGCAGACAGGTTCGCTGACGGGAGGCATACAGCTACGGACCTCTGAGGGCAAACAGACAGAGAAGTTGTATGGTGAGTCGATGTTTTGTGACATACGGACGGGTGACACGTCCGAGGCCTAACCGTCCTGGTGAGGGGCTTTCATCGCTGCGACCCAACTGTAATGTCCCTCTCTGTGTGTACGTCCTCTATCGAACTGTACTCGCTGACACGGTCTGACCGCGTCCTGCATTGACATTCTAAGTCGCCCGGGGGGAAAGAGCTGCTCTTCTGTATTTCCAAACGTGTCACAGTTATGCACGAGCATCAGGGTCACCGAACGTGCGCCTTTCGACCACAATTCACGGCCCTATTTTCTGATGTCAGTCGCGTAGGTCTAAATGCAGATGTAACTTTAGTCACTGTTCCCATTGAAACACCGGCCAGTGGAGCGGTCTTTGTGACGGATGTCTTCTGTGCCCCGATAATTAACCCACTAAAAAGCATCTTTTAGTCACCAAGATCCTTTCCTCCTGCTATCTTGATCCAACATTGACGTCAATCGATTCCTGTGAATCGAAGTGTGCAACCGGGCACGCTTTTTGGGTCAGGACAGGCAAAAGATCAGCTGGCCACAACATTCAGGAGCTGCGTTGTGCTAAGCCTCAACTAAAACAGTTTACGGTCATACAGTATTGCAAGTATTCTGGTGGATTCCACGATTCTCTCGTCTTTTCACTTGATGAAAAGGTTAGTTATCGTCGCCTTTATTGATAGTTATTGTATCAATGTCGTTCACGAATTAAAGAAAGACGTACGTTGTTGTGCCGTTAAATGAAATATCTTTGGCAGTGTAAAGTTCAGTCTTGCTAGCAATTGCTCAATTCTTATGACTATTCCAAGTAGTAAGTTAGTAGACACTGGTAAAGCCTATTAGTGGATAATAAGCTGTTAAAACAGCCAGTGGCCAAAGCCATACAATTCATAGACAATATTTGTGGTGGAGGTCAGGGGCGATTCTAGGGTCAGAGCTTTAGGGGTGCTGAGCACCCAATGAGCCCCACTGCCACCACCCACTCTCTTTTCACACAAAAACTAAAAATATGTCTATTGAAAAATAATTATCATTTTAACATTGGTTCAACTAACTCCAAAATAAACAGATATAAATCTAGGAATGAATAACAATTCATTTAAAAAGCCACAGTGAGTGTTTTCACACATACTGGTGGTATACAGTGATATGTTTGTTTTCACTCTGGTCCAAACGCCAGGGCTTCATGTTTCCATGACGACTGACCAGAAAAGACGCACGTGATGTCATGTTTACACAGGTACGCAGTTTATTTGTCGCGCTGCTGTTTTTGTTTCACGCTCTAGCAGTTAATAAACAGAACTGCATGCGTCTTGCGGAAGAACATTGTAACCGGCGCTACTTCTCTCCGTTTACGACTATGGACGAGTCACCCAGGTCCTGTGCTACTCCACAGCGGCGGCGACCCGCTGGACTAAAATAGTCCGAAAAGAAACACTTATTATAGGTGTGCCGTGATTCAGGATACTGACTCCAGTACTCACCGATATGGTTTCAGAATCGGAACAACTCTAGGTAAAAGGAAAGAAGTGTGAGACACAGCTTTGGAGCAACTTAGTTGATTCACAACACTACATAACGGGTTCTCACTCTGCGTGTGTTTCGCGCTGGATGACGGTCGTGCTGAGCGGTGCAGGTACAGAGGAGAAGTAGAAGAAGAGATGAGGATGACACCATTTGCCAAGCGGGGATGGTTTCATTTTCCTCCTTAACACATACATTTTAAACCACAAACTACGGAGTATGTTTTGGACATTATTTAACCTTGTCAAAGACGAACAAAAATGTTAGAATAACAACATTTCTTACTCTAAGTTTTAGGGGTGCTGAGCTCCTTTTTAGGGGCTAGCTTCTCCCATGGTGGAGGTAAACGTTAGTCAGTTTAACACAATGCTTAATGGTGTCTAGCCACTAGCCAAGGAGCATCGCTGTGGCGTAGTGGTTAAACATAGTGCCTCTCATTTGGGACACCTGAGTTTGAATCCAGTGAGGGCAACAATGTTTTAAAATTTTTATTGCGGGCCAGCTGAACTAGGCTTGCCTGGTTCCTTTTCTGGTTTTCTTTAACTTGTCACCCATCTGTAGTTGCACAATGTTTATAGCCTGAAAGTAAATGGCACAAAGTAAACATTTTTGTATGTTAGGTGCTGATCTTAACTTTCCTTTCTTATTCTCTTCAGATTTTATCCAAGTTGAAAAAGATGATTCTGGGGCCCAAAAAGGAAAAGCTCTCGATCAAATCAACAAGTGAGTCTGTACTCGTGCATACTTTGCAATTTTCAAAACATGGTCCACAAGAACACAGACAGACCACCGAGGTAGTTTACTGAGGGTGACTCTTGACGGATGTAATGCTCATTAACACGTACAAGTCTTTCCATTACCTTTAGCCAATTGTTGACGAGATGGTGAGATGAGGTTAAGTGCTTTTATCTCCTGTTTGGTAGGTTTGGTTTGACCAATGCCTCCGACATCACCAACCCTAATTACATGGGGGTTGGCTACAAGTCTGGGTGTGTGACAGACAAGGGCTGGAGCTACAGTATGCCCCCAAGATCGAGCTCTGGAGGTGGTGGCGGTGCAGCTGGGCACATGGGAAAAGACCAGACCCATGGAAACATGTCTCCCAAAAGGTCTGGCTACGACGGTAACTCTGTTCGAAGCCCCACAGGGAAGACGTCGGACAATGTGTAAGGGGCCTCTGGGAAGACTGTAGCTCTTTTAAGCGTTTAGTGGTTTTGCTTCTTTCATTGTTGTAGTTGTTTTTCTTTGTTTAACCAATCATCCCCAAAATTCAACCAAAGAAACACTTATCATGAAACTCCTATCACTGTGATGAAAGCCCTTGTTCTATATGTGGGTTAAGTACATTGTTATTTGCCATAATTACATTTTTCTAACAAATCAGGATTTATTTTACATATTAAGGTGACTGGAGATAAAATGTTTTCTAGCTACAGAGGTTTTAATCAACCTAGCCAGCTAGTCTGTCTACAAAGCATTGAATTATGGGTTTTGTAGTGAACTTGGGTCTCAACAATTTCACATTGCTTGCTTACTTATTATATCCATGCAAATGCTGAGACCAAATGTACACAACATTTTATCATATAATTACTATTATTTAACATATTATGTCACAGGAATGTGTAGTTTTGAGTGGATTACCCATTTCATTTAATTCTACTGCTCTATTGAACATTTCATGCATCCCTTCAAATTGGCTGTCATCCGAGACATTGAGAAATTCTGATTTAAGTAGGCTTGATATGGCCCAACCCATCAGTGGCTTGGACCAATCAGAGCAGTTTTAATGTGTTTGCATTTGGGAAGTAATCAAGGAGTAAGCAAATCCAGACTCATCATGGATGAGAAACGTTAATGGGCATGGTGTTTTTCTGCCATGTGGATGGGTAGCCACGTAATTGGTTTCTTAGAACACGATGATACTCCATCTGGATCTTTTTAGTACAGTAAATGGCTAAATAGATGTAAGGTCATTTGTGGAGTTGGATTGACATAATGGTGCATCTCAAAAAAATTATTGATTATTGTGGAAAAGTACATTTTGTACCATAATTCTAATTCAAAAATTCATATATTCTTGATTAATTACACATGAAGTGAAACATTTCAAGCCTTTTTTATATCAGTCTTGATGATTATGGTGTATAGCTCATGGAAATTAAAAAATCCAGTATCTTAACATACAATACAGAAATGTTCACCTGAGAAGCTCTAATCAGCTAATTAACTCCCTGAGCCTTCAGTACACACAGCCACAATCATGGGAAAGACTGCTCACTTGACAGTTCTCCAGAAGACACTCATTGACACCCTCCAGGAGGAGGGTAAGCCACGGAAGGTCATTGCTGAAAAGACTGTCTGTTCGCAGAGTGCTCTATCAAAGCATATTCATGGAAAGTTGACTGGAAGGGAAAAGTGTGGAAGGTAAAGGTGCACAATCAACAGGGATGACCGCAGCCTTGAGAGGATTTTTAAGCAAAGCCGATTCAAGAACTTGGGGGAGCTTCACAAGGAGTGGACTGAGGCTGGAGTCAGTGCATCAAGAGCCACCACGCACAGACGTGTCCAGGAAGTGGTCTACACATGTCACATTCCTAGAGTCAAGCCACTTCTGAACCAGGGACAACGTCAGAAGCATCTTAACTGGGCAAAGGAGAACAAGAACTGGACCATTGCTCAGTGGTCCAAAGACCTCTGTTCGGATGGAAGTAGATTTAGCATTTCATTTTGAAATCAAGGTCCCAAAGTCTGGAGGAAGAGTGGAGACGCACAGAATCCACTCTTCAGGAAGTTGCTTGAAGTCCAGTGTGTGATGTTTCCACAGTCAGTGATGATTTGGGGTGCCATGTCATCTGCTGGTGTTGGTCCACTGTGTTTTATCAAGTCCAGAGTCAAGGCAGCCGTCTACCATGAGATTTTAGAGCACTTCGTGCTTCCATCTGCTGACAACCATCATGGAGATGCTGATTTTCTTTTCCAGCAGGACTTGGCACTTGCCCACAGTGCCAAAATGACTGGTAACTGGTTTGCTGCCCATGGTATTACTGTGCTTGATTGGCCAGCCAACTTGCCTGACTTGAACCCCCATAGAGAATCTAGGTGGTATTGTCAAGAGGAAAATGAGATACACCAGACCAAACAACACAGACAAGCTGAAGGCCACTATCAAAGCAACCTGGGCTTCCATAACACCTCAGCAGTGCCACAGGCAGATTACCTCCATGTGATGCTGCACTGATGCGGTAATTTGTGCAAAAGGAGCCCCGACCAAGTACTGAGTGCATAGATTAAGAAACTTAGGAAACCTTTGCAGGTGTTTTGAGTTAAACAGCTGATTAGAGCTCTTCTCAGGTCAAAAAAAAATATATATATATATTTTGATGTACTGTTTTTTTTTTATTCCATTAGCTATAAGCTGTTATTGTTACGTATAACGTATCACTTCTAAGTAAAACAAATGGAGCTTCACCTGTATATTACGGGAACTGCTATTTTTTTAGGCCTATGCCTACCTAATGTGAAAAACACATTGAACTGGAGTGAACCCTACTGACGCTTTTTGCTCACACAGTAGGCATCAAAATGACTGGCTAATACCCCAATGTGAGGATGAACTCTGAACTCTGTCTGTGTCTGTCTGTCCTCAAGAGGTGAGGATGGACTCTGAACTCTGTCTATGTCTGTTTGTCCTCAAGAGGTGAGAATGGACTCTGAACTCTGTCTGTGTCTGTCTGTCCTCAAGAGGTGAGGATGGACTCTGAACTCTGTTTGTGTCTGTCTGTCCTCAAGAGGTGAGGATGGACTCTGAACTCTGTCTGTGTCTGTCTGTCCTCAAGAGGTGAGGATGGACTCTGAACTCTGTCTGTGTCTGTTTGTCCTGATGAGGTGAGGATGGACTCTGAACTCTGTCTGTGTCTGTTTGTCCTCAAGAGGTGAGGATGGAAAGCCCACGGAGATGTTTGACAACCCTCTCTATGGCTCCATGGGAAAACCAGCAGGAGGCCGGGGAGCAGGAGCAACCGGTGTAGGAGGAGCCGGTGCAGGAGGAGGAGCTAAGGACCACCTGACACCTCCAGATCCCATCTTTTCCTTCTCCAAACCCTGTGATCCGGATTCTGAGCGCCCCCCGGTCCCCACGCCGCGCAACCGCTCCTACACCTGCTCTGAGACCAAGCCCCAGGCCCCGGCCTCCACCGGCACGGCCGCCTCCCTCCACCAGCAGTCCTACACCAAGAACCCTGTGAAGCCCTCACGCTCCGAGGGGGGCACGGTACTAATGGCCAACAGGCCGCCTCTGCCCTTTAAGTCCCGCCCTGGCCAGGTGGACGCCACGCCCACTAAGCCGCGAGACTACAGAGACACCGCGGAGCTGCCCAGCAAACCCCGCCCGCCTAGGCCCATCCAGCCCCTCCCCAAGGAAGGTGAGACTCAAGTCCATGTAATGTGAGGAGCCTAGCAGGTCACTTGTTGTGCAACTAGCCTCCAACTCCTGGTCACATAGATTTGAACTCAGCATTTCACAGCATAGCTAAATTTAAAGGTGATTCAGATTAAGTAGGAGGTAGTGTACATTTGTTTCAACAGACCTGACATCCGCATCACAAGCTGATAAACAGCAACATGGTCCTTCCCTGTAATAGTAAAATGTCTTCTCTCCTTTTTTCCCAAGCGCCTCGTGAGTCAAATCAGAACACGAAGATGGGCCGTTCAGTGAAATGACGTCATGTATCTGCCTTTCTGCTTTGGCTGAAAAAGCCTCTCCCATCATGTAGAATCACAATGGCAGATCCCCCCAATGTCTCAGCACAGCCCAGACCCTGCTTTGCTACGCTTCCTCACTGAAAATAAGTTTATGTACAAAAATGTTCTTGGGCCGAGGGCTGTATTACTGACTAATATAGCTATTGCTTAATTTTAGCATTTTAGCAATAATTTCTATCTCATTGCTCCTTTCTGTCTCATATAGGGGATTTGTGGACAAATCCTGTTTGTTGTTTTACAAACACAGTCCATTGGAAGACCACTTTAGATCATGAGAATTACTTGTACAACAATGTGAATGTCTTCTCTGTTTGAGCCTCAAATCATTGCAATTGAAATAAAGGGAATTAGATTATTCTGCCTCGCAATTAATGAAACTTTTATTAACACTTTCGTTTTTTTTGAATTTTTTTTTTTTTCTTTCATTCAGATATATATATTTTTTATTGTTGATTGTTGTTACATCTGCCTGGAACTATCGAATGCCAGTTACTTTTTAGTTATGCATTAGTCGTCTCCAACTATCTTATGCATATGGTAATGCTACCACCCCCTGGCACAATGATAGTATTACATGAATGTCAGAACAAATGAGGAAATAAGTGGCCAACATCGTTTCATTTGAATAATTGTTTTATTTATCCTTCCTATGGTAACTCCACTGTATTTATGGATATTTTTATGTTTACTTTCCGTATTCTGACAATAAACCAATAACATCCTTTTTTATTTATAAAAAAGCATTATTTATATTACAGCGCTTTACAAGTTTGTTCAGCAAATATGTTAACGTATATTAAAATCGACCATATGCACTCTCGTGACATCATCAACCTGAGACGACGATAGCAGCGTTGCTGAAAACTGAAAATGGTGAGAACATTGTGTACTTTATCTTGAAGTAGATATGTTAGAGGCTTTCATTGTTATAGAATGCCTTAATTTATGTTGGATCTACAACTGCAAATCACATACTTAAATGATTACACCTTCGGTTTCATAAAAACGCTAGTAAGTTTACGTTAGCTAGCATGATGCTAGCATACGGACTGGTCACATAAATGAATGAATATGTCGTTGACCTGACGTTTATTTAGGTAGATGATTCACTTTAGTTACTAGCTAGCCAACTATGATTTTCGACTTAAAACCAATAGAAGTTGATGTCATGATTTACTGCAAGGTACCGCAAAGCTAACTGTTCCTACTGGTGGTAGCTAGCTAACTAAAATTCTGTATTTTCTATATTGCAGCTATTTTATTCGTTTTTCAAGTCTTTGGTGGGGAAGGACGTAGTGGTGGAGCTAAAAAATGACTTGAGGTTTGTATTATAATAGATAATATGCATAACCCTTATTAAAAGTGCATCCATCCTTTTAGCTTGCTTTCAGTACTATAGAACAAAATTGAAAGTTTAGCCATGACTTTAGGAGTGATTGACTGTGGCCTAGATTATTATTATTGTGATAACGTTGATATATGATGTTAAATGATATATCAAACAGCAGAAACACCCCAGGGGAATAGATGTTATGTGTTCCCCTGAAACCAGGTTGAGTAAACATTGTTTCTGCCAATGCTGAAATCTACCAGCTTTGACCAGTGTTCATTGCCCTCACACCAGTCTACATATGTGCAAACCTTAGATGGCAAAATTCCAGATAAATAACCCTCATATTACCAAAAAATTCTAAACTGTGCCTTTAATGGTATCACAACAGTGTTTATTCTTAGTCATTGTCATTTGCTAGTCAAAGCGATGGCTAACCCCCCTCAGTAGCAGTGTGTAAATAGTGTTGCTGTGACAACTCTAGCACAGATGACTACTCCCACTCGCGCTTGTATAAGCTTCACTGCAACGCCATTAAAACCCCAGTGACTGGCAGAACTCGCCAAAATCTGCGTGAAAACTGGCTGAATTTGTTGATTGCCTCTTATCGACATAAGTCACTGGAATAGTCTAAAGAAATCTCACTAAATATAGTGTCTCCGTTTTGGCGACACTGTCTCTGTTTTTACAGATGTCTGCTACTGCAGAAAGCATAGATGCACATGCAGAAGTATACTGGCGTCTGGTCTAATGGTTGATCCCTGTTTATGCCTTTATGGACCCCTTAGTTCCCCTTTCATCTTCCTACTCTCATTCCTTCGCAATCAGAGAATAATGCAATAACTATTTCACAAGAGTTGAAGACAGGCTGTAGTGATTTTTTTGCCTTTCACGTACCCATGGTGTAACCGTCTTTGTCTTCTGATTCAGCATCTGCGGAACACTCCACTCTGTTGATCAGGTAAGAGGAAACATAATTTCACATGAACCACACGTTGTGTTTTGCGATTCCCCGTTTTAGCTTTAAAACGGGCTTCCTAAGACGATGTCACAGAAGGGGTGCTCTTGTCTTACAGTACTTGAACATCAAGCTGACGGACATCAGCGTCACCGACCCAGAGAAGTATCCGCACATGGTGAGTCTGGATTATTCTGTTAATGGAAAGCGAGAGGGGACACGCATCCATGTAGCAAATGTCTATGCATGTTCAGAAGAAAATGTCCAATTAGTTGTGCTGTCAACTGGCCGACGAATGTTAGGCGATTAGCGCACTAAAGAATTTGCGTGTGATGACTTAAAACTGTATCTGCTCCACCCCGGTTTTGTTTTCAATGGATCCGTGTGGCCTCGGGTATCCTTTCATTCATTCCCAAACCACCTTCATAACATCCTGGGAGCAAATTCGGTTAATTCTTTCTTTTGTTTGTAACGCTGCCTTTTCTGCTGTCTGCTCTGTCACCAGCTGTCCGTGAAGAACTGCTTCATCCGAGGCTCCGTGGTCCGGTATGTCCAGCTCCCTGCAGATGAGGTGGACACTCAGCTGTTACAGGACGCCGCTCGCAAGGAGGCCCTGCAACAGAAGCAGTGACCAGGCTTGGAGTGGTTCAGCTAGCCTGAGTGCTGCACGCTTTGTGCTGTCATGCCAACTACTCGCTGTATTTTTGCTCAGCAACATGTAACAGGGTTGGCGGGGGGCACTAGCGGATCTGGGAGCAGGCTAGAGGTTGAGGGCTGCTGGTGTGGACGGGGTGGGCAGATGGACTGATTGATTTAGTTGGGGATTTTGAGGTCAGACGGGTATCAAACGTTTCAGCAAATGTCATTTCTTTCTTTTGGGGCATAAAATACTTTTATACAAAACTGTATTCTCATAAAAATGCATTCCTGCCAACACCTGCGTTTCTGAGATTCTATAGATCTGTGTATATATGTAAAACTCTCCAATTACAACAGTACATATAAGTGAACAGATGTTTGTATTAAGCAATATTTCAATATTTCATTGGTTTGTATGGCATTGTGTGCAGATGTTAGAATTATACAGTCCAGATCCTGCCCAGGTTATTTTGTCTGTTTTTATTTTTAAAGTTTTTGAGAAACATTGTCTTATTTGCAAAGTTAATATCCTCGCTCATTGTCGATGAATTATCGTTTTTCTTTCTTTAGCTGATCAGGTGATTCCTCACTTTGTGTAAAATAATTTGTTTTGAGCTTGTGTAAGAGACTCAATGTTTTTTGATCACCGTTTTCATATGTGGTGTACATAAACCTTATTTGAATCCTTTTGATATTCTTGTTTAATCATTTGAATGTATAGGTTATGTTCGAAGTGTTAGTGCCAAAACAGTTTATATTGGACACTGGCTAGGGCCCTCTGTTTTGTGTAATGGGAGGTGCCCTGTGGAATTTTCACATTAGAATCGCTAACTGAATGTTTATACAACGGATTTGATTGACAGAACGAATACAATAGCACTGATGTCTTGAAGATGAAACATTGAGTCCAATTCTACGTATTCTCGTTAGAGTTTGTGACTTGCACCTGAGGGCAGAAGATGTACAATGGCTTTGGCTAATTAGTTGATGAATATGAGGCAGGTGTGGATAATTTGACAAGAGGCAGTTCCCCCGAAAACGCCATAATGTGTTATATTTATCGCCATTTAGGTTGTCAACGAAATACGAAAACGTTACCTCAACATTAACTGCTAAATTATAATGGACGTTTTTGCTGTGGTGAGTTAGCTGCTTTCATTGGAGCAAGTATTATTCAGACCTATACATTTCATGCTGTGGTATATTTCAACCAAATCGTCTATCCTTCAAGCAACGGACATTAAAAATCACCTAGTCGGGTCAGATCCTTGGTTGAAATTGCTGTTTTGTTAGACACACAAGCAATACTTGTCACGTGGAATTTAATACGTACAAGAACCGCGTTGTGCATACAAATGGCAACTCTAATGAGCTATGAAGTCCTTCAATCATTCAGTAACGGCCGTTTGCTTTCATTCACCGCAATCTAAACATGGGCTACCTGTCGTCTGATGCACATTCAATTAGCTTACTAGTTTCTTGAAGTGAATGCGTCACGTGCGTCAATGGACTGTAATATATTGGACTGCACTGTTTCTGTGGTGGAAGTAGTAGGGTGGGTATTGTGTAATCTTCCCATTTTCACAAGTCACTCTACGTGAAGTCCTGAGATATATATATTTTAACCATTTTGTAGGTGGAGGTGACTGAATGCGTCAATGGTGTTTCCCAGTCAAAAGCTACATCACAGGAGTACTCTGATGACGAGGTATGTCTTTTAATTGCCTGTTTTTATTATACTGCTTTCCAGTAATATAATAACAATATATTAAATATTACACTAATATTTAAATGAAATATTTACCATTTATTTAATGAGTTGAGTAGGCTACTGTAGTGCTGGAAAGTAGTGCGCTAAATAGGGAAATGCCGTTATCGGAATTATTGTAAACACCGATAGCCGGATTTGCTTTTCTTTACTCCACATCTGATACAGGTGTATGAGAACATCCCCATTTTCAGCGATTAGGCCTAAATGCCTTTCTCTGGGATCAGGCCCGGCTGCAGGATGTAATGACGGAGGGGGCATTTTTCATAAATGAGGGGGCATCTAATTCATATACCATTTGCAGTGTTTATGGGGAAACAAAACTGTGGGGGCACAATCTATATGGAGGGGCAATGCCCCCTATTGCGCCCACTTGGCTATATGTAGTTGGCTGCTAAGTAATAGCAACGTTGTTACGCTCCGATCAATCTAGCAACTTTCCGATCACTTGGCTTTCGCTTTAACCACTTGGCTACCGTACTAATGTGTCGCATCGAGCTACAACAACCGGTATCGCCATTTTACATTTTCTCAGATCTCAACCAAGAAACAGATGCACTGGAGACTTGGACCAGAGGACCATGACGATACACTTCCATTTGACTTCCCTGTGGGTTATGTAGATTGCCATGAGAAGACAGGGAATTCTTCAGAGGATGAAATTTACTGTCTAATACACAGGTCTTGTATAGACAAGCCCTCTGTTGGCTGAGGGGAGTCTGGCTGTTCATTTTAAAGTCGGGTTGTCATGTCGAAATATTTTTCAGATGGATCTAAATCATTAATAAAATGCATTTAAATATTTTTTGTAGCGTTTTTGTATGTTTGTCATTTTTGCAAATAACCATTTTGACTTACAGTATCTGAACTTAATGTTATTTATTGTCTTTAAATAATTTCAGACACCAGTTGTTTTTTAACTCTAGGTTGACTGTTAGAGGGTTAAAGGGCATGCTGGATATATACTACATACTAAAAAAATATATTTTACTTAAGACAGCCCAATTGCCTTGGTCAATTGTGTGGAACAAACTATAAGTCAATGAAATAAGAATGAAATCATGGCATTTCAAGCATCCTCAATTAACAATGTCATACTGTACAAGTTGTATTTTTTTGCATGGTCAATGCCTAGATTTCAGAATGCAAATAGTCAGTTGGACTGCCATGATCTCAGTCTAGATGTGGCGGTAAGGATTGACATGATATTACCCAGAAAGAGGTTAACAGAGAACCTTTTAGGGCAGATGTTTTCAATGCTTTCCCAACAAGGGCTGCTGATTTTGTGTTGTAACTTACTAAATGTACACAGCTGGAGTCTACATTGCAATAAAGACTTTAAAGGTCTTTATTTCAACCCCCTAAGCAGGGACCTATTTAGACCTGGGATACCAGGTGAGTGCAATTTAAGTCACCCCTACAAGGTTCTGGGCCTTGTAGGGTGTGTGTTTAAAGACCCCAATAAACATAAAATAACCCTTAACAATTTTAGGGTGTTCCCCCACAGTTTCAATTTGAAGAATGCCTTAAAGATCATCCAGGAAACTTCTACTACACCGTTTCGAGTGTAGGTTGACATTTCTAGACAACATTTTCAGATTAAACATATTTACTGCGCCCACACAGGATACCATGTTTTGAAGATCACTGCTCTGACATTCAACAACTTTAACTGATCAGCAGATGAAAATGAAAGTTACTACTATGGTGAGTTCCCTGCTCTAACTGGAGAAACACTGTTGGGTATTGATCAGACTTCTTAAGAAAAAAAACTGCAAGAAGAAGTGTAATTTCTAAATGAATCTGTAAGCTCTGGACCCTGATGGTGAACACCTGACTCTAAAACTGGATCCCAGGTGTACTGATGGGCCACGCGCTGGCTGTGTAGACTGTCTTCTGAAGCAGCGGTTCTCCAACTTTTCTAAACCATGGCACCCCTTCATAGTGATTTTATTTTTTTTTCAAGGCAGCTTGATTTGAAAAACCAAAAACAGCATGGTTTGCATAACACCTGTTTAATATTGACATAAGCCTACTGTACTTAATGTACGTGTTTTCTTCCAAACCATTCAAAATGACTAATTTGAGCTGTTATTTATTTTGGGGGGGGGGAAAGCCAAGGTGCACACCTTACAAATAGCCAATGAACTGTTTTTGAAGTGTCAAGATTTCAGTTTGGGAACCACGGTAATCTGAACTACTGAATAACGGGTGTGACATGCTGTACCAGCGCCTCAGGACAGTAGAGCCGCACCACTTCTACCCCCGAGTCATGAGACTGTTGAACAGGTGATTATCAAACACACACAGATGTGTACTGATGTTAAATGCAAACACACATTGATACTGGAACGGTTTGTAACCGGTCTGGTGTGACCTCCAGCTATAAGTACAGAAAACAAAACTACTCACCCCTCATCCAGCATAATGACTTCATACTGGAAGTTCCTGTAAACATGCTGGAGGCAAATAACACAGTAGACTGAAAGTGTATTATGTTGGAACCACTTATGTTGTATTTAAATATGCTAAGTAGTATTACAGTTGTGCTCAAAAGTTTGCATACCCTTGGAGAATTGGTAATATATGCACTATTTGTAAAGAAAACATGAGTGAGCAGGCAAAACATGTCTTTTATTTCTTATGGGATTCACATTCAACTGTAGGCCATAACAGAATGGCACAATCAATAACAAAACATGGCAACAAAGAAAGAAATGAACTGACCCCTGTTCAAAGGTCTGCATACCCTTAGTTCTTATTCTGAATATTGTGTATTGCCACCTTTAGCATAAATTACAGCGTGCAGTCTTTGGTAATAGTTGTCTATAAGGCACCGAAATGTCATTGTTGTGCTGGAAAATCCAAGAACGTCCCATGCACAGCTTTTGTGCAGAAGAATGCAAATTGCCTGCCAATATTTTCTGATAACATGCTGCATTCATCTTGCCATCAATTTTCATAAGATTCCCCGTGTTCACACCCTCCAAAACATCAGTGAGTCACCACCATGCTTCACAGTGGGGATGGTATTCTGTTCACTATAGGCCTTGTTGACCCCTCCTAAAATACAATAGTTAAAATGTTTTTTCGCATTATGCCTTAGGGTTAGTTCAGGATAGACAAAACCTTTGGATTCTCTTGTCTTTTCACTTGACGAAAAAGTCAGTTATCGTTACCTATATTGGTACTGTATCAATGTAATTCATGAATGGCTAATAAGCTGTTAAAACGGCCAGTGGCAAGAGCCATGCAGTTCATAGATGATATTTGTGGTCAGAAAAAGTACTCAGTTTAACACAAGGCTTAATGGTGTCTAACGAAATATTCAAACTTAGCTCGATGTTAATGCGTGACAAAAGTATATAATGTCAAGAGGCTATGCTGACAATCGGCAACTGTATAGCACTGTGTCGTAGTGGTTAAAGACAGCCTCTCACCTGGATGAACCGGATTCGTAGACGGAGAGCGTTCCTTTGCGGGCCGGCTGAGCTAGGCCTGCGTGGTTTCTTATTATAAGGAAGTTGTTGCAATGCTTTTCATTTGAAGTAATGTTCTTATTTGGACCAAAAGTTTCCATCTCAGGTCTTCACTGGCAAAATGTCAAATACATGAAAACCCTACAGGGTTACTGCAGGTTCTCTGACTGGCCAGCCTGTTTCAGACTACACTGACAAGAACATTGTCTTAAGTTATGTGTATAGACCATCAGTCAGCGAGTTGGTAGGTTTGTGTTTGACGCCTAAGGATAATGTCATTTGAGTTTAACATTTCAACTGATCTTCGGAAAACTGTATGTTAACACAATATGTAAATAGGTGAACTTCATAAATACAAATCTAGTTCAAAGTTATTGTTTAAACTCATTTAGCGTTTTAAGGGATTTGAAGCATTCGAAATATGTAACTATTACACAAAGTAGGCATATCCTATGAGGTAGAGATGGCCCAACAAGGCTTCATAAGCGTTATTTTAACAGCAGGATACTATCCTGGCAGCACTCAGATTTTCTTTGTCACAATAAAAGCCATAATTGAAATGCATACGGCAATATAGTTAACAATATAGTCTGTAAAAAAAGAACAGACATAAACAATATTGGAACGGAAATGGAACTTAAAATGTACAGACTAGATTGCTAACTATATTGCCTTATATACAGCTCCGGAAAAAATTAAGAGACCACTGCACATTTTTCTTTCCTTTACAAAAAAGTCGAAAAGGAAGGTTTGGAGTGAGGAACAGAAACGTTAAATTTAAGAGACCACTGCTAATTGAACGCTTCTGTTCCTCTCTCAAAACTATCCTTTTCAACTTTTGGAAAGGAAAGAAAAAAGTGCAGTGGTCTCTTAATTTAAATTTTATTTTGAATAAGGAAATTAGTTAGCGCTACTAGCATCATATCCTGCTGCTAGAAGAACAGCAATGAAGCCTCATATGACCATCACTACCTGGAGGTAAAGTCACGAGATATTCATTTCTGGTATTTCCTCGTTGGATGTAGAATGCAATACTAAGTAACCTGCTGAAATGAAAATGTAACATTAGCTGAGTTGTCCGATGAGATACGGCTATTAATTTCTTGTGTGAATTCCTCTTATTTTATGTAGAAGTTGAGGTGTGGCGTCTAGGGCAACCGCTGTCACTGTTCTGCAGATCTCACCCAGGAAAGAGATGCAGTGAAAACTTGCACCAGAGGACTGCAACCATAGACATAATAAAGAGTAGACGCCGCATTGGCTGCTGGGGCGCGAGAAATACGGCCGCCATCTTTGACCGGTCATACTCCTAGTTGCGTAGCAGCAGAAGCAACGATGCCAGAGCACTGTGGAGCATACTCCTGCTCATATCGGCGGACCATCGAAAGCAGGGCTCGGGGGATTACTTTTCACAAGTAAGATTGAACATTACCGTATTATTGGTTGTATTTTGTGACTAGAATATTACCAGAGAGTTGAGAAGGAGCAAGGATCTTTGATATTACTGTACTGAAATCGTATCCAGCCAGCTAGGCTATGTTTACTGCACCAGCCGGTGTTCACCCAGCGAACTGAGACTTGAAGTCATATTCTATAACACTGACTTAGATTACAACTGACTCAAGAATTCTATTGTAGAAATAAAGCAAATATTACTGGTATAACATTGGCCAGCTAATTATATATTTATATAAATAAAAGACGGTATTATCATTGTTGGGCAGTACTAGCTTAGCTAGTAACTTAGTATTTTAGTGGTAGCTTCACTATTTCCAGAATCAAGTAACTTTTCAGTAGTAGTAACTCCTTTATTTACCAAGTAGCTTGGCCACACAAGCTACATTTCTTGTCATGTGAAATTAGCACAACTTAAAGTAGCTTCCTATGTAATGAACTAGCCTACTGCTGGATTTGTGTTACTTAGCTTGCTACATTTGACTGGGTGGTAGCTTTGGTGTAGTGAAGCTTTATTCATGACAGAGTAACTAATAGCTTAGCTCACTGCAATTTCCAAGTAACTTGCCCAACACTGTGTATTATTCACGTGTAATTCACCCTAACAAAAGTAAGTTACCGCTCATGTCTCATACCCACCCCACTTAAAATAAAGGCAACAGAACATCTGATAGTAGAATGGTTTTCAAACAAGCTTATTATTTAGTTCAGCGGTATGTGCTCAACTACAGGTTCAGCCAAGATCACTTGGAGCTCCTTTTTAATTCAATCAGAGCGTCAGGTAGTGTTGGTGTTCTTTTAATTACAATTTTGAAAATATACCTAATGAATATCTTTGTCTTGTGAGTAATGTATGTATTGTGTGCCTGTTTTCCATATAAGGAGGCTGGAATTACAATCTATCGGCACTTCCAGGCCATCTTCCGCCGCCTGATGGTTCGGTGTGGTGTCTCACCTGTGTAAAGCAATATATAAATATAATGTATTTTTTAAAATTATTATTTTAATAAGGTGCTGAGTGCTGCAGAGAGGGTGATCCGCCAAGCTTCACCAATGCCAGCTCCTAAGGTGTCGACAGTCACAGACATCGTCCGGGAGGAGATTGGAACGGAGGATGTTTTTCTGCTTGGGGAACACATTGAGGAGACTCAGTTTGGCATCGACAACCATCATTCTGACTTGTTGTCATTGGTTGTGTCTGTGTTTCTCAAAATAAGGCTGCACCACATTACCAAACTCTCTTGAACTGCAGAAAGGGAGCACGAGGAAGAACTGTCCTCTTTCAGGGCTTTTAGAGCGTGTGCATGTGTGTGGTTCCACGACAATTCAAGACTTTAATCCTAAATTCCAGCATTCCAAAACTAATTCTAAGCTTTATATCTGTACTTTAACCTTACTCATCACACTTAGTATCTTTATGTCATATCTGTCATCATTCTGACAAGATTAACAATGAAACTGAAAGCAATGGCTTAAAACTGCCTGAAAACAGTGGTCTGTCACATTTTATGTGAATACTGCTGTAAGTGTTGGTGGGTCTGTAAATACCTCTGTTTGTTTGTTTCATGAACTCTAGCCTCATGGTGTGTGTCTCCAGGAATCCAAATGTTGGTCTCCTTTGCCTTACACTGGGTTTGTGAGATTGTGAATGGTGAAGTTTATCTTTACATTATGTCCTTGTGTTTGTCATGGTCTTAGCCCTGATCTCTTTCCCTCTGGGTTCTGAATAGCACTTGTAACTGTGGTTTGAAAATTGCTACATTAATTAAGTTTGCAGACTTTTCAAGGGAGTTTCAACAAAGTAAATGTGCAGTTTAAATAAAAACTGTCACTTTTCATTTCATCCTGCTATTTTAGACTGGGACCCATGTGAGTATGTTGGGATGGGGGCTGTGAAATGAGAGAGAGAGAAATATATATTTCTGACTTTACTGCCACTATTTACACATTAGGTGTTTCAATCAGAATGATAGTCAAACTGGAAATGTTCCTGTTTTTCTCCCTTGTTGGGGATTATGTTCACAGCTTTGATGTATATAAAACTATGAATATTAAAATACGCTGAACCATGTGTCCTGTATCATAGCTACATGTATGACCTTTGCAGCAAAAAAACCTGCGTGAAAATCAGTAAGGTATTCACTGAGGTGATTAATTAAATGCGCTGACAGCTCGTTTCACTTGCCAAAACAGATTACATTGAGTGGAGTGGCGGACCGGTCCAAGATGGCGGTCCCACGGCTCGTCAGCGCCAGTTGGCAGTAGCGGTCGATGCGGCGTCTACTCTTTATGTCTATGACTGCAACAATGGTCTTGAGTTCGACTTCCCTATGGACTACATACTGAGATGACCTGGAGAAGATGGTGGTGACGTCAGAATTTCTTTCCCGTCCAACACGGACATCTGGTAGTGTGGACATTTGGCAGAGTTGTTGTCTGGCTGTTTAACGTGTATTTAAAAAACATCAGTGATTTGAATGAACCTGAATTTGAATCCAGATCAGCTTGGCTTTGAGATGACTAGTCTCTTTCACCGCAGACCTTGAAGAGGAGTGGTTAATGATCAATTTCACATTTGAAGAAACCATCAGAGTTTCTCAGTTTCACATCAGCAGGCTATGTGAAATCGCAGAAGTTTAGGGTATTTTTATTAAATTTGATACCCTGATGTGGTTTCAATTCGGGTACACTGGTGCAAATATGTGTAAAGCCCCTCAGTAATGTGTCTGGGGAAATGCCTTGATGTCTTTCTTGTAAAGTTCCAGTTCGCCCCCAGATTACATTAATACTACACTTCATAGATTTCTGGTAACAGAAGGATTCCACCCCTCTAGAGACTTGGAGAGAAAAAAAAATTGTGGATTAGTACATAGAAATTTAATAACTTTATTTTACATTCATACATCTATATTTGTACAGTAAGTTGAATGCAGTTAAAAAAGCCCAATCCAAAAACAAGTCCTGAAGACATACAGCTGGAGCGATGAAAAGTTTGCATGTTGTAAGATTTGTAAAAAAAATAAAACCCACACACCCCTGAAAGAAAATGAACAGGACAAATGCTGTCCTTGAGTTGTACCTTTAACAGAACCAGGTTGAATGGAAAGAAATTCAGTTATCATAGAAGGCACCTTGAGTACACAGTGTATGTACAAACAAAATCTGAACATTTATACAAGTTCTACAATAGCTTCTAGCACAACGACAACTGTAAACCTCCACAAAAGAAATCACATCTATACAAATACATATGAAGCAAAATATCTTTGTCATACCAAAGCAGTACCTTGAAATGCATATTAACATTAAAGTCTAGATGGGCTCTGCCTGCAGAGTACAACCCCCTAGTTCAGTACACCGTATGTTACAATATTTGTTTGCTGACGCCGGCTTTGTTGATTGTTAACTATTGGCAACAGCAGTAACGGACAGAAGTCATGCATCATTTCATTACGGTCTCAGAGCAGCAGTCATTCTTAGGAGTTCAGAAACAACCCAATTCAAAAACATTTCCCCTCCCTTTCACCTTAAGGAGGCAGGAGTACATGGTGTAACATGTAGATCTGGATATAAAATGTATAGACAATTTATTTTTTTTTTTTTTTTTTTTTTTTTACACAGCCAGAGGAAATACAGTTTACCTTAAAATATACTGTGCCACACTTCAATTTAAATTTCAGTACTTTCAGAAAATTAAGTTCTTTGATATAAAATACTGGATCCTAAAAACTGGATTTAATGTACATTCCATCCATTTTTTCCTTTTTCAACAAAATAAAGCTTTTATATACCTCAAGCTTATAAATACGTCCAACAATTCTACAGATAAACGTTTACATAGAAACAAAGTGACTAAGACTGTAGGAGGTTCTGGATCGTAGGAGGTTCTTCGTTCACATGTTGGAGGAAACCCGTTAGGACCGGCATACACTGCCCATATTTAAATCACCTCATCACAGTGTGGCACTACAATTCCAGATGATTGTACGTGTCGGGGTCTTTGAATGCCATGGTCAAGGTTGCTCCCACCATCTGTCTGTGTTCAGCATGCCTTGGTCAGGTCAGTTGGCAGCTCTACCGGCGACATGCGGTACTGGATCTTTGTGTTGGTAATGGCACCGTGCTTCTGTCGAAGGTGCAATCGAAGCTGGCTCTTGTGGCGAAAGTGCAAATTGCATTTCTCACACTGGAAAAAGGAGAGAAATAACCCCCTGTTGTTTAAAACTGTTTCAGTTTGTATATTGACACCCCACTAACCATTCAGTCAGAACATTATAATAGACTGACTGCATAAAGTGTGTAGATGTTACAATACGCCTAATGACAGGGGTGTATACCAGGATAGTTATGGTGTATGGAGCATAACTTAATGGTTGTTTTCTGACGTGTACATGTCAGAGGGGTGTGTGCTTACATGATAGGGCTTCTCTCCCGTGTGTATCCGTAGGTGACTCTTCAGTGTCTGTAGGTGACGGAAGCGCGTCCCACAGATCTCGCAAGGATATGGCTTCTCCCCCGTGTGGATCAAAACATGGGCACGGAGATGGGCAACCTGAGGACGAACGCCACAGTAAGAACACTGTGCCTGTGCAATGCACACACGTCGCTTAGGACGCACTTATCCAGGGTGATGTGCGGCAGGGGGCGCACACGTTCACGCCCGCCCCCCCCGCGGGAATCAAACCCATTGCCCTGCCCCACACGAGACCCACGACCAAGGTCAGCTCACCTGCACGAACCGAGCGCCACACGTCTCACACTTGTATGGCTTCTCTCCTGAGTGGATACGGGTGTGGGTTTTGAGGTTAGCTGGTCTGTTGAACTGAGCTCCACAGATGTCGCAGCGATACGGCTTCTCGCCTGAGGAGGAATAAGAACATCAGTGAGACGAGGCCCAACGGTTGCTCCCCTCAGACAGGGTTTCATTTGACAGGGAGGGCGGATCATATTTCCGCTAGCATCTCGCTGAGGAAGCTTGCTGGAGGGTCTAATAAGCCGCTACTGGCGCATTCAAGCCGGTACCTGTGTGGACGGTCTTGTGGCTGGCAAGGTTGCCCTTGTAGCGGAACGCGGCCTGGCAACGGTCGCACTTGTACGGTTTGTCACCGTGGACCTGCAGGACGTGGCGCTTCAGGGCCTCGTCGTCCGCAAACTTGGAGTCGCAGTCGTTGCAACAGAACGTCCCGTTTTCTAGAGGATACGAAGGGAGCGAGAACAGTCCGGTTGGTGAATAAGCCGAGAACGGCGGTGGGCTTGCCTCAAGTCCACAAAGCGTCATCTCACCAATTGTACCCCTAACCCCCTGGTAGCCCACCTATCTCCTAATAAATGTGTGCATACAAAGGGAACAGGCTACCACTTGGAGCACTGGTTTGGAAGTGGTGCGCACTTACCACAGCTGGAGTCTGAGAACTCCGAGTGTAGCTCTGCCATCTCCTCAGCCAGACGGGAGGCCGCGGTGCCGGGACACACCTCAGAGTGCTGCGGAGACTGGGAACCACACGAGGTGCACTTCAAGTGGCTGGTGTAGACAGAGTGGCTGTCAGCCGTCCTCTGTGATCCATCCAGGGCTCTGGAGACATGGGACAAACACCCGAGAGTCAGGCATTATTCCGCTACGGCAGAGGGACAGCCCCCTCAGCACGACCGAAGGCCGTTAACCAGCGCAGCCAGAGCGACCAGTTGTTTTTAAAAAGCTTGCAAATTGGTTTGATGAATTAAACGGTGACTGTGGCTGGCTTTCAGTGATACCGGCAAGAGACCGCACTGCCTTGTCATTTAAATGCAGAATCACAGAATCTCATGCACCAGACTGTCTAAACGTTATGGTGCCACCATCAAAATGGAAACAAAGCTTTCATGCTAAAGGTATAGCTCCCTGATCTGACTGTAGACCTCACCTGTTGATTATGTTGTTGAGGCGGGAGGCTTGCGGAACCGCTAGGTCCTCTCCATGCTCGTTGATCTTGGCACCAGTCGGCGGGTCCAGGTGGTCCGAGTCAGAGGGTTGGAGAAAGGCGGGCAGACAGAGACGCTGGGGGGAGCGGAGTCCCGGTTCCTGCAGCCCGACGTCCTCCTCCTTGGTGGTACTCTGGTTGAGCACGATGAACTTGTACTTCTTCCAGTTGCGAGCCTTGGGGTCCTGGCTGCCCTGTGGGGGCTGAACGCCGCCCCGGCCAGCCTGAGAGAGGGACAGGCCAGCGTTCTTGCTGCTGCTGGATTCTGTGGGAGAGTTGGGCTGGCAGTCGGATTTCAGCGGGCTCTGAGGGCTGTTCATCAGGCCCTTCCGTCCAGCTGAGGAGATCCCCAGAGGATAATGCTGGTGGCTCATGTCGTCCTCTGTCGGTTGTGGCCCGTGCTCCTTGCCCAGAACCGCCTTTTGGTGATCGTGGACCAAGGCCCCGGCGAATGCCCTCTTCCTGTTACCACCAAACCCACTGGCATGGCTGTGCCCTCCCTCGTGATGCTCCTTCCTAATGTCGTCGTCCCTGGCCGCTGCCTCCCTGGAGGACACGTAGCTGGCTGCTGTGTGGTGGATGGTGCCTGTGCCACCACTCACTGCCCGGCTGTACTCTGCCCTCATAGCACTGCTTGTGTCCGGTGGGGAACAATGCTTGTGGTGGATCCCAACCTTAGAGAAGTCGGCGAATGTGCTTTTGGTGTCCGTTAGCTTGCAGAGAGGGAAGGGGAACCCCTGGACAGGGAATTGGCCGTAGAGGTGGTAATTGCTGGGGGAGTTGACCCCAGTGAACATGCTGGAGCCGTAAGGCCTCCCTTCTCTGAAAGGGCCGACCCGACCGGGCAGATTGTCAACAACTTCATGGGGCCGGTATGCATGGACATCCTGAGGTAAAAGTAGAGGGCTCACCAAAAACTCGTCTCTGGGGAGCTTGCCCTGGCCAGGGTCACTGAGGAGAAATGAGGAAGAGTAAGAAAACCCAGAACACACCAGTCTACACATTCTTTGTCACAATACATTTCTATACATAACTCCAGTCACAGTGCTGGCCTCTTGACAAGTCACCGCAAATGTGAACATTCTTACTTGACAGACAGACCAACCAATGCAAACTGAAATGCAAACAGCGACTATCCCATCACCTCTGATGCCAAGACCACCCCACACACACACACACAACACACAACACACAACACACAACACACAACACACAACACACAACACACAACACATTCTCCATCCAAGTACCTGGATTTGATGAATCTGTGACAGGTGTCCACGACATGGTCCATCTGTAGGTAGATCGCAGTGTTCATGATGGCCATGATCAGGCTCTCCTTCAGAGACAGCCTGGAGGTGTACATGAACTCCAGCAGGATGGCAAATCCATCCGGGTCCACCTTGGGGTCCAGACTAATAGCATTCAGACTGCACTTAAGAGAGTCTGTAAAGATGCTGTAGAACAACCCGCTACATGGAGAGGGTGGGGGGAGACAACGAAGACCATCAACTACGTAAAAGCAGTACGAGCTGTACTGAAAGGCGGTGGTAACAGTCATTTGGAATGAACCCTGTTCCCTACATAAATGCGCCACTTTTGGAACGTAACCCCACAGGCCCGGCCTACAAGTGGCGCACTATGCTGGGAAATCGGGGCTCCATTTTGGGACACGGCGGCATTCACGTGAACACAACCCACCTGCAGGCCATGAGGACGGTCTTGTGGGCACGGAACTGCTGCCTGTTCACCAGGATGGTAACGTCTGTGAGGATGTCTCGGCTGCGCAGGCGATTGAGGTTGAGCAGCACGTCGCTGGCGTGACGCGTGAACTGGATGCAGCTGTCCGCTGCACAAGCCATTTTCTCGAACTCTGAATGGGTGAGAGAGGCGGGACCACGGTCAGGGTTCTGTTACTCGTTGATCACCACAAAACAATTACGTGGGTGACATTCTGGTGGTGGAAAACCAAGGGCATGTCTAAAAGGCAGGATTCTTAACCCTGGTTTCTGGAGAGCTAGCTCCAGGTTCCTCCAAACTTAGTTGTAACTAGCTTGAGTCAGACATTCATTAGAATCATGTATACTAGACTTGAACAGGGTTGCGGAGAGTAGTTTAATGGAGGTCGAGTTTAGATACACAACATTAAGCATTGCGACTTATGTAGCCTTGGGCGTTTTTAAAGGATATGAAATTGTCCATAGGAGTTCTCCATATCCGTCTAATATAAACGTAGCCAGTAGATGGCATCAAAACCACATTTCGAAAGAAATAAGCGCTTAAATTACACTGTCTGGGCAGCCCCATTTGTTCCGACCTTTTTCCGAAAGTGGGAGAACACTTGATTTCGTTTCTGTTGGCACTCAAACCTTAATGTGTAATCAATATATTTGAGTAAAAAGCGTTAATCAGTAAGTAAACTCAAACATTCCGCAGTACGGGTCTGTGGCGGCGCATAATCTAATATGAAGAAGCAGCACTTGGGTCAGCGCGCCGGGACATGATAACCAATAGCTCAGAATTGCAAAAAGCAGGTGTAGGCAACTTTGGAGATGGTTGGGACTCCAAGGGAGCCATGTATCGAAATGCACCTGACTGTTACATATGGACAATAGACAGTTCCATCGGGCATTTATTTACGTTTTGAACATTCTGTATGATTCCAACTTTCATTACTTTTCCATCCGAACTGACTAAACACTAAGTAATATTTTCCTTCCACGACTACACAATTCTCTTATCGGGCATTACGTGGCATTCAGTTAAAAAAAAAAAAAAGAGCATGTCAAACTTTTCAGACGTTCACAGTTGACCGTCATAGGAAATATGACTCCTATAATAATTCAAAGTATTTCAGACTTAAAATAGGATACGTAATTGATATCAATATAAGCGCTCATACATCTCTTGTTTAAGTATCTGCTCTTGCAACGCAATTAGCGTTTGGTGCGCGCGCAGGAGAACATGATTGTGGTAACAACTTTGAAATGTTTCGTACTCAATATCAACAATTAACACTGAAATGTGGACTCGAGGCAACATTTTAAACTAGTAACCATTTTTTCTATAAACTGTCATTTCTTTCCCTACAAGGCTTAAACTTAGTTTCTTCACGTGGAATCGCATGTGGTGCAACCCGTTCAATAACGAAAACACATTGGACACAGATGCATCATTCTAAGCGCAACGCCAAGTGCGCTACTTGACACCACCCGAAATGAACTTTAAATAGAATGCATTGCCTACAAGCAGATTTTACGCGCAGTCGCTAGATCCCACCTATTGCCATTTTCCAACTCAAATGTTCTCAGTTAACTTAAGTAACATTCGCAGATCATTCAAGATCGAAAGTTACACTTCAAATAGGCTTGGCAATAAGACTATTTGAATGGAAGCTTGGGTTATGACTCCTATTGCTGCAACGTTTAATCACATCACACTTCGTAACCGCAATTAATTCAAATAGGATACTAGAAAATTGTATGCGTTTCCCGTCATGGGGCTTCAAGTTCACGCATAGATCGAATTCAGGTACATGCACACGCAGGCTAGGCTGTAGAACCGTGGAAATCTATTAAACTAAGAACAATAATATTTCCGTGAGGGGGCGTGTGTCGGTGGTAACAGCGAGAAAACAGCCACTATCGTGAGCAATGAGATCCCGATTGTACAATCGTTAACGAACCAATCTGATTATCTCCAATACTGTCTGGATAGTGCTTAAAACAGTGCATAAAACCAACACGCGTACCTTGTGTTTTCAAAAGCCTTAACATACCACACAAGTTAGTTATGCCAGTGGGAATCACAAACACTGACATCACTGTACACATCGCTGACAAGGACAGATGAGCGAACGCGGTTGCAAAAGCCAGTCATGGAAGACAGTACTTAGTGAAACGGAACTCCTTGACTGTCATTTGTAGTCCAGCATAGTAAATGTAACGGAATAACCACGTAGGCTAGATTCATTAGTGAGCTGCTTTCACAGTAACAAATCCCACTGTCAAACCAACACGAGGCGAACCGCAGGGTGTACAGTGAAAGGAAGACTGGAATATTATAGAGGCTGAAGAGCTGTCAAGAGCACTGTCACCCGCCACAGTACTTATGATTAAACAGTGCGCTGACAACAGTCTATAATAAACCTTCAAAACAATAGTTTACATTATAAAACATTCAAACACACATCCAGCGTAACACCGACACCTGCAATAAAGAACAACTTCGCGCCAAATAACATAGTAAAAAAAGAATTAAAAAAAAAAATCACCTGGTATTGCGTTCCTAGAAACTTCTTGCATCACCACTTCTAAGAACCCCAGTTCTAAGAATCAGAAGAGCTCAATTCTCGGAATTTGAGCTGGTGGTGATACCACTTTTAGAGGGCAGGGGAGAGTCAAGATTTAATGCTTGCTAAGAAATCATCTTTCTGAAATATTTTATTGCCATGTGTTCTGTACAACGTGAATTGTGAAATACGCGCATTATAAAACAAAACTTCAATTATATACAATAATTGTATAAAATGTATATATTTTAAGAGAAATAGATCGCTTACTTTCAATATTCCCCCTACGTTTGGATTCTTCCAGTCTTAGACGGTCACATGGGCAAACCAGTTGGCTACGTATCTCCAAAACCCGCCCCATAATTCTCCGAACTAATTTGCTATTCCATGACAAGCGATGTGTCCATTCATTGCCTTTCTCTGTATGAAACCCAGACATACACTAAACAGAACCTAGCCGGACTGCTTATTGACACGGACTCTAGTTGTATAGTCCTATTTGTTGTGATTTTTTTTCTTCCTTCTCCTGCGGAGAATATTCATTTTTAACCCCCCCAGTTTCTACCTTCATTGCTGTGGACATCTGACAAATCATCACAAGGGTTTGTTTGGGACGGGATTATGTTTCTGATCCAAAGACATTGTGCTTGAGAATTTTCATCATTGGGATTCTGCATTTCTGTATGCTATGTAGTTGCCTTGAGGCTGACTGTAATGCCAGTTTTATTGAATATGTGCTTGTCACGTTTAGCCCGTAAAACAACGTGAGGAAGAATGCATTGACCTTAGCCTTTTTGCTGTGATGAATTGCTTGTTAGAAACGGGTTATTTGCGCATCGTAGCGCAAACACCTGTTTTGGAATATGTAGCATTACTGTATCCTTTTATGTCAGTATATACATATAAATAAATACTTCAAAATGTAGTAACCTGATTTCTGTTTTCAATTATCCCTTTGGTATGCAGACTGTTGTATATATAGCCGCTTACAATTCGCTTTTAGGTTAATAACATTGAACAAATTCATCAGGGCTGTACTTATATCGATACTGTCCGCAGCTATGCAAGGCGTATTTCTGCACTCTCGTTCTGACGTGCGTCAGCAGCAATGTTGGGCAATGTGGTATAGCCTACAGCACACTTCTCAAAATGAATTGGGTATGTGTAATCCAGCCAAAATGTGTCAAAAGTGCGAATGAAATACCCTAGGCATATTTTTAGAATACAATTATTATTTGGAATATTTTAATGCCGCAGAAACACAGTCTACCAACAATTGCCTTTGTAAATCTCGCATTAGCTTTTAAAACAATCAACACAAAGGCTTCAAGTATATATTTAGAAAACGTGAAGAACAGGCCTGCCTGCTGCACATCCCTAATACATCCTTGAACAGCTCTATAGATAAACATTCCAAGCCACCCACAGCGCAAAACGTTACCAACTTACTTTTGACCCTGTCATTCCAACAGGCACTTTTTAAGGGTGGTTATTGTTGGTTTGTAATACTTGAAAGTACAGAGGTGTTTATCAGACAAACTGTCATAGTGATTGAAGTGTAAATGAGCCGTTAAAGTAGTGAAGTCAAGGCCAAGGCCAACCGTGCATGGCAATGACTGTTTTATACCGGTTTATCATTATTATTATTTAAACTTTTTGATCGATTTTATTTCTTAACTGGGCTAATTTAAAAAAAAAGAAATCTTTGTGTGACCTACTTGTTAAAGGTTAGATTACATACTTTGATTGCCATGACCTCCAGCGCATCTAAATGAAGTGCCATCTGCATTGCAATCCTCTCTCTAAGTGTTTAGGAAAGAACAATAGCATACACATGGAAAGTATTTGTTCAAAGGGAAATGTCTAATACTAACAATTATTTATTGTTGATCGGAAGTTAAAGGCCCATGGCTTTAGGCAAGCAATTCAAGCGGAGAAATTACAAAAGCTACCTGTGATTGTAGTAGGACTAACGCCCAATTTGTGTCAGGTCTTCAGTCCTAACCATTTTAAATGGGAATTCTGTAGGCCGGGCTTAGTGGAAATACGACGTGCTTTAGTTTAACAGAAATGCCACATTCACTGGTCCCGTGTCTTGTATGATGGGCGCTTGCAACGCCGGAATGGGGGTTCAATATATCGGGGGAAAAATGCAATTATTTTTGCACTAACTACTGTAAGCCGCTCTTAAAATAAGGGCGTTCGCTATATTTAAATGTGTGTTTAGGCTGCTGCGTGAGAACTACCACCTTTAGTTCTCATTTGAATTAGGATTATCTGGTTAATGAAACTTGGCCTAAAGGAAGAGAATGATACCATAATCTAGTAATTTAAGTTATTGAAGCATCTTTATTAAAAGTATTTTAGACAATTGTATTATTTGTTTATTTTCTGAATTTTAACGTGCATAATAATCAGCAATGTCCATCAATGACTAGGTTATTGAGGTTTTTTTTTACCTTTGCATTTCACACACCTATTCACAGTTACCTGGTGCTTCAGAATGATAGCCTGTCTACATTTTCTTGAAGGGCTTCTGGATTTCCATGGTAATGAACTTGGAATGTTTTAGCAGTTTCGATACGATTATTTTCAAACAACCACTCCTACTGCCAGTGATCTGTGTGTCAGTGTGTGTCTGTCTGTCTGTCTGTCTGTCTGACAGGAATGACTCAACTGTCTTAACTTTGAAAACATGGGAGATTCGTTTTCCCAGCTTGCAAACCTAAATCTTTACACAATTTTGAGCCACTGAAAATGCATTCAAAACATTTTAAGAATTTTTAGAATGTAATTTCAAATTACTGTCTAAATCTACACCAATTTATTGATGACAGTGAGACTTTTATTGAAGCAATTCAATATTTTTTCTATGTACTTTTATGTTGTTTTTCACACGCAGATTTGAAGTAAAAGTATTTTTGTGATATTAATTAATTAATACAATTTTATATGGTCTATGAAATTAATTTGATATATTATAATGTTTGTGTTGTTTTACACAAATAAAATAAAACAAAAAATAACTTTTCTCTCTTAGTAGTATATTTTAATCCAGGGCCATATTTCAATTTGAACACTGTGTATCAGTGCATGTAGTGAAATATGTACCAGCCCTCCCTAAAGAAGTGCATTGTGTACATGCAAAAAATGATTAAACATGATAACCTATTTGTTTGTGTCAAACATAATATGGTGTGTTGCAGTGTGTTTCTGTTCTGGGGGTGTAGCGTGTATTGATATCAGATCATGGGGTACCTTGCAGTGTGTTTCTGTTCTGGGGGTGTAGCGTGTATTGATATCAGATCATGGGCTACCTTGCAGTGTGTTTCTGTTCTGGGGGTGTAGAGCGTGTTTTGACAACAGCATCCATGGTGGTTTGCTATGCAGCCGTCAGCGCTGATATGATGCTGTTTTCATCACACTGTTTATGTCTGTATTGGCACACATGTTCCCTTTATATAGTCTGGGGTTTCTAGAGAAAAAAATTGTGGTTGTTGGGACCTTGATGGAAGTGCCCAGGCTGATGTGGGATGCTACGTTGTTCTGTATTTACTGTCTCAGTCTGCTGGTGGACTGGACACAAAAACATGTGAATTACACACATCAACTTGTGTTTAGTCTGACCTCTGACCTTTAATTGGTAACCCTAGAGGAAACCAGGAGTCATATTTGTTTTGTTATTTGAACTATATTTAAATAAAGTCACTGAGACCAAGGTCTACTTTACAGGTGAATCCTGCTTACAGGATGTGTAATATATCCATGACATGAGAACATAATCGAATATATTTCTAAAACAAATTAACATAAAAACACAATAATCAACAACAAAGTCCCCAATCAGTGTTTTGAATTGCCCTGGAGGCGCACACACATCACATTTAAAAACAAATATGGTACACAAAAGCTTTTTCCTAGAAGGTATTTCTTGGGTTAACTATTCCTGACAACTACAGTGATGTGAGACTCATGTATATAAGGCCGATACTACAACGGTAGTTTCTGTAAAAGCACGGTACATAAACAAAAGAGCACGTTGCTCTCTACCTACGTATAGACTGGCAGATCCCATATTTGGAGATACCACAACAATGAAGAGTCCTGAAACTGTAACCGGAGGTGAATCAAAAGACACCCTGGAACAAAACAACTATAGTGGTTTATGTGTCATGGTTGCAGGTGGATTATATTACTGTAATGTTAAACAGACATAAACGTAGCTTGGACCATTTATTCTATAATCAAAAGACAGACGACATCTCTTTCTGTTAAAAAACAAGTCTTCATTTTAAAATGCAGTTACTAATTTACCCAAATGTGTTATGCAACAACCGGTTATCTGCTCAAGTACTGAGATGTTTATACGAGGGAACTTCTTCATCCGTTCTGTCATCCGTTCACAGGAGAAATGTCAGGTTTATGGGCCCTAAAATAAAGCATACATTTTCACACGTTTCATGTTCGGACATCAGACTGTAAATGTTTTGGCTGTAATCAAGAGTGTAAGAGTTTTCAGACAGCACCACGGACAAGTTGTCAATGCAAAGGGTCATGTTTAACGCAACCAAATAGAAAACATATTCAGAGGACCTGAGAAACACAGCAGGTTAACAATAGCACAACCAATAATAGCTCCAGTGTTATGAGTCAAATAGCCCAGCCAGCAAATGCATATAAAAAAGATTTTTGAACCTAGTTTGAGGATCTGAGACTTTAGTTTCAATGACTGTGGTGTGACTAGGCTGTAGTTTCAACATAGTTCACTGCAGTACAGGTGATGGGTAAGTACAAAAATAAACGCTATGAAATAAACAGTAGGTGGGAACGCTGAAGAATGTTCCTTGGTTGTCATCTCCTTACTAGTCAATACAGAGAAAGCATGTATTGGAGATTTTGTCACTGTGAATATGAGCCATGAGATTTAGCCTGGGACCTGAGGAGATGATAGCCTACCTGGACCCAGAGCCAATCAGAGTGTGAGGAGATGATAGCCTACCTGGACCCAGAGCCAATCAGAGTGTGAGGAGATGATAGACTACCTGAACCCAGAGCCAATCAGAGTGTGAGGAGATGATAGCCTACCTGGGTAGCTCTGTTTGTGGTGACTCCAGACAGTGGGCTGTCCCGCCTCCTCCCTCCTCAGATTTACACCCTGACATAGGAGCAGCATCTGCTGGGCTACAGAAAAATAATGGGGAGGCATGTAAACATCTGGAATGAGATTCAACAATGGGGAGCCTCTGTAAAAATCTGTAATGAGATTCAATAATGGGGAGCCTCTGTATACATCTGTAATGAGACTCAATAATGGGGAGCCTCTGTAAACATCTGTAATAAGACTCAATAATGGGGAGCCTCTGTAAACATTTGTAATGAGACTCAATAATGGGGAGCCTCTGTAAACATCTGTAATAAGACTCAACAATGGGGAGCCTCTGTAAACATCTGGAATGAGACTCAACAATGGGGAGCCTCTGTAAACATCTGTAATGAGACTCAACAATGGGGAGCCTCTGTAAACATCTGTAATGAGACTCAATAATGGGGAGCCTCTGTAGACATCTGTAATGAGACTCAATAATGGGGAGCCTCTGTAAACATCTGTAATGAGACTCAATAATGGGGAGCCTCTGTAAACATCAATAATGAGACTCAATAATGGGGAGCCTCTGTAAACATCTGGAATGAGATGTAATAATGGGGAGCCGCTGTAAACATCTGGAATGAGACTCAATAATGGGGAGCCTCTGTAAACATCTGGAATAAGACTCAATAATGGGGAGCCTCTGTAAACATCTATAATGAGACTCCTCTCAAAAAGCAACAGGCCACACAGAGGTCGAAATCCGAGCAATTGTTATTTGCTTGATATGTGAGTTTACTTTGTATCTGTCTCCAAGTTTTACCAAATATAAAATTAGACGTGTGATTGTGTGACAAGGTAATCACAATATGAAATCAAATAATTCAGTCTTTTTGGGGTGTTAAAAAAGTATTTAAAAATTTGTATTTGTAATAGTTTTGCTCCAAACTATAATTTGGAGCAAAAGTATAATTTTAAACCGCCCCCTCCCGATACCCCACCCTGAACAAAATACCCATGCACACAAAAGCAGAAGCACTTTGATACTTTCTCTACATAACAAGTGGGCCCAATGAGGTAAGAAAGAGTGAAGACAGGAAAAGAGATCTGAAAATAGATTTTGTCTGTTTTCTGCTCCGCTCCTCCCCTCATCCTCACTGTGCAGCACTCGTCATGTGAAGGTAGAGCAAAGGTGGTTCAGCCAACAGAGAGCTTCAAACCTTTAATAGTATGTGAGAGGTTATTAGCTTTAGTAATATATTTTCAGGGAGGTTATAACGTTTAGTCACAACCCTTTTTTCTCTTATGTTGAAGTTCTAAGTATCCAGGGACGTTATAACCTTTGTCACAACTTTTCAGAGAGATTGTTACCTTGAAGTTCTAACTGTTTAAAGAGGTTAAAACCTTTAGGTTGTGCAGACACAGTCTACTTCCAGAAATATCTGTTGTCAATGATGTCGGCTTTGAACGTATTGTCACTTAAAAAGTAACTGGTGAGTAGAGCTCACTAACTCCCAATGCTTAGAATGTCAGTGACCTACATACTGTGTACTCCAAGCCAGAAAATGAAACACACTAATCAGTATTGTTTTGTATATTACTTGTTTAAAGGTTAAATGGCCACAAAGTATTTTAAAGAAAGCACTGTATTAAAAAAGTCTGATTGATTGTATGTTAATAAAATATTTTGTAAAAATCAAATTCTTGCTGATTTTTGTTTTGTCATTCGTCACGCACTGACTGTAAACATCAAGCATCAGACCAGCTACTGTGTAAACGTCGAGCATCTGGCCAGATACGGGATCATTTATTAACTGAGATTGTTACGTGTCACCTAAAGTTATGGCCAGTGATGTAGAACTACTCATTCTGAGGTAATCACAGAGGTCAAAGACAGGTAACGTTAATGTACGCGGGACACAAATATCTGACTTGATTTCCTGGTTAAGACTCATTGATCATGTAACCTTATACCCAAGACAATAATTAAATGCTGTTTATTGCTTCATTCAAAGTCACCACAGCATTTGTTTAGGGGAAAACCCAGCAGTGATGATTTGGGTAATGACTACACTAGAACTGCGGCACTACACAACTTTTATCATATTAAAGGGGGAGCTGTTTTCTCAACCTTCGCGTGACGCCATGTTCCCTGTTACAACCTTAAAAGCGATCTCCCTCTGCAGTGCTTCCGATGCATCCATCCGCCCATCCCAAATCCGCCGTGCCTCCGCCGCGTCCCACTAAAATCACTGCAGGTGTTCCCAATCCCACGGGGGAAACGGCAACCCGTCCAAAATAATTAACGCTGCTTTTTGCTAGGTACAGTCTCGGATTCAGCACTGCCAAATCCAGACACATTTCTCATGTCTTTCGGTTCCAAACAAAAAGCACCGTCAACTTTCTTTCCGATCCACTGGGGGAATGTTTTAGACACCGCCTCCAACGTGGGGCCGATGCATTATGCACGGCCAGAAAGCATCTAGGAGTTTGGAGAAAAGTACATAAGAAACGTGTAATCTATCTGGGTCCCCTGCTGGGCCAGTGATACAGCCATGGAGATAATTACTGCAAAACCGTGGCAAACTTATACTCAACCAATTCCACACTAAAATGAATGACCCATTTAAAGTGGGAGGCACCCATATGGGGGTAGGACTGTGAATGGGGAGGGGGGAGGCAACCAAATCAATAAATGCCCCCCCCCTCCCATCAGTAGCTGGTATGTCATTGGTGATCTCTTCTGCGCAACACAACAAGCACAGGTGGTGAATTAATCACACGCAAGCAGACCTAACCCAGCAGAGAACCAAGTATATTTAGTATATTCCATCAATGCCTCTCTCTCTGCCTCTATGTCTCTATGTCTCAGTGACTTCCCAAAACAGCACGCGGGAAAACATCCCAGCCAGATGAGGATGTTGTGATGGTGTGGATATCAGAGGAGGTCAGGATGCCCACTGTCGCCTGCCAGGGGCCGGAGGTTGCCCGGGCACGATCCCCTCCACGTTTCGCAGCAAATTCCTGCCAACTTCAGTGTTCATTGTCAGCAAAGATATAAGTGGAACTGCCTCTGTTCTGTGAGGGGCTGGCATGATGCAACTGGCCTGTAACAGCAGAACCACACATCCGCTGGTAGCGACTGCACACACGGGAGCGGGTGTCCTAAATTGCACACTATTCACCTACAGCCCTACGGGCCGTGGTCAAGAGTAGTGCACTCCATAGGGAGCAGAGTGCCGTTTGGGCTGCGGCCTTGGAGGTCTTCTCGGTTTCTCCCCCACTTGAAAAGAAGCACATCTCTTCTTCTGTTGTTAGTGCGTTGAGTTTTTTTTTTTTTTTAGGATGTTTCTCCGTCTCGCTTCTCATCGTGTCCCTGAAGGACATTCACATGGACAACGGCTCCTTTAACTGAAAATTGGGATAAGTCAGTTCACTGCAGGTCACTTGCCAAGTGGAGCCCTCATGGCGCAATGGGTGTGTGTCTGTCTGTGGGTGTCGGGTACCTGCATGTGTGTGTTTGTTTAAGGTGTCATCCTGTTTGTTGTTGTTTTCTTTCAATGACAACAATGTTGATAGATGTCCATGAACTAGTGACCTATAAGTATTGGTGTGTCCTTAAAATGCTGTGTTTTTAAAGTATTTTAAAGTAATATTAATGCTGTGTTTTTAAAGTAGTTTAAAGTAACAACATTCTGTGTTTTCAAAGGATTTTAATGTATATAAATGCTGTGTTTTTAAAGTATTCTAATGTATATACACTCCGTGTTGTTAAGATTTGTCTATGTATGAAATGAATGCACAGGACACATACAGGCTAACCACACGACAGAAAATATTTCTGCTGTTTAACACATATGAAAAAAGAATATCAGATGAAAAATCTAAAAGTGTTGATAACTATAATACGTTTATTATAAGTAATGAAAAAAGGACACAGTATAAAAACGAATAACATGCTATCTAGTAGATGGTGTAGTGAAAGTATTGGGAAGGTTGCACGGTGTGAGGCGACCATGACCATTCCTTCTAGAAGGCTTGCTGAGGACCAGAATGACTGCACTCTGTCCCTGACCACGGCTGACGTGAAGAGAGCTTTTAAAAGAGCAAACCCTCGGAAGTGACCAGGGCCAGAAGGCATTCCAGGCCGTGTCCTCGGGGGGGGCACCGACCAGCTAGCTGAGGTTTTCACCTCCATATTCAACCTCTCCCTAACTCGATCAGCAGTCCGCACCTGCTTCAAACAGACCACCATCGTCCTTGTACCGAAGAAACCTTCCGTCACCTGCCTGAATGACTACCGCCCTGTAGCACTGACCTCCACCATCATGAAGTTCTCAGAGCGGCTGGTCAGAACCCACAGCTGCTCCACCCTTCCTGACACCTTGGACCCCGTTCCATTTGCATACCGCCCCAATAGATCTACAGCCAATGCCATCACCCTGACGACACACACCGCCCTCTCCCGCCTGGAAAAAGGCTTACAGAGAGGAGGTAGGGGACCCGACTAAGGAGATGATGGTGGACTTCAGGACCGGCAGAGGGGGGGTCATGCCCCCATACACATCGATGGAGCTGTGAAGTGGAGAGAGTCTCCGACTTCAAGTTCCTCTGTGTATTCGTCAAGGATGACGTCACCTGGTCCAGACAAGCCGGCTCTGCAGTGAAAACCGTCCAAAAACAACTGTACTTCCTGAGGAGGCTCAGGAAGTTTGGCATGTCTGCAGAAACTCTCACCAGCTGCTACGGGTGCACCATTGAGAGCAAGGCCCTTCAGAGGGTGGTGAAGTCTGCGGAGCGTGTCATCGGCTGCCATCTTCCCTCCGTGCAAGGCATCTACCACACACAATATCTTAGGAATGCACAGAACATCATCAAAGACTACAGCCACCCAGGCTATGGTCTGTTCACACTGCTGCCGTCTGGTAGACGCCACCCAAGCATTAGGGCACGCACTTCCAGACTCACAAGCAGTTTTCTTTCCTCAGGCCATGAGGCTTCTCCACCAGCAACACTGATATATGATCATACTGATCACACATGAACATTACAGATGCTCTGATGGCTTTCTACGTAGATTACATTTTCATTAGAATATTATTTTGTATGCACTGCAACAATTCCTAATGGACCACTGAGTCACACCCATGGTTGTAGAGATCAAAGAGGATTTCATTGGTATTTAGAATATGGTAAATCTCACACCTAGCCTATTGGTGGGCCAGGTGGCGTGATTACCAGGTTGCCTATCAAATCCTGTAAGATCTCCACAGGTGCGTAGTGTGGAAGGCTCCATTTAACACTGGACAAGTATTTACAACTGTCAATCCCTTTTCTGCATCATTGGTAAGGACAAGATTAAACTAGGATGAACTGAGGAAGATAATCTAGTTCAGACAGGAAACGCCACATCTTCGTTTAAACATTATTAGCAAAACAATACACACACATTGTATTAGGTTCTGGTGTTAGGTTCTGTTCCAAATAAGCTTATAAAACGGCGAGTGGCAAAAGTCACACAGCTCATAGATACTATTTGTGGTGGAGGTAAACTTAATAACAAACATTACTCAGTTTAATGCTAGTTAATGGTGTCATACAAAATATTCAAACTTGGCGTGATGTTAATGAGCAAAAATATACATACTAATGCCCAGCATGTGTGCAGTTTGGCAGCGTAGTGGCTAACGACAATGCCTTTCATGCGCACGATCCGGGTTTGATTCTCGTGAGGGCAGCCACAATTAACACATAATATTGTGGGCCGGCTGAATTAGGCTTGCCTGGATTCTTGTTCCTTTATTGTAGCTGATACCAGTAGGTATAATGGGTAAAAAGCATACACTTGCACAACCAGTGTGTCTCAACAATGAGTTTCATGAGGACATATGTGTCAGGTGTTGTGCAGAACCGAACAAAGCCTTGCTCCTCAGCGCACACTACAGACAGGTGGACGAACATTTTCCCTTACTCCTCCCAGAAGAACGTAATTTTTTGGGTGGGGTTTTGCTTTCGCTCAAGCTTCTTTAATGTCCCACATGTCAAGTTTCTAGTTTTTGATTGGTTGTTTTAGAAGACACGTGAGGCAATGCTAGAAATGCTAGATTTTCATGAGGGGACATATGTGTCAGGTGCCGTATAAAATAGAACAAAGCCTTGCTCCTCAGCTCACACTACAGACAGGTGGCCAAATATGTTTTTGTGCTCCTCCCAGGAGAACAAAATAGTTTGGGTGGGGTTCAGCTGTCGCTCTAGTTACTTTAATGTTCCACATCTCATGTTTCATATTTTAATTAGTTGTTTTAGAAGATACATGACACAGCAGACCACACAGTTGAATTCTCACTTATATGTTCCTGCTTGGCAATGTTACAAAATTAATACCTTTTTTATAAATAATATGAAAGAAAATATATTTAAAATAATAATGAAAACAAAATACTAGTAATCATAATAATAATAATAATAATAATAATAATAATAATAATAATAACATCAACAGAACACAGTATCAATACTAATAAAGAGCATTTACACATTCATTTACAAAGTGTGTGTGTTTGTTATGGTTGTCCTACGATAGGAGAATTAATAACGTGGTCGGGGTGCAAAAGATCTTTGTTATCAAGACCACAATCATGGTGTGTGAACGGGGAGTAAAGCAATCTTAAGTGAACATGGAGGTCTGAGAACACACCCCTGGGAGGCCCCAGTATTGACAGTCAGGGAGTAAAACAGGGGGCTGAAAACACACCCCTAGGGGGTCCCACTGTTAAGAGTTGAGACAGGAAGTAACTCAGAGAGCTGATGACACAACTTTGGGGGACCCCTGTGTTAAGAGTCAGTGAGGAGGAGTTTACAGTGGGTAGAACAAATATTTGATACACTGCTAATATTGAAGGATTTCCTACTTACAAAGCATGTAGTAGTCTGTAATTTTTATCATAGGTACACTTCAACTGTGAGAGACGGAATCTAAAACAAAAATCCAGAAAATCACATTGTATGATTTTTATATAATTAATTTGCATTTTATTGCATGACATAAGTATTTGATCACCTACCAACCAGTAAGAATTCCGGCTCTCTTTAAGAAGCCCTCCTGTTCTCCACTCATTAACTGTATTAACTGCACCTGTTTGAACTCGTTACCTGTATAATAGACACCTGTCCACACACTCAACAGACTCCAACCTCTTCACAATGGCCAAGACCAGAGAGCTGTGTAAGGACATCAGGGATAAAATTGTAGACCTGCACAAGGCTTGGATTGGCTACAGGACAATAGGCAAGCAGCTTGGTGAGAAGGCAACAACTATTGTTGGCGCAATTATTAGAAAATGGAAAAAGTTCAAGATGACGGTCAATCTCCCTCGGTCTGGGGCTCCATTCAAGATCTCACCTTGTGGGGCATCAATGATCTTGAGGAAGGTGAGGGATCAGCCCAGAAGTACACGGCAGGACCTGGTAAATGACCTAAAGCGAGCTGGGACTACAGGCTCAAAGAAAACCATTAGTAACACACTACGCTGTCATGGATTAAAATCCTGCAGTGCACCCAATGTCCCCCTGCTCAAGCCAGCGCATGTCCAGGCCTGTCTGAAGTTTGCCAATCACCATCTGGATGATCCAGAGGAGGAATGGGAGAAGGTCATGTGGTCTGATGTGACATAAATTTTGCTTTTTGGTCTAAACTCCACTCGTCGTGTTTGGAGGAAGAAGAAGGATGAGTACAACCCCAAGAACACCATCCCAACCGTGAAGCATGGAGGTGGAAACATCATTCTTTGGGGATGCTTTTCTAAAAAAGGGGACAGGACAACTGCACCGTATTGAGGGGAGGATGGATGGGGCCATGTATCGCGACATCTTGGCCAACAACCTCCTTCCCTCAGTAAGAGCATTGAGGATGGGTCGTGGCTGGGTCTTCCAGCATGACAATGACCCGAAACACACAGCCAGGGCAACTAAGGAGTGGCTCCGTAAAAAGCATCTCAAGGTCCTGGAGTGGCCTAGCCAGTCTCCAGACCTGAACCCAATAGAAAATCTCACAGTTGAAGAGTACCTATGATAAAAATTACAGACTTCTACATGCTTTGTAAGTGGGCAAACCTGCAAAATCGACAGTGTATCAAATACTTGTTCTCCCGCTGTATAATGTTGTAAGTAGCGTCTCCAGTGTCATTCTGCGTTTGTTCAGAGAAAGCATAGAGTTCTGCTCTGGGAGTCTGACTCTGACCTCTCAGGATTGACCTCTGCCATCTCACTTAAACCTATGCATAACATCAGGGTCCCTGATCCACTGCAAAATACCAAAGGACAGGTTTACAAATGTCATTCCCTTCTTTGAATCATGGGTGAAAACTGCTGGTGAAACCAACACAAACCAAAATACTGGAAACACCAACATAGTATCTTAATAGGGCGTTGGGCCACCACAAGCCCCCAGAACAGTTTCCTTGTGCCTTGGCATAGATCCTACTAGTGTTTTGAATTCTTTCAGGAGGATGCAGCGCCATTTCTCTATGTGAAGTGTACCTTTAGTCACACATTTATTTGTTTCTTTCATCTTAGCTGATAAATGTCGTTTTGAACAGTGATGAAAACACACTTGCACAACCTCAAGAGTGGATACATGCAGAAGTCAAGTCGTGTGCGTTTCTCAGCTCCTATTGCAGATAGGCAGCATAACATGTTTAAGGCTCCTCACCTCTTGGCAGAGCAGGGCATTGTGGGGTGGTTCTGTGGGTGGCCACGCCCTCACAAAGGTGATTGATGGCCATGTCATTCAAAGACATGTAGGACGGCTGATAGAGTGAGGGAGAAGTGGGTATGTCATCCTGTGGTTGATAATTGGCCCCGCCTGAGACCAGATTCCCCGGGTTTGATTGCATGACATGTAGACTTGCATGGCATGTTTCTGCTACTGTCAAAGAGGTGGGGCCTAAGTTAGGGCTCTTTAAAATGGTTGCTGGAGGGCTGTAACATGTCTGTTTATCTAGTTCCTACCTGCGAGTTAATTCTCCTCACCTGGTGTTCCAGGACAGACTTACACCCCGATTTGGAGAGATTAAAAAGCAGAGTGTTTGGCCCTCCTGGACCAGTATATATGTTGCATAAAGCTAGTTATGTACTGTAGGTAGTTTGTGTAGAGCAGGCTCCCGCTTCCCTCTGATGGTTTTTGTACATAGTCTGTCACCAAGGATGTGGTCTCTGAACAAAAAGACAGGAAAGTGTAATGGGGTCAACCAGCTGCTGTTCCACTGTTGAATGGAACATTCTCTTCATTCAGCATCCAGCATCATTGCCTTCAATCAGCATCCAGCTTCATTGCCTTCATTCAGCATCCAGCTTCATTCTCTTCATTCAGCATCCAGCTTCATTCTCTTCATTCAGCATCCAGCTTCATTCCCTTCATTCAGCATCCAGCTTCATTCCCTTCAATCAGCATCCAGCTTCATTCCCTTCATTCAGCATCCAGCTTCATTCTCTTCATTCAGCATCCAGCTCTATCCACTCCATTCAGCATCCAGCTTCATTCTCTTTACTCAGCACCCATCTTCATTATTCTCTTCGTTCAGCACACATCTTAATAATTCTCTTTGTTCAACATACCATTTCATTGTCTTTTATAAGCTTCAGTTGACATCATTGAAATGACACAAGGTCTAAATGGTGATGTACAGGCAGAAACTGCCTTTTGGACACCAGAGGCCTCTGTCCTACTCTGTAATCCGTATTCAACTATTACCCCACGCATAAGAGGTTTGGAGTCCACTGGTTCTCTGTCCTACCAGATATTTGCACACGCCTTACGTAATCAGACCAACACAAAAAACAGTGGAACTGGCTTTGAGGTACAGAGCTAAGTTTCCAGGCCCTACATAAAACCATTTGGGCTGCATCCAGGGAATTGACCAGGTCCCCTGATGCACGTGCCTAGCCCAAAGAGATAGGAGCTGTGGGCCAGGAAGAAGCACAGTTCATTCACACTTTGGCATTTATTTGTTTAGATACAAGGTAGAACAGGCAGGGGAGTTGTTGGGGTTTGCTCCGTGTCCACCGAGCATGTCGAAGTAATAATGTTTTCCTAAACTTTTTAGAGGTCACATCTTCTGAAAGAAACAGTGGTAAATATTCCTCAAAAAAGTTAAACATTGACTGGCTGCCTTGTTGAACAACCTGTGCTGCCATTCTGTAGCCTCTCCAGGAGTGAGGGCAGAGTGGGTTGGGTTGTAGGTCGTGAAGGGGAGGCAGAGTGCTGTAGCACTTTAGCTGCTGAGGAGAACTTCAGAGCAGTTAACGTTAAATCGGAGCGTGCTGATTCAGGGCTTGGCATTTACTGCTTGGCTTTGTCTCCAGTGGCACTCAATTTTCAATATAGTGTGCTCCTTTTGCACCCTAGGGATTATAGAAAAAATAAGCTACTGTCACTTAGTAGGGAACCTGACAGGGAATATATGGTGCGGTTTGGGACGCGTTGGTGTCCAGGAGAGCTATGAGGAATGCAGGAGATTGAATCAAAACATGTTGGAATTTTCCACGTCTGAACGCAAGTTGCTGCATGCTCACTCCTCCTACTGCTCCATCTGCTGGAGGACAGCTTAGCTGAAGGGGCCCCAGATGTTCTGAGCACTCCCTGCCAAAACATGTTCTGCAGGGCTGGATGTGTAGGGCTAGGGGAGGCAGATTAAGTTGCACAGGAGGAATTGAAGGTATGTGGTAGGATTGGGAAATCTAAACTTTTGTCACAATTCCAATTTGTTTTGAAATGTTCGACTGTGGCTTGTTTTGACGTAATGACGAGACCTGTCTGATACGAGGCAGAAAGACGGCTTAGTTTGTGTACGAAGCTGAGGAACATTGTAAACAAAATACTGCAATTTTGCTGCACCTACCCTTTTTCCTCCTTTACCTCGCTCCTATCCTCCCCGTTCTCATCTTTCATTTCTATTCTTAACCACTTTCTCATCTCCTCTTTCTCTCCTCCTGTCTCCTCTCCCTGCCTCTCTCCTCCCTTTTCTCCTCCCCTTTCTCCTCCCCCCTCACTTGCATGTTCTTTTCTTAGTCCAATAGAAAGCCTCTGTTAAGGACAAACCCCTATCCTGTAGAACCTCAACACCTCCTCAGATTCTGAGATGATCTAGACTAAATAATTCATTTTCGCACAGTCAAACATGGTTCCCTATTGGGTTCCTATTTAAATTAGTTAAACTTTCCCCCGTAATAAAATGTAAAGCGACATCATTAACAGTGTCCAGGCTTCTTAAAACAAAAGCTGAGGCATGCATGTATATTATCATCATAATTTAACAACAACATAAAACATTAAAACATTTAATGAGTAATGTTTCATTTAATTACTGGTTTACTTCATTAAATAATTTATGGTTCCGTTATTCACTGGTTCTCTTCATAAAATCAGTTATGGTTCCTTTATTCACTGGTTCCCATCATTAAATCAGTTGTGGTTCCTTTATTCACTGGTTCCCATCATTAAATCAGTTATGGTTCCTTTATTCACTGGTTCCCTTCATTAAATCAGTAATCGTTCCTTTATTCACTGGTTTCCTTCATTAAATCTGTTATGGTTCCTTTATTCACTGGTTCCCTTCATTAAATCAGTTATGGTTCCTTTATTGACTGGTTCCCTTCATTAAATCAATAATCGTTCCTTTATTCACTGGTTCCCTTCATTAAATCAGTTATGGTTCCTTTATTCACTGGTTCCCTTCATTAAATCAGTTATGGTTCCTTTATTCAATGGTTCCCTTCATTGAATTACATCTGGTTCCTATAATCATTGATTCCCTTCATTAAATATGTTATGGTTCTTTTAATCCATGATTCACTTAATTAAATCAGTTATGGTTCCTTTATTCACTGGTTCCCTTCATTAAATCAGTAATCATTCCTTTATTCACTGGTTTCCTTCATTAAATCTGTTATGGTTCCTTTATTCACTGGTTCCCTTCATTAAATCAGCTATGGTTCCTTTATTCACTGGTTCCCTTCATTAAATCAGTAATCGTTCCTTTATTCACTGGTTCCCTTCATTAAATCAGTTATGGTTCCTTTATTCACTGGTTCCCTTCATTAAATCAGTTATGGTTCCTTTATTCAATGGTTCCCTTCATTAAATTACATCTGGTTCCTTTAATCACTGGTTCCCTTCATTAAATCAGTTATGGTTCCTTTGATCACTGGTTCCCTTCATTAAATCAGTTATGGTTCCTTTATCACTGGTTCCCTTCATTAAATTACATCTGGTTCATTTAATCATTGATTCCCTTCATTAAATATGTTATGGTTCTTTTAATCCATGATTCACTTAATTAAATCAGTTATGGTTCCTTTGATCACTGGTTCCCTTCATGCTGTTACAGTTACAGTGTGGAAGACACAGGACTAAGACATCCACATTTCAATGGAAGCGGACCTAATAAGCTGTTAACTGCTTTGTCTGTGTTATCTAGCTAGGTCTAAAGTTAATAAAATGATGGCTGTGACCAGTTATTAGTTATTTTTGGTGCTGTAACCAAAAAACTTGTACCAGGCGGGAGAACTGTGTGATTCCAAATTCGGATTTGGCCTAACGTCTTTGTAGATCAGGCACTGTACAGTAGGCTTAATCTCTTCAGATCTTCCCTAACCCTGGTCCTGAGAACACAATGGGCATCCATTTTGGTTGTTACCCTAACAGCAGGTAACAATAGTGTTGACAGCTGTAAAACACCCAGTGAACAGAATTCTCACATAGGTGTTGCTCTTCTTTAGGTGTGTCAGTATCCCTGCCCTTGGAATCATGTCGGCCAAAGCATGTAAATTGGTCTGACTTGGGAGACTAAGTAGAATCAAGTGTGTAAATGCCAGGGCAGGGCTGCCCAACCCTGTTCCTGGAGATCTACTGTCCTGCAGGTTTTCTCTTCAACCCCACTTGTGACTAAACTGAATAAGCTTTTCATCAAGCTAATTATTAGAATCAGGTGTGCTGAATTAGAGTTGGAGAGAAAACCTACAGGGCAATAGATCACCAGGAACAGGCTTACATGGGTCATCAAGCTTAGAGCGCAGGACCTGGCGTTCACCGTGAGCAACAGAATACTGGGCTTTTCTGCCTGGTATCAATGCCTGCCCGGTTTGACTCAAGTACAGATTTCTGCATCACACAAATATATTCTGAATGCTGATTCGCTACTTCTCTCCACACATTCTTACGAGTGCTGGGACAGAACCAATAACCCTGGGCCTCAGAAACAGGAACATACACCATTCATGACATGCTCAATTTTGATGTGATAAACGGGGTGCTTCATATCCTGAATTCTGATTGGCTGGTAAACATGGTATATGTAAGCAATAAGGCACGAGGCAGTGTGACATATGATGAATACACTACAGCTATGTTCTTTGTCCTTGCAGTCCTCAAATCTCATGCCCAAGAAATGCTATTTGCTATGGTACACTAGCAGTGTACCACACACCATTGTGCGTTTTGACTTAAATGATATGACACATTCATCACTAATTTATTATTAGGACCAGGTTTTCAATAGAAAATGACAGAAGAGTGCAATGTAGTGCCTGACGGTGTCTCAGAAACGCAGTGTCTAAAATGTGTTTTGGTTAAGGGTACACCCCTGTTATCCCGCAAAATGTCAGTCTTACAGAGAACTCTCCACTTTTTGGCTAAGTGTTTCAGCAGATTCCTCCAAGACAATGGAGAGAATGGAATGTTTTCTAAGATCAGATGTATTTTGGTTTGGACTGTACTATAGTTTTTATGCATTTTCTTCTCTATTATTTTGGGGCGCTGGAGGTAGCTTTTGTAAGTTTGCCTTCTAGATAAACTGTTGTTGAAAAAGTAGCTGTTTTGTGTGTGTGTGTGTGTTATTTCAACACGTATTGAATTGCGAGGTGTGTGTGAGGTGTGAGTCAATGTCCGTATGGCAGTTATGATGAGTTTCCCTCAAGGCATGTATAAACAGAACACGGTTGAGAACGGTGAGAATCAGGTACATTTTGTTGTTCATAGTAAGGGGCCAAACACACTCAGGAAAAAGACACCACCCTTATCCAGAAACAATTTGGCCTTTCAGAAAACCTTCCATTGTCATACTTTGTGGCTGAGTTGTCCTAGCAGATTCCTCAGTAGACAATGAGTAGAATGGATTGTTTTCTATGCTCCACTGTCTTTTGGGTTTGGACTCTCATCCCATTTTTATGCATGAAAAGAATATTGGAATTTGCAATACTAAGTTGTGCAGGAATGCATAAAACCCAGCTGTTTCTACAACGTACCTGTTACTACAGCCTACCTGTGTCCCAAACAGGGCCCTATTTCCTGCAGCATGTTTGGTTACTCTTTATTTTAAGAGTCTCAATTTTCTATGTGTAAATGTTCTATACATAGGAATACTATCAGCAGCACATTTTTACTAAACTTCGGCAGATTATCTGTTGATAAGCAAAGGCTTGTTTTAGGTTGATAAGCAACTGTTTGCTTAAGGTTAGGTGAGGGGTGTTTTTCACCTTGCTGGCTCTGGGATTCAATCTAACAACCTTTTGGTTATTGGTCAGGTGTGCTAACCACTCGGCTACCCTACCGCTCCTGTTCTAATACTGTAAGATCACCAGCCATAACATTCCAGGAAAATCCTAAAACTCAGAATGCAAAAGAATAATGACTGTACATTCAAAAGTAATGACTGATTTCCCCTAAGGCACAATTCTTCAGAAAGTTATTGGTAATCTTTATTACTGGATGTGTCAGTAGAATGTAATAGTATTGTCAGAAAACAAAAGTGCTTTTGAAGTTTGTGCTGTTGTCCTTACGCAATATATTTATGTAAATCCAAAATCATTGGCAATAACCAACTCCCTCCTGGAAGAAAAAGCGAGTGGAATTTCATTTAATGGCACCGTTTGGTTAAATCACACATTTCCTGAAGTTCAGCCAAACAAAAACCTATTTTTAAATGTTGTGGTTTCGAGGAGTTGTTCATAATTGTACATAATAATATGACACTGTTCCTTCCTTCCTGACAGCCACAGCAAACGTCAGTTAAAGCTATATCCATGATTAGAAAAAAAACTGTGCTGAGGACACATCAGCATGTAATGGTCAAATGACCTCTTATCATCAAACCAATGAAGGATTTAATTTGAATACATTTCAGGGGATCCCGTTCTCTATCATTTTCATGGATTTGTAGTGAGATTTTTTTTATTACTGTTGTATCCTGGTCCATGTCCTGGTACATATCTTGGTCCATATAGAACCCTATTTGAGACTTGGTTGGTCAAAGATTACACTTCAAATGACAGTATTTGTCACATCAAATAACTGTTGACCAATCAGAATTCGCATAGGGTAAAATAAAATTTTAGCATAGGGTAACAGGGCTGGTACAGTTGTGCTCAAACATTTGCATACACTTGGAGAATTGATAATATATGTACCATTTCTGAGGAAAACTTGAGTGACCAGGCAAAACATGTCTTCTATTTCTTATGGGATTCACATTCAACTGTAGGTCATAACAGAATGGCACAATCATAAAACAAAACATGGCAACAAAGAAAAAAATGGACTGACCCCAAAGAAACTTATCTAACACAAGTCTTTGTGGTGGTGGCTCATACACCCCCCCAAAACATCAGTGAGCCCCCCCATGCTTCACAGTGGGGATGGTATTCTGTTCACTGTAGGCCTTGTTAACCCCTGTCCCAACAAAGCGCTTATGGTTGTGAACATAAAGCTCTATTTTGGTCTCGTCACTTCAAATTACATTGTGCCAGAAGCTGTGAGGTGTGTCTAGGTGTTGTCGGCCATATTGAAACTGGGCTTTTTTGTAGCATTGGTGCAGTAAAGGCTTCTTTCTGGCAACTCTTTATGTCACGAACTATTCATCTGGCAGTTTTGGGTGAAATCTTTCTTGGTCTACCTGACCTTGGCTTTGTATCGAGAGATCCCCAAATTTTCCACTCCTTAATAAGTGATTGAACAGTGCTGATTGGCATTTGCAAGGCTTTGGATATCATATTATATCCTTTTCCATCTTTATGAAGTTCCATTACTTTGTTACACAGGTCTTTTGACAGTTCTTTTCTACTCCCCATGGCTCAGTATCCAGCCTGCTCAGTGCATCCACGTGAGAGCTAACAAACTCATTGACTATTTATACACCGACACTAATTGCAATTTAAAAAGCCACAGGTGTGGGAAATTCACCTTTAATTGTCATTTTCAGCTGTGTGTGTCACTTTGTGTGTCTGTAACAAGGCCACACATTCAGGGGTGTGTACACTTTTAATCAGGTCCATTTGGGTGATTTGAGTTATCGTTACGATTTAAAAAGGAGCCAAACAACTATGGGATTATAAATGGCTTCAGATGATCACCATCCTTAAATAAAAGACAGGGTTTTTTTTGCATGATCAGTCATATTTTCCAAGTCAATGGGAAAATTTCACAATTTCTGCCTTATGAGCACAACTGTATTTTGCTTTTTGCTTAGTTGGTTACATTGTAGCTAGTTGTCAGTCATTTTCATTAACTGGAAATTGATTTCAATTGGAGAACAAGAAGTGGTTGCCTAAAGCTTGTCAACTGGATTAATAAATAATTGTTGGTAAAAACATACAAAATTACTGTAGGTTCTGCCAGTCATAGCTAGGTTGCATTATAGCTAGCCAGGTCCCACTCTAAAACTAAAGATGCTGCTAACAAATGTATTAAATATTTGACTGAAATTAACACAGTAGGGAGACTTCCTAAATTGATGTTTACAAAATGCTGATATGGGTTAGGGTTAGTTTATACTTTAATTGTCAAAAGTAAACATAATGTCAACATGCAAGGACCCAAACTATGTTTTGTAGCCGACCTTCAATGTGAGGAACTGTCAAATATATTGTAAAATAGTTAACTTCTACTTATTTAAATACACACTGCATCCAGACATTTACTTTATTTTTGTTACTAGAGGCCAATGGGACTCTTAAAACCAACCTGCCTTCATCAACCCAACATCACTGTCAGTGATAGTAATATCTTATTTGAGCTGCCCATTAAAATCAGAAATACATTTCAGATATTGGTTTACAATCATTATATTGAAGAAATATTGCATAGCAAACATATTATTATCTGAGTAGAGCAACTTTGCATTTGCCCTCCCATTTATTAGATCGTTTGTACTCTAGGTGAAATGTTATGTTTTGTATTTTATTTCTCCATTATCTGGACAGGGTCAGTATCTGAACAGGGACAGTATCTGGACAGGGTCAGTATCTGGACAGGGTCAGTGTCTGGACAGGGTCAGTATCTGGACAGGGTCAGTATCTGGACCGGGTCAGTGTCTGGACAGGGTCAGTATCTGGACAGGGTCAGTATCTGGACCGGGTCAGTGTCTGGACAGGGTCAGTATCTGGACAGGGTCAGTATCTGGACCGGGTCAGTGTCTGGACAGGGTCAGTGTCTGGACAGGGTCAGTATCTGGACAGGGTCAGTATCTCGAATAGAACACCTAGCAAAATGGGAGCATCTGTTTTGGCCAACAGGTTGAACTTAATTCCAACACATAAAAAGATCTCATGAATAGAAAACTCTGACCAAATTCACTGACCTAGGTCAGGGATAAATAAATGACCTTTTACTACATATTAATATATTTAGGATTAAGGAAACAGGTTGGATTCAAACAATTAATAATGAGTAAATAATAAAATCATGCCATTAGTATAACTTTATTCCAAGAATAATTGGTTTTATTTTATTTTGTATGTATTTAATCTACTAAATTAGACTTTATACAGTTATCTTCTTGGATCGCCAACACAATCTCCAACACAAACACAAAAACTCAAATCCACCACCAGCTCGCTTTACGCAACGGCAGGTTTTCCAATGAAGTCTTCCTTTCCTTTGACATCGTAGCACAAAGCAATCACAGACACGGAGCGTGAGGCACGCAGACGAAGCCGGCCTACAGCCAACCCCTGTGGTTGACCCAAATCCTCCGTTCCTTCCACACTCAAGTCTCTCTCTCATATCCTACTCACACGGCAGCTGCTCAGACACCCCCTATGAAACCTTTAGCTATGGGAACTCTGGCCAAAGGCGAGACAAGGGGACAGTTTTATGCATTAGCTACCCTCAAAAGATATCCCTTTCATGGCAATTTCTCCCTGTGCAATCAAACTCGCAGGGCCCTGAATGCCCCAGATTATCACGAGTATGGGCCAATTTTGACTGCAGCAATTCTCCTGACAAGTATTTAAATTGAAATAACATCCACATAATATGTAAATACACAACGCATGCTTTGGACAGACCCCTGGCCCTACGAGCCAGTGGAAACATACTCAGAATTGTGTTTACTTTGCAATGGACAAGGTGCTCTCTGTCAAACAAGTGCTGTTGCCAGTGATAGTAAAAGTTTTATAGATGCCATTGTGAGATGTTTTTAGATGCTTCCAATGAATATTCTTGTTTTTTAATACATTCAGAACATCTCCAGAACCTGACTGCCTACATCACCTCTCATTCCAAAACACAGTAAGAGAAACATCGGTAGACACAAGGAGAATGTGCCGCAAACATGTCAGCTTTGTGTCCCATTTGGCCCATATTCCCTGTATCATGCCCTAGAGCCCCATAGGGCATGTTTAAATGTAGTACACTGTGAGGGCTAGAAGGTGCAATTTGGGACTCAAATCGAGTGCATGTGTTCTGCTGCAGGTTCTCTGAGAGAACCGGGGTCTCGTCTTCTGTGGCCCTTTCTGCTTCTTACACATTTCTGCTTCTACATCTGATCTAAAACAAATCTGAAATCTGAAATGTGATAATATCCTGCACCACATTTCTACCAGCAACCGCTGGTAACCAATAGTTTTGTGTCACAATAGTTATTATTATCATTTGTGAAAGGTGAGTGTGTAGCGGGCCGTGGAGCCTTGCCAGGATCAGCAGGACACAACGGACACTCAACAACCCCTGGTGAATGCAGTCCTTTTTCACTCTCGTCTTTGGTGTCGGAAGTGGGCATCAGTTGTTCCTCAGATTTTACATTTATGTCAACAGACTTTGAAAATATATAGTCCAATATCAAACATAATAAATAACTTAGCATCAACTAGTCTTTAGACCTATAAGTATAGATACTGTCACACAAAAACAAAATAATCATACAAAACAAAAGGTCAGCAGGTTTTTATCCTTTTGAATTTCATTGCCGTCCTTTTGTATCTTCAAGGTCGAGTAAATATTTCACCAATTAGCCTAGAATAATTAAGTGGATTCTGTACATTTAACTTTTCAATAACAAAAATTGAGGCTTATTGTAAAGGTCTCTGTCTTCAGCTCAATCTATCTGTTTTTCAAACTTAGGCAAAGTGGAGAATATAAATGATAAATAAGAGTTTGAATACAGTCCCTTCAATTCATTGTCAACATTAAAATGAAATCCACATCCGTTTGCTTTAGAGAATAACATTTCATATTTGTATTCCCTCATGAGACTTGTGCACTCATAAGATGTTGCAGATGTAGGTTAATTACGATGTTTCACAATACAATGCATTTAATGAAATGTTCCATCAACATGCATTTAGATAATTGTCAGATTTACTGTGCATAGAGTTTATCATTATATCTCAACTGATTTTTAACACCTATTTCTGCATCTCCTCCTGCCTTATCTGTGCTCATTTCTATTTGTTTGAAATGTATCTGATTGGCTGTTATTTTATTTGAAATCTATCTGATTAAATGCCACAGTTGTACATTTGTGTTTGTCTTTTAAAATCAGTTAAGAAAGATTTGTTTGTCATATGTTAATTTGATTGTGCAAAGCCTCATTTAAAAGGCATAACTGAATGAAAAAAATATATAATGTTTATAATGGTGAACGTGAATGTCATTTGAAATTAAACGTTACTATTTACATTTAGTTACATGTCAGCTTGTCAATACTGGAGCTGCAGATTGGATCTTGTAAAGAGTTTCTGATCAATAAGTGATTAATTAATCTTCATTAATTCCAACTGCATTGTGCAATTCAATATGTGTTAAAATAACACACTCACACTCACACACACACACACACATACTCACACAGGACCACAAGCACGGAAACACACACATACTCACACATGCACACACACACACACACACACACACACACACACACACATAATTCAAAATATTAGAATTAGATCCAATGCATACTTTGATCTAATATTCCTCTGTAATATTTTGATCTAATATTATTCTGGATTTAATTAGTTTCCAGTGTTAATCTTGATAGTGTCAGTCAACTTTATCTTTAAGAACAATGGAAGCATCCAGAAGACTACACCTGGTGTATAAGTTGTCTCTGCACATCCACACAATAAATGCTAATCTCTTTGTGAAATGGGTTTATTTGAAAATGTAAAAAAATAAATGTCCACAGTTATCTCAATTTAAAACATAAAAAATGCTGGACCACCTGATTCAGTGATCTGTCAACAAAGAATCTAGTACCGACAAAAAGTTCTCACCTTGCTTCTGCTGGAAGGAGTGAGGCATGATGGGAGCTGATTAGGTGTCAGATGTGAAGGTGTTCTTTCAGCGGAGCACTGATTTCAGAATGTTGAGCCGGCTAAGTTCTGGAACTGGAAGAAGAGAAGAGGGCCTCTGGTTGGAGTTCAGATGTCTTCAGAGAGGACAGTCAAGACACGACCCAAAAAGGCAGAACAGCAGCTGTAGTCTCTCAGTTATAGAGATCAATCAGCTGTAATGCCTGAGGAGAAGATCTGCGGGGTTCAGCGAGAGGCGAAGCGGGACAACTCTATGACAGTACAGTGGCGAAGCAGCAAAAGGCTGGGATCATGCAGAAACAAAACAGAATGTCAGATAAGTTGCATCAAGAGCTTCCAGGGGGACAGCTGTCGGTCCTGGTGGCAGAAGAAAGGGCTTTGATTCTTGATCTTCTGGTTGGCTGGCTTGAAGGCTGGCTGGCGAGGCTGAACGAATTGAGCGGCTGATCTGGAGAAAACCTCGGGAAGCTAGCTCTGCCAGGACGGGGAGCTGTTCTGGAACGGCTGTGCAGCAGATCGGTTGAAGTGAGTCGAGTTGATAGAGCGCGACGCACGTTAGAGAAACGGTCCACAGGGCATCGATGCCACTCTCATCTGATAGGTCGCCTGCACTCTAGCGTTCGTTGGTTGTAGCGCTTGGTCAGGCGGGCGGTCGCTGCTCCCTCAGTCACTCCACTTTCCACGAATGCTAAAACCACGGGGCTAGAACCATTTTACCGAAATAGAAAGAGATTTAAAAAAAACGGTGCCATAATACCACTTTTCTCTCTTTCTCTCTGTTTCTCTGTTTCTCACTTGCAGACATTCATACACTCTCCATCTCCTTCTCTTTTTTACAGTGCATTTGTACGGGAAGGAATCTGAAATCCCATTAATTCACGCACAAGTCTAGCCCTTGATGTAGCCTGGTCTGTAAAGTGGAGCAGCTCTGTGGCCCCAGGCCATCTGTCAGTGCTTTCATACAGAGTCATGTCCCATTGTTTATCAACACAGCTTTTACACAACAAACACAGCAGTGTTCTAAGGCTGTAATCTGTCTAAGCTGTTGTCAGCCCTTGGAGGTAGACATTGCTCTTTATAACTTGTCTGTCAAGAGCAGGGGGGGTGTGTGTGTGTGTGTGAATGCATGTGTGTGTGTTTGTGTGTGTGTGTAATTGGGGGGGTTCTTATATCACCAGCTGTCAATCCACGACACTAACACTACTGCATGGGGACTTGAAGGGAGGAAGAGGGTCAGAATAGGAGTGGATGGATGGATGATGGATGATGGATGTGTAGATGGATGATGGATGATGACTGGGGATGATGACTGGATAGACAGGATAGGGTTTGCGATGGAATTCGTCAGTAAATCATGTGAACAGAAACAGTATTAAATGTAGTGCTTACATCACATTTTGTGACATTAACCTTTAGGAATTACCATATATCTGATAATCTTGTGTAATCAACTGCTGTTGTTTCTGACTTTGTGGCTTACAATACAACACAAAGATATGGCTTACAGAACTCTGATCATCCAATCTGTCATATAAAAGGCTTTCACCAGAAAAACTCTCAACAAAAATGTGTCATTTCCTGAAATGAATCCACTTCTCTATTGATGTTTAAAAGCTCTCTATATAGATAAAGTCAGCAAAGCAATATTCTGAATGAATCTGTATTTCAAAGGATAGAAATGACGGAGGAAAAGTATGAAGGTGGTGTTTGGAAAAATGTCAGAATTAACATAACTTTTAAAGAAATAAGTTGTTTGACCTTGTAGTCATGTCGGGTCAGGGGTTAGATGAGTCATAGGTCAAGTAAAAAGCAACTCTTTGTGATCTCTATCCTGTTTGTTCCAGGTCTCAGTATGTTAGTGGATGTTTTAAAGTGGGCTTTACACTGATTTTACATTGGCTTCACATTAGCTTCACATTAACTTTACAAATAAATTACTGTAACTTTACATTGACTTTACACTAGATAAACATTGGCTTAACATTAGTTCTAAATTGACTTTACACACAGGCCTTACTTTAACTTTACAGTGATTTTACAGTGACTTTCCTTGTATCTTGTAGTGATGTCATCCCTCTTGGCATGGTAAGATATCACAGCAAACCACACTTAAGCAATCACTTACTGAAAGCCAAGTCCAGTCAACAAAAGGGATGTCCCGGTTTAATTTAAGACAGATCCATGCTTCTGTGTCAAAATGAAACTTACTTGAAACTGCAAAAATAATGTTAATGCAAAATTTGTCTAAGTGCTATTTGAAGAACAAAAAAGCCCTTTAATGTAATCTGGTTTAGGTGCTACAGAACATTTATATACAGCTCCGAAAATAATGAAAAGACCACTGCAACTTTTTCTTTCCTTTCCAAAAAAGTTGAAAAATAAAGTTTTCAGTGAGGAACAGAAGTGCTAAATTTGCAGTGGGCTCTTAATTTTAACCATTCTGTTCCTCACACCTTCCTTTTCTACTTTTTTGGAAAGGAAAGAAAAAGGTGCAGTGGGAAGAAAACTGAAAGAAGAGTGGACATGCATATGTGTTGATGTGTTAAAAATCCTCCATAGTCTGCAGCGATCTGGGATTGCCAACCCCTGTAACAGAACAATGACTGTTTGTCTGGGTTAACCAATATTATATTAAAGTCACCAATTTTTTTCTTCAATTAACGACGCAGTTTGCAATTTTTGGCACAGGAGTTAGTATACCCCTCACATGTTTGAAAATATTTGAGTATATCGTTTCATGTGACAACACTGAAGAAATGACACTTTGCTACAATGTAAAGTAGTGAGTGTACAGCTTGTATAACAGTGTAAATGTTATGTCCCCTCAAAATGACACAACGCACAGCCATTAATGTCTAAATCGCTGGCAACAAAAGTGAGTACACCCCTAAGTGAAAATGTCCAAATTGGGCCCAAAGTGTAAATATTTTGTGTGGCCATCATCATTTTCCAGCACTGCCTTAACCCTCTTGGGCATGGAGTTCACCAGAGATTCACAGGTTGCCACTGGAGTCCTCTTCCACTCCTTCATGACGACATCACAGAGCTGGTGGATGTTAGAGACCTTGCGCTCCTCCTCCTTGCGTTTGAAGATGCCCCACAGATGCTCAATAGGGTTTAGGTCTGAAGACATGCTTGGCCAGTCCATCACCCTCAGCTTCTTTTGCAAGGCAGTGGTCGTCTTGGAGGTGTGTTTGGGGTCGATATGATGTTGGAATACTGCCCTGCGGCCCAGTTTCCAAAGGGAGGGGATCATGCTCTGTTTCAGTGTGTCACAGTACATCTTGGCATTCATGGTTCCCTCAATGAACTGTAGCTCCCCAGTGCCAGCAACACTCATGCAGCCCCAGACCATGACACTCCCACCACCATGCCTGACTGTATGCACGACACACTTGTCTTTGTACTCCTCACCTGGTTGCCGCCACACACGCTTGACACCATCTGAACCAAATCTTGGTCTCATCAGACCACAGGACATGGTTCCAGTAATCCATGTCCTTAGTCTGCTTGTCTTCAGCAAACTGTTTGCAGGCTTTCTTGTGCATCATCTTTAGAAGAGGCTTCCTTCCGGGACGACAGCCATGCAGACCAATTTGATGCAGTGAGCGGCGTATCGTCTGAGCACTGACAGGCTGACCCCCCACCCCTTCAACCTCTGCAGCAATGCTGGCAGTACTCATACGTCTCTTTCCCAAAAACAACCTCTGGAAATGACACTGAGCACGTGCACTCAACTTCTTTGGTCGACCATGGCGAGGCCTGTTCTCAGTGGAACCTGTCCTGTTAAACCGCTGTATGGTCTTGGCCACCGTGCTCAGTTTCAGGGTCTTGGCAATCTTCTTATAGCCTAGGCCATCTTTATGTAGAGCAACAATTCTTTTTTTCAGATCCTTTCAGAGCTCTTTGCCGTGAGGTGCCATGTTGAACTTCCAGTGACCAGTATGAGGGAGTGTGAGAGCGATAACACCAAATTTAACACACCTGCTCCCCATTCACATTTGAGATCTTGTACAGCTAATGAGTCACATGACACCGGGGAGGGAAAATGGCTAATTGGGCCCAATTTGGACATTTTGACTTAGGGGTGTACTCACTTTTGTTAGACATTAATGGCCGTGTGTTGACTTATTTTGAGGGGACAGCAAATGTACACTTATACAAGCTGTACACTCACTACTTTACATTGTAGCAAAGTGTCATGTCTTCAGTGTTGTCACATGAAAAGATATAATCAAATATTTGCAAACATGTGAGGGGTTTACTCTTGTGAGATACTGTATATGCCAATATGCCAACACATTGGTTATCATTAGCTGTCCTTCAGGCAAGAGGCCATGAATTAAAAAACTAAAACTTCTCTAGGTATTTGTCACTGTATTTGAAATATGTCTCTCTGTATGTCTGTGTCTCTATCTCTCTGTCTGTGTCGCTGTGCAGAAAAATGCAGTTGATGGTCAGCAATGGATGAATAATTGTTTCAGCAAAGATGAGCCACTAATTTCTCCTGACTGGGCGGCTGGGCAGGTCTGGCCCACAAGAAATGAGCCAATGGGATAACTTGCTACAGGCCACTCCCTACAAACAAATTATCGTCATTTGAATTTCCTGTTGCTGCAGGATATTTTCTTTGCTGTGTGAAACTGGCTCATATTACACATTGAGCAATAAGAAGCAGACAAATTTTGAGCCTGACAGATTGCATTCTTCGGAAATGCATGATTGTACGCAACAAAACTATACTTGCTCTGCGTTGCCACTAATGCGTGAAACTTGTTTTTCTAAAGAGTGTTATTCATCACTTTTCTAACACTTCTGTCAGTGTAACAAATCCTCAGTGTGGCGATGTGCACCTCATCCATTGGTTGATATTTAGCTCCTCATATGGTGTAACTTATCAATCTCTGCCTATTCCTTTGTACACATCTGTCTGCATCTGTATACACTGTATCTCGAACACAGCGCTGTCTGGCAAACATCACCCCTTCGGCCAGGTCGGTAAATTACAATCAATTCTCAATCGGCTTACCTGGGAAAATCAAGGTGAAATATTTCTTTCTAAACATGCAGGTTTGGAGCTGTGCAGCAAGTTCTTGTTTCTGCTCAGCAATCCCTTATCGATCAGTCAGTGACTGCACAACAAATGGCACCCTATTCCCTTGTGAGGCCACTACAAACCATACTTTACTACACAGGGAATCGGGTGCCATTTTTGCCGGAATCTCCTGATCTAGACAGACTCTATCATTCCTCCGGTGATGGCCAGGTTTCCTGGAGCGGTAAGGTCTGTTTGCGCTGCATCACGATAACCTTTCTCCAACCATCAGTAATTACCACGTCAGTTTGCGATAATACTTTTTTTAGCGTCTATCATGGAGATCGGTAATCTAGCTGCATGCTCCGTCCCCACTGGTGCCCTGCTTCCCTACACGCTGTTCTTTTCCTGTTTAATTAGAGCACTATAAAGGGGATAGAGTTCAATTTGGGTAGCAGCCCTTGTCTGGTGGTGGCTGTGAGTTCCCGGACATCCATGGTGGCTGCTATCAGACTCGTTAAAGGTCAGGGGAGCCTAATCTCATGGTTTGCATTGGCTGGCATTTATAGAGGAAGGGGGAAAAAGCGACTTCTGTGAGACTCAGAGAGAGGGCACGAGGGGGAAGATAATTCGACATGATAGCTCTGTCAGGGAATGGAGGATCTAGGGTTTTTAAAAATCCTAAACAGAAGCACGTCATGTTACAGAGCACAGAGTGACGCAGACAGCATTAGTACGACATGGACTAGAACACTGGAATGGAATAGAATGGAATAGAACACTGGAATGGAATAGAACACTGGAATGGAACAGAACACTGGAATGGAATGAAATACAACATTGAAATGGACCGGAATAGAAGACTGGCATGAAACAGAATAGAATGCTGGCATAGAATGTAATAGAATTCATTGATGGATGGAATAGAAGAGGATGGAGAAAAGGAAGAGGAATGAGTGGAGGATGAAGAACTATTGACAGCCACTGTTGAATGGTAGTTTAATCACCTGTGAAGGGATATCAAAGGGACTGCTTGCATTTTGCTATAGGAAGATGTAATCCATGCCTGAATGAACCTGTTTGCCTCAATTGTTTTATCTGATGAGCTCATGAAAGTCAACATGCAAATCATCAAGACAAAAGACTCAGTCAACTGAACTTCCTTTTTTTGACAAATACATGTATAAATTACCTGTGGCCATTATAATAAATGCCCACAATTAAATATGTAGTCCCATGTATCATTTTATTTCAACAATATCTCTTTAACTTAAAAGGGAAATTATGAAGTGTTTGGAAATAAAGCCAGTAAACATGAATTATGTCTCATTCTCTCATTAGCCGAAGACACAAAATTTACACATTGTTTTAAAATGCAGTAATATCAACAAAAAAATTACTTTTTTTCTTTAATTTGCACTGAAATGATTTACAGGTTTGTTCTCTAAAGCTATAAAACAATTTCTCCTATTTCAATCTGCTGTGCTGAGGAAAAGCAGATTGAATTTTGGCTGCTATCTCTTCCTCTCAAACTCACAGGGCAGATCTGACATATGTTTCCGGTAGGCTACCTGTTATTTTAAATGATATGTGAGCAACAATTCTTCAGAGATTCTTAACAACTTTAGAAGATTTCTCCACTGGAGTGAAAACTCAGAGAGGGACAGACAGACAGAGTAAGACTTTTTTTTCAACAATCTACTTATATTTTCAGATTTAATTTCTGTTTATAACTTTCTTATTTTACACTTGCTTTCCCAATGTAGACAAATGTTTCCCAAGCCAAACCCCTTAAACTAAATGGAAACTTGAGCGATTGAGACAGAGAGAGAAACATAAGGAAGTGAATGAGAGAGAGAAAATAGGAGAAAGACGGGGAAACACAGAATGAGGGAAAGGGAGACAGAAAGAGAAACCACCACTCCCTCGATGTGTCCCTGAGGTGTGTGCGTATGTACATATATGTGTGTGTGTGTGTGTGTGTGCGAGTAACATGCGGAGAGAAGACAAGGGTACTTTCCTGAGAGGATTAGATCCCGAAGACCTGTGACTGCAGTGTGAGACAAACGAGGTCAAAAGTATAACAGAGGTTATGATGTAACAGAGGTGACGGTGTAACAGAGGTGACGGTGTAACAGAGGTGACGGTGTAACAGAGGTGACAGTGTAACAGAGGTGACGGTGTAACAGAGGTGACAGTCTAACAGAGGTGATGCTGTAACAGAGGTGACGGTCTAACAAAGTGAATGGTATAACTGAGCTGATAATGTAACCGAGGTTGTAACACAGGGGTTGTTACAGCACAAGTGATGAAAGTGTAATATAGGTGATGGAGTAACAGGTAACGTGTACAAGAGCTGACCATTAATGAGAGGGGAGTAACAGTGGTAATGACAGTGGTTCAGCTGTCTACTCTGTTCTCTCCTGGGTAGCCTTCACATGTTCTGTTCACACGTCCCGATCAGTGTAGAGGTGCCACTGTAGTTGATTCTTTCATTTCCTTACCTGATTTCATCCTTGGATTTCAAACATATTTTCTCTGTAGGATAATGTCTCTGATCCTGTGACATCATTCTGAGTGTCTGACTGGCGGGTTTTTAGTGACTGTGATCTGACTGTGAAAGCTTTCGTCATCTATTGTAACTTCTGTGTGTAGTGACTACAGGGGTTACCTCATCTCAGGGAATAACCCAAGTCTGTCTGCTGACAGGACAGTAGGGCAATGTCAGGTCAGAGTGCGACCTATGTGAGGATCCAAGAGGAAGTAGGCTGTCTAAAACAGAGAGACAATCATAGAGAGAGAAAGACAGAAAGAGAAAGAAAATAAAAAGCAAAGTGAGAGAAAAGAAGATGTGGAGAAGGTAGAGATGACCAGAGCAGTATATAGAAGGAAAGTATAAAGACAGGTAGAGATGCACTGAGCAGTGTATAGGGGGACAGTATAAAGACAGGTAGAGATGCACTGAGCAGTAAATAGGGGGACAGTATAAAGACAGGTAGAGATGCACTGAGCAGTAAATAGGGGGACAGTATAAAGACAGGTAGAGATGCACTGAGCAGTGTATAGGGGGACAGTATAAAGACAGGTAGAGATGCACTGAGCAGTAAATAGGGGGACAGTATAAAGACAGGTAGAGATGCACTGAGCAGTAAATAGGGGGACAGTATAAAGACAGGTAGAGATGCACTGAGCAGTAAATAGGGGGATGGTATAAAGAGAAGTGGAGAGAGAAAAAGACAGGTAGAGAGAAAGTGAGAGGAAGGGGAGGTAGACAGAGAGACGTAAATACAGATGCACCTCCCTCATGCAGAGCTGTGTCTATACATTTTTATATATTTTCCATACTAGCTCCCCAAGGGAATCGAACCCATACCCCTGGCGTTAATGACGCTGATAGAAAATCAGAACAAGGAATTTCCCACCAGTAGTCAACAAATCTGAAATTGCCAGATTTTCAGTAATTTTCAGTCCTGTCTATCTGTTTCTTATGATGTTATCAGGCCTCTGATCTCGTCCCAAACCTTCTGCTTTATCAAATCTTTAAACACGTCATAAGAGCATTTTTCATGGTCAAGTTATGTTGACTGGACCAATTCCACCCCATCATATCCAAAACTGCTAAATACCCAGTAGAAAACCTGTCTAACTACAACCCTGTTTCCAAAAAGGTTGGGACACTAAACCAAATGTAAATAACAGAATGCAATGGTGTGCAAGTCATGTAAACCCTATATTCAACAGATAATAGTACAAAGCCAACATATCAATTGTTGAAACTGAGACATTTTATTGTTCCCTGGAAAATATATGCCCACTTTGAATTTGATGCCAGCAAATACATTTAAAAAAAGATGACAGAGTCAACAAAAGACTGGAAAAGTTGTGTAATGCTAAAAAACTAAACCTGGTGGAATATCACACAACTAATTAGGTCAACTAGCAACAAGGCAGTAACACGATTGGGTATTAAAAGATCATTCCAGTGAAATCACTGTATGGGCTCAGGTACACTTCCGAAGACCATTGGCTGTGAACACAGTACGTCGCTGCATCCACAAATGCAATTTAAAACTCTACCATGCAAAAAAATTATTTATAAACATGATCCACAACCGCCGGCGTCTTCTCTGGGTCCAAGTCCATTTAAGATGGACTGAGGCAAAGTGGAAAACTGTCCTGTGGTCTGACGAATCAAAATTGTAGATAGTTTTTGGGAATAATAAACGCTGCTTCCTCCTGACTAAGAAGGAGAGGGACCATCTGGCTTCTTATCAGCACACAGTTCAAAAGCCAGCATCCGTGATGGTATGGAGGTGCATTAGTGCACATGGCATGGGTGACTTGCACATCTGTGAAGGTACCATTAATGCTGAACAATATATACAGGTTTTGGAGCAACATACGCTATTATTCAGACATCTTTTTCAGTGAATGCCTTGCTTATTTCAGCAAGACAATGCCATGCCACATTAAGCATGTATTACAACAGCATGGCTCCATAGTAAAAGAGTCTGAGTGCTAAACTGGCCTGTCTGCAGTCCAGACGCCAAACATTTGTCGCATTACGAAATGAAAAATATGACAAAAGGAGACCCCAAACTTTTGAGCAGCTGAAATTCTATATCAAGCAAGAATGGGAATACCTTTCACTTTCAAAATTACAGCAATTGGTCGCCTCAGTTACAGCCCAAACACTTACAAAGTATTGTTAAAGAAGAGGTGATGCAACACTGGTAAACATACCCCTGTTGAAATGTGTTGCTGGCATCAATTCTTAATGGGCATTTATTTTCCAAAAACAGTACATTTCTCAGTTTTCAGTCTTTGTACTATTTTCAATTAAATATAGGGATACATTATTTGCACATTATTGCATTCTGTTTTTATTTGCATTTACACCCCAACTTTTTGAAACAGGGTTGTATGTTTTTAAACCATCATCGGTTTCGACCATTTGAAAAAATTATCCTTGACATCATAATCATGTTGGGATGGTGCTTTTTCCTCTCATTGTAATCATCTTTCAAACCAAAACCTTCCTAAACACATCATAAGCGCCTTTCACTCTCACAGAATTTGATACGAATTGGGCCATATTTAACCCAAATCCTTATTAACCTGAATCCTAAAAGCACGTAGAAGCACAGTTCACATAACATTTAGATCTAGGTAGGCAAATGTTTATTTTACAGAAAAACAAAAACCTATTTAAGAAATGACCTTAACTTAAATTCATTAAATCCCACAAAAGTCATAACCAAGTAAAACAGATTCAAGGTCTACAAACACTGATATTTGAAAGAGAAATCCCTTCAAAAGTTACTGTGAATCGCATTAGTACTGATCCACGACTGATCCCGGCCTGTTTTTTTTTTGCAGGAATTCTGAAAACCATCTATTGCTGTAGGCTGGGATCGGCTCACTCTGCCTTATTAATGAATATTTACATAGTGAAACATTAGAATTAGAATTCATTAGCGTTATCTGAGGTCTATATCTAGATCTGGAGTTGTTTGATTAGTGCCTTTAGGGTGACATTTTTTGTCGCTGGGCCGCGTGTCTTCCGCCTCATGTAGGAGTCATCCTCCCCTGCGGTCAGTGTCAGATGTTGGTGTTCTAGACCATATTGCCATATATATAGACATATATATATAGACATATATATAGATATATATATAGACATATATAGACATATATATTGACATATATATAGACATATATATAGACATATATATATATATGGGCCCGGTCAGAGGAAGTCGGTTTTATAGGGAATAGGGAGGCATTTAGCATCCAGCCAATGTGTCTATGACACGGCAGGGCTTCAATGTCGATCATCTCCTTTGACTGAGTTTGCATCAATGTGTTCGGGTGAACTGGGGGTTTTTGGGACACACCAGTGAAATGTGCACACAGATGACTGCAACGTGCTTTGGACAAAAGCGTCTGTTAAACTATCATTTATCGTTATTATGAACACAGGTCAACACTTTGTTACAGTACGTACAAGGCTTCGCAGACTGGCTGACTGCTTCACAGCACACTCTCAGAATCTCCCCTTTCGTCCAGGCTGTTTCATTGAATTTAGGTTGACTACAGCCTGATAACAATTCATGTACTAATGAATCATTTACAGACTTCTGATCATTCATGTTCCAGATTTAGAATACTGTAGGTATGAACATGGAGAATCTGGCCTTGCAGGACCAGTGATGTATGACTGCATAATTTAGATCAGAAACATGCCAGAGATGGCCATCTCATCCCCTTACATATCCCAAAAACATATTGTGGCTCTTTGACATTTTAAAAGATGCATGAGGGGGAAAAAAACGTAGAATTCTCACTCACTCATGGAAAAACTCAGTTTGCTCAAGGACTGAATGGAGCAGGGTTTCTTCAACACTTCCTTGTGATTGGCTGTTCCACTTCCTGTCTGTATTTATTATAAATAGCAGATGTTGACTATGCACAAAAATGAACAAAATACGTGGTCATATTTTAATGTATTTGACCTTCATTTATCCAGGTCGATGTTTTCCTGTTTCCCAAAGGGGACGAGGCCAAGAGGAGAATGTTAGCCAGACCTTAGCACGTAGGCTAACAAATGACACCTTGCCAAGCCTCTTTGTTAAGTGTAACTGACGACTCTCTCTGACAGGAATTGGTGAGGGAGGTTTTTGTGGGGCTTTGTCTTTTGATAGGGTGTCTTTGGTAGTGTGTGTGAGGTACATAGAGGATGTGGTGCAGCTAGAGGATCAGGCAACATTGTAGCAGACGTGAACTATAACAGGATATCCGATACTTGAAATGTTCACCTTATGGCACCCGCTGATAGAAATGTCACACACGCATGCACGGTAATGCAAACTGTACTGACTCACAGTTCAAAAAATTATGTTCTGCTTTGATCGTACTGCTTGATAAAAGATTTCAAATAACAATTATGTTTTTAATTCAAATTGTATGTTTTCCCTCTATCTCTGTTGCCAGACCACTTTCACATCTGGTGTAGTTGTGTGTGCGTGTGCGTGCGTGTGTGTGTGTGTGTGGGCACATGTTTCAGTTTCCTGTGATGACGGTCTTTTGTGGTACACGGCAATAGATCCTGAAGAATTGGATGTGACGGTTCTTCACACCTTAGATCAGACATTCATATCAAACACTTGTCCCCCAACATGCCATATCTACACCGCAGAGACACCAGTTAGTGCTGCAGACCACCTAAGATCATGTCACCACTTTCTAAGCTGATTTCTCTCAATGTCTGAAGTCATCTCAGGTGATTTTAATGTAGATTACATGTAGATAATCAGGCAGATGCCACAGCGACAGAGTTTTTAGATGCTTTAAATTCAGAGGGCTTCATTCAACACACAAACATACTGTACCTACACCCACGGCTATACCCTGCACCTGGTGATTGCCCTGGGACTAAGCATTAAAACATCCCCTTTTGTTGATGCAGCCTTGTCTGACCCTTGCACTTCTTTGACTCTCACAATGCAATATATTGTGGAACGTACTGTTGAAAAGCCTTTTCTTTACCACTATAGTAGCTTGCAATTTTAAAAGCTTCATCGCTGATGTCCCTCTGCCTATTCTACCCACATGCTGTAATGACCTAGTGAATAACTTATTTCTCAAATCAATTTACATCCTATTTTTGCCCATATTTTCCTGCATGGCAGGAAAGGCTCCTTTCTAGTGCATTAAAGGTTCTGAAGTTTGCATTTAACACTGTACATTTTCTGACATGATTTTTCCTAATGGATGACACCTCCAACCCTATGTAAAAAAAAAGTCCATTAATTATAATCCACGTAGGAATTAAAAATGTCTGTTGCTGCAGGATTATTTTCCCGCTGTGACAAACTGGCTCAAATTAAGATTGTACATCTGCAGGACTAGCGGGCCCATTAGGAAAACTGCCAGTGAAGCAGACTTGTAAAATAAGCTGTCACACATAACAAATGAGATTACCTTTCCAGTGAGTTGGCCCTGGGGACCTGAACCAACCATTAGGGGGATCCAGGGGCCTGGAAACGAACTGCAAAAAAAACCAGTCTGCAATCTTTTGGGTTTATCTGCACGCTTGATCTTCAGCTGATGTTCTCATGGCTTATTCAGGCATGGTGTGAAAAGTAGTTTACAAACGGCTCCCAGGCAGCACAAGGTAATCAGTCGTAGAAGCCCTAAGAAGCTGTCCCATCCTTGCTGCACCACAGACAAGCTGAGAAAATGCTAAGAGAAAATCAGGTATTGTTTTCAACCTTCGCCCATTTAGTTACACTAAACTTTTTAAATACGATCTCAAAGTTTAAGTTATTTCGAACAAGCAACGTAACAATGTTCAAAGCGTTTCCAGAGGTACACGGGACAGCCTGAAATGAATGCCCGGTTCTGCCAGGGACCGCCCAATGCAATATTTTTGCCATATTTTGTGCTGACATGTGTTAAATATAATTATTTGATACTGGTCACCATCTCTGTGAGGACCGTGGCCAAGGTACTGCAAGAATACAACAGAACAACAAAACAAACATCACAACACGAAACTATACACTTTTTTTGGTGAAACCATCCAGTTGTCTACAACTGTTGCATGCATGTCTCTCTGTGCCGGGAACACCTCTGAGTCACTGGCAGAATGACAGGACAGGGACACAGTACTTATTTTTTTATTTGTGAAACACTCATTCGTAGATTTCAGTTTGCGAAGAACGCGTGTGGGGCTGTGTGTTGCGTGTGCGTGCCTGTGTGTGCGTGTGCGTGCCTGTGCATGCGTGTGCGTGCGTGTGAGTGCAAAGTCATTACTGACACACCGCTTATTTTTCTTTCTACTTCTCTGTGTCAGTCTTTGAGAATCAGTCCCGAATGGAAGGACACTGCTGCTGACAGAGTTGGATTTCTTCACTCATATTACACATGTAATATGGAAATTCTTTGTTGTCCGTTAACAGAAACAGAGAATGATAAGACCACCAAAAGTCAGCATTGTGTTTTTCTGAAGTTATAACTGTCGGACTGAGTCAGACAGTGTTACACTGGGAATGATGCATCACCATTTTATCTGAACTACTGAAGGGCTATATATAGCTTCGTAGGGCTATAAAAGGCTACGTAGGGCTATTGAAGGGCTATGTAAGGGTATATCGGTCTATGTATGGCTATTGAAGGGCTATATAGGGCTGTGTATATCTATTGCAAGGCTCTGAAGAACTGTGTACATATGGCTTTTGGGGAATATAGACAGGATATGCAGGATTATTGCAGGTCTCCGCAAGGCTAAGTATGAGTATGTAGGGTTATGAACCAGTGTTAGAATACCGTATGGGATTGTGGGAGCCCTTCATTATCTCCAAAGGGTTTTTAGATTATAATTTAGTTTGGTGTTTGTCTATGATTAGGGTGAGACGAGGGGCTAATCTATGTATAGCCATCCCTGCAGACAAGAGAAAGGCCCTCGTTGAGGCTGACGCTTAACAACACTTTAACGATCCCGTCCTAAAAGTGGTAGCCAACGGGGTCCCAGAAAGTATCTCTGGTGACGCCAGGGGAAACGTCTTGGTGGTTTTGGCAAATCCACATGCAACAAAGACTGTTACGATCTTCAGACGGAGAAAGCAAGCGTGGAGAGTGTATGTATGTGTAGTTTGTGGATTCGCCAAAACCGCCCATGTTTGCCTCACCGGATTATAATAGTGGAATCTATTTTGAGGCTCTCCTCCAGTGGCCTAGCTGTCGTTGTGTAGGCAGAGCTGGCTAATGTAGTGCGCTGTGGCTACATTTACACTGGCAGACAAATTCATTTGACCAATCATTTCAGCACTGAAAGAAACATAATGAAAAAAAGGACCCCTGGTCTGAAGACAAATGTATGAAAATAAAGATAGATCCAGTACGAATTCAGAATAGTAATAGTATCCTATGTATGGAATGAAATTCAATTTGAGACTCAAAAGGTGCATTTAAACAGTGGTGCCCCCCCACTAATGAGTCTTTTGACCAGTCAAACGACCAATCAGTTTAATTAATTAATCAGAATTGGGCTACTTGTGTGAATGCAGACTGACTAAATTACAATTGTGCCCATATGTTTGCATACCCTGGCAGAAATTCTGCAATTTTGGATTGATTTTGAAAATATGACTGATCATGCAAAAAACCCTGTCTTTTATTTAAGGATAGTGATCATATGAAGCCATTTATTATCACATAGTTTTTTGGCTCCAAATCATAATGATAACAGAAATCACCCAATTGGCCCTGATCAAAAGTTTACATACCCTTGAATGTTTGGTCTTGTTACAGACACACAAGGTGACACACAAAGGTGAAAATGGCAATTAAAGGTGAATTTCCCACACCTGTGGCTTTTTAAATTAATGTCTGTGTTTAAACAGTCAATGAATCTCAGCTCTCACATGGATGCACTGAGCAGGCTAGATACTGAGCCATGGGAGCAAAAAAGAAATGTTAAAAGACCTGCGTAACAATGTAATGGAACTTTATAAAGTTGGAAAAGGATATAAAAAAATATCAAAAGCCTTGCAAATGCCAGTCAGTACTGTTCAATCACTTGTTAAGAAGGGGAAAATTCAGGGATCTCTTGATACCAAGCCAAGGTCAGGTAGACCAAGAAAGATTTCAGCCAAAACTGCAGGAAGATTTGTTCAGGGCACATAGAAAGCCCCACAGGTAACATCAGGAGAAATACAGGCTGCTCTGGAAAAAGACGGTGTGGTTGTTTCAAGGAGCACAATATGACGATACTTGAACAAAAATGAGCTGCATGGTCGAGTTGCCAGAAAGAAGCCTTTACTGTGCCAATGCCACAAAAACATCCAGTTACAATATGCCCGACAACACCTTGACACGCCTCACTGCTTCTGGCACACTGTAATTTGGAGTGACGAGACCAAAGAAGAGCTTTATGGTCACAACCATGAGTGCCATGTTTATAGAGGGGTCAACAAGGCCTATAGTGAACATAATACCATCCCCACTGTGACACATGGTGGTGGCTCACTCATGTTTGTGAAAATTTATGGCAAGATGAATGCAGCATGTTATCAGAAAATGCTGGCAGACAATTTGCATTCTTCTGCACGAAAGCTGCGCATGGGACGCTCTTGGACTTTCCAGCACGACAATGACCCTAAGGGGGGCAACACACAATATTAAGAACTAAGGCTATGCAGACTTTTGAACAGGGGTCAGTTCATTTTTTTCTTTTTTGCCATGTTTTGTTTTTATGATTGTGCCATTCTGTTATGGCCTGCAGTTGATTGTGAATCCCATAAGAAATAAAAGACATGTGTTTTGCCTGCTCACTCAGGTTTTCTTTACAAATGGTACATATATTACCAATTCTCCAAGGGTATGCAAACCTTTAAGCACAGTACCTAAACATTACAGCATTATATTGTCACTATCGTGTTAATAGTTAGACATTCAACAAATCCAAATACTTAGTACAGTTATGACGATTTGCATTAAATCCAGAAAATGCAAACAAACTGATTTGCATGGCAAACATGTGGTGAAGGTGAAACTAGACAACGTTGTAGGTTAGTGTGTAGGCCGTACTCACAAATGTCAAAAGTGAATGAGGTTAGAATGACAGGGAATTGTAATAAATGAAAACAAAAAGTGAATCAGTTCTCAAGGGTGTCAGTTTATGGCTCAGTTTAGTTCTACTGTTTAGTAAATACGACAGTTTAACAAGATAGTAAACTAATTTCTATATTCTTTAATTTGTATGTATAGGCTTAGCTATAGTGTATTAGTGATATAACTGAAAATAATTTGTCAAGATAACACATTCATTATTTAGTTTAACAGTACAACTTCCCAGGCTAGGTCTTAAAATAATGTAAAATTGTATTTGTCAGATTAAGCGCAATATTTATTATTTTCTGTAAGTGGCCTACCTCTTTAAACACAGAGAAGGATAAAGTTCTCCTAACTCTTGACCCAATTTCAACATTCACCCAACCTGTTCACATAAAAAATTGCATTCTTGTGAAAAGTTGTGGGTGGGGGAAATAATAAATATGAATTTGGCTGGTAGATAAAATGTTTAGACTGTAAAGGGTTACACCTTCAACCCATTTCTGTAGCTCAGATCTCCTGGTCAAAACAATTACTATGGTTAAAGAACTCACTTGTAGTTTGCCCAATAACATAGGCCGCTATATTCAATGTTGCCAATTAAATTATTTTAAGTATTTAATCTCCAGAGTTTTTTATGCTGTAAAATTGTCTTGCTGAACAATATAGCTACTTTTTATCAATGTAGCAGTACATTTTGGTTTCTTGAGTATGTGTGTGTTTGTGTCTGTGTGTGTGATGCTAATCAAGCTCTCTTGCCTCTCTGCACTGCTACAGTGGAAACTATCCTTCGCTATCAGCCAATCAGCATTTAGGATTCAAATCACTAGCTTTATAAGTAAGCAATCATGCATGAGGGGGGTGTGGTATATAACTGATATACCACGGCTAAGAGCTGTCCTTAGGCATGATGCAATGTGGAGTTCTTGGACACAGCGCTTAGCTGTGGTATTTTGCCAGTATATCACAAATTCCCAAGAGGCCTTACTGCTCTGTAGGCACTCGAGTTTGTTATTTGATGACAGCACAGGCTTTTTTATGGCAACCCTCCCAAAGAACTTGTGTTCACGTAGTGGCCTGATTGTAGTTTTGGAGACTTTCTGACTCCAAGATCCAATAAATGTCTACAATTCTCCAGCTTTGATCCTTGGAGATTCTTTGGCCACTTGAACTATCTTCTTCACTTTGCGTGTGTTCAATAGAGACATATGTCCTCTTCCAGGTCCATTATTAACATTTCCAGTTGCTTTAAACTTTTTAATTATTGCCCTGATAGTGGAAATGGCCATTTCTAACTGTTGCACTATTTTCTTTTAGTCATTTCTTGATTTTTACAGCTCAACATTTTGTCGCACATCATTACTGTATTCTTGGGTCTGTCCCATAGTGATGTGTGACTATGGGTATTTGGTATGAGTGTCACTTCATATTTATACCCCAGTGAAACAGGAAGCCATAGCTTACTATTTAAGTGTTCCTAATCACTCAGGTGATCTACAAATCATAAAATATGAATGGGAATACACTGTTAAATTTTACGTAGAATTTCTATGAGTGCCAATAATTGTAGCACACATGTTTTGGGGAAAAATATATATCTCACTTTTTTTTTTTTTTTACTTCAATTAAAGGTTCAGGAATATCTAAATTTTCTGAAGCTTGTCCTTTGGTTGATATAAAAATGCATTTCCAGAAAGTTATGTAAAAAAAAAATTCTCCGAACCAAAGGAAAACCTTAACATAACGTTATGGGAACGTTCTGTGCTAGCGGATCTAGGTTGCAGATCGGATGTTACTAAGTAGCAAGAGCGGGATCTTTGGTGAAAGCGTGCAGACAATTTACGCTGTACCAACCACTACAATTTCAAGGGTATGACAACCCACCTCCTGATAACAATGGAGCACTTTTGCAAGGTGCCTAAGAATCTCGAATTTCAACGGTAGAGGTGAACCATTAGGGGCAAAACATCTAGACTTATATGACTTTTGCAACAATATAGCACTTTTTTTTTAAACTGTCAAAACGAAGACCAGGATTTATGTAATTAAGCCTAAAACACCTGGTTTTCCCTCATTTTATAATTTTTATGGATAGTTGCTTTTTAAGCCATGCTCATGATGACTAATTTGAGGGTTTTACAAAGTTTGCACAACCATACAAATACCCGATAAGAAGAGGAAGAGCGTTTGTAAATACAACATACTGTATAATGCCTTACATGGGCAAATATCTCAACTGACTCTGCTGTTGGAATTTCGAACTCTGACGTCACTGCCTGCCTCTTCCAGATTTGGGAAAAGAAGTTTCACTTTTTAGTGGGATTTGAAACTCAGTGTGTGATTCCTAGAAAGCCGAGGTAAGAGAAACATGGACACCATTTCATATCTTTGTACTTGAACATATGGGATTATAGGAAACGTATTTTACAAAAGCGGTTTCGACTGGTTAAGGGATTTAGAACAAATAGCTTAAGCTTTATTATACCTCGTTGAGGTGATGATTTTTTACTGTAGCTCGGAGTTGAAGTTGAGGGCGTGGGCTCATTCTCTCCGAAAGGGGGGTCGGCAGTTTTTTTCTAGACAACTAACTTCTTACCTTACACCGACACATCGAAGCAGTAGTTTGAACAATATTACCTAATACAGAACACTTTCGAATTATATTTTGTGTAGTTTCGTACGTCGATGTTTGCGAATATGACTCTTTTTGCGCTTTTATTTTGACATTCTTTCTGTTCAAGTGCATTCTGCTCGAGGTGGTCTGGATGACCGACAACAATGCGGAAGAGAATGTTTTTAGCTGTGGAACCAGACTTGTGATAGCATTATTATTCAGCAATTACTATGACGTTTGGGGTGGACAGAGGCTACAATAGAGACATCTCATTGTCTGTCGTTGCCTCTGAAGTGTAATTTCAGCTGTGTTTAGTCGAGAAACAAGTTATATGTTCTGCTTATTCACGAGCGTCTTTCTGCGCCTGCGCTTTCCAGAAAGTTACAAGTATTCGCAGGACGATACTTCATAATATTGTTTCAATCAGTATTACGGATAAACCAAACCGTGCTCGCTTTGTAAGGCATATAGCCTGGTGTACTTGACATCTAGTTCATACAATAGTTCTCAGTCATTGAACAGATGGGTAATTTTGTAGATGCCTCTTTTCACAGTAAAAGAGTCCACAAAGTCCAGTAGTCTTAAAATGCATTATTTGACTCAATTCGCTCCCAGTGCATTTCAAGAATGGAAATATGCAAGTACTGGGACACCAACGAGGCTAACCGTCATGTCTACACACCAAAGACATTGTTAATCTCCAAAGTAGCTAACATGCTGCAATATTCATATATCCCCCTCAAGTTTCTGCTGAAGAGATTCAAATGAAACTCCCACTTTGATACACATTTCAAATCAATAACATCAAGGTCCCCTGGAGAGCTCGATCATCAAACTGAATACACCCGTGTCATCCTTCTCTCCGCACGCATTTCGACTCAGGCAACATTAAACCCAACTGTCTTTAAGATCTCTACTTTGAAAGGACAACGTTTGACAGTCGCGTCGACGCCGACGCGCAAGTTAAAAGTAAAATCCCTCAGCTATCTGCCTAGCTTTGAGCCCAGGCTGAGACAACCCCCCTATGACGCTGAGACGAGCTCATCTACCCGGCCTGTGTGTTCAGCGGCAGGCTTTAATGGCTGCATGGCAGGAAGGGTGTCTTGTCGCCACACCAGGTAAGCAGGACAGAAGGACTGTGGTACTGCCGGAGCTCGGAACTGGTTGCAGAGACCGGTGGTTGATCAATTACATGTGTTTAATGGAGCCACTTTTTCATCTGCACGGTGCTGAAAAAATGCTTGTGCAGATACTCAGCCTGCGACCCTAAATAATAAGTAATAAGGTTGAAGTGAATTCCCAACCCCGCCGTCTGTCCGTACTCTGCCCTGAGCCCCCGCGCCTTCCCCGACGAGCCTAAGTTCGGCTTTCTGGGGTGTGTGTTGGTTTGCGCTGTCCGCCCAGTAAATGTCTCCGTCTGGAAAGGGCGTCCCGGTCCTCGTGCTAAGTTCTGATTCAGAAGCCCAGAACTGTCCGTGATTTAAATGACGTCTATGGACCGGAGCAGAGTGCCCAAGGTGGTGCTGAGCTTTGAACACTTGCGGGCCTACGTAACCCCATGGAAACAGAATGTCTCTGAACCTGGTTGTCGTCTTTCCCGACCCAGAGGTGACCGTTGCGGTCAGTCCATCTCAGTCTGTGAGTAGCTGACCCAAACCCATGTTAGTCAGACTGATAAATGCCCCCCACCCCCCACCTCAGACCCAGCTTTTGATGCAGTACCTTACTGTTCTCTCTTTCCCCGCTTGAAGGCAGGTTTGAACAAGGACTGGGAGCAAGAGGCAGCGACCGAGAGGAGACCAGTGAAACGTGGTACCAGCTAAGACTGAGGTTCATACGCCGACAGAAGAAGAGGTGGGTCTACTCACACTGCTTACTCGCTTGTGGCAGTCCAGCAATGTCAAGTATGATTTCTGCCCCCACATTCCCTTGTAGGTGCACAGAAACAAGAATAGACTGAGTGTACAAAGGTGAGGCCACCAGCTGCCTTGTGGGTTTGGTGAAGTCTTCTCACAGACTTTTATTTTGCTAAACTCTGGGGTGGGGGGACGGGGGGGACTGTTGTGAAGGACATACTGCATCACACAGGTAATGTTGCTGTGATTATGATTTAATTTCAGCGGCTGTCATGTAGATGAGTGTTACCTCAGAGCAGCCACTGATCTCAGGTCTGACTGAGTCTAACGACAGGGATGTTATTCGCCGGGAGGTGGTCTCCTGTGTGGCAGTCTGATGCGTCATGATTCAACGGGTTACTGGTCCTGACCTCTTGGTAGCTCCCCTGGTGGGTTGGTAAATGAGCTGGGTTATCTTTACTCAGGAATGTGTTCAGCCTTAACCTTAATTTAAACAGGGAGTCTTCTTGCACGTCTGTCTGGTTTGAGTAGATTCAGAAAGGGGATTCCTTTGGGGTGCGCTGAAACTAGGTACAGAGAAGGTCCTGAGATAATTGCATAGAAAAAATGGCTTCTGCCTTTCTACAAGTGTCCTCTGATGGTGCTCGTTGCCAGAGAGGCTGTCACAGTGCTTTTGTGCTGCGCGCGTCTTTGTTGTTTTTGTTTGTTTTCTCCGAGACAGAAGCCCATTTTACAGGCTGAATCTAACGTAATAGCTAACCACACACTGTTATAGTTAGTGTGCCAGCCGCTGAGAGGGCGCTTTTAGTATGTTCCTGCCTGTTCTGATTGATGTCCGCCTAGCCAACTTCCAAATTTGGCTTCTTGTAAAGTGGATATCTGATGGGTACAATACAAAAGTGGGATGGAGATGTGGAGTTAGCCAGGTTACTCCGAAATGGGCTTAGTCTAATTGACTCAGCGACCAAAGACATTTATTTAGCTTTCTTCGTGGAGCATAAATTATTTTACTTATATTTTAATCAGAGGCTAACGGATATTTCCTGCTTGGGATTATACACTGCATTTGGAAAGTATTCAGACCACATTTTATCTTACAGCCTTATTCTAAAATGGATGAATTTTTTTTTTCTTTATCAATCTCTGAATGGCATATTGTCCTCAATACTGCAGATACAGACAGATGTAGGGAGACTGTCCTCAATACTGCAGGTACAGACAGGTGTCGGGAGACTGTCCTCAATACTGCAGGTACAGACAGGTGTCGGGAGACTGTCCTCAATACTGCAGGTACAGACAGATGTAGGGAGACTGTCCTCAATACTGCAGGTACAGACAGCTGTAGGGAGACTGTTCTCAATACTGCAGGTACAGACAGGTGTAGGGAGACTGTCCTCAATACTGCAGGTACAGACAGGTGTAGGGAGACTGTCCTCAGTACTGCAGATGCAGACAGGTGTAGGGAGACTGTCCTCAATACTGCAGATACAGACAGGTGTAGGGAGGCTGTCCTCAATACTGCAAATACAGACAGGTGTCGGGAGACTGTCCTCAATACTGCAGGTACAGACAGGTGTCGGGAGACTGTCCTCAATACTGCAGGTACAGACAGGTGTCGGGAGACTGTCCTCAATACTGCAGGTACAGACAGGTGTAGGGAGGCTGTCCTCAATACTGCAAATACAGACAGGTGTCGGGAGACTGTCCTCAATACTGCAGGTACAGACAGGTGTAGGGAGACTGTCCTCAATACTGCAGGTACAGACAGGTGTAGGGAGACTGTCCTCAATACTGCAGGTACAGACAGGTGTAGGGAGACTGTCCTCAATACTGCAGGTACAGACAGGTGTAGGGAGACTGTCCTCAATACTGCAGGTACAGACAGGTGTAGGGAGACTGTCCTCAATACTGCAGGTACAGACAGGTGTAGGGAGACTGTCCTCAGTACTGCAGATACAGACAGGTGTCGGGAGACTGTCCTCAATACTGCTGAGTTGGAGGCTGCTACTTACTGAGACGAAGATTGAGACGTTTCTTGCGAAGTCGCTCTGCTCTTTCGTTGCAATGCTTTGCCCAACCATTGAACTATGCGTCAAGGCAACCCATGTGACCCGTTCGCTGCTGAGCCAATCTGCACCTCTGCAGAACTCCCGGCCAGTGTCGGAATCCTGGACCAAACGACGTAGTTGTGCTCCGAGGCAGTGACTTAGTGTCTGGGACCGCTGCGCCACTGAGGCCCCCGGGCATCTTATCCAGTCTGAGCATTTGTTTTATGTCCAAACTCAGACGTGTGATTGGCTTCTGTTGTTCGCAGGTGTCCTTGAGTTCCTTGACCGGGGCAGACAAAACGCACTGTGTTTCTCGCTATATTGCTCTTCCTAGGCCTACACAACTCTGTGACGAAGACCTTACCTTTACTGGTGAATGGGACAGAGCATGCCTGACATTGGGCCTCTCTGTGATTTCAGCCTTTTTTGCTATGTGACATTCCAGGCCTAAAAGCAAAGTGGAATCGATTTTTGCCCTCAAATCTTTCTCTCGTTTCTTCACCATATTTGGAGATGTTTAGCTCGCTGTGGCTCTGAGAAGTTGGGGAGAGGGTGGAAGGAGGAGAGGGGATGTGAGTCACTGGAGCTGCATGCGGCTTGCTGAGGGTGAGACAGATAGAACCAGAGGATCTTTCCTTCCCCAAGTAAGCTGCTATCAACCGAGTAGACCGAGGCTCTGAATTCTGAGGAGAATCACATCGGGATACTGTAAGTATAATTCTGTACGCTGTTCTCAGTTCAGCTGCCGCAGTGTTAATTTAAACTACTTTATATCAGGGACGGTAGTTTTCTGTGGTGTTAAACTACAGTGCGTCTGGGATGGTACTTCAGTGTGGAATGGAACGGAATTGGTGGGCCCCGGTGTAGCTCCGTTGGTAGAGCGTGGCGCTTGCGACGCCAGGGTCGCGGGTTCGATTTCCTCAGGTGACCAGTTAAAGAAGTGGTGGGGGGAAAGAAGCTCGGTGTAAGAGCTTCTGCTGAATGACTTAGGAAGTTTATTGTGGTTGTTAAGTAACATTACCTCACGGATGGTGGTTCAGTGCAGTTGGCGATCTGGATAGGACCGTCTGTTAGATGACCTGAATGTTATTGACCTGGTCACTGGAACCGTGTTCCATGTAGAGGTCTCTAATGTTGACCAGGGCCCAGACTCCCAACCGGAGAGCTGTCAGCGGCGACCGCTGTAGGTTGCTGTGGAGAGGTGCTTCCTTCTTCACATAGACTATCTTCCTTGGAATCCTTCAATACTAATTCAGTGTCAGTAGATCCAGCAGTCTTACCTCATCTCTGACAGGTTTTAGTGCCTTACTCTGGGAAGGCTGTGTGCATACGACATGGCTGTGTTTATTCTTGGTTCCCTGTTTTTTTCGGCGTGGTACGCACTGTTTCGCTAAATACACGACAGCGTATATCTATGGAATGGATGGGACCACGGAACTGGGAGTTCTGTTCGTTCTGTTCGTTCTGTTCGTTCTGTTCGTTCTGTTGGTTCTGTTGGTTCTGTTGGTTCTGTTGGTTCTGTTGGTTCTGTTCGTTCTGTTCGTTCTGTTGGTTCTGTTCGTTCTGTTGGTTCTGTTCGTTCTGTTTTGAAATGCCTAAGAGGTGGACATGTTTACATGCTTCACAGTAGATATGATCACAATGTGTACGCTTTTGAAGTACATTTATATTCTCAGAGGTTAATCCCCCCTGTTTCAGTTAGGTTTCTGAAAACTGTAAACTATAGAATGAATTACTTCATTTTCACAGATGTTGTGTAGTGATTGATAAATGGAGGATTTAACTTTGGTGTGATGGAATTGCATATATGTCTTGATATTCTCTGTGATGTGATGGCTGCAGGCTTCATGTTAGGGGTCTGATTTAGAGAGTAGGTGGTTTTGGCATGTGTTGATTATTTATTTACCCCAGAGGTAGATTTAAAGTTTGAGTGAGCAATTATTTTCTAAATATAAAAAAAAAAAAAAATATGTCAAGTTTAAGATATGTTGTTCAATAGGGCTGAGCTCAATTGATCTGAGCTCAATTGTTAGTATTGTATACAAATAAAATACTGCCAAAATGTTTGTATTCACAGCATACAACTCACAGATGATCTGTATATACACAGTATACAATCCACACAGGTAAACTGTGATCATAAGTACACAGTATACAATCCACACAGGTAAACTGTGATCATAAGTACACAGTATACAATCCACACAGGTAAACTGTGATCATAAGTACACAGCATACAATCCACACAGGTAAACTGTGATCATAAGTACACAGCATACAATCCACACAGGTAAACTGTGATCATAAGTACACAGCATACAATCCACACAGGTAAACTGTGATCATAAGTACACAGCATACAATCCACACAGGTAAACTGTGATCATAAGTACACAGCATACAATCCACACATGTAAACTGTGATCATAAGTACACAGCATACAATCCACACATGTAAACTGTGATCATAAGTACACAGCATACAATCCACACATGTAAACTGTGATCATAAGTACACAGCATACAATCCACACATGTGAACTGTGATCATAAGTACACAGCATACAATCCACACATGTGAACTGTGATCATAAGTACACAGCATACAATCCACACAGGTAAACTTTGATCCATAAAGACACAGCAGCGAAACCATGATTGTAAACCATGATTCGTGTATACACAGCATTAAACTCACAAATGCATTGTTGGAAATGTACAAAAATAAAAAGCACAAATGTAAGTCACTATCTACAAACAAACACTACCTGACTCATATTTCTAAAATGACATTTGTTTAAATGCAACCATTTGTCATTCAACCCTAATAAGTTTTTCAAAAGAGTTCCATCCATCCATCCATCTTCTCCCGCTTATCCGGGGCCGGGTCGCGGGGGCAGCAGTCTAAGCAGGGATGCCCAGACTTCCCTCTCCCCAGACACTTCCTCTAGCTCTTCCGGGGGGACACCGAGGCGTTCCCAGGCCAGCCGGGAGACATAGTCAAAAGAGTTCTTTGTAGAAATTCAAGGGATTCTCTCACGGTTTTAAATTGGACAACCCCTAAAAGATCCTTCAGGAATGTTTTCGCTTTGATGGAGAGTGTACCTTCATCACATGTAATACTCACATGTAAGACTCATCACTGTATCCTGTAGGAGAGGGTCGGTTGAACCTCTAAGGTCCTGTAAATCAGCGCTTTTCAGAGAGTGGTTTGTGGACCGGTGCTCTTCCGTGTCATTGACACTTCCTTCATAGAGCAGGAGTTGTGCAAGTTTTTCCTACTTAGCTGTTAATGCATTTAATTGAAGCAATCACAGTAGTCAATAGTTCAAACCATTCAAACACCAGACACAAATTTGGAGGTGTGAAAATGCCATCTATTCACCTACATTTTTATGTCTTTCAAACGGTTTTATCTCTATTTTCATCGCTTTAATTAAATATATGACTCAGTTTCCCCCCATGACACTCACCAGCTGTGTGGGATACGTAAAAAGGAACTGTGGCAACATCTCAATTCAAAGCCATGTGTTTTCTACACTCTATATTCACTTGATGATTTTTCCTCACGTTTTCCTGAATCTTCCAATAACATTCTAATGCAGTTCAGTCACTACAAAGCTTTGACCTAAATCCTTCAGATTATTTACTTGTACATATATTCAGTTTATTTACTTGTACGTATTTGTTTGTTATTAAGGTTTATTTATTTACAATATGGGAGTTGCCTAAAGGCCAAATACATTTTTCCAATATCCCCAATGTGTTCTAAAATAGAGAAAGAAATTGCTTGATGTTAAAACAATTCATATGGTAGGACAATGGCAATCTAAAATTAATATTATTTATTTAATTAATAAACCAAGCAATGGTCAATATTTATTTTTACACAAGCAGTACAAAGAGAGAGGCCATGCTTTGTGTGATCTTGTTGACTGGTGAATTGTTCGTTCCCCGTTCACCATTTGGAATGAGACGCGTGAGTCAGTTGGATTTCCCTAAACAAAAATCAAATAAAAAGACTGACAGAAACATTGACAGACACAAGCTGACTCTGACCGTCACCATTGTGGCTGCTGCTCTCCCACATCAAACGTTTTCCACCCTGACAGTATATGTGGACGCCGAGATGAAAAACATTTTCTCAATGCAAGCCGGGCTGCCAGCGAAAGTAGCTGGAATAGGTAAAATCCTAAACGGATTAAAAATGGCTGTAGGGGAGGATGTTGCAGACTTTAATGATAGCATGGTGTTGATAATCTGATTACCTTCAGTTTGACGTTGCGCAACTCCGTGTCCCACTTGGTCCCCTATTCCCTCTATGCTACACCAAATCCCCATGTGCCGTGGTCAGCAGAAGTGCACTTTAAAGGGACCGGGGTTCCATTTGGGAGGCGTCCAAGTGCCTGGCGAGGCCTTCTGCATGTCCACCCAGAGCTCTGTCTGCCTTGGGGCTGACGTCCTCCTGCTGGTCTCGTCTAAATTTTAAGATTCACCTAGCGCGACTATGCGCTGTGGAAACGCCGCTTGCATTCATTTCCCGTAGACATGTAGCGTCGCCAGGTGATCCGTGCAGTGTGAGGCTGAGAGGCGCGATTCAGGCTCGGGACGAAGTGGGCCATTTTCGACAACGTCCTGATTATGGCGAATAAGCAGCTGCGAATGCCATGCAACAACCAGTCATGAATGTTCAATCCCAAGTCAACCAGTTGCTGCCCCTTCAGAGGTATATTAACACCAAGTTAATATGGAGGGCCATTCCGTGCATAGGGCAACAGGCTTGGTATTCCCTGAATACACTTTAGTTCCATTAATAAACCTTTTGTTGCCCACATTGTATTTGGTCAAAAATCTAATAGCGAGTGTAAAAGTTGCGTTCCCAGACCATACATAATTGTCACTGACACCAACTGATCCTGTGGCCTAGTGGTAACTGCCAACAATGATGCGCAAATTAACCTTTTGACCCTGGTTCAGTTCCCCCCTCCAACTTTGCAATTTGTGTCTCTTGGCTGTCCTTGTCCGCTCTGTCCTTTTATAGCTGCCGCCCTACTATTAATGCCCACTCTGTCCTACCATGAATGTCAAAATATATTTAACAGAATAATTGTAAGACTTGACCCTTTTAATGTGCATGGACGTCCACCGCAAAGAACCCGACAGGTTAGGATCGAAAGCCAGACGCCCGACCCGTTATTCCACTTGGATGGGTTAATGACAGTGTTACAAAGTTGTCCCAATATATCAGCGGGGAGGTGTTAGTCTTCTGTCAACTATGGTATATGCTAAAATTAACATCTAACTGCATGTTAGACGCTATTTTCGGAAATCATTTCAAAGCAGTTCTAGTCATTATTTACCTCTTGAATGAAGTTGTGAAACTACAATGGATTATACTTCAATAAAAACATTTAGTAACATCGAATAACCTTCCTTCCTCTGAACATGACAACATGCTGCACACCCGAACAAACGTCTGTGAATCAGGGATTTATAGCAGTGTTCCCGTAGTAACGGAGGAACTGAACATGGCAAATCACCCATTTTATAAAGGCAACTGTTTTGTTCAAGACATCAAACACAACGGAGCATTTCTGCCCCAAATCATGCTTCTGTATCATTTCTATACGATTTGTGGTGGAGACTTGAGCGTAAAAATTACATTTGGGGCCAACACGCCCTCAAGCTTTGCATTCGGAGCCGCCAAGGCTTCTGGCGTCAATTTGAGGCTTGTAGATGTTTCATGGGCTGAAGGCTTTGGCTAGTTGTTGTTTGTCTCTGCTTAATCAGATCTTACAGCAGGTGGGCCTTGTGCACAACCAATATGCCACAATTATATTTGCATTGTAGAACATCTTAACGCCAAACTTATTTGTGTTTACTATGTAGTACAACCGAACAACAAACAGTTTTGTATTTACCATGTAGAACCTCAAACCGCTTTGTATTTACCATGTAGAACATCAAACCGCTTTGTATTTACCATGTAGAACATCAAACCGCTTTGTATTTACCATGTAGAACCTCAAACCGCTTTGTATTTACCATGTAGAACCTCAAACCGCTTTGTATTTACCATGAAGAACATCAAACCGCTTTGTATTTACCATGAAGAACATCAAACCGTTTTGTATTTACCATGTAGAACATCAAACCGTTTTGTATTTACCATGTAGAACATCAAACCGTTTTGTATTTACCATGTAGTACCTCAAACCATTTTGTATTTCGGTAACCAATGCATTACTAGCCTATATACTAAACCCATGTATTACGTTATAGTTAAACATTGTAGCTTTTTATCTTAACATTATTTTATACATTTAAATAGTGTTAGCCAGTATTGACTTTCTTTCAGTAGCTAAATTGCCTAACCTATATACAAAATTAAGGAAAACGGCATAACCAAAGCACTGCATTTTCACCCCTTCTCTTTAAAAAAGCAATATTGTATTTTTGTCTTGAATAATTGAAGAAAGCTATGCATATTTATATTGATTTGTTTAAAAAAGGAAAACATAATAGTTCTCAGCTTCTTTTACCTGATCCATTGGCATTTCCTAGTTTTTTCTAGACTTCCTTTAAAATATATATTTCTGGGAAGGATTCTACAGTGCATTTCCTTATCAAGTTTAACAATACAGTAGTATACAGTAGTATTTACTAACGGCAACAAAAGGTCCTCTCACAACCCTCACAGACTAGCACTTCGTCAGCATCCGCCACCATCAGCAGCAGTGAACTCCAGCACTCCTTTAAGCTGATTTCGAACAGACCGCCTATTCGTTAAGTTGTGCCCTATGTCACATCAGACACTGATCAAAAGTAGTGCGCTATATAGGGAATAGGACGCTATTGGCGATGCACTAAAACCTCGTTAAAGGGCTTAATCACAGTCCTTTCTCTTTGACTGTCCTCAATTGAAGACATTACCTTGCCCCATTCCCAGGTTGGATAGAGATTTCTTTGATATATTTTTACACCCTTAGGTCTTGGAAGGAGATTTCTAGTCAACAATGAAACCAAAAGCGGGATTAACAAGAGCAGTTAGTTTGAGGATCCGTTTAGGATGCCAAGAATGAAGAGATTATCTGTCTTCTTTAATGAGGAGCATCATTTTATTAAGTGGTTTGATTGCCTTCTTTTTTTGCCTGTCTATCTCCTGATTGCTGTATTAGAGTTCATTAAAGGTTCTTAGCAGCTTTTTACCATTGAGACTTTGAGAGCCGATAGAGGGAAGATTGGACACTGAGATTATTCTGAGTGCTGCAGTGTAAACAGCAGCCATTTTAGTTTGGTCTGTAAATGTCTATCAAGACGACTCAGTGTCACTGTGTTCCCCTTCTGTGGGGAATGTGAATATTCCTGTCTGTGTTTGGGCCTTGACTGGTATATGCTTGATAGTTGATTTTATTTTCCCTGTATGGCTTATTAGGAAATTCTTATATTTCCCAAAATACTTTGCTATCACTATATCCTCTGATAAGACGAGAGGTGCCAGGAAGTAGTCTTGACTGGAAGCTCATTGGGGCGTTTGGTCAGAAATCGCTCACTCACTAATTAACCCTCCACACTAATGGAAATAAACAATTTCCTACATGGCACACTCTTCCCTTTATTACATACTTTGCAGAGGCCAGGGAAGCCCTGGTATAAATTAAACGGGGCTATATTTCTCAGCAAAATTGTAAACACTAGGTGTCGACTAACATTTTAACAATGCAACGTTTATAAAAGATCGATATGGTGACAAATCCCTATGAACCTGCACTATGAAGGGAATATGAGGTCACTTGGGAGTCGTTTTCTGTTAGGGAGAAATGGGACTGGCCCCAACCCGAGCCCCAACCCGAGCCCTGGCCCCAAACTTAACCCTGGCCCCAACCCTTACCCTGGCCCCAACCCTTACCCTGGCCCCAACCCTGGCCCGAGCCCTGGCCCCAACCCTTACCCTGGCCCGAGCCCTGGCCCCAACCCTTACCCTGGCCCGAGCCCTGGCCCCAACCCTTACCCTGGCCCGAGTCCTGGCCCCAACCCTTACCCTGGCCCGAGTCCTGGCCCCAACCCTTACCCTGGCCCGAACCCTGGCCCCAACCCTTACCCTGGCCCGAGCCCTGGCCCCAACCCTTACCCTGGCCCGAGCCCTGGCCCCAACCCTTACCCTGGCCCGAGCCCTGGCCCCAACCCTTACCCTGGCCCGAGCCCTGGCCCCAACCCTTACCCTGGCCCGAGCCCTGGCCCCAACCCTTACCCTGGCCCGAGTCCTGGCCCCAACCCTTACCCTGGCCCGAGCCCTGGCCCCAACCCTTGCCCTGGCCCCAACCCTTGCCCTGGCCCCAACCCTTGCCCTGGCCCCAACCCTTGCCCTGGCCCCAACCCTTGCCCTGGCCCCAACCCTTGCCCTGGCCCCAACCCTTGCCCTGGCCCCAACCCTTACCCTGGCCCCAACCCTTACCCTGGCCCGAGCCCTGGCCCCAACCCGAGCCCTGGCCCGAGCCCTGGCCCCAACCCGAGCCCTGGCCCGAGCCCTGGCCCCAACCCGAGCCCTGGCCCGAGCCCTGGCCCGAGCCCTGGCCCGAGCCCTGGCCCGAGCCCTGGCCCGACTATGATTCAGTTGTTAGTATGTGGGGGAAAAATCGGATTGTAGAAAAATCAATTAACATTTAATGTCCCCAGGGGCACGTAAAAGTTTATATGTGGGAGTATCGGAGAGTGATAATCGCGTACGTGAATAATATATTACCTTGCATTCAGGATTTATGCTCTGGAAACCAAAGCCGATCACAGTCGAGAAGGCATTCAGATCTTTCTCATGAAAACATAAACAGATTAGTCCCACAATAATATGCGAAAGATCTTCGGTTTTAAAATTGTATGCGGCGAGGAGACCCTGCATAGGGTTAAGAGAGCAGTCAGGTTTTTGGAAAACTTCAAATGGCTTATACTTCACCATGCTTTCGTTTGTGGGTGTCTGTAATGGAACCCTAGTGAACTATGTCTGACCGGATCACGTTTAAAATAGGGTGCCATTTGCTGTGCGTCACCTACCTATGCACTTTTCAATTATCATCTGGACCAAGGATGGTCAACACTAAAATGGTGTCCAAGCCACGAGATTTCAATTTCCGATTGAAAATGTTGCCTGTTCTTGTGCGTATAAATTACATCACCATGGAAGCATATAAGGAACTTTTTTTCCCCTCATCCATGCTTCTGCCAGGGACAGGGTAAGTTGGACGTTGAAAGACAGACATTTTACTATGTGCTGTATCAACAACTTGGAAATCAAGGGAGTTTCTAATCATGACTTTGTAATCATGCAATCGTCTGTTATTAATGATAATATCTCGGGATAAAGAATGGATGCTACTGAAACTATTCCCTAAGGACAAACCAATGTTTTTCACTTTTAATGTAAGGAGTTGAAAGAAGTCTTTCTGAAAGTCTCTGATGTACAGAATCGACTTAAAAGCCTCTTAAAAGTGTGGTTGGTAATAGAGAGAGTTACTCTTATTACGTTGAACAACGGTGGGTTAAAGTGGCCTGGTGAGCAGCTGAGGAGAATCTTCATGGGGTATTAACTACAGGAGCAAAGTGTTACAGTTTCCATAGAGAAGGTAAATGACCATTTAGAGCAGATTACTAATGCCATTCAGAAGTAATTCTACATCTGCGGTTACTTTTCCTTTTAACCAAGCAGGGGGTTTGCTCCCAAACTCATTAATGAAGGGGACATGGTTGGAAAAGGTATAGTCGGAGAAAATAAAAAAATAAAGGTATTTTAGGCCCCCAGTTATAAGAGCTATGGTCTGAGTTCCTGCCTTGATGTGCAGCTTCCGTCAGAGTTCAAACCTAGTTGAAGCATCCCGAATGGAGGCAGGTTCTAATTGGGAAGTTAAATACTGGTTTTATTTAGTGATTCTTGGGGACATGAGCGACTTTAATCCACTCCGCAATGGCTTGTGAAGGTTGGGGCTGTCTGAGCTTTCCCACAATGTGTATCTGCTGCTTCAGCAAAAGCTAATGGATATCCGAATAAATTAGGCAGATTTGTCTGTCGGACACTGTTTGTCTTCTGATGGCAGGCCACGATGTAGTGAGCAGTGCCAATCATTTTTCCAATAATTAGTGGAGGTATTTTGGATGGAGATTTAGATTTGTCTAAGTTCTGTAATTGATGGTCTATTGGTTAAATGTAGGCTGTTGTTTCTGGGCAAACTGCTCTAAAGGGTCACTGTCTGGCTTTCTGTGTTTGCATAAGAATGCCTTGTGGTGATAATATTCTGGATCGCAGTGGTTTATGCAAGTCCAAAATTGTGTAACTTTTTTGTCTCTAGCAATCTACTTAAATAAAGAGGCATCACTGTTAACACAACAAAGTCATTTTACAAAAGTCTGTCTCTCTGTTTATCTGTCACTCTCCCTCCTGTCTTTCTAGTTCCTTCCTTCCCTCTCTCCCTCCATCTCTGTCTCTCCCTTTCTTCTCCCTTTTCATTGCCCCACGATCCCAGAATGCAATTGCCTACTGACCCAAATCATCCACTTGGCAGAATGGAAGTTCTGTCCCAGAATGCACTGGCCTGGATGCTCTCACTTCCTTATTACAATGACATTGTTAGAATTCAGAAAAGCCCTAGTGTGTCCTTTTAACTATTAGAGGCCTGGATTTCGAGTATATTCCAATTTAATGCCAATGGAAAAACAAATGGCGTAGGGGCTTCGGACAATACCTGTCTGTTATGTGATTAATGTGCACACTGTGAAAGAGTGAGTAATCCCTACTATATTTTAAACAGCTTTTTAAGCTTTTACTTGCACTATTTAACTCAGATTTCAATTGCAATTGGTTCTTAATAGACTTGACGTGGGTTAAATGAAGTGTGGATGATGCATACAATTAACACTCAAAATACATGTGGCATTACTTTCAGCTGTGTCGTGTGTTTCCCATGTTCCCATTCCTTGGGTCCACACTAAACACAACCCAATACAAAACAACGTTGCATCTTGAACACAGGGCATATCTGCAAGAAAGTAAGGAGTTGGTGTATTCTCAAACATGTGAGAGTAAGGAGTTTGAGTATGGTGTAGGTCTCTACTCATGCCAGGCTGTCTGGCTAACCGCCCACGGATATTTGATATCTAGATGGTAAATAACATTTGTCCCTTAATATGTTCTTAATTTACATGCCTGCCACACAGACAGTAACACATAACTACATTAATAAAAATGAATAAATAAATCGATAAAATAAACAGTTAAGATTGTGTTTGTGCATATATATAGATAGATTAACCCCAAAGAAGACCTTATGTGGCTCTGTAGCTGTAATGATATTTCATCTGTGTCTATAGGCGGTACTTTGTGCGAGCCAGGCTGGCAGTCCAGACATCGCCGTATTTGGGATCTAGATTTGATTTTTAGGCTTTAAAAGCTCTAGCCTGACAAGTCTGCCTGGGATAGCTGCCCATTTCACTATTTGCGCTGGAGATCAGGAACGTCGAGTGAGATCATAATTTTTCCTGCATTGTGGTTACCTAATGGCGATTACCTGGCCTGTGTGCGCTGTCCAATATTAACTGGTCAGCGTTTTGTAGAGTACCTGGCCTGTGTGCGCTGTCCAATGTTAACTGGTCTGCATTTTGTAGAGTACCTGGCCTGTATGCGCTGTCCAATGTTAACTGGTCTGCATTTTGTAGAGTACCTGGCCTGTATGCACTGTCCAATGTTAACTGGTCAGCGTTTTGTAGGGTAACTGGCCTGTATGCGCTGTCCAATGTTAACTGGTCAGCGTTTTGTAGGGTAACTGGCCTGTATGCACTGTCCAATGTTAACTGGTCTGCATTTTGTAGAGTACCTGGCCTGTATGCACTGTCCAATGTTAACTGGTCAGCGTTTTGTAGGGTAACTGGCCTGTATGCGCTGTCCAATGTTAACTGGTCAGCGTTTTGTAGGGTAACTGGCCTGTATGCGCTGTCCAATGTTAACTGGTCAGCGTTTTGTAGGGTAACTGGCCTGTATGCGCTGTCCAATGTTAACTGGTCAGCGTTTTGTAGGGTAACTGGCCTGTATGCACTGTCCAGTTAACATTGGTTGTTCTGCAGCGGACGACAGGTTGACGTTCTCAGTCTGGCTTTTCAGGATTATAGCTCTGCTGGGTTTCAAATGCAAGTTAAAGAACAAACCAACAAACAAATCAGCCGAGACAAACGGTGGTGGCTTAGCCAAATGGGACCCAGAGGTTTAGAGTGAATGTTGCTGTGGGTATTAATGATGGAAGATTTAGGCTTTAAATCAAGCGGAATGCTATTAAAAGGGGAGAGGGAAGGAGGGAGGTCATGATATATACTGTGTTTTTAGGGAGGGCTTTACTAAAGAGGCATTAAAGCTTATTTAAGCTATTTGTGTGTGCGTGTGGTTCTGTGCATGTGCGGGAGAGACAGTGTGTGTGTGTGTGTCCTTAAATGCACACTGGGTAGTGCACGTTCAATAGGGTTCCCATGTTTTTAGTGAAGATTTTGGAGCGGTCCTGCTCTGAAAGGTCTGCCTTCACGATTCGTTAGTGAATCAGTCAATTGTAAATGAGCCTGCTTTGCCTAGAGGTCTCTGAGGTCTCTGATATACATAGGTGTAATTTGTGTGGTATAGACAGAAAAGGTGTAAATGACATGCCCCAACGACTGGTGTGGGCGCGGTGTGCAACGACTGGTGTGGGCGCGGTGTGCAACGACTGGTGTGGGCGCGGTTTTCAACGACTGGTGTGGGCGCGGTGTGCAACAAGTGGTGTGAACTGTAGAGTAATTATATTGTAGATTTAATCCCAGAGTTCACCACATACTGACCTTGGGCTAGTCCTGGGGTCATCGCTGTTGTAATGACCCCTGGACTACTGAATGTCATCCAGGTAACTCAATACTAGCAAGCAGTTAGATTGTGCCGTTTCTTCAGGATCTCTTTTTGAACACTGTGTTTTTCCTTTTATGATTTATAATGCACTGTTAGTTTCCTCCCATTTATAACACCTGATACTTTAAATTTAGTCACCATTTATATACATAGTAAAAGTTGCCTGATTTGGGGGAAGGAATTGTTGGCTTGTGAAGAATGTGTCGACATGTTTCTCAGCCGTTTCCAGGGTATGTAGGCCTTTCTGTCTGTTACATTCTGTACATGAAAATAGTTGGAGGAGAGGACACCGACAGACAGACAGGAAAAGGCTTTGGTCTGCCCCCCCCCCCCCCCCCAGGCTGTGGAGCGGAGAGGAGGAGAGGAGGAGAAAAGGCTCAGAGGAGTCAAAGAGCCATCTCAGCTCAGATTCCTTACATCGTGGGCATTCCTTGAAGCAAGCAGGGAGGGAACTATTGGAAACTCACTGAAGGAATAATCGTCCGGGTGGAAAAATTAACTCACAGAAACAGTTTAAATTGTGGAACTCAAATGTGCTGCATTGCTCCTTGTATGGCTTAACATGGCTGACATGACACGATTTCTTAATCTCATCTGATTTTGCGACACTCAGTCATGTTGATGGCTGTTAGTGATAAAGAACCAGGCCAAACTTTCCTTTTATTGTGAGTGTGTCTGTGTCTGTGTCTTGCCCTCAGACTGCGGTTGTTGAAATGAATGCAAAACTCACGGCAAGAGACACTGTTTAATTTCTCTTTATCTTCTCACCTCTTTCCTTCTGCTCATGTTGAAACCCTTCGACCAGAGGTGTCCAAACGGTTCCATGGAGGGCTGAGTGTCTGCTGGTTTTTGCTCTCACCTCGTACTTGATTGATTAATTATGGCCCTAATTGGTTAGTTTCTACCCTTACCTGGTTGTTTAGGTCTGAACTGGGAACCAATCTATAGGGGGAAAAAGGCCCTCCGTGGAACCGGTTTGAGACCCCTGCCTTAGAACATAGGCTATATAACAAGTCTTCAACATCACTGTCAACACAAACCCCTCATATCCCATCAAAACTTTCTGCCTTTTTTTTCATTGGAAAGAAAATGATTCCACTGAACCCATATTGTCTGATTATCACATTACATTTCCTGTGAGCTGCTTTCAGCCCCCCAAGAAAAACCACAATAAATTCTGAATGAGATTTTGAATGTGGAGTAGGGCAGGTCTGTCTTAGTGCTTACATGGCATTGTCTTGACTTCTCTCTGCTCTCAGAATGAAGGTAATCTATGAACATGTTTCAATGAATGATTCAAGGCTTTTATTATGAAGAGGGACAAGTCAATGGCGCATCAATCATTCACTAAGGAGACAGAAAGAGCGAGAGAGAGTGATCTAACCCAGTTACTGACTCATATATGGAACATTTCTTGGAAACACTGAAATAGCATGTTACAAGACCAGGCTAGAGCCCCTTTTATGTCACCCCCATGAACTTTATACTAGATGTGACGTGGTCCCCCGACCCCCATGAACTTTATACTAGATGTGACGTGGTCCCCCGACCCCCATGAACCGTATACTAGATGTGACGTGGTCCCCCGACCCCCATGAACCGTATACTAGATGTGACGTGGTCCCCCGACCCCCATGAACCGTATACTAGATGTGACGTGGTCCCCCGACCCCCATGAACCGTATACTAGATGTGACGTGGTCCCCCGACCCCCATGAACCGTATACCAGATGTGACGTGGTCCCCCGATCCCCATGAATCGTATACTAGATGTGACGTGGTCCCCCGACCCCCATGAACCGTATACTAGATGTGACGTGGTCCCCCGACCCCCATGAACCGTATACTAGATGTGACGTGGTCCCCCGACCCCCATGAACCGTATACTAGATGTCACGTGGTCCCCCGACCCCCATGAACCGTATACTAGATGTGACGTGGTCCCCCGACCCCCATGAACCGTATACTAGATGTGACGTGGTCCCCCGATCCCCATGAATCGTATACTAGTTCTCACTCACATGTACTAATTTTATCCAAATGGCCTTACCTAAAGCTCAGGGGGGACATCGATTATATTATTTGCATGTGCATGTGATCCTCTTGGGAGTTGAACCCGCAACCATGGCATTCCTAGTGGCATGCTTGTTCTGAGACACAGGACTGCTTCAGCACTGAGCTGAAGCACTTAAAGTGGAGTCTGACCGCTCATGTTTATGTCAACTCTGCTTGTGTCTCCTCAGCAGGGCTCAGAAAAGGCCAGTATAGGTTTGGTTCTTAGAGAGGTATTCTAAGTCAGGGTCGCGGGGGAATTGCTGTGGGGACGCCACACTTTGATGCATTTTTGTTCAGAAGATTTAATTATTAATTATTATATGTATGGGACTATAATCATCTTGTTGTTGGAAAAAAAAGATTGGATTAACGTTCACGTAGTCCAAATAGACCACAATTGGTACTAATACTTCTCAGAACCAATTGCTGCCCAGCTTTTTGTAATGCCAATCGGCTGTCTATATAGGAAAGTAAACTGAGTGAAAACGTCTTTTGTTAGTTACTTTAGCTAGGGGTGCTACTTCTACTTCAAAGTATTGTTGTCAAACTGTTATTTAATTAGCTAGCCATTCGCTAACATTTGCAGAAACAAATAAGGCCAAATGGTAAAAATACTGATATTAGCACAGACATTTTGGAAAAAAATGAGGTCCCTGCAAAATAAGTTTTACTTACAATGCCTCCTGTCCTGGGCGAGTCTATCCTCTGCTCCTGTCCTGGACCTTGTCCTGATAGATTATCATCTGGTCCTTGTCTTGGTAGAGGCTATTCTCTAGTCTTAGTTCTCCTCCTTTCTTTGTAGAGGCTATTCTCTGGGCTTAGTTCTCCTCCTGTCTTTGTAGAGGCTATTCTCTGGGCTTAGTTCTCCTCCTGTCTTTGTAGAGGCTATTCTCTGGGCTTAGTTCTCCTCCTGTCTTTGTAGAGGCTATTCTCTGGGCTTAGTTCTCCTCCTTTCTTTGTAGAGGCTATTCTCTGGGCTTAGTTCTCCTCCTGTCTTTGTAGAGGCTATTCTCTGGGCTTAGTTCTCCTCCTGTCTTTGTAGAGGCTATTCTCTGGGCTTAGTTCTCCTCCTGTCTTTGTAGAGGCTATTCTCTGGGCTTAGTTCTCCTCCTGTCTTTGTAAAGGCTATTCTCTGGGCTTAGTTCTCCTCCTGTCTTTGTAAAGGCTATTCTCTGGTCTTAGTTCTCCTCCTGTCTTTGTAGAAGCTATTCTCTGGTCTTAGTTCTCCTCCTGTCTTTGTAGAGGCTATTCTCTGGGCTTAGTTCTCCTCCTGTCTTTGTAGAAGCTATTCTCTGGGCTTAGTTCTCCTCCTGTCTTTGTAGAAGCTATTCTCTGGTCTTAGTTCTCCACCTGGTCCTCGTCGTTCTCCTACCTTTGACTTTTCTGTGGCACATCCTCTCCTGCACCATTAGTATCTACAGTGGTTTAGAGACCGGTACGCTAATGTACATTTCTCCTGAAACATGCATTTTACTTTGCAGTTATGGACCGCTTTTTAAATAAAATAAAAAAGCCTCCTGTGCCTGGTCGGTTATAAATACACAAGGTCCTGGGAGTCTGAGTAAACGCAAAGGTGATTTGAGAGAAATGTATTTTTCATGGTGTTCAGTTCTACCTTTAGAACCCCCAAACACTCTTCCTCCCTCAACCCGCTGTCCTCTTCGTCTGCTCGGGGGGGGGGGGGGGCACTTTAAATGTCCGTCTGTCCAACCATCCACAGAGCAGGGTTTCCCTATTGTATAGCTGCTAAAAATAAAACACTTGTTAGAAGACATTTATTGTCACCAATCATGCTGACCCCTTAATGTCATTTGTTACCATGAGTGGCCTGTAGTAGAGGAAATTTGTTTTTTAATATGGGAGATTAACACGACAACTGATGGCAACAGCAATCAAACTTGTTGTAATAGTTTATCGGGTAATATTGAGAAGATTGTGCTGCACATTAATGTCTTAAAATGTTGTCATTGCGTCAATTCAGTTCATTTATTGTGAAATATATATTCTGTTCATGTGGCCCAGCTCTTTCCGCCAGTACTCCTGTCAACCTGCTCCTTCCTGAAGTTAGTGTCCCCTTTAGGCCACCGTAGGGCTGCTACAGTCTCTCTGTTTGTTGCTTAATGATTTAGACAAATCAAACAGTGACTAAAAGCCCTGAAATACACCTGTTTCTCCGTCTTCTGTCTTCTTTAATAGTATTTTTGTAGCCATTTTTTGTAGCCATCTAATTTATAATGTGAAAATATTTATCTCCTGCAAAATTCTATTTTTTTCCCCCTGTAGTTGGTTCCCTTCATCTGAAAAGCATAAAGGCCCTTTCAATGACTAAAATGACATTCCTTTGACGAATTAGAGCTCTTTGAAAGTGTTAATGGCCTAATGTACTCGAATTGTCTGATCACTTTAGTTTGATTAGAGACCGGCTCCCATATCTGGCGTTAAATGGCTTAGATAATACGACTGTTTGTCTCTCTCCTCTCTTCAGGGTTGATGGGCTGAATGGTTGAACCAAAATTATCTTAATGGATTTGGAATTAAATTTAAATTGCAGCCATTTATTTGAATGTGAAGAAATGCCTTGGTTCTTCCGCTGGAGGTTGAGGAATCGTTATTCTTCTTCCCTCTTCAAGGGCACATGTTCATTTTCAGCTGCGGGTATCCTAACAGTGTGTTTAGTTGAGTGTGGTGCTTTTCAGTTCTTCACTTGCTAGGCCTGGATCATACTGCAGCTCGACAGACAAGAAATGGCCCTGGTTTGGAAGAACGGTACTCCCAACGCTATCGATTCTTAGGATCAGAAGTATACATAAGCGAGTTGTCAGGCTGACGCTGTCACTGCTTGAACTCTTCCGCACCCCAATGGCTTTAGGCCTGAACTCGTTAACCGGTCGTTCTACTGTTACTGACTTGTGTGCGTTCTAACTGCCACACTATTACCTATACGGCTCTGTAGGATCTGGTCAAAAGCAGTGTGCTCTGTAGGGAATAAGGTGCCATTTGAGACGAAACCCTGGGGACGTTGCCCTGGTTCTAGGGCTCCCGGGGCTAGATTTTGTAACATTAGTCATTTGTAACATGCAGTGGACATAGTTGATTTTGGATTTCCTGCTTCTTTTCCTCCTCTGATGTTGCTGCTGAGGGCGCAGTTTGAACGAAGGTGCCGTAGATGGGTTGAATTTCCCCAACCGCTCAGATCTCGTTAGAGGACTTGGTTCGCTGTGTCAGAGAGAATTCAAGGTTATCCTCTTTATGTACCTGCTCTCGTCTTTGTGTTTAGAGGTGTTTTCACACGGCTAATGTGTTGTAATGATCATCCAAGATGATTTTGATGAAGAGGCCGTTCGAGGGGGTGTTGATGATGGTTCCGTGACGTGTACAATGGGGACCTTTTCACGAAACACGACGGAAACTGTTTGTTACTGGTTAATACAAACGTCTTTCATTTTCTTTCCAAATGTGTTCTTGTTCGGTGAATATGTTCCAGGTGGGTGGACTGTTGTTTTGGAAGTCTCGTATTGGTCGATTTTTATTCTGTTTCTATCCTATACACCTGACCCTTTATGGGATATAGGATGACCTTTGTTGATTATGAGGAACCGATAACAAATGACTAGCCTATCAACTGTTGGATGTAAGCGCTTCACACAAATGTAGGCTTTAAAATAATTTGCATCCTTTGACAGTTCTCCCAAATGACCACACTGTCTCTTCATGTACACATGCAAATACCTGGAGTCATTTGTATGACCAGTAAATCAGTCGCTCCTCGTGTCCCAAACGCCACACAGTTCCCTGTTCCACAGTCTCCTTTTCACCACAGCCCCTAGTGCGCTCAACAGGGCACAGTGCTCCATTTGGAAAGGATCCACAGATTGAATGTGTGAAGGGTTTGACTATCATCACCGTATTGAGTTGTCATCTATCTAGTATTTTCCTATCATAAACTGCACATGGATTTCAAGACTTCCCTTTCACCATAAATAATCTGAATCGCTGATCCTTGATAAGATACAACCGAAGACCAATACCTACGTTCTCATTTTGAGGAGGAGCGAGTCCATAGGCTACACCTGTCATACGTTAGCTCCTGGCAGAATAGGAAGTTGAAAGTTACTGTAGCGTGTGTGCGTGTGTGTGTGTGTGTCTGTGTGTGTGTGTGTCTGTGTGTGTGTGTGTCTGTGTGTGCGTGTGTGTGTGTGTCTGTGTGTGCGTGTCTGTGTGGGTGCGTGCGCGCGCACTCTGCGAAAGAAACAAAGAGAAGCAGTGAGCAGCGGTGAGGTTGTTGCTGAGTGAAGTGTATGCTCCAGCGGCAGGGCCTCCCCTCAGTCCCTGTAGTATACGCAACAACACGGGAACGTGGGAAACTGACAATGTCAATTCATCACAGAACAAAAGACAGAACGGGGAACGCATCGCAGAACCCTGGAGACACGTCGCTAGTCCACCCCCTCCTACCCCAATCCCAGCTACCTGGATTATATTATCAGTTCTTTATTTATTAACTTAGTATCTAAACAGGATGTAGGACACATGCTACCCGAAATAGAATTAAAAACACCTTTTCTGTGAACTTCTTTATCAACACCCTGCCTGTCTTTGTGCACTCAAAGTCTCTGAGTAGTTTTATTTGACTGAAACTTTCTCTTATAGACAATTGTTGTGTGTAGACTGTAGGTTCTGTCAAAAGGAACTTTTCAAGGTAGATATGCTCTCATTATAAACTGTATACACTATCATTTAAATGTTTATTTGTTGTATTTTAAACGTTAAACTGTAATCAAAAGTAAAGGTTTTGTAGTCAAGAAGTGTGTTTTTCTGTGACGATTTATGAAAAGATTCAATGTGGTACCCTTTTGTTTTAGTGTTTTTGTTTTAAGTCCGTCCATATGTCTGTCTGTCTGTGTCTGTCTATCTGTCGCTCCCATGTTTGTGTCCCCCTGTCTCTCTTTGTCTCTCCTCTTTCCTCTCTTTGTCTCCTCCCCCCTCCATTTTCCCTCTACTTCTCCTCTTCTATCGAATCTCTCCTCTCCTCCCACAGAAGTGTTCTGCTATAGCACCATCCAACCACCACCTCCTCGTCTTCACTGCCAGCCCATCTGTCTGTCTGTTTGTCTCTTTTAATTCTTTGACACAACTCCTTGGCACATTAGACTTTTAACTTTTAAGTTATTTTGTTGTTTTGTGTCTCTTTCTTTATATTCTCCACCTTTACAGTTCGTTTTCCAGGGGGAAGGAAGACAAACTGGAATTTACCAGTTAGTTTGACTCCTTCTCGTAACCCTCCCTGCTGCTCTCGTTATGTTCATTTAGAGAACTGCAGCGGGGGGGTGGAGGGGAGCGAGAGAAGAGAGTGGGGGCTGACCTGATCTGAGGACAGGGTCACTGGCAGGGCAGAAGGTGATCTTGGGGACATAAAGACTCAACTGCCTAAGCCTCTCCTCCCTCTCTGCTCCTCTGTTCTCCTCTTGTCTCCTCTGCCTTTCCTCATCGTCAGTTTGTTCAATTAGGCCCGTATATCAAGAGAGCAGAGGCTTTCGCGTAACATTTATAAACTTCCCATCTCTTCCATCTCTGTCTTTTATCAAATCATGATTTGTCACATTTTCTGTCTCAGACTCAATTCCAAAATATATTGCCTCACCTGGAAACTAGATGGGGGCAGAACGAGAGGGAAAGGGAGAGAGGGGTTAGTGGCCATGAAGTTCCTTGGGTGTTCTCTGGATCTAATGCCGAAGATGAGACTGATGTTTTTAGAATATTGGTCTGGAACTCTGCGGTCCTAGCATCAGGTAGAGAGAATTTGAGGTGGGACAGCCAAGAGACTCAGAGGTGGCAAACTGAATATGGGTACGGATTAAAGTCCCTTTAAATGACCTTTAAAGTATCTTTAAGTAATTTCACAGAATTACAATTGTCATTCTAACCATCCAGAGGGAATTGAATCCACAATGCTGTTATCTATCAGCCCTGTCAGAACCGCGATGGTGTTGTCCGTCTGGCCCTGTCAGAACCGCGGTGGTGTTGTCCGTCTGGCCCTGTCAGAACCGCGGTGGTGTTGTCCGTCAGCCCTGTCAGAACCGCGGTGGTGTTGTCCGTCAGCCCTGTCAGAACCGCAGTGGTGTTGTCCGTCTGGCCCTGTCAGAACCGCGGTGGTGTTGTCCGTCAGCCCTGTCAGAACCGCGGTGGTGTTGTCCGTCAGCCCTGTCAGAACTGCGGTGGTGTTGTCCGTCAGCCCTGTCAGAACCGCGGTGGTGTTGTCCGTCAGGCCTGTCAGAACCGCGGTGGTGTTGTCCGTCTGGCCCTGTCAGAACCGCGGTGGTGTTGTCCGTCTGGCCCTGTCAGAACCGCGGTGGTGTTGTCCGTCTGGCCCTGTCAGAACCGCGGTGGTGTTGTCCGTCTGGCCCTGTCAGAACCGCGGTGGTGTTGTCCGTCTGGCCCTGTCAGAACCGCGGTGGTGTTGTCCGTCTGGCCCTGTCAGAACCGCGGTGGTGTTGTCCGTCTGGCCCTGTCAGAACTGCGGTGGTGTTGTCTGTCAGGCCGTTCAGAACCTTGGTTGTCTCTGGTCAGAAGAAGGCACTACACAGGGATTTGGGAGAAGGCCCTGTATGTGAAAACTGATGGATCTGATTATCTTTTGGAGATGTTTAGATATTGTAATTAGGGATTTAGATGTCTGTCTGAGATAAGGTAGAGAGGGAACCTTTCCTGCAGGAGAATGGGTTCTGAATGAGGAGCAATTAGTCTGGAGGGTACACCAGTGATTCATAAACATGCTGTCATAATATATTCAGATGCATGTACATAATGGATAGGTACAGTATTTATACAATTACTATTGTTTTCAAGTGTCAGGCACGTCATGTACAGTATCTCACAAAAGTGAGTACACCCCTCACTCACATTTTTGTATATTTTTGTATAAATATTTGATTATCTTTTCATGTGACAACATTTAGGAAATGACACTTTGCTACAATGTAAAGTAGTGTTTAACAGTGTAAATTTGCTGTCCCCTCAAAATAACTCAACACACGGCCATTAATGACCTTCCAGTGACAAGTATGAGGGAGTGTGAGAGCGATAACACCAACTTTAACACACCTGCTCACACCTGAGATCTTGTAACACTAACGAGTCACATGACACCAGGGAGGGAAAATGGCTAATTGGGCCCAATTTTCACTTAGAGGTTTACTCACTTTTGTTGCCAGTGGTTTAGACATTAATGGCTGTGTATTGAGTTATTTTGAGGGGACAGCAAATGTACACTTATACAAGCTGTACACTCACTACTTTCCATTGTAGCAAAGTGTCATTTCTTCAGTGTTGTCACATGAAAAGATTTACTCAAGTCTTTGCAAAAATGTGAGGGTTGTACTCACTTCTGTGAGATACTGTATATCCATTTCTTCATCTTTAACCACTTGATTGGGGGTGTGTTTAAGTCCTGATAAGATGCAGATAGACTGAATGAGTGAGGAAGAGGGAGGGAGAACCAAGGAAAGGCTAGGAGATTTGGAGGAAGGGAAAGCGAGCGACGCGCAGGGAGGAACAGACACGGAGACTGCACTTTCCCCACCACATCGAATTCAGGTTTGTGTGTTCTGATAGCACTAAATGCTTGTGGCTCTAATTGATTGAGTAGACCGTTTCGGGGGTTGTTTTTAGTCACGCTTGCTTTAGAGTCCAACACGTGTCGAGCTGGGAGTAACGGGACAGACAGACGCACCGTATCTGGTTTAATATGCCCCACAACCGAGGCCTGTGTCCCAAACGCCGCCCTATTCCCTACAAAGTGCCCTATTTTCGACCAGGCCCTATAGGGATATGCCAGCATTTTGGAACACACCCCAACACCGTGCCCTCAGACCCTGCGTTCCTAATGAGTTTTTTTTTTTTGTCGTCTCTCCTGATGGTTCCGGAATTACGACTAATCGGCCCAGAACAAATCCTCTTCGCAGCGACGGCCTGTTTACCCGGCAGCCGCCGAGCGCCTTCCGCAGTGAGCCCCGCTCTACTTCGGTGTGCGGTGGCGTAGTGTGACACACCTGAAGTAAACAAGGCCCGTCAAGGCTCGGCGAAACCGTGGGGAGATAACAGCGCAACCGCGCCGGAATCTGCAGCGCCGGATCCAATCGGCACGCTCCCCACCTCCGGGCGGATAGATGTTTGTTTACGCGCAGAGCGGGGCGCGTCCCAAACGACAACCCCCACCCCCCTCGCCCACCCCTGCCCCTTGTGTAGTGCACACTGCCCACGTCCTGGGGGGCTCCATGGTGAACAGGGAGGGATTTGGGAGTGCCGCCGGCGTGACGGCTGTAGGACGGGGTGCAGTACGGCAGGGTTATGTTGCCGTGTAGGTTTCCAGAGGGGGACTTGGTCTCTGTGTGGAAACAGATTGCTGAGAAACAGGACTTGTTATTTGCAGAATGAGCAGCGGGGAACAGGTGGCCCGAGAATACGCCTGCGAACGTCCCCAGCTGCCTTTCACTGTTCTAACAAACTTCTGCTTTTTTCTCTCTTTTTTCTTTTTTTTTTGAAAGATGGAGAGAGTGAAAAAATACAGAGATGGAGATATTGAGAGTGAGAGAAAGAGAGAGGTGGAGACAGGAAGAATATTTATCTGAATATCAATAATAACTCGAACCACCCAAATGGTCCCGGTTCCTCTTTTGACAAACTTGGTGCGTGCCCTCTGTCCGCCTTGGCCTGATTTTATATTTGTATATTTATGAAAATGTATCTGACGTTTCTGGCCAAAGCGGAGCGGAGAATTGTGTGGTGCAGCAAGCTGACAGATGCCTGAAAGGGTTGGTTTTTTTAGTGCTGCGGCTCGTCTCTGCTTTGTTCCGTGTTGCGGCTGAATTCCGTCTCACTGGTCATCTGTACCACAGTGCTCCAGGGCCTTTACGTTATGCAGGGCCAATAACTCCACAAGATGAGTGAGTCTATTACTCACTCCTTCTCTCTCTCTCTCTCTCTCTCTCTCTCTCTCTCTCTCTCTCTCTCTCTCGCTGTCCGATTCTTTCCCTGCATGCGTTTTTCTCTTGCTTTCTTTGCCTGTCTGGGCGGAAAGAAATAGTCAATTGTTTCGTTATGATTGAGCTTGGAGACTCGTGACGTACCGCAGAGGCACTTCAGCTCAAGACACAAGGCACCGCCGCCTGACATCCAACCCCAGATGGTGCCAAGCCAATTTGCTGCACTCCAAGGCCCTGTCAGTAATCTGGGAGCAGGATTCAAACTCCTGGCCACATTGACACAGCTTTACTGCAAGGCATTGACTTGACTACTCCACTGTCTTTTGGGTCAGCCTGCTCAGTATTACTATAGATCAGGGGTATTCAAATCTGGCCCTTGAAGCCTGTTCCACTCCATTTTCTTCATTGCAACCCTCAATAAGGGACCTATTCAGACTTAAGACTCCAGGTGGGTCCAATTAACGATGAGGTAGAACAGAAAACCGGCAGGCTCCGCCCCTTGTAGGGTAAGATTTGAATACCCCTGCTATAGATATTCTTCAGTGTTAGCATTATTACTGTGTTAGTATAGACACCCATCAGTGTTAGCATGACCTCTGTGTTACTATAGACATCCTTCAGTGTTAGCGTCACCTCTCAGTGTTACTATAGACATCCTTCAGTGTTAGCGTCACCTCTCAGTGTTACTATAAACATCCTTCAGTGTTAGCGTCACCTCAGAGTTACTATAGACATCCTTCAGTGTTAGCATTACCTCTCAGTGTTACTATAAACATCCTTCAGTGTTAGCGTCACTTCTCAGTGTTACTATAGACATCCTTCAGTGTTAGCGTCACCTCTCAGTGTTACTATAGACATCCTTCAGTGTTAGCATTACCTCTCAGTGTTACTATAAACATCCTTCAGTGTTAGCGTCACCTCTCAGTGTTACTATAGACATCCTTCAGTGTTAGCGTCACCTCTCAGTGTTACTATAGACATCCTTCAGTGTTAGCGTCAACTCTCAGTGTTACTATAGACATCCTTCAGTGTTAGCGTCACCTCTCAGTGTTACTATAGACATCCTTCAGTGTTAGTGTCACCTCTCAGTGTTACTATAGACATCCTTCAGTGTTAGTGTCACCTCTCAGTGTTACTATAGACATCCTTCAGTGTTAGTGTCACCTCTCAGTGTTACTATAGACATCCTTCAGTGTTAGTGTCACCTCTCAGTGTTACTATAGACATCCTTCAGTGTTAGTGTCACCTCTCAGTGTTACTATAGACATCCTTCAGTGTTAGCGTCACCTCTCAGTGTTACTATAGAAATACTAACTGGTCAAATGTTCTGGACTCCATGTTGTAAGTCGCTCTGGATAAATTCATGCTAAGTTACTTTAAATGTAAATTAAAATATTTAATGTCCCAGCGTTGTTAGTCATTATTTAGCTTTTTCTCCCCTTCTCTTTGTCTCTACCGTTTTATCTCCCTGTTTCTAGAATATCCTGATCCTAAATCTACTCTGAGATGCTTTGTGAGCATGGCTTCTGATCTGACTTTCTACCGGTGCTTAAGAGTCCTAGAATCATGAAATCTGAACTCACCACCATGCCCATGTCAGAGATGTATGACTATATATCTATGTGCCGTAGACATTTTAATGGTACAGCCCTAAACCTTCCTGGAAAGGCGTGCTTGAATTATGTCTGAGCCCTGATGATCTGTTTTCATTCACCAGGTCTGGTTTTATGATAAAAATGTGCCTTTGGCATGGTTTAGGGTCTCATTTAACGTTTCAGTCATGTTCTTCTTGATTTTTTTATGTAGTGAAACTGCAAACCTTTATTGAGTAGCATATTGCCATGGAAACTATGGACTTCACAGCATGGACTGTAGCTGCGGGGGTCAGAATGGGAGTGACACCATGGCGATATTATTGTGTAGTGTACTTCCTTGAGAAACAGGAAAAGCTTTGACAAGCGCCAGAGCTGTGCGGTATGTTACGGAGAACCATGGGGCCATGTCCCTCGCGCCACAGTGCCTTTTCATAACCAAACGGCGCAGTGCCGTCAACTGCGAAACGGCGCAGTGCCGTCAACTGCGAAACGGCGCAGTGCCGTCAACTGCGAAACGGCACAGTGCCGTCAACTGCGAAAAGGCACAGTGCCGTCAACTGCCACAGGGGGTCTCTGGCAACTAGCCGCTCTAGAGTCAGCGGATGAACCCCTTCTTTTTTTCCCCTGACTACTCTTCAGGAAATGAATCGGGCATCGCACCAGAAAATGTTGTCCGTTTCAGTAGGTTCCTGGGTCATTCACATCACTGTTAAGTGGTATAGGAGAGGGAGAGAGAGAGAGAGAGAGAGGCTTTTATTCAGGATTTTGCGTCGTTCATTCACCACTCACTGGTTCATTCAGGAAAACCAGGGCTTTTAGTGTCCTTACTGAGCTGCCGTCCACACCACGCTCAATTAGGTACACGGAGAGGCATGGAGGGTGAGGCGGAGAGGTGGGGAGGGTGAGGCGAAGAGGTGGGGAGAGTGAGGCTGGGAGGCATGGAGGGAGAGTGGGAGAGGCGGGACGGGGGGGACTGACCCTGAACCGCTCTGAGTGGGAGGGCCTTTATTCCCTGGTAAAACCATGTACAGCTTCAGAGCAGAAGGTAAAGCATGTGGGTCTGCAGAGACGCATGTGAGAGAGGAGAGTGCACACGCAAACACACTTCACAGCTGTGTGACTAACTACAGATGGACATAGATGCCGGTTGACCCTTGAATGTTGGTGTTATAAACTGTCTGTCTGCACTGCACGGTACTCCAAATCCACAATGTGAATGCTTCCGTACAGCGCAGAAATGCACTGTCACAGTTTCAAAAAGATCAGATTTTTGGTTGTTTGTGAAAAGATGCATCGCTAATCCAGCAATAATATAGCATGCCTGATAAGAGCACAATCTCAACTGAAATGACGTGCAGAATGTGAACATGGCACCGTCTTTGTTTTACAATCACATCATAGTGTGGGTGCTCGTTTGCTGAATTAGGTAGGTGAGGGTCACGAATGATGTGGCTCGGGAACCTTAGGAGGTGCCGAAACCCTCTGTTTTCCACCACAGAGTAGGGGTTTATGTCCACGGCAATAAACACATCTGTAATAGACTGCTGCAAAGGTCTGGGATGTTGGGGTGGATGTGTCAACATGTTTGAGATGTTAGCAGCTACCAAGGCTCCATTTGTCAAGCGGTGGTGACATACATTTAATATTGTATCAGCACCTCTCCATCGATACCTGCTGTGGTCCACCTGAAAGCCAAAATGCTGCCAAACTGGAGATTGAACCGAAGCTGGTGTATTCTGCAAGGTTGGATTCATCAGTACTACCTCGTGACAATGTAGAATTAGCTGTTCCTCCTCGAGTTCGGCTCACCAAACAACGGAAAAAGTCTGATTTTTTTATTATGGCGTGCGCAAATGCTCTAATTTAAACAGAATAGCCTAATACGTTGTTTTTTTCCCAGCTAAATCAGTTTTACTCAATAGGATTCAACATACCGTGGCAAGCTATTCATTTTAAATGTAATGTATTCATTCCGGTTCACATGCTCTCTGTAAAGATGGCCTGTGCTGTAGTTTCCGTTGTCTTTAGTTTCTGATGAGGATCTGTCTGAGGAGCTTTAATCTCTCCAGGGATACATTGTGATGTGGCCTCATTGTTTTAAAGGAAAATTCACTTCTCTCTCTCCCTCTTTCACCTCCTCCATGCCTACTCCTTCCTTCCTTTCTCCCTGTCACACTCTATTTCTTCCTCCTGTTTCCCCTCCTTTCCTCCCCCTCCTCACTCTCTGTCTCTCTCGGTCCACGTCCCCTTTCTCCCTTGCTATCTCCCTCGCTTTCTCCCTCGCTTTCTCCCCTCTGACACCAGGCTGCCTCCGTTCTCAATCATTCATGTGGTTCACTCAGATTAGTTAGCCGCCGTTCAGTTTAATTCCACAATTATCTGCATTTTATCCATCTTAAATGTTCTGCATTTATGTGCGGACGTTCATACGAATGCATTTATAAAGAGGATGATTCAAATACCACGTGGACGACAGACCATTTATTTTTACCGTTCAAATTACATTGGTAACCAGTCTGAGATGACACTAAAGCTCCTCTTGGGGTTTGTGGTCTTTGGCTAATATAAGGCTTGTTTCCCGGCACTAAGAACAGCCCCAAGCTGTGCTTGTGTTGTGCTTATTTGCAATAATCCCAAAATGACTACAGTAACTAAACTGGTAAGACCGTGGGCTTGTGTCTGAATACCGGGGCGTGTTTATCATCTTGCCCTTTAATGTAGAAGAACGTGTCTCTAACAAAGGGTCAGTTGGTCACAGTGTCGCTCCCGTCGTTGACATCGCACCGGTCTCGGCTGGAGGGGTCGGGCTAAACATTTATTTCCGCTTCTCTGTGAGGCTCTCTTCTCCCTTTGCTCAGATTGTATGTTATTTCACCATTTACAAACACCTCTGCATATGTCCCTATTCGTTTATTAGATTTTTAGCCGGCGGTGGCTAAAGTTAGGTGAAGTTTGCCGTGACTGTTTAACGGAACCTAAACCATGGATTAAAGTTTGTCCAGGCCCCAAAACAACTTTCAGGATGAGCCACGAAATTGTCCTATAATCCTTACCCGGACCTTATTCTAAACCTAACCTCAGTAACCTTACTGTTTTATTAACATATTTTATTATAATCCCTACCTTAATATTTAGGGCCAGTTTTGTTGACACAGATTAAGCTTAGTCCTGGACAAAAAAAATAAATCAAGCATAATAGAAAGCTGCCTAAACTCAATCTTACCCCTGATTCTGAGCCTAATTCTAACCCTAAACTTAGTCTTAACCCCAAGGTTAACCTTCTTGTCCAAGTTAGCACTGGCCAGTTGTCCTCACCTCATGGCTTTGTTTTATTGTAGTGAGGACCATAGTACAACAGGCTCACACAGACACTGTCATGTCTGAGATAATATTAGTGTCACCCATCGACTGGCTGTGTGGGGTAGACAGACGTGGGCTTCATGTGGGGGGTTGTGTAGAGCGATGAAAGCCACGGTGTGATGATTTCATGTAGCTCAAGGAGACGGCTCCTTATTTAAGCCAGATGAGGTGCAGTTATTTGCGGTCACAGTTGACTGGCAAAACCTCTGGTAAAAGATGTAGAAAATGTACCTAGATTGGTATGGTTCATTTACCCAGAGCCTACATGTTGTAATTATAGGTTTGCTCTTTAAGTTGTTCTTTTGTGAATGGGTGTTCCTGGGTTGGGCAGTCTGTCTCTACCTTCAGACCTTTCCTGTACCTTGATGGGTTATACACGGTGTTACTAACAGCTACCACCAGGGGTGCTATTTCTTTCTTTAGCGGAGGCTAGCTAGATGATAACAATCGCACGTGAACACAAACTAACCGCCAGCTCATAAAGTTACGCAACTCAGTTAAAGTTACACAGATGATTATTAGATGGGAAAAGGTACCCTGCGACGAGTCAGTCTAGGAATAGACAGAAGAGACCCGGCAATGGCTGAGTTGGCAGAATCTAGCTGTTTTCTGGCCTAGCATATCAGCCTGAGTCCAGGCAGGGCTGACCAATGAGGCTTGAGCTTCTCGTCCTAATCATTTTCCTGCTTTTAACTGAGAACTCCGTGATGCTATTACATATGATGATCCAGACAGGGTTGGAGCACTTTGGTTTTCTTTTTAACTTAAATAGAGATTTGATCCATTCTAAATAAATGATCTGCCTGGATGAATTATTGATGTGTAAATGTGTCCAATTTTGGGATTTACACGATTGCCTGCACCCCCTGTATTTCTCTCTCTTGCACAGAAGATATAGACTTTCAGTAGCCTTTTAAACATTCAATAAAGCTGCCAGACTAAAGTGACTGAGCTTTAATATGTTGTCAAAACAAACTTTAAGAATTCCCCTAACTAAAGGAAAATCGCAATATCTGTTGAAGGATGAAGACACAGTTCTGTTTCTGTGGAATGCCAAACAACATCCACCGTTTATTTAGGGAAATATTAAATCAAATCCACAGTCAGCACAGCATTTGATGTGTCTTTTCTTCACCTTACCCTGTAAATTATTTATAGCTAAGTTATATATTTGGCTTGAGGAAGTGCATTTGTGCAGTGGTTGGATTTTTGTCTGCCCCGAATATTTAACGCCTTTGCTTAACCCCTTATTTTACTGTGTTAATCTGCCCTATATGTATAGGGTTGTATTTATATTACATATTCATGTACATGGATATTATGTAAAGTCAATTAGACCAAGATTATGACACAATTTCTCACCAGACTTAAACCAAACGTTACTCTGCGGATCTTAAGTGTATTTTACATGTCGTGTACATTTGCTGCTTGATCTGAAACTTTTGGAAATACTTTCTGTTCGGGGACATTCAGTTACAGTAATCTTCAACTACAACTAGATTTCCATCCAACTGTTGACAGATTTTTATGCAAATATTAAAAACTCTACATTTAGCATTTTCCCACAAGGGACTTTTCCATCAGACCAATCTTTTGTCAGCATTAATGTTTTGAGATATACATTTTGATGTGTTTCCGTCACATTTTTAACTCTATCGATTGCATTTCAGCCATTTAGGTGTTGATCTTAATCAGTGTATATAATTAATTGTGTATATTTTAGTAATTGTGTAAGCCTGGTGATTACTTTTTTTCTCTCCTTGATGTGCTTTTGTGGAGTAATGGTGTGTTGTTTACACAATTACTAGTTTATAACACCAAAAATGGCCCATTATAAATTCCAATATGGGTCAGGTAGGCATAATTTGAAGGCTTCTTCTGTTACAAACTTAGTTAGAAAATACCATCTTAACGTGTATGTTTGGTGACATGAAGTTCTTCAACTACTTGTCAGGCATAAGGATAGCAGGAGATCTAATTGAGGTATTCACATTTGTCTCTATAAGACTCAGGAAACTGTGACCCCCAAAATCTCCTCTTTGGTGCCTTTCTGTTCCCTACTCTTTTATTTTCATTTTCATCTGTGTCTCCTGTTGTCCGTCAGTGTCTCCTGTTGTCTGTCTGTGTCTCTTGTTGTCTGCAACTGTAGTTGTCTGTATATTTAACACAACAAAGTTCCTGCCTGTCGTCTCAATGGTTGTACCTTTATTGAACAGGGCTGATACCCAAATCCAAACCATTTGGACACAATTGAAGTGCAGAATCTGCTTTAGCTGTAATACCATAAATTCATAGCTGCTCAAGTGTTTAGAAAGCCCAGTGGAATTTGAAATAAGCTGTACTTTTTTGATTCATTCACTTATTTTTGATCCTCCTTCCCTGGTTGTACTTAAGGGATTCTTTAGGCAAAGTAACCAGGCAGTGTGTTGGTATTCTGTAAACGCTGTGTTATTGATGGGTAGATTTCATTGTGCCGTGCCAACGACGGGGGCTGAGGTAGCACGGATTACCTTCTCCAGCCAAAACCCTTTAGAAGAAGTTAGGAGCAGGGGGTGGATGTTGGATTTGCTGAATAGCTCATTGTGGAAATTGAGGATAAGTAGTAATGCTTGATACCTGTGGTATGAAAAGGTTCTGAAAACCCACACCTTTATCCAGCATGAATTGATTGCATCTTCCATCTGCTCGCGCAAGAACAACAACAAACGATTCCTACGGGCCCTGCTGCACAATCGTTTCTACCACGGAGTGGATTTAACGCTGCATGCTCCCTGGTAATCCCTGAAGCTGACAGAGTGCTGAGACTCTGTGAGGAGCTATCCACTAGAGTGGCCGGGACCCAGCGTGGTTAGTGTCGGAGTGGCCGGGTCCCAGCGTGGTCAGTGTCGGAGCGGCCGGGATCCAGCGTGGTCAGTGTCGGAGCGGCCGGGGCCCAGCGTGGTCAGTGTCGGAGCGGCCGGGGCCCAGCATGGTCAGTGTCGGAGCGGCCGGGACCCAGCGTGGTCAGTGTCGGAGCGGCCGGGACCCAGCGTGGTCAGTGTCGGAGCGGCCGGGACCCAGCGTGGTTAGTGTCGGAGCGGTGATGAGACCAGGGGTCTCGAAGGCTTCTTCTGCTGCCCCAATAGGAGAACCCTTTGTTTGCACTGTTGAAACGGTTCTATATGGATAGAACAAGGATGCTAACTGGAACAGAAAACTGATTCATCAAAGGATTCTCGTTTGGGGAAAGTTGAAAAATCCTTGTAGGTTCTAGATAGCATTTCTTTTGTAGTGGAGAGAATAGGGTGCCGTTAGGGACCCAGGCTAAGGGGCCCTGCTGGGTGTTCAATAACAATACCAAAACACTACAGCTGGGTACTCAATAACATTACCAAAACACTACAGCTGGGTACTCAATAACATTACCAAAACACTACTCCTGGGTATTCAATAACAATTCTAAAACACTACTGCTGGGTGTTCAATAACATTACCAAAACACTACTGCTGGGTGTTCAATAACATTGCCAAAACACTACTGCTGGGTGTTCAATAACATTACCAAAACACTACTGCTGGGTGTTCAGTAACATTACCAAAACACTACTGCTGGGTGTTCAATAACATTGCCAAAACACTACTGCTGGGTGTTCAATAACATTGCCAAAACACTACTGCTGGGTGTTCAATAACATTGCCAAAACACTACTGCTAGGTGTTCTGAGTGTACATTAACCTTGTCAGCATTTGATGCTGTGAGCGTATGTGTTACCATGACAAAATCATTTGAATCCTGTCAGACTTGCCGTATCTTTGACAACATGTTCCTCTTCCTGAATCCCAGCAGGTTTCACAGAATCCGTGAACACGCCTGGCAGGATGGCTGTCTTATCACCACGTCTGGCAGGATGGTTGTCTTATCACCACGCCTGCTGTGTTGTTCTAGGTGGCTGCTGTGGCTTTGAGCTCTGCTGGGTGTATTTCTGTGTGTTTAGGACTTTTCAAGTCTGATACCATTTATTAGGACATCGAAAAAAGCCAATAACAGATAAATCAGTGTATATACATAATGAAAGAACAGTCAGCACTTTTTGTCATTTTTTAATATGTTAGATACAGTGGGGAGAGCAAGTATTTGATACACTGCCAATTTTGCAGGTTTTCCCACTTTCAAAGCATGTAGAGGTCTTCAACTGTGAGTAACAGAATCTAAAACAAAAATCCAGAAAATCACATTTGATTTTTAAGTAATTAATTTGCATTTTATTGCATGAATAAGTATTTGATACATCCGAAAAGCAGAACTTAATATTTGGTACAGAAACCTTTGTTTGCAATTACAGAGATCATATGTTTCCTGTTGTTCTTGACCAGGTTTGCACACACTGCAGCAGGGATTTTGGCCCACTCCTCCATACAGACCTTCTCCAGATCTTTCATGTTTTGGGGCTGTCGCTTTCAGCTCCCTCCAAAGATTTTCTATTGGGTTCAGGTCTGGAGACTGTCAGGTCTGGAGACTGGCTAGGCCACTCCAGGACCTTGAGATGCTTCTTACGGAGCCACTCCTTAGTTGCCCTGGCTGTGTGTTTCGGGTCGTTGTCATGCTGGGAGACCCAGCCACGACCCATCTTCAATGTTCTTACGATACATGGCCCCATCCATCCTCCCCTCAATACGGTGCAGTCGTCCTGTCCCCTTTGCAGAGAAGCATCCCCAAAGAATGATGTTTCCACCTCCATTCTTCACGGTTGGGATCGTGTTCTTGGGGTTGTACTCGTCCTTGCTCCAAACACGGCGAGTGGAGTTTAGACCAAAAAGCTCTATTTTTGTCTCATCAGACCACATGACCTTCTCCCATTCCTCCTCTGGATCATCCAGATGGTGATTGGGAAACTTCAGACGGGCCTGGACATGCGCTGGCTTGAGCAGGGGGACCTTGCGTGCGTTGCAGGATTTTAAACCATGACAGCGTAGTGTGTTACTAATGGTTCTCTTTGAGACTGTGGTCCCAGTTCTCTTCAGGTCATTGACCAGGTCCTGTCGTGAAGTTCTGGGATGATCCCTCACCTTCCTCATGATCATTGATACCCCACAAGGTGAGATCTTGCATGGAGCCCAAGACCGAGGGAGATTGACCGTCATCTTGAACTTCTTCCATTTTCTCATAATTGCACCAACAGTTGTTGCCTTCTCACCAAGCTGCCTGCCTATTGTCCTATAGCCCATCCCAGCCTTGCGCAGGTCTACAATTGTATCCCTGATGTCCTTACACAGCTCTCTGGTCTTGGCCATTGTGGAGAGGTTGGAGTCTGTTTGATTGAGTGTGTGGACAAGTGTCTTTTATACAGCTAACGAGTTCAAACAGGTGCAGTTAATACAGGTAATGAGTGGAGAACAGGAGGGCTTCTTAAAGAAAAACTAACAGGTCTGTGAGAGCCGGAATTCTTACTGGTTGGTAGGTGATCAAATACTTATGTCATGCAATAAAATGCAAATTAATTATTTAAAAATCATACAATGTGATTTTCTGGATTTGCTGGATTGTTTTAGATACAGACTTCTACATGCTAGTAGGAAAACCTGCATTATCGACAGTGTATCAAAAACCTGTTCTCCCCACAGTATATTCTATATGCATGTATATGTTACATCGACAAAATAGATTGTGCATCTTGATAGTTAGGGGATGCACTTCCTCAAAGTATTGGCAATAATCAGCGTTCATAAACACTGATTAATTTCAAAACCTGTAATCAAAACCTTGATAGTAAAGTGTGTGTGTGTGTGTGTGTGTGTGTGTGTGTGTGTCTGTTTGTCATTTTCTGTTTGTATTTTTGTGTTCGTGTACGTTCACATGTGACAGTATGAGTGTCTTTTGTAGAGCGTTGCTCCTTCCAGGGAGGCGGTAAGTGATGTCATGACTGCTAGGCACCATAGTGAGATCTGACACGTCTCCGTCATACGCAATATCTGTCAAAATGTCCTCCTCTCCAAAATCTCTGTGAGAATTCTCAACATCTTGCCTTTTGTTGCCCTATTTAAACTAGGCCTGTTCTGAAACGTAGAGACCGGGGCGCAGCAGAACTAAATGAACCAACAGTTTTAGTAAAGCCAGCAACATGTTGTTGTTTTGTTGGTTAACAACAGCTTAGTAGTCAGTAAATGAGGCATTTATGCTTTTTGATAAATGATAGGTGTTACCTTGTCTTGCTGTTTGCTCATCTCATTATATGTGGTCCTATTGGTGGCCAGTATCCTTTAGGTACTGCTCAACATTGTGTTGGTGTAAATGTTGTGAAGCCCAACACCAACCTCTGACATGGCCTGGAGTCTGGAATGCTGATGCTCGATTCCATTTGTGTTGGAGTAGTCGGTGCCTGGGCTTGGCCTGTCTTCAGGGAAAGGTGGCCTAAATGATTTCAGAGTGAGTTAAGACACATGTCTTTCAAGATGATACGTTTTTCTAAATGCTATAGAATTACAGACATTTATGTGGTACTTAGTGGTAATTTTGCAGTCTAGGCCCGAGTCCATTTTAAAGTTCATAAATTAAGACCGTCGCAGTCAAAAACAGTGACCCCTGACCTGCCATAAACATTCGATCAGATGTAATTAACTTCACACCGTTGACGCGCCGTGTCCCAAATTGCACCCTATGTCCCGTAGGCCCTGGCCTAAAGTAGTAGGTAGGGAACCGGGGGCCATTTAGCGTGTAGCGGTACAGTATGCAGATGTGATTTATCACCTCAGACAACTGTCTGCATCTGGATTACAGGCCCTTTCCCTGCTCCGCAACCGCTTCACCGCCATGGAGTGCGTGCGTGCGTGCGTGTGTGTGTGTGCGTGTGTGGTCCTGTAGTAGTGAGGTCTTTTGGTTTATGTGTATAGTAATAAACACACACACGCTTCATGTCATTTCTGGCGTCTCCAAACCTCCCAGTTCTGATGTTAGTTAGGTCGAACTGAGAGCGGAGAGGAGCCAGGTAGATGTAGACAGACCGTGTTACGCCTCTCAAGCGGTTAAGGCGTTAACCTTTCAATAGTTCTATTAACGTAGGAACGGAGCACAGGAAGTGTCAGTCTGTTACATCAAGGAGTGAGGAGATGGAAGGAAGGAGTGAACAAAAGGGGCTCCACATCTTTTCTTTTCATTGAAGATTCCCTGTGCATGTTGCAGCTGTCTGAGTCATCCTGGCTTTAAGATGAGCATTTCCTAATTTCAGTTTTTCACAATAGTTTTTGTTTCGGTGCCGTGCCCTACCTAGGGAATAGTGTGTAATTTAGCAGGCGTGCCAAACCTGCCCCTGGAGGGCAGTGACCCCCAAACGGGAAGATGACCCCAACCGGGACGGTTGTGACCTGACCCGGCGCTCTGTCGGCCCATATGGCCTCTGTATCGTCCTCGCGTGGCGGTGACGCCGGTGCCTCCATGTGGGGCGCCTTCTAATTGTGCCCAGAACAGAAGCGTTTTGTGGGTAAATAGTTGTGTTCCTGCCAGTCGTCTGCTGTCGCAGAGCTGTGAAGCCTTCTGCTCCGCTGGGCTGCATTAGCATCGCTGTTAGCCGTCTAAATTACAGTGAGCAGTGATGAATTAACACCTGCTGTCTTTGAGGGTAGCAGAGGCGACGTGTTGTCGCTTTCTTTCCTGCTCGCTCCCTATCGCTCTCTCTCTCGTCCCGTCTCCCGGTCTCTCTCCCTGTCTCTCCCTCTCTCTCTCTCTCTCTCTCTCTCTCTCCTTCTCAGTGTCTGTCTATGCTGTGCCCTTGGTAGTTACTGGGCACGTCTCAGCGTTCATTTTTCTTCATTTTCTTCATTTTTCTTCATGCTCTAGACGTACAAATGTTTGATTTGATATTTTTTACGTACTCTATATACTATTTCTTAATTTGGGGCATCAAAGGTTCGGTGAGAGATTAATACATATAATAATGTGTGTATATATATATATATATATATATAGATATAGATATAGATATAGATATAGATATAGATATATAGATATAGATATAGATAGATAGATAGCACTAACTGTATGTTTAGTGTTTGCATGCCATGTCTACCTGACCCATTGACCTCACCAGACGAGGTGCATGTTCCCTGATGATGCTCAGCCGGGCCTATACTGCAGACCTCTTTAGTTATCGCTTGTTTTAAGGTTAAAGGTTAAGTCTCAACTTCAGAAAATAAAGGGTTTACTCAGATAATGGCTTCCTTGACTGACACTTCTTCGGTCCTCATTTTGGCAGACACCCAGCAGGACATGTCATGTGTTGTAATTTCTAAAGGGTGAAACCAATATTCTAGTCCCTCATGCGGTGTCCTCCTTCCTCCTGTTAACCGTAGCTCTACGGTAAGCTGTATATCCCTGTTAAATAGTGCATTACATCGGGGAATAGTGTGCTGTTTGGGACGGCGACTGTAACTACAGACGTTCTGGGCATTTTAAGTACACGGTTCACCCACTAAAACAATGGTTCCTGGAAAGACATACGTTAGGTGTTGCCTCGCAAGCCAGGAGGTGGAAGAAGTCTGTTTAAAACACTGTGGTAACCGACCTGTTAAGACCTTCCAAAACTTGAGTATGGTGATACTAGAACATTAGCATTGCAACACGGCACCAACCTTTTTAATTATCAGTGCTTTTCAGGTAATATTTTTTTCCATTTTGATTTGGTGGGGGTCTGTGTCACCTCAGCGATAACTCAGAGTTTCACAGTTAAAGTTCTGTGGGGGAAGGAGACGCAGGAGTTTAGAAACACACAGGAGAGTATAGTCATGTTGTTTATGTATTTACTGCCATCTGTCTATCTGTCACTCAATAACCTCCTGAGATTCAGATGAGATGAACTTAGAACTCATAGAATCAAGGAGCAAATACTACCACACACCCACATACACACTCTCTCAACACACACACACCGCAATTCAAACTGTCCCATTCCTTTTGATGCCTCCCGTGCCAATACAGGCTGTCGCTCTGAATCAGTCTCACACGTTCCTGTTTAGATTCTTCATTTCACACAGAAAAGCTGTTTGACTGCAGAGGGAAGGATGCAACTGGGATCTACCGCTGGTGAATGACACAAACATCCCTGACCAGTCGAGTTTAGATTAATTTAACATCTACCGTTCTACTTGTGTCACACCTGACTTGGTGCCCAAGCACACTTTCTTACTGTCTGGTCCTGATGAGAGACGAAATAAGTTGTAGGTATGTTCTCTGCACGGTTCTACTGAGCCACTAAATGTGGATGAGAAGTGAAAGTGCCAATCTGAAGTTGAAACAGACATTCGACACCCCTGTTTTGGTAACAAGATTATGGGGAAAGTGAAATGGACCATCTCTCAAAGGAAGGAAGCGCTATGATGGAAGACGGACCATCTCTTTGTATCCAACTATACTTCCAACAGAGACTTATAAAGAGACTAAATAAACTGCCGTTTTTCACAAACTTCACCTAGTTTAAAAAACTGTTGGGGAACGACAGTTCAACTAAACTCAAGGCATTTATTTGGCAGTGCATCCTATGTATAGATTTTTTGTCTAATAACATAATATTTACGTTACGTTGATTTAGCAGATGTTCTTATCCAGTGGGGTTTACAAAAACAATCATGTCTTAGATCCTTTACACAGATCTTGACACCGTCTGCCATCAGAAACACCCGTTTTGCACAGTATTTCTAACAGAAGAGAATATTCTATGCGAGAGATTTGAGGTTCTTAACAGAAGTGAAAATATTCAGGCAGAAAGTTGATTTTCCTAACAGAAGAGAATTTTCTCCATTAGGTAGATGGGATTCCTAACAGAAGAGAATTATCCCAGCCAGAAAGTTGAGGTTCCTAACAGAAGAGAATTATAAAGGTGTTTCTACCGAGAATAGTTTTTTTCGACTCCCATAATTGTTTCTGAAGTGAGATGTGTTTTTCGGTGTCTGGCCACATTCCAAACGTTACCCTGTCCCCTCTGCGCTCTCCTGCAGTGCTGTCGGCTGTGGGACAAAAGCAGTGCACTGCACATCGAGTGCCTCATTTGGGACAGCAAAAGGGTGCACTCTCCCCTTTGTTGTAGTCATGGTTCCAAATCGAACGTGTGATACTTACCGACGGGGCCGGAGCCTTCACAGCAGCCAGAAGGAAAACGCCTCGGGTGTGATTAGCCTTGGCGTTATGTCTCCAAATGCAGGACGCCACGGACGCTGCGCTAAACAAAACTCTGTTCCCTGTGCGGATGAAAACGGTGCTGTTCATAGGGACCAGGGCTCTTGATCAGCGGGTCTCCCCCAGGGAAGTGTGTGGCAAAGATGTGCTTAACCGGCCTGTCTGAAATCCATACGGATGTTTTGAGATGTTGGTCGTTTTAGAGATGCTTTTGTTCAAAGCAACTCTTAATATTGTTCAAAGCAACTCTTAATAGGGGCAAATGAGGTTGAGTGCCAAGCTGAAGGGCAAAGTGTTAGATTGTTTTAGACCTTGTCTGATTGGGATTTGTACCAGCACCTGGGCCACCACTCTGATTATTTAGCTGTCTGACACTTCTGTCTCCAAAATCCAGTACGCATTCTCATTTTCCGCCAGCGACCCTGGGAGTAATTTGGTTAGTGCCTTGCTCAGGGATAGAATGACAGAGGATTTTCAGGTTCTCTGCTAAGGGTTTCAATCTGTGAAACCTTTTGGTTTCTGGTGAGAGAATATAAACCCTGTTCTGCCTTCTGCCCTGTTTTCAATCTGTGTCCAGTTAACAGTGCAGTAGTTGGAAAGGTCACCAGGTGATGATGAAAGCGTTATTGAGTTCAGTCATTTTGTTGTGTCATCCGATTCCCTTTGTTTGTGTGAGACACACTATTTAGATTTTCCTCGGTCCAGCAGAGTCTTCCAAGGACAATGACGGTAAAAAATGTTTTTCCTAAAGAATACAATTATTTTGGATACAAAATAGGCAAAGCAGAACATAATTATATGTGTGTGTGTATGTGTATATATATATGTGTGTGTGTGTGTGTGTGTGTGTGTGTGTGTATATTTATATATATATAACACGCACACACTTTATGCAATAATTGTTTTTAGAATCTGCTGTTGTGCACAACATTAAAGGCTGTTTCATTGTCATATCAACATTATCCAACATTATAGTTTTTTCAGGAAAGCTGCTTTGGAGTTGGTTCTACAACTCCTACAAAATCATCTTAAAACAATTACACAGGTTTACTTGGACCTGTATGTATTCATTTGAATCTCCGGCGGTTTTTAAAACTGTGAGTTGTACTGTGACGGCGACCATTGACAAAATATTTTGCAATTTAAAACTCAATGAAGGAAGTGACTGTTTAGAGTGTGATCTGCTATCTTTGATAATTAGACAACAACACAATGTAAGAGTACTTTAGGCAAATCTAGATGGTACTGTCTGTTGGTAGGCAGATAGCCATCAAAATAATCTAGCCTGCCTAAAACAGAGGTAACGGCTGACTCTTCTCTTCCCCTGCAACAAGTCCATGCTAGTCTCTGTCTGTCTCTTTCTCTCAGGTCGGAGGGAGGGAGGGCTGGCCAGCTTTGGCAACGTAAAGAAATGTTGCTGCCTTTGAATTTAATTGAAAGGGAGCAACATCCATTGTTGTTTTTTTTGTGTGAGAACTTGCTCGTTGAGGGAAGACAGGATGATCACAGCCCCTTTCAGTGAGGAAGGTCAGGATGATCACAGCCATCTCAGTGAGGAAGGTCAGGATGATCACAGCCATCTCAGTGAGGGAGGTCAGGATGATCACAGCACCTTTCAGTGAGGGAGGTCAGGATGATCACAGCCATCTCAGTGAGGTCAGGATGATCACAGCCATCTCAGTGAGGGAGGTCAGGATGATCACAGCACCTTTCAGTGAGGGAGGTCAGGATGATCACAGCCATCTCAGTGAGGTCAGGATGATCACAGCCATCTCAGTGAGGGAGGTCAGGATGATCACAGCACCTTTCAGTGAGGGAGGTCAGGATGATCACAGCCATCTCAGTGAGGTCAGGATGATCACAGCCATCTCAGTGAGGGAGGTCAGGATGATCACAGCCATCTCAGTGAGGGAGGTCAGGATGATCACAGCCATCTCAGTGAGGTCAGGATGATCACAGCCATCTCAGTGAGGTCAGGATGATCACAGCCATCTCAGTGAGGGAGGTCAGGATGATCCCAACTACCTCTGGGCACAATCCAACCGGGCCTCCCTACATTTGTCTGGTTACCTAGTGCCCTGTGTAGTGCAACAGGGCATCGTTTGGGATGCATGTGAATAAGCAGATCCATGAGGGCTGTTACCCTCCCCCCGGCTGCTGCTTTGCTTTAGAGTGTCATCACCAAGGTCCTTGCTGTTTCACTCATACTCCCTCTGCTCTGACACATGCACACACATGCACGCGTGCACACGCTCAAGACTAGAGCTATTACACTTCCACCATGAAACCCTGAGAAGGCTAAAGGGCCCAGAAGATCTTAGGTTTCATTAATTTGTCAACGCACAGTACGACGTCAACCTTCCCTCTGATTACGAGCACTAACCCTCGTCGCAGAAAACAAATTCAGCATCCGTATCGACCCTTTTAACAGTTAACTATTAAAGGCCTGTTTCCGAACAGAGGGGGGCGCGTGGTGCCCTGGCGTGTGTAATTTGGCGTCAGCCTGTTCAGCCATTCAGCCAGCTGTCTGCAGCCCGGCACCGGCGCGAGGAACCGGGTCAGGGCTTGGAGGAGAGCAGGGAGGCAGGACGAGGCCTGCTGCAGATGGGAAATTAAATTTTTAAAGCGGTTTTAGCCGCATGGCTGAGCGCCCGCACGTTGCATCACATTGCTATTCTGTCATCCATCTTACTAGCCTCGACCCAGCAGTCTTCTGTCATCCCTTTAACTAGCCTTGTCCCAGCGGTCTTCTGTCAACCCTTTAACAAGCCTTGTCCCAGCAGTCTTCTGTCATCCCTTTAACGAGCCTTGACCCAGCAGTCTTCTGTCATCCCTTTAATTAGCTGTGACCCAGCAGTCTTCTGTCATCCCTTTAATTAGCTGTGACCCAGCAGTCTTCTGTCATCCCTTTAACTAGCTGTGACCCAGCAGTCTTCTGTCATCCCTTTAACTAGCCGTGACCCAGCAGTCTTCTGTCATCCTTTTAACTAGCCGTGACCCAGCAGTCTTCTGTCATCCTTTTAACTAGCTGTGACCCAGCAGTCTTCTGTCATCCCTTTAACTAGTGTTGACCCAGTAGTCTTCTGTCACAATATACCCTCAATCAGCTCCACCTTTTACTTCTGTCTTTATTAAGTGCTGTTTTGAGTGCTGCTTAGTGGGGCAGGATGGTGGAGAAGAGATGGGAGGGAGGGGAGGGGAGGAGATGAGGAGCAGGGGAAAAACAGGCGTTTGAGTGGCGGAGGAGCTCGTTTTAGAAGCAATCTGCTCTCGGCATGAGCCTCTAGTGTGGGTGGGACGGGAGGGGTTCATTCTGTAGGGAATGGGATGTGATTTGGGACTGAGCATGTATTCAGGTAGTGTAATGGATAGTTTAGTGTGTGTGTGTGTGTGTGTGTGTTGTAGGAGTTGTCTCTCTCTCTGTGGGAGTTGGGGTGTGAAGGAGAAAATAAATCCTTAAAGAAATGTCCCTCTATTTTGTCAGCAGTTGTGTTTTACATCCTGCTGAACTAATGTTGAACTTTTCACGTGTTTATGTTCACTTTAAATAGTGTTTTTGTTGTTTGGAGTTATTCACAGTTTTAAGGTATTGTTTCCAGTGCTCTGGTGGGCCTTCAACAAACAAAGACAAGGATGGTTGTTCAACAACAATGACAGAAAGTCACAAAACGGTTTACCCAGAAAAACTGCCAAAAAGGGCTTATTCCAGGCAAGGAGTAGTTGGAGCACTCAACAGAAAAAGGCAGAGATAAATTACTTTTGGCTGTCTTTAATCCCTATTCAATTCATATGATGTTTACAGGTGACTGATGTTTCTGTGCCAAACTGGTGTCTTCCTTGGCGGATTAAAGGCAGCCAAAAGCAATTTATCTCTGCCTTTTCCCTTCAGCTCTCCAACTGCTCATAATATGCTGGTCCGCCTTCGGAAAGTATTCAGGCACCGTCACTTTCTTCACATTTTGTTGCGTTATAGACATAATCTATAATTGATTAAAGGTCCTTGAAGAAACTCTGGTCCAGATCACACCGGACCTCAGACTGGGCCGAGGCTGTGAATGACGTTGTGTTGCCCGGCCAAAACCCCATTGAACATCTGTGGGAAGACCTGAAGGTCACAGTTCACCGATGCCCTTCATCCAGTCTGACTGAGCTTGAGAGGATCAGCAAGGGAGAATGGGAGAAACTGCCCAAATCCATCTGTGCTAAGCTGATGGAGGCATACCCAAGAAGACTGAAAGCTGTGATCGCTGCCAGAGGAGCTTTTACAAAGTATTGAATAAGGGGTCTGAATGCTTATATACATGCAATAGAGTTTTTTCAGTTTACGATACATTGGCAAAAATGTTGAAAATGTGTTTTTACATTATTATGGGATTATGTGCATGTATGTATGGCAGTTTATTTCTAAGTCTTTAACAGAGCAAAGTGTGGTGAAAGTGAAGGGTCTGAATACTCCCGAAAGGAATTTTTTTTCTTAAATCTTTTCTACTCATAGCTGTGAATCCTAACTTCCACAGTTTTCACATAGTTTTCTGTCGACATCTACGCATGGTTAGTAAAAAAGCCCAAGAATCAAAGAATTTAGTTTCCCCCGGCTGTCTGTTCTCATTGTTCTTCCTAACCGTCCCTGGCGTCTTTCAGCTGAATCTTATTTTCACTCAATTTATCTCGGGATGTGTGGCGATTCATGACCAAGAAGGGTTAAATGAACGTAATTTATTGCCCAGTGAATGAAATGGCTGTAATGACGTTTCCTCATCTGGCCTTTCAGGAAGCAGCTGCTTCATTCCATTCAGGCTGAGAATGAGAGGGAGAGGGAGAGAGAGAGAGAATAATAATTCGACACACTGGAAGGCACCAACCAAACAAACAGAGCAAACTGGAATTCTACGTCTACAGTACAAAGTACCAAACCGCTGTGACACCCTGAAATCGAGAAAAGGCTTGACTGTGTACAGACTATGACAACATTTGAGACCGACAGAGAATTTGAAACCGAAGACAAACGTCGACATAATTCCGTGTCCGTTTGTGCGAAATTCCACAATGTGCAATCACGGCAGGAGTTTTCAGACCTGTTTTCAGACCATGAGAAAAGGAACATAATGCACCTAACCAGTGTTTGTCTGTCGTTTATCCTTGTCAGTCTAACCCATAGCTATTTGAAAAATGTTGCTGCATGGCCCACCGCTTATAACATAACATTCAAAATGCCTCTGGTCATTTTTCTTGACTTAGTATTGAGAGTTTTTACTTTTTCGATGTATTTGTTTTGCTCTGTTGCTATTAATTATTTTTTTCACTCGCCGTGGCAATGTGAACAAATATTTATTATGCCAATACAGCCTTTAAAACGGAAATGGAGAAAAAAATGGTGACATGGAGTGAGACATAAAGAGGGAGGGGAACGAGGAGTGGGAGTCCACAGGAGGAGGGGTTGAGAGATGGAGTGAGCCTTTTTGTGCGTGCGTGTGTGTGTGTGTCTGCTTGGCTGGAGCTAACCACCCTATTCCTTGCCAGTGGGACTGTGCCCTTTACTAGAGAGCGTGTGTGTGTGCGTGCGTGCCTGTGTGTATGTGTGTGCCTGTGTGTGTGCGTGTGCGTGCGTGCGTAATTTAACATGGTGTCACAGGCCCATGAGTCACCAACCAGGAGGCTGCCATGCCACCACCAGCCCCGGCAACAGCATCCAGAACGGACCTTCACTCACATCTCCTTGGTAACACACATACTGTGTGTGTGTGTGTGTGTGTGTAAGGACAAGAGAGAGTAGGCAAGACAGTCTATTGTCCTGAATGACATCCTGTTCCCCGTGTTGGCCACTACTTTTGACCATTAAGCTCTGCTGTGAACGGGTGCATTATAAGGGAAAGGCTAGTTTGATCAGCTTTCACTGTTGTGGAACTGACTGTTTCCTCTCAGCACTGAAGTTGCCCTTAATCATCCCCAGCCTGCCTGAAATACGCTGAGAGCCAGAGATATGCACCCTACAGTAAGGTGAAAAGTACTTCCCCATGTGAAGTCTTATTTATTTTTATTTATATATATTTGGAGATGTGGCTATTTTACTTAAACTCCAAACATATTTATTTATAATGGCCAAATGAATTAACAGATCACACCTTATTAATTAGATTTATTTGCAATGCTAATGAAGTTTTCCATAAGGGGAAACATTTAGTACACCGTTACCTTTATCATCCCATAAAATGGCTGAAATTAGAAACGTTTGTGGTGAGAGCAAAACACTGTCTTTGCACTGAAGAATCTCATGCCAGCTGTAAAGAATGGAGGCGGTTGCATTATGGTTTGGGGCTGCTTTGCTGCCTCCGGCCCTGGCCGACTTGGCATTATTGAGTTAATTCCATATTGTACATCATGTGCTAAATAAACTGTGTTTTTTGGGTTGTTACATTAAAGTTCAGGTTCATGACAGCCATTTTATTTATTTTTATTTCACATGACTAGTCTTTAAGGGAAAACATAAACATGACACTGTTTATGTGAATCGTAAGTAACTGTACTGACAAATGGAAACATACTGTTCAAATGAATGGCTTTATATTATTTTCCCATACGGAATTAGAATTTTTCCAAAGTGCTCTACATTTAAATCAAGTATAAACTCATAGTTTTACCACTCAAAGTGTTTGAGGGTCCCTCTGGTTCTACTTGTGTACTCAAAAGAAGGCTGGCTGTTTTGTCTGTCATTTCAACTGACAAGCCACAGGAGGCTGGATCTTGGTTCCTCGGCCTGGATGTTGCTTCGTCAACAAGTTGTTTATGCCTACTGAGTTCCTCCGTGAGACTGGGCCCCCTCTCCCTGTTGGCGCTGACATAATGCACAAGGACTGGAGTCAGGCAGAGGAGACTGATGGTGACCTGACAATTTGTCTAAACCTCTTAGTTACCTGTTGTTTTGGGTTACTAGAGCTTTGGTCCTGGAGTGGAGTGGTGAGGTGGAGATGGAGGACGCGGAGGAGAGGAGCTGGTTATATCCCAAATAGCCCCCTGCCGCAATGAAATGCGCTGCGGCAAGAACACCATAAAAAAACAACATGTGATTAACTTTCTTCTCAACAAAGTGGTCCTTGTCTGGGCGGATATTTCTATTCTCTTAACCAAGTGATCCTAGTCTGGGTACATATTTCTATTCTCTTAACCAAGTGGTCCTAGTCTGGGTGCATATTTCTATTCTCTTAACCAAGTGGTCCTAGTCTGGGTGCATATTTCTATTCTCTTAACCAAGTGATCCTAGTCTGTGTGGATATTTTTATTCTTCTTAACCTGGTGGTCCTGTCCGTGGGATAGCCTGATTCATCTTAACTTGGGTAGTTGGAGGGAGCTAAGAGGTCTGAGGTTAAACTGAATTGATTTGACCATTCGCTCTCCCTATTCTCATGTTCTTTTTCTCACTATTTTTTCCCCTCTTTTCTCATTCCTCCGTCTGCCTTGCCTCCCCTCCCTTATTTTCTCCCTTTTGCCCCTGTGGCTCCCTCCACCAGCGTTCTATATCGATGTCCTGGGTATCTGGGTTTTTAATGTTGGGTCCTCCAACCCTCTGCTGATATCTGAGGCTATGATGTTGGATCCTAAACCAGTAAACCAATTGGCTCATGATGTTGAAAACGGGAGGTTGTTCTGGATATGTGGAGCACTGAGGTCTGTGGCCTCCTTCAGTAACGTACAACAAAATGGACACCGGCGCCTTACCTTTGTTTTCCACTTTGCTGTTTCGATTTCGTATAAAACCGTGGCAACATAAATGCAGAAAACCACTGTGGATTCGTCGTGTGATTTTTGGATTGAGGCGTGTCATCGTAAGCGTACCGAGGGCCATCTGAGGTGCCCTGACATCACAGCTTTGTACAAACAGACGCTGCTTGGACTGCGTTCTGTTGAACACGCCTGCGAGACTTTTGTATTTTGTCCAGAGTCTGGGAAGTCTTCGCTGTCTTTATCGTTGAATGCATCTGATTGGAGCGCTGAGTGCTGCAGGGAGGGATGGGGCGCTTTTGCATTAGAGGGTTGGGTGGGTGTGACACTGGTACAGTGTTGAAACGAACTAAAGCAGAGACATAGAGGGGCTGGGGGGTGGGTGGGTGGGTGGGGAGAGGGGGAGGAGGGGGCGGGCTGTTAAAGGGGACTGGTGGAACATCAAGTGCAGACAGCGAGGTGTGAGTGGCAGGCAGGAGGAGCGGGAAGAGGAGGAAGGGGAGGAGGAGGAGCTGGAGGAGGGGAAGGGGAGCAGGGGTAGGGTGTGGAGGAGGAGGAATGGGAGGATTTCCGCTGGTACTAAAAGATGATTGTGTCTGGGATTTTTATTTAAATGTTGCTGCTCCATCCCTCTCTCTCTCGTCTTTCTTTCTTTCTCCCCCCCACTCTCTCTAGTCTTTCTTTCTTTCTCCCCCCCCCACTCTCTCTAGTCATTCTTTCTTCCCCCCCTCCACTCTTGTTTCTTTCTTTCTCTCCCCCCTCCCCCCACTCTCTTTTGTCTTTCTTTCTCCCCCCCCGGTCTTTCTTTCTTCCCCCCCACCCCCTCTCTGGTCTTTCTTTCTCTTTTTCTCCATGGGGAGAATGTAACAGACATGGGATAATAAACAGCCCGACACGCAGAGCAACAACAACATCAACAAGAAAAGAAAGAAAAACACGCTGTGACATATAAATAGTTCAAATGTTTCCGAGGATTTCAGAATGTGATGGTGAAATATTGTCTATTAGTGTCCTCAGCTGGAGAGGGAGCAGTTGTTTTAACTCCTCAAGTCTTCTGACGCCATAATGAAAGCCTCCTCTCTCCCTCTAACTAGGTTAAGGACGGATAGAAACTTGGAGACTGTTAGGTTATTTGTTGTTTTCCTGTCAAATGAATGTCGAGTTGGACATTTTTGAAATTCTTTGTAACCTATATAAAGTACCGGTCTCTGTCCTTCGAGTGAGTGGTTGTGTCCAAACTTCTGACTGGTACTGTATGTGATTGACTGGTATTTGAAGAGAATCTAACATGTGTGTATATATATATACCAGTTATTTCCATGAGCTCTAATCATCATGACTGAAACAAAAAAGTATTGAAATGTTTCACTTTATATTTAATGAATCTAGAATATATGAAGATGTCACTTTTTGATTTGAAATACGGAAAGAAATGAACTTTTCCACAGTATTCAAATGTTTTGTGTATATATATATATAATATATATATATATATATATATATATAGCACCCTATTACCTGGAATAATTGCTACTTACCAGACTGAGCTCTGATTAAAAAGTTGTTTAGCCTGTATAGTCTGTTTAAAATGCGGCCCGGCCTGTTTCTCTAAAGGCTTTCATACTTCCATCAACCCCACTTAACATGAGTTCCTCCTGATCCAACTTCTCTCCGATAACACCCCAGGATGTGTCCCAAATGCACTGCTTCTGACGAGGGCTGGTAGCCGTCACAGTATAGACAAGCCCAGTTCAAAAGTAATGTGCTCATAAAGGCAGCAGGATTTCACACAGGGCCTGATTGATAGCTGGGGCGGTTATTGACACGTGCTCTGCCCGTCGTAAAACCGTAGCGGTCATTTTCCATGTCATCCAAGCCTCCCTAGGGCGTGTTCCCCCCCCCCCCCCCCCCCCCCCCCCCCCCGGGACGCCTCATGAAGTCTCCTGTTTCGTACTAAGCAGGTCGGCTTACTGTCTGGCCTGAGAAAAGACAACCACCCTGAGGTTTCCTGGACTCCGCTCCCTTCCTGGTTGAACTAACACGGAGCTCTGGGAGTTTTGAGGGGAGTGTGAAGCCTGTGGAAAGGGGGCAGTTTTTAAACCTGGTGCTTCTCGTTGACTTGTGCGCGCACACGTTTTAAGTGAAAAAGATGAAAAGGGCATGTCTCTCTTATTCTCTTTGAAAAGGATCAGATATGAAGTTACAGATGGTGTTTACATCTGAGGCTCTCACAGTTGCATTGGATGTTGTCATTTTACAGAGGCGGAGGTTCTTGAATTCATCTTTTGAGAGTTTGACCTTTGAAATGGCCCGTGTGTGACATCAGGACATTTTTATTTGTAATGGGGCTGAATTGAAAACTGTGTCACCTAACTTGTGGCATACCTTGTCAAATCTGGTTTGTAGTTCTAATTTGTATATTGAATCCAACAAAAATATATTGTGCCCTATAAGAGATCATTAAGACCACTCAGTGGTTTGTAAAACAGATGTTTAGAAAGCCTTTTTTTTTTTTTTTTATCACCATCATTTCTTGGAACAGTCAGTCAGGCCTAATTGAATGTGACTGTAGAGTGCATCCATATTGTATTCAGTGGAAGTGGACCTTCCACATTGTGCCAACACATCCACTGGCTTCCTTCGTTTCCTCCTGGTCCTATACTGCAGTGCCTTCCTCTTAAGCCCATCCGCTGTCCCTGCCACCCACCTCTCCCCAATCTGGCGCCATTCCACTGACCCCGCTGGTATGTCCAGCACGCGGGTCTATTGTTCCGCCGGTTATGTGTGGGACCTCTGAATGGGGAATGGATGCAGCGCATGCTGCCCGCTATGGTGGCGGCAGCACTTGGAGCCACTCGCGTCATCGAGCGGTGAAAGAGTCCGACTCTTTGACCCGCCCTGACTGTTTTCCCCGGCTCTTCCTCTCCAGAACCATGTGGGCCAGTGAAGGTGAGGGTCAGGTGACAGCCCGGATGGAGACCACCCCCACCATGGGGGTCCACAGTATCTCCGTATCCCAGCAACAGGCACCGAAGAAGTTTGCTCCTGTGGTGGCCCCTAAGCCCAAGTTTAACCCCTACAAGGCCGGAGACCTCACTGACCCTGCCGCAGGTATGTGACCGCCTGGGCTGCACATTTTGACAGTTAACACCACTCAGGAAAAGGCGGGACTTCCTTTTTAGGTTCCTACGGCGACGCATTGCTAGGTATGCGATATTCCTCAAACGTTCAGTTAATTCCCTGGTTTTGCCGAAATCCTGAAGGGAGTGAAATATGACGGGAATAAGCTGAAAATTTGGATTCCTCTGACCAAGATTTATAGAAATCCGGGGAATTCATTGAAAATCCCAATCTTCCAAACAGGATTTTTTTTTATACCCTGTATACGGAGAACTACCGTAAGTTTGCCTCTCTAGCCAGTACCAATGACACAACCCCAACCCCCCCCCCCCCCCCCCCCCCCCCCCCCCCTTCTGGGAACAGGGTACGTGCACCAGGTAGTGTGTGGGTGTAAGAGGCCTGGAGTCCTGAGGCTGGCCAGTGTCCAGGGATTTGGGGTCAAAGAACAGAAGGAGGGGGACAGTAATGTTTCCCAGGGCACCCCCCCCCATGTAAGTGGTGTGCTACATAGGGGACCGAGTGCCATTTGGGACGCTAGTTCAGATCAAAAGATCCTGGTCAGGAGGCTGTTTCTCCGTCCTTCTTGCCAACTTTGTGCCATAACCCAGGTTGAGGCAAACATTTTGATGTTGCCAAACCAGGCCTCGTTAGGGACAGTTCTTTGGCAGTTGTTTGTGTTTGTGCACATCTTCACGTACATGTTTTCACTGTTGGTGCTAAAAATACCATAATGACAGAGGGGTCTTTCAGTAAAACATCTAGGTTTCTCTGTATAACATCAGGGTTTCTCTTTAGAGTATCTGGGTTTCTCTGTAGAACCTCTGGGTTTCTCTGTAGAACATTGGGGTTTCTCTGTAGGACATTGGGGTTTCTCTGTAGAACAATGGGTCTTTCAGTAGAACTTTGGGTTTCTCTTTACAACATGGGGTGTCTCTGTATAACAATGGGGATCCTCAGTAGAGCGCTGGGGTTTTCTGTAGAGCATGGGGCTTCTTATTAGTCTGCAGGGTTTTTCAGTAGAACTTGGGAGTTTCTTTGTAGATTTTTTTTGGGGTGATATATATATTTTTTTACCTGTATCTTACCAGTTAACATTAAAACTAAGTTTATATTCTAATTTACAGCAAAGATCTGGGATCAATTAGAGCTAGCTCCCTTGTTCTTGAACCAAATTTGCTCAGCTCATTAACCTACCCCTGGATAAACAATCTGCATCAGAGACCAATGATTCCTATTGAAAAGTCTGAAATATTTAAAATCTGTGGTGAATTGTGTTTGGAATACTGGTTATGTTTGTTGTAACATGTAGCGCATTCAACAGTTTTGTGTGATTCTCACCTTTGAGCTGTGGCAGCTGCTTTGCACATTTTCGCTCACTCACTCACAGACAGACAGACACACACACACACACACACACACACACTTTATAGTATATGACTTGATATCATGAACACAGAATCTTTCCCTCTCTCTCTCTCTCTCTCTCTCTCTCTCTCTCACCATCAAAGAGGGTTATGTGGAAAAAAGAATTAGACCTTAAATTAATCTTCTAACTGTGCAGAAATGCCAAAACAGAGTAGCCTTAATTAATACCATTTTAATGCAAAGATAAAGAAGTTTAAGTCATATTTCTAATCAGTAAGCTTTTTAGGACTGAAAAGAAGAAAAAAAAAACCACTGTAACTATGGAGACCGGTATAAAAGAGAGCTGCTATCAGCCAATTAGTGAGTGAAAGAACATCCCTATTACTTCAACAAATACCTAATAATACTGCACTAAAGAGGAAATTAACCAGCGGCCAGAGTGCAAACCAGTATTTGTTCAGGAGCTTCTCTGAAAGCTTTGCTGCGTGTCCTAAATGGCACTCCTGGGCTCTCGTGAAAAGCACCGCTGAGTGACCTATATAAAGGGATTACGGTTTGTTTCAGCTGAAGCATACCCTCCTTTTTATGGACTTCTTTAGCTAATCACTGAGTCAAAATATTTAGCTGGTTTAATGTTTATTTTTTTTTATGTTTTTGTAAAACGTGGTACAGATAGACAGGTGTCTTTGAATCGAAGGTTCAGAGGAGAGCAAAAACAACCTGTGGCAGTATTTATTTATCTGTACTCACACTGGGATACTAACTTAAAGAGTTAAAAACAGGACTGCCTCTACTTTATACCTGGATTGAATTAAATTGTATTTAAGATAACTATAAATGCTTTACCTGGGCTTGAGAGAATGTTAGCATGTAACAGGTGCCCCACCCATCTCTGACTTGCAGTTGTAGTATAGTAGTAGCCCCGCCCCTCTGTCACTTACAATAATAGTAGCCCGCCCCACTGTCACGTACAAAAGTAGTGTAATTGTAGCCCCTTCCATCTGTGTTCACAGTAGACCAGGGGAACTACATCCATCACTATGTGAACTACAGTACTTTCATCGTGTTACCATCATGTTTCATCAACCTAAATTCTTACTGTTCCTGTTTGTACTAAACCCATATCTATCTATCTGTCTGTCTGTCTGTCTATCTGTCTATCAAAATATTACATTAGAACCACAGGCCCTTACTTATAACAGAGTCCCAAAAGACGCCCCGTTCTGTCTGTAGGAGGCCAAGTGTGCCATTTGGGACAGAAACTACATAATGAACATTGTTGTTTGTCTCAGTTAGGGAGGGCCTTTCAGGAAGCCTTGCTCTATCTGTGTCTATCCGCCTGGTGTGTGTGTGTCCTCTTGGGACTTTGTGGTCCACACTTCTGCTAATGGGTCTGCTAACAGTCCTTTTTACTTTTGAGACATACTACCTCAAACTGACTGCCTTGCGTAATATCTAGGTTTTGACATTGACTGCACTGCAATAACTTCTAACAGGAATTCTCACACCATCGCCCACGTGCGCACGCACACCCACGCACACACAGTTGTGTATTTCTATCCTTTTGGGAACCCAGACTAAATCTAACATCTATGCCTAAACTTAACATAGCTCTAATGACTGAATCTGACATTTATGCCTAAACCTTAAAGTAATCTACATTCTAACACAAGCCCTAGTTGTACCTTTTACCCTAAACCTAACCCCTGAGCCGGAAATTGGCTTTAGTACCATCCTTGTGAGGACCTCCGGTCCTAATTTGATCTATTAAACCAAAATACAAATGTCTCTCGTTGTCATCTAGTGGCTTAACTGTCTCCATTTGTCCCGAATATACATTTATCTCTTTAACCAAAGTGCCACTTATTGACTTGAATTCTCCTTTGTTTGACCCGTCTTTATCCCGGGCCTTGCAGACAAGTCCAAGGTCAAATGCAAATTTTTCAACTTGTCAGATTCACTAAGCAGCTACCACCTCTCTCATTGAGCTTAGTGGAAATCAGATTCCTGTAAGAATGGGGAGGCCGCGGCCTCGAGTTGAATGGAGTTCATTAGGGCCCTACATTACAGGCCCATACACACGGCTCTGCCCGCTAGTTAATTGACTTTGCAGCAGCCGTGATAACACGCTACCATTTATCAGACCGCCTCTATTCCTGGAGAAAGAAAGAAGCGCGGTAGGCGTATCCCAATGGAGCCCTTTTCACCATGTAGTGCAGTGATTCTGACCAGGGCAGTGTGTCCTAGTGCACTCAGTGGGGAATATGGTGTGATTTGGGACTAGCGCATAGTGCGAGATAAAGCCTAAACGACCATAGCCGCTCTCTCTCGAGTGGTCTCCGGGGAGTCTCATTTGACAGTGTTAATGTTTGGAAATGTGAGGTAGGTTTAAACCGGGCAGTTTAGACATGCATGCGGTCGGGGTTTCATACAAGCTGCTTTGTTGTTAATATTCTGTTGCTGTACAGTTTTGGTAGCAGGCTTGTTAAAATGACTGTTAATGGCATTGGTCATTGCTTTTAATTGCCCAATACATTTGTACATGCAATTTTACAGGTTTTCTTTTAGGTTTTTTCATGTGACAGGTTTTTGGCGTGGTGGGTGATTTCCTGTTCCTGTCAGAGAGGTCGACACATGCTGACTATTGGTTTATAGCTGAGATCAGCGCTGACAAAGGGAAGCAGATTAATGAAACTGAAACATTAAAGGCTGCCTGAAAATGCAGCCTTTAATGTTTTTCCCGTTGAACAGTTGATCTTTGATAGGTTTTCCTGATGGTCACGTTAACATTCAGATTTAGTGAGGCCATAACTTATGCAAATGTTTGTGTTGTAACAGCATCCCGATCCTTTGTTTGGTCAACAAACAGCGATAAATGGCACAATCAGTTGAATGAGTGAAAAACAGGAACTTGATCCATTCATCCATATCAACAGAAATAACCCAGACAAAGAAACATAGGAATGAACACACCTGCCATACGTGTATAATGAGTTTTTCATATTAACTTGGCCAAATGTAATCTGATACCTTGAATTCACATTCCCAAGTAGAATCCCAGTCACCATATACAGAGAAATATTCCGGACACAGAGCTCCTGCACCCAAATTTTTTTTTATATTGCTTTTTTTTTGGCTTTGTTAGCTAGCTTGTTAATGTTACTGTTTGAAACATGCATTTGGACACAGTAGGAGCTCTTTTCACTCTTTGCTGCCACTTCCTGATCTTTAGAGAACATACTTTGGCTGGAAAATGAGAGGAATTGGAGATCGAACAGTGTGTACTTCCGGTGGTGATCCTTTGGTGATCTTTCTGGGGCCCAGAGATACTGCTGCGTCTCCCGAGCGGAAGAGGAGCAGTCCTGTGGCTGTACCACTGCCCTCTAAAAGATCGGCAGCTCCGCCATCCGCCACCATCCTCTGACCGGCTTCCTACTCTCAAGCTGTGACCCGAACCACTCCGTCTTCGGGGAGGATGCAGCGTTTGAAACCTTGGACCCCGTTGACGTTCCTGTGGTGATACATCGCTGTAGGGACCAACTGAGTGCATGCAGCCGTGTTCCATATGGGACGCAGCCTGGATAGAATGTTCTGGTGTCCGTGTGTTTGTTAATCGCCTCATTTTCATGCCAGGAAGTCGTTGAGTTGGTGCACCGGGGAATGCATCCTTGTTTGAGTGCAAAAGGAGAGCCAAGGGCAGAATTTGTATTCACTTGTTTAAATCTTAAGGCTATTGTTTATCGTCACAGTGTTTTATGTGGTGTTTTCTTGTTTATTTTTGATTTTTGAAATGGTGGGAATCGTGCAGTTGAATAGTCGGTAGTCTGCATGTGATCTATTCGTTGGCAGTCCACACAGTAATGATCTCTCAATATAAATAGTCTACACTGTAGTCCTAGTCGAAAAATAGAGGTTTACAATGTTAAAATGTTTCTATCTACAAATATTTATGGGTGCACAAAGTTTGGCCGGAGCAGATTCAGACAGGGGTCACTAGATGAGTGCCCTTTGTTAGAGGTTAGAAACAACTACCGGACGTTGGCCCTCCAGGACCGGAGTTATAGAGCACTGCATTTTAGGCAGCATGGAGTCAGAGCAGACCGCCCCGTCTTGACCACAGACCTCCTTAACTGGCTGAGGGTTCTGTGGAAAGTCTACACGGTGTGGAAAGCCCTGGTCTGACTAGTCTTCCCTGTCTGCTACTTTTATGTAACTGTTATTGCTTGTGGTGAGTTTTGAGGGCGGAGCTAGCCCCCCCGAGGGCCCCCGAGTTCAATTACACGGGAAACAGTTATGAAATCAGGCAAAGCAAAGGGGGCATGTTTTGAAAACCTACTGTCCTCAGGGAGTTGTGGTGTACATCTGTCTTTCCCCTCTGTCTCTCTACCAGGCAGAACTCTGCATATTGCTCTGTCTCTCCACCAGGCAGAACTGTGCATATTGCTCTGTCTTGCTACTACACAGAACTGTGCATATAACTCTGTCTCTCTACCAGGCAGAACTGTGCATATTGCTCTGTCTTGCTACTACGCAGAACTGTGCATATTGCTCTGTCTCTCTACCAGGCAGAAAATTTGGTATAGAGCCCTCAATGTTTTTTTTACTCCATTATTACCTGGTGTAGAGCCCTAAAGATTCATGCTTTATTAATATAACTGTCCTCACAGCAAAACGGGGACGTTCTGAGGACCTTGACGCTACATACTTTCAATCCGAAGATGTTCTTCCAAGGACCAACTATTTTGTTTACGGTTCAGGGCATGTAGAAATAGGTTTCCAATTGTTATTCTTCTTTAAGATTTTGTAAAAGGGCAATAATTTTCAATTGAATAATATTCTATCCTTTTTGGTGTGACAAACCGTAGTTGATTTTTTTTCATCTTGATTAACGTCATTGGCTAAAATACCTCAGGTTAATCCTTCCAGCAGTGTTAAATTTCCACCCCACTTAATTAGGACTGTTCGTTTTGTTAGAGGAGAAATGTGCGCCCATGTTGCTATAACGTGCTGGGCTTGTCAGCTGCCGTCAGCTCTGATGACAACTAGGATGTGGACTGCCCCAATGTCTTCACACGTCTTTCACATCAAGTAGTTGTTTGATTATAATTGCACTTTGCTGGATTGGCTGGACTGAATACTAGGTGCTTGAAATAGGAAGTGGTTTAATGTTACTACACTGAAGAAAATTACAAATGCAACACTTTTGTTTTTGCCCCCATTTATCATGAGCTGAACTCAATGATCTAAGACTTTCTCTGTGTACACAAAAGGCATATTTCTCTCAAATATTGTTCACAAATCTGTCTAAATCTTTGTTAGTGAGCACTTTTCCTTTGCTGAGATAATCATTCCACCTCACAGGTGTGGCATATCAAGATGCTGATTAGATAGCATGATTATTGCACAGGTGTGCCTTAGGCTGGCCACAATAAAAGGTCACTCTAAAATGTGCAGTTTCACTGTATTGGGGGTGTCTGAAAATCAGTCAGTATCTGGTGTGACCACCATTTGCCTCACGCAGTGCAACACATCTCCTTCGCATAGAGTTGATCAGGTTGTTGATTTTGGCCTGTGGAATGTTGGTCCACTCCTCTTCAATGGCTGGGTGAAGTTGCTGGATATTGGCAGGACCTGGAACACGCTGTGGTATATGCCGATCCAGAGCATCCCAAACATGCTCAATGGTTGACATGTCCGGTGAGTATGCTGGCCATGCAAGAACTAGGATGTTTTCAGCTTCCAGGAATTGTGTACAGATCCTTGCAACATGGGGCCATGCATTATCATGCTGCAACATGAAGTGATGATCATGGATGAATGGCACAACAATGGGCCTCATGATCTCGTCACGGTATCTCTCTGCATTCAAAATGCCATCAATAAAATGCACCTGTGTTTGCTGTCCATAACACACGCCTCCCCATACCATAACCCCACCACCACCACGGGCCACTCGATCCACAACGTCAGCAAACCGCTCACCCACCCGACGCCATTCACTCTGTCTGCCATCTGCCCTGTACAGTGAAAACTGTGATTCTTCCGTGAAGAGAACACCTCTCCAAAGTGCCAGACACCATCGAATGTGAGCATTTGTCCAATCAAGTCGGTTACGACGACAAACTGCAGTCAGGTTGAGACCCCGATGAGTACGACGAGCATGCCGATGAGCTTTCCTGAGATGGTTTCTGACAGTTTGTGCAGAAATTCTTTGGTTACGCAAACCGATTGTTGCAGCAGCTGTCGGGGTGGCTGGTCTCAGATGATCTTGGAGGTGAAGATGCTGGATGTGGAGGTCCTGGGCTGGTGTGGTTACACGTGGTCTGCGGTTGTGAGGCTGGTTGGATGTACTGACAAATTCTCTGAAAACCTTTGGAGACGGCTTATGGTAGAGAAATGAACATTCATATCACAGGAACAGCTCTGGTCGACATTCCTGCAGTGCCAATTGCACCCAGCATGCCAATTGCACCCTCCCTCAAAACTTGTGACATCTGTGGCACTGTGCTGTGTGATGGAACTGCACATTTTTGAGTGGCCTTTTATTGTGGCCAGCCTAAGGCACACCTGTGCAATAAACATGCTGTCTAATCAGCATCTTGATATGCCACACCTGAGAGGTGGATGGATTATCTCGGCAAAGGAGAATTGCTCACTAAAACAGATTTAGACAGATTTGTGAACAATATTTGAGAGAAATAGGTATTTTGTGTACATAGAGAAAGTCTTAGAACTTTAAGTTCAACTCATGATTAATGGGGGAAAAACAAAAGTGTTGCATTTATAGTTTTGTTCAGTGTACTGTATATGTATGTAGATGGAAAGAGAGATTGGCTGTGATGTCTGATCCTTATAAACTCATTCTGTGAGTTGCCCTGGTCTGACGCTATCGTCTTTCAGAGAGAGCAGCAGACATACTGAAAAAACGCCTTAGGCATTTAAAAACTCCTTAGGCATGTAAAAGTAGTTTCTCCTGCCCTTGCAAATGCTCAAAGTTTACCCTCCGCTTCTAAAAGGTGAACTTTTCCCCCAGTGTCGGAGAGTAGTATGCATTTCCCAAATCTGGCAGACATTAACATCCATCCTTGCCTCTTTATTCACTTTCCCTGTGTAGAAGTTGTTAATCGGAATTGTCAGCTGACATCCGCTTCTTAATCAGACCTGGATGTCAGCTGACGTCTGTATGGGTACCTGTCTAACACCCTCATTTCATTTACTAACGTGCTTTTGTTTTATTTTTTTCAAGTGTGCACTGGTTTGACTTCTTGCAGGGTTTGTTTTCTGATTACTGGAGCGTTGTAATCCGAAAATTAATTCATTTTTTTTTTTATCCAGGCACATCACTGATGTCTTGCTTTCCTTAACTCTTCATTGTCTGTTTTAATAAGAGGATTAGATTATCTTATATTTTGGGGGCCACTTCGTTACTGTTTCAAGGCCCAGAACAACAACATATTAATTGTAATTTGTTTCAAACATTTTTCATTTTATCCCCAATTCACATAACAAATTATAATTTTGTGCTACAAGTAATTTAGCATAAGCTCTAATAATCTTAGTAGGTGAACTAAGTGTTACTAGTGAGTATTAGAAGAGCTAATGTCAAAAATATATGTATACTGATTTCTCGCACAACAGGAGGTGCTTCTGTTCGTTCTTCTAACTTTTTGATATTGTCTTTATATATACAGTGGAAGTCTACTCACCCCTGTTAAAATGCCAGGTTCTTGTGATGTAAAAGAATGAGACAAAGATAAATCCTGTCAGAACATTTTCCACCTTTAATGTGACCTATAAAGTGAACAATTCAATTGAAAAACTAACTGAAATCTTTGAGGGGGAAAAATTTAAAATTAAAAACTCACATCAACATGGTTGCATAAGGGTGCACACCCTTAAACTAATACTTTGTTGAAGCACCTTTTGATTTTATTACAGCACTCCACCTTTTTGGGTATGAGTCTATTAGCATGGCGCATCTTGATGTGGCAATATTTGCCCACTCTTTTTATTCAGATTGCGAGGGCATCTCCTGTGCACAGCCCTTTTCAGATCACCCCACAGATGTCCAATTTGATTCAGGTCTGGGCTCTGGCTGGGCCGTTCCAAAACGTTAATCAGCTTCTGATGAATCCATGCTTTTGTGGATTTGGATGTGTGCTTTGGGTCGTCGTTGTGCTGAAAGGTGAACTTCCTCTTCATCTTCAGCTTTCTAACGGAAGCTTGAAGGTTTTGTGCCAAAATTGCCTGGTTGGAACTGTTCATAATTCCCTCCACCCTGACTAAGGCCCCGGTTCCAGGTGAAGAAAAACAGCCCCAAAGCATGATGCTGCCACCACCATGCTTCACTGTGGGTATGGTGTTCTCTGGGTGATGTGCTGTGTTGTTTTTGCGCTAAACATACCTTTTGGAATTATGGCTAAAAAGTTCAACCTTGGTTTCATCAGACCATAACACATTTTCTCACATGCTTATGTGAAAAAATGGCAATGTCTCTATTGTGCCGTATTTTCTCCACTTGATGATGACTGTCTTCACTGTGTTCCATGGTATATCTAATGCTTTGGAAATGTTGTCCCCTTCTCCTGAATGATATCTTTCATCAATGAGATCCCTCTTTCATGCTTTGGATGCACTCTGCGAACCATGGCTTTTGCTCTGAGATGCTAACTAAGAAAATGTCAGGAAAATCCTACTAGAACAGCTGTACTTTATTTGTGATTAATCAGTCACTTTAAATGATGGCAAGTATGTAATGACTTCTATTTAACATGAATTTGAATGTGATTGGTTAATTCTGAACATAGCCACATCCCCAGTTATAAGATGGTGTGCATACTTATGCAACCAGGTTATTGTATGGTTTTTATTTTTCATTTCTCCCCCTCAAAGATTTCAGTTTGTTTTGGTGGCTTGCTTTTACCTTCTTCATACCCTTTTTTTGTTACCTTAAGTAAAGAAAAAGTAAATGGGTGGGGGGGGGGGTGTGTCATTCTTATCTGGACTCTTCACATTGAACTGTTCCAGGGTGTCTGTCTGTGTGCTTGGAGTTGTTGTCCTGCTGGAAGACTGCAGCCATTGTTTTGTCTGCGGGTCGAGTGTTGCTCTCCGACAAACACCTGACATGGGCTTCATGCAGCACTCTATGAAAGAACACCCTGTCTACAGTCGCATGTTGACAACTCTCTGTGGTTGCTTGGCTGGTTGTGCTACGGCCTATGGCCTTGAGCTTGGGCAAAGTTTCTCAAAAATCACAAAATGATCAGGTCCAGTTTTCAGCCGAGTGTCCATCCCATGTCTCCCTTGATGGATTTGGGTCTTCCAGCAGGACTGAGACTGATATCGCATCAAAAAGCACCCAGGAATGGATTAAAGAATAATGAAGTGTCTGGTAATGAGTACCGAAATGAATCACTTACATAACCTGGTGGTGTGTCCTGGGTGGCTAGGTTATGCCAAGTCAGTCCAATGGAATTATTAATGCAATGTCTACAGTATCTTTCCACGGTGAGAGGTGGGAAAGAGTATTCAAGCCATTATACATTACTTTTCAAACTAGAAAAAAATAAGAGTTCCTGGTGGCCAACATTTGAATGTTAATTGTCTTTCCTGTAAAAAGAAAATACAAAAAACAAGTAAACACACAAATGATTGCATTGTTTTTTTTTATTGTTATAATAATAATAATAATCATAATACAAATTATAATAATGATGATGATGATAATAATGCTATTATTAAACCTCACAGATGTCTCCTCAGCTTCATACAGGGGATCAGGAGTCTTTATGAACAGATTATCTGGGTTTTATTATTTTATTGTTTGTTTTATGTCAATCTTGGGGACCGTCTGATATAATATAGTCGGATTAGCATAAATGCAAATGAGGGACAACTGATTTTGGCTCGGTGCTTGGGTTTTGGGGCATGCTTTGAAGGACCTTGCTTGGGTTCGGCAGGGAGGGGGTCTCTCTTCACTTAACCCCCGACCCCACCACACGCACCTAACCCCTTCCACCCCCTAAAGCTTTTGATCTTTGACTTTTATTCCTTGACACACTGGAGAAGTCCCAGGCAGACGGACATGATTCTGAAACGCCCTGGTAGATCCTCCTCCCGGTCTACAGACCATCTGCAACAAGGGTCACACAAGATGAGTTAATGACAGAAAACAGGCAGCTGGTTGGGTTCAGACATAACAGTGCATTCTGTGCGAGTTTCCTGATGAAATCTGAAATGTTGCCCTTGAATTTGTAGTTGGGACTGGAAAACCACCTACAGAGATTGGAAAGCAGGTTTGAGAATACTGCCAGTGATTCCCCTGTGTTACGTATCTCTAACAAACACACACACACACACACACACTTTCTCTTTCTCTTTTCCCTCTCTCTCTTTTTCAGTTTCACATACTCTTTCCCCTCTCCTCACCCCCTCTCTCACACTCACTTTCTCCCTCCCGCTCTCTCTCTTTCCCTCCTCCAAAATTCAGTTTCAATTTGAAAGGCTTTTTTGGCACTGAAAGCATTTATTTACTATGCCAGTGCATGTTGAAACTGAGAAGGATATATCAAATAAAAGTTAAAACCATTTGTAGATAACTGTGTTTTTGTCTCTTTTGTGTCTCTCTCTTTCCCCTTCTGTTTCACTCTTTCTCTTTTGTGTCTCTCTCTTTCCCCCTCTGTTTCACTCTGTCTCTTTTGTGTCTCTCTCTTTCCCCCTCTGTTTCACTCTGTCTCTTTTGTGTCTCTCTCTTTCCCCCTCCGCTTCACTCTTTTTCACTCGGTCTCTTTTGGTCTTTCTCACTTCCGTGTCCCTTTTTCTCTTAACATGTCTCTATCTCTACCTTTGCTTTCTCTCTCTCTCTCTCTCTTTCTGTGACTACCACGAAACTCCTTTTCATTAAGCGTTGTGTTATTGGGTTCCTTTGCAGTTGCCTTCACACATCAACACAAGACGTAGCTAATTGGTGTTCTCCCTCTATCTGCTCTCTCCCCTGGGATGTCCTCACATCTTCTTCATGTCTGGTTTCCATTCCCTGGTTTGTCTCCCCACAGAGACCACCAATATTGACCTTGATTAGAAGTAGGGCATGTTAACCAATCCTGTTCAGGGTCTTATGTGGACATGTATAACATACCTATCTTTAGATCATAGGTCCTACAGGGACGTCATATATAACATATCTATCTTTAGATCATAGGTCCTACAGGGACGTCATATATAACAAATCTGTCTTTAGATCATGGGTCCTACAGGGACGTCATATATAACATATCTGTCTTTAGATCATGGGTCCTACAGGGAAGTCATATATACCATGCCTATCTTTAGTTCATGGGGTCCACATATAACATACCTATTTTTAGATCATGGGTCTTACAGGGACATCACTTGATGTAGTCCGTGAAGAACCTGAACACTGCTGTTCATAATATACTGTATGATTATGTAAGTTTGGTTTATGTTTTTAAATGAACATCTGGATAACACTGCTGAAACAAAATTCGTTAATCTTTTGGATATAAACATGAAATACTTTTCAAAAATATTGTTTAATGTTTTTGAATACCAATTTAGTTATAATCTTGGGAGTGTAGTATATATTTTCTTTACATTACCATATGCCAACTCTGTAAATTGCTTTTTCTTGAATTAATGCCACAAAAAGAAAGTTAATCTTCTGGATTTACAACCTACTTTTAAAACGATAATTTAGAAAAGAGAAACTATAAATATTAAAAAATGTGCCTATAAGCCGTCAAATAATGTTTTCATTAGATTTTTAATTTACGTTATGTTTAGAAAAACCTTAAATCTTATCCCCAAAAAATCTTAACAATGTTCTTCGAATCCTCCGTAAGCATCTTACCCGACCCTTCCAGAATCAGGGGCAAATCTGTCTGGCGTATGGTCTACAGCAGAGCTTTGTAACAAATGACAACCTATTTTTTATGTAACCCTATGGTCAAAAGGAGTTCACTTACAAGGGAATAGAGCAGTGTTTGGTACACGTCTCCGTATCGCAGTGTAAAACCGGGTTGGTGATGTGTGTCATGCTGTTAAATGTTAAGTCTGTGAAACAAGGTCAAACATAAGATCTGACATGTTCCGTCGCCGAAATCAACTCCTGTATCTGAGAGATTACAGCCACAAGTCATTTGAAGTTTCTTGACATGCTCCGTAAATGCGCTGGAATGTGACGCGATCCCAATACAACTCGACTAAACCACGCATGTTATGTTAAAATTAGATGAGCATCGACTGTGTATAACGTGGTGGTTTGAGAACACCAGTGTGGCATTATGACTGTTCTCCCGCTGTGTTGGGTATGCAGTAGCTGACAACGTTTAGTTTTGTGTGGCAGGGTAATCGAATGCATCAGGGTGTACATTTAAACACTCGCAACTTGTCTTCTCGCCACCTGTTTTTAGGTTAAGGATGTCATGCATTTAAACCTGGCAGTAAAACTTTTTTTTTTTTAAAGTGTCTTCCTCACAAAGAATGCCACCAATTGTTTGCTGCTTGAAGGCTAGGCAGCTTGAGAAACATCTGCGTAAGCTGTTTTTATTCCTCCCTGGTCTGCTGAGCTCTGATTGGCTGGCCTGGGGGGGGGCTAGCTGACTACCGGTTGTTATGTCAGAGTCCCCACATACTGACACACACGCACACACCTGCACACGCAGACACTGTCACCAGGGGACACGACAGGAAACCCACCAATGAGAGCCTTAGAAGGGCCTTGGTCCCCATAGAAACCACAGGCGGACGCTCCAAGCAGGAAGCACATGAAAACAAAACTGCACCTCTCTCCAAAACCCATGCATCCACTGCACATTACCATTATGTTGGGGCCTTGACTTACGACTCCTTAATTGCTGGACGTTTTTTTTTGTCTGTTTCTTTCTGTTTAGTTTTTTTTCCTGTGCACAACATTGATAAAATCACCCTGCAATTTATTTTTTGTATTTTTTTTATTTAGTATAAATAAAACCAAATGTACTGCTGCGGCGATATATCTAGCAAGTATTGGAACAGTAAAACATTTGTTAAATGTTCTACAATGTGAAGGCAGGTGCTCCTAACTGGCCTCATGTCCTGAGCCTTGTTTAGGGACAGTCAGTCCTCTGGGTTATATTAACCAGCTCTGTCTCTGCACTGTACCAACTAAATCATTCTGCTCACAACAATTCTTGTGGAAACCGATTCCTTTAAATAATAACTCAACTCGACCTGTTGCAGGGACGACGCTTTAAGTAATAGTGACATCAACATCGTTATAACCTTTATGGAAGCAGTTTTTAGTTTAAGTTCTAATGCTTAACTGTTGTTGTTTTGATTGAAATTGTCTACTGAACTGAATGAAGTTACTTGAACAATAACAATTAGCATTATTACACTTAAAGGTCCCTTCTACTTAAATGATTAGCCCTCAATACCCATTTAAAGTGTATGTAGTTCAGACATTTTTAGCATTGTTTTATTTGAATTATGATGTTGAGCATGCTCGGCTGGAGTCGTTACATAATTCTGCGAATTTTCCATGGATATCCATTGAGTGCAGTCAACTGACAGGCCTGGAGTTAAACAACCTGGCTGAATGACCTACGTTCCTGACAGGCCTGGAGTTAAACAACCTGGCTGAATGACCTACGTTCCTGACAGGACTGGAGTTAAACAACCTGGCTGAATGACCTACGTTCCTGACAGGACTGGAGTTAAACAACCTGGCTGAATGACCTACGTTCCTGACAGGCCTGGAGTTAAACAACCTGGCTGAATGACCTACGTTCCTGACAGGACTGGAGTTAAACAACCTGGCTGAATGACCGTCGTTCCTGACAGGACTGGAGTTAAACAACCTGGCTGAATGACCTTCATTCCTGACAGGACTGGAGTTAAACAACCAGGCTGAATGACCTTCGTTCCTGACAGGACTGGAGTTAAACAACCTGGCTGAATGATCTTCGTTCCTGACAGGACTGGAGTTAAACAACCTGGCTGAATGACCTTCGTTTCTGACATGACTGGTGTTAAACAACCTGGCTGAATGACCTACGTTCCTGACAGGGCCATTGGTTTCATGGGGTGGTGATTTGGTGAAGCGTTGGTCATGTTTCGTTCAGTTGGAATTGGGGGTGTCCAAGCAGTGGTACCCGTCAAACATTATCATCAACGGCGTGTCATCCCAACACATTTCCCAGACTCCCCCATGTTAGACCCCGAAGTGAGTGTCGGCCGCGCCCCAGTTGAATAGCATTGAAAGACGACGCTGATGTGTGTTAATCCAGACTGTCTCCTGTACCAGCCTCTCATTGTCAGTGCCAGACCCCTTCATCAGTCTAATTGACCTATCATCCTTTCAGCAGGAAATTGCACTTGACTGAGGCTTCGTTATGTATCACACGTGTGCAATAATGGCCAGTGCTTCAGAAACCGTGTTTATATTGAAAGAACCATGGGGTCAGTTCCAAGTCACACTCTGTTCCCTATTAAGTTCCCTACTTTGAACCGGGCTACTATGTAGGCATTAGGGTGCCATCGGATGGGGATTTGGACGCATCCCTTCTCCGTGGTATTTGTTTCTTTTGGTCTTTATACAGTAGTTTAATCCTGTCTTTATGCAGTTAAGTCTTCAAGTCAATTTGCGCGTCCCGCAGGAATCCCTGCTTAAACCCACAGAAGCCAATTTGGAGAGTGCTCCTTTACACGTCTGTCTCCAAAGACCTCAGATACATCCCTGGCCCTGTCGCTGCTGCTTTAACCCAGTCAAATTAAGTTGTCCTAAATCTCCCTCTATTCCTCCCCCTGTCCCTCCCTCTCTTTCTCCTTCGCTCCCTCCCTCCCTCCCTCCCTTTCTTTCAAACTCTATCTCGTTCTGTCTGTCTCCCTCTGTCCCTCCCTTTCGCTCCCTCTCTGGCTCCTTTTTCTGTAGTTGAAGATAGAAGCACTCCATTCCTCTGTAATTATATTTTAACATTGTGTTCTTAACCTCCTTGCCACAGAGCCCTTGGGTCAGGACTTGAGATGAAACTCTCAGAACAACACCCTGCTCTATAAGACACTGCATTTTGTCTCGAAAGGCTTATTGCTTCTCCCTCTGCATTATCATTTTTTCCACTCTGAATGAATTCATAGGTGTAGATTCGCTCCATTTCTTGTAGTGAAATGGTCAGGCCTGAATGTCCCATGGGGATCCTCCCCTGACAGTCGCCTGTCACATGACATCTGCCTGGGGACCCCGCTCCTGGTAACTATGCGTCGTAATCATGGTACTATGTAATAATCTAGTAATCTCAGACTGACCTTGTCGTCTTTAAGTCTTTGTGGCCCCCAAACCCCAGTTGCCTTTGATTAGTTGTAATCCAGATCGATGTGTTCTCTGGTCCAGACGACCATCTCAGCAGACATATGTTCAGCCTTCATTTGCGCGTGCATTCTGCATTCATCTTATCAGATCTAGGCGGGCAGACGGACAACCCAGTAGTAGCAAGTACATTGTACTCCATGAAGTCGCTATCAGCAAAGTCGCTGGAGAAGGAAGAGAAACACGCCACAAAACATTCAGAAAAGGCCAAAGTGCTGGGGAGGTGGGAGGAACGGGTAGGAGCGGCCTGCAAGATAGGACACGAGGGGTGGCCCGTCTTGATCCCCGGCTGGCGGGTTAGGGCCAGGGGAATCTTCTGCACGAGATGATGGTTGGTTCTGAGACGGCGCGCTCAAGTGTTTAAGAAAGGCGAGGCAGGAGGGACGGTGGTCGGTAGTTTCCCGCGTCAGATGGGTTTAGGTGGGAGGAGGAGGAGGCTGCTCTTCCACTATAGGGCTCCTTATAAAATGGCGCTCTATTCCCTAACTAGTGCACAGTGTTGGGTCCTAACTGGTGTACCGTGTTGGGTCCTAACTGGTGTACCGTGTTGGGTCTTAACTAGTGTACCGTGTAGGGTCTTAACTAGTGTACCGTGTTGGGTCTTAACTGGTGTACCGTGTTGGGTCTTAACTAGTGTACCGTGTTGGGTCTTAACTAGTGTAACGTGTTGGGTCTTAACTGGTGTACCGTGTTGGGTTTTAACTGGTGCACCGTGTTGGGTCTTAACTGGTGCACCGTGTTGGGTCTTAACTGGTGCACCGTGTTGGGTCTTAACTGGTGCACCGTGTTGGGTCTTAACTGGTGCACAGTGTTGGGTCTTAACTGGTGTACTGTGTTGGGTCTTAACTGGTGTACTGTGTTGGGTCTTAACTGGTGTACTGTGTTGGGTCTTAACTGGTGTACTGTGTTGGGTCTTAACTGGTGTACTGTGTTGGGTCTTAACTGGTGTACTGTGTAGGGCGCAGCGTGCTCTTTGTGACCCAGCCGGAGTATCCTGGCCGCTCCGATCTGCCAAATGACTGCTTAGGATGCGGCGTGTTGGCAGCACGGCTACTTGAGAGCCTTGGCCGTTTAAAGAGAGGGGAAGGTGTTGTATTAGAGAACACGCTCCCGCTGCTTGAGTCATTAGATCTCCACTGGGTCCCTGTCTGGGCCCGGTCAGGCCTCTGAAGCTGCTGATGGATCCGGCCTCATTCAGGGCACAGTGGCACCACGCTCTGCTCCTCTGCGCTGGCCTTCGGTTGTTAGCTAAGGTAATCTACTTGAAATCTGGTTATTTTGCTAACGACGAGGTGATCGTACTAACGATCGGTTCATTTTACGCGTGACGGGGTGAATTTGCTAACGGTTTTGTTGTTCTTGCTTGTAGTGGGCGTCCGTCCCTCTAAAAACCCGTGTGTGTGCATGAAGACATATTGCTCATGATTAGTCAAGGTAGTAGTTTCAACACTACTGTTGTTTGCTCCTTGGGGTTTAAGTCCGGGTGTTTTGTAAAAGCACTTTGTGACAACTGCTGATGTAAAAAGGAATTTATGAATACATTTCATTGATTGATTGAGTTATATTAAAATTCAAGGTTGCTGGAACTGCAGTAAGAAAAAAAGTTTACATTTCTTTTGACAAATAACAAAAACTTGTGCTGACGTTCTGCGGAGTTGATACCTTGTAAAAGTCAGCTGTACCTGAGTGTTCAAGTATTACATGGGTGTTACAGATGCACAGACAGACAGTTCTTAACGACAGTCAGACAGTTCTTAACGACAGACAGGCAGCTCCTAACGACAGACAGGCAGCTCCTAACGACAGACAGGCAGCTCCTAACGACAGACAGGCAGCTCCTAACGACAGACAGGCAGCTCCTAACGACAGACAGGCAGCTCCTAACGACAGACAGGCAGCTCCTAACGACAGTTTATAGTTACTGGTGGGTATTTTTGGTATTGGTGGTCTTGGCAGTGATAGTTATTTTCCCGGAGTCGACCAAACATTAAATCATATACAGTAGTATTTTTAAAGACCTGCAATAGAACGTTTTCAAAATGTTCTTCATATTGCCTACAAATGGCACTTCATTTTCATGAAAGCCTTATGGTTCTTGGTCAAAACTAGTGCACTATATAAGGTATAGAATAGCTTTTGGAATAGCTTGTGTTAGATGTTCAGACGTTTAATACTAGTTGAGCTTTTAGAGGTCCATTCCATATTTGTCTATGAAAGTCGTGAAAAGGAATGTCCCACATATTGCACTATATACGGGAATAGAGTGCCTTTTAGGATGATAGCAGAGTCATTTTTATTCTCCCTGACTCATTACAGGGTCCCACTGGTCAGAGAGACAGACACCTTAAAAGGTGCAATTTCTATTCTCTCTGAATTCTTAGTGCTAATGCAGTAGCATTTCATAGAAGTAACTTTTTGTTTATCTTAGCTGCCATGTCTGATTGTTTTAGATTTTTTTTTTGAAGTTATGACGTTCTACGAGTTGTGACTCTTCTGGACTTCCCTGCACCCTGAGCTGCTGATGCTTCATCCTAGTCGGTGGAACCCAGTATGGAAGAGGATCTGTCCTCATGCTTTTTCCCCAGACCTTTCCTCTACAGCAGTGGTTCCCTAACCTGTCCTTTGGGACCCCCCCAGCCATTCCATCCATTAGACGTATCCCAGAGCTAGCACACCTGATTCAACTAGTTGACTAATTAACAAACTCTTACCGGTTGTATCAGGTGAGCTAGCTCTGGGATACATCTATTAGATGGAATGGCTGGGGGTGGGGCCCAGGAGAGGTTTGGGAACAACTGTTCTACAGGATCATCTGCAGACTCCACTCCCATCGTCTCTAGCCTCCTCTGAACACCTCTCAAGGCAGGATCCAGCCATGACCTGACCCTCTTCATCTCAATCTGATGCCGCATTCAGAGACTTGGCCTCCATGCTTGACCTATCTTGATGTGTGGCTCATTTTCTTTGGTCCAGGCTGCCCTCCAGACACCTTCCCACGCTGTCTCCCCAGGCCCCACAGTCTCTCTGGCCACACTTTGCCAATCAGCTCTTCCAGAGTTTTTGTAGACATAATCCATCTGTCACCAGAGAAATGTCTCCGCCTGTTACCATCTGTTTCGTATACAAAAAAAGAAACATGAAAATGTATGCAGTCACTAGTAATGCTCTGTGTAAGAGTGTCTGCCGAATGACGTAACTCCCAAGAAGTAATGCAAATATCTGTGGACCGCGCTGTCAACATGGGCCTCCACTAAATTCTCCAGCACCTTGACAACCCAGAGACCTGTGCCAGGATGCTGGTTTTGGATTTTAGGAGCACGATCCTGGAACTGCCGCAACCAAGACTCATCTGGCTGAATGTGTCCAGCTCCGTCTGTCGGTGAGTCACCCAGGACATTTTGGGCTCTAACCCCCAGAGCACCACGAGGACGAGTGCTCTTATCCCTCCAGTACAGACTCCACACCAACAACTGCACTTTGAAGGATGCGTATGTCAGGCTGCTCACGTTTGCCCGTGACACCGCTCTGGTCATTCTAGTCGCCGATGGCCGTCGGGTTTCACTGGCTGGCCGGCTGGTGCTATCACAACCTGCCTGGATGACACCGTGGAGGTGGCGGTTGACCTCAGGAAATGCCGCACCGCCCACCCCTCCCCCCTTGAAAAGAAGGACTCTGCTGTTGGTTTGGCCACCGCGCTGCAGGGGTGAACTGCGAAGCGTTGTCCAGCTCACAGGAAGGGTCATCGGCTGCCACCTGCACTCATTGTGTTCCTACGCAACCCCAGGGCATGGGGAGCGTGCTGGCAAGATCATGGCTGACCGCTCACCTCCCAGACACCCACTGTTGTAAATATCCAGAGGGCGCCGGGCGCTAAGGGTCAGTTATGACAAAACCATTCAGCCACCTGAGCAGTGTCTTTCGCCTGTGCTGTGACCCTCGGCAACTGTCTGTCTGTCCCGTGGAAATGAATGTCTTTGGTCACCACATCAACACGTCCCTTAAGTGTTAGATAATTAGCTGCACTCTACCACCGTCTGTGGTTGAGTCTCCCTGCATTTAGATGTGCTACTCTGATACTTGAAATGTATACATCCACTGTAAATCCATGTGTATTTAATATCACCACTCATGTCCGATTTAGGCTATGTCATGTTACATTTGCATTTCTTTAAATGTTTGTCTTTTAGCAGATCCAAGATCAATTTGGATTAACTGTCTTGCTCAAGGACACAACAAATATGTTTCACCTTGTCGGCTCAAGGATTTGATCTAACAACCTTTCGGTTATTGGACAGATGCTCTTGTATGTGCAGTGTCTTTGGAACGCATTCAGACCCCATCACTTTGTCCGCATTGTGTTGTGTTATCGACTGCTTTTATAATGAATTACTTCTTTTTGCCTCAGTCTACACATTACCACATGATGAAGGTTTAAAAAAATAATTTCTAGAAATTTGGCCCTGTATGTTGGGAGAAAAATAACCTGATTATCTAACGTACACGGTTGGGGTGGTGTTACCCAGGTGATGAGCGGTACCTTGTCACCAGACAGAGCACTTGGCATTCAGGCCTTAAACTTTGGTTTGGAGTCATGGAATGCAGCAGAGATTGTTGTCCCTCCATGTGTGCCTTCTGAAATCTTGTCCAGTCAATTGAATGTGCGACACATGGGCTCCTGTCATGTTCTGAAGGCATTTCAGGGTGGGATCAGAGGACACAGGATGCATCAGAGCTCAATTTGGACAAAATGTCTGAATGCTTACTGTACATGAGTTTTTCATTTTCAATAAATTGGCGTGCATTTTTGAAAACCATTTTGTCATTACAGCAGGATGAAGATGCCGGGAGAGCTGTGATTCTGAGCCTGTTATATAGGACATGAGAAAAATGTTTTCATTCATTGGTTATTGGCATGCGCAAAACATTCTGAGCTTCCTCGTTCATTAGTTACACTGGAAATTTTGGAAGTAACATGACTGTTTGGTTTGGTGGGGTGGTGCTTTTGTAAAACAACATGAGTTATTCAACACGAAATGGGGATACCCAGCAAACAGTGGACATCTCCTTCTTTACCAATGGCTTTTTCCAACAACCACTGTTTCTCTTTGCCGATGCAGTTTGTCCACATTTGCCATTTGCCATTTTTCTGACTGTTCCCCCTGACACGTTGAATAATTTCACTTGCAATTCGGGTACCGATTATTTGACCTCTTGGGAACTCTGGTATTTGAGATTTCAAAGCATCATGAGGCAACTAACAAAGTGCTAATTGTCAAACCTCTCTGACACATGTACTGCTAATTGGCAATCAACCTAATGTGATTTCTGCAGCTGTGTTTGTAATTTTGATTTAGTTCATTCAAAGTAACGGTCAATTTCCATTTGGTGTTTTTTGCCATTTCGTCTGCCCACAAATACAAGGCTCAATCAAATAGCTCAGCTTGGCTACAGACTCAGGTGGTTGGGGAGGTGTGGTTCTGGACTTTGAGGGGGGTGGGAAAAGCCTGGATCAAGGTCTTGAAGTGCTCTGATTCTAAAGCACAGGAAGGGATGTTTCTGAATGACCCCCACCAACTCCTACTCGCCCTCGTCTCTCCGCATAAGACCTTTTCAATATATCATCCATTTCTCTCTGATACATTTACAAGTCTCATGTTTCCTGAAATAATACATCCAAAACAACTTTGATGCTAGAGAGAGTTAGATGTACACAGAACTTAATGTATTCACGTCGTGTCAGACCCGACTTACAAGTTACTTTTATTAAGGCTAGAGGGATAGGGAGGATCCAGTGATGAAGGGATGGTAGGATGGAAGGAAAGAGGGATGGTAGTGTCAGGGATGGAGGGAGGGAGGGTTTGGGTGAGAGAGATGGAGGGGGAGGGCTGGCAGGGCAACAGCTCTCCTCTTCCAACATGCATTTGGAGAGGAGCAGGGGATTTTTTCCCCCTGATCTTTCTTTCTCGTTGTGTTAGCAACTCCCCTCGGCTCCGAGGAGGCCGGGAGTCCCTGACATGAACAATTCAGGTGGAGCCCCCCCTCCAGCCTCTAGGGATCCCCTAATGACACGCTCAGCGCGCCTCGTTCGCACAAGTCACAGACGTGTGGCCCGTTTGGAATTTGACAGAGCCGGAACAGGGGCTTCGCTGCTGCGACACACGGCCTTTCTGTTGTATTTTATTGATGACCAACAGACAACGTCCATGCTTAATTAATACAGTCAGTAGACTCCGAATAAAGTACACTGATGACATCAATTAGATTCTAATGAAAATGGATGAAAGCAGAAGCCGGCATGGATAAAGCAAATGGAATTTCTGAACAGGACTCATCAAAGTCTTGACATTTCTACAAATTCCCATTACGTCTGAGTAGCAGCCTTTAATTTGCAACACTCATGTCTGGTTGGGTACTTAAAAAGTACACGGTCAAATGATTCAATCTCAACTTTTAGGCTTGTGTCCCACATGGCCCCCTATTCATTTAGTGTGCTCTGGGCCCCGTTCAAACCTGTTCAAAAGCGGTGCACTTAGGTAGGGAATAGGGTGGTTTTTGGTATCCACTTGATGTCCTACATGGAAAACAGAGGCCAAATAGAATCTAATTTGGCGTTTTACTTCTCATCCTGACTGGAACATGTGGCAGGATGAATCTGTGGATTAATAAGGGCTTTAGAAGTAGTCAGTGTTTGGCTTGTTTCCTCTTGACTTGTAACAAGACGTTTACATCACCAATCTGAAGGAGAACACATGCTGGCTAACTCGAGATTAGATAACCTTGGCTAGACTGAAGTGTTGCAATTATGCCTGTCAATCTGATAGTGTAGTTGATTTTTTTTACATTATTTCCTTCTTTGTTTTCTGTCACTTCTTTCTCAGTATTTTTTTCTCTCTCTCTCCGTTTCTCTCTCTGTCACTTCCTTCAACCTACTGAACAGCTGAATGTGAGTCCCAATAAAGGAAACGGAGCGCAGGAGTTTTAGCAAATTCATACTTGGTTTGTTCACCCATTCAACCGTACATTGCTGACGATTGCCGTTCTCTGATGGACGCATTGATCGAAGTGCGCATCATGGTCATGTGCTTCTTGAGAAACGTGACAGGGCTGGTCCCCATCTGCGCACCTTTTCATTTAATATCCAGATGAGCCCCTGGTCATATGTAGTGCTGTATGTTGGGAACAGGGGGCCATTTCTGTGAGGGGCGTGTCTTTCCCACGGGTGTGTGTCTAACTCTGTTGCTGTCTGTTTTAGGGGACTACCCACCACCACCACCCCCACCCACGGACGACGGAGGCACCCGCTCCCCCATCTCCTTCCCCCCACCTCCACCCATGGACGGAGATCACCAGGTATGGGACAGTAATGACGCCTCTGTTCAGCCTTTGTGTCCGCAGCGAGGTCATCTCTCACTGTCCCGTTTCAGTTGAATTGCCGCCTCGTGTTTTTCTCTCGCCCGGAAAGCAGCGGTTTTAGTCCCTCGGCGTTGCGGACTCAGCCTGCGTCCTGAACGGAGCCCTATCCGCCATTCAGTGTGTCACTTTGGGCCAAAGTGACTCTGGCGCCTGTCTGAAGTAGCGCGCTACATAGGGTTTGGTTTGGAACAGGCCCAGTTTCTGCATCCTGTGTGTGTAGAGACAGCCACCTGCAGCAGTATCACTGGAGCCCCTAGAGGATTCCCCCCTCCCTGAAGCAAACCCCCGTCCTCCTGCCCCTCAGCTGCCCACCCCCTGGTGTGGCCCTGCCCCTTGGTGTGGCTCCGCCCCCTGGCATGGCCCCGCCCCCTGGTGTCCATTATTCGTTGGACCACAAGGAAGGCTGACACCTATTGGTGCTCTGCTGTCACATCTCATGTCCCCAGGCTGTTCAGTTTTTACCCCAGGCATGTGCACTCTTCCTGGGGGATAGCACCCTGCTGCTGCACTCCTGCTGGTTGGCTGGGTTCCAAATGGCATGCTATTCCCTGTGGTAGTGGATCTCAACTCATGGGTTGTGAACCAGTTTTCGGTCGCGGCTGGTTACAATGATTTGAGTGAAATAGAAAAATAGTTTTAGATTGTGTTCTTTTTTTAAATTATAATAAGAATACAGTCTGGTGTATTTTAGATGCATGTTCTGATTCACAGCCGAGACGACCTGATTTGCTTTGGCCTGGCAAAAACCAGGCAAAACCAGTTGAGAACCACCGTCTGTGTACCTCAATATCTTTGACCTTTTAAAACAGGGTTCATTCTGAGTGCCACATGACTTCACCTCCTGACCTTTCATCGCCTTGTCTCACCCTGGCCATAGAGTGTGAGAGAGAGAGAGAGAGAGAGAGACAGGGCCATAGAGTGCGAGAGAGAGAGAGAGACAGGGCCATAGAGTGCGAGAGAGAGAGAGAGACAGGGCCATAGTGTGTGAGAGAGAGAGAGAGAGAGAGCCAGGGCCGTAGAGTGCGAGAGATCGAGAAACTGCTGGTTATTGTTGTTCTTGATGTCACCTTAAATGGGGCTGCTACCGTGTAGACTCTTTACTGTACCTCTAACTTTGGCAATACGGTTGTAATAACTGTCATGCTAATAAAGCTGAATTGAATTGACTGGGCCAGAGTGCGAGAGAGTGCGAGAGAGTGCGAGAGAGTGCGAGAGAGTGCGAGAGAGTGCGAGAGAGTGCGAGAGAGTGCGAGAGAGTGCGAGAGAGTGCGAGAGAGTGCGAGAGAGTGCGAGAGAGTGCGAGAGAGTGCGAGAGAGTGCGAGAGAGTGCGGGACTGGGCCAGAGTGCGAGAGAGTGCGGGACTGGGCCAGAGTGCGAGAGAGTGCGGGACTGGGCCAGAGTGCGAGAGAGTGCGGGACTGGGCCAGAGTGCGGGACTGGGCCAGAGTGCGAGAGACTGGGCCAGAGTGCGAGAGACTGGGCCAGAGTGCGAGAGACTGGGCCAGAGTGCGAGAGACTGGGCCAGAGTGCGAGAGACTGGGCCAGAGTGCGAGAGACTGGGCCAGAGTGCGAGAGACTGGGCCAGAGTGCGAGAGACTGGGCCAGAGTGCGAGAGACTGGGCCAGAGTGCGAGAGACTGGGCCAGAGTGCGAGAGACTGGGCCAGAGTGCGAGAGAGAGAGAGAGACAGGGTCGGAGAGAGACGGCAACAGCTGGCTGGTGGACAACATGGCTTTTGAATGATACTTCAGAGTTGTTGATGTGCTTCATTGCTTTAAAATGTTGCTTTAAATACATTCACTGAAAATGTTTATTTATCTGGTAAAGTAAGGATAAAAAAAATATTAACCTGTGAAGGATTCTTTATTCATTAATAACACATTCACTTTTAACAGTCCTTTTACATGGTCTGGAAGGACTTCAAATTGGTATATAGTATGACCTAATTATGCATATTAAATGAGTAAGTATAGTGATTCTTTATTAAAGAGAGAGTTTGGCCCAGATTCATATTTGGGTGAAAGTCCACTTACCCTGAGTTGTTCCTGAAGGCACGTCATTTCTTTAAACAATCCATGATTCACCTGTCCCAGGCTATAATGAGCATTATTAGCATTCATATTCGTGAATGGAAACAGTGCATCCCGCTTTACAAAAGTGAGGAAAACTGCTCCAAAACACCTCAAACTACATTCAGTAATCTGTCATGCTAGCATTGATAAAATATTATATACTGACGAAAGAGCCGGCGGAATATGGTGTATTGTACTGTATTCCCTGATGACCAGATTATATTGCAGTGTTCTCTGCATACCAGATTATATTCAACTTTTTCTGTTGATCAGTTTATATTCTACAGTGTTCTCTACATACCAGATTATATTCTACTGTATAATCTGATGACCAGATTATATTCCACTGTGTTCTCTACATACCAGATTATATTCTACTGTATAATCTGATGACCAGATTATATTCGACTGTGTTCTCTGCATACCAGATTATATTCTACTTCTGACCACTACTGTATTCACATACACAGGCACACATGCACACACACAAAGCGTTCAGGAGACTTACAATCAATTCTTTAGGAGTTTAGGCAATTTAGGCTAGAGGCTTTCATCCACTAATGATCAATTAATTGTGCATAACTCGCCCCCCCCCCCCCATTTAATATGATTTATTTATGTAGATGTTGACTGTTTTGGTTAGTTAAGGGTCTTTGGCTATAGTTAGGGTTCAAGCTCCCAAACCAGACATTGCGTAATTGAGTAGCTGACATGTTGGGCAGTGTATTCTCTGACTGGACTAAATAATAGGGTTCAAAAAGTATTAAACCGCTCAAATACATTTCATATTGTAGATTATTCAATTTAATAGAATGTGGAAAAATAGTTAACAGGGTGTGGGTGTGACAAAACCTTTTGACTGGTACTGTGTATTACTAGGACATCCTTACAATTCAGTGGGGTTGAAAATGCATGGTCAAAGACAAAGGAGAAGAAAGCATATCCTTGTGCATACTCTGAAATTCACTTAAAACTTGAAGGTTAACATCCCGCTCTTTTGCTTTAGGACCACATGGACTGGGATGTCTTATACATTGGGTCTTTCAGCCGACTCGCTGGGTCTTTCTGCCCGCTCGCTTTGTCCTCCTGCCGGCTTGCTCAGTCTTTCGGCCAGCTCATTGCTGTTCACTTGTAGTTTTAGCACCCTTTCTTTGATTTAGGCTAGATTTAGTCATTATGACTGAAACATTCAAAAGTTGCAGGCAAATTATTATTATTTAAATAATGATTTTGTCTAGTTATTGTTGAAATGACGAGAACAGTGAGCCTTTTTGGTCAACAAAATGCACTTATATTTTTGTCACATTTTGGTCAAATCAATAGTATTACCTCATTAACCTATATTTAACATATCACTGACTTCCATGTACACAAACATACATAGTCTTGTTCTGCCAACACATATTTCTGCAGAAACATTATTGAATGATTCTCTTCTCAAATTGGTGGAAGAACACTGTAATCTGCAGCAGTAAAGGGCAATAATTAATGCAAAAAGAATGATCTGACTGTGTGAGATTACATTTATATTCACTTAAACTCTAAAACACTTGAAATAACTCAAATGCTGTTTGTCCAATCAGTAATGATAGCACTGAATGGTAATCAGATGGAAATCTAATCAAACCTGTTTGAATATAACAACATAATCCAGCTCACAATATATTGTAGCTAGCTAGCAACACAGTATGGATACGTGTGAAATTCCCTAAATGTTATTAACAAGTAGGAAATGAGTGCTGTGCATGTGTTGTCGTTCGAGCAGTTTAATTGACATGGATGGTTGGAATGGCCAGCTTGAAATGTAAGTAGCTTGCAATTTGGAGATCTGGCGGCATGGTGTGCTGACAAACAACCTGGCTCTAAATGCAAAGAAGACCAAGGAGCTCATTGTGGATTACAGAAAGTCTAAAGGCTGCAGTCAAGCCCCAGTTCCCATCGATGGCACTGAGGTGGAGTGTATGTCCGCCGTCAAATTCCTGGGTGTCCACATCTCCGAAGACTTCCCCAGGACCCTCTACCTCAATGCCTGTACTTTTTGAGGAGGCTGAAGAAGGCCCACCTGTCTCCCAAGATCCTTGTGAACTTTTACTGCTGCACAATCGAGAGCATTCTGACTAACTGCGCCACAGTGTGGTTTGACGGATGCTCCATGGCCGAATGGAAGGCCCTGCAACGGGTGGTGAAAAACACCCAGCACATCACTGGTGCCCAGCTCCCAGCCATCGTAGACCTCCAGCACATCACTGGTGCCCAGCTCCCGGCCATCGTAGACCTCCAGCTCATCACTGGTGCCCAGCTCCCAGCCATCGTAGACCTCCAGCTCATCACTGGTGCCCAGCTCCCAGCCATCGTAGACCTCCAGCACATCACTGGTGCCCAGCTCCCAGCCATCGTAGACCTCCAGCTCATCACTGGTGCCCAGCTCCCAGCCATCGTAGACATCCAGCTCCCAGCCATCGTAGACCTCCAGCACATCACTGGTGCCCAGCTCCCAGCCATCGTAGACCTCCAGCTCATCACTGGTGCCCAGCTCCCAGCCATCGTAGATCTCCAGCACAAGTGGTGTCTGCATAGAGCGCACTGCATCATCAGGACCGTTCACATCCAGGCCACTAACTATTTGCCCTCTTCCCATCGTGCAGGTGGTAAAGGTCTCATTGTTCTCACACCAGCAGACTCAGGAACAGTTTATTTTAATCTATTGTAACTCTGCTGAACTCTGTGACCCAACACTAATCATACCCCCCCCCACCCCGATTTGTTAGATATTTGACAAAGAATTTGGGCCTACCCGCTACTCCCGGTACCACACCACGGTCTTTACCTGTGCATGTATATTGGGATGATGCACTTTCCAATGTCTTTTGGTGTTTGTTGTATTTCTCTACCTGTTATTTGTACTGGGAGAGTAGCCATAGTGAACCCAGTCAATCCTTCACTGCCAGATTAGATTGCGGGAGTGAGTGAGAGAGGTGTTTGGAATGATCTGGCAATGACATTTAGTTTCCCTCAATAACAGCATTGCAACATTGGGATGAGAGAGATTTTTACAAAATATTTATAAAAAATGCTTTTTTGTCAACCAAAATGAAAAATAGTTTTTGTTTAGTTATGGTCTTTCCGGATCTGTCTTTTCAGTTAACGTCTCGTCAACTGCCACTAAAAATAGGTATTATTGTCGACGAAATCAACACTAGCTTTTCTAGGGAATTTGTGCAGTCCCTTTTCAGTTCATGTAGACAACATGACTATATTATTGATTGGCTAATGGGTGTAAAACTCCTAGATAGAGCATCTGGTAAATATATTTTTAATAAAAACTAAGAATTCATACAGGTTCATAACAATTTATTAATAAGATGTTCTCTGATATACCACTGTGTTCTTGAATATTCAGTAAATAACATTCAGCCAATAAATATATATATATATTTATTAGAATGATTGGGGTTTAGATAAATGAACACAAATGTTAATTCAATGAACGTTAATGTATTTGACTTGAGCAGGCATTGGCTTTCACCTTGAGTGTTTTAGATTAGGAGCGTTCCATTAAAACAAAGATAACTGAGTCTACGGAAGGGCTCAGGCTGGGGTGAGAAGGGCAGCGAATCACCACAGATGTCTTTCAGACAGTTATTCTTGTCTTACATGGCGGGTTCCCTCTTCACAGGCTGGAATCTCTTCTAATTCACACTTGGCTTACAGAGGCTTCTTTAAGCCCAAGGTGAACTCGATACGCACTCACTTGGAGTTCTAATTCCACCTGAGACTAAATCAGGATAAAGTGTGTATGGGAGCAGAGAGATGTCAATAGTTCCTAGATTCTGAGCCACACCAAGCAGACGTATAGAAAGACAGGCAGGTTAGCAGACAGACAGGCAGGTTAGCAGACAGACAGGCAGGTTAGCAGACAGACAGGCAGGTTAGCAGACAGACAGGCAGGTTAGCAGACAGACAGGCAGGTTAGCAGACAGACATAGGAAGATGGGTAGGGAGACTAAAGTAAGCAGACAGGCGCAGGCTGGCTGGCAAACGGGCATTGCGACAGACAAGGAGACAGGCAGTCAGGGAGACAGGCAGTCAAATAGTGCTGCCTTAAAGGATAAATATTGGTAAAAAATTGCCAGTATAGAGAGATCCTCTAAAGATAACTGGCCACATTTTGACCCCTGCAGTTGGGTAGCATGTAGACACTGAGAAGCCTGATGTGTGTGTAAATTATACATGTGTATTTCTGTCTCTCTAACCCCTCTGTCATCTGTCTCCAGAGTCGTGGGCCACAGAAAACCCTGGAGGAGAGACGCTCTAGTCTGGATGCTGAAATTGACTCTCTGACCTCCATCCTGGCTGACCTGGAGAGTAGCTCACCTTATAAACCCCGCAATGCTCAGGTACTGTACCCAAATATCACAACCCTGATCCTAACTTATACCTGGGACCCTAATGTCACAACCCTGTCCTTACGTTGACCTGGAGAGTAGCTCTCCTTTTAAACCGCACATTGCTCTGGTGCTTCACCCAAATAACAACCCTGACCCTAAATGAGACCTGGGAAGGAGCTGACCTTATAAACCCTGCACTGCTCTGGTACTGTACCCTAATATCACAACCCTAACCTTGACCTGATGCGGAACTGACCTTATAAATCCCACAATGCTGTGGTACTGACAAAGCTACCACAAACTGAACTGGCAGCTACTGCTATCAAGAGCTCCACAATACATAGGCTCACTAAGAAAGAAGACAACACTGCCAGTACACGGCCATATTCCCTTAGGCCATTCTCTCTAACATATGTCCAGACTAGCTAGATTACAAACTGATCAGTGCTTGGGTCTTCTATTTGCATTGATCTGAATCCTGAATGTGGAATTAAGGGTTACTGGTGTATAATAATAAAATGATTCTTGGCCTATATCCTAAATAGATATCAGCTGAATTTAAGAACAAGTAAAAGCCTTGGGCAGAAAGTGAAATTGTTTGACACATAATAAATGTAGGACAGTACAGCGTAATGTTTCAAACGAACCAGAGGTGTTTGGGAATGAAAAGGAAGGGCTTCAGGGGCAAGCTGCTGAACATTAATTTGATGAGAAGGATTTAGTATCTGTGCCCAGTAACTTAGTAACCCAGCACTGTAACTGACAACTTCCTGGAGTAACCCAACACTATAGCTGACAACTTCCTGGAGTAACCCAACACTATAACGGACAACTTCCTGGAGTAACCCATCACTGTTGCTGACAACTTCCTAGAGTAACCCAACACTATGACTACTTCCTAGAGTAACCCAACACTATAACTGATAACTTCCTGGAGTAACCCAACACTATAACTGATAACTTCCTGGAGTAACCCAACACTATAACTGATAACTTCCAAGAGTTCTTTTCCACTTTTCAATCAATCAAATGTATTTATAAAGCCCTTTTCACATTAGCAGATGTCACAGTGCTTTTACAAAACACCTGGCCTTAAACCCCAAAAGTAGTGTTGAATTTCAGTGGCTAGGAAAAACTCCCTAAGAATGCCAAAATTTAGGAAGAAACCTAGAGAGGACCCAGGCTCAGAGGGGTGACCAGTCCTCTTCTGGCTGTGCCAGGTGAACATATTAAGATTAATCTATCAATCAAATGTATTTATAAAGCAGTTTTCATAAAGTGCTTTTAAAAAAACACCCAGCCTTAAACCCCAAGGAGCAAACAACAGTAGTGTTGAATTTCAGTGGCTAGGAAAAACTCCCTAAGAAGGCCAACATTTAGGAAGAAATCTAGAGAGGACCCAGGCTCAGAGGGGTGACCCGTCCTCTTCTCACTGTGCCGGCTGGAATATTAAGAGTCCATTTGGAATAATTAATAAGTGCATGTGGGCAAAATCCAGAGTCTTTTTAAATTTAGACCAGGTCAGAAGCATGACCAGATGGACAGGGACAACACGGGGGAGGGAGGGAGGTGTCAGCACAGTGGCAACTGAAATCGTCAGGCATCGTCTTGATCTGCCACCCAACCAGGAGGATTTTGGACAGGGACAGCTACGGAAACTGTGGCCCTATCTGGGGGAGGCCCAACAGGCAGGAAATCAATCCACCCACATTGCCAAGCATCAACCAAAGGGACACCCACCAACTGCAACCATCCTGAATGAGGACCGAGTATTGCCAGCAGAGTACAGCCCAATTGTACAAGTGCGCAACAGAGAGACAACATCAAGCCAGTGACTCCGCCCCCGAGAGGCATTGGAGGGAGGTCATCCCAGTGGCAATGAGAACCCACCTGGCAAGACAGCAAGGGTGGACAGTATCAAGCCTTTCTGGTCACCTTCATGCCCCCGGGCCAGGATACACCTAATCATAGACTGTACTTTTGAGTTCAGTCAGCATTTCTGGAAGGCTGTGTCTAGCGAGCTAGCCCAGGCTGTTAACCGTGGGTGGATGGCCGTTTTATTATGTTTGGAAGACCGGTTTCCAGGCTTGCAAGTTTACATAGTATAGTGTGTTGATTCGAGGAGAGGCAAAACAGGAAATTCTAGGCATTGTCCAATGAGACAGCGCTCTGAAAACTTCTGAAGTTTGTTTCTGATAAACCTGATATAGCAAACACTCTGACGTGTGCACGTGTGTATGTGAGCACACACACACAAACTGCAGGTGGACCCTCTTTCTCACACGTGCACACGCGCGCACACACACACACACACACACGCACACACATGCACACAGGTAAACAGGTTTTTAGGTGGTACATCCCATCTACACCGTCCTATTCTAGTGCCAGATAGGTTTTTCCTAAATAAAACATGGAATAAGTGCAAATCTTTGTAAAAAATAAAAAAATAAAAATAAAATTGAATGTGATCGGTAACAAGTCAGAGGAGTCTGAAAGCTTTTGTCAGTATTATTTTAAATATTAACATGCACCTGTATATGCGGCTCTGAAAGACAGAAAAACCTGCCTGGACTGACTGTCTGAATGGCAAAAGACCTGTACATATCAAAGCACACTCTGTTGTTCACACTGAAGGGCACTTCTTCGTAGTGCAGGCTCTCATCAACAGTAGTGCACCATATATAATAGGGTTTAGGGTTTAATTTGGCATGCAAGCTGGGACTGTGCTGTGTGATGTGTGCGCGCGTGCACGCGTGTGCGCGTGCGTTTGTCTGTGCGTGGTGTGGGGACCTGCCAAAAAAACCTTGTTTGGGCTATTAGAAATCAGCCGTTTCGTACCGTGGGTGAAATAATGATGCCCGGTTGTCAAGGGAGAGAGTAATTCAATTATTTATTGCAGCATTAGAAAGTCTTGTTCGTGAGGTTACGGACCTGGTCTTCCTTACGCAACCTCAATCTCATCTCACTCAATCTCTTCTCACTGCTAATGTTGGTTAAAAGCTGATATACACATTGAAGGGTGTGTCTACCTAGCAAAGATCAGGTTTCCAAGACAGTAACCCCCATGCCAAATGGTCAGTGTAAACATTCTTGTGGTTATCAGAATGCAGCCTTCAGAGAGAATCTAAACAGAGAGGTTTCTGTTGTTCTCATTAACCCAGGCACATTCACTTCCAAGTACATTCATGTTGTAATTGTTAATGCTCAGATTCCACAGGACAGATTTTTCAGGTTTTTCTTTCTTTGGGACTTCAGGTTCCCACATGTACACAAAGATGTTGATAAGTTGGAAGCACACACACAAACATACAATTTCTTCCCTGCTGGAGCTGATTCTGTCTGATTAACTCTATTTGAACTTTGTCATTCATGCCTCTCTCCTGCTCTCATCTCCATTCATCTCTCATCCCTTTGTTTCTCCTCCTGCTCTCCTCTCCATTCATCTCTCATCATTTTGTTTCTCCTCCTGTCTCCTCTCCTTGTGTAATATAATTGCCAAGGTCTCATACCCCAGCTTTTGAAACAGTTACTGCATCTCTGATTAACCAGATTCCTCAATTTGAAGCTTTCTGTGTGCACTTAATTACCCCTGCCAGCACTCTGAATTCAGCTGGCCACTCTGCCCTCTCCAGAGTGTCTGGGACAGAGAACTGGGACGGTTCTCCCTGTAGACGCCCAGCTGATGGGTGGCCCTGTCTGCTGTACTTCATTCTCCTAAATGAAATGGAACCAGAGTTTATCATGAACGTTAGAGGGGAGAGAACCCTTCTGCAAAGAGAACAGTTGGCGTTGGTTAACCCGATGGTTTCCTCAAAACAATTTGATGCTTTAGTTGGTCGTTTTCGTGGTATAACTTGGGGAAGTGAGATGATTCCATTCTCCTGTCTGTTTTGACACAGATTTATTACCCTGGATGTTCTGACACGGTTCTGTACTCCCATAGATAGTGGCTCATTTACCCTAGAGATGGACTGCTCATTAACCCTAGATTAACCAGTAGATGGACTGGCTCATTGACCCTAGATTAACCAGTAGATGGACTGGCTCATTAACCCTAGATTAACCAGTAGATGGACTGGCTCATTAACCCTAGATTAACCGGTAGGTGGACTGGCTCATTGACCCTAGATTAACCAGTAGATGGACTGGCTCATTAACCCTAGATTAACCGGTAGATGGACTGGCTCATTAACCCTAGATTAACCAGTAGATGGACTGGCTCATTAACCCCAGATTAACCAGTAGATGGACAGGCTCATTGACCCTAGATTAACCAGTAGATGGACAGGCTCATTGACCCTAGATTAACCAGTAGATGGACTGGCTCATTAACCCTAGATTAACCAGTAGATGGACTGGCTCATTAACCCTAGATTTACCGGTGGATGGACTGGCTCATTAACCCTAGATTTACCGGTGGATGGACTGGCTCATTAACCCTAGATTAACCGGTGGATGGACTGGCTCATTAACCCTAGATTAACCGGTGGATGGACTGGCTCATTAACCCTAGATTAACCGGTGGATGGACTGGCTCATTAACCCTAGATTAACCAGTAGATGGACTGGCTCATTAACCCTAGATTAACCGGTGGATGGACTGGCTCATTAACCCTAGATTAACCAGTATATGGACTGGCTCATTAACCCTAGATTAACCGGTGGATGGACTGGCTCATTAACCATGCCAATAGTCACTTTGATGACTGTCTGCACGGAGAGGAATCACTGTTTCCATATGGCCTGAAGTGATGGTAGTAATGGAGACCGAGACACAGGCTCTGCCGACTGTGGTTAAGCTGTCCACTTCATGCTAAGCCACCCTAAGTGAGTGGGCGCTCGGCACAGTCGTCCCCAGCGACAGGCTGCTGTATGTGGCTTTGCTAATGTGCAGCTCCGGCCTGTCCGACCGCATTATATCGGTTGGGGCCCCGCTATCACTGAGGCCTGGATGACTGTCAAAACATAGCACTCACCAAGCCAGCGGAGTAGCTACAACAGGTCAGTGGAGACGTCGGTGGGGGTGGGGGCGCACCGGATGAGACCTCTCATTACCAAGGCGACCGATCCCCTTACCTCTGCATTGCGTTTTTTGAGCGTCTTATTAAGCGTCTTTGGATCTCCGTGGACTTGCTATGGAGTTATGGAGATGCTACATTGGGACATTACACTTGCTCTGAGGACATTACCCTTTCTCTCTGAGAAGAGCAATAAACGTGGTGATGTCATCTGTGGAAGGCGACCGAGGCCAAGGTGTTAGCATAGAAAGATGCCTACCGCGGGGGATGGATCCTGTATCCACTGCTTGGGATTCGTCTTACCTCGGCTCGCCTAACCGCAGCGTTAGCATTACCAGGCCCGGTGGGGTCAGCTACCTTATCATTCAGTTACCATGTTTTATCAACCCAGTCAGATACCTTGTTAGACTGGGCTTAGTTAATGGGTTACAGTATGTCGGCATGGTAATGTGTAGAGTCAGCTTTGACCTCGCCAACAGTCAGTTAACAGTGACGTCATCGAACGTATCCTCCATGGACCGCCTCTCAGGAAGGGTTGCGTTTCCTGTCGTAAACGTGCAGATGTGCTGTCAACGCTGCGTTGTGCTTGACGCGTGTCCTGCATGGAATTGGACTGGAACAGGCATATCTTTGAAAAGGCCTTTGATCATAACCAGTGTTCACGCTGCCTCTGTCTACAGCCATTCCCTTACTCATTCTTCCTGGGGTTCGTCTCGGCACCTTCTTCACAACAACCGCGTGTCATGACACAGTTTCAATGCGTCTATGACCTACATCTGAATGCCTAGGAGTCATTGTTCTGTCTGCCAATCACCAGCGTGAATGGGTGGTTCCATTCATTTCAGAATAGACATACAGTCACTGGGAACCACATTCTGTCACTACTTTCGGAGAAGCCAGACATTTGGTGTGTGTGTGTGTGTGTGTGTGTCTGCTTCATTTGTGCAGTATTAGACAGCGTGGTGTCACTCTGTGTGTCAAAGACTCCACATTGAGCCAGACGTGCCTTATTGAAGTGTTCAAACGCAGTTTAGCTGAAGACTGGATAGCGTTGGAGATACCGCGGGCCTATTCACAACTGGGTAACACTGCTTGTGAATATTTTGCCCCGCACCCATGAAACGCCAGTCTGAGTGGCCTTAAGTTGAATTATTTAGTGCCCATAAAACATGTTTTAAGTTTCTTTTACATTATCTTTTTATTTGTCAATTGTGATTGTTCTCTTAACGTGTGTTTTATGACCATTTTCTGTGTGTTTGAATTATTGTAAAACAGGGCTCAGCTGTGAAAGAGATCTTGATCTCAGTTCATTTCTCTGTCTAAATAAAGATATCTATATACATTAAAATAAGTTAGAGGAGCGCTGAACTATGCTGGTACCCATCCCTTATTCAGCAAGTCTTTTCCCGCTGTCTTCCTCCATCTGTGTCTCTCACCCTCTCCATCTCCCTCTCTGTCTCACCCTCTCCATCTCCCTCTCTGTCTCACCCTCTCCATCTCCCTCTCTGTCTCTCCCTCTCCATCTCCCTCTCTGTCTCTCCCTCTCCATCTCCCTCTCTGTCTCACCCTCTCCATCTCCCCCTCTGTCTCACCCTCTCTGTCTCACAATCTCTGTCTCACCCTCTCTGTCTCACCCTCTCTGTATCTCCCTCTCTCCATCTCCCCCTCTCTCCATCTCCCCCTCTCTCCATCTCCCCCTCTCTCCATCTCCCCCTCTCTGTCTCTCCCTCTCTCTCTTCCCTCTTGTCTGTCACTGGATGGACGATTGAGGATCACAAATGTCAAAATATGGCAGCATGATGGCTGTCCCTGACCCTTGACCCTGCTCCACACAGTTACCAGGGCCTCCTCATACCACACTGTGTGGTAACAGTTTTCCGGGGGAAGTTGTGGCTCTGTAGCAGCCAATTGCTTAGATCCCTGGGTATAGCATGGAAAGCGCTTCCATTGTGGCTCCACGTCTCTGTTCCCATGGCGCTCAGCAGGGAAGGTGTGTATGATAATAGGACTGTGACCTTTCCACTGCCCCCTTCATGAGACTCATGCTGGCTGCCTCCACAGAGACCTCTCTTTCCCTCTTTTTCTCTTGTGTCCTCCGTCCCTCTCCTTTTCTTTTCTTTTCTTCTCTCCTCTCTGTCTCTGCCTGGTGAAACCCTGACATGATACTGGTGTCATGTTGAAGTTGTCTGTATGACAACACAACAGGGATCCAGCTATTGATGATTCAGCTCAGTAAAACGAAACCTTCACAGAAAACCACTCAAGTCTCTCTTTTCTAGATCAACGTTACAGTGTCTGTGATAACAATTCCCATGTTCCTAATTTGTGTTTGGTTTCTGGCTTGTAATTACTGAAGACACCCGTGCTCTGGCCTGGACCGAGGGGAAATGTTTGAATTTAAATCGCTTTCAGATTTACTGTTGCTGAGAAGCTCCTTTAGTTTGAATAGTAATTCCACAAATCACAGCGTGCTTCATTTACTCATATCCTTATCACATTTTAACTTACTGTTGCATTTATATAACAACGCTCACCCGAGAAGAAAGAAAAAAGCCTGAAATCACATCACGTTTTTTTTTGTCTTGTTTCTTCAAACAGTCATCAAATGATCCCTGTTCATTGCCATCCTTCGTATTGGCAGCTTCCAGTGTGGAACTGTGAAGTATTAAACTCTAAATTGAGTTAACTCAATAATTGTGAGTTATTGAAAGTCTTTCTGAGCATGAGGCTCTCTATTAAATTAATGCCCCCCCCCCACCCGCCCGTGCTTCATAAACCCAGCCCTCCTCATTTAGCCTTGACATTTGTGCTGACTCTTGTTTTGTAGTCAACTGCTTCCGTAAACACTGCTCTCTAGCAGTATGACAGGGAACATCCAGGCAAATATCCGTACAGTATGTTCGCCGTACTTTTGGTGCCGTTACCAATACCTTTCAATAACCATGGTTTTGTTGCCACTTGACGTTTCCAACCTGTCCCCAGCGTATCTGTCGCAGAAGGACGAATGGGCCACAGGAGCCCTTGTTATGTGGTCATGAATGTAATGTGCTTGTTCACTGTAGCTCCGCTGTGTTGTTCTGTCGTTGTCCTTGCCTACATGTTGAAAACATACCTGTGTCCTGCTGTGTTGTTTTTCTATTGTCTGCTTCCTGGTCTGTGTGTTTCATAATGTTTGTTGTTGTCTATGCTTTCCTTTTTTGGTTTAGTGGTGTCCATGTCTATATGATTGGTTTTAATGATTCTTTGTTAGTTCTGTGCTGTTGTCGTGTGTCTGTCTACCCATTCCCTATAGGAGGACTTTTTAGCCTCCTGCCAGGCATTTATTTAAATATAGAAATAAAAAATACGATTTGACTTGCCTGGTTATATAATGATTTAATAAAATAATGTAAAAATGTATATAAAAAATTTCTAAAGCAAATTGTCCCATTCCTGAAGCGTACTAGAAGTTAAAGATAATTTTTCCAGAAAATAATATTGGGATAGTGGAAATGGTACGTACACTATATTATCATGGTAGTATCCATTTCATCCCACTTCACTAGCGCGGGAACTGTACGCTGGGCTGTGTTAGTGCGTCCCAAATCACACTGAATTGGGTCAAGGGAGCCAGTGCTTCCCTCCTAAACGGCCGCGTTGTCCCAGAGCAGAACTAATCCTGTCGTCCGACTCTGAATCAAAGATACCTCTTTATCTCTTGCCCTAATCCCTATTTGTAGGGCCCACTACGTTGACAGCTAGTCTTCCATTTGGGACTCCCTCCACCTGTCAGCCACTCGGCGGCTGCAGACAGGAAGTGACAGTATTCATCTGTCCTCGACGTCAACGGAGGAGATGCATAGGATTTAATGAACACTTCTTTTGATCATCCCCTTCCCTCCCTCCCACCCATCCCCATACCCTCTTCCTCATCCCTCCGTTCCTTCCCTCCTCCTCATCCCTCTGTTCCTTCCCTCCTCCTCATCCCTCCGTTCCTTCCCTCTTCCTCATCCCTCTGTTCCTTCCCTCTTTCTCATCCCTCCGTTCCTTCCCTCCTCCTCATCCCTCCGTTCCTTCCCTCCTCCTCATCCCTCTGTTCCTTCCCTCTTCCTCATCCCTCCGTTCCTTCCCTCCTCCTCATCCCTCCGTTCCTTCCCTCTTCCTCATCCCTCCGTTCCTTCCCTCTTCCTCATCCCTCTGTTCCTTCCCTCCTCCTCATCCCTCTGTTCCTTCCCTCCTCCTCATCCCTCCGTTCCTTCCTTCCCTCCTCATCCCTCCGTTCCTTCCTTCCCTCCTCATCCCTCCGTTCCTTCCCTCCTCCTCATCCCTCCATTCCATCCAGACTGAGAGCTAAATGAGGTGTGTGATGGATAACTCTGCTCTTTCTTCTGGACGAGAGGAGGGCCAGAGGAAATTCTTTCCATAGCAAGATTCCTCGACTGCTTTGGATTGGCATCAATGCCATGTTTCATTTCCACTGATAATTGACTGACTGCATGTTTCTACAGGCTGGGGCTAAGCCGTGTGTCAATGCCGGCCCTCGACGGCCTAGACCGAGCTGTGTTTTCACCATGAGTGGCTGTCATTGAACGTTATGATTCTGCGTTCGAAGCCCATATTGAACCATAATCCCAGGTTTTTGTTCTCAATTGCACTCTAATTTACAACCACATTGGTTCTGGTCAAAAGGAGTGCACTACACTGGGAGCGAGGTGGCATTTAGGACACGGACCTCTATCTAGTTGGGAACCAAGCATTGATTAAGGACTCGGAGTAGAGGATGAGGACGAGATCGGGAGCCGAGTCCGGAGGCCTCCTAGCTGATGATGATTGACCACTTCAGGTCCTGGAAACAAACACTGAAGTGTTTCTCTCTAAGCTGGCCTGAGGGATCGATACAAATCAAAATGTTACGGGTGATCAGGGGCAACAGATCTCTACAACACCAAATCCATTCATCAATGTGTGTGTGTGCATGTGTGTTGCTGGCACTAGGAAATGGCACAGGGTTGTCACAGACAATGGCTGTTTTAGGTGAGCTAAAAAAAAATGCCAGTCTGGAAAAGAGTCCAGTTCATCCGGGGGGAGGGGGGTCAAAAGTCCTTGTTTGTTGTCTCTCTGCCAGTCTCAGCTGACAGGAGTCACGCCCCGACAGCCCTGTGAGGCCGAGCTGGTGTCATAAATGGTGCCCTGATCCTTGTGAAGTACACTTCTGTTGACCCTATGAGCCTTTCATTTGGGAAACGGACAGTGGCTTTGCAACCTGGTTCAGCCCTTTTTATAAAAAAAAATAGTACATTATAGCATGTGGTGTGTGTCCACCCTAGCCAATCTTTGCAAGCAACCGATGAAACTCATGTTTAACTTAACAAAACTGTTGCAAAACTGCCTTTTACATTTACATGGTGTTAACAGTGTAGGGCAACGAAGATGTTAGCGGTTAGCATAGAGTTAACTGTGTGAAGCACAAAGGAACGCTAGCGGTTAACATGGTGTTAAGTGTAGGGCAACGGAGATGTTAGCGGTTAGCGGCAGCGGTTAGCACTGCCTTAGTTAGCTGTTGCCCCTGGCTCCATCTGACCTTGTGGGCAGTCAGGCAGCAGGCTGAGAGTTTCGAAAGGGGCGACCCGCAGCCGACAGAGGGGAGTGGCCTGGGGCCCTTCGTGTGCCATCAGTGTGGGTTAGTCATGGTCTGGGAAGTATCGGTTCTTGTGTGTCTTACTGTTAACGGCAGCCTGTGACACGTGTTTGTACTGGGAAGCTGTGACTGCCATCAGAACCTGCCTCTTTACATTCCAGCAGCGGCCCTCACAGCTATAGTGCTAAAAAGCTTAACGTCAAGTGCTGCCGTTGCACATTACACCCCCCGCGCTGCGTCTAGCGCACGCACACAGGCTCCTGCTCACAGTTTAAAATGTCTCTCTTGCTAATATCAATGTCATCGGATCCAAAGATGCCCAATGGCTTCTCACCTTGTCTCAGGTGTGTGTAGGTGTGTGTGTAGGTGTGTAGAACTGGAGTTGAGGGTCAGTATGTGAGGAGGGAGAAGGATATATGTTTGTGGCACATACTTTATATTTGTCTCCCTCTGTATCTCTCCTTTCTTTTTTCCTTCTTCTTTCTCTCTTCCTTGCCCTCCTGTCTGTCCATCGTTCCATCTCAACACTTTCTCCTCATCTCTCTTTCTCTCTCATCAGACATACGATATACATAGGTGCAGAAGTAAAATTAAGCATAGATTATTTGAATTAAATTGCTGACTTGAAACAATGCTTTGATATAACCAAGGAGAGCGTAACATAAGACTGATCCAAAAGACACTGAACATTGAAATGCAACAGCAGGCACGAGAGCTGTATTTTGTAACAGGATATGTAACTCTGTCCTTAAACATCATCATATCCCTAACACTAACAGCACCTACAGATGGCTATCTTGATAATCCCCCCAAAAAATCCCAGGAACATATAAAGTGCTGTATTTTGGAACAGAATATGTTACAAATCTGTATTTTGGAACCAGATAGGTTACAGCTCTGTTTTTCTTTTTATAAATGTTTTCAGCTACAACAGGATATGTTATGTAGCTGAATTATTTTCCACATTCATGACAGTAAGTCCTGACTAGCGCCTGCTGGTTTCCCAACAACATGCCCACTTGACCCCATTCCTTCTTCCCCTCTTCAGATGATCTCTGGAGATCACCCACTCTCTACCTTCTTCATCAACTTGTCCCTGACTCCTGCCTGTCCCCCCTGACCCCTGACTGTCCCCCCTGACCCCTGACTGTCCCCCCTGGCCGAGTACCTCCCCTCCAAAAGGAACCAACAATTGACCTTTCTTACCTTAACAACAGACTGTTATCCCTCCTGCCCATAACCTCTGACAAACACGCGTCCTCTCTCCCACCAAATCTGCTGCTGTCTCTCATCGAGCCTAACTGGTCAGGCTTCTCTCCGAGGCGTCTCTCCTCTGTGTAACCGCAGCTCTTTTCAATAGCCGCTGTTCTCCTCTGCATTGCTGTGTGTGCAGCCTCCGACACGGTTAACCGTCAGATCCTCCTGTCCACCCTCTCCAGTCTGGGTGTCTGGCTCTGCACCCTGATGCATTTCCATCTTACCAGGCAGGCCACTGCAACCAGGTGGCATGGAAACGATCTGTGTTTGCCTCACTGCCGCGCACTGCTGGTGTCCCCCAGGGCTCGGTTCTTGGCCCCCTTCTCTTCTCTATACACCAAGTCGTACTGGCTCTGCCATATCCTCACATTGTCTCGTGTGTCATTTCCGCGTGGATCACGCTCAACCGTTTTACTCCTCTGCTTTGCTGACCCTCAAGAGGTGAACCGCCTTTCCGCTCGGATGTCGGCCCACCTCCTCAAGCTCAACCTCAACAAGACAGTGCTGCTCCCCTTTCCTAAACAACGGCTTGTTCTCCGCTGATGTCAAGATGGTGACTCGCTCCAGCAGGTTCAGGCTCTACAACGGTCGTAGAGTGCCACCATACCTCCCACAGGCCCTGGTCGTCTCCGGAATACTGTCAGTAGGGCTCCCGTCATGGTCGTCCCACGACTGGTTTACTCCCCTCGTTATGTGCCTCAAAGGCCTGCAACTAATTCAGAATGCTTCCACCTTCCCGTGTCTCTGGTTGTCAGAAAGTCTATGGCTTATATGTTTACGTCAAATCCCATTTGTGTTTTAGTCCTTTCCCCGCTCCTCTTATCCAGACCGACTTTACCGTAAGTTGGTTGAACCAGTGTTGGGGAGACGACCACGTATCCCAGTCGTTGCAAACATTACCTTCGGCATACTGCATGCATCATAAATAATAGGCAGCCGTTATGAATACAGATGCTGGATGCAACTTTTAATTGGTTGCATTCCAGAATTTCAGAGAGCCTGATGTTTATTGTTCTGTAGCACTGAGTTACATCAGACAGTAACCACACACACACACACAGAGTACATCTTATGATGACATTGCATCACGTTTGTAATATTATATGTTTGAGTTGTGAGGACTAATTCTTTCTAGGCTTACGTAAGCACAGAGGAATAAGGGGAGCGGATATTAAACTGGGATATCCAATCGTTATGCTGCTCTATGGAGACTTTGGAGAAAAACCCAACTCTTCTGTGAATATTTTACCATTAAGAGATTCCATAACAGCTCTGGTTAAAGTCATCCGTGCAATTAATGCTAATGTGGAACTGGAATGACTTTTGACCTTCTAACACTCACATTCACACCAGCTGTATATTGAATCTGGATAGCTGCCAATCAAGTGGGAAGGTAGATCAGATGTTCAGACACTGTTGCAGATTCCACTAATGAACTCTAATGTATTAAACACTGTTTTGTCATAACCTCATAGGACGCCAAAACACTGTGTTTTCATGACCTTATAGAACCCCAAAACACTGTGTTGTCATGACCTTATGGAACCCCAAAACAATGTGTTTTCATGACCTTATAGAACCCCAAAACACTGTGTTGTCATAATCTTATGGAACCTCAAAACACTGTTTTGTCATTACCTTATAGAACCCCAGTGTTACGGGAAGTTTAGGCCCTGACACTTCAGAGTGAACTGAACTTGTGGACGTTCTGTGTTCGCGACCGGTTTTTACATTTATTTATTCAACCTTAGATGTGTATGAGTGTGTTCACTTTCTCATTTTGAGCCACAGTCTGCTAGCTCGTGACAGAAAGAAATATGTTTTACCGTCCCGATTCTATCCAGCAACCTTTCGGTTAATGGTCAGGTGCTCTGACTGCTCGACCATCCACAGGCTATGTGAACGAAGTGGATTTTGTTTGTCAGCCAGTGCTAACTAGCGGTAGCACAATGACTACTCGTCTTCAGGAACCGCTACATTCTCTTTCTGTCCCTCTCGCTCAACCCCACTCTCTCGCTTTCTCTCTACCTCTCTCGGTCTGTATACCCAGTTAATGCACTTTATCTGAAAATGTGAGATAGTTCAAAACAGCTTGAGGTCTCGCCACATTTTGGCGAGGAGAAATCTTTAATCATATTTAATGTGCCTTATCTGGAACTATTTTTAAGTGTGAGAGTGCTGCTACCCTGTTCCGTGTGACTGGTTAGAGGAGAGGATGGAGGGGTATCATCACATTTCCTTTTGTGTCTGAGTGTCCACAGGATTGATTATGTTATATTGCAACACAGCCAGAGAGAAAGAGAGGTGGGGGGGTGGGGGGGGGGTATTACGGTATTACTGTATTTCTAGTTTCACTTTAGTTTCGCTGGCTGGTGTTTATTTAAATCGTGAAATGTGGAAACTGAAAACACTCTAGAACTTTTTCCACCTTTGGGTTTTGTCACAGCCATGAGTTTCAAGTTGTGCAGTTTCAATTGTGCGTTTTTAATATATCGTTTTATTTCACACAAGAAAATGTGCGTTGAGTATGGTGTGTACATGAGTAAGAGTATAATTTAAAAGAAACACTGACGCACTGACAAACAAAATGTGAATAATTCAGACTTTCTATAGGTACAGCATTACCATTGACTAGAGAAGGAGGAGGTGGCCTGACTGTGACAAAGGGAAAAGCTAAGGTCATAAAGTAGGACAGACACATTCACGTGCAAACACACACTCTCACACACACACACACACGCAATTAAGCTCTCAAAAATAAGAAACGGAAGTGTTCAGGTTCTTCCTGGCGAAGCAGGGTTTTTCCCTGAGCAGTCTATAAAACCCAACCCAGCTCTCAACAACTCCCCCCCCCACCCCCCCCCACCACCACCCCCCGCCCTGCTCTCGACTCTCCTTCATTCGTGGTTTGAAATGCAAAGTTAACAGATTTACCCAGAAGCCCCCGGAGCTCTGCATAGTCTCTCCTAATCTATTTTAATGTGTCAAAAAGCCTTTCTTGGGAATCTCTGAGAAATTTCACACTTAAGTTGTTTGCAAAGTCGGTCTCTATTAGAGTGAAGTGGATAGGAAACTTTTTGAGAGCTCAATTGTGTGTGTGTGTGTGTGTGTGTGTGTGTGCGTGTGTGAGGGAGGGACTGAGAATTCAGTGCAGTGTGTGGAACTGTGGTCGTGTCTTTGTGTATGTTGCGTGTGAATGCTTTCGCAGAGGCTATATTTTCCCATAGGCAGACATCAAGCCCCCACCCCCCCATCCTTCACCTCCACAAACCCAGCGTAGTGAGAACCAAGTGCCTCCTATCTCCTCACTGTGGACTGACCAACTACCAAGATCACTAGCATTCGTTAACCTGCAAACTGATTTTTCTTTTTATTTGCACACAAAAGGAAACTTTGGACCGCTTCAGTATATTATAAACAATGTGAATTGTCAAAATGTATGTACAAGTTTACTTTTTTTCTGATGACCTGAATCACACAACGTCACAGCCCCCTTCAGAGACCCAAATTGGACCCATGTTCCTATATAGTGGATTTGACCGGGGCCCTTAAGGACCCAGGACCCTTAAGGACACATTCCAATGGTCTTCAACTGACAAGACACACATTAGAATCCAACTCTGTCAGTTTTTCATCAAAAGGGACTATGTGAGAATTAATATTTGCAGTATCTTTTGATACTAATGGATCCCTTTTTCATCTCCCTCACTCCCTCTTTCTCTCTGTAAACTAGTAGTTTATTTGGAAGCCACACATGCACAGAACCACTTACACACCCAGCCTTGTGTCTGAATGCCCCTTAGGGCCCAAAGGTTCAGAGAGACATGAACATGATGAGATAGAAAGTAGCATGTTGGAGAGGATATCTGTAGGGCTGGAGATATTGCTGAAACATACATGTTGGAGAGGATATCTGTAGGGCTCAAGACACTGCTGAAACATACATGTTGGGGAGGATATCTGTAGGGCTGAGTGTGTCTGAACATCAGGATCTAGAGGCCTTGTGGTTAGTGAGTGTGTCTGAACATCAGGATCTAGAGGCCTCGTGGGTTAGTGAGTGTGTCTGAACATCAGGATCTAGAGGCCTCGTGGTTAGTGAGTGTGTCTGAACATCAGGATCTAGAGGCCTCGTGGGTTAGTGAGTGTGTCTGAACATCAGGATCTAGAGGCCTTGTGGTTATTGAGTGTGTCTGAACATCAGGATCTAGAGGCCTCGTGGTTAGTGAGTGTTTCTGAACATCAGGATCTAGAGGCCTCGTGGGTTAGTGAGTGTGTCTGAACATCAGGATCTAGAGGCCTCGTGGTTAGTGAGTGTGTCTGAACATCAGGATATAGAGGCCTCGTGGGTTAGTGAGTGTGTCTGAACATCAGGATCTAGAGGCCTCGTGGGTTAGTGAGTGTGTCTGAACATCAGGATCTAGAGGCCTCGTGGGTTAGTGAGTGTGTCTGAACATCAGGATCTAGAGGCCTCGTGGGTTAGTGAGTGTGTCTGAACATCAGGATCTAGAGGCCTCGTGGTTAGTGAGTGTGTCTGAACATCAGGATCTAGAGGCCTCGTGGTTAGTGAGTGTGTCTGAACATCAGGATCTAGAGGCCTCGTGGTTAGTGAGTGTGTCTGAACATCAGAGGCTTAATGTTTAGTTAGCATCTGAACATCCGTATCCAGGGTCCTCATATTTTGTCAGTACAGCTGCACTTTGATTTCCAGTGGTATTCTTGTCTAGCTGACTGTCTGTTTCTGCCGCACTCACACATTCTTTCTTGCACGCACACGTACACACACTAGTCTCATATGGTATCTGTCACCCAAATACTTTTAGTCATCAAAGGGCTATTGACTTGATGATGACAATTCTTGATTGTAATGGTTAAAATGAAAATTGAAAACATTTGACCTCGTTCACTGTAATTTGGCAAGTTATATCATTTGGATAACATGGAAATAATTTCCCCTGTAGAACCAACTCTTCTACAGATTCTATCCGGATCCCAGTTTCATCACCCAATAAAATGATTGAATTTGTTCTCTTAATCTAACTGCTGGAACATTCACCATGACAATGTAATTATTTTGAGGGCTCCCATTTGCATTTTCCAGTTCTCTGCTAAGTCAATGTTAGGTTCTAAGGCCTTTATAGATAAATTAATAATCTAGAGTATTTAAAAACCATGAAACATTTAAATTGACTAATTTCACTTCCTGTAGGGCATAGTTGGGATGTTTTTTCCCCTTCTACATCTGCAAAGACACACTTTTTAAATAAACATCACTAGCACTAATCAGGGAAACAGAAATCCGGGTTGAGAGCGTGAAGTATATTCATGTGGCTGGTTCCTTTAGGGGTCTCCTCGCTACTCCTCACCCCTCCTCTCCTCACCCGTCCTCTCCTCACCCCTCCTCTCCTCACCCCTCCTCTCCTTTCCCCTCCTCTCCTTTCCTCACACCACCTTGTCTGCTTAGATTGGGGTCGAGACAAAACATTTTTTAAAGCATCTATCTTATTGTAAACGTGTGATTCGACTCTCGTGCGCATGTGTGTGTTGATATGTTTGTTTCATACGATATTAGTTTTGAATCCAGTCTCTCCATCATAAGCAAATGAGTTGAAGCTAGATTGTAGTTGTGGTTTCCCTCGGCCCTCTCCAAGGGCCGCCTCTAGCCGTCAGTAATCGCTCTCTCCTTGACTCCTGTAACACTTCAGTAGAGATGTGAGGCTGTTGAAACAAGTTGCATAATGCTCGAGCTCATTGGGAGACTAGTTTAAAGTCCAGGGTGTTAACTTGTGTTACCTTGACACCGCTCCGTGGTTGTTGCCAGGGCTGTGGAACTCACCATGGTGCTGGACGCGTAGCCGGCATCGATTCACATTCTCACCCAGTTTCACGACCACTTTCTGTGTAGTTTTTTTGGAGGGGACCTAAGAGTACCAATATGTGTGTTTGCCCCTAATACTGCAGCAAAATTACTAATTGATTTCTTAATTCTTTCCCCCGAGGCACCGAAATAATAAGACCAGACAAGGTTAATGACAGACCTTTTTTAGGTCGGCTGAAAATCTGACACCAATAAATGGAGACGTGGTTGTGGGTTATGGGTATTGCTTTTCAGTTCAGGGGATGGCAGAAACTTAAGTCACAAACATTAGAGGCATGTTGATAACCATGTCTAGGTATGCTGTAGTTGGTGGTACATGTTACATTTGTCACTGGAAATGACTGCTGGCTTTAGACCCTCTGTACCAAATCAAACAGCTCACATATATTAGACATTTTTGAGTTTGACCAATGGCTGTCCAGTATTTCTCCAATCTCGGGCTCCACAATATGCCATGAAACACAGCGTTGGGTAGGGAAAAAGTTGCCCAGAAACATAAAAGCCTGACACTGATATCCAAATGGTGAGATATTGCACTGCATTGAGCCACTGGGACCCAGCCCCTGTCCTGATTTAGAGTCCAGCAGTGGTACACCCCCCCCCCCCCTCCGTTCTGGCCTGGGATCACCAATACAAATCTCTGTGATTAAGTACCGTTCGCTCCACAGCCAGCTAGAGTCAGCAAAAGTGTCCTGTAGCACTGCCAACGTACTGTCATGGCGTCCCTCCACCTAACAATTTATCCCCGCCCGCCCTCCCTGCTTTCATGCTTTAGTGGCCCGGAGAGGCTGGGGGGGGGGTGGGACCACGAGGGCCTCTGCTGTCGAGGGTTGAGTCCTGAATGGCACCCTGTTCCCCCTGATGGTGGGGGGGTGGGGGGTCTGGATGCAATCCCATGGAGTTCATCCGAGGTTTGGTGAATTAACGAAGAGCAGAGCCCATAATAAATGTATTTATTTATTTATTATTTATTTTGAACTTACTTTGACTGGCTTTAAGCACGTATGAAGAATGTTGATGTTAACAATGAATGATCCAGAATTCCTAATTTGTGACGCAAGCTTTTTAGTAACTGGCTTCATTTGATTTGGATGAACGAAGGTGACAGAAGCCGAAATTCTTCTACAGGTGGTTTGCAGGGTATAACTACCTAGCGGACCGGCAGTCTGTGGCACTGCGTCTGGCGCTGACGTGTCCTTCAAACTGGGTTGGAAGCTCAATGTCCCACAGCTGCCGTGGCTGGGGGAGCCCCGTGTTGATCTCTGTTCATCAAGCCTCGTGCCTTGACCTTTGACTTTCCCACGATCATTGCGAGTTGCCGCGGTGAGAGGCTGAGGTCGTTGGCACCAGGTGGTGCGAAACAAAGCCTCAGGTGTTTGATTTAAGACTCCGTCCGTCTTGCAGAACTCTGGAACCCTCCCGTCGGTGAGCGGCCAAAGTGCCCCGGTCACCGGCTACAAGCGCATGGTCATCCCCACCCAGCCGCCTCTGACGGCCACCAAGAAGTCCACGCCCAAGGCAGCAGGCCCGGGTGGAACCCTTCCCCACCCCGCTTCGGCCTCCCCCGTGGCCAGGCCCCAGTTCCAGACTGCTCCTCAGCCCGTGCCGGCCTCCTATGCCACGGCCTCCACTCCCAGTCAGCCCACCTTCAATGTGCAGGTATACAAACATCGCCCCCTTGTGTGTCCTTGAGCAAAGCACTGCACGTACCTCAGCTACTTCGCCGGGGACGACTGCACACGACGACCCTTCCTCTGTCAGCTGTGTGTGTGTGTGTGTGTGTGTGTGTGTGTGAACTGACAATAAAGCTGTATTTTCCTCCTTTTTCTTCCTTCTTGTAACCCTTCTTCTCCTCCTCCTCTTCGTCATCTTCCCCAGGTGAGGTCTGCCCAGCCCGGACCTCAGCACCAGTCTCCTGGGCCGCCCCAGCAGTATGCCCAGCAGCCCGTCCGCGGACCAGCCCAGGTCCAGTACATGGCTGCCCAGCCCAGGAGCCCTGACTTTGCCTACGGCCCTCCCCAGCCAGGGTTTGCCCCCCAAGGTAACGAAAGATTAACACCTTTTGTTGGGATTTTAATTGTAGCGAAGGGATAGTTTATTCTAAAATCATATTTGGGATGAAATTCCGCTTTGCTTAGCGTTGAGTCTGAAGGAGAACGTGGCCTTGTATTTAGCCGTGAGACGATTTTTTTGTACTTTTTGTCCAGCGTAGAGTTAGGAGCTGAATTCATGGATTGAAACAGTCATACCCACGTGCTCTTCAGAGGAATACATGACAATACCTCCTGAGTGAGCCAGGCACCTTTTGGAGTTCAGACTTTGCGATGAAAGGTCACATGAATGTGGCTCAGCTCATGTACATTTGAAAGGCAGTGTTTCTCCTCCAGCACCAGGCAACTCCAGGGTCGGCAAAAGCACCACTAACATCATTTACCCTGAGTTTAAAGACCGAGCCATTAGCTGAGGACCAATTAAATCATCCTCTCAATAAAGGTCCTTAATTTTCCCATTACCTTGTGTTGTTCTAGCCATAATTTCATAATAGCCATAATGTCTTCATATAAGGTTCTCAGTGCATTCAATGGCAGCTCTTGTTCTCACCAAAAGGCACATTGTGCAAATTTCTGGGGTTATTTTGGCACCAGAACTGGTTTGCAGGCTGTGTGGAGAATACAGTACACACGTGAAGCCTCTTCCTATGCAATTAGCAGCTCTGCACTGTTAGCAGTTCACTCATGTAGCTCTGTTATCTTTTCAACATTCACATCTGGTTTTACTTGTTGAAGTTGAACCCTGAACGTTGGAGTTTTCCACCGGGTAAATACATGTGTATTTCCCATAGGGTACTCGGATCAGGCCTTCCCTGGGTCCGGGGGGTACGGTGGAGGGCCTGGAAACCGACCAGATCCTAGCTACCCTGCGGGGTTCACCCACCAGGGATACCAGCAACCTGCCCCCAAGAAGACCTACCTAACTGACCCTCCGGCCAGTCTGGCTCCTCCGGCCCACCTCCCCCCTCAGAAGGTATGGGCTTACACAACACAACGACGCAGACGCACAACGACGCGATGCCACAACATCGCATAGCAAGGTAGACAAGGACGACACACAACGACACCCACCCACACAGACGCACAACTACACGCAACACAACACCCCCACATCGACACGTAGCAACGCAGATACACAACACAACACCACATCGACACGTAGCAACGCAGATACACAACACAACACCACCACATCAACACAAAGCAACACGGATACACAACACAACACCACCACATCAACACGTAGCAACACAGATACACAACACCACAACATGCACTGACGCAGACACACGACGACAAAGACGTACTGGAATACTTAAATGCGCAAGGTCACATCGACACACAATAACACAGTGACTCACAACATGTCATTACAACTACATAAAACAATGACATGAGATACCAACGCAATGCAGTCTAAGACCCATAACAACACAACACACAGTGTCAGTAACACTCCTGAGACGGCACATCCGCCTGCACACATGACTTGTAGATAGTGAAGCAGATAAACTGGTTCAAGACAGAGGTGGGGGACTCGAGTCACATGACTTGACTCGAGTCTGACTCGAGTCACAATTTTAAGGACTTGTGACTTGCTTGATTAAAATATGAAAATGACTTGACTTGACTTTGACTTGAGGACAAGTTACTTGAGACTTGACTTGACTTGAAGTGGAAGACTCGACAATGACTTGAACTAATAATAAACAAACAGCAATAAAATTATTTTATATGTTGTGACATCAGCACCACTAATCAGCGCACAATTCAAACCGCGCCAAACATGGCAGACAGTAACGTTAGTCGAGCTCCACAAATAGTATCGTTTGGATACAAGGACTTTGAACTGGACCGTGTGAATAAAAAAAGATTTGCCAGATGCAAAATATGCAACAACGTCAAATTTCATTCGTTATTTTAAGAACCACAAGGAAAGGTAAGAAAGTAATCTCTTTATATTCAGTTGAATATGAGCGGGCATGTATATTATTACACGTAGGCTATAATGTCTGTATTAAATATGGGCATTTTCAAGTGTTTGTGGACTGCGTGTGGAAACTAAAAAGCATTGTGCTTACACCATAACAGTTAACTTTACTGCATGAAAGGCTAACATGGAGGCGCCGATGTGATTACTAGCACCTAAACATTTCAAATATATTTTTTTTTTTTACTCATACAGACAAGAATAATTACAGCGTAATTACATATTAGGCAGTTTTTCAGTCACAATAATTAGTTTATAAGGTTGTTATTATTAGCCCTTATTACATGGATTGGCTGAATTCCAGTGCAGAATGCGTGTTATTTCTTGATAACAGACCGTTGCCATGAAAAACAGCGCGTTGCTATGGACGCAGCAGGATTCTAACCAGAGACGGAACGGACTATTTTCTTTAGAGGAAGCAATACAATCGTTTTTAAATCAATGAATTCCTTTTGAAATCAATCTTTTGTGTCAAATTATAGATTTATTTGGTAGGTAGCCATGTAATAAGCGGGATAAGGTATAGCGAGGCGGTTGTTATAGCGAATACAGCCCCTTCAGGCTGATTCAAGATCCCTCCGCTTCGTCCCCCCAAAAAATTGTACCGCGGAGGAGAAAAATATTTGATTTTGAAATCGAGCTTCGCACCGAGCACATGTCAGAAACAGAGGACAGTGTGTGTGTGTGTGTTCATCTCTTTAGTACTGTGACTTGACTTGACTTGAAACTTATAAGGACTCGACTTGACTTGCTTAGTGTGAACCCTTGACTTGACTTGCTTGATTTATCTGAACTGTGACTTGAGACTTGACTGGAGACTTGATGGTTAAGACTTGAGACTTGCTTGGACTTGACCATGTGTGACTTGTCCCCATCTCTGGTTCAAGATGGTCTTGACGTTTTGCCACGCAGTTGAATTGCATGTTTCCGTAGCATTCATGTAACGCACATACATTCTGCACCTGCGCAAGAAAAACATGCTTTTTGCTGTGAGGTGGAATAACATGAAATACATGATTTTCATATTTAGTTCTTTGGAAGGTGTGGTGGTGATTTTTTTTTTTTGTTGTTGTTTGTTGTTGCTCTTTAGTTCTGGGAACGAAGCCAAATGTCTCCCGACTGGTTAAACTGATTTGACTTTTTTGCGTTCCTGAAAATGTTGCCAAGAACTCGCATAAAAGAGAACCGTATGTTCTCTGAACCTTCTGGGAACATTGCTTAAGTCTCAACATATTTGAGAACATTCCCAGAATGTAGTGAATATAGAGTGTTAAATACAACCACTTGGGATCTTGTGTGGAATGTTATGTGGACTTCCTGAAATTCCCACAGAAATGTTTTTTTTTCCTCAACATTCTCTTGAATCTGGGAACATTTACACTGTGGGGTGAGTCATAGTTGGGTTGAATTCGTGTTGCGCTGCGGTTCCCAGAACATTGTGTGCCAGCTGACTAACTGATTCAACGTTTTACATCAATGAGAGTGGTTGGTGAATCTGCTGCCACATTGATGTTGTTAAGCGGTCTCCGCAGTGCGAGTGGCCGACAGTTTTTGTTGTTTTGCGTTTTCACCCTAAGATGTCAGTCCTGTGGTCTCTCCACTTGTTTTTGTCTCCACTGGGTGCATGCTTCCCCTGTTCTCAATGCAAAGTTACTGAAATATAAACGCATTTAAACGACCGATGAACTGGTGTTGTCACGTTTTGGAGTGTGTGTGTGTGTGTGTGACTGTGTGTGTTCATACTTGTTTGTGTGTGTACATACTTGTTTGTGCTTTTAATTGCCTGAGACGGCAATGCAACAGCAAGCACTTGGCGTCCTTCGCTGGAAGCCTCAGAATAAACAGTTGTTTTAACCTTTATGAATGATGAGCAGGTTTGTTCAGCTGGGGGTTATATCTGGTTTAATCTGGCTGGAGAAGTGAGGCTTTTCCTCTTGATATTCATCTGCTCCTCTGCGTGCTGGCTTCTTCTCTTTGTCTGCTTGTTGGCTGTCATTTGACTGAGGCTGATAGCTATCAGAGTCATTGTACCTTTATGCTTGTGGAAGGAGGGAGCACTTGTTTATAGATGGAGAAGGACCTCTGGTGTTATTGTCTTACTTTAATCAGCTTGATTTGGATTTGATTACATTTTGAATGTAGAATTTTTTTTTTTATGAATTCGAAGAACAGCACTTTTAACGATATGATAGTGTTGGGGTGTTACTGTAGAGTTGAGGAAGTGGGTTATTGTTAATGTAGTCTAATGTGGGTTTGTGTTGGGGTGTTAATGTAGTCTAATGTGGGTTTTTGTTGGGGTGTTAATGTAGTCTAATGTGGCTTAGTGTTGGGGTGTTAATGTAGTCTAATGTGGCTTAGTGTTGGGGTGTTAATGTAGTCTAATGTGGGTTAGTGTTGGGGTGTTAATGTAGTCTAATGTGGCTTAGTGTTGGGGTGTTAATGTAGTCTAATGTGGCTTAGTGTTGGGGTGTTAATGTAGTCTAATGTGGGTTTGTGTTGGGGTGTTAATGTAGTCTAATGTGGGTTAGTGTTGGGGTGTTAATGTAGTCTAATGTGGGTTAGTGTTGGGGTGTTAATGTAGTCTAATGTGGGTTAGTGTTGGGGTGTTAATGTAGTCTAATATGGCTTAGTGTTGGGGTGTTAATGTAGTCTAATGTGGGTTAGTGTTGGGGTGTTAATGTAGTCTAATGTGGGTTAGTGTTGGGGTGTTAATGTAGTCTAATGTGGCTTAGTGTTGGGGTGTTAATGTAGTCTAATGTGGCTTAGTGTTGGGGTGTTAATGTAGTCTAATGTGGGTTAGCCACCCCAGACAGTATCTGGTTCAAGGGAGTGCACTAAAAAGGAATAGTCCGTCATTTGTGACTCTGTATTTGCCTTCAGCAACACTTGTAGGTCGTGTCCTCCTCCTCTCGTTTCCTAACAGAACACTTCCTACCTCAAGGCTTCCCAAAACCGTTATGCTCTTAATCTTTCCAAGAATTTCTCCTCCGGGGATATGAAACATGGAGTCACATTACAGTAATCCAATCCTGTGGTATTGATTTATATATATATACTCTATATCACTGATGTTATGCCAAGTGACAGTTCCTCTGTTAGCTTCTAGGATTGCTTTCTCGGCAGCTTTGAAGCCTGTGGAAATACCAGTAAAATCCACAAAATAAAAATAGTTGGGAGATGTGTTGAATAATCTTTAATATTCATCAACGCGTGTAGCCCTTTTGGATTACTGTAGTTGGAGAGAATTATTGGAGATAATTCCATACAAGTCCATAGCATAGGATTGGCCTGGTAGCTGGGTGACACCCTATTTTAATGCTTCGTAGTGGTACTAAGTGGGCATTTGGAGGGCACTGTCTGGGAAACAGGGAGCCTTTTGGGTATTCTGCCGTATCTTACTCAGAATAGAGTCATACCATAGAGACAACTATTGTAGTCTCGACGTCCTCACACACACACACACTCACGCGCCGACAATCACTGGAAAGTACCGGGCCCTTCCCTTGAGTTCCCAATAATTCAAGGATTTTATGCACAAAAACAAACTGCTCCAACAGAACAGGGCCTTGTCTTAGCCTTTGGGAATCACTCATCAAGGACTGTGTTTTACTAAATACAAATTAGATACCGCGTTCGTTGTGGAACGCATCTTTATGTATTAAAAAGAATTAAGGAAATACTAATTAAATTCTGTTCAAAACAAAAGTCTACATATTGCTTGAAAGGAGAGCGATGGGTTCCCAGTGAGACACACAGTGAATAAAAGGTGCCGTTTAATAGATCTGTGAACATGCCTTTGATTGGAGATAAAAGCACATTCCATACGTTGGATCTATACGGTGTGTGATGTGCACCCATGTCCGTAACCCAGAATGCATCACACTGGCCGTGTTGACTGTCTAGCAGAAACACCAAGAAAAGAACCAGCCCATTAAGTACACATCCAAAATCCGCACATAATTCAACAAACACTGGACTGAAACGCAGTCATACACACACACACACACACACAGCTCTATGAAGAATGTAAACCCAGAAGATTGTAAGTGACCTAGCGTTGACCCGTCGTCTCTCGCCAACACGCTTGACACCCATCCCACTATTCTCATTGCCACCTCCGTCTTTTTGGTTTCTCTAGTCTAGTTTCAGTTTCCTGGCTGGCAATGTAATCACGGCCTCCTAATGAAGCTCAAATGGAAAATATAGTAACAGCCAGATTAGTGTGAAAGCTCGTATCTATTCAACTTTGCCTTTATCTTGACCTCGCTTAGTTGGCCCCAGGTCATGACCCCACCCTCGTCGTCGTCGTCGTCATCATCATCACAGTGCTACTATATCGCGTAAATAAAACCCCAATAATATGACATTTATAGATTTGATCAAATATTTGTTTTCGGATTATGAAACGATTAGAGTACATTCTCAGTCGCTTGGCGTACCCAGTTAAGTGTTAGCTCATGATACAACGCCACACATTTCAGGGTTTGATTGAGTATTTCATTACGTATGACAGAGATCAATTCACATAATTGTGCGTATTCATGAAAGGTCAGCGTCATTAGAACGTCTGAGACAGTCTCTTGGGATCAGAGGCTCTGATCGACCGTTCCTGACCAGCCTCATTGGCCTGACCCGCACCTCTCTCACCATTGGACGGTTGCAGTGATTTGTTAAAGTGAGAGAGAGAGAGAGAGAGAGAGAGATGGCGTTTCACATCATCTGTGCTCAAGGACATATAATTACACTGATCCTTTCAGTCTGACTTTGATCTCTATTGTAGAAGACAAAATTATGTGATTAATGGCTGCCGGTTAATGTTACAATTTCCACAAGTCTTCTCGTTTTTTCTCTCAGTTTCTCAGCTGAAATTGGAGTGAGGCTAAGCTGGATGATGGCTTGTGTTAGCGCTGAGCTTGACTGACATTTGACAGTGAGGGGGAGGGATTATGCTGAACTGTTCAGCCCCTGGCTACTGCTGTAGGACGCTAACCCTAAAAGGTCAACTGTGGTTTCGGCTGTCAAACGCTCACTCCATGTCTGTCCTGATGTCTCTGACTGTCTCTCTCTATCTCTCTACCCTCCAGTTCTCTCTCTTCGTCTCTCTCTCTACCCTCCAGTTCTCTCTCTTCGTCTCTCTCTCTACCCTCCAGTTGTCTCTCTTCGTCTCTCTCTACCCTCCAGTTATCTCTCTTCGTCTCTCTCTCTACCCTCCAGTTCTCTCTCTTCGTCTCTCTCTCTACCCTCCAGTTCTCTCTCTTCGTCTCTCTCTACCCTCCAGTTCTCTCTCTTCGTCTCTCTCTCTACCCTCCAGTTCTCTCTCTTCGTCTCTCTCTCTACCCTCCAGTTCTCTCTCTTCGTCTCTCTCTCTACCCTCCAGTTCTTTCTCTTCGTCTCTCTCTCTACCCTCCAGTTCTTTCTCTTCGTCTCTCTCTCTACCCTCCAGTTCTCTCTCTTCGTCTCTCTCTCTACCCTCCAGTTCTCTCTCTTCGTCTCTCTCTCTACCCTCCAGTTCTCTCTCTTCGTCTCTCTCTCTACCCTCCAGTTCTCTCTCTTTGCCTCTTTGCATAGCGGCTGACCTGTGCTAAATTGCTCACCTATGACCTACTTCTGTCAGAGCTCCAAACCACCTAGGTTTCTGATTGCATCATTTATGCATATAAGAAATCCAGTATGAACAAGCCTTTCATTAACCTGACTATACTAAATATTGGTATTGAGTTGTCTGACAAAGGTCCAGATGATCGTGTTTAGTCAGTGGGACACACTTTTTTGTTTATCTTTTTAACCTGTACAAACAAACATTTAATGCCCAGTGCTGCAACTAACTTTATACCATTGCTACTTCAATCTCATATTGTGAGAAGTATTGACTTTCCCCACATAAGAAAACAAGGTCATACTGTTTTTTGGGGGTGGATAATCCCCTTTCTAGATTATTTTTAGACAAATGATTGTTTCCCTGACTAACTGCTGACTTTCCCCACTGGTTGCTGTCTGCTAACTTTCTCCATCCATCTTAGCTGTGAGCTGATAAAGTTGACCCAGGAAAATGACAGCACCTCCACAACAGCTTCATAATGTTCCTGTGAACGAATGGCATTCCATGCGTTGTCATGGCTGTAGGCCTTGTCTGTGCAGACTTAATGTCTGATTGGGGAAAGAAGAATCTCTTTTCAGCTTCAATGGGACCCACAGTAGTATAATATTGTTAATATTGTGGTTAAATCAGTGCTCTTGAATGAGACACATTCCTTTAAAGGCCAAATAAATGAAATAAACTAAACTAAATAATTGGTTTTAACGCAACAAATCACCTGAGTTACTGGTTATAGGTTGGGGTCAGAGTTTCCTGAACATGTGTTACAGAGAATGTACAATAACCCCATTACATTTTGTTTTGTTGTGTCTGCCAAGAGAGGTGAGAGCAAGGAGAGGGGAGGAGGGGAGAGGGGAGCAAGGGAGAGGGGAGCAAGAGAGAGGGGAGCAGGGGAGAGGGGAGCAAGGGAGAGGGGAGCAAGGGAGAGGGGAGCAAGGGAGAGGGGAGCAGGGGAGAGGGGAGCAAGGGAGAGGGGAGGAAGGGAAGGGAAGCAATGAAGAGAACAGGAGAGGGCAGAGGAGGCTGGTTTAATATTGAGCACCAGGAAGTGGAGGGTTTCCCAGTTGTCTGTCATTGGGTGGTGGTGATTGCTGGTGGTTGGGTGTTTGAGAAAGCTGCATTTTAAAAATGAAAGTTACCACGCCAACGTCCGGAGTTACCACGCCAGTCTTCACTCCACGGCAAGCTCTCCCCACCCCACCTCCGTCCAAACCGGCGCCCTAGATGCACCATTTAGGGGATAGGGCACCATGCAGGACTCTGCCCCCGTCGCCGTAACTCCGTTTAGACTGAATTCAACACCACTCGTTAGAGGATCAATTCGCAGATGTCTGCTGAGTAGCTCATTCACACCTTGTTGCGGCCAAGATCCCCTGAGCTCAGGCCCACCGGCCTGCCCCGGTCAACAGGTGTTATTACGCCACTCATGGAGTCTAGTAACTAGATGTCTGGGAGAGCAAGGTTATGGACCCATGTTGTCAATTCACCACCTATGCAATATGAGAGGGGAGGTGAAGGAGAGAAAAGGAAAGGAGGAGAGGCAAAACATGAGTATGAAATCTACCTCTGACCCCATCGATCCCATCGAATTGACACCATGAACTTTGACCTCGCAGACACGCAGCAACAAGAGCCTGGACTGTCCTTACGGACCTCCTGTGTGGTGACTCGTGTACCTAGCTTGGTCCCCTCCCTGGGGGGTACGGCCCGGGGCTCTGTGTAGGCCCGCTGAGGACGGGGTCCCCCCCTTACCAAGCACGTTCAGACATCACTGAGTGATGAAGCTGTATGGTGTTTTATTAGTTCAGCAGAGTAACTGGCGAGCGCAGCTTCTTCCCTGGCTCTGTCTGTATACATTAAAAGTGAATGCAGTTAAGCCAGCCCGGACGTTTCAGTCAGCCGCTACTCTCTCTCCCACCTGTCACACACACATGCTGACTCACTTATAAACACACTAAACACACACACATGCTGATACACACCCACTAAACACACACATGCTCCGATCAGACATCAGGCCCACAGCGGTGAACTGAATGGACCCCCGGCCCAAACTGCTGACAGGTCCTCTCCAGACACCTGTTCATCTGTCAACCATAAGCCTCTGTAGAGGAGTCCAACGGGTGCCGTTCTAACCCCCCTCCCCCCCGCCCGCCCGCCCGCCCGGACACTCTCTAGGGTTGCATACCCAGTAAATATTGTGCTGGATCAATATCAGCCAGCTCAGCTCTATAAGCTCCAGTCATGTGAAAATGTCTCGAGAGTCGTTTACTTGGTGTTTGCTGGCACTGCTCTCAGCCTGTCAGCCACGCGATGACGTCACTGAGCGGACGCTCTCGAACCTCTCCTCAGAGACAGCTGGACGCTTCCCGACTGACAGTTTTGTTGGAGCCCACACCTAGCTGGCCTGATTCACCTATTCGAGAGCTTTCAGATTACTTGACGAGCTGAATCAGGTGTGACCACTCTGGGATAGATCCAATACGTGGAATGACTGAGGGTCTACTACAATCTACTACACAGTTTGAGAAGCCATATAAATGGGCTGTTTTCAAATCCATATATCTGGGCTTAAGATGCCGTATATTTATGTACATTTCAATTTTGGCTTTCAGAGTTGGCTTTAATGCTGGAATGTTTTGGCGTGTGGATCAAATATGCACTTTAGCTTTTATCTATTCGGGAGATGGTGTATTTGATCCTGTCTGACCAGTACTGACAGTGAAGTGAGTTCTGTCATCAGCGGTCTCTCATAGCCATACCTTCAAAACAATTTGTCAGTTAAAGATCTGGTCTTAGATCTTCCACAGAGATCCCATAATGGTCCCTCTCCTTTTTTTTTTTTGTAGAAAATGAAAAAAAAAAAGTTCCTGATAATTGTCCAACGTTGATTATATGCTTTAATGGACGATTTCTTGGCCTTCCTCACAGAGAATTTGAAAGGTTTAATGCGTTGTGAGGCGCCATTCAGATTTAGTGTGTTCCTTGCAATTTGAGGCTATTTTTGTACATGGACATAACGTTTTACGAAGGCACCGTGCTCATCTCTCAGGGAGGGGGTCCTATGGCGAGGTCACAGGAGGTCAACCCAACCCCCCCTTCACTCCAGCGCTGATACGCATCAATATCAGCGGAAGGACGTACTGTGTTAGGGAATGTGAGACGCAACTCATTGTACGTGATGCGTTTCCATCAGTTTTTCCTCATTTTACCTCTTTAAGTTCTCCAGGCCTATTCAACAATCGTGCCACTTTTTTCTCCGCTTATGTGAGAGACCCGACGTTTCTCTGGAAGGAAAACGTTACACTCGAATCGATGACTGTGATTGGTAGGAAAAAGCATGCAGATTAATAGAATAGTGTAATGAATTCAATAAAGTTGCTTACTTTGCTTAAATGAAAAGGGCTCCAGGGTACTTCCTGGGCATCACTACAGAGTGTTATGGTATTGATCTGACTTGGAAGGTGTACACGTGGTAAAAAGATGTGCACGTGTTGACTGATGGTGAGAGAGAGAGAGTGAGAGAGCGTGATAGCGTGGGGGAGAGAGCTAGGTAGGGAGTGAGAATGTGTAACTCTGCATACCAGTGACCCCTGCTAGTGGTCGGTTGTAACTGCAGCCTGTCAGTTTGATTCTTCTCATTATACCCTAGTTGGCCATCATGCCCACTATTGCCAAGTCGTCTGTCGATCTGTCTGCCTATGTTCTCCTTGTCTCTGCCGGTCAATCTTCCTGTCTATCTGTTTTTCTGTATGTCTGCTTGTCTGCCTGTATGTATGTATGTATGTATGTATGTCTGTCTGCCTATTCTCTTTGTCTGTCTGCTTTCTGCGTCTGTCTGTCTACCTCTCTGTATCTGTTCTTTCTGTTTGTCTGTCTGTCTGCTTTGCGGTCAGTCTGTGATGCCCTCTTTTCTCCTCTCTCTCCCTCTTCATGGAACAACCCCTTCATCTCTTCCTCTCTCGCTCTGACTAACGCTAAGCCTGATGGGAAAGTGCAATGTGATATGTCATTATTTCAACTGCATTCAGTAAATGGAATTATTCAGACTGTAAGTGTCTCTGGATAACATTGCTGTTTTAAATACAAACCGTATGTAAACGTGGACTCCATCTAATTAGGAAGACTTCCTTGTTTTGCTTGTGAGTGGTTAATTTGCAGATCTTGTGGCACTTTACAGCAAAACGTGTCCACTTTTCCTAAATGAAAATCAAGGAAGCAGCGGTCCAGGATGTTGGCTGGAATGTTTAGTGTCGGAGAAGAAGACCATTCTGGTGTGGCGATGTTTGGATAAGAGATGGCCTTTAGGTTCTCATTCAAATCACCCCTGATTGATTTGACTGTAATTGTTTGGTTAAGGAGAGAGGACCCGCTAGGGGTTGTTTCAAACACAAAATGAGACCTCAGACAACAGGGTGTATTGCAGAAGGGAAGTGGAGGACGCCACTAGGTTGATTCACGGATGTTTAAACCTGTGTGAATCCTCATCAACTTCACCGCATGGGTGGAAATAGACATAATTGCTTGCTCTTTTGGGATTTGAGGCTGGGGATCTGGAAAGCACTTTGTGACAACTGCTGATGCAGAAAGTGCTTTATGAAATAAGTATGATTGAATTGACACCAGGGGCAGGACCAGGCTGGAAGGAACAGCAGGAGGGACATGTCTGGTTCCCTCACGACGGACAGAAGAGCCAAACCATGAAAACAAACCTGCATCTAAAATGAAGTGTTTAGTGTAGGTAATGTAATTATATCATAGCTTGAGAGAGAAAGAGAGGGGGGGGGAAGAGAGGTGTAATCCTACATGTATTTCTATAATTATGCTGTTAGTAGAGAAATGGAGGTCAGATATGTTGTATCTCTGACTGTCCTAGTCATGTGTAGTCATCTGTAGGCTGTTCCGCTCTCCGCTCTGAATGCTCCTGGCAGCCCTCTCCTCTCATCCCTACACACTCTTTGATTTCCACAGAACTGTTTATAGGGGGATGTGTCATTTCCCAATGCTGACCCAGTTTCTTACACACGCACCCCCTAACACTCTCTTACAAACCATACAGTAGCACTTACTTACAGATGAACTGTACACACACACACACAGGACACAGGAAAGAACAATCCGTGTCCTTTAATTTAACCTCATCCAAATCAATCACCCAGAGTTACGGATGGCGTCTGGTGGGAAATGACAGTTGTGGAATTCCTAGATTATTTTAATTATCTTTCTTTGTGAATGTGGTGTGTGTATAGCATCTCTCTGATCTGAGTGTTATTATCGCTCTGTTTAATTCCACATGAAACAACATCATGACCTATTTATTTGTTTTTGGAGAGAGAATGTATTGGAATATAGCGCCAGTGTCTCAAATGGCTCCCTAGTCTTTAGATTTCACACTACCTTTGACCAGTTGACATTTGGGTTATCAGGGAGCCTAGTAGTGAAAGCATCTGACCATGTTAGCACATTGACCTCTCTGGCCATGTTAGCATGTTGACCTATCTGACCATGTTAGCATGTTGACCTCTCTGGCCATGTTAGCATGTTGACCTCTCTGGCCATGTTAGCATGTTGACCTCTCTGGCCATGTTAGCATGTCGACCTTTCTGGCCATGTTAGCATGTCGACCTATCTGACCATGTTAGCATGTCGACCTCTCTGACCGTGTTAGCATGTTGACCTCTCTGACCGTGTTAGCATGTTGACCTCTCTGACCGTGTTAGCATGTTGACCTCTCTAACCGTGTTAGCATGTCGACCTCTCTGGCCATGTTAGCATGTTGACCTCTCTGACCATGTTAGCATGTCGACCTCTCTGACCATGTTAGCATGTCGACCTCTCTGGCCGTGTTAGCATGTCGACCTCTCTGGCCATGTTAGCATGTCGACCTCTCTGGCCATGTTAGCATGTCGACCTCTCTGTCCATGTTAGCATGTCGACCTCTCTGGCCACGTTAGCATGTCGACCTCTCTGGCCGTGTTAGCATGTTGACCTCTCTGGCCATGTTAGCATGTTGACCTATCTGGCCATGTTAGCATGTTGACCTATCTGAGGTCTGATAGTGCAAATGTATGCCCATGCATGTTTGCACGTGCCTGCCTTGGTTTGTGTGTGTGTGTGCGTTCTGTCATTGCTGGTGTGGATGTGGTGGAAACTTGTTTCGCCGAGGATTTGTGGTCCTTCCAGCATGTTGGTCATGAAAGAGTCGTGAATATCACACACACACACACCTCTGGTTAAACTGACATGCAAAACCCTGGTGGGAGGATCAAACCATCTATGGAAGGGAAGTTTCATTGTTGGGAAAGAAACAGAAGCTCAACAAATTACTTTGAAATTGTCATCCTACTCTGAATTCAAACTAAGAATCCCGGGTTGAAGGTTACTGATGTTTGACCTCGTTCTTTCCCGCGTTGAACGCAACATGCCTTCAAGTTGTCCAAAGGCAGAGTGTCTGCGGAGCTGCTCCGTCCTCTCGTTGCTCCACCTGCGTCTGCCTCTGCTTCTGTTGTGGGTGTGGTAGCAATGTAAGCTTTTTTTGCAGTCAATTAACATGTGTTAACATGCATGCTGACAGTAGAAGAACTGTTCTGGTGTGCTGCGTGAAACAGAGGCTTACTTCACCCTCAGTGTGTGTGGAAAGAGTGACAGACCGCTGACAAACTCTTGTTTCAAGTCGGAAGAAGCGAGCCTGATGTTTTTACACCATAGGTTTATTACACCCAAGAAAAACGTTTAGTTTATATGTGCTATATATGTGCTAAAAAACACTGGAAAGTGATATAAACACAACATGCAGTGATTTCAAAGATTTCAGAGCTATTGCTCGGTACAGTTGAACTGGAATTAATCGTGATAATAGGGGTACATTAGTGACAGAGTTACTGCCTGGTACAGTTGGACCAGGATTAATCGTGATAATAGGGGTACATTAGCGACGGAGTTACTGCCTGGTTCAGTTGGACCAGGATTCATTGTGGTAATAGGGGGTGTTAGCAAAAGAGTTACTGCCTGGTTCAGTTGGACCAGGATTCATCGTGATAATTGGGGTACATCAGCGACAGAGTTACTGCCTGGTACAGTTGGACCAGAATTCATTGTGGTAATAGGGGTACATTAGTGACAGAGTTACTGCCTGGTACAGTTGGACCAGGATTCATCCTTGAAGTGCAAACCTCTCGTGTGTCTGTGGCCATAAAATATTTGTCCATTGAAGTCGGGTTCTGATTTCAAACTGCAGACCGGTCAAGACCTTGTTGAGGGCAACGGGTCTGCTGCTGAGCTTCCCTGAGACAGTTCCTGCCAATTTCTCCAGAAGTCCTTTGGTTGTGTCCTGGTCTGGTGATGGTCCGTGTGGGCTGCAGGTGTGAGGCCGGTCAGACACTGCCAAACTCTCTGAATCAACGTTCTTCAACAATAAAACAAGAATGATGTCACATCGACTTTTTCTCATGGATTTATTAATGTCTTCAGTGTTTGTAGGTCGTGTCCGTAGTCGGATATATGGCGACTAATATGTAGGTTAATGTATGTGGTTCTATGTCCATTGTCCATCGTATATATATATATATATATATATATATATATATATATATATATATATATATATATATATATATATATATATATATATAATATCTCTTTTGTTATATATCCCAATCCAGTAAAAGTCCAATGTGAACCAAATGGAAACCTGGCCCGGCATTCTGCTCTGAGCTGCTATTATTCTAATGTGCACTCTTTTACTGCTAGTCATTTTCTCCTTTTAAATCAGAAAGCATGTGGTTCATGTTAACAGCTGGTACAAACACAACAAAAAGACAGAATGTCTAATTGTTGAGCTTCAGCTTAGTAAAGCCTCCTTTCAAAAGCCGCTCCCCCTGTTTCTCCTGTTCTCTCTCCCTTTCTCTTCCCGCTCTTTCTCTGCCGCTCTCTCGCTCTCTTTTTCACGTTCTGTCTCTCTCACTCCCTCCGCTCGGGGTCTTGAGGACTGATGTACAGAGGCAGCGAGCCACTGACTCTAAAGACTGTTTGTGTTTTATGGCCCGTCGTGTTTTAATCTGTGGATAAACGTGGCTCTGAGGTACATTGTTCAGCCACTGCTGATCGTGCAGGACTGCTGTTAATCCCTGGCAAATCCGGACAGTTGGATAGTTTTATAAGGTGTTACGCCACGGCGTTAGAATGGCATTACGTTGCAGTGTTATGGTTGCGCTGTTGTACTTTGTTGTGAAATTTGTTGTCAGTTCTACGGTAACAAACAGCACTGCGTTGATAAGGCAACAACAGAGGACAGGTTAGGCTTCCCTGCTCAGGGAAGGTTTCTGGTACCATCGTCTATTCTTTCACGATGGAGCCTATCGACCGTAGGACTGATGTCAAAAGTGGCGTACGCTTTATCAACCACCTTCAACAGTCCGCCGCCGTGTTGTGAATCTGTGTTGGCTTTGGTGTAACCTTCTGTCCTTACTCCCCGACCTCAGTGGTTTTGTGAGTGATGATCCTGAATTAGTCTATTGGAACCCTGATATTATCTACATGCTGAGTCTTCATCTGTGGGCCATATGGCGTGGTTTGAATCCTGGCTTGAATTAAGACCTCCCCTGTCCTCGTTGTTGGGGTGCAGTGTCACGTCTTCAGAGAGATGCTGAGGAGCGCAGGGCGGAAAGAACCGTCTTTCTCCTTGTCGCCACCTCAACGTGTTCCTTCTACCGTGGCAGTCCTCCAGTAACCCCACCCGCGCATGCTGTTGTTTCAGTCCTGGACAGTTTCCCATGACTTATTGAGAGTTTGATGATGAGTTGAATCGGGTGAGTTTCTTCAGCTGCAGAAACCATGTACACCGTTGGAGATGCTGGGGAACTTGAGTTAGAAATCGAGAGACGTGGAACCCGCTGTCTTTGGAAACCGCTGAACTAAATAAAGGGGTGGGTGGAACCCGCTGTCTTTGGGGACCAATGCAGGCAGCCCCCCACCCCGAACAAACCCCTTTTATTTAATCACGTGACAGGAAGCCAATCCCGCAATGTGTTGGGTGAGCTGATGACAGTGGCACAGTGCCTTGTTGCCGTTGCAGCTGGACCTCTCCGTGATGATGATGATGATGAGGACACTTTTCTCACAGCCTCCTCCTCTGTTGCCTGTTTGCTGTGTTTCCATGACATCTTCATAACCAGCCTGGGGCTTCGCAACCATAACGCTACACGGCAAACCCAGTTACACGTTGACGACCTCACACATTATCGCCCCGTCCACTCAGGTCCGTTCGATTTCCAATACCCCACCGCAGCTCCACGTCTTAGCCCTGGATCAGACCTGACCTTTGATGTCTCCTAATTGTGGCATGTGGGAGCTGGGGATGCCTGGCTTAGCAGTGAGTCTGTGGTGAATGTTGTTCATCCTCTGGGTGATGGTGTGGGCGACGCAGCGAAGGTAGAACATCACCGGAGTGGATTTTAAACGTAACATGATCTCTGGAATAACAAACTTCTAGATGCAGTGTTTTCTGTACGTGACTAACAACAAATGGCGACATAAATGTATTGTTAAATTGAATGTACCCTTACATACTCTTTAGCTAAATATACAACACAAGGGAACGGTACAGTGTGCCATTTTGGTTAAAGTTATGTAAATCGTCTTACTACTAGTTAACACTTTACTGTACAGTACATCTGTAAAGATGGTTTTGGCAGAGCTGTATCCTGTTGGCTGTTAGTAGTTGGTTTTTGCAGGGCTAAAGGCTGTTAAGTAGAAGGTTCTGGCAGTGCTGTAGTTTTTAGGCTGGTTAGTAGAAGGTTCTGGCAGGATTGTTGCCTGTAGGCTGGTTATTAGAAGGAATGCTAAACAATAGTCCTCATTAAATCTGAGTGTTCAGCGCATGAGATGTGTTAATCTCTCTTCTCATTAGGCCTGGACATTCTCCTGTGACAGGATCTATCAGTGGTATGAACACAGAACGTATGTCTGTGAGAATGCAGCGAGCTATAACTACAATGAGTGGTTATGCTTTAAGTCGTTCCCTTGTTGCAACTAGGGCAGCTAACTGTTGGTTCCAAGGGGTAAAGTAGAATGGCAGTATGAACCGAAACAGCGGACAACCTTGTTTATTCCCTCTTTGATATTAATTCATCTAATGTATATTTTGATTGTTTAGAGAATGACCTCTTTCTTCTTTACATTTGTTATGTTGCCAAGAAAATGCACGAGAAGGTGTTGGAAACTAATCCTTTGCAGACATCAATCCAACATTGAAAAGGAAATGAATCCCCCAAATTACAGTTAACAGGTTTCTGATATAAAACTTAAAATGTCTTCCTTATGCGTTCTGTGAACATAACCACACATTCTGTCTCCTCCCTGACAGTTTAAAGCACCTTGTTAGGGCTTCTCTGTGGAGCCAGGTCATTGTGTCACAGACATTAAGTAGGGACATTGCTTTGTGTATGATTCAAGATTCAAGAATGTTTTCTTCTATATATTTTTATTAATTTAATTATGTATTCATGTTTTTATCACACATGTGTAGTGTTTCTAAGGGAGATCTTCTGGAAATCATTTCTCAAAACAGATTGACCATGTTTTCAACATGTCTGTTTAAATATAGAAAACGACTGGTCTGCTAGGCATAATCAAAGTGGTTAACTTTTAGCAAAATCAGTCGCCACCTGCTTCTCTCCTATGACACATAAAATTGCATGATATCTGCCTGAACAAAAGACCCTTTCAGACCAACATCTGTCTAATTGTCCAATTCTCCTAAATCACCACAGATGACGTGTTGGAGACATGGTTGCAGTTTCACCACTCCTTCCAAAATAACTCCCGTCAATGGTTTTCAACTGTGCTTTCTTACTTTTTTGTTGTCTTTCCGTCTCAGACCCTATGCATGCTGCTGTTTGTCCCTCTTGGGAAGTAGGTTTTTGTCCCAGCCAGGTGAAATTAAGGATCCGCAAATCTCAATTGGTGGGGCCTGGGTTTGGGGGTTTAATCCCCTGGGGGGGGGGTGTAGTCTCCTTAATTGAAGTCGCTCTGAATAAGAGAGTCTGCTAAATCACAGTTTAAAACCAGTCTAAATACCTGACTCAGCGATTATCACATAGACGCAGCTCTCCGGTTGGCCTGCCCTGATCCCCCTCACCCCCAAGGGCCACAGGTCCATGGTCAGATTCCCCTCACTGAAAACAACCAGGGTCGCTGTCAGTAACGGCAGCCCATGCCCGATGAGGTTCCCTAACTTCGACCAGCTCCACAAAGTACTGAGTGATGTAGGATGCAGGGAATCTGGTGCGCGTCAGGGTCAGATTATTCCACACTAAAACACCCAGGGATGTCAGCCATTAGCATGTTGAGACCCAGCAGACAGAAACAGCCTTGGGGTGGGGGGGTGGGGTGGGGTGGGGGGGTTGGGTTCACTGACTCCTCCAAACTGCTCTTCCAAAATTGGATGCTGTTAAACGCTGCACTACTGTTTTCCTACAAGGGCCGCAGGGTTGTGTTCTGACATATTCCACTGTATGACAGAATGAGGTGTCATTTGGGACACGTTCTTATTCCTCTCCTCTTGGTTCGGTTTTGGGTGGAATTAGTAATTTTTTGCTTTGCTGTGTTGTTGTGGGTTCTACGCGAGGTCTGCGCCTCATTCTCTACAAATCAGCGGTCTGGCCGCAGCTGTTCCCTTTCACATATCTGGAGGTGTGGCTAGGAGAGGTGTGGACTTTAATATGGGGACATGAGAACACAGATATGTGAAGCATGTGATGTGAAGTGCCCTTGAAATAATGTTTCACCGATTCAAACAGGGCTTCGGTCTAACAGAGGGCGAATTAAAATAATGTTCCTTTCATTTAAACCAGTCTATATAATGATGTCATCTACCAGCCTGATATAATTTAAACCAGTCTATATAATGATGTCATCTACCAGCCTGATATCATTTAAACCAGTCTATATAATGATGTCATCTACCAGCCTGATATAATTTAAATCAGTCTATATAGTGATGTCATCTACCAGCCTGATATCATTTAAACCAGTCTATATAATGATGTCATCTACCAGTCTGATGTCATTTAAACAAGTTCATATAATGATGTCATCTACCAGCCTGATATAATTTAAACCAGTCTATATAATGATGTCATCTACCAGCCTGATATCATTTTAACCAGTCTATATAATGATGTCATCTACCAGCCTGACATCACTTAATCCAATCTATATAATGACATCACCTACCAGCCTGACATCAGTTAATCCAGTCTATATAATGATGTCATCTACCAGCCTGATATCATTTAAACCAGTCTATATAATGATGTCATCTACCAGCCTGATATCATTTAAACCAGTCTATATAATGATGTCATCTACCAGCCTGATATCATTTAATCCAGTCTATATAATGATGTCATCTACCTGCCTGACATCATTTAAACCAGTCTATATATTGATGTCATCTACCAGCCTGGGTTATTGCCCCTCTACTCTCTACTCTACGCCTCTTCAGGGAGGCAAAAGCTTTCTCATAGTTCTGATATTCTTTGTTGCTTTCTCTCAAGAATACGGAAAAAATAAAGCATATGAAATCGAATAACTTCTTTTGGTTCTGATCCTCGGGTTGGTTTTCTGTGCTGTTCTGTGGCGCCTCAGGGGGATCTGTGTCTAGTGGTGTGGGGTGGTACAGGCTGTCTCTGTTAGCTTCTCTTTGGATGACAGTGCTGTAGGCTGTGTTAGACGACGTAGTGGTGTAGACTGTGTTAGGTTGTGATGGACTGTGTAGTGTTGAAGACTGCGTTAGACTGTATTGTTGTAGTCTGCTAGGCTGTGTTAGAATGTCTATTGTGGTAGACTGTTAGGATGTGTTAGACTGTATTGTGGTAGACTGCTAGGCTGTGTCAGACTGTGTATTGTGGTAGACTGCGCGGCTGTGTTAGACTGTGTATTGATGTAGACTGTTACTCTGTCTTAGACTGTGTTGGTGACCCCTGTGGCCTTGTGCTGTGTTGCAGGCTCCCAGCAGCGCCAGGCCCGAGGAGGAGCTGGAGCGTCTGACCAAGAAGATGCTCTTCGACATGGACAATCCTCCGGCGGAGGAGTACTTTGGTAAGACTCTTCAATGTTCTGTTGCTCCGTCCTCCTCTCCATGTTTCATTCTGAGACGTCTGTGGGGATGTCGAAACGTGTTGTGTTGTCACGAAAATCAACCACACATTTTCTGAAATCGTTGTTTTACCCGCGATCATTCTGCCTCTGTCGCATCTCGTCTCATTCCGCGACCGGCCATCGTCTTTGCGTCGCTGGTAAAGCCTTCGGCCGGAGCCAGGAGTTTGGTGGCCCGGTTACACCACACACTAGCACTAAACAATGACCGTCTGGCAGAGGATGACCATGCCCTCCACCCCGCCAAGTAAACCACCCGGAGCCGTGAGTCAAGACATTAGGCCATGGTCATGTTCTCCTTGCCCCATGTCAGGAGACCGACTTTGGTCACCTTCTAGCTCGTCCAATGGTCAGTTGGTCTGCGTTGATTAAACGGCTGTCTGTAGTTAAATACGAGCCCTCCACTCTTCATTAGCATTCACATGTTGCCGTAGGCCAACCGGCCTCTTTCTCCCATGCTAACCAAGCTTAGATTAGCCTGTGAATCACAGACCCACACACGCACGCATATACCCACCATCCACACACACACACACGGTTCAACCACGCCTACACTGCCTGTCTTTTCTTTGCTTTCCCTATTACAGTCCGCTGACAACCTGGAATCTCCATTTGACCCAGAGGAAAAGCCATATTGTAACATCTCAATCCTCCTGCTCAAGGCTTCTGGAGCTCAAGGTTCTCCCCAGTCTATTCATAGCTTTCCCGTCACAATGAGAATGTGAGGTTAATGGGTTGTAAATGATCCTCTATGTCGTTGATTCTTTCCTTTTTTTAAAAATGTACATGTGGCTGGAAGTTCTTTGGGGAGCTTGCTGTGGTCACTTTGCAGAAGCTATGGAAACTGTTTGGTGTCTTTTTGTTTGTGTTCGCTGGTTTCCTCTTTCTTTCCCTCCTCCACTCACTCGCTCTCGCTCACCCTCTCTGTTCTTCGGTGGTTCTGTGGTTCTGTGGTAAAAGACTATTTGAGCCCTGAAGAGTGGTGGCCATGGGGGGAAAGAAGCACTGACTTCAATGCATTTCATTTAAATGAATTTGAATCAGAAGAGCTCATTATCTTGATGTGCTTTGTGTCCTGTTAGATATTGTTAAACCCTCTGATACATTCTCTATTCCTGAGAGAACGGTGTCCCTCGTCTCGGCTCCTCTTCTCACTCCTGCCTTTAATCCTCTCGTCCTCCTCTGGGTCATGGGGGGGCCTTTTCTCCTCTCCTCGATCTAGCTTTTAATCCTCCAAAGCCCTCTCACCCTCTCTTCTTTCCCCCACCTTCTGCCCCCCCTTCTTCTATATCTCTTCCTTCTCCACTGACCCTCTCCTCCTCTCTGCGGACCCTCTCCTCTTGTGCCTCCCATCTTCTTCCTCCTCGTCTCTTTTCTTCCATTCTCTTCTTTCCATCTCCTCCTATTGCTCCCCTTTGTCCGCCTCCCATACTCCTCTATCTCTTTACTCTTACATGCCAACCTCTCCTCCTCTGTCCCACTCCTCCTCTCCTATGTCCCTCTGCTCTTTTCCTCCTGTCCTCCACCCATCCTGCCCTCCAATCTCCTCTCTCCCTATGCTCTCCTCTCCCAGTAGCATGTCTTTCTCCTCTTTGGTCTTTTTTCTGGCCCTGATATCTCATTTGTCCTAGCTCCTACCTGTATTTATATTAAACAGCTTTATTCACCAGACCGTTATTGCATCTTGTCTTGTCAAGGTGTTTTATTGTCGTATTTGTATTTATTGTCATATTTGTATTTATTGTGCTATGTGTGTTTATTGCTGTTAGAGCATCTGGACAGTCACTGAAAGATTTCCGGATCAAATCCCTGAGTCAGCAATGGGAGGAATCTTTCATTCTGTCCCTGAGCAAGGCAGTTAGCCCTAATTGCTCCCAGGTTGTTGTTGTGAATGAGAATGTGTTCTAAGTCTTAATTAACTGGTTAAATAAGGGTAGAATAAATATAGGACTTGACCTGGTTAGCTTTAGGCAGATCCTGCAGGTTCTCCCTTCCACGTTTAGCCTCATGGTTTTCTGTGCCTGACATTCATGTGTGAAGTGTGATTGTGTGCTTTCACCTATATGTGTGTGGGGGGGGAGGGAGGGAGGTGGGGAGGAACGTAGGGAGGGAGGTGGGGAGGAACGTAGGGAGGGAGGTGGGGAGGAACGTAGGGAGGGAGGTGGGGAGGAACGTAGGGAGGGAGGAACGTAGGGAGGGAGGAACGTAGGGAGGGAGGGAGGGAGGGAGGAACGTAGGGAGGGAGGGAGGAACGTAGGGAGGGAGGTAGGGAGGGAGGAACGTAGGGAGGGAGGTAGGGACGGAGGTAGGGAGGAACGTAGGGAGGGAGGGAGGTAGGGAGGGAGGGAGGTATGGAGGGGACAGAAGGGACGAGAGCTCTGAAATGGCAAGTTACTGACCTTTCAGATAAACACGGATGAAAAGTTAGAGTAGTTGATGCTGCCAGTCGAAGTTCAACTCACCTCCACTCTACTACACACTGTACTACTCCCCACCTCCATTCTACTACACACTGTACTACTCCCCACCTCCACTCTACTACACACTGTACTACTCCCCACCTCCACTCTACTACACACTGTACTACTCCTCACCTCCACTCTACTACACACTGTACTACTCCCCACCTCCACTCTACTACACACTGTACTACTCCCCACCTCCACTCTACTACACACTGTACTACTCCTCACCTCCACTCTACTACACACTGTACTACTCCCCACCTCCATTCTACTACACACTGTACTACTCCCCACCTCCACTCTACTACACACTGTACTACTCCCCACCTCCACTCTACTACACACTGTACTACTCCTCACCTCCACTCTACTACACACTGTACTACTCCCCACCTCCACTCTACTACACACTGTACTACTCCCCACCTCCACTCTACTACACACTGTACTACTCCTCACCTCCACTCTACTACACACTGTACTACTCCCCACCTCCACTCTACTACACACTGTACTACTCCCCACCTCCATTCTACTACACACTGTACTACTCCCCACCTCCATTCTACTACACACTGTACTACTCCCCACCTCCATTCTACTACACACTGTACTACTCCTCACCTCCACTCTACTACACACTGTACTACTCCCCACCTCCACTCTACTACACACTGTGCTACTCCCCACCTCCATTCTACTACACACTGTACTACTCCCCACCTCCATTCTACTACACACTGTACTACTCCCCACCTCCACTCTACTACACACTGTACTACTCCCCACCTCCACTCTACTACACACTGTACTACTCCCCACCTCCACTCTACTACTCACTGTACTACTCCCCACCTCCACTCTACTACACACTGTACTACTCCCCACCTCCATTCTACTACACACTGTACTACTCCCCACCTCCATTCTACTACACACTGTACTACTCCCCACCTCCATTCTACTACACACTGTACTACTCCCCACCTCCATTCTACTACACACTATACTACGCCCACCTCCATTCTACTACACACTGTACTACTCCCCACCTCCATTCTACTACACACTGTACTACTCCCCACCTCCATTCTACTACACACTGTGCTACTCCCCACCTCCATTCTACTACACACTGTACTACTCCCCACCTCCACTCTACTACACTCTGTACTACTCCCCACCTCCACTCTACTACACACTGTACTACTCCCCACCTCCATTCTACTACACACTGTACTACTCCCCACCTCCACTCTACTACACACTGTACTACTCCCCACCTCCACTCTACTACACACTGTACTACTCCCCACCTCCACTCTACTACACACTGTACTACTCCCCACCTCCATTCTACTACACACTGTATTACTCCCCACCTCCATTCTACTACACACTGTACTACTCCCCACCTCCATTCTACTACACACTGTACTACTCCCCACCTCCATTCAGCTCCACATTCTCTTCTGCATCCCACTCCATGCTTACACATTGGATTCCACATAGTGTAAGCATTGTGAATGCCATGCTAGATAGCATTAGCTGCCCTATAGAGGTTTGCTCGTTAGCATATCCTCCGATTTCTCCCGTCTTTACATGGCAACGTCGTTAGACAGACTACCAGTGACAAAAGACAGACGCTTTGGCTAAATGTTTTGTTGCGAACATTTAAATATTTACTATCTGCTGTGCCACAAAGCTTACTGGCTAACCACACGAGTGATTGTGTGTTTGGGATTGAGTAGTTGAGCGTAGTGTACAGTAGTACAGCGTGTAATGTGAGGTATTGCATTGCCAGAACAAGGAGGGCATAGGGAGAACAGGCAATGGATCAGAAGAGCTCAGAAACTCTGTAATTACAATGAATCTGATTACATTTCAAGGCTCTTCTTCTTTTGGAAGGAAGCGCAGGAGGGGGAACGGAGGAGTTCTGCTCCTTGGCAAAACCCCAGGGCTAGTAATTAACTAGATATATCAAAATGAGGCCCTCTGACTTTCTTTTTGTTTTTTAGTCTCTTCCTTTGTCTCACTCTCTTTCTGACTTTCATCCCTCCTTTTCATACTGGCCGGCGTCTTTGTCCTTCTATAACAAAGTGTGTTGCCAGCTGAATTATATGCGGATCTAAGTCCGTTGTAGGTTTGTATAGGTCCTGAGGGTGGTCATTGGACTGAATTAATATTATAGTCTATCAGAGAGTCACGTTTCCTGACCCGTCTCTACTGGGGTTCCCCTATGAAGACCTGTGCTGCTCGACAGCGAAAAACATAATAGGCCCGCTGAATCTGCAAAATAGGCAGAAGGGCACGGCCTTAAATTAATTTGTGTTTTCTCACGTGCAAAAAGTGTCTTCAGCGCTGATGTTCCTATGCAAGCTAAAAGCTCAGAGATGTCACCGAGGAAGCGAGAGGGATGGAAATAGAAAGAGATGAAAAAAAAGAGTTTTCCCGAAACAGAAAGTGTCAGTGTTGTGGTGTGATGCAGAGTATCGTCCCTGATTTAAGCCACTGACAGATGTGACAGAAGAGGGGAGATGCCGTGTTGAAATGCCTAGTTCTGATTCAGACTAACAGATTAGATTAGAGTCTTTTCTCTCAGTGTCATCATCCGTCATGTATAATCCCCTTAGGTTCTGCGTAGGTGTTCCTGTGTTCTCTGGTGTTCTGTTGAAATCCAATAGGACACAGGGAGAAACTCACGCTGGCTTAGGCCCCAATTGAACCCATGTTTCGTATGTGGTACACTGCTTTTGACTAGGGGCCATAGGGGACGTGGGGTACCTGTAGGGCTCTGGTCAAATGTAGAGAACAATGTAGGATCTGGGAGGTCCTCCGTAGTAGCTCTGCCTCAGTTGTAGCTCTGCCTCAGTTGTAGCAATGACTCGGTGGTACTGATGCCTCTGTTGTTTTTTTATGCCTCGGTTGTAACTGTGCCTCGGTTGTAACTGTGCCTCGGTTGTAACTGTGCCTCGGTTGTAACTGTGCCTCGGTTGTAGCAGTGCACGGGACCCTAAATGTGTGTCTGTTGTGCTGTTCGCTGTGTTCAGACCTAAACCAGGACACTCCCCTGAATTATTTAAAGGACGTGGCGCTCTGCATTGTTGACTATCAGATATGATGATACTTAACTGTTACTATGCAGTCCCTCCCAGAAAGGGTTTTTGAGTTATCATTTAATATTTTAACATGTCGAACCTCAAAGCAGGCTTTAAAAGAAATGTGGATCCCCATTAGCTTTTGCTAAACCAGCTGCTGTAATTTTCTTGCAGCAGCTATTCTTTCAACAGAATGATGGTAACAAAATACATTTAGTCTTTAAAATACAATTATACATTACAAACAGTGCAACTACAAATAAAATCCAACCCATCTGCGTGTGTTTTTCTTTAGTGGTTGCATTATGGCATTTCCCTCGTTGTTTTTGTAAATGCGATTTTGTTGTCTTCATGTCAGTTTTCTTTCATTAGGCAGAAGTCAGTTGACAGGTCCGCGGTGAGCGTTGTTTGAGGTAGTACTTCAGGAACAGTCTGATGAGCTTGTCCTTGCATTGTTTCCATCTTTAGTTTGATGATGTGAGTGGTTTGAGAATGCACGGGCGCTTTGCCACATACTGTATCCTCATAATGTCAGCTGGAAGAACCCTCATCACTTATAAATACACCACACATTACATTTTTATGAAGAATCTTGGAAGAAGAGTTACAGTGGCTCAGCAGCTAACTTCAGTAAGGGCAGAGAGGACGCGTCCCAAGTGGCAGTCTATCCTTTATTCAGAGCACTATTGTCATGATTATTTTACCAGAAGCCCATAGACCATGGTCAAAAGTAGTGCACTATATTGGGAACAGTGTGCTGTGTGGGACACAGGCAGTAGCTACTGTAAAGCGAGAGGCAGAAAGAGGCGCTAGCTGTTGGCTAGTGAGACAGAGGGGATTGGAGCGGTTTGGAGAGGATCAACCTAGACAGAGGAACGTGTCAGCACGGGTTGGAGAAGATCAACCTGGGTAACTGGGTTACAGGAAAAGTTTGAGATGACGGAGGCATTGTCTAACACAGATGTCTGTTGCTCTTCAAATACAATAAAGGCTGACTCCAAAGTTAATGTTTTAACAGGGTGTCTTTTTGTTTAGACAGCTCTGTGCCTTGTCCCAGATTCCCTGGTTGACAACATTTACATATTACTCAGTCAGTCAGCCATTCGCCCTCAGCAAACTCTAACGAGGGACTTTGCTTTCACGTTTAGATATTTCTGCTGTTGTGTGTCATAACATTGCTGTTTGGAGATGTTACGCTGTGGAGGAGTGGTCTCGTGTTGCCCCGATGCAACGCGCCGTCTAGGAATGACTTTGACCCTCCTGCCCCTAGAGGGCAGCATCCCGATCTTGGAGTGTTGCAGCCTGCCCTTGAATAGTACATCAGGTGCAGACAGTTCGGCCGTCTCTGTGCATTTTTGTCGTTCTGTGTTTAAGTTCATCAAGAAGGGGAATTTTACCATAGCTCACCTACTTAATTTACAAATGACCAATGCTAGCTATGGAAAATGTGTCTATGAAAATGCATGCAATCTCCTCTACACAGTCTGTATCAGCAAACGGGGTTTTTGCAACTTCCTTTGTATTCGCCTGTTAACATACAGTACCACAGTGTCCTGCATTTGTAGCAGTGTAGTTGCCGCCTCCCTAGCAGATCAGCCATCAAGAATAATCTAGAAATACAATTAAAAACACCCACACCGAAACTTGTTTACGCAGCAGTTGTTTTTGAAACACCAGCATTGACCATTGCCCATGTTGTTTTCTGCCACTACACATGAAATTACTTGTTGTGCAATCTGTAGAACATGGAGGTTTCGCAAAACTATTATTTAATAAAAAAAAATGTATCTCGCTTGCCCTTCATTGCATGTTTGGACATAATAGTGTATGGGTTATGGTGGAAACCCCATTCCCCAACTCCTTCTGTGTAAAGCAAATGCCAATCTCCTGGAAATCTCAGAAACTTGAAACCCATCGACTGACACTCCCCCAGGGTAAAATGGCCCCTTTAAAGAAAACTTAAAAGCATAGTAAAGATGTTAGTTGGTTTGTTCGTTGTAATGTCTCCCCCTCCCCTGTGGACACCTTTTATTGAGAAGACATTTATGCTCAAAGCATGCATATGCTGACAAATCATTTCCTGAGTGAGTCTTGCAGCAAAAAGCCCCGCCACTGCAGGTGGCATTGCTGGTGTGTCGGTCAATATGTGTCAAGGGGAACATTCTCAAACCATCGCAGTATGCGCCAACGATGGATAAATAGCATTGACAAAGAGGAACAATGATCGTGAGCCCAACAGGATAGTTGATCAAAGCCCCAAAAGCACAGCCTTGACATTTACCACAGAACTGAATCAGTGCCTCTGTGACCCAGTGTCAACAAAATCTGCACGTTGTGAGCTTAAACAAAGATGGAGTTAATGACATGGCTGCCATTCGGAAGCTGCTTGTTTCCAAGGCCGACGCACAAAGACACTTAACTTGGGCCCCCTGAGCGATGGGGAAAAGTTAGATCGGTCATCTTTCACCCTATTTCCTGCATCTGCACGGGTTTACGTTTGGAGAAAGCCAAAGGAGGCCTTCAGCCCACAATGTCTGCTGCCAAATGTCATGGTCACAACAAACATGGAATATTAGGCCATTTTACAGGACAGCGTTCCCTAATGTCGTTTCAGGATTCCAGGTTCATAATAAACACTGATGAACCAATTAAATGTGGTTTTATTAGCTGCGGGGGCGGCCTTCAGAATACCACTTCATTCATATAGTCTGCGTTACAACCCTAACCCACTCACAACCTCCGTTTATATGGAGGTGTCATATTAAAAACGTACCAGAAAAATACAACCCATATCATGGAATTTGGAGAAGAAAAACTGATTTTACATGGCTCTAGACTCTCTGCTTCTTTTCTCTTTCTCTCCATAGCTCTCTCTATAACCCTGTATTTCTCCCACTCCCTCTCTTGCTTTCTCCCTTTCTGCTAGCGCCTCTCTCCCTGTCCGTCTGTCTCCGACAGAGGAGCAGAATAGCGGCCCACTTCTCCTTTCTGTGCTGCTGGTTCACGTGAGGTGACCCTCCCCCTTTACTCCCACCGAGGACTCAAAGCTGCAGTCGTGGCTCGTTGAGACAGCTCCACTGAGGCTTGCCAGATCAGCTGCCGAGCAAGCCCAGCTGAGGCTCCCGGTCCAGTCACGTCGCTCCGTTTTCTGACTGAGTGTTTGACCCCAGGAATGAATAGAACTCCTCTCGTGCGCGCACACACACACACACACACACACACACACACACGCAGACATTAACTTGACTTGCACACAGACAGTCACATACACACATGCCCTTGCAAACACGCAGACACCCAATTGCACCCACTTGACTTTCTCACTCACGCTCACATTTGACTTTTTCGCTAACACATGCACAAACACACACACGCGCGTACGCGCGCACACACAAGCGCTCACCTCTTTCCTCCTCTTCCCCCCCCTGCCTCCCCATCTGGTATCCCCCTGCCCTTGGCACCCAAGCATGTCACTTCTGCCAACCTGTTTCCAAAACATGTAACCTATCCTGGGTCCCTTATCTCCCCCCCCCCCCCCCCCCCGCCCCCCACGCGGCCTGGGACCCTGGCGGGGCGAGCCGTAATGCTTTGTGGCGGAGGCTCGCCTCCTCTGTCTCCTCCTCCATCGCGGGCAGGATCGCGGTGGGCCTTCGGATCGTTATTTTGCTGACATTGGGATCACAGAGGGAAGATGCATATTCAGATTGAGATTGAGGAGAGAGGAAAAAAAACCAGAGCGCAAATTGGGGCTTGTAGCGATTCAGAAGCCGTTGGGCAGAGTGCTAATTCACACAGACAGACGTAGCCTTCGTTGTTAAACACTGTGATGTTTGTTTTCCTCCCTAATTAAGCGTAAACAATTTATTGTGACTTTGTACCTTTTCTTGGTCCCCTTTCTCAAAACCTGTCATATCTAATTAATTGCACACTCTGGGCTTAATGTGGGGCGCTATGATTCCCTGCCATTATATTTTGGAAGCTCTGCTTAGTAAACTTGTGCAGCCGAGCGGCATAATTCTCTGCAGTTTGAATTCCCAGCTGAGACAGATGTTTCGAAATTAGCTTTTTTTAGTTTGTTGCTGTGGTTGTTTCCTGAAAAACAACAGCACAGGCTACACTTCTGGTAGCCTTTTGAGTTTTTACCAACGCATCTAGTTATTTCACAGCCCACTGTGATTTAAACCATCCTTCTTGAATTCCCAAAATACGTGTTGTGGTCTTTGTTATTTTAGTACTCCGAGGGTGTGTTTGTGTGTGTATTTGTGTGTGTGTGTGTGTGTGTGTGTGTGTGTGTGCGCGCACGCGTGCCAGTCAGACATAACCTGAATTACATTCTACCCCCTACTAAAACAACACAGCGCGAAAAGTTTGGTCTCCCACCCAAAAAAAAGTTCCTCCCTGCAATCCTTCTTTACACGCGCCGTGTTTGATTTCCGGCGATGTAAGATCAAATTGAGCCGCAAGTGAGCTCCCCTTCTGCCTTTCATGGTGCTTGAACATCACGACGTGAAGAAACAAAGAGAAGAAGGCGAAGAGAAAAGAGGGAGATGGAGTGAAAGAGGGAAATGTGGCACACACTGCCACTCAGCGCACCCCATCCCCAAACAACTGCGCCTCTCCTCTTGCCACTACAAATACATTAGGAATCAATTATTTATGGAACAGAGTCAGGGACTCTTTAATCTTTTCCTTTTATCCAATTAAATTGTCTAACCATTCTCAGCCTCCCCTGCTCACTGGGAACAGCCTCCTCTTCTGAGTTTAGAAAGATTCTTCCCTTTCTTCAATTCTCTTTTTTTCTTCTTCTTCGATGTAACAGAGAAAAGACACAGCTTCTAAGGGTTGGAATGAAAAGGAAGGAGGGGGGGGTAAAGTTTAAATGAACCCCCCCCCCCCCCTGTTCTCTCCTGTCCTGTTTCTATTACATCGCTTATAGAACAGAACTATTTGAAGTAGTGATATTAAAGTGATATTAAAACTGTGCTTCCCACTCCATTCTCAGAGACACACTGGGGAGCGTTGGTTCGTCTTTCATGCCTCCTTTATGCTGCTTTCCACCCCGACTATAATAGTTGGAAAGTATTTGGGATCATCTCCACCACCAGGGACAGAAGCACCGTCATGTCGGTCTGATTGCTGCTGTGTATTATTGAACAAGCTGTTTGAAGCCGCGCCTCGGCACGGAACAAACGCTTCTTATTTCCTCGGCCGGCGGTTTGGATCAAAACTGTTGATGTGAAGTGGTTGTCGAGCGCTCTCCACTGCATGACGCTTCATGTTTTTGGACCCCCGCTACACCCAGCGCAAGGCCAAACCTCTCGGGCCGCTCGTTTGCTTTGGCCGGGCTTTTTTTTTTTTTTTTAAATGAACTCCTAATGAAAGAGAGTTGCTAATCGATTAAGGTGCCGTGCCCCTGCCACGTCTTTAATTCAGTGCTGAATAAAGGCAGCACCTTCTCTTATGTTGTTTGAGCACGCCCCCACCCCCCCCACCCCCGCTTCACTTGAGCCAATCTGTCGTCGTTAGAGACGGCATTACTCAGCTTCTTCCACGGGATGTTTTGAGGACACAACATTACTTTGCATTGTCACATCCAAACAGCACAATAGCCTCCCAAGAACTACGTCTTAATTATGCACAGAAGAATGGCCCGGCCCATACGGACCTGCTACGCTGTGGGGTGGCTTTGGGATCCCAGCAGGTAGCCAGAGGACCGCGTCGTGACATCGCACACCGCCGAGAATAGCAGAAAAACGTTGTCCCTGGCACGTGGTCAAATTCTCTGATGTGGTTTGGCGAGTCGGATTTCTCTCAAAATTCTTTAGAAATGGTCTTTTTTAGGTTTCAGAAAAGTGGTTGCCAAATCCAACCTCCTATTTGATTAAGCTGATAGCATAGCTAGCATACAGAGAGTGTTGTTATTTCTAGCTAAAATCCATAATCCAACTTCTCCCTCAACGTATTGTGAAATAAACATGCAAACAAAAGCTTAACTGTGGGCATTTTCTCACGAGGGGCAACAAGGAGGTATATACAGTATTGCCCTCCCCATGTCCTCATGACTATTTGTGTTGTTTGGTTTGAGGGCCGTGACCTGCTTCACCACATGCGTTCTACTGTTGACGGTTGGTTTGTTATTCGCTGATGGAACGTTGTTCTACCGTCTGATCAGTCAGCCGCGACCTCATTACAGCCAACTCTGTTTGCAAACATTATTCCGGAAGGCCGTGACCCATTTCCTGTACAGTAAATTCCTGAACGTCTCCCCCTGACGTGTTATGCAAGGCGCCATTAGAAGGCTGCGTGTTTACATAAGAGCGTGTATATTTAGGATGGTTTGGGGGAAACGATGACACAACCCGGGCGGAGAACACTGATGCGTGCTCCCGCCTCCCATCATCCCCCTCGCCGTGAGATGGCGTGTTGTCCACCCCTCGCCGCCCTCTACCGTGGCTCTCCCTCTCCTCTGAGAAATGTCAGGCATGTCCGGGGGGGGGGGGGCTTGTGGGCATCCTTATAGAGTCACTCTCCGTCACACGCACACTACGTTGCCCACATACCACCCTGTTCTGGTTCAGACCCGTGCCCTAGCACCCTAGTTTCTGTTTAGTGCACTATTTTTGCTTAAGGAAGTGGGCCGCTATAGGCACTCCACTCACTGGAGCGTCTCCTTTCAGGCAGACAGGACAGATTGTCAGCGAGGTCGTCGTTGGAGACGCTAATAGACGTTTCCAGACAGCGGAGTACGTTTTATCTGGAAAGAATACAATGCATACTCATTAAAGAGTACTGTTATGTTGTGTTTACTTTGTGTGTGTGTGTGTGTGTGTGTGTGTCATGTAGCTCTTTGTCTTTGGTCTGTGTGTGTGTGTGTGTGTGACAATTTGTGCGCAGCATCTCACACACACACACACACACACACACAAATAGGTCCCGAGGGCCTTAGCGATCACAAACCACCAAAAGGAAAATCATTTCTGAGAGGTTTCCTTCTGGCTATTTAAAGTGGGAACCCTATGGGACACATTGGGCTCTCTCTTCTTCACTCAATGAAGATGACATATGATCTGAAGACTCTCTCTCTCTCTTCCTGGTCTTCTTTATTTTTCTCAGTTTTTCTCCCTCTCTCTTTCTCCCTCATCTGTCTTTCTTTCTCTGTCTCTGCATATCTCTCCATCTGTCTCTCCATCTCCCCCTCTCTCTCTCTCTCTCTCTCTCCCTCGGTCTCGTTTTCTCTGGCTCTTTGAAGTGATTACCAGCCTGTGATTTGGTTGACACCCACACATTCCCCTGAGACGCTCCATCTCTAGTTTGTTTAATCTGTCTCCTGCACCCTGCCTCTCCTGTACAGAAGCTAACACAGGCTTGGTAAATTGAGGTGTGTGTGTGTGTATCAGTAATTGAGGTGCAAATGGAATGCTGGTGGAAACACATGAAACTGGATAGCCGGTTCTCTCCGTGCAAACGTGCCTCACCCCAAGTCTCCCCTGCACGGGGGAGTTTGCCGAATGGATTTAAGACATTAACACTGTTTAGAAAGTCCTCAGGGTGTTCTCTTTGCCCCAGTGGATGCTAAACAAGCTGGTGTTTAGCATCTTTTGAATTCAGAGGGGGAGAGAACATTTGACCCTTTACTCACTAGTAGTGGTTAAAGAACTCTTTGTTCCATCTACGATCACCTCTCTCGTCACAGAACTTCATCAAGCGTCTCACCAATTTGGAAAGACTATAGTTATCCGATATCTGCATTCAAAATGAAACCAGTCAAACGTATGTCGTTAGCCGACTTTATTATCGTTATCAGGTTGAGGAGGGAATATACAAATCTTTGATATTTAATACTTCATGCTTCTTGAAGTGCCCTGAAGTTACTGTTATGCCTGCAACTGATTCAGCCTGACATTCTCGTGTTGTTTTGAGATGAAAACAGAATAGGTGGAACGGTGAAAATGTGAGCATCATGTTTTTGATATCTCTGGTTGGTTCTCTTATGCTCACACAAACATGCACATGTGCTCCCATTAAAGTATGCACACGGACACACACACACACACACACACACACACCTAGGCTCTGAAATCCCTCTATGGTTAGTTTCCTATCTTCTCTGTGTATCTGTTTCACGCCGCAGCCAATCAGACAGCCAATCAGACAGCCAATCAGAAGCAAATCTGACATACACACGCATTAAATCAGACTCAGACGGAGTAAAGAATGTGAAAACTAATTCGACGTAATATCACACATTGTTTTTTTCATTCTTTTTCTCTATGATTCTATCTGTCTTTTAGATGTGTGTGTAAAAAAAAATAAAACATTGTAAGATATCTTTTCTAAAACCCCATTGTTGTAAGATATCCCTAATTAAATTGCTAGCATCATTAATTGGGTCGAAGATAAACTTCACATTGAGTTGGGGACATCTTAAACTCAATTAAAGATATCTCCAAGTCAATTAAAGATATCCAAAAGCCGCGTTCCGACAATATGCAATCTGTCCCTTTCTGTAGCAACAGTATCAGCTCGCTGCTTTGCCCTGAAACACAAAGACAAGGCAAGACGGGGTCTCTTTTGAAAGTTTTGCTCTCTTTATCATTAAAACCTTAAAATACTGTTTGACTTTTAAAAAAAGATGTTGGCCATGTCCCAGTACAGTGATGTTTCTCCATTGTTACTGTGTTAATCTCTTCCTTATCTGCAGTCTTAATGCGGGCCAAGAGGATATAGACTGGAAAGTTTTAATGGAGAGGAATTAGTTAGTTTTAAAGGAAGTGGTATTCACTTTGAAAGGAAATGTTGTTATTAGTAAAAAAAAAAATGGGAGGTGTGTAAGTTTGTTATAAAAGGAGATTTATTCGTTACTTTTCAAGGTAAGGGTTTTCTTACATTTTCGGGTATTATTCTTAAAGGGAGGGTCTTTGTTTTTAACAGACTGGGTATTCATTTTTAATGGGAGGAGTATTCGTTATTTAGAAGAACTGGGTGTTAGTTTTACAAGGACCAATTCTTTTTTTTTATTGGGAGGGGTATTTGTTTTAAAAGGAAGGTATTACATAAGGTTGGTGTATTCTTTTTAAATGGACAGGTGCTGGATCATTTTAAGAGAAGTTATTTGTTAAAAATGAATGTGGAATTAATTTCTAAAGCAATTTATGTTACTTTTAAAAGGACCAAGTATTCATTTTAAGGGGGGTATTAACAAAATGGCATCCAAATTGATGTAACTTGATGGTTTTCCCACTGTCAACACCAAGTCCATAATGTCACAGTGAAAAATAATTATTACGAATATAAAACAGAAAATAATTGATGGTGCGTTCAGTTATTTTACCCAATATAAGTAGGATGTTCAGCCTTATCTTTTATATGCTAGTGTTTCCCTTCTACAGCCCCAAGAGTGTCTCTCACTCTTTAATTAAAGCCTTACATGTCTTTGTGCTGGTCGTCTGACCACGCTGGCCTTTTCCATTGCTGACATAAAGGAAGAACTCTAAAGACGCTGATATAGACGGGAAGAACTCTTCAAGAGTGAATTCCCTTAAGATGTTATCTGCCCTGGATATGAAGTGATCTTAACTTCCTGTATGTGAAGTGTTCTTAAATTACGATTCCTTTGACTTCTGTAGGAAGCCTTGCTTCATCTCACACTTGATTAGAGATGAATAGGTCTAGTGGACCCAGATTAGATCTGGATCAATCAGATCTGATCTATCAGTTGTGATTACTGCATCATGGGAAGTTTTGGGAGATTTGCTGCTTTCTGTCTCATGGGTTTTCCTTTCTACTTGATAAAGCCTATCACTTTTCAACTGTCCCTTTAAGAGTAGTAGGGAGTGTATGTATATCTCTGAGTCTTTTTTTGGTACCCCTGATTTCCTCTTTGATAAGCGATCAAAAAATAACTGCTTCACAAAGTTGGAATTTGCTACGCTTTGCGCTTGTCTCAAGAGTCACCACAGAAAACTGGTTTTCTTGAGGACACGTGTCCTCTGCGAGGACTAGACACACTGACCATGTGGAGAGTTCAATATAATGGCTGAATGGTCAGCCGCAGTACCTCTCTGCCTCGGATCACTGGTGTGAGTGCATTTGGTGTGAGTTTTGAACTGTGTCGCCTGACCTGTGGACGAACCAGTTCTGACCCCCTCCCTCCTCCTTCCTCTGACCCCAGGTCGGTGTGCCAGGTGCGGGGAGAACGTGGTGGGCGAGGGCACCGGCTGTATGGCTATGGACCAGGTCTTCCACGTGGACTGTTTTGTCTGCGTGACCTGCAGCGGGCGTCTGCGTGGGAAACCCTTCTACGCCGTGGAGAAGAAGGCCTACTGTGAGCCCTGCTACGTCGTGAGTCCTCGTCCTGTCCGTTCGCACACACACACACACACACACACTCGCCCTCAGACAGTGTCCGGGTCAAACGGTCCTCTGAAAACGGAGGAGAAGGAATTCACGTGGGACATTTCGGGAGGGGGGCGTTGTCTTGATAGAGGTGTGTGCTTCCGGCGTACCGGATCACTGGACCCTGGGCCACGTCTGAAATGGCCCCATGCTCCCGGGACGGCAAACTACTTCCCACTCTGTGTGTCTTCATTGAAAGTAGTGCACTTTAAGTAGGGTGCCGTTTGGAAAGCTGGTTAGGAGGTACTGAAATGCACTCCAGACGCTGAGCCAGTATGGAAATCACAGTCTGATGGAAGATTGGATTGCTCTCCTTTGTAGATTGGATTAAATATCTCCTCCTCTCTTCTCTTCCTCTTCTCTTCTCTCCATCTCCTCTTCTACTCTCCCTTTTTCTCTGTTCTCCCCTAATCTCGTCTCCCCTCGTATTTTCTTCTCCACTTTTGCTTCTGCTGTGTTTTCTCTCCTCCACTCGTCTCTGAGTTTCTTCCTTCCCTTTTTTATTTTTATCCAAAATGTCCTTTGAAATTTTATTTTATTTCTTCTACCAAAGAATCTGATCAAAACGGAAAATGATTGACTGACAGTTCCAGTAAGATATAAAAGCACCGTTTCTGGGTTGTTTCTGGGACTTGACGTTCATTCCAAATGGCATCCTATTCAGTTTTTTATGATGCACTACTTTTAGGGCCCCCGGTCAAAAGAGGTGCCCTTTAAAGGGAATTGGGTACCATTTGGGCCACTTGGTGAGGTTAGGAACTTCACAGAGAATATTATGAAACACTCCTCTGGTCGTGTTACCGTACTTTCTGCTTGTGCAACCAAAGTATTAATAAAGTTTTGCAAATATAGATGGCCCACAAAAGATGGGGGTTCTTGAGAAATAATAATTTTAGGGGAATTCATTATGTTCCCTCCGCCCAGTCTGTGTATGGAGTAATCACTGGAGGTGACATTTGATCTACTAAATACTGGGATTTCTCTTGTGGGGACAAAAACACACTTCAGTGAGTATCATTTGTACCAAGAGTTAAAAGTTCAATGAAAAATCAGAATGAAATGGCTCTACTTCTCATGGAAGTCCTGGTCATACTGAGACTCCACACGATTGAACTGTTTCTAATTGTGGACTATTGTCTGATGTTGCATAATAACATGTGAGTTTTGCTGTATTGGGTTTTTTGGGTGGTTTCGTCTTTTGGTTATTCTCTCAGCTCTTACTTCCCCATGTTAATCACACTTCGAAAATATGTGTCCGTATGCCTTTTCAGTCCTCTCCTTCCCTAGTTATGTCAATTTCAGAGGAAACTCAAAAGTTCTGCACCTGAATGTATACATCTGTAATCCTCTCACACACATCCACCATGTATTTTCCTGTTGAGAAACTGGCGAAACTGTTGACTCTTCACCTGGTTAACCATTGCAATCGCTGCGTTCCGAAAGGCACCTTCATCTCTGCAGCCTCTGTAGTGCTCATGGGTAATATGAGGACATTTGGGATATGGGCCGACCTTGTCCGATTCTGATTGTTCAAGCACCTTGTATCCTGCGTAAGAAATGTGGTCTTAAAAGCGTCTAGTTTTGATTTGTTCACTCAAGGCCTCATCAGGCTCCAGGTGGATCTTTAATCCCCAGGGTTTCATTGGCCAATGTGATAACACTCACCACAAACACCTTTCATGTGCTGGTTTTCTCATAACGAGGAAAATGCCCAGAGGACTAATTAACTTCCACATGTGCAAAGATTATTTACTGTATAACATTAATTAATTATTGCATTAAAAATGATACATTTTATAGAAGGTGTGATGCCAATATAAAAACATTTCTCATCTGGATGCATTTCTGAACCCGTTTTTAACATTGTTCACTGCTTACTTCCCTCAGGGTATAGCAGGACAACCGTTTTAATGCAGGCCTTGAGATCATCAATAAAGAGAGAGTTGATTGAAGCATAATGGTGAACACATACAGGAAGTCAATACTGACTGTCTGTCTTTATTTTTAACTTTGTATCTGATCTCTCTGTTAGGATTACATTATCTAACATCTGATATGATCCTACAGTATATAACATCTGATATGATCCTACAGTATATAACATCTGATATGATCCTACATTATCTAACATCTGATATGATCCCACAGTATATAACATCTGATATGATCCTACAGTATATAACATCTGATATGATCCTACAGTATATAACATCTGATATGATCCTATATTATCTAACATCTGATATGATCCCACAGTATATAACATCTGATATGATCCTACAGTATATAACATCTGATATGATCCCACAGTATATAACATCTGATATGATCCTACAGTGTATAACATCTGATATGATCCTACAGTATATAACATCTGATATGATCCCACAGTATATAACATCTGATATGATCCTAGTCTATCAAGACTATGTACCAGTCTATCAAGAATAGTCATTACCTTGTCCTAGTCAGCCGTGCGTGCATTTATTTGTGCGTGCGTGTGTGTGTGTGTATCTGTGTGTGTCTATTTGTGCGTGTGTATTTGTGTGTGTGCATGTGTGTATATGTGTGTGTGCATGTGTGTGTGTGTGTGTGTGTGTGTGTGTTTATTTGTGTGTGTGTGTGTATTGTTTGTGTGTGCGTGCATCTGTGTGCGTGTTTGTGTGTGTGTGTGTGTGTGTGTGTGTGTGTGTGTGTGTACAGTTGTGCTCATAAGTTTGCATACCCTGACAGTAATTGTGAAATTATGGCATTGATTTTGAAAATATGTATATAAAAAAGTATTTTATTTAAGGATAGTGATCATATGAAGCCATTTATTATCACATAGTTGTTTGGCCTCTTTAAATCATGATGATAACAGAAATCAGCCAAATGGTCCTGATCAAAAGTTTACATACCCTTGAATGTTTGCCCTTGTTACAGACACACAAGGTGACACACACAGGTGAAAATGGCAATTAAAGGTGAAGGCTAGATACTGAGCCATGGGGAGCAGAAACGAACTGTCAAAAGACCTGTGTAACAAGGTAATGGAATTTTATAAAGATGGAAAAGGATATAAAAAGATACTGTTCAATCACTTATTAAGAAGTGGAAGATTCGGGGATCTCTTGATACCAAGCCATGGTCAGGTAGACCAAGAAAGATTTCAGCCAAAACTGCCAGAAGAATTGTTTGCGATACAAAGAAAAACCCACAGGTAACCATCAGGAGAAATACAGGCTGCTCTGAAAAAAGACGGTGTGGTTGTTTCAAGTAGCACAATATGACAATACTTGAACAAAAATGAGCTGCATGGTCGAGTTGCCAGAAAGAAGCCATTACTGCGCCATAGCATCAAAAAAGCCTGGTTACAATATGCCGACAACACCTTGACACGCCTCACAGCTTTTGGCACATTGTAATTTGGAGTGACGAGAACAAAATAGAGCTTTATGGTCACATCCATAAATGCTATATTTGGAGAGGGGTCAAACAAGGCCTATAGTGAAAAGAATACCATCCCCACTGTGAAGCATGCTGGTGGCTCTCTGATGTTTTGTGGGTGTGTGAGCTCTAAAGGCACAGGGAATCTTGTGAAAATTGATGGCAAGATGAATGCAGCATGTTATCAGAAAATAATGGAAGCCAATTTTCATTCTTCTGCATGAAATCTGCACGTGGGACCCTTAGACTTTCCAGCCCGACAATGACCCTAAACACAAGGCCAAGTTGACCCTCCAGTGGTTACAGCAGAAAAAGGTGAAGGTTCTGGATTGGCCATCACAGTCTCCTGACCTAAATATCATCGAGCCACTCTGGGGAGATCTCATACGTGCACTTCATGCAAGACGACCAACAACTTTGCATGACCTGGAGGCATTTTGCCAAGACGAATGGGCAGCTATACCACCTGCAAGAATTTGGGGCCTCATAGACAACTATTACAAAAGACTGCACGCTGTCATTGATCCTAAAGGGGGCAATACGCAGTATTAAGAACTAAGGGTATGTAGACTTTTGAACAGGAGTCAGAAAAAAAAAATGTGTGCCATTCTGTTATGGCCTACAGTTGAATGTGAATCCCATAAGATTTAAAAGACATGTGTTTTGCCTGCTCACTCATGTTTTCTTTACAAATGGTACATATATTACCAGTTCTCAGAGGGTATGCAAACTTTTGAGCACAACTGTATTTGTGCGTCTGTCTGTATTTGTGCGTCTGTGTGTATTTGTGTGTGTGTCTGTTTGTGCATGTGTGTGTGTATTTGAGCATGTTTGTTTGTGTGTGTGTGTGTGTCTATTTGTGTGTGTGTCTGTGTGTGTGTGTGTGCGCACCAGCCCGTGCCATAAAGCCCCATGATACTTCATCCGTCTAGTCAGACTCTCTTGAAATCACCTCTGACCTCAGCACTCTGTGTAATTGTACACACACTGACACACACACACCAACACACTGTGATTGTAGCAGTCTCCTGTTTCTATTGAAACTGTTCCAACTCTGATCCATAGCACTAAAGAGGATCGAGGTCATTTAGGAACTTTATTTATGCATTTCATTTCATCAGCAGAAATGTTCTTCTGGCGCCAGATCAAAAGGATGAGGGGGAAATTTGAATTTCTTAATGAAAGTAATTTATTCTTCTTTTATTCTCTTCCTCAGGGTCATACTCCTCGGTACTATTAGGGAATCAACGTGTGTCTGGATGCTTGTGTGATTACATTTGGAAGCATAAGCCTCCTCTGAACAGGAGCGAGAGTAAGACAAGGAGCAAGTGGAACAAGTAGAGTAGGGGGAGAAGGAGGTGAAAGAGGAGGAGGAAGAATGAAAGATGAAATTAGGCTTGATCAGATTTGGTTGTTGAATCAACATGAGTAAAAATATATCTTTAAACTGGACCAGTGTGTCTTTATACCTGGGTTTAAACTGGACCAGTGTGTCTTTATACCTGGGTTTAAACTGGACCAGTGTCTCTTTATACCTGGGTTTAAACTGGACCAGTGTCTCTTTATACCTGGGTTTAAACTGGACCAGTGTCTCTTTATACCTGGGTTTAAACTGGACCAGTGTCTCTTTATACCTGGGTTTAAACTGGACCAGTGTGTCTTTATACCTGGGTTTAAACTGGACCAGTGTCTCTTTATACCTGGGTTTAAACTGGACCAGTGTCTCTTTATACCTGGGTTTAAACTGGACCAGTGTCTCTTTTATAACTGGGTCGACCCAAAGGGTCAAACAAGACATACTAGCCCCTTCCTCCATTTTTGTGTTGAAAGTATCGTCTCTACCACTGAAAAAAAAAGTATTTTAATAAATGCAATGTATTTATTACCTAATTAATTATTCATACACATATTGGTTAATTGATTGTTTGCGTCTATTCATTTATAACGGTAGGGCAGTCTGTTTTAATAGTGTTGTTAAAGGGAGTCCTCTTTTATCTACCTGGGTGAGCTCATTTTAAACTTGAAACTGGTCCAACAGTGATATCACCTGAACTATAGAAAGGTTCTTTGCCAAGAATTACATGATTCCATTTGGCATGTCGTTCGGGGTGATTGCAATCCAGTAATGTTTCTGTTACCCATCAAAGCAGGAAATCAGTTCAGATCTATAGAGGGAAGTGGCTTTGTATATTCAATGGTGCCGCTTATCCTTGCATTAGCATGTTTCTATCTGTTTTCATGTCGACCAAGAGGTAGCCTAGCTACCGGCCTAGTGCCATTCAAACGGCTGGGACTAGATATCATTCATAGATATCATTCATTCCTTTCAGTAAAACTGCAACCGGAACTCTGTGTGTTTCCCCAATGACACCCTCTTCCCCTATAGAGTTCGCTACCCCTGGGCCATGCTCTAACGTGGGGCACTAGACCGGGAGTAGGGTGCCAGTTGTGACACATTCCAATTTGCCTCAGTAATCTTCTCCATCGGTTTCCTGCTTCTGAACACTCCTCTTTGTGGCCACGTCCTAGATGAGTCCCAATGTCCTGTGTGGTGCTCTGGCTTTGACACTAGCCCACGGGGAAATGTAAGGAAATAGGGTGCAATCCGCCTGCACATCCAACCTCAGTCGGACCTCTGGCTTACAAATGGCAGCTAAGCTGGACGACAGTGGGTCTCTGTCCAGGGTCCCCAGCTCCCCGGTCCAGTGTCCCCAGCTCCCCGGTCCAGTGTCCCCAGCTCCCCGGTCCAGTGTCCCCAGCTCCCCGGTCCAGTGTCCCCAGCTCCCCGGTCCAGTGTCCCCAGCTCCCCGGTCCAGTGTCCCCAGCTCCCCGGTCCAGTGTCCCCAGCTTCCCGGTCCAGTGTCCCCAGCTCCCCGGTCCAGTGTCCCCAGCTCCACCCGTCACTGGTTGTTTGAATACAGAATCCCACCCTGATAGACTGTCTGCAGTCGCTTCCCAAAGGCCTCCATTTTTACCGAGCGGTTTCTAATCGTGTTAACGTGACAACGGCTCTGTGTAAGGACGGCCCCGTTTTGTCTTCTTGCCTTGATGTAAAGTGGTCGCCCGGGGTAACCGGTGTACACACACTGATACACACACACCCACACATATACTCACGCACACATACACACGCACACACACACTCCACCCCCCTGTGACGCCTCTGGCCTGACTCAGAAGCCTTCTGTGTTTAAACGCTTAATGAAATAATGGCACACTGTCTGTCTGTCTGCCTGCCCGTATGCCTGTCTGTCTGCCTGCCTGTCTGTCTGCCTGTCTGTCTGCCTGTCTGCTTGTCTGTCTGCCTGTCTGTCTGCCTGTCTGTCTGTCTGCAGTGTGTGGTGGTGGAACAGAGAACCGCCTCCCTATATGTACCTTTTTAATTGTCTGTCTGTCCGGGGTCTTATAGCCTGGAGAGATTTCCAGACATTAATGGCACTGCAGACATGACGAGGATGATGATGATGAGGGTGAGGACGATGGACAGCCTCAGACAAAGGTCGCTGAGTGCAGCAATATGGGCCATAACACACTTATCAGAGAAGGACAGAATAACACGCGTATCAGAGAAGGACAGAATAACACACGTATCAGAGAAGGACAGAGCACTACTGTGGAGTAGAAGAGTGAGAGAGGGATGACTCAGTGACAGTCCTTATGAAACATTTTGTGTATCTTTACTTGGAATTTTTCATTTTTATGTATAACAAAAAAAAAAATATATATATATATATATACTTTTCTTATTCATTGCTTTGGCAATGTAAACATATTTTTCCTTTGCAAAATGCATTTTTAGATTGAAATTGAAGGGTAAAAAAATATAGTAAGAGAGAGACTTATTTTTGGCTCGACTCAGGTTGAATGTCTGGCAAAAATGTAATGCTGTGAAACACAGGAAATAATACTTCACTTGAATTCAATGCCAACACAGAAAATCCTCATAACATTACAGAATTAGTCATTATAACTTGACAATTGATACCATATGTCTTCCAAAAACATGATAGGCCATAGCGAACAGACATTTTAGGAACGCTAGTGGTTAGGCCATCTCTGAATAAGTTGCTCGATCGAAGAACTAGTTGGCAAGTTTAGAAAATCTGTCCTCCCCCGAAGCAGGGCCGTTGACCCTTTACTGCACTCGGGTTTTGGCTGTAAAGGACAAGGTGTTCCCAGTTAGACATGCTGTATTTGTTAAAATAAAAGTTCTCTTTTTTTGTTTATAAATGAAATGCCATCACTATGGATAGAAAGTGAAATCACCTTAACCAGATTAAGATTTGAGGTTCTAAATTTAAACTTGCACAAAATAAGGGGAAGGTTGTGAAAATACGGGAACAATTATTTTTTTGTATGCAAAGTAAATGAGAAATAGATTGAAAAACCAAAAAGCCAGATAGTAGGATAGTTAAATCTATTCATCTGGCGGGTTTGTTGTTGTGCCTTGTACAGGAGATAAATATTCCTCTCATCATCAGTTCCATATGGAGGTTACATACATTCTTAGAAGCACACCACTTTTATTGGGGGAAATGGCAGTTTCAGAGGCCGTTGTTAAAAATAGGGTGTGAATGTATTTCTAGTCCTACTTTGCTTATTTCTAAGCTCTCCACACTGACTGCCTTATTTGAACCCAAGCATTTGTGTATGCTGCATGGGCCAGCAGTAGCCCTCCGTGGTTCCAAGAGATTCAACAGAAGACTGGGGCTAAATGTGACACTGGTTGTGGGGTAAAATGACACCCTAAACCGCTTGACCAGCTTAATGTTATTTAACCAGGAGGCTGCGTTACTGGTACAGTGGGAACATGTGGACATGACACTCAGTAGGCAATTTAATAAAAGATACGCCCGTCCAACATTGGGTCTGAACCACCCGCTCAGCCTGAATCTGGATTCTGCATGGGTGTGGACAGGAAGCCGAAGGTTCTGAGTTGACGTGTGGCGTCTCACAGGCGCTGTAGATTGGACATTGGTACAGGACATTCATGCTGCAAACAGCTCGTTCCGTCTCATGCAAGTGCTTGCGAGGGGAATGTGTTTTCACTTGGCCTTTGTTTGTCAGAAACAGCCTCATCTTTCGGCCGACCCGGGCCCTGTGTTATGACAGGGCCTTATTGTGTTTGAGGCTGTGCATTAAGCGTGTGTGTGTGTGTGTGTGTGTGTGAGGTTGTGTGTGTGGTGTGTGTGTGTGTGTGTGTGGTGTTATTACAGTGATTATTTGTTGGGGCTGAAAGATAGCTGCAGACTACAGAACATTATGCAATAGAACCCCGATCCATCAACTGGGCTGCTATCGGACACAAGAAAACAAACACAACGTCATGACGACCAGGCTCTATTTACTCATTTGTTGGATTGATAAATTGATGCAGACTACCATCGATACTGTACCATAATCTCTGAGGGCGGTCACGTAGAGGACCATACAGGCAGTGTATCTTCTGTCCTCCTGGTTATCCAGTAGTTGGTATCTCTGCATCTGTCATCCTGGTTATCCAGCAGTGGGTATCTCTGCATCTGTCATCCTGGTTATCCAGCAGTGGGTATCTCTGCATCTGTCATCCTGGTTATCCAGTAGTTGGTATCTCTGCACCTGTCATCCTGGTTATCTAGTAGTTGGTATCTCTGCACCTGTCATCCTGGTTATCCAGTAGTTGGTATCTCTGCATCTGTCATCCTGGTTATCCAGTAGTTGGTATCTCTGCACCTGTCATCCTGGTTATCCAGTAGTTGGTATCTCTGCACCTGTCATCCTGGTTATCCAGTAGTTTGTATCTCTGCATCTGTCCTCCTGGTTATCCAGTAGTTGGTATCTCTGCATCTGTCATCCTGGTTATCCAGTACTTGGTATCTCTGCACCTGTCATCCTGGTTATCCAGTAGTTGGTATCTCTGCACCTGTCATCCTGGTTATCCAGTAGTTGGTATCTCTGCATCTGTCCTCCTGGTTATCCAGTAGTTGGTATCTCTGCATCTGTCCTCCTGGTTATCCAGTAGTTGGTATCTCTGCATCTGTCCTCCTGGTTATCCAGTAGTTGGTATCTCTGCACCTGTCATCCTGGTTATCCAGTAGTTGGTATCTCTGCACCTGTCATCCAGGCCCATTGTCATCTATGTGGGTGTGTGTTGTTTAAAGGAGAGGGAAGGGCATGGAGTTCTGCCTCTGTGAGGCTCTTTCAGCGCCTCGTGGCTGTGGATAATCACAGTAGTAACACGGCTAGCTACAGATCAGTTTGGACGTGTGTACTCTTCAGCAGAAACATTTAGAAAAATAAAGGTTTCTGACACTGGCAGTGAAGTAGAAGCTATTTTCTTTTTGCCCGCTGGTCCAGTTGCCTTTGGCTGGTGTGATGGTGTCAATGTTAGCTGTAGTGATCAACATCCTCCTTTCCTCTGTCCTCATTGGTCCTCTCACCTCTCCTCCCCTTTCTCTTCTCTCCTCCCCCCTCCCCCTCCATGCTCTCCTCCCCCCTCCCCCTCCATGCTCTCCTCCCCCCTGTCTCCTCTCCTCTCTCATCCCCTCTTGTCCTTGTCTTTGACTGATACACATTGTGATTCTAGGCTAGACTGACCAATATCTTCTGACAGATATTTCCTCCACCACATTTGCCTAAGGGGCTGGTTATCGGAGACGTTCATAGAAAAACATGTGCATGTTTACATGTGTTCAGAAAACAAAAAAGCGCTTCATGTTTTAGAGTGTGTTAAAAGCCAGCCTCCACCCCTGGCACCACGCTATAGTTCTTTTTTTCACTGTAAAGTGTGTTGATGGGCTGTGATGTTTTTTAGTCTGTTGTTGTATGTTAGTGCAGGGATATAGACAGCTTTATGATGGTTGTCACATCCCCAGGGTTCTGTTTCCTGCACAGCATTCTGGGAGTTAGGAACATAACCTCAGGAAAGGTGATTGTATACTGTAAGTGACTGTAGTTGTTTTCCATCCTTGCAGACATTCGGAAACGCATCAACGTTGTCATGGCTGCTGCTCCCTCTCTGAACAGTTATTTCGTTTATATAAGATGCTCATATGAGTATCAATACATTTTCTCGATCTATTTAAGTAACTGGGAGTTGGAGGCTCTTTTTGGGGGATTTTGGACGAACCTGAAACCCACTTTTAGAACAGTCCAAACAATGTTATTCTTTACTATTAGTTGTAGCTTTAAGCCTTAAAAACAATTGTTCATGGAGCTGGTGGACCTGACCAGGTTAAATATTGGATGTAAAGCATTAAAATATGACACAATGAAATGTTTAATCCGTCTTAATAAGCTCTTATCTTGGTTCCGCGGGGGACTGTGCCCCCCCCCCTACCCCCCCTGTGGACATCCACTTCTTGCTGCCTGGATAAACCGCTTGATGACAGTTGTCTGGAGCAACAGGAAGCCTTTACATGGCTCTGATTGGCTCATGCGGTGCTTTGAAGCAGCCTGTCGGTGGGGCTCTGTGGTGCCTGAGTCTCGGGGGTCGATTTAACACGAAGGGCGCCGGCTGCCGTCTTTGGCTGACCCTAATGGCGCCCTGCACTGCGTCCCTCACTCTGGTCTCTGGTCAGACGTCTCCTCTGGGATTCAGTGCTTTCCCGTTCTACCTGGGACCCTGAATCACTGTGTCACTGTTACCACAGACCGTAATCACATTATGCTAAATCCTCAGGTTTCTTAATTAGGCTCTTTAGCTCGTTTTAAGCCTTCCCCCCAGGCCTTGGCTGAGGTCTTAGCCAGTCATTTAAACAGATCAGATCCTGACGACATGTTGGCCTGGGTACCTGCTGCTGTGTCCACCTGGGGGCACCTTTCTGCCGCGTCCACCTGGGGGCACCTTTCTGCCGCTCTGTCCTCCTAGGGACAGTCTTCTGCCGCTGGGTCCTCCTGGGGACAGCCTTCTGCCGCTGGGTCCTCCTGGGGACAGCCTTCTGCCGCTGGGTCCTCCTGGGGACAGCCTTCTGCCGCTGGGTCCTCCTGGGGACAGCCTTCTGCCGCTGGGTCCTCCTGGGGACAGCCTTCTGCCGCTGGGTCCTCCTGGGGACAGCCTTCTGCCGCTGGGTCCTCCTGGGGACAGCCTTCTGCCGCTGGGTCCTCCTGGGGACAGCCTTCTGCCGCTGGGTCCTCCTGGGGACAGCCTTCTGTCTGCAGGTTGTCTGCAGGTGTTGTCTCTGTCCTGGTAATAGTGAGAACTGTGTTCTCGCTCGCCTTCTAAACCATTCCTTCACTAACTCTGACATCCCTTTGTAGGAAGGACATGGAGGGTGATTGGTCCCACAAAGTAGAACCAGAATGCGATTGGTCCCCGTTCTCAGCTCGTTGTGACAGAATTACCCAGAGATTCCCAAGGTCAAGGAAGCTACATTTGCAGGATTTTGTTGCGTGAATTGTCAGGTAGATTATCAGGTTTCACAATGTCTTATGCAATGTCTTTTGTCTTGGTGGAAGAGCTATCCAGGCGATTAAGGCCTGTCAGTCACTTGAAGAAGATAAATGATTGACAGGATGACTGATTAGCTTAAATGCTTTCCTCTGTCTGTCTGTCAAGAAAGTAGAAAAAACATTCTAGCATCAGATGGGAGGTTTTTTTCACAGATTTGTCTGTTCCCCCTCCCTTTCTCCCCTTTCTCCCCCTCCCTCTCTCCCCTCTCTCCCCCCCCTCTCTCTCCCCTCTCTCCCCCCCTCTCTCTCCCCTCTCTCCCCCTCTCCCCCCCCCTCTCTCTCCCCTCTCTCCCCCTCCCTCTCTCCCCCCTCTCTCTCCCCTCTCTCCCCCCCTCTCTCCCCTTTCTCCCCCTCCCTTTCTCCCCCTCCCTCTCCCCCCTCTCTCCCCCCTCTCTCTCCCCTCTCCCCCCCCTCTCCCCTCTCTCCCCTTTCTCCCCCTCCCTCTCTCCCCTCCCTCTCCCTCCCTCTCTCCCCCTCCCTCTCTCCCCCTCCCCCCCTCTCCCTCTCCCCCCCCTCCCCCCCTCTCCCTCTCCCCTCCCCCCCTCCCCATACATTTCCCCCAATTTTATTTCTCGCACTCACTCTCTCCCTTTCTCTTTCTCCACCATTCTTGTCTTCTCTCACTTTCTGCCTCCTCCCTCGCTCTGCCCCCTCCCCCCCCCCTCCCTCCCTCCCTCTCTGACCTCCACAGATCCATTGGCTATATTATTTTTGTTGAGACGCAGGCAGCACTTAAGAGACTGAAAGACATTTCAGAGCAAATGGTTGATATAAATCCTAATGACAGGCACAGATCCAGCATCCCTTTCCAGCAGCATCCCAGCCATGAGCCAAACCTAGAAAGTGCTTTTGGGAGACTCATTAAGAATACTTCCAAATGGCTGAAGATCTGAATAATGTCGCTGTTAGACGCAATTACTTGGAGACCTCAGGAATGTTGTTCTGAAGAGGGTGTCACTTCAACATTAATGCTCGTTTACGTTGTGTGTTTTTTATGAGTGAAGCCCGGTCCTCACAGGTTATCACCCACTGTTTGAAATCCAGGATCGGTATGTTAAAAATTGATGAAGAAAAAGAACACAACAGCCATCCAGAAGCAGGCTGATTAACCCAGTCAGAGGGACATTTAACCAGAGAGGGACAGGCAGTCAGAGAGACAGGCAGACAGAAAAGCAGAAAGACCAATAGGCAGAAAGAACCAGGCAGACTGAGCCAACCCAGACAGACAGAGCCTGACTGAAAAAAATGGCCTGGCAGACGGCCACTCTGTGCCGTGTAAAGAGTAGTTCCAGGCTACAATATCCTGGTTAGGAAAGAAAGTTTCAGTGAGTGGCACAGGACAACCAGAAGTAACTTGGCAATGGAAGGCAGTTACTCCTGTGTGTTTCTAATCTGTTGCCTGGCATCCAGGATGGGACAACGGGCTGTTCTCTGTGGCGGTGACGGGACAGCGGGCTGTTCTCTGTGGTGGTGACGGGACAGCGGGCTGTTCTCTGTGGTGGTGACGGGACAGCGGGCTGTTCTCTGTGGCGGTGACGGGACAGCGGGCTGTTCTCTGTGGCGGTGACGGGACAGCGGGCTGTTCTCTGTGGTGGTGACGGGACAGCGGGCTGTTCTCTGTGGTGGTGACGGGACAGCGGGCTGTTCTCTGTGGTGGTGACGGGACAGCGGGCTGTTCTCTGTGGTGGTGACGGGACAACGGGCTGTTCTCTGTGGTGGTGACGGGACAACGGGCTGTTCTCTGTGGTGGTGACGGGACAGCGGGCTGTTCTCTGTGGTGGTGACGGGACAGCGGGCTGTTCTCTGTGGTGGTGACGGGACAGCGGGCTGTTCTCTGTGGCGGTGACGGGACAGCGGGCTGTTCTCTGTGGTGGTGACGGGACAGCGGGCTGTTCTCTGTGGTGGTGACGGGACAGCGGGCTGTTCTCTGTGGTGGTGACGGGACAGCGGGCTGTTCTCTGTGGTGGTGACGGGACAGCGGGCTGTTCTCTGTGGTGGTGACGGGACAGCGGGCTGTTCTCTGTGGTGGTGACGGGACAGCGGGCTGTTCTCTGTGGTGGTGACGGGACAGCGGGCTGTTCTCTGTGGTGGTGACGGGACAGCGGGCTGTTCTCTGTGGCGGTGACGGGACAGCGGGCTGTTCTCTGTGGCGGTGACGGGACAGCGGGCTGTTCTCTGTGGCGGTGACGGGGCAGCGGGCTGTTCTCTGTGGTGGTGACGGGACAACGGGCTGTTCTCTGTGGTGGTGACGGGACAACGGGCTGTTCTCTGTGGTGGTGACGGGACAGCGGGCTGTTCTCTGTGGTGGTGACGGGACAGCGGGCTGTTCTCTGTGGTGGTGACGGGACAGCGGGCTGTTCTCTGTGGCGGTGACGGGACAGCGGGCTGTTCTCTGTGGCGGTGACGGGACAGCGGGCTGTTCTGTGTTTTTATCATTAATTTTCTCTTTTTATCTCTCCCTCTTTCGCTCTGTCATTCTCTCCCCCTGCCTCCCTATCTTTGAATCTTTCTTACACCCCTCTATTTCCCTCAGTCTCTTTCTGTGTCTCTTCATTAACTATTAATGTATATGTGTTGGCTCGCAGACAGAGATCTAATTGACTTGTGTATATTCAGACATGATTAACTCGGTCTAATTCCTCACAGGACGTCAGCCTGTTAGACAGCACTTCTGTGAAAGCAGCTTCTTTTAGTTCCTCTAGTTCTCACAAACACACACACACACACACATTATGATGTTGACTATGTTAGTCAGTGTAGTGTATGTACTGTACAGTGTGAGACAGATATTTTTTTTTTGCAGCTCATGACACATTAATATTGGCTGTTATTTCTGTTGACTAGTGATTCCATTAGCTGTTGTTTCTATTGGCTAGTAATTCTGTTGTCTGTTTGTATTTGCTGTTGTTTCTATTGGCCAGTGTTCCTGTTGGTGAGTACAATTAAAGGAGAAAGAAAACATCTAGCTTGGCTGGTCCATATAATATAAATTATAGCAGATGTTGTCACGCTTGTAGCGAAATGCTTTAGGCTTCTAAATAATGCATTAAAAATAGGTAACATTAAACAAGAATAAGAAAACCTGAAAATGTCTAAATAAAATTAATATTACTCTGAGTTATGCCAATAGGCAGTCCAAGTGCATTTTGCTTAAAGTAACCTGAAAAGAGAATAGAGGTACTGATATGAGAGTAGAAATACTGACAAGAGATACTGAAATGAGAATAGAGATACTGAAAAGATAAAATTGATTCTGATATGAGAATAGATATGCCAATGTGGGGATGGAGATACCGATATGACAATAGAGATACCGAAGTTAAAATGGAGATACCTATATGACAATAGAGATACCAATATGATATTTGAGATACCGATATGAGAACAGAGACACTGATATGACATGAGATACCTGATGTGGACAGGGACTAGTGTTCATTCAGCATCTCTGGGACAGCAGCAGGAACGTGTGACCCTGAGAGACCCATAGCCCAAGAGTTGAACCCAGACATGTCACTCCTAGTCATGTCCTCATTGAGCTACTGCCTGTCTGGCTTTATGTCACTTCCTGTCTAGAACTAGAGAAGTATACATAGATCCAGAGGGGTGACATTCTGCAGCCGAGGTTGGGACTAAGACAGGGTTGCCCAGGGGTCTGGACTAGGAAGGGGCCATGCAAGGAGGTTTGGCACTACTTGGACTAAAGACATCGTCTGTGTCACGTTTTATTGACGAGTGAGAGATGCTGTAGTGTTAGATGTGCATTTCTGGACATCGCTGCCCTGCTGCCAAAAACTCTGATTCCAATCTGCCACATTTTATTTAGGTATACTGTATCATCCGCAGATATGCCGTCATATTTCTGGAGATCCTAAATGAAATGTGGCAGATTGGAATCCTACAAAAGGCAAGGCAGGATTGAGACATGCTATGCCGGACACCTCTGCCCTAGTCCTCTCTCAAATGAAGGAGTCTGACGGATGTTGTCACACACAATCTGTACGCAGCATGGACGCCCTTCAACTTCTATTTGACAAAAGTATGTCTGAAATGGGTGAAGAAGTGGGGTTTTAAAGTTACGGAGGGAACTTAAAAAAAAAACAGTCAGTGTCACGGCGTTCCCGCGGCGCCACACGGCAGCACGGCATTGCCATGCACATGAGGATCATCTGGATTGACATGCTGACAGTTGACGTGTGATCTCAAATAACAGCGCAGCGTTTACAGTGCGGACCATAAGTACTTGGACAGCGACACGTGTTTTGTTGTTTTGGCTGTGTATTCCAGCACGTTGGATTTGAAATGGAACAATGAACAAGGGGTTGTAGAACAGAGTGGCAGCTTTAACGTGGTGGCATTTACAACCATAAACCTTGAATTACAATCCTATTTATATATACCCCTGCCCCCGTTTAAGATGACCAAAAGTAATTGGTCAAATTAACGATCGTAAATAAAGTGATCGTATTTATGCCTGGGACCCTGGGATCTTCCAGGCTGGTACTCTGGTTCCTCATTTTTACGTTCAGTCAAGTGGAACTCATGCTCAGTTTGTCAAAATGCTGTACACTTCAGAACTCAAACTACTAAGATTCTGTTGTACAACATTGGGTGGTTCCAGAGGTTAAGGTTGGGAACCCTGCTGTAGAACATCCAGTAAATACAGAACAGAGGCTTTGGAAACCCTATTGTACATCTGGCTAGAAGAGAGGGTCTGGAAAAAACCCTGCTGTAGAATTTTTGGTCATTTCCGAGCCGAGGGTTTGAAAACCCTGCAGTAGAACTTCTGGTGGTTCCAGGGGAGAGAGTTTGGAAACTTCTGGTGGTACCGGGGGGTGGGTTAGGAAACCCTGCTGTAGAACTTCTGGTGGTTCCAGGGGGGAGGGTTAGGAAACCCTGCTCTAGAACATCTGGTGGTTTCAGAGGAGTTGGTTAGGAAACCCTGCTGTGGAACTTTTTACTGGCTAATGGTGACTGGTCAGGATGGGGCAGGTGGTGACTCTGCCCACAACATTATCCTGTGAGATGTTTTGTTCTGGGGTATGTATGGGGGGGCACGTCTCTGTGACAGACAACTGAAAAGCAAGTTTAGTTGGACTGGTTTGGTGGCTACTGCCTAGAACATGCTGCCCTGCCCTTGGTAGGTAGTGTTCATAGTACTAACAAACACACAACTGTGGGAGTTAAGAAGAGGTTGCCGTGCGAGATGTACACCAAAGTGGGACTGTGCGGAATCGGCCCAGGGGGCTGAGTCAGGACCAGGTTGGGATATAAACTGTTCAGACCGGGGAGAGAAGAGGAAATACCTGGCGCCATGCCATGCCATTCCGGCACATGCCGCTTATACATCCCCTTGAGTTGTTTATCACTGTGACATTTCTGCACACACACACACTCCTCTCCCCTGCTCTCCTCTCCATCACCCACAGTCAGAGTGGAGAAAGTGAGACTGAGGGATGGAGGAGAGAGAGACGTGGGTGGTGTAACGCACAGAGCAGAGAGGCGGGCCCAGCCCACTAGCGCCGCCCACCCTTCTGTTTGATCTCCGTCTTTCATTCTCGCAAACATGTCACGCAATATTGTCTCAACTACACGCACGCACCGCTGTCAGCCGTGACAGTAGGTGACTACAGTCTGACAGATTTAAAAAGCGTGGTTGTGATCAGACTCTCGCTTTGTATCAATGTTGGCTGTACTGTGACATAAACCTTTATTCTGTTCTGGGCTGTTCTGTTCCTGTCCAGGCCACACCCCCTCCCTGTCTGGGCCAGCCCACGCCCCTTCCCTGTCTGGGCCAGCCCACGCCCCTTCCCTGTCTGGGCCAGCCCACGCCCCTTCCCTGTCTGGGCCAGCCCACGCCCCCTCCCTGTCTGGGCCAGCCCACGCCCCCTCCCTGTCTGGGCCAGCCCACGCCTCCTCCCTGTCTGGGCCAGGCCAATGCCCTTCCTTGTCTGGGCCAGGCCACGCCCCCTCCCTGTCTGGGCCAGGCCACGCCCCCTCCCTGTCTGGGCCAGGCCACGCCCCCTCCCTGTCTGGGCCAGGCCACGGCCCCACCCTGTCTGGGCCAGGTCACACCTATCTGGACCTGTATTGGGCAGCTTCCATCCTCCCACAACTGATTTTCTTTTATGTGTGTGTGTGTGTGTGTGTGTGTGTGTGGGCGCGCTTGTTAAGAATGATCCAACTACCTCCTGTCAGACTCCTCCCCTATCCAGATAAATGTATTTTTAGAAGGAGGCCAATGTACTATTTGGGCCGACTTGGTGGAAAACAAAGCCATAAAAGGAGCCTTTTAGTAAGGTTGGCCACAAACACACACCCTCTCTCACACATGGAGGCGAATCCAGAGTTTTAAGTAGTTAAGTGTAATAGCTGTAGCAGCAGGTGTGGAAATGGGGTCTTGTGATCAACCATGAACCTTTACAGCACCAGGATCAATGACATTTTAACCTTGCTCCTGGTGACGTGATGTCACCATGACCAGTTCTTTTCATGATTCTCCTGATGACATCATCGCTGGACCACCACTATTACTTGCCACTTTGCGTCCTAAAGGGCAACGTGCTCTGTTTTTCACCACAGAACAACAGTCTGCTTCATATTGAATAGGGTCATTCTGCTGTATATTCTGAATAGCATCATTGTACTGTATATTGGATAGTTGATATATCTACTGTATTGTTTCAAATCAAGTGTGAACTGGGGCCGTGAATAGCGTGCTCTCTCTGCCGACTGCAGTCTCTTCCTGTTCCCCTCCAGCCTGACTAGGCCCAGCTGAATGTGACGTGAGAGGTGTTAAGCTTTGTGTGGATGGGTGCTGTGTGGCAGGGGATGGGGGTGTTTTGGCAAGAGGCCTGAAGTTTAAAATATGGCCCAGTTGATTCAGGCTGTCTCATCTGTACTAGTGTCAGGTGTTTCCCATTGTTTTTATTTAGTGGTTGTAAACCCTCCGCCCCCACCTCCCTCCAACCTCCCTACCCTCCACCCACCACCCTCCAACCTCCCTACCCTCCACCCACCACCCTCCAACCTCCACCGCCCTCCACCCACCACCCTCCAACCTCCACCACCCTCCAACCTCCACCACCCTCCACCCCCCAACCTCCCTACCCACCACCACCCACCACCCCCAACCTCTCTACCCACCACCCCCCACCACCCACCACCCTCCAACCTCCCTACCACTCACCACCCCCCACCACCCTCCAACCTCCCTACCCTCCTCCCCCTCCACCCTCCACCCACCACCCTCCAACCCCACCACCCACCACCCCCTCCAACCTCCCTACCCTCCTCCCCCTCCACCCACCACCCTCCAACCCCACCACCCACCACCCCCTCCAACCTCCCTACCCTCCTCCCCCTCCACCCACCACCCCCCAACCCCACCACCCACCACCCACCACCCCCTCCAACCTCCCTACCCTCCTCCCCCTCCACCCACCACCCTCCATCCTTCCCTACCCACCACCCTCCAACCCCACCACCCACCACCCCCTCCAACCTCCCTACCCACCACTCTCCACCATCCCTACCCTCCACTAGTACCAGCAACTAGCTCCCACTTTCCAGCAAAATATTTTATGTTCAACATACCAGGTAGAAAATCACAGGCGCCAAAGCAGACACTAACAGGACTCCATCCCCTCTTTTCCCAAGACTGCAGTGTGATCTTACCTTGCAGGAGTTCATCATGAGTAAGTAAATCTTCTCTGGAAGTACATCTTATGTGTTATTTGTATGAAATGGCAGTAGCAGCAGGCCGTTTTTTGAAGTGCAGGTATAATGGGTCACATTATTTAGTCCATTACACAGAGAAATTTTATTACTTTCTTACATAAGTGAATAATAGAAATGTAAGAAATAATAGAAACTTCCACATCCTTTTTGCTCTGTAATTTTTCTAATCATAGTAACATGTTATTAGCCCCGCTTTAGAGTACTTTATTGAACCTTTGTTTGACCAGGTAAATTGAAACATTTAGTGCTGTTCTTTCTCCTGGACACTAGGGACCTAGGGATAACCTGCCAGGGAGTGAAGAGGAATGTTCAGACAGACAGCGGTGTTCCCTGTCCTCCATTCAGACAGATTTAGTCCCTGTCTGTCTTTCCTGTGTGTCTCTATTCAGACAGATGGATGTGGTCCTTGTCTTTCTTCCTCCTGTGTTCAGACAGACAGATCTGTTCCCTGTCCCCGTCCATTCAGACAGCCCTGCCTGTCTCTATTAAGATTCAATTCAGACAGACAGCGGTGTTCCCTGCCTGTCTCTATTAAGATTCAATTCAGACAGACAGCGGTGTTCCCTGCCTGTCTCTATTAAGATTCAATTCAGACAGACAGCGGTGTTCCCTGCCTGTCTCTATTAAGATTCAATTCAGACAGACAGCGGTGTTCCCTGCCTGTCTCTATTAAGATTCAATTCAGACAGACAGCGGTGTTCCCTGTCTGTCTCTATTTCCGATTCTATTCAGACAGACAGCGGTGTTCCCTGTCTGTCTCTATTCACATTCTATTCAGACAGACAGCGGTGTTCCCTGTCTGTCTCTATTCAGACAGACAGCTGTGTTCTCTGTCTCAATACTGATTCTTTTCAGAAAGACAGCTGTGTCCCCTGTCTGTCTCTATTCAGACAGACAGTTGTGTTACATTGTTTGCAGTTCAGGGGCTGAATCACAGGGGAGGTGGGAAGGAGCGTTGCCAGCCAGGCGAGGGAGAGGGCAGGAGGGCAGGAGAGGGCAAGTGGGAAGGAGAGAGCAGCATATTTGGTTTTGGTTTACCACACCAGGAGAGCACTTTGGAGGACGTGTCCGAAAGCCAAAGGAGGGATAAGAAAAGGGCTTGACTTCTGGACACTCTGCACGCCGTTACTTCAGAAAGAGGCTGTTTGATCTCCATTAATTGTACCTCCCCTGCCTAGATATTTGTTTAGCCTGGTGGATAAACACTTGAAGACATGTATTAGGGTGAATAGGAAGAAATACTTCAGCTGGAAAATATCCTATTAAGAGGAGGGAGGAGAGAGCTGTAGATAGACAGAGACATCTAGTGGCCAGAACTGTCTCTGTCTCACTCTCTCATTCGCTTTGTCTTTTTGTCGTTCTCTAGCTTGCGCTCCCTCAGTTTCGGAGAGATCTTCAAAGAGTATAAGCTAGAACATTAAACAGTGGGAGAGGGTGCAATGAATATCAGGAAGTTTACCTGTGCTTAATAGGTTCCTATTGGCCCTTATCTCAAGTCTTCAGTACATTGTAGAGGTCAGTCAAACCTGAACTATAACTGGGATTCTACAAGATCATTCAGTCACGTTAAATAAAATCAATACCCAATTAAACTTGTATCCTAGGTCGATAATATCAGTTCCAAAATATGTGGATATGTCAGAGTTTAGAGATGATCCAAACTAAACTGTGTAGATATGCATCAGACTCTCAGAAATATATAAAATGAAATATATAAAATTTCTCAGAAATATATAAAATGCCTGTTATTCTGACACAAGCCTGCCGTATTCCTGGGACTTCTCTGCCTGTGAACACTGTCTTTTTCGTGTGCATTCTATGTACTTTACTGTCTGCCTTCTGCTGATTTGTGCTCTTTACTTTGTGTTAAGTACACCCATGTGGGTATGTAGAAGAACACGTGGAAGGTCTGATAGTATGTTACCTGGCCTGTACACCCATGTGGATATGTAGAAGAACACGTGGAAGGTCTGATACTATGTTACCTGGCCTGTACACCCATGTGGATATGTAGAAGAACACGTGGAAGGTCTGATACTATGTTACCTGGCCTGTACACCCATGTGGGTATGTAGAAGAACACGTGGAAGGTCTGATACTATGTTACCTGGCCTGTACACCCATGTGGATATGTAGAAGAACACGTGGAAGGTCTGATAGTATGTTACCTGGCCTCCAAAGCTGTGGCATTTCTGAAAGTAACACACTCACTCTTGCACGCACACTCACACTCACATACACTCTCTCTCACACACACACATACACACTCACATATACTCTCTCTCACACACACACACACACACACACTCTCTCTCTCTCTCACACACACTAACACAAGCACGTGCACACACACACACTCTCTCTCTCTCTCTCTCTCTCTCTCACACACACACACTAACACACACACACTAACACACACATCCCCTTTCTGTATTAGAGAATGCAGGAGAACCTGGAGGGCTCTGAGCAGCCAAGCTCATTAAAGTCTTTATTCCACTTCCAGGGGAGAGGAGACATGGACATTGTTTATACACAAACGCTGCTGAGGGAATAATGATGATTTCTATTATACAGCTCTCTCTCAATCTCTCTCAACCTCTCTCTCTATCCCTCCTTTCCTCTCCCTCCCTCCATCTCTCTCCCTCTTTCTCTCCCTCATTCTCTTTCCCACTCTTGTGAAGAAGAAAGAAAGAATGGAGAAGTGAGAAGTTTGAGAGGTTTGCTGTCTGCAACAAATCTCATGCTGCTTTTCATGAACAGAACGCACACTCTCCAGGAGTCCTTTGAAGAAAACCGCCTCTCTCTTTTTTCTTTTTAAATTTGTTTTCCACTCGTTACTCTCCAGTCATCCATCAGCTGCTCTCTACATCTCTGCCCTTTCACGCTAGCTGGCTTCCAAACATCGCCTTACAGCGCTGTACTCTTGCCCATAGGCCATTTGGAAGAAGGGCGCTACCCAGGGAACGGTGTGTCATTTGGGACGCAGGGCTCAGTGTAACCTTGCAGAGTTGTTACCGTCCTGGCGACACTCAACAACACACAGATTTATGTTACAGCAGCTTTACATCGCCACCCCCGGGGAGGCCCCCCACCCCCCGCTGAACGCGAACGGCGTGCGGACTATAGGACTGTAAATGTCAGTGAGCATGTTCCTCAGCCTCGCTGTACTGTAACTCCAACAGTAATTGGATAGTGGGGGGGTTTGCTGTGTTTACGCATTGGTTTGGCCCAGTTGAGTGAGCACAGAAGTGTCATCTTAAACGGCAGGGACCGGCGGCCTAGCCTTGGGACGGGGGGGAGGGGCTCTGTTTGGAAACAGTGTGGCGCCCGGCCATCGGCGATTCCCTCGTCCAGCCAATAGGAGCAGCAGAACCCGGAACGCTCTGCTTCACTCTCTTCTTCGCGGTCGCTCGCACTTAAACACATTGACAGAGAGGCAAAGCGGGAAAGTGAAGGAGAGAGAAAGATATAGACCAAAAGAGGGTCAAATAGAGTGACGGGGCAGAAAGAGAGACAAATGGGGCAGATAGAGTGATGGGGCAGAAAGAGAGACAAATGGGGCAGATAGAGTGATGGGGCAGAAAGAGAGACAAATGGGGCAGATAGAGTGATGGGGCAGAAAGAGAGACAAATGAGCATAAGGTAGATATAAAGACGAGGGATGCTGGAGATCAGTTAGCGTTGGATGGGCCCGCCACATCCCACTGCAGGGCGTCTATCCAAGGAAAGTCCTCACAATGGGGAAACATTTAATGCTCCTTCCAACCCACCAATCAGAGAGGGGTAAACCGGGTGGGTGGAAAACTGGCTGTTTTGGTTTAGAATAAACTGATAACCCAAAGCTGTCCTTTCAGAGAGAGAGCAAGACAGAGCAGGACAGGCCCAGGGAAAGAGAGTGACCTTGGAGAAAGAGAAATGTGAGGATAACCCAACATCCTGTTAGTTGGTATAAGGTGTTTGGAAGAGAGATGGCAGCCCAACATCCTGTTAGTTGGTATAAGGTGTTTGGAAGAGAGATGGCAGCCCAACATCCTGTTAGTTGATGTAAGGTGTTTGGAAGAGAGATGGCAGCCCAACATCCTGTTAGTTGGTATAAGGTGTTTGGAAGAGAGATGGCAGCCCAACATCCTGTTAGTTGGTGTAAGGTGTTTGGAAGAGAGATGGCAGCCCAACATCCTGTTAGTTGATGTAAGGTGTTTGGAAGAGAGATGGCAGCCCAACATCCTGTTAGTTGGTGTAAGGTGTTTGGAAGAGAGATGGCAGCCCAACATCCTGTTAGTTGGTATAAGGTGTTTGGAAGAGAGATGGCAGCCCAACATCCTGTTAGTTGGTATAAGGTGTTTGGAAGAGAGATGGCAGCCCAACATCCTGTTAGTTGATGTAAGGTGTTTGGAAGAGAGATGGCAGCCCAACATCCTGTTAGTTGGTGTAAGGTGTTTGGAAGAGAGATGGCAGCCCAACATCCTGTTAGTTGGTGTAAGGTGTTTGGAAGAGAGATGGCAGCCCAACATCCTGTTAGTTGGTGTAAGGTGTTTGGAAGAGAGATGGCAGCCCAACATCCTGTTAGTTGGTATAAGGTGTTTGGAAGAGAGATGGCAGCCCAACATCCTGTTAGTTGGTGTAAGGTGTTTGGAAGAGAGATGGCAGCCCAACATCCTGTTAGTTGGTATAAGGTGTTTGCTGTCTGCTGACTAGCGCTTTAAAAGCAGTGACAGTGAGCTCAGACTGTCTGATACCTACATTTGTTTAGTTCCTCTTTCACATTGATTAATTTATTGTTATATTATTTTCTTGTATTTTGATGAACATACATAGATTTTTGTTAGAGCGTTCCTACAGCATTGACCTTCCATTTCTTCAGTTTGATTCAATTGGGAAAAATCTCTATGGCTTCTCGTGTGCTCTGCCTTTCTCTCACGTTATTCTCTCTCCCTGTCAATTTAAATTAAAAGCCTCTTTATTGGCACGGGAAACATTTCTGTGACGTTGTCAAAGCAAGAAGGAAATAATAAGAAATAAATTGGATGACAAACTCTTGTGAATTGCTACAGCAACATTACACACACACACACACACACACACACATACACACAGACATTTAACATTAGATGTTTCAAATGTTCTATTATTAGATATGTACAGTGTATTTTCAACAATACCATATGGATCCTGATTTTCTTTACCCAGCCTAAATGTGTTTTACTAAAACATGAGGGCATGGATCACAGAAATTTCATGAGTGTGCTTAAGTACAGAAAATGTGCTTATTTACAGGGTGTTTTTGTCAAGATAAGCATTTAACTAATGAAAATCCCCTAACTTATTACTAAGTGCCATTAGCGCTCTTTGCCCCAGCCCCCTTCATTCAGGTCAATTGAAAACAGCCTATGAACTCTCGTCTGTCGACTTTTACGTGTTCAAATCGAGCATACCTTGAGGTAAGATTAGAGGAAAACTGTGCAAACACGAGTTGCTCATTGCCGTTGTGGTGTTTGTGTATGTTAATAGATTTAGCAGGGTCCTCATTCTTTTAGTAGGTTTTGTGCCCTTAACTGCCCGCCAAAGTGGCTGGTAAGACCGACCGATTTGCCACGCCACTAGCAACATGTTGCTGTTATGTTGGTGTTGATTGTATTCCCTGACGCGGCTGGCGAGGCTGTAGCGTTCTACCGGTTGGATTGAAGGATGCGGACGTGTGTTTCAGAACACCCTGGAGACGTGCACCGTCTGCAGTAAACCCATCCTGGAGCGAATCCTGCGTGCCACCGGCAAGGCCTACCACCCCCACTGCTTCGTCTGCGTGGTGTGTCGCCGCAGCCTGGACGGCATTCCCTTCACCGTGGACGCCGCCAATCACATCCACTGCATCGAGGACTTCCACAAGTAAGGGGGGCGCCAACACACACGCACACTCCGCCAACACACGCTAAAATATGCACGTGCATGAGTGCATGCAAAACATTGCTTACTACACTGAACGGTCAACCAACAGCCCAACACGTTGGGATTTGACTGTCCGTTTCACGTTGCTGTTGTTCTTTAGTAGCCCACATTAACCCCAAGTTAGAAGAAGAGGAACAGAAGCTCCTGTCTGGTTAACGTTGCGGTTTCATTCCTCATGACAGGTCTGGCATCAACAAAGCCTTGCTCTGTGTCGAGGAAAAGATCAGGCTCTTTTTTTACTGTAAAAGCAGTGGTCTTGCCAGCCCGCCACACACCTCACTTCCTGCTTCTTAACCAATCATCAAGACAACACCTACTGAACTTCCTTGTTCACTTCCTGCTTTTGACCCCTTCATACCAGTAATTGGTCCTTCTATTGAAGAAGTGCAGGTCTCATCTCCAATCACCTGACTGGATCAGAAACCTCAGAGCCGTGTCCACTTCCCCTTGCGCGTCCTTGTTAGAGAGAACGGTTCCTCCTGTGCTCTCTGTATGACAGAGACCCAGCTTCAGCACACACAAACAGAAAACGACTGCTCTTCTGAAGTGTGTGTGGGTAGCTGAGTATTGTCCTTCAGTGAATTCAATTCTGAAAAGTAACAGGTGTGATCGATTACCCTCTCTACCTCCCGAACCCTAACCCTCTGTCGTTCCCTTCTCTTCTTTGTCCCTCCCCCCGTCTTACAGGAAGTTTGCCCCTCGTTGCTCCGTGTGTTCCGAGCCCATCATGCCGGCTCCTGGCCAGGAGGAGACTGTTCGCATTGTGGCCTTGGACCGGGACTTCCACGTTCAGTGCTACCGCTGTGAGGTGTGTGTTGTCGGAGCACTACGCGCCCTTTAGTTAGGAATTCAGTTATGGGTTTAAGTGGGAGTAGTTTAGGTATGACATGAGATATGAGTTCATGTGCAGGTTTACGTCTGATGTATGGCCTTGGTGTGAGTTTAAGGATATGTTTAGGTATAATGTTGAGTGGATAGGGAGGCTTTTCCTGTCAATTGATGTAGAAATAGTCAAGAGAAATGTCCAGAGTAAGATAATGTTTATTTACAAATACAGTACAGGTTGTTGTTTGCTCTTTCTGCTGATGTAAAATGTATTTTACTGTTTGACTGAGGTAGGCGTGGGACAAAAAACCTAGATTACAGCAAACAACAATGATCCCAGAATACATACAGTTGCACATAGTTTGACACCCAGAATGTCATCAGGGTTGGACTCACGCTGATTAACATCATTAATATGTGAAATATCAGAAGTCCACCAGGTGGGAAGGTTCTGGATTTCAAATCTACCCCTGGGTCACTATGACTCTTTGAGCGTAGTTAAAGATGAAGCGGAAAACAGCATTGATGAAATCTGCTCTGTGATCCTCCGCTGTGTCAGATCAGAGCAGGCACAGGTTCCCCAGTCTCTGCCAGGCTGCTGCACCTGACTGCAGACGGAGAGCCTGAGAACATGTGGCTAGAATTAGTGAACACAATGCTGAACAAAACATTCACACGTCGACACGTCAAACTGTGCATACAATGCTATATGATCACAAAAGTACATCGTGTTAGTACATAATGAATGAAAGCAACAGTACCGCCGTTCTTCTGACCAGGGGATAACCAGGAGAATGTTGTCTCATCAGTCTTAGTGAAGCACACCTGAAGATCAGGCCATATCATATTAGGTATGATATTAAATATTATGTTAGCCTTTTGGCCTGTCATTATTAATGGTAGGTAAGGGGTTAGGCTCTGTGATAGGCTAGTCTTCTGTCTAGTCATTATTAATGGTAGGTAACGGGTTAGACTCTGTGATAGGCTAGTCTTCTGTCTAGTCATTATTAATGGTAGGTAACGGGTTAGGCTCTGTTGTAGGCTACTCTTCTGTCCAGCGAATGTAATCGAAACAGGACTCTCAAGTCTAAATCTCTTCCCAACCCCTCGCTGTTGATGTGACTCTGACCAGTGCATGCTGGGAATGTGTATCAGTGTTAAGTGTGTGCTTCTCCTGCTGCAGGACTGCGGCTGCCTGCTGTCTGAAGGTGACAACCAAGGCTGCTACCCTCTGGATGGCCATGTCCTGTGCAAGAGCTGCAACACCAGCCGCATCCAGGCCCTGAGTGCCAAGGCCACAACCGACCTCTGAAATGCCAGCGCGCTAGCCTACTGACCTTGCCCAAGTTCAGCCCCGCCCGCACCACAATCTCCTCTAATTCCAGCCTGCTGGGCTGGCCTACACACACACACACGCACGCGCTCGCAGAGACATGCCATACACAAACATATACACACGCAATAAGCAAGCTTCTCTCCTACGCGCACACCTATGAATATTATGAATTGCTAAGGGGACAGAGAGGGTTTGATTCCTGACTTGTTGACAACATCGGTCCAGTCGGCACTGAAGATGCTGCCTTGTTGGAACTTTGTGTCTGTGTTAGTTTTCACGTTAAAACCTTCTACATTTTCAATTCTACGTTTTAGTCATTTAACAGCTGCTCTTGTCCAGACCCATGTCCGGGCAGTGGATTTAGCTCGGATTAGTTTGGTAGAACGGTTGCGTCACAGTCATTGAAAGTCAACCCCCTGGGAAACCTCCTGTCTACTTCCATTGGCTTGCTGTGTCAGGCTAGTCAGTCTTCAGTTGACACCCACAGATGGACTTCCGGTCTTTGTCAAGTCAACAGTCATTCATTCCAGTCCATTTTATTTGGATCAATAGAGCTTGTTAGATGACGGGCTCTCTGTAGGGAATGCTACTCTGTTTCCTCTTCCATTCCATTCCATTAATTATTCGTGGAGAAACTGGCCCTTACACTGACCCCAAAATACTGGCCCCCAACACAGCACTGACTGACGACCATCACAAGAGAAAAGCAACAATATACAATTCACATGATCACTTGTATCAAACGTATCAAAACGACAAGAGAACACTCAGTGTTCATCAAACCCTTTTCATTAATGACAAGCCTGTTCAGTGTTCCCCAAGTCTGTCAATGCTATCATGTTGGATAATTGTCACTTATTGTCATGCCAAACAACAACAGCTTTGGAGTAGGCAAAGATTTAAGTTTTGGCAGCTTCAGCAGAGCACTGGCATGAGAACAACTAGCTTCAAATTATATGCATTAGCATAGTGTCGTCTGAAAATGAATTGCTTAAAAAGTGTATATATAAAGAAATGCATAAATCAGGTGGCTTGGACGCTGAAAACTGATAGCCGTGGTACATGAGGCAGTATACCAGGGGTTTGACATCTCTTTTTATTGCTCTAATTAAGTTGGTAACCCATTTATAAGCGCAATAAGTAATCCAGCGAAGCGTCATGGCTAAGAACAGCGCTTAGCCATGGTATATTTGCCATATATTACAGCCCCTCGTGCCTCATTGCTTATGTATCTCAAAGGTGGACATTGCCATATATATAATATATATGCACAGATATTCTCAATGCGCACACATGCACACGCCCATCCACACACGCCCACATACACGCCCACACACACACACACACACACACACACACACTCACACACACACACACACACATGCCCATCCACAAACACCCACACACACGCACTTACTACTTTTATCAGTGCTGATATAGATTCTGTGAACCCTTGAGCAGTATCTTCCTACAATGTGATTAGGTCTTTATCCTCCTAATAATAATAATAATAATAATAATAGATCAAGTGAACCTGATTTAGTCACTAAACAGCTGTTATACCCTGATACCACGCCGACTAGTTTATCATAAAGGAAGCAGAATAGCCAGGCGCAGACATCCCATAAACGTTTACATTTGTGGAATTCTGACACTTGCAATTTGTGAGTGTGTAGGTTTACATAGTTTTAATTAGATCACATAGTTTTAATTATTTTGTTTGAATCAAGGTTAAACTATTCCCCATCATAAAAGGAAAATGGAAATGACTGTGATAAGAGCCACATACCTCGACATCAGGGTCCAGAGGGAGTTGCTGTGATAAAGCTGGGCGTAATGTCAAATTGGATGTCACGAAATTGGGTGGGGGAAAAAAAAACGTAAAATAACTTTTAAAATTGAGTGTGCCTACCGACTGGCATTGCCTTTGTCGGGCACTGCGTTTGACCAGGGCCCTGTAGATTATCAGCAACTCCCTAAATGTATGCAACCAGTTCTAGAGTGAATATATAGGAGCCCTGTGGACAATATAAGCACACACCAATCCACAGTGATTGTAATTGGACGTGGTGTTTTTTTTAGACACCCAAAATGCATTGAAGATGGCCCCCCACCCTGTTACATGTTCCCATCACTGACCCGGGGAATTTGGGGTTCAGTATTTAGACCAGACGGTGCCCCTCCAACACCACTTCTGCGAGCATCCAGTCGCCCATCCAGGGACCAACCGGGACAGACTCTGTCCAGCTTCAGACCCAGCCAGTGGTGTAAGGCAGGGTGTTCATCTGGTAGATCATACAGTACAGGAAGTCCATTCAGAAAACCAGAAATGATAAACACACAATATATAAGAAAATGTATGTTTCTTTAAAAACAAACACCAAAGAACTTGTATGAACTGAAATATGTAGTTCATATATATATACATACACACACACACATACAGTTGTGGCCTTGGACTTTCTTCAAATAATTGAAACTGACAAAAGTATTTGGTCTCCACAATTTCTTATTTCATCTGTTACAGAGCCTTTGTTTTTTAACCTGAAATATCCTTTTAATTTGGAAAACAAATGAAACATCGATAGCATTGAAAAAATTATTGACACCCAATACTCAATACTTGGTAGCACAGCCTTTGGCCAGAAAAGGTCAGTCAAGTGTTTCCTTCAGCCATTGATAAGCTCCCTTCATGTTTGGACCACTCTTGTTCAAACTGCTCCACATCTCCCAGATTTGAAGGGTGCCTATTCAGATCCCTCCAGAAGATTTCAGTGGGATTTAGATCTTGAGTAATTGCTGGCCACTTAAGAACGGTTCAGCACTTTGTCTTGAACCATTTCTGGGTGCGTTTTGAAGTGTTAGGTGCCATTGTCCTGTCTGAACACCTTTGACATTCGACAAAGACCAAGGTTTCTGAAACTGGGTGTGGCATTGTGCTCCTAATTGGTGTTCTCGTAATTTCGTGAGGCCATGTGCACATTGAAGGCCCCCAGTACCACAGGCAGCAAAGCAACCCTGAACCATTGCTAAACCTTAACCTTTGACACTGGGGAAGGTGTTCTACTCATTATGTTTTTCTGTAAATATAGATATGGTATACTTGCCTGAAAAGCTCCAATTTGGTCTCATCTGTCCATAGGAGATTGTAAACTGAAGAAATACATGTGGATGCCAACATATTTTTGACTTTCTACCGATTTTTTGGGAGAAATGGTGCATTATTTGAATGAGGTGCAAGGTGCAAGGTGTGTGTGTGTCAATAAGAAAAAACTATTTCAACAGACAAGGTTTACAAATGCTCTTACTGTGTATTCCTTCCAGAAAATGAAGTATAGTGTTTGGGTTTTTTTTTGGGGGGGGGGGGTAACATAAGGTACAGCATGGCAAATAGTCCCTATTATTTGATGGTTTTCGTGTTGTTGGTTTTATCAACCTTCAATGTTTTGTCGTAGTGAATAAGATCGTATCCATTGGTCTTCTGCGTGTCTGACTCTTTGGTTAAGAGCAAATATCAGTATGCAATTTCTGTGTATGTATAATTGATTGCCGTGACACTTTATAAAAAAATAAAAAAAAGATATGCAGACCGTTTAAGGAGATACTATTTAAACTGTACAGATTCAACCATACCTATGTTCTTTATGATGACAACTGTCAATACTGTGGGTGTTCTAAACATTTGTCAGTGTAGACTTTACCCTTTGCCATGCAGTCATTTCTTTTCTGCTTTCAAAGTTTGGTCGCGGCTTAATAGCAGATGTGACAGCAATGGACCATTGTACTCAATGCAGCTTCGTTCTCCACGTGTTGCGAACTGAAGCTGTTTCTGTCTGTTCTGAGCAGGTCATCACCCACATGGTTGGAGTGGTGGGGCCACTGCACGCATTACAAATGAATTCCTTAATTACAGTGCTCATGAAGAGAAGTGCAATTACAAATTCCCTTAAATAACTAATTCCCTTTATGACGTGAGAATGGCCAAGCGGAATGTTATTTCTGTTTATATGGTTATTGTCTTATTTTTCTTTTTAACCAATGAGACCGGCTGCTCAGCTCGGTTGTTAGGGTTAGAGTTAGTTCTGGCCCTGTTGTCGTGGGCCTGCGTAGCAGCGTGTGGGAAGTCCATCTGTTTAAGGAGTCGTTTAAGAATTCGTCTTTATCCACTCACAATGACGCACTCTGTTGGATCATGTACCACCGTCAGTATCACAAGAACACCGTTTAAATCCCACGTGCAGACCCGTCAAGCATTTCAGTTGACTACAGTAGGCGATGTAAAGGAACGACCAGACTGCCCAGTCAATGAGCCTTCGGATTCATGTAGCGTTGCAGTAAAGTTTAACATCTCTGTGCTTATCTAAGCTTTGCCCCCCCCATCCCATCCTTTTTTTCTTTCTTTCTTTGAAAAAATTCATTTGACATCTTAGTGTTTTGTTACATTCATTCAGTTGTGTTGGTGCTGCCATTGCTGTTCGTGTCTGTTCCAAAGTGCCTTGGGCGAGAATCAGTCGACAGTGTAGAGGAATATTGACAACTATACGTTCCGTCGAGGTAACAAATCTCCAATTGTTTGGTCCCCAACTGGCCCCTATTCCCAGTGTAGTGATCTACTTGTCACCAGAGCCTAATGGACCCTGTTTTTGTAGACGTGCGCTGGGTAATAGGTTGATTTTACGTGGTGGCATGTAGTCTTCTGCCGTCCGCAGAGTTGACTGACGAGATGGTTTCTTCTTCATTAAAGTCTCGACGGGTCTACTATTAAAAACAGTGACAATGATGTCAATATTCCACTTACACTCTCAGCCACGTCCACTGGTGTCCTAACTGTGGATGGCTGATATATGATATACAGAGGAGGCTCCAGTTTAAAATGGTTTCCCTGCATACATTGACAGATCGGCAGAGGAATTCTGACCATCAGATGATCGTCTGACCAGCCTTATGAACATTGAACGTGATTGGTTGTTATCGTGTTACCTAATAAACATAATGAGCAGAGGTCATAATGTTTCCTAATGAACATAAATGTCAGATGTCATGTTTCCTAATGAGCATAATGACCAGGTGTTATAATGTTGCCCAATGAACATAATGATCAGATGAAATAATGTTACCTAATGAACATAACTGTCGGATGTCATGTTTCCTAATGAGCGTAATGACCAGGTGTTATAATGTTGCCTACTGAACAGAATGATCCGATGTTACAAAAGTTACTTAATGAAGATAATGATTGTATGTTATAATGTTACCGAATGAACATAATGATCGGATGTTATAATATTACTTAATGAACATAATGATCAGATGCTATAATGTAAAAAGGATGACACCCAATCCCACCCCCTGTGCTGAAGTACACCCCAAGTGGTTGGCTGTACACCAGTGGTATTCAAATCTGGCCCCCTCAAAGCCAGTTCAACTCCCCAATCAGGGACATATTAAGACCTGAGACCCAGATGGGTGCAATTACCGATGAAGTAGAACAGAAAATCAGCCGGCTTCTGCCCTCGTTGGGTAAGATTTGAATACCCCCGCTGTACACACAGGACTTTGGCTCCAATGTGTTTTTTTACCTTTCCTCCAATAAAAGCTTTTCAACGGCTACATGATTTAAGTGTGGGTGTGTGTGTGAGAGAGAATTAGAAAACATGTGTTGCCCTGTTGTTTACTCACATTTTACAGGGTAATCCCCAATGGTGCCCTATTCCCTAAATAGTACCCTACTTTAGACCAGGCCTATTGTCTATATAGTGGCCTACTAGACCAGGGCACAGAGGCCTGCAGCCATTCGAGGGGTTGGCAGAGGTGGAGAGGTACCCAGTTGTCATTACGTGTGAAAGGAGTGATGCATTAATGAAAAAATGGGTTAAGTTGTAAAACTCACCCAGTATATTACTACTTTATTAAAAGTCTAAAGGCTTCCTGTTTTTGAATGTACTTCATTTAAAAAAATTTTTATTGCTGAGGTTTTGTATAATGTACCTCCATAACAAAATTATGTTGGTTTATTTGTATTGAGTCTATGGATGTGGTTTAACAGCAGTCCGTGCTAATATTTTAGAATCTGGAACATGGTACCGAAGTTAGCTTTTTCCAGGTATCAAACCCTCAACCAACCAATTGTATTTCATGAATGCCTTTTTACATAAGCCGCTGTCAGAGAGTAGCATACATAGATACCCATCCTTAAACCCCAAAGAGAAAGAGTATATCATGTCCTTGTTGTGATACAGGTGCATCTCAAAAAAAAAATATTGTGGAAAAATCAAGTGACACTTTCATATATTCTCGATTCTTTACACAAAGTGAAACATTCCAAGCCTTTTTGTTTCAATCTTGATGATTATGGCTTACAGCTCATGGAAATCCAAAATCCAGTGGCTCAGAATATTAGAATAATATTTTGCTCAGTGGTTTAAAGTCCTCTCTTCAGATTAAAGTAAACTTTGCATTTCATTTGGAAATCAATATGCCAGAGTCTGGAGGAAGTGTGTTGTTTCCACAGTCAGTGATGATTTGGGCTGCCATGTCATCTGCTGGTGTTGGTCCACTGTGTTCTATCAAGTCCGGAGTCAACGCAGTCATCTACCAGGAGATTTTAGGGCACTTCCTGCTTCCATCTGCTGACAAGCTTCATGGTGATGCTGATTTCCTTTTCCAGCAGGACTTGGCACCTGCCCACTGCTAAAACGACTGATAACTGGTTTGCTGCCTATGGTATTACTGTACTTGATTGACCAGTCAGTTCACCTGAACTGAACCCCATAGAGAATCTAGGTGGTATTGTCAAGAGGAAAATGAGATACACCAGGTCGACATTTCTGTATTATAAACTTTTTATACTATTATTTTGAGATACTGGATTTTTGATTTCCGTGAGCTGTAAGCTGTAATTATAAAGACTGAAACAAAAAAGGCTTGAACTGTTTCACTTTGCGTAATGAATCTAGGATATTTGGAGGTGTCACTTTTTGATTTGAATTATGGGGAAAAAATAACTTTTCCACAATATAGAATTGTTTTGAGATGCACCTGTATATATTAAAATGCCATTTGGACTGCGTTATCCTGACCGCAGTTATTCATCCTGTCAAGAGCTGAACCCCTCACTCCCAACCACCGAGTCATCTCAGAAGTATTAGAACCACCTGGCTAATTGAAATCCTGTGTCTCTCTACTTGCAGTAGATTCACACCGAATCTGGGACAGGATCAGTTTAATGAACAACAGACTGTCTCTCTGTTTCTCCTGCGATGACCTGGTGGAGAGGATTGGTGTTTGGGGCTCATTATGTATGACTACCTGGTAAACTGGTCTATTACCTCCTGATGAGGCACAATCATTTATTATCTCCTGATGGGGCAAACTGGTCTATTACCTCCTGATGGGGCAAACTGGTCTAGTACCTCCTGACGGGGAAACATTTTCTATTACCTCCTGATGGGGCAAACTGGTCTAGTTCCTGATGACAGGGCGGAATGGACTAGTACCTCCTGACTGGGCAAACTGGTCTAGTACCTCCTGACAGGGTGGAATAGACTAGTACCTCCTGACAGGGCAAACTGGTCTAGTACCTCCTGACGGAGCAAACTGGTCTAGAACCTCCGGCTTCTGGTGCATATTTGCTGCACAATTGGACCGTTCCTGATGCTCTCCCCAACAAGTCGCGAGCATCACTCCTTTCTCACCTTCAAGGTATCACTTGAGGTGATTGAGTTGGTACCACCGTCTGGACATCCTTCCTGACCGCTGATGCCTTCACTATCTCATAATGGCCCTTCCCCTGGACCAGCAGCATGCGCTTTGTGGTGGGTACCAGTAGGCCCTCCCCTGGACCAGCAGCATGCGCTTTGTAGTGGGTACCAGTAGACCCTCCCCTGGACCAGCAGCATGCGCTTTGTGGTGGGTGCCAATGACAGGATTATATGTTATTTGACAGACTTCAACTGGCAGGGTTGGGCTTCCCATGTCTCTTTCTCCAGGTCCAGGATGTCCTGACGTCCCCAGGGCTTCCCGTGGGCGATCTTGAAGGGAGAAAACTCTGTCGACGCCTGTGTAACATTAAGTAGTGGCGAGACAACAAATCTCATTACGACAAAATGTTACAGCGTCTTGGTTCACGCTGTCCTTTGTGGCCTTTGTAGGAGTCCTGCTGGATCTTTTGGCTCGCTGTGTTTTGGAGGGCTTATAATTACTTCTGTTTGCAATATTGTTTATGCTCCACCAGTTGCCCTTTACTCATGGCAGCGATTCATAAAACTGCTTTTGTATTGCTACAACAACAGGGGTGCTCATCAATGTTTCATTTGCTTATAAATAATTTGTGTTAATCTGATCTGAGAGAGATGTGTGGCTTTAATTTGGTCAATTATTTGGCAGAAGTTGAGTAAGTGCAGCTCCATTTCCACCTTAGTTTCTGGGAGGTTTGCCTAGAGCCTTTAGAGACAGCTCTACCTCTTATTGTATGCCTCTCATTTGCTAGGCTATCTACACGGAGTATGTACATAGTCAAGGCATTTCTTCAATCTGGGTCATTAGCCTTGGTTGGTTATACTTGTGATTTGGTTCGGTCTAACTGTGTTGCACTCCTGGTTCTCTGTGGGGCTAGTTTTGGGTTGTAAACTGGCTGATGAGGCTCTTCTCCAGGTTCATCTCTCTAAGTCAGGGCATAATTAGTGTGTATATGTTTGGCACGGCATTCATATTGGGGATTTTGCGTTGTACGCAAAGGATTTCTTTACACAATTCTACATGCTCTCTCAATTGAATCTACAATTGTTTTTTAAATAACCCTTTTTGGTTTACATTTTGAACCGTGTCCAGAGAAGTGGATTATCAATACATGGATCCCAAAAATGATTTCTCCATGAACGAAAAACGAAACGGGGGGACAACCAATGAATCTCTCTCTCTCTCTCTCTCTCTCTCTCTCTCTGCCTGATATACTGACACAGCTCTACTAAGCTGATTCACTCAACTATGAAGCATGCTTACTGCTGGCATCAGCTTGATAGAGTTGTTAAAATAATTTAGAGGCCTCCTGAAAGTCCTTTTCACTGTTACCATTCCGGACCCGCCTTATTTAATCTTTTCAATTTGTAATTTTCGCTTGGGCTCTGCTACTCAACAGTAAGCCATTGAGCCTTTCGCTTTACTTCCACAGATTGCTAAATTCGAACACCAATCCGAAATTTAAGTGACGGGAGGAAGTGATCCCAGTGGATAAAACATTCCACATGTACTTTTCTTATTGGAGGAATTAAGACATCTGAGTAGACAGCAGCAGAAAGCCTGTTCTGTCCCAACCTGGCATCTGAATGTGATATGAAAATGTGTCTTTCTATCAGGCCTCCTCGCTCCACTTTCTCCCCAATCTGTTAGTACCACATCACGTCTTTAAGTCGATGGCCCCTTGGCGTGTGTAAGTGGGAAAGACATTATTTACGGTCCATTGCTGCAACAAAAAGAAGTGTGCAGCAATGGACTATGGCGAAAAGGTTTGCAGATTAAACACTTAAGTTAATCGGGATGTTGAGGAAACACTTTGCATTCAAGCCTAATGCCCTTGTGGTACAGTTTAAACTCTGTTAAACAGATGATGTATATTTTCAATGTGTTCAGTTCACCAGGTCTGCGTCTTCAGAGCTCAACTCCATCTGACAGTATTTGAACAATAGAGAGCGTCAGACAGTTGAGTGGAAGCTGTGCTCACGGTCTGATTAACATTTAACTACAGTGTGTGTGTGTGTGTGTGTGTGTGTGTTTGGAGCTTTGAGCAACACACTCGTGTGTAAACAACTCCCAACATGATTTACTGCAGCCACACATGGGAACTGCTATGAAATGGGGAGAGATGTACGCCGCACACAGACACACACCACACATACACACTCCGACAAAGCTCTGACACACCCCACACCAAAACACACAGACATACACAAATGCCAACATACTGTGTGTTTGTGTTTTGTCTGTATGCCTTGGTGCTGCATCTGTGTAGGTATGTGTATATATGTTTGTTTGTGTGTCTGTCTCTTTGTGTGTCTCTGTTTGAGTGTGTGTGTGTGTGCTCCTCCAGTGGTCCAGTAAGTATTGCTTCTTCACCACAGATGAAGAGATCTTCCATGTGTTTATGAGGTAGATATTCTGAACAGTACAGACTAATGGACGGCTGATGGGCTGTCCAGTCAACCTGACATACCTTCTAATCTCTGTCTCTGCATGAACTTCTCGTACGCGCACACACACACACAACGCTCAAGTTCATATAGACTCCAGGGCCTTCTGAATGTCTGCTAATACTCAAAATGAAAGTCTGAATTATTTACCAGGAAGTGGCTGAGCAAGAGGAAGGAGTGTGTGTGTGTGTGTGTGTGTGTGTGTGTGTGAGAAACAGAGAGAGATGGTGCGAGAGAATGGGAGCAAGGAAATGTCTTGCATAATCTGACATGGCTTCGCTCCACTTTAAACGCGGCAGCCATACACTGTTCGTGTTTCCATAACATAACAATATGGGATACTTTAAGAGCGTTAGTTAGTTCCTTCTCTCGTCGGCGCTCCGAGCGCTGAGCGTCACTTATTAGCTTTAAAGTGAAGCCCCTCTGTGCATTCGCATCAGGGGCACTGATTTGAATGCGTCCTTGGTTCCGCCGCGGGGCGGGGTGATGTAAGCAGTGATTCAGTGTTGCTTGGATAATAGTCTAACAGAATCACATGATCATCTTATTTTGTTATACATCAGCTCTGTGCCAGGGTTAGGGGTTCAAATCCATTACATGTTTTGTCAGTTCAGGGGGGGTGCAAAAACAAAGTCCTATGTGGGCGTACATCCTTGTAACCCTTGACCTGTGAGTGATCTATCAAATCTTGCTGATACTTGATACTTATAATAGAAACCACAATTTACAACTCAATAGATGTAAACGACAGATCTCTTAATTAATGTAAAAGCAAGATATCGGAATAGTTTTTCCTGAAAGGTAAAACTAAAGAAATAAAGTCCCAGTACTTTATTGCTGGTTTTGTTAAACTTCTTCACGTGTCAGAACCAAAGTCTGCCCTGGGCCTGCGAGATGTGGGTCACCATTGACTGTGAGAGAATCACTCATGGTTCCTACTGATTTGGGATGTTTAAGGAGAATTTGGGTAGCAAGAGGGAAGGTAAATTTGGTGATGAAAAGGTTAAAGTGCCTTTGGAATGCTGCCTCTCAATACTGTCAACTCTAATGACACAGTAGGATCATTCACTGACTGCACAGAAACAATGGGTTGAATTTAGCTCTATTAAAATACAGCTGAACATACACATATACTACAAACAGCTGATGGGTTTGCAGAAGGGTCCAGTAGTCCCTCACAAAGAAAGAGAACCCAGTGCCGTAATCTATGTTTAATGACACCGTGTTATCTCCAAACCCTCTGAAGGAAAAAGGAGGTCATCCAAACCATAAATGTCTACATAATCAGTTAAATGAATCATTAATGATTCGCTCTTCAAAAAATAAAATAGCCTCCATCCTGACGTTATCCTATCATTTAAATATAAATGACCAGTGATTGATGCGCTTGGGGCCAGCCGTGAGCTTTCAGTGTTTAACTCGGCGTGGGTGGGCGTGTGTATGTGTAGTTCCTACAGTATGCACGCTCTGTGTGTCGACAATAACCAAGCCATAAGGACGGCTATGTGGTTAGCTGTGGATAACATGCAAAGAGAATCAAGGAAATGTCAAAAGGCCTCAGAGTCAGAAGACTCCTGTCAGAGCGGCGGAAGATCAGGACTATCTGAAGGTGATGACTCGTATCCATCACCGTCAACCACATCCATCCACACACAACCACATCCACATTCACACACAACCACATCCACATTCACACACACACAACCACATCCACATTCACACACAACCACATCCACATTCACACACAACCACATCCACATTCACACACAACCACATCCACATTCACACACAACCACATCCACATTCACACACAACCACATCCACACACAACCACATCCACATTCACACACAACCACATCCACATTCACACACAACCACATCCACATTCACACACAACCACATCCATCCACACACACACAACCACATCCATCCATCCACACACACACAACCACATCCACATTCACACACAACCACATCCACATTCACACACAACCACATCCACATTCACACACAACCACATCCACATTCACACACAACCACATCCATCCACACACACACAACCACATCCACATTCACACACAACCACATCCATCCACACACACACAACCACATCCACATTCACACACAACCACATCCATCCACACACACACAACCACATCCACATTCACACACACACAACCACATCCACATTCACACACACAACCACATCCACATTCACACACAACCACATCCACATTCACACACAACCACATCCACATTCACACACAACCACATCCACATTCACACACAACCACATCCATCCACACACACACACACACCCACATCCACATTCACACACAACCACATCCACATTCACACACAACCACATCCATTCACACACAACCACATCCATCCACACACACACACACATCCACATTCACACACAACCACATTCACACATACGCACAGCCACGTTCTTACTCACACAACCACATTCACACACAACCACATTCATACACACAACCACATTCACACACGTATATTTGTCTGTGCGTTGAGTGTGAGAGTGTGTGACTGTGAGCGAGTTTGACTGTGTGTTGGGAGTGTGCGAGGATGTGCGTGCAGAAGGTTATCTAAATGTGCAAATTAGGTAAACCCTGCAGCATGTTATTACAAAGACCTGCTCAGAGGAGCAGCTAGAAAAATCCTCCTTAATCAATGGTCCTTCTCATTTTCTATCACTCCCTTTCTCGCTCGCCCCCACTCCGTCTCTCTTTCTCTCCCTCTCTCTCCTGCTGGGGATGAAGGGGCATTTTAAATCTTACTTACTTGTAGTGGTATGCAAGGCTTACGCAACCTTCCGCTTGTTCGTTAGTTGGTTGTGTCTTCTAAGGAGGCAGCGGTGCTTTTACTTCATCTCCATCCCAAACGCAGAAAATGGGAAAGAATGAGAAGAGCCCATTTTCCTCTAATACATACTAACAGGTGCCAGTGATTGACGTGGGATTCTGACCATGCTGACATTCAGTTCTTCTCGCAGGTGTAACAGCCACTCCTGTCCTGTGCCGGCTGTTGCGTTTCTATGTTCATTGTAGTTTAGGTCTAGTCAGTGTGTTTCTATGTTCTGTTTCAAGGCCTCATGTGGACTGATTTCACCTGCGTCCTGTTCAGTCTTGCCACCTGTGTCTCATTGGCCTCTTATCACTTCCCTATTTGGTTTCCCTTGTGTCTTGGTCAATCATTGTTTCATGTGATGTGTCTTGTTCCTGGGTTTTCATGTGCGTCTTTCGATAAAACTATGTTTGCTTGCATTCTTCTGTGCCTGTGTCCTGCTACTTCCACAACGTCACAGCAGGCTTCTTGTATTTTGACATAATAGCAATATGTGGCGGGCACTCTTATCCAGAACCACTCAAAGTGAGTAAATACATGTTGATGCCAATCCCCTGGAGGAATCAAACTGACATCCCTGGTGTTGCGGACGCAGAGCTATCCCAATTGAAACCTGACCCGTGTACCAAACCTGACCTGTGTACCAAACCTGACCCGTGTACTGTAGCAATGAGTTTGGGTACTGTGTCAATGGGCTGGTTTGAAGTCTGAACATTTTCATTTTGTGGTCGGAGCAACATGAACTCACACGACGTGACACCGTTTGTAGCGTCTTGAGCTTCTCTGATCGGGGATAACAGGCGGTGGTAGGCTAGTTTTTGTGATGTGAAACCAGTGGTTTACGGGCCTGTTTGAAACAGAAAGGATGAATGTAGTTGTGTTCTGAATTTGTCAGAGCTGAGTTCCTTTGATTAGTAGCAATAAAAGGAACACATTTTTTTTTTACATTTCTTATTGAACAGATGGGGAAGGAATGGAAAGGTCAGAGGTCAAGGCAAGGAGAAGTGGTCCGGTTTTAACCGCAAAGCAGACTCTGCCGTATATGCATGCTGGGGTCAGCACGTCCATCCATTGCTCCATACAACTACTTCAGCAGAACCCACAGAGTTGCAGTGCAGAATATGTGCTAAATCAGGTTATGTGGTTATTAAAAGAAGAAATAACAAAATTAAATAAAATTATAGACATTTCCTCAAGGAGCACAGTTTTGGACCAGCCAAATTGTCTGTGTGTACAAATAATTCTGCGTTAGGAACTCACTCATCTGTCTATATGCCTCTGGCACAATTTTGCATTCAACAGGCACCTCACTGATTACTATTCTGTCCACCCTAGAACATAGCTAATAATATCCCACATGCCTTCTTTGAGCACCATCAACTCCTTACAACACGGAACAAAATTATAAACGCAACACTTTTGTTTTTGCCCCGATTTATTATGAGCTGAACTCAAAGATCGAAGTCTTTCTCTATGTGCACAAAAGGCCTATTTCTCTCAAATATGTCTATATCTGTGTTAGTGAGCACTTCTCCTTTGCTGAGATAATCCATCCACCTCACAGGTGTGGCATATCAAGATGCTGATTAGACCGCATGATTATTGCACAGGTGTGCCTTAGGCTGGCCACAATAAAAGGCCACTCTAAAATGTGCAGTTTTAGAGAAGCGCTCACTAACACAGACTTAGACAGATTTGTGAACAATATTTGAGAGAAATAGGCCTTTTGTGCTCATAGAGAAAATCTTAGATCTTTGAGTTCAGCTCATGATAAATCGGGGCAAAAACAAAAGTGTTAATAATGATACTTTTGTTCAGTGTAAATTATTATAAATTATTGTATTTTTTTACCCTGGACAATGTTATATGTTGAAGCCTTCCGCTAAGAACATTAATCAAATACGTTACATTTAGTATCTTTGTCACCCATATCTGAACACATCAACACACATCAATAACACACAAACACACTGGTCAATAGAGTCAGCTCAATTTGACCTCAAGTAAAAGCAATTCACCAACCACTGGCTTCTGTTAGCTATACATTACAAGGATCACTAATGTCTAAAGGTTTATGCTGCGAAGCAATTAAAACAAATTCTACAGCTTTGACTTTGTAACACTAGTGTGAAGTGTGAATAATTTGCCTGGAGGGAAATCCCATCCCCTATAGTATTTAGTGGACTATGGTCTCTGGTCAGAAACCTGAAAACCACGGTTACACATTCTCAGTGCCGAACTCTCAGTGCCGAACAGTTGTCTGTTTTATATGCACCCAAATGTGAGCTGTCACAGCAGGGTATAAATCCACCGACTTTACAGACTTAGACATTTTGGCTGCTGTGGCACAAGGAAAAGGAATCCTGGTGATTTAAAACATCTTTCTGTCAACTCTCACCTTTTCACCCAGCAGTGCAAAGATGAAGGGAAGCGTCAGTGGGATTTAAATATATCCTTTGATATATTCTTTGAATGTTAATGCATAGAATGCTGATGTTCTCCCGGCTGTTTTGATTATATGTTGTCTAACTTCGGATTACAATGTAATAGTATGTTCAGAGTAACATCGCCCGCTCCCTTTCAGAAGGGACTTCATCTAGTAAAAAAATTAAATAAAAAAAAACTGATTTCTGTGTCATTTTCTGTCATTTCCTCTATATATTTATTCATCAGAGAATTTCAGAATGGAAAAAGGGCCCTGGATGGATGCAACTCCTGAACAGGAGTTTGCTGCATTCTCTTTCTCATGACCCACAATGGCTGTCCAGCACTTCAGAAACAGAAAGAGTATTATTGCCAAGTAAGTTTCACAACAAACAAGGAATTTCTTCTGACCGTTGGTGCAACAATTTATACCAAAGGAATAAGGGAAATAAAAACACGTAAGAACAGTGGTCTGAGCATAAAAATAATAGAATAAATTACAAAAAAATAGCTAAAAAGTCTATATATAAAGTGCAGGATTTTGTCCAGTTAAGGGGTGGTGTGTATGTGGGGAGGGGTTATTGATTTGTCCAGTTAAGGGTTGTGTGTATATGTGGGGAGGGGTTATAGTTTTGTCCAGTTGAGGGTTGTGTGTGTATGTGGGGAGGGGTTATAGATTTGTCCAGTTGAGGGTTGTGTGTATGTGGGGAGGGGTTATAGATTTGTCCAGTTGAGGGTTGTGTGAATGTGGGGAGGGGTTATAGTTATTTCCAGTTGAGGGTTGTGTGTGTATGTGGGGAGGGGTTATAGATTTGTCCAGTTGAGGATTGTGTATGTGTGTATGTGTGTATGTGGGGAAGGGTTACAATTTTGTCCAGTTGATGGTTGTGTGTATGTGGGAGGGGTTATAGATTTGTCCAGTTGAGGGTTGTGTGTATTTGGGGAGGGGTTATAGTTTTGTCCAGCTGAGGTTTGTGTGTGTATGTGGGGAGGGGTTATAATTTTGTCCAGTTGAGGGTTGTGTGTGTATGTGGGGAGGGGTTATAATTTTGTCCAGTTGAGGGTTGTGTGTGTATGTGGGGAGGGGTTATAATTTTGTCCAGTTGAGGGTTGTGTGTATGTGGGAGGGGTTATAGATTTGTCCAGTTGAGGGTTGTGTGTGTATGTGGGGAGGGGTTATAGTTATTTCCAGTTGAGGATTGTGTATGTGTGTATGTGTGTATGTGGGGAAGGGTTACAATTTTGTCCAGTTGATGGTTGTGTGTATGTGGGAGGGGTTATAGATTTGTCCAGTTGAGGGTTGTGTGTATTTGGGGAGGGGTTATAGTTTTGTCCAGCTGAGGTTTGTGTGTGTATGTGGGGAGGGGTTATAATTTTGTCCAGTTGAGGGTTGTGTGTGTATGTGGGGAGGGGTTATAGATTTGTCCAGTTGAGGGTTGTGTGTGTATGTGGGGAGGGGTTATAGTTATTTCCAGTTGAGGGTTGTGTATGTGTGTATGTGTGTATGTGGGGAGGGGTTATAATTTTGTCCAGTTGAGGGTTGTGTATGTGGTTTCAGGGGCATGTTCATGAGGCCTACTGTCACCCGCAAACTTCAGGAGCTTGACGGAGTGGCGACTGGAGGTGCTGGTGTTTGGAGTACAGGGAGAAGAGTAGTGAGGATACAACTCTCGAATTCCATAACGTTGGTGGTTTATTACAATTTCATAACAGACGACTTCCTCCGATCGGCCAATCAAAAGCCGCCACTGCTTTTTAATCAGACCCACTCTGTAATGTTAATGGATTTCAAGTCGGCCACCGTAGTCCCAGCTCCCGGTTATGTGAAGAGAACCTGCCTGAGTCATTATCATCCTATTACATTCACATCTGTAGCCATGAAATGCTTTGAAGCCGCTGGCCCAGACATTCTGGACCCGGTCCAATTTACACACCATCCCCGCAGATTCACAGATGATGCAATCTGTAATACTATTGGTGTCAACTGGGTGCCTGTTACCAGTACCTGACGGATGTATCTGCCCATGCAGTGGTCCAACAGGCCACCTGGCCCATAGAGGCGAATAGGCTACTCCTGAACTGTAAAAGACAAAACAAAAAACAACAACACAATACGTCACAAACTGTAGTCAAACTGTAATCTCCCTGCACAAAGGAACACTAAAGGGACAGTGTAAATGTTTACCTCAGCTGTAAATGTGTGTATTTTATTCACTCACCAAGGTTCCTACTCAGTTTAACACTCATTGGTGTTTTATAATGATATCGTCACTGTGATGTCATGCAGTTGCCGAAACATATCATCCTACTTTAACGGGTCTTTTTATAATCAGCTCTTAAACGTAAAGAACATAATAATAATGTGATCCATTTAGAAGTGTTATGTGTTACTTTTCGTGGGGAAATATTTTCCACAAAATGAAAAAATATATAATTTTTTTGCCGGACCGCATAAGCAGAGCCGGCCTTGTAGAGCAAATGTTTTATACTGACTGACTGAGTCCGTGAGTGCCTGACTGACTGACTGATTGACCATCCCTTGTTAAATAGCGAGTGGTTAGAGATGCTGACTGTGGACCAACAGGTCCCACGTTCGACTCCCGTAACAGTCAAAACACATGATGCCTTAGGATTTGTTCAGGACAGACAAAGATGTTGGCTATAACCTTCAGTAGCTATGTTACAGGAAGCCTGAAATAAAACAGTTCTGGTAGATATTAGGATTTCTTTGGGATTGTGTTAAAATATTCTTATTCCATAGTACAATAATATCATATTGCTTATTCTAAGTATAATCCAGTCATTCAGTAAGGCCATTATGTGACTCTGCTCACTTGTACAGGATGTGCCTACAACAGATAGTTATAGTTTTGGCTAAACTTCTCAAGTGCTGTAAACATCTTATCTTTCTAAGCCAAAGTTCACAGAGAAGCTGGTGAGACATGTAGACTAACCATGCAAAAGAGGGGGACACAGTGGGCTGTACTGAATATATATAGGCCTGAGCTCAACCTTTAACAGGGAGCTTTTGAACTGACTCTGCTGAGAGTGTTGTTAACTGCTCCAGGTTTGCAAATCTTGAAAGCTTTACTCGTGAAAAGAATCTACTGTCTCTGTGCCTTTCCCATTTACTAATTTCCACAACAGGATAGACAAACACTTCGCGGGCTACACGATTCTCTCGTCTTTTCACTTGACGAAAAAGTCAGTTATCATCACCTATATAGATAGATACTGTTTCAATGTAATTCACGAATGGCTAATTAGCTGTTAAAACAGCCAGTGTTTTGTTCAGGATAGACAAATACTTTGCTGGCTACAACCATCAGTAGTTACGTTATAGAAAGCCTAAAATAAAACTGTTTACTCTAATATTGGGACTATTTCTGGTGGACTTTTGAATGATGTATTAGGATTTGTTCAGGATAGACAAAACCTTGCTGGCTACACAATTCTCTGCTCTTTTCACTTGACGAAAAGTCAGTTATCGTCACCTATATTGGTAGTTATTGTATCAATGTAATTCCTGAATGGCTAATAAGCTGTTTAAATGGCGAGTGGCAAAAGCCATACAGTTCATAGATGCTATTTGTGGTGGAGGTGAAGTTAATAACATACGTTCCTCAGTTTAACACAATGCTTATGTGTGTCTAGCAACATATTCAAACTCGACGTGATGTTAATGCGCCACAAAATGATATAATGTTGAAACACTATACCAACTCTCAGGAGATGTATAGCTCGGAGGTGTAGCGGTTAAAGACACAGCCTCTTATGTGGGAGACCCGGGTTCGAGTCCAGGGAGGGCAATCATGATTATCTACGCTGAACTACGCTTGCCTGGTTTCTTGGTTTGTAGTACTGGGAGTTTAACACCTGCTAGGATGCTGATATAGGTACAAATGTTGCACAATACATGCCATGATAATAACCATGAGCATGTGTGTGCTCATGTGAATGTCAGAAGTCGGTCTGGACGCTTGCCAGCTTTTGGTTTGTCAACCCTCATCCTCAGGTCTTCTCCCGAGCTCTGTCGTTAGCTTAGAGGGTAATTAACCTAAATGAAGATGATGTACAGTGGTTCTGAAATATTAATTCACTGCCCTCCAGAATTATTGGCTCCCTTAGTAAAGATAAGCAAAAAAGGCTTTGAAAAATATCACTGCACTTTATCAGCTTGATCATACACTCAAGATATCAGAGAAATCTCAACTTTAATTGAGATAAAACTGTTCAAAGAAAAAACAAATTCGTAATAAAGAAATTTTTGTTTCGGGGTGTCAGTAATGTGACTTCATTATTCACATACCTACACATTTTCCGAAGCAAATCCATAAGTATGATCTTCCCATTTGTAGGATGCGTACAGTATTGTCCTGGTTCACCTGAGTCTTTAGAAGCACTTAAACACTTTCTATCAACAATGGGGAGGGTCAGAGAACACAAGCAAAAAAGACAAAAGATTGTTGGCCTTTATAAATAAGTCACACACAAAAATAGATTACTGACAGAATTAATCTTTTTCAATGGCCATCCCCGTTTCTTGACATAAAGCCGATTGACAAACTGAGGGGATAGCAGAAGATAAGTCCACAAGCAAGGACCAGTGACATTGAAAAATCATGGACGAATGGTCTAATGATCCCTATGCTCTTTCACATAACAAACATTACTGAAGAAGAGCTGTTGTCTTAGCAAGAGAAAGCTGCACAACGTTCGAAATGCAGAGGTGCCAATAACTGTGACACATTTGGGGGATTGATATTTTGCTCTTGATCAATAATTTCTGCATTATTTAAAAATGTCTCTTCGATTAAGGGTTTGATATCTGTCATATTTTTGGTGTAAAATCAAACACTTTACTTTGAAAGCTTTTTGTTGCTCATGTTTACAAAGGGTGCCAGCAATTCAGGAGGGCTCTCTATAATTAATGTGTTAACATGCCATGCCATGCATTCACTAAATCAAACCACGATAGTAGGTAAATTATGTATGACATTAGAAGTTCTTGGATGTTAGAACCTTGTTTCCATGGAGACCACAAAAAGACGGTAAGTTAGTGTCACACAAAACTGTGTGCCTAAAACCACCTATGACCTTCCCAAAACAATCTGAGAAGTGAAGTGTCAATCGGAGTTCAATGGGTCTGGCGTCAGAAGAATGCAAGTTCAGGCCTTTGTGCAGACTCACAAGTTTACACAACAAAACGAGCCCTCTGCCCATTCGCTGGCTCTCCTAGGACACAGTCCCCTTCAGTCCTTGTCACACCCTTTCTCCTTCTGTCTCTCTCTCACACACACACACACACACACACACACACTCAGTCCACTTTGCTGTCCAGTGAACCCTGATCATTGTACTCCCATTTGTATTAGTGATTGGTAAATAGGTGAAACGTGTCTGTATGATTTCCTGTCGTGTGGACCTTCCAGTATTACGCTGGTCACCCTTACCTTGACTACGTCAACTGCATGGTTGTAGGGGCCGATTCACAGTCATTTCACTCTGCTACAACGTGCATACGAAAACTACTGACACTTTCAAACAGTCTGTCTCAGAGCATTTAAGGAAGACATTAGGCCTGTCCTGACTGGATCCATTTGTTGTTCATAGACTTAACTTTTAATAATGAGACCTTTTTTTAGTCAAAAAATTTGTTTAAAAAGTAATGAATAATTGAGGGACTTTGTTAAAGAAAAAGCATAACTGGTTTAACCACCCGTGCCACGTCTGTGTATTTGTATTATTAAGATGATAGAAGGGGGAGGTGGACAGGAGGAGGTGGACAGGAGGAGGTGGACAGGAGGAGGTGGACAGGAGGAGGTGGACCGGAGGAGGGAGTTAGTACCTCCCCACTTGGCCTCAATGAGACACACTGAGTAGAAAAGAGGATGGAATTCTTCTTTGAAAGTCCCTGAACTGAGACTTATTTGATCAGGCATAATAAGTCCAGCCACACGCTATTAAAGCTTAAAATGGGTATCTGTTGGATCTAGAACAAAGGCAGTGAAACACCACTATAATAAATTATTAACATCAAACTAGTCAAGAGGCTGGGGGGAGGAAGCGAGGGACGGCGTTCTGGTTATTCATTCTTTCCTCCCTTTTTGGTTTGTCATGTGCATCATGTTCTACTAAGGTCTCGTGTTGCTCAATTAGTGAAGCATGGTGCTTGCAATCCCAAGGTTGTGGGTTTGATTCCCACTGGGGCCAGAACAATAAACTGAAAAATGCATGTATTCGCTGTGGATAAGAGCATCTGCTAAATGAGTTGAAGTTCTCTCTGACAACATTCTAAAGTAGCTCTACTGTTCTAGTTCATATAAATTAATATTCAATTTGTTTACCGCTTTTCATTTTAAAGCATCATCTCAAAGTAAAAAAAGAAATACAAAAAAAGAAATAACAATTTTAAAAAGTATACATAAAAGAATATGAATAAAAACAAGAAAGAGAGAAAAAAAAGAGAAAACATGATGTAAGTATAAATAAATATTAAAGCATGGAACCGCTATCAACAGAACTCGGCATACAGAAAAGGTCTTCAAATCAGTTCTTTCAGAATTGTGGTGAATACACTTGAAAGTCAGCAGGAGGCTATTTTAATTCCATCTAGAATGAGACAGGCAGGAACAGGGAGTGGTTGGGTTGGATATAACCCTGACGGAGTGGCTATCCCCATCCCGTCTGCAGAGTGCTCAGAGCAGACTGGGGATAGCAACAGTGTGGTCTGGGTTCAAACAGGATTTATAATACAGTGACATTTGGTGTGTCATGACTACACTACTCAAGCAATCTTTATCCCCCCCCCACTTCAGGGCACCATTTCTCAAATAAAAGGGTCAGAAACTGGCAAATTATGGGTTCTTCCTCTGGGAACCTCCTGTCGTAAAGAAAACATTTTTATTAAAAGGAATTTTTATCAAAATGTCTACTAACCTAACAACACAATAATTTTTTTTCAAACAGAGCCAAAACATGATACATCAAGGAATTTAATTAAGTATTTTGAATGATATTAGAAATGATGTGATAAAAGAAAATTCATACTGATAATAAACACACAGTGTGAATGAAATCTGAAGGATCTCAAATATGATTGAAAGTAGAAATGGAAGATGTTGCTTTTGAATTGGGATCTCTTATAAAAGCTCTGGTAAATGTTCCACTCTAACCAAGGCAGGGAATCAATTTGTGGATTTTATCTAGACGGAACAGAAATATGCACCTGGATACGTAGAAAGTGTTGCTAATAAATGAAAACATTTTGTTCATTGAATTCTCCTCCCAATGAAAAAGCTCTTGTGCAGCATGCCACTTATTCAGTTGACTTCTATTTTACAGAGTGTTGTACCAAGTGGCATAGAGCCTATAGTAATGTATCTTTATTCCGTTTCCCCAAAAAATCCCGGAGTCAGTCAGAAATGGACTACGTTTGTTGAAAGCCATGGCTAGCATCCAGTATGACCCGCCCGTAAACAGAGCCTGGGGAGAGGGGTTGTGGTCAGCATACTGGCAGCTGGAATTGTCAGGTATCGTCTTGATCTGCAACAAAGTCAGGAGGTCTTAGGTCAGGGGCAGCAACAGGTGTTTAGAGCCTGGTACTTGGTAGGTGTGGGGTAAGACCTCATGTCCTCCTAAGTTTAAATGGATCAGAAGACAAGGAACATTTAGAGAGTGCCTTCCTTAGGTTTACAAGGATTTACAGTGGAGAAGGAGAACTGACCCTACTCCCCCGGCACAATAATATAGCAACGTAAAGCCTTGGGGTTGAGACAGGGGGGTCTAGAGACACTGTGGCTCTATCCATGGGAGGCCCCGGACAGGGCCCAACAGGCAATCCACCCACATTGCCAAGCATCAACCAAAGGGACCCCCACCAACCACAACCACCCTGAAATAAGGGACGAGTATTGCCAGCAAAGTTCACCCCAATTGCACAAGTGCGGAACAGGGAGACAACAACGAGCCAGAGACTCCACCCCCGAAAGGCATTGGAGGGAAGGCACCCCAGTGGCGATGAGAGCCCACCTGGCAAGACAGCAAGGGTGGATTGTATCAAGCCTTCTGGTCACCTTCACACCCCTGGGCCAGACTACACTTAATCATAGACCATGCTGTAGAGATTGAGCTTTGTGTGAAATGGAAGTGTAATTCTGATGCTTGACAATAAAGTGCACTGCTGTCGGCTGAAATTTCAAATGAGGCAGACCGTTTGTAAATAATTTGGTCAAAAGTTTTTTTTTTTATCTCCTTTTAATGATTCTTCAAAGTAGATAATAACCCCTGAAAATAAACCACAAATAATTATTCAAATGGCTCCACAAGGGACCACTAAAATGTTTTGTTTATTTGCATAACTCGATAGAAGGGGTTAATAAAATACTGTGTCGAGTGTGTGGGACTGGGAAGTGGAACTGTGGGCTGTTCCCTCTGTAGTGTTTGGCTTTTGACCAGGATGAGTAATGCAATACTCAAAATATATTGGTTGCCATTTGGGATTCATTTGGGATCCACCATAAGGCTGGATCTGTTTTTGATGTATTAATGTCATGTCCTCTGGTCTGGTCTCTGTTTATATGAACAGGTTACACAGCGTATTTTCTCTGTTTGTATTCATATTAACAGGTTACACAGCGTAATCTCTCTGTTTATATTCATATGAACAGGTTACACAGCGTAATCTCTCTCTTTATATTCAAATGAATAGGTTAAACAGCGTAAATTCTCTGTTTAGGTACATATGAACACATAAACCTTCAAAACCTCTCTGTGAACCTTTATAATGAATCTGTAACACTATATAATGCCTGTTTAGCCTTTCTTAAACCTTTATAAAGAATCTGTAACACTTTATAATGCACGTTTAGCATTTCATAATCTACCTGTAACACTTTATAACCTGTCTATAAAATGTTGTAACTCCTCTGTAACACTTTACAACCTCCCTGTAACACCATAAAACTGAACACTGAAAGCCCCACCTTTGGGTTTTCCAGCTCACTGCCCAAAAAATAAACCTCATTCCCATTTCCTGTTTTGCAAGGGAGGAAAAAAAGAGAAAAAAATTAAAGAGAATGAGACAGATCAGTAGAGACAGACCGAGAGAACGGGAGGGAAAGCAACAAAATGGAAGGTGAACAGAGAGCTGAACAGCTGGCTGAGGTGGCCAGAAAGACTTTTGTTGTGGAGGATTTTGTGTTTGAAATATTTTAATCTTTATTCAGTGAAACAGAACTGCTCATTTCCCAGTAACCTTCGGTGTAAATAGAACCTTTTTTTCCCAGCTCTAGAAATTCTTTGATGTGTTTTTGTGTTGCACGGAGCCTGCTTCCAGACTTTTTAAGTCTTAGTCACAGCCATTTTGAAAGGACAATAAATTAAAGAAAAAAAATCAGACACTAAAATTTTTTCTGTTTAGTTTTCTTCATGCTCTGCATTGTCTTTTCAGTGTGGCTTCTTCCTTCGATGGAAGGTCAAGGACGGTCCACAGTGCCCTTAGGGAAAACAAACGTTTCTTAGAGATATCTGAAAGGCCTGCTATTTCTTTACCGTTTTGCTTAGAAAGACAGAGAGCGAGTGAGTGAAAGGGGATCTCTGTCAGATCCAACCAAAATGTGCATTCCTCATTTGACCCCACCGCTCTGGCCTGCAGGAGCGGAGAAGTGCCACACTGGATGCTCGGGGAGCAGTTTGGGGTGAACTGTTCACTCTGTGACTGAATGATAGATTTTGCCAGCTTGGGGATCTGGCAAAACGTCGGCCACGGGTCAGGTGATCTGTTATGCTACTTGAAGCATCGGCAGTGTTAGCATTACTTTCCTCAGATGTCAGTGTGTCTCCAGACTAAACTAGCAGCTATTTTCTGACACGTTTCCCAAACTGCACACTATTCCCTACACAGTGCTCTACACAGAGACACTACCCGGCCAGTGAAATGCCATGAGGCAGGCCGAAAGACATCCAGCCAGTAGCAGTAGCCGTCCTGTGGGACTTTTAGCACCTTTAATCAATCTGCTTCCTCTGTTAGAGCGTCCGTGTCTGGAACACACTGCCATCAGACACACACAACTGCACCACCTATCGCACCTTCACAACACACCTGAAGACATGGTCAACGGCCAGTCAGACTTGTGAACATAATCCCTGTGTATTGCTGTTTTCCCTGTTGTCAGTAGTTTGAGAGGTGTGTAAACACTTTTGTATTTTTGTATTTTGTTGCTTGTTGTGCTATTGTGCTGTCTGCATGCTGTGTTGCTTGTCCTGTTGGTCTGTCCTGTTGGTCTACATGTGCTCATGGCATGTCTGTATTATTATTGTTTTTAATAACCTGTCCAGGGACTGCGGTTGAAAATTAGCCGGTTGGCTAAAACAGGGACTTTTACGGAAACGTTGATTAATGTGCACTGTCCCTGTTAAAATAAATACCAATAACAGCAATAGGGGATAAAAATCTTCATGTTGGAGTCACGCTGGTGGCAGAGCCAGGATTTGGCGAGAACATCCTGCCAGGTGTTAATGGAACAGGCTGCTGGTGGTAGTGTTGGTGGTGGTGGTAGTGGTGTTGGTGGTAGTGGTTGTAGTGGTGGTGGTAGGGTTGGTGGTAGTGGTAGTGGTAGTGGTGTTGGTGGTAGTGGTTGTAGTGGTGGTGGTGGTGGTTCTAGTGGTGGTGATGGTAGTGGTTGTAGTGGTGGTTGTAGTGGTGGGGGTGGTGGGGGTGGTAGTGGTTGTAGTGGTTGTGTTGGTGGTGGTAGGGTTGGTGGTAGTGGTTGTAGTGGTGGTGGTAGGGTTGGTGGTAGTGGTTGTAGTGTTGGTGGTGGTGGTTCTAGTGGTGGTGATGGTAGTGGTTGTAGTGGTGGTTGTAGTGGTGGGGGTGGTGGGGGTGGTAGTGGTTGTAGTGGTTGTGTTGGTGGTGGTAGTGGTAGTGGTTGTGGTGGTGGTGATGGTAGTGGTTGTAGTGGTGGTGCTGATGGTAGTGGTTGTAGTGGTGGTGGTGGTGGTAGTGGTTGTAGTGGTTGTTGTGGTGGTGGTGATGGTAGTGGTTGTAGTGGCGGTGGTGGTTATGGTAGTGGTGGTGGTGGTAGTGGTTGTAGTGGTGGTGGTGTTGGTGGGGGTTGTAGTGGTTGTAGTGGTGGTGGTGGTGGTTGTGGTGGTGGTGATGGTAGTGGTTGTAGTGGTGGTGGTGATGGTAGAGGTTGTAGTGGTTGTAGTGGTGGTGGTTGTGGTGGTTATGGTATTGGTTGTAGTGGTTGAAGTGGTGGTGGTTGTGGTGGTTATGGTATTGGTTGTAGTGGTGGTGGTAGTGGTTTTTGTGGTTGTTGTTGTTTTGGTTGTGGTGGTGACGGTAGTGTTGGTGGATGTGGTGGTTGTTGTGGTTGTGGTGGTGTTGATGGTAGTGTTGGTGGGTGTGGTGGTATTGGTGGTCGTTGTTGTAGTGTTGGTGGTTGTGGTGGTAGTGGTTGTAGTGGTTGTTGTGGTTGTGTTGGTGGTGGTGACGGTAGTGTTGGTGGATGTGGTGGTTGTTGTGGTGGTGATGGTAGTGGTTGTAGTGGTTGTAGTTGTGGTTGTTGTTGTTTTGGTTGTGTTGATGGTAGTGTTAATGGGTGTGGTGGTGGATGTGGTGGTATTGGTGGTAGTTGTTGTAGTGTTGGTGGTTGTGGTAGTGGTTGTTGTGGTTGTGGTAGTGTTGGTGGATGTAGTGGTTGTTGTGGTTGTGGTGGTTGGTTTTGGGAATGTTTTCCCGTGTACATGGTGGGTCCATTGATACCAACTGAGCAATGCTGGAACACCACAGCATATCTGAACATCATTGCCAAACAACACTTCTTGGCTACAGTCCACCCTTCATCACAGGAAAACTTATAGCAAAATAACGCACTATATCACGGAGCATATACTGTCTCCGAAAGGTCCCAGGAACATGACGAAAAGTTCTGTTTACTCAAAAAGACCACGTGGGCTCCAGATATCAACACAATAGGTCATTTTTGTACCACAGCCAATCGGAAGTAACTGCAGTGTGTATATATTTTTGGATGTCCAGCCCATAAATTATGGGTTTGTGGAAGGATTAGCGAGCTTGCTAAATTGCAAAGTAGCTAAAAAGGGGTAAGTAGTTGCTAATTAGCTAAAAGTTGTCTGTAATGAGTTTTGAACTGTCAACCTTTGGCAAACGTTTCTTTTGTGTTATGACAACAAAATGACACATACAATATCATCATACTCACTTTAGTGTCCCCAATTAACGTGTACTGTGTTATGTTAAATCTCTGAGACCAGGGTGTTGCTGTGGTCAGGGTCAAACACGGTATTCCCTGACCGGAAGCAACTCTGGATAACAATGTTTGTTGAATTACACAAAGAAATGTAAAGAAATTAATGTACTGTATCTTCACAGTGGCTATAGCCTGAGATTCAATTTCATCCCAAAACAATTCAAAGCCCAAAAGAAAACGATTCCTTTTAGCAATATGGTTGGGAATCAAGCCAATAGGGATGGGAATAACGCCAATATTTTTGTAGTGTGTGTGTGGTTTTTGCTTGACGCCAGCCCTTCCTGCTAAGATGAGTCATTTTGACTGAAACAGTCTAACAGTGAAATAAATATATTTCATACATACCTTTGTAAAAAAAAGATTTGGTTGTTTTATAGGGGTCTTGGGTATCAGTAGAATATACCAACATTGTAATTTAAAATAACACAAGATTCAAATGTGTACTACTTTATGTTACTGTTGGCCACACTAGTGTGAAACCATAGCTATACTTGGAAAATGTCCTATTTTGAAATAGAACTTCTCTTCACTTTTAAGTGTTATTTGGGAATTATGTTTTTGAAACCATGACATCTGATACACATCCACATGTATTACTTGCATGTGACACAGAAAAAGGTTTTCAAAATGCGTCATCATAGAAAGAAGTTGGTAAAATTTCATTATAAATGTGTTCTAATTTCAGTATAATTACATACATAATTGCACTGTTACAAGTAGTGTTATTAAGTGTAACAACATATTACAGAGTAATTACAACATGTAATTGTTAATAGTTGCAGTATGTTTATTACTTAATTCACCTAATTAGTGTTTTCATCTTAATTTCATTAAATAACATCAATGTAAAATATGCACACTCAAAAATGCACACTATACCAAACCTCAGTGGAGACTGTCATTGTGCTGTGATATTGATTTCCAGTACATTCCAAACCTCAGTGGAGACTGTCATTGTGCTGTGATATTGATTTCCAGTACATTCCAAACCTCAGTGGAGACTGTCATTGTGCTGTGATATTGATTTCCAGTACATTCCAAACCTCAGTGGAGACTGTCATTGTGCTGTGATATTGATTTCCAGTACATTCCAAACCTCAGTGGAGACTGTCATTGTGCTGTGATATTGATTTCCAGTACATTCCAAACCTCAGTGGAGACTGTCATTGTGCTGTGATATTGATTTCCAGTACATTCCAAACCTCAGTGGAGACTGTCATTGTGCTGTGATATTGATTTCCAGTACATTCCAAACCTCAGTGGAGACTGTCATTGTGCTGTGATATTGATTTCCAGTACATTCCAAACCTCAGTGAAGACTGTAATCATGCCGTAATATTGAATTTTACGTCAGCCATTCAATTGGTACACCTCTCAAAGAGTCCTCCTGGGCCATGGTCAAAAGTAGTTCACATTAAAGGGATCTGGGTGTCATTTGGGATGCACCCATAGACTATTTGTTATTAGGTTTAGATGTGTTTAATCTCCCAGACGGTCGACTAACATCAAGAATCATGTTCTGCCTTCAAGGGAAATACATTTCATCAGCTTTCTAGTTGCCCTCTGGACATTCCTGCTCTGAATCCAGCTCTCTCCTTACAGCGCTCTCTGTGTGTCCCACATGGTACCCCATTCCCCATATAGGGCACTATTCCTGACCTGAAAGTAGTGTGCTAAAAAGGGGATAGGGTGTCTCTTGGTACACGGCCTCTTGCTGAGATTGGTCCAGAGTTGCATTTTCCAAAACCTTAGATCTCTACTGCGTGGCCGTTTTACCACTGTCACTTTAATTTGTTTTCATTTCTCTCATGGCTGTGTGATACATTGGGCTGCTTCCAGGAGTCAGCCTGTCTGAACATCAGGTCTTTTTGTCCGTCCATCTGTCTGTCTGTCTGTCAGTCAGTCTGGCTAATCCTGTCTCTGTTCATCTGGTTTTCTTATTGTCTGTCGGAACATCAGGTATTTTCTTTTTTACTGTTTGTCTGGCTAATCCTGTCTTGGTTCTTCTATCTGTTCGTCAGTCTGGTGACTGTTAGGGAAGTTACGGTACATCTAACACATGGTATTGCGGTTTCAGTGTCAGGTACATTTTTGGTAGAGCACAACAGTTAATGAAGATCAGTTTTGCGGTTTATTTGGCAAAATATGCATTACTAATCCAAGAAGAATACATAATGCCTGTTGACAACACAATTTAAAATGAAACATAGTAGGATTTTTAAACATGGCTCGATCATTGTTTTATAATCACAGTGCGTGTAGCTGCTTGCTGAAATACGTAGGAGGGACATGAATAATGTTGCTCGAGAACGTGATGAAACCCTCTATTTCCAACAAGAGTATAGGCGCATATAAACGTATTTACACAAACACCCTTTTTTTTAAAAATGTCTTTAGTGCGATTAGACTAATGCTAAGGGCTACTTGAATGCAATAAGGAGACAAAGTTGTGTTCCTAGGTTGCTTCGAGTATGTTGATATTGGGGGTAATGTGTCAACTTGTTTGAGGAGTTAAGCTCTCGTTAAACTTTCGTCAACGAGTGGCAACACACAGCTTATTTCTGATCAACACCTCTCTGTCGATAACTGTTGTAGTCTACTGGATCGCCAAAATGCTGACGAACTGGTGATTAAAACTAACCGTTCCTCCTCCAGAAACTCAAACAGTTGGAAAAGCAGCGACAATTATTTTAATTTGGATTACTGCGTGCACGAAGGCAAGTGTTTAAATAGAGTAATTAAATATAATTTATTTTCTTAGCTTGTGCATTTGACACAGTGTAGGTAATTACTCATTTGGAAAAAATAAATATTAATTGGGGTTCACATGCGAACCATAAGAGTCCCCCGAATTGTACGGGCTGTGAAAACATACTGTTACAGCCCTGTATGTATTAAAGTGTTTAGTGAAAATATATACACAAATATCCACAGACAAACTGTTTCATTTCCTTACTTTTTGGAGTATGCAGTCGCAAGATTGTCAGAAAGCACTGTACCTTTAAAAACATCCAGACATGATACAGCATTGTGCTCTCACATCTTCCTCTGCTGCTTGTCCTGGGGCCCTTTTATCTTCTCCTGACCGAGCCTGATTGGGGGCAGGTGTTCCTGGTCAAAGGGGTGGCAGCCGAGTTGCGTTCAGGGGCAACAGCTGGGCTGCAGTGAGGAGCCCCCATTTTGCCGCCCCGGGCCGAGGCATTGGGTCGCTGCTGACACAGGAGACAGCACATACGTTATCTATGGGATGTATGGAGGTTTGCTAATCCCACTGGCAGGGAGAATTCCTTTCACCTTCAGGTTCACAACATCTAAATTCAGCGGAAACAATAGAAAAAGTGAGGTTCTGAAAGAAGACTGGGGTTCTGGAAAAAAGCCTGGGTCAACGAAATGGCAAACATTTAGAGAGAATTTGGTCTGAGCAACAAACGATCCCCCGCTACGACATGCTTGGCGACCTGCCCCTCGTGTTTTAACATTTTCCCCCCAGAAATGATTCAGTTACCAGTGATACCTTTCGGTGTGCTCCCATCCCACTGCCGTAGCTGTGGACAACGGGTTCTGTCACTCGTATAACTGAGGGTGGGTTTTCTGGATGGACATGGCAAGAGGTGGGGGATGTATTTAGTTAAATGTGTAATGTCAATACTTTCTTTTAGTTCTATGTCTGTCTTTTTTTGGGGGGTTCGTTTGAATGAAAAGAAGAAATAAACACGACCCTGCGTTCAATAAAAAACCATCTCAAGAAAAAAGGAATTAAAAGAAGCAGCAGCAAATATGTGCAAATAACTAATCAGCTTTGGCCGCCTCACATTTGACAAAATGACCATTTATGATCCAGCCTAATGCACCAGTCTAATACAGTTTTTTATAGATTTATTTTACTTTTACTGTAAATACTGCGTTCTCTAAGTTGTCCTCTCCAGATTTGGCTGGAATTTAGACCAAAATAATTTGACAACTGTATTTGTTTCACAGGCCTATAACTCTCCATGCACTGAGGGGAATAATTTGTGTTAAATATCAATATTCACACCCCAGTGAAACAGGATGCCATTGACGACCATTTAAGAGTTACCAAATACTCACATGAAAATGTTAATGAAGATCACCTAGATTTTCTGCATAATATTTTGTAGGTGTGCCAATAATTGTGGAATATGTTTTAAAAAAAAAAAAAGGAATTTGCTTAATGAAAATGTTTCACTCAATTAAAGATTAGATTCATTTTTTTCATTTTTTTGGAGTAATCAACAATAAACCAAAGTGCCAATAATTCTGGAGGGCATTGTGTATTTCAGCATAAGCACAACATGAAAGTAAAATTGACGGGTCAGAAATGTCTGACAGAACTACATTGTGGTTTGATTGCAGGACATGAACAAATGGCTCAAAATGTCAAACTTTCTTGGATATGTTGTCACCATGATGTCTGTCTGTCTGTCTGTCTGTCTGTCTGTCTGTATAAATGCCCTGAAAGCAGAAGGTGAGTATAGTTAATGTAATACACTACACCATGCGATTGTCAGTCTGTAATTTGCATATCATGAATAAGAAATCAGAAACCAGTTCCAGAACATGCTAGCACGGCACAAATATAATCATTTGTGTTCATGTTTTGCTACTTGAGTACATTGTCACTCAAATTACCATGTCATTAACATTCTGATGACAACGTACTGCTGCAATTCGTCACGAAATGTAAATGATTCAAACTTGATATGTGTGAAAAATAATATGTAGAGCTTACAAAAGAATATTTTGCATTCATGCACATTTAAAAAAGTTTCTAATTCTTAACTAAAGCAGGATCGCTAGATGTTATGACTAACGGTTGGGTTGATTGCCCAATGTAAATCATCTGAATGTCCGACAGGTGGAATATACAGGGCAGCCAGTGTGGACAGGTGGAATATACAGGGCAGCCAGTGTGGACAGGTGGAATATACAGGGCAGCCAGTGTGGACAGGTGGAATATACAGGGCAGCCAGTGTGGACAGGTGGAATATACAGGGCAGCCAGTGTGGACAGGTGGAATATACAGGTCAGCCAGTGTGGACAGGTGGAATATACAGGGCGGCCAGTGTGGACAGGTGGAATATACAGGGCAGCCAGTGTGGACAGGTGGAATATGCAGGTCGGCCAGTGTGGACAGGTGGAATATGCAGGGTGGCCAGTGTGGACAGGTGGAATATACAGGGCAGCCAGTGTGGACAGGTGGAATATACAGGGCAGCCAGTGTGGACAGGTGGAATATACAGGGCAGCCAGTGTGGACAGGTGGAATATACAGGGCAGCCAGTGTGGACAGGTGGAATATACAGGGCAGCCAGTGTGGACAGGTGGAATATACAGGGCAGCCAGTGTGGACAGGTAGAATATACAGGGCAGCCAGTGTGGACAGGTAGAATATACAGGGCAGCCAGTGTGGACAGGTGGAATATACAGGGCGGCCAGTGTGGACAGGTGGAATATACAGGGCAGCCAGTGTGGACAGGTGGAATATGCAGGTCGGCCAGTGTGGACAGGTGGAATATGCAGGGTGGCCAGTGTGGACAGGTGGAATATACAGGGCAGCCAGTGTGGACAGGTGGAATATACAGGGCAGCCAGTGTGGACAGGTGGAATATACAGGGCAGCCAGTGTGGACAGGTGGAATATGCAGGGCAGCCAGTGTGGACAGGTGGAATATACAGGGCAGCCAGTGTGGACAGGTGGAATATACAGGTCAGCCAGTGTGGACAGGTGGAATGTCACACAGAAGCCTCATCAGGGGAAGTTCAAAAGGCCCCCAGAAGATCTGGGCAGGGGGAAGAAAAATGCTACAGCTCTCAACTCATGCAGCTTCTCTGCGTCAAGATGATGGAACATTTCAAACATTTTGCTGAGGCTTCCGAAGGTACCTCCTGAACCGTCACTTCCAAGGCCAACCAGGAAGATGCCAATGGTTTGATGGGTATATTTTTCTAGTTTCTCTCTGACTTCTCCTGCAATATTGATATAAACGTCTCCAAGGCCCTAAACTCTCATCCCTGTATGTCTCCCAACAGTGTATCATTCAGTCAGGAGTTCAGCCTGGCTGCCAGAGGAGACTTACATTGCAGGAAGTGCTCGGTCTGTATTAGCTGGATACCAAGCTAAGTGTGCTGACCCAAAGTCTTTCCACGGAGAATGGGTTACCATTTGGCACAAAGGCATTGCCACTTATGGATGGATACAGTGGCCAGAAGGAATAGCATGACAGACCCCTTCCCATTTCTAATGGCCTGGGTAAAATGACTAGTATTCATTTATTTAACCTCATTGCCAATCTGAATTTCATGCAATACAATCTAGTATTAATCAGAATGCTTGTTAATAAAAACACATTTGCTATATTCAGCCAGTGGACTGTATATTTTTCCATCTGGTTCAGAAGGAATCAAATCTCAGTGGTTTTTGTCTTTAAAACAGTGTGTGTGTGTGTGTGAATGTGTGTGTGTGTGTCAGAGTTGTTCTAATTTAGAATTGAACCAGTGGTTGTAATTCAGAACTGATGTCAAATCAGGAAGTAAACTGAAATGTTATTCCTGTGATTGAAAGAGGTGTCTATTTTTGACATGTCAATGAACTGAAAATGAGATGTGTCCAAATGTTCTTGGGGGGATTTAAAATTCAAACACTTCTTGCATTTAACTTCTTCAATTTGTTTGGAGCATAACCCCATGGTTCAAACACTATTTGAGTTAAAAAAAACATTTACTTTAGGCCTTTTTTCAGGGGGAAGAAAACTGAATATTTTCGTTGTGATTAAGGCAGTGGGGCTAAGAATATCCAACCTGTGGCTCCAACTTCTTCACATGAAATCGTAACCATAGCAATACCCACTGCTGTGAAAGGGTCAGACAGACGGTAAGAATGGTAGTATTTGATTTACTTATGGTTTGCTTATTTTATTTATAAAATATGTTTTTTATATATATATATTATTAAAACCAAAACCTGCTGAATCCGTCAAACCCTTCTGTTTCTCTATATTTAGCTTAATTGGAGTATTCTTATATGTATTTATTTTCTGTGTTTTATCCTCCATTTGAATGCTTTGGGTCAGGTCATCATTAAATATAAGAATTGGCTGTCAATCCACCTACCTGGATACATGAAGGTTAGGTAAAATACAATAAAAACTAACACTACTTTTAGCTTGGAACCCTTGGGGTACTGTAGAGAATAGGGTATCATTGGGCAGTCCGCCCTGGTCAAATGCTGCTCCAGGAGCAACTTTGCAAACTGAAATTAAGGCTGATATTGAGAGTTATATTGATTAGTTTATTTTTGCATAAAGGACCCTACTTTCAAACATCCCTCTCTGCATAATATCCCCTCCACCTTTAGTGTGAACATTTACGTAGATATGGCAACAATTATGGAACAAATACATGTACCAAATGTAGCGTTCCAGGGACGTACTGAGGACTTCGCCAAAGCCTTCTGGCGTTCCAGGAACGTACTGAGGACTTCGCCAAAGCCTTCTGGTGTTCCAGGAACGTACTGAGGACTTCGCCAAAGCCTTCTGGCGTTCCAGAAATCTCCTGAGGAGTTCGCCAAAGCCTTCTGGTGTTCCAGGAACGTCCTGAGGAGTTCGCCAAAGCCTTCTGGTGTTCCAGGAACGTCCTGAGGAGTTCGCCAAAGCCTTCTGGTGTTCCAGGAACGTCTTGAGGACTTCGCCAAAGCATTCTGGCGTTCCAGGGACATACTGAGAATCTTGAGGACTTCACTGAGAATCTCGCCAAAGCCTTTCAGGCGCCCCATGCTCAGCTAACAATGCCTGTCAAAGCCTTTCATGTGGAAGTGTCATCAGCATAGACACATTCCAGAGTGCCGTGTACAAGCCACGTTATCCTGTTACTATTCAGTAAATAACATAATGATGTAGAGTTGCTGAAAGCTTGGTGTTACTCTCAGTAAAGAACAACAACAGCTTCCTCTTCTCCCGCCCTCTCTCTACCCCCTTTTAAAGTTTAATAGCCACTCCTAATGGGAGGTTCTAGGTGTAGGTGTTTTTGACGCAGTCATGTGTTTCCGATGCTCTGCATCTTGCTGGTTATGACTCGGAGCAACATACATGATCCATGTCATTTGAAGGTAGGAGAAGTATTAAGTGGTTGAAGAATTTGACATGGCAAACAACACACTGTGTTGGCCTGATAGCACATTTGGGATGATAAACAGACTCCAAGCATGCAGAAACCTCTGCTATGGAGTGAAGCTCAGATATACTGTATATGTTGAAATGTGGTATTTTTTGCAGGGTAAAATGACTTACCTTTGGAGGGGTTTAGCCAGCCTAATTAGCCTTAAAAATGTAAAGATGTATATTGATTGGAGTTTACGTACAGTACATTATATACAGTGCCTTTAGAAATTATTCCGACACATTCACTTTACTCATATTTTGTTGTGACATAGTCTTAAAATTGATAGCATGTTTTTTTTTTACATCAGTACACAATACGCCATAATGACAAAGTGAAAGCATTTGTCAATTTATGTATGTATCGTATAATTTCACGTTTATAAACTGCGGCTCATACACAGGTTTTTTGATACATTTTCAACCACAGCAGTTAATACGTGTGCGCGGCTAACACACAGATTTAATACAATTGTAATACAATTGGCGTTGCAGGGAAACATCTTCAACAACTTAATTTTGGTAGTGCCCTATGCCAGTTGAATATTAATGTACAATGTATGTAAGAGTCATAATTGAACTTTCGCAAAAGCCCCGCCTATACATTCGGGGCCTAGCCTAGCCTAGCCTAGCCCCGAATGTACATGCGGAAAATTCTGATGTACGTTCTAGCGGCCTACACGTTTACATTGTCATAATGCACGATTGGAATTTTGGATGAATAGATCAGGGGCTTTTTATTAATTTTTTGGAGATACAGGGCTATTCATAAAAGATCCAGGCCTAACACGCAGGCCTCACACCCAGGCCTAACACCCAGGCCTAACACCCAGGCCTAACACCCAGGCCTAACGACGCCACTGGCGGCAACTGTACTGTTAACAGAAAAGTAACATCTTACCAGTCAGTGTACATGATTCTTCTTGGAGTAATCCCTCCACGATATCCTCCAGATCGAGGCATTGCTAAATGCTTTTGAGGAATTGCAATATGCGGGGAAAGGGTATGTTCACAATATTCAGATATACACAATAATTGAAACAAGCATATAGATCTCAATCAAAGAATGAGAAACCCCATGAACTCGAATTCGACCAGCACAGCCTTATGGACCAGTCATGCTTTGGTGTACCCACAAAGGTATAAAATTCATGGTGTGGTTTTTACGAGGTGCAGGTATTAAACAGGGAATTATGGTATGCTTCTAGGTGTGCCTGTTGTCTTGCTGAAAGATGACTTCACCCCCCTCTGTAGTCCTGTATGATCTGGACCAGTTCTTCTGTGAAGATCTCTGTATTTTGCTCTATTCATCCTTCCCTCAAACCAGACCAGTCTCCCTGTACCTTCAGCTGAGAAGCATCCCCAGAGCTTGATGCTCCCATAAGAATGCTTCACCGTAAGGATGGTATTAGCCAGGTGATGAGTTGTACCTTGTTTTTGGTAGATGTAGCACTTTGCACTCAGGCCTAATTGGTTGATTTAGATTGCATAAAACCAGATAATATTTTCGTCATGCTGAGTCCTTCAGGTGGCATGTCATATGCCCTTTGCTCAGGAGTGGCTTCCGTCTAGCCACTCTACCACAAAAGCCTGATTGATGGAGTGCTGCAGAGATGATTTTCCTTCCAGCAGGTTCACTCAGCTCCTGGGACCTTCCCCAGATCTATACCACAAAACAATTCCTGACCGAAAGTAAATGATGATGGAGGATATGAGGATGGACTCCTTCATAAACACTTTAAAGTCCTTAAGTTGTTCTAGATTGCGTTGAGACGTTCTGAAATCAAACAAATGTATCATTGCTAATATTACTACTTACGGTTGGGATGGTGTTCTTGGGGTTGTACTCATCCTTCTTCCTCCAAACACGGCGAGTGGAGTTTAGATCAAAAGGCTCCATTTTTGTCTAATCAGACCACATGGCCTTCTCCCATTCCTCCTCTGGATCACCCAGATGGTCATTGGCAAACTTCAGATGGGCCTGGACATGCTGGCTTGAGCAAGGGGACCTTTTTAATCCATGACAGCGTAGTGTGTTACTAATGGTTTTCTTTGAGACTGTGGTCCCAGCTCTCTTCAGGTCATTGAACAGGTCCTGCCCTGCAGTTCTGAGCTGATCCCTCCCCTTCCTCATGATCATTGATGCCCCACAAGGTGAGATCTTGCATGGAGCCCCAGACCGAGGGAGATTGACCGTCATCTTGAACTTCTTCCATTTTCTAATAATTGCGCCAACAGTTGTTGCCTTCTCACCAAGCTGCTTGCCTATTGTCCTGTAGCCCATCCCAGCCTTGTGCAGGTCTACAATTTTATCCCTGATGTCCTTACACAGCTCTCTGGTCTTGGCCATTGTGGAGAGGTTGAAGTCTGTTTGATTGAGTGTGTGGACAGGTGTCTTTTATTCAGGTAACGAGTTCAAACAGGTGAAGTTAATACAGGTAATGAGTGGAGAACAGGAGGGCTTCTTAAAGAAAAACTAACAGGTCTGTGAGAGCCGGAATTCTTACTGGTTGGTAGGTGATCAAATACTTATGTCATGCAATTATATTATTTAAAAATCATACAATGTGATTTTCTGGATTTTTAGATTTCGTCTCTCACAGTTGAAGTGTACCTATGATAAAAATTACAGACCTCTACATGCTTTGTAAGTAGGAAAACCTGCAAAATCGCCAGGGTATCAAATACTTGTTGAAATTCCCCTTTTGCTCTGCAATGAACATCAATGAAAGCATACTACAAGCATCAATCCACTACACCATCACAATTTAAACAACTACCGACAGCAACTAGGATACATCAGTCAGTGTGGATGATAAAAGGTCTGCCTTGTTGTCGGTGAACAAGGTGCTAAGTTTAAGTTGAAAGAGGTGCAAATCATCTTACAGCAACTAGGAACACGGCTGTGTAGACCCAGGAGTCTGTGATTAGATTTTCCATTTGGTTAATTTGGCTGAGATTTATCCAGAGGGATGATTAGTGGATTCTAAAGATCTACAGGTGACTGGGTGGGATGACCACCCGGGTGAACATGCTTTAAATCATCTCAGATCATTAATTCAATAATGGACTTCCATATTTCAAGCCAAACCTGCTTTTTTTAAATCTCAGATTGGTGCATATAAATGAAAAGCGTTCGATAGCGGAATGCTTTATCGTGACTGAACTCGTAGAGATTTAGCATCGTTTGGATGTTAGATAAGGTTAAAGTCACAATGAACACATGTTTCTATTGGACTCTGCTGTCATAGAATAAAGTACTTTTATTTTAGAACGCCTTCTCACCTCTTCCTTCCATCTGAGTTCACATGGTGTTGATGTAATAAAATGCTTTGAAATGCGTGATGCTTTATTTTGTCTGAGGCCTAAGTGATTTAAACCCTTAGGGCTGTTACTGTTGGCCTGGTCTGCGTTCCCTTCCATAACATTCCTTCCTGCGGGGCCTTGATCCTGTTGGAGGCCATTTGGGAAGCAGACCAGGGATAAAGACAGAAAGGATGGCGTTCCTTTATGAAGTTGCTAGTGTGGAGAGGCTATGTGGTTGGTCTGCATGCTGCCCAAACCGAAGGCACATGGTTTTAATTTGACTTCCAGACTTCTTGGTACAGCAGTACTAGCCATCTGTTTAAACGTTTAAAGAATACCTCACAATATGAATCCAGGACAGGCAGTTGGAGAGGATTTGGGTGCTGTGCTGTATTACATGAAAGGCTATAGGTTAAGAAATTATGCAGTTCAGACTGTTGAAAGGTCATGAGAGGTTAAAAGCAGTTTGTCCAAAAGATTAATCTCTCAGGCAACTCATCTCTCTCTAGTGAAGACCTAACCTCTAAGACACCTGTCGCCTTCCTATAGAGAGAGATGTCTGAGAGATGAGTTCTCCAGTAGGTGCCAGTGTAGAGGAGTCTTCTGCGGTGTGTGATGTCAGCACAGGGCGGGGTTCTGTGTGTGATGTCAGCATAGGGCAGGGTTCTGTGTGTGATGTCAGCACGGAGTGGGGGTTCTGTGTGTGATGTCAGGACAGGTCGGGGTTCTGTGTGTGATGTCAGGACAGGTCGGGGTTCTGTGTGTGATGTCAGGACAGGGAGGGGTTCTGTGTGTGATGTCAGGACAGGGAGGGGTTCTGTGTGTGATGTCAGCACAGGGGGGGGTTCTGTGTGTGATGTCAGGACGGGCGGGGTTCTGTGTGTGATGTCAGGACGGGCGGGGTTCTGTGTGTGATGTCAGGACAGGGCGGGGTTCTGTGTGTGATGTCAGCACAGGGCGGTGTTCTGTGTGTGATGTCAGCACAGGGGGGTGCTCTGTGTGTGATGTCAGGACAGGGCGGTGTTCTGTGTGTGATGTCAGGACAGGGCAGGGTTCTGTGTGTGATGTCAGCACAGGGCGGTGTTCTGTGTGTGATGTCAGCACAGGGGGGTGCTCTGTGTGTGATGTCAGCACAGAGGGGTGCTCTGTGTGTGATGTCAGCACAGGGGGGTGCTCTGTGTGTGATGTCAGGACAGGGCGGTGTTCTGTGTGTGATGTCAGCACAGGGCGGGGTTCTGTGTGTGATGTCAGCACAGGGCGGGGTTCTGTGTGTGATGTCAGCACAGGGGGGTGCTCTGTGTGTGATATCAGGACAGGGCGGTGTTCTGTGTGTGTGATGTCAGGACAGGGGGGACGTTCTGTGTGTGTGATGTCAGGACAGGGGGGTGTTCTGTGTGTGTGATATCAGGACAGGGGGGGAGTTCTGTGTGTGTGATGTCAGGACAGGGGGGACGTTCTGTGTGTGTGATGTCAGGACAGGGGGGACGTTCTGTGTGTGTGATGTCAGGACAGGGGGGACGTTCTGTGTGTGTGATGTCACGACAGGGGGGACGTTCTGTGTGTGATGTCACGACAGGGGGGACGTTCTGTGTGTGATGTCAGGACAAGAGGGTTTTGTGCTTTACATCTCTATGTGTGTGTGTGAATGTTTGTGCATATGTGTGTGTGTGTATGTTTGTGCATATGTGTGTGGGTGCTGTTGTACATCAGTGTTTACGTGTGTGTGTATTGATTCAAATAAAGTATTCAGAATTTGAGTACATTCTGCTTCAATAAATGCAACTGGGCTCTCTAGAGTGTTGTCGAGGAATGATTTGTAGCGAAACCGCTACCCCTGGCTTAGCCTAGCTCAGGGCTCCAGAAGACATATTTGGGCCAGGTCCAGGGTACAGCTTGTTCTTGGCGCTGGGACCAGGTTCCAGGACCACGCTACTCCTCGTCAGCCATAAACCCCTGGGAGGGAGAAGCAGCCAAGGGGGAAGACAAGATGAGGAGCAGGGAGGACAGGCCAAACAGATTATTTAGGGGACGAGCAGAGAGCAGTGGATGTTGGTGTGTGGGAGGACGTGCGGGAGTGAGAAGTAGGATGAAGCAGAGAATAGGGCGGAGGGAGAAACAGTGAAGGGCAGGAAGGAGAGCAGGAGCAAGGGGCCAATGACAGAGGAACAAAGAGGAGAGAAAAAGAAGAGAGTGGAAGAGCGAAGTGGAAAGAGCAGCTTTTAATTGTTATTCTGAAAAGGTCATTTCAAAAGGTCATTTTGGTGTCCTCATATATGCTCTTTAATATGCTAGGGATTCATTAATAGAAATACATTTTTCTTCATTCAAAGAAATGGATTGCAAAATAACTACTTTTTCCCTTCTCTGCACCTAATTGCCTTCATGGAGCAGTTTACACTTTGACAAAACGCTTGGTAGAAGACAGGGCATCACACAGGAAGTTTTCTCCCCCCATATCCTAACTACCAACTCTTATAAATAGGAGGTTTTGACAGACACAAACCATCTCTATTTTCCTGTGTGTTTGTTTTTTAAGTTCTATATACGGCGAGAGTTAATACAATTATACCGAGCGGTGACCCAGTTAGGGGAATGACGGGCTGCCAGGCTTGACGGCTCACTTCTTGATGGATGTGTGAAAGGTTGTTTCTCAGGCGTAGGTGGAAGTTCAGACCCTGTTTGTCTTCATTTAACTGGCTTTCTAATTGCCATGGGAGCTGGGAGCTTTTTTCTATCCACTTAGATGGAAGAGCAGAATGAGCGGCACTTCATAATAACATCCTCGCCTCCCCCCTCTCTCCCCCCTCTCCTCCCTCTCCCTCCTCCCCCCTCTCCTCCCTCTCCCTCCTCCCCCCTCTCCTCTCCTCTCACTCCCTCCTCTCCTCTTTCTCCCCTCTCCTCTCTCTCTCCAGTCTGTCTTACGTGATGTTAAAGAGCTGCCGAGTCCTTCAGGATTTAATACACACTAGAAGCTTTCTTTATAGACTGAACCTTCCCTGGACTAAAATAGAAATATATATATATATATTCAATATTTTTTCATCAATTTAAAGCCCCATTCAATAAGTAATTATGCAGTATTAATATGGATTCATAAGATATGTTTGCATAAGCTTGGTTTATTCATATTTCTGTCCAGACTAAAGCTGCGTGACCTGGGGAAGGATTCTCTATCCTGACATTCCATATAATAACATTCAAGATACTGTAGCTTGTCTTGTATTTTTAAACCAGAGGAATACACAGCATTATTAGAAATGATTATACAGTTGCAGAATTCCAGTAACTGGAATACCATGAAATTCTGGTGGGACGAAATGTTCCTGCGACCTCTTAATACCATTCATCTTCCCATTCCAATTTTGAGGAAATTACTGGAATGTTCTCTACAACTGTTTCTGAGCTAGCCACTATCATAACTAGTGTGCTTATTTTCAAATGTATTATTAGTAAACATGTATTCCTGTTGACAATAAATCTCTCCTGACAAAGGCATGAGACAAACAGAAGGCAGGCTCCTAGTACATACCAATGAATCCCAAGTATGATCCAGTCAAATTACTATTTACCATCTCCTTATCTAATTGGATTTGCCGGTCTGCGCCACTCACCCACTTCAGTTCCCCCTTCATTATCGTTCCAGTAGTGGGACGCACACAGACGCACACGCTTTTTTACCATCATTCTGAGGACCTTTCTGGGATCGCAAATGATTTCCATTAAACCATATTTCTTAGTAACCTCTGACCCTTATATAACTTCCAACCTAACCTTAACCACAAAAAAAACATAATGGCCTTGACCCTAACCCCCAGCCTAAAAAAGTTATTTATGTAGGTGAGGACTGGCAAAAAGTCCTTATTAGTCATTATGTGCCATGAGTTAATATACTAATCAGGATAACAGGGCCTCACAAGTATAGTAGTACACACACACACACACACACACACACACACAGACTCACACACTCTCTCTCTTAGACTTTTTGGCAGCATGGCAATAATGACCATAGCTCCGGTTGTCAGGAAATGCCCATGTTGTTCTCGATGTCCTTGCTGGACCCTGTAGGACAGACATTCCGCATATCGTCTAGTTAGCACATCGTCTCACATGGCAACATGAACCAAGCCTCCATAGCTCTTCCTCCGATTTCCGGTCTAAAATCACTTCAGAAGAACATCATGGCGTTCAACTCGACTTTTATGCGTCCTGTCATGAATAAAGAGCAGTGCACTCTGTCTAGGGAATAGTGTGTCACTCAGGCCCTAGAACATCCAGTTACTTATCAAGGCTATGATGTGTCAGTATTGGCATCAGTGCTAAGTGTTTCATGAGCTCTGTCAGCGAATGGTAAACAGCTCTTTCCTCTGTGACTGCAAACAGAAGTATGATAATTAGTGTTGGACAATTGCCACAACTGCTCTTCACAGAGACAGAAATCGTAAAGGAAACATGCTGCTTCAATAAAAATAAATCCTAGGTTGAAAAATAGGACAGTTCTTGACGATTGATATTTACCTTAAAAAAATAAAATCCTGGTAGAGCCTTCGTTTGTGGGAGAGGATTCTCTGATCCCTCAAATCAAAGTAGTACAGGAGGCAGCCAACTGGAAACTGTACAGTACATTTACGAGCTCGTACCTGAAATGTGCATAATCAATATGTAGATACACAAACAAAGTACATGAAATCCCAAAGTACTGCAAAAATCTGGGGAAGCTCGCAAGAGCTTGAATGAGCATCTTATGAGCCTGCCGTTTCACCTGTTCCAACACAGCCTGATGTCAGTGGTGTAAAGTAACGACGTAATAATAGCTTATCTAGGAGGTATTAGCATTTATTTCAGTAACACAACATTTACTGTGATTTAGCCTACTATTTACAATATTTACAGTACATTCTCTGACAGACACGACAGCTCCGAGCAACTGGATGGATTCCTGGCCTGTTCAGCCAATCAGAGGAGGGAGGAAGAGGAGACAGAGGGAGGAAGGAAGGAAGAGGAGTGAGGGAGCAAGAGGACAGGGGAAGAGGAGAAAGAATTTGAGGGAAAGAGGAGGTAATGAGGGAAATGGTGGGAACTCGGTGAGAGCAGGAGAAAGTAGCTGAGTGATGGAGGGAGAAAACAATTTCTGTCAAATTTCTTTCTTTGTACTTCTGATACTTAAGTACATTAAATATGAGCTACTTTGAGACTTTTACTCAAGTGATTTTCATATTGGTGACTTCCATTTGTAACAGAGTCACTTTTAAGTACAATATCTGTACTTTTTACTCAAGTATGACGATCAAGTACTTTATACACCACTGCCTGGTGTAGTGAAGGGACTGGTTAGCATATTGCCATGCGTTTGATTTAGGGGCCTTTTGCCAGGCAAAGTCTCATAATAATCTATCACAGCAGACCTGAAATAAACATCTGAGGGTTGGTTGAAGATGCCGTGTCCCTGAAAACAGACTACTTTCAGTGTCTAATGACAAGGGTTCTGAGCATGGTGGGATACTGACGGTTTTTCCACACCACCCCCTCCGCTCCCATCTTCCTGTCCTCCTCCATCGTTCCTCACCTCTCATCGCTCCGTCGTTCCCCACCTCTCATCGCTCCATCGCCCACCCTGTCACTTCAAACAGAGGAACAGGCGGCCGATGTCACCAGTTCTTCTTATTAAATTGTTTTTTTATTAAACTGTAAATAAGTAAAGGAGATAGGAAAGGAGGAAGAGAGGAGAGAGAGCAAGAGAGTGAGTGAAGGTAACAGCGGTCTGGATGATGAAACAGAGAACCACTTTCAGAACAGAGGGCTGAAACAAAATGTTCACATCCACACTTCATCAAAGAATAATCACCAGGCTAACCAAGACCCATCTTTCCCTCCCTCTCTCTTCCTGTTTTCCTCTCTCTCTCTCTCTCTCTTCTCTGGTGTGCTCATACTTTCTCCCATCCCCTCAGGAGGACATCCATGTTTGAAACTGGATTATTAATTCACCCGATTCCCGCAAACATCTCCATTCCCTACCTGTCTGTCTGAATGGTGGTGAACAGCCAATGCGTGTGGGTAACGATGTTTCAGGTGGACTGAGTTTGTGTTGCTGCTTGCTTATTGTGAATGGAGGGAACAATGCCATAGTTGGTGGAAATACACCTAGTGACCTATTTAAAATCATGTAAGTACATGTAAGTACATCTTTTGGGGATTCCAACAAAATTGGGAAACATCATATTGCACTAATTCTTAAAGAGCTCTTTAACTAATTATGAAATTTAAGTTTTATATTTTTATGCATAATTATTAGTTTCACTCCGACATGGCAGAGGTTCTACTGCCCTGTTCAAAGTCACCTCTGCCATGTTCAAAGTCACCTCCGCCATGTTCAAAGTCACCTCTGCCACGTTCAAAGTCACCTCTGCCATGTTCAAAGTCACCTCTGCCACGTTCAAAGTCACCTCTGCCATGTTCAAAGTCACCTCTGCCATGTTCAAAGTCACCTCTACCATGTTCAAAGTCACCTCTGCCATGTTCAAAGTCACCTCTGCCATGTTCAAAGTCAATGTCAATCTTGATCTTGTCCAAATAAAAGTCCACACCATGCTGTAAGTTGTAGAAATAAACAACATACAGCCCAAAATGACTCTGAACTATGAAATGTGTAAACATAAATCATACTTATTATCCAACAGTTTATTGATACAAGAAATGTTGCTTTTTTATTTTGAAAGTACACTGGTGTGATCAGGCTAGAGTGGTCCCTGAAGCGTACGATCACACTGGCGTGATCAGGCTAGAGTGGTCCCTGAAGCGTACGATCACACTGGTGTGATCAGGCTAGAGTGGTCCCTGAAGCGTACGATCACACTTGTGTGATTAGAACGTATTGTTAGAACACATCATTAGAAGATCTAGGTATGAATATTAACACAACATATTGTCTGATAGTTAGCGTATGTTTTATTGATACGAGTGAATCGTGCCAGGAACTTTTGCGCCGATACCCTGGAAAAGCACTATTTTTTTTACAGTTGGTCAATAATTATTCAGTATACCTTTAACTGTATTACTGCCAGTTGTAGTTTGCTAGCATAATTTTAGATTAGGAATTCAGAATTTTGATTATAACTAGCAGCATGAGGTTTTTGGGCAGCTGTGGATGAAATGTATTGTGAAAACATGGAAAAACTTAAGTTGGGGGGCAGTTAAGTATGCGTGAAAAGGTTAAACATGCATGGTTTCTGGAGAGTAAGTATAACCAGGAGTAAGGAGGTCCTAATCCGTGTACAATTTATTCGTAAAATGCAACTCACAAATGTGTATCCACAGTCACAAATCTGTAAAATGCAAATGAAAAATTCTGTTTGAAAAAAATAAATGGGCTAACATTTATTTGCTAATCATCCTTTGTTTTTGTTAACGATTAAATATTTGAAAAAAAGTCGAAAGGAAGGTTTTGAGTGAGGAACAGGAGGGTTAAAATTAAGAGACCACTGCACATTGTACGCTTCTGTTCCTCACTCAAAACTTTCCTTTTCAAAATTTTTGGAAAGGAAATAAAAAGGTGCAGTGGTCTCTTAATTTTTTCCGGAGCTGTATGTTCGTGAAACTATATGCACATATTTGTTGAATGTGATTTTTTGTTGACAGTTGCATCCTATATTTGTGACTCACAACATAGAATATACAGGGCATGCAGTCAGTTTGTCCGAGTAGCAGACCAACCTATTTTGGACTTTGCCAAAAATGCATTTGGGTCAAACTCTGTCGTAGGGATTTGTTTCATTTCTATTCATTGTGGGGGCGGGGTAAATGTTTAAAGCGCTTCTCATTCGTTTGTGTGTAGAGGAGGATGACCAGCAGCACCGCCGCCTTGCTGTGACCTTAACTCACATTCCTTCAGATGACAATGGCGATGAGAATGAGCCTTCCCTCTGTAGATAGCCAGTGACTGGCTCCTGTGTTTGGAAAGGGCCCCCTATTCCCTATCTAGTGCCATGAATCCTGGACAAAAGTAAAGCGGAATAATCAATAGGGTGACTTTTGGTACGCACGCGATGTCCGCGGATGACATAACTGCTCGAACACCAGGCATTGGGTGTGGCGCGTCGCCAGGGCAGAAAACATACTGTATTGAACTCCTAAAGGTTTTGCATGAAGAATATTCCAGGAGGTTCTTAAGAACTAGCAGTCATGTCCTCGGATGACTCCGGTTAACTTTACAGGTGTTTGGTTGTTTCTGAGGAATTCCTAAACAGCTACAGCAGGAAGACGAGCTAACATGATGGAGCTAAATGTTACCAGTGTGTGGTCAGAGAATGGGATTGTGGAACAGAGTTTGGTGACTTGATTAATCTATAGAGGTATTGTGTTGTTATGAGGAATTGCTACAAGGCTAAAGCAAACGGAGACAGACACTGCAAAGGGAAAACATACCATCAACCTCCAGTCAGTATTTACTGTAGTGTCACATTAATGCAATTAATTATACTGTACTATAATGTACCATGCCGAACTGTCCTATACTATATTTTACTGGGCTGTATTGAACTATACTATACCATATGATACTGTACTGAACAGCATTATACAGTATTATATTGTATTATACTGTACTGTACTGTACCATACTCTCCTGCACTAAAATGAACATTACTGACATGAAATACAATATAGTATATTATATGATTCTGTAATATTCAATTAAATACAGTCTTTTATAAAGAACATTTGAGACCTGGGGTGCAACTTAGTGTGCTTTACAGAAAAATAAATATGCCTAGCAAAACGATGTTTAGACAGATAAAATACAGAAGATTAGCACTGAATGATTCAAAAGCACCCAGGAAAAAGCATAACTGAAAGTTTTGTTTTAAGAATCGCTTTTACAAATGTCCACAGTTTCAGAACCCCTCTGATTGGCCGGAGGCATAGAATGAAACATCGGTCTCTACGTGCCTGTTGGTCCTAGGCTTTGGGCTAGTTAAAAGGCCAGTGTCAGAGAACCTGAGGGACCTACTGGCAGGATATTTTAGAAGAATGTCGGTCACAGAGCTCAGCTGTTGAAAGAGACCTTTGTCTCAGTTGATTTCTCTGTATGAAAATGGTATATAGACTAATAAATGTATCGCGGTACAGGATTGTGAAGTGACTCAGAAATACAGCTAGAGTTCATCATGAAAAAGAATTTGTATAACTCACAGGCCAATGTAAAGACTACAATTCTGTCCCTGTGTTCTGCATGCTTTGCAGACCAATGGATTTTGTGTAGACAAAACAGGAAGGAAATCAGCCCAGACAACAAAGTTACCCCCAAAAAGTGCCTGACATGGAAACCAGCCCACACAACAAAGGTACCCCCAAAATGCTAGGCCAGATTCTCCTACTCTCCTGGCTTGAGCTCCAATGTTACATTTCCTCAGACCTGTCCTGATTTAGTCAAATGATGTTGGGAGCCCTCCAAGTATTTACATCCGTAATACTTCATCCTCTCAGCTGCACAAGAGACCTGCAGAGAACACAATCAACACTGACAAAGCCAGGATGGTCGACAGCTTCAACCGTCACAAACCTTTTTCCATGTGCCCCGTCGCTTTTTGCTCCCGGCACTCCTGCCCTTGCCCCATGCAGGGACCTCCCTCAGAGCACGCACCAGTTCTCCTTCTACCCAGGAGAGATGAATGAGGTGCCAAAGGGCCCTTTCCCCACGAAATTATGTTTTTTAGGGCACTTGCATGGGAAACACGGGGAGACTAACAGCTACAAGACTCAGTGAAGCAATAGTCTAGGTTTTATTTGTTTTACTTGTATATAATTAGCTTTTCTCGACATCTACAACACCACAGTAACAACGTTGGGCTTCCCCTGGTGTATATATATATATATAGAGTGAGAGAGAGAGAGAGAGAGAGAATCTCTAAACAGCTGGTTATGTTGAGCGGCCCACTGTAGACAGATGGGGTATGGAAACGCTAGATCGTTCATGTTGTGTTACGTCTAAACTAACCGTTAATGCCATGGAAGTTAGGATTATGCAAACCTAGCATTTAAAAAGTTTACTGTCCTTTTGTTTCCGCGAAATGTTACACAGAGAATTCCCTTTCACTTCCTAAACAGCTTCACTTCCCCAGAAGCAGGAATGAAAGACATGCTCGTCTGCTGGGATGACAGAATGCAGACGCTGATGGGTAAAAAGGGCACCTGTTGTGACTTGAGGGGAAAGTGGGCCAAAAAAAATTCTGTTTTCAAAACTTCTTCAGAATTGGCCCACATGGCCGTACCGCCCCCACTGAGAATTCCCTGTGAGAGGTGAGATTCATCTGACAAACCTACGTACCCCTCTCCCTTTTCTCCTCGCCCTTCTCAGCTCTCTGTTTCTCTAATTTCTCTCAGCCCCTATCTCTCTTTTTGTACACCCCTCCCTCTCGCTCTCAATTCGCCAGATGTGTCTGATAAAACCTCCACCATAGCATACATATTACATCAACCGCTTTGCAACACGGCAACTTGTAATTATCTCCATTCTTCATCTGAACTTGTTTAAAACCGGGACCTTTTTTCTCTGTGTTTTTGTTGTGAGGGGAAAACAAGCTAAACAGTCTATCCATCCTAATTGTGACGAGCTTGACAGACTGTGCTAAACAGGAGCAGTTCACTGGTTGTGCGTTGGCGGTACGCCGCGTCTTCAATAACCTAGAGAAGGGTGTTTAGAGGTGGAAGAAACACTCCCGTTGCAGGCTGCCTCCTGAGCGGCTCAACTAGCGCGCTGCACAGGGAATAAGGATGCCATTGTGGACTCGGCCAGAGTATATGGGCCGAGTGGCGGGAATAGCTGAGGCAGAAATATTGGAACTAATGAAGGATTAGGATCTGAGTTAAAACGTTAACGTCTTCACGGGACTGAGAATGATCCCAGTGTGTGTGTGTGTGTGTGTGTGTGTGTGTGTGTGTGTGTGGTACATGCCTAACGACTTACAGAGATTTTATTTTAATTTCACATCAACACACAGGAACACACGGAACAGAAGCGTCAACAACTCCTCTCCTCTGACTCATACCTCCGGCCCTCCCTGGAGGCGTGTCCTCCGCCCTCCAACTCAATTCACCGCGGCATACCTCTGCATGACCCGGACTCCATCATCAAGCTTTGCCGACGGCACCATGGTCTGCCACGACCACAACCCCCTGGCCTGGTACGGGAGCTGGTCTACCATGACCGCAACCTCCTGGCCTGGTATGGGAGCAGGTCTACCATGACCACAACCTCCTGGCCCTGGTACGAGAGCTGGTCTACTACGACCACAACCTCCTGGCCCTGGTACGAGAGCTGGTCCGCCACGACAACAATGTCACAGCCAATCTCCTACTCATTCAGGACATGTATACAATGCTGTTCCTGACAGGGTTCACAGCGTAATCATGGACCCCACACACACCCCTGCTACACACCCCTGCCACACACCCCTGCCACACACCCCTGCCACACACCCCTGCCACACACCCCTGCCACACACCCCTGGGCAGAAGGGAACCTGTATCGCAGAACGATCCCACATCTACAGGCTGAGAGAGAGTCAGTTCGCAAGCCGTTCTACGGCTCTGACCTAGACAGAGTGTCCACACACACACACACACACACACACACAGTACACACCTGAACAAGACTGACTGTCCACACACACACACACGCACAGTACACACCTGAACTAGACAGATTGTCCACACACACACACATACACACACACAGTACACACCTGAACTAGACTGACTGTCCACACACATACACACACACACACACACACACAGAACACTCTTGCCGAAACCGGATTGCATGGTGTCCTATTTTGTAACTATTACTACAACACAATTTAAAATCCCTTTAACCCCAGAGGTATTGTTACTGTAAACACCAGACTCATTGCCTTACTCGGTTCGCATCCTTATCTTTATTTACGCTACGCTCTTAATTAGTACCCTTATTTCATTTTGTGTTTTTTAAGTTCATTTTATCCACTTAAGAATTATCATGAGGGAAGCTGCATGAAACCATTGTTGATTGTCCATACTTTGTGTATCCAGTTCTTATGTTAAATAAAACGTTAAAGGGGAAACCCCACGTTTGACCTTTTCGACAGATGTATGGTGTTAAGTACAGTGGATCTCTAAGTAGGCTCATCCAGTCAGTCTGGTAACACGTTTCGCATGTCTCTCATCCCCAAGGTCCCAACCAACTGCTCACAAATACTGAGACAATACTGACACCTAGTGGCTGAAGCCAGAACTGCCTCTCTGTGGAACTACGGGGCCAGGCTCTGAGGAATTAGATTTGGGATATTTTTCCGTTCAGCAGTTTTTACAATTCTATTTTATTGACGATGAATACGTTAAGTTCCTGGTTAATCTGTTTTAAGACGTTGCACAGTGAAAGAATTAGACGTGTAAGAGACATTTAGTTGGAATACTCAGCATTTGAAAGAAATATCGAATTGTTTTGATATAGAACATAATTGAATCCCCTTTATTGTGGCTGTTGCGTTATCTACTTTATAGGCTGCCTTTGTCTACGGAAGCTGAAACCGCTTGGGATGTCATCTTCAGTCTGGTGAGGAGGTCTGACCGGTGAGGAGGTCTGACCGGTGAGGAGGTCTGACCGGTGAGGAGGTCTGACCGGTGAGGAGGTCTGACCTCACCCTTGTGTTTGGGCCCTATATCATAGATAGGAAACAGGCTGTCATTCGGGAAACAACTTAATTAACTTTAACATTGTCCATTTAAATTTACCCAGAATGCATCTTGGCATAATGGGGCTGATAAGATCACTATGGTATCTGTAGATGGGGGGGAAGACAAGCAGGGTACAGCACAGGGCTACTGTCTCCAGTTTAAAGTTAGTAGTCTCTATTGGACAGATGGCTGGTGGGAGAAACAACTGTCCGGGTGGGGTTTTTCTGTCATGAATGACCTGTTCAGCCCAACTGCACCCAGGTCGCAGGAAGGTCATTTTTGGAGCAGTGGTAGAAACAGTAGTTGCCTCATCAAGCTTCAGCTGGATTGATAAACCCTTGGTCCCGGACCAGAGCTCCTGACACAATGCAAAACACGCCAATTCATGCACGCACAGTACAACAAACTCCTGTAAACGCACACAGTACACACACACACACTTGGATATTCCCAGTTCCTAGAGGGTTTAACAACATCTGGACAGACCCTTCTGTCTCTCTGTGTCCTGGGAGTGAAATCAGGTTCACTGTGGATAAACAATCACTACCAACATAGTATGGAGTAAAAAAAAACACCTGTCCCTCTCTCTTTCCGTCTCTCTCTCTCTCTCCCTGTCTCTCTCTTTCCCTGTCTCTCTCTCTCTCTTTCCCTGTCTCTCTCTTTCCCTGTCTCTCTCTCTCGCTGTCTCTCTCTTTCCCTGTCTCTCTCTCTCGCTGTCTCTCTCTTTCCCTGTCTCTCTCTCACTCTTTCCCTGTGGCTCAGTTTCGAAGTGAGATTGTTTAATCAATAAAACATCTACTTAAGTGACACGGTCACTAATGTTTTTACTTCAATCCAACTCTGTAATATAATATATAGAGTGTGAAAGTAAGTACACCTCTTGGAATATTGACTTTTTCTTTACATTTTTGTACACATGGATATTTGAGCTAAATTCCAACCAGACTAATTGATGAAGGTTAAATCATTTAACAAATCACAACTTTGAAACCAGTTATACAGTTAAAATAAAAAGAAATACAATTTCATTATGCAGAAAAAGTTAGTACACCCCTACCTTTACCATCACATGAAGATTTGCTAAGAAGTGCAAATGATTAGAAAACCCTTCAGTAAATATGGAAACGATTAGAAAATCCTTAATTTACTATGGAGGGACCAGAATACCATAAAGAATAGAAATTTGGTCCCATGATTGTGGGATAACACAATCATGGCCCTCAGAAGCCCCTCAGAAGAAAGATTATTTATGCCCATGAGTCTGGGAGGAGTTACCATTTCCATACTATTTCCATATGAGTCTGGGAAGGCCATTTCCATCTATTTGTAGTACATCATTCGACTGTCTGACAGATCATCAAGAAATAGAGAAAACCCCAGTGGGGTCTTGAAGTGGACCATGAACATGATACCCAAGACTTGGAACATGACACTGTTGAAGCAATACTGTAAAGAAGGGTGGACAAAAATGATTCCTCGTTGATGTAAGAGACTAATACCCAATTACAAGAAATGTCTATGTGAACTAATTTCAGCCAAAGGGGGCATTTATTGCAGCTAGGGGTGTACTTTTTAAACTTTTTTTTAAATACTTTTTTTTACACACTATGAAATGGCATTTCTGTAGATTTTCATCAGTAATTGGTCCTACTTGGAACCTCAGGTCTAAATAAGTCCCTCATTAGACATTTGCAATGAAAAGATGTCTTGGAGGTTCAGAGTAGACGCCCTGCTACAACAGGTAACCGCAGAAATGACAGACGCATATTCAAACCTGACTTTTCCTACACCCCAGTCTGTATGAAAGTAGCATCTGTCCAGATAGAGGGTCCATCTTCCCACGTATGCTGGTGTTGTGCATGTTGGACGTGGACGGTTTGTGAAAGGCTTCTGACTGACACTGAGGAAGAGTATATTACATATGACAGGTGCATGCTCCACTGTGTCTGTTAAAGATGATCGTTCAACTGCTTTCAGCATGACTGTCTAAGCCTAGGAGGTTTATTTGAAGACACACACACACACACACACACACACGCTTGCTTGGAAAGCAAGCTGCCGTGTGTTGATTGCTTGGCCCAGATACAACAATATGGATTATAATGATCCTTCCGTCGCTACTCCTCTCCACTCCTCTCCTCATCTTACTATTCCTCTCCTTTTCCTCCCCCAACTACTCCTCTCCTCTCTTCCCTCACGACACCTCACCTACCATCACTGCTCCTCTCTTTTCCACCCCAAACAACTCCTCTCGTCTCTTCCCTCGTTCCTCCTCACCTGATTATTCCTCTCTTGCTTCGCTACTCCTCTACTTTCCTCCCCCAACTACTCCTCTCCTTGCCTCATCTCACTACTCCTCTCCTTTCCTCGTCTCACTGGTCCCTTCCTGCCCCTCACTACTACTGATTAATTAATTAAAGGATTGTTTAGCATTAAGTAATTGATAATGAACAGTAATGGCATGAATCGAACCAGAACCCAAAGCCTCCTGATCTTTCAGCCCTAGGGGTTTCTGCTGAAGCATTGAAGGGCTTTATTCTTTCTGACAACACAGAGCAGACTCTCATCGAAAGTAAAGAGTTTATTCTAGAAACAGGATACTCTGCAGACCTGTCGTGCGTAGGCGTAGCGGGGGGAAAAATCCACCGAACAGAAAGCCTTTAATAGAAGGCCGCTTGCCTGCCTGGCTGTCAGCACAGCTTTGATGGTTCAGGATTATAACTAGATTTGGTTTTAAACTTCAAGGCTTTACAGAACGGAATGAATAGCTCCTTCAAAGAATTACAGGGGAACGAACGAGTGTCCTTACAGCCTTACAGCACGCCATGTCAGAAATGATCAGCCCAAATGTAAAGTGATGCTTCAATGGTTGTTAATGCTGGGCCTATTCAGTGCTTTGTGGAGGGGAGATCCAATTCAGTCTGCAGAAATCCCTTTACTACTCTAAATACAGCCCACTCTTCAAATTGTTTGCTGTGTTGCTGTCTTTCTCTCACTGTCAAACCCGGGGAAATGAATTGAAATATTATTTGGTATTTTAGGCAACAAACAGAAATTAAAGTGTGAACCTGAGCCTGATAGGGGAGGATATCCAAAGCAGATTTTTGTTCTTTCTTTTGCAAACATCCCTGAATAGAATTATCTCCTAAGACCCATTGTTTATACATTAGTCATACCATTACGGTAAAAAATAAATAAAGCCTAAACAGTTTTAAATGTGCAAAATAAAATACAGCCTGGAAAATCCATTGTTGTGGTGTGAAATGCTTGTTATAGGCCTGAAACCAAATGCATGGGTGGCATGGGCACTGTGAATTTAATATAGAAATGAAATTGAATTAAATTCAATTGGTATCACAAATAGCTGACTGCAGCAGGCCTCGGCTACACAGCGGTTCAAAGAGCAGACAGGATGGCAACACAAATCATTGTTTAGCCACATCTGCTCTTTTGTAAAGCCCACGTGCAAGTCCCAGGGAACCCACTGAACTACTCCCGTTGGCGCGTGCATTATCTTTAGAGCGTAACCAAACCTGATATCGGTGGGCAAAAAGTGAGCGACAAGTGTGTTTGTTTCCGTGATGAGTGCCCGCGCCCTGGCCCGCCCATTAAAATTAGACACGGAACAAGGAAACGAAAATCTTTGAGCTGTGCATCTTTCACTCACACCGTAGTCCTTTTGCTTTCTTCTGGCAATAACACTTCCCGGATATATCACATACAAACCGGTAAGTATAGCCAATACCATCCGAATATGTTTTTTTAATATAGCTGTTTTTACATATATTTTTCATAATTCACGAAATAAGTGTCGTGAAATCTGTCTTTTTTCATGATTCAAGAAAGCAGTGTACGTGAAACCTGTCTTTCTACATACTTCACTTGTTTGACCAACACTGTGTATTGTGGCTACAATTGATACCAAACACGGACTGGAAGTGGGAAGTGTGTTGAAGTTATGTAGTAAAAATCAGTTTCCGGTAGCTCAATAATTTCTGCTATTTTGTAGCTGAGGATTGGAGCGTGGGTCAAGACGCGTCATGGCAACAACATTTTCTGTTCCTGCAACAAAGCCCCAGCGCACCACTCACTACACGTCAAGCCCTTTAATAATGCTACCCTGTTATAAAAAGCAAGCCATTTAAATAGAATACATTGTTTTCGTTGTCAGTTGCACATTAACCCAACTCTTTGGAATTAATGAGGTGCTGAATCAGACAAATGGTCTATTATTTGGCAACATTTTGGCTGCTGGCTCAAGGCTCTAAACCAGGGGTATTTATAACTTACACTACAAGGACCAGAGCCTGATGGTTTTATATTCCACTGTCATCTTTAATTGCACAAATCTGGTGTCCCAGGTCTAAATAAGTCTGTGATTAGAGGGTTGCAATGGGCAAATGGAGTGGAACCAGCTTTGAGGTCCAAATTTGAATAGCACTGCTCTAAACAGTAGGCCACCTGATCGCTAATGAGAGCTTTGTGGGTTCTGGTAATACACAGGACACAGCCATGTCTGATGGGGAAGCAGTGACATTCAAGGCCGTAGAACTGGACCATCCAGAACTAGGACCAGAGGCCCAGGCATCCCCTCAGGTGGATCCGCCACAGACCTCCGCACTGCCCCAGCCCCAGAACTGGACAGACTCCCGGGCCCTGGAGGGAGGTCCTCCAGGGCAGCAACCAGAGGACAAGGCTCCTGCCACTGTCGTAGCACCTGGGTCTGGCGCTGAGGTGGCAGCCGGCCAGTGGAGCTCTGCAATGGATCAGTTCAAACTCAAGAGGTTCTTTGTTCTGAGGGTAAATGTTGTCTGCTTCGTATGCTTAGCATAATGTCAAGGTTTATCAAACACCCTTGTGCTGAGTGTCAGTATTATCTGTTTCGTATGCTTAGCATAATGTCAAGGTTTATCAAACACGCTTGTTCTGAGGGTCAGTATTATCTGCTTCGTATGCTTAGCATAATGTCAAGGTTTATCAAACACCCTTGTGCTGAGTGTCAGTATTATCTGCTTCGTATGCTTAGCATAATGTCAAGGTTTATCAAACACCCTTGTGCTGAGTGTCAGTATTATCTGCTTCGTATGCTTAGCATAATGTCAAGGTTTATCAAACACCCTTGTGCTGAGTGTCAGTATTATCTGTTTCGTATGCTTAGCATAATGTCAAGGTTTATCAAACACGCTTGTTCTGAGGGTCAGTATTATCTGCTTCGTATGCTTAGCATAATGTCAAGGTTTACTGAACACGCTTGGCTGGCCTACTGTTGTGTAGTAAAGTAAAGTAAAGTAATAGAGTTAAGCAACGATATGGTTAATAAGGCAGTAAATTCAAGTAAGCACGTCTTGCACAACATTTCTATGTCTCTTTTTGCTAAAATGTATTAAGTCTGACTTGTTGCAGTGTACCAATCCACAATGCAATGGCTATTTAATTAACTATCAGAACAGTTCGATCAGATAAACACTGCAGATTAACGTCCCCCCTTGACTGCCTGGGTCCTACCGCGCCTACGGTAAATACAATTACGCTTAATCAGCTGCCGGGCCAGCGAGTCACTCCTAAACAAACCTCATTAATCTGCACTCTTATTTACCAACACTAAGACATATCGAGTCTGGGACTTGGCCCGTTGGCACTTCCACACGGCGGCTTGCCAGCTGATCGTCTACCGCTGGGGCCATGTGAGGACAGACCAGCGGCCTGGGCCCCTTGTTGGCCGTGGCTTTCCAGCATTCGGGTCGGCACGGTGTTTGCTCCTGTATGTTGCCCGGGATGAGCTAACCGGTTGTTTTCCATGTTCAGCCCGGTACTCTGAACCAAGCCCTGCAAGACATTCACGCTCTGGTCGACCCGAAGGAGGATGGCCCCGTCCAGAGCGCCTGGCTGATGGCTGAGTGAGTTCTTGACCTTTCCCTACCTCTTGTTTTGTACTTGTTTGCCATAGCCATTGTTGTACCGGGAAATGGAAACTCTGGGGTTTGTTTGAGGTTGAATATGCTTGTGAAGCTTCATTTTAAACATTTTAGACTTCAATGAAAAGTGTATCGTCCTCTACCAAAAACATCCAGTATCTATAATAAATCCTGTTGCCGCGGGATTCTTTTCAAATTAGAGTATCGCCGGACCAATACATTTTGAGAAAAAAAAGCTGCTCTGGTGAAACTTTTGTTTGTCCATAGTTTAAAACAAAATGCCTGGCAAAACTGTAGTTCGCAACACTGGAGTTCAACATGACCTCACACCCACTGAATGACAAATTGGCAGCTCAGACTGGGCGCCGCATGATGGCTTAGGCTGTTGCCCTGTTGAAAGGTCAAGGCCTCCACCGGTCTCTGGTGTACAGCGCACTGACATTAGGTTTTCCTCCTGGATTGTCCTTGTGCTTGTAGCTAACTAGCCACGAGCACATGTCTATCATCCATAATCCACAAATCAAGTTCCGGTACGCAAACTCTAATTTACTTTGCCTGGACTTGTGTAGGTTTATTACTGCATTAAGGCCAACACAGAAAATAGATCTTTGGAGATATGGGCTTATTCAATAGAATGCACGCAGAATGTTTTTAGAATCATCTTACATTTTGAGGGAACAAATTGGTGATTTTGAGAAATGCTATAAAATGAATAGAAGGGAGACAGCTCAGCTGCATATGCCCCACTGATTAATAAAGTCTATGGAAGGAAACTTAGTTACTGTGAGTCAGGTACCTATAAGAAAATCAATCTACTTTCACCCCAGGTACCTATAAGAAAATCAATCTACTTTCACTCCTGGATACAGCCTGTGCAGGTCTGTAGAATGATCAGTCTGTCTAGATATCACATAGATATCACAACACATAGATATCACATAGATATCACAACACTTAGATATCACATAGATATCACAACAATGTAGCAAAACAACATATTTCTGTTGGAGCCAGTTCTAATGATGTCACTGGAAACAATATTGCCTGCTGGGCGGGCCACTGATCACATGATTCCCTGTGAACAGAACACTGCCTGGTGGGTGTTGGTTCTATGAGTGTGTTGTTTTGTCTGTTCTTAGTTTGTTTTCAGTCATTGAAACTAAACTGTTTGTGTGAACAGGTATACACAGGGCCCGGCCGTCAAAGAGACCTTGGTCTCAGCCAGTGTTCTTTGTTGAAATAAAGGTTTAATTATAATAATAACTGTGTAATGTAAGTGTTTGGGTCAAATGGGGGAAAAGCCATGTAAACAAGGTGTGTGTGCATTGTGGGTAGGTGACACATAGTCACTGACTGTTTGTCTGTGTCAGTAGGAAATGGACTCTTATCTTTCTGCATCATGAATGAAGTTACTGTACACCAATAACCAGTAACTTCATTTTGAGGAACTATACAGTAACCTCACTGAATGCTGGTCTCAGTTGTTCCCATCATTACTTCCTTCCTGCAACCCGTATCGGGTGATTATAAGCAATGTTTTTTTTATTGGCATCGGCCGATTGGCTTAAAATCTTCCAGATATTTCAGCCCAAGATAAACATAATCGTTACCGTCATTGGCCAACTCTAGCATGCCAATATCGGCTATCAACATCGGCCAACAGTTTTCCTGTCGGTGCCTCCCTACTCCCTGGGTTAAAGATGTGATCAACGGAAATGCTCTGTCCCGTCCTCAGGGTGGACCACTGGAACAATGAGCGAGAGCGCGTGGTCCTCATCACAGAGAACTCCCTGTTGCTGTGTAAGTATGACTTCGTCATGCTCAACTGTGAACAGATTCAGAGGATCCCGCTCAACTTCATAGACCGCATCTCCTACGGCAACTTCATCTTTCCTCAGCGCTCTCTCCTCAAGTAAGTACCTCTCCCACACCCCCGACCACACTCCTCCTCCTCCCTCCCCTCCTCTACGGTCCTCTCCCCACTTGTCTCCTCCAGTACAATTCTTTCCCCTCCATCTCCTCCTCTCTCAATCCTCCTCCCTCCCCTCCTGTCCTCCACTACACTCCTTTTTCCTCCAACTAACTTTGTCTGTGATCCTAATGGATGTACACTAGTGACACGTACAGATAATGGATGAACACTAGTGACACATACAGATAATGGATGTACACTAGTGACACGTACAGATAATGGATGTACACTAGTGACACGTAAAGATAATGGATGTACACTAGTGACACGTACAGATAATGGATGTACACTAGTGACACATACAGATAATGGATGTACACTAGTGACACGTACAGATAATGGATGTACACTAGTGACACGTACAGATAATGGATGTACACTAGTGACACGTAAAGATAATGGATGTACACTAGTGACACGTACAGATAATGGATGTACACTAGTGACACGTACAGATAATGGATGAACACTAATGACACGTAAAGATAATGGATGTACACTAATGACACGTACAGATAATGGATGAACACTAGTGACACATACAGATAATGGATGAACACTAATGACACGTACAGATAATGGATGAACACTAGTGACACGTACAGATAATGGATGAACACTAATGACACGTAAAGATAATGGATGTACACTAGTGACACATACAGATAATGGATGAACACTAGTGACACGTACAGATAATGGATGCACACTAGTGACACGTACAGATAATGGATGCACACTAGTGACACGTACAGATAATGGATGAACACTAGTGACACGTACAGATAATGGATGAACACTAATGACACGTAAAGATAATGGATGAACACTAGTGACACGTACAGATAATGGATGTACACTAGTGACACGTACAGATAATGGATGAACACTAGTGACACGTACAGATAATGGATGAACACTAGTGACACGTACAGATAATGGATGAACACTAGTGACACGCACAGATAATGGATGAACACTAGTGACACGTACAGATAATGGATGTACACTAGTGACACGTACAGATAATGGATGTACACTAGTGACACGTACAGATAATGGATGTACACTAGTGACACGTACAGATAATGGATGTACACTAGTGACACGTACAGATAATGGATGTACACTAGTGACACGTACAGATAATGGATGAACACTAGTGACACGTACAGATAATGGATGTACACTAGTGACACGTACAGATAATGGATGTACACTAGTGACACGTACAGATAATGGATGTACACTAGTGACACGTACAGATAATGGATGTACACTAGTGACACGTACAGATAATGTCTAGACAGTCTGTAGAAGGGTCTCTGAGCCTCTAGCCCTGGAAATGGGACATTTTAACCCTGGAGTACACTCACATTGCCTGCAGGTATGCTTGTTAGGCCACCGTTGACCTGAATGTCCATAAGTATGCCAAAACTCTTTATAACCATTCTCCACTACGTTTCTTCAGAGTGAATGTCCATGCTGTTAAAAATCTTCCGCTGACCAGTTTTTTTTTTCTACTGGCAAATTCAGTTTTGATCCACCAGTCTCACATATGTCCTGCCAAGCAATCCGTCCTTTCTGTCTCTTTTGGAAAGTGAACCTACATGTACACTATTGACTTTTAAAGGTACAGTAGCTGAAAGGTAATCAGTAAGTATAACCTTTGTATGTTTAGTAATTTGACATGCGATAAGCCAAGATTTGATTATAGACCAGTACAGCTGTTTAGTTAACTGTTTGGAGGGTCTTGATTTGGCGATCATAGCCTTATCCATATCTGAGGCACAGATCAATATCTGTGATCCACTTCACCTTGGTCATTTTACAAGCCGTAGAGTCCTCTCAAAGAGGTGGCATGTAAATATGGATTCATGCCAGATTGCAGAAGGTGAGAAAACAAATGTCTGTATATTTAAGGGTGTATTAGACAAAACCAGACCATAACAAAATGATTACTGGAGACATCATGTGACTTCCCTTATCAGTTAGTCTCCCACAGTTGTCCTTGAGTTGTGGAACCGTGTATAAGGTTGGTTATCTTCCAGGTCAGAGTGCACAGTATACAATCCCTGGGCATTAAGTAGGCGGGTTTCAGGAGAACTCGGGCTCAGGAGAACCCGGGCTCAGGAGAACCGGGCTCCGCTATACAGGGATGGACCATCTGTACTCATTATGTCTATTCCCGGTGACCTCTGATAATAAAAGAATCACCAAGAGGCAGCTTTTCTGTCGACAGTGTGTCGGGTCCTTGGCATGTCAGCGGTCCCATCCAGTGTTACAGGACAGCTTGTCCCGGCCCAGAATGTTTTCAGACTAACAGTTAAATACATCACTGAATGAGCAAGTAACGTTCCCTCATTTACAGTCTTATGCTACAGTCCCATTCCAGAGCTTTTTCTACTGCCTTATTATACAGTCTTAATTCTACAGTCTTATTCTAGAACATTATTCTACAGTGTTAATTGTACAGTCATAATTCTAAAGTCTTATTCTAAAGCCGTATTCTACTGTCTTATTCTAGAACCCTGTTATAGAGCCCTATTTTACAGTATTAGTCTAAAGCCCAATTCTATGGTCTTATACTAGAGCCCCATTCTAGAGTTTTGTTTACAGTCTTGTCCTTAATAGAAATGTGAAAGTGTTCATGATGACAGGTGGTGGCCATTATCACCGTGACATTAGACTGAGATGATGCTGATCAAATGGGGTGGGGAAGTCGCAGATTATTCTGGGACAGAGGAAGGCAAGTTAAGATTTGGGGCGGGACAACTGTTCCCCAAATCAACGCTAATTAATTTGGTGAATCAAATGTAATGCATTATGAAGCAGAAGCATAACACTGGACAGGGTGCGGCAGTCTGTACTGAAAATACTGTTGATTTCCGGCATTGCATTCAAATAAAATGTAAAACTGGGTGCAGAGCTTTTGCCAAGATTAAGACTCTATCTCTCTCAATGCAGTTAATTAAATCTCTCTCCTAGGTCTTTCTAACCAGAGTCACAACAATTTGTTGCTAACTAGGTTTTTCTAACCAAAGTGCCAATATACACATTTGTTTTACGATGACTGTGAGGAATTTTTATAGATTAAATTAAATCAAATTATATTTTCTAACTCATAACTTTAACCCCTTAATATTATAACCGTGGCTTCAATCCCAAGCAAAAAAAGTGAAAACCGGCAAAAAGTAATCATTTACTCTGGGTTAATATACTGTGGTTGTCTGGTATATGGTAACACACACAGACACACACATACTGTACTGTCACCCTTCTGAGCCTGGTTCCTCTCTAGGTTTCTTCCTAAATTTCGTCCTTCTTAAAGATTTTTTCCTAGCCACTGAAATTCAACACTACTATTGTTTGCTCCTTGGGGTTTAATGCCGGGTGTTTTGTAAAAGCACTTTGTGACAACTGCTGATGTAAAAAGGGCTTTATAAATAAATGTTTGATTGCTTGATTTGATTGACTGTTTATTGAACTGGGCTCTGATGTGCTGGGATGTGCCAGGATGTGCTGGGATGTGCGTTCATGGAAGGTGTAATTATTTAAATGCATAGGGAAACTTCGGGCATCCATGACTCTTTACTCACAACAGCAAAAGGCCCTAAAATAAACTGTTTTTATTTTGTTTTATTGAGCAGTGGAGGCAGATTACACTCAGTGGACAACCATTGATTTAAAATGATTACCTAGAAAAATTTGAAATATGGTATGAAATCTAATGTAAAGGAACCAGTAGATGCTTTGAAATCCAATCTGTCGATTGGTTGTTTGTACCGTTTCAACGTCTGAAAGGACAATAAACAGCAATGTTGTCCAAATGTGTATGAATCAGAATCAGTACCATGAAATGTGGTGTGGTTGTCCTTCCATGTAATTGCCTCAGGCAGGTGGAACGCTTCGTTAGCTTACTGGGAAAATAAGGAAAGTCTTTGAAGGTGCATGGGAGGAGAGTAAAAGAGGTTCATCCCATGTTTTCTCTAGACACACTTTAGATAGCGTGCGGAGTGTGTGTTTGTGTGTCTGGTAGAGAGAGAAAGTGTGGGTGTGGGTGTGTGGAGAGACTAGTGCGTTACTGTTTTCTCTCCAACGTGTCTAGACGAGGTAATTAGTAGCTATCTAGCACATTATTTACTTCTCCTATCTAAAAGGAACGGATTCAACTGAATCCCGGCAGGACTTGCGTCAGTAAAGCGATGTGAGGAAAAAAATTCAGAGGCTTCAAAAGAAGCACTTCCCCTCCTGCATCCAATATTCAACAGCAGAGGGAGCTCTTGGACTCCGATGTTTCTAGGCCTGTTCCCTGTTCCACCTGGGTACAATGTCCTATGAAATCATACATGAGTATGTTACAGGAAGTACGCTGGTTAACACATCCATAGGAAATATCTTCCATCATTTAACAGATTTAGTGAAATAATCTGTGGTTGACAAAACCTGCACCTAACGCTCCAGTGATGTGGGTTCATCAGCTGAAAGAGTGTGGGGACGAGAGGAGGGGTCACAGGTCAAAGATACATATCTGTTTTGCTCTCTCAGTGTTTAGGATAAGGTTAGGTGGTGTGAGCAAACATTAGGCCCTAAAACTAGCCCTCAGCCTCTAAAGGTTAGGTGGTGTTACAAGATCTGGGGAGTGTATATACATATATATACATACATACATACATACATACATACATACATACATACATACATACATACATACATACAGGAGCTGGTCATAAAATTAGAATATCATCAAAAAGTTGGTTTATTTCTGTAGTTCCATTCAAAAAGCGAAACTTGTATAATGTATACATTCATTACACACCGACTGATATATTTCAAATGTTTATTTCTTTTAATTTTGATGATTTTAACTGACAACTTATGAAAACAGTAGCTCAGAAAATTAGAATATTGTGAAAAGGTTAAATATTTAAGACACCTGGTGCCACACTCTAATCAGCTAACACCTGCAAAGGCCTTTAAATGGTCTCTCAGTCTAGTTCTGTAGGCAACACAATCATGGGGAAGACTGCTGACTTGACAGCTGTCCAAAAGACGACCATTGACACCTTGCACAAGAAGGGAAAGACACAAAAGGTCATAGATAAAGAGGCTGGCTGTTCACCGAGCTCTGTGTCCAAGCACATTAATAGAGAGGCGAAGGGAAGGAAAAAATGTGGTAGAAAAAGTGTACAAGCAATAGGGATAACCGCATCCTGGAGAGGATTGTGAAACAAAACCCATTCAAAACTGTGGGGGAGATTCACAAAGAGTGGACTGCAGCTGGAATCAGTGCTTCAAGAACCACCACGCACAGACGTATGCAAGACATGGGTTTCAGCTGTTGCATTCCTTGTCAAGCCACTCTTGAACAAGAGACATTGTCAGAAGCGTCTCGCCTGGGCTAAAGACAAAAAGGACTGGACTGCTGCTGAGTTATGTTCTCTGATGAAAGTACATTTTGCATTTCCTTTGGAAATCAAGGTCCCAGAGTCTGGAGGAAGAGAGGAGAGGCACAGAATCCACGTTGCTTGAAGTCCAGTGTAAAGTTTCCACAGTCAGTGATGGTTTGGGGTGCCATGTCATCTGCTGGTGTTGGTTCACTGTGTTTTCTGAGGTCCAAGGTCAACGCAGCCGTCTACCAGGAAGTTTTAGAGCACTTCATGCTTCCTGCTGCTGACCAACTTTATGGAGATTCAGATTTCATTTTCCAACAGGACTTGGCACCTGCACACAGTGCCAAAGCTACCAGTACCTGGTTTAAGGACCATGGTATCCCTGTTCTTAATTGGCCAGCAAACTCGCCTGACCTTAACCCTTTAGAAAATCTATGGGGTATTGTGAAGAAGAAGATGCGATACGCCAGACCCAACAATGCAGAAGAGCTGAAGGCCACTATCAGTGCAACCTGGGCTCTCATAACACCTGAGCAGTGCCACAGACTGATCGACTCCACGCCACGCCGCATTGCTGCAGTAATTCAGGCAAAATGAGCCCCAACTAGTATTGAGTGCTGTACATGCTCATACTTTTCATGTTCATACTTTTCAGTTGGCCAACATTTCTACAAATATTATTTTTGTATTGGTCTTAAGTAATATTCACATTTTCGGAGATACTGAATTTGGGATTTTCATTAGTTGTCAGTTATAATCATCACAATTAAAAGAAAAAACACTTCAGTCTGTGTGTAATGAATGAATATAATATACAAGTTTCACTTTTTGAATTACTGAAATAAATCAACTTTTTGATGATATTCTAATTTTATGACCAGCACCTGTATATATAGATCATAGATACAGACCTCTCTGACCTGAATAGTAGATATATAAACCATAGATACAGAAATCTCTCTGACCTGAACAGTAGATATATAAACCATAGATACAGACCTCTCTGACCTGAACAGTAGATATATAAACCATAGATACAGAAATCTCTCTGACCTGAACAGTAGATATATAAACCATAGATAGAGACCTCTCTGACCTAAATGGTCACACCCTCATCTACTTCTTGTTGCCAACACTGCACCACACCCCTCTCTTTCTATTCTCTTTTATTTTTCTGTCTTTTTTCCTCTCAATCAATTTTAATTAGATAGATTGAATAGGCTTTATTGATATGGGAACATTTTGTTTTCATTGCCCATTCAAGTGGAAAATAAGCAATTTATAATAAATAACACAAGTGAAAAGCAAAATGTATTAAACGTTTTTAATATGAATGACATGGGAAAAAGGTAATATTGGTTGTTTTTACAGTGTCGTTCTCTACTGGTTGACCTTTTCCCATGGCAATTGGCCTCACATCTTGCTGCTTTGATTGGTCAAAAATACAGGGGATTATAACTGGCTCTCTCTTCCCTATCTCCATCTCATCTTTCAGTCAAATCATTTGGGAGGAAGAGGGGAATTTGGTGAATATATAATTGGATGGATGGTTTGTTAAAAGAGAGACCGTGATAGAGGAAGATTCTGAGGCCATATTGAGCCACAAGGGGATTTGTGTGTTGACTCAGAGACAATGTGGGCCAGAGTCATGACAACTGAACCGGGCCTGGTATTGATCCAGTAGTGTTGATCCAATGGTCCTGATCTCTCGGCGTGTTGCAGGGATGCACAGGAATTTAGTCATTCAACAATCAACATGCAAGATTTCAGCTGTATATACATTTTGCTAAAGTATATTTTTACAAAATACAATAGATTATAGTTCAAGTCAGTAAATTAAAATCATAAAATACCAAAGTACAGATTTAAAAAAACAAATATCTCCCATCTTTGCATACAGCTCCTTGGGAAATCATTGAATGTCCAACCCACATCACTGTGCCTTATTAACACAGTAAAGACTACAGGACCTTTGGCTGGCTGGAGAGAGAGAGAGAGGGAGAGAGAGAGAGAGAGAGAGAGAGCGGGAGAGAGAGAGAGAGAGAGAGAGAGAGAGAGCGGGAGAGAGAGAGAGAGAGAGAGAGAGCGGGAGCGAGTGAGGGGGCCCCACCCCATTGTGCCTGTCTGGGCTGGTGCCCTCCATAGTGATATGTTACCTGAGGAATTCTTTATACTCTGCCTCTGTCAAGCCACTTACAGCAGAGTAAATAGCTCCACCCTCACCTCATCCCATCTCCCTGAGTCCACCCTGCTGAAATAATATCAGTCATCTATGGGATGGGCTCATTTTAGTCATTTAGCCCTCTTCTCCACAGCGCATATGTTTTGGCAAAGAGCCAGGTGAAACAACCACACCGCTTGCTCGTTCTCCTTCCAGCAGAGCATTCGGTCTGTATCCAAAATGGCCCCCCTGTTCACTAGTTAATCGTGCTCTCCTGTTGACTCCCCCGGTCAAACGTATTGCCCTACAAGCTGGGATGGCTGGTTGGCAGCACGGTGGTGTTCAGGAAGCCATCGTCCAGAATGTGGGCGTGCGTAGAATAGATGTTTTAACGGAGACAGTGGTGCAGGCACTATAGAGGCGGTCACAGGGGTGTGTGTGTGTGTGTGTGGCTGTGTGTTGACGAGGAGACCGCAGCTGGATTCTGTACCCTCAGGGAGAGAACTCGGCATGCAGGAAGTGCTGTTGCTCAAGGTGTGTTCTGGGACGACTTGCCTAACCCAAGGATTACAGAACGATGGAACATTAGGACAAATAAAATTAGGACGGACCAATGGCACGCCTCTGTTTTTCTGCCCACTGTTCTGTTACGTATTAACATGGCCTGATGATGATGCCTCAGCGCTCCGTCAACACCCTGGATGACAGCTTTGGCAGACATATAGAGAAATGAGGAAAAAGGATTTAGGGATGAGAGAAGAAAAGAGAGAGAGAGAGAAGGTGGGGGAAAGGAGAGGGGGGAGAGAGAGGAGAGCGATGGAGAGAGGAGAGGAGAGGAGAGGGAGGAGAGAGAGGAGAGGAGAGGGAGGAGAGCGATGGAGAAAGCCGACAATGCAAAAAACAGATCCGCCAACTGTGTCTAGTCTCTGTCAATCAAACGCAAAGCTTTTACTTTATCAACGTAGACAGTCATCCCCAATGGATGAGTCTGGGTTCAGCCTGTGTTCTGCTGTGCACTGGAATGTAAAGGCACACAGTGTTTACATTGAATCTTTTTTTTAAATCACATTTTAAAGGCTGCACTGCATTGTTCTGATGGTTGCAGAGTGAAGGAAAGGTAGACATTAATATTAATGGACAGCAGATCCAAAAGCACTATGGACGTTGGACGATATACAATGGTTGTGGCGCCCCCCCCCCCCCACCCCGCCTTAAAAATGTAATTGTTCACCACAAGTGAGTAATGTACACTGAAACAAAAGAGCTGCTGTTTGTGACGCACTCTGGGACGGATGAAGAACACTCAAGACTCGACCGATCAGTCCTCCCTGAGCTGCAACGCTTAATGCACAAAGTAATGGGAGCCCAGTGAAACAGTTTACTGACAGATTACTTAATGTCTCTGAGATTTACTTCAGCGGTTCATAGGAAATTGTGGTTGTCTGAGTGTAGTGGATGGTAGAGAGCTGATTTATGTGAGAGAGCCTGAGAGGGAGAACGTCACGGGATGTATTTGAATATTAGGTTCAAGCCAGTGGCTTAGTCTTAAAGTTGCCTGAAAACAAGTTTCAACCGATAGTTTTGGGGAAATTTGATATTGACTTGGATGAGCAATAGCAGTGGGAGTACCTTCCACTTGTGACCAGATAAATGTGGCTGCTTATATATACAGAGCCTTGCAAAGGTATTCACACCATGGACTGAATTACAAATGGTATGTTGAAATGTAATTCTGTTAGATTGTTTATTTTAAAACGCTGACACTCAACATAAATTTTGTGGGTGTGAGAGTTTTGTAAGAAAATAAAAAAGGAATTGTGTTCCTTGAGTAAGTATACACATCAATATTTAATAGTCACCTATCGCTGCCGTGACAGCTTTCAGTCTTTTGGTATGTACCAGACCCGCACACAGGGTTGGAGGGATTAATGCCCATTCTTCCTGGCAGATTTGGTTCAGGTTGTGAAGGTTGTTTAGACAATCCTAACAGACTGCAATTTTCAAACAGTGCCACAGATTCGCAATATAATTGAGTTCGGGATTTTAACTGGTTCACTGTTGGACATTCACATTGGAGTAATTTAGCTCACGCCCTTTTCCAAAGCAACTTACAGTAGTGAGTGCATGCAGTTCTGACCTGGTCCCCCATGGGAAACAAACCCACAACTTTTAGCCTTGCAAGCGCCATGCTCTACCAACTCAGCTACACAGGATTCTCTTTTCTGTTCCTTTGGCTTTTTTCTTAGGATTCTGCTGAAAGGTGAAATTCCTCCTAAGCAAATTTTGTATTTTAATCAATTGGATGATCTTACAGTTTTTCCCTGTATTTTGCTCCTTCTGTTTTCCATCTGTATGCAGAGTTAAAATCTAAAATGTAGCTAATCAATCAAAGCAGAGTTAATCCAGGTCCCAGGTTTCTATGGTCTTATTAACCTAGTGTTTCAAACTTACAGGGTCTCCCCTAATCAATAAGTATGAAGTTACCATTAGTTCCTTTTTCTAGGTTAGTGTTAGAGAGAGAAAAAGAAAATGACACAAACAAAGTGATCAGCCAGTGACAAGCAGTGGTGGGTGGAGTGTAGAGATCAGCCAGTGACAAGCAATGGTGGGTGGAGTGTAGAGATCAGCCAGTGACAAGCAGTGGTGGGTGGAGTGTAGAGATCAGCCAGTGATAAGCAGTGGTGGGTGGAGTGTAGAGATCAGCCAGTGACAAGCAGTGGTGGGTGGAGTGTAGAGATCAGCCAGTGACAAGCAGTGGTGGGTGGTGTGTAGAGATCAATCAATCAATCAATCAAAATTTATTTATAAAGCGCTTTTTACAACAGCAGTTGTCACAAAGTGCTTTACAGAGACACCCGGCCTTAAACCCCAAGGAGCAAACAACAGTAGTGTTGAATTTCAGTGGCTAGGAAAAACTCCCTAAGAAGGTCGAATTTTAGGAAGAAACCTAGAGAGGACCCAGGCTCAGCCAGTGACAAGCAGTGGTGGGTGGGGTTTAGAGATCAGCCAGTGACAGGCTGTACTGCATTGTTACTGCTGCAGGCCCTGAGGTCTCCAAGTTCAAGTAGACCTACAGTGTTTGCAAACCCGGCTGAACGACATACAGGCAGAAAGAGCAGTTTAAAGGGGCAGTCTCTTTTTTTCTTCATAGTGGAATCTTCGATGTCTCTGTATATTTGGAAATGTCATCACCAAAGCAAGTTTTGTTTTCCCATTACCCAAATATTTTTTTTTAGGAGTGCAGAATGAGAACATTTCCACACATCACAAGAGTTTCTTAACAGATATATTCTAAAACATACCAGTAATAGCCAAAATTATGTTTCTATCTTGTGATTGGCTCTCCCAAATGCCTTTCATAGATTTTACGCTTTGGCTTCACTAGCATCTCAGTGGGAGAAACTGCATGTGTGCTATCTTGGTTTAGTTCTAAAAATCGTTGAATGAGTGTTCCGTATAGTTCATAGCAGGAATTGTGTTTAGAACAAAATGGTTGCCAAATACAATCACATTTAGATTTTGATGGGTTGTGGAAAATAAAGTCCTTTGTACATGTAAAAAAAAAAAAAAAAGAAATGTTGCATTTAATGTTTATATTTATGTATGGCTTCTTTCTGGAGGTATGGGTTTGTAGATTGAAACATTTTTCTTATTCTTGTTCATGTTTTCAGGAGAGAAGAAGACGGTGTGCGTGTGTTCTGGGACAGGCTGAGGGAACCGTCGTTCGCGACTCGGTGGAACCCGTTTGCTACAGACTACCCCTTCAGCACCTTCACCTACCACCCTGTCAGGAATACTGATGAAAAGTTTACTGCCCTCTGTGAGGTAAGATGCAGCACCTCATGACTTCCTGTTTTAGTTCAGTCCTGGACTTCTTAAACAGGCAAACCATTAAGAACAAGTATTTTTTTCCTCTAACAGCCTGCACCTAATAAAACACATCATTGTGTGTGATAGTAGTTCAGCACATAATAAAATACATTAAATTAAACACAGAATTCACTTTTGTACTGTTCACTATATTGTCATCATAGCGGACAGTACAAAATAAAAATACTGCAAATCAAGTCGCCTCTTCCCTGTATTCACTGACATAGACATGTCTCCCCGAACGAACATTAGACACATTAGACAAGACTCAACGGCCTTGATAGGGAAGTGCATTCAGTGCATCAGTTATTTTTAGAAATTGTCTACAAGTTATAAATGTGCCTTATTTAAAAAGAGTTGACCTTCCTTTCACTAGCTCTCTACGTTGAAATATAGTATAGCCAACACCAAAGCACTAGACATTTATTAAAATTTAAAATGATAATAGTTAAATCAACCCAAGAAAAACTTAATGTAAAATAAGGTTGTTGCCGTAAATAACAATGTTGTTGGCATACAGTATTAACCTGGTGAATTCAGTACTAACCTGGTAAATAATGGTACTAACCTGGTAAATACAGTACTAACCTAGTAAATTACGGTACTAAAAAGGTGCTCTGTTACAGGGCGTAATTGCGTTCTAGAGACCGACATTTAACTTTTTTGTGGGGGGGGGGGTCACCAGCGGAAAGGCCTGTGTTACATGTCCCAACCCCCGCCCCCCATCCCCCCCCCACACCTCTCCTTTCCAGTGAAACTGTAACATGCTACAATGTGCCCTGGTACATTTCCATTGTATTACTCAGAGATTCCCACAACAGCATCGGTTTGGTATTTTCCATCGGAATATTAACCTGACGTTACCATGGTTACGGCAGAGGAAGAGGGGCGGGCCCTGTGAGAGGCTCTTCAAGAAAGGCTGTGACCTACTGTAGACACTGGACAAAAAACACTGGTACCCCTGTAGGTCAAACAGATGTTATGGTTTAGCATTGCCAGGAATCTGCCATACCGGTGTCTTGGACAATAGAACCAGAGAGGCTGTCCTTTGTGGCATGAAGTAAGATGGGCCTATCAGGGCCTCTCCATGCCTGGATTGTGGACTAGTGCGACCAGGTCCACGTCACATGGGCTATTTGATGGAAGATTTCATTCATGACATGCTCCTCCCTCCCCTCTCGAACCTTCCCCCACCCACCCACCCTCTCCCCGCCCTCCCGCTCCACCCGCCTCTAGCGGGGCTTCACCTTTTTAACTGATCGGCCCATCCCCCAGTTCAGACAGGCTGAGTCCCAAATGCAAGCCTATTTCCTATTTAGCACACTACTTCCAGGGTGCCGCGGGGCTCTGATAATAAGTGGACTAGAGTGGGTATACTGTGGCATGTGGCCTACAGGGATGTTGCAGGTGAACAGCAGATAGCAGGTGACCTCCCAGATCATGTAACCAGTCATTACAGCCCAGAACATTCCACCACTACTACAGAGGTGTTGAGCAGGAGACGGGAGAGGAAATACTAAACAAAACCTAGTCCATGTCCACTCTCCTCCTTTCTCTCCCTCCTTCTCCTTCTCCCTCTCGCACTCCTGCTTTATTCACCCATTGATTACGGGAATCTTCCAAACCGGGATTTCTGGAAAACCTAGGAATGACGTGAAAAACATTTGGAGATAGTGGGAAAGGCAGGTTAGTTTGTCCTGATAGACTTAAGTGTATGGTTTGATGGATCTGGACCCATGCTGCAGCAGTGCATTGGACACAGACCACGTGATCGCCTTTGTGAAATGTCACTTAATGTTTAAACCCTTTCTCCCTTAGATCCAGACCTTCAGGGAGAAGCTGACAGAGGCAGCCCAGAAGGCACACCTAAGGAAGCCCATCCCTGGGAAGGCCAACGGGGTCTTGGTCCTTAACCAGCCCTTACTCATTGAGGCTTATGTCGGTCTCATGTCCTTTATTGGGAACCAGAACAAGCTGGGCTACTCCCTCGCTCGGGGAAACATAGGGTTTTAAACAGCACTTTTGCTAAACACTTCAGAAGTATGCAGCTACTTGATTACTTAATCATCGTTCAGAGTTGTTTCCAAGTTATATATGAAGACATATTGTATATCAGATTGAAGTTTTGGCTAGAATTTTTTTTAATGCGTATTTCTGGTCGATTTGTTTCTGTTCTCAGCTGCTTTGTTTACATTTGTTTTAACTATTTACTGTTTTGAATTAAATTGGTATATTTATATTTACGTTGCACTGTGAGATTTTCATCCAAATCTCGAATGTCTTTTATAGTTCAATATAACAGTATTTGTGGATTTTATTGTGTATATTTCTTGGGGGGAAAAGTGCCTAAGTGTCCTTAAGGCCAGGATAAGAGTTAACTGGTGAGAGACGATACCCTCATAGCTGTGTTTGACACCATGTTAAATTGTGTAAGTTCAGAACGTGTTGTGTAAAGACAGTATAGAATTGTACAGAACTATTAGGCTAGTAATATGACTGCGTAACCTGTGATACTGTCGAAGATTTTCCAAACACCTAGGTCTGTTTGTGGATTAGACAGATCTGGACCACTTCCACATTGGACGCCAACCTTTGAAGGCACCCGCTATGCAGATCACAGCAAAAGCGTATCTGATTAAACTGGCCTCTAAAAGTGTAAAGTTGAGTATAGTTTTCTGCTGTTGTGAATACCTAAAGGACGAAAGGAGAATGTACTGTCATTTCATACCGTTTCATACACCATGCCAAGTGGTTTTCCGACTGTCATCCAGCTGATAAAGTTTATACAGTACCCATCCGTGACTCCCTCGTGCTGCTCTGATTCACCATTCTCTTCCCTGATTAAGTATTCACAGAGTAAAAACAGACAAAGATCCACATTTCACCAGCTCCTTTCACTGGATGTTTGATCCTCCCATAGGGAGCTGTACATTGGCTTCCTTCGAGATGCTATAATAACTCACCACTGTTTGCAATTCACAGTTGTCTCTCCACGTCCCTTTTTAGTGTGTCCCAAATTCGACACCCTATTTCTACGTAGTTCAATAACTTTCACCAGGGCCATAGGGGCCCTAGTGCACTACACAGGGGAATAGGGTACAGATTTGGGACGCAGGAGAGATGATCCCTGCGTCATGCTTTGTCTTACAGTTTCGATGGTGCATGAGGGTTTGTTTTGGCAGCGCTGTTTAAGGGTTTATAGGGTATTATTACAGTTTGCGAGGCACAGGGAATTTCCCCTGATTTGTAAGTATACCTGCCGTTGTGTTGTTTCTATAGCACTGGTCCCATGTCAAACAACTGGAGCCTACACAGTGAATGAGGGTATTATGTGTGCTATGTGATTATTTCGAGTTTCAGTCCCTTTGGAATTTCAAGCCTAAAATGGGCATCTGTTAAATCAGGCTAACCTCTCCCTGGTCTTTGCCTTTTCTTCATTCTTTTCTTCTCATCTGTAATTGCTTTGTATATCTTTTCTTTTTTTGAAAGTGATAGAATATGTATTCTTGCTTTGTTCGTTAGACTTGGTAGTGGACTAAAGTGTTGCACTATAAAGGGAATAGGGTGCCCTTTGGGATTTGCACAGGTTTTTGGGTCATTGTTCATATTGGAGCTGCACAGGAATTTGGGAATTCATTAAGCGTCTTGGGAATAATAGAAGTTTCAGTAGGCATCTTGGGGATAGTAGACATTTCAGTAGGCGTCTTGGGAATAATAGAAGTTTCTGTAGGCATCTTGGGAAGAGTAGACATTTCAATAGGTGTCTTGGGAATAATAGACTTTTCAGTAGGTAACTTGGGAATATTTGACCTTTCAGTAAGCCTTTTGGGAATAGTAGGCATTTAGGAATCCATTTCTATAATTTTTCTGTTATTAAATCCATTTGTACCGTATATCACTTTGGTCCTTATAATACCAAACACAGTGTCTCTGGTGGTAGTAGAACCACCCCCCCCCCACCCCCCCCACCCCCCCCCCCCCCCCCATGTGAAGCATGGCCGACCGCCTGCCCCTCAGGAGTGTCAGGCCAAGAGGAGATATGCCCAGTGAAGGTGTGTACGACAGCATAGCTCTGCTGTTATTATTCTCACTGCTGGTATGTGTTAAGCATCCACACTCTGATTACAGTGTGATAAATAACACAGTGGCTGACAGTTTACGCCCACACATAATGGACCCTCGTTCAACATTACAGAGGGAGTCAAAATCAGGAAAGAATCCCAGTATGTAGAATATGTAGCTGCTCGAGGTTTTGTACGGGCCCCCTTTTCTCTTGTGTATTTATTTTGCCGCGCAACCTCAAGTTCGTCAACGTATAACTTACTAAATGTTTACACTTTTCCATTCTGTCACTATGATGAAACAACAGTTATCATAGCAGCTGCCACTACTCTTCATGTCTCACTCTTCAAAGCCACGTGTGAAAATACTACTTTTCTGCCTACAGCCTGTCCCACTGGACTAATGTAGACATAAATTGTGTGGTAGAAAGTTTATCGTGGCTGTAAACGATAGCAGACAGCAAGTGGATACAGATCCATTATAAGTCAAACATTTCTTATGTGCTCCTCACAGATCTTGTTTTCCACGGTGAAGAATCTAGGGTGTGTTCCTTTCACCTCTAACATTCTGCGTGTTTGAGAGGACTGGGTGGTTGGATCGAAAGAGGGGTTGAAACAGGGGGTGGGGTTGGGGGGCTGGGAGGAGTTGCTGGAGGGCAGGGGTTGGAGCTGTTGAAGGTTGTCCAAGACGGTGTTCTAAACCTTGTTTGCTTTGCGGTGGACATCTTTAGACTGGGGCTCATAAGGAATCCCTTGATTAAAAGTAAGGTACTTTGTAGGGAATAGGTCAGCTGGTATACATCCAAGTGTCTTTCCCTCCAGTCCAGCCCAGTGTGATGCCCCAGACACAACAATGACAGCTGCCTGGGGGGGACTGTCCCTACAGATCTGTCTACTCTCTGACCTTTACAGAATCGTCTCGCACAAAGCATCAAAAACCACAATGTCTCAAGGGAAACTTGTGACTGATTGACTGAATGGCAAATAAAAACGAGTTGTTTCATTTGATGGGTTAGTACAACCATCAGTCGGCAGTCAAATAAGAGATTGAATGTAGAACTGTCCTTAAGACAAAGACCAGCGCCAGTCATGTTTGATTTTCATGGCAATAACTTTCATGGCAAATAGCTTAATGTGTTTATTCACTTGTTCTATTAAAACAGATGAACATGATTTTATAGATACATCACGATCTATAACAAACTAAAGAAGTTAACGTATAGCCCTGTTGTTCCAAACAAAAGCTATTTATAGTCGTTATAGCAATTTAAATTTGTTCCTCCCTATGATTACAAAATTAGTATTTTTACAAAATGTGTATTTTTCCAGGTTGTGCCACAAAAACGTAATTTCCTTGAGTCATCCAAGTTTAATGGATGTAGCAGTCGTGTGAGTTTGAAAAAGATGGATCTTTAGTGGGACAACCTGAGAAAAACAGACTTTTAAAAACAGTTTTGCTTATAGGGGAACACATTAAAATCTCCGGATTGTAAGTAGTCAAAATAGATTGTACACATGCTTAGACGGGAGACGTGTTTTTGGGGAGCACTACCGCGATTCAATATAATTAACTTTTCTGTTAAGAAACACAACCATTCGCTAATGTCTGGTCATACTTCTAGTTTCGGGACGAAGCTAACTTGCCTCGTAAGCTACGTGTATGCTTGAACCTGGCCCAAGCATGACCAACAACGAAAACGGTCTTTAAAATTATGGTAACTGAAATTATGACACCTTATCTAACTGAAACAAATGGTCGTTTTATGTTTTTGTTAGGGCGAACATCGTTGGCTTCCATCTTCAGCTAACTATTTTGTATACGGTCAAAACGTCCCTCCTAAAACAAAGAGATTATCTAGTATCAGTTTGCGTTTTGGATGTTTTTAATTGGATACAAATTTTTAGATCCATCCGTTAGTTAGCATTTAGTTAATTTTAGTGGTCAATTAGAGATTCGGGGCTAACGGACACCCAGGCCCAACGACGCCACTGCTATAACTAAATATTCACACATTTACTAAACGTCAAGCGTGTCCGATATGCTTCCTTCATGTTTGCAATAGCCTGTGAGCTACTGGTAATGGGTCTTTGACAAACAAACCCTCACCTTTGAGCGTCTGTTTTTGGTGAATGTTGGGAATAAGATTGCTCTGGTGCAAAAATGCTTTTCATTTAGCTCAACAGTTTGCGAACTTCTCTAGATCAAACAATGGTCCTTTGAAGATTAATCACACAATTATTCATTAAATATTGCCTATCTGCTCTGCAGAAACAATACATAGTGGAAAGGTTGGTTTTTACAAGCATTTTACCAGTAGTGTTCAGGTTAAAATAAATAAAACATATATGATCTAATAATTAGGATCTATTTGAATATGCATTTCATGCTCTAACTCAATTCTAGACTTCGTTTTCAGCTTAGATTCGGGATTTGCCATTTCTTCATGGTTCAGGGGTTATTTTTAGGCATATTGAACGAAGGGCCTTTTGGAAACCAAATTACCTCTTTTATGTGAACAGAGCCACAAGAGCTAGGTCACTAGAACTGAAATGAAAACGGACATGTTTGTCGACTGTCCTCCAAGAATGCACCTCGGAAGACTCCAGAGCACTGGAGCAAGCCGACGTATATAATCCATGCACACATCCCACTGTGTCTAAACATTGGAGATGGGAAAAGCTAGATGCACTGGCAGCCCACACATAACAGCATCATTATCTCAAACTTGCCTGCCTGAAAGCAAGCCAAACGGACACCTTCTGGCCAACACCAATGTACGCCCGGCTGTACCCAGGGTGGGGGGGTGGGGTGGAAAAAGACAGAGAGAGTGTGGAGAATTCAGAGTGAGGGTCATAGAATATAATGAATGCCTGTGGACTGGTCGTGTTGCTTGGCAACCAGCATTCCGTCAACAGGTGCAGCATGTTCCCGAACAAACTAGCCAGGCATGCCGGCGGACGTCGGGAAAATCAACATGGATGCCGGAGATTCCGTGAACCGTGAAAAACAGCTCTGCGTCCAAAACGACATAGTATCGTAGTTTGTGTGTGTGTGCGCGTGTGCGTGAGCATGAGTGAGTGTATGTGTGTTTTTTTTATACTTGTGAGTGCCATTTGTCCTTACACAAATAGTAAAACTAGTAAAGTTTAGGCACCTTTAGGACACGCTGCCTAACATGTGGGCCTCTGGTCAGTAGTGGGGCACTGAGTTGGTATTTGTTTTTGGAGGCATCCAGGGTGTTACCGTGGGTCAGCCGGGGTCAGCCGGGGTCACGGGCGTTCCGAAGAGCTTCTTTAAGACCCATCACTTACACGGCCAACCCAGATTTCACTTCAGGGCTATAGGGCATCTTGTTTCAGGTCACCGTCCACAATACAACTCAAGGACTGATGTGGAGGACTAGTCGCCTGAAGACATACCGTGGCCTTCCGCTGGAGGTTGACCTCAAAAGAGGAAGAGTAAACCCCCTCGTCTTCTCCATGGTGTCACCTGACTGCTTCTCCTCCATTTGCCCAGTTCCCAGCATGCTCACGGTTCTGAACGGGTCTTCGTTCAGAATGGTTCTGGAATCAAGCCGAGAAATAGGGTGATTCACTAAGAGGTCACTAACCCGCTATATAGAAAATCCAGTCATAGTTTCATTGGATCATGGCTTTGTGCCTGCAGATATCGGTCAAATATTAGTCTAAAGTCCACAGGAGAGAGCTCACAGTTATTTCAGTGGAAAAGTATCTGGAGTGAAGTTCAGCCCTAATTCTGTAGCCCGCGGCTGTGGCCGCCTCCATGCAATGGAACACTCATTAGAATGCCTCTGAGGTGATTAATCTGAATGCTGCTCTGTGCCCTCCCCCGCACACACATACCAACCCACCAGATTGGTACACACCTGAATGCACAGGTAAGGATCACAGACATTTTTTAAAAGCAGTTTATAAATGCCCCATGTACAACTTAACAGTAACAGACCGCACCTCGTGAGTTCACACCTTGGCTTTTAGGATTTTACGACTCGTTTTCAAAACGATCGTTTGACATATTCAAACTCAGAAAAGTGTTTAATGACACATTAAACCAGAAGGTTCTGTGACGACACTACAGTGCAATCAGATAATGCCCTAAAGCTCCAACAACACAAACCTCTAAGGACGCTTCCATAGTTTGGACATTTCTTTTATTTTCAATGTTCAAAGAGTACCCATTCCAAGCCAAAATAATTTATATCATGGCTTAGAGCGAATCACATACCATCAAGAATACTCAAAGACAGCTTTATAATATCATTTAGTGGTCTTAAAGAAAATAGGAGGGAGAGAAAATAGGAGGCTGGTCATGAAAACATAATTGTAGTCAATTATCTATAAAGACTGACCTTCTAACATACCTTTGCAATATACACTGTTCATACAGAAAGAGTATAAAAAAGGAATGTTCATAGCTCAAGTATGCAATTTAGAATGTTCCTTAGTTTACAAGTTATGGTGCATTCTATGTTGTTGAAATGACGTGTGTTTTGCCCACGGGTATGCCATGGCCCCAGCTCCGCGCTACCTGTGTTGTGGGGGTATTTCAGAGCCCTTAACACACTACACATTCAGCCTGATTTAAAACAAAGCAGGTTAATATGGTCTACACAGAAACCTACTCTGAAAACAAGTCAGTCACTACATATCATTTCATTACAACTAAAGATAAGGACACAGCAGAAGCAGTAGTTTATCGCAACCTACAGCATATACCCAGAATTTGTCTTGGTGTTGCGGTGCTACTAGTGTAACACAACATACAGAATAACCTTGCTCCAATAGGAAGATATGTCAAATTTGTGACAGTCTTTACATTTGTTGTGTGGGTTGATACATTTTTCACTAGGGCTTATCAAGTCTCAATCTAAAAGTACTGTATGATTTAAAAAACATTAGATGCATTTTATTTATCAACTGAAATAGAGTAATGAGTAATATTACCCATAAAATCTTGCAGAATAACTGGAAAAGCCTATTTGCCTTAGTACAACATACATTTTTTCCATAGAGGATTTTTAGATCCACTTCAAATAAAGTCTGTGTTTTGTGTAGGCGTGCACCAACAAGCTGTTTTGATGACCATTTAAAATATCTACTGACCAAGTGGACTTTTAGCAATATTGTCTAAATATAACCAAATATGTTTTCTGTAGAGTTAACTGAAGCAAATGTGTTGACAGACGTCACCTTGTCCTGGTGAGATTTACGTGGCTGTCAAAAAGACGGGGTGAGCCTTAAAGAAAAACAGACCTTGTTTGAAGAAATTGTGATATTCCTTATATGACAAATGATTGGGGAAGTGCGGTGGAAGCAGACTACGTTTTCTGAGGGTTATGTCACGTCGACTGTTTCAGTCAATGTTAGACTTAGCATTTTCCGCTATGCAAAAACAGGATGATGAAATTGTGATGTGCTGTATTTAAAAAAAAATTCAATGTAGATGACACCAGATTCAATGTAACAACACTGTTTTTAAATACTGTTCATTCATTTTTGTTGGCTCAATTGAAAATGGACTTTAAAAGCTACAGTGCATTGCCTCATGCTAGGACTGACTCCTGGCCTGTGAGTATTTTGGAGTAAGGACTTGGCTGATATGTTATTTTTTAAGCAAGGTGTTTTGCAGCACAGCATGGACACTTTCATTACCTATTGCGTCAATGTTCATCTTGTGAAACGTCGACTGGTGGGCTCTCCCTAAGTGCATTTCCTGTGCTCATATCCCTGTGGCAGCTGATTGGAGGTGTCCAACGTGATACTTGTTTTGTCTAAATCTCAAAGCACTAAAGCAAAAACAGCATAGAAAAACAACGTCACGATAAAACAACAAACCCTATTGTTGCTAATAACTACGGACCCTTACAGCCTGTTCTCTTTATACAGTAGATCACTACATCAAGACTAGTGTGCTACATAGGGAATTGGCATGCCATTTGTGACCCGCCCCAAAAAGTGAAGCACAGAGCTGAGGATGGCTGGACGGAGAGAGATGGATGGACGGATGTGGTTAGGGAGGAATACACCGGTGCCTTGCCTCCAGGGCAGAACGCAGCTTGATCCTGGATTAGAGACACCTCCTCAACTCACAGAGGAAATACGTTAACCTGGCTGGCCCTGCGGTGATGATGCACCACCCTATAGGGTGACAGCTAAAACATATAGAATATATCCTTAGCGGTTAGGATAACAGCCGCCCTTAGCTAGCAGGGACATTGGCTCCTCAAGAGGACAAATCGGCTTTAAACTGACGCCTTTTTCAATTTGACCTTCTTGCAAATTGTAGGCCTACAGGCTATGGCTTAAGTTGCTTGGGATATCTGTTTCACTGTTACACTTCTGGGTTATTTTGCACTTGTCAGTGAAAAAAGAAATACAAAAACCACCAAACCACATTTGTGGAAGGCGTTTGAAGGCATTGTTCTGATGAATGTTTTAGTGATTTTCTTTCAGTGTTGCTGGTGCATCGGTGCTGAAAGGCTTTATTAGCTTTTACTATGTCGTGTCTTTGGGTGGTCCTCTCGGTTTTTTACCGTGCTGTAAAAATGTCCCTTTCTCCTGAAGCTTAAGAACTCCCAAGAGATATTTCTTTTAGTTACATCCTTATTTTAGCTGCCATGTTTATAACTATAACTTTTGATCATATCACTATATTTCACTTGCCCCACTTGAATGCACCAGTGGGATATTAAAGTAGGATACACTGGCATTTTGGGTGGCAGTTCTACATTTGGCTCTCCGCAAAGTTTTGTGCACTCAAGACAAACGTTCCAGAAAGCGTTTTAAAACCTCCTCATCTCATGTGGTGACAGTGATGAGCTCTATCAAAACCCCTTTGTGATTGAACTTCAGCCTGAGCCCAAGCAATACAAAGGGACTGGGCTAAGTAAACAATGAAACAGAATAGCCCTCAAAACACACACACACTCTTTGCAGGGCATTCTGCCACTGCTCGTCAGTGTGTCCCAATGTTTTTTACTAGCTAGAAGTTTTTACCACTGGACGTTTATGGTGACCAATTGTTTCTTTCTAGTTAGTTGTTTTCTAAATACTTGCCATTTAATTGTTATCTAAGTACGCTGCAATAAGAACCTTCTAAATAACTGTTAAACAAGGCATCTGACAGTTGAGATGTAATCAGATGTAATCAATATGACTACATGCCTGGTATCTGTAAGGTAGATATGCCTGGTGTCTACCTATCTGTATTATTGACTGGTGTGTCTATCTACAGTGGTTCCTACAAGTATCTACGCCCCTGGATTCCGACATGCCATCTGGCAAACTCTAGCTGAGATTTGATGTGTGTTGTTTTTAACAGTGGCTAGGGGCACAAATGGCACTCTATTCCCTTTATAGCACACTACTTTTAACTCAGGCCCTGCTCTATGGGTGCAGTTCAGATGTACTGCACGATAAAGAGAATATAGTGGCATTTGAGAAGCCTCTAGGAAAACAAGTTAGATTTGGATCTTCTCCCTGGTTAATAATTGTCAATCTGCTGTCTAATGGAGTCAATGCTCCTTTTCCATGGAAGACTTAACCCTACAGTAAATTAATGTGTACATGTTACACCAAAGGGTTACACATTAATGTGTAAATTAATGTGTAACCCTTTTATTTAGGGTTATTATCAGGGCACATATCTGGCTATTTAGAGTTTATTTCATGGTCTAGTAATGTAAGTATGAAGACAAAAAAAGTAGTTGCAGAAAGAACATCTTATAGTAAAACAACAGTTACAAAATGTATTGCACAACCATTTGATGAAAAATTATGTTTTGTCCTCTGTGCCAACCTTCAACATAAAGCAAAAGTCACAGCAGGTGTGTTTGACCTTATATATGTCCCTTAGCCCAGGAGTGTGGTAGTACACACACAAACACACACACACACACACACACCTAAACATGCTGATATACAAACCCAAACACAAGCTGACACATATACAGTACTCCCCCACACCTATCCACAATCTCACACCCATCAACGGTGCTAAGAAAAGACCAGAGTAGACGACCCACATGTTCTGCACTACTGAAACTCCCCACATGTTCAGCAGCTCTGAGAGCTTTGGATTCCCGTCTTAACGAAGGGAACTAGAATGCAAATGCATTCCATAACGAAAACTATCCCCAGAACATTTTGCAGTTGTACGCGTTCTGTCAGATATATTTAGCAGCATACCATGAATGATATGGTTATTGTATATCTGACTTACACTCCTGCAACGTCACGCTTCAATTGCACTGATAGCTACCTTTAAAGGGACACTGTTGAATCCTCTCTCTAACGTTTACAGGACTGAATTTTAACAGTAACAAGACTTGCACTCCTCCTCGTTTTCCCTTGGCAAATGAGCCCGGATTAGTGTTAGCTAGTCCAGGGTGGCAATGAGAGAACAATGAGTGTCAAAAGTAGGTATATGTAGATCACAAGCTAATGCAAACTGACTTGTGATCTCAGAGTGGCGCGAAAGTTTAAATGGGGAATATCTCAAGCAGCATATTTATTTTAAACATTAACTGCGGATGTCTACTGTTCATTTTTGCTTTTATTTATGCTAGTTGTACAGCAAAAAATGTAAGCCTATATACGTTTGCATTTTAGGAGGGAATGGACTGTGCTAGTATCAAGTTAATTATATTATAGTAAAAATATTTATTCTGCTAGATTTCTTAGACATCGTTCTTATACAGTGCTAACGGCCATCAACAGAAATAGTTAAGAAATTACTTACGCTTTATTCTTTTAACACTTTTTTTCATGGCAATTGACCGGACAATAACTGGCCAAATAAATCCAGAAAAAACAATAACAAAAATGTGGCCCGAGCTCAGTTTTATCAGGTGAATTGAAAATACATTGTTTACTCTCGTTCAGCTAGCGGCACTTGTCATATTCAGCGCTATCGGGCCTGTAATGGGGATGAGAGTAGAGGACAACATACGACCCATTAGTTCACATTGTAATGTTTGTTTATATTTGCATATGGGGCAGGGTAATGTATTTTTTGCAACAAAAAGTAGTTTTCTCTAGATTAATCAGGACGTCAATTGACTAAACATGTGACTGAAATGTAAGGACATACTGTTGACAAAAATTGTACACTATTTTCGTTATTTTGACAATAACTAAATCATCTAATAAAAAAAAAGACAAAACTGTGACTTAAGTGTCAATATATTTTAGTCAAAATGATTATACTAAATAAATTGTTTTTGCCAAATTTATAACTTTTCGAATGTAGTCTATTCATGTTTTTTATGCATGCAGTCTGTCTTTTGTGGGTATTGTACTGTTGATGTTCTGTGAGGGGTGATGTTTTGTGTGGAGAGTAGCAGCTTTTGGCAGTCGCTAATGGGGTTCCTAATCCAATCAAATCCCCTGAATCCTCTCCCGGTCCCTCCTCCCTGTAAACATGGCTCTAGTGGGTCTTACTAGGTAGTCTGACTCACTATTACTTAAAACCTATTACACATTCACCAGTAAAACCTGAGACTGCGTATTCCCTTCAGAATTGCACTGTGCAGGGAATCGAGTGCCAACTGGGAATGCATTGTGTCTCTCTGCCCGAGGGCCTCGTTCGTCTTGATAAGTGGAGGAGTTTATAAGCGAGGCTGAGATGTCAGACCAAGCCAGGAGCAGAAGGAACCCCCTCCCAATGCTCCTCTCCCAGCCCCAACCTCTCTCTTCCCCTCTTTTTTTTTCTCCCTTCACTCCAAGCTCGATCTTCTAAAAAGAGGGGAGGTAGAAGGAATAGCTCGACACCCCTGACCCCTGGATCCCCTGCACCCCACCCAAACCAACACCCCATGAGACCAACCCTCACCCTACCCCCGGCTCCCACCGAACCCCAACAATACTCCACCCTTTGCCCCCACCCCCTTGCCTGCCAAAGACTTCTGGATCAGCCAGTGTCCCAGGAAACCTGCTGGTTGGCAGCTCTCTCACTTTCTGCTCTGTCCTTGACATGGCTGGCATGTTTCCCTCCGTCCCTACTTCCTTCTCTCCTTCCTGTGATCCCTCCTTCGCCTCCTGGTGTCGGGAGATAAATTTGAGAGCAAGGAGACGTCGGCCAGTGACAGCTGTTTCTTCGCTCTCAGCAGATGTCTGTTTTGCCATGCGTCCATGCGTTCAGTTCATTGCTGACCGTCGGTCACGGACTGTAAATATTTTCTCAGCACGTAGCTCAAATGAGGCTTAATAAAGCGCAATCTATCTGTCTGTCAAAGCTTGCACAGCTGAGGCATTCTGCAGTGAGACGCACTGTGGCCTAATAGCCTTGCAGTGATGATGCAGTGAGGAATGCAGTGTGCAAGAATGGCCAGTATGAGAAAGACGTCCTACAACCGTGTACCACAACACCACTTCAATGTTCTCAGTAGCCACCCGATGATACGATCTGGCGGGCTGATCAAAATGGAGATTCTCTGTTGCGAATCAGGTCTTCTAACTGCGAATCAGGGCCTAAGTCAAAACCCATGGTCATGTGGTATGTTTACACTGTATGCTGATCCTAAGACCACTGGGCCACCCTGTGCTTACCTCTAGAAGTCAGAGGGGCTGCTGGGCTGTACACCTCAGAACAAACAAGAAATATTCACCTGAGCAGATTGGCACAGGGTCAACAATGTGTGTGGGAATGTGTGTGTGACAGTGTGTGTGCGCGCATGTGCCTCCAGGTGAGGAAAAGCACCTCTTCTACGGTTAAAACACACAACACCAAATACCCTGTCTCATAATTATGCTTCAACATTATTACTGTCCCCTGACACTGATACCTCAACATTATTACTGTCCCCTGACACTGATACCTCAACATTATTACTGTCCCCTGACACTGATACCTCAACATTATTACTGTCCCCTGACACTGATACTTCAACATTATTACTGTCCCCTGACACTGACACCTCAACATTATTACCGTCCCCTGACACTGATACTTCAACATTATTACTGTCCCCTGACACTGATACTTCAACATTATTACTGTCCCCTGACACTGATACCTCAACATTATTACTGTCCCCTGACACTGATACCTCAACATTATTACTGTCCCCTGACACTGATACCTCAACATTATTACTGTCCCCTGACACTGATACCTCAACATTATTACTGTCCCCTGACACAGATATTTCAACATTATTACTGTCCTCTGACACTGATACTTTTAACATTATTACTGTCCCGTGACACTGATACCTCAACATTATTACTGTCCCCTGACACAGATATTTCAACATTATTACTGTCCTCTGACACTGATACTTTTAACATTATTACTGTCCCCTGACCCTGATACCTCTAAATTATTTCTGCCCCTGACACTGATTTTACAACTTTCCTACAGTCCCTATCCCCTAGACCAGAACACTACTCTAGACACTTATACTTCAACATTAGTACTGCCAACCCCAAATCACGAACCTTCCTTTATACATTCATTATTACCCCCAACACTTGAAACTGAACACAAGCCTATTGAAACTGACAGAGCTGTTCACCCCAGCAACACGAGAGACTGAAAAGACAAATCAAGAAATAATAGTAATCATAGAAATCAATAACACAGCACTATATAGGGTTGACCTGTGGGGTCATGGTTATGGGTTATATATTTTCACTTGTGTTTCTGTGTATGTGTGTGTGTGTGTGTGTGTGTGTGTGTGTGTGATGCAATGGCCCCCAATAACAGACTACTGCTGTGAGGATCAGAAAACAAAAGTAGAAATGACTCTTCAGTTCTAGATAATTGCTCTCCTTCAGGATTGCCAAAATCTACCCATCCCTAGCTCCTTGTGAGATGTGCTCGATAAGAGTTCTCTAACGCGGTGGTGTTGAAACACCTAACAACATGACTGACAACTGTTTTTTTCCTCATCTGAAGGCTGTATGACTCAGGATAACATCGCGGGTGGCAGAGTGTGTTTCAGAGGGTTTGAACAGAGAACCAGAAGACCCCACATGGTAAGGTGACTTATTAGGAAATGTAAGGACGTTTTGATGTTTTTCTTTGATGTTTACTATGACAGTCTTGCCTTCATCATTGAAAACATTATAACAGATATATTTTTTTGTTTATAACTGGAAAGACAGAGAGATGTGGCATATGAAGCTGCACGTGTTTTCTTTGTATGTACACACTCCTAACCATTACGCCACAAAGTCTTCTTGAAAATCGTTTGGAAAAGATGTCCTCATGAACATCTGATATTATTTCTGACCAGCAGATGCCACTACTGTGTGCTGTGTTTAAAAGCTTTGAGCAAGCAACCGTTTTTCGACACAAGGCTCCGAGTTTCAGTAAAGTTCGGTCACCCATCACTAGTCGAGGCCCAGATATTTTGGTGCATCATGCAAACAGTGCTTGTTCTTGATTTAACCCTGTGCTTGTCTCAGGTTTCAGTTCTGTCCACCTGAGGGTGCTGGAGTGGCATGGCATTGCTTGGCACGCGGGCTTGTTGCGCGTGTATGTGTGTGTGTGTGTGTGTGTGTGGGTGTGTGTGTGTAGTTGTGTCTGAGAATCTGCTCTTCCTCTCTAGCTGAACACCCACCTGAGTGACAGAGCTATGAGTTTCAGAGGGATCACTTATCGTCGTTCTGTGTGACTAAGCTTCAGGATTGTGTGAGAGCGTGTGTCAGGATTGGGTGTGACGGAGTGTCATGCTTGGTCCAGTGGTTGGAAGGGCAGTGTCCAGAGTCTTGCCAAGGGCAGATGCTGAGCCAAGCTTCTTGTTCCGAACAGGCCTGCACTCTGCCATCCACTGGAGAGTTTGTGCTACTGTTGTCAAGGAAAACAAAAATCAGTGAACATGATTACAAGAGGAGAGGTGCCTTGATTAAAATAAAATGAAAGGCTTAATTATGACTAATACGTGTGCTGCTTGAGGGTTTATACTTTTTGATACATACAATTTGTGCATTTATTTGACACTTTTTTACTGAATGCTTTTTTTACTATAAATTTAACATAATTATCTTTTGCTTTATTGAATGAAATAATCTGTTTTAAACCTCATTATGTTACATTGACATTTCTTTCTTGCAGCGTCTTTTTCCATTTTAGATCTGTCCTGATTCCCCCTTTCTAGTGGTATTTAGATGGTCCAGATTGTCTGAAATAAAACTATCTTTTAAAAGAGAAAAGAAACAAAAATGTCTAGTAATTTTATCTAGTTGGGGTAATCCAGTCTTCTAACATTTGAAAAACCAGCACCAGTTGTTTTACACGGATGGCTAACGATGCACTTTTGTTAATAAAAAAAAGCGTTCTTTTTTTTATTTTTCAGCAGTTTACAATTTAGTTATCACAACCCAAAAGTGGGTCTCTGTTTCTGTGTACTAGGTTAATCTAATTTGTGTAATATTTATTTAATCACTTTTTTTGTGTGGTGTATTAAAAACATTGCCATTCATATGATATTGTTAGCATTAATGTAGCTGCCGTATTCGTGTTTAAAAAAACAACAACATTATTATAAAAAAAAGTACAAATCCAATATGTGTAATGTTAAGAATTCCTTGAGAAAACCCAACCTACGTTAGCAATTAAAATCACTTCCAAGATTATCCAGACAACTTTGCAGAGAGACCAACAGTCATATATTGAGACAGTGAACAGGAGAGGAGCCTGTCTACCGTATCTTAGCCAAGGAAGATCTTTAGCCCTTAAGCGTTGAACAAACCTGTCCTGCGAGCACCTCCTCCTCTCTGTCTCAGCCTTCAACTCCCTCCCTCCCTCCCCATCTACCTCAACGTCCATGTATCTCCCCCCCTCCTCCCCCCTGACTCCCCTCCGCTGTGCAGGGGGAACAGATTTGTTTTTCAGACCTGTTATTTTCCTGCTTCTGGTTCAACTGTTTAAATCCTGCTCTTTGAGTTACATAACAAAGCCATGAGAAACACCCTGAAGAGGACTGCTGTTGTAACTGTTTAGTTCACCCACATCCCAATCTGCTTAAGACAGTGAATCAGAATCAATAAATGCTGGTGAACTGGATATTTCCTCATACATTGTTAAGGATTGTTGTTATTGGGGGCAGACTGGGGCCTTTCCTTTTCAGAATATAGTGAGGTATTTGTGAAAAAGATGAGATTAAGATTGGACGCTTTTGCATCATTGGGACATACATCTTTTGAGAGAAGTGTTGACAGTTTGCCTCATCAGATTTAGAGATTGTGGTCTTTTCATTAGACTTGTTTTCCATTGGTCGGATCTTGAATTATGTCACATTAACCACCATAGAGTTTTCAAACACTTGGCAAAAACCTTTAGTTGTCTAACTGAAAAATAAAATGAAACGAGGCCTATAAAAAAAAAACAGCAACAAGAAGCAAGTCAATCAAGCTAACCCTGTAAAGCATACTGGCACAGTGTCATCAGAGTGAGTGTTCATTAGTGTATTTCATATCCGCGTATTTGTATATGTTTTTGTTATTGCTGTAATACAGGGCTCAACTGTGAAAGAGATCTAGTTCTCAGCTTGATTTCTACACTTGCCACCCAGACAGTGGTTCACCTGTAACCTGAAGTCCCACCTTCCGTGTGAGAGAACAGAGGTGAAAGAGACGTGTCAATCAAAGCAAATAAACCTTCCTAAACATACAGTAGGTTGGTCACATAAAATATTTATTTTGCACAAATGAAGCATGCACTGTAAGCCATTTTGACCTGTTTTTACAGGAAATTACTGTACAGAATTTTACACTTCAGCATGTTCCAGCCATGTTATGTAATGCATTTACTCAAACCTGCCTCAAGTGAATTACGGGTGGCGAAAAAAATTACTTTGGCAAAGTCACACCATTAATATTATCACCCTGCACACGGCAATGTCCCAATTCAGTGCCCTGGGGTATTGGGATTTGATATTTAGACCAGCGGGAAGAGCGCCTCCTACTGGCTCTCCAACACCACTTCCATCAGCTTCTGGTCACCTTCCAGTGACTGACCACATCGTAAACGACAATATGCCAGTTCTACTTAAAAGATACTTGACGTTTTTTTTCATATAAATATATACTTTGCTTCTTGTGTTTGACAAATGAAATATAAAAAGAACTATAAGTACAAACGGCTTACAGCATCCCAACTTAATCCAACTTAATTTTTTAGTCAGGTCCCATTAATCAATTTTTATAATTTTCTCAGTTCCCTTTTAATCCAATTAAATCTTTAGTTAGTTCCCTGTAATCCAATGTCATTTTAGTTTGTTACATTGCGATTCAACAAGTTCAATGGAATATCCATATAAGTAACTTGTACCTCATCCATGAGATCCGCCCTGAGTACCTCAAGTCTCTGGATGTTGTGGGGCTGTCTTGACTGACACGCCTGTGCAACATCGCGTGGCAGTCGGGGACAGTGCCTCTGGGATGGCAGACCGGGGTGGTGGTCCCTCTTTTTAAGAAGGGGGACCGGAGGGTGTGTTCCAACTATAGGGGGATCACACTTCTCAGCCTCCCCGGGAAAGTCTATGCCAGGGTTCTGGAGAGGAGAATACGGCCGATAGTAGAACCTCGGATTCAGGAGGAACAGTGTGGTTTTCGTCCAGGCCATGGAACACTGGACCAGCTCTATACCCTCTACAGGGTGATGGAGGGTTCATGGGAGTTTGCCCAACCAATCCACGTATGTTTTGTGGATTTGGAGAAGGCATTCGACTGTGTCCCTCGTGGCATCCTGTGGAGGGTGCTTCGGGAATATGGGGTCCTGGGTCCCTTGCTAAGGGCTGTCAGGTCCCTGTACGACCGAAGCAGGAGCTTGGTCCGCATTGCCGGCAGTAAGTCAGACTTGTTCCCTGTGCATGTTGGACTCCGGCAGGGCTGCCCTTTGTCACCGGTTCTGTTCGTAATTTTTATGGACAGAATTTCTAGGCGCAGCCAGGGGCCGGAGGGTGTCAGGTTTGGGGACCACACGATTTCGTCTCTGCTCTTTGCGGATGATGTTGTCGTGTTGGCCCCTTCAAGCCAGGACCTTCAGCATGCACTTGGACGGTTTGCAGCCGAGTGTGAAGCAGTGGGGATGAAAATCAGTACCTCCAAATCCGAGGCCATGGTCCTCAGTCGGAAAAGGGTGGCTTGCCCACTTCAGGTTGGTGGAGAGTGCCTGCCTCAAGTGGAGGAGTTTAAGTATCTAGGGGTCCTGTTCACGAGTGAGGGAAGGAAGGAACGGGAGATTGACAGACGGATCGGTGCAGTAATGCGGTTGATGTATCGGTCTGTCGTGGTGAAGAAAGAGCTGAGCCGCAAGGCGAAGCTCTCGATTTACCGGTCAATCTACGTTCCTACTCTCACCTATGGTCATGAGCTTTGGGTCATGACCGAAAGGACAAGATCCCGGATACAGGCGGCCGAAATGAGCTTTCTCCGCAGGGTGGCTGGGCGATCCCTTAGAGATAGGGTGAGAAGCTCGGTCACCCGGGAGGAGCTCAGAGTAGAGCCGCTGCTCCTCCACATCGAGAGGGGTCAGCTGAGGTGGCTTGGGCATCTGTTTCGGATGCTTCCGGAACGCCTTCCTGGGAAGGTGTTCCGGTCCCGTCCCACCGGGAGGAGACCCCGGGGAAGACCTAGGACACGCTGGAGGGACTATGTCTCCCGGCTGGCCTGGGAACGCCTTGGTGTCCCCCCGGAAGAGCTGGAGGAAGTGTCTGGGGAGAGGGAAGTCTGGGCATCCCTGCTTAGACTGCTGCCCCCGCGACCCGGCCCCGGATAAGCGGAAGAAGATGATGATGATGTAACTTGTACCAGCTTCAGAAGGTATGGTTGTGTAAACTACTCAACCCTCCTGCAGTAATCTGAGGTTAATTACAAGTAACACAATATGTTGCTTTTAACTCTGTCAGTGAAAAAGGCTAATGCAGGAAATCGATACGGTCATCTAATTGCACAACCATCTGCATAATAGAAATCTGCAATAAGTATGTAGTTTTCTTTCTTCAAACATGTACAACATTGTGTGAAAACATTTGAAAAAGTAACTGTTGAATTACTAGCAATCCACTTTTGTTGGGGGAACTTAAAATATTCAAAACAATTGACTTTTATGTCCAGACTTATAGTATGTGAAAGATAAAGCATGTTAACATAATATTCAGAAAAATGTACTAAGGCATTTGAATACTTGAGTAAATCCAGAAACTGTAGTTGATGTGGAAATGGTAATTTTCTCACACTTCTGGACTGAGTCTCAGAGGCAAACCAGCTGTGGGATACAGGGTGTTTTACTAATGCTGACGATTTGTTGGTAAACTGTGTCATAATGAATATCTTTATGACAAAACATGTACTTATCTTGTAAAGTCGTGTTGAAGCCCTGGCTTACCGTACCCAGTAAAGAGGTTATTTTACAGTAATTTGCCATAATGTACATTTTTGTATTTTAGACTAACTGCAGAATGTTACTGAAATTGTCAAAATAAACCAACAGTTCATATTTGTGCTGCAAAATAACAGTGACTTGTGTTTTGGGCCAACCTGTTGTTAATGTCCAGTGTTGGGGAGTTAGGGTTGGGGGGGTTGTGTGCCAGCCATAAGAGGACATACTATTGTGTATGGTGTGATCCGCTATGCAGAGTGTTGGGTTCCTGGTCTTGTTAGAGATTGACGCAGCTAGATCTTGTGTCTTGTTTGGATGTCTTCTTTCAACCATGCAGCTGATGAAAGTTGCTATAACAAATGTATTTTTAAATACAGACAATTCTGAGGGATAAGATCAAAACAAAGATATTTTCAGTTATTTTACACATTTTGATCCCAATATTACGTACCTCAACTGTTAAAGATGCAAATTTGCACACCCTCAATACCAGTTAGAAAGGATTTCATGTGAGAATACAGTGGGGAGAACAAGTATTTGATACATTGCCGATTTTGCAGGTTTTCCTACTTACAAAGCATGTAGAGGTCTGTTATTTTTATCATAGGTACACTTCAACTGATATTAAGTTCTGCTTTTCTGATGTATCAAATACTTATGTCATGCAATAAAATGCAAATTAATTACTTAAAAATCATACAATGTGATTTTCTGGATTCCGTCACTCACAGTTGAAGAGTCCCTATGATAAAAATGACAGATTTCTACATGCTTTGTAAGTGGGAAAACCTGCAAAATCGTCAGTGTATCAAATACTTGTTCTCCCCACTGTATGTGTTATTTCTACAAAATCACAGGAACTTTGGGGCAAGTAAATTAACATATTTTACAGTTTTTATGTATATTTATGTATAGGTTATTTTTTTCAACATTTCTCTGCCACAGTTTTTATGTCACCTGTGCTGACAGAATTGTAATGAAAAATGGTTGGGATTTGTTTTACAGTTTAATAAAAGTCAGTTACTGTGACTCAATCTAAGGATCCACATATTTTCATTAGAATTGAGGTCCAGCCATTGACTGGGCCACACCAGGATATTGACGTTTTTATTTTTAAGCCACTCAAGTGCTTCTTGACTGTTTGAAGTCACAGGTCTCTTGCAGACTTCAGCAGATTTTCTTCCTGGACCTCTGTGTGTTGCTGCATCCCTTTTGCCTCTCTATCTTCTCAAGCTTTCCTGGACTTGATGCCGAGAAGCAACCCCATAGCATGATGCTGCTACCACAATGCTTCACTTTGGGGAGGGTTTTGTCAGGATGATGTGTGGTGTTAGGCTTGTGCCATTTTGATATAATCAGACCGTAGATTCTTCTTCCACTTTGTCTCCATGCCGTCTGGTAAACCTTAGTCGAGATTTAATGTTAGTTGGAAGACTGTAAGTCTGTAAGAGTTTCCATGGGCCTCTTGGTGTCCTCCATGACTGATGACCTTGAACGAATACTGAGTTTCTGAGATTCCAGAGGTTATTCAATACCTTTTTTCATATCTATTTTTATATCCTAACCTTGATTGGTGCTTTTGAAGAACCTAATTCCTGGGTTTGCTTTGAATATTCCTTCGTTAGGAATTGTACTAACTAACTCTGTGACCACCCAGAGACAGGTGAGTTTAACAGAAATCTTGAGAAACACTGAAATTACTCACAGGTGGACTCATTCAACTAAATATGTCATTTCTAAAGCCAGCTCATTCAGGTGTGTCATAGTTAAGGGGATAAATATTTATGCAATCAATTTGCAGATTTTATTTTTCACTTTGACTTTATGGACTTCTTTTGTGGCAAAAATGTAACACAATGAAATGTGGAAAAGTCGAGCGGGGTGAATAGTTTTGAGAGCCAATTTGATTAACATGTCTGAAGTCCAGGTGGCAGATAATGGACTTGAATCATATATGATCATATATTTATGTACTGCTGTATGTTACCTAATATAAAGGGGTTTAAACTTGAACAGTTATTAGTTAGTTTACAAATGTACAAACTGCTGCCTTTGAAAAACCACAAAGATTGCTGGAAAAGCCTGAGCACAAGATTTTAATTTCGATGACTCAAATAGTGAGGAACATTATGTCTGTAGCATATTCAGTACTGGTAAACTGCTTTGCACCTACTGGAACTTCATGTTTTATATGGAACACCACTGTAATTATCTTAGCATCAAAAGGTTTTATAGTCATAGGTATGAGATTAAGATAATGCACATAATTCCATGAAAAATATGTCTGTTCAGTGATAGTGTAGCTTATTAGCCACAGCAGTTAGCTTACAGATGTGCATTAATTGGGAGTAGTATTTGCTTCCTACAAAGCAAACAAAATGTTAGCTAACCATCTAAACAGAGGTGACCGCAACTCAAGCTGCGCAGGGAAATCTTGTTTGAATGACCTCTTGAAATACAGGCTAACAGAGAGTTAGGGCTGCACAAAACAATAAAAGTAAACCGCTCCTTTTACTAGCTTACTTGGTGATTGGAATGAGAGGCAGTATCATTGTTCTCCCTCGTCTTCCAAACCAAGTGTTGTGGGACCATTTCTGAAGTTAGAGATAATTTGGAGAAACACTTGAGACCAACAAGTCAAACAATATTACAATATTATTAAAAAAATTATATATCCAACTGAATTGATATAAATGTGAAGAGTTTGTAATTTAGGAATGTGTTCTTGGGCTTCGCTAAAGTACTATAATACAAGTTTTTCTTTTTGCAAAATAGCTGCTACCTCACATTAATTTCTCTGGTAAACACATGCATTATTCGTAACGTAAGTGTGAAACACATGCTGGCACAGAAGCACTACAGTATTTCGGTGTGTAAGAGGACCTCACAGGATTAATGTGCCTTTTAATCCAGCTGAACATTGTGTCATTGGGCCATATGTCCATCATGAACAGACAAGCTTCGAGCCAGCTGACTCAGACCCTGTTATTGAGCATGATGTCATCAGTCCAATAGCCAAGTCCCTACCGGCACTCTATCACCTGGATACTCTAGGGATTTGACCTCTGACCCCTGACACCGGGATGCTGTCTCTGGAATGGTCTAAATCCGCACCAGGTCCTTCTTGGCACAAAACAGAACGCCAGACAACATTATTCTGCTTTGGACTCTGTTAAAAACGGTGTACTTTGCACCACAGCACATATGGAACGAGTTTTGTTTTTTTTACAGCCCGAAGTCATCCTCAGTGATAACGCACACACAAGGTATGCCATCGCCTTGCCACTTTAGGCTATTGTTCTCCAGCGTCAAAAACAGATATGGAATTAATGGCTTTTGGCGGCGCCTTCTACTCTGTTTCATACTTTCACAACATGTCTGGTAGGGTGATTGACGTGTGACATCATGCTCCTGGGAACTGGTTCCACCTAACATCACAAACACCCTGCCTGCTTCCACAATGGCACCATGCTCACTATGCTGTGTTGCTTTCTGACCAGGACCCAAGTGAATAGGGTGGCATTTGGGACGCAGCCCTTCCAATCCTCTGGATCATCTTTCATATGCCAACCAGCCCAGTGTCCTATCCTCTAAGCTGGACCAGTTTGAAAAACAGATTATAGGGACGGACTGCATTGATTGGGCTTCTCCTCTATGCTCCAACACACTGACGCCGTGCGTAGAAACAGGCCAGCGACAATAAGAGGATCTCCAGGATCCCACGCAGGAAGGAAATCTAAGGGTCTGCTGGAGTCCACTGAAAGTCCCTGGAAGCCACTTTGTCATTGAATCGGAACAAGGTTGCTGTTGGATGTAGGTTGAGCATCACTCCTCAGTTTTGTCGGTGACTCATAGGAAGAATGTAACTAAGTGAAATCAGTACCAGTAAAAGTAGCAGACTCTGCTCCTCTATTAAGCCTAATGTGCCGGTAGCTTAATGTGCCGGTAGCTTAATGTGCCGTTACTGTGAACATTGTGTTTGTGAGATATTTTGATCAGGTCACATTAGCGATGGTAAAACTACTATTTATTAGAACGGTAACCTTTAGCCAGGATTTATTCAAAGGTGGGTCATTCTTGAAATTAGATAGTACAATAGAATACCTTCTGTAATATCAAAAACATATTTTAAAATGACAAAACACTTAAAATAGTACATTTTATCTATGGATTTTATTAAATAAAATATGAGGTGGGTGTTTGAAATGGGCTTGTTCCACTGGCGATGTATTGAGGTGCAGTAATATGTTTTAGAGGTTTATATATATCTGTATTTTCAAATGTTAGACAGTGTATTTAGGATATTGTATAGCTCAATTAATTGAAAGGATATTATTAAAACACCTGTTTCTTTTTACTTGTATAATGGGTGTCAGTAAATCAATTTTAAGTAATTGTTGCTACTGGCTTGAGCAATAAGCCATATAGACATTTCACATGAATTGTAGAATGTATGACTGTACATAACTATTACTGGAATGAATCACTTAACCAAGTATTAAAGAGTTTCAGCCTTGGACAGTCACTGAATCTACAGGACGAAAGATTGGCTTCCGGCTTAAGAACGACTACCTGTAGCAAACCTTTATTCCAGTGACTAGCTAGGAATTAGCCTGATCATCCCATTGACTTAACATGGGTCACAATCACATGCTAGACGTTTAGCATGCAGACTGTTGTGGATATTTTCGGCAGTTACGCATGTCAAACTGAACGGAGTATGTAGTTGTAATTCTACTGTGAGATAATATTATATAAAAGAAACTTGAATGGCCACCTCAAAATGAGGACATTATCTTCGGTCAGATTGCGTCACTTCTCCCCAACATATGTCAGTCAATCTATAAGTTCAGGTGCAATCGTCATGCTATCTGACATGAGGTAATGAAAAAATGAAAAAATCAAAACACAGCCACGAGCTGTTCACATTCCTAGGCCCTTGAATTCTGTTTCATATCATAACCTTATTAGTGTTCTCATCCAATTTGAGTTTTGACTTGCTCATTGACTGGTCTTGAGTGCGGCTGGAGGCAGTGAAATGGTTCACATGACAAAAAAAATCCTGTGTGTTTGTTAAAACTTGATTAACGATCATTCACAGGTCAGTGCAATGATGTCATTGTCTTATGTGATACAATGCTGTTATTTTCAGTCCTGTAATGTGCCCTTGAACCCAGTAAACAGTATGTGGTCTTGCAGACAGTTACTCAGCTGTAAACAAACTTCGTTAATTAGCAGGGAGGGCCACTGAAAACAGACACTGAGACTGTGTTCTGGGCCCTGGATGGCATTTATTCATGGAAAAAAAATTGAATTCCTCCCGTGTGAGGATTACATTCTCAAATTTCAGGTTCCACAATGCAAACTTCTCTACAGATCTTATGGGCAGATTCCTACTCAACAATAAACAAAAAATAGGCACAGTAGAATACAAACCCGATTCCAAAAAAGTTGCAATGATGTGGAAGTTTCAAATTTCAATATTTTATTCAGAATACAACATAGATGACATATCAAATGTTTAAACTGAGAAAATGTATCACTTTAAGGGAAAAATAAGTTGATTATAAATTTCATGGCATTAACACATCTCAAAAAAGTTGGGACAAGGCCATGTTTACCACTGTGTGGCATCCCCTCTTCTTTTTATAACAGACTGCAAACGTCTGGGGACTGAGGAGACAAGTTGCTCAAGTTTATGAGTAGGAATGTTGTCCCAATCTTGTCTAATACAGGCTTCTAGTTGTACAACTGTCTTAGGTCTTCTTTGTCGCACCTTCCTCTTTATGATGCGCCAAATGTTTTCTATGGGTGAAAGATCTGTCAGCATTGATGGTGCCTTTCCAGATGTGTAGGCTGCCCATGCCACACGCACTCATGCAACCCCATACCATCAGAGATGCAGGCTTCTGAACAGAGCACTGATAACAACTTGAGTTGTCCTTGTCCTCTTTAGTCCGGATGACATGGCGTCCCAGTTTTCCAAAATGAACTTCAATTTTTGATTCGTCTGACCACAGAACACTTTTCCACTTTGCCACAGTCCATTTTAAATGATCCTTGGCCCAGAGAAAACACCTGCGCTTCTGGATCCTGTTTAGGTACGGCTTCTTTTTTGACCTACAGAGATTTAGCCGGCAACGGCGAATGGCACGGTGGATTGTGTTCACCGACAATGTTTTCTGGAAGTATTCCTGAGCCCATGTTGTGATTTCCATTACCATATAATTCCTGTATGTGATGCAGTGCCGTCTGAGGGCACAAAGATCACAGGCATCCAGTATGGTTTTCCGGCCTTGACCCTTACGCACTGAGATTGTTCCAGATTCTCTGAATCTTTGGATGATAAATTTTAACTCTTTGCCATTTTTCTCTGAGAAACTCCTTTCTGATATTGCTCCACTATTTTTTGCCGCAGCATTGGGGGAATTGGTGATCCTCTGCTCATTTTGACTTCTGAGAGACACTGCCACTCTGAGAGGCTCTTTTTATACCCAATCATGTTGCCAATTGACATAATAAGTTACAAATTGGTCCTCCAGCTGTTCCCTATATGTACATTTAACTTTTCCGGCCTCTTATTGCTACCTGTCCCAACTTTTTTTGGAATGTGTAGCTCTCATGAAATCCAAAATGAGCCAATATTTGGCATGACATTACAAAATGTCTCACTTTCAACATTCGATATGTTATCTATATACCATTGTGAATTAAATATAAGTTTATGAGATTTGTAAATAATTCCTTACCTTTTTTACTCACAATTTGTACAGTGTCCCAACTTTTTTGGAATGGGGTTTGTATTACATTTGCACAGAATGCAACGATGTGCAAATAATTTAAACCCTATATTCAATAGAAAATAGCACAAATAGCACACATGTTTAATGTTTGAACTGAGACTTTTTATTGTTTCTTAAAAAATAAATGCCAATTTTGAATTTGATGCCAGTAACAAGTTGGGACGAGGCAACAAAAGACTGGCAAAGTGTAATGCTAAAAAACGAAACCTGGTGGAATATCACAAAACTAATGAGGTAAATTGCTAATATGATTGAGTATTAAAAAATAATTCCAGAGAGGATGGGTCTGTCAGAAGAGAGCATGGGGAGGGGTTCATCATTCTGTCTAAGACTGGCAGATAACCTTTCTCAATGTTAAATTGCAGAGTTTGGGGATCTCATCTACGGTACCCAATTTAATTGAAAACATCTGGAGAATTGTGAAACAAAAAATATGACAAGGATATTGTGAAACTGTTCAGCAGCTAAAATCCTCTATCAAGCAAGAATGGGAATAATTTCACTTTCAATACTACAGCAGTTAGTCTCCACAGTTTCCAAACGCTTACAGAGTATTGGTAAAAGAAGAGGTGAGGCAACACAGTGGAAACATGCCCCTGTCCCAAGTTTAGTGAAACGTGTTGCTGGCCTCAAATTCTAAATGGGCATATATATAAACAATAACATTTCTCAGTTTCAACATTTGAGATATTGTCTTCAATAAAATATAGGGATAAATGGTTTGCATATCATTGCATTCTACTTTTTTTGCCTTTTACACAGCGTCTCAACTTTTTTGAAAACAGGGTTATAATTCAAACTTTGCTTTTGTTAAATAATTTTCCATTTGTAGCAATTACAGGCTAGCAGACCTTGCCTCAATTTGTTGAGGCAATCTGAAGAGATTTCACTCCATGCTTCCTGAAGCACCGCCCACAAGTTGGACTGGCTGCTCCCACAACAGCTCAGTCGGGTTGAGATCTGGTGACTGTGCTGGCCACTCCATTATTGACAGAATACCAGTTGACTGATTCTTCCCTAAATAGTTATTGCGTAGTATGGAGCTGTGCTTTGCATCATCTTGTTGAAGAAGGTAATTGGCTCCAATAAGGGGCTGTCCACAGGATGTGGCATGCCTTTGCAGAGATAGCCTTCCTTCTTCAAGATCCCTGTACAAATCTCCCACTTCACCACCAACAAAGCAACCCCAGACCATCACATTGCCTCCACCATGCTTGACAGCTGGAATCAAGCACTCCTCCAGCATCTTGTCATTTGATCTGCATCTCACAAATTATCTTCTTTGTGGTCACCTCAAACCAAAACGCTTTATTCCAATGTTCCTCTGTCCAGTGTCTGAGTTCTTTTGCCCATTTTAATATATATTTTTTTTTTTTTTTTTAATTGGCTAGTCTGAGATATGGCTTCCCCTCCAAGAACTGCCACCTTAACGTGGTGGAGGGGTTTGAGTACCCGAGTGACCCTAGGAGCTATGTTGTCTGGGGCTATATGCCCCTGGTAGGGTCTCCCAAGGCAAACAGGTCTTAGGCGACGGGTCAGACTAAGAGCGGTTCAAAACCCCTTAATGAAGAATAAAATTTTGAGTACCGTGACGTCGCCCGGTATGGCGCAGCCGGGGCCCCACCCCGGAGCCAGGCCCGGGGTTGGGGCTCGAATGCGAGCGCCTGGTGGCCGGGCCTTCCCCCATGGGGCCCGGCCGGGCTCAGCCCGAACGGGTGACGTGGGGCCGCCCTCCCGTGGGCTCACCACCCACAGGAGGGACCATAAGGGGCCGGTGCAAAGAGGATCGGGCGGCAGTCGAAGGCAGGGGCCTAGACAACCCGATCTCTGGACACAGAAACTGGCTCTAGGGACGTGGAATGTCACCTCGCTGGCGGGGAAGGAGCCTGAGTTAGTGCGTGAGGTTGAGAGGTTCCGATTAGAGGTAGTCGGGATCACCTCTACGCACGGCTTGGGCTCTGGAACCACACTCCTTGAGAGAGGATGGACTCTTCACCACTCTGGAGTTGCCCATGGTGAGAGGCGGCGGGCTGGTGTGGGTTTGCTCATAGCTCCCCAGCTCTGCCGCCATGTGTTGGAGTTTACCCCGGTGAACGAGAGGGTCGTTTCCCTGCGCCTACGGGTCGGGGATAGGTCTCTCACTGTTGTTTGTGCCTACGGGCCGAACCGCAGTGCAGAGTACCCGACCTTCTTGGAGTCTCTGGGAGGGGTGCTGGAAAGTGCTCCGACTGGGGACTCTATTGTTCTACTGGGGGACTTCAACGCCCACGTGGGCAACGACAGTGACACCTGGAGGGGCGTGATTGGGAGGAACGGCCCCCCTGATCTGAACCCGAGTGGTGTTCAGTTATTGGACTTCTGTGCTAGTCACAGTTTGTCCATAACGAACACCATGTTCAAGCATAAGGGTGTCCATCAGTGCACGTGGCACCAGGACACCCTAGGCCGCAGGTCGATGATCGACTTTGTTGTCGTCTCATCTGACCTGCGGCCGTATGTCTTGGACACTCGGGTGAAGAGAGGGGCGGAGCTGTCAACTGATCACCACCTGGTGGTGTGTTGGATCCGATGGTGGGGGAGGAAGCTGGACAGACTCGGCAGGCCCAAGCGTACTGTAAGGGTCTGCTGGGAACGTCTGGCCGAGTCTCCTGTCAGAGAGATCTTTAACTCCCACCTCCGGCAGAGCTTCGACTGGATCCCGAGGGAGGTTGGAGATATTGAGTCCGAGTGGACCATGTTCTCCACCGCCATTGTCGAAGCGGCCGCTCGGAGCTGTGGCCGTAAGGTCTCCGGTGCCTGTCGAGGCGGCAATCCCCGAACCCGGTGGTGGACACCGGAAGTAAGGGATGCCGTCAAGCTGAAGAAGGAGTCCTATCAGGCCTGGTTGGCTTGTGGGACTCCTGAGGCAGCTGACGGGTACCGACAGGCCAAGCGGGCTGCAGCCCGGGTGGTTGTGGAGGCAAAAACTCGGGCCTGGGAGGAGTTCGGTGAGGCCATGGAGAAGGACTATCGGCTGGCCTCGAAGAGATTCTGGCAAACCATCCGGCGCCTCAGGAGAGGGAAACAGTGCCCTACCAACGCTGTTTACAGTAGAGGTGGGCAGCTGTTGACCTCAACTGAGGATGTCGTCGGGCGGTGGAAGGAGTACTTCGAGGATCTCCTCAATCCCGCTGACATGTCTTCCATTGAGGAAGCAGAGGATGAGGGCTCAGTGGTGGACTCGTCCATCACCCGGGCTGAAGTCACAGAGGTGGTCAAGAAACTCCTCGGTGGCAAGGCACCGGGGGTGGATGAGATCCGCCCTGAGTACCTCAAGTCTCTGGATGTTGTGGGGCTGTCTTGGTTGACACGCCTGTGCAACATCGCGTGGCGGTCGGGGACAGTGCCTCTGGGATGGCAGACCGGGGTGGTGGTCCCTCTTTTTAAGAAGGGGGACCGGAGGGTGTGTTCCAACTATAGGGGGATCACACTTCTCAGCCTCCCCGGGAAAGTCTATGCCAGGGTTCTGGAGAGGAGAATACGGCCGATAGTAGAACCTCGGATTCAGGAGGAACAGTGTGGTTTTCGTCCGGGCCGTGGAACACTGGACCAGCTCTATACCCTCTACGGGGTGTTGGAGGGTTCATGGGAGTTTGCCCAACCAATCCACATGTGTTTTGTGGATTTGGAGAAGGCATTCGACTGTGTCCCTCGCGGCATCTTGTGGAGGGTGCTTGGGGAATATGGGGTCCTGGGTCCTTTGCTAAGGGCTGTCAGGTCCCTATACAACCGAAGCAGGAGCTTGGTCCGCATTGCCGGCAGTAAGTCAGACTTGTTCCCAGTGCATGTTGGACTCCGGCAGGGCTGCCCTTTGTCACCGGTTCTGTTTGTAATTTTTATGGACAGAATTTCTAGGCGCAGCCAGGGGCCGGAGGGTGTCAGGTTTGGGGACCACACGATTTCGTCTCTGCTCTTTGCAGATGATGTTGTCGTGTTGGCCCCTTCTAACCAGGACCTTCAGCATGCACTGGGACGGTTTGCAGCCGAGTGTGAAGCGGTGGGGATGAAAATCAGTACCTCCAAATCCGAGGCCATGGTCCTCAGTCGGAAAAGGGTGGCTTGCCCACTTCAGGTTGGTGGAGAGTGCCTGCCTCAAGTGGAGGAGTTTAAGTATCTAGGGGTCTTGTTCACGAGTGAGGGAAGGATGGAACGGGAGATTGACAGACGGATCGGTGCAGCTTCTGCAGTAATGCAGTCGATGTATCGGTCTGTCGTGGTGAAGAAAGAGCTGAGCCGCAAGGCGAAGCTCTCGATTTACCGGTCAATCTACGTTCCTACTCTCACCTATGGTCATGAGCTTTGGGTCATGACCGAAAGGACAAGATCCCGGATACAGGCGGCCGAAATGAGTTTTCTCCGCAGGGTGGCTGGGCGATCCCTTAGAGATAGGGTGAGAAGCTCGGTCACCCGGGAGGAGCTCAGAGTAGAGCCGTTGCTCCTCCACATCGAGAGGGGTCAGCTGAGGTGGCTTGGGCATCTTTTTCGGATGCCTCCGGAACGCCTTCCTGGGAAGGTGTTCCGGTCCCATCCCACCGGGAGGAGACCCCGGGGAAGACCTAGGACACGCTGGAGGGACTATGTCTCCCGGCTGGCCTGGGAACGCCTCGGTGTCCCCCCGGAAGAGCTAGAGGAAGTGTCTGGGGAGAGGGAAGTCTGGGCATCCCTGCTTAGACTGCTGCCCCCGCGACCCGGCCCCGGATAAGCGGTAGAAGATGGATGGATGGATGGATGGATGGAGATATGGCTTTTTCTTTGCAACTCTTCCAAGAAGGCCAGCATCCCAGACTCTTCACTGTTGACGTTGAGACTGGTGTTTTGCGGGTACTGTTTAGTGAAGCTGGGAGTTGAGGATCTGTGAGGCATCTCTTTCTTAAACAAAACGCTCTAATGTATTTGTCCCAGTGGTGCGCCTGGGACTTCCATCCCTCTCCCTATTCAGGCTAGAGACAGGTTGTGCTGTTCTGTGAAGGGAGTAGTACACAGTTGTACGAGATCTTCAATTTCTTAAAAATTCCTCATATGGAATATCCTTAAGTTCTCAGAACTTGAATAAACTGTCATTGTTTCTGGACATTTTTAACCTGTAATATAACCCACAAATGCTGAGGCTGAAGATACTGAACTAGGTCTGCGCGATTTGGATAAAATGTTGAATCGCAGTTTCTTTGACAAATATTGCAATTACGGTTATGATTTGCGATGTTGAAACATGGGTGTAAACAGCGTAGATAATCTCACTTAAAAATAGAAATCATTCCCTACATAATGTGCTGTTAAACAGAATAAAAATCCTGATGAAGTTACGTTTTTTCTGTTTTAAACTATTACCAATTTGAAGGTGACGCCGGTGGAAATATTCGTTTAACTGTTCATTTAATGCTACGGCGTTTGCTCCGTGTGCCATGTTTGTGCCGGTGCCATAGCTTATTAGGCAACATTTCTCAACCCTTGAGGAATATTTTCTCCCATTTTAAGTATGTTTATAGGCACCAACACTGAAACTGAACCTTTTAATAACCATGCTGTTGTGTATGTAGAACAATATCTTGGTGCCGCTCGCTAGCTTGAAGCAGACGTCTTCGCTAGCAGTTTCAATGTTAACTCAAACTTACATTGAAAAACCATCAAGTACTTAAACAAAATTAGTCCAGGTATTTAAGTATTCTACAAAAACACCTATAGCACCTGCAAGGAAAACAATGACGAACATACAATGCGTGCCCGTTGCCTCGCATGAATGCATCTCATTCACCTTTTTTTTTTGTAGCTGAAAATCGCGTACGTTGGCGATTTGGATATTGCACATGTCAATATCACAATTTCGATTATAATTAGATTAATCATGCAGCCCTATACTGAACTAGTCTAAAGAAGGCTAGTTTTATTGCTTCTTTAATCAACACAACCGTTTTCAGCTTTGCTAACAGAATTGCGTTTTCTAATGATTAATTAGCATTTTAAAATGATAAACTTGGATTAGCAAACACAACGTGCCATTGCTGATTATGGGCCTCTGTACTCCTATGTAGATATTCTACAAAATCATACTTTTCCAGCTACCGTTGTCATTTACAACATAAAAATAATTTGGTCTACACAGTATTTCTGACCAATTTGATGTTAGTTTAATGGACAGAATATGAGCCTTTCTGTCGAATACAAGGACATTTCTACATGACCCCAAACTTCGGAAGGACAGTATATACAGCAACAGCTGCAATTATGTATAGGGCCTAATAATAATAAACACATGTGAATACAGATCACAGCACAAGTAGTGCAAAATGACGGTAGCCAGCAGTAAATGAAGATACTGTGTAAACATTGCTATGGTGGGTTTGAATGAATCGCATCCTTTGTTCTGTGTTTGTTATAATGTGTCGTGTTCAGAGATGATTGTCTATCCATCCTTCTGTCCATAAATTAATCATCATCATCATCACAGACCTTCAAAAAGGACTGTGAACTATCTGCTTGCTTCCAAGCATCCCCAAATATCAACAACATGTTTTATTTTTAAATCAGATCCAATGACAAAGGACACTACCCCCTCCTCTGCATTGGGTTACTCTGGGCCGGATTTGAGCCTATAGATGGGGGATAGAGTGTCTTTGGTCTGCCTGTAGAGATCATTATACTACACATACAGGGCGAGTCCCAAACTGCACCCTAGTTCATATCAGTGATAATTTCTGGTCAAAAGTAGTGTACTTTGTGAGGATTAGGACTCCCTTCGGAACATACACCCACATTCTGTTTAATAGGTTGAGGGCCAGACCAATCACATGTGTAAACCCGTTGCCAGGTTACCAGCCTCCTGCGTTGCTAAACACCGGTCCACAACTTTTACATCATCGACTATATTTCTGAGAGTTGGAATCAGCGGGGTTATGTTACCTCATGGAGTGCTGAAGTCGAGCTCCGCGACACCTGCTGTGTCAGGCTAACATGTCAATGCCCCGCTTTCACCTTTCAGAGTGATGGTGTTTCGGAGCTTAATGTGACAACACTTGTTGGACATTATGTTGAGAGGTTTAGTTGAATGCTGCCCATAATTCAGATATTGGTTAGTATATTGTCACAACATGCAAAAGTAGCTGATTGGAATTGAAGTGAGTGATATTGCAAAAGGGACGTAAAACAGATCCTGGGACTATAAACGGTTAGCAAAAACAACTTGAACTCTAATGTACATTGCAATTCATTATTCCCATTCAATCGAATGTGTTTTTTTGTTTTAAAGCAGTTTATGGTGATTATTACTGTCGGTGTGAATTGAAATCAACAGATCATTTTCATGTTGACAGTATTTGCTGTGATCCGAGAGTTGTTGACCGCCATCAAAGGAAATGAAAAGAGTGGATTATTTCTGATTGATGGTTTGTGGTTCACAGGATTTCTGTGCTTCAGATGTATGTCGTGGGACTGGTTGGCGAAAAGCTTTGATAGTGTTTACTACAGTTTTCTGCTTCTAGTCTGCCCGCATCCCAAATAGCACCCTGACGCTTATTTTAATGCACTGTTTTTGACCTGAAGTGGTGCACTATGTAGGGAATAGAGCTTGGTTTAGGCCGCTGACCATTAAGGGATTCTATACCCTGCAGAGGTGCAACTACACCATCCAGAAGTACCAGTTTAAACCTGGGCTTTTAGTGCAGAATCCTAATCCATTGTTTCATGTCTCCATGATACACCCTATCCATGAACACAAAGGCCTGTATGAAGAGGCATGTTTTACTGACTTCTGTCAGTTGTGCCTCCGAATCCAGATCTGCTCTTCAGCTCGCTAATGTCCACACTGCAAAATAAAAGTCTCAGAGTGTTTGTACTTTATTGCTCAAACAAAAACGTGCAAAACTATCCTTTTGGATGAGAGACGTATTTTCATTTCAATTATTGAGTGCTGCGTGTTCTGAAATAAAATACACATACGCTTGTTCATTTTGAAGATCGTTAGTGAGATTTTCATGTGTTTACAAGTTTTAGCAAAATGCATGGCACTGTTCTTAATAAATCGTCTTTAAGCACTGTTTTGTTTGATCTGTTTAATCCCCTTTTATCTGTTTGTCTTGATCCTTATTATTATTTAGTCATTTTTATTAAATAATAATTAAGCTCTTTTATAATGTGGGTCTCTTCAACTCTTACTGTGTTGGTGTGGACTCTTTGAGTTTGATTTCATTGGTCATGATTGAACAAAATGTTGCCTTGCTACAAAACAATGGATTGCATAAATCTCTGTAGCCCCGTAACATCTAACCACAAGCTCCACCTTTAAAATGAGACTGGAAATAAGAGAAAAGAGAGCCTGACAAACAAATCTGGTTCCCACTGAAAGTGGTTTTACTGGATATATATCATTTAAATGTTGGCCCTTAGCCTTTTTATTGGTCGCCAGCGGCAGCAGCACAGTTCCCATGAATGGTGACACAACCCATCGTCTGTCAAATGTCAGAATCAGGGTGACAAAAGGAAGGTTGAATCACGCCGTGGGAAAACATCCTCCTACATTTAAGTGATTCGCTTTCCAAATGGCCTCCTATGCCCTATCAAGTGAACTATCTTTAAACAGTGACCTATGTAGGTAAATAGGGGTTGTTTGTGACACACCATGAATATCCCATGATAATGATACTGGGAAATGTGAAGATCACCCTCCAGTCTAATCTGATAAAAACCTCAGTTTTTCTTGGAAATCTGTGCACCAGTGTGACTCATGAACTGTTTACGCCTGGCGGTAACACGTGTCCTACATCCTGGTGTTGTGCTGAAGTTGTCCGTTTACAGGTGGAAAATTTGATCAAAAATCCAATCAGTGCTTCTTTCAATTGTCCAAACCAGTTTTCTGTACCAAAAGTGTAGGGGCACAATCAGAATGTGGACAAGATCTGGAAAACGGATACCTTTTAGGGACTCTGTGAAAACATGATTTCTAGTTATCACTGTCTGACATTTGAACCGAACAATGGTGAGAAAGGTGCCTGAGGCACCTTGCTTCTCTTGTCTTCATTAATTAATGTGGTGTAGTTTCTGATTGATTTTGTTTGAGCGGTTTTACAATCCTATATATAAACAAAGAGAATACACCAATAAAATACATCAAATACATACAAACAAGTACACCAACATTGCTGATTAAAATAAATAATGAACACCATTTTGTTTCATAAGATTTCAACAACTTTCTTTAGTGCTGAGTCTAATCTGGCTTAACATTATTTTTGAGTTACACAGACTCGTTATGTGGGAAATAGTAGAGATGTAGTATTGTTTTTAAATGATCCCCCATCCCCAAACACAATACCCCATTCCTCTGTCCCCCAAACAATATACCCCATTCCTCTGTCCCCCAAACCCAATACCCCATTCCTCTGTCCCCCAAACAATATACCCCATTCCTCTGTCCCCCAAACACAATACCCCATTCCGCACTTCCCCAAACACAATACCCCACATAAACACAATAATCGCTGCATTTTCACTATTTCCACGAATATATTAATGACATTATCTCATATCACACCGCAAAGAAATGACATAATACCCCTTTACATAACGTCAACACAGTGAAAAGATTACAAATAGCGCTTAAACTCAGGTCCAGGACAAAATGAACACGCGCACAAGTCCGCAGCCGGGAGCTCAAAGCTGATTGGTTGGTTCCCGTACATGCCTGACACGGCCGATTAGTTTCTCCATAGCAGCCTGCCACCGCCCACGGCCTCATCAGCCCAGCTGCCCTGCCAATTTCTCCATGGCATCCCGTATGTAAACTCCAGACATTAATAGGCTGTAGCCACTGCACAGCCAGGCTCTAGCATAATGCATTCAGGAAGATGAATACAGGCAGATGAATTAAGGAGAGCGGGTGATCTACAGTTACATGGATAGGGCAATGCTCACCCCCCCCACCCCCATATACCACAGACATGTCCCAAATACCACCCTCTCTGATTCATAGTGCCCCCTCGTTCGTGTGACAGGACGACTCACCTGTAGGGCACTACCTAGGGACCGGGGTGTCGTTTGGGAGGCGAGCACTGAATCGCGGGAGTCACAGACTCACATGGGGTTGACAGTTTGGGCCGTTGATACAATCCCGGAGGATAACTGGAGGCTTAGCGCCGGTCCAGACCCTTGCCGTCCGCTGATCAGGTCTTGTGGGGATAGTCAGCACATTAGAGGACGGAGCACGCCTTAGTGACAAGTGAAGCACGTACTACAGGCGGAGCGGGGGGGAAACAGAGATGGGCTGACGTAGCTGCCAACGAGTAAACGCAGGCATACATCTCCCATGAAGTAATGGTGATTGGATCCCCTGTGCCTGAGCCTCAAAGCAATTAATGATGTAAGCGTTTCAGGAGTCGTTGTGAATATCAGGTTTAATTGCAGCTAGAGGTCAACTCTGAGAGTGGCAGTTGTTGTTGCTAAGGGGACAAGGTTGGGAGGTCAAAGCTGATAGCGTAGCGTGTTCACTGGTCTGTTCATGGACAAGACGCAGTGACTCTCAGAAGTCTTCACCCCCTTGGACTTTTCCACATTTTATTTGTATTCATAACATGAGATCAAAATGTATTTAATTATGAATATTTGCTACTGATCCGCACAAGAAATCCATGTTGTCAAATAGTTCTAAATTAATTACTAATTTAAAACAGACAATAATTGGAGGCTTAACCCCCTGAATAAGCTCAGGTGCAACCAATTATCTTTAGAATTCACGTACTGTAATTTTGCGGCTTGTACATGGATTTTGAAAACATTTTCAACCACAGCGGTTAATACATGGCTGCGGCTAAAACACGTGTTTACATTTTTAAAACCGTGTCCACCGCAAAAACTTTTACACGGGTGATTTGTTGATGACCTAGAGGTCTCAGAAACTCATGTAGCAAATATACAATTGGCGTTACAGGGTTTTCAAAAATTTTATTCTTCAACAAATTTATTTTGGCCCCACCTACATGGAAGTATTATATATTGACATATATTTCGTGCCTGTATTTTTTTTAAACATATACTAATATATGTGTTAATAATGTATTTGGCCATTTTCAAATATGTTTTAATATGTCTTTAATACATGTAAATATATTTACATAAATGACAAAATTTAAGTTGGTAAAATGTATTTAGCATTTACATCTAACTCATATTTCCTTATTTGTATTGTTTCCTGTCATGTGTTTATTATGTTATCTAGTCATTTCTTTTTGAAGTACATTTACAGAGAGGAATTGCATTTGTGATACTGTGTTAAAATGTGTACATAATGTTTTCATAATAATAAGTATTTTTAGGCATGAGACGGGGTGTGTGGGGGTGGTGCCCCCGCATCAGTACAAAGTGTTTCATTAAATTGAAACTGAAAAAGGTGCTATATGCTGCTTGACAATGACTAAAGTCAAAACTTTGGTGTTTTTCCTAAACATTTATCATTATATTGTGACACACATTGGCAGCTGTATGATACTGTGAATAAAGGTCTTTACTTGCATTTACAATGTATTTAATAGAAATTATGGTAAATACATACTGTACAATTTACAAATCAGCTCTTGTTTGTAAAAGATATATATTTTTGTTTTCACAGTAATTATTAATGTAATGCAATAAGGCCTAGACTGGTGGTTATGCTGGTTTGCTCCCTATTTTGCCAACGATAATTAGTTTAACTATAACAAGAAGATTCCATTGTGTGTTGATGAGAACAGTTCTGCATATTCATATATATCATTATTTTAACACATAATATTCAACGTTAAAATATATGACATGCATTGAATCATGATATTGTGAGAAGCGCATTATATATTTCATGAGCATATTCAGGGCATATATGTAAATATATGTTGAGAAATCCTCTATTTTGTAAATATTTGATTATATCTTTTCATGTGACAACACTGAAGAAATTACACTTTGCTACAATGTAAAGTAGTGAGTGTACAGCTTGTATAACAGTGTACATTTGCTGTCCCCTCAAAATAACTCAACACACAGCCATTATTGTCTAAACCGCTGGCAACAAAAGGGAGTACACCCCTAAGTTAGACATGAAAATATATAATCAATATAATCACATGAAAAAATATAATCAATATAATCACATGAAAAGATATAATCAAATATTTTCAAAAATGTGAGGGGTGTACTCACTTCTGTGAGATACTGTATATGTACATGTATGTTTTGCATGAGTTTTCCGTGTGGGTATGACAGATTTTTAATATTAATGTGCAATATATGTACAAGTCATATTTCTCTAGGCAAATGCGGTCTATAAATGTGTGCAGTTAATACTCTGGTTTGTATACACACAAAGCTATAAAATTAATGTTGTGGTTTATACAAGGTGCGGGTTATAACCAGGGAATTACAGAAATGATTTGAAAGGAGTTTCCCTATCAAAGTGTTTCCCTATGAGGTCCCACAGTTGGTTAGTACAATTTCTAACAAACCCTACATCATGAAGACGAATGAACATTCAGAGTAAATCCAGAATACGGTTCTTCAACGCACCAATCAGGAAAATAATATAATTTATTTCATTTCCAAGTCATTTCCAAGAACTGTAAAGTCCGTTGTTACGAAATGGAGAGAATATGGCAGAACTGTGAATCTGTCTAGAACAGGCCGTCCTCAGAAACTGAGTATCCGGGCGAGAAGGGCATTAGTCATGGCAGCCACTATAAGGCCTACGGCTACTTTAAAGGGATTGCAGTCTTCCAATACTGAGCAGGGAGACACTGTGCATGCTGCAACAATATTCTGGGTGCTTCACAAAAGTGGCCTTTATGAAAGAATGGCAAAAACAAAGCTAGGCTACATCTCTTAGCTTGAGTTTGCCAGAAGACATGTGGGAGGACTCTGAAACCAAGTGGAAGAAGAAGATATAGTTGGAGTAGACCAAAATAGTGCCTTTTAGTCATATCACCAAGCACATCATCCTGAGAACAACATCCTGTCCATGAGGCACGGTGGCCATACATAGAGCCAAAGCCACACTGGAGTGGCTTAAAAACAAAAAGGTCAATGTCCCGGAGTGGGTCAGTCAAAGCCTGGACCTCACTCGAAATGAGAATACATGGAAAGAGTTGAAACTGCTGTTCTCTTGAAACTTGACGGAGCAAATTGGCAAAGAATGGGCGAACATTGTTTTGTCTAGATGCGTGCTGCTGGTTGAGAATGATTGCTATAAATGCTGCCAAAGGTATCTCTACAAAATATTCACTATAGGGTTTTCTGTTTTGTATTTGTAATTAGTTTAGAAAAATGTAAAGTAACATTTTTTTTTTCACTTTGACTTTATGGACCTTTTTTGTTTTGATGGTGGACTTATCTAAAATGTAGAAAAGTCCAAGCGGTGTGAACCCCTTAATAAAGAGCGTCTAATGCAGACAGCAGTGCTCCCGCTTCTTTTCTTGTCCAAGGCCTGTCACCTCTGTTTGTTCCTTTGGTACAGAATTGTTGGTTTAAATTGGTGAGGTCCACTTGTGAACAGTACGGGTTTCTATCCGGTGTCGGAGCTGGTTAGATTAAAATAACCTTTTGCTGCATCGGCAGCTGGAGCGGAGAAGAAGCTGTGGATGGTGTTTGTCCATGTGTGTCTCTCTCTCCTCATACATATGTGTGTGTGTGTGTGTGTGTGTGTGCGCGTGTGGAACTGGAGGGGATTTTTCCCCATATGTCATTTTCCTTCTCCCTAGTGTAAAAGTTGCCATGGCTACAGTTTTAGCTTACCACCTCATGCCATACTCTAATGACATCATCAGCTCCCTCCGCCAGGGGCATTGACGGCCCATGGTGATGGACTGGCCACAAGGCAATTCAGGCCAATACCAATCGAGCTGGTCCACCTTAAGCCCAGTGGGCCTGGACTGGTCTGTGGGCCTTGAGGAAAGGAAAATGGCTGGTGTGTCTTTATTAGAGGGACAACAGTCCATATCATCTCTGTTCCACACTACCCTGGGCTTGTGTTCCCTGGATACCCAGCATCTATTTATTATCCTTCCTGCTCTACCCCTTCAGTGACCCTGCCCTTTATTTTAGCCTGCTGATTCACTCTTCATTCATCTCCTAAAACCGCAAAACGCCTCTTGGTTTACAGCCTGATACTATTTGAGTGAGAGGTAGAGGGAGAGAAAGACAGAGGAAGAGTGAGCGAGTGAAAGAGGGAGAGAGAGAGATGATGCTTTAAGAGAAGGATGTAGTTGTTGTTGTAGCATCAGACTTGAAGAAACGTTTGTGTTTATGGCAAAGTAGTGTGAAAGCCATCCCGTACAACTTTTAGCATTTTTGTCTGCATGCATGCCTGTCTGTCTGTCTGGGTGTCTGCCTGTCTGTCTGTCTGCCTGTCTGTATATCTGTCTGCCAGTCTGCTCTCATCCAGGTCCTAGGGGATACAGTGACTAAGGATACTAAGTGGCCAGCGATAAACACTAAACGGGTAACAAACAACATCCCAAGAGGAAGACACTTCAGTTAACTTGCTATTTATAGTGCTTTGTATCTTTCAGCAGTACTGTCCACTTCTGCCATTAGTATTTACCTCAGCCATCCTTAAGACTGGCATGAAGTGAGAGGGAATTGGCTTGAAGCCAACTGACATTCCCTCCTGAGGTGTTGAACAGTTGCACTCTCCATAAACACTGTGGTTTATTATTGGACGCTGTCGGTCATCTACGAACATTAGAACATCTTGAAGAACAATCTGGCCTTAATGGTCTCTGGACGAGCCATTTCTAGCGCCTGGTTCCTCTTTAGGTTTTTTCTGCCTGGGTGTTTTTAGTTTCTTTCTGAATTAAAAAACCACTGAGAGGTTTTCCCAGCCACTCTGATCCACCAGACAGTAGGTCTGTTCAATGGGGCTCCGGGGAGTTTCTTTGTCCGGCTATGAAAATGACAATTAGCCAGCGTTGGTTTGACTCGCCGAGCTCCGGCTTTCGTCAGCTAGTGAGAAAGAGCCCAGCCTACGGCACACTCGCCAGGGCAATGTGATGGCATCGCCGCACTTGCCAGGCTGATGGCACCAGGCTGGTGTGATGACACCGCAGACGCCCGTCGGTGAAACCTCCGGGGAATCTGGATAACCGGGCATGGGCACAGGAACAAATGGCTGAGCGAGGATGAGCTTTTCAGGATGGATAGAGGTTACAGTTAGACTGGGATGAACTGTGTATGGGGTGGGGGTGGGGGTGGGGGGGTGGGTGTAAGGGGAGGAGTGTTGCTTGATATCTATATCCTAGCAACCCGAGGGGAGAGCAATACCCCTGTACAGCTCCTACTGGGTATTGGTCAGTTCACTGGCACAAGCACCGCCTCTGCTGGTGGTGAATACCAAAAAATGAAAACATCCTCCAGACCATCTTCAGTCCTGTACCCTCCAGCACTTTAAACCCCGTTTCTTTATTTATTCCGTTGTCCGTTTTTTTCTCCCCCTCCCATTCACCTGGTCCATGTGCAACCCCTTGACACTTGCTGTGCCGCGTGCCTATGCGATCTACTGATAGCTTTGAAGAGTTTTACCAGAGAGAGAAACGAGACATTCAGAATGAATTCTCCCTACTCCACAGCTGTGCAGTACTGCCCCGAGACACCCTATCATCGGTGAGTAGCGAGCTAACAACTGTTGGTGTGCTGTGAGCGCTATGTCATAATAATCTTTCGGCTGCGCTCATGTCCACCTCGGGGCCACTTGAACTTAACATAATGGACATAGTAACAATCTCCGTGGTGATTGTCCAACACGGGCATGAGACGGGGTGTGGGGGGGGTGGTGCCTCCGCCTGGGAGCAATATGACGACTCCGTTTTGGCGTAAATCTCTGCCACCTGTGGGAACCGAAGTCACTGGCTTTCACTCATTGTCTGCCCGCCGTCTGTCATTTAAAAATTGAGAAATGGGAACGGGGCTTTCACATGGGATAGTGGGAGTTATACTCCGCAGACGCTAGCTGTTTTGGCATAAGGCCCCTACACACACACGCACACACGCACGCACTGAGGCCGACCGTCTGCCGTTTACAGCATTTCTGGATATAGAACGAAAGTGGCTCGGCTTCAGGTCTTCATGGTCCTCGGGGTCAGTCCCTCTGTTAGCGGGTCAAAGGGGTCAGTCCCCTATGGGTCGTGTCACCACACTGGTGCCACGCTGCAGGGTCGCGCTTAACCGACCAGGAATACGTCCAGGTCAGGGGTCGTTCTTTGGCTAGTATGTCTAGAGGTGACAAAGAAACAGTTGTATCTGAATCTTCAGCTGCCTGATATTTATAGGCGCGGTGTACTTACGGCAACAATGCTACAACAGCTAACAGGAGCGGCGCCTGCAGACTGGCTCTAGAGTGAAGGCAGAGAGGTCTGAACGGACACTTGAAACCTCCTACTCCTTGCCTCTGTCTGTTTATTGAAATGGCGGATGAGATACGAGGAACTGTAGGCTCTGGATAGCTCCACATTCTTAATAGTGATGTGAAGCTGACGTCTGGCAATAGTGGGACATTTTACCATTTACTCAGGATGAGTTACTCACGCAACAAATGTCCCAGGAAATCAATAATGCCTGGCAAAAGATGAGTTGGGCATTTGTAGTTTTATAAAAAATATATATACATTTCTGAACATGATATCATATATGGACTAGAGCAAGGATATTCAATTCTTACTCTACAAGGTCCAGACCAGAACTGGATGGTTTTCTGTTCTACCTCAACATTAATTGTACCCACCTGATGTAAAAAAGTCCCTGCTCACGGAGCCCAACTGCATGAAAATGGCTTCGAGGTCTAGAGTTGAATACCCCTCTACTTCAGTATAACTAGTAGAAGGACCATAGTTTCTCTTCCTCAAGTTTTGCTAATCCATTGTGTCAATTTGACCCACAAATGAATTGTCACTCATGTAGAAATGGGTAACATTGTGCTTCTTATCTGTAACTATGAAATGCTAAGAGGAACTTTTAATGGTGATCTTTTAAAAAATTGTTAGCCATGCATTTGTTGCATGTGTTTTTTCTTCTGTACGGACTTCAATCTAAGTATGATTGAATGTAATACGTTTGAATATATCTGTAGCTAGGTGGTGTGTGTAAGGGGGGCAATCTGGTTAGCTATTGGTTAAAACCAACAACCAAACAATGGTGATTTTGACCTTTGGCCCTTAAACTTTTGAGACAGTTGACAAACACACACCCTCGCTAGTGAGTCTAAAGCAATATTATAGCTGGATGCAAGGATTTGGAAATGAAAAACTTTTAGAACACATGCTAATTGACCTGCGTGATACTGGTGTGATGTTATTGGTGTTCTGATCCACAAACAACACGTCAAAAGCTGTATGGATGAAAAGCTTTCTTTGAATGATCTATTATAAATTCTATAATAGAACAAGTTCACACATGAAAAAGAAATCTGAGCTAAAATGTAATACTGTAGCCTTATATAACATTGTTCATTGTTCAGTTTTAAAGTAGTTGATTTCAGTCCTTTTCACCAGTATTAATGTGGTTGATTTCAGTCCTTTTTACCAGTATAAATGTGGTTGATTTCAGTCCTTTTTACCAGTATAAAAGTAGTTGATTTACGTCCTTTTTACCTGTATAAAAGTAGTTGATTTCAGTCCTTTTTACCTGTATAAAAGTAGTTGATTTACATCCTTTTTACCTGTATAAAAGTAGTTGATTTCAGTCCTTTTTACCTGTATAAAAGTGGTTGACTCAGGGAAGAGAAACTGTGGACCTTCTATTGTCTAGAAGTCATGTCCCTCTTTCAGCCAAGTAGACGGATGAGTGGATGAGGGAGAAGAGGGAGATGACAAGGGCCGACAGGGGAGGGACAGGGAAGAGGCAGACTGAAGGGAGGAGGCAGGGAGACGAGTGGTTGTCAGAGAGAGAGAGAGCGTCGGACGGACGAGTGGGTGACTGTCGGAGCTCTTTGAAGGTGTGATTAATGATGACACAGGAGAAGGCCCCATATCGGCAGCTCTGTTTGTTTTCATTGCATTTTCATCGGTGGATGTGGCCGACCTGTCCGGAGACAATGTCCCGGCCCTGTTCACTGGTGACCTCTGGCCCAGTCTTCAGGCCTCAGTCTGGGCCGTGCGAGGGGCCGTTACGGCCCGGGGCTGGAGAGGCCGGGCCTGTCCTGTCGGCGTCGATGCTGAACAGCCTTCCCCTCGGGGCAGAAAGACTGACGGGCTAAATAACTCCCCTGTAACCGGAGACCAGTCCCATGGATGAACCATTCTCCAAACACCCCACAACAGCCTAGCTAACCACAGACCTTCCTCTGGCTGGGCTTCAGACAAAATGTTATTTTAAAAAAATAATAATGTCAAAGGGCTTTTGGGGGGGTATCAGCTAGTCTAAACCGGGTACATTATTTGTTATATACTGTATACATGTTATCTTTAGCATAAATTAATATTCACATGGAATCGTCCAACCCTGAAGATCTTCAACACACTTCACTTACCATAAGACATGTAATTAAATCTTATTTTTAATAATTTAGCAGCAGCTCTTATTCAGGGTACATTGTAGTAGGTACATTCACATTAATACAGGTGGGTTGGAAAACCGCACAAACCAATAGCAGTGAGCACATTTGACTTAGGTAGCTACCAGCAGAGTCCGTGAAGAAATGTCACATTAAATAATAATTATGGTGAGTGAGTGAGACTGCAACGAAATCTCTTCTAACATAATGCACCTTTCAACTCTTCCACTGGCACGGTATTAGTCCACACCTCCATTCAGATGACATACCATTTACTAGAAATCCACGCTGAGCCTTAAGCATGCCTTCCTGTCCTATTAAATGGAAATGGAAATTACTATTCACTCACCTCCCCCGCAAGCAAGGTCACAGTATGCACACTAAATGAAACTATTACTCTATGTAGTACACTGCATTTGACTGGGACTCAGTGGGCCCTGGTCAAAAGCGGCACACTACAAAAGAGAAAAGGAAAAAGTGACGTTTGGGAGGCAGTTCTAATCACAAGCCTGCAGTACTTTTGTTGTGTTGTTGTAAATCAAAGCAGTGACATGGATCGTATTTAGAAAGGCCCAGGATGCCATTGGATGTGTGTAGATGGCACCTTTTACTGGGAGAACAACGCAGGCCGTTACAGATGGACATGCGCTTATGTTGTTGGCAGACGGACAGGAGGGTTGTTAGGTTGCTAGTTTCTACTTCCCAAATGGCACCCTTTAACCTGCATAGTGCACTACTCTTGACCTGGGACCTATCTGGGGAATAGGGAATAGGCTGCCATTTGGGATGTACACTGCGTCTCCCCTTACTATGGATTCGGGGACTGGTCCCCAAGTCTATGTTTTTCATGGGGCCTTCTCCCTTCCTGGGCCGGTGAAGTCACTTGGAATCTTGGGTTACTAGGCTGCTCATTGGTTGGTTCACTTTGTATTTACTCCTCCCACCTTCCCTAGTCCCTCCTCTCTCCATCCATGTTCTTCACTGGGCCTCCATTCCATAGTAATATACAGGATGTCTACCGTGATTCCTCCGTCCGATAATAATATACAGGGGTGTTTGTTTTAAGGCAAGTTTAAGGCAAGATTCACAACAATACGAGTTTAAAGTTTCAACTACTTACAAAAAACTGTGGTCTGCAACATTAAAACCTGCCAGTTTACGTCGCTGTGACTGGACGAGACGGTGTATCGTAGCGCAGCTCCGTGCTGCCTTCACGGGAATTATTTATAAAATATCACCCGTTTGGCGTTTACTATGTAAACTCTGGAAAATGGACTCTCTTTCTTGGTATGACCCGTGGAAGAATGTATTTCTCTTAAAAACGTTCATTTCTCTGAGGGATACACCGTGAACGCCTTGTTGTCATAGTGGTTACACATTTACAAGAGGGATATTCCACTGTCGGACTTCCCCTAACAGCAAGTTAGCGTCCAGCATCCAGACGCACATTAAAACACTATTCAAATCAAGTGGCTTTGTTGACTTGACTGCAATATAACCAGACGCAGAGCCCACACTAACTTTTAATGGTTTTTAACTTATATCCTTTAAAAGTGAATCCTCTGCTTTTACCCCGTGATAAGTGTCAACTTGTTTTTTGGAACAATTCATGAGAATTATTATTGTTTGGCCTTTCCGATTGGCTGTTGTTTAATTAAGATTTGAATATTCAATTCCTAGCTGATTCGGATTGGCTGCTCTTTGTTTCCCTGGGGAACAAATTTATCTGTTGTTTGTCATTCAATTATGGGCTTTTTTTGATGATTTTTGATGATAACAATAGTAAAAACAATATTAATAACAACAATCATAATAATCACAACAATCATAACAATAATAACAATAATAATAATCATTAATGTTCAGGGAAAATCGCCTACATCTTAATTGATGGGTAGTGGTAAGGGACCTGGATAATGGTTAGTGGGGTGCTGGCCCAAAAAGGGTTGAGAACCATGGATTTTTCCATCCCATAATAATATAAGTCTACAGTGATTCCTCAATCCCATAATAATATAAGTCTTCAATGATTCCTCCATCCCATAATAATATTAGTCTACAGTGATTCCTCCATCCCATAATAATGTAAGTCTACAGTGATTCCTCAATCCCATAATAATGTAAGTCTACAGTGATTCCTCCATCCCATAATAATATTAGTCTACAGTGATTCCCCATCCCATCCTAATATAAGTCTACTGCTTATTAAGTCTACAGTGATTCCTCCATCCCATAATAACATTAGTCTTTGATGAGTCCTCCATCCCATAATAATATAAGTCTACTGGTGATTCCTCCATCCTATAATAATAGAAGTGTACAGTGATTCCTGGCCAAGGGGTATCACATACCAATATGTCAGCTTCTCTAGTTTTGGTGATGGAGCCCCATTGGTGCCCCATTACATGTGGTCCTTGGTCAAAATTGTGCACTACGTGGGAACAGGGTGCCATTTGGAACTGAGTCAATGAGACCTGAGCTCAGAACCTGTTAAAAGGAACCCACATTGTCTTTGCAATGCTAACAATAACTATGCAGGACTGATCCAAACCCCCCCAGACGTCAGACTGGGGTAGACCAAACCCAGACCAAACCGGGAGGGGCTTGGTGTCACCAAGGGCCATTAATTGCGTTTGTCTAATTGATAATGTTCATGAATGTAAAGCATTATCTAAAAAATATACCGACATCGATATTCAAACAATAAATATTATTTACATATTTAGCCGGGCTGTCCTTAGATGGACTATCTAGCTGACGGTCATTGATTATGTTTATACCCGCGTCTAACTAAGTGTAGTTACATTTCTATGATGATAAATAAGTTGAAACGCGTTATTTTAGGTGATGGGTTTCACCATAGGCCTGCAAATATTTTGGCGATGTCTGCAAGTAGCTCATCTGATTTGACCTTTACTTCATCCTCTGGTCTGATTTGACATTTACTTCGCCCTCTTTCTGATTTGACCTTCACTTCTCCCTCTACTTTCTGATTTGACCTTCACTTCTCCCTCTACTTTCTGATTTGACCTTTACCCCCTGCACCTTGTGAAACTGAAGCATCTGATTGGCAGAGATACGGCTGTCTTCCACTTCTCTTCCGTTTCCTCCTGAAAACAAGATGCTGGAAGTCTGCTCTGTTGTTTGTTTTACCCACGTGACGTTCAGTTACCTCCATCTGCTCTGTAGGAGAGGCACCCCCCCAGCCCCTACCCCCGCAGCCCCCACCCCCCTAGTCTGAAGTTATTTCAGCATGCATAATAAAGCATGTAGACCTGTTTGCTCAACAACACAAAAGATGGTGAACTATGTGTGTCCTCTGTCCTATGTAAAATACTACAGGATTTAATTTTCCTCTGTACACAATAGGTAAGTGGAAAAGTGAGGATTGGATGTGTTCGCTGAGTGACAAGAGAACCCAATTCTCCCGCTGCGCGTCCCAAACGGAACCCTGTTGCCTTATTCCTGTATATGCTGCACCACAGTGCTCCGGGCTCAAAGTAGGGCGCTGCATAGGGAAAAGGTTGCAATTTGAGACACGCTCCCAGTTTGCCTCTGCCAAATCACTACATCTATAGGGCATAGAGCACACATTGGGTTGAATAAGTCTTTTCTCCCTTATGACAGGCTTGGCAGCCCCGTGTTGTTCTAGTAATATAACTCAAGCGTACGTTCCCCCTCTCTCTCCTTGCCATGCACCACACCCCTTCGGCTCACAAGGAGGGGGGGGGGGGGCCTGGCCAAGCCCAGGATGTTGGGAAAGGGAGAGGTGGTTGTACTTGGGAGGACGACAAGAGCAAACTTTGTCTCTGTGTTCATTTTAGCCTTGAGAGAAAGATAATAGGTATGTAATCCCCACCCGTTCCCCCGCCCCCCCATTCTAGGTACACACTTCAAGAAAAGGGAACATTGTATACGCTCTGTTCCATATTTATCTGGCCAATGGAACAAAAGGAACAGAAATGTCTGTAGTTTGAAAGGAATAAAGGAATTCAAATCAGCTAACACGAGAGTGCGTATGTTTTACTTATAGGTGGCCTCAGTGGGATTCAATCCCACAACTCTTGGCGTGGCAGGGGCCATGATCCATCAAATGAGTCATGCAGAACTACTGTCGTTATATCACAAACCAGTCTGGGGGTGGGGGGGGTTGGGGGGGGTGCAACTGTGTTTATGTGTATGCTAAGATGACTTAAAGACTAATAGTGCAAGTCCCTCAAGTCCAGTTTCCAAATCCCTCATTTGCCTCAACACACTCCTTCTCTCACACTCCTTCTCACACACACACACCCTCTAACACACTCTCCAACACACACTCACACCCAGTGGGTTCTACGTCCTGCTCAGGAGGACACCCATGCACAGATGATGTTCTTCATTAGAAATGCCTGACTGTGTTTTTGAGAAGTCACTAGGTATTAATATCTTCTCCCCCTCAACACACACGTAAGAGAATGTTGGGGAATTCCACCCTACACCAGAACCCTCAGATACCCCCCCATACACACACACACACACACACACACTCTCTCTCTCAGCCTCCTGTCCGTCCAGCTCTGTGCAGTTCTAGACATACCAGGCGTTGTGAATCTCAGCCAGCCAGGACTGTGGTGTCATATGGACTGTGGGGGGATTTCCGACTGGCTGTGTACTGGGCTCAGACACACACCCACATATACTGACGCGCATACATGGTTACGGACACACGCACACACACACACACACAGTCACACACACAGGACAACAGTGTGTGCCGGGCTGCCACTTCAGCAGTGAACAATGGGACTCTCTCTCTGACACTGCTGGTGCGGGGTTGTACACAGGAGAGAGCAGATCCTAGCTAGCCTCCTATATCCCTAGCTGATTGGCTGCCTGATTGGCTGACTAATGGGCTGGCTGACTGCCTGATTGGCCGGCTTCTTTACACTGCATTTGAATCCTCACCCTGTCCTTCAAGACAAACCCTGGAATCTTAATAACACTAAATTAATTTGATGTGTCGCAAATAGAATTCTTAAAGAATTGTAAAAAAAAAAAAAAAAATTACACACATTACACCATATCATGCATCACGGGTGACTTACATTGGACATTGTTGAATTTCAAAGTAAAAAATTGTCTTAAAAGTTTCCAGCCGTGGAGACAGTGGGGAGAGAGATTCAAAGCCATGCTGCAGTAGTGCATTGGAACGGACACAGCAGCTTAGACCACTAGACCATCCTACGCCACCAACTGGCCGTTAATAATGAAAAACACCACCATTTATTTAACTGTAACCACACAGCTAAACGTTTGAATCACACTGTAAATTGAGACCAACCACCTCATTTCTCGTTTCATTATATGTCACAAATGTTTTGACTTTGTGTTTGTATTTTCTAGTGGAAAGCTTAAGGACCATCATTTTTTTTAGTGGTGGTGGTAGTTCCTAGTTAGTGGTGGTGGTAGTTCCTAGTTTGTGGTGGTGGTAGTTCCTAGTTAGTGGTGGTGGTAGTTCCTAGTTAGTGGTGGTGGTAGTTCCTAGTTAGTGGTGGTGGTAGTTCCTAGTTAGTGGTGGTGGTAGTTCCTAGTTAGTGGTGGTGGTAGTTCCTAGTTAGTGGTGGTGGTAGTTCCTAGTTAGTGGTGGTGGTAGTTCCTAGTTTGTGGTGGTGGTAGTTCCTAGTTAGTGGTGGTGGTAGTTCCTAGTTTGTGGTGGTGGTAGTTCCTAGTTAGTGGTGGTGGTAGTTCCTAGTTAGTGGTGGTGGTAGTTCCTAGTTAGTGGTAGTGGTAGTTCCTAGTTTGTGGTAGTGGTAGTTCCTAGTTAGTGGTAGTGGTAGTTCCTAGTTAGTGGTAGTGGTAGTTCCTAGTTAGTGGTGGTGGTAGTTCCTAGTTAGTGGTGGTGGTAGTTCCTAGTTAGTGGTGGTGGTAGTTCTTAGAGGTGGTGGTAGTTCCTAGTCTGTTATGGTTGTTCCTAGTTAGTTGTGGCAGTTTCTATTTAGTAATGTGGTTCCTCTTCTTCTGCCTCTCCTGAAGGTTGAGAGACCCTTCATCACGTCTCTCCTGGACTGAGAGTTCCTTCCTGGCCTCCATGATGTCACAGAATCAGTCAGGACAGGGCTCTGACCTCCTTAGTCAGGATGTCTTCAATCAGCTGCTGGAGATGCTGGACCAGTGAGTTATAAACATGACCACAAACAGAGAGACACACACACACACATTCTACCTCTCTTCCTCTGTCACACTCACAGAGAGACACACGAATAATGTTTAAGCGGTGTGTTTCTTCCTGTATTCTAGGTCTGCGTTCCACTCAGTACAGCCTATTGAGCTGAACTTCTCAGATGGCCCAGGAGACCTAGACAGACCTGCTGGCAACACCATCCAGATCAGCATGGACTGTATCACCATGCATGAGGGACAGGAAGCGTTCACTGTGAGTATGATACAAAACCATACGATACACTAGACCGAATACAATAGACTTCACAACAAAAGACACGCCTCACTACATACAATAAACAAAATACAATACACTACAATACAAATGTTATACTACACAAAATACCTGACACTACAAAAATTACAATTCCCTGACCAATACAATACACACAATTCCATACATTACGCAAAACACAAACCACAATAAAATATACTACATTAGAAAACAATACACTACACTAGAAGTGCATATACGACATTGCAGTAGAATACAACATCCTGTATTACACTAGAATGCTATATACTACACTTCACTAGAACACAATACACTTTATTACACTAGCATACTACACTTCACTAGAACACAATACACTTTATTACACTAGCATACTACACTTCACTAGAACACAATACACTTTATTACACTAACATACTACACTTCACTAGAACACAATACACTTTATTACACTAACATACTACACTTCACTAGAACACAATACACTTTATTACACTAACATACTACACTTCACTAGAACACAATACACTTTATTACACTAACATACTACACTTCACTAGAACACAATACACTTTATTACACTAACATACTACACTTCACTAGAACACAATACACTTTATTACACTAACATACTACACTTCACTAGAACACAATACACTTTATTACACTAACATACTACACTTCACTAGAACACAATACACTTTATTACACTAATATACTACACTTCACTAGAACACAATACACTTTATTACACTAACATACTACACTTCACTAGAACACAATACACTTTATTACACTAACATACTACACTTCACTAGAACACAATACACCTTATTACACTAATATACAACACTATACTAGAATACAATACGCTTTATTAAGAAAACTAACCATTTTACACTACAATATAATGTTCGACACCACACTGAAATACATTTTACTTCAATACAATACATTACACTCTATTATACTACAATACAATATACTACACTAGACTATATTATAATATACTACAGTAGAATACAACACACTACACAACACTAGAATACAATATACAATGAAACCTCTTTCAAAGTAATTTAAACCCTTTCTTCTTGCCACCCTGAACTAAAATATTGTTTTTCTACACACCACAGAGCATGATAGGGTGGTCATTGTTTAATTGTATCATGCAAGACACCTGTATGTAAGCATATGCATTCGTTGTTTTCTTCCACACATTTAATCTCAGTTTTATTTTAATTTTGTTACCAATATTATAGATATGTGTACATGTGTTTATATCACATACTTAAAATCAATGGACTTTTTATTAAGTAAAAAAGCATACATCAACAGTCTGTTTTCTGCAGCAAGAGGAGTCTGCATATTAAATGTGGAACTTTGAGGTCAGACAGCATGTAGCTGGGCTCAAATTAACCCTTGCAGTAGCAAACTTAACGTAAGGCTAGGACACACACGTGGATGAATAAAGTAGATGATTTGGATAGCAATGTGAACATGATGAAATAATGGAGCAGTGATTATTTTGTGATGGGTCTGCTGGCCGGTGTGATTAGGTGTGATTGTTTTAGTCAATACACCCTGGTTTGGAACACTGCTTATCTAATCAGAATCCAGGTTACATACATACAGTGCAGAACATTATAAAGAAGTACAGTTAAATAAATTGCAATACAACATTATGCAATAAAATACTTTACAATAAAGTAAAATAAAATACAAAATAGTAAAATGTAATGCCATAACATATAATTTTATACATTACCATAAAGTACAATATAGTATTATAAATTGCAGAATAATGTACAATGAAATAGAAAAACTATGATATATTGAAGTAAAATGAAAGTAATGAAATACAATACAGAACAATATATTGATTTACAATATATTGCTGTATTATACAGTACAACAAAAAGTACAATATTATTTACTCTAATAAAGTGCATAGCCGTACAATCGAAATAAGTACAATATAACATTATATGCTATACTAAAATACACAACAGTGCAATATCATAAAGAAAAATATAATAAAGCACACTATTATAAAATACAATATAATAAATATAGTAAAGTCTGATATAATAATGTACACTATAATAAAGTACGTAACAGTACAATATGATATAATGTAATATAATGCACACTTTAAAAAAGTACATAGCAGTACAACATAATAATAAAGTCAAATTTATTTGAATTCCCTGAGACTGAATACCAAGAATCTGCACAATACATATAGGACAAGCTTTCAGTTAAACTACTTTAGGATAAGTCTGTACTTTTAATTATTGTACACATACACAGCAAGAAATGTGTTTGAGAACATCCGCAACATAGATGAGATGAATGTATTATTTGGGGGGGGGGGGTTTCAGTGGTAAGTACCAGTCAGAAGAAGTCGTTAGATTTGCAACATCTGGAGGTGTTGATGTCAACAATGGGATTTCCCTGAACAAGGCTGAAATAGAATTGTCGCATAGAGCGTTACAGGTTGTAGCCAATTGGGATTAGGTCTGGTGTTGATGGGGCATTTTGATTTTTAAATATCAGGCCATGTGATTAGGGACCCAGGCATTTAGAAGCTCATCTCTAAACCTCTCAGTGTTTTGGGCCAGAGCCTGAGATCTGATTAGTAACCTTTCCTCAATGCTGTTGGAAGATGGGAACAGCATGGACTCATGCCACCTTGAAGATTTCTACTTTTGTGATGTAAGTGTATTTATTTGCCAGATATTTCAGGCCAAATAATTTTCATATATATATATATTTTGCTAACATTAAAATTTATATTGCTTGTCAACATGGCTGCCAAGCTGGCAACTCAAATTGATAATGTATTTCGATTTTCACGCATCAGTCGTCACCAGAAGATGGAGCATCAAAGCTCAGTGCTGTTCACTTTCACCACCTAGTTTCAACATAACGTATTTATTTTGTAGACTTAAAACAACACACTTTCCCCGTTTGCGGTGAGGGGGAACAGAGAAAGTATTCGCTGTTTGACTCCAAGTTTAGGTCGATTTATATTAACATTTGCGCATAGCAATTTTCACTTGCTATTTCCCACATTCATTAATTTTACAGACAAAATGAATCCCATCTTGTCGAATAAACAAATTGTCGACCTACAGTAAGTTATAATTTACCAACACACACTGTATACTTGGCACCTGAAATAACTTATTTCACCAGGAACGAATTACCCTTGTTGTTAGAAAAGTCTTCTGAGGAGGCTCTCATGGACAGTAATAATGTCGCAGGTGGACAAAGACCAAGAACAATCAGCTGTAAAACCAACAGGTAGATGAGGTGGAGGCCTCTTTTCTCCTCTCCCTGTTCAGGAATGCTTTCCGGAGTGTTCTCTTAGTGTGCAGGCTGCCTTAGGGGGACTGTTCAGCTCCCTCTCACTTGCTCTCTCTCTCTACCCCTCTTTCTCTCTCTCTCTCTCTCTCTCTCTCTCTCTACCCCTCTTTCTCTCTCTCTCTCTCTCTCTCTACCCCTCTTTCTCTCTCTCTCTCTCTCTCTCTACCCCTCTTTCTCTCTCTCTCTCTCTCTCTCTCTCTCTACGCCTCTTTCTCTCTCTCTCTCTCTCTCTCTCTCTCTCTACCCCTCTTTCTCTCTCTCTCTCTCTCTCTCTCTCTACCCCTCTTTCTCTCTCTCTCTCTACCCCTCTTTCTCTCTCTCTCTCTCTCTCTCTCTCTCTACGCCTCTTTCTCTCTCTCTCTCTCTCCCTCTCGATCTACAGCCTAATTCCTCCACTTCTATCGTACATACGGTATGATATATATGCGCATGCAGTGTATCTACCAAGTGTTGATCTAGTGATTCATTCTTCCTCCCCCCATCCCACCACCGACTTCCTCCTCCGAGGTGGGTGCGCACGACACTTGGGCACGGGAGGCCGGGCCGTGTTCGGCGCAGGACCCGGGGGTGGCATCGTTCGCCAATCACTGTGCCACCCTGCCTGCTGGCAAGCCCAGTCATTAGGTGGTTAAACCCAGCCCCGTGATGTTGAAATCAGGGCAGAAATCTGTTCCCCCTCGCCCCAAATCAGCTCCTTTCCCCAGAGTAGGTGTGTCCTCCCCGTCCTCTGTCTGAGTCATCAGAATGGCGTTCTGTTTAGGGCCCTGGGGGGGGCTTATTTGTATTGAGTAGGGTTTTATGTTTAATCTGAAATTCCTTTTCTTCTTCTGGAGGTTCGTTTTTTCTCAGTAGCTGCAGGGTGTGTAATTTAGCACAGCACCTGTCTCTCTCTATCTAGAATCTGTTCTCTCTGTCTGTCTGTCTCTCTCTGTCTCTCTCTCAGTGTCTATTTCGGTCTCTATCTGTTCTCAGTATTTATCTCTCTGTCTGTCTCTCTGTGTCTGTCCCTCTCTGTCTTTCTCTCTCTCTGTCACTTTCTCTCTCTTTTTTTCTCTGTCACTCTCTTTGTCTCTCTATTTCTGCCTGTTTTGCCTCTTTCCTCATCTCTGTATGTCTCTCTCTTGTTCTCTGTCTCTGTGACTTACGGTTTGTCTCTCTGGGGTTTGTCTCCCCGCATATCTCTTTCATCTGGGGGTGTTTCACCTCTACCTGAGTGGGACTGGGATTGAGTGGGGGAGGAGGAGCAAGAGAAACGGAGGAGAAGCATAGAATAACATGAAGGAATGTGCGAGAAACTGTGGCTGGAGAAACGCTATATCCTACCCCAAACAGCTGATCGACCCGTCTGATAAAACTGTGATCAGTTGAGCATGGCAGACAGAGTGCTGAATGGAGAAACACAATAACACCCTATTTAAACACAATCATTCCCTATTTAAACACAATCATTCCCTATTTAAACACAATCATTCACAATTTAGTACACTACTATTCACACTATATCCACTTCTTATGGGCTCCTTTCAAAAGTAGGACACAGCCAGAACAGGGTAGTAACTACTCACACATTTGCTGAGTGACTTACCGAGCTATGAAAGGTAATAATGACTCATTACAAAGCTATGAAGCGTAGCAGCTTCTAAATATTGCTTAAATAATGGTTGCATTTGCTCTACAAATGTCCTACAACAGTAATGACCATTGGAGTTCAGATATCGACTAATACAACTTCTGAAAGCAATAGTCCTTTTTCAGGTAACGCCTGATTTCCCTTCTCCCATTTGTTTTCCTGTCAAGTCCACATGGAATGCTTTTGTGACGCCCATCTGAATGGAATGAAAAAAAAGTGATGAATAGTTCCCAAACTCCCGACGGACTCTTTCCCAAAGCCTTGCTCTTGAGCTCTACCATTCACCTCTATTAGTTACACCTGCATACCGCTCCCTGTTTTCTAGCATTTACCAGGAAGTTGTTGTGTCTTTCTGCAGCAGCGGTCTAAAACCTTGCAGCATCTGTCTCACTTGTTGTGTCCTACACTCATTTGTCTTCTGTAATTTTTCTACTTCCTCACAGAGAAATGAATACAATGCTTAGTCCTGCCAGTCGAGACCTTAACATCACAGCACCTGAATGCGTCTCGTCTCACGTCCTGTATTTCGGCAGATGCGCGTTGGTTAAACAACACCTGCGATCAATTTAACGTTTACTTCAAATGATTCGGTCCCGGTTAGCTTCTTAGTCGGCCCCACCAGACGGCCTCCAGCACATTCTCACGTAACTGCCAAGGTGCAGCAGGACCAAGGTGATTCAAACGCAACCAAAGTGTGCCAAATTATCCTGCTCCCTACCTGGTGCAGTATGTTTGGCCGTTTGGGACACATGCCTTTGTCTTTGGACACATCCCAGGATGTCTCCGTGGAGACAGGAGACACGTGAGTCCCTTTAAAGACAAGGGGTGCTCCAGTGAAACCCCTATAGCCCCCATCTCATATAAACCACCTCAGCTCTCAGCCTGGGCGTGGTCTCAGACCCCCCCACGGTAGCCCCCCTGTGCCTGCCGATACACTCCCCACTCCCCTGAGCTCTGCTCCGACCCCAACCCTCCCCCACACACACACACACACCTCTTGTTCGTGGCTGGCCCTCTGAGGCAGTCTGTGGCTACAACAGTTTGTTTTTTTGTCTTCAACCTCTAAAAATATGAATTTCCGTTAATTATAATCCACAATCCAGATAAAAATTCTGATGTACTGTTGTCGCTGGATTATTTTCCTGCTCTGAGACTCTGAGCGGGATTAAGATGAAATGCACACGACAACCATACGGGACAACATTGAACATTATCTACTGCACAATATGCAGAGGACGCTGTTAGTTCCCAAGCCACATGGTCAGGAGAGGAAGACAGAATGACACAGGATGTAGGAACCTCGGTTCAGATTCAATTAGGCTGTAGAATTGGAGCCTACCTGCACAGAGCAGGTGTTGACTTTTCAGGGTGTGTTTGGGTGTGTTGTCGAGAGATCCACATAGATCTGATGTCTTTCCACTGAATGCTTCATTAGGTTCATATCATATACTTCACTGGGCCCAAAGACTCGGGTGTTGAGCACAGGTTGTGTAAGATGTCTCTTCGGTTTTGCAAGAATCTTACATTCAATTGATGTTTTCTTTTCTTTTTTCTTCTCATCACATTCTATCAACCAAGGAGTGTCGTTGTTGACTCAAAAACAATTAATATAATAAACAATTAATATAATAAACAATTAATCAAAACACTGTCTATTACATTTTGGAACTCAAAAAAGTTTCTCTGTATCTACAGTAAATATCTACATGAATATGAATATACCGTGAGTGACACGTTCTGATTTTGGTCACAAATGATCTACTTGTGGTAATACCAGTCCTATCTGCATGTGACAGCAGTGTGAATGAAGTCAGTCAGCCAGTGTCTGGAGGCAGGTGTCTCCCTCTCTTTGCACCCGGCAGAAGCCTGACACATGATAGTCGAGTAATCTAACAGACTTAGGAAAAGGCTCTTAAAAGGACAAACAGAGCGGAGCCTCTTTTGTCTGAGCCCCAGGACGGGATGAGTGTTATGACTGCTTATTCAGACCTTCTTCTTCTTGTCTGAGCCACTGTAGGTTTTGATGTCGGGAGCGATACACAGCCCTAACAAATGGCACTTCTGATCGGCCATTTTCCTATGAGATTTAATTCGGTGCCTGATGACAGGCGCTTAGGCATTGTTCAGTCGAGAAAATGCTCCCCTGGGTTCAGTTAGTTTTGCAGCGTTTATTCATGTCAGGTTTCTTATTGAATAGGCCTCTGTCTTGATACAATACTCGGTATTGAGACACAGCTTGTGTTTGTCACTGTTCTGAATGAGGTGCTGTAAGGTTTACATTATAGCCAGTAGTTTATCTACTTTTTTGTTAATACTTTCAAACCAAATGGGCATTTTGTTGTCGATATATTTTTTATATTGTTATTGTCACCCTACTACAGTGATATTTACTACTGAGTGTATGTTATATTTTTTTGTGACGGAATTTTTTTACAGCACTAACACGACGAACGTTTAGGGTGAACTGCCTTGCTCAAGGACAGGACGACCGATATCTCACCTTGCCAGCTCAGGGGATTCGATCCGGCGATTTTTCGGTTGCAGGTCAGACACTCTAACCACTAGACAAGCGGCCCGCGAGCTGTCTTTTGTCCCGCTCATGGTGGTGTGCCACAGACAGTGGTCCCTGCAGGCTTGTCCTCTGTCAGGGAGTCATCAGCCTGTCACCGCAGCTCTGTGCTGTAATTTGTGATTATTGGGCGGGTCGGGTTTACGGCCCCCCGGACCCTTTGTGCTGTTGTGTCGCCACAGTCACCCGAGGCGGCACTTTAACCGTGTCACCTTATCCTTTTATTGACTGTGAGGGCTAATGTTAAAAGTCAACAGTTAGACTCGTGCCTATTCTTCACCCTCTGGACTGGTTACACGCGCCTACCGTGGAATGGGGCCGGGGCCGGAGCCGGGGCTCGCTCGGCGCGTGACCTGGGATGTTACATTCGGCGTCGTGTTAAACAAGGAGACCGGTTGCCCGGGTGAGGTTCAGGCGCCGGTCCGATCGGTTTACTCTGGCATTTCCTTTGTCAATGAGATGACCCCGTTGGCCTTTGCATTGTGCGGACCGGCAAACGTGCGCGTTTGTTCTGGACATTTCCGTCGTCGTCACACGGTTGACTTGATTCAGTTCGGAGCATAGTTGGGATTCCTTTTTAGGTTTGGGGAATTTCCCGCTATTTCATTTCAACATTTTTAGATATCAGAGCCGCCTGCTCTGTTTAAACCAGATCTGTTTTCTTGTTGCCCCCGTAGGTGCAGAAGTACTGTCCCACCTTGCCTGACCCGGTTATTCAGAACCACAACAATAGAGTGCCCTAACCTCTATTCAGTGTGCCGCCAACGTTTGTTTTAGCATAATTAGAAGTTTGTTTAGCTAGCTCAACTAATTACCAGCTTCAAAAGAGGTGAGGCCTTGAATTAGATGAGGCCAGCATAACCGAGGGAGGGAGCCCATTACATAAGAATGGGGGCCGTTTGGTTTAAAGTGTCCCTCTGCTTTGCTCTGCACCCCTGGCAGACAGGCCAAGAGGTCCACCCCCTCAGGGGCCAGGGCAGCTAGGTGTGAAAATGAAGTGGTTTTGGCACTGGGCGACAACATACCGACTATGGTATACATTTTTTTTAAATAATGTGTTTTTCTAGTCGGTGGGTTAGTTTGCCACGCTTTTAACTAACTCGGTCTGAGAAGACAGTAGCATTCCACTTTGCTGCCTGTCCTCTGAGGCTAGTGGGAGTCAGTCCGGGACAGGAGACCAGATGCTGCCGGGTTCAGCTGGCTGCTTTAATTTCTATCCCTGGCTGGGTGTGTTTTGGCCAGGCTGACCTGTAGGTCTGTTGCCCCCGGGCCCCTGGGGTCTGCAGCTGGGTGTGGCTGCTGATTGCAGACGATCACTCCAGATGACTCCGGGTCACAGAGCTGCGAGGGGTTCTGCTTCGTTTACTGGCAGCTTTGAAATAGTTAAACTGACCACAGGCTAAGAGTTTCACCTTCTTGCCCCACAGGAATATAATTTACCCCCCACCCCAGTGGCCCTGCTACTGACATCAACCACTCCAATAACCGAGCCTCTCAAAGGCCTCAGGTGAATGCTACTTGTTCCACTGATGTCTGTCAACCATGCCACTTTTGTCTTAGAAATGTTAACAAACCGCCGGTCAGATAGCAGAGGAGCATCGCTGTTACGGTCATGTTTACTTGTAGAATTGCGTCTAGGCCTAACATTCTTTTGCAATTCTACAGTGTTTCATTAAGGAATATTACATATCTACATTATTTTTACTTTAAGTTAGTCGTCTTACAGCCATAGTAATTTATTTTAATGTTATTCATTGAGTTATATTTACTTCACATTTGCATGTTATTTAGTATATTACTTCATTAAAGTAATGCTGGCGTTTGTTTATCCTTTGTTCCACCATGTGTCTTTTGACACATTCTGATTCTGGACACAGTTTTGAGCAGGTGTAGACCACTGCAACATGCACTAATCTGAATCTGACAAGGTCACCCCTGGAAGTACTCAGACATGCATTGTGGCTAGATATCTATTAAAGTGTGGATGCATCCCAACCCTTTAAATCATCCCCATCCTGTCCTCCATCCTGTCCTCTAAAATTAAAACCGACGACAGGAAGATGACGGAATCAACTTGGCATCAGTAATTGTCTTAAGAATACACATAAATACATGCTAAGTTATTATTTTGAAAGAAATCCGGTCCCAAGGATGGATAAGAGACTATTAGCATTCTGTGTAGACATATCGGCTACGATGTGGCCGCAATCAGAACGTAGATAAGATCAGGACAACAGACACAAGTTAACCACGGGTATAAATAAGGCTTCATTATAAAAACATCGAAAATAAATAGTGTGATATTTAGTCAGAGGTTTTATCCAAAGCGACCTACTGAGCCGTAAGACATCGAGGAATATTCAGCCGAGATCCCATGTGCAACGTGGCTTGACTGTGACCATACCAACTGAAACATTGTCGCTGTTATCTGAAACGGCGTGCGTGTTTTCACAACACATCCATACCACTCATCTGTGGTAGACACAAGGCCTCTACAGGAGGGTCATTGTTGTGCTGGCGGCTACTGTATTGATTCCTCTGTATTGGGTTTGAGTAGGGAGGCGGGTGAGATGCAATTCATATGCTAACTAACAGTGTACCTTTCCCAGCCCAGGAGAAGCTGTCTGAGGCACTCACTTTCTGGCTGTCTACGGCCAAAGTATGCTGGTAGCTATGGAACTCCTCCCAAGATTATGAACGAAATGTTTCTTTTGCCCTGTAACCTTTAAAAAAAAAAACAGATCAGATCAAATGTTGACTACTGAAGAGGAAGTTGACTACTGAATGAGTCTGATATGTGTACTAATATGAGTATATTTAGAGTCTACTGATATGAGTGTATTTATTGTGTAATGATATAAGTGTATTTGTAGTCAACTGATATGAGTGTATTTAGAGATTACTTATGCAAGTCTTTTCATTCTAGCAATACAATTCACTTCAGGGTCTACTGAAATTAGTCTTATATGAGTCTTTATATTCTTCTGATAAGAGTGTATTTAGAATCCACTGTCCCATGAACAACCACGCAAATTATCAAACGTATTTAATTTTACACGTCCTTGTTCTCTAGTACAGGTTACTAGTCATAATGATATCAGCTGAATTCATCGTTTTCTGTTAATTGTCCCAGCTGAACATTGAGTAGATCAGCTAAACAGAGAAGCAGATCATTTTCTGAACTGCCTGTTTCAGAAGTGTTTATCTGTTTTACTCCAAAAAAATGAAATCTATTTAACCTGCTGGATCTGGGATCCGGATGATTTAAAAGGTGCATTGGCGATGCCGATTGTGTTGTCGATATAACTTAACTTCGTAGAGCATGTGTGTGACCCATTACGTATATCTGCAGAGCAGAGTGCCTGAAAGACAAGGAGAGCTGGGGAGCTGCTCCAGTAGATGGGTGTGGACTCCACAAGGTATTGGACAGGTAGATCTTCAGACCCCTCCCTTCTCGCTGCTCTCTACCCCCCCTGTGCTATATATCTACTTTCAATAGATTCCTATAGAGACTCTTTGCCCGTCCCGTTGTCATCCATAGTCCTTGCTGCCTCTTGATCGTTTAGCCTGAGACAGGGACCAGAGGTGTAGATTCATCCTGGAGCCAGTGGAGCAAACAGCGGCAGCACTGCTCAATCTCAGCGCCAACATGTTGTATCTGGAGACAGGGACACCCACGTCTTACAGCGAGGTAAGGCCCAGGGAAGAGGCTCTCAATGGGGTATCAGGGACCGTTATGTCCCCTTGGCTCCGTGGATATTCTGGAGCTCCGTGGTGTCAGTGCTTTTCACTCGTATTAGCCTGAATACATCCAGCCTGAAACTGTTAAATGTTAATTTATTGTATTTAACCCAAACCATTTCAGTTGAGGCGATCTGGGGATTGAGTTAGCTGCTTGGTGGTGGCATTGTATTTTTTTTTCTGTAGCAAACAATTCTTTTAGTTTTTTCTAGATAAAAACGACGAGATAATTTAAAATCTTCAGGGGCAGTCACAGACAAACAAACAGAGAGATGTTTTGGCGGCAGATTCTTCTTTGTTTGCGTTTCGATTCAGTGGCGTTATGTGTGGTTATCTGTGTGAGCAGGTCGTGTGGATTTGTGTGTGTCTGTGTGTCTGTGTGTACGTGTGCGTGTGTGCAAGGGAATGTAAACACTGATTGTTTTTTGAATAGAGAAAAGCCACAATATGAAATGGCTGTGTTCCTCTGTCTATTGTGTCCCGACTCAGGCCCTCAGCTGCCTTCACTCTGGCAGCCCTGTTAACATCTGGAATCAGAATGGTCTCCTTAGGTCCATCAGCTCCAACAGTTCTATAGAGTTTTAAAAAATTGGCTGGGTCAAATTGCCTTGCTGTGATTTTAGGCTGTGATTTGATTGCCTTTATTTCACTAAGTAGTTCGATCTCTGAGTCGGCTACCAAAACATTTCCTGTGTGGAATGGTTTGGTGTGTTCTGGGATTTATTTTTGTGTGTGATTTATTTTGTAGGAAATCACAGAAAAAACAGCAATGATGTGATGGTTGTGATAGATGGTTGAACTGGTGCAGGAGACATGAGCTGTGATTTTATGAACACTGTTTAATTAACGCTGTTTATTTAAACAACGTACGGGAGATGTCCTTTTTGTTTTGCATATAAAAACTACATCTCCCATAATAAGATATTTCATTGTAAGTGCTTGAATGTAATTGAGTAAAAAGTCTTGAGCATTTGTGACGGTTGCTTTTTTTTTTACACTTTTGCCCAAATCTAGGCTCGATAATTTATTGAAAATAGTTTGGTTTAAATGTTTTGTGTTGTTTCCCCTTCTGAAAATAACATCTCTGAATGCAAATATTTTTTTATATTGATATTATTTACTTGTAAAGAAAAATCTAAAATACGGTTTCACATTAAGTGCCAGAAAGTATAATTTAAGTCCCACTGAACATCAGTATGCCTGAGTTTCAGTCACCCTTTTAAACATTGCCGTATCACTGACAAATGCTTTTCTAATGTGCTTTTTCGACCGTCTAAAACCTCAGTACTGTCTGCTGAATTCGCCAAACACAGAACAGTTACTATGTATTTATTCATTCATTTGTTTGCCCATTTATTTGTTCCCATTAGTTTGTCTGTAGACACAACCCCTTCCCTTCCCCCACACCTTTTGAGATGGATTCTAAAATGGCAGACAGATCTAAAGAGCCTTACCTGTTTGTCTTCCTAAAGCCCACCATTCTTAGTGGTCAGGTGGCGAACCTATCAGGGTCTATCTAGCTCTACTTCACAGCTCCCCTTTGCTTGTATAGAGAGCTTGTCAACAGACACCGTTAGGCGTAGGTAAAGGTCCAAAGAGGGCTTCACCCGTGACCCACCAACCCCCTTTCCTGTGTTTTAATCTGGGGTCAAGTAACCCAATAGTCTACAGCTTTGAGTACTGTGAGTACTTGCCTCACAGATTTAGTCAGTTGTAAGACAGAAGAAAATGTATCGCCGCTCGACGTGAGCAGTGCTGTTTTCATAAAACCAACACTTCAGTCTATGAACATTTATGCAGAAGGAGTAGATGAAATGAGCCATTGCAATCATTTCACATATTTTTTGCACCTCTCAGGTCTGTTGTGGCTCCTGTGACAGGACGTAGCACTCGTTATGTTTGACTGTGTCTAAGCGTCTGCTTATGCAAAATAGAACGTCCATGCAGATTGTGAGTGTTAGTGGTAAGAATAGGTGGCGGGGGAGGGCAGGGGCTTTTCTTCTGAAGTGAAATCGTAAATAAAAGCTCTGTGTTATCAAACCTGCCATCTTCGTAAGGATCAGTGATGGTTTCTCAGATTACATTTGCCGATTGCAGGTGTGGCAGGTCAACTCTTTAATGTTCTGTGTGCGCGCTCTCACACACACACACACACACACGCACAAGCACACAGACACCCACAAACACACACACACACACACACACACCCCGTCATCATCCCAAACAGCAACCTACATTGGATAGGGCACTACATCTGACTACAGCTGTGACAGGTTGTGTGCATTATGTAGGGAATAGGGGGGCATTTAGGCCAGAGTGAGGTGTCAGGTTCCCCGCCCCCCCCACCAGCACCACCACCCCCATCAGAATGTGGCAGGCCAGGCGCTGTGGCTCGTAATTGCTTTAATGGTGTGTTGATGTAGATACAATCCCCTGCTCTGCCCATCCCGGCAGGTATATAAGGTGCGGACGGACAGGGAGACTGAGCCCCGGTACCCCGCCCTCACTAGAGCTGTTAATGCACCACACCGCCTCCCCGATCACTCAGCAAGAGCCACCCACCCGGGGGACTGACCCAGGAGGAGCGACCCAGGGTCCGCCATGCAGGTCAGGGGCTGGAATGGGAGGTATTCTGCCCCTCAGGCCAGGTCCGTGGCCCAGGGCTCCTCTGCTCCTCCTCTGGTTCCCGTCGTTAACTGTCTGTATTAGGAGGAGGGGATTCATTATCTCACTATGCCTCGTCTGGTGAGGCCATCTGTCACATTGGTGGCCTCCCAGTGTCTGACTACTTTCTCCTGTTGGCGGGGACTTAGCGAGAAAGGCTTGGAAGCTTTTACCCGGGCAAATTCATGGCGGAGAGTCGTTCTAGGAGTTCTGTTTCTATGGTCAGAACTATGATGAAAGCTCTGTAGCCTCTCCATATTACTGAGGGGGGAAAGTTACTAGTAATAGTTAGCCTGCTTGGTCAAACATGTAAAAGATTAAGTTTACCTCTGGCCTTATCTGATTGGTTCCAGTCATCACCCCAAATAGCCAACAGAAACTCACATGATCCCATAACTATGGCAACGGGTTTGTGGTCAGAGAGTGTGGTACCAACTAAAACACTATTTTAAACATCCGAAATAATTTAAATGCTCTTACATGTCTAGTATGTGCCAAACCAAATAGTTGTATAATGATACAACAGCCACTATGAATACCAGTAGCAGTGATGGCCTCTTCGGTGAGTGGTCTGCGGCTGGCTGTTCGTACGCTAGGAATGTCTGATATGTCTCTCTCAGCATGATCTAGATGATCTAGATTCCTACAGCGGAATCAACAGGCTATCGCTCTGAGGGTCAACAGACCAGGGCTGGCCATGGCGCAAATGGCATCCAATTTCGGTGTGGTGAATTAGCGTTGTGGTAAAAAGCATCGTATTACATAGGGATATGGGGTGCCTTGTTGGAATTTGGGTTTTCCACACTGGTCTGAAATGCAGACATTTTGAAATGCTCATCCCAGAATGCCTGTCTCCGACAAATGAGTACCACGAAACACGCTGCCCTCCGCGGTGACCTTTCACCCGCTTTTTTTAAAGGCCACGTGACGTTGTTACCGGGTTTGATTTTTTTTTTTGGTTACCGCATCCGAAAGCAGCACACTATTTCCCTTCTGACCTGAGCCTCATGTCGACCCTGGTGAAAGGTAGTGCACTATTTCGGAATAGGGTGCCATTGGGGATGAGCAGTCTGTTTCTGATTGGCCCCGCCGGCCTGGCGTGTCTTCCTGGCTAATGTACGTCCTGGGGGGGGGGCGGGGCCTCGGATGGCTTGGAGGAAGCGGGATGTAAACAGAAGGCATTTTTAAGAGCAGCTGAAGTGGTGATTAAATGGCTGCTGTATTACAGTGGAATCAGATCTGATTAAAGAGGAGAGGACAGAGGGTCTGAACACCCTTTTTAAGGGGAGTTGATGGCTTCCACTTCCACTCAATTAAACGTTCAAGGTTGGCTGAGGGGGAATTTTTAGGTGAAGGTTTGCTTGTTTGAAAGCCAGAATAGACGTTTCCTTTTGTCTTCCCTTCATGTCTTAATTCTGTAATTCCTGACCTGGCTCATTCTTCACGCTCGTCTTTAGTCCTCCCTGGAATGTAATAAAAGTTGGGTGATTCAGAGCAGAATGAAGGACTCGGTGTGATGTGAATAATCACCATTTCGTGTCATCTCCCCTACCGCCAGCCAGTTCTCCCAACACGGTCAGGGCTTTGATCTGCCATCTGTGTTCTCTGGACAGTGCCAGGCTATTAAATCACATTATAATTTGCCTTCTTTAATAATTAGCTGCTGTCACAAACAACCCAGAATCTCAGGCAGGGAAAGGCTAAGGTACGCGTGTGCAAAACACACACAAGCACCAGGTGGCAGATGGTGGGAGAACGGCTGTGCGTCACAAATGCTTCCCAAATTGCCCTGTAGCACATTGCTTCAGTTCAGAGTATGTAGGGATTGGGGTTTGAGGTGCTTTAGTGTTTCGAAGTGATTGCTGAACACCAACTCCCGTTACACTTGTAACAGCTAGCTTAAATCGTTTGGTTTTGGTTGTATTTCATGCATGTTGATTTGTGACAGTATACGGGTTGAAATCCATGGAACCATTATCTTCTGGTGTTTACCTCAACATTTGGATTAAGTGGCTTTTTGGGCAGAATTGTAGAAGAAAGGAACGTATTTCGCCATAACACACCTCCACACCTAGATCACAGCACTGATATCCTCCTGACTCACGGCGTACGGGAAGAAAAATAATCTCTGAACAGGAAGTGCTGTGTCACACCTGGCCTGCTGTGGGGGGGTCACAGCCTTCTGTTTTACCTGAGATGAGTGTTGTTTTTTTCATGAACAGATTTGTAGATTTTGTAGATTAGAATCTTTTTTAGATCGGGTAAGTGTCTAGTGGACACCACCTTTATCTTTTCCAAATGTTGTCATGTCAGAGTTTCATGCAATTACATTAGGAATTTCTTTAGGCCAATCTGAATACGGCCTAGTGATCTGTTACTAACATTTCTAGCCTTTACCTTCTGAGGCAAATCTAGCCTAATGATCTGAACCTGGCTATCCTTTAGCTTAGGATGCTAATATAGTCCTGTGATTATGATCCCAACCAGGCTAACTGTTAGCCTAAATTGCTAATGTAGCTTGTTGGTCTGATACTCTGCTAGCCATAAACACAGTTTTTACTCAAGTTTAACAACCTAGTTTTAACACAAAATACAAATCCTTCAGCGTAAAATGGTAATATAACTTGTAGATCTGATTCTAACCAGGTTAGCAATTACCAGAAAATGCTAATCGAGCGTCATTGTCTCAGACAAGTCAACCTCCACCCAATGCCTTGTAGGCACTGTGGGCATTTTAGCATTTCACAGGTGCTCTTATCTGGAACAACTTATAGGAGAAAGTACTGTGGAGGACCTTACCCAAGGGCACAGAAACAGATTTGACTATTTTCTCTTTTTTGTAATTTCCAAAAAGATCAGCGCCAGATATGTCCCAACACTTTAGTTGTGCACTAAGCAGAGAGTACAGACATTTGGGACACTGACCCAGCGTCTGTGGGAGGGGATCAGACAGACACAGAGGGCTTAACCCCTGCTGTTCCAGTCACTGCATTATTGTCTGATTGCCCCATTGTGAGGTATTGTCATGGCAACGTGTGCTTGTGAAAACCGAGAAATCCTCCGCTGTGTTTAGACTGGAGGGTTTGTGTGTTCCCTTCACAATGCACTTGTCTTCTGACACCTGTCCGGCCTAACCCGGGACTTTGTTTCCCTAGGCAGGCTCATGAAAGACCCAGAGTCATTGTTTCCGGGGGGTGGGAACGGGGGTGTGTGTGGGGGGAGATGAGCCGACTCGTGGCAAACACACGCACACACATACACACACACATGCACACGCACGCACACACACACACACACACACTGACCCTTATTCAAAAGCCACTTAAATCTTTTCCCCTGTGGGGTTGTAGGAGAAATATGTTAAGGTTGGCTGGGCTGACCTCCCTCAGGTTCTCTGTCTGTGTGTATGTGTGTCTGTGTGTCGTTGAGTCGCGTAATGGTATGGATGTGTGTCTGTGTGTCTGTGTGTGTCTGGTTGATGAGCATGGTCACCTGGCGCTGTGAGGGGGCGTGAGCCGGACAGCTGTGTGGTTCGTACCGTGCAGCCAGAAATAAACAAGGGGCCCTGAATGTGGGCCTGTCTGCTGTCCTGCAGAGATTAATGGTTGTCTAAAGAGACCCAGCCGCGTCGGTCAGTGGCACCTCAGCACGGAATGTGCCGTTTATAGACGTGTGGAATGGAGAAGCGGACAGAGCAGGAAGAGACAGGGTCTAGCTTGGGCTTCCTCCCCCCCTCTTGACGGGCAGCCATTTTGACTCCGATACCTCGGCCCCCGTCTAGAAAGTGTGAACCCTGTCACCTCGGCTGTGCCACCTGATACCGTGGCGACGTTGGCACTACCGGGGCTCGGCCCGGGCAACCGGAATGTCCGGCAGCGATCCGGAGCACTCTAGCTGTCCCAGACGCTGACTGCGGAGTGCATGCACTGGTCCAGGTGTGGTTTTGATCCCAGCCTTGTGTTATTCCAGCAGGGCCCGGTTCTGCACACCTCCTCCGTCACTCTTCCACTGACGAACATCCCCGCCAAAAAAAATGCCCCAACTCGTGGATTCTGGGTAATGAATGTGTCAACTGTGTTATGTGCGGTGGAACTGACGACAGTTATGAAAAATGAAAAAATTCAAATTACAGTTTTTTGGTAAAAGTTTGTAGAGCGTCGAACAACCTGAACAATCTGAACAGAAGTGATTGATTCCAGTCACCTGCCACTCGTGAAGCGTATTTAAAACTTTTAACCTTAAAATATTATTAACTTTATTCAAACATTGCACGTAATACTGTTGTTCCAGTTTATTCTCCTTGTGTGTGTGTGTGTGTGTGTGTGTGTGTGTTTGTCTTTGGAGAGTCTATGAATGTAAATCAAACAACATAATAATAGACCAGACATACCAGTAGGTACAGTAAACATAAACAAGCCGACTGTACGTTTGGAAATTTTACCTGAGCGAGCTGGGAAGAAAAGCTTGTTTCTCCAGTACTGTGGTGAGATCATTGATATGGGTGTTGCTCAGTAAACCACTAGGACGAAGCTATTGATCTGCGGAGGCTGTTGACACATAGTGTCCTCTTCGTGACGGAAGTAGAGCATGAGGAATTCATTTGGCAGGAACTAACAAACTAACTTTCTGTTCACTGGAAATGTGGGCCCAAATTACTGTGGCATATATTGCACTTTTTTATGAATTCCTTATTTTAATATAACACTGTAAGAACTGGGCGCTGTGTCAGCATATAAGGGGGGAAAAAAGAGCTACAGGGCAAAACATGTTTGTCTGAACAATTAAGTAAGCATTTGATCAACTTAATTTGTTCTTTAAGAGTGTCAGAATTGTTCTATTTCATCCACTAACAATGTGGACTTCTGAGGAAGCAGCATATCTTACTAAACTACATATTAATTCTGGCCATCAGTCCCTTAATTACAATTTTCATTACCGTCCACAAAGCCAATAGAGACATCCGCCCCCCTTTGACTAATGGAGTTTAGCCAGATGCTCACCCAATTCCCAAAGTATCGTCCGCACAAAGCAGACTACTGGCAGATAAGAAGCAATAATAGTGTGCAGTAAATACAGGTGTATTTGATCTGGAGATACCAATCTCTGCCGCACTTCTTTCACCCACTAAATGTTGACCTACTGAAAAGCAGGTAGCTGTCACTCAGTGCAGGGCTTGACCTGGCCTCACCTCGCCTAACGCAAACAAGGCAGTTTGGCCAGTGTTAGCGCTTGTAAGCCAGTACACGTTACCTGACGCGAGATGTTGAAATGTAAATACAGCACAAGCTACTTGTAGGTCCCTCGAGGCTATACTGTCACTTTGATTCGCCATTTTTCTTTCAACAGCCAACAGCGACATGAGGCCAGGTGGGGGGTGGGCATACTTCTCAATCTGTTGCACGAGCCGATTCAGTCTGGTTCTTGCTGTGTTTATGTGCAGAAAAAAGAAAAGCACTTTAAACCACTCTTGAACCTCTCAAACCAGATAGAAGAATGCAGAAAAAAAACTGACAATTATTTAATAACTGCCTTTTATTGGCAAGGGTGAAAACATTTTTTTTCTTACATTTCAGTAACCAATGACCAGCCATAGACTTTATTCCACCCCTGGGCTACACTAATCCTTCTCAAAACATTCACTGAGCTCTCTTCATCACTGGGGACTCACAGTGCTGAATGATCTTTAGACTGAAACCCTGTAGCATTGTACTGTTATGAGTCATGTTGGAGACTTTTCTATCTGGATGTTCCCCTCTCCATCTCTCCAGTCAAAGTACTTCAACCTGACCCTTGAGCAAGGAACTTAACAAAAATAAGAGCTTTGTTATACAGCTGCCTTCGGCTCCAAACTCATAGCAAGAAGCTTGGACCTAGTTATATAAATTGTCCCTTCCTCTCTGTCTCCCCCTCTCTGTCTCCCCCTCTCTGTCTCCCCCTCTCTGTCACCTCCCCCGCCTCTCTTTCTCCTCCTCTCTTTCTGTCTTCCTTAATTTAGTCCCAGTACACCAACCTGGGGCTGCTAAACAGCATGGATCAGAACATCCAAAACGGCGGCTCGACCTCCACCAGTCCCTACAGCACGGACCATGCCGGCAACAATGTGACAGCTCCGTCACCCTACGCCCAGCCCAGCTCCACCTTTGACGCCATGTCCCCGTCCCCCGCCATTCCGTCCAACACTGACTACGCCGGGACACACACCTTCGATGTCTCCTTCCAGCAGTCCTCCACAGCCAAGTCTGCCACCTGGACGGTATGAGATTGTGTTAACATGGAAATACTGTGTACCGCCCACAGGTCTTTCCACGCACTGATGCATACGTATCCAGCAAGTTCCCAGCACAAAACAAGTAGATTTAGCGTTTTGCAGAAATAAGAGTTGCATTTAAACTGACTAGAGTAACATTAAAAATCAGCAGTTTTTGATCGATACGTTATTTAAATCATTCAGTGAAATTTCACTGGGTGAAGTGAATGATTTATATTAGTTAATTTATGGGCCAGCTTACCATGGGATATTGCTGAGTTAGTTAATGTATAATGTAAATTAGTTTATTCATTTATAAGTGAAGTGAATGAGTGAGTTAATCAATGAGAATAAGCGATATTAACATTGGGTATCTCTATTGTTCAGGACCCAAAATCTGACATTTCTTAAAGATTTATACATTTTCATGACTGTTTGGGTCAGAGGAGTACAGTCAAATCCTCATTAGATTTTTGAGTTGAAAAAATTATTTAAATGAGTCCCAAATCTTTATCAAGACAATACGTGCTCCGGGCAGTTTTGTTACGCAAAAAAATAGTGAAAGTCAGGTTTCCTTTTTTTGACAAAAAAGTCAATTTGCTAAGAACATAATTTGTTTACAGCATTGAACTGGGAGCAATGAGAGTTAACTGTCTTTGCTAAACAACCGAACCACAGGGTTTTCCCCCCCTTTGTCAGCTCAGAGAATAGAACCAGCAACCTTGTGTTAACTGGCCACTAGACCACTAGGCTACCCTCCAGCCCAGTTGCACACTTGTCCCTGTCAGGTGGAAGGCTACCTCTATCTAATGGCCCATGACACAACCTTGAGCATGGGCCAAGACAAGCATGACCTTCAGTTCTTTTCCATGTCTTTTCCTATAAAATAACTTCTTTTAGGTTGCCGTTGTTTTGTGCTTTTCGTAGAACCTCAGCCACGGTAGTTCAGAGGTGAATTAAAAATCTCGCCTTTATCATGCGGCGGTATCAGATCATTTAAACATAAGCTCCGCTCCAGAAAAAGCAAGTCATTTCAAGGTAAACTGGGCGGCCAGTCTGTCTGTGTGACAGCGGTGGTTTGATGTCTGAGCAGTAGACAGACTGACAGAACCAGCTCCTCTTCTGCCCTGCGGCTCTGTTCTGTCATGGTGCTCTGTTATTATGTGGCCCGAGCTTTGGGGACAGCTGTTGTGTCAACGCCCCGACCACACGGCCTGTTTGTGAATACGCTAGCGGTCTGAGACGGCGTGCCATGTGTACCTGTTTTGTTTTGTCAAATCGAAAGCAAACCCCGCCTAGTGGTCACTGTAGCTAGCTACCAGTGGGTCGCCACCATCAGACGGAGCTGTGTTACGGCAGCGTTTACAAAGAGAGCTGATGGTAATAATAACAGATCATCTACATACACGAGCGGTTTACTTTAGGTGTCAGTTAGGTCTTTGGGAAATCAAGATATTCATGGGAAACTATGCGGCTCAACCAGTCCTACATGCTCTGATATCACAAGCTCTACGGGAATAGATTTTGGGCCAGTGTGATCCAGCTAAGCTTTCAGTGTTAGTGTTTGGCAGGCGTGGAGGTGGGAGGGAGTGTCGTAAAACCTGTGGGCTTATTGCATAAATAATAGTCAACGGAAGACCTACATTGCATTTTCTATTACAAAGAGGCGGGAGTCTGGAGCGTTCCGGGCCAGTTAATTGGCTACAGCGACTGTGGGATAGGGACATATACCCAATTCCCACACCGCCTCAGACTCCGGTCCCTTTTAACCTCACAACACAGAGACAGAAATATCCGTCTGATGTGCAGAACGTGTGCGCAAAGTAGCGAGAGGGTGTGAGAAAGGGAGGCACGCCCCAAATCTTTTTTCTGGAGAAAAGGGCGTCCTCAGTAAATCCAATCAGAGAAGTAGACCAGGCTAGTCTACACAGTCAGGGAAGTTGACCAGGCTAGTCTACACAGTCAGGGATGTAGACCAGGCGAGTCTACACAGTCAGGGAAGTTGACCAGGCTAGTCTACACAGTCAGGGAAGTAGACCAGGCTAGTCTACACAGTCAGAGAAGTAGACCAGGCTAGTCTACACAGTCAGAGATGTAGACCAGGCTAGTCTACACAGTCAGGGAAGTAGACCAGGCTAGTCTACACAGTCAGAGAAGTAGACCAGGCTAGTCTACACAGTCAGGGAAGTAGACCAGGCTAGTCTACACAGTCAGAGAAGTAGACCAGGCTAGTCTACACAGTCAGGGAAGTAGACCAGGCTAGTCTACATAGTCATTCAGAAAATATGACGTAAGTATGGATTACTAACTGAATGGTTTGTATTGGGCACACCAGCAAAATTCAGCAAATTACCTTTGGCCTTCATAACACACTTTTAGCTACAAAACACACACAGCAGAATAGATGTTAGATCTGCAGAGGCTGTTTGTTCTGAATGTCTATTTCCCTGGTTGCTGACAGTTTGCAGTGACATCTTTGAGTCCATTCATTTTGTAAAGTATTAGCAAGGGTGGGTCAGTTTTTTAAAATATATCCGACTTCACAAAAGTAACTTTCCCATCCTGATTCAGGGAATCTTCTAACCAGGATTTTATTTGAAAACCTTGGAATTTTGGGAAATTTACCAACGTTATGCAACCCTATTGCTGACTGAAATAGCAGTGTTGTCTCTTTAATCCAGTTTAAATCCTGGCGTTTTTAGACCGTTTATGTACTATCCTACTGGAGTCTAGTTTGACCACTCGTCTGATGGCACAGGGCCACCCCAGACGTCACCAGCCCAGCTTTACCCCACCGTCCTCAGCCCACAGACTAGCTAATCACTCCTTTTGATGCCCACAGCGGGATGGGTTGCAGAGCGTAGTGGCTGTGGGATGTTGTGGGATGTATTCTGTGCTTTTTGATGACTGTTCAAGTAGACACACCTAATCCATCACCCACACCTTAACCTCTTCCTGTCTGAGATAGGCTGCGTGACTGTGACACGCACACAGAGACATGCATTCACAATGAACGAGCATTTCCTGGAATCAGTGCCTTGCCCCGCCCACCACCTCTATGTCTCTTACCAGAATCAGAGCCCAGTCAGGCTACAACAGTTGTGAACCTATTCATGTAAATAGCATTTACAGTACTAGTCAAAAGGTTTGGACACACCCATTCATGGGTAAGTGTGTCCCAAAACTTTGACGGCTACTGTACGTAATATCTAAATACTATTTTGTATGCACACTACATGGGGGAGACACTCTCGCTGGGCCAGAGGGACGTGGTACGACTCAGCGCATGTTCTTTCCTTTACTTGGAAGGAGTAAAAAACTTACCACATTGTTTCCCCGGTAACCAATATGGCGCCTGCTACTGAACAAGTGATATTGCTGGAGACAGGATCATTTTTGAGGAGCCTGTGTGAGATTGTGCACATTAAGAGAGACTTCGTCTTTATACCTCAGTATTCGCTGGGGGTGCCTGTCAGGAACCTTTAGGTAATGCCTTACAAATAAGCATTCTAGCACCAATGTGGCCCTCAATTTTCATTCATTTGGATAAAACTACTGTGGTGTGATTACGCCCTCAGTCGTTACGACGTTTATGGTAGGACAATCCTCATCCTTTTCAGTCCTTAATGGCAGGACAGTAACGAGCATCCTTTGGCCTTTCATATTCGGTTCTTTCTGGCAGGGCAACCAGATTAAGCCACTGGACTACTTTTAACGGGATGGACATTCGGCAGTCCAAAACCTATTTAGAATTTTTTTCAACTATTTCAAAATAACAGTAATAATATAACCCCTCTGGGAATCAAATCCCTCAACATAGTGTTGCAAGTGCCATGCTATTACCATTTAAGCCACCAGGGAACAGTATGTCTGGGTAGATGTGGACTGTAGTTACTGTATATCTTCAGGGGTGAATAGCTATAGAGCTGTAGGTATGTCGGTAGGGCTGTATGTATGTCCGTACTTATGTCTGTAGGGTGGTAAGTAGGGCTGTAGGTAAGTCTGGGAGGATGTAGGTATGTCTGTAGTGCTGGGGTTATGTCTATAGTGCTGTAGTTATGTCTATAGTGCTGTAGTTATGTCTATAGTGCTGTATGTATGTCTGTTGGTATGTCTGTATGGCTATAGTTATGTCTATAGTGCTGTAGTTATGTCTATAGTGCTGTATGTATGTCTGTTGGCATGTCTCTATGGCTATATTAATGTCTATAGTGCTGTAGTTATGTCTATAGTGCTGTTTGTATGTCTGTTGGTATGTCTGTATGGCTATAGTTGTCTATAGTGCTGTAGTTATGTCTATAGTGCTGTATGTATGTCTCTAGTCATGTAGTTATGTCTATAGTGCTGTAGTTATGTCTATAGTGCTGTATGTATGTCTATAGTGCTGTATGTATGCCTGTTGTTATGTCTATAGTGCTGTAGTTATGTCTATAGTGCTGTATGTATGTCTATAGTGCTGTATGTATGCCTGTTGTTATGTCTATATGGCTGTAGTTATGTCTATATTTCTGTATGTATGTCTGTTGGTATGTCTGTATGGCTATAGTTATGCCTATAGTGCTGTAGTTATGCCTATAGGTCTGTAGGTATGTCTATTGTCATGTAATTATGTCTAAATGGCTGTAGTTATGTCTATAGTGCTGTAGGTATGTCTGTTGGTATGTCTGTACTGCTATAGTTAAGTCTGTAGTTCTGCAGTTATGTTTATAGTGCTGTAGTTTTGTCTATCTTGCTGTAGTTATCTCTATATGGCTGTAGTTATGTCTACATGGCTGTATGTATGTCTATAGTGCTGTAGGTTTGTCTGTTGGTATGTCTGTACTGCTATAGTTAAGTCTATAGTGCTGTATGTATGTCTGTTGGTATGTCTGTACTGCTATAGTTATGTCTATAGTGCTGTAGTTATGTCTATAGTGCTATAGCTATGTCTGTAGGGCTGTGGGTGGGTCTGTGAGGATGTAGGTTTGTCTATTGGGCGATATAGTGATGGGGTTAGTCTATATTGAGCAGAGTGGTATTACTGTAATGGATTAAGGACCTGTAGAGGTAATACCTGGGTAAATACCATGCCTCAAAGCTGAATATTGTGGTCCGGACAGGCAGTTAATGAGTGGTGTGTGTGTTTGGGAGATGCATGTCAGTGTGTGTGTGTGTGTGTGTATTGCATGTGACCTCTGCTTCTCCATTCTGAGGGAGCTTCACTGGAAATTCTGTGCCTTGATGGCTGTGGCATCTTCCTGTGCTCCGCGAGAGGGAGAAGAGCCCTTTTGGAGAGTTCCAGCAAAGAGCAACAAGACACAACCTGTCCTGGGAACATCTGCTGGGACAGGGCCCGACCCACACCTCACAACACGGAGCTGAGACTTGTTAGTGTCAACCTGCTTGTCTCAACTCGTCCTGGACCGAACTGAGACACAAGTACTGACACATACTGCTGGGAAAAAAAATGTAAAAGAAGGAGGTGGGGATCAAGGGTTGAAAAGATTTTGTGATAGCAATTTATTTCTCCATAATACTGCAGTGTGGAAAGGAACTATTTCGAAACCGGTAGTGTTTTCTTGTTTTGAACAATGGGAGATTAGCAAGGCAATCATGCAACATTGCTATACAACTGCCAATGCCATAGAGAAGGAAAGGAAACAAGAGCTGAGGAGAAAGGCCTGTCAACATGCCCAAATGAAAATGACCTAGTAGAAGTCATGCACCAATACCCAGGTGAACATGACCTGGTTTAACTCACACACCAGAGAAAAACGAAAGATCCCTTTCTTCAATATCTGTGCCGCCTCATTTTTCTTTATAAGAAATGCACTAAATGAGTGATTTGTGTGAGGAAAGCGAGCTGAGGAAAGAGATGCAGAAGACGCAGACCAGTGAAGTTCTGAGAACCTGGGGGAAAACCAGCGTAATTACCCAAATTTGGTCACCTTTCTGTGGCTCTCAGCCACTGACCCTGGAGTTTAATCACACAACTTCACCTCTTTTAGAAGTGGGAAATGAAACAGCATTATGATTGTTTAATCAGAGCAGGAAAAAGCGGAAGCAATTTCTTTTCGAAGGACAAAGCATAAAAAAAAACAACAGCTGAAACGGCCATACCAGACTTTCAACATGGAAAACCTGGCTGTTGCTCTGCGTGGAACAGGTTTAGATGCAGTGTTGATGTTTTGAAACTGTTGATCTTCCTTTTCAGTTTCAAAAGCATCCAAGGGCTCTGGCGTCCTAATGGTCCACCCCAAGAGTGACTGCTGATCCTCCCCAACCATCATCCTTGGTCTGGCTGGGAATCAACGTCACATGCTCTTCCCAGTTACCCGCCAGATACCTTGCTTCAAGCCCACGGCATCATCCCGTGACAGTGCCATGTGGTCGTACAGTTGCTGCAGAGATTTTTGTACTTCTTGTAAAACAGCGTTTCAACATTTCCCCTTACTGTGTTGCTTCAGATCAGTTTTCACAAACGTGTCTTTTGGACCACGTGCAAGAAGCTATAAAATCGGGTCACAGGAGAAGGATCTCTAACAAGGGGGATGTTTTTTGACGTCTGGCTTGACATTTGTCTTCAACAACAAGCAGGTGTTTTCCCCCCCCCTCTTCTCCAGGGAAGCAAGAAAAAAGACAAACCCTTCTTTGCATTTTGGAAAGACTGAGAGCAGGTTATTGAGAAGCTGGGCGGCAGACATGATGCTACTTGTCAGGTATGAAGAGGGCAAGACTGGAGGCGCCAAGCCCTGCTTGTTTAAGGCCCGGGTCTGTCAGGACTTGATTGGGCGTGCGCCCGCAGCCACCGGCGCTGGGGAAGAACGCTACAGCTGTGGGCCTGCCCGGACCTGTACCTGGGCCGCGTCGCTGGGAGGAGAACACCATGTTGGTGTGCCGAAGTGGAACACTGCGTGTCGGATTGTCTCCGCGCCGAGAGATGGCGTGTGAGGGACGCGCACACACACCACTGCGTACACTCAGCCACGTGCTAATGGTAACACACGCGCACACGCACGCCAGCTTGCTGCACACTACTGCGCACGCGTGATCACTCTACACACGCGTGTTCAGTAGGCTAATGGATGTGTGCAGGCGCAAGTTGCAACCATTCGCTGCATTCTTAAATTTGAGATGTACAGGATGTATGTTTTTTATCATCCTTGTTGATTCTCCTGTACACAGTCGGTGTGTGGTACAAGAGCATTATTAGGTGTGAGGGATTTGGAGGCTCATCTAAAAAAGGAAACATTTAGAATTGTACAAAAGTCATCAATCAAAAAAAAAATATATCTGACTTTTCTTGCTAACTGGGAACTCTATTCAAATAGAAATCTCCAGTCAATTAGCTATCTCCATTCCACACGCGAAGGAGCCTTAATAAAATCTCATTTTATTCTCTCATGAACCATTTTCAAGGGCCTTCACAGATTCCACAGACTCAAAGTCTGAATTATCTGTTGGTCACGTTTGCAGTAGAAAACTTTATTTGAAAAAGGGAAATTGTTTTGTATTTACATTGTGGGTAAATAGGCAGAGCCTGTGAGTGAATTAGACCAGAGGATAAAGAACTCTGAATAGTAAAGTGTGGGTTTAGTGAGCACTCAATGAATAGGGAGCTAAGTTCTGACCATTAATTGAAGGGTTGTTAGATCGCAACCCAGAGCCAACTAGGAGGGGCAATAAAGGGGTTGTTCTTTCCCTGAGCGAAGCAGGTAACTAACGATACCCAGGTGAACGTATCAGTCAACTTCCCTGGTTAAATAAGAACTGTGTGTTTCCTGTTGAACATTGTTTTATCCTAATTCCCAGTCAAGTGCAATAGGGTGCAGTTTGGGACACACCGATATGATTACGCAACTATGTATTGTGTTACTGTTAATATCTCATTGTGACCAGTTTGTGTGGAGTGTGTTAGTGTGTAGTGTGTCAGTGTGGAGTGTGTTAGTGTGGAGTGTGTTAGTGTGGAGTGTGTCAGTGTGGAGTGTGTTAGTGTGGAGTGTGTCAGTGTGGAGTGTGTTAATGTGGAGTGTGTTAGTGTGGAGTGTGTTAGCGTGGAGTGTGTCAGTGTGGAGTGTGTTAATTTGGAGTGTGTCAGTGTAGAGTGTGTTAATGTGGAGTGTGTTAGTGTGGAGTGTGTTAATGTGGAGTGTGTTAATGTGGAGTGTGTTAGTGTGGAGTGTGTTAGCGTGGCATGTGTTAGTGTGGAGTGTGTTAATGTGGAGTGTGTCAGTGTAGAGTGTGTTAATGTGGAGTGTGTTAGTGTGGAGTGTGTTAGTGTGGAGTGTGTTAATGTGGAGTGTGTTAATGTGGAGTGTGTTAGTGTGGAGTGTGTTAGCGTGGCGTGTGTTAGTGTGGAGTGTGTTAATGTGGAGTGTGTCAGTGTAGAGTGTGTAATTCACATTGTGACCAGTGAATGGCTCATAATTACATGGCAACACCTGAAAGACGACCACACCCTCCCTGGGGAAAGAGAGGACATGAGAGGCAACTGAAGCATTGGTGTGTGTGTGTGGTGTGTGTGTGTGGTGTGCATGTTCGGTGTGTGTGTGGTGTGCATGTTCGGTGTGTGTGTGGTGTGCATGTTCTGTGTGTGTGTATGTATGTGGGGTGTCGGGTCGTGTGTGTGTGTGTATGTGTGTGTGTGAACCTCAGCAGCAAACAGCGCCAGCAGCACATAGTTGTGTGTTTAAAGTTTGTGGCTTGAGGGCAGGGATGGTTTATCTTCATCTGGCAGGGCGTGTGTGTGTGTGTGTGTGTTAACCAACAGTATGCAGTCCCAACAGTTTTCAGTTGCTGTCTTCTGCATTGACCGTGACAGATACTGAAAATGGTTTATGTTCGATATCTTGTTGACTTCAGCTAAATGAATCGCAACTTTCGCAATTATTCACAAGCGCTGTGACGGGATGCCGTCTTAACGGCTCAGACATACCTCACTCGTTCTGTCCACCCCCCCACCCCCCCCCCCCCACACACACACACCCCCTCCCACTCTGCTTCCCTCATCCATCTGTGTGACAGCTTAGCGGGTGTCAGGTTGAGATCAGCTACGTTAAATCATCTGGTGTTTTAAACAGGACCTTCTAGAATGCCTCTTTGATTCCAAGCGTGGAACACTTCCATCAGTATGTCCACATGCATGCATCTCCCGGCAATGGAATATCTGATCATCAGCATAACTCCCATTCTCATCCATTATACTGAGCTGTAAATCATCATGTAACTGACAGGCGCTAGGCGCTGCGGTCTAACTACAGCTAGTTAGAAAAGAACGAGTGGTTGAAGTTTAGCTCACTGTGAAAACATAATTGCATACAAAGTGCAGGTCTTTTACTTTTCTCACGTAAATCAACTGGTTTTTGGGCACCTCAGTCATTATTATATAAACATTGGATGAAAAAAAAAATTCACAAAATTTCAAGCCGATTAGAGACCCTCCATTTCTGGGGACTGCTTTTTCAGCGTAGCTCCAACTGTGGCTTTTCCTTCTGCCTAGTTTATTGTCCCTTAATTAGAGCAGGACCAATCCTCCCATGTATGGACTGGTTTGGGTACTCTGTCCTGACGACAAATAGGGCCTGACAGAGGTCTATTTATCTTGTTCCAGAGGCCTGTTTTATAATGAGGTCAAAGAGGAATGGACATTTGTTCAAGGTTTAGGCTCAGATTATTATTAATATCATGTCTTTATTACCAGGAAACACCCAGGTTCAGGTAGGTTGAAACCTGTACAATCTAATGAGAATAAATCTGTGGTTATGAATAAACAGTATTTGTGAATGCCGATGGACAGTGTGTGTGTGTGTGTGTATGTGTGTGTGTGTGGGTGTGTGTGTGTCAGTGCTGCTGTGTTTGTTGGCGCGTGTGTGTGTTATCCGGGAGCAACTCTTGGTGAAAAGAAAGGAAGTTCTAGCTGGAGGCTTGTTACTGGCACAGAGAGGATAGGAGACGTGTTCCTTGCCAAGTAACTTGTGTAATAACATTAAACCATCCTATACAGCTGCTGGGATGGGCTTCTTTCACTGGAACCTAACTTAATAGAAATGGAATTTAATGTAACATTGTTCTAGAACACTGCCCCAGGAGCTTTTCACAATCATCACACAGGAGACTTGTTTTCCCTTCACAGGTGAACTTGACAGGAATGTTTTCCTTCTTTGTGTTTTTCCATCATCACGTCTTTATTCTTTGGAAGGATTAAACACTGGCAGTGTCCTAAATGGCACCTCAGTCCCCTGCCCAAGGTGCCATACTTTTGGCTGCAGCCCATTGAGGCTCTGGTGAAAAGTAGTGTGCTACGTATTAGTGTTGACAGAGTATCACGAGGGATGAGTCCAGGGCTTGGCAGAACAGCCGAGATGTGTCTGTTTACACAGTGCTGCCGTGGATGGATGAAGCTATTCACCCTGTTCCTGATGATGTTCGGCTTTCTCTTTCTTACAGTGCCAATAAGGCAAGCCGAATGCGTTTCCATGAATCACGAATTTTGTGTTTAAAAGTCTGAAGACGAGCCAGTTGGTTTCGAGTTTCACTAGGTAGCCTAGCTAGCGAGTGTGGTCTGGTAGCTCACTTTAAAGGAACTGTCCAGTAAAAATGTCATAATAATGTTGTCGACTCATCAGATCTTCAGCAATACATTAGTTTAGCACACACAAAAAACATGTAGTCTAATGAATTACATGTAATGCTTTGTTGAATTCCACATAGGCTGGACCGTCACTTAAAGTACCTGAAGTTACATCACTGTTTGTGACTCAGACTAGGACTCTGGGCTTGTGACTAACACCCGTCTGACTGTGAGGAAACTGCCATTCCTGTGGTGAATGACACAGTTTTGCTCATCTGCTGTGTCAGCCAGGTGGTGGCGATGATGAAGATGTTACTGTAGCGACCATCTCCGACCTCTTCTTCAAGAGCAAGGCAGGAAAGCCCGTCACCTCTTTATGGTGAAATAGGCGATAGGGCCAGAGCCATTGGTTACTACAGTAGTGAGCCAGGCAGTTAAAGCTCCTGCATTCACCATCGAATGGCACTTTTAGAGTCACCTACTTAACCAAATGCACTACATTGTTTTGTAACTTGGCAGAATTTGCCATGTAATTGTCTTGAAAATGAATGATGAAAGCCACGGCCCTAGGGCCGCTCTGAGAAACGTCCTGTGAAGGGACCCCTTGAGGACAGGGGTTTATTTTATGGCTCCACTCCTCGGAAGAGGCTGGTTCCTGCCTCAGGGTTCATCAGACCAAGACACATTAGGTAGATGTGTTCCATCTATCTGCTTCTCATTTGTTCTCTCTCTGTCTCTCACACACACACTCTGGCCTCAACACAGCACATACCTCTGATGAAATGTGTGTGTGTGTGTGTCTGTGTGTGTGTGTGTGTGTGTGCATGCATGTGTCTTCAAGGTATGTTTGTGTAGACCCTAATCACTGCCCTGTCTTTAACCCTGTGCGCTAACCCCCCAGAGAAACAGAAGGCCTCCAGATGTTTCAGAAGAAGCAGCTTAGCCTATTAACATATATTATTAAGCTGGCTAGAATGTGATAGAATTTGTTGATTATATTTGGTGACATGGTTGTTATGACCAGGTGTTGTTGTCCTATGTCTCTCTATAATTCTATAACATATCTCTATAACCTGTCTCGAATAATATATCTCTTATAACCCGTCTCTCTATAATATATCTCTTATAACCCGTCTCTCTGTAAAATATTTCTTATATCCTGTCTCTATAATATATCCCTTATAACCTGTCTCTCTATAATATATCTCTTATAACCTGTCTCTCTCCTCTATAATATAACCCATATAACCTTTCTTTCTCTGCCTCCCCTTTCCTTGCAGTATTCCACAGAGCTGAAGAAGCTGTACTGTCAGATCGCCAAGACGTGTCCCATCCAGATCAAGGTCCTGACCAACCCACCACAGGGTGCTGTCATCAGAGCCATGCCGGTCTACAAGAAGGCCGAGCACGTGACCGAAGTGGTTAAGCGATGCCCCAACCACGAGCTCAGCCGTGAGTTCAACGACGGTCAGTAAGCTTGTCCCTCTCAGGAAATAGAAATTAAAGTAATACACATCCAGTGTCGTCCACTCCTCCCCGGGCAGTAAGGCTGTCATTACCAACCTCTGACTCTAGGCTATAACCTCAACAAGTCTAAATAACAGATAAGTCTTCTGTTGATTGGATGATCACTGTAAAGTAGTTTCTGACCCATGAAGGTCTTCTTTTATAACTGTGGAAATAAAAAGGTCTTCATGGGTGCATTTCAGCTGATTAACCTTCAGCCTGTTTTATAGGTCAGATAGCTCCTCCTAGTCATCTGATCCGAGTGGAAGGCAACAGCCACGCCCAGTATCTGGAGGACTCCATCACAGGCCGTCAGAGTGTCCTGGTCCCCTACGAGCCTCCCCAGGTACGTCAGCAGCGCCGCCCGTCAGGCCAGAGTGATGGCTGTCCCCTCCCTGTCCCCTGGCTGTCCCCTGGCAGTCCACTGGCTGTCCCCTGGCTGTCGACTGGCTGTCCCCTGGCTGTCCCCTCCCTGTCCCCTGGCTGTCCACTGGCTGTCCCCTCCCTGTCCCCTGGCTGTCCCCTCCCTGTCCCCTCCCTGTCCCCTGGCTGTCCACTGGCTGTCCCCTCCCTGTCCCCTGGCTGTCCCCTCCCTGTCTGTCCCCTGTCAACCCTGGTCTTCCCTGTCCCCTCCCTGTCCCCTCCCTGTCAACCCTGTTCCTCCCTGTCAACCCTGTTCCTCCCTGTTCCTCCTTGTCAACCCTGTTCCTCCCTGTTCCTCCTTGTCCGTCCCCTGTCAACCCTGTCCCCTCCCTGTCCCCTCCCTGTCAACCCTGTCCCCTCCCTGTCAACCCTGTTCCTCCCTGTTCCTCCCTGTTCCTCCTTGTCCGTCCCCTGTCAACCCTGTCACCAGAAGGTGTCACAAACACCACTCTGTCTTTCTGCCTGTGCCACGCTGCGTGTTTCCGACATGCACCGGGTTCATTTGTAACGGCACGCCGCGTGTCTCGTCCGGGGTAACTGCCGGGTCAGAGCCTCAACCTCCCGGGAAACGCTCCCTCGTCACGTAGCGGCCCGCTCCCCCCCCCTCTCCCCCCGCCCCCCCACATCCCAATCAGTCAGTCTCACTGGCAGCTGCTGCCTTCAGCAGTCGCTCATCACCTGCGCTGCTAGCCAGGCTCGTCCAGCCATCACTCTATTCTGAGGCGTATTCACCCCCACACGCCACTTATAGATCAGTTTCGGGGTGTCACGGTCCACTGAGGTGTCCTGTGGTTCTTGTCCTCTCTCAGGTGGGGACGGAGTTTACGACCATCTTGTACAACTTCATGTGTAACTCCAGCTGTGTGGGAGGAATGAACAGACGGCCCATCCTCATCATTGTCACCCTGGAGACCAGAGAGTAAGTCGTTTATTTATTTGTAAAATGACAGGAACTTTCCCAGGAATTTCCCAGGGTTTTTCTGAAATCCCGTTTGGAGGACAATGGAGGAAGCAAGCTGCGAGGGAATCCGCCAAATGTGATTTCAGGAAAAAGAAACCTTTGGGGAAACGGGATGAAGCGATCCTATTGGCTTAACCTAAATGTATTAAAGGTGTTTACTGACCGGGTCTGTGTCTCTCCGTTGCCTCCCAGTGGTCAGGTGTTGGGCAGACGGTGCTTTGAGGCCAGGATCTGCGCCTGCCCAGGCCGGGACCGTAAGGCGGATGAGGACAGCATCAGGAAGCAACACGTGACCGATGGAACAAAGACCAGTGAGGGTACGAAACGCCGTAAGTAGCGCTGGGTGTTGGTGGAGGGCTGATTGGCTGGCTTGGATTCGCAACCTAGAGCACTGACCCATCCTCTATCACACACATTAACCCATCCTCTATCACAGACACTGACCCATCCTCTATCACAGACACTGACCCATCCTCTATCACACACATTGACCCATCCTCTATCACACACACTGACCCATCCTCTATCACATACATTAACCCATCCTCTATCACAGACACTGACCCATCCTCTATCACACACATTGACCCATCCTCTATCACACACACTGACCCATCCTTTATCACACACATTAACCCATCCTCTATCACAGACATTGACCCATCCTCTATCACAGACACTGACGCACACACACTGCATGTTGCCCGCCCTCATGCGTCACTCACTCCTTCATCCTTGTTTTAAAACCCTGTGCTTGTTTTCAACTCTGTGCTTGTTTTCCGCCCTGTGCTTGTTTTCCCGCTCTGTGCTTGTTTCCCCGCCTTTAGCTTTGTGACATAGAGATATAACCAATCATACTTCCAACTGGTGGAACCAGCTCCAGGTGGCTGCAGGTACTGACCAGGCCCCTGTCCTCCTCTCCTCCTCCATCCCTGTCTCCTTCCCTCCCTCCAGCCTTCCGCCAGGCTTCTCATGGCATCCAGATGTCTTCCATCAAGAAGAGAAGATCCACGGACGAGGAAGTGTTTTGTCTGCCTGTAAGCTTACACTTCTCTCCTCCTCATTCAGTGGAAATTGATTGACCTCCTCCTGAAGACCAGATACTTTAGAATAATCTCTTAACATATCTCGGTCCTAAAGTCCTATGTTTTTACTAAAGTGCACTATTTTGACCCACGGGACCCCAATTGAACGTAGTGCACTAGCATATAGTATGCCATTTGGGAGCAATAGAATCTGTAAAACAATGTAGTAAACATGTTGTATATAGACTCTTACGTGTATATATCCCCTAACTGCTACCTAACCCCTCGCCTCTCTCTCTCTCTGTAGATTAAAGGTCGTGAAATCTATGAGATTTTGGTGAAAATCAAAGAGTCTCTGGAACTCATGCAGTTTCTACCTCAGCACACTATAGAGTCATACAGGCAACAACAGCAGAATCTCCTGCAGAAACAGTGAGTACAGACAGACACCCATCCACCCATTCAGACAGACAAAAAGAAAAAAGTCATTAGAAAAAAAGATTCAACAAAACTACCACTAGTAGCAGTGATATTGTTTGCACCAATCACTGAGGTAAACCCCGTTAGCTACAATCAGATCCACAAAACTATCTTTGCCTAATACACTAACAAAACCTAAGACACTAACACAACCAAAAACACTAACAAAACATACAACACTAGCATGGGTCTAAAACAATTGCACGACCTACAGCACGAATAAAGACAAAAATTAGCACGGCCTAAACACTAGCACGGCCTAAACACTAGCACAGCCTAAACACTAGCACGCCCTAAACACTAGCACGGCCTAAACACTAGCACGGCCTAAACACTAGCACGGCCTAAACACTAGCACGCCCTAAACACTAGCACGGCCTAAACACTAGCACGGCCTAAACACTAGCACGCCCTAAACACTAGCACGGCCTAAACACTAGCACGCCCTAAACACTAGCACGGCCTAAACACTAGCACAGCCTAAACACTAGAATGGCCCATCTTCCCCAGATTAGCTCCATGGTCTGGTTCCTTGTTTTCTTTCTTAACTTTCTGCATGATTCATGCTTGACATTTCAACTGTTACTCGTCTTTTAATTAACTTTTTGGCCTATAGATAAAGGCTGTGTGTTGTTGGCATGCCAGGAAAGCTGATTCAAGTGAAAGTTCTATGTTGTCAGTGGATAATTTAACTCTTGACTGAGCATTGTCTGGTGGTACATCGCATGTTATTGAGATTTAAGATTGTGTAACATTGGTTATGATTGTTACCGTAATTAGGTGAACTCACCAGCATAATGACTATTTGAATAAGGCTTTTTACTATCCGTGTTTTCCTTTTGATCTCTAACTCACTGTGACATTAGAAGATGTCTAGAAGTTGCATGATGCTTCTACTTGTCGGGAGGGGGAGCTGGTTGCGTGTTCTGGCCGGATGGCCAGTATGGGGCACTTTCCCCTATGGTCTAAAGATGAAATCTCAAAGTGCCAGTGCAATGATAGGGACATTGCCCTACATAGGATTCTGTCTTTCAGCTGGGACGTTAAATGGATGTCTTGACTCTCTGCGGTCGCTATATCTCTGTCAAATGTCCATTCTGGCCATCATACCTGGCCACCATAATCATCCACGGTTTCTAATTGGCTCATTCACACCTCTCCTCCTCCTGTAAAAATCCAGTTACTACTAAATCCAGTTACTACTAAAGGTACTAAACGTATCAATCAATAATGTAAATATGTTGCTCTGGATACAGGCGTCAGCTTAATGACTAAAAGTGAGTTTAGTCGTCCCTCTCTGATGGGATGCTAGTCAAGCCCGAGCGACAGGACATGAACTCAGTTTTCACACTAGACAGTCAGACAGCCTGAAGAAACAGATGGAAACGCCTTTAGGTACTGCCAGGTTTGCACAACAACAACAACAATAACAACAGCCAGCCACAACAGCAGTTTCCACATCCCTTCTCCAGTCACCTCCAGTGATTGGCTAGATTTTATCCAGACTTTCTCAGGCTGGCCTTGCCCAACCTCTCCTCGCCCATTCAGCCGAAGCCATAGAGAAAAGGGCGTTTATCTGTAAATTATAGTTTTAAATAGTGTGCTGCTTTGACGCCCTGTGATAATTACTGCTTATGCTATTGTTTCTCCAAGAGAAAACTGGCAGACTTTGTGACACAGTGAGGTCATTGTGCTTACATTTGCTTTAAAGAATCCTGGTTTGAAAAGCCAGTTTTAGGGGTAGTTACCATGGGTTCTGTCATCCTGACCTCTGGCGCCCCCATCCCCAGTGTGGCTAAATGTGGCAGTGCAGGAAAGGACAGGGACTGGAAGCCTTTGGCTTAATTAACCTGCAATATCTGATCTCAGGTTTATTCCATATCAACTGGACAGTATCAGCACTGTACATAAAACCATTCTCTTTTTGTAAGACGCTCAACATCTTCAAACTCATCAAACCAGTCAGAACTGCTTAACTTGCTTTGCACAAAGAACCTGCTCCCATTTCTTACCCATTTCATTGGGTATTGTTTCAGATCTCAGGACTGTGTAATTAGATCCTCATGTCGCTCTCTTGCATGATATTATTGTTTCTTCACTGTCATCTACGATATGACCTTTCACTGTATTCATATTCCCTCCTGTAGTGTTTTTCATGTTAAAATAAAAGCTCTTGGCACCTTTGAAAAAGTGTTCCTTTTTTATTTTCTCTATTTCTCTCATACTCTGATGAATAAATTGAGAATCTCCTGATTTCCAATGGATAAAATCAACTAGTTTTGTTGTTAAACAGTACCTCCTGCTGGACACAAATATTAATTGTACTATTATTATTATATTGTATTTTTCTTAACAAAATGGATTGACTTTGGAACATTTTCAGGACTATGGCCCCCTTAAGCTACTTTTACTGTTGACAGGTTAATTATCTCAGCTCTACCTTAAAACTGTATTTTTCTCTGTAATTTCTCTTTTATGGGTCAACCTGGTTTCTTTTCTTCTCTGGTCTACTTCTTTTCTTTTTTATGTGAGTCCTTATTTTCTTTCCTTTCTCCCTCTCTCCCCTTCTCTCTCGCTCACTCTGGTTCCTGTCTGCAGTCTGCTTAAAGCCCAGCTACGTGCGGAGCTGCTGGAACCCCTAGCGGAGCAGAGGACACGATGCAGTACTTCCTAAGAGGCTTACCTCACCCTCACATTCCTCTCCACCCCCTGTCCAGACCTTCTGCTACAACCTCGGTCATCTACCCTTACATCTGTCTCTTTCTGGGCTGCACATATCTCTGTCCTCCCTCTCCACTCCCTGTAATTCTACCTCTCTTCTTGTTCTTCTCTCTTCTCGGTCTCTGGATTTGTGCTGAAGGGATGCGCCTCTTTCAAAACTCTCACATTCTCAGAGCAGAGTTATATAGGCATGTCAAATGCCTGTTGGTGCTTCAGAGTCAAACATTAAACTGTAGTTCCAACTGTAGCTCCAACTGAAGTTCAAACTGTAGTGCCAACTGTAGGCTTCAAGTCACTCTGGAAACCAGCATCTACTGAAAGGGTGCGGTCACGTTGTAATATCATAAATCAAGATATTTTTTGCATGCCTTATTTTTGAAAACATAAGAAACGCTTATTTTGTAGCTAATGTGTGGCAACACCAGTCCCAAACACAAGAGGGCAGTAAAGCTATTGAACTTAATTTGAAAAGTTTGCTTCATGTTCAGCGCTTGAACCACTATTTTTTACAGACCCATTTATGTCTTTGTTGTGTTTTTGTTTTGTGTTGCCTTTGCTAAAAATGATCTTAGTGATTAAGTCATAGACAGGGGCACAATCTACCCGTGAAGCACCGTCTGAAAAACCTTGCACATGCTTAGAAGCTTCTCTCAGCTGGCCTCTTCAGCTTTGGCTGCACAACTGAAGTAGGTCAGGAACCAAGCACTAGTGTGTTTTTTTTTTCTTTCTACGGGATATCAATTGTCTTTGAGCTCTCTTAAAAGTCGCCTTATTTTGCTTTTTGTTTCTTCATTGGAGCTGGACTCAAACCTAAGGGTCAGTCCTAAATGGCAGTCTCTTTGTTTAATGCACTTAATATATTTCATCAGATCCCTATGGGACCTGGTCCAAAATTAGTGCTCTACAATGGGAATAGGGTTTGGGACACACTATTTCTCCTTTGGGGGGAGATTTTATTATGAGGATAACTTTGATAATGCAGGTCATGTTTTTTTTTAATCACTGCTGGACAGTTGGTTTGCTATTGGATTGTTGTGAATTTTGAAGATGTTTAGTGTTAGGGTTGTGGGATGTAATGTATGCATTATAGAGGGCTGCACAATGAATTCTGTGGAGGAGTCACTCTTTTGACCGTTCTGTTTGAAACAGATTGCTGTCATTATGATACACGGCTGTTGCACTTTGGTCTGTCAGAACTCAATAAAAGTGTTTTCTGCTTCAACTTACTTTCTCTGTATTCCCCTCTTCATTCTCCGCCATCCTTCAACCCGTCTCTAAGTATTAACACAAACAAGGAACCTTGGCTAGAGCCCAGTGATTACCAAGAACACTAAACACAGGCCCAATGACTCATACATTATTATATTGAGGTTTTGAGATGTGCTTTAATTTTAATGAGTTCAATTAACACAAAAGGCTTTGCATGTGTGAGAGAGAGAATCATTTGTACCATAAACAATGTGAAAGTTCAGGAAATAATAAATAATAACAGTAAATAATAACCAACCGGTTTAATGTCAACTCTACCAAACACACAATATATTTTTAAATACTGTTGTTGTTGCTGCTGTTGTTTCCCAGTGTGTGTGTGTAACTAACAGCCAGGTTAACCCTTTTTCGTTAAAGATGGGATCTCTGGGGCGATGAGAGTAACGGCCTGTACCCTCCTCTTCCCTGCCCCAGGAGCTCCATGACCCCCCAGCCCCAGTACGGCTCCAACTCACCCCCACACCCCCACGGCCACAGCAAGGTCAACAAGCTCCCCTCCGTCAGCCAGCTCATCAACCCACAGCAGCGCAACACACTCACCCCCTCCTCCATGGCCTCTGGCCTGACCGACAGTAAGTGTGCCCTCCTTTGTTTCCACCCCCCGTGTGCACGTTTCCTCGTCTGGTCCCGGTCGTCTCCCCACCCCTCCCCACCACCAGTTCTCTCTGCATTTCCCCCTGACACCCACCACCCCACTAGCACGCCTCAGCAGGGCCTGTCAGGCGTCAGGTCGAGGTACCTGTCTGGGCTCGCGGTGCGCCACGAGGGGAATAGCTGGGTCACCGTGCTCGTCTCGGGCTTCCTGTCAGAATACTTCCTCTAATGGGTGAATGTGATCTCTGTGGGACCCCGTTGCTCCTCTCCGGGGCCTCTCTCTGAGCCAGCAGGTCCTCTCCTCGAGGTCTGCGTCCTAAACGGTGCCATTTCCCCTACGAAGTGCTAGGGCCAGTGGGAAACCGGACTCCATTTGGCCCGTGGCCGTGGAGTGTGGAACCGCGGGTTCTGTTGATATTACGCAACCTCGGGAACGTTTAAAAACAGATTGCATTTCTTCAGCCCCATCGCTTAGCTTTACTGCGAAAAAAAAAGAAGGTTAAATGATTGGTTGTCATCTTGTGCTAGAGGTTCCCGGCTTGTTACGCCAGGATGTCCACCGTAGCGTCTGTTACGGGCTCTCATCGTCGCATGGGAGCATTTCTTGGAAAGATTTGGTCTTCTCAAAACATGTACACATTAATCAAACCTACTGTACCAAAAACATTTTCAATACATTTGTTTTGTACCAGCAACAATCAGAAATACCTTGAATAAATGTGGCTGTAGTTACCCTATCTGGCGCCTGAGTGACTCCTGATAAAGCCTTTACGTTCAAAATTTACTGACTGCCGGAAACTTCTTTGCACTTTATTGAGGATAAGAACGTGTTGATCTTGGGTGAACCGAACACTTTACAGTTTAAAGTTGATCAAAAGTGTCTCTCCAGATCTGGGCGCAAAGGCAAGAAAAATGTCACACCTTCTAAAAATATATTGAAGTGCTTGACCGTTATTTTTCTGCCAAAGCTACGTTTAACCAAGCTTGTACGCGACAGAGAAAGACAGTCTCCTATACAATTTGTGCATCAGTAATACAGTGCTGGACATAATGGAGAAAAAAATAATCACTTAAAGAGTGTTTCCCAGAAGGTAGCTTGGTGGTAGCAGGACGTCTCCTTCACGGAGACGAAACGTTTAAATGTACCTCAATGGTTTCCCTAGTGACTCCTATGATGGGCCACATGGCTATGAATACGGACATGTCTCCCCTGAGCCCCACGCACGTGCTGCAGTCCCAGTTACCCATGGTGCCCAGCTCCCACTGCACCCCCCCGCCTCCATACCCCATGGACAGCAGCATTTCCAGGTACGCTGCTAGCTCTGGCCCAGGCTGGTGCATCAGAGCTGGCTCAGCGCCAAGCGTGACCCACTGGTCTAGAGCTGTTACTGTACAGTTGTGGGCACTAAAACGTAGGGCTTTAACAGCGCACGTATTCGTAACCGTGCGACACGGGTGGTGGGGGGGGGGGGGCTCTTTACAGTTTCGCACGTTAACCCGGATGAATACATTAGAAAAATAATCGTATTAACAAGCTAACTACAAGTGAGTTGAATGGCGAAACATTTTTATTGTCAAAATTGAAATACTTGCTGGAGCTCCAAATGTTGTTTTATTTGAGCCAAACTAGAGAAGGAACAGCTAGTTCTGCAATGAGTGGTGGTGATGAACCAACCTTGTGGAATCCTCCAGCTTAATTTAAAATGCCAGTTTGGCAGCATTCTGGCTTTCCAGTCAACTAAAACGGTGTTGGACAGAGAGCTGTTGGTAAAACATTTAACTCACCACTGCTCGAGGAAGTTGTCTTCACAGCTGCCTAACACCTCAAACAAACTGACACTAGTGAAATGAAGTTCAAGAAAGAAGCCATCTTTTTGAACGAGCCCATTTACCAACTTGAGTAATGATTCCTTATATGTAGTGACACGTTCAAGCGAGTCATTCATTTGAACTGAGCGGCGGATCTGTCCAACCTAGTGATGCGCGCGCGTCTTCCTGACGAGGGCTAAAGAAATGGCAAGAGCAACGCGGATACACGCTCGTCCTTTGTGCTTTCAGCACCTTCTAAGGTCATATGTCCCTTTCCTACCTGTCTCAGCAAACAGGCACCCACAGCAATATAATTGTAAAACACTGTTTGCGCCATGTTTACATATTGCACTTAATAATTCATAAATTGTGCTCTATCAGGCATTATATATTTTTTCTGGAGGGGTGTTGCATCTTTCACCAAAATAAATGAAAAAAGGATCACTAACCGTTGACAATAAATCTTTGCAGTGTACCGAAAATCCCAAACCCACAACACGTACCGTGGGTTAGGTGTATCGTTGCATTCCTGCTAAAATGTGACGTCACTCTCTCAGCTGTCTCAGGCTGATTCGTGGATGGACAATTGACGCAATGCTTTTGCCACAAGGCACGCCGTACTGTCTCCAATAGTATGCGTTATTTAGCCATGATTACCGTTAGTTAACCATAGGCAAACGCTAGTAGGTCATTGCCACATAAAACTTTACCGCGACAAAAGTTTAGAATAAATACATGTAATTTAGTGACCACAACTGTACATACCTCTCTGTAAAACGTGTTCATAATATTTTTTTTTCATTATTCATACATTTATTGAATGTAACTATGATTAGAAACAGGAAAAGCTTTGAGGTATTTCCAGTGAGTAATATTAACCTGTCTACATCTCCCTGCTTTTTCAGCTTTCTTCTGCGGCTGGGCTGCGCAGCCTGCCTGGACTACTTCACAGCACAGGGCCTGACCAACATCTACCAGATTGAGAACTATAACTTGGAGGTGAGGCCTTTACTGTCACACGCACCCCGTCTGTATGGTTGGTCACCCTGTCTGTATGGTTGGTCACTCGGTCTGTGTGGTTGGTCACCCTGTCTGTATGGTTGGTCACCCCGTCTGTATGGTTGGTCACCCGGTCTGTATGGTTGGTCACCCGGTCTGTATGGTTGGTCACCCCGTCTGTATGGTTGGTCACCCGGTCTGTACGGTTGGTCACCCGGTCTGTATGGTTGGTCACCCGGTCTGTATGGTTGGTCACTCGGTCTGTGTGGTTGGTCACCCCGTCTGTATGGTTGGTCACCCGGGCGGGGCAAGACTATCCAACCGCGGGCTAACCTCCCACTCTGTGATGTCGTCCCCGTCCACAGGACCTGTCCAGACTGAAGATCCCCCAGGAGTACCAGCACACCATCTGGAAGGGCCTCCTGGAGCAACGGCAGAGCATGGACTTCTCCCCTCCTCCCCACATTCTGCGGACCTCCACCGGGGCCTCCACGGTCAGCGTGGGTTCATCGGAGGCACGGGGCGAGAGGGTCATCGACGCCGTGCGCTTCACACTGCGCCAGACCATCTCCTTTCCGCCACGCGACGACTGGTCCGACTTCTCCTTTGACCTCGACTCCAGACGCAACAAGCAGCAGCGCATCAAGGAGGAGGGGGAATAGACGCTCCCGTGTCACCCCCCACCCCCCCCGCCCTTCCACACCCCCGACGACACGGGTCGCGTTTCAGGCTGCCTACATTGCAGACGCACGCCTGAACTCACAGCGCCTGGATAGGTTCTACCTATCAGCTGACCAGATTGTACGATTTGGCGGTCTGATTGCTGACTGCACAGGGGATGGGTGTTGCACACACCCACTGCCCGGTGAAACCGTCTGCAATATATTCAGCCTGGAAAGTGACCAATAAGTACAAAAAACCGGTTTCAAAATGCTCTAGTACGTCCCCATGGACGTCCCAAGGAACAAACTACATTATGCAAATAAAAACTGCACTTATTTTGTTTAGTGTTTTTTTTTAACATTTTTTTTATTTTAATGCCTTCAATATCTGCCATTGAGCTGAGAGATAAATGGTGTTTAGAAAAGCTACATTTTATTGTTTTTGTCTAATCAAATTTCTTGAGACCAAGCACTTAAGAAATGCTTTTGGGATTGCTTTGATGTTGTTTTATAAAAGTGTTCATAATCCATTCCAATGTTAAAGTATGACTGGAGAGAAAATCTTTAAGGGGCTTTGTTGTTGTTTTTGGTGATTGGCCGGGAATTCAGTCCAGTGCATGTTAAACAGCCATCCACAAGACAGACAGAAATCTGCCATTTAAGGTTGAACCACCCATTTGTTGAGATCTCAATCACAAGAAACACTTGTCAGCTCAAGCACAAATGACCTTTAAATCACGAGTACGGCCCCAACCTGGACTGAATGTCGGCCTATATTGCTTTGAAACAGACTGTTACGCTGGTCTGTAGGGTATATAGTTCACAACACTGTTGTTTTACCTGCTGGCAAAAGTCAGGCTTGATTGTATATACATTTCAAGATACATATTTTTTACTTCCTGACAGAAAAGTGTTATTATGAATAATATCCCATTGGTTGGTTGGGGTTTTTACTACTGCTGTAGCTGCCTGCTATTTTATCTGCACCTAGGTTTTTTTTAAGAACTCCGGGCTGGAGTCTTTCGGATTTTTCTGTATCCTCCCCACGTCTTGGGAAAACCTTTGTGCTTTGGGAAAGTTACCAGAATTATGCAACTCTAGTGTTAGTTAAACCATGGTGTTTTTGACTACTGTCCGTATGAATGAGAGTATTGCGTTGTTGTAGTGACAAGCCGTTTTATCTGAAGTATTGACTTTTGTTAGCTGGTTTCCCATTTCATTGAACAAGTATCTCAAAGCTTTTCCATAAACTGTGAGGTTGGGATGGCGGGATCAATGACTGATTTTGATGATATATGTATGCCTTTATTGTTGACTTGGTCCCAAATAGCACCCTATTCACCAACATAGCAGTGCATTACTTATGAATAGGACCCATGAGAATAGGGGCCCTAGTCATAAACACTGAAGGGAAATAGGGTGCCATTTGGGACAGAATCTAGCCTAGTTGGCCCATTTATAGCATGGTACTTTTCAGTCTTGGTGTCTTCTTATGGGTCTGGGCTATAGTTCTGTATTGCAAAATGATGCCTGACATTTGTAGTGTCCCGGGACTTCTTGGAACCACATTTTGGTCAACTTTTGTTTGTTACGGTTTAACTTGATATGTGACACAAACTATTTGAGATCATTGTATATATCTGTATAGTTATTTTCTAAAAGCTATATGATGCTTATGTATTTTCCAGAAAAAAAAAAAATACTTGATTAAAAACCCTTAACCCAAAGTATTAACCTTAGAGTAGTGCATGGTTAAAAGCCATTGGTGTGTTGTGTTCATTTAGACAATGAATGCATTTGGAACGCTTCACAAATCTGACTGTGATATCGCTGAGTAGTGTTGCCACGAACAAATTTAGATGTTATATACTTTCAATTTAAGTGCTATTGTACATCACTAAAATACCAAGACACGTTGGGTGTAATCGACCATGCGGTCATTACCCTGCGATGCTGGTACTTTGTTTGAAAGCAGAACCTTGGGCTGTCAGTCACCTGTTCTCCCGTCTTTGTACAATGTATTGTAAATATGTTGCAATGTACTTATTTTGATATAAACCCCAAAATAAAATATCCATAGATATCTGCCAATGTTTTTTTTATATTGCACGTTGTGTCAACTCATACTTAAAAAAATAAAAACATTTCAAAAGTTCCGATGGCCCAACAAGTCTTATTTGTATTTATCTTGTAATAAACACATATCCTCTAGATATACAAAAAAAATAAAAATAAATACATTTGCATTGTTGTTTATCGGCATCATCGTACAGACAAAAAGCGTGAAATCTTACCTTTAATTGAAAAAAAAAGAAAAAAGTATTACCTCAAAAAAAGGTTTGGCATTTAAATTCAGGGCTGAAGATCTAGCTTCTAAACACAATTAGCTTCCTTTTTTCTGTTAAAATCCTTATAACAGTGCAGGACGTATGAGGCACGCACATACGAGTACCGTTTGTGTACAATTGTGTGAAAGAAATGCAGGAAGTGAAGAACGAGCAACAGGTTTATTAGGCATTACGAACAGCTGGCATACAAGGAAAGCCTTTAGCCCAGGATTTCAATGCATCTGACTTAAGTTCTATTTTAAAACACAGTGTAACTCTGCAAATCAATAGAAACAACGGAAATGATCCAGAAACCAAGTGAAAAGAACAGGAGCTAGATCAAAAGGAGACCCTGCTGCTTTAACAAGCTTAGGGCCATGTTGTAAAATGAGAAATAACATTGTCCAATGTCCAGACAGAAGTTCATGCGTCTGTCATAAACCTGGATTATTTTATAAGGTCATGAGAAGAAAAAAAGCCTTTCCTGAGCATCAATTCTGTTAAAGACTCATGAATGCAACAAATCCAGAATATAAATCCAGAATATTTTATTGACCATAGCTATTTACATACTGTACACTAATGGTTCTCAGCCCAGAGCGTGAGGCTACGTCTATTGTATTTGAGGTCACCTGGTGCCACAGGTCAAAAAGTCATAGGACTAGAATGAAAACCAGGAGATGTCTGGACCATGAGGCCTGGAGTTGAGAACCACCATTATACACACGACTGAGCAGAACGTCAAAATTAACTCATCCTTCAAAGCATATAAAAATAAAAAAAAAACTGTGTACATTCTGCCCTAGCGGACAGAAGTGAGGGTTACACTTCAAAGGCAGAGGCAAAGAACTCCGTTTTCTTTACCGCTGCAGAATGATTCGCTACAGCCTTAAACTCACTCCTCAGGGACCCACAGACATTTCAAAATGGTGATGTAGCCCTTATCAAGCACACCAGACTCACTAATCACGGGCTTGACGATTAGATGGCAGGTCTAATCAGGCGTGCTAGTTCTGGAACAGATCAAATATTTGGAATGGCCAGGGGTCCCTGAGGAGAGGATTGAAGGCCTCTAGGGTGACCCATACAGCAGACAGTTCAGAATCGTGACAGTCCTCCTTACCACCAGAGGGCATCAGTCACTCCACCTCACCTCTGGACAGAAGTGTGACAGGCTTTCCTCAGGCACAGCAGAAAAATCTGCAGACTTGTTTGACGTCGACCAACTGATCTACAAATCACATCTCGCCTTGAATAATCAACCCGCTATTACTGGCAGACCGGCATTTATCCAGAATGCAGTGGAACACGGCCCTTTCGTCTCGACGCGTCTCACTCCCGTCCAGTTGGTTTCAGGGTTAGTAGTCGCTCCACCTCAACACATTTTAGTCACGTAGTACCGTAATGAACAAGACCCAGACAGGTAGGGACAGTTTCTGTGTATCGCCTCCCAAGTGTGTCTCGCCCGACCCGTCCACCAGGGGGAGCCGTCCAACCAACAAACCAGTCAGGCAGCCCCGTCACTCCTCCTCGGCCACGTGCTCCACCTCCACCTCCATGGTCTGAATGACATCCTGCCCTAAAGTCACCTCCTCCTCCTCCTCCTCCTCCGGCATCTTCACCGCCCCGCCCTGCTGGGAGAGCACGTAGTTCACCACCTGCATGATGCTCTGGTCTGACAGGGTCGTGACCCCTTCCCCCTGCGCAGCCTGCACCGCCTGCACCGCCTCCACCGTCTCCTCGGTGATCAGGACCGTCTCGATCTCCTCGGCCAGCGCCGGCTGGGCGGGCCGGAGCTCGGGGGGCAGGTCCGAGGCCAGGATGGAGACGGCGTGCTCCACTTGGGTGCCCTGGTTGTGGAACTGCAGGGTGTCCTTCTCCAGCATGATCTTCCCCGGGAGGTGGTCGCCGTGGTACTTGGCCATGTGTTTGCGAAGGGAGCGGGCGTCGATGTGCGCCTCCTGGCACTCGGGGCACACGTATGGGCGTTCGCCGGTGTGGGTACGCACGTGGCGCTTCAGGGAGCGGGCGTCGGCCCACGCCACGCCGCATGTCAGGCATTCGAAGGGTTTGACTCCTGGGAGGGAAAGGCAAAGGGTCGTTCGGGCAGTCAGGCGGAGTACTAGGACACAGACGCAAAGCATGTGCGGTTCGTCACGGCGCTTCATTGTGTTAAAGAGGAGGTTCACACGGTTTTACTGGTTTCATATTTACTCCCGTGTTGTACCCCCCCCCCCACCCCCCACACCCCCCCCGGAAACGTAACATTACATGAACAAAAACACAGCTGACTTTTTGCAAATTCTGCCTTTTGTGGGCTTAAGAGTTAGGTTTAGGGTTTTGGTTTGGGCATATAGGTTAGGTGTGTGAGGTGAAAGTTAAGGTTAGGGGGACGAGGAAAATACATTTTAGAATAAGGATTTGTTTTTTATGAAAGATTGTTGCTTTCCGAAAGACATTGTGTGCACATTCAGTGGAACAGAATGGGTAGTTTGGGAGTTGTTTTCTTGGCTTTTCCCTTTGACTTTGTCGACAGCTACTGAAGTGACAGCATGTGGTCCTGCTGAATGCAAATGTGTGCAGCTGGTCTCACCCTGATGGTTGTTCATGTGACGCCTGTACTCCCGCAGCTGGGTGAACTTCCTGTTGCAGTGTTCGCACTCCCTCTCCAAGTTCTGCTTGACTCGGCCTTTCTTCCCATGGGTCGCCTTCTTCACGTGGCGGCGGAACAGGGCCTTCTCGAAGAACTCCTTCCCACACACATTACACCTACACAGGTACGTGCGCACGCATGTATTCATATGTGAGGATTAATAAATACAGAAGTGCAGTTTTGAAACGTGGTCATAAAACATAACTCCACCCACAACAGACCTGTAGTAGAGTGTAACTATAACTCCACCCACAACAGACCTGTAGTAGAGTGTAACTATAACTCCACCCTCAACAGACCTGTAGTAGAGTGTAACTATAACTCTCAACAGAGAGTGCAGAGTTGAGCTAGCTGACGTCCACCATTAATCAATCGTTGTGAGCATTAACCACCCACCCCCCCTCCCACCCACCATCCCTCCCTCCAACTCTCCCACCCACCCTCCCTCCCTCATTCTAAACAGATCTCTAACAGATATCAGGGAAAACCTGTTTCAACGCTGTAAACAGTTGGTTGCCGCCACTCACTTATAAGGCTCAGCCACGCTGTGAGACTTGACATGGGAGTACCAGTCCTTCTTCCAGCTGTAACACTTCCCGCACACCTAAAATAATAACACACAACACATCATAGATAATCACAACAAGTGTTCACCTCGATTACAACAAGTAACAAGTGTTCATCACTTCGATCTCACACAAAGTGATGAATAAGTGGGGCCCTTTTACTTCCAAAGGACCAGGGAAGCTGGTCAGGGTAAATGGCATCAAGTACCAAGAGACTTTAGACCAAAATCTGTCTACTTCTGACATTAAAAACACAGCTGATAAATGAATGAAGGGATGTTTGACGTGTGTTCTCAGTGAACTGGTAAGTCATGGAAATCCACTTACACCAATGACTCATTAACGATATTAACTGGATGATACTTCTAACTGACTTGGTTCTTGGGAATTAGATAGGATGCCAATAATTCAAATAAAGCTTTTGCAAGAATATTAGTAATTTTTTTCATTGAACAATTCCTCCTAAATTAACAGTTAGATCCATGTTCAGTAGAAGAGAACGCGGATGAACAACAGTGTAATCTGTCACGACAACACAACGTGGATCCTACCTGGCACTGGAAGGGCTTGAGACCCAGGTGTTTATTCATATGCTGCTGCAGGTCTTTGGCTTCAAAGAAACTCTTCTCACAGCTGGAGCACAAAAAGACACAGTCAGAATGGGAAAACAGACACCAGATGAGCTAATAAGATCGAAAAAGAAGCAGGTACTTACTGGTCACAGGGGAAGCCTCGTACCTCTGGTCTGGGCTGGTGTCTCTTTAAGTGTTTACTCAGACCAGACGCTCGGTTGAACATACTCCCGCATTGAGGACATTGATACTTTGCTTCACCTGGGATGGAAATTAGGCACATTTAACTAAAAGTATGAACGGACTCTGAGCTGTGGACATTAAAGAAAAGCATAGAGTTGTGTAATACCTGTGTGAAGCCTGGTGTCTGTGATAATGTTGCATTATACCTGTGCGAATGCTGGCGTCTATATGATAATGTCGCATTATACCCGTGCGAATGCTGGTGTCTATATGGTATTATACCCGTGTGAATGCTGGCGTCTATATGGTTTTATACCCGTGTGAATGCTGGCGTCTATATGGTTTTATACCCGTGCGAATGCTGGCGTCTATATGGTAATGTGGTATTATACCTGTGTGAATGCTGGCGTCTATATGGTAATGTGGTATTATACCTGTGTGAATGCTGGCGTCTATATGGTAATGTGGTATTATACCTGTGTGAATGCTGGCGTCTATATGGTAATGTGGTATTATACCTGTGTGAATGCTGGCGTCTATATGGTAATGTGGTATTATACCTGTGTGAATGCTGGCGTCTATATGGTAATGTGGTATTATACCTGTGTGAATGCTGGCGTCTATATGGTAATGTGGTATTATACCTGTGTGAATGCTGGCGTCTATATGGTAATGTGGTATTATACCTGTGTGAATGCTGGCGTCTATATGGTAATGTGGTATTATACCTGTGTGAATGCTGGCGTCTATATGGTAATGTGGTATTATACCTGTGTGAATGCTGGCGTCTATATGGTAATGTGGTATTATACCTGTGTGAATGCTGGCGTCAATATGGTAATGTGGTATTATACCTGTGTGAATGCTGGCGTCTATATGGTAATGTGGTATTATACCTGTGTGAATGCTGGTGTCAATATGGTAATGTGGTATTATACCTGTGTGAATGCTAGTGTGTTCCTCCAGGCTCCTCTTGCTAACAAAAGACTTGTTACAGAGCAGACAGGTGAACTGTTTGGTATTATCATGTAAAGCTCTATGCATCTTCAGGCTGTGTCTATGAGCAAACGTCTTTCCACACACCCTGCAGGAGTGGGGTCGCACGCCTGGGGAAAGAGTAAAGGAACATTAAGTTACAATAATTAGAACGAGAAGAACACATTTGCTTTACCTACAGTGCCCTTCAGAATAATTAGCACCCTTGATAAAGATGGGAAAACATATCAAAAAGGTTGGTTTTTAGCTTGATCTTAAAGTTCAAAGCGAGAAATCTAACTTAACTCTGGTATAACTGTTCAAAGACCTAAAGGATCTGAGACCATTCAGGCATGCAGAACCTCTCCAGACCCACCAGAATCCCTGATCCCCAATCGCTACCCTAATAGTGAAGATGGGTATTTTAAGCCCTGAAGAGCTGCTGCCTAAATCATGAAGATCAACAAACTTTTGTCATGGATGACCAGTGAAGAGTTCCTAGTGACTGAGATGAACTTGGGAAAAATATCATATCAATGGAAAGATTTCTTCGGGAATCTTTACCACAGGTGCAAATCATCCTGGAGGGCTCTGTGGTACTTGCACTCAAGCTATCAAAGCGCTACACGTGAGCAACATAGCTGACCGGTGTGGTTTAGCATGTGGATCCTCAGCGAGTACAGCTTCGGGAGAGTCTTCCCACAGATGTCACAGACAAACTCTCTCTTGGTGCGTCCCTTCGTCCTGCTGTCCACGTCGGGGGCCCCTTCGCCACGGCCCTGAGGGGCCCGGACCAGGGCGGGTCTCTGGACCTTCTGCCGCTTGTGTCTGGCCAGGTGGGCCCGGAGAGAGGCAGCGTACTGGAAGTCCTTGTCGCATATCTAGAGGGAGGCGGAAGGGCAAATGAGATTTGAGTAGGACGTCCGGTATGATAAATACAGCAAATCAACTTTCAGGACATAAGTACACGGCCGAAATTCTTCTAGAGCCCTTAAGAGAACCAGGTCTCCCAGTAAGGGTTCCCTGAAACACGAACGGGAGAACAGCCCTGGAAACGTACGCTGCACTTGTAACCGCGGTTCTGCTCGTGTTTGAGCATGTGCACGATGAGGGCGTAGCGCCGGTGGAACGACAGGCCACACTGTGAGCACACGTGCTCCCCATCCGCCGCGCCCCCTCCACCCAGCTGGGCGGGATCCTGGTCATCATTCGGCCCCTCCCCCTCGGCCCTGTCTGTGACAGGCACTCCGTCAGCCGTGCCCTCCCGCGGTCGGGCGCCAGTCTCCGGCAGGACCACGGCCTCCGTCCCAGCCGACGCCGTTGCCACCTCCGCTTCTTCTACCGGCCTCTTGGCGGGGCGACCCCTCTTCCTGGGGGTGTTAGGGTTGTAGGACTTGGGAAAGAAATTCAAGACGGTTAGGATTGCGGTCTACAGTTGTTAAGTGAGTAGCTAGCAGACATCTAGTTATTGCGCAGTTCAGTAAAAGCAATAGAAATCCATAGATTTAATAAAGCCTTAATAGACACCAATAGCCCCAATTTTGTTCGGGCCAATGTTCTTATCGGTGCCCCCCTAGTTTCTGTGATGTACCTTTGGGGTGCTGGGGCGCTGTTGGATCTGGGGATCCCTCTTGTCCTCGCTGTCCTCCTCTAGCCCCATGTGCAGCCTGACGTAACCTCCCTCCCCCATGGAGCGCTGCCGCAATCGCCTCTTATAGGGGTCATGGGCCCCCTGCATCTCCCCCTCCCCCTGGACCTCCTCTGAAGGCACTGGGAGCGTCTCTGGCACCTCCTGTTCGACAGGCTGCTCCGGCTCCTCCACAACCTCCTGCTTCACCTTGGCCGGGCGCCCCCTCTTCCTCTTGGGGGGTTGGGGTACCAAGGACGGACGAGCCTCAGCATTCGGGGCAGAACTTGCCTCCGGTTGGGGGGCTGACTCCGGCACCTGGTCCTGCGACGGAGGGTCCTCCTTAACAGCAGGGGGCAGCACGGCCAGGTGCACAACATCAGTAGGGGCCACCTTCCCTGGGTCCACGGTGATGAGGAAGGCCCCTGGCTCCGTGGAGGACGGCAGCTCCTCGCCTCCCGGGTCTCCTTCACCCACGCCTCCTTCCTGCGGCTGCTGCTGCTGCTCCTCCAAAGCCAGACAGGCAGACACCACCGCTAGCGACTCGCTGGCTCCGGCCTGGCCGGTGTGGGTCACCACCGTCATGGTCTCCGCCTCCCCCGACGGGGAGATGAGGGTTACGGACTCCCCTACCCGGGCCTGGCTGCTGTGGGTGACCAGGGTGAGAGTCTCGGAGCCGGCCTCGCCAACCACCGTCACAGCCTCCCCCGGCTCGGCTCCCACCACAGACACGGGCTCTCCCCCGAAGGCCTCCGCCGCGTGGGCCATGACCGTCAAGGAGTCCAGGGCCTCCTGCGCCCCGGCTAGCCCGGTCACCACGGCCTGCCCATCGCTCTGGATGGTCATGATGTAGGCCCCGGAGTCGTCGGGGTTCAGGCCCGGTTGGGGTGCGGGCTGGCTGGACACCACGGTGTGGATGTCTCCCCTCTGGTACACCATCAGCTTCTGCTCCTCCACCTTCTTGTGGACGGACTCACAGATCTGCAGGACCTCGGCCATCAGGAGATGCCTGGCCAGGGTGGCTACATCAGCCATGACACAAAAGTTGAAAGAGAGGTTGGAGGTGTAGGCAAACTCCAACAGAGGAAGGAAACTGGCCTTGCTGAAACCTTTGGGGAGACAAGACAAGTCGTTCATCCGACCAAACCATTTCAGTAAGACGGCAAAAGAAACACACAGTGCCAGAAACATATTTGAGCAGAGGAAGAAGACCTGCGACAACAAGACCTATCACAAGAAACTCCCAGAAACCTGTCAATGAACAACACCAAGCATCAGCCTATCGTCTTACCCGAGAGGTCAACAACCGCCTCGTGACTGGACACGGCACCCTTCTCTATGAACAGCTCGTTGAAATAGTCACTGCACGCGGCCAGAACAGCCTTGTGGGCACGGTGCTCCTCTCCCTCAATCAGCAACGTGATGTCACAGAACTGGTTACTGAGGCGTTGCTGGTTCAGCTTGTCCAGCATCGTCTGACCATGTCTGGGAAGGAACTGCTTCACTATACCCTTACTGTCCACCTGCAACACAACACCAGTTCCTAAGGTCATTTGAATCACAGGGTTTCACAAATGTATTGGGCCCAAACCATGCAAAAAAAAAAAAAGTCAATTACCAATGTTTACATTTTTTTTATTAACAATGACAGTGGTGTTCAAAAAAATACTTGACTAATTCTTAATGATTGATCTACATAAAGCAGTGTTTCCTAATCCTGGTCCTGGGGACCCAAAGGGTTGCACATTTTGGTTTTTGCCGTACCACTCACACACTTGATTGAAATAATCAAGCTATCACCACGTGTGTAATTTGAATCAGGTCTGTGAGCGCTTGTGCAATAACAAAAACGTGCCCCGTTGGGTCCCCAGGATCAGGATTGAGAAACACTGACCTTAAGGAATCATTGTTTCAAATGAATCAGAAAGGCTTGGGAAACTCAGGAAAACATCAAGTTTTAAAAACAACCTGAGCCATTTCACCACATCTGAATTACTGCCTGGTCTTGGCATCAGAGACCTGTCATATACCAGAGAACACAGGACACGATGAACAGCAGCATTTAATGTACTATGAACTTGGGGCCCTGTTGGATCTGGGGATCCCCCTTGTCCTCGCTATCTTCCTCTAGCCCCATGTGCAGTCTGACTTAACCCCCTTCCCCCATGGAGCGCTACCGCAATCGCCTCTTATAGGGGTCGTGTCCTCATCAAATTTCTAACATTAACCTCCACCACTTGCAGGTAGACTTTCAGAATAACAGTTAGAATGTCTATTCCTTTCAGCTGGTCATACTCCAAGACTTCACGGTGCACGGTCCCAACTCAGTAGAACCCTGTGGTCTATGAACAGCCTTGTCTTAGGGTGGTTAGTTGGTGTCCCTGTGGAGCTCTCAGGCCATGCTGAGCAAAGAGGTGGAGATATTTCCTGGCTAGTTGGCCCTGTCTGGGCAAATATTTGGACACAAAGAGGTCAAAAGCTTCAAGGATGACAGTTTGAGAATTGCAGAAGGTGGCTGAATCTTAGGCCCAAAAGTACCATGAGATGCCACCTTCATGGCAAAAAGCTGTCTCAGTGGAAGAAGCCAGTACTCTAATCAAGAAAAGCGCCCAGAGTTTACGAAATATCATTGGAACCCGGTTCTATGGCCACAAGACAAAAATACAGCTTTCCAGCCACAAACACTGCAGGTGGGTTCGGCATAAAAAGAGCAATGGACATGCAGTAAAAACAAACTCATCTGAAAATCTCAGATTCCTACACTAGTTTGGATTCCATAAGAGAGCCAAGTGTCAACATTACCCGGTAACCTCACGGTGTTAAACACGCTGTTACCATTTGCAACATGACTGGCCGAAGTACACCAACTACAAGCAGACCAAAACCTTATGAAGTAAAATGATTAAGCTACACTGTCAAAGTTCCAATACTTACAAAGACAAGTTCATGTTTGGCCACAGTTTTTTGGCTACGGCTCTTGTGATGAGTGGATGCCCCAAAGTCCATTTCCTCGTTCCCCTCTTCATCATACTCCTCCTCTTCCTCCTCCTCTTCTTCCTCCTCCTCTTCATAATCACTGGCTGGTGTGGCGACCCTCCTACGTCTCCCTGGTCGTCCCACTAGTCTAGGACCGGTACCGTCGTCTGATAGCCCTCTCCGGTCCGGTCTGCTCTGACATTGGCTACATTGTCTCATGTAGTCCTTAACCTGTTTTAGTATTCCTGGAGTGACAGACAGGGTAATTCCAGTGGTAAGATAACACTCTTAGCCATCAAAGAAATGTAGGCCGTTCTGACCACATCTGTGTTTATGAAAGCGCATTAACCAATCCCCACACCGCTTAGCAAGCAACATTGCTAGTGTCTAACTAGCTAACATTAGCACACTAGCTAACTATATCTAACAACCTGCTACAATGCCATGTTTGTTTTACGTGTGTTCTCTGGCCAAATTACAATAACTAAGTATTGCTAGGTAACTAAGTAGCTGTATTTCGTTTACCTCTCCACCAGTACTTTCTAGAAATTGATTCCCAAGTTTGATGCTGGTTGAGGTGCTCTCCTCCGGCGACAATGTGGCACTCGTCGATGAGTTCCTTCCTCCGTCCATCCTGCAACACCACCTCCAACTCGGTAAATTCATCCAGCCCTTTCTGCCTCCGCTGGTAGTACAGTGTCCCATTGCGCACAACATAACATGCAGCAGCTTTACGAATCTTTCTTTTGGTATTGCCATGGGTCCCTGGCGCGTACGGCTCCCGCTCATCAGTCAAATAGCGTCTGATGGCTAAGTAGCTTTCCTCGCACGACATAACCTTAGTTATACATGCGCACACCACGAATTAAGATATGTAGTCCGACGAAAACGGACGCTCCACACTTGTAATATGAAATCGATTTTTTTAGTCCGTTTTAAAGTGCCACATAGTATAAATAAAGCAATGTAAAGACAATATTTCTGGTTATTTTCGAAGGGGGAACGCAGTTCTTGACCGTGAGGGGTGGACTTGCACGAACAGACAAAATGGCTGCTACACAACCGGATGTTGTGTCAGAAATCGCGGAACATTGTGAAATTACATAACGCTGGAGAAGGTTAATTTCTGATAGCGCCTGCTATGTGAATTTTTGTCCACAAAAGGGCGCAATCCGTCATTTTCCCCCCAGGTGCTGTTCTTTTGCAAGTATATATCTGTTTTTGGATTATTATTATTATTATTTGCGGTTAAAACAGTCAAGTAAAATCATTCCAACACGATTTAGGACCGTACAGACTGTCTCATATTAAACGGATAGTGTTTACCGGTAGGCTAGGTGCAAAAAAACGTATTTAAATGTAATGTAATGATAATGCATTTCACCAAAATATAGTATAGATAGTACACCAAATAGTATACTGCTGTTTTTTTTACACGAAAATGTTTCGTGTTTGAATGGAGCTACTGTAGCCTAGGCTACACAACGACTAAAGCAGTGATAATCAAACTTTCCACTCTGGACCCCCTTTTATTGTATGAGAACATGCCGACAGGCTGCTTCTGACGGAGATAGAAACTGGCTTTTGAGCCTAATGCATGAGGTTCAAAGAAACACCACCTCTCTGTTTTTTTAAATAAAAACGACATAGTAATTTAAAATTTAATGTTGCTATCCTTAAGGGGTACGTTTGGCAGACTGCACACGACTGAGCAACACCAGTCTCTCCGTGGTATAGATAAAATGGCTGCTGAACAACCGTATTTATGGTTAGAAATTGCGGAAGTTTAAGAAATGCCAACATCTTGCAATGTGCATTTATGGCCACAAAAAGGCGCAACGTGTCAAGAAACAGTGGAAATTGTCTCTTTCTCAAGTTTCAAACGTTATTTTGCTTCCACGTTAAGACAAACCTTTTTCATTTTTGTGTATTTCTCTCAACATTACTTGAACATCGATGCTTGTCTGTATATAACTATTGGTTGGAATGATTTACAAGATCTCACCAAATGTATTCTCAGAAACAACAATAATGACGTTCCTCCTAACCCTCTGCAGAGTATCTGTGTCAGATGATGTGTGATAGCTGCAGATAAGGGGGACTCCCTTAAGAATCTGGCCATGTTTTTCAAGTAGTTTATTCTGAAGTGAGCAGGTGTCTTTTGTATGGGTCCGGAAAGGCACCAGTATTTATATGGGGCTTTTGTTCACCCCAAGTGTTGCGAATTGACATTAATGCACACCCGAAAAAACGATCATGTCAAATTCTGCAAAAAACAAAGAAAATGCTATTTGCAATTTTAGGAGCCCAGAAACATATGCAATCATTTTGCACTTTTGGGAGCCTCCTTTGCGTTTATTTCACATAATAGAAGTTCTGCAATGTTTAGTTTGTGATTTTACCAATGCAATTGATATCCTTACAAAAACAAACAAGCAATAAAAGCATATTTGAGGTATACGCATTATATCCGTCTGCGTATTAATGAGGCTAGCATAGCATCACTCCTCACTGAATACAAGCGGATGGTGCTGACACCCCTCTTTGAATATTTCAGAAACCATTAAAACTATCCACCAATCTAAATTGAGGAATTGGTGGGAGCTTGACCTTGTGCCTACTTAAGGATTCTAACTTCTGCTCTGGACAACAGATCCCATTGGTAGGTTGGGGCCATTAAGGTTTTTTCATCAGATCCAGTATCTCTAGTCAAATTCCATGTGTGTAGTGGCCACCGTATTGTGCCCGCCAGATGACCACCAAGCAAGGTCGTTATAGGTAAATAGGAGTCCTCCAAGCATGTAGGAGTAGGGGTCAGATTTTACTCTGAGATTTCAGTGTATTGCATTACCTATTAACATTATACATTACCACAAAGCCAAATAATCGTATGAGCCCAAACTAAACCGAAATGTATCTTTCAGTCGACAGGTAATGAAATGAACCTATGACATTGCTTCGTCATCGAGATGAAGCCAATCGACCGACACGGTCACAGAGGACTTTTAGAGAGCCATTATTAGGTTGCTGACTTCCCCTCACCTACCCCCCCCCCCCCCATCTCCACCCCCCTCCTCTGTCTGGTAGAGATAATTTAACAGCCTGCTCCTCTGAAGGGGGTTGCTGGGCAACAGCTCTGGATGACTCATCACTTCAGTATTTGATGATGGGCTGTTTCCAAGCTAACCTCAGCATTGATTTCTTGATTAAACTGTTTTGATTATTTCTGTACAAGTTTTCTGTTTGACTGCAAGGAGGTAGTAGCAGAAGCATTTCACTACACCTACCGAAAATGAGTTATATGGTACATGACAAAACAACATGCTAGAATGTAACCACAAAACATTCTAAAATCTAACTACACAACATCAAATCCAACCTCGCAACATAAAAGAATTGAACCTTAATACACAACAGGCTTGTTGTCTGAGTCCGCCCCATATTGGTTGTATTTTTTTATGGATGGACAGAATTTTGTTCAGCTAATCTACTACACACCATAGTGCAGTCATGGATAAAATCGTTGAAACATGCCTATAAAAGACGCTCAGAAGTACATAGGAACAAGAACAAGTATTTCTGTTAGAGCTGTAGGACCGTAACACACGCCCCAGGGAGTAGGTAGCTTGGACAGTCACATTCTTACTGATCATCAAGACAACTGTAACCAGGAACGTGAGCTGTGCCTCTACGGGTTGTATCTCAGTCTACGGTGGTGTTTGGTCCCGACATCACCTTTTCTACTGGTGGGATGTTTATATGTTTATACTATGTGTTTCCATTTGTCTGTTGACCCAAGCATGTCTGTGTTTACTGCACACAAGACATTTCCAGGAGCCTTTGACTGAGTAAATGACATCCTGCTAATGTGTCATTCCCACATGTTCCAAGGATAGGGCAGAGTGAGCACACTATTTATGGGAACAAATGTCTTCACTTGAGTAAAGTGTGTTTTAACCCTGACTTAGGATATTTCTATGTCGGCAAGTTCATACAGTCTCTCCAATTTACATCACCATTAGCTGTGGATTTAGCTTGTCTCTCTCAGTTGAAGCCTCCATTTTGCAGATTTGAACTGAAAAAAAACGTCCCTTAAATGTTTGTACATGCTCACAATGGTGTCTAACACTGACTCTGCTTCTTCATTGAGTAAGGTGTACTTACTATTACTGGGCTTTCTGGTTGTCCACCTGCCCATCTCAAGAGGATTGCAATGACTGTAAGTCACTCTGGCTGAGAGGCTCTGCTGAATGACTAAATGTGAAAGTACAGTGTCAACTCCCCAAAGAACCCAGCAGGGGGTGCATAACCTCCTGCCCATAGTAACACATCCGTCCAGTAAAGCCACAGATGTCATTCCCCTTAGGGTTGGGCTAATGCCAAGCCAGCCAGATGCAACATTTGATGCACCCGACAAGACCAAGGCGACACTGGTGTTTTATTTGTTTGTGTTGTGTCCGGTAGCCGGCGAGAAGCTGGAGGGATGCCAGGCTCCTCCACAAGGCATCGGGGCTCAACTTGGCAAGGCCACGTCTCTGTTCCACTGGGGCCCATTACATTACATTATAAGCGCCCTGTCCTGCGTGACTTATTGGGGGAATGCGACGACCTTTTCGACCGTGTGGTCCACTACTTTTCACCAGGCTCCGGTCGTAAATAGTGCACTGGACTGTGTTCTGCTGGTGGACATGATTCCTTTGGACCTCATTTTATTTTTGTCAGCCATTTATCGAGGCAAGGTTCTTCCCACATTGAACCAAGCAACAGTAAAATACCAGAGTCAGAGGCTACTTTAGGCCTACTGAGTCAGGATAGAGGAGGCTGGGATTTGGTGCCACCCCCCAGCAGGGCCAAAGGAAACCTGAAACTTTCAAGGATGCAGTATCTTAAGCACTATTTTCCCCTAAATATTTGGATGCGGGAAACCCACTCAGGCGTACATTTTGGCCCTGCTACGTTAGACGATTGGGGGTTCAGATTAATAACCTGCTGTGATTGGATGTTGAGATAAATAACCCTCTGTGACTGGGTGTTAAAATTTATAACCCATATCTACCCTCTGATACTAATGGCCCCTAAATCACTATGGAGAGGAGTTAGAGTGAATACCAAATGCCTCCTTAATGTGGGAAGAAACCTTGCTTTGCTCACTGCCTGAGTAAAACAAAAGGAAGGTCAAATCGCACCTTATTACAGGAGATCCGGTCGGACGTAGTGCGATGTAGGGAATAGTGGACCATTTGGGATGGGGGCACACTTTAATCAATGGGATCCTACTTAGAGCGCTGGAAGATAAAGGCCTCTGTCTACCGTAAAGACCCACGCATCTGCGGGAACGTAGAGAGGAGATGGTCTTATCTTTCATTGGCTTTCTCGTCTGCGTTCCTCACTCTACCTTTATTTCCAGCTCCGCTCTGCCGTGCGCTGTCGGGGTCCGGGTCACTGATAGGGAGCTGGGCTGTCTAGATGCTTGAGTAGTTTTCCATCACACTCACGCACACATCATCAGAGCAGAGACTGCCACCAGTACACAGGCAGAACATTACACTGCTCAAAAAGCAGGAGTATTGAGTCTGTTGCTTAGGTATAATGTATATTACTGAGATATTATGTACATTACTGAGGTGTAATGCATGTTACCGAGGTAAAATATGTTACTGAGGTATAATATATGTTACTGAGGTATATATATATTACTGAGGTATAACATATGTTACTGAGGTATAATATATGTTACTGAGGTATATATATATTACTGAGGTATAACATATGTTACTGAGGTATATATATTACTGAGGTATAATATATGTTACTGAGGTGTATTATTTGTTACTGTGGTGTAATATTTGTTACTGAGGTGTAATATTTGTTACTGAGGTGTAATGTATGTTACTGAGGTGTAATATTTGTTACTGAGGTGTAATGTATGTTACTGAGGTGTAATGTATGTTACTGAGGTTAAATATATTACTGATGTTTTTGGAGATAAGATGTAGTTGGCTAAGGCTTATGGTGCTGTGCAATATTCTTCAAAAAGCTTTGACGCATATTTTTTCCCTCACAATACCTTGAGAATATGTTCTGTTTAACACACACACAAAAAGTTGCAGATGTGAAACAATAGTGTGTTCCCTCCCTACCAGAGACAATGGTCACAAGACAATGGCCACCATGCATTTGCTCTCGTTTCCTCTGAGGCGGATGTTACAAGACAATTGGGATCATGAGGCAACAAAACCAGTCCAGTTGAGAGAAGAAGGAACAAGGAAGCGGGCTGACTGAGCCATGGGTCCATTCTAAAGACACGATACACTCTCTTTAGTACACTATGCCTGAGCAGGTCGCAAAGGGTGCATTATATGATGAACAGGGTTCCATTTGGAGCCCGCTTCAAAATTTGCCACGTCAAAGTTTCTTCAATGTGTCATCAACTGATCAATTACTGTTTTCCCTGGTGTAACTGAGGCAACATTTAGTTAGTGAGCATTGAGCCTAGAATGGAGCTAATCAAAACTAGTCCCTGGTGGAAGGATCTGCTCTGACTGGCAGGGTCGTGATAAGGGAATGAATTGAACAAAGACACTTTAAATCTGAAATGGACAGTGAAGTCCTACTTCCGATGGAAACCCTGGGGCTCTGGTCAAAATTAGCGCCCTATTTAGGGAATACAGTGCCATTTGACACAGCCATGGATGATTCTGGGTTTTAATTCAAGGTGGTGGAGGTGACACATAGTAAACATAGACTGATACATTAGGTTTACACATAGACCGATACATTAGGTTTACACATAGACCGATACATTAGGTTTACACATAGTCCGATACATTAGGTTTACACATAGACCGATACATTAGGTTTACACATGGACAGATACATTAGGTTTACACATAGACTGATACATTAGGTTTACACATGGACAGATACATTAGGTTTACACATGGATAGATACATTAGGTTTACACATGGGCAGATACATTAGGTTTACACATGGATAGATACATTAGGTTTACACATGGATAGATACATTAGGTTTACACATAGACTGATACATTAGGTTTACACATGGATGGATACATTAGGTTTACACATAGACCGATACATTAGGTTTACACATGGATAGATACATTAGGTTTACACATGGGCAGATACATTAGGTTTAAACATGGGCAGATACATTAGGTTTACACATAGACCGATACATTAGGTTTACACATAGACCGATACATTAGGTTTACACATGGACAGATACATTAGGTTTACACATGGACTGAGACATTAGGTTTAAACATGGGCAGATACATTAGGTTTAAACATGGATAGATACATTAGGTTTAAACATGGGCAGATACATTAGGTTTACACATGGACTGAGACATTAGGTTTACACATGGACAGATACATTAGGTTTACACATGGACAGATACATTAGGTTTACACATGACAGATACTTTAGGTTTAAACATGAAAAGTTACAGCAGGTTTATACAGGGAAAGACAAGCTTTGACACAGGATAAGCTTACAACTATGGATTCAACTGGGACACATTGGTATTAAACTGGGACACATTGGTATTAAACTGGGACAGATACCATCAAACATTGACAGATTACATTTAACATGGACAGCAAACATTTCAGCAGGGACAGATAGAGCCGGTTTGAACATGAAAAGGTAAGTTCACACAGACGGAAGAGGTTCAAACACGGACAGGTTTAAACGTACATGAATGATCTACGTGATTGACTGATCTATAAAGGGTCATGAAGAGGTCAGCCACATGACCAATCAGTTGGCTACGATGTGAACACTGTGAGTAGAGCTACTATTGCCTTCAGAATGGATGGTGTTACAAATGGCAGCATATTCCCTAGATAGTACACTGACTCGGCACAGAGCCTTTGGTTAAACTCAGTGCACTACATAGTGGGTATTTTGGGATGTGCACACTGTTCTGCTGGACTGACTGCACTGGGATAATGGCATAGCACGGGTCACCGTGGGCCCTAGGCTACGCACAAGTGCCTCAGATTGAAGGTGACATGTTGGGGCTGGGAAACTACAGGTGACCGGATTGTGTATGTGTGTCCCCGGTGACCTTGGGGTCCAGATAAGTCACTGAGGACCTTTTGAAAACTAGCCAACGTGCCAAATTTGGCAAGACGATACTACCGCATCTGCGAGACAAAATCATCCCAGCGAGATTAACAGCTTCAGGAAGGACTTTATCAAAAATAAAAAAATAAAAACAACAATTAAAACCGGTACATTGTCACAGCTGCTGCTGTTGACTCTTTTTAGGATTTTGACCAGAGGATCCATGGTGCAGTGATAGTAGCACTCGTAGTGGAAATAGGAGGAGTTGTACAAGCAGCAGCAACAGTAGTAATATTGGGACACAGGATCAAGTAATTGTACTAGTAGTACTAGTTGCGGTGGTAGTAGTCGAGTTAGTAGTTGTAGTACAAGCAGTGGTAGTGGTGGAAGTAGTGGTAGTTGTAGTAGTGGTAGTTGTAGTAGTGGTAGTTGTAGTAGTGGTAGTAGTTAAATTGGTAGTAGCAGTAGAAGCTGTAGTAGTAACAGGAATTCCTTCCCACATAAAACTTAGAAAAAAACAACACGTGTTGGGTGGTGTGAGTAGGGAGGATAGGGGAAAGGAACTTTATGCTGCCTGGAGTGGGCCCCACTAGTTACTCCTCCTTCTCCTCTCTGCTCCTTCTCTGGGCTCCTGGCCAGAAACCCAGGATCAACACTCATCCCCCACTGCTTCTAATGCACCACAATCACGACCCTTCACCTTGACATTTAAATGTTTCTAATGAAGCCTGCTACCAGATCGGTTGGACTGTCTTGCCAACTCTTGTGTGGTTTTTATGTGTGTTTCTGCCGTCCTGCCAACCCTCATGTTCTTTGTTTGTGTTGTATTGCCAGCTCTTATGCTTGGCACAGTGACAAAAACAGATCAACTACCAGGGTGGATTTTTCTTTAGAAGGTTGTGTTTTCAAGTGCACGCTCAAGTGTGGTGAACAAACTTAACAAAAGCCAGCAAGAACCGAGAGCCAACAGAGCAATGACCATTAGATATTTTTGGTTAGATGGACAGTTGATAGTATTGTCAGGTCAAAAATTGCTCCCTAATTCCAATGTAATCTGCTCAGAAGTGATGCACTGCACAGGGAATAACGCGCCATTTGGAATGTTGCCTATATGGAAAAAAAACTATTGAACTTTTATAGACACGGCTACGTTCAGCTCCAAATAACACAACGTAAAACTTCACTTTATTCTGCCCCACTACTCTATGCTGGAGTCCAACAAAGAACTGGGCAGAAGGGATCAAGGACAGTTCAAAATTGACTGGAGTGCAGAAGTGGGTCTGAAAGGGGGAGGGATGTACAAATTCCCTTTACTTCTTTTTGCCTGGTTTACATTTGCCGTTTTGCAGGTTTTACTCACATTTTTATCATAACCAATGACATCCTTGTTATGCTGCAAGTTAGCCGTCCTACCGCAACGTTGCAACGATTGGGGCTCGGGTGAACCGGACACAAGTTGTCGGAGATGATCGGTAGACTCAGCTAATTAAAGCAATGCCTTTCACTGCAGTACATTTTCATGGCTTTCTGATTGGCTGATGAAGGCCACGTTGAAGTGTTCCGTGAATTTTGGCAACGGTGTCTGGAAACATGATTATAGAGAGATTCACCCGAAGAAAGCCAAATAATTGGACCCAACCAAATCACCAGAAAACAGAACTGTGCCACGTACTAAAAAGAATCAACCAGAAAAAGAACTGTTCCACATACTGAAAATAATCAACCAGAAAACAGAACTGTTCCACGTACTGAAAATAATCAACCAGAAAACAGAACTGTTCCACGTACTGAAAAGAATCAACCAGAAAACAGAACTGTTCCACATACTGAAAAGAATCAACCAGAAAACAGAACTGTTCCACGTACTGAAAAGAATCAACCAGAAAACAGAACTGTTCCACGTACTGAAAAGAATCAACCAGAAAACAGAACTGTTCCATGTACTGAAAAGAATCAACCAGAAAACAGAACTGTTCCACGTACTGAAAAGAATCAACCAGAAAACAGAACTGTTCCACGTACTGAAAAGAATCAACCAGAAAACAGAACTGTTCCACATACTGAAAAGAATCAACCAGAAAACAGAACTGTTCCACATACTGAAAAGAATCAACCAGAAAACAGAACTGTTCCACGTACTGAAAAGAATCAACCAGAAAACAGAACTGTTCCACGTACTGAAAAGAATCAACCAGAAAACAGAACTGTTCCATGTACTGAAAAGAATCAACCAGAAAACAGAACTGTTCCACATACTGAAAAGAATCAACCAGAAAACAGAACTGTTCCACGTACTGAAAAGAATCAACCAGAAAACAGAACTGTTCCACGTACTGAAAAGAATCAACCAGAAAACAGAACTGTTCCACGTACTGAAAAGAATCAACCAGAAAACAGAACTGTTCCACATACTGAAAAGAATCAACCAGAAAACAGAACTGTTCCACGTACTGAAAAGAATCAACCAGAAAACAGAACTGTTCCACGTACTGAAAAGAATCAACCAGAAAACAGAACTGTTCCACGTACTGAAAATAATCAACCAGAAAACAGAACTGTTCCACGTACTGAAAAGAATCAACCAGAAAACAGAACTGTTCCACATACTGAAAAGTATCAACCAGAAAACAGAACTGTTCCACGTACTGAAAAGAATCAACCAGAAAACAGATGAAGCTCCAGCTTCCTGTTCAGATATTCCACCATTGCTTGCGCTAGATTATTATATTATTATTATATAAACAAACCCTCTCCTCTAGGTTTCTCACCTTGCCTTTACCAATTAAGCATAAAAAGCGAGGTGGAGAATAACACACTTTCATCGACTCAAAAACAGGGGATGCTCCTCCCCCCCATCCCCCTTCCCTCCCCCCCTTCCCTCCCCCTCCCTGTTTGGTTGTTGCCGTCGCGAGTATTAGGGAGGAGGTTGTTACGGGGCAGTGTGGGGGGGGGGGGGGGGGGGGGGGACCTTTAGGAACCTATTCAGGTTCATGTGTGTTTTGGGATTTGTTCGAGTGAATCTCATCCATGAAGAGATTGTGTTGGTGTAGGCATTTCTTCCCAGAGCCAGGTTGTATACAATACCAGGTGCTGGAGATTTGAATGGGGTTATGCCCTATTCCCATATAGACATGAGGACAGACAAAGGCTATTTTGTAGTCACAGTTCAGAGAACGGAATCTCTTGACAGACTTTAGTCCTATGAATAGAAAAGCAACACACTATGTCAGCACACTGACAAGTCTCTGTTCATTTTCAAGCTAAGGTTTCATTAGTCTTTTCTGCCCTGATGGTTATTTCAATTTGTATTCCTTTATTCACTCAGCCATGGCAAAAGGCCCATGCCATGATTTATTTGCCAGCAATAAAGTTATTGTGTCCTTTCATTTGGTATAACACAGATCAAATTCCTTTATTTGATATAACACAGATCATGTCCCTCTATTTTTTATGACACAGATCACATCCCTTTATTTTTATAACACAGATCACGTCCCTATATTTGTTATAACACAGATCACGTCCCTCTATTTTTTAAGACACAGATCACATCCCTTTATTTTTATAACACAGATCACGTCCCTTTATTTGTTACAACACAGATCACGTCCCTCTATTTGTTATAACACAGATCACGTCCCTTTATTTTTATAACACAGATCACGTCCCTTTATTTTTATAACACAGATCACGTCCCTTTATTTGTTATAACACAGATCACGTCCCTTTATTTTTATAACACAGATCACGTCCCTCTATTAGTTATAACACAGATCACATCCCTTTATTTTTATAACACAGATCACGTCCCTTTATTTTTATAACACAGATCACGTCCCTTTATTTGTTATAACACAGATCACGTCCCTTTATTTTTATAACACAGATCACGTCCCTCTATTTGTTATAACACAGATCACGTCCCTTTATTTGTTATAACACAGATCACGTCCCTCTATTTGTTATAACACAGATCACGTCCCTTTATTTGTTATGATACAGATCAGGTCCCTTTATTAGGTATAACACAGGTAATGTCCCTTATTTAAAATACAAATGGCTGTTTAACAAAACCAGAAAAAGGGCACCACCTGCAATGAAGTGATAACTTAGGGTCTGTTTGATAGAGGGTTGTATGAACGTTGCCTTCAGGTCATCCACCATGTGAACTAATAGACCCCCAGGAAGATTCACTGGTGCATATGGTTGTAGTTAATGGGATCCTAAAAATAATGTTATCCTATCACTTGCTTAGAATTCTACAGTCTCACAATGTCAATTCAGTTATAAATATTTAATGTGTCAGATATGACAGAGTGCAAGGGACAAGGGCATTGTGGCTGAGCTGAACTCTAATGTATTGTGTTTGGCTTTTAACATATATACCCATATTTAAACACACACACAAACACACACACACACACACACACAGGCAGACACACGGTGACACATACAGACAAACAGACAGTCACACAGACAGTCACACACACATACACACCAACACACACACAATTCTCTGTGCAGCTGTCTTTATCCCAGGGAGGTCAGTTGGTCAACGGCTCCCTAAATAAGCAGTCCTTGTCTCTGTTATGTAGGGTCAGGGGTCAGCCACCAGGGAACGCTGCTGGTCACTGGGGCTTCCTCACCACTGTCACATGTGGACACACAGCTTCTGACAAACAACCGTGAAGGAGGAGGGGAGTGAGGGAGTGCTTCTGCTCTCCCCCTACGTCACCAGGAGTGACACAGCTGAACCAGGCCAGGCTGGGCCCACAAATAAGTCTTCCTACATTGTCTGCGCTGGCATCCTGGATGGCATGCTTCCGACAGGATGGCATGCCTAACCCTAACCCTAACCCTAACCCTAACCCTAACCCTAACCTGGCCCCTCATAGGGCATTCTGGGATACGAGTCAGTCGCTTCAGTCAGTATGACAGTTCCGAGTGTGTAATGGACAGCGAGTTCCTCAGAGTGTCAATGACAAACTACTGTGCCAAGAGTTAGAGAAACACTGTGAGGGGCTACCTGAGCCACTTGATACAGAAAGGTTAAGGGTCAGGGGTTTAAAGTTAAGGGTTAGGGGTTAAAGTGCAGGGTTCGGGTTTAGGGTAGCTTTTCGTTTTTAGGTTACTGACTGTTCCATCCTGATCTGCTTCCAAAATGGCATCCACATTGTGTTGGTGCTGTCAACGGCACACAGAAATCGATTAAACAATGACTAAACATGGTTGACAAACAGAAAGTATTCAGACCCCTTCTCTACATTTTGTAATTTTATAAACTTCATGAACATTAGACTAAATAAAAAATAAAAATGCCATCAATCTACACACAAAACCCTGTAATAATGTATGTTCAGAGTGGTGTCATCTGCAAAATTGTCTAGTTGGACAGATGCATTGTTGGAGGTGCAGTTATTTGTACAGATTATGCAGAGAAGGGGTTTGAGCACCCATTCTTACAGCACTCCAGCCAACTGAGATTTAATACTGTGATCCATGAAATCCATAAGATTCCCCAGGTCTGTCCACTGTCTTTAATACTGTGATCCTTGACATCCATGATTCCCCAGGTCTGTCCACTGTCTTTAATACTGTGATCCATGACATCCATGATTCCCCAGGTCTGTCCACTGTCTTTAATACTGTGATCCATGACATCCATGATTCCCCAGGTCTGTCCACTGTCTTTAATACTGTGATCCATGACATCCATTAATACTGTGATCCATGAAATCCATTAATACTGTGATCCATGACATCCATAAGATTCCCCAGGTCTGTCCACTGTCTTTAATACTGTGATCCATGACATCCATGATTCCCCAGGTCTGTCCACTGTCTTTAATACTGTGATCCATGACATCCATTAATACTGTGATCCATGAAATCCATTAATACTGTGATCCATGACATCCATAAGATTCCCCAGGTCTGTCCACTGTCTTTAATACTGTGATCCATGACATCCATAAGATTCCCCAGTTCTGTCCACTGTCTTTAATACTGTGATCCATGACATCCATGATTCCCCAGGTCTGTCCACTGTCTTTAATACTGTGATCCATGACATCCATGATTCCCCATGGTCAGGGATAACTTGATGAGGGAAGCTAGGAGTGAGTGAGGCTCTTCAGGGACGGTCTGTAGAAAGAAGTAGGGGTTGGGGTCCAGGGGCCATGTTGTCAAGCAACCAGAATTGAATTGGGGGAGAGCGAAAGGCAGAGAGGTACATTTGTAAATGAGTTTGATGTGTAGGTCCATGAGCAGTGGGCTAGGTGAATGAGGAAATGTCTTTAACCTGCTATTTAACATGGTAGCTGTCCACAGTTAAGGAAGATGGATGGCGAGACGAGGGAAGGATTAAAGGGAGACGAGGTGGCAAAGAGTTTCCAGGAATTAGAGGTGGTAGTACTGCTTTAGCAGTGGATAGAGAGGAGGAGAATGTAGCAAGGCGGGAGTAAAGGATGGGAGGTAATTCCTCCTGCCTGCAGCCATGTTCTGTTAGCTCAAAGTGATTCACTTAGTCAAAAAGCTGGGCTGAGCTGTCCAGGAAGAGAGGGGAACTAACAGTCAGAGGAGATGAGTTTGGAGACCGGAAGTAGTAGGATTTAGCTGATGAGAGAGAAAGAGAACTGTGGTGCACCTGTGGGTACTGATGCAGAGATGAAACAAGTCCAATCAAGGGAATGAAAGAGGAATGTTATAACTGCTTCAGGGTTATAGAGACACCACTGTGTATCCAGTCAAGACACTGACTGGGAAAAGTAGCTGGCGGACAGCTATTTGGAGGCAATACAACCAACCCAGTGATAACTGGGTCAGCATTTATCTGGTACAGGACTGTAACGCCGTTCAAGTGAAAGTAGTTTTTCTCAATAGAGACTTGGTGCTGATGACTTGAGTTAATCTGATCTGGGAGAGGATTGTCAAGTATGGGTGCATTAGTCCTTCATTGCCAGACCACGGCTCTAATCCCCAATTAGCCCCAGAAAGATCCTGTGGGTGATGGTCACATCTCAGCTCTGGTTGCTAGACCCGGGGTTCAGATACTATTCAGAAATATTTAAAATACTTCAGCTGGACTGGACTGAGCCTGCCAGTGTAAAATCATAGTTGTGGGAAAATGCACGGCAGTCCTTCTGGCAATGCAGGCAAGTTAAAGTAAATGCTAAAAGTATATGACATACTAGAAGTAGTACTGACTGGCCCCTCACTGACTGGCCCCTCACTGACTGGCACCTCACTGACTGACCCCTCACTGACTGACCCCTCACTGACTGGCCCCTCACTGACTGGCCCCTCACTGACTGACCCCTCACTGACTGGCCCCTCACTGACTGGCCCCTCACTGACTGGCCCCTCACTGACTGACCCCTCACTGACTGGCCCCTCACTGACTGGCCCCTCACTGACTGGCCCCTCACTGACTGACCCCTCACTGACTGGCCCCTCACTGACTGACCCCTCACTGACTGGCCCCTCACTCACTGACCCCTCACTGACTGGCCCCTCACTGACTGACCCCTCACTGACTGGCCCCTCACTGACTGGCCCCTCACTGACTGGCCCCTCACTGACTGGCCCCTCACTGACCGGCCCCTCACTGGAACTTGTCCTAATGCAACCTGGCATTTACTGATCTGTTGATCCTGTTCCTCTCCTGGTTTCGAGTTGGAGAAAACCCTAGTTAAGTGGCTGTATTCTGGATAAAATATTGCATGCTTGTTTCCGACTACTGGTTCAGCCGTCAGTGTCAGACCAAGTAAATGTTTGGGTATTGGGGAAATAATGAGATATCAATATTTGAGCGTTCCATACAGCCCTATATTACTTACAGTGCATTAGGAAAGTATTCAGACCCCTTCCACATTTTTTCCATATTAAAGCCTTATTCTAAAATGTATTGAATAGTTTCCCCCCCCAAATCAATCTACACACAGTGACTCATAATAACAAAGCAAAGAACACATTCTTAAACAGTTTTGCTACGTTATTTATAAATAAAAACAAATTTTCTATTGAATTCAGAGCTGTTGGTATGACACTAAGATGAATCCATGACAGGACACACTTCTCACATACAAATTGCTTTCTCAGGCTTTTTTAGGGCTATAATCAGGTTTAGGCTTAGACTTAAGGTTAGGTTTAGCAGTTAGGGTTAGGTTTAGAGTTTTAAACTTTTTGGAGGGCTCTAAGGTTAGGGTTAGAGAAAATTGCTGAGACCCTATATCCACATATGAGGACACCATGTTTCAGTCAAATAAACCCAGTGTGATCATGCAAGGACATACTGTTTTCCGACAAGTACTTGCCATTAAAAGACAGTGCTAAGATATTATACTTATCAGGTCCTGCTAATTCCACCTAGCTCAGAGAAATTACAAATGCATACATTATCAAAGCTCAGGTCTTAGGAGGTTAATGGTAATATATTTTGTCTCACGTGTATAGTAAAACAAATGTCTCTGCGTGTGTGTGTGTGTGTCTACATGGTCCACGCTTTGGTCTGAGATATTGTGCACACTGATTCATTTATCTGTGCACTGCTTTTGCTAAGGAATTCAAGCATTTGGGACAGGAGCTTGGATTTTTCCTTCTGTTGTCTGACATAACCACTTTGTATCAGCCTCAGTCAGGTCTTGTATCTTTTTTTAGTTATTATCTAATTTAACTAGTGGGCAATATCTTGAGGATTGATAATCAATAAAGGGTTGTTGTAGTACAGAAAACCTTAACCTTTGCTCTTGTTGTTTTGATGGATTGACTGCATATTCAGAAGATGAGATGTTTCCAGATTTTCTGAAGTGTTTTGCTTAACTTTCCAGCCCATAATTACACATGAGGCGCCTCCAAATTCCAAACGTGATTTAATTTAGACCACTTACCAGCTCTGTCTCTGCAATTAAATCGAATTACCACTGATCCAATCTGGACAGCATTTGGCCATTGACAGTAATGTTACATCCAAGCCCTGGAAATGAAAAAGCCCTCAGGAGATAACTGAATCTCCTTCTACACTCAGCCTTCATCCATTCTTGTCATGAAATGCACAATTCTTCAATAGTGCTTTTTTTCTTTTGACCTCATTGGCCAAAGTAGAATCCTATTAAGTGTATAGAGTGTAATTTGGGAGCCAGTCAGAGTGCTGCTGTGAAGAGTCTCACACTGAGTATTCCTAAGTCCAATAGGTGAGGGTGTCTGTCAGATCCTGTGGCTGGTTATCAGGCAGAGAGAGAAAAGAGAGGCAGGGATGAAGCACAAAGGCAGAGGTAGGGAGGCAGTAGAATGCTGTGAGGATGAAGTAGGGAGGCAGTAGATGGCTGTGAGGATGAAGTAGGGAGGCAGTAGAATGCTGTTGGGATGAAGTAGGGAGGCAGTAGAATGCTGTTGGGATGAAGTAGGGAGGCAGTAGAATGCTGTTGGGATGAAGTAGGGAGGCAGTAGAATGTTGTTGGGATGAAGTAGGGAGGCAGTAGATGGCTGTGAGGATGAAGTAGGGAGGCAGTAGAATGCTGTTGGGATGAAGTAGGGATGCAGTAGATGGCTGTGAGGATGAAGTAGGGAGGCAGTAGAATGCTGTTGGGATGAAGTAGGGAGGCAGTAGAATGTTGTTGGGATGAAGTAGGGAGGCAGTAGATGGCTGTGAGGATGAAGTAGGGAGGCAGTAGAATGCTGTTGGGATGAAGTAGGGAGGCAGTAGAATGATGTTGGGATGAAGTAGGGAGGCAGTAGATGGCTGTGAGGATGAAGTAGGGAGGCAGTAGATGGCTGTGAGGATGAAGTAGGGAGGCAGTAGATGGCTGTGAGAATGGGGATCTGGGGACAGTAGTGATGTTGTGATGTTTTGGCTCAGTGCCTTGGGACAGTGAGCCACCGTGGAAAATAGTGCTGAAAGCCACTGGCCCGGACCCAGCTCGGCCCAGGTCTGTCTGGTTCTGTGTGGAGAGGAGGGATCCTCCTGCCCATGTTGGCCATGCTTCATCTATCAGGTTTAGGAGATACGCATTTGACCCTGTTCAAGCAGCCGCTGACTACGCCAGACTTGGACCGGTAAATGAAGGTTTTGGACCATGGCTCGTCAGGCTGGTTATCCCATGGGCTGGACCAGACAGTTTCTCCTCTCTCCCCCTTTTCCTCTCTCCTCACCTCTTCCCCTCCCCTCTCTACTGAGCGATTAACTATGTTGTCAGACACCTATGTAAAAAGCCTCGGCAGGCTGTTATTAAGTCACATTCATTCAACCAATGGAATTTATTTTTCACAACATGAAATAAAGAAGAGGCATGACGACCAAGACCACCAGTCACGCCAGTCACTTTATACACTGATTAACATGATCTTACATGTTTAAAGGTAAGTGCTATACATTGAGATATTATGACATGTAGTCTAATTATATGTTGTGCTATATAATGAGATATCATGATACAGGACTTTCTTGAAACGTCTTTTCATCTCAAACATGTAACTTATCAAAAACAAATATCAGCTAGTTAGAATGAAGATTTATGCATAGTTACATTTTCACAATGAATGCAAAGTATGACAGACCCCGACATTAACAGGAATGTGCTGTGTGGTGTGGTGAGGGTGGGATTGTGTTGTACTTGTTGAACTGAGAGACGCCGCTGGGCTTCAGAAACATTTATAAATTCTCAAATTCACAGTCAAAATCAGTCATCCTACACACAATGTACTTCCACTGCCGATCTCTGCAAACAATGAGAAGAGAAAAAAAAGGTTAGACAGACAGACAGGCATACAGACAGACAGGCAGACAGACAGACATGCAAGCAGACAGACAGGCAGACAGACACAGGCAGACAGACAGACAGACAGGCAGACAGACAGACACTCAGACAGACAGGCAGACACAGACATGCAGACAGACAGACACAGGCAGACAGACACTCAGACAGAAAGACAGGCAGACAGCCAGACAGACACTCAGACAGACAGGCAGACAGACAGATACTCAGACAGACAGGCAGACAGACAGACACTCAGACAGACAGGCAGACAGACAGACACTCAGAGAGACAGAAAGATGGACAGACAGACAGGCAGGCAGGCAGACAGAAAGGAAAGATACAAGTCAGACATACAGGATGGGTGGAAAAAGTATATGACATCCACAACACTTCTACTCTTCATGACCAGAGTTGTTAGAAGGAGTTACTTCAGAACTGAGTACTCTGTTAAATGTGGTCGGGGGCTCTAACAAACAAAGAAAACTAACAGATTAAATAACTAACTTACACCTAACTAACTAAACTAACTGATTAACTAACTACCTGCAGCTACAGTGTACTAACCTGAGCACTCCGTCAAAGGTGGTCTGGGCTCCTCTTATGAAGTATCCATAGCTGGGGATGACAAACTCTCCCTCCTCCCGGTACTGCTCAGGAACCTCCAGGGATTTCCTAGGAAGGGAGGATGTAACATTCTTAATTCTGGGGAACTGGATATATGATATGTCACACTGGAAATAAACTGTAAATAATGCTCTCTGTCACGGTCGGGTTAGGGTCAGGTTAGGGTTTAGTCAAGGTTAGGGTCAGGTTGGGGTCAGGTTAGGGTTTAGTCAGGGTTAGGGTCAGGTTGGGGTCAAGTTAGGGTTTAGTCAAGGTTAGGGTCAGGTTGGGGTCAGGGTTAGGGTCAGGTTAGAGTTTAGTCAGGGTTAGGGTCAGGTTAGGGTTTAGTCAAGGTTAGTGTCAGGTTGGGGTCAAGTTAGGGTTTAGTCAAGGTTAGGGTCAGGTTGGGGTCAGGGTTAGGGTCAGGTTAGGGTTTAGTCAGGGTTAGGGTCAGGTTAGGGTTTAGTCAAGGTTAGGGTCAGGTTGGGGTCAGGTTAGGGTTTAGTCAAGATTAGGGTCAGGTTGGGGTCAGGTAAGGGTTTAGTCAAGGTTGGGGTCAGGTTAGGGTTTAGTCAAGGTTAGGGTCAGGGTCGGGTTAGGGTCAGGTTAGAGTTTAGTTAGGGTTGGGGTCAGGGTCAGGGTAGGTTAATCTGATGTGCACTGGCACAGGCAAAAACATTAAAGAATAAATGGTAAGACTAAAAAAAATAAAAGAGGACATTTTAGGTAGAGGAGTATAAACAAAAAGGAAAACAAAATTTACCAGGAAACCATTTATAAAAAAAAGTTGTTTAGTCAGGGTTAGGGTTTAGTCAGGGTTAAGGTCAGGGTCGGGTTAGGGTCAAGGGAAGTGGACCTACCAACAGGAGTATGGGCATCGGCGGCTGTAGCGGCAGCAGTAGAATGACCACTCACGGTCGAGAACAGACTCAAAGTATTTGCTCATGACACCCGCCACCAGACCGTTATTACCGCACGTTGAAGACCTAGACAGAAATGACATCAGAATTAAATCAAATGCATGAACCGATGAGCAGTAATACAGTCTGGCAAATAGTCTAATAGGATTTTGGTCTCTTTGCCACAGTTGAATACGGATCATTAAAACAAATGTTAATTTATACTTGCAATTATCGACACTGAGGAAAGCTTCATTAAAAAGTACTCTCATCACCCTGGTCCTCTCTCCTCTCTCCACCCTCCTTCTCTCCTCACTTCTCTTTTCCTTACCTTCCCCCTCTTCTCTCCTCCCGGTCTGCTTCCCCATCCTCCCATTCTCTCCTCCCGGTCCGCTTCCCCATTCTCCCATTCTCTCCTCCCCGTCTGCTTCCCCATCCTCCCATTCTCTCCTCCCGTCTGCTTCCCCATCCTCCCATTCTCTCCTCCCGGTCTGCTTCCCCATCCTCCCATTCTCTCCTCCCGGTCTGCTTCCCCATCCTCCCATTCTCTCCTCCCCGTCTGCTTCCCCATCCTCCCATTCTCTCCTTTTCCACCATTCCTCTTGTGTGATTTGATGGAAACAGCAGTATTGGCGGGGTCATCACGACTGAACAGTTCCACCAACATCAACCCAGAACACACTGATCTGTCGACCTTTTGTCACGACAACGGTGGCACTGTCATTAACTAACAAGGAGCAGGTGTGTGCCGAGTACTCGGACTGAACGAGTTTCATTACGGATATGAGAAATTGTCCGGATGGGAATGTGTTACGGTGACTTAATGTAATCATTCGTGATCTGATAAAGTTACTGAAAAAACTATTTTTTTTGTCATGTTACTCACATGGCGTGGAATGTCTGTAAATACACGGGTGGGGTTGCTGAGCGTCCACCGACTGATTTGGATGATTCTCAAGAACCTCACCCGCAATCACGTACAGCAATTCGCTACTAAGCTTTCTCCGTTTCTTTCTCCAAATACATTTTGTGTTCATTGGAATCATTAGGTAGCTAGCCATGAAGCTAGTTATATTTTCCATCGAATTCACCGAGGATATTGTGTTTTAGTATAGCATTGTTTATACATTTTAGAACATAGTTAGCTGTCAGTGTTTTCAAAGGGAAATTACACGTTTACAGTATTAGCAGTAAATAATAGACATTCTTGCGATGGGCTACCAATTATTCTCTTACCCGCAAACAGGTGGCTGAAGCTATACTCTCCTCAACTCCCCAGACAGACATGCTCCAATGTATAATACATGAAGTAGAGTAGTCATTATGTCAACTGTCTTATTTTGTCGTAATATGGTTTCTTCAGTGTTTTTGACTGTTTAGTAGACAGGTTGTATTGCGTCTACTTATTTTGTTACACTGTGAGCTAATCAAGCCAACTATTTCATTCCTTTGTTACTAATCACTGATATGTTTTCCCAACAACAGATTTTTTTGAATATTTTTACAAGTAAATGCTGATTCTACAAATGTTGTTGTATAGACTAGACGTTAGAAGTGAAAAGTTTTGCCACTATGGGGCTTATGGGGGTTGACATGTATGTTTCCATGGTAACAGACAAACCTAAGTGAAACAAAAGAGGAAGTATTAGTATGCAAATGGTGTTCAGTGGATCCAAAGTTCCAAGGAATGTTTACTATGAAACACTGAGCCTTGAATCCCTATCAGTAATGGAATAATCCCATTCCCCTACCACAAAGAAAATGCAGAAAGGTTAACTACAAAACAAAGTGTGTATAGCTTTCTTTCACTGAGTAAACCCCTCATAAGAAGTGGGGTTAGGATTGCAAAATTAGTTTTTCTGAAGTCTGGCGGAAGGTTTTCTAAAAACCTATTATGAAATTCCTGGAATCAGGAGGTAAAAACTAAATCTCACAACCATTGTGTTGCCAGCATCATGCTCAAACAAACAAGCTACACCAGAACATCTCTCAGTCTGGCATTGACCAGACCTAACACGCTACAACAATCTCCTCTGAGGCAATTTCTTGCCTGAGCTTAGCATGCAAAAACATCGTCTTTGGGCTGTCTTGACCTTGAATAAAAATGAACTCCACTATGAGCTGAGGGATTTAAACTGGAAAAGATGTTTAGGCTACTCACAAGTCCGTAACAACACATTTCTCCCTCAGCCCAAGAGTTTCAATGAAACCAGATTCAACCAGCTAAAAGAACAAAAAATAAACTGAAAGCAGCCTTCTCACTAGACAGGGAATATTTTGGCGACCAGTCAAGGCCAGTCGAGGTCTGAACTCCTCAGCGTGTGAGACGGACTGGGAGGGACTGGCAGGGGCACAAAGAACTCTGCTGCTATTACAGAAGGATTTCATAGCGGATCAGAGGGATCCACGCTGAGCCCAATTAACCTGAGGGAAAGCTCAGTGCTAGCTGCTGAGGTACATCTTTGGGGGCCCATGGGACTGTGCACGTCTCTGCCAGGTGCCTCGATGCACGTTCTAGTCCCAGGGGGTGAGAGTACACATATGCCTGGGTTCTGATAAGAAGCCTTGCTTTCTGGACCCGACTGTAACGTCATCTGAATGGCCGGCAGGGGCAGCTGAGACCCACTGACCAGAACAGATTGATCAAATGTAAGTGGCTGAGGATCCCACTTCTTCTTAGAGGAGCCCACTCTTTTCGTGAAGGTTCAGCGCATGCACTGTCTCTTTCAGAATTTTTTTGCTACTTTATTTTACATCTATTCATACAAGGTCTCTTTTATAGCTGAGCCCTGTATTACAACAATTAAAACACACAAAAAATGGAAACATACACACTAAGAAAAACAATCACAGTTGACAATACCAAGATCACTCAAAAGTTGAATTCAAAATCAAATCAAATGACATTGCAAGTCTTCCGATTGGTCATAATAATGTTGCATGGATTTCACCTGGGAAGCTTTCATTATTTAATATTTAATTATTATAATTAATTATTATTCATTTGAATAATTATCAAATATGTAATGATTGCATGCTGTGGTGTGTTTGTCTTACAGTAAAAATACTAATAGAGTATTATGCGATTAGCAGATTTTGTTACAAGTATACCAGAGACTGTTCAAGAACATGATAAATACATGCTCAGAAGCTTCCAGAAACTCTGAAAAAATCTGGTCTGCAGCCAGTGCCTGCATAAATATATGTCCTAAAACTGCAGTTGCATGCTGATCGTGTCTTTAAGTCATTTCACTTGTAACTGACATCTTTTGACACGTCATTTGTCGTTGTTTCTTTTCGGTCTAAGTATGAATAACAGTTTATGTGACACACTGACATCATTTCAGAGTGGTACAGTTTATTAGATTCTGTGGTTTTTTAACAAGAGGACTAAGTTGGCTATGGTGTCAGAAAGCTGTGCCAAACATCAAAATAGTTCTGAAGTCACAGGAAATAGGTCCAGCACTGGGATCATAAAATAAGCAAAGGAAATGGAAGACGATGGACCGGAGACTGCCAGAAGAGTAAAGACCGTTAGAAATCCCAGACTGAGAAAAAATACCTAGTAACCAGTCAAGTTCAAGTCTCTTGAAAATGTCCAACAGAAAATAAAAACATTCCAGATTGGAGCAAGTTTTGTCAGATAACCTCAAATGGGTCTTTTATAGAAAAAAAAAGGTGGTAATGTCAACTTAATGCTCAGCAAGTGTGGCTGAACTGTTCTTTCTCAGCAATGAGAAACATTTTTTACTGAATTGAGAACAAGACAAGATTCGGAACACAGACCCTGTTTAGATGTGGGAAATGGCTTCTGACATCCCTGTGTTTATGACTGCACTCTCAGCCCATTGTCTGGGGAAATAAGAGTGGCGTGGCAATAATTGCCACAGGTTTACTGTGTGGAATAATACCACAGAATACACAGTGTTCCATGCAGGCTCCGCCCGCTGGGAACCAATAATTGTGTTTGCGCTCCACTCCCCCTCAGAATGATTGTACACATCCGCTGCATGAGCTAATTCGGCGTTATGACCGCTTCACCAGCGTTGCGCCGAGCGGGGGTGCTCGGGCCGACAGCAAAGACTTTCTGAGGGGCTGAGACAACAACGGCAGAATAATCAGAACAGGTGTTTTGGGAGAAGGTACTCTAGTACTTGGGTTTGAAAAGTTGACATTTTGAGAAGCGGATAGGCTTTGGGCCCGGTTGAGAGACGGCCCGCCACAGCCAATGGCCGGTGAGGCCAGGAGAGCAGATGCAAACGGGGACGTATGTAAATGCACCGCTCCGTCTGTCTGTACCAGACTGACGTCTCACCGCTAAGCCGCCTCCACTCCGTGTTCTCTTTAAATAATATCAGCCTTCGGCTGCTTTTTGCCTGGTACCAGAGCATGATATCTGCAGATTTTCTCCCAGAGAAATTTGCATGAACAGACAAAGTGCTTTGGGGGAACTTTAGCATTCAGGTGCCTCACTGCACATCCACACCCACTTTAAGACACCACCGTGTTCTTCTGTCCGTTTGTAGTTCCGCCTCCAGCTTTGTATATCAAATGAGCTGTGAGGAAGCAACACGCACTCATACACACACACACACACAAACACACACAAAGCAAGTGGCAGTTGTGTGGCACACAGCGCAACCAGCACCGCAGCGCCAGTGATTTGGTTGTTAAGGCAACAGCAGTGATGACCCACTCCTACCAGTACCAGTGAGGGCCTGTGTTGTGTGATAACACAGCGGAGTGTTTCACCGGCCGCTTGCAGGGAGCCGCTCCGTCGCGACGGCCGCCTGGAACTGAAGGTTTGTAGAGGTCAGAATCGAGGTGTGCAGGACCAGCGACCTCCAAGCGCACAGCTCAATGTCCTTCAGATTCAGGGCTTCAGCGTCTGAGCGCTGCTCCTCCGTAACATCCAAAAAGGGATAGTTTGGGATTTTGGAAAATGAAGCCATTTGTCTAATTTCCCAGGATCAGCTTAATTTGTGGACAAATCGTATGTCTCTCTGTGCAGTACGAAGGAAGTGTAAACCGCCAGCTAGCTTAGCACAATATGCTTGTGTTTACAGGGACAGACAGATTAATGTGTGATGTGTCATGCAGTCATGTTTCTAAGATGTTCCCCTTGCCGGTAGAGAAGAGGGGGCCGTAATGGTTCCTCGTCCTTTGAGGACTAGAGGCACAAACCATTTCTTAGGATGCATTTTTCATTACTCCAAGTGAGTTCTGGGCGGATTCAACATTTTAGCCATAAACAAAGCAGTAAATCATGTTGAGTTTAATTGAATGTCCCTGTGAGAGGGCGTGTTTGGCACTGAGCGAGCGGATGACATGACCTCGTCCCCAGGCTGGAGCGTGTACACGTCAATGTGTACACGTGTAGAGGTGGGCTGTCCCCACACAGATAGTAAAACCTGAGGTAGTGGTCCCTACATAGCTTTTAGGCCAGTCCACACTGGGGGAAAATGTGATTTCCAGAATTTTTAGGATTTTCTTTTGGTTTTTTTGCACAGTTTAAGAATTTAATTCTAGTTTTAGGCATTACCGTTTAGGTTTATGGTTAGGTGTGAGGGTTAGGTTTAGGGTTAAGTGTGTGTGTGTGTATGTGTGTGTTTGCATTTGTGTTTGTGTGGTCTGCCTCCCCTTAGGCCACATCTGTCTCCATATCCCATTGCTCTACTTAGTATAAGTGTTTAAACACTTCCATCATTTCTGAGTCATCGTCACGCATGACATCGTACTGCATATTTGCCACAACGTTCAAATTGAATGTACCACTTTACCCTATCTGCATATGCACAAACAGGTTCCAATGAATTATACCTTACCAGGCTGATTCCTTCTATTGGGGCCCTTCAGAGGGCATGGATCAGAACAATGGAGACCCTAAAGCCCGATAAACTAAAGATCTCCCATGGACACCAATTGGTGAGAACATTTTGTCATCCTGCTCCTGTATCTGAGGTTGTGAAGTTTTGTACCTCAGCTCAGAGTGAAACAAAGAGTGGAAACACATACTAATTATAATGCGTCCTGGTCTGACCCTCCTCACACACTTGGTTAACTGGTTCCAGCCTGGTTAGAGGTGCTGCCACGCCTTGTTTTCAGCACATCGGACATCAGGACATCAGAATGTGAAGGAAGGAAAATAGGATGCAGACAGCCACAGTGTTATAAACAGCTACGTATCCCAGGACCAGAGAAAGACACGGCAGGACCAGAGAGAGACATGGCAGGACCAGAGAGAGACAGGCAGGACCAGAGAGAGACATGGCAGGGTCAGAGAGAGACATGGCAGGGTCAGAGACAGACATGGCAGGACCAGAGAGAGACATGGCTGGGTCAAAGAGAGAGAGGACAGAGTCAAAGAGAGAGACAGGACAGAATCAAAGAGAGAGACAGGACAGGGTCAGAGAAAGAAACATGGCAGGGTTACAGAGAGACAGGACAGAGTCAGAAAGAGAGACAGGACAGAGTCAGTGAGATAGACAGGACAGGGTCAGAGAAAGAAACATGGCAGGGTTACAGAGAGACAGGACAGAGTCAGAAAGAGAGACAGGACAGAGTCAGAAAGAGAGACAGGACAGAGTCAGTGAGAGAAACATGGCAGGGTCGCACACGGAGACAGGACAGAGTCAGAGAGACAAAGGACCCACGGACCTACCATTCCATGCCTGCACGGTTAGTGTCATCCCACCAGCACTCCGACGGATGCCCCAGTGTGGTAGGGGTTGGCTGGCACTCGAAGGCCCAGAGGCGATCCGACCCCTCCTTCTCGCTGAAGACACTCTGGAGGGCCACCAGCACCTCTCCCTGGGGGCACTGGAAGTTGAACCCCTGGCGGAAGGTGTGGATCCAGGGTATCGAGCGGTCGATGTGGCTCTCCATGCGGTTGTCATAGTCCTGTCCGGCCACAGTGGCCACGAGGGCCAGAGCCAGCAACAAGAGAACTGGTCCCGGAGTCATCATGCCTGGGAGAGAAGCTGGAGAGTCCGACTCTGAACCAACCCTATCCCGGTACTACAGGGTCAAAGTCTCCGAGCTCAACAAACCCGGAGCGAGAGAGGGGGAGAGAGCAGCTCTGCTCCTCGTTACTCCAACACAGATGTCTGGCTTTCAGATCGTTGACTAACCATATGTTTCAAATCCACATCCAGAACTGATGTGTAATTTGCAGGTCTGAGGAGTTTGGTCGCACTGGGATATGTTAAGGTCGGCTTTTAGAAAGACTCTGCTGCTTCCCCAGTGCGGATAAGTGGTGCACCTTAAGAAACAGGCAGCTGTTTGGAAATGATTCCAGATCACAATGTAAAGTAATGCATCATTCTGTACGCAATCCAAATATTAATGTTTTGACTTAACCGCATCTGGAGAAGGCTAATTTATGAGCACAGATGGTTTGACAGGACCGGGGTCAGTTCCAAATGTTTTGGTCATTGCACTCGCTGGAGGCCTTACTTAAGGGTTTGTTAAAACGTTTTCTCTGGCTTAATGTAGTAAACAGAATCTGGATTGGAGAGCAATGAAGGATGACCGCAAAAACAGCGTTTGAATTTCCACAGCTGTCTTGTCTTGAGTTGAGAGCATGAGAGAGAATGAGTGTGGGGTGGGAGAGAGAGAGAGAGGGCCAGGGAGTGAGAGAGAGGGAGAGTGAGAGGGAGGGAGATGGGATGAGAGAGAAAGAAAGAGCGAGAGACAGAGGAACATGCAGGTGTCAGACAGACCAGAGGTGACAATGTTCTGACGTTAGTAGTGGCCTAAATCTGGAATAGGGTGTCATTCTAGTGCACTACACAGGGAACTAGGTGTCATACCATTATACTTCCCTGCAGGCAGTGTGGGGATTGGTCAGAAGGATTAGTATGTTCTGTATTAATGGGGGAGTAAACCATAATGTGCAGAATAATTACCTGTGAAGCTTAACCCTTCAGCTGTTGGCCTTTACATTCAAACATTAACTGATCTTATCAATGATTGGATGAAGAACTTTGTACCGGCATAGCAACCAGACATGTCAGCTAGCCATTGGACGAGCTGGTAGTCAGCAATGCGACAGCAATGAATGTTTCAACATTTCAATTAGGTGGCAAGTAGAGTGTGGATTGAATATTACTTAAGGAAGTGACACTTTGTTCCCTGACCCTGGAATAGAACAAGACAGGGGTTATGCAAGAGGCCTCAAAGATCTTTATCAATTGTGTGTGTGGTGTGTGTGCATGTATGTGTGTGCATGTGTGTGTGGTGCGTGCATGTGCATGCGTGCGTGTGTGCGTCTGTGTGTATGTGTGTGTGTGGTGTGTGTGTGCGTCTGTGCAAGTGTGTGTGTGGTGTGTGTGCGTCTGTGTGTATGCGTCTGTGTGTATGTGTGTGTGTGTATGTGTGTGTGTGATATGTGTGTGTGTGTGTGTGCGGATGTAATCCTGGCCACTAGTCTTCTATCTGGAGGAAGTTACAGAGGGTGATAGGCCATCTTTATTCTTTCCTTCACAATTCAAAATCCAGGTAGATCTGACCTTTCTGACTACAGGTTTTCTTGAACTTGTTTTGACAGCTCTACAAAACAAATAATACTCTCACTGTTCAAATGACCTCAGTTTACATAGGACTTGACTGCTACTTTATCTTGAATAGATCAATCTCTGTTAGACATTTGTAGCTAAATAGTTCTTAATTATTAATTAACCATGAAGCTATGTTTAGTCCAAGGTCAATCGAATCATCCCAGTCAACCCTTTTCCCTTCACACGGTCCACATTTACAAGCTTGGAGCTCCAGACGAAAGTTAGCAGTGAAGAAAGATCAGGCGTGTCATTTGGATCACAAAATGATGGTGTCAACATGTTTTTGTGCAGGATGTGTTAATATGTGTGTGTATATAATATATATGTGCGTGCTGATGTTTGTGTGTTGCAATGTATATACAAGTGTGATCATGTGGGCCAGTGGGTAATGATGATAAGTCCGAGACGAGGATTTCTGTAAAACTGTCTCTGTTTTCCAAGTGAAAAAAGGAAAAGGCAGAGATCCTTCCCCCATTCTACAATGTTTATTTTTGCCTGCTGCCAGGCCTTCCTTGGATAGAAAATACATGGATTGCATTTATCTGTCACAGTGATTTACAGCCCTAGATTATATGATACATGCAGCACTGAAGTTGTGATACAACATGACCAACATTTAAAGCAAATGTGAGCAGAGGCTGCACTGATGACAAACAATGCATGTCAGCTCAATAGGAAATTGCTTTAACATTCTGATTGGGCAATCTGTAACACTTTAGAAAGACTCCAGCTGTTTGAGCTGATGGAAAGTTAAAGGAGAATTTCACATTTTTTCAAACTGAACATAGATCCTTTCTCTCCCTGAAAAAGAAGTGCATCAGCCAAAAACAAAACTTGGCTCTGTTTTGTTTAAACAACCATTAAATTATTTATTTTGCTAATTTTAGTCACTGCTAGCCAAATAATCCATGAAAGTAATGATGATGTGTGAGCTTGTTTGTTTTTCAGTGGCGAAATCACATTTTAGTAACATCAAACAGTTTACATTAGCATGCTCCCATGTCCTGATCGCTTCCACAGAGCTTTTGTTAATGGCAGCATAAGTAAGCTTGTTAGGTCTGTTTGACCCATCGAAATTCTATTTAGGGTGACAAACCATGTTATAATCAATTTAAAAAAAGAGTGGAATCGTCCTTTAAATGACATCGTGAACAGAGTCTATAAATAAATAAAAGGACATGTCCAGGAATAGCACCTGGGTCATGGCTGGAGGATCCCGGACGGGGCATAACACCCCAGATACATATTTATAGAAATCTTCTATTTAAAAGCATCTTCAAGATATTTAGAGAGCAACAATGTTCAAATACTTTGGAGACACAAAACATGATGACTTGGTTGGATTTTTCTATTTCTACAAAGTTTATTGATCTCACCACCATACAGCAGCACCCAAAGTGATTTCTGAAACGAACTAATGGGTCCATTGCTTATGATGGTTCACTCTACACTTCCCACCTACAACGAGAGACGCGTCATTGCCTGAGAGAAGTGACATAGCCCAAGAGATGTGTCATAGCCCAAGAGACGTGACATAGTCCGAGAGACGTGACATAGCCCAAGAGCTGTGTCATAGCCAAAGAGACGTGACATAGTCCGAGAGACGTGACATAGCCCAAGAGATGTGTCATAGCCCAAGAGACGTGACATAGTCCGAGAGATGTGACATAGCCCAAGAGATGTGTCATAGCCCAAGAGACGTGACATAGTCCGAGAGACGTGACATAGCCTACAGCTACTAGTCACAACTATTCCGCATAAGAAAGTGCACCCAATTATTGCAAATGGCGCTGTATTAAGAAGCACCCTACATTTCAAGCAACCCTATGGGCCCTGGTAGAAAAGTGCACCTAATTTGAGTGACATTTGGGAAGCAAACCAGGGCACCAGAGAGCGTATCTGTACCTCACTGTGACCCACGCCTTCCAGTCTTTAGTCAGATTATGACATCTATGTGTGTGTATGTATGTGTGTATGTGTGTGTGTGTGTGTGTGTGTTGCGGGGGCTAGTGGGGGCTCAGGTCAACCCATGAACCAACATGGCCACTGGAAGGGCTATAGCAGGCCTTTGGTAGGGTCAGGGCTGTGGACACTCCACTCCCTCTACGCCTCCCATATGGCAGCCTATCCCCTGCAGAGTGCACTCCTTTTGACCAGAGGTTGTGGGGCCTGTACTGGAATAGGGTGTAACTTTTGGACAAATCTAGTGTTTTCAGAAGGACTCACCGGGCTGCAGTTGACGAGAAGGTCCTCTAACATCCTGAATCGCTGCTGGCTTCAGCAGACATGGAACTGGGTGATACTGTGATAGGAAGCTCTGTTTGGTGTTAGCGGAACTTTCGACTTGCTTCTTTATCACCACACATTATTACAGTGTGAACTATAAATAGATTAGAGTTGCCAGCAAAGTTATCACAGCAAACTAGACTGAAAGTGATATGAAAGAAATGGATACATCTTGGTCTCTTCGCTATCACATGCGTGGCGTACAGTTCCAGTGCCTCAGGTCTCTAATCAACAAGAATATGTACAGCTTCTACCCCCAAGGCATAAGCCTGTTAAACAACACCACCAAAATATTATCAGAAGGCTGTTCATTGGAAAAGACATGCACAGACCTAAAACATACAGACATAACATCTACACACTTAACATGTACAGATACAACATCTACACACATAACATCTACACACTTAACATGCACAAACATAACATGTACTCACTTAACATGTACAGAATAAGATGTATAGACATGCAAACTTGTATTTATCACACACACACACTTCACCCTCATTATACATGCTGCTGTTTCAGTTTATGAAATATCCACTACCACCACTACCTATATGGATATAAACATAAATATACAGTTACTGTTTGGTATTTATCCATTACCACCACTATCTATATGGATATAAACATAAATATACAGTTACTGTTTGTTATTTATCCATTACCACCACTATCTATATGGATATAAACATAAATATACAGTTACTGTTTATTTATCCATTACCACCACTATCTATATGGATATAAACATAAATATACAGTTACTGTTTATTTATCCATTACCACCACTATCTATATGGATATAAACATAAATATACAGTTACTGTTTATTTATCCATTACCACCACTATCTATATGGATATAAACATAAATATACAGTTACTATTTGTTATTTATCCATTACCACCACTATCTATATGGATATAAACATAAATATACAGTTACTGTTTATTTATCCATTACCACCACTATCTATATGGATATAAACATAAATATACAGTTACTGTTTATTTATCCATTACCACCACTATCTATATGGATATAAACATAAATATACAGTTACTATTTGTTATTTATCCATTACCACCACTATCTATATGGATATAAACATAAATATACAGTTACTATTTGTTATTTATCCATTACCACCACTATCTATATGGATATAAACATAAATATACAGTTACTGTTTATTTATCCATTACCACCACTATCTATATGGATATAAACATAAATATACAGTTACTGTTTATTTATCCATTACCACCACTATCTATATGGATATAAACATAAATATACAGTTACTATTTGTTATTTATCCATTACCACCACTATCTATATGGATATAAACATAAATATACAGTTACTGTTTGTTATTTATCCATTACCACCACTATCTATATGGATATAAACATAAATATACAGTTACTATTTGTTATTTATCCATTACCACCACTATCTATATGGATATAAACATAAATATACAGTTACTGTTTGTTATTTATCCATTACCACCACTATCTATATGGATATAAACATAAATATACAGTTACTATTTGTTATTTATCCATTACCACCACTATCTATATGGATATAAACATAAATATACAGTTACTATTTGTTATTTATCCATTACCACCACTATCTATATGGATATAAACATAAATATACAGTTACTATTTGTTATTTATCCATTACCACCACTATCTATATGGATATAAACATAAATATACAGTTACTGTTTATTTATCCATTACCACCACTATCTATATGGATATAAACATAAATATACAGTTACTGTTTATTTATCCATTACCACCACTATCTATATGGATATAAACATAAATATACAGTTACTATTTGTTATTTATCCATTACCACCACTATCTATATGGATATAAACATAAATATACAGTTACTGTTTGTTATTTATCCATTACCACCACTATCTATATGGATATAAACATAAATATACAGTTACTATTTGTTATTTATCCATTACCACCACTATCTATATGGATATAAACATAAATATACAGTTACTGTTTGTTATTTATCCATTACCACCACTATCTATATGGATATAAACATAAATATACAGTTACTATTTGTTATTTATCCATTACCACCACTATCTATATGGATATAAACATAAATATACAGTTACTATTTGTTATTTATCCATTACCACCACTATCTATATGGATATAAACATAAATATACAGTTACTGTTTGTTATTTATCCATTACCACCACTATCTATATGGATATAAACATAAATATACAGTTACTGTTTATTTATCCATTACCACCACTATCTATATGGATATAAACATAAATATACAGTTACTGTTTATTTATCCATTACCACCACTATCTATATGGATATAAACATAAATATACAGTTACTATTTGTTATTTATCCATTACCACCACTATCTATATGGATATAAACATAAATATACAGTTACTGTTTATTTATCCATTACCACCACTATCTATATGGATATAAACATAAATATACAGTTACTGTTTATTTATCCATTACCACCACTATCTATATGGATATAAACATAAATATACAGTTACTATTTGTTATTTATCCATTACCACCACTATCTATATGGATATAAACATAAATATACAGTTACTATTTGTTATTTATCCATTACCACCACTATCTATATGGATATAAACATAAATATACAGTTACTATTTGTTATTTATCCATTACCACCACTATCTATATGGATATAAACATAAATATACAGTTACTATTTGTTATTTATCCATTACCACCACTATCTATATGGATATAAACATAAATATACAGTTACTGTTTGGTATTTATCCATTACCACCACTATCTATATGGATATAAACATAAATATACAGTTACTGTTTGTTATTTATCCATTACCACCACTATCTATATGGATATAAACATAAATATACAGTTACTATTTGTTATTTATCCATTACCACCACTATCTATATGGATATAAACATAAATTTACTGTTACTGTTTGTTGTCTAAGGCTTCTGTTTCTCAATGTATTTTTTCTCTAGGTCACTTGTGCACCAGGGCCTCCCACTCCTCTTTCTATTCTGGTTAGAGCCGATATGCACTGTTCTATGAAGGAAGTATTATATTTCATTGTATGAGTTTTTTTTGATTCAAAAGCAAGGAGGTTTCTAAGCAACCCCCGTTTTGAACGGGTAAATCTTCACAAACTATAATGACCCCAGCTAGTAACCTTTCAAACTCCTTTACAAGCTTATCTCCCGCTCTTAGCTCGGTTGACAACAGCGCTGTGGTCCATAAACGGCGGCAGCAGTTTAGTTCTGTCCCAGATGGCCAGGTGAGTTTTGTGTCGAGATCGGTGGGCCATTTAGCAGCTAGATAAAGGCCCATTCACAGATCTGGCTGTACGGCCTGCAGCCATGCTCCCCTCTAGGTTCCCTCCGGCCCAGTTTGGCACAGTAGAGCTACTCAACCAGATTTTTATCTCTCCAGAGTTACAGACAGAAAGAACCTCCCAAATGTACAGTGGTGAAACACTATCTGGGCGTTTGGGTGACAAGACCTCTTTGTAATGTTCTGACCTTGTAGAAATATGACACAAGTTCCCAAGATTCTTTGGAGCTGTATAAAACATTTCATATTATCTACAAAATGTTTCTAACCATGCACTTGTCCTGAGTTTGCTAGTGAGATAGTTGACCACTCTAGCTTTCCTAAAGCCAAGTCTGGTAATTTTCAATCATTTATGTCTAAACAACACTTTTATATACCTTTTTAAGTTACAGCAAGTGCATTAGTCTTGAGGCAACCAAGTCAGACCATCAAATAACCTTTTAATTGCAGTTCACTTCAATTGGATAGTTATCAAAGTCAGCAGAATATCAAGCTAGTTCCACATTTGGGGTGCAAGGACAGAGAATACCTTTGACTCTAAAAAGGTGGAATGACCATGAGACCAGGGGTGGCTGGACAATGAGCTTGGGTTTTAATCATAGTTTGAATTCCCCCGGACACAAACCATGTTCTTGCAGTGGATGAAAGTGTGTAGAGGAGCGGGGTGACATGGGAGAAATTGATGCGGTGGGTTATAGTTTTCTGGATAAGGTCATCTTGTTCAGTGAAACCTGGACATTTCTGAGAATTCCATGTAAACTTTGGCATGCATGGCTCCCATGTAAATTTAGGATATAGACTATTATAGCTTTAGAGAGTAGGCAATAGACTATTAGAGTTTTTGACAGTAGGCAATAAACTATTATAGTTTTAGACAGTAGACAATAGACTATTACAGTTTTAGACAGTAGGCAATAGACTATTAGAGTTTTAGACAGTAAGCAATAGACTATTATAGTTCAAGACAGTAGGCAGAACTGTGACAGCCAAACCCCAGAGGGTGGAGAAGACCATGGTACACAGTGTTAAGCCCAGAGGGGGGAGAGGACCATGTTTCATAGTGTTAACCCCAAGGGGGGAGAGGACCATGGTACACAGTGTTAAGCCCAGAGGGGGGAGAGGACCATGTTTCATAGTGTTAACCCCAAGGGGGGAGAGGACCATGGTACACAGTGTTAAGCCCAGAGGGGGGAGAGGACCATGTTTCACAGTGTTAACCCCAAGGGGGGAGAGGACCATGGTACACAGTGTTATTAAGCCTAGAGGGGGGAGAGGACCATGGTACACAGTGTTAACCCTGAGGGGGGAGAGGACCATGGTACACCGTGTTAAACCCAAGGGGGGGGGGGCATGGTTCACAGTGTGAAAAGCAGTGGATCGATGTAGGAGAATGAGAACAGAGAGAGGCTAAGCTTGGGCAATGAAAGAAAGAGTCTCTTTGAAAACAGAGAGCTTTTTCAGTTGAATGACCCATCTTGAAGCCTGACTAAAAATCCAATTTTTGATTTTTGATTTAACCCGGCCATTAACCCTGTTTAATGTATTATTGATGAGAAAAAAACTATTTGCTTTTATCACCATGGCTACTCTGATCTCCCAAAAAGATAATTGAAGTTTTAGTGATCGTAAACTAAGCCACTGGAAATTGAAAATAGTTTTCTTTTTAATTAACTCTTATTTTAAACCTGGAGGGGGGGGGGGTTACTAAGGAGTCCTGTCCAAGACAGCAGTCAATACATTACAGAATTACAACACACAACAATAGGACTGCAACGTCATCAAGGCCAAAGAAAGCATTTTCATTCATTTTCATTTTCTGTCAACTTTCACATTTATACATTCATTTATTGGCACTAACACAGTACACCGGTGCATAATAGTCCATTACACCGGTGCAAAATAGTCCACTACACCGGTGTATAATAGTCCACTACACCAGTGCATAATAGTCCATTACACCGGTGTATAATAGTCCACTACACCGGTGCATAATAGTCCACTACACCGGTGCATAATAGTCCACTACACCGGTGCATAATAGTCCATTACACCGGTGCATAATAGTCCACTAAACTAGTGTATAATAGTCCACTACACCGGTGTATAATAGTCCACTAAACTATTGTATAATAGTCCATTACACCGGTGCATAATAGTCCACTACACCGGTGTATAATAGTCCACTACACCGGTGCATAATAGTCCACTACACCGGTGTATAATAGTCCACTACACCGGTGCATAATAGTCCACTACACCGGTGCATAATAGTCCACTACACCGGTGTATAATAGTCCACTACACCGGTGCATAATAGTCCACTAAACTAGTGTATAATAGTCCACTACACCGGTGCATAATAGTCCACTAAACTAGTGTATAATAGTCCACTACACTGGTGCATAATAGTCCATTACACCGGTGCATAATAGTCCACTAAACTAGTGTATAATAGTCCATTACACCGGTGCACAATAGTCCATTACACTGGTGTATAATAGTCCACTAAACTAGTGTATAATAGTCCACTACACCAGTGCATAATAGTCCACTACACCGGTACATAATAGTCCACTAAACTAGTGTATAATAGTCCATTACACCGGTGCATAATAGTCCACTAAACTAGTGTATAATAGTCCACTACACCGGTGCACAAGACCAGATGGCAGTCTTGCCTAATACTGTAAATGTACAAGGGACATATTATGGTCTAATTTCGAGGGACTTTATTTGTCCATTTGTTACACTGAAACATCTGTCCTCAGCTCTTAACCCCCGTAAATAGCTCAGAAACACACACGGTTGAGATGACCAGTTAAGCTGCAAAGTATAAGAAACTGAGCATTAGTGGGCGATAGCTACAGTAACCTAGTAGTTAGAGCATTAGTCCAGTAACTGAAAGGTCGCTGGTCTGAATTGCTGAGTTTACAAGGTGAAAAACCAAGGCACATAATGTGAAACGCAAGTCCAGTTTAAACTCGATCACCTCAATGGGGTATCTGTCTAACAACAGAGAACTGCGAGAAGCACAAAGGAACGCTCACGCACACAATTTCAGCCGGTGGGTAAATATTGTGTCAAAGGTGTTTAGCGACGTACTCTATCATATATCACACACAATAGAAATCTGGGGGTGTGATGTGTGTTATCTCTGTGGAATATTCGCCAAGCCTCCATAAAAACATGACCTACATAATGTCACCCAGTCTCAAATGAGTTGCTTATTTTATATCTGTCTGTCCCTGAGCTGTGCTCCTCAAAAATCCACACGGTTGTTTTTGGTCAAATTCAAAGTAACATCATTGTATGTAATATTAAGGTAATAAAAATGACACAATCCAATAGAGCACAGAGGCAACTGCACATCACATGTGGTGAATCTCACAGGTGCAAAAGCAGCTTCATCATACTAAATATTTCATGCTGATAAGAATGCCAGCCCCATATGAAACTGAGTGCGGCTATGTACTGTAGTTACATCACCGGAATAACACAACCATCTCTGAAAGGGTTTAGAGGAGGCTGCAATGTGAAGTGGTAGTGTGGTTGTTACGTACTGAACCAGGCGCTGTAGTCTGGGGTGGTAATGCACTGGCTAGCTAACCTAGCTAGGTCACTGATCAGACATCAAAAAGGACTTTTCATAATGGCAATTGGCAGCTGTAATGCTTTGTTTGAACGGGTGATATTTCAAACAGTATTGACAAGCTGAAGGACAACTATTGATCTGTGAGATGGTTTTATTCAGCGCAGGTTGCCTGGACAACGGGCATGCCTGGCTTCGTGCCTTATTAACAATCATTATTCTCCATTAGGAGCAGGTAACATCCTGCCCTGATAATGTATTAGTATAAATCCTCTATCAGCTAATCCCTCAGTTGCAATTATTCTACTTAAAGATGTATGCTTTATTGGACAGGAAAGTAAAAACAAATAGTTTCTGCTAAAAGAGCGCTAGTTCAGAACTGAATCCCTGCTGCAGCAAAGCAGATTCACTAGAGGCAGTGATTTCGACCACGAAACACCCTGGGCCACAAAATTAAATGTATGTTTAATTTACCAAAAATATGGCTTCTTTCCTTAGATCTGAAAATCTATTTAAGACTCCTTCTCAGCCATCGGAGCTGAGTGTGGACAGATATGTAAAGGATTGCTATGGCCATGACTTTGCCTCCTTAAACGGCCTCTTGTTTGTGAGGGTAGATTGGTTGTCCTCACTTTGCGCTGAGTTGGAATGTACTCCACTAAATCACCTGAATGAATATATTCACTGAGGGGGGGGGGGGGGTTATATTCACTGAAACCTTTCATGTAGCTTTCTTTACACGCCCAAGAATGTCATCAAAACATAACTTCTCTTTATATCATAGCTGAGTCACTGGGTAAACACTCAGCGAGAGAATCGAATCTGGGATTGCTGGTGTTGACGTCAAGGCTTTGTAATTTTTCAATCAAAAACACGACAATGCATGAAATCCATCCGTTACGCAACCCTCAACGAATTCCATGTCCAAGGTTCCCTGACCAAGGGTGTATTTACCCCTGAAGATCCATCCTGCCTAACAGGGCTTCACTGATCAAATTAAGGGATCGAGCCAAAAGGCCACTCTCCATGCCAACCTCTCCAAGACAAATATCGGGTGTATCCGCCAGCCTGGGGCTCCGGGCCTTGGCCTCATTAGAACAATGCATCAAGGGATCGTGGATGGACGCGTCTGAGACCAGCCACATCCTAGACCCTATATATAGTGCACTAAACTTGACCAGAGCCCCTGTGCACGGCCTGGTCGATGCCCTACAAATGGAATAGGGTGCCGCTTGGCACCTCAGGTGTGGCGGTGGCCAACGCTAAGGAGCCTTGACAGCAGTGGTAATGAAGGATCGGGACGGTTTATTGCCCTGAGATTAATCACGACCCTCAGAGTTTAATGTGAACGATCCCCGCGGTGGGTTTACGCCGCTCGGCGTGTTCCACGGGAACGCCACGGGAACGCCACGGCACTGCTGACGTCCACCTCTGTGCCCTCCTGGGGTCGCGGGCCGGGAGCCTCTGTTACCTCGCGACAGACAATCCAGCGGTGTTTAGCATTAGGACATTTAAGTTTCTCAAAGACAGGAATCCGACGGGAGAACCGCATTGAGACGACCTGTTGTCATCTGTGGGACATTTATGATGATGTTTTAGATCTGTTCTGACCTTCCTGGGAGACCTATTAAGACATATTATATTATACTGTAAATGCTGATTATAAACCTTTTCCATGAAACATTTTTCATGAAAAGTCTTCTCTGAGATATGCCTGTCTCTAAAATAAATATTTTGTTCAAGAAAACTTTTGTACATCCACTCATAACAGGAACCAAAAGATCGGCCATTAAACATGACAACTGTTGGTAAGTAGAGGGAAATGATCAACTCTATTGTCCTGTTTTTATCATAATAACAACCCAGTCACCATGTCTTATGTTTTGCCAGCAGGACAGTGTGTTTAAACTCTATGTCCATGGGACCAGAAGATATGGACATTCTGCCGTCAACTACACAGCCGAGTTAACTGCAGCTGATTGGGAGGGAGAACAGAGGCACCTGCCTGTCGACTTTTCACAATGGATCACTACAACCTGGTAACAACCTCTGCCTGACCTTCTCTGCCTCATTTTACACTGGTCAATTAACACAGTTAAATAAACACAACACACAGATGTAGGATCCGTGCTTCCAGCCAATCAAAATGTTGGAAGCATTGCTCCACACCAATCGTAGGGCTGAGCCCGGAGTCACTGCCAATCAGATTATTGGTCGGCTGGAAAGCCAATATTGACCTTGGTTCAACTTGAGCTCAGTGGTCTGGCAGTCTGTGAAATTGGTGAACTGAATTTCTGCCAGTGAGTGTCAGGGCACTCCCTTTTATGACCATCGGGTGTTTGATTTACTACCTGAGGTTCAGTTATGGCTTTGTTCACATTGTACCAAGGTGAACTTGCTAATCAGCACTCCAGTCTGACGAGTGATGGAATCCAGCGTGAATGTACAATTGCACTAAATGAAGAACAAACAAACACAAAACAGGAAGGAATGTACAACACATAAAATGCACATGATTAGTGACATTAGGAGTGCATTTTCTCCCAATACACCTGACCTCTCTCCTTTTCTGCTCTAAAGGTCAAGAGGCGGAGGGGCGGATGGGCTACGTATACTGTCCCTGGCTGCAAGGCTTGTGTGATGACAACACATAAACTGCTCCCGGGTCCCGAGGTCCCGAGGTCGTCCCACCCTTGAAGCTTCCACTCAGTCCAGTCGAAGCTCTCCCCGGTTCAAGTTGTGAAACCGGCTCCCCTCAAAGGGCAGCGGAGACCCGGAACACTTTGCTCGTTTTTATCTTCCCTCTATCAGTGACTCATAAACACATGTAAACACACACATGAACATGTGAATGCGCGTGCACACGCGCGCACACAAAGATAAGAAACATTATGTCACTATTAACACAACTATAAACAAGGCATGTGTGCATGTCCACAATGACAGGTTCCATGACTGCATGGAAAACACTATGGATCCTGGCTGGGGTCAATGCGAATTGAACACGGTCAAATTCAGAATGGAATCTGAAACTCCCATTCAACTACGGAAGAAGGCAGTACGTGTTTTTGTTTTTAGTGAACTCTCAAAAAACTGTGGGAGCTATATTTAAGATATTTTTAAAACATGTTTATTACGATCACTTCCTGAATTATTGACTGCCTTTAGCTACCGTGGACAAGGTCCCAGCTCGGTGGGAGTGTGTGTGCTGGAACAGCACATGACATGAGGTTCGATTTATTTGCATGGCCCCCCTCTGCTGACCCACCCCCCGCATGGCCGCCCTAGGCTCTGTACTCCAGCCAACCAGCCAGCCAGGCAGAAAGCCAACCAGCCCTATGGGACAACCCATAGGGCAGCTTTCGCCAGGCTCCTACAGGGTCTGGTCATGAGTCACGCCCTCCCGTGGGGAGTGCAGGGCCATTCACGAGGCTGTCCGGGGACGGCCTGGGTAGGACTGCGTGTCGACTGATGCGGTAAGCACCAAGGCCTCCCGCTGACCGAATGGCGGAGGGTCACGGATTGCACAGCGGGGGCACGGGGGAGGAAAGATGCTGAGGATGTGCTGAACTTGACCGGGGCTGTTGTCTCAGGCTCCCCAGGGTACCCCAGATGTCGGGGCTCAAGGCTTGTCCGACCACTGTTTCTATTTCAGACGGCCAGAATTGATTCGCCACGAGCGACAAAGTTGAAATGAAATCTTAACTGGCCTTTCCTGGAAAATAGCTGGGGATTTTTTATTTTTTTTATCTTTTAATTCCCGAAAGGTCATTCAGGGGAGTATTGAGTGCTGCACCCAGATTTAAGATATGACTCCAAAGGATCTCTGATCCTCTAATCATCTTGGCCTCATTAGATGATATTACACTGGGAGCAGAGGGAAATCCAGGATGCACCCATCCCAAATGGAATCCTATTCCCTGCTATATTCCGATATTTACATACCATGGCCAGTTTTAGTCAAATAAAGTGCACTTCTTAGCATGCCATTTGGGAAGAATAACATTTGTAGTTAAAGTAAAGTAGTGGATGATTTGCCAGTATGTATCAAATACAGCATATTAGGAAAGCAAGCTGTGTCCACAGGTTTTCAGCGAGAGGAGAGAAAACGGCAGATAGAGGAACAAAGACAACCCAAACTGCCCGGAGAATAAAGAGAAGCCATCGATAAACTTCTCACAGGAAAGCCTGCAGAGATTGTCCGTACAACGCAGATTACCCTCACACGCGATGTATTAGAGTAGCAGTCGAACCAGGACAAGATGAGAACAAAATGACTCACCCAGTGACAGTGAAAGACTGTAGCTGGTGTCGTGTTCTTTAATTCAGTAGTGGTGTACTTATTTAACAGGTGCTTTATACCAAACTCAACACGTGCATTCATGACCACTGAGTAACACCCAAACAGCCCCGCGTAGACTGGAGGATGTACTAATGGTCTTGTTCACCGTGTGGTGCTCACTCATCTGAGTGTTAACAGAACTGAACAGGACCCCTTGTCCCCCCGGACGCGGGGGGGGGGGGTAGAGTGCCCCTCCCCCACGGCCCCAACGCGGGGTCAAGGTCAGACCAGGAACCGTCAAACCAGAAAGTGTTGTTTTAAAGAGTTATGGCTTTAGCCCTGATCTAGCACTTTGCACACAGTGCTAGCGGCAATGCTACGCTTTTATATTCATGATGCGCAGTCGTAGAATGTGTAAGTGCACACCTTTGGGAATGTGCACACCTTAGAGATGGATGTACAGACAGTCAGACTGTCAGTCAGAGAGTCGCTCAGTCAGAAAGATAGTCAGTCCTCTCCAGGAACCATGTTTCCAGTTAGAGTACGATGGCAGGTTCTCTAGACCCTCAGAGCTGGCGGGCTGGCGCACTTTATTTGGGACTGTGTTGCATACCAGAGAGTTAGCTCTATGTAAATATAGCACAGAGATGGGGAATACCATGAACCACCGCCAGAACAACAGGCCCAGGCCAAAAGAACCACTGTCAGAATAACATGCCCAGGCAAAAAGAACCACTGTCAGAACAACAGGCCCAGGCCAAAAGAACCACTGTCAGAACAACAGGCCCAGGTCTTGTACACATTCACAACAAAAAAGTATGTTGTAATTTACATTTATATAGACTATATGGCCCAGAAAAGAACTGGGAAGTATGAAGGTAATGTAGAGTGCAGGTAAAGGGGGCCATTTGGAGAGTACCATTTAGTACATTCCTATGGGATTATCTAGTTTCACATTATTTCAGAACGATATTTCATAACATACAATCTGCTTCTACAGTAGCTCCAGAACTGATTACCACACACTAGTAATGTGTTAGTTTAGACGTACAGTAGCCATATTCAACATCAGAGCAGTAGCAAGACGAGTGTTTCCTGTGAACCGAGTGGCCAAACACATTCTATACATTCTTGAGCGGAAATCAATAGAAATTCACCAGCCAGTCTCAATATCGCTGAGCTGTACTACCAACACGCCCTTTCGGGCCACAGAACGCTTTCAGCCGAGACAAACAGAGAGGTTTGCCGGAGACACAGATCTGTGTTGGTAGAGTAATGACAATCCTCAGATGCTAAAATGTCCTACAGTGGTAACACTGTCATGTTGATCCATGCTACACACGGTACGCCATTTAAACTGGGCCGTGATTATGTGTGGTACCAAACGGTACGCCATTTAAACTGGTACCAAGGGAATAGGGTACCACCTGGCCCACAGAGCCACTGTCGGGGGGGGGGGGGGGGGGGGGGGGAAGGATTCCCGGCGGTGGGGGGGTTGAGAACTGGCCAAGCGACAACAACAACAGGGCAGTTACACTCCCCTCGCTAAGAATAGTTCAGCTTTTAACGCCCCACCAAGCCCCCGCCGCGTCCCCACTGACGCCCTGCATCCCTCCGTGATCCGGCGCCCTCCACAAGCACCCCGCGGTCCGTTTCGGCCAGGCTCTGTCCGGAGGCAGTACGCTGTGGAGGGACTAGGGGTCCGTTTGGGCGGGCTGTGGGACTGTTTTGAACCGAGGTGTGTTTACTCTGGGCCGGTCTGGGGGGGGGGCGGGGTCTGTCTCGCTGTCTGAGCGGCGCGTCCAGCCCGGGGACCATGTCGTCTTTCCGCGCCGCCGCACCGGTATGCTATTGTTGACGAGCTCGGGCCCGTCCCGAACGGCGCCCTGCCGCCTGCGTGAGTGCAGGACTGCTAACCGGAGCCCGGTGAATCTCTGGCCAGACGTGATACGCTGCGTAGGGAGCTGTTGCCGTTGGGGACGCATCCCGATCCAAATTCTGCACGCAAAATTCCATCAGCAACCCGTCATGGAATGCAGCCCCCCCCCCCCCACACACACACACACCTCGACCCAGTAGTGCAGGCTGCGCCCCAGACGGCACTTTATTCCTTGTGGAGGGCACTCCTTCTGACCAGGTCCCTGGCTGGAAATGTCTGGCAGTATGCAAGGTGAATAGGGTGCTCTTTGGGACACACATCTGGTCAACATGGCAACCCCTTGATCTATGTAAACAGTGAGCCGCTGGCGCTCCTTATCACCTCAAGGTCAATAGCGCATCAACAGGGATGGCCACTATGGAGCACATTGCGCTGCTGAAGAGTAAACCCCAAGGAAACGCTGGGGGGGCGGGGGTCAACAACGGATGCTGCAATCCATGTGATTTATGAACAGCAACAGGGCCATGGGCCCACAGTGTGTGATTTTAATAGCAGCACACAGGAATCCCCTGATATGGACTCTCCGATTAGTAAGGCACTCAGACACAGCCCACCTGAACAACTCGACAGGAACCTCCTGCTGGTTCGACTGGCCTCAGAGGGCTCGTTGCTAAATCAGCAGTGTCTCAGTACAGGTCACTTATGAATCACCAGTCAGTCATCAGCAGAGCCTATAATAATGGTTTACACATATCAACTCATCTCCAGGATTAGTGTGTCCTTGTAAGTGGAAAAAATGCCCTTTTGACCTGAACAAGTCAACCCGGTGAAATAAATTCTCAAGTAGTTCCCTATCCATGGGGATTGACCAGGAACATCTGTGATGGGCCCGGGATTTTTGTGATCTAAGCAAAATAACTTTCCACAAAGTTAACAAAGTTAATTTAGCATATTACTACATTATGACACCTGATGGTTATCTTTCTCTGTCATTCAATCGTAGGGGCTAGGGGCGGGCGGTGCCTATAGCTATGCATAGCTTTGTACAGAATTAACCTAGAACAAAGTACCGAAGTGCAAGGATAACTCCTGAGAAATATATTCACTTTTAACATATGATGCCAAAATAGATCTCTTAGAATGACCATGGAATGTTGCGGAGCTAATGACATATAATTAGGATTCTATTTCGGTTTAGCATTCTACAATTTTAATTTACCATTTCGTATTGAACCGCCTTCGGCCGCCTACGCATGCCATGGAGCAGTGGACATTACAGTTGCATACGATTTTTACGCAGAAAGATGAACGCTTGTGATTTGCTAGAGTTAGCCCCCCCCCCCTTTATTGTGAGTAACTTATTACTGGAGTTTGGGGCGGAGTCAGCTGTCGTAAGAGATAAATTGTGTGGGGTACAATAGAGAGAGCCGGGTACGACACTGTCCTTTACTATTCTGTACTGGGTACAATACTGCAGTCGTTGTACCTAAGCCCATTAGAAAACATTAATTGAAAGGGGGAATTAAAAGCAAGCAAAAAACAATGTCGGCAAATAAGGAAGGAGACGGAGGTTGGAAGAGCTTTCTTTGGAATTCGGAAAGGAAGGAATTTTTAGGACGCACAGGCAGCAGTTGGTGTAAGTAGCCGTCGTCGTAAGATAGTTTCAGTCAAAGTTTTTCTGGATATTAATTCGAGGATGAAAACGAAATGAGCTCGAGACCTGTTGTTTTTTGAAAGTGTGGTTGTATTCTCAGAACACTGTAACGGCACGGAGGGTGAAAGACTTCATTTCCTGATTGAAAAAAACAGCACCTGTTTGATTTGACTTTAGCATGATGTGTCGTGACTTACACCTTCAATGGAAAGTTACACGAAAAACCCATGAAATGAATAAACCGTGCCGTAAAAACTAATTATATATATATATATATATGCCAGAGAACTTTACTCGTCGTTGGATGGAAGACGATTATGTCAAATTTAACGAAAATATCAGGACCGTAAAAAGGGTCATTTTCTTATTATCTTCAGTGTTCCAGAGGAGGTAAAAACGTACCTATTCGTGATGAGGCTGAACGGGATCGATCGTGTGTAATATCTAGTTAGAGCTTGAGTGTCACTGTCCTTTGCCAAGGAGGTCATTTTGAAGGACATAATTGACATTCTAAGGTGGAATTCCGGAATGCTGGTTTTTTCACTAACATGTGCTTGTTTTACAGAAATATCATGTTGGTTTCTGGTGTCACATAGTTTGGATTAAGAAACAATTATATTGGTTTAAAGGATACATCCATGTTGGCTTTCTTTCTCTGAACCTAAGTAATTTGCCAAATGATAGGGAAACATCCATAACCTAGATAATCAGCTTCGTTATTCCACTACTAAATGTTTCAAATTCATCCCAGTTCAAGGTTAGTCAAGGTGATCGGGCCTTTCGCTTGAAGTTATCTCATTCATTTGGCACCAATATAATGTCATGTAAATGTATCCAACAATGAGCATTGATTTACCAATGAGTTCCAGTGTTCCAGTTCCCCCAGCGACCATGCAACATTGTATCACTGGCATCGACGTTAGATGGTCACATTTCTGCTCTGTATTCGAGCGGTATGTGCCAACTTGTTGCGGGTCGTAGTTAATCTTTTGGCAACATTACTTTCCTTTTTTCATCTCGGCGCTTTTGCTACATAGGAAGAGGAAGAGCAGCTCACGACTCACATGCCTGGTCTCTAGGGCCAACACCTCCCCCCGCAGAAAAGTTTTCTCCCCTTGAGCAGCTACTGCCTACTGCTAGCGTTACCATTCGTTGCTCGAGCTATTTCCTCGAGTTCACTAAGCTTTAATTTATCTTTGTATTGCGAGTGGGGTAAATTATTAAGGGTTTCTCTCACGACGCTAGAGAAATACAGATTTACATTGTGCGCTCTAACGGGTGACGGGAGGCATGCCAGTAGTTTCCTGTTTCGTGTGCTAGCGTAGCCAACTTTTGGCAGCCTCTTGTTCGCAAAGAGGTCTTGGTCTTTCATGGTTGCTGGTCACTGAGTAGATTTATTGTATTCACTATCTCAATGAAAGTAGTTACGTTACGAAAGTTACACGTTGTTGGCGTGTCGCTTGTTTGCGTAGCCTGTATGTTGCGTGTGGCCATTTAACCGTCTGACCAAATCGATGTTGTTATTGCGCATGGAAACGGAGACTTATTTTGCAATTAGAAGTCACTTTTATATAATCATCAATTAAAGTATTTATGGGCGAACGTAGGATACATCGATTGAGCTCTTCGTGTAGTGACGCTTGGTACTGTAGTAATCATTTTACCACCAGGGACCTATTGATCTATTGAAAGCTGAACTTGTAGTTCGAATTAACCTGGTTTTTGTGTGGCATTCTTTGAGAATTGTAAGAATGTGTCTGAGTGGTCTATTCACAACAAGAAGCCATGCCCACCAAACCGGTTCTGCCGCTCTGTTCTGGGGGAGGGGCACATTACTAGGAGACACGATTGGCCAAAGATTAGGCCCATGTGGGGGTTTTTAAATAAAAGTTTGACTGTTTAACACTTGGAAAGGCTCCCTGCCTAGACGTGATCGCACTGGATGATAACGGGCACAAATTCAAAGTTAATTCCTCTTGAGGTCCACGGTTGTGTAAGAAAACGTGGAGCCGTGAATCTAATAAATGAATTGGACTTTGGAATGTGCCTATCTGTAGTCACGGTCACCTTCGATGTGATCGGTTTGCATAACTCTGACACACCAGTATACCATTGTCTTTTGTAAATAATTCTGCTCAGGCACTGCAATAGTAAGTGCTTGCAGTAGAATGTTTATTCACGGGTTTTGTTATGACCCGATGGGGCAAGTGTAGATGCACAATTCGCCTGTCTGTCAGATTCACGTGCATGGAGAAAGTAACTTGTCTAGCCACACCTGTCTGTGTCTGCCTACTGTGGGTGACGGGTGTTTGTCAATTGGTCTGAGTGGAGGGATCTGGAAACGGCGGACAACGACGCGAATCGAATGGCATGCACGTCTTGTTTGCTATTGCATCATGAGTTTGACAGGATTCAGTTTAACACACGATGTGTCGTAGTACACGTGCAACGAAAGAGTAGTAATAGAGTAGTAATAGCGGAGGGAATTACATGAAAATGCGTGTTTCTAGTGCAAAATACACCACACCCCCTTCTGCTATTTTGCCGATATACCAGAGCTATAGGCCCAATGGGTTGCTTAGTGCTTGATACCGTAACCTGCTTTGCGTGGTATTTGAATCAACCAGGATATTACCGGTTATTAGGTAAAACTGTATTAGACCTGGAGAGTAGGACGGAGTAGGAAAGTCCTTCGGTGGTTTAGAATTATCAGCCGGATCGGTATCAACAGTGGCACCAGGAGGGCGAGGATTAACATGGGGCATACGTTACATTGAGGTTTACTATAAACAGTAAAATAATCAGTTTAGAGAAAGTAAACCTCGGTGAAGATTAACAATAGGTCTTGTGTGGATTGCTACTAGTTTGAGTATACCAAACACTTAATAATGACAGCATTTAGTTTGGATAAGCAGAAGTTTTGCTCTTCAGCCACTTGGAAAGTGTGCGTGATTATATAGCCATGTTGGTTATTCAGATTCTGAGCGATGATAGCCAAGGAAAACACTGAGATGGAGTCCCACTAACCCTACAATATCTATAGTTAAATAAATGTATTATGGTTAATTCTATCTTAAGAAGAGTTACTCGGCCTGTTAACACGTTGTGCCCTTTCACCCAAGATGTCCTCCATTAAAATATCTCTGGCGTTCTTCCTGGAGCGTTTCTCCCTGGGAGGGAATGTCCCCCGGAAGCCCCTCCGCTGGCTTCTGTTAGACCAGAATATTCCGTCAGAACGGTGACAACACAGGAATTATTATGGCCAGTCACCTCTCAAGGTCCCCTCCAACACTCAACCATGTTAGAGTTTCCCAGAGAAATCCAACAGCATATCAGTAGATGATCCAGGACTGATCTGTAGCATCATGTGGCATTGCAGTGAATCCCTCCTGTCTCTCTCTCCCTCTCCACAGTTAAAATCTTCCTCTTCTATCTGATTTTCTACGGGTGCCTGGCGGGGATTTTCATTGGGACCATCCAGGCCCTGCTGTTAACCCTTAGTGACTACAAACCCACCTACCAGGACAGAGTCGCTCCACCAGGTAAAGATCTCTACTCTTACACCCTCCTCATGTAGCTTTCCTAAACGTCAGATTCAAGGTAGATGGTATACTGCACCCCTACAAATGGATGTTACTCTTCGTAGCAGGTTAGGAGTGCATGTCAGCTTGCTTTTTCTTATTCGTAACCTAATTCTCCTAACCAGCAGTGGTAATTCTCCTGACTGACTGTGATAGTTCTCCTAACCTGCTGCATAACTTCTAGCTTACTTCAAATGGTAACTTAGGCCTGTGGAGTTGAACTATGGAGTCTACATGGCTGTATTGTATTGTCACTTTGTAAATTCTGATTTCAGTCTGTAGCTAATTGAAATGTCAAGGTATGAGATACACTCTGAAGGTGATCGTGATTAAGGGATTATACATTTTCAATCATTCGCTGTATTGAGTTAGCTCCGTGGAACAAACAGATTTAAACCAATTATAATCAAAGGATTATAGCTGTGTAGTTAATTGGTTTTACAGGAAACATTTAAACTTTGTATATGATGGAAATAGAACAGTGATTTAAACATTCAGGCTTGGTAAGTAGCTGAAGTGCATTTATAATGTGTTGCACATAAGCTTGAAATGTGGAATATAGGCCACGATAAATATAGTATAGATTAATATAAATGTCTTAGTATTTTTGAATATGCTTTTATCAGAATCAACCATATACATTGGATTCCTACCATGGTCTTATTTACTCTGTTGGACCCGAGCAAACATTCAAACAATTAAGAAACTAAGTTGAAGAAAAAAAATGCTATCCACAAACACCTTGTAATATGTAGTGAAAAATAAGAAAATAAAACATTGTTTTACTGCAAGATTGTAAAAACATTTGTCATTGTAAAAAAAATATTTTATAAACACACTTGAAAGATGTCCACTATTAATTAATTACAATAAATAAATAGGCCCACTTGTTAAATATTTGTAGTTTGTGGAATTGTAAATCACATTAAAATGGATAGAATGCACCAGACACCTAAAAAATAATTCAAGCCACATATTTGCAAGATTTACTTACCAAATGCATGGATTTCTATGGGAAGGTATGGTGTCAGACAAGCTGCTAAAGCCACAATAAAATAGCTGACACACCACACATACTACTAAGACATTAACCTTGGTCTAAGGTGACATATCATGTAGTGTTTGACAGGGTTTAGTCTAGGAAAGGTACAGGATGCATTCAGGACATGGCAGTATGGAGCTGGTCTGTAGGGAGCTGGTCTGTAGGGGGGTGGTCTGTAGGGGGCTGGTCTGTAGGGGGCTGGTCTGTAGGGGGCTGGTCTGTAGGGGGCTGGTCTGTAGGGAGGTGGTCTGTAGGGAGGTGGTCTGTAGGGAGGTGGTCTGTAGGGAGGTGGTCTGTAGGGAGCTGGTCTGTAGGGGGGTGGTCTGTAGGGGGGTGGTCTGTAGGGAGCTGGTCTGTAGGGAGCTGGGCAGAATGGACGAATATCCAGGGATTATTTTCCTGAATTGATGCCATAATGATATGGAAGAATACATGTATAACATGAAGGAACGCTGTTTTAATTACTATATTACTCATTAAGGTACTACTACCAGTTGAGGTTTTTGCAGCTGTCAGTAGTCCCATTAACACTGACCCATATTAGGAAACTCATGTCCTACTGGTCTGCTATAGGTATGTTCTAGGTTACTTTGGTTGGTGAATGTTATCAGCAGAAGGCCTGTGCTAAGTGCTTGGTGTAGATAACGTGTGGGTTTACCATCCCACCTCTACTGTTGTCTTTTTACAGCCATGGGTATCCCATGGTTACGGAAAGTTTTTGTGAAGGATTGTGGGTGCTGGGCTTTGCATGGTTTCTATTGTGCCCAGTACATTAGCTGGTGTTTTATTCTCAAGGTTTCCCTCTCTGAACGACTCCTTCCGTTTGAAGGTCCTTCTGACCTCCGACGGCTTCAGCCATTTTGTCCTTCGCTTTTCCTGCCTGCCTGTCCGCTTTCCTCCTCAGCACTTCGCAGCTTTTAGTGGAACTCGGCTGCCTGTCTCTTCATGAACACGTCTTTGGGAATGGACTTTCACACCCTCTGTGCCCCCGGCGGCTCACATAAACCTGGCAACGGCCGTGTTGTTTTTCTCTCTCTGAGGAATCTTAAGCCGGTTTAGAGAATTTCATTCTAGTAATCGTTCTAAGGCAATGGCACATTGAAGGAGTGCAGCCCTCTGTGTTCGTAGTTACCCCCTCTGACTGGGAGTAAGTTCAGAGGCACGGTTGCTTTCTCTCCCTCTCTCCCTTTCCCTCTCTCTGTCTCTCTCGCCGTGCCATGGCATCCTCTCCTGCCTCCCCTGGCCTTGCCAAGGCCCGTTTGCACAGCCAGGCGGTATTTTTAGCAGCCATTGTAGAAGACTGGCTTCATGCACATGGCCCTGTCGGCCATTTCCCCCTCTAGAGCGGCTGACTATCAAAGGCTGGCCAGGCGCCGAGGGGCAGGCAACAGCCACCACATAAGTAGGTGTGGAGTGTCGTGAGCTGAAGTGAGTTTCCATTGGTGCCCAGATAAAGGAAGAAGAAAGCAGCTAGAGTTTTGGAGAGCCAAAGTCCCGCCTCTCATTCTGAGGCTAAAAGTTTCCATTGTGAGTGAAGACCACGTGAGGCAGGCTGTTGGGTTGGCGGGGGCAGGGGGTTGGTGGAGGCTTTCACAAGCCTTGACTGGAAAGAAAACGTCATCATATTGAACATTTGACTCCCCAAAAACATGTGGCGTGACAAACATTTTCAGTAGCATTGAGCTTAAAGATATGAACGGTTTCTTTAGTTGTGGATATTATGTCATAGACACTGGGTCAGAATTCAAATTTGGATGTTGGGGGTGCAGCATGTTTTAAAAAAAAACAACACAAGGTTCCAAACAGTGATGTTTCCTCTCGTTTTCCTCTCTCTCTCTCTCTCTCTCTCTCGCTGTGTTACTGCCACGCCTCGCTCTGACCCAGTAGAAAACACCACGGCTGTCTGGAAAATTACTGCTACAGTTTACACAGCTGGGGAGACCTAGCAGGCACCGAGGGGGGCTAAAGCATTTATGATTTCAAGAACCCTAACTGGAATTAATTATTGGTCAACTGTATGCAAATAACCATTTTTATATGATTATATTTGCCTTTTACATCAGCCTATACATTCTGTGTGGAAGGAGTTTTATAACAATGAAAGGAACTCATTTAGTTTTTCAGCGCTGACTCTGCATTTAACCCTATTTAACATAATGTCTAACCTGCAGCCGTCCTTTTACTTCTCACATAAATAAACGGACTCATTCCATGGCTATGATTACGTTGACCTCCTACGGAATACAGATGTATTGGAGAGGCTCTGCGGTCAGAAATCCCTCCCAGGGCCCAAGACAAGATTAGTTCAGCCAGGCTCTGCCAAAGTCCTAGTAAAACGTACCTCTCTAGAGTTTTGATTACACCAGGGTGTCCCTGATGAGTTCATTAACATCAATGGTCTGTCTGAAGACACCACTGGTATTTGTTGAGCACTTTCAGTCTCCGGACAGAGATCCACACACCTTCTCCTAACCCCACGGGTTCTCCCGTCTGCCTCTAGGTTTATCACACACCCCACGCTCCGAGAAGTTTGAGATCTCTTACAACCTCAACGATCCCCAGACCTATGTGAAGTATGTCAAGAGCATCAGCACTTTCCTGGACACGTACAGCGATGAGAGACAGGAGGAGAAGGCCAAGTTTGAAGACTGCGGAGGCAAGTAGAAACACCTGACCAAAGCCCACGTGTTCCTTTATGGTTAACCACGTCTGACCGGGACACCACACGGGCAACAGGGCTCCATTTGGAAAAGGGGTTTTGTACAAGAAACACATCAGTCTGCCACTGTTTTGTCCATGGAGGTGTGTTATTTTTTTACCGTGTCCTGGTTTAGGGCTGATGATGATGATAATAGGGGTGTAATAAGGCTCCGTTAGTGGCCACATTTGACCTGTGACCTCTCCACAGGAGCGCCAGGTAAATGCCTTCAGTATAAACGCTCTTAATAATTGTCTCTCTGTGGTGATCAGACGTCCCTCGTACGTACACTGAGCGTGGCGACCTGGACAGTGAAAACGGGGTGAGGATGGCCTGCAGATTCAAGCGCTCCTGGCTCGGTGAATGCGCTGGTCTGGCAAATGATGACACCTACGGGTTCAAGACTGGGGAGCCCTGCCTGATCGCCAAGCTCAACAGGATCGTCAACTTCAGACCGAGGGTATGCACCTATTGCCTGCAATTCTTATGGTCCACATACCAAATGGAACCCCGTTCTAATTAAATTCAGTTGGAGAGGCATGAGGGATAGCCACATTAGGCACCCAGGGAGCAATAAGGGGTTAACTGCCTTACTCAAGGACATAATGCACAGCTTGCAGACTTAGAGATTCAACCTAACAACATTGTGGTCACTGATGTAATGCTCTGACCCCTTGACCACCCTGCTCCCCTAGTGGTCGAGAAGGTTCTGGTACAAAATAGGTTACTTGAGGAAATAGGGTGCCATTTGGGAAACACCACTGTGACAGCATTTTCAGAGTAATGAAGACCTCAGGTCCTGCCTGTTTGGTGAGAGTTGGAACCACTTGCCAAATGAGAACGGGTTGACGGGGGAGAAAAATGTTTTTAGAAAATGTACAAGATGATCGAGTGTAAATGACAACATTGGTAATTGGTCTGTCTTTCTGTTGGTTTCAGCCTCCAACAAGCAATGCCTCAATTCCTGAAGCCGGAATGGTCAGAGTCCAGCCCAACGTCATTCCCATCCATTGCCAGAATAAGGTAAGCCCCACGCGGCAGTGTACACAGACTGTCTCCAAAATGGCCCCCTTTGTCCAATGTGGAGCACTTGTTTTCAGCAGGCCACATGGGGAATAAAGAGCCACTAACCATGCAAACATTTTTCTACACAGGCATAAATGCTATGCTTGGTCTTTGCGTTTTCCTTTTTTCCTTGCTATATTTAGCTTGTAAAATAGGCCTAGTTGGTACCTTAGTGAAAATTATATGTTACTCTTCCATTATGGCCTGTTTACCGTGATGTCATTAGTCCCTGTTTACCGTGATGTCATTAGTCCCTGTTTACCGTGATGTCATTAGTCCCTGTTTACCGTGATGTCATTAGTCCCTGTTTACCGTGATGTCATTAGTCCCTGTTTACCGTGATGTCATTAGTCCCTGTTTACCGTGATGTCATTAGTCCCTGTTTACCGTGATGTCATTAGTCCCTGTTTACCGTGATGTCATTAAGTCCGGCTAACGGTAATGTCATTCTCCACAGAGAGAGGAGGACGCCAATAAGATTGGTGAGATCCGCTACTTTGGCCTGGGCAATGGGTTCCCCCTCCAGTACTACCCCTACTATGGCAAGCTGCTGCACCCCCAGTACCTGCAACCCCTGGTGGCCATCAAGTTTACCAACCTCACGTTCAACGAGGAGCTGCGCCTTGAGTGCAAAGTATATGGAGCGAACATTGACTACAGCGAGAAAGATCGCTACCAAGGACGCTTTGACGTTAAATTCACAATCAGCAATTCATGACCTCAGCTATGAAAATAGCACTTTTCTCTGCCCCCCCCCCCCCCCCCCCCCCCCCATAAAAAATACCAAGTTAATTAAAAAAAAAAAGAGAAATAAAAACACGACTAGTCTTGGAACAAACTTTCATAACATACGGGACCTACACTTAATCTGTGTGCTTTACACTAGCTTTTCTGCATAATGTCTAGGGTTAGAATGTAAATTACAGGAAGAGTAGCAATAGCAAAAATATTTATTCTACTGTAAATGAGAATATTCCTCGAGCCATGGGACATGTTCATATATTACTGTAAATTGCAATTCCACTACTGATATGTAGCGAGCAGTGTTTCTGTCCCCTTAAGTATTTCTGCCTAATGTGGTTTCTATATACTTCTGGAGTGTCCAGCACAGTAGTCGCATACTATGGTCCTTTCCAAGCCATGTTGTACTTCCTGTTGTCTTATGTCAGTAAACCTAGTGGTCCAAGGTGTAGGTGTGTGTGTGTGTGTGTGTGTGTGCGCGCGAACGTATGTGTACATACGTGTTTGTTTGTGTGTGTGTGTGTTCTCTTACTAACTGAAAATATTGGCATGGTACGCTCTGATTGGTCTCTAGGTCCCTGTATGAGTAAATGACTGCACTCCGTGGAACCCTCTTCATTCTGTCTTCTTGTGTTGATTGTGGGAGAATAGTTCTACATCACTTATGTGTGTCTTTTTGGATCACCTTAAAATATGGGACAGAGGGTTTAATGACATTTCAGTTTGATGCTTCTTCTTCCTACTGTCCACCTCTCCTCGTTTTGTGGCGTAGAGTTTGCTAGCTAGCTGTGTACTGTTTTCATCAACAGGCAGAGGAGACTAGCTGCCTTTGTCCTTTACGGAAACACTGAAGGCAACTCAGTGCTTTTAAAACAAATGTTTTTTTTGTTGTTTTTTTTTTTTTTGCTGGAGACATCACGTGATGTGGTGTAACTTTCTAATGAATGTTTTAGCCATTTTCATGGTGGAAGAATTTTATATTTATGCAGTTGTACAATTTTTTTTCACAGGAAAAAGTTTAATGTATGAATCCAATACCAAAGTCACTGGTGAAAGGTTAAAATATCAGAAGCAATGCAGTACCCCTTCTAGTAGGATGTTTAGTTGGTGTAAAAGTACTTAATGTTGAACATCAGAACACTTTCAGGAGTCCATCTGCCCGTGTCATTTTATTTAATCTGGGTAAGACCTAAAGAAAAATAAATGGAGAAATGATCCTGTGGTCAAATGTCTTTTATTGAAATACATACGCAATGGGAATGAACACTTGTAATACTATTCATCTGTTTTATAAAAACCATTCACCCATCCAAAATCTTGAAGAAATATTGGACCTGTTAAAAGAGAAAGCGAAAGAAGTATGAACTACAAGCAATAAAAAAAACACCAGTGACATTTTTTACATTGCAATTTTTTTGATTCAGTGCAGCTAAACATACAGGCTTTTGGAAAGCTATTCCAGACTGAATTTGCTAAGATAGAGAAAGGGGTGTGTGTAAGACGAGGCTACGGCAGAGAGAGAGAAAGCTGTCTGTTTCCAGCCCAGTGTTGTTCTGTGCCACAGTGGTTGATATGGGCTGTGGGACGTATTAGGCTGCTGAGCCCAGCCAGTCACCAGGCTAATGATTAACAAGGAGCTATTTGTTTAGTGCCTGGCCGCTACGCTGGCTGCCCCACAGATCAGGAGCTCTTGCTCTCCGTCACTCACCCACCCCAACAATGACATCCAACAGGTCAGACCCACTCCCTCTGAACAATGGGCTTGTTTCTGCCCGGCTATTCTTTCCCAGTGGGATCTGTAGTGGCTCGGCCCACAAGGCCACAGAGTCATGAGACTCTGATGCTGCTACCGGCTGCACCATAAAATGCCACCCTGTTCCTGATAGAGAACCCTACTTTTTAGCAGGGATGGTAGGGGCCCTAGTGCACTGGGAGAGATGACGGGCCATTTTGGATCGAGTGCTTCCTGTCTCTGGCCAGGCCACTGTAAATGGCTATCAATGCCACCCCTATCCTCACTCGTTCCAGCGTTGAACAGATGAATGACAGTGGGTGGAGGAACCGCTTTGAACTCCTAACATGCGGATGAATAAGCAGCCATTATGGATCTACCTCCAGAAGTCCGTCCTCTGGAAGGTCAGAGCAGTGGACAGCGTTCTGCACTTTAGTTTTGCCGTACAGAGCTCGTAGCGTGCTGGGACGAAGGTGCCGAGCAATCTCCTGGAAGCAGAAAGACGTGTTGGTTGAGATGAATGGGTTAATATGAATTCCAAGAATATTAATGCAAAGGATGGAGAGGGTGAGAACTGCCATGTGTTTCACAACCAATGATCATCCAGGCTATGAAACATTTCACCCTTTTAATGGTTCTGAAAATGCTAATGAAGCAATTTCAGCATCAAATCAAAGACAGAAATGTACATGACAGCATCAAGCCAAAGATGAAAATTAGCATGACGGTTAGCTAATGTAAATCATGGTGTTGTTTTGACAAACATCTCTGCCATGGTTATGTTGTATCACATAACATTTATCAGACAGACAGACAGACAGACATACAGACTGGGTCAGTGAATAACTACTCTATATTCTGGGCATGTGGTCATGCAGCAGAAGGAAAAACAGACTGATCAAAGGAGATGTGGCAGAAGAACAGATATGTTTCTCACCAGTCACATTCAACAGCATTGAGAAGGAGATCTGAACATCAAAATGTTCAGTACAAACCAACATCTGATTCTAAGCATTGTCACAGAATGATGTAATTTCAACAGTGGATTTACCCTCCCTCCATTTTGAGTTGCGCTATGTACCACTGTAATTAATCCATCTCTGCAGACCTTTTGTGTGGTAAAACAAGATCTCATTTTTACTTTACAGGAGGTGCTGGTTCATATGTGCAAAAGGGAATGTGGAGAAAAGTCCCAAAGAGACATACTGGTGATATCTAATGTCCTACTGACGTGCCACTGTCCCTCTGTCTGGTCAACATGTCAAACACTCAAAAGACTATACAAGCACTACACTCAAAAGACTATACAAGCACTACACTCAAAAGACTCTACAAGCACTACACTCAAAAGACTCTACAAGCACTACACTCAAAAGACTATTCAAGCACTACACTCAAAAGACTATACAAGCACTACACTCAAAAGACTATACAAGCACTACACTCAAAAGACTATACTAGCACTACACTCAAAAGACTCTACAAGCACTACACTCAAAAGACTATTCAAGCACTACACTCAAAAGACTATACAAGCACTACACTCAAAAGACTATACAAGTACTACACTCAAAATACTATACAAGTTCTATACTCAAAAGACTCTACACAACTACTACACTTAAAGGACAATATACACTCACCTAAAGGATTATTAGGAACACCTGTTCAATTTCTCATTAATGCAATTATCTAATCAACCAATCACATGGCAGTTGCTTCAATGCATTTAGGGGTGTGGTCCTGTTCAAGACAATCTCCTGAACTCCAAACTGAATGACAGAATGGGAAAGAAAGGTGATTTAAGCAATTGTGAGCATGGCATGGTTGTTGGTGCCAGACGGGCCAGTCTGAGTATGTTTTCTTGGCACACTTTAGGCCCCTTGGTGCCAATTGGGCTTCGTTTAAATGCCACGGCCTACCTGAGCATTGTTTCTGAACATGTCCATCCCTTTATGACCACCATGTACCCATCCTCTGATGGCTACTTCCAGCAGGATAATGCACCATGTCACAAAGTTCGAATAATTTCAAATTGGTTTCTTGAACATGACAATGAGTTCACTGTACTGAAATGGCCCCCACAGTCGCCAGATCTCAACCCAATAGAGCATCTTAGGGATGTGGTGGAACGGGAGCTTCGTGCCCTGGGTGTGCATCCCACAAATCTCCATCAACTGCAAGATGCTATCCTATCAATATGGGCCAACATTTCTAAAGAATGCTTTCAGCATCTTGTTGAATCAATGCCACGTAGAATTAAGGAAGTTCTGAAGGCGAAAGGGGGTCAAACACAGTATTAGTATGGTGTTCCTAATAATCCTTTAGGTGAGTGTAGAATAGACACCCACACTGTGACAATGCTGTGAGGTTGGTCGTCCTAGATTCACCGGCAGACCAGAAGTCACTCTGGTGACTGAAAGAAACTCAGCACAACTCTGGCATCACAGACATTTCAAGGCACATTCATTCTATGCTAATTGGAATATTTATATATGTATATGTATATATCGTCTTGTTGTTGAAGGGACATTCCTGTAGAAACCTGTACAGTACTGTATTCTATAATTAAAACGCATCTAAAGATAGTAGTTTCCATGTAATTGAAATGTTAGTCTTGATTTGCCATAACAAAACAATGTATTGACCTGTACAAAAAAACGTCCATTCATTGTAATCTGCATGAGAATTCCCATTTCCTGTGGCTGCAGGATTATTTTCCAGCTCTGTGAATGTGGCTCAATGCCTTTTGTTCATTCTATCAGGGAACACCAGGACTTGTTCCCTACAGTAGGATTCAGTCCAGTACATTCAAAACACATCCAATAACGTGTCGTATTTGAGGGAACTGACCTGGCAGAGACTGAGAGATAGCTCAAACAACAACATTATGTTTTTTGGATAATAAGATCCTCACGCAGGAAGATATATGATGTCTGTCTGTATACTACTAACCCATCAAAAGACACAATACCTCACAAACAAACAAGGATGGGCGAAAACAACTAAATTGAGTTTTCCAATGGCACAAACACTAGTACTGGCCCAGGGGGCACGGTCTAATCAGAGGAGACCAGTACTGGCCCAGGGGGTTGGGTCTAGTGGGAAGAGACCAGTACTGGCATAAAGGGGTTGGGTCTAGTGGGAGGAGCCCAGTACTGCCCCAGGGGGTTGGGTCTAGTGGGAGGAGCCCAGTACTGCCCCAGGGGGTTGGGTCTAGTGGGAGGAGCCCAGTACTGCCCCAGGGGGTTGGGTCTAGTGGGAGGAGCCCAGTACTGCCCCAGGGGGTTGGGTCTAGTGGGAGGAGACCTGTACTGGCCCAGGGGGTTTGGACTGGTGGGAGGAGACCTGTACTGGCCCAGGGGGTTTGGACTGGTGGGAGGAGACTAGTACTGGCCCAGGGGGTTGGGTCTAGTGGGAGGAGCCCAGTACTGGCCCAGGGGGTTGGGTCTAGTGGGAGGAGCCCAGTACTGCCCCAGGGGGTTGGGTCTAGTGGGAAGAGACCAGTACCAGCTGGGTCTTGTGAAGGGAGCTCATTAAAGCTTCAGGGGTAATTAACAGGCCTGTGGTTGACATTACAGTCTCCTGGAGGGAGAGCTGGAGAGTGACCGAGCTGCTCTCTGCTGAGCCTTAGAACATGGAAAGAGGGAGAAAGGAGAAAGCAGGAGGAGTGAGAGAGGGAGGAGAGAGGGAGAATTGAGAGAGAGGTAGGAGAAGTGAGAGAGGAGTGAGAGAGGGAGGAGAGAGAGAGAGAGGGAGGGAGGGAGGAGAGAGTGAGAGGGGGAGGTGGGAGGGGTGAGAGAGGGAGGTGGGAGGGGTGAGAGAGAGAGGTAGGAGAAGTGAGAGAGGAGTGAGAGAGGGAGGAGAAGTGAGAGAGGGAGGAAGGGAGGGGTGAGAGAGGGAGGTGGGAGGGGTGAGAGAGGGAGGTGAAAGGGGTGAGAGAGGGAGGTGAAAGGGGTGAGAGAGGGAGGTGGGAGGGGTGAGAGAGGGAGGTGGGAGTAAAGGAACGACTGTGTAATGTAAACAAAAATAATGAAGTGTTGTTATTTCTTTACCTCACTTTGGTAAGTGCTTTATTTTGTCCTCCATAACTAGATGTTTCCCATGCCAATGAAGCCCATTAAGTTGAATCGAGAGAGGAAATTGTGAGAAGCACCAACAGCAGGACAGAGGGTGTATTGGGGCTAGATCTGCATTAGTTACCAAAAAATGAACTGGTAGTCAAAAAAATTTATCAAAAAATGTATGAGCCCCGTTCTCACAACAAATAGTGGTTTGGAAAAACCCGTATTGACAGAGACATCAGGCACTGAGCTAACATCCTCTAGCCCTCAGGCTGCTCGGAACACCCTCTACATGTTAGCCTAGGATTCATTCAGCTGTTTGTCCGATTCTGATTCTGTTTTTTTACTCAGAAGAATATTGAAGTCCAGGGAGATATGACCCATGCCTGTGGAAATGTAGTCACTAGGCTGGCTGTGTTTTTTGTCACAGTATGTCTTCACACCCAGAACTGAATGCAACCCCGGAAAAAGCCCCTCCCCCTACAGATAACTCCACATAATGGCTCGCTAAAGGTCAATACCGTGGACACGGGCTCTGACGTCACCTAGCAGTGCAGGACAGAGCCACAGGGACAAATAACCCTTTACCTCACAGCACCGCCTCCCCTCTCCACTGTGTGTTGACATGAGCCATGCCAACTCTCTGTCCCCAAGGCCAACAGGCCAATAGACACTGCCTGTCATTTATTTGTTACCAGACACGCTTCAGATCCAAGACAACAATGAATCTGTCCCTCGGCTCGAAGCGTTTAAAAACTATTCAGCCAATCAGTCTGTCCTCTACAGGAATTCACAGCGGAGCAGGACTGCCAGCAATGCCTGGCGTGAAACACCTGGAACCTTCCAAGCAACTGCTAGATTTAGTGGACCTCATTTCTGGACAAAGTGTGATTGACATGCTTTTTTTCCTGAACTAACACGCAATGGCTGACCCATGAAGTGACCACGCAAAACCAAAAGTGACAAAAAAACCTCCAAAATGTGCCAACAATTTTTGTGACCGCACACAGAACAGCATTGTCCTGGAGTGGCTGTTCCATGGTCTCCTCCCTCTACACAACTCCACTCCCTGACAAGGTAATGTTCTCAAGGGCTTGCATCCCAAATGGCACAATGCTCCCTTCAGCAGGGGCGCTGGTCATGAGTACTGCACTGTCTAGGGAATAGGGGGGCATTTGGGATGCAGACAGGGATGTTCTGGTGATCTAAGAGCTGTCTAATTAAACCAAGATCAAAGCCTGAGGGCATGGCAGGAATGTCCCCTGAGCTCACTGCCATGGTTACCATCGCCACTGATGGTCCACACTCCATCTTCCTCGCTCTATCACTACATCTTCCTCTCCCTCTCTCCATCACTACATCTTCCTCTCCCTCTCTCCATCACTACATCTTCCTCTCCCTCTCTCCATCACTACATCTTCCTCTCCCTCTCTCCATCACTACATCTTCCTCTCCCTCTCTCCATCACTACATCTTCCTCTCCCTCTCTCCATCACTACATCTTCCTCTCCCTCTCTCCATCACTACATCTTCCTCTCCCTCTCTCCATCACTACATCTTCCTCTCCCTCTCTCCATCACTACATCTTCCTCCCCCTCTCTCCATCACTACATCTTCCTCTCCCTCTCCATCACTACATCTTCCTCTCCCTCTCCATTACTACATCTTCCTCTCCCTCTCTCTACCCCTCCATCGTCCTCTCTACCCCTCCATCGTCCTCTCTACCCCTCCATCGTCCTCTCTACCCCTCCATCATCCTCTCTACCCCTCCATCATCCTCTCTACCCCTCCATCGTCCTCTCTACCCCTCCATCGTCCTCTATCTACCCCTCCATCGTCCTCTATCTACCCCTCCATCGTCCTCTCTCTACCCCTCCATCGTCCTCTCTCTACCCCTCCATCGTCCTCTCTCTATCACTACATCTTCCTCTCCCCTCATTACCATTTCATGCCTTTCTCTCTACAACTCCATCACCCTATCTTTCTCTATCACTCATCTTCCTTCCTCTAAGTGGCTTTAGCAGCACTCTAATACCGCACCACTCCCTGAACAGTACAAACCTTTACATATATAATAAAGAGATTATTTGTTGTAAACCTCTGTTCCTCTCACATAACTGTTTAAGCAGACAAACAAATAATCTCTTGATACAGTTTGTATTGGTTTGTAATGGCCAGGAAGTGGTGGAGTATCAGATTGCTGTTAAATTCAGTTAGAACAGGAATGAAGTAGAACGTAGACGGTTTTCATGGTAACTGTATATCACATCTCAGTAGTTCTACAGCGAGGACAATGAAGAGCTAACTTGGAGGCCAGAAAGCACATTGGCCATGCCCCGAGCTCATACTAACACCAACCCATGGCTTTTAGGCCTGTAGAAAGTAGGGAACTAGTGCACACTTCAGGGGAAAGGGAACATTTACGGAACATCCCTAATCTATATTGTAAGCAATGATTTGATGACCTCCAGTCATACAAACACAGACCTCCCGTCATACAAACACAGACCTCCAGTCATACAAACACAGACCTCCAGTCATACAAACATAGACCTCCAGTCATACAAACACAGACCTCCAGTCATACAAACACAGACCACCAGTCATACAAACACAGACCTCCAGTCATACAAACACAGACCTCCAGTCATACAAACACAGACCTCCAGTCATACAAACACAGACATCCAGTCATACAAACACAGACCTCCAGTCATACAAACACAGACCTCCAGTCATGCAAACACAGACCTCCAATTATACAAACACAGACCTCCAGTCATACAAACACAGACCTCCAGTCATACAAACACAGACCTCCAGTAAGGACCATAAGGACCACCCTGACAATGGTCTTTGTTTTAATTATGTTCTATTGTTTCCAAGCATTTCTGCAATGTGTACCCTGTCACATCACGCCAATACAGACGTTTTTATTTGGATTGGAGAGTTTAAAGAGAAAGACAGAAATGGAGGGGAGCAGGAGAGAGGCAGTAACCAACAGAGACCTGTTGTTTTTGTTCTCGGGTATCAGGGAGAATCACAGGATTAAGACTTATCTCGTGACTGAGAGAAAGACAGAGTGAGAGAAGTTGAGGGTGAGAAACAGAGATACTCATTAATTTTCGGTCATTCTCACTTGTAACTATTTGCAAAAAAACATTTTCCATACCGTTTATAGCCTTTAATAAGACATTCAGACTTGAGTATAATGTAAAGGAAGATTTGCTGAAGCTATTTTTGTTTTCACTGTTTCTTTTTCCCACCTTTCATCAGCAATGTGAACAAATGTTTCTGATGCTAATACAGGCCCTTTGAGTTGAGAGGTAGTCAGAGAGACAGACACAGTCAGACAAACAGTCAGTCAGACAAGCACACAGACAGTCAGACATGCAGACAGACAGTCAGACAGACATGCACACAGACAGTCAGAAATGCAGAGAGACAGTCAGACAGAGAGACAGGCAGACAGAGACATAAAGAGAGACAGGCACACAGAGACATAAAGAGAGACAGGCAGACAATCAGACATGCAGACAGACAGACAGTCAGACATGCAGACAGTCAGACATGCAGACAGTCAGACAAACATACAGACATGCAAACATGCAGACAGACAGTCAGCCATGCAGTCAGACAGTCAGACCAGAGGCTTCACAGCTTCACAGGGAGGACTAGGATGCACCAGTGTCCTGATGATAAGCTGTATGATTCCCAGCAGCTCCATCCATTCCAATGTGTTAAAGACCGACAGCTCCTGAACACCACGTCATGAGAATGTGGAAATATGGCAGAAATGCTGACCGACTTCCACCTTTATTCACCCCTAACAAAGAAGGAGAGAATTCCCAATGTGTTTTCACTGGCTTTCCAACCATTTAAAAACAGAACAGAACCAGACACTACAGCACCCCTGAGAACCAGACACTACAGCACCCATGAGAACCAGACACTACAGCACCCCTGAGAACCAGACACTACAGCACCCCTGAGAACCAGACACTACAGCACCCCTGAGAACCAGACACTACAGCACCCCTGAGAACCAGACAATACATTAGAAGATATCCTCAACTACACAGATATGGCAAAATTACTGGCGGATGATATTCCTTGATGATTTTGCAGAATTTCCTAATACATCTCTGTAAAATATAAAGAGACCACTGCACCTTTTTCTTTCCTTTCCAAAACATATTGAATAGGAAGGTTTTGAGTGAGGAAAAGAAGGGTTAAAATTAAGAGACCACTGCAAATTGAACGCTTCGGTTCCTCACTCAAAACATTCCTTTTCAACTTTTTTGGAAAGGAAAGAAAAATGTGCTGTGGTCTCTTAATCCAGAGCAGTATATCCCTTTCTTATTCATTTCAAACCATACTTCCTTCCAAGGTTTTAAAACAAGTAGAAGTCAAAAACCAGTTAAGGCAGACGGTCATAAACCCAGTCAGAAAGTGGAAATGTTCCCTCACTTCCTTTATGACCTCCTGTCAGTGTTGTTTACATGACAGGGTTGGGCTACACAAGTGTGTAAAGGACCCCTACTGTACTCTAAATTACACAAAACATTTGTGTAATTTAGGAAATCTGTTTCCAAGTATAGAAAAATATGCAAGCATGTGTCAATGTTATATTTCAAATGTCCAACCCAGTGTGGTGACCATGTGTCAACCCATCCACCTGTTCAATGGGCTATGAGACACTCAGTCATGTGATGGTCTGTCTGAATCACAACGTTATCTATGCATTGGTCGAATGACACAGTATTAATCAATAACCTCTATTTAGTGACCCCCCACTAATCAATAACCTATTGTTACCCCTCAAAACAGACTTGTGCCAGCTCAGCTTATCACATTGCTTGGTTATTTTAATCTATTTGCAGTTTTAAACTAAATACAGACAGAGTGTCCTAAACGCAACTAGGGCTGTCACAATTCATCAAGTCACTTGAGGAATTCGATTACAGAAAAATCCTTGATGCACTGACTACACATCCAACCGCAATGGGGACAGGAAATGTACCGAGCGTCAGCATGTGGGGCTGACAAACCGCTAAACAACTAGACGTTTTATTTGAACTTTATTATTAAGATTAGTGTCAATGTTTTCATACGCTAGCAAACAAGATGCAATTTTATAAATGGTACTGTAAAGATTCACAAAAATGTTTTTCTGCTGCCCTAGATCGGTGCTTTCTGATTCATACCCTACTATCACTTGCTTAAGCAATGGACGTCACACAATATTATTACACACAATATTAATTGCTAAATATAGGAGCGGTAGAAAGCCGAAGATTTATTTTCATCCAACATATACATTTTTTTAATTTGTATCTGAATAACTTGATCAATCATTCAGAAAAATCTATAAAATACATTCCCCAAATAATCATTAGTGAAAGCCCTAAATGCAACACTATTCCTTATAGAGTGTACTAATGTAACCAGGGCCAGTAAGGTCAAAGGTTATACCCCAAGGTAACCAGGGCATGTCGGATCAAAGGTTATACCCTACTGTAAGCAGAGTAGGTAGGGTCAAAGGTTATACCCTACTGTAACCAGGGCCTTTAGGGTCAAACAAAGTTCACTGTATAGGACAGGGAGGTGGTGGTTTAGAACTCTAATCTGGGCATCAGTAAAAGAGACAACCTGCTAACAAGATTCCCAGGCTAACACCAGGCTAACCTGTGTGCTATAAAGAAGAAAATGGATCAGCCACCTTGGGCAAGGTTTTTGTTTCATAACAACCAGAGGTTTGAGCTCTTAAGATGGACAGATTGTCTAAGGTTGAAAATCATATCCCGAGTTAATGTGAAATCTGTGCAGAATACAGCAGGAGCCATGTGATGAAGAGGTGCATGTGAACGAGCTCGTTTATGATGTCAGACAGGGATTGGGGCTGCTTTGTGTTGAAATGAAAGGTAAACACGCCAGTAATCAGTCAGAGGTTGCAGGACAGCAAATCACACAATGTTTCGTATACACTACACTACAATGGAAGTAGACCTAGGGGACTAGACAGGGAACAGGTAGTTATTTTTGACAAATAGTCAACAGTGAGGAGCCACCCAGACAGAACCACACACCTGGTCTTCCATTATTACCACAAGTCTGGCATTACAGGACACAACCTATTTAAAAAAAAACACACCATCTCACACTGAGTCCACTTGAGCCATATTCTTATTTTTAATTTGAGGCAAAATGGTGGTTGTGGAATCCTCTCTGGAGGTCCTTATCCACACTAGAAAGCTGGTCGTTTCAAACAAATGGAGAAACAGTCAAAACAAACACTAGGATCCCTGGGAACTGGCTAGATTGAAAAGCCACATGCCAAAGTAACGCGACTCAAAGAGCCCACCAACCCGCTGATAAATATCCAGAATTTTAACACAATGACAAAATCAATTAAGCAGTGTTCAAGTGTCAAGTAACTTGAAAGACAACACTCTCATTCTCTTGGCTCAAAAACCAAACTCTGTGACCTACAGAACTGACAAGGGCACATTTGATATACAACAAACTCCTGGTACGGATCACATAAAAGAAAATAAACGCAAGAATACTGGTTTGTCTGTTAATGCCTAATTCTACCAGGCTACACGTTACATAACTACTACCTCCAATTAAACATGATCTTCTGAGGAAGGACAAAGTGGCTACAAGTCATTTCTGAATTAAATTCGTATTTCATATCTCACACATCAGACACTGAAGGCTCCTGGCAACTATTTAATCAAGGCATCATTGAATTTATCCCACCTCTATTGGCTTGGAAGCAGAACCTAACAGGACATTGAGCACGCTGCCTGCTCTGGGTTGTCTGGGGGTGGGTCTGATTATCAGCTGATAGGAGCTATTGGGCTTGTACATTGCAAACATAAATCAAGTTAGAACATAATTTGCACCAATGTGTTATTTGTTTAATTTAGCAGCAACAGTACATTACATTTATCAAACCACACATTCCTCTATGGCCTGAAGCCAATGAAAAGGCCAGAGTCACTTAAAAAGGACAATTTCACTAAATAGATATAATATTATGTAATGTGGTTGAATCATTGAAAATGACTGCCATTTCATTTAAGCTCTAGAAGTATTTGTAATGTGTCACAAAGTTTCATTTTTAAAAGTATCTCTTATAAAAGAAAATGGTGGAGACCCCTGTAATACATATTTATGTACAATATGTTTTCAGCACTCTGGTATTGTCTATAGTTGTAGTGATTAATTGTCAATACAGGAGACAATTAAAACACCAACTCAAGTGTGCTCCTAAATGTATTTAGGAGCACTCCTTATAGAAACTCCATGTAGATACTCCTTGTTGAAAATGCCAGCATTGAGCTCTGATCTGAATGGTGTTGAGTTGCGTTCAGTAAAGGTGTTAATGGTGTTGAGTTGCGTTCAGTAAAGGTGTGAATGGTGTTGAGTTGCGTTCAGTAAAGGTGTGAATGGTGTTGAGTTGCGTTCAGTAAAGGTGTGAATGGTGTTGAGTTGCGTTCAGTAAAGGTGTGAATGGTGTTGAGTTGCATTCAGTAAAGGTGTGAATGGTGTTGAGGTGCATTCAGTAAAGGTGTTAATGGTGTTGAGTTGCGTTCAGTAAAGGTGTGAATGGTGTTGAGTTGCGTTCAGTAAAGGTGTGAATGGTGTTGAGTTGCGTTCAGTAAAGGTGTGAATGGTGTTGAGTTGCGTTCAGTAAAGGTGTGAATGGTTTTGAGTTGCGTTCAGTAATGGTGTTGCACTGGTCTGTGGGCTTGGGATCGGTTGATTATCCTGATAACAGAGGAGTGACTGGCAGAGTCAGGTCATTAGGTTTCACATCACGCCCCCACAACCCTCAACCTTGGTTCCACAGCAACACACACATACACACACAGCCCATAATAGGGAAGCTTCTGTACTGTTTTTGATAATAGAACAAGACAAACCGTTCTAGACATTACGTCTTAAGACATGCTGCACAGAAGTCAACACACTTGAACAATGCAACATGACCTGCAGACATTCTGAAACTGTTCATTACTGTTTGTAATGTGATGTATATACTCCAAGCAGTTTCTGAAAAATAACAGCTTATTTGTCGTCTGGAGATACATTAAATCAGCGAAAACAAATGGCTTCATCTGAAGTGGAACGCTTTTAGCAGGTGCTGAGCTTAGCTTTCACTCCCAAGGGTGCGAGGCATAGCAGCATGTCCTCCCTGCTAGCCACTGTTGGGCCTGGATCATCAGCCGCACGGCCTCGCTGCTATCAGCTGTTGGGCCTGGATCACCAGCCGCACGGCCTCGCTGCTAGCCGCTGTTGGGTCTGGATAATCAGGCTTTTATCCTGGTTCGGCTTACTTTGTTTCTGTGACATCGGACTGGGCCTGGGCCTCATTTCAGAAGGCTTGGGTTGGACTGGGCTCGAATTTTCAGACCCGATGACAACTCTGCTTTAATCCCTTCATCACTTGATGTCCACAAGCCGAACTAGGGCACCTCAAACGGCTACTGTGATCTCTTGGACGTTGTGGTACAAATGTACTTAATGTTTATTCCTATAATCACTCAGGTCTGTTCCTGTAGGTTGTAAATAATAACTTTTATTTGAATACAGTTAGAAGTGTTTCCCTGGGAACCTTTTATCTTCATGAAGGATAATTCCCCTAGCCCATATACCAGGATGAAACATCTGTTCAGGATGGCCATGTGTCTTTTAGTTTGTCACCACGCCTATTTAAAGGGCAACTCTTTACAGACCTTCTCTTAACATAAAGAGAAGTCAAACTCTATACTGCTTGGATAAACTTGCCCAGCAATCTCTTTTTCCCTCCATGTGCAGGAAAAAAATAAAGTCATTGAGATCTCTGAAGTCCTCTGAAAAAAGTAATTGAGATCTCTGAAGTCCTCTGAAAAAAGTCATGTTTTACAGAAATATAGACAAGGAAAATGCACGTCCAGGAGATTTGACAATTGAGATGTGTCCTTCCAAACATATCTCGCCAAGCCATTCTGCTTCTTTCAACACTGCACAAATAATCAGGAAGTATTTGCTGGAACCTCTGGGGTCAGAAGAGTGCATTCTCCTGACAACAAGCAAAATAGAGCATGGAGGCCTGGGTTCTGCCATATGCAGTTGCTAACTACGACGAGGCCAAACCACCCTGGTCAACGTCTACCCTGGCATGGATGAAGCAGCTGTACGGCAAGGCAGAGACTTAAACCACTGCATCAGTCCGAGACCCCTCATTAGGCAGAGACTTAAACCACTGCATCAGTCCGAGACCCCTCATTAGGCAGAGACTTAAACCACTGCATCAGTCTGAGACCCCTCATTAGGCAGAGACTTAAACCACTGCATCAGTCCGAGACCCCTCATTAGGCAGAGACTTAAACCACTGCATCAGTCCGAGACCCCTCATTAGGCAGAGACTTAAACCACTGCATCAGTCCGAGACCCCTCATTAGGCAGAGACTTAAACCACTGCATCAGTCCGAGACCCCTCATTAGGCAGAGACTTAAACCACTGCATCAGTCCGAGACCCCTCATTAGGCAGAGACTTAAACCACTGCATCAGTCCGAGACCCCTCATTAGGCAGAGACTTAAACCACTGCATCAGTCCGAGACCCCTCATTAGGCAGAGACTTAAACCACTGCATCAGTCCGAGACCCCTCATTAGGCAGAGACTTAAACCACTGCATCAGTCCGAGACCCCTCATTAGGCAGAGACTTAAACCACTGCATCAGTCCGAGACCCCTCATTAGGCAGAGACTTAAAACACTGCATCAGTCCGAGACCCTTCATTAGACAGAGACTTAAACCACTGCATCAGTCCGAGACCCCTCATTAGGCAGAGACTTAAACCACTGCATCAGTCCGAGACCCCTCATTAGGCAGAGACTTAAACCACTGCATCAGTCCGAGACCCCTCATTAGGCAGAGACTTAAACCACTGCATCAGTCTGAGACCCCTCACTAGGCAGAGACTTAAACCACTGCATCAGTCCGAGACCCCTCATTAGGCAGAGACTTAAACCACTGCATCAGTCCGAGACCCCTCATTAGGCAGAGACTTAAACCACTGCATCAGTCTGAGACCCCTCATTAGGCAGAGACTTAGACCACTGCATCAGTCCGAGACCCCTCATTAGGCAGAGACTTAGACCACTGCATCAGTCTTTTAGTTTCAGCAAGCATTTTTCGGGCTTATCTGACCACAGAGCCCTTCTCATGAATGCCGTCATCCCGATGGCTGTGCAAAAAGAAACTGATATGCTTCTGGAATCTGAAATCCATCATCCCCAGCTCATTTGCAGAAGCATCCACTGATGTGCAATTACTTCCTAAATGTTCAATGCCCCTTGAAAAGGCAGTTGAACAATATAAGAAAAGACTGTGAACAGTTCTTGACAACAGTGGCCCAATAAAAACCCAGGAGATCGCTGTCAATTGCTTTGCACCACGGTGTACCAGTGATCTATGCTGTATAAAACCTGGAGGCTTGCAGGAGAGAAGATACGAATGCCCAGGCCCTTTCATATCATCAGACCGCTCAATCTTACAATTTCTTCTATCTACTACTGCAATTTCCTAATTGTACACCAGGACCGATCCTCCCTGCATCAGTTTCAGCACGTTCTCACTGACAACACTGGTCTGTCAGATTGGCCCAGACAACAACAACTAACAGCCCTTCAGACACTATTTCCATGGCACTCACATGATCTAGCTTCACACTTCTCAGTCCAACTGTAATCAACACCATATTGACGGTGTTCCGGGCCTCCAGCACAACAACCTTAAAGAACTTGGACTTGAACCAATAATTCCAGACAATCTCAACCCATGCCCGGTAAAGACCGCCCTGGCAGGATCAACAACGAGATACAGTATCTCACAGAAGTGAGTACACCCCTCACATTTTTGTTAATATTTGATTAAATCTGTTCATGTGACAACACTGAAGAAATGACACTTTGCTACAATGTAAAGTAGTGAGTGTACAGCTTGTATAACAGTGTACCTTTGCTGTCCCCTCAAATTAACCCGTTTGTGAGATACTGTATGTTGATGATGGAGGGGAGAAACTAGAATCTGGTAATTCTGGATATGACAGCAGCCTTTGACACTGTAAATCTATCATCTGGCACGGAACTTCATAACCGACAGGCAAGAATGTCTAACACCTGGCAATTAGAAAGCCAAGACTCTGAAGTGGACTGAACCAGGGCCCTGTTCAGGTCCACTTCGGGTGCTGCCACTTGTAGAACTTCCCCTTATGAACCAAGCCCAAGACTTGGACTGAAATGTCACTTCTTTTTACAGATGATACACAAACATCTACTACACAGGTGTCGAACCGGTTCCACAAAGGGCCGAGTGTCTGCAGGTTTTTGGTTTTTCCTATAAATTGGTTCCTAGTTCATACCTACATAACCAGGTGAGGGTAGAAACTAACCAATCAGTGACCTAATTAACCAATCAAGTACAAGGAGAGAGCAAAAACCTGCAGACACTCGGCCCTCCGTGGAACCGGTTTGACACCTCTGATCTACCAGGACAAGCAGACGGTCTAGATCAGTGTTTTCCAATCCTGGTCCTCGGGACCCAAAGGGGTGCACGTTTTTGTTTTTGCCCCTAGCACTCACACGCCTGTTAGAAATGTTGCCCAACCACTTACACACTTGATTGATGTAATCAACCTATCACCAGGTCTTTAATTTGAATCAGGTGTGCGAGTGCTAGGGCAAAAACTAAAACGTGCACCCCTTTGGGCCCCAGGATTGGGACGCTGGTCTAGATTAATTGAAAAATATACCCAGTTTAACATCCTTAGGTTAAACAACAACAAACTAGAAGAGAGTGTTAATTGGCTAGGAGGAAGAACAGTACTGAGTTTCTATATGGAAACACGCCACAGCTTCCTTCACCATCGGAAACCTCCAGATAATTTTTACTCCTAATATCTAGCTGTTAAAAATGAAATCTTTTGCCTTTGAATATTGTGTTGTGATTGATCGTGATTGCCTTCTTCAGTTTTGTGTGTGTTGTTGAGGTTTACATACATTTTGTTTTACCTCAGGCCCACTGAGCATGGGAAATGTGCACTACAAATGAATTATTATTATTATTGATAAATCTTGAATTGTGTCCAAGTAACAATTCTGGTGACAATCATCCTAATAAATGTCAAAAACAACTGTGTGTTTGTACATGCGCGAGCGAGTGCTAAAGAGGCAGACCTAAGAGGCAGACCTAGAGAGTGACATTAATCAGTGCTTGGCTCTAACACGGCCTCCGTCTCCGTGTAATAGATCCAGCCTACTCGACTGGACGCCTGTCACAGCAGGGGGAGTGATGCCCACTCTCCATCCCTAGAGGTCATCTGTCTAGCTGGCTGTCTCAATGTCCCAAATAGCACCCTATGCCCTACTACTTTTGGCCAGCCGTAGAGCATTATACGAGGAATTGGTGGACATTTGGGATGCAGACTGTCCGCACTCTCTCCTACATAGCCCTGATGGTGTTAACTACTCTGACCTTTCATAGGGGTCACACTAAGACACGTGACAAATGTCTTCAGCTACATCAAATCTCCACACGAAGGGCTAACAATACTTAATGTAATAAACTCAGGGCTGGATAGACCTCCTGATTTGGAACGATCATGCCTGATGACAAGCCAATACATGTTTTGAGAATCACCGGTTCAATGAAGACAAACTAAAACAGACAGGCATTTTTTATTAAGTAGTGGATAGACAGCTTTTTATGAAGCAGCGGGTTTTAGGTTTCATGTAGGTTGTATAGGAAAGAGCTTTCAGTGAACAGAAGCCTGTCGGTCTCCTTGGAAACCATGTGGCAGTTAAACCTGTTGTGCATTGTGGAGAGAGTCATGGGAAGATCGAGAGAAAAAGAGAGGGGGAGGCGGGCGGAGAAGGGGGGGGGGAGAGGGAGGGAGGGAAGAAAGCGAAAAGGGGGGTGTGGGAGGGAGGGAGAAGGGGAGAGAGAGGGAGATAAGAGAGAGGTAGGGATAGAAAAGGAGGGAGAGGGAGAGGAGGGGAGGGAGGGAGGGAGAGTGGGAGGAAGAGGTAGAGAACAAGGCAGCTGCCTCTGAGAGTGAACTGAGAATCACTAAAGACAGACAGGAATATCTTTCCACACACACACACACACACACACACACATAAATAAATACAACCAGCTACTTAGTACCAATGAAAGATGTAATTACCTAACCGTTTACCTAAGTGTTACCATAACTCTAACTAAAATAACCGAACCTTTATGCCTAACCTTAAACTTACCTGAATTCCTAAACTCTAACTCTAAGCCGGGTTACGACCTTAAGCCTAACTCTAACTTTAACCCTAACCCCAATTCAGATCAAGCTTCTTGTTTAAGTGAGGACCGGCCAATTGTTTTCACTGCATGATTTTCTTTGTTTTACTATCGTAGTGCTAATCAGGATCACACCCACGCATACACTTATCCAGCAAGTAGATTAAGAAACACAAATTTGTATTTACAATGACAGTCACACACACACAAACTTTCCCACAGTCAAAGTCCACTGGTACATCCGTGCCAAGCTCTTCAAGTCTGCCCTTGTGACCTTAGTGTTAAGACCTAGTCTATTCTGCGTGCTACATGATTTATACTGTACTAGTACTACGAATAGGCTTCCTGAACGCCACCTCCAATAACGATCAGTGATCACAAGCCGACATGCACTACACAGTCCAAAACTGCTCTATTTTGCATTTGTATTCAACCTACAGAAAGTGAAATGCAAGACATGTTAAGTCATCCTCAGTTAAATTTTAACTCAACCCAACACCACCAGACCCCCCCCCCCTCCCCCCAGCCCGCACACTAACCTGCTGTACTGTACAGTGAAAGGCCGAAACAAAACAATGGCTCTTTACTCAACAACACCTAACCACAGCCAACAGTGAAGGACCATTACAAAGTCCATGTTGTTATCAGAGGTCCTCTGTACTGTTTCTGAAGGTATAAAACCATTTCCCCGGGACTTGCTTTATTCTTATTTGAGTGATCTCGCCACAAATGACCCAATCTACAACCTAAAATGGCAGTTTTCTTCCTGGGAGTGGTATAGCACCAGTCAGTGGATTTGACAATCCAATAAGGAAGACCAGAACTAATGATGCACTGCCCCTCTGTGCCAATCAGTGTCATTCAGTTAATACTGAATCTCTGTGGCAAGATGCCCATTTTCCCTCAAGTTAAATTCTAATCCTGCTTCGCCCAAACGCTTTCAGAATTGGGCCAGTGGTACGGGAAATCTCAGACAAATGCAGACCGATACATAGACAATCAACAGCATGGGAAAATGTGTCGATGGAAACTAGGCCTTCGCAGAATGGCCTTGGAAAAGCTTTGCTTAACCCATCACACACCTGTTGAGTTCCAGGTTTAAATTACACAGATGTGGAAGGATGAGGATGAACGCGTGGATGATGTGAGAAGAAGCCTACCGGGTCTGCCGGCCCAACAAACTCCCTGAAGGTCTTCGGAGTGTCAGTCCCTCGGATCTCCAGAGCCATGCAGGGTCCAGAACACAGCTCAGCCACCATATTCTGGAGAACCAGAAATGGAGAAAGATCCGTTAGAGCAGCCGTTTAACCAACCATGAGCAACGAACCGCTACAGGGTCATGGAGAATTTTCCAGTCAGGTCTTGACATAAAACATAGATTTCATAAGAACTGTGGGTAGAAACGGATTCAATATCCTCCCTGGGGAAGTTTCCTTGTGGGATTTTTGCTTATCGGGGCAGATTAATAGAAGGAACACTGTAGCTGCTGTGATCTATAAAATAACAACATACACAAGTAGCTGTTTATATGGTATCTTCACACGCCACACCTTGGTTCAAAGACTGGTTATTAAATGGTTATTAATATTGTATATCAATCATGTAAGCTCCCCCAATGTCAGTTGAAAACTCTTGCCCAGAGGTTGGAAAACCCCAAGGAGACCCCAAGGAGAAATAAAGCTGGTATGACTGATGACGTTTAGAGCTAATGTGATGTGAAATTATTTGTTTAGGTACAGTGTTAAATGAAAAGAACAGAAATGCAATTTGCTTATGGGGAGTTAGTACAACACTTCCTTAACCATTACTAAAATTAGAATGAGGTGCACCAAAACAGGTGCAAATTATTAGAAAATCCTTAGAGATTAATTTAGGAGGGTCCAGCCTTCCTTAAAAATTTGAAACTTGGTCTGGTTTAGTCTTAACCAAATGGGTATTTGTTACAAAGCCATTTCCAAGCAATTCAAAGTACATAATTCCACTGTCGGCATATATAAAGGGTTGATTGATATAGATCACACCTCCTGAAACACGGTATTTCCACTCTGAGCCCCTCAGACTGAGAGACAAAACCAGAGAGGAGCCGTCACGGTAGATGGGGGAACCATGGCAACAGGACAGCCTGGTTGAGGCTGGGCTGAGTGGGGAAGAATACAGCCAGACATGACATGGCAGTACGCTGCGCTCCCCAGACACACCAGCCTGGAAACCAAGTCACGTCCGCTGAGCTCGGAGCAGGGTAGGCACTTACAGTCCCACAGTGGGGTCACCACGGAATCACAGGGGCATTTGGGCATCGGTAATCTCAGAAGCAGTTATGCGAGGAAGAAAAAAAGGTCGGGGGAGACACAGTAAGAGGCTGTCTCCATCTCTGAAAGACTGGCGAAGCACTGTGGGGAGGGGAGCCACATCACCCATGACATCACCAGGCTGTGCAGCTGGACCAGCGCCAAGACCCAGGACAGTCGATTGGTTGACCGGCGCCAAGACCCAGGACAGCAGGGTGAACCGGCTGTCTCCCTGCCAACGGGTCAGAGAACGAGCAGCGCTGCGACTGGTAAACCAATCAACGGTCATCGCGAACGCCCCTCCGTTTTCAATGGCCACTGATTCAAAGTTGTGCACTAAATAGAGAAATGGGGTGCTTTTTGGGAGGCAGTAGACTTCTAGGAAGAGAGAGAGAGGGGGGCACCGTCAGACGGTGATGCGTCTTAATTTTCAGACGACAGAGTTTGCTGCCCTCACGAAGCACTGAAGAGACACATCTGGGAGTAGGAGAGACATTAGAGATGGAGATAGATGGATGGAAAGACATATAGAGAGGACTGGAGAGAGAGAGAGGAAAGAGGGAACGAGAGGAAAGAGGAATAGAGAGGAGAGAGTCAGGAAGAGAGGAGAGAGGGATTGAGCGGAGGGAGGGAATGAGACGAGAGAGTCAGGAAGAGAGGAGAAAGGGATTGAGAGGAGAGATGGAATGAGAGGAGGGAGGGAATGAGAGGAGGGGGTCAAGAAGGGAGGAGAGACTGTGAGGCAGCAGGTGGTTTAGTGGTTAGAGCATCTGTCTGGATTCCACATCATTGGCCCCATGTCAAATGTCAAGCATGGTGGTGGTAGAGGGATATTTTGGGATACTTTGATGCTAAAAGACCTCAAAGGAAATCCTGCTCTGTATCAGAGAAATCCATTGGGACTGGTTGTTGCGTAACTTGGTTCATTAAGTAAATGTAGTGATGAGTATACAAATCGTCCGTCATTATTACTTGATCACTTAGTTTCCCTACTGGATATTAGGTTTGGAATGAAGACAACCATGCAAATAACGAGAAGATGGCAGGTGTCATTTTCGAAAAGGAGGGTAACATATTGTAAACCGGGTGCTCTGAAATGCTGTTTGGTTGATTGCTATGGTATATGAGAGCGTATATTACTGGTATGACATCATATTTTACTCTTAATTACATTGGTAACCAGTTTATAATAGCAACAATGCATTTCACGGGTTTGTGGTATACCCACAATATACCATGGCTAAGCACTGTGTCCAGGCACTCCGTGATGCCTCGTTCCTAAGAACAGCTCTTAGCCGTGGTATATTGGCCATATATCACACCCACCCGTGCCTTATTGAAAATGAGACAGACAGATCCTGTTACTGAAGGGGGATGATGTGTGGTGGTGGAAGACAGACATGGCCTTAGACACGGCAGAAGTATGAACACCTGCATGCTGGCGCGATAGTGGAGTGGTGGGACTATTTGGTGCATTTCAAACATCACACATACTTACACCGCGCAGACGGACCATGTTACACCATGCTTACTCACAGGGTATTCAGACACGACTCCTTTGTAAACTTCAAAGAACTCCTCAGCACCCGCTCGGTCCATGTTGAACTGCGGAAGGAGAACTCCAATCAGTGCAACCAGTACTTCAACAAAAAAAAACGACAGAAACAACTACACTTCCTCAAACTGGTGACTCAATTTGGGCTGAAAATCCAGAAATGTGTGACTTTGTGAATGCTGGCTATGAAGTGGGGGTGGCAGTGGCCCCTCACTAGCAGAAAACACAGAGGACATTTTGTCTGTATTTTTCTAGCGGCACCAAATCCTAACCGGAACACTTCCTGTCCCTGTCACATGAATGATGCATGGACTTCAGACGTGTCCTTAATAGCGAATGAACATGCAACATCACATCTTTAGGACTGACGCAGATCTACCTCACGACCGCACACTGACCGCTGCCCAACGCTAGGTCACCGGTCATCACCGGTCATCAGCGGTCATCACGCCAAGTCCAGTTCTGTGTGTACATTTACTTAAAGCCATCCGGCGGCTTTCACAGTGGCGTCGGCCCTCTTAATGGTGTCAATGACAAAACCAGCATTGATCCACGGCAATCACGACTGTGGTTCAGCTGTATCCGTTATGCCTTTATTCTCCGTGAAATATTCTGCTGTTGTATTGGCCTACATAGAGCTCAGAAATGTCTCTGCGATGAGAAAGGTTATAAATATTTAATGTATTTGTAGGAAAGCGGCCCGGGAAAGAGGGGTAAAAGGTGGTCACGGATCTCATCAGCCAGTCAGGGTGGCGTGGGATCCATCAGGACTGACAGCCGGGGTCACGGCGTCACACAACAGCCATGCGGAGCCACAGAGGGCACACGGGGCAGGGCTGAAGAGAACACGCGGGTGGGCGGCGAGGGGACCGTCACCATCACCACTCGCGGTTGCGAATGACGCAGACGGGACAAGGAAATATGGGTAATTTTACTGTGTACTTACCATCTGCAAAGCGGATACTTCAAAACCTGCTGCTGAAATGGAGTTGAGGATCTGTCCCGTCAGGGCTGTGATTACAGACAAAGATATAGTTTAGTTTTCTGACATAAAACACTCATTAAAGGCTCTGCTTGGATAACTCTGGTATACTATTATCTGTTATAACTCCCGATAGATGTAGTAAAGACAGACACTCTTCACTATTATCTAGTATAACTCCCTAAAGATGTTTTAAAGAGGTCACTGAAATTCAGACTGAAGGAAATACAAAATAAGCCTTGGCACACATTGCGGCGATCCAACCAAGTGCATATTCGTCAAACCTGTAATTATTTACTGTAACAGGCTCTCAATGTTACTCAAGTCTGATTTAGATATAGAGTATTGGGTTGTTATTGCTGCATAACATTTTGACACTCTCACTCATTCAGTATCAAACAAAGTGACTGGTAAAAGCTCTCCCGTGTCCGATAAATTGTTAGCGTAGCTTGGATTGTTCAGAGCAGTGGTTTACAGACCCCTGCCTTGACCACGCTTACCGGGCAGACACCACAGTCTGTGGCTCGGCACACTTCCATGCATTCACCAGAAAAAAGCCTGTCATCAGGCGCCCTGGTCAAAAGTAGTGCAGTAAATAGGGAACAACGTCACATTTGGGACTCAGGAGGTAATCTCATTTTTTCAGTCAGTGCACCTTATCACCTCATCCATTCTCTGTACAATGGAGGTGATGAAAGTCCATCTAATGAGACTGTGCTGTACATAATGTAGACAGGGGAGGGCTGAGGCCAGACAGATCAGCTTCCAGGGACTAATTCATTGTTGAGTCGTAGGCAGCATGTGACAGTATGCGCTAGTATAATCACACATATTGACAGTAGTTTTCTCTGAGGTGTTTTTCTACAGAAGCCTGTCTTACTCTATTTCAGTCCACTACATTACCACGTAACATAAAGGTTCCCCCCAGGGGATTTGTCCCCGTGTCGAAGAAGGGCCCTCAGCTGAATTATAAATTCATCCTATACAACTTCTACATTTCATTGTGCGGGACTCGTACTTCTTCGATGACAATAACGTTGACTCTAATCTAAGAATGTGAAGGGGTCTGAATACTTTCCAAAGGTGCTGTTTTAATGGTCGTGATGTTCCAGCCAACCAGGCCACACCCATGCAACAGCAAACAAGCTAGCGACCAATTCGGTAAGGGCAACCGGATACGAGCAGCCATTGCCAGCCAATCCCGTACGGCTTCAGGGCTGTGACAATATTTGATTGGTTACTCACGCCCGTGACTTCACGTGCCTAGGAGGCACACAAAAATTGAAGTGCTCTCTTGCTATTCTAGAGGGATAGGCAAGACTTCCCTCCACTACCAAGTCCTAATTGTTTTGAATGCACAGCAGGTTTTCACTAAAGTCACAGTCACCATCCCAAAGACCTTGATCGCCGTCACTGCAGCGTAAAACACACCCACTCACCCTCACCTAGTAGTCAGCTGTGTTCAAAGTACAGTGGGACGTCCGCCGCTGAGAGATCTGGAGTACTACGAGAGACAGTCGTGGGGCCCAAATCGTGCCCTATTCATTATACAGTACAGTGCACTAATTTGGACGTGACAGGTCCTGGTTGAGAGCAGTGCAGAATGCAGGCGGTAGGGAGTCATTTGGGCCACACGCGGTGTTCCTGTACAGAGAGCCAAGGTTAAACTCTGGCCGCTCTGAGGCTGACAGACAGACGTTATAGATCAAAAACAAACCTGACGAAGGAAAGAGCGACACCTCTGTCCTGACAGGAAACAACCTGAAATGGCCTGAACCTAAAGGCTCTCAATGACACGCTACCATTTAATGTCTCTCTACAGTCTTAAAATTTGCCCACTCATTTCAAAAAGACACAGCTATTAATTTTGGAAATTTGCTGTTAGTGTAAATATGAATGTTCTTAAGTAATGTACTTAATACTTAAAGGGTGATAAAGACTACAGAAATACGATGCCCACATGAAATAATCAATCAGCATTAACTCAATCAAATTATAGCTGTGTTTGCAAAGGCATTTCAGAATATGACTTCTACATAAACCCCACCTGGACTGTGATATTGGCAACAGATTACTACCATGCTGATAAGAAACATTTACTGAGCAGTGTGACGACGAACAGGTGCCATTTGAAATTCCGTTTCTCTGTAAGTTCTAGCAGCAAAAAAACGTCTCCCCAAGACTGGCTGTTCGGTCATGCTTGGGTTATCAGTATATTACACCTTCACATGTCCTCTGTGCTTTCCCCAAGGAGTCCCGGCAAAACACAGCCTGCCTTCCTCCAACAGGCCCCCGCCCGTCGCCTCCTCACATTGCCCCCCCCTCCCCACCTCCTCAGTCCCCTCCCCAACTGGCTCTGTTGCTAGGAGATTGGGTTCTCGGTGCCTAGCAACAGATGTTTCTCTATTCCAGTCATGACTGAGCGCAAATGTAGTCACGACTCCTCTCCCATTGGTTGAAGATTGCAGACGCGATGAAGCTAGACCCTTCCCTCAATTGGCCCTTAACACACATTGAGGAGAGCTTTCTTTAGCTATAATTGGCTCCTGAGGTCTTTGAACTAATTAAAAAAATACAGGTTTTTGTGTTCTGAGTCAGAATGGAAATAACTACTCTGGATAAATCTGAAAAGGGACCTTATTCCCGAGTACACTACTTTTGACCAAAGACCTATAGCCTGCACTGCAAACTAGTGCACCAATTTATCACTACTTCTGCCCAGAGAACTAATGTGCACTAAATAACAAATTGTGTGCCATTTGGGATGCAGACTCGGATTCCACAATGTGCTGTCCGATTGGTCGCCCTTACAGCCAATGTGTGGTCTGATTGGTCATCCTTACAGCCAATGTGTGGTCTGACTGGTCATCCTCAACCAATGCGTGGCCTGATTGGTCATCCTCACAGTTGGCCTGCCAGTAATTAGTTACTGAGGCAGTGGGATGAGGAAGGTTAAAAAACCACTGCCTATCAGGTAAAATAAAACCCTAACTTAATCCTTACTGGATTCACTGGCTAAACAAGCCCTGGTATCTCTCTAATATTTTAGGTTTTTCACTAATAAGCAGATCTACTTGTGTAATTCATTGGAGGAATATCCTAGAATGATTTTGAAATACTTCCACAGATGCTGATCTTCAGCCTAGAGGAGGCCTGATTCATTCAGACTGCTTTATTTGAAGCAAAAAAGTATGCAAATCCAATAAACTGGGATTTACTCTTAAACATCTAAAGCTAGATACAAAAAAAGTGTAGAAATTATAACAGATCTATACATTCTCATGTAATTGCTAGTCCACAACTTTAATTGGGTCCAAAACTTGTTTTTGACAAAGAACATGACTAACAAGTCCTTTGCTGGATTGTTTAACTCACAAACTGCGCTCGAGTCGGAAAGATTGACCTTGAGCCAGGACAATAAAGTAATGAAAGGTTGCTGCTCAGTTCCTCTGGGCTGTGCCTGGCACGGCCACTCCCCTTGTTTTGAACCAGTCCTAGCCAGGTCAGGACAGCTTAGCACAGCAGGCGTTACTGGGTTTCTGGCAGGCTAGGTGGTACTTAGAAACTAAGCTCCACCTAGATCAATCATAAGCCACCACAGAGGTAATAAAAGTATACAATGTGCATTGTAACAGGATGACTATTTCCACTGTGAACGAAAACACTTTACAAATGTTATAAATAGAGTAGATGGGGATTTGTTGTGATGTATGGACAGTTGGCTTAGTGGTTAGAGTGAAGAGCATGTAGGGGCCAATGAAAGAAAGTCACTGCTGCAAATACCTGATTCGACAGAGTCAAACAAATCGGTTGTTTTGCCATTGAGCAAGGCCTTATTTGTTCATTTACATTTTTACTTTACAGTCATTTAGCAATGTTAAAAGTTTGCTAAAGCAAACGAAACCATAGGAATTTTCTAAAGACTTTATGACAATATGATAAAAAAGGAAACCATGGTAACATTCTAACCGTTCTGACCGTTTGTACCACCACTGAAGAAGAGGGACCATGGTAACTTTCTAAAAACTATTTAAAACACAACTAAGAATAGGAAACTTTGGGTGGTCGGTGGAATTGGCTTGCTATTCCTGAGAACAATGAGAGTTGCATAAGCCTGAAGCAGGTGGATAATGCCACCAGCCAGGGAGCCTGCTCAGATCACATGACTAACCCACAACATTACTGGGATGGATTCTGCTTAATCTCTTTAATTACTTCCGTATTGCTGCTCCACTCCACAGGATCCCTGTTATTAGCTGTTATTGGAGGCTTCTACTGCTGCTTTAGACCTGCCGAGCTCCACATCTCTGCTGAATCTAAATGGAATCCGGGATTGAGGCTCCAATCCTCTGGGAATTTGCTTCTGAACGGCCAGGGTTTACTCTGCTAGCATGTTTGTTTCGTTTGGGGACCGGGTGTAGTTGATGCAGTGTGAAGCTAGGTACAAAGCGGATGTGCGGTTTGCCGCTCAAAGCGAGAACCAGCATGTGTGTGTGTGTGTTGTCTGTCACATGGATAACAGGCGTGTGTGTGTGTGCGCGTGTACTGCTTAAAATGGCAGGCCTAGTCAAGGGCAAAGCAGCTAGATATTTGTGGTGTTAAGGAGGAGGAGCTATCTGTATGCCTAGATGTTCTCGCATTCAAATAAAGCGTGATAACGTGGGTGTGTGTGTGTGGGTAGTGGGTGTGTGGGTGATTTGTTTGTCTGGAGAGTCAGTGTGTGCGCGGGGGTGTGTCAAGGCCACAGTAAGTGAGACCGTGTTCTCAGTGGGGCCCTGGTGAGTCCTGTGGGCCGAATGACTCACCCGGAGGTACGTACATATGGCACCGTATTGACATCTCTGTTTATAGACAACACTGCTGTTTAGGAGCGACCAGTAGCCCTCCACGAGCAGCTAACCAAGATCTCAGGGGTGTGGGACAGGATGGAGCGCGTACCACCAGGCCGACATTAATCTGCTCTGGAAGTGCCGGTTGTTCTTCTTCACTACGGGCCTAAATCAAGACCACATCTGAACACACCATGCTACAATCCACCAATACCATGTGTCCTCTCGAACAGCCCAGCACAAAATGTAAAATCTACGTCAGCACAGCCAATCCAGAATATTTTTCTAATTTCACAGATCAGTAGCCCTGTGTTATGCTCCTTTCTTGCTCAAACAGGGATCAAGGATTTCAAAAGGGAAGGTTGGCCACAATGTTCAGCGGCTTCGTGCGTCACACAAACCCACCAAAGATTAACAGCGGTGAAAGAGGAGGGGTGTCACCGGTCGCATACGAACCAGTGTTTAGTGAACAGCATGGATTTATCTTCAACAAACTGACCACGTGGATTCTCCTTAGTACATGCTGGTATGAGAGTTAAAACGAAGTAGGCAGAGTTACTGTTAATTGACAAAGTAAGCTACATACTTTAAGCCAAGTACTAATTTAGGCCTTAAATATGGTTTCAATATGTAGTCTGGGTCTTTGCATCTTTTTTAAACTTCCCATGACACAGTAGATAAGTTTCTAGGACCTTTTAATGCTTGATTTACACCACTTGGCCAAAGATGGCAAACAACATCTTTAAATTGTTTTTGGCAGTGATGGTTTTATATTTTGGGAACAGAAGGTCCCACCAACAAAAGCCATAATGTATGTGCAATCTGAGGGTATGAAAAGTCCTCACTAAGTTGAGAAACAAGAAGCACTTAAATGCAGAAGAAAGAGGTCTTCCTTACCTTCTGATATAGCGTGAGGTTTGATGATACAACAGGTACAGTCTGAATAACTGGCCGTGTTCGCAGGACCTTGGCCTGCAGTGGATGGGAAGAAAAACTCCAGTTCCTAGAAAAGGGAATTGAAGCAATGCTCAATACTGGTGTCCCTCAGGGCTCAGTAACAGGTCCTCTCCATTGTCTTACTACTACAGATGAACCACTAAGAAATGTATTGGCTGATACAGATTTTTCATATAACACAATCACCCAATGTCATACTGATGTTTATTCATTTCTGCACCTGTTCAACAAATTAAATCATAGGCAAGTTATTTTTTTTTTTATAACGAAATACTATCACAAATAAAGAACAATTATAAATTATACGATAATACAATAAATACACAACTCCTTTCTGTAATTGTATAATTTAGTAAATAAGATATTGGATTTCCTACTTACTACAGGAAACCCCCAGAGCTTGGTAACATATCATTTTTAATGTGTTAATACTGGTGTCCTCAAGGGCGTGGTACTATGTCCTCTTTATTGTCTTACTAGTGGTTTCCACCAAGGCTTGGTACTACATCTTTAATGTCTCACGTGTGGTGTCACCTAAGGCTTGGTACTACATCTTCAATATCTCATGTGTGGTGTCACCTAAGGCTAGGTACTACATCTTCAATATCTCATGTGTGGTGTCACCTAGGGCTTGGTACTACATCTTCAATATTTCATGTGTGGTGTCACCTAAGGCTTGGTACTACATCTTCAATATCTCATGTGTGGTGTCACCTAAGGCTTGGTACTACATCTTCAATATTTCATGTGTGGTGTCACCTAAGGCTTGGTACTACATCTTCAATATCTCATGTGTGGTGTCACCTAAGGCTTGGTACTACATCTTCAGTATCTCATGTGTGGTGTCACCTAGGGCTTGGTACTACATCTTCAATATCTCATGTGTGGTGTCACCTAGGGCTTGGTACTACATCTTTAATGTCTCGTGTGTGGTGTCACCTAGGGCTTGGTACTACATCTCCAATGTCTCATGTGTGGTGTCACCTAGGGCTTGGTACTACATCTCCAATGTCTCGTGTGTGGTGTCACCTAGGGCTTGGTACTACATCTTTAATGTCTCGTGTCTGGTGTCACCTAGGGCTTGGTAGCTGGCCGGCTCCTGGGTTCTCTACTAAAATGCCTTACTCTTGCTGCTGAAGCCAGTGAGTCAGATCCATGTCCAGCGTTTCTGGTGCCATCGGTGCCAAACTGGGCTCTAAGACTAAGAGAAGCCTCTTTCCGTGCTGTGCTGGAGTCAGTTGGCCCGAGAATCCTCCTCCATACTGAGACAGCCTCGTCGCCCAACAGCTCCATGGCAACCACAGGCCCAGAGGTCATAAACTGTACCAGGTTGCTGAAAAACATGGCATGAAAACCTCCAGTAAAATGTCAGCTCTGGACGTTTTGTTTTTGGCCACTATTTCTGAATTATTTCTGCTTAGATGGTCGAGTAAAACACAACTGAAGTTAATACAGATTTTCTAAAAGTGTAGGAAACACCACAGAAAAAACATTAATTATTCTAACTAAATTATCTTTATTTAAGATAGATTTGTTTCTGCCATGGACCACACTGTCAGTGCAAGAAAATGCATAAAATCATAATGATAGTGTTTATTGGTAGACGGCCCATGAAAGGTGTCTCCTTGAAACTTGCCCTGGCCACTGCGCTCACACAGAAACACAGGTAAATAATTCACACGACAGGACTCACTTGAAGAAAGACTTTGTCTGATGTTCTGTGTAGAAGTCCGCTGCCTCCCTCCTGTAAGGAACCCATAAACAATTACAGTTAATAAGTGATCAGACGAAGTCGGACGTCGACTTTGCATCTCTCTTGGATCATTCCCAGGACAGGCCTAGGCGATGTCCTAAAAACCCACCCTACTCTAGATTCAGGACTTCACAGACACAAGCCGAGTCCAGGACAACGACAAAAAAAAAGGTCAACGGAAAAGACGACACCCACGGAGCCTGAATGGCTAGTTTTATTCTGCACACTACATGGAAAAGACTTTGGAGAAAGAGGCTGGGTAAAATGCTACTGCTACAGGTGTCAAATCAGAGTGGGGCCATCGTGTTGTTCCCCAGGCAGAGATAGATGGCGCGTACAGAACGACTGCAACTGTTTCAGCTGTCTGTACTGTCCTCATAACACGCTACAACCCTGACGTTCCAGGTGTGTACACTGGGGATTCTGCTCCTTTTCTGGTGCGATAAACCGAGAAAAAGATTGAAAGGCTGTCCCGAAAACATACAATAATTAAAACCGCAGGTGGTCAATATATAAAATGCAGCCATTTTAAAATGAAAGTTGAGGGGGAAAAACAGCTTTTTGCTTTTTCAAATTCTTGAAATGCATTAGTGGGTAGGTAACTTTCATGAAACCAGATTGTGAGTGCAAACAATTTATTGTCTCATCGGAAAACCGTATGAGTAAAGACTGTGATCAATGTATTGTTTGGTAGAGAGAAGTTCAATGCAATGACTGAAGGCAAACAGTTTCAGTCAAGGCTGTTGGATCAATACAGCGTCTGATAGAAATGGTTGAGTCACATGTGCCCATAATCCACTCAGGAACTGGGAGAAACAAATGAATCCTATTTTAACTGTCATCATTCTGAATTATGGGTTGAGTCTTCCTGAAGTCTTCTTCTTACATTGTCTGTTTGATAAACGAGCATTACAACAAGGGCATCTTTGATAGGCCTTGTGGGACTCTTAATCATCATCGTGGTTGAAAACCTTCCTGGGATTAAACTAAAAGCTATATTAATCACAGGAGCTACCAGCCTAACACACACTATCTAAGGTAGCCATTTGTTTTGCCAGATTTCTTGTTTGGATGCTAATGAAATACTACACCAAACATCCTGTACTTTTTGATACACCCAGTCAGCTACAACTCAACAGATTTCTGTCCAACATTTCAACCACAGCTAGTCCTTAAGCCTGGATCATAATCACCCTGTTCTTATTCCACAGTGATTTCCATGCTCATATTCTCAGCAGGGGACAAAACATCAAAGCCACCGAGGCAGCCATTAAGGCTGTGCGTGTGTGTGTGTGTGCGTTGTTTGACTGGTCTGAAAGGAGTAGTGCTGCCACCATCTGATCTAGTCTGCCTTCCAGGCAAAGAGAACTTCAAGCCCTGGCATTCAAAAACCACATTGTCAAATGCGCTGTACTAAATTGTAATCAGGGCTGTGGGGTGATAATAGTACTTAGCTCATACACAGCATCACGGGACACACCCGGGCAGGGAACCTTAGTCAAGGTAAAAGAAAACAATTGGATCCATTGCAATCTGATGACAAGGAAACACCTCTGGTTTTCTTTTGCTGTAGGTGCGACAAAAGGGTTCCGTAAGAGTGTCTGAGGGGCAGCATGACATTAACCTACATTATGCCTCAAAATGCACAACACTCCTGCCCACAGACAGGTCACTACCACATAGTCCCCAGACAGACAGGTCACTACCACATAGTCCCCAGACAGACAGGTCACTACCTCACAGCCCACAGACAGACACAGACATACAGATTACTACCAGATAGACCACAGACAGACAGACAGGTCACTACCACATAGCCCACAGACAGACAGACCGGTTACTATCAGATAGCTCACAGACAGACAGACGGCTTACTACCACATAGCCCACAGACAGACTGACAGACGGATAGGTAACTACCACATAGTCCAGACAGACAGGTCATTACCATACACCCCACAGACAGACAGACAGACATGTTACTACCACATAAATGTATTGATGTGGTTTCCCTCAGGTATGCATACCACCACTAAACTCAAGCGGCTAATCCCTCAGGATGACACAGCAGCATTACTACGGGATGATGACGGTGACCACGCTTTAAGTCCCGGCGGGCCGTTGGGTCGCCTCCCAGCAGGAACCAGCAACGCCGGCCGGGTCCCCTGTCACACCATATGTTCCTGACACCCTACACCCAGCCATCTGAACAGGAGCTACTCCGGCAACTGGCATATGTGACACACATTGCTCCCGAAACCTTGTCATCACCCGCTGCTCTCTAATTTAATGGGCTTTGTTCTGAGATGGGAGCTGGAGAGGCACGGAACGTCGTGACTTAGCCGTTTTCAAAAGAAAAGTGGCAGTACTTCAGAGCAACCTCGCCGTCGAAGGGAAAACGAGATAGGAATTCAGAAGAGGGAAACCACTGCTCACACCCGGTCCCATCACTTAGACATGTTGGAGTGCGTGTGCAGCTTTTGAAAGAACACCTAGCAGTGCTTAACTGCACCGACACCTGCAGAACGACACCAGGTAATTTACAAACACAGAGAAACACAGAGAAAGAGAGACACAGAGAGACAAAGATACACAGATAGAGAAAGACAGAGTGACAGACACAGAGACCGAGTGGAGACTGAAGCCATCTCTGACTGATCTCTGTGACACTGTCATTGACAGGGTTCACTCAGCCGAAACACCTCACCACGTCAGCTTTGTCATTTTGGCTTTGGTTACAATCAGGTTGGCGTCGTATATCATCTGCAGAATGTCTCCCAACTTGCAGACTGCATCTGGTTTGATCATGGCAAGAGTTCTGTGGGAAATACAACGGAAGACAGAAAAACAGGATTTGTATTTGTATTGTCACGCGTGGACTAGAACCTTGAGTCTTGCTGCTAGCATTAGCAATTTAGCAGTCTGTCCGAGTAGGTCTGGGACCGTCATGCTTGACCTTTGAAATGGGGTCAATACAGTGTAATGTAATGTAATTTTTTGTTTTCAAAACAACCAGTTAACATGTGTAAGGGGGGAAACTGTGTTTTAAAGGGGGTCATTGGGTGTTGCAAAAACTTTCTTAATTAAACAAATGAAATAAGCATAAAAGTCTTGTGTCATTTGTTCACTCGTGTTCCCTTTAATTAATATGACGTTTTGGTTGAACAGAAAACAAAAACAAATAGAGAACAAATCCTTTTTCAAGGCACTGTACATGGCAATTAGAGAAATCTAGACTGAGTGGGAGGACCCAAGAGAGAGACTGTGAGAGACAAAGCAAGCGAGAGCAATATATTTATATTTTATTGTGGCTTCAGAAGTATTCACAACCCTTCACATTATCCATATGTTGCTGTGTTAAACAATGAATTTATTGATTAAACACATTTATCAATAAATACACATTGAAAATAAAAACCTGAAATATCTCCTGAACAAAAGTATTCAGACCCTTTATTCAATGTGATCGCTTTGGCAGCGATCACAGCTTCAAGTCTTCTTGGGTACAGCTTTAAACACTGGATTTAGCCAGTTTCTCTCATTCATCCTCGCAGATCCTCTGAAGCTCAGTCAGATGGTATGGGGAGTGGCAAAGCTACTCCAGCGTCGTCTTGGCAGTACGCTTCAGGTTGTTGTTGCACTGAAAGAAGAATCTTCTGATGAGTCTGAGTTCAGCATGATGCTCCCTCCAACCTCACAACAGGGATGGTATGGGCAGCTGATGAGAGTGGGGTCTGTCTAGCCACTCTACCATAAAGGCCTGATTGATGGATTGCAGCAGAGATGTTTGTCTTTCTGCCAGGTTCTCCCAATTCTCCAAGAGAAACTCTAAAGCTGGAATGGCCACTGGAGTGTCACTGGGAGTGGCCATTACCAAGCCTCTTCCTGCCTGGTAAATTAGCTTGGCCGGAAAACCAGCTCTAAGAGTCTTTGCGGTTCCAAACATCTTCCTTTTCCCAATAATGGAGCCCACCGGGCTTTACCAATTATTTTAGAACCTTCCCCAGATTTGGATCCTTACATAGATAGGTGTGTTCAAAATAATGTCCAATCAAGTTGAAGAGACACCTCAAGGATGACCAAAGGACATAGGATGCTTCTGAGCTCAATATTGAGTGTCAAGGGTCTGAATAATTATGTTCATAAAATATTTGGTTTGTAATTTGAATAACTTGGACCAAATTTGGGAATACTTTTCTTCACTTTGTCATTTTGGGGTATTGTGCGTAGACTGACGGCAATTAATTTGTAATCAGTAATAAATTCAGTGGGGAAAACAACAAGACGCAAAGAAAGTGAAGGAGTCCAAACACTTTCTGAAGCAACAGACCAGAAGGTGAGTGTAATTCTGTGGACAAATCGGAGCTGTTTGGTATTCATCAGAGCAGTGCAGAAATAGAGGATAGAAAAAGGCTGCTAGAAGATGACTCATCATCCCGATGAGACAGACACGACTCTGAACACAAAACGCTTCCCACCACCTCCTATCACACTGTGAGAACGGCCCAAATGGCACCCTATTCCCTAGAGTATTGGTGCAACACTCTTGACCAGGGACAGAGATTATCCATATGTTGTGCCAAAGTGGTGAACCAAACAGAGATTAGGGTGCCATTTAGAGCGCGCTACTGGCACATGAATATTCATCCGAAGGCCATATAGTGCTCATTAAAGGCCCAACGGACAATACCACGGAGCTCCAGGAACTTACAGACAATAGGAAATTACTGTTTGTCATGCAGGAAGTGATGCTGAATGTCATAGCGTATCCCCAAGACAGATGGTTGGCCGGCCAACACTAGAGTGAATAGCTACAGTATAGTTATGTAGTGCCTGCTACAGCCTGAAAGCAGCCCCACACAAAGAAAATAGCAGACGCCTTCACCCTCTCATCCGAATAACGAACTAGATCCGCAGCTGCTAGCGCTCAACAGGAGATGACTGACATGGACGCTAACAAGCATTTTGTATGTTGCTTCGGATTTATCACTTGATTTAAACAACACATTGTTGTGTCAGTCAGCACTACAAACATGAAGTGTACAGTGCCTAGTAATGACAACTTGCTCTCTCTACAGCATATCAGAAGCATGACGATCGCAAAATAACGATCTGACTCTCTGTCAGATGAGCAGATGGAAAAATAGACAGGCGACAGGCTGAGCAGCATGCTATCACTCTTCCAGCCTGTAACACGGTATTGTCTGGGTGGAGGTGATGCACCCCCGACTTCACAGCACCACACACACACCTTTCTTTTTTGCTGCCAAGCTTGTTTGCGGTGTACTGGTCTCCATATCCAATCAGGTTGAGCTGACGGGAGAACACGTTCACACGGTTTCCCACAAACAGGTGCTCCTGGTGAAGTTCGTCGTATTTGGTCCTTCTCAGAAAGGTGCGCTGGTTTTTCACGTCAAACTGGGCAAAAAAACAAAAGCAAATTTTTAGCAGGTCCTAATATAACAGATTACCCAAGCAAGCGTTTCAATACCCAAGTATTCATAGAGGAAAATATGGATGACTTGGTTGTTCGTGCAGAGTATGTAAATTCGAGACAATATATACATGAAGTCTAGTTGACAGTTAAACATTAATCTGAGATGTACATGTATACAACATGCTGCAACACGCATGTTGAAGGGGGACAGTCAGGCAACCAACATACATCTGGATATCTTGCTTTGACACCCAGGACCCTGGGACATTGTCAGGAAAAACAGGCTGGCCTACACCTTCATTAGTTTAAGGACAACTTCCGAGTTACACAAACTGAAAAGACTAATGGAATATGTTGTCAAGCTCTAGCTGGCCTGATGCTCACCATCTCCACAGAGCCGTCTTTGGGATAGAACAGCAGCTGGTAGCGCCGCAGGAGTGCTGCACTGGGGTCGAACCACTCCGCCAGGAAGGCAAAGCGCTCCTCCTGAGCACATGACGACGGTGGGAAGCACAGACGCGTCAGGCAGCCACCAAACACTTGCAACAGTCAATCTTTAAATCGCATTAGCTCCAGTCTTTCTGGTCACTGTTATTGTGCGGATGAGAAGTCCTCAGTTTGACTGGTAAATGACGATGTACTAGGATGGTAAGTACAGGTCGGTTAACGGCCTTAATTTAACACAAGTTAAAGGTGGACTATAGCCTTCAACATAAGCAGTGTATTAAGGCAATCTTTTGTAGCACCAAGCTGAAAACCACGGTCTACATTCAAATCGGTCCTTGCATAGGGAGGGGGAAGAAATCGTTAGCAGGGATTCCTGATCTAATCTTGCAACAGCAACTCCCTCAGGCGGTTGCAAAGCTAAGAGATATTGTGGGTTAGGTACGTGCGCAGTAACGATGACCCACTGGACTTGGCTGGGCGGGAAGAGTGAAAAATAAGGCAGTCTGGCTTTCCCAACGTTCCCAAATCAGCGGAAAGGTATTAGAGTGCAGAGACAGGAAACGAATTAACTAACATATTAAAGGTGTAGGGTACAAGTGGACAGGACATTAACTAACACCGTAATAGTGTTGGGTACAGGACATTAACTAACTAACAGGTCAAGGGTGTAGCATAAAAGGGTACAGGACAGGACATTAATTAAGACGTTAAAGGTGTAGAGTACAAGGGGACAGGACATTAATTAACTAACATGTTAAAGGTGTAGAGTACAAGGGGACAGGACATTAATTAAGACATTACAGCTGTAGAGTACAAGGGGACAGGACATTAATTAACTAACATGTTAAAGGTGTAGAGTACAAGGGGACAGGACATTAATTAACTAACATGTTAAAGGTGTAGAGTACAAGGGGACAGGACATTAATTAACTAACATGTTAAAGGTGTAGAGTACAAGGGGACAGGACATTAATTAAGACATTACAGCTGTAGAGTACAAGGGGACAGGACATTAATTAACTAACATGTTAAAGGTGTAGAGTACAAGGGGACAGGACATTAATTAACTAACATGTTAAAGGTGTAGAGTACAAGGGGACAGGACATTAATTAAGACATTACAGCTGTAGAGTACAAGGGGACAGGACATTAATTAACTAACATGTTAAAGGTGTAGAGTACAAGGGGACAGGACATTAATTAACTAACATGTTAAAGGTGTAGAGTACAAGGGGACAGGACATTAATTAAGACATTACAGCTGTAGAGTACAAGGGGACAGGACATTAATTAACTAACATGTTAAAGGTGTAGAGTACAAGGGGACAGGACATTAATTAACTAACATGTTAAAGGTGTAGAGTACAAGGGGACAGGACATTAATTAAGACATTACAGCTGTAGAGTACAAGGGGACAGGACATTAATTAACTAACATGTTAAAGGTGTAGAGTACAAGGGGACAGGACATTAATTAAGACATTACAGCTGTAGAGTACAAGGGGACAGGACATTAATTAACTAACATGTTAAAGGTGTAGAGTACAAGGGGACAGGACATTAATTAAGACATTACAGCTGTAGAGTACAAGGGGACAGGACATTAATTAACTAACATGTTAAAGGTGTAGAGTACAAGGGGACAGGACATTAATTAAGACATTACAGCTGTAGAGTACAAGGGGACAGGACATTAATTAACTAAGACGTTAAAGGAGCAGGGTACCATGAGACAAGACATTAATTAACATTATGAAACAGTTACACAGTTTAGATCAGAAAAGAACAGGATAATAATGAATTTATCTAACAGTGTGTGGGTGTAGAGTACAAGGGGACAGGAGACTCATTAACAAATCTAAGACATTAAGGGTGTAGGGTACAAGGAGACAGAACCGACCTTAAATATCCTTTATCTATTAGGCCGATATTTCTACTTGTTCAGGCTATCATGAATAATGGGAAGAAGCTGATAATTTTGGCAAAGCTAATGGGGACCCTAATAAAATCCAAATAAAATTTAGTCCAAGGGCTAATCAACAAATCTATGACATACATTGTAGAATCATGCAAATAAATGACCATGTGACATTTTGTGCTCTTCGCAGTTATCACCTACACAGTAAGTTATCACCTACACAGTAATACCGATCAATATCAGCATGAAGTAATTCTACACAATTATATAATTGCCTAAAGAAACTGTAGTATCAATTTAGGAATTATACTTCTTGAAATGGTAAACTTTAAAAATCACATTCATAGAGCAAATCTGTTTTTCAGATAGCCATGGCAACACGTCTACTAGTGTTGCTAACTGATTAGCTGCGTAGTACAGTAGATGGAAGAACCTGTGTTCATCTAACAGAGCACTATCTTTCGAGGAAAATAAAATTACAATGCCCATTACATCTTCAGGCTGATTGGTGATCTGCAATGCACGTAACTGGTTTAAAGGCATTTTGAAATGGGACAGTGAGTTATCTTTCATCTCCAGGTCCGAGAAGATAAAGCTACAGCAGAATACTGCACGACTTCCTAATTTGTTAGAAAAAGCAATCATGGTGAAAACATGGATTTCTAACCAAGTATAGAACCCAGGCTTTCCCCACATTGGTAGTGGTTTCATAATTTGTGTTTCATTATTATTCTATCAAAGGCTCTGTCTGAAGCAAATGGAGTGCTCAGCCATCACAGACTCCACAGTCCCTTTGGTTAGTTTCACCTTTGACTTTAAAGGGCAAACAGAGCCGGGGAGGCTATTTTTACCATGCCTTCATCAGCACCGTGGCGACAGGGCTGACATGAAAATCTCTCTATACAAACACACAGTCTGGAGGCCACACTGCCTGTCATTACACCCTTCAACTTTCTCATCCATTTCTGAAACTTTAATTACAATATTTAGTCACAGACAACAATGATCAAGTGACTTTTAAAGAACACCAAGAGGTCAGGGAGGTATTATATTTATATCAAACCACACCTTTCAGAAGGCCTTCGAGCTATGGCATTTGGAAAGAGTGAAAGGTACATTTTCAAGTGATATCAAGGTGATACGTCTAGTATTTCGTGCTTGTGTCAGTGCGTCAAGCATGTGGTCTCCAGCTACACAGGACAGAGCAGGGCTATCGTTTCAGCAAGGTCTGGGAAGAGAAAAATCTGCCATAGTTTCTCAGACACCTGCTGTCTGACAGTGCTATCACTGGAAACATCTCCTGCTGGGGCACTAAACTCCGGCAGATCAATATGCGTATTTCAAGGAAGTGGAGCAAATGGGGCAAAACCTCAAACCTGTCTTAGTTTCAACACACCTGGATTGTCTTTGTTCTTGATTCAGCCAAAGAGGTGTCTTCTTAACATCCGTGTCTGAGTGCAAATGTTGTTTTGGTGTTGAAAATACTCTGGTATTCAAGGAGATGCATGTTTTGCTCCAACAAAGTGTGTTGCCATTTTGTCTCATCGACAGAGACGGGTCAGTGTCATCTTGAGACCCCTTACAGGTCAATGCCTCCCCCCACCCATGTGCAATCAGATAAAGACATTCAGAATGAATTTAGAATCAAGAAAGGATATAGTGCAGCTCAATCCAGGTTGGTTGAAAATTATCCTACACTTTAAAGAACATCTGTTCGTCACTTCTAATGCTTGAACCAAAATCAATAAATCAATGTTTTAGTACTAGCTAGCTGACTGTGAGCATAATATTGTAAAGGTTGTGTCCATATGAGTCTATGACAAAATGCTGCCAGCCCTAGTCCATAACAAACATAAAACAATATAGTCAGTGCATTACCAGAGCCATAGTTAATCAACTTATAGCTTGGCAGTTAAGGTCCCTTCATACTTACTGAACTCGACTCCTAGTTGGACATGTCATGAATGGATGAGGCCAGCCACAGCAAATTACATGAAAGACAAAATTATACACATATAAAAAAAAAAACGACACCATCCACTCCCTTATCAATACGGTAATGGCAATGACGGATGATTAATAACATGTGGTTCGTTATTAAGATAAAACAGTAAAACAATCAGAATAAAAATGCTTCTGTTTTGACTGCTGCTTTTCTGACCATCACACAACTTCTATAACGCATTGTGAAGAAATAACGCCATCTGTCGGTAGATAGGGGCACGACCAGTCTGGGAAGCCCAGCGCGTTAGCAATGTAGCAACGTAAGTCGCAAAACATAGCTAATTAGCTACATTAGTTTCTACAGTACTTCAGGTTGATCGCAACTACGGCACTGTATCCTTATTGTTTATTGGACATTTGTTCAAACTAACATTTATGTCCGATAACTAATAAGGAGACAGTAGACTAGCCTATTAGTTGTGGCCGAAGCTTAGCTATGTTAAACGTACCTCAACTGTTTTACTCTGTTGTGTGGTTAGGAACAAATATGCTTGCGTCTCCCGAACTTATTTAAATACAGTACGTTACGTTACTTACAGTGGCTAGCAAGTTAGCCAAATAACCTTGGCTATCGACGTTACAGTACTGTTAATAGTTATTGGAATCAAATCAGATACTTAGCGCTACGTTGTTACATTGCGAAAGTTAGCGCACTGCACGTCTTTATTCATGGCATAACATTATTTTCAAATTGCTAGCAATATTTATAATTAATATATATATATATTGCCTTAATTTTTTTAGATCACAAAGTAACTAACATTGCTTTATCTTACCATTATTATATTTTAGAGATCCCAGAATATGACAGTCTCTTTATTTCGGTTAGCAGCTAGCATAACCAGTTAGTTAGCTCTCTTAGTTTGACAACCAATCACCATAGCAACCTGAGCACAAAATTAGCGCGGTTGAAAGCCAAGATGTTGCTCCCTATCTAACTATATGTATATTAACCGCTAGATCACTTGAAATCTGTACACAAAGATATCAAGAAAAATGTAAGCAGATCATGAAACATTTCAGACATTTCCGGAAGTAGTTGCTTCTTGCGCACGTAAGGTCATTTTCAGTTTGTCAGATAGGAGACTTAAGTAGATAGGAGGGTGCTAACCGATTATCGCTATTACGATTTTGTAGAAGTCACAGGGAAGTGACAAAAAGTCACTGTTACTGTACTCGGCAAGTACAAACTAACCCATTTTGTGTAAGATATATTGCGGAGAGAGATATGCTTACGCGTAAATAAGCATGGACAAAATAGATAGTGTGAAACCTTTTGTAGATGTTGGTTTGGGTCCACTCATTTTAGATGGTGGACTAGCAACAGAACTGGAATCTGCAGGTTTTAAACTACAAGTAAGGCAATTCAGTCATATATTGTTTGTTGATTAACATCCTATTTACAGTATTTTAACGTAAGTTTTGTTGCGTTCAGGGGGATCCCCTGTGGAGTGCACGTCTTTTGCACACAAACCCACAGGCTGTTAAAGATGCTCATTACAGGTCAGCTCAAAATGATATAGCAGCCTATCTGTTTGTATGTGTTTTTGTTGTGGTCGTGGTTCTGCCGTTACACATGACAAGCGTGTCTGACAGGGTTCTGAGTTGTCTCTATGACTTATCGTCTTAGATTCCTGTGTGCTGGTGCAGATGTGATCACCACCGCCACATACCAGGCCAGCATTGAGGGCTTTGTCAGGCACCTGGACATGACGCCTGAACAGGCCAACCAACTGATGGTGACAGGGGTGACTCTTGCCAGAGAGGCGGTCAAACACTTCACCACTGACCACCCACCATCAGGTGAGTGGGTGGGCTGGTATCACCCGTTCCAACCCACCAACGCAGCCAAGCATTCGGCTGTACTGGAATGTGGATGCCTGTCCAAAATGTTTGTAGGGGTGTGCCAGAGAGCTCACAGAGCTCTTAGAGGAGTTAATTGGGATTGTTGTGGTTTATAGATCGCAGGGAGCCTCTTGTGGCAGGTTCTATTGGACCTTATGGGGCATTTCTGCATAACGGCTCTGAGTACACTGGAGCGTATGCACAGGACATGAGCACTGAGGTAAGGCTGGCAGTGCCAGGAAATTCACATAAAGGTTGATCAGTAGCTATCCAGACTATGGTTCCAAAGGTCTGTTTGTTCTCTCATTATCTGGGCTTCTAGGAGCTGAAAGCCTGGCACCGCCCCCAGGTCCACTGCCTGGCGACAGCAGGGGTCAATCTCATTGCCATGGAAACCATTCCAAGCGTGAAGGAGGCTGAAGCGCTGCTGGAGCTGCTCAGAGAGTTTCCAGATTCTAAAGCCTGGCTCTCTTTCTCCTGCAAAGTAATGCTTGCTGTCAACACAGTTCTCCACGTAGAATTTACAGTGTTGCCCGTATATAGTAGGCTATTTGACAATGTTTACCTGGCCTATTTTAACCATGATGTCTTTATGAATATAAAAACATACACAGGAGGTATGAATCCAGTGATAGCGTAATGTCTCGTGTTCTGCTCAGGATGGACAGTGTATTTCTGACGGCAGCCGTTTCTCTGAGGCAGTCCAATTGGCCAGCAGGTCCAGTCAGCTGGTGGCTGTAGGGGTGAACTGCTGTCCTCCAGCCCTGGTCCAGCCACTGCTGGACTCAGCCCAGTCCCAGAGGAGAGCAGGCCTCAGCTGGGTGATCTACCCCAACAGTGGAGAGGACTGGGACACACACTCCGGGTGAGTCGGTGCGGAAATAATCACTTTAGAGCCCAAGTGTCCTCACAGCTCGAAGGTCTCTGATCAAATAGTTGTGATTTAGTACTGCTACACACACATGTCTACGGACAAATGCACCCAGGTGATCAAATGCTTCAGCTGACAATTGGGAGTATAACTTGCAAATATTTTATTTTAACCTTTTTCCTAAACTTTACAATTTAAAAGCTGGATAGAACCAGAGAGTGGAGTTCCATCATTTGCTGAACTGAGTCACCAGTGGATGGAACAAGGGGCTGCGCTAATCGGTGAGTCATTAAGATGAAATTATCTACTATACAAGGCCACGTTGTCTGTGTGGGTTTACAAGTCCACGTTGTCTGTGTGGGTTTACAAGGCCACGTTGTCTGTGTGGGTTTACAAGGCCACGTTGTCTGTGTGGGTTTACAAGACCACGTTGTCTGTGTGGGTTTACAAGGCCACCTTGTCTGTGTGGGTTTACAAGGCCACCTTGTCTGTGTGGGTTTACAAGGCCACGTTATCGGTTTGGGTTTACAAGGCCACCTTGTCTGTGTGTATTTACAAGGCTACAGTCTAGTCTGTGTGTATTTACAAGGCTACTGTCTCTCTGCGTTTATTGACAAGGCTACAGTCTCTCTGCGTTTATTGACAAGGCTACAGTCTCTCTGTGTGTATTTACAAGGCTACAGTCTCTCTGTGTGTATTTACAAGGCTACAGTCTCTCTGTGTGTATTTACAAGGCTACAGTCTCTCTGTGTGTATTTACAAGGCTACAGTCTCTCTGTGTGTATTTACAAGGCTACAGTCTCTCTGTGTGTATTTACAAGGCTACAGTCTCTCTGTGTGTATTTACAAGGCTACTGTCTCTCTGTGTGTATTTACAAGGCTACTGTCTCTCTGCGTATATTGACAAGGTAGGACCTGTTGCTTGTCTTCCAACAGGAGGGTGTTGCCGAATCAGCCCTGCTCACATAGCGGAGCTGAGAACACACATCCATGGAATCCTGCAGGGGTGTGGTGCCTCACAGCAGAGATGTTGAAGAATGTGGGCCAACGTCAAGAATTGGAGAGTGAAGACTGCCTAGGAGTTTAGAACCTAGTGCCTCTGAGCTTATATGATGTTGTAAGCCTTCTGTTTTGACCCTGACCATGTATGGACTTACATAAAAAAGAGACTTTAATTATTTCTTATAAATTGTTATTAAGAAAAAGAAGACTGATTACATCAAATCCACATGGATAAATAACTATACATTGACAGTAGTGTTGGGATCGATCTAAACACAGAACCACAGACACTTCAGTCTGTGGTTTCACACAACATGGGAGCCATCTTGCTTATTCTACTGCCTGCCTTTCCCTTCGGACATCGGCAGCAATACTAACTGAAAATCTGTAGGTGATTGGGCTTCTCAGGTATTTTCTTAGGGAAAACTCCCAACTTAAACACATCAGGTTTACAGGACACCGCCATGTCAGCGGAAACACACCGTTTGGTGCATGTTTGTGAACTAGGTTTCACTGTAGTCTCCGGACTTTAGTCACACTAGCAAATGACTGACTTAAAAGTACATAATAAATTGACCTCATTATCCTCTGATTCCTTAATGGCTTAAAATGCAACGATATCAGACATTCCTAATAGCAGCAGTCCTCTATACATTGCTAGGTGAGTTAATCTAATATTGTTTTGCAGGTAAGTGTATCAACTTGTATGTTGTACTGACTTGCCAATACAATAATCCAAGAACGTTATTGTGCGGATGATGGGATATGAATGGGGTTACCTACGTGTTCTAGATAAATCAAATAACACGTTGCCTCTTTTTGGTGCAAAACCCAATGAAAACGTTCGTTATGTCAGCATTTAGCTTTTAGCTTGATCAGCAAGCCTCAGTCATCTGCAGCATCTTCCAGATCGCTGTCAGGTGAGCTTCGATGTTGGTACTCCGTGGTGTTGGACAGACGTTTCCAGGACACGTCTTTCTGGTTACTGGTGCCTGTGCTGTTAGATCGGCCTAGCCGTGCCAAAGCCTGGTGTTTTCCTGAGGTTTTCTCCCGGTCTTCATGGCCCTCTGCAGTCCCCTGGTGGAGAAGGTCATGCCTCAGGTTCTCCAGGGTGAGGGCCCAGGGACCAAGCTTCTGCCAGTTCACCCTCTGGAAGGCCATGATGCAGTGCAGGTTCCCCCCCACCTGGCAGAGGAGGTGAGGTTCATGTCAGAAATGCTGTACTGTCAGAATCCCCATTAATCTCTAGGTAAATAGAAAATGTTGCTTGGTTTAAAGGTGCTAGCAGTAGACTTATACACAGGGATCTAATACACAATCTAAACAAAGTTGACATACAAACATCTACAGTTAACAGTGGTGATATAGGACAAAGGTGTATGACTGCTGATATACACATTTGCGTGCCGTCCGCCTGCCTGTCATCTTCGGAACAGTGGTTGAAAGGGGCGGGAGGTCTCACTGATGATCTTTCCTGGAGAAACGAAGGGTGGGCGGAGCCTATGACTCACCATGCAGACCGTACAATTCAGGGCAGGTTGGCCATGAGGTGGTCAGGCACCGACCCAAACCAGAGGAGGTGACGACGGACTTCACGAGTGATGCACAAAGCCAGATCAGGGCCGAACGATCTCAGAATCTTTCCGAATCTGTGATCGTTGTGAAGTTGTTGTCCTTCCATTCTTTGACTGTAGCCGATGACGGTCTCTAGGAATCTGAATGATACTGGTGAGTGAGCGGCTGGGTCCTTAATCTCAAGTCAACCCGTGTGTAGTTTCTGGTTATTTTGACCACACCAGACCACCATTCCGGCTGGCACCTCCATGTTAACAAGGACTTGTCAAAATCGGTGTCACCAGCAAGTACAGGTACAGTCGTTGGTGTAGAGCGTATGCGTCCTAACGGCACAGCAGTAAGGAAATGTGCTTACCCATCGCCGAGTCCGGTTGGTCAGGAAGTCTGTGATCTTCTGACAGATGGAGCTGGGAAAGTTTGTATTGTAGTATTTCTGGGACTGCGTTAAAATCAGAGCAAAGGTCCATTGCATGAGGTGTCCTAGTGATCCATGGATCTTACAGAGTCAAATCTGTAGCAGAACAAGATTTCATTCGACAGCGAGAGGTCAACCCATGGACTGGCGTTGTTTTGTGACACAAAGGTTTGGTGTGTTGTTGTTGCCCTTGAACAGGTTCCCTTTCTTAAGTTTCGAGGTAGCCCTCTAGCTCCACAACGATCTTGTTAGATCACGTCTGTGAAGTGTGCCTGACAGGCTTTGCCGTTTGTATTCTGTGCCTGTAACAGCGCATCGAGACAAGGCATCACATGATCCGATATCCCCAGGAGGCATGGGTCCATGTCACGTACACAGCAGGACCCCATGTGTGTCCTGGTCCTTGGTGCGGCGCGCTGAATACAGTGGAATCGGTTCATTTCACCCATCCCATTGCGAGCACCGGTTGGCCAAACCGAACCACTGTAACATAACCGTAGACTGAATTAGAAGTGACAAACCTTGTTGGTTTTGCGGCACTGAATGCCCCGTTCAGTGTGGCGAATATCCAGGTACTCTGGATTTTGTGTGTTCAGATCGGTGACAATATCGGCCCACCTAAAATGACAGTTGGATTGGAGATTACGAGGGCAACAGGGCTAGGACTACAGCTTGTTTGGATGATCAGTTTGATGCCGGCATACACGGACAAAACAACATGGTCCAAGAAAAATACAATACACCTACTTTTTGCAGTGAATTGCAGGGTGTTTCCTGCTCGGTTCACCAATGAGAATCCAGTGCTCCATTTCATTATTGGGTAATGAACCCCTTAAAACAATGAACGTTTTGTATGAATAAATGACTTAATCTAATAGACAATTGATAACCATTTCCTAACCTTCTAGGTTGTTCTGACATGACAAAACAGTACTTGCTTGGTGAACCTAATCAACTGAGTTTACATCACTGGCATATCTACAGACTGAAGTAACAGTATTTTACATGAATAAGCACAGCTATGAAAGAAGCAAGGAAAAGGTACCTGTAGGCTTTTGCTGCTTTGAAAGGTGTTGCCTCAAAGCCCACTGGACAGAAGTAGTGGTTCTGACAGTGATAGATGTAGGCCATAGTGTCATCTTTAAGACCTTGGGTCAACTTCAACAACGCCCCCTCAGCTGAAACAGAGAGGGCAAATACTCAGTCATATTCATTGGACCTGGGTCAAATTCAGATACGCCGTGTTAGCTGAAACAGAGCGGACAAATATTGAGTCATATCCTTTAGAACCTGGGTCAAATTCAAATATGCCATGTTAGCTGAAACAGAGAGGGCAAATACTGTGTCATAACCTTTAGACTAGGGATGCAGCAATACATAAATTGTCTGATACCCGATAGCCATATAACAGAATCAGCCAATGTTGATACCAACGTTTTATGATTTCTGTACCTATGTACTCTGGCATGAAATAAACATTTAGCTTCTGACGATGCTTCTAATTTCAACAAATGCTAATTAAAATTATTTTTAAAAAATTACATATATAAATAAAAGACAATGAAAAATGTAATACATATATACACATTCTCTTTCAGCCATTTTACAAAATACAATGTCTGGAAATAAATGTGGTGAATAAGTTAAAATACTTCCTCAACAAAACTGCAACAGAGAAAAAATTAAAAACAATAGGACCCACAGCTTAAGGAAAAAAAAAAATATAAATATAGTATATTCAGACAAAAGCAGAATTGTTCCGAAATAATCAAATTAAGCCAAATTTTAAGTATTCCAACATACCAATTGCTAGCCGAAATATCTGTGCACCCCTACTTTAGACCCTAGGTCAACTTCAACTATGCCCCCTCAGCGGAAACAGGGCAAATACAAAACAATGCAGACAGACTAAAAACATGGCTTTATCCCCTTTATCCACTTGTCACTTGTGGACTCTTAATATCTCACCCGGCACAGCCAGAAGAGGACTGGTCACCCCTCTGAGCCTGGGTCCTCTCTAGGTTTCTTCCTAAAATTCGAACTTCTTAGGGAGTTTTTCCTAGCCACTGAAATTCAACACTACTGTTGTTTGCTCCTTGGGGTTTAAGGCCGGGTGTCTCTGTAAAGCACTTTGTGACAACTGCTGTTGTAAAAAGCGCTTTATAAATACATTTTGATTGATTGATTGATTTGATTGGTCACTGTGTGTGTATGTATCTTGTTTCCCTCAGAATAGACTAGGCAGGACGGGGCAGAACATACGACTGAGGAAAGAAAGGAAAATAATGTTACTAAATATTATTGCCTGATATTTGACCTCCTTTACCAAACATGTTAACAGTTACCAAACAATTCTAAATAATTTCAAAACCTTATTTCCTTCCGATTTATTTAATGACAAATCAGCCTAAAACAATTTTGAGTAGCTAACAGCTCATATTTATGGGGGATCATGTTAAATTTTTTCAACATTTTGGGGGAGTTCTATTGGACAGTCCAATGCCACTACTGATGAATGGACTGATGTTTTTGCATTTTTTATTATTTAACCATCATCTAAACTAAGTCAATAGAGATCCAATTGTCACAATGAAGACCTGAACAAAAAATATTATGTAGATTGAGTGAGCAAGAGGACAAAAATATCCTTTTCGCACATCAGCAAAAGGCTGAAATCTGAGCATTCCATGATTTATTGTAACATCATCCAGTTCGTTAGTTGAGAGGAGAGATCACACACTCAAAATACACACACAATACACACACACACACTCACCAGTCTCCCCTGCAGTCTTGTGTTTCCCCTGAGGCTTATACAGAATATAGGAACAGCCACGTACACGGAAATTTTCATTGATTTGCCGGAACCATCTGTTCAGAAACAAGAGAATACAGAGTCTGACGTACAGAAAAGTTTGTACAGCTGTGGCAAGTTTTACACACACGCACACTTATTAAATCATTCCCTATTTAGTTCTCAAATCCTTTGATAAAAAGTGCTTTTGTTCCCCACACCTTGTTTTTGGATATTCAAAACCACAGAACCAGCAAAGGTTACTGCATCCAGGGACAATCTTGTAGCCATACTTCCTGCTGGCAAAGTGCTCTGCCTAATCGGTGCTCAATCGACAGCTTTTTTCAGGCTCTCACTAAAGGTTTTGCACCATACCGGAATGCTTTTCAGTGTGTATTTGTAAAGGCAGACCAACCAGTTTTTGCAATTCAAAACAATTCAGCTTATATTTTTTTTAATGTCTTACCTGTTAAAGGTTTACAGTTTCAGAGTCAGAAAATCAACCCTGTTTAATTGTAGGCAGTGTACTCTTTCTATTAAATGATTATTATGTATTTGTCAGTAAATACAGCACTAATCAGTGTTGCGTAAGAGCTCTAATATTATTTAAATGGTGCAAAGTACATTTCCACCAGGATATATGTTTGTTAAGGTGGGATTTTATTTATTTTTTGCAATGCAAACATTTTGCAAAGCAGTCATCAATGCAATGGGTCGCTAGACTGAATAATCCACAATCTTTTTAACACTTTTTGGTTTCTACATGACTCAATTAGTGTAAATTCATAGTTTTGATGTCTTCACTATTATTCTACAATGTGTAAAATAAAATAAAACACCCTTGAATGAGTAGGTGTGACCAAACCTTTGACTGGTATTGTAGGTGTCAGGGAGTTTAATTAGTGCTGCACTCAATCAGAAACAAGGTGTCACGTCAGATACTACCTCATCAGAGTGGCGTTGCCAGTGAAAGGACCAAACTTGATCTCCTCAAATGGAGGCTGGAACCCCAGGATATGAAGAGCCTCTTCCTGGGAGATTGGTGGAAAACTGAAAATACAGAGAGTTCATACAGCGTGTCTTCCTGTTAAAGACTTGGGATTGGTAATGGTGGGAGCACTGTGACCATGGAGGTGGATTGAAGTAAACTACATGCCAGTAATGCAGCGGCCATGTTTGTGTAGGTCTTCGCATGTTTCATGAAGTGTGTGCCTCTCCCTTGTATGTCTTTTTTAAAGGGAAATACATTGTTTCACAATTTGATGTCGGATGGTTTCTCAGGCCGGAAAAAATATATCACTTTGTGGACCAATGAGAAACACATCTGGTGGTTTTGTGTTTTTATTCTTTTTTTAAACGACCATTATAAATGTTCGCTAACTACAGCCACTGACCACTACAAATCAAATAGAACTAGTGTGAGCACTCTTAGAAAAATCTCGAAATCACTTTAATCAATTCATAATTGGTTTAATGTTAACTTAGGATGGTGATATTCTGAGTCTGTTCCTAACAAAGGGTCTTGATAACATTGTCCATACACAAAACTAGAGGCAATAACACAATGCCAACCTTCCCGCTCCCAGCGTGCTGTACAGAAAGTTCCAGCAAGAAACTAATGAAGAGATCCCACATGACATCTTGTACTGGGGGCGGCTGATGCAGTACCTAAGAGACAGTGAGAGAACAGACAGGCAGAGAGAAAGGGGCAGACCAAATGAGAGAGAGTAACAGAGATAGATAGGGAAGTGGGGAGTTGATTATATGAAGAGGGCCCTCTGGCCAGTAGAACCCTAATAGTTCAGTACACTCCTACTGTTGGTCAGACAGGGAATGTTCCAAAGCAAGGGTCTCCAACTTTGAGGCCCAGAGACAGTTTCTGCCTGCAAGTCATCAGTCTGACAACTGACCTGTTTGACTCTCTTCAACTGGATACACACACACACACACACACACACACACCATACTAATCGACTAAATACACACCGTCTAAATATTTAAAGTGCATCTAGAAAGTATTCAGAACCCTTCACTTTTTCCACATTTTGTTACATTACAGCCTCATTTTAAAATTGATTAAATAGATTTTTGATGGCATTTCCAGGTTTTCTACGGTTCAGTATGACCCTACTAGTTTGGGACTGCTGTGTTTAGGGAGTTTCTCCCATTCTTCTCAAGCTCTGTCAGGTTGGAACGGGGAGCGTAGCTGCACAGACACTTTCAGGTCTCTCTAGAGATGTTCCATTGGGTTCAAGCCCAGGCTCTGGCTGGGCCAATCAAAGACATTCACAAAGCTACTCCTGTGATCTCTTTGCTCCATTCTTAAGGTAATTGCAGGTTTTCGAAAGAGGATCGGTCTGTAGTTTGCTCCGTTTGCTCATCTTTCCCTCCATTCTGACTAGTCATCCAGTCCCTGCCATTGAAAAACATCCCAAAACCACAGCCTTATGCTGCCGCCACCGTATGGATGGTTATTGGCCAGGTGATGAGCAGTGCCTGGTTTCCTCCAGGTGGGACAGTTGGCATTAAGGAGTTCAATCTTAGTTTCATCAAACCAGAGAATTTTGTTTCTTGTGGCCTGTGAGTCCTTTAGGTGCCTTTTGACAAATTCAAAGTGGGCTGTTATGTGCCTTTTACTGAGAAGTAGCTTCACTCTAGCCACTTTACCATTTAGGCCTAATTGGTTGAGTGCTGCAGAGATGTTTTTCCTGGAAGGCTGTTCTATCTCCAGACGAACTCTTGAACTTTGTCAGTAAGACCATTGGGTTCTTGGTCACCTCCCTGACCAAGGCCTTTCTCCTGTGCAGCCCTAGGATAATTGTTGGTGGTTCCAAATTTCTTTCATGTAAGAATGATGGAGGGCACTGTGTTTTCCCCTTCAATGCTGCAGAAATGTTTTGGCACACTTCCCCAGAACTGTGCCACAACACCATCTTGTCTTGGAGCTCTACAGACATTTCCTTTGACCTCATGGCTTTGTTTTTGCTTTGACAAGCACTGTCAACTTATATAAAAAGGTGTTAATATTGAAAGGAGTTGAGTTTCGAATCATGACCAATCAGTTGAATTTACCACAGATGGACAATCAAGTTGTGGAAACATCTCAAGGATGACCACTAGAAAAAGGATGCGCCTGGGCTCAATTTCGAGTGTCACAGCAAAGGATCTGAATACTTTCGTCATTGTCATATTCCTGTTTGCATTTCTTTCCCCTGTATCCTCTCCTCTGTATAAAAGGTACTGAAATTATTACCATCTTCTGAGGTCCAGGACTTTCCTCTGTTTGATGTCATCCTGCGAGGCGTGGAGAGGAAGGTCCTGGAGGTTCCTGCTTCCTCCTAACGTCTTCATTTTCTTAGCGCTCGCTCGTTTGATGTTGCCTAAAAATAGAAGACATCTTTAAAGCTTGGACACATACAGGACAGTGACAAATAGTATGCTGTCTTTTTATAGCACTTATCTGCTCGGTCTGAACATGATGAAAAAAATGCCTTGACTATCTTTTGTCATACTTATGATGACAACGATGTTCTTATAATGTATTCTCTCTTATTGTCTCCTATGTTCTCAACCTTGTTTAAATTATTAGCATTTACTGAAACATTCTGTGTAATAAAACACCCACTCCCAGCATATTAAATATTAATTTAGGACAATATAGTCATGATAAAAGAACATAAGTCATGATTAAGTCACTAAACAACATTACCGATTATCCATTGTCTTTTCACTTATTCAGAATACAGAACCAATAACAGATGGCTCCAAACCCAGTACCTGGCACATATCGCAGTAACAGATTAAACAGCATGAGATTAACACCACAAGAGTTCACAAGACATCCAGACCTACAGCAAACACGTAGAACCTCACTTAAAATTGACTATAGGCACTCCTAGAAAAAGGGCTCCAAATGACGGTTCTAAAAAGGTTCTATCTGGAACTAAAAGAACCTGGGGGGGGGGGGGGGTGGACGACATGTAATAAAAGTGTGCAGCTGATGTTCTGGCTTACTTGTCCTGGGTTTTCGAGTTAGCACGGCATCAAAGTTAGTGGTATCAATTTCCCAAGCCAGGATAGGCTTGGTGTTGCCGCAGGACACGTCCTCCATGTCGAAGTCCTCCTCCGAGGCCTCCTCCACCGCGGCAGTGTGCCCCTGGGATGGGTCCGCAGCGTTGGGCTTCCCTGACGGGGCCCCGCCGCCCTCCTGCTTGCTGGAAGCCGCCTCCCTGGAAGTGACGGGCGGGCGGTAGACTGACGCGGCCTGGTTCAGGAGGGCGTAGTCCGAACACACGGTGTAGAACGTCTCTCTGGAGTGGGTGACAGGGCAGGTCCACGTGCTTTGGAGCTCCGCGCCGGAGGCTCTCCGGGTCAGCGAGGTCAGCAGGTCGCGTTGGTCGTCCTCCCTGCCTCTGGGCAACGGTGGGGGTAGCTGGGGCGGAGGCTTGGCCTGGTCGTCTGGCTGACTCCCAGGTGCGTTCGGTCCTGGGCCATTCCCGATGTTAGACATTGAGAGGATGGCGTAGGTTTCAGACGACAGAATTACTTGGTCTGTTTGAAGGGGTGGGTAGTTGCCTATGCTGTGAGAAAAGAAAGGATTAATATACCCATGGTGTTCTAAAAATACTGTTACTGCTTTTATTAAACACACACAAACACAAGAACTTAAAAAAAGGATAAATGGATGTTTTGTATATATAAACACAAAACATACATACATACATACACACACATATATATATATACACACACACACCGATCAGCCATAACATTATGACCACCTGGCTAATATTGTGGAGATCCCTCTTTTGCTGCCAAAACAGCACTGACCCGTCGAGGCATGGACTCCACTAGACCTCTGAAGGTGTGCTGTGGTATCTGGCACCAAGATGTAAGCAGCAGATTCTTTAAGTCCTGTAAGTTGCGAGGTGGGGCCTCCATGGATCAGACTTGTTTGTCCAGCACATCCTACAGACGCTCGATTGTAATGAGATCTGGGGAATTTGGAGGTCAACACCTTGAACTCGTTGTTGTGTTCCTCAAACCATTCCTGAACCATTTTTGCTTTGTGGCAGGGCACATTATCCTGCTGAAAGAGGCCAATGCCATGAAAGGGTGCACATGATCTGCAACAATACTCAGGTAGGTGGTACGTGTCAAAGTAACATCCACATGAATCAGCAGAACATTGCCCAAAACATCACACTGCCTCCGTCAGCTTGCCTTCTTCCCGTAGTGCATCCTGGTGCCATGTGTTCTCCAGGTAAGTGACACACACACACCTGGCCATCCACGTGATGTAAAATAAAAGGTGATTCATCAAACCAAGCAACTTTGTTCAAATTCTCCGTGATCCAGTTCTGATGCTCACGTGCCCATTGAAGGCGCTTTCGGCAGTGGACGGGGTTCAGCATGGGCACCCTGACTGGTCTGTGGCTACGCAGCTCCATATGCAAACAAACTGTGATGCCCTGTGTGTTCTGACACCTTTCTATCAGTACCAGCATTAACTTTTTCAGCAATTTGAGCTAAAGTAGCTTGTCTGTTGAATCGGACCACACGGGCCAGCCTTCACTCTCCATGTGTATCAATGAGCCTTGGCCGCCCATGACCCTGTCGCCGGTTCATAGCCTTTCCTTCCTTGGACCACTTATATATATACACACACATATACACACAGAGGATAAATGAACAATCTCAACTTAATGAAAAACAAAAACTAGAGAAAGAGGGGGTTGAAAATACCAACCAAGAATATTTCCCATTTGGCCCTTGAAGTGTTGAGAGGTAACAAAACAAGCAGTTCAACCTGATCTAGATAACTATGAGTGATGATCATTAAATAATTGAGTACAAAAAACCCATAGTAGTGTTTAACCACTTTATATTATACGGCCGTTTAATTACAGACCCTACGATAACAATGTTTATTTTGCACCCAGCTAGACAGGAGTGACTGCCATCATCATCGATCATATTACTACCTGTCATATCAGAAGATGGCAGCAGAATGATCAATAGGAATTGCACGATCTTACAACATTCATGCAAAAGCGCGTAAATATTGTACACATACCTTTCATGATGTATTGGATTTTAACCTTGGTAGTAAGCAAACTATTCACATAGCACAGAGTTATGTTGGGATAGCTTAAAATACTCCTGCACACTGATGTCCTGCTCCTTCCGTAGAATAGCAATGATGGGCTAAACCATTCTGTAGCTAGGGGTGTGCAATTCTTATCTTAAATCACTCGATTTTTCAGGTCAGAGCCATTCATAAATTGAAGATGCCAACATTGTCGAAACACACTTTTTTTAAATGCCCATCCTACAGCTAGGATGTTCAGCAGTAATTTGTTTCTTACATATATATATTTATATATTGTTTTGGTGGGGTCCATATCGTCCCACCCTACCCATCTTTCCGAGTTTCTGTAACCAATCCGATCGGAGTTTTGTCTTGCGTAGGAGTAAGGTGCGTTTGATTAGAATGTCCTGGTTTTGGAGCCTACTATATAATACTTACAGTATGAACAGGATTTAGAGTTGAAAACGTGTTAGATTTATAGTTTACCCTGTACATAAGCATTGGCTGTACATTAAATATAGATAATAACTAGAGGACTTTGTAAAGTGCATTGAAAAATGTCATTAATTAAGGGTTTATGGACATTTGTATTGAACACTGGTCTACACGTAAGTACAGTAAGTGACAGTCTGCCTCTTTAAAGTCGGTTGCCAACTGCAAAAAGCAGGAAAGAGGAAGTGGTTTGTCATATAAAATGTCTGGAAGTACTGATGGTTCAAAGGCTTGATTTTGATTGTTGTGATGTTATTAGCTGAACGGCTCAAAAAACTAAAGGTTAAGAAGTTGGGTACTTAAGGCGAACACATTTTTGGACGTCCAGGAGTCCACTGTGAAGCCGTTGTAGCCAGGGAATTGCAGTTGAAGACTTTTCACCTACTCCAGAGTGTATAGGGAAGTGACTGTTCAATAAGGAAGGATGTTTTAATGTTGGACGTTTACTGCAGACCACATAGTCGATTCTGTTTTCTAAGCAAACATCTATTGCTAAAAGAAAATGTCTACAAGCACATACTGTAGGGCGCTATGCATATTCCAAGGCAGTGCTAACACGAGCACTCCCCACCTGGTGGACGAATGAAAAAAGGACACCCCAACAACGAAGTTGGGTTTAAAGCTACACTAGATAGGATTTTCAGTAAAAAAAAAAATTGCGAATACTCACCGGTAAAACAGCGGTTGCTTACTATGTGCTTGTACAAAACATTTTTGGTAATAGATGTTTGCTTAGGCAACCGTTGCTGCTTTGAGAATACGCACAGAGTGCGCGTGCAATAATAAGATACACCAAGGTAAATATTTTTGCAAAATACATGACATGAATATATATTTTCAATCATTAATTAATTCAGCTCGCAGAAGTGCAGCGTAGATCAATACATTTTCCACAAATACGGAGAACTACTCGTCTTCTTGAAATAGGTTCTCCAATAGATTGATGGACTTATCCGACTAATGATATTGGTTGTAGAAATGCAAATGTTACTAATTGGTCAAGAGTAGAATACCCACCCTTCTCTTGCTTACGGAATTAATTTTCGCTTAAGAACCGGAGTTGCATATAATGCGACTTTTATCTTTGGACTTTTTGAAGCCACTTGAAAAAGTCCAGGGTTGCGGATGTTGTCGTGTAAAATACTTCAGATTTCCAGGCAAAAAGAAGCAAAGGCTCAGGAGCTTGTGAATCCAAAACTAGACTTTAATGAAGAATCAAATAAGCCGAGTTGGTCTGCAGAACAACTGGCTTTCCAACCTCTTTTATACAGTACCATCTCGTATAACATCACTGGGGAAAGCTGGCATGCCCAAGGGATGGCCAGATCTTCTTTGATCCGCCACCATTATTTCTTATCTTTCTAGAATCTACCACACAAACCATTGCTGTTAACTATTGGTGGCGCAGGTTCTGGAAACCCCATAAAAATAACAGAGCCATTTGTGCTCTTGAGTTATATGCAATGGTACCTTGATTACTTCCAATACAAGACTTAAACATTGTGTAATGATTATACAGTTTACCATACTGATTCGTGTAATTAATATACTGATATATTTATCGATTATGTGAGTATACTCTGGAAAGATCCTTCTCGAATCTTCAATCAATGTTTCACAACCCTCTGGGATTCAGCCCCGAAGCCACTACTCATCATTACACAGACTATTCTCTAAAGTCTAGGATTATTTGATCTATGAGCTCACTCATTTCCCAAGGTATTCAAAGACAAGCCACAGGTCCTTCTGACATCCACAAGAAATATACTATTGCTCATTAGCACAGTAAGGAGAAAAACTGTTGACCTAGACACATATGGAAATCCAAACTGTGTTCCTTATTCTCTTTTAACAACCCAATTATTATGCAAGTGATCACGAGACGTTCTGGCCACTCTTCATCAGGTTAACATTCTATTGGGGAAATCCCTCAATGTTTGGGCTTGTTTAAAAAATCTGGTCGCTTGTTAGGAAAATCTGAGGGCCCACTGAACCATTGTAACGATGGGTCTGAGGATTTCATCCCAGTACCTAACAGCAGTCAGGGTACCGTTGGTTAGCACGTGGAGGTCTGTGCGACCCTCTAAGGATATACCTTCCCCGACCATTACTGACCCAATCGCCAAACCAGTGATGCTGGATGATGTTGCAGGCAGCATAATGTTCACCACGGCTTCTCCAGACTCTTTCACATCTGTCACGTACCCAGTGGGAACCTGCTCTCATCTGTGAAGAGAACGGGGCACCAATGGCAGACTTGCCAATTCTGGTGTTCTCTGGCAAATGGCGGACTTGCCAATTCTGGTGTTCTCTGGCAAATGCCAATCGAGCTGCACGGTGCTGGGCTGTGAGCACAGGTCCCACTAGAGGACGTTGGGCACTTAGGCCACCCTCATGGAGTTTCTTTCTGACAGTTTGGTCAGAAACATGCATACCAGTAGTCCGCTGGAGGTCATTTTGTAGGTGACAAGGACACTAGCAAAGCACAAAACTAGAGAAGAATCAGTCAGGAGAGAGCAATTGTCTGTAGCCACCACCTGCGAAACCATTCCCAATTTTGGTGGATGTCAAGCTGTTGCCTCTCCAGTGCCTCCCTGTAGTCACTTTCATTTGCACCAAAACAGATGACACTGAGACTTTGTCCCATGTCTGCTGCATACAGCCTCACAATAATACCAGTGCTGTAATTCGCTCTACTCCAAATCCCAGCGTGGACCTATCACGCTCCCTTCTCCCCCCATTAGAGATAAACTTATGTTGGCATTCCAAGCGATGACACGTACAGTGATGATGAGTCATTGATTGATGACATTAGAAGACTCAGTACTAGATACATTTTCACAAACGATGCCGCCAACAAAGTGGTCCAAGTAGGGCAAAAAGAACAATGAAAAACTGGAAAAATGATAAAGAAGTTAAAGACTGGGTATGTCAACCGGTCGGTACTGCAAAGCAGAATCAATGATCAGGTTACTAGGTTATAACAAAACAAGTATAACATACTCATATGCCCTACTAATAGTAATGTATTTGTAATGTATTTTATCATAAATATGTTGCTGTTATGCGCTCCCTCTTAGTGCTCCTGTCCTTTTCTCCTGTTAAATCTCTCATATTCTACTCGCCGGTGGTCAGAGATGAGTGGGTAGAGCCTGCCCTCCCTATACATTTATTTTTTTGCATGTTGATGTAAAAATAAATGTTTTGGCGTTTAAAAAACTCTAAGTGGTTTCAGTTTAATATTTTGCAGGCTCATTTATTGAGCGCAACAGGCTATTATAATTGCCTATGATAATATTGGGCACGTTTTTGAAGCCGCGTTTGCTTGTTTGTCTCGCGAGAGTTGGCGATACTTTGACGAACCCCTAAATACAGAGCACGTCTAATTTGTAAATAAATCGCATGTCCGAGCATGCAAAGAATAATCCGCGCGTACATTTGATCCTCACACCAAGGTAAATGCTTTTATATTAAATCTGAAAATAAAATATGCCAGCTGTTCGAGTTGAATTTATACAAATGTTTGGTTACAGAATTGCGAGGTTGTAAAATGTGTTCAAAGATTTTGTACAAAAATTGCTTGCAAGCACGAACTAAATGTATAAAATGTTGTGCTAAAAGCTTGCAAAATGTAGTTACAGATATTAGCATCAGAATTGTGACCACCGCCAAAGTTTGTGACGTGCAAATGTCTGATATTCCATAAATATTACCCATAGCTACATAGGTTTGCAACTTAAACGTTATATTTTCTGTTCTATAAACAATTGTTATGTCCCTGGCTGTAGTGACAATTGGTTAAAAATATAGTTTTTACGGTCGGTTTCGTTTTTGAAGGAACTCCAGAAAATACATTATCAATAGACTACTGTAAGCCTTAGTGGTACGAACGGGACCTGAATGTGTTGGTGTTCTCTTGGTACAGTTTCGCTGCCAATTTGTATTGTTATCACCTGGTTGTGATAACCGTGTAAACCTTGTCAGGACAAGGGGACGTTTGTCAACATATTTGCTTCAATTAGCTTTACTCAAAATATATTTGCTTTAATAAGTAAAATTGTCCTGCTGATCTTTACTGTAATCAAAATGACGTGGTGGCGTAATTCTACACGAAACACAGACCTTGATCAAAATGGATCTAAAAATCCCCTGGACGAAATTAATGGTGTAAGAATGCAAAGAGACATTTCCAGGTGGTAAGGTTTCATGGGGTTTATGACTCGTACTGTTTCGGTAAATCCCAAGACCTCGGAAGTTACAAGTCCTCCCAAGTGACCTGACTACACTACACTAATCGATGACGTTCTTTTTTTTTTAGATTTGAGCGGCTCTGCACGCCATGACTCCGAAGCTGGTGATCATCGACACTGACTCAGGAATAGATGACGCCCAGGCCATAATGATGGCCCTGGCCGCGCCAGGTTTACAGATCCTGGGAATAACTTGCTGTTTTGGGAATACCGGCGTGGAAAACGTTTGCCAGAATGTCCTGCAGGTGCTGTCAGTCTGCCAGCGCACAGAGGTATGAACCTGCACTCTGTGTGAATTGTGCAGTCTCTGGGTGCCAAAGGCCCCTCTTCCATAGAATTATCAGCCACTGCTCTCCTTTTATTGTATAATTTTTTTTCAGGAGTAGATCAGCCGTGAGCGAGCAGACATGACCTTTCTGTTAAGCATCTGTATTAGCATTCTTTAAAGCGTGGACACCTACAACCCTCAAACACAAAACTCTCATGGACAGTGCCGACCAAAGCCCCTTATTCTGCAGTTGGCCCTGAGACCCACAAACTGTCAGTGGAATGATAGGGTCAAGGGAAAACATGAGTACGTTTGCACCTTTGTTCCTCAGGCCATCACAGGCATGCAAAGCTTCTTTGGTAACCTAAGTGTCATTGGTGTGTCATCTCATCTTCATCCGCTTATCCGTAGCGGGTCGCGGGGGCAGCAGCTCCAGCAGGGGAACCCAAACTTCCCTTTCCTGAGCCACATTTGCCAGCTCTGACTGGGGGATCCCGAGGTGTTCCCTGGCCAGTGTCAAAATATAATCTCTCCACCTAGTCCTGGGCCTACCCCGAGGTCTCCTTCCAGCTGGTCGTGCCTGGAACACCTCCCTAGGGAGACGTCCTGGGGGCATCCTTACCAGATGCCCGAACCACCTCAACTGGCTCCTTTCGATGCAAAGCAGCAGCGAGGGAGAAGCCAGCCACCCTTCTGAGAAAACCCATTTCAGCCGCTTGTACTCGCAATCTAGTTCTTTCTGTCATGACCCAGCCTTCATGACCATAGTTGAGGGTAGGAACAAAAATTGACTGGTATATCGTGAGCTTTGCCTTCTGGCTCAGCTCTCTTTTTGTCACAACGGTGCGGTAAAGCGAATGCAATACCGCCCCAGCTGCTCCGATTCTCCAGCCAATCTCCCGCTCCATTGTCCCCTCACTCGCAAACAAGACCCCGAGATACTTGAACTCCTGTACTTGGGGTAACGCCTCATTCCCTACCTGGAGGAGGCACTCCATCGGTTTCCTGCTTAGAACCATGGCCTCAGATTTAGAGGTGCTAATCCTCATCCCAACCGCTTCGCACTCGGCTGCGAACTGGTCCAGTGAGTGCTGAAGGTCACAGACCGATGATACCATCAGGACCACATCATCCGCAAAAAGCAGCAATGAGATCCCCAGCCCACCGAACTGCAACCCCTCCCCACCCCGACTACGCCTCGATATCCTGTCCATAAAAGTTACAAACAGGATTGGTGACAAAGCGCAACCCTGGCGGAGGCCAACCCTCACCTGGAAGGAGTCCGACTTACTACCGAGAACCCGAACACAGCTCTCACTTTGGACGTACAGGGATTGGATAGCCCTCAGAAGGGACCTACTCACCCCATACTCCCGCAGCATCTCCCACAGTATCTCCCGGGGGACCCAGTCATATGCCTTCTCCAGATCCACACAATCCGCATTGTTCCTCTTCAATCTGCCGAAACCCTCCTCTCCAGTACCTTTGAGTAGACTTTCCCAGGGAGGCTGAGAAGTGTATTTGTGTATTAATGTTATAAAAAAACAAACGTATTTCACTTTTAATTAGCATGTCACAATACATTTCCCCTTAGGTCCCAGTGTTCCGGGGGGCTGCCGTCCCTCTGGTGAGACCCCCCGAGGTTTCGTTTGACCCCTTTGGTACCGATGGGCTGGGGGATGTGCTGGAGGACAGAGACCCACTGTGGAAGGAGAAGATACAGAGGGAGAACGCTGTCAGTGCCATGGTCCGACTGGTGGCTGACAACCCAAAACAGGTTTAAAGCGGGGGAACTGGGGTGACTTTCCAAAAATATTATTCACTCACAAACATACAGAAGATAATCTTCTTAAAGGCAAATGCCACTTTTATGACCTGATATTAGATGGCTCCTCACACTGAAAATAGTTTTGGGCAAGAGAAACTGTAATCTATAGACACTTTTTGTGTTAGTAAAGGGTGATGTATTTTGTGGGTGGAGCCGAACAGGTGTCAGAAAGTGACAACATATAGGAACATGGATCATCCGAGTGACTTCTCCAATTATTTTGTATAGAAAAAGGTCATATCACAAATATAATATTACCGTATATCCTATTCATTCATTCAATGCTTGCATAAATACTGAGTGATGTAAGCTTATCTGTAAGTAAGAGCAATTTGGTTTGTTTGCATGCTAATTCTGCTTACACGCTAGCTAATGTTGCTAACATTGGTCCATGGTGTTTACCATTGTGAAATAGCTTACTGAGAATGCCAGCTTTGTGGTTGCGGCTGTTACCAATTTATCGTTATTATTATAACTACATCATTGATTTTGTCTGTGTGATGACTAGTGGACAAAACCTTGCCTGATATGTAATGAGCACTGCAGAGATTCCAGATTACTTCATCAGTCCAGTCTGTCTGTTTAATGGCTTGCAACAATAAACGTCTGCATTTAGCTTCAAAGGGTGGCTTCAGCAACGGCTTTCTATAAAAATGAAGCCCATCTTTTTTTGCATTTCTATTCTGACGTCCAACGGCACAACAATACTTTTTTCCCCTTTAGTCCAAAGATCTTGCCCGTTTCCCTACACTTGTTCCCGCTGTTTTCTGCCACCACTAAACTTCAGTGATGTCCACTCCAAATGGGTCTATAATTCGGGTTTATTTGAACTACCAATAAAAACTTTTGCCACAACTGCTAGCAGAAAGAGCCCTAACCTTTCCTGATTCCTTGACAGGTGTCTCTGGTGGCCCTTGGGCCTCTCACCAACCTAGCTCTAGCCATCCGACTGGAACCGTCCTTCGCCCTGAACCTCAAGGAACTCTTCATCATGGGCGGCAACATGGAGGGTAATATGGCAGTCACTTATTGGGAGCAAAGTGCGTCCCAAATGCCCCCCTATTCCCTCTATAGTATCCTCCATTCGACGTTGGTCCCTAGGGCCCCGGTGGAAAGTACTGCACTGTGTAGGGACTAGGGGTTCATTTGGGAATCATCCCTTGTCTACAAGCACTGCTCCGTGAGCATTATTTTTCTCTTTACTGCAATCACAGGTAAAGGGAATGTGACCGTATGTGGGGAGTTTAATTTCGTGCTGGATCCTGAGTCTGCCTATGTGGTCTTGGAGGAATATCTCTGTCCAACACAAATTGCATCATATGAATATTGCCGCAGGAATAAGTTGACATGGGTAAGAGAATTAACCAGTGCTCTGAACAGATTCATACTTTGGCTGCATTTATAATAAATTTTTCCAGGTTAGTTTCTCTGACATTCTATTTAAGAGAGTGGTGCCCAATATCTACAGTACCAGTCAAGTGCAGAACTATGCAAATATACGCTCTGGAGTTCTGGTTACGGAGAAGTCCCTTACAAGTCACATTTGTAAGGCCCCGTGGCCAAACACACGACATGCAGAAAATCTTGTTCTTTACGATTCATTTATGCACTCGAGAGCAAACTACAGAGCCAGAAGAGGAAAGTAAATGCCTACTCTCCCAGTAGTCACAATGATGAATATCTGTTAAGTTGACTATTTACCAACATTTATCTTGCATGTGAAATTTTATTACCCAGGATTTCTTCGATAAATTGATGAACCTGGGCACACCTGCTGCCATCTTCATGAAGACGATAACATCAAAGAGCTGGGCTTACTCCAAGGATGCAGTTGGGTACTTTGGTTCCGGCTTTGTGTCCTATGATTCGTATGCGATGGCAGCGTGTATAGATTGCAGCGTGGTCACGGAACGTATTGAGTGTCCTGTCCGCGTGGAACTCCAGGGAACACTGTGTAGGGGGATGATGGCTCTAGATGTGAATAACATCCTGAAGAAGAACCACCGTGTGTCAGTCATGAAGACCTGTGATCAAACCAAGTTGAGGAAGTTACTACTGGCATCTGTCAGTATAGGAAGCAGAGAACCTAGGCTACTATAGCCTGGGTTCTTTGTTGGGTGGAGTGTGGAGCATCCCTGTGGATGTCAAAGACATCTGTAGTTTCTCAGAATCAGATATTTTACTCACACTCCAAGAAATAATGTGCTCTGTGCTTACTATTGAATCAATCATGAAAAGGCATATTAGAACGGCCTGGTCTGTAACGTCCGCTGGAAAAGAGTGGATGTTACCTCCTACCCTTTTAAATCCCAAATGAAATTAGTGGAATTTAAAATGATTTATTAGCCAGCTAATAAATACTTGTAGGTGAAATAAATTGCTCCTTCTATGATACAATTCTGACACTGTCCTACATTATTTTGGTGTTGTCTTTACATGAAAATATTATGGCAAGATATGTACATTTCTGATTGATCATGCTTAGTGACTTCTCATTGTTTTGGAAAACTCTGCTGTTTGGATCTGTTAAGAGACAGAAAGAGGCTTAATTTAAAACAATCATGCTAGCTAAATTTCAAATTCAGTACATTAAGAATGACTCAACAAATAAGCTTTTAAAACCAGTCACTACAGGCATTTGATTTGAAAATGTATTAATGCTTTATGTTCCCTCATCTTGTTACTGGATTTGTGATTGTGTTGTATTCATGGTTCCCTGTTTCATGTACTTATTCTATTATTTTGCATTATAGAAATGATTCAAGGTAGCATCTGTTACCACAGTTACCTCCTTTCAGAAGCAGCTTCAAATTTCTTATTTTTGTTATTAAGTGGTTATTTTTGAGAAATTAAGTAATATACCATAATACCTAGCAATAATTTCATTCTTTAGGAAATATTACACACACATTTGTTTGGTGTTTAATGATGCATCTTTTTTTTTATACATTTGTTTTAATATTATTTCTATATTTTTTCTTACCAGCGGCTTTAATTCAATAACTTTTATTCAAGAAAACCTTTACTGCAACCTCATCTAAGTAAAGTTTCCAAGGGGCCCAAGAGCTGCCCTCAGCTGTGTTCAATGAACACTGTTCATGGAGTCCATTTTTACAAATGTTTTCAAAGACAGCCGTAGATTAAACGTCTTCATGAAGTGTAGTGGATATTTTATGGTTATCAGTGACCAAAAAGTATTGTGAGTAATCTATCACAATACAAACTGTATTGCAAAAGAAATAATCACAATATTTCATGAAGTATTGGGATAATACTGAATTGTGAGGTCCCAGGTAATTTCCACCCCTGATTAAAACTATGCAAGAAGACGATACACTAGAAAACACCAAAACCCAGGCTTCCTGATTTGTCATGTTAAATACGATGAATTTCACCTTTTGTTTATTCTGATGCCTTTTTATTTCATCTTGGTGACAGACCTCACATTAATAATCCCATTAACTAACCAAATGAAATTCCAATATAATTGTTTTTTAAACCTTTGAAAGGACCCAATTCTTGAAGATTTTTTTTTAATACAAAACATCAACACTCAGGTTTTCCTGATTTGGCCATGTTCAGATGTCCAGTAACGTAAACATCTCTCTTTTTGCATATCTGTTACTGAATGTTTCCACATTTCAAAACGTAATACTAAATAAAGGGAATCTAATTGAACAAACGTATTCAACACCCAATACCCCCTAACCCTGTGAATAAGTGATAGCCCCCTTACTCTCAATAACTTGCTCAATGACTGGACCCAAAACACACTGTAGTTGTTGGTCAGTATCTCACACCACTAAGAATTTAGGCAGGCACTTCCATACAGAACTTAATTGACATTTTAGATAGATTGTTAAAAACAAACTTCTCATTTCAGGTCCTGTCATGAGATCTTAACTAGTTATGCCTGGCTATTTACTCTGCCATTCTAAAGCTTTAGATGTATTGTTTTCAGCAGATAGACTTGCTTGTGTGTTTTTGATAATGACAGAGGTGTGTTTCAAACTCATCCCACGCCCATTTTATTCTTTGATACAGAGCAGAATTTACACCATGCATGACCTTTGATAAGGGGTCAATACTGTAGTGTTTTTGATGCCAGACATAATAGGACCCAGTTTTAAAGTGAAAAGTCAAGTATTTTGGACAACAGATGCTGTAATATAAGGCAAAAACCAAACACTGCATATCAGTGTTGACCCAGTAAAACATGGTGGTAGTGATGTTTTTTTTTTAATGCTTTCCTGTATGAGGATCTGGAAGACGTTACATCACTGATGGAACCAAAAATGCCTCTGTTTTAAAGAACTGTACCAGAAGTGCTTGGTAGCAGTCATGTCAGCTAAAGTTAGCAGAACCAGTTACTGGGTGTAAGGAGACAATTGCTTTTTCAGTTGGGCGTTGCTTAATATCTTCCATGAAAAAAATTTAATGTGTGTATACACAATATTTGTACACCTTGGCTCTCTTTATTAAATATTAGGTTTTTGTTAAAAACAAAATCGGTGACAAAAATTAAGAAAATCATAAAAAGGACTAATACTTTTTCACAACACAGACTGCCTGGGCTTGAAAGCAGACATTCTTGGTTTCCGAGTTCCTAGCTGTCCAGTAGGATTTATCCCAAATTGCGTTCCCTATTAGGGACACCGCTGCAAATGCTGGTCATAAATAATGCTTCCAATGTAGTTTATTTCCATGTCAGCGGTCCCGAATGAAACATTTAAAAATTCAAACCGGCCAAAAAACACGTTGCGAATGAATACAGCTAGCCTGGTCCCAGATCAGTTTATGCAATCGTGTCAACGTCTTAACGCCAAACGAGGTGTCATGATTGCAAAAGCAGACCAGCAGCCAGGCTGTAAAACCACCCTTAAAACAGAAGAAACGTAGCTTCTTCACACAAAGTGCTTTAATAACTCTGCACCATTTAGTGCTCCGGAGCCCCATACCAACAGTGAGGCTTCACTTAGCCTGGCTCCTTGACACCAGGGTGGCACCTGACCACAGAGTTGTCACCCAACCCAGGTTTACACCTTTCACACAGAACTTCCTGGTGTAGCATCAGTAAAACCATTTCATTTTGTTTCTAATTTGGAAGTGTTCCTAAAATGAATACAAAGTCTGTGTTCATCTCTGACGTAAATAAAAAGCATGTTATGCTGTGAACTAAATGGCTCTAGTTTTGGCTGGTGATACAAAGTGCTGGGGTACCAAATCATATTTCCAGACCACCTTTTCTAGACTGGACCTGTCAATAAAAATCAATAGTACGTAAGTACTGTTTGACAACCGAAACCACAGCATGTTTCTCAGTGAATCCTAAATCCAAATTTAAGATCTGCACATAAAAAGTTCTCACACAAATCTTCAACATTGGGTGATGTTTGCGTTCATCAACTTAAGAGTGCACATCTTCAGTTGGACAGCGCCTTTTTGGGAAAGCGAGTTAGCCTGAGCGCCAAGTCTTGCAATCATTGTCATGCCACATTTGGCTATACAATGACAGCAATGTGAGTTCTCAAACAGCTCCGATACCAGGCTACAACCCCTCAGTTGTTGGTGTTGCCTGTCTGGTTGGGCCAGGGTTCGGAGCGGCGTCTGCTCAGGGTGGGACGCCACATGCTCCAGTAGTTGTAGGTGTGGCTCAACTCGGTTGGAGCCAGGGAAGGAGCAGGCGCCACGGCTGGGGTGTTGCCAGCCAGGTCTGAGAGGGTGGAGGTGGTAGCTGGACTGAAGGAGTGTAGGGTGGGGTCTCCACTGGTGGACCAGATGGAGTTGCTGAAGGGAGTGGTGGAGGACCAAGGGTTCCTGGTGCTTCCCAGGATGGACTGGAGGAACAAATGGATCGTTACAGGCTCTGGTTACCCAAAGGAACAAATGAAACAATAGCGTTTACCATTATTATTTATAAATCTACAGAGATGCTGTTAAGTTTTGTTTTGCTGAACCGTGTAAGCGGAGTGGTTAGAGACGCAGCCTGCCACACAAGAAACCGGGTGTCGAATCCGGCCAGGGACAAAACAAATTTGGATTAGTTGGGGATAAACTAAAACTTCACTGGGTACTAGCTTCAGTTGCTACATATAGTAGGCCAAAAGTAAAACAGTTTATGGTTATGTAGTGATGGACGAACTACAACCGAACTACAAGTCTAACATCATAAATTGGTTGAAATGTTGGACTCGCTCTTGCAACGAAACACATTTCTCTATCCCAACTAATCCGCTTGATAGAATTTTGTGAAGAAACAAGTTAACTACGTGAAAAACCAACAACAGAAATATATTAGAGTTGTATACAGAAAATGAGGATGTTACACTACTCTACGCTATTGTGGCCTAGTTGTCAGTGCAGCGTTCTCTCCACACTGTGTGTTCACCGCCAGCCGAGTCGGCTCTACTGCGGCCATCTTTTTGCCGGATTGCCGTTTATGTTGCGATGGACAAACTGCCATTGTGCCAAGTTGCAGGGTGACCAGAAACCTGCAACTGCAGCTACTGTCTCTACTTGTCTAATAAAAAGTGCTCACGTTCATTTTTCGTTGTGAAACATTGTGACCACACACCAGCTGAATACCGTCTTACCACGGAGGGGGTGGTCGCGGAACCCGAGCTGGTGGGCCAGGAGTGCAGGGGAAGAGGGTCACTGGTGCTGGGGATGTCCCAGATGGAGGGGGACACTGGGCTGAACTCCGGCCAGCTTGGCTGTGGCTCCGACGTCTTTGGGAAACTCATCTCACTGAAGACTGAAAGACAAGCACAAGGCTTTTGATGCGCAAACCCACAACTCAACCCAGTGCAGCAATTCAAATGACCAAGAATGTTCGTCTAACGAACACAACGACAATCAATTGGGCTAGCTCACCACACCTGAGCTAGCCCACGAGCCAGAGGCTAATATCTTCTGTACAGGCGAGCAGGAAATGTTTCAAACTAGCCCAGCATCGGGAGTGGAATTGTGTTTTCCTAAATATCCCATGGAATCTGGCGCTGGTCTGGTGGGATGTGCGGTCTACTGAGCCAGGCACCAGCAAACCTAACCACCAATCCCCCATGGGACTCCACTACTTACCGCCAGTCAGATTGAAAGAGTTGTTGGGTCCGAATGCAGAGAAGGAGTTGACCGAGTTAAAGCCTGGGCTGCTGGCGTTGGCGTCAATGGGACTCCATAATCCAGAGCTAGAGACGAGGCGTGAACAAAGGGATTCTTAGAAGTTGGAGTGTGTGGTGTGTGTTTGAAATGATTTGCCACGGTAACGTATGTACCTGTCAGAGCTGTCACTCTCCACAGAGGTCATGTGACATAGAGGTTTCCCTTGGGCGTCGCATCTACCTGGGCCGCTCCCACCTGAAAGCCGATGGTTCATTACTTTGTGTAGTCAGTATTAAACAGAGGTAGCAAATGGTAACAAAAGAGCTTTACACTACGGTAGCAAATTGGCTCTATTCTATGGTGACTTGCCATGAAAAGGAGCTATATTCTATGGTGCCCAACCTCAAAAAGAAGCTGCACCCACTGGTGTCTGCACCCTCTGGTGTCCTACCTGGGCTTCTGTCGTAGCCTGCAGCCACGGCAGCGAATGTAGGGTTGCCATTCTTCCCTGGGAGAGAGGGGGCATTAACAAGCTTGTTCCCTGGTGCCTTCTTCAAGTGGTTCTCACTACTGGCGTTGAGAACTTGGCTGTATGTTCCCCTGGCCACCAGGCTGGGAGAGGAGGGAGTAGGGGAGCATGTCCTCGCTGAGCTGGTCTTCTTCAGGAAGGAGTCGGCGTTCCTGGTTTGCAAGGAGATCAGCTGGAGGCTGTCTGCTTCTGTGGACAGAAGGTATGGGAAAGGAGGCCGTCAGACCGGAAGATTGGCATTTTTTTTAAAAGGACAGAAGCCCTTGTCAATTGGGTGGCGTTTAGGACCCTCTAAGGTTTATGTGACTTACGGTTGGTGGTTTTGGAAAGCAGGGGGATGTCCCATTCAGGAGAAGCAAAATCCTTCTCTCCATCAGAGCTGCTGCTATGACCCAGCTCTGGGACTGACACCGAGGCCCTGGACAGCTGCTTCACCACAGGAGATGGCCCACCATCCTCAGGCTTCCCACAAGGCACTGGGGTGCAGAGAGAGAAACTGTTTGAGGGGAAGAGAGGAAGACAGCAAGAAAGGGAGGGAGAGGGAGAGAGACGGGAAGAGAGAAGAAGCCGAAAAGAGCAGGCCTGACCAGGGACACCAAGTGAGGGCAATTATCTAACTACTGGGAAAAGTTTTTCAGTCGTTCAGCATGCAAGTTGAAGAGCACTGCGATAGAGGAGCTTACCTCTGGGCTTTGGCAGAGTCCGACCTTTAGGAACAGGGTTGAAAGCTGGCCGGATGAGGGCCTTGGTGGTGAAGGTCTTGCGCTGTTTGTTTTCCAGGGGTGTGACATACGGCAGCTCCAGAGAATTGGATCCATCCGTTTCCTTTTTTGTGTTTGTTTGTTTCCTGACGTTTTTGGGTTTGGTGAGAAGGGTGTCCTTTTTCTCTTTCTCCATAGTCTCCGCTGTCCTGCCTTTCTTCTTCACTGGTTCCTGAACATGAACAGATGCCTGGATGAATGGCTCATCACTCTGGTGCTGCGGGATTGCAAGTTCTTTTACAACGAACCTTTTCAGATCGTAAACTGAAACCTAATATTCCCATTATCATGGATGAAAGGGATTCAGAGTGAACAGGAAACATGTGACACAAAGGTATTTTTTAACAGACAGATATACAACTCCGGAAACAATTAAGAGACCACCGCACCTTTTTCTTTCCTTTCCAAAAAAGTCTAAAAGGAAGGTTTTGAGTGAGGAACAAAAGCGTTCAATTTGCAGTGGTCTCTTTTAACCCCTCTGTTCCTCAATCACAACCGTCCTTTTCAACTTTTTTGAAAAGGAAAGAAAAAGGTGCAGTGGTCTCTTAATTTTTTCCGGAGCTGTATTAGATAGACATATGGATATTATCTGAGATACATTTTATACTGTTTCCTCAGAGCCCCATGCACTCTCAACAACTCCCAGCTGTCCCTACCTCTCTGATGGAGGTCTCTACGTCTGGGTTGGAGGTCTCTGTGGTGGTTGAGGAACTGTCATCATTGTCAACCAGGGCATCCTTCAGCTCCTCGCCTGTAGGGGCTTTCCCCTTGGTTCTCCTCTCCTTCTCCTCTCTCCTCCTTTGGACTTTGGTTTTGCCTCTCAGAGGAGGTCTCCCTTTAGAATCCAATATTCAACCAGTCAAAACAAACACACAACCAGTGAGAACAAATAAACAACAGAGTTGTGATAGGCCAACTGTGTTCTGTGGGGACTATGCTATGATGTGATAGGTCTGTTGAGTTCTGTAAGGACTAGGCTGTGTTTTGATAGGCCAGCTGTGTTATGTAAGGACTAGGCTGTGTTGTGATAGGCTACCTTTTGTCTGTAAGGACTAGGCCAGTGGTTCCCAACCCTTTTCAGTTACTGTACCACTCTGCTTGGAGTATCCCTGAAGTACCCCCTCATGTTAATTTCACTGGTAACCCTACAGTGTCATGAGTGTTTTCAAGTTCCCCCAGGGGGCCAAGTACCCCTGGTTGGGAACCACTAGACTAGGCTGTGTTGTGATAGGCTACCTTTGGTCTGTATAGACTCCGATGTTCTGGGTTCCTGTAGAGACTCAAGTGGTGGAGACTCCGGTCTGTCCAGGTCGTTATCCATAGCCCCAAGGAGGCTGACAAAGTCTGGGTCCTCTCCCCCAGAGCAGGGCCCTCTTTGAGGCAAAGACAAACCAGACCCAGGGCCTCCGTTCTGGAGGTCCAGGAGTCCCCCGCCCTGCTGACCTTTGGAGCTCCGTGCCTTACGACTGGTAAGGAAAACTGGGGCGCCATTAGCCAGCTGGGTGGCAGAGGATGAGGAGGCTTGCATAGTAGATCGGCCAAAGCCCATTCTGTATCTAGGTCCATCAGGGTCCAAGGACGCCCTATTGTTTCCTGGTCTGCCCCCGCCCCGGGACCCCCCACTTCCGGACCCGTACACCCCTCTGGTCGGGTTCTGCTGGGCCTCACTGAAATCATTTAAGCTAAAAAAATAAGTACAAAAAAAAAAAAACACTGATTCCATGAGCATTGTGTTTTTTAAGAGGACAACTTCATAAGCACAATACCTATTGACTTAATAGGTTTCCTAGTGAAGTGTCCGTCAATGGAAAAAACTAAAAAACGTTTGACTTACTTAGCATCACTTGCAACGCGAACTATTTCCCTGAGATCGAAGGGTCTGCCCGTCTCCATGGAAGAGTTGGATTCCAGAGATAGACGCCTCTTAAAGGGCTCCCAGATGCCCTGGGCCTCCAGATAGGCTGTAGCCACGACCAGCAGAAACATTGAGCTACGGAAGACAGGCACGTTCACATTAGAATACCCGAACCCAGGGTCTCTAGGCATGCAGGATGCTGGTTGAAGCTGTACTCAGCGCGTGTACCAGGGAAAAAATTCTCTGGCTGATCGGGCGTGATGTTAGGGATCGGAAAGTGCTTCGGCAAGTTATTTCGAGGGAGACGCATTGTATCGAATGTGCAACTATCCTACGGCTGCTGTGACATTATTGCAACGAGGCCTCTACGATGTGTAATGTAAAGCCCAAGAGTAAGTGCACACCTCATGATGAGCGAGACGATGATGTACAGCTCCAGTTCCCAGGTGGGCCCCGGCAGTGTCTCTGCACAGGAGGCCAGCATGTGGTAGGGCAGAGAGGCGTTCAGGACGAACACGAACTCTGACCCCGCGTCGGTCACCAGCTTCAGCTCCCGAATCACTCTGGACGACGTGAAGTCTGGCGTGAACCTGGCGGAGACACAGGGACAGGAAGTGAGCGGGCACCCCAGGGTTTGTATGTCTGTAGGTGCCTGAAGGAACACAGGGGGGGATTCAGTCGGTGATTTTCCGCCACGGATATTACAGCTGCAGGTGCCTCAGTGGCCAAGCGGTTAGGGAGTCAGGCTTGTAATCGGGGTCAAATCCTGACTGGGGCAATTGTTGTTGTGTCCCCTGGGCAAGGCACTTCACAATATGTTGCTCCTTGGATAAATGTCCCTGTACTTACTGTTACTCACTTTGGATAGAAGTGTCTGTTATATGACTAAAAAGTAAAACATTTTCATTTTACACACACATAATCACAGTAAAAATTAGACAGAGAACCTGCGACATCCAAGGTGGACCACAAACCCTGTTGTCATTCTGGCAGCGACTTTAAACACAGAGATATATTTATAATAGCAATGAGGCACTAATTGGGTTTGTTGTATTTTGGAAATATACAAAGGCTAAGTACTGTGTCCAGGCAACTGCTTGGTAAATACATACCACACCCTCTCATGCCTACTCTGCTTAACTAGTGCATTTAACTCCCTTTTTACTTAAACATTGAGAGTTTGCTTAGCGTCCCAGTCTCTACAGCAGATAGAATTGAAAGATTTAAAGCCCAGTGACGTTTTGATAGTTTGTCATTTGTCACAAGTCAAAGTTGTGAAGCTAAGATGGTATGTTCGGTGTGTATAAAGGCTTTAATGGCAGAGGGAAATGAAGTGGAACACCAACGAGCTCACTGACAAACAGCACATTTATCCACGCAGAAACCGAGAGTTTTTGACACATTGACAAACACAGTCAGTGTTTGCCCTGAGGCCTAAGGTTGGTTGCAAGTCTATATCTAAGCTGACCTATTTCAGTGCCGAGACATCCTCCTCCCTCTGACAGGCTTCATTAAACCCTGACCCCAACCCACTGAGGAGTCGGTAAGCTTCACAGTTCATCACCATGATATTCACCTGCCTTGCGGTCCAACACAAGAATATATATCCCACACCATTACCAAAATGGCCGAAAGGACAAGATCCCGGATACAGGCGGCCGAAATGTGCATTCTCCGCAGGGTGGCTGGGCGATCCCTTAGAGATAAGGTGAGAAGCTTGGTCACCCGGGAGGATCTCGGAGTAGAGCCGCTGCTCCTCCACATCGAGAGGGGTCAGCTGAGGTGGCTTGGGCATCGGTTTCGGATGCCTCCGGAATGCCTTCCTGGGAGGGTGTTCCGGTCCCGTCCCACCGGGAGGAGACCCCGGGGAAGACCTAGGACACGCTGGAGGGACTATGTCTCCCGGCTGGCCTGGGAACGCCTCAGTGTCCCCCTGGAAGAGCTGGAGGAAGTGTCTAGGGAGAGGGAAGTCTGGGCATCTCTGCTTAGACTGCTGCCCCCGCGACCCGGCCCCGGATGAAGCGGAAGAAGATGTATGTATGGATGGATGGATGGATGGATGGATGTATGTATGTATTACCAATGACCGTCACAAATGGCACCCTAATTCCCTAAATTTGCCCACAGGGCTCTGATTAAAATAAATGCATAAAATAGTGAACAAGGCGCCCAAGGAATAATATGTGGGCCAACTTACAGTATGACCAGGTCTTTCGAAGCATTCGGTTGAAGTGCAAATTCTTGACAGTTGAGAACTTTGAAGCCATATCCTTGGCAGGGCAAGCCATTAATCTCAGCAGAGCGGATATAGATGGGGAGCAGACCAGTGTTCTCAACCCGGAATGTTCTTCTCAGGGTGAAGACTGGCTCATTGGACCTCATCTCTGGACAAGAGCAGATGGGAAGGGCAGTGTGTTAGTGGATAGCAGAGTTACACTTATCTTAACAGGAGCCTCCAAGCATATTGTGTTACTCTATAATGCAGCACTGATAAGTGTGTTGTTAAATCAGAACTGTCGTCGAAATCTTTGTAACTCTATTTTTTCCGCATATATTGATAGCAGACCCCCCCCCCCCGATGAAGTCAAACCTTTTCATGACTCTAATACCCAGAAAACTAGCCAACATAATTGTAGGTTAATGGGGAAATGGTCATGTTTAAATTTGTTTTCTTGAAAGGTGTCTATTTTGGAGAGAAAATAGGTTTTTATCAGACAGCGAGCACTTGTGAATGAATCAAACAGGACGTGCAGCACATCCTGAAGAAGTATCTTTCCACTGGGAGAAGGGTGAAACGTACTCTCTGTGCAGTCCTTCAGCAAGGCCTCAGTCATCTTGAAGCGGAGAAAGCTGCCAGGACCAGGTGGTTTTCCCGCCACCTTCAGGCTCTCTCTGGATCCTTGGCCATGAACCATGATCATATCCATCACCGTTAGGTTGTTCCTGCCACACAGAAACGCGTGTTAGACAGCAGGCAAATCCTAGGTTAGAACTGCCTGGACACGGGCACACACACGCACGCACTGACAGGCTTCAACTGTTCTTTGGAACACACCCTGACAGAGCACTTCACTGTTTAAACAACCGTACTGACGCGTTCAAAACTGAATCCATGACACTTAGTTACTGTAACAGTGGAAACAACGCCACCTACCGCACTATGACCAGGGAGCTCACGGTGTGGTTGCTGACCGGCGTGAACCTCAGGCTGAATGACTTGACCTCCCTAGGCTGGAGCAGAAGGTTGTAGACAAATGGCCTGGTGGAGCCCTCCACAAAACCACCGCTGCTTTTCACCACAGATGACTGGGAAAGAACAGATGAACAGACAGCTGTTAGCGGACAACTGACAGCTGTTAGCGGACAACTGACAGCTGTTAGCGGACAACTGACAGCTGTTAGCGGACAACTGACAGCTGTTAGCGGACAACTGACAGCTGTTAGCGGACAACTGACAGCTGTTAGCGGACAACTGACAGCTGTTAGCGGACAACTGACAGCTGTTAGCGGACAACTGACAGCTGTTAGCGGACAACTGACAGCTGTTAGCGGACAACTGACAGCTGTTAGCGGACAACTGACAGCTGTTAGCGGACAACTGACAGGCAGACAGCTGTTAGCGGACAACTGACAGGCAGACAGCTGTTAGCGGACAACTGACAGGCAGACAGCTGTTAGAGAACAAGACGTTGAAATTCAATGCATAACACGTAGTGCCCTAGTTTTGACCGGAGCCCTGCAGGAGCTGTGGACCCTGGTCAGAGGTAGGGCACTAAGGGAAATGGTGCCAATTGGGACCCAGATGAGGATCTAGCAGTTTATGAGAGAATCTCCTCCACCCACATCTGATCCTGTAGGTCTATAAATCCTGACTGACCATGCAGTTCCGTACTCTACCTGATTTTTGTGGACCTGAAATTCCAGCGTGTTTGTGTCGATGTTGATGTTGGACAACTTTCCCAGTGGGAACCTGGGAAGACAGACCAGTCAGGCAAGGCTTCCGTTCCTCAAATCAAGCCGACAACAGACCGACCTAATAGTGAGAGAATGTGCTTAGCTCTTTCCTTTAGCTGAATCGGGGGTCCAGTTTTACCTGTGTGCTAGTTTCCCGGCGAACACGGAGGGGTTTGGGTAGAGGGCCAGAGGAAGGACCTGCACATAGACTGGGACATCTGCCGGGTTTTCTAGAAACACCTCTTCCTCCTGACAGCCACAGAGAAGACTTAGACCTGTGTGTGTGTGTGTGTGTGTGTGTGTGTAGTTGTGTGTATATAAGTATGGTGTATACTCACAGAGGAGCTGTTGGTATTGGTGAGAGGGAAAATTATTGGTTGTGAGGAGTTGACCAGCGACGGCCAAGCCTGCTTAGCTGTTATTGTAGCTTGAACGTTCTTCTGAAGGTCTGTGTTCACTTCAAACACAGCCTCCACCCTTCAACAAAACAGACAGATAATCAGTCAGGACTCACAGAGCAGTCCCATGTCCTGACACAACTAGTCAGGACTCACAGAGCAGTCCCATGTCCTGACACAACTAGTCAGGACTCACAGAGCAGTCCCATGTCCTGACACAACTAGTCAGGACTCACAGAGCAGTCCCATGTCCTGACACAACTAGTCAGGACTCACAGAGCAGTCCCATGTCCTGACACAACTAGTCAGGACTCACAGAGCAGTCCAATGTCCTGACACAACTAGTCCGGGAGTCAGCTGCTTCCCAGAACTTTATCCCCTCAAAATGGAACACAGGATCATGAAGCCAGGTTTACTGTTAATTCCCTGTTCCCCTTTAACTAGGGACTGGTTTAGACTTGGACACCATGTGGAAAAATATCTGTTCCCAGGCAGACCAGAAACCCAGAAGGGTCAAAGGGTACCAAAAACAACAGAGAACCAGCTGTACTCTAGAACCTGCAGGGAACAAGGAGGAACGGAGAACCAGCTGTACTCTAGAACCTGCAGGGAACAAGGAGGAACAGAGAACCAGCTGTACTCTAGATCCTGCAGGGAACAAGGAGGAACAGGGAACCAGCTGTACTCTAGAACCTGCAGGGAACAAGGAGGAACAGGGAACCAGCTGTACTCTAGAACCTGCAGGGAACAAGGAGGAACAGGGAACCAGCTGTACTCTAGAACCTGCAGGGAACAAGGAGGAACAGAGAACCAGCTGTACTCAAGAACATGCAGGAAACAAGGAGGAACAGAGAACCAGCTGTACTCAAGAACATGCAGGAAACAAGGAGGAACAGGGAACCAGCTGTACTCTAGAACCTGCAGGGAACAAGGAGGAACAGGGAACCAGCATGCTCCGGACCTTGCACACACTAGGGTGGACCTCAGCCAGAGAGCAGGTTGTGGGAACATCCAACTCACTCATGTCCAGAGCGTTCCTGAAGCTCCCTCCATCGTCTGAGGAGTTTCTGGTGGAGGTCAACATCAGCGTCCCAGATGTCCTCCTGGAGGGTCAGGCCGTGGGGCCGGGCCTCCGCTGACCCCAAGAACGACAACAAAATATTAACAATCACTTTTTAAAAAGAACTACATATCAGCTTTACAACTGTGGAAAATGTACAGGTAGACTGCAAAACGTGAAGACAGCCCAGCAAACTCCCTTAACAGGACCACAACAAGCCACCAGGACAGCTTTTAAAAAAGTGAACGTGAAGCGACATCAGTCGTCCAAGAAAAATGTGTTTGTAGTCAATATTCTTACTTCTTAAATTTACTAGTAAAGATGTGCTCATAAGACTCTCCAGAATACTCACATTTCAAGACAAACGGCAACCCCACATAGCAATGGTCACCACAGTTTAAACTGGCATCAAAATAAATATTTGCAACCTGCAAAAGGGGGCAAATTAAGAGCGTGATTAACCTTAGTAAGACCGATGTTTCTATTAGAACAAACGTATTTCTAAGGGAACCGGGAGCACACCTTTGACTTGCGGCTCGGTTCCAGCTCGTCCTTGTTGCTGCGTAATCTTTTGTAATAGAAGCGAACATCTTGGGTTAGGGAACGGATCTGCTGCAGTCTCACTCTCTGGGTGAAGGAACTCTGAATGCTGAAAGTGTGGTGGACAATCTTCCCCTGGGGACAGGAAGCAAGCGAGCACAAACAAATCAGGCAAGGGTGACGTGACAGTGACCACAACACCACAGCCTCATGCCTCATATTTAGGTCATTTCAGGGGTGTGAAAAGAGTCACTGTGCAAATGTTTTGTTGCCTCTTGGGATGTTGCTAATATCATGAAGTAACATCTACTCTGACCAACAGCGTTAAGGGTCATGTTGCTAATTTCATGATGTAACATCTACTCTGGCCAACAGCGTTAAGGGTCATGTTGTTAATGTCATCAGGTAACATCTACTCTGACCAACAGCGTTAAGGGTCATGTTGTTAATGTCATCAGGTAACATCTACTCTGACCAACAGCGTTAAGGGTCATGTTGTTAATATCATGAAGTAACATCTACTCTGACCAACAGCGTTAAGGGTCATGTTGTTAATATCATGAACATCTACTCTGACCAACAGTGTTAATGATCATGTTGTTAATGTCATTAAGTAACATCTACTCTGACCAACAGTGTTAAGGGTCATGTTGTTAATATCATGAAGTAACATCTACTCTGACCAACAGCGTTAAGGGTCATGTTGTTAATGTCATGATGTAACATCTACTCTGACCAACAGTGTTAAGGGTCATGTTGTTAATATCATGATGTAACATCTACTCTGACCAACAGCGTTAAGGGTCATGTTGCTAATGTCATGATGTAACATCTACTCTGACCAACAGCGTTAAGGGTCATGTTGCTAATGTCATGATGTAACATCTACTCTGACCAACAGCGTTAAGGGTTATGTCGTTAATATCATCAGGCTACACAATCGAAGGGAGTGAAACACTCAAAACCATGGAGCCACTAGTTAGTGTGGTGTGATGTGTTTGTCATACAGTGTGATCTTTTTCCTGTCCGACCCAAACATTTCTGACGTGTCATATTGAGAGTCATTGGCTCAGATGTGTTAGGAACAGGAATCACAGGATCATCACGAGATGATAAGAAAATGTTGAGGAGACTCACAGGAAAGGACTGTGGCAGGATGATGTGTTCAGGAGAACTGCTCAACGTCCCCACTGCTATCACAGCCTTCACTGGGACAGTTAATATCTGACAAAAACAGGACAACACACGCTGTACATGCATACAATTCCATGAAAATAACTGTTCTTTTACACATTTCTCGAGTTCCTTAAATTACGTGCAAACGTAATCTTTATTACCACATTTTCATCCAAAGTTGTCTCTGAACAGTCTCATGCCTTTTTTATAAATCTTTTTTGCAACCAAAAACAGCTTGAAAAACAAACTCATCGTTTGGTTTTTGTTTTCCGTTATGTGTGTGTGTGTGTGTGTCTTACCTCGTAGTCTGTGGTGATGTGTACAGCCCCGTCATACATGCCTTCCAGAGATTTAGCCACCAGGGTCACTCTAAAGGCAGCGTAGTAGCCTGATGCTAATATCACCTGAAGACACACAGGTACAGACATCATCCTGATGCTAATATCACCTGAAGCCACACAGGTACAGACATCATCCTGATGCTAATATCACCTGAAGCCACACAGGTGCAGACATCATCCTGATGCTAATATCACCTGAAGACACACAGGTACAGACACCATCCTGATGCTAATATCACCTGAAGCCACACAGGTGCAGACATCATCCTGATGCTAATATCACCTGAAGACACACAGGTACAGACATCATCCTGATGCTAATATCACCTGAAGACACACAGGTACAGACACCATCCTGATGCTAATATCACCTGAAGTAAGGTACAGACATCATCCTGATGCTAATATCACCTGAAGCCACACAGGTGCAGACATCATCCTGATGCTAATATAACCTGAAGACACACAGGTACAGACATCATCCTGATGCTAATATCACCTGAAGTAAGGTACAGACATCATCCTGATGCTAATATCACCTGAAGCCACACAGGTACAGTCACCATCCTGATGCTAATATAACCTGAAGTCACACAGGTACAGACACCATCCTGATGCTAATATAACCTGAAGCCACACAGGTACAGACACCATCCTGATGCTAATATCACCGGAAGCCACACAGGTACAGACATCATCCTGATGCTAATATCACCTGAAGCCACACAGGTACAGACATCATCCTGATGCTAATATCACCTGAAGCCACACAGGTACAGACACCATCCTGATGCTAATATAACCTGAAGTCACACAGGTACAGACACCATCCTGATGCTAATATAACCTGAAGCCACACAGGTACAGACACCATCCTGATGCTAATATAACCTGAAGCCACACAGGTACAGACACCATCCTGATGCTAATATCACCGGAAGCCACACAGGTACAGACATCATCCTGATGCTAATATCACCTGAAGCCACACAGGTACAGACATTATACTGAGAAAAAAATCACCTGAAATCAGAAAGCACCTGAAGACACACACCTTAAGACATAAATGTTGTCCAGACACAAATCTTTTGAAGACATACACATCATCCTGTCACAAATATAACCTGAAGACTCAAACACCATCCAAGCACTAATTCCACACAGGTCCACGTATATTTTTTTCATAACCCATGAAGCGCTGACAGAGGCCCACTCATGCTGCAAACTTCAAGTAAAACCATCCAACATCACTGTTCCAAGTAAGATTCTAATCAGCAGACGCATAACAGACCTCCTACGTCTTACTTACAACCATGGTGACGGTGAAGGTAGTGTCAGACCTGACCCTCTGCCACAGACTGTTTTTTTTTTTTAACATTAACTAATGACATATAAGGGTTATTATTGGATATTTCAAATAGAAAATGCTGGATAGGGGCACTTTCAAAGGGGCACCGTGGGGCATCCTGCCTCGTAAACAATTAAACGACGTCTCCTCGTCTTACCTTACCGGATGACACCCGTTTAGTGCTAGATAGTCCAGGGTTCATTCAGGGTGGCAAGGATACAGTACTGCGAGTGTCTAATACGAGTATAAGGAGATTGCAAGTCAATCCCAACTGATAGACGGACAGGTGAGAAGGTTGATATGGTGTGCATGTCGGTCACTCTGAATCAATCTTATATATTGCCCATTTAAACTGTGGCCTGGACATTGTCATTAGCAGCACCACTCTCAGTGGTCAAGGTGGGGTAAACCTCGAGGCGATCAAAGAGCCATTTAACCAACTCATTGCAACGTTACACATTAAGGAAAAGGGTCTGTAAAAGCAGATGAAAATGAGCTAGACAGATCTGACAGGATGTGAATGGAGCTGAAAGATTATTAAGAACTTGGCATCCAAATCCGGAAACACGTTTGAGAAAAGATGGCGGAAGCGGTCACCAATCCCCAGTCACTATGATTCCACGTGCTCTCTGGGATCTAAGCAGTGTTGCTGTAAAGCACTGCATGAGGAAATCAATTTCTGAATACATCTGGCAGCCTGATTGTTGGTTGTAGCTCTTACAGTTTTGTGATGTGAGGCAGATGTGTTGTGTAGTTCTCTGCTGCGTCCTAGAGCTGCTGTCCTGTTGCCTTTCTCCGTCCTGAGCAGCTCCACAGACAGACTGTCTCCTGTCACCAGCCATGACTTGATCTCCAGCTGGAAGTACAGCAGTGGCAAAGGTCAGGGGTCAATGGATAGAGGTCAGCAGGGAGGGTGGGGGGGATTAGGTCCTTAGAGTATGATTCAGAGTTACAATGAGGACACAAACTATTAAATATAATTTCACGAGGAAAGGGGTACAGCCAACTCTATAGAAAATCACTAGCAATTTGTTATTAACGGACCAACCCTATACAAAAACCCACAAACCCTGGACTAAATCCATAAATGGTGTCCATGAGAGAGTGGCGACTGACGTCAGAACACACAGCTCTTATCTATGCACCCCCCCCATGATTAAATCTGGACCTCAAAACTAGTTCCAATACTCATGCCCCATGATCAGGGACAGGGGAATGCCCCCTGCTCTTGGGCAGAGAAAGTGTGGTGTGTGTGTGTACTTCACCTCTATGGGATTGCTGTTGACCACTATTAGCACAATGCTGCTGGTGTCTGTAGCACTGCGGACACCAAAGTCCACAAGGTTCTCCGTCAGACTGGGTGCCAGGACCAGAGGCTGGACAGAGTAGAGGACAGACTTATTACAGTGCCTACATGCATGCGTGTGATCCAGTTCATATGTACATGAGGGGACGTGGGTGTGATCCAGTTCATATGTACATGAGGGGACGTGGGTGTGATCCAGTTCATATGTACATGAGGGGACGTGGGTGTGATCCAGTTCATATGTACATGAGGGGACGTGGGTGTGGCCAGTTCATATGTACATGAGGGGACGTGGGTGTGGCCAGTTCATATGTACATGAGGGGACGTGGGTGTGGCCAGTTCATATGTACATGAGGGGACGTGGGAAATACGACCCAGTGAGACTTAAACCTGGGCATAGCGTTAGAAGACAGGTTACATTCAGGCTTAGCGTTAGATTAAGTACAGGCATATGGGTTAGGTTGTTGAGGTCAAGGTTAGCTGTAGGGGACAAGGAATACGTGTCTCTGTTTCAGAAGGACAGAAAGGAACACGCGCGGGCACCTCTAAGACGCCCGTGTAGGCCCTGACAGGCAGGTGGAACTTGGACGCGTTGGTGATGAGCAGGATGTTGCTGTCGATGTGGATGGACGGGCGGACGGGTCGGAACAGGAGAGAGAAGATGTAGCGAGTCTCGTGAGCAGGAATCAGGACCGGGTCGCTGTAGTTGACAACCTGGACAGGAACAGGAGAACCACACCGTCAGGGTCCTGGTCGTCGTGGGGTGCACCACCTTCAAAACCAGGAACCGGAGAGGGGTTTGAAGACTCACCCTAAACATGGTCTTTGCCTCCTGCGGCAGAGAGATGTTGTGGACGCGGATGGCAAAGTTGAAGGTATTGGTCAGGAGGATGGCTCTGTCCACAGGGTCCACGGGACTGTCTCTGATGTGGAACAGGGTGGCTGTGTGGTCAAAGCCCAGATAGCTAGAGGAGACAGAGCTGGCATTAGGCTGTGTGATCAAAGCCCAAACTAAGCCCAGTCATTGACAAAACCCTACAGACTAAGACTAGTCCTGGACTAAAACCTATAGCTTAAAGTCTTCAGTATTCTTTAGTCCAGCACTACAGTAGGCTTCATACAGGTAAGGAAAACATGTTTACAAATCTACGACACATCATTAGTGTTTTAAATCAGGTAACAGTCATTGAAATGAATGAGAGCAAATGAGCTCTTACCCTTCCAGAACCTCTGCTTGGTATGGGATTTCAAGTTTTGAATAGGTTTTCTCTTTTGCCTTCACTGTTATTTTACCAGAAAATTGAAACGGTCTTCGTGCTTTAGATGCTGTTAACAGAACAGAGATATTATATCCAAAGACCAACGACTCCACAAACAGTTATTAACATATAAACATAAATGAATCTCAAAATGTAATGGCGTGGCATTTAAAAACAATACACTACCATTTTATAGCTAAACAAAATAGACAAACGGATCGCTAGCCTTTCATTTTCTTCCTGAAGGAGTTCAACCCTATGGCGCTGATTTAAAGGTTAAAACTAACCAGTTAACATAATTTCCATTAAGTATTAAAAGTTTAGCCATATACTAGATAAATAGAATACACCACTGTATGTCATGGTTTTAAGTTCATGGCGCCAGCATTTAAATATTTTAGGCATCAAAGGTCAGTGGCTAAACCAGTCAGAGGGTCAGGAGACTTACCATCAAAACTTATACTCGCAACTTTGGTGTATCTGCCCTCTTCAGCTTTTAGCGTGATGGCCTTGAACTCGACTGTAACCGCTTCATTTGACGGCGTCGTGCGCACGCTCTACGGAAAAGACGACCGTGTTAACGTGGACATGGGAACAGAGCAAAACCACACGCAGGAAAGGGCAGGTCGAGGTGGGAGCCAGGAGACATACCGTTATCGGGACATCTTTAGATCCTGAATTTAGTAGATGTAAATTCAATTGTTTCGGTCGATCCTGTGATCGCAGTGTACCAAAGTCTAGCATTTCTGTAGAGGAGTAAATACCAGGAGCTGAAGGGAAAAAAGACAATTTCAGGCACGTTTCCCAGTCAGGCAGACACAGACCCAAGTCGTTCCCTTCCTCTTGGCCCCAACACCTCCATGTTAGCTCAGGTGAAAGGTTCGGACTGGTTTCAGCAGCTCCCAAAATATCAGTCACACCATATCGGTCTAAAGACAATAAAGGGCTGAGGTAAAGGGCTAGGCGTGAATTTGGACGAGGCGACGAGGAGACCGGAGTACCTGAGGTGACCTCCACCTCCACAGGCAGTATGATGAACTGGTCTTGGTCGGGAGCATTGGTTTTGATCCTGATGAAGGCTGTGTGGTTGTCGGCGTCTCTGGACGAGAAGCTGGCTCTCATCACCCCCTTTGTCTCAAACGGGGGGATCTCCTGAAAGGTCAATCAACAGTTACCCATGGCCAACCCTGGTCTCCCATCATCCTAGGATCGCTGCTACGTTGGCACGAGAGCACCAACATAAGAAAGCTCAACCGTTGTCTGCAAGGAAAACCGAGCGTCGGCCACACACGTTCCTGGAACCTCTTTGGGGTCATCGTGAAACTAACCCATAATTTAGTGGTTCCTCCTTGCTGACCTGTGGGCAGCTCCAGGTGAAGGTCCCCCCCGCTGGAGTACATCTCCACCACCTGCAGGTACACAAGACATGACGCGGCACGTTACGACCCCCCCCCCCGCGTATCCCAGACGCACCGTGGTTGGCCGGCCTGCTGCGGTTCAGGGGTGACGTTACCGGTCTGGTGGACAGACGTGCTGTAACTGGTGAGTCGGTGCCTACCTGCAGAGGTTCACTGTGGGGGTTGTGGATGTTGATGAGAGGAGAGAAGCTGCTGTTAACGGGGACCCTGGCCCCGATAAAGGGCCGTAGTCTGTAGGGGTTGGGGATACCCACCCCAAACACCTAGAACCAGAAATAGCACCAATCAATCGCCGGTTAGAACCACCCAAAACTGGCAGATCAACATGATCAAGAAATGACCAATCGATGAATCAGGCTATTGTTTACGTGTTTGGCTTTTCATTTGACGGAACAACGACGGTGAAGTCGTATAAGTTATAACGTCCACGTTACCTGGTATGTAAACACTCCATGATGTGACGTATTAATAAATAAAGTATTTTCCACATTCCCTACGCCCCTGGCAAGGAACACAACGTCAAACGAAGTGTTCCCTCCCGGTGGGATTATCTGAAACAGAAGGAGAGGAGATGTCATTGGTTGGTACGACGCTTGGTCAAATGTCATTGGTTGGTATGACGCTTGGTCAAATGTCATTGGTTGGTGAAACGCTTGGATAAAAACGTAATTGGTTGGTGAAACGCTTGGTCAAATGTAATTGGTTGGAGAAACGTTTGGCCAAAGTAATTGGTTGGTAAAATGTTTGGTCAAATGTCATTGGTTGGTGGAACGCTTGGTCGGAACGTCCACAGGGCGGCAGGCATCCACTCTGCAGACTACAACGGGACAGCCAAGCGCCGTAGGGTATAGTCAAACCCATCGTCAAGTGAAATGGGATCAGTTGGCTGTGCTTTCACAGATGAAACCCAAGCCGACGGGAGACCTGTAGCCCCTTTGCAGTGTACAACGACACATCTGACCCAAGACAAGGAAGAGGAGCACACTAACGGCCACAGAACCGGGGTTTGGCCTCCTGGAGGCCGGGCAAAGCCGGGTCACAGCAAAGCCACTTGAAATGGCTAAAGTACACCCGTTAAACTGTCAACAAAGGAGTCCCTCAAAGTGCTTGATTCTCATTCAGTTTTTTAACTACTTGGCCTTGTGACTTGTTGATACACTTTCTGCCCTTGTGACTTGATACATTATCTCCCCGCTTCAGGTTACTAATTCCACATGTTGAGGCTACCCCCAGGCCACAACTTGTATTCCAGGGATGATGTTTGTTTAATGAACAGAAGAAAACTAAAGGAAGAAAGATAAAGATGTGGTCAAAACAGTGGGGAGGTAGTCTGAACAAACTTGGTTGACCCAGAGTCAGTGTGAACCCCTGCCCTGTTGTGCTCAGGGGGTCAGGGTGAGGTCACCTTCCAGGGGGTCAGGGTGAGGTCACCTTCCAGTGTCAGGCACAGGTGTGTGTGTTTTGGATTTGCCACGTCTGGTCGGTCACGAGAAGCGTGGAGAGACGCAGCACCACGGCCCGGCTTCCTCAGCTGTTCAGCGGAGACCACAATCCTGGCCGCCCACGGAAATACTGAGCGGTGATTCCAATGACCAAACGGGATGGTGAAACCATCCCCGATGGCGTAATCATTGAGGACACATGGCCATGTAAAGGCTGACGTAACATGGATATGAGCGGCACTAAGTGCTCCTGTTCACACGCCTAGAGTGATGCAGGAGGCAGACTGCAAACAGGGGCAAAGGGCAAAGAGGAAGAGAGAGCATGAGATAGTGAAAGGAGAGAGAGAGAGAAAACAGAGAGAACAAGATAGGGAGAGCAAAGCGACAGGAACCATTTCAGGCACCTGGAAGCATCTGGGGGTTTTTAACCAATCTGCTCCCTCATCATTTGCCTCCACTGTCATTGGCTGTTTCCTCACAGTCCACGTTGACACGTTCAATTCAATAGGGTAAGTCAAGTGACTTACCCTATTCTGGAAAAAGGACGCATGGAAATGCGCTGTTGTTGCTGATATGGATATTAAACTAATTTCTTCTGAGCTGGGATTATGCAAGTACACGGTCTCCATTTTCGGCATCCCAACAGGCCTGGAAAAAGAAAGAAAATTGTCTAGGAGGGAGCATAGAAGGATCATTATAATAATGTTGTCCATGCATTTACATCAGCATCTCAAAAAAGTGAACATATGTGGAGGTTTACCAATGATTCGTGGTGAATAGCATATTTTAGAAAAACCATCATTGACAAATCAGTTATTTTGAGTTTTTAGATTTCCGCCTGAATAGAAATACACTGAAGTTTTTTTGTGTTTTTACGAGAGTCACTTCTCAGCATTAAGTAATTGCATAAGCTCAATAAATATAATCAATTCTTTTAACAATTAAAAGATTTACAGACTTGTTAAAACTTCTGCTTTAAGAAGTCCCTCTGTGACCAAGGGAAAGTAGTCTACATTAACTTGTATAATTTTATATTTGTTCACAGGGAGACAATCACTGCTCCCACATTAACTAGGCTCTTCCGCTCCATTGTGTGGGCCTGAGCTAAGGAAAGCAATTGTTTCTCTTGGAAGTCCAGGAATCCGAAGCTGGCAATTTCTATGCACATTACATCACAGGTTTCAAATTTTTCATCCTAACTCCTCAGACAACACTAAAGATATTGGATGACCGAGCTGAACAGGAGAGTTCGCAGGAATCCATTCTGTACCATTCCTGAGGGAAACTGCACAGAACTTTTGGTCAGAACCAGGGAAGAGCCATAGCAAGTTTACCTCACTGAAGTACTATATTTTGAGATTGAAGTACTTAAGTACTATATTTTGAGACTGAAGTACTTAAATACTATATTTTGAGAAGTTTGAGATTAAACTTCCTTTGAAAGGGGCTGGTAATGTCACTATGAAAAGTAAATGCAAAGAGACCAACCAGAAAGAAAGAGAGAGATTTGGGTAAAAAGGCCCTCCATCTACTTCACTGGAGTCAGATAAACTGTCATCATGTTAGGAAGTTGCTATTTAAAGTATGCGCAATTGCCAACTAGTATCATCCAGATTTTTTTTTTTGCATGCTAGCAGTTCCAGCAGAGTCATTGTACTAATGCTAGGAAGTATTGGTATTGTGAAACTACCTCAAAATGCAGACATTTGTAATCTGATTTTGGTTCAACTCTTCAACCAGGGTTAGTGCTGGAGAGAGGCCTCTTAAACCAGGGTTATGGAAGGTTAAGTTCAAGAGAGGGCTCTTCCAAAAGGATCATTAACAGAACAGCTGTGGACCCAGTTCCAAATAGCTCTATAGATTGTAGTGCACTATTTGTTCCCAGACCCTGGTCCAAAATAGCATGCCATGTAGGGAATGAGATGCCATTTAGGACAGCTATGTGGTGTTTGGTTTAAAATATCTGGCTCTGGATAAGAGCATCTGCTAAATGACTCACATGTAAATGACCAAGGCACAAAGACCCAATCAGATGACTGACATGTAAACCAATCAGGAAGTTCACAGTGGGGTGGGTGTGATCCTTCACCTTACTTTCCAGTATACGGCTGCCATTTAAAAACATATTGTTTCTGGTCAACTTTGGTGATACCAGAAATGAGAGTATCTGTAGTCATGAGCCAAGTGAGCTCTCCCATTTTACTGTCCAGGCCAGACATCAGCTCAACACACCACATTGGTATCATCAGATTATATGGCAGATTTATTACGGAGGCAGCCCTTTATTAGGGGACACAGCCCAGTCTTTCAAGGCTAGAGGCAGAGTCATTAAAAACGGGAACAACCGATTGGTCTCGTTCTTTGGGGGCTGAGTTTGGGGGTCAGATCGAGGGCACAGGCTGAGACAGCCAGAATGGTTCACCTCCTGGGTCAGGAGTGGGGAGGAGTACAATGTTTTTGCCTTATATTAAATGTTTACTTTGTCTGTATTCCACACATTTTGGAGCTTGTCGCCATCTTACATTCACAAAGTAGTATAGGATAACGTGTTTTGCCTCCGAAGTATCATGATAAAATGGATAATAAATGACTCAGTATGGACTGTTTAATTTCTCTAATGTCCTGTGAATTTAAATGCTCCTTGTCAAATATATACGCGTTCTTCCTTTATCTGTGAGTCCCTGGATGATGTCCTCCATTTCTCTGTAATGACAAGGTGACTTTGGAATGTCCTCTCTGATTGTGGCATGGAGGGGAGGTGCTGTAACGGAGCTACAGAACATGCGATGAGCTCATGTCTAGTTCCACTGTGGAATGCTCCCCACACCTGGGTGTGGCCGCTGGCAGGGAATGTGCCTATCGACATGGAAGCCGTGTACTATTGTGCACACAGGCTGAGTCGTAGTGACACACCTGCAGTGAATCGGCCAATCAACAGGTTGTGTCAACCAAACGTAGCCAGGTAGCGAGTCCCAAATGGAACCCTCTTCCTCAGGGCCCGTGGTCAAAAACTGCCCCGCTAGACGCTCACACCCAGACTGACATTTTTAATGTGCACCGCCATGGGAGTCGAATCCGCAACCCTGGCGAGACCCAGGCAGTACCTGGGGTACTCACTGTTCATGGAAGTCTAGCATGGCCGGTTCGAAGCGTATCGGCCTGCAGTTCCCTCGATGTGGGGACGCACTGAAAGACAGAGGAGAAAAAAGAACCATTAAACAGCAACCAAAGCAGCAGAGACAATGCAGCAGAGACTTTCATTTCAATGGCCAAGTGTGTCCAAACTGGTACCGTACATCTCTACACTAGTCAGACAATCCAAATTCTGTGTTATTTGGGACCCCCCCCCCCCCCCCAAAATGCGTGTGGATAAACCCAAAAATCAATGCTCCTTTTCCTTAGGCCTGAACCAAACCCCTACCCCTGAATAACATGACATTTATGTCTAAACATTACCTAGCCTCATCACCAAACACCATATCCTTGACATTCATGTTCAATATCACACACTGTTACAACACTTTGAAATGTGTAACTGTTACTAATTTATATTTTATAATAATTTGATTTAATATATCCAAATCTCTTTAGAAATGTAAATAGTTTATTTTAACCCGAATTGTGTGTGGAGGGGTTGGGAGAGAATAAAAAGAAATCTAGGCTGATGGGAAGTGAAAGAAAAAAGAAAAAAAGATTGAGACAGTTTCATCTGCACAGGTGTGAGGAGCTCCAGGCGGAGGGAGGGGCGGAGGGAGGGGCGGGACAAAGAACCAGTCAGAACTGCAACACCAACATAAATCTGTTGTGAGCCAAGACTGGGTGTGAATCCAACGCAAATCGAACATCTGAAGGAATACACCAGTAACGTTACGATTAGTGGGAGTATAGAACGCCACGTGCTACATCACAAGCGACTCAACCTGCCAGAGTGTCCTAACTATCATTTCCAGTGGGGTGTGCGTTTTCAGTCTTGTCAGGCCGAGTGAGCTCTCAAAGTCAGGCGTTGGTGTTGCATCACGTCGTGCCTCCAGTACGGTTGACATCACTACTCAAGATATAATTAGTCTTTATTACCCTGGGGGCAGAACATCTAGCAGAGATTCACATCACTCATTTAACAACCGGGGTGTGTGTGTGTGTGTGTGTGTGTGTGTATATATGTGTGTGCGCGTGCGTGCGGTTGGGCGAGGGTGATGATAATACTAGCAGATCTTTGCAGGCTGTAACAACTTACAGGAAAGGATTAGATAAATCCACACAAACCACTCAGTTAGTCCCTAGTGGTTCTGCCGAGAACAGCTGGCAAACATTACGACTGGTAAAATATTTCAGGGCAGAAGGTGGTAGTACAGTATGTTGGCATGTCCGTCCGTGTAAGTGTGTCGTCTTTGGCATGTCCATCCATGTTGGTCGTACAGTGTTAGTCCGTTGTCTTTGACATGTCCGTCCGTGTTGGTCGTACAGTGTCCATCCATGTTGGTCGTACAGTGTTAGTGCGTTGTCTTTGACATGTCCGTCCGTGTTGGTCGTACAGTGTTAGTGCGTTGTCTTTGACATGTCAGTCCGTGTTGGTCGTACAGTGTTAGTGCGTTGTCTTTGACATGTCCATCCATGTTGGTCGTACAGTGTCCATCCATGTTGGTCGTACAGTGTTAGTGCGTTGTCTTTGACATGTCCGTCCGTGTTGGTCGTACAGTGTCCATCCGTGTTGGTCGTACAGTGTTAGTGCGTTGTCTTTGGCATGTCCGTCCGTGTTGGTCGTACAATGTTAGTTTGTCGTCTTTGACATGTCCATCCATGTTGGTCGTACAGTGTCCATCTATGTTGGTCGTACAGTGTTAGTGCGTTGTCTTTGACATGTCCGTCCGTGTTGGTCGTACAGTGTCCATCCGTGTTGGTCGTACAGTGTTAGTGCGTTGTCTTTGGCATGTCCGTCCGTGTTGGTCGTACAGTGTTAGTTCGTCGTCTTTGGCATGTCCGTCCTTGTTGGTAGCAGTCGTTAGTTATGTATTGTTGGTTCCATTGGCCACAAGCTAGCTGTAGAGCAATGTTTACTATGGAAACAGATGTTTAGTAATGCTGATACCATTCAAGCTGAAGCTGAAGCAATGATTTTGCCAAGGGCGGCAGGCAGTCACAGCATCTGACTGGTAACCAGAAGGTTGCTGGAACAAAACCCAGAGCCGGCCAGGTAAAAATCTGTCGTTCTGTCCCAGAGGCAACCCAAACACTGCTACTTCTGTAGGTCACTTTGGATAACAACACCTGGTTGGTTAATAAAATGTAATACATCTGCAATGTAGCCTAGGGACATTCTGACATTCCTACAGATGTGTCCCAGGGACTTCAGAGAGGCCGGGTTCAACCAGCACTAGTCTGTTTTAGCCCTATCCTGAACCTATAACCGGCCCCCTGTTCAGAGGTCACTGTCTCTGCAGTGTCAGCCTGACATTTCTGCTGGATAAATCACAGCCACAGTTGAAGTGACTCATCTCACTTCCCCAACGCATGGAACTTCTGGCTGGACAATAAGTACTGAGAATATCACTATGGAATATCATATATTCTTTTACATTGATTAGAGTATAATTGATGACTTTGTTACATCTATTCTGCCCTGGATAGATAAATGATTAAAAAATTAAGAAAGCCCAATAAAATGCACATAGAATAGATTTTGTTGCCATCGTAGGGTATTGCACTACTGGGGATTTTAAGACGTTCCAGCTTCTTCAAATCCTCAGACGCTGAGGCAGATGGTGCAGTTCAACAGGGAGACTGACATCTGAGACATTGTTCTCAGGTAAAACATACAGTATTGAATGCATGAAAATAATACATACAAAGGTTGAATAATTTCTGTACTGCCCACTCCGATGGACTCTCGATCCGGTCCCGAAACCTGACTCTACTTTCACTCCGGTTCCTAACCAAATCCCACCGCACCGCAAGACCCACAGGAGTCCTGTTCCCGTAACAACCTCTAGTGTGTCTGAGAAATAGTCAAGGATCTTTTTATGTTGTTTTTACACTACAATACCTTAAAGACCTGATGCTAGATGGCCTAGCCAGTCTCCAGACCTGAAACCAATAGAAAATCTTTGGAGGGAGCAGAAAGTCCGTATTGCCCAGCGACAGCTCCAAAACCTGAAGGATCTGGAGAAGGTCTGTATGGAGGAGTGGGCTAAAATCCCTGCTGCAGTGTGGGCAAACCTGGTCAAGAACTACAGGAAACGTATGATCTCTGTAATTGCAAACAAAGGTTCTGTACCAAATATTAAGTTCTGCTTTTCTGATGTATTTATGTACTATTTATGTACATGTACTTATGTCATGCAATAAAATGTAAATTAATTATAAAAAAATCATACAATGTGATTTTCTGGACTTTTGTTTTAGATTCCGTCTCTCACAGTTGAAGTGTACCTATGATAAAAATGACAGACTTCTAAATGCTTTGTAAGTAGGAAAACCTGCAAAATCGGCAGTGTATCAAATACTTGTTCTCCCCACTGTATAGACAATTGATGTGGTCTAAACAGGATCCTAGTTACTCAAGCTCAGGTCTAACACTGCTTAAAGCTCCCAGGCAGGGGGACCGTGAAAACATTAGCTCTGTACACATGTAGAGGCCCCTTCTCTCAGTGTACTTGGCTGCTTCAGTGTTAGTCTTGGGGGCAGCCTGTTGCTAGCGGGGTGATATTAGACTGCTTCGCAATGGTTCCCAAACTGGAACTAAGTTCCAATAGAGTACACTACTTAGGACCGAATTATAATAAATAGGGTACCGTTTGGAGTGAGAGAGGGTAGGGGTTGAAGAAATGGGACATACTGAGAGGAAGATGACTTGTCTAGCCAGCTTCTCTGCGTTAGACTGAGCACACTTGAAGTTCACTGAAGTTCAACTAGGTCACAGTCTGACCGCGAAACACAACAGAAAACCAAGTTCTCCCAACACTCAATCAAGCCACTGAATACCAATCTCCATTATGAAATGATGACTGTTTTTGGCGCTGAAACAAAAACTCACTGGATTTACGGGAAGCAAGTTGGATAATCTCCTATGAACTCCCTGTGCTGAAAAAAGAAGCAGTTTTAAAAGTTGTGAGGTAAATACTGTGGATGGGTAGATGGGTCGGAGGAGAAAATAGTCTCAAGACCTCAAACTGAAAATCACGAGACACATGACTGAAAGCCGCCAGCTGCCAGGTGTTATCGTAACGTGAAAACCACCAGATCGGAGTTCAAAACGGCAGCCTTTTCCCTAGATAGTGCACTACTATTGGGGTCCATAGAGCGCAAGTAAGAAGTAGGGAATGAAGGGACTATAATGCCATTTGGGACACAGCCACGGTATAACATGACCTATGAAAATAACACACAGACACTCTTCACACTTAAAAAAGGGCAATCGGAAATGGCAAGATATGTGGTCCCAGACCATTGGATAAGCACAGGAAGGCTTAACTTGACATTAACAAGGTCTCTCATCAAGAGGCTCCGAAACCCTGTGTAATCGGAGCGGCAGGCATCATAACGCACAGGAAAACGACCCCTTCAAGCCTTCCTCTTCAAGTCAGCACCGGCTTAACGCCCAGGTTTAGAACGTACTGCCAGCCTCAGTTCGGCAGCCACGCGCTACGGCCTGATTACATAGAGGCACGCTGCTATCGTGTGGCTGGGTTCAGTCACGAATTCTCTGAGGAAGCCATCACTACGCTCTTCAGCCACATGTTCAGTCATAGTCCGTGCTCCTTCTGTGGCGCAATCAAATCATTTGCACAGTTGTAGTGGTCAAAGGCTAAAAAGCCTTTACTCATATCCTCCTGGCTTTTTTTTCTTTAGAATTCCTGCTTGCTGGGAAACAGCTCCCCGTTCTCTTCAGCGGAATTCTTCACCAGTTGACCCTATATCTAAACCAGCACCTCTCAGACCAGCACGAGTTGACCCTATATCTAAACCAGCACCTCTCAGACCAGCACCAGTTGACCCTATATCTAAACCAGCACCTCTCAGACCAGCACCAGTTGACCCTATATCTAAACCAGCACCTCTCAGACCAGCACCAGTTGACCCTATATCTAAATCAGCACCTCTCAGACCAGCACCAGTTGACCCGAAATCTAAACCAGCACCTCTCAGACCAGCACCAGTTGACCCGAAATCTAAACCAGCACCTCTCAGACCAGCACCAGTTGACCCGAAATCTAAACCAGCACCTCTCAGACCAGCACCAGTTGACCCTATATCTAAACCAGCACCTCTCAGACCAGCACCAGTTGACCCTAAATCTAAACCAGCACCTCTAACCTAAGACCTGGATCAGTGCGTTCTAAATGACAATGTAAAATGTAAAGATAGAATTAGCCTGCTTAAATAATCTGCTTTAAGAAGAAGGCAGAAATGCATTCACTGATATAAGAAGGGTTAAAAACAGGGCTACTGCCATTACTACAGGATCGCGGGGAGATTTGAAACACACAGAGACATGTTTAAATTTGAGAGGGACACATGGACCCCAGCCCAGGGTTTGTAATGAGAAAAATACTGTAGTATGTAAGCCTAGAGTTCAATGTGAAAACTAAAGGACGGTCAATACTAAATCTGCTCTGTGTGTGTGTAAAAATGACTAGCCTGTTCAATATAAAGAAGAAAGTGTTACAAGCAAGCTGTGTAGCAAATTAAATGAATGTATCCAACTATGGTGTTAAGTTACATTAAGGCATGAGCCTGTATGTTCAGACCGTCTCTATGAATAAAAAAAAAGAAAAAGCCCCAATTGTAAGAGGAAACTACTAAAGCTGACGCTTCTCATCTGCTGACAGTCCCTTCTGCTATGGATGGCACAGGCACGCCCAAAAAGACAGAACAGCAAAACACGCAGAACGGATAACCAATCACAGGAAGACACTTAGCAGGTGTTCAGTGAGTGGCCGAGGGAGAAAGTCTATTGTCAACCCTGATTTGACATGGAGGCGGCTGATTGGTATAGAAACACGAGGTAAGTCACATGGCGTAGTACCAGTAGACACAGGAAGCAGCTGAAACTGGATAGTAAAGACAACGCCCCTCTCTTTGCTGTAAATGTACAGTCTTGTATGCTGCAGTAGTCACTAGTGTGCAGGGTAACAACATTGTGACATTTGCCACATTACATCAGTCAGTGATACTGACAGGTTAAAAGATAAAATATGAATAGATAAGGTTCTTGGAGGATTTTTTACAAGATCTTCAAAACCAAATTGAGCAACCTCTACTACAGAAAGAACAGAGGGACCTCATTTAAATAAACAACAGAGGGACCTCTTTTAAATAAACAACAGAGGGACCTCTTTTAAATAAACAACAGAGGGACCTCTTTTAAATAAACAACAGAGGGACCTCTTTTAAATAAACAACAGAGGGACCTCTTTTAAATAAACAACAGAGGGACCTCTTTTAAATAAAGAACAGAGGGACCTCTTTTAAATAAAGAACAGAGGGACCTCTTTTAAATAAAGAACAGAGGGACCTCTTTTAAATAAAGAACAGAGGGACCTCTTTTAAATAAAGAACAGAGGGACCTCTTTTAAATAAAGAACAGAGGGACCTCTTTTAAATAAAGAACAGAGGGACCTCTTTTAAATAAAGAACAGAGGGACCTCTTTTAAATAAAGAACAGAGGGACCTCTTTTAAATAAAGAACAGAGGGACCTCTTTTAAATAAAGAACAGAGGGACCTCTTAAATAAAGAACAGAGGGACCTCTTTTAAATAAAGAACAGAGGGACCTCTTTTAAATAAAGAACAGAGGGACCTCTTTTAAATAAAGAACAGAGGGACCTCTTAAATACTGGCCGTTTTAACAGCGAATTGGCCATTCATGAATAATATTGATACAGTTAAACTGATTAACATTTCTTACTAAGTTTACCTCCACCACAAATAGCGTCTATGAACTGTATGGGGTTTGCCATTGGCCGTTTTAACAGCGTATTAACCAGTAATAAGCTTTACCAGTATCTACCAACTTACTGGAATAATCATAAGAATTGAGCAATTGCTAGCGAGACTTATCCATGCCAGAAACTGTCGCAATATAACCATATACAGTTTTAGTCAAGGCTTACTATAATGTAACTACCGTAGCCTATGTTGTAGCCAGCAAATGTGTTAGTCTATCCTGACCCAAAACGCATGCACGGATGCATACTTTCGAAAATCCACCAGAAACAGTCAAAATGTAACAGTAGACTGTTTTATTTCGGGCTTACTATAATGTAGATACTTAAGGTTTTAGCCAGCAAAGTTTTCATATATACGGAATAATTCATAATGCGTACTTCACTGCATTCGTATTTTTGTGGCGCAATCAAATCATTTGCACAGTTGTAGTGGTCAAAGGCTAAAAAGCCTTTACTCATATCCTCCTGGCTTTTTTTTCTTTAGAATTCCTGCTTGCTGGGAAACAGCTCCCCGTTCTCTTCAGCGGAATTCTTCACCAGTTGACCCTATATCTAAACCAGCACCTCTCAGACCAGCACCAGTTGACCCTATATCTAAACCAGCACCTCTCAGACCAGCACCAGTTGACCCTATATCTAAACCAGCACCTCTCAGACCAGCACCAGTTGACCCTATATCTAAACCAGCACCTCTCAGACCAGCACCAGTTGACCCTATATCTAAACCAGCACCTCTCAGACCAGCACCAGTTGACCCTATATCTAAACCAGCACCTCTCAGACCAGCACCAGTTGACCCTATATCTAAACCAGCACCTCTCAGACCAGCACCAGTTGACCCTATATCTAAATCAGCACCCTATATCAAATACGAATGCAGGACCTATAGTTTACAAATCCACTTCACTAACCACTACGCTATTTAAGTGGTACTCAGTCAGTCACTCACTGTAAGAGACATTCGCTCTTCTTGGCCGGCTCTGTGCATGCGGTCCGGCAAAAACAGAGGGACCTCTTCTAAATAAAAAACAGAGGGACCTCTTCTAAATAAAAAACAGAGGGACCTCTTCTAAATAAAAAACAGAGGGACCTCTTCTAAATAAAAAACAGAGGGACCTCTTCTAAATAAAAAACAGAGGGACCTCTTCTATATTAAACTGAAGGGAACTCTTGTAGCTTCCTGCCGAAACACAATTTTTAGAGGTTTTATACCAGTTCAGTACCAAATATTAAATGAGTTCGGAACAGGGGTATAAAAAAATTCAAAAAAGACCCGCAGAACCAAACCCAGTCACCAGTGTCTTCAGACATTATATATTGCACCCCCACAACAAGGAAACATATTTAATGTAAGAGTCACATGTCCAATAAAAAGAAGCATGTGGCCTTTCTGATGTCTGACATGCTGGAATCTGTTTCTAGTGGTTCACCAGTATAACTGGGGGCAGGATGTTTGATTGAAGAAACCAAAAATAGACCACTTACCTTTTTTGTGGATATAAACTAAGAGCAATTTCTGACTCTGTCTGCAAATAGAAAGAAAAACAATTAGAGTTTTTGTCATGCATCTGAAAGATAACACATGCTTATGATAATTAATAAACGAGTTTGAGAACATAGAATATTACAGTTAAGATCACAATTTTAAGTGCTGAGTGGTGTGGAACAGTTGATTACTATGACTAGGCTGATTAAACTGGAATGGAAATACTCCAAAATCTCTATTATAGCTGTAGCTTACAATAGGAACAGCATTAAACCTGCCTAAGTATCTTTCTGATTCAGCCTTAAACATGGCTGGGTGCCTTTCTGATTCAGTCTCAAACCTGAATGGGGGCCTTTATGATTCAGTATTAAACATGAATGGGTGCGTTTCTGATTCAGTATTAAGTCAGGCTGGGTAGAATTAATAGGAATTCGAAGTCTCCTTAGTGAGCCAGCGCTTCTGGCTTTGTTCACCTGAAAGAACCGGCTCATTTGGCTCCCGAACAGCTTTTTTTTTTAAATGCTTAAAATGAACCCCAAACAATGAAAAATGTGCACATCTCCAATGACAAGACAAAAATGTTTGCTAGAATTACGTTAGAGCATGAAATGCACAAACAAATAGGTTACATCTTGCCTGTGCAAAATATCAGATGTATTATTTACTTACTGATTTATTCACCCTACTAGAAGAATGCATGTGTAACACAAAGACACACTTTCCCTGTGTGTAGCGTGTGTGTATGCGTCCCTCTGCCAAGGAAGTGAGGTAAAACTAGCGAAGGCCACTCAGGTCTACTAGCTGCTCTAATTTAAACCCTGTGCCACCCAGGCCTGCAGGACCACCCGATGAGGAGTACAGCTGTCTCAGTGTCCCAAATGTCCCCTTATTGCATGCGTAACCCAACCACTGGGCCGGGTCAAAACCAGTGCACTACACAGGGTGACCGGCCGTCGTTTGGAGGGCTCGACCCGGTCCTATTTTAAAACGTACATTTCAACACCACTGATCAGCCAAACAATAACAAAGAGCGTTGGGTGAGACGTTACGTTCCAACAAAAGGTAACTTACCTGTAAAAGGGTTCTCTCACCAAAGTGGAGCACTTCTAGAATGGTGTCGGACTGAATGAACGCTGTGAAGACAGAGAGAATAATAGGACGAGATTAGATGAGGCGGTGGGCTAGGTCGTCAGTGATTCGGGCCCTCTGGACAGGCGACGCCCGGCCCAGTCAGAATGGACTGTGACAAAACCACAACGGAAGCTACTGAACGGGGATTCCTTTACCACCGCTTCACAATCCACATCATCAGATCGTAATAATTACAGTCACATGAACCGCTTTATAGAACAGCTGGGGCAGCTGACGTACTGTGAAACCGTTTAGTATGTTATCTTCACTGGACACAAACGGCCTGCCTGAGGAGGACCGAAAGGTAAAACACCTTGGTTTAACTTTCAAATAACCTGGATCAACTGCCACTGTGCTCAACTTCAATTTGGCATGATAGGCTAGCAACAGTGCTTCCTTTTCTCCGTACATCCTCCTAATACTTGAATGTTTTTTTTGCAAAGCACAACTACATCCCTCTCTCTGGCATACCACTGGTGAAACCGGTCTGAACTGATTTCACATTTTTAGAATGTCAACCAAAACAGAACTAATGGGAACCACCGGAGTGCCGTATACCTAATGACCTCCCGCTGGAACTGAAACGAGCAGTTCAGGCACAAAAAAAAACTACAACCAAATTGAGAGTGGGGCCAAAGATCTTCCTAGAGAGATGAGAAAGGAAGCCTTTGGATACAGTCATGGAGCATAAAGGGTTACTGTACGCAAGGGGGTAATCACATGTGATCTCTTAACTCAGGTCCTAATCAACTAATAGTGGGTACTGGTTGAAGGTCTGACTAGATTCAGGGACAAAAACATGCAAAAATAGAAAAATCAGAAAGGAAACAAAAAGGTTTCACAGCACTGTTTGTTTAGACAGTGTGAAATCATATCTAAAACGCTAGCTGGCCATGCGATGTGACATGACCCCAGTTTCACACTGTGATATGAGACGTCGTAGCAACCGGCTGGTCGTTGATCTAGATAAGTGGTTCTCAAGCATTTTATCACGTACCACCTCAGAAAATATTTGATGGAATCCACTGAAAAGGGAGCGCCACGACCTGTAATCTAAATGAAACTACGTCTTCTTTATTATCGTGATCCTTCACATATAGGGGGGGGGGGCGCAAGTTCAAATCACAGCCACGATGACATTGGCCTTCTCTGGTAGGAGTGAGGTTTGGCTTGACCCAGACAGTGAGGGGATCACACACTTCTCACTCTCTCACGTTGCACTCGGGCACCCCAAAGGCTATTATTAGTGTCAGGTTGGTGTGAAATAGGGAGCAGGGGCAGAGATGGAGGTGAAACCAAGCTCAACACCAAACACAATGACAGTATGAAACAGCTCACAGGACCCAGCCAGCCTTCGTGACAGGTGCTACTGAATGTGGTTGGCTGACAATGTAGTAGAGTGTATCAAAACTCAGGAGCTGAGTCCCATAATTTAAACTCTGTTTGAAGGTCACAGATAAAGCGTGGTTCAGAAGTGCAAAATACGCTTTTCCACAGAGATTCACCACTGAGCTTGAGGTTTTGTAGAGGACCAGGCTTAATCAGCGTCTGGTAAACCGCTGTTTAAAAATAACGAAAGATCATGAAAATCTGAGTAATTAGACTGACGATAAAGTGTGCCGCTATTGTAGCTGTAGTCATTTTAGTCATGCTTGGAGATGTAAATGCATGGCGGCAGGCTAATTGTAGAAATGACAAGGTGACGTCTGGTCAGAAACAAGGTACAGAACACATCAACAGTGTCCCACGGAGTGAATGTTGGTTCATAAGTCGCTTCAAGTAGTTGTTGTACTGTGTCTCTATGCACGCAACTCTCTCACCCAGAGAGCTGTTGGCTTGTGGAGTAATTTCAAATATAAAATACGAAAAGAGCTACAGCAGACTTATTCAAATAGACTCATGGCTGTAACTGCTGCCAAAGGTGCCTTTTCCAAATATTGACTAAAGAGGGATAATACTTTATGCAATACTTAATGCAGTCAATTATTTTCTGTTTTGTATTTGTAATAATTTAGAACAATTTGTAGGTGTGTTGATAAGTGATTTCCTGTTGTAACAAAATGTGGAAAGGTCCACGGGGGGTGAATACTTTTGAGAGCCATTGTAACTTGTCCGAAGAATTCTGGGTCTTTTAATCTATTGAAATCTTTGATTACTGGCTAAGAGGCTAGACTCCATAGCTCAAGCCTACTTGCCCGCTGAAACATAAATATAATAATTGGTTAATTAGGCTTCTTGATTTTATCAGGTACGGTAAAGCTGATCTGTTTATTTATTTATCACATTGTAGACTAATATTGAAGACATCAAAACTATGAAATAACATACAGTATCATGTGATAAATAGATTTTGTTTCACACTGTATTGGTTCATATAGTAGATTTGCCAAAGTACCGACCCTTTGCCTTGATGACAGCTTTGCACACTGTATTTCAAATAACAGATGTGCCTTGTTAAAAGTTAATTTGTGGAATTTCTTCCCTTCGTAATGCATTGGAGCCAATCAGTGGTATTAGGTAAAAGGTAGGGTTGGAATTCAGAAGACCATCATTATCTCTGTAATGTAGTAGCTCACAATATGGCAAAAACTGTTCAAATAAACAAAGAGAAACAACAGACCATTATTACTTCAAGAGAAAATGGTCAGGCAATATGGAAAAGGTTATGACGAAACTGGCTATCATGAGGACCCTCACAGAGTTACCTCTGCTGAGCATACATTCATTAGTTACCAGCCTCAAATTGCAGCCCAAATAAAGGCTTCACAGAGTTCAAGTAACAGACATCTCAATATTATCTTTTCAGATTGCGCAAATCAGGCCTTTGTGGTCAAATTGCTGCAAAGGCTACTGAAGGACACCAACAAAAAGAGCATTGCTTGGGCCAGGAAACATGACAAATGGATATTAGAGCGGTGAAAATCTTTCTTTTGGTCTGATAAAGTACACATTTTTTATTTTTTGTTCCAATGCCATGTGTTTGCGAGATGCAGAGTAGGTGAACAGATGATCTATGCATGTGTGGTTCCCACAGTGAAGCACAGAGGAGGAGGTGTGATGTTGTGGGGGTGCTTTACTGGTGATAGTCTGTGATTTATTTTGAATTCAAGGCACACCCAACCAGCGTGACTAACGCAGCATTCTCCAGTAATACACCAGACTATCATTTGTTTTTCAACAGGACAATGACCCAAAACACACCTCCAGGTTGTGTAAGGACTTTTGACCAAGAAGGAGAGTGATATTGCTGCATCAGATGACCTTGCCACCACAATCAACCAAACTCATTGCAATTGAGATTGTTTGGGATTAGTACTGCAGAGTGAAGGAAAAGCAGCCAACAAGTGCACAGTATATGTGAGAACTCCTGTTGGAAAAGTATTCCAGGGGACTACCACATGAAGCTGGTTGAGAGAATGCCAAGAGTGTGCAAATCAGTTGATTTCTTTAACACTTTCTGGGTTACTACATGATTCTATGATAAGCTTGCCCCCTTATCTTCCATTGGAGTCTTTAGATGATGCAACATGTCTAGCTCAAACCAAACACAAAAACTGCAACTAAAATAGATCCCCTTCCTTCCTGCTTGACATCCTGGCCTACCCTAGTGATCTACAGCATTTAATGGGGCTAAATAAGGTGGTAACATCTAGCCCAGGTGTCCCTAAGCTCAATACCCAAATTATCACAAACTAGTGAAACAAATCCTCCTCCACTGACCCAAATTAGTAAGCATTGTTTGGTTTTAGATGCATTTTCATTACTAGTAACCAGTCTAAAACATTCCCATGGCACACTTCAGGTCCTGACCCATAGTTTCAGGAACACTGAACTGAGCCTAAGGGTCAGACAGGAAGCCAGTGCAACTATGAGGACGTGAGCTGACTTTATCAAGTCGTTAAATTACTTTCATTAGCTTATTGCTGGACAGAAGCCAATCAGGGAACAGTCCAGGAGGTCTTTCAGATAAGCCAATCAACTAATTCTTTGAAAACAGATACTTAAGTGAAATTATCTGTACATCACTTCAAATACCTTTTCAAAATCTTATTATGCTGTTTTTTGCTCATCAGACAGTAGCCAAGATATATAATCTAAGCTCTAGGTTTGGACACAATCATTACGATACTTCACTCTGTCATAGAAATGTGCTTGATAAAGAAAAACAACTCACTACCCAGATAAAACAGATAGCTGCCAATACCCGACAAGACAATATTTGCTTTAGTTGAACTTTCATCACATTCTAACTGCGGTTTCCATGCCCAGATTAAAGTTCACCCGACGATAAACTAGACAATCAAAAATATATATATACTTATCTAGGAATAGGAGTAGGTAGGCAACAGAGATAGAAGCTGCTGCTGAATAATGTGTTCATCTCAAAACAATCAAAGACATTTGTTTACAATCAATTTCAAATAAATCTAATGAAACGAACTGGGGGCCGACTACATCTCCCAGTAAAGATCTGGTCCCTGACTCCCGAACTCTCACTGGGTTCTGCAGCTAGGTTTACTCCTTGGTTTTCTGTTATCTGCCAGCTGAAATGTCAGCCACCCCGGTCCTCTTTAAATGCCTCAACCGGGCCTGGGTTTAGGGGAAGGAGCACACACACAGGTGTCCCCCCATCACGAAGTGCCTTCAATTCCGCTCTTCCAGAACTCACTAGCTGGGCAACATGCAGAGATAGATTTAGACCTACTTGCTGAGATGGTGGCTCAGGCGTCTTTTCCCAAACAGACAGAAACACAGTGCAGCCAGTAAACCACATCAAAGATTGTGAATCAATTGTGTTAAAAACAAAAAAAAATCTGTTTAACAATAAAAGAATAACATTCATCTTTACTCATTATTTTTTAATTGTACTTAAACTAGGCTACTTTTGTTGCAATTGTTGCATTAGCGTATTGCATATTAGCAGCCTTATCTCATCTCATCTCCGGTGTAGGCTACCTCCTAATCATAATTGCAATTTCAGTGAAATGTAACTGAGAAGAGGTTAGTTTGATAAGTATTCATCACTTGGGGTTCATTCTCCCAGCTATTTCAGTTATTTTTCCAACCACATTCTTCAAGAGTCAGACCCCCCCAAGTGTAGTATATTGAGAGCAAAATGTCCCAGTGATTACTTTTTTAAGCTCTATTTTCTTGGAGAAAAGCTTACTGATTATGTGTTTAGAGTTGCATAACGTGTGATAAAATTGAAGCGACAGATATGTAATGTGTTACACACACACACACACACACACACACACACACACACACACACACACACACACACACACCCAGTTTACTTGGAGTCAGCATCCGTAATTACACTAACAAATGTATTAGTCATAACCCAACTACTACAGCGAGAAAAAGGCTATTCCTACAACAACTCAATGATACATTCCACAATGACGACATTCATAGTCACACCACTCATCTACTAATCCAGGTAAAACATGCTCTCCCCAGCGCGGCTGTATTTAGATGCTTCAACAACTCGACGTGACTCGCGGTCGGTGTAATCCCAAAAGGATTACTGCGAATTGATGAGGCCAAGCGTCACGCCCTTTGCCAATGGCATGATACCACACCTGTGCGCGTCACGCGCACCATATCATGCCAGAACACTCACTCAGCTGGCTACAGACCACTCTCTGGTCGTTGTGTGTCACAGAAAATGAATGGAGCAGTGACTCAAATGTAAACCTGTTGAAAATCACTTTCAACAGGTGTTCGCTTTCCACTCAGGTTTTGTTTAATCAAATTGATTCATTTTTCAACATTAACCAAAATCAATCAAACATAACCTAACGAACTGATGTTGATCTGGGGCCGAAATCGTTATCTACCAGGATTTTGCCTAACAGATAGGATTAAAGTAAATGGAAAGGAAATATAATTTACTAATATGAGTGCTCCTGTTTTGTATTTATGTGCATATATTATCGATAAGAACCGCAGATAACTTGTTTCGAAAAATCGTCTACGGTTGCAACCTAAACCTTAATTTCAATTGTGTGAACAGTGTTTCTAACTACCCTTTTTCTGCTCACAATCATACGGATCAATGGGCAACTGGTCAAAAGAACAGTCAGGAAGAGTTCTCTGGACCGTGTTTCCATTTAGCCAAAATGTTCCAACGTGTCGTTGCTGTCAGCGAGCTGATGTTAGCTCAAGGTTGCTAGTCTAGTTCAGACTGTGCCATACATTTGTTCGAACTAGGTTGCTAGCTGAGAGACATGGCTAGCAGAATGGTAACTTCTAGAATATTCATGTCACACATTCTCTGGTGTGTGGTAGATCTCTACAAATCATAGTTACCGGCTTAATAAATAGTTTGACTGATAAATGTAGAGAAATACTGATGTTGTTAGAGTGGCTACCTAGCTAATTTCAACTGGTTCTTGTCAATGTTTCAGTGTCACCAAGTTGAAAACAGCCTTTGCCAATTATCTATTTGAAAATATACATTTTCAGACAGTTAAACTGGCAAATGATTTAAGTTAGCTTGCTAACTTGTGCAGACGAACATGTTGTCCTTTCTGACATTACGGCCTGTCTATGCAAAGCCGATCCAGGTACCGTAGTACTATTTTCACTTGTTCAGTCACTGCACTGCCACTGGTCACACCTGACAAGCTTATCCAACTCTTCTTGAGTCAGCTAGTTAACTACTGTATGGCTTACCTAGCTTGCTAATTGTTTCTAAGCCATAGAGTTTAAAACCACATGCATAGGAAAACAGGACCGATAGTACATAACATTAGCTTGCTAGCTAACGCTCACTAAGGCAACACTAGCTAGCTAGTAGCCTCTAAGATAACGAATGCAAGTTCTCGGCACAGAACTTACGTTACCCACATAAAGCAACAGTCGACAGCAGAGACGATGGAAATAAAAGCATTAATTGGACCAGAAACCAGTTGGCTAACTACGTACTGTAATCTCTGTACTATTTAGCTAGTTATAGTAGTCTCACTTGCTGTAAGCAGCCAAACTGGAAAAATATAAATTAATCGATTTTCACACCAGGAATAAAATAAGAATACATGAACACAGACCTTGTTTGTTCGCCTGCGCCGTGTGTATGAAAGCAATAAATAAAACCCGCACGAGTCCTAAGCATGACAATGTTGTTCTTGTTGATAAGTAAAGAAAACTCTGTGCTCTTTCCTGGCTCGCCATGCTGCTATGTGTCTCTGTATCACTGTGACGGGGCAACCGCTTGCATGCCGATATAAAAACCGCCGTTTAGTTTAACGCTACACAAGACATATAGAGCTCCAGTGAGGTTAACGAAGCCCCTGCTGGAGGAAGTCGATCAGATCAGATTGCAGAGAGTTTGTGTGTGCATGTGCGTGCAAGATAAAATGCAAATTCTTACAACACCTAACATGGCTGAAACAGGACATTTTAAAAGTCTTTATTTCCTGAAAATGTGTGTATGTAACAAAATTACTTTTGTTATTTATAATTTGCATGTAATATCCCCCACTTGTTTAGCAATTTAAAAAAATGCTCCCCATGACAATGAAGCCCTTTATATTGAATTTGAAATAAATGTAAATTGGATTACGAGACGGGTAGCGTTAGAAAGGGAAAGTGGGGAAAAGGGGGAAAAAAAAGTGGAGGCAGATTGTTACTCTGTTGGACAAAGCCTAGAAACACTAACAAATATCAGCAGATTGAATCTCAACATTATGTAGCCTAAATACCTTAGCATATATGCACAATGTTAACATTAGGAAGTTACCATTTGTTGTACATTCTACTGTCCCACATAGAAATTGCTCTTAGCGAATAAATATGTGTGTAATTGTGTATGCAACAAATACAACCCTTGTGTCTCCTCAAATTACTTCCAGGCTCTGAGCAGGTGTGTCCCCTCAGATTACATCCAATATTAGTAGTCCATAGAAGTTCAGTACTGATTGCAATTTTAGTATTCCTCAGAGTGTTATTGTCAGTTTAATTGTCAATACGGTGTCCCCTCAGATTACACCCAGTCTCTGAGCAGGTGTCCCCTCAGATTACACCCAGTCTCTGAGCAGGTGTCCCCTCAGATTACACCCAGTCCCTGAGCAGGTGTCTCCTCAGATTACACCCAGTCTCTGAGCAGGTGTCCCCTCAGATTACATCCAGTCTCTGAGCAGGTGTCTCCTCAGATTACACCCAGTCTCTGAGCAGGTGTCTCCTCTGATTACACCCAGTCTCTGAGCAGGTGTCTCCTCTGATTACACCCAGTCTCTGAGCAGGTGTCCCCTCAGATTACACCCAGTCTCTGAGCAGGTGTCTCCTCTGATTACATCCAGTCTCTGAGCAGGTGTCCCCTCAGATTACATCCAGTCTCTGAGCAGGTGTCTCCTCAGATTACATCCAGTCTCTGAGCAGGTGTCCCCTCAGATTACACCCAGTCTCTGAGCAGGTGTCCCCTCAGATTACACCCAGTCTCTGAGCAGGTGTCCCCTCAGATTACACCCAGTCTCTGAGCAGGTGTCTCCTCAGATTACATCCAGTCTCTGAGCAGGTGTCCCCTCAGATTACACCCAGTCTCTGAGCAGGTGTCTCCTCAGATTACACCCAGTCTCTGAGCAGGTGTCTCCTCAGATTACACCCAGTCTCTGAGCAGGTGTCTCCTCTGATTACATCCAGTCTCTGAGCAGGTGTCTCCTCAGATTACATCCAGTCTCTGAGCAGGTGTCTCCTCAGATTACATCCAGTCTCTGAGCAGGTGTCTCCTCAGATTACACCCAGTCTCTGAGCAGGTGTCCCCTCAGATTACATCCGGTCTCTGATCAGGTGTCCCCCCTTAGATTTCATCCGGTCTCTGATCCGGTTTCCCCCACCAGATTACGTCTAGTCTCTGATCCGGTTTCCCCCACCAGATTACATCGGGTCTCTGATCCGGTTTCCCCCACCAGATTACGTCTCTGCAGGTTTGTCTCCTCAGTATGAACAAGGACTCTTCCCTTGACAGTACAACAACAGCAGCTGCAACAGCTGTCATCCAGGTTTAGCGGACAGTGCCAGTCTGTTACGCAGAAGGATGGACTGGTTGACTTCAGGCGACAGGAAGCTCTTCGGGGCTGATCCAAGAGCGTTGTGTGACACTGGTCCTGACTGCTGTCTGTGGAGGGACCAGAGGTGTCAGCACCACGGACGCCCCCCGCATCAAAGGTGCCCAGCACCACAGGTGCCCACAATCTCTGCACAGTCGTCAGAGAACTGGTTTCATTCATTGCTAATTGTGTCCTGTTCCGATGTGCGAGACCAGGTGAACACAGTTACAAGGAAGACAGGTGTCCAGGCCTTGATGTTCACTCATAACTCCTGGTGATTTAGAAATCTGCACCCTTAGAAAAAGAAAAAAAGGTTTTCAACAGGGTTGGGTTTGTCAGAAAGGAGGATCCTTTTTTAGTTCCATGCAGGACGCTTATTTGTAATGTAAATCTCTTGGTGGAATGGAGGGTCCAGTTGGATAGTTGAACTATTATCGGTCTAACTTGTTCCTTGAATGCATATGCAACTATCGCCTGTGTTACAGTATGTGTACATGAATGTAAAGTAAGCCTAACCAAACCAGACATCTCACAGAGTCATCAAGCTAATTCCGCTTTCTATAACCTGTACCTTGATCAGATTTGGCTTCTGTAATAATGTCAGACTGACTGGTTGAGACATTGATCATATTGGCTGGAAGGTGTGGCTAGGGGATCCTGTGTCCATGTGGTTTTACATTAGTAATAAGTATGTTTCTGAGGTTGAAATCTACTGTATTGAACTAGGGGATTCATCATAGCCACATAGTGGTTAAATGCATTAAATCATATTATGATTAGTGTACATGAGTGTGCAGGTGTGCATGTTTGGGTGTGGGTGGGTTTGGTTGTGGCTGGGTGGGCATGAAAAATATTTAGACTGGATTTTCCATAGCCTGATTGTCAGTCTGTTTGTGAGGTTATGCCATCTCCTTGGCATTCGTGTTTGGCTTGACAGTGACCAAGAGCACAAACATTTACTATGGACCAGGCTAGATGTTCTACTTAGTCCTTTATTCATATGCCCTTAAGCAAGGCCGAGTTGCCAGCTTGCCATCAATTATGGCTGATCCATGGCAGTGACCTTTCCCTCTGATGGTGTCTGAAGGACACGCAAATACACACAACACTCAGTTTTAGCTCCATGAAACAGGACAAATATTTTCTCCATTTTACATATTTTCAATATGCCAAATGCTAACCTAATCCCTTTTTTAATGCACTTCTTTTGAACCTGACTCATAGGCCTTTTTGCGCGTCCCAGTCAAAGGGAGAGAATGAGAAACACAATACTTTAGGACATGACCAGTCAGGACTTAATTATGTGACATTATTATAATCATTTTCAATCAATATAATCTGTCAATCAGCAGCTCCTAATTACTACCAATCAGAATTTGCTGATTAGCTTAATCGTTGTTGGGGCTTTGAGAATTTCTTATTGAGTGTACATATGTTCAGTTAGCAAAAACACGCTCTCTGGCATATATTGAGTGGTAATGAGTTCTCTTGTGTAGTAATTTCAATTAAATATTAAGGTTACGAGTTCAACGTTTTGTTATGCCTACGTTGCAGTGAAATACACGGAAATAGGAAAATACTTTACTCTGCACAACATTTAAAAGTTGTTGTGTTATCCCAAGGCAAAGTACTTGAAAATATGCACAACATTAGCTTTAAGTCTATAGCAGACCATTTTGCTGACTCACCAGGAGTGAGTCAAGTGTTGAACTTGATCACCTCAGAGGAAAACCAAAAGTTACCAAACAACAGAAAACCTAAAGTTAGTAGACATCTAAAGACAGCTGCTGATGCAACCAGCAGGATTCAACGCTTTACGATATTAATAATTGCTAGGTCACATTAGTGTATACACAAAATAAATAAACACTGGATTCTCAGTAGAACAAATACAGTGAAATATTTCTAGCATCGAGCTATATGACATCATGTTCCATGTCCAACAATAAGTGTTACTAAGCTCCACATGTTCCATGACCCCAGTGCATCATTTATAAATCCGGAGGTCCAGGAACACTTTCGGGGCGCGCGAGATACATGGATCCGGTTGTCAAATCGGTAGCGCAAATACCGGACAACAAAGCACATCGGTAGCGCAAATACCGGACAACAAAGAAACGTTCACAATCTTGTCAAGCAGTGCTGAGGCTGCAGGAAAAGGCAACTTTAAGAACTCTGCTTCTAGTGGAATGTTTACAGTGCAAAGCGAACACAGTGATGGAAAAAGACAAGTCATGCACAGCTGACCAAATCTGGGAAAAGTAGGTGCCGGAACAAACTTAGGAAAATCTGAGTGGTGCTGGATCCTGTTCCAGCAGGATCCGGCTCACATTAACCACCGCATGTCCCTCTCTATGTTCCCCGTGTCCTTGCATGTGTCTTCTGCACAGTGGATGAAAACCAACAGTCGGGCAGCCAGGAGGCTAAGCATCCCTGAATATCTTGGTTACCATAGCCACCACACTCGGCCTAAGATACCGCCCTCAGTTGGAGAAACACCTCCAAGTGTTTGGTGAGGTACGTGAACTGATTACGTCGTTATTAAACGCAACACCGTCTGTCGTTCTGTCTGTCATTCTGTGTACAAATCTGTCTTGCTGTCTGTCATTCCGAATCTACTTCTGCGTTAGGATGATCCCTTGTCCCTGAGTCGCACTACAATAAAAGCTGGTCTATTGACTGTGTTCTTCTATGAAGGATTTGTCATTATCATTGAGTTGTCATGCAGTTCGGCTCCTTTCCTCTAGAGAGCAGTGGTGTGACATGTTAGTTTGCCACCATTCACTGCATGTAGACAAGCATATTACAGGTAAAGCATGGAACATGCTCTCGGGAAACTTGAATTTGTGGTTTTCCTTTCCTTTGCAGGTGATGCATTTTTTTTATGTGGAGAAGATCAGAGAAAGAAAGAAAAAAAGGTGGAATAAAAAATGGTTCAATAAATGTTATGTGATGATTGAGAATTGCTAGGATAAAGCTCATCAGGGTGTTTGTGTTTTGGACTGCAGGAAACGTTTGTCTTCCTTCCTCTCTCATTGTCTACCATAACCTGGTAGGGGCTGATTTAGAATGTACCTGAAGTGCCCCCGTCATCAGCTAGGATGGAAACGGGGGCAGGATGAGGGCTGTCCCCCCTGGAACAAGCACTTTTTAAACAATGCACAAGTATGTCTTCTCTCCAATCCATTGCGATGGTAGTGACTGTTCCAAGCCTGCAATGTTCACCACCGTCACAATGGACCGGAGAGACGACAGGAGACACTGTCATGGTTACAACGCAGTGAAAAGCCTTGCCGTTTTTTCGGAGGAGAACAACATTAGTCAAGTTAAAATGCATACACACGCACACAAACACTCACAAACACAATGGGATGCTCCTTTGAATGCTACACAGAGAGAGAGCCTTTGCAGACAAGGCTTATATTACGGCAGAGTTTAAGCCATCTCCCAGGCTAACAGCACAGGGCCTTTAGATTGCAGGTCAGACTGACAGCACAGGGCCTTTAGATTGCAGGTCAGACTGACAGCACAGGACCTTTAGATTGCAGGTCAGACTGACAGCACAGGGCCTTTAGATTACAGGTCAGACTGACAGCACAGGTCCTTTAGATTACAGGTCAGACTGACAGCACAGGACCTTTAGATTACAGGTCAGACTGACAGCACAGGACCTTTAGATTGCAGGTCAGACTGACAGCATAGGACCTTTAGATTGCAGGTCAGACTGACAGCACAGGGCCTTTAGATTACAGGTCAGACTGACAGCACAGGTCCTTTAGATTACAGGTCAGACTGACAGCACAGGACCTTTAGATTGCAGGTCAGACTGACAGCATAGGACCTTTAGATTGCAGGTCAGACTGACAGCACAGGGCCTTTAGATTACAGGTCAGACTGACAGCACAGGTCCTTTAGATTACAGGTCAGACTGACAGCACAGGACCTTTAGATTGCAGGTCAGACTGACAGCATAGGACCTTTAGATTGCAGGTCAGGTAGCCTACATAAGTAAAGAGTGAGACTCCTGGCGTAGAACTCGTCTGTGTTGGTGATATTAGTATCTACAGTTCTCAACGCATTAAAAAGACCAACATGAGGTGGACGTACAGTTAGTTCGCGGTTTAGGAGGAATGGGCTCGGATGCTTGTTCCTTTGGTGGCCCATCCACCAGAGTACTTAACATGTGTGCGCACCTGTGCATCTGCACGTGTATGTGCGTCCGTCTGTACGTGCACGTGTGTGTCTGCCTAGGTTCGACCAGGCTGCCAGAACATCTGCTAACGTATTAAAAGTCAAAGGGTTAAAGAGTCACAGCCCTTTGTGGCATCTTCCGTTCTCCTTCTGTTGCCCAGACGCTGCTGGGACAGTGCTGCCTGGAGAGTGCTGACTCACCGGGGGGGTGGGGGGGGGGGGTGGGTTGGGGGGGGGCAGGTGACTGGGTTAACGATCTGTATTTGAGTCAAGATGGCCCCGAGGTTGGAAGACTCTTGTTTAGTGGATTAAAGTGATAATCTCAGATTAGAAAACAACAAATCAGCCACCATGCCATGTGGATGTCCCAGTACTGGATGACTCACCCTGTATGATCTCTCTGTCTGTCCATCTGTCTGTCTGTCATCTGTCTATCTCTACCTGTCCTCGGTCTGCCTCTCCATCCATACATCTCAGTCTCTGTTTCCGTCACTCTATCTATCTCCATCTGTCTGTCTGTCTGTCTCTCTGTCTGTCCATCTGTCTGTCTGGGATAGTTTGGACAGATCACTGTGACCTGAAGCTGCAGGCCTTGAGGTCTCTAGGCTGGCCTATACACTAGGAAGACCTGACTGCTCCGGAGAAGTCCAGGTTGCCACGGGACACTCTTTCTTCCTACATGCTACAGACCTGCTGCAGGTCGCCTAACAGGCTCCAAAACAGACAGTTAGGAACAGCCGATTGCATTCTCAACTGAAGACCGTGATGAGGTGTTTATTGGAGTCAGGTGTGTTGTCTGGGGCTGGGAATCATGATGAGGTGATTCTTGGAGTAAGGTGTGTTGTCTGGGGCTGGGAATCATGATGAGGTGATTATTGGAGTCAGGTGTATTGGTAAGGGCTGGGGCAGAAGTGTGACATCAAGCAGGTTCCCTGAAGACTGGAGTCACTGATCCACAACTCAGCCTTAATGTTAAAACAGCAGGGTGTAAAAAAACACAGCAAGGAGTGGCTGCACAGGATGTAAAAACTCTGTTTTACATGCCACATGGCAACATGTTCAGATCTGTACCCACACATTTTACTGACAAAGTATAGGTTTTCAATTTCCCACAGGTGATGACATAAACTGCAAAGAAGACCCAGTGGACTGTAGATCAGGAACGGATAGGTCCAGTGTCACAATGTCAGGTTCTATTAAAACCCTGCAGGATAATGAACCATTTTCAAAATGTTTATTTTATAAATGTCAGTCGCAGGTTTTAAATTTGGGCTTCATGTTAATGGGTTTCTAATATCTCCTCCATATTGCACAACATGTGAAAGAAAGCCAAACCTTTAGTTAGGGTCAAAATGTTCAAAGGAAAATAAATGTATTAGAGAAATATTCTTCTCACTCATTGTGAGACTTGACTCACGCTAACATCGCCCTTAACCCTACCCGGAAATTCACAAAACAACCTTGACCACACTCTAATCCTAAACCCTCCTAACCTTCAACCCTTCCCATCCCAAACCTCACCCCAACCTCACCCCTAACCCCTAGGCATGAATGCTGTGTGCATGAGGTTGTCCCTCAGTGATAGCATCTCTATAATGTGTCTCTGTAGAGATAGTGAGGAAGTGTCTCTCATACAAAATGAGGTTGTTACTCAGTGTTAACGACTCTGTAGGGACAGTGAGGAAGTGTCTGTATATACAAAATGAGGTTGTTACTCAGTGTTAACGTCTCTGTAGGGACAGTGAGGAAGTGTCTCTCATACAAAATGAGGTTATTAGTGTTAACGTCTCTCTTGGGACAGTGAGGAAGTGTCTGTATATACAAAATGAGGTTGTTACTCAGTGTTAACGTTTCTGTAGGGACAGTGAGGAAGTGTCTCTCATACAAAATGAGGTTGTTAGTGTTAACGTCTCTGTAGGGACAGTGAGGAAGTGACTCTCATACAAAATGAGGTTGTTACTCAGTGTTAACGTCTCTGTAGGGACAGTGAGGAAGTGTCTCTCATACAAAATGAGGTTGTTACTCAGTGTTAACGTCTCTGTAGGGACAGTGAGGAAGTGTCTCTCATACAAAATGAGGTTGTTACTCAGTGTTTACGTCTCTGTAGGGACAGTGAGGAAGCGTTTCTCATACAAAATGAGGTTGTTACTCAGTGGTAACGTCTCTGTAGGGACAGTGAGGAAGCGTCTCTCGTACAAAATGAGGTTGTTACTCAGTGTTAACGTCTCTGTAGGGACAGTGAGGAAGCGTGCGGATGGGAGGAGAGGGATGGTGGTCTACGCCAGCGGTCTATGAACTCCTTTTTCCTTTCCCTGATTGTTCTGTCGCATTCAGCTATTCCAAGCTTTTTGTACTCCGTCTTATCGCTAATGGTGCCAAAAACTCCCGTCAGAAACAGTATCGAAACTCCCCCACCATTCAGCCCCCCCACCCCCTTCTCAGCTAGGAGATTTTGCTCTAGTGCACGCCGTGGGATGTCAGGTGATCTACTACATTGACCTTGCTGCGTCCCTCGGGTTGTCATGACAACCCCTTGTTGCATGGAGGCCACCGATAAACCGGTCCCCCGTCCTCAAACACAGCCATGACGAGGTGCCGCAGGTGGGTTGGGGCCCAAATGGCACCCTTTTTCATGTGTAGCGCACCACAGTTGACCATGCTGGGCTCTCTGGTAGTGGACCGTGTAGGGAATTGGAGCCTTTCGGCACGCAGTGGAGCTGATGAGCAGTAGAACTAATCAGGACAAGAGGGTCCGCACTGCTGCCAGAGAACGCAGGCAAACCCGGGCGTCTATCTGCCGCTGTGGTTCTAGAGGACACACTCAGGCCCACTTCTGACTGTCTCATCCCTCTGTGTAACTCTAGTGAGACTCGGTAAGGGCTTTGTGTTAATGGGTTCATACGATTAGAGTCGTGCTTTTATGTGTTCGCTGTGAGACACCATGTCTTCAGCCGAGTTCTGAACGATTGCAGGGAGACTTTTTCATTCTTATTAAAGTTTCGTTTCATTTTCATATGGTCCGCTGGTTATGTTGGTGCAAGTGTTCCAGAATGGACCGGACAGGGCAGGATGTGGAATTATCATGACTAGAATCCATTGTGTCGGCCTGACCCCTGATCTCTTTGTTCTCCTGCCAATTCCATTGATGTCATTGTTTTGCCAAATACATTTTTCATGACAATGAGTGACAAGGAGCATAGACAGACTGGCACTCGGGACCCAATTGTATTGTGTCAGTGGCTATATTGAAATATAGTGTGTTGTCTGCAGATACCAGGGCTCTGCGCTCTAGGAGAAGACAGGCGTCCAATGAAAAGACAGATGTTTTTTTAATTCACAGAAGATCATGAAAGAGGTGGGCATCATCTGGGACAAAGAGTGGGTGCAGGACGTAAACCTAATGCATCCCAACAGGTTATGCTATTCCTTCCAACCTCCTTTTATCCTATAATAATCCTCAGAGGCAATATAACCCCTGCCCCCAGAGAGAATGACAGACATGGTGCCAAATGTGCTGCATCTACCTAACCCTGTTGACATCTCCTCCCTCTACCTAACCCTGTTGACATCTCCTCCCTCTACCTAACCCTGTTGACATCTCCTCCCTCTATCTAACCATGCTGACATCTCCTCCCTCTACCTAACCCTGTTGACATCTCCTCCCTCTACCTAACCCTGTTGACATCTCCCTCTACCTAACCCTGCTGACATCTCCTCCCTCTACCTAACCCTGTTGACATCTCCTCCCTCTACCTAACCCTGCTGACATCTCCTCCCTCTACCTAACCCTGTTGACATCTCCTCCCTCTACCTAACCCTGTTGACATCTCCCTCTACCTAACCCTGTTGACATCTCCTCCCTCTACCTAACCCTGTTGACATCTCCCTCTACCTAACCCTGTTGACATCTCCTCCCTCTACCTAACCCTGTTGACATTTCTTCCCAATCAGTGGATCATTAACTCACAGTGTAGCTGTGAACTGTGTTCCGTGTGTGTCTAGACATATGTCCCATGAGTGGTTTCATTCTAGAAGCTTTACCATGAAGGCCTGGTTGATGTTGTGCTGCAGAGATATTTGTCCTTCTGGCAGACTCTCCGATCTTGACAGTTAAACTCTGTTAGAGTGGCCACTGGGTTCATTAGTCTCCGCCCTGACAACACAATTTGTGTTCTCAGTGACTAGGACCCTGTAGGATAATATGCTATTTTCAGTGACTAGGACCCTGCAGGATAATATGCTGTTTTCAGTGACTAGGACCCTGCAGGATAATATGCTGTTTTCAGTGACTAGGACCCTGCAGGATAATATGCTGTTTTCAGTGACTAGGACCCTGCAGGATAATATGCTGTTTTCAGTGACTAGGACCCTGCAGGATAATATGCTGTTTTCAGTGACTAGGACCCTGCAGGATAATATGCTGTTTTCAGTGACTAGGACCCTGCAGGATAATATGCTGTTTTCAGTGACTAGGACCCTGCAGGATAATATGCTGTTTTCAGTGACTAGGACCCTGCAGGATAATATGCTGTTTTCAGTGACTAGGACCCTGCAGGATAATATGCTGTTTTCAGTGACTAGGACCCTGCAGGATAATATGCTGTTTTCAGTGACTAGGACCCTGCAGGATAATGTGCTGTTTTCAGTGACTAGGACCCTGCAGGATAATGTGCTGTTTTCAGTGACTAGGACCCTGCAGGATAATGTGCTGTTTTCAGTGACTAGGACCCTGCAGGATAATATGCTGTTTTCAGTGACTAGGACCCTGCAGGATAATATGCTGTTTTCAGTGACTAGGACCCTGTAGGGGTCTAAATCAAGTTCCAGAGAATCTCAAGGATCATCAAAGGACACAGAACACATTTGATTGGAATGGCGAAGGGTCTGAATACTTCGATATTCAATGAATTGGCACGAATGTAAACAAACATATTTTTGCTTTTCCATTATGGGGTACTGTGTGAATAAATTAAATGTTCTCATAAATTATGTCTTTGACACAAAGACATTTGAGGAAAACGAAGGGGCCTGAATTCTTTCCGAAGACACTTTAGCACCAATTAGACTTGAACATTTTATTCTCTACGACTTATTACATTTATCATAAGTCCTTTGAGGACCTAGCTATCCTTAACTCCAGGTTCATAGTCCCGTTCAGGCCTGCTTGTCACATTATCCTAGTTTGCATAGTGATGTCTCATTTATATTGAATGCAACATAACGAATCACCTGCAACATGCATTCCCAATGAGCGCCTGCGTAGTGAAGAGGGGTCAGTGGTTTGAACCCAGTTTGGAGCACAGGTGCGGAAGGAAGCAGCGCTAGGGTGTTATCGGTGGTTTCCGTGTAGCCGCGTCAAGACTACTCCCAGTTCAGGGACCGCCATGGACATTGTTACACCCAGAGACTGCACAAACAGGTCTGGGTCCAGGCTAGATGCTGCCCACCCTTTCCCTCCTGGTCTAGGCAGCTTCTGCAGGTAGCCGCTTCCATCTGTCTTCAGATTACCAGCCATCTAATGGCTGCCTGGCTGATGCTTGGAGGGGATAAAGCAGATAAGGGAAGCAATGCATTCTGGGATAAAGGGTTACCACTCTCCCTGACAACATAAGGAGAAGTGGATGAGATGACAAGTCGGCTAGCAGATGGTCAGGGGTTAAGGGTCAAGGGTTAAGAGGTCTAATAACTTCGGGCTACCTATATCATACTATCTATATTACAATCGTATAATTATGACTGGCAAATCCATAAAATCACCAAATTATGGCGGTAACACCAAAGTTTAAATTAACTTAAGTTAAATTCATGTCATATAAGAACTTGGACAATTTGGATGGTGTTATTATTATATCATGTAGGACTGCATGCAGGAGAAGTGACAGTGTGCTCTCCTCCATCTCAATGACGCTAGCTCAGCGAAGCACCTCCTGCTAAGTGGCCCGGTCCAAACAGCGGCATTAGGAGGCTCAGCGGGAGCTCAGGCCTAATCTGGGATTACCAAAACAGCTCAATCTCCAGGCTGCTTAGACACTTTTCTCTTATGTTGTGATGCGCCACTGGCGTGTTGTTGATGACACAGGGTCCCTGGGACTGTAAGGGTCCCTGGGACTGTAAGAGCCTGGCTCCTGACCGTCTGGTTTACTATGTAGACAGATGTGGTCAGGTGGGGTCCGGCTGTCTGAGTCGCTGTCTCTGGTACGCCTGTACTACTGCAATGGGAAGCATTACATTTCCAGAAAACCGTTTACATTTTTAATATTAATAATTTTAATATGCAAAAGACCGATACAAGCACTGAGTGTCCTGCTGCTATTTCAGAGGGGTGAAGCTACTTGTTTCTGTCGCCGCCGGACAACTGCCCAGTTCTGGTCAGGTGCAGAAAACGAGACATGGGTAAGCTGCAGCTGGCCCAGGAACAGAGCAGCACGTGTTGCGCTCCAATATACACGGAAGCTGAATGTCAGTCTGTCCTGGCTCAGAGTAGAGCTAGAGATCAACTGTATTCTTACCGGCCCTCTTTGTGAGGTGTTGACCAACTGAACACAGCAAGCTACATGCACACAGTTGAGACGCTCGTCTGTGCCCCGTGTGAACGGCAGCGGTAGAATGTAACATTTGTCATATACACACTCAAAAATGTAAATACGAAACAACAACAGTAATGTACTTATAGGTACACTTTTGAAGAATTTTCCCACAAAGGTACAATTTTGGTCTTTATGGGGACAGAAATGGTTACAAAGTGAATTAAAACAAAAGAAAGAACACTAAAGGGTACACAGTCCCCCACCTCCCCCCCCCCCCCCCCCCCCCAGCGACAAACATTTGTACCCTTTTAAGTATACACCAGTACTTCTATTTGTGTAGGTGTATGCATTCAGCCTGCATGAGCCCTTTACAGACTCCTCCTCCAGGGTCCTTTGTAGGTGTTTCGGCACTAAGTGTAACCCTGTCTTAAGGCAGTGATCAGGAGCTGACAGAGTGGCTGTGACCTGTGTTGTTTTATTTGTACTTCTGGCAGGGCTCAGAGACGGCCAATCCAACAAAGCGCGGCACATGAACCCCAGGAAGTGGCGAGGAGGTGTGACAGAGGCCGGGTGTGGGCACACTCAGGAGGGGGCAGTGAGGGGGTAGAGAAGAATTGGGTGAATGAGACGAAGGAAGGGGAAGAAAAAGGGAAGTTGGAGGTTTTAGAACGAGACAGGGGTGAAGTTGTAGAGGAATTAGACAAGCTTCCCCTCTGCTCTAATAGCAGTTATTTTGGTTTGAGCCAATAGTTTAGGACTGCAATTAAACTGCATCTATATACAGTTTAGTTTCCCTTGATGTACTTAGTCAGTTAACATTGATAAGGTTTCATGAACATTTATATTGTGAGTACAACATCCAAAAGAGTAATGGTCAGGAATGGTGTATCAAATGCCAGCTTTAGGGTTGGGTACATTCATAAAACATGAACAATAGAAAATAAAATGGACCACATTCCTTTTTAAAATAAATTTACTTTTATTGATTTAAAAAAAATAAAAGGTGTTGCTTGTGTTGAGATATCTCAAAATGTAATGAAAGACTAAGTTACAGTATCCTTTAGGGACAATATTTGTCTGTATTACATTGTGTGCATGTAATGATATGAAAATACATTGAGCTGTGTGCATTGTTTTTGTTGTCAATTTATACTGCCTGGAAAATAAAATAAGAAATACAATGTAAAACGTTCATGACTTCAAAAGGAAATATAAAGAGGAGAGCATCCTTGATAGAAAATGCCAGATTCTTGCTCTATTTCATATTCATGAGCTAGAGGGCCATTAGGCTCCGCCCCCTTACAGGCCGCGCGCTCCATGAGCCGCTATTAGCGCGCACTGTGTATGGTGCTGAATACACCATCCAAAGGGGTTTCAAAGTCAATTGTTAAATTCTGTATCATATGGTTTACAACTGGATTATGATTTTTTTTCGTTAAAGAACAAGGAAACGAAAGGCCAAACGACGTATGATTATTTTTCTAAAAATGGAATTATCCAATGTCAGTTTTAGAAGAATTAGTCCCACTAGTGCTGTCGACTCGCTCTGTAGTGCGTGAGCCCGGGACTAGGATACATTCAGGTGGGTACCCAACTGTTGCTTTAGCGGACGGCACGGACTAGTTTAAATGCTGTTGTAAGTGTGTAACTGTAGATGTGTTCGTGTCTCTCGAACGTTTACGTAGTTAGTGTTTTAAGAGAGTGCCAGATCATAATTCACAGGATTCAGCAGCATGTATCAAACAACACACCGTTAATTGAATATCATAGGGATACCTCATGGACTATAATCTCCAAGCTGCTCGAAGATGCAAATGTTTTTAACACGGAACATATTGATTTGCAAGTCCAAAATGTACCTAACGGTGATTTGCTTGAGCAGGAGTTAACGAGACGGTATTACACGGCTAACCCTTAATCCGCAGGTACACGTGTTAACACCAGCGGTGTCTGACTCCACATCACACATCAGATCAGCCGCAGACACTATTGTAAATCGATTTTTTTTTTTAAAGGTGCTCAATTCCATTTACATTCCAATCTATTCAAGGTGAAGCCTATACTAACGTAACCCGCCTGCCAAAAAAGAAGGAATGTTGTGACGAATAATTGAGAATTTGAGTTTTGTTTACTTTATTAATGTAGGCTACTGGAGTTTAAATGGAACTGACTTCAACCCTGATAAACATGTACCAGATATGTTGATCTCACAAAAAAAATTAAACATTAAATCAACTTAGTCTATATAGTAACCATGTGTGAATACTGTAGTTATGCTTCCTTAGATTTTTTGAATCATTTTCGTTAAGAAAGATTATTTCTTGAAAATGACACCAAAAACATTAAAAACGTTCTTAATCAGTGTATTAATTAAAATTTTGTAAATGACAGTAGAAACCCCCAGACATAGAGGAAACTGAGTGCAGTCTGAGGTCAAACAATATATAAATGTTTTGCTTTTTAATTTAGGCATGGCATTGCATGTTCATTAATGGTATCCTTGTAATTACTTTCCCATTTAGTGATTTCCACGACATTACTTATGTTTTTTTTCTCTTTTTATTAACTGTTTAGCACTGTTATTTTGGGCCAGGTGTCTCTGGAAAAACACTTTTATTCTCAGTGGGACTTACCTGGAAAAAAAAAATTTTATTAGAAACTTTCAACTGGTAATAATAATAGAATAATCCAGTTATAATACCATATCTTTCAGTCGTTATATATTATAATACCTTATGCATTTAATTTACAGTATAATGAAACCAGTGTTGATGCTAGTCAGCATTTTGGAAAGGACTGACCTGATTACACTAACTCTTTCCTGATACCACAATAAACATGGTTTTAGACAGTGTGGTCTATGGTCACATGGGCCAACATCTGACACTGCAAAATCTTTCATTATGATAGAATTTAAAAAAAATTACAAACATGAAAAAGGCTCTATTAAAGGACCGATGCAGTCAAAATACAGATTTCCCTTTATTGGGTTTCCACAATAACAGGGTTAAAATGGTTAACATTAGAATTCTCTTTTTGTGATTAAAACAGGCCAATGACTGTTCACCTGGGAAAGTGGGTGGGCTCTAAACTATCCTATCATCCAGCAAAGTCGCTGTGTGTACATATCATCTTTCCCAACGCCCACAAGATAAGGATCTAAATGTTTAGACTTTACTGGATAATATATATATATCTTATATATATATATACAGATTTATTAGAAAAAATGAAAAAGAAAACAAGACTGTATAGACCTTTTTTAACTTTCTTCTCCTGCTCTGCATGTCTTTTACATGTGATGTGTTCAAAATGCCCCTTATGGCCTGTGTTGTGTACTTCTGATGGTCCAAAAAGAGCCATTTGAACACACAGAGTGGGTTGTATTGCAAAGATCAGCACTTACAATTCAAAAGTTGTTTCTGACTGAGTAGCGTTTACCATGAATGTAGTCTGAGCCAATGTCAGACCATTTTTTTAATGTCACTGTTAGCGCTATTGACAGAATCAAGCCTATAGTTTTCTGTAAACTGAGGGCTTTAGTGATCTGCAATATTCCTAGCCACAGTAATTGCAGATAGCCTGGTTATTCTAAACCTGCCATGATTTGGTTAAACATTTCCTGTCAGTTTTTGTTAAAATGGGATTTTAGTTAAAAGGGAGAATATTAGTAAAAGGGAGAAAATGGGTTGGTGTGTTTAAAAAAAAAAAACGTAGGCTAAATAAATATTACCTTCAGTAGGCTCAATAAATATGTATTTAGTAAGCTACAGGGATGTTTATAAATATCTGAAAGTGTACCTCAGCCAACTGAAGGTTTGATAGATCAAATCCCTGAGCTGGCAAACCTGTCATTCCCTGAGCAAGGCAGTTAACCCTATTGGCTTCCTGGTTGTTGAAGAAAATTAGAAGGTGTTCTAAGTCATACCTACCTGTTAAAATAATGGGGAAAAGAATGCTTGTCTATTCTAATGAAGTGGCTTGTAGACATGAGAAAACACAAGACCTTACAGATGGTAGAATACCTATAGCCTGACTGTTTTAAATATGTGGTGTAAATGAGATATTGAGATACTGTGTTTCTACCAGTCATAGTCTATGTCCTTTGAGGTGAAGAACTTTATATATTGTGGAGGAAACAAAAGTTTTATCTTAACCTTTTGAAAGATTTTGACCACCATCTACATCTGGGTTTATAAAAACTAAAAGGATAAAACTATAAAAGGTTTTTCAACTGTGTTTACATCATACAAAATGACCATCTTACTCTGGTTGATACGTAAAAATGGAGTTGCCTGCTCTCCAGGAACATGGTTGGAGTTGAAACCTACATGAGGGTAGGTATTCAGGAACATGGTTGGAGTTACAGTGGATATAAAAAGTCTACACACCCCTGTTAAAATGACATGTTTTTGTGATTTAAAAGAATGAAGCAAAGATAAATCATGTCAAAATTATTCTACTTTTAATGTGACCTATAATGTGAACAGTTCAAATGAAAAATAAACTGAATCTTTGAGGGGGGAAAATATAAAATAAAAACCTCACAATAACCTGGTTGCATAAGTGTGCACACCCTCTTATAACTGTGGATGTGGCTGTGTTCAGAATTAACCAATCACATTCAAACTCATGTTAAATAGAAGTCATTACACACCTGCCATCATTTAAAGTGACTCTGATTAATCACAAATAAAGTTCAGCTGTAGGATCTTACTGATATTTTCTTAGTTGCATCTCAGAGCAAAAGCAATGGTCCGCAGAGAGCTTCTAAAGCATCAGAGGGATCTCATTGTTGAAAGATATCAATCAGGAGAAATAATTTCCAAAGCATTAGATATACCATGGAACACATCAAGTGGAGAAAATATGGCACAATAGAGACATTACCAAGAACTGGACATCCCTCCAAAATGTATGAAAAGACGTCAGGGACTGGTCAGGGAGGCTTCCAAGAGGCCTACAGCAACATTAAAGGAAATGCAGGAATTTATGGCAAGTACTGGCTGTGAGCTACATGTTTACTACAATGTCCCGTATTCTTCGTATGAATGGGCTATAGGGTAGGATGGCAAGACGGAAGCCTTTTCTTACAAAGAAAAACATCCAAGCTTGGCTGAAGTTTGCAAAAACAAACATCAAGTCTCCCAAAAGCACGTGGGAAAATGTGTTATAGTCTGATGAAACCAAGGTTGAACTTTTTGGCCATAATTCCAAAAGGTATGTTTGGCGCAAAAACAACACTGCACATCACCCAAAGAACATCATACACACAGTGAAGCATGGTGGTGGCAGCATCATGCTTTGGGGCTGTTTTTATTCAGCTGGAACCAGGGACTTAGTCAGGGTGGAGGGAATTATGAACAGTTCCAAATACCAGGCAATTTTGGCACAATAATCCATTAGAAAGCTGACGATGAAGAGGAAGTTCACCTTTCAGCACAACAACGACCCAAAGCACACATCCAAATCCACAAAAGCATGGCTTCACCAGAAGAAGATTAACGTTTTGGAATGGCCCAGCCAGAGCCCAGACCTGAATCCAATTGAACATCTGTGGGGTGATCTGAAGAGGGCTGTGCACAAGAGATGTCCTCGCAATCTGACAGATTTGGAGCGCTTTTGCATAGAAGAGTGGGCAAATATTACCAAGTCAAGATGTGACATGCTAATAGACTCCTACCCAAAAAGACTGAATGCTGTAATAAAATCAAAAGGTGGTGAACAAATGATTAGTTTAAGGGTGTGCACATTTATGCAACCAGGTTATTTCTTTTTTTTTTTCTCCAAGAACAAGGTTGTAATTGAAATCCACAGGGTTGAAGATTGTTGGACTGTGGATGGAGTGATTGAGGATAATATGCAGGTGACCTGTAGACTGATAGAACACATGGACGTGTGGGAGCCTACAGTTAGAGAATCTATTTTTAAGGCTAGCTGGGCAGGCACCGTGCCGGCAAATGATCCTGTTTAGTGTTTAAGACGTAATCAGGAAGTATTTTTAGGAGCCTCATCAAGTCCCGCTACACTCTCAGATCGTTTGCCTTGTGTTAGAAATCGGCCGTTTCGTATAGTGGTTGTAATAATTAGTATACCCGTTTGTCAAGGGAGAGAGAATTATATTATTTATTGCAGCATTTGAAAGTCTTGTTCATGAGGTTACGGACCTGGTCTTCCTTACACAACCTCAATCTCATCTCACTCAATCTCTTCTCACTGTAATGTTGGTTACCAGCTGATATATACATTGAAGGGTGTGTCTACCTAGCAAAGATCAGGTTTCCAAGACAGTAACCCCCATGCCAAATGGCCATCATAAACATTCCTTTGGACTAACATGAGGAGTTCTGGCAACCACAACATAATGTCCAGAGACTAACATGAGGAGTTCTGGCAACCACAACAAACTGTCCAGAAAATATAGAGTTGATGGCCTCACATAATAATGTCCAGAGTCTAATATGAGGAGTTCTGTGCACCACAGAATACTGTGTACAGACTATCATGTGACTGAATCAAGATAAAGTCATCACATTCCAGATTAACTGGATGTAGATGTCAGTGAGTACGTCTGCATCCTCTCTCCCACCGACCAACACTGGGCTTCGTGAAACAGGGGACCACCCTTCCTCAAGCATCAATACTACAAACCCCATTCCAAAAAGGTTGGGACACTGTACAAATTGTGAGTAAAAAAGGAATGGAATAATTTACAAATCTCATAAACTTATATTTAATTCACAATAGAATATAGATAACATATCGAATGTTGAAAGTGAGACATTTTGTAATGTCATACCAAATATTGGCTCATTTTGGATTTCATGAGAGCTTCACATTCCAAAGAAGTTGGGACAGTTAAGAATAAGAGGCCGGAAAAGTTAAATGTACAGATAAGGAACAGCTGGAGGACCAATTTGCAACTTATTATGTCAATTGGCAACATGATTGGGTATAAAAAGAGCCTCTCAGAGTGGCAGTGTCTCTCAGAAGTCAAGATGGGCAGAGGATCACCAATTTCCCCAATGCTGCTGCGAAAAATAGTGGAGCAATATCAGAAAGGAGTTTCTCAGAGACAAATTGCAAAGAGTTTGAAGTTATCATCATCTACAGTGCATAATATCATCCAAAGATTCAGAGAATCAGGAACAATCTCTGTGTGTAAGGGTCAAGGTCGGAAAACCATACTGGATGCCCATGATCTTCGGGCCCTGAGACGGCACAGCATCACATACAGGAATGATACTGTAATGGAAATCACAACATGGGCTCAGGAATACTTCCAGAAAACATTGTTGGTGAACACAATCCACCGTGCCATTCGCCGTTGCCGGCTAAAACTCTATAGGTCAAAAAAGAAGAGCTCTGGGCCAAGGATCATTTAAAATGGACTGTGGCGAAGTGGAAAAGTGTTCTGTGGTCAGACAAATTAAAATTTGAAGTTAATTTTGGAAAACTGGGGCGCCATGTCATCCGGACTAAAGAGGAGAAGGACAACCCAAGTTGTTATCAGCGCTCAGTTCAGAAGCCTGCATCTCTGATGGTATGGGGTTGCATGAGTGCGTGTGGCATGGGCAGCCTACACATCTGGAAAGGCACCATCAATGCTGATAGTTATATCCAAGTTCTAGAACAACGTATGCTCCCATCCAGACGTCGTCTCTTTCAGGGAAGACCTTGCATTTTCCAACATGACAATGCCAGACCACACACTGCATCAATTACAATGTCATGGTTGCATAGAAGAAGGATCCGGGTACTGAAATGGCCAGCCTGCAGTCCAGATCTTTCACCCATAGAAAACATTTGGCGCATCATAAAGAGGAAGGTGCGACAAAGAAGACCTAAGACAGTTGAGCAACTAGAAGCCTGTATTAGACAAGAATGGGACAACATTCCCATTCATAAACTTGAGCAACTTGTCTCCTCAGTCCCCAGACGTTTGCAGTCTGTTATAAAAAGAAGAGGGTATGCCACACAGTGTAAACATGGCCTCATGTCCCAACTTTTTTGAGATGTGTTGATGCCGTTAAATTTAAAATCAACTTATTTTTCCCTTAAAGTGATACATTTCCTCAATTTGATCATTTGATATGTCAGCTATGTTGTATTCTGAATAAAATATTGAAATTTTAAACTTCCACATCATTGCATTCTGTTTTTATTCACAATTGTACAGTGTCCCAACTTTTTTGGAATCGGGTTTGTACTTCGCCTCTCAGAGTGGGGCAGACAAGAACAGCCTGTCAGAGTGGGGCAGACAAGAACAGCCTGTCAGAGTGGGGCAGACAAGAACAGCCTGTCAGACTGGGCAGGACAAGAACAGCCTGTCAGAGTGGGGCAGAACAAGAACAGCCTGTCAGACTGGGGCAGACAAGAACAGCCTGTCAGAGTGGGCAGACAAGAACAGCCTCTCAGAGTGGGGTTAGATAAGAACCAGCCTGTCAGAGTGGGGGCAGACATGAACTGCCTGTCAGAGTGGGGTAGATTAGAACCAGCCTGTCAGAGTGGGGTAGACAAGAACAGCCTCTCAGAGTGGGGCAGACATGAACAGCCTGTCAGAGTGGGCAGACAAGAACAGCCAGTCAGAGTGGGGCAGACATGAACAGCCTGTCAGAGTGGGCAATCCTAAAGTTTGCTGCTGGCAGTCTGCCTCGTAATCAGGTCAACATTTGAGAAACACTTGATGGTATCGGCTCAATCGCGATGGTATTATGATCACAGTAGAGCTATTCAGGGATGTAGTCACTTCACCAACCAACAGAAACAACCCAATAACACCGGACATCAAGGTTGTGACAACATACACTACATGTACTACTTGGCCACAGGGAAAATGCACCAATGCAGTTGAATATTACATCAAACATTAAATGTCCTCTCCAGACCCCATATTGTCCTAGAAATCATTTGATTTCGTAATTCGCCAACTATAAAGAAACAAAGCCGACTTCATGGCCATAGCTGGACCACTTGGTGTAGTTGGTGATATAGATGGCACACATAATAACATCAATTATTGCACCATCTAAAGATGAATGCGCATTTCCTTACGAGCTGCCAGACAAGTAAGAGGCTGCTGTTGAGTAGTCATTATATCATTCTTGGTTTCATGTTTAATCAGTGACACCCTACTTTTTTATTTTAATATCTTTATTTCATTATGGCAACATGACACTTCGTTCTACAGTATTGCTATGATAACTTCACTGACAGAGACCCCCTCATCAGACATTCACTGTGGGCATAGTAAGCAGGCTTGTTCGTGGAACACAACATCATCCATAGCAACGGGGTCAACCCCGCCCTTTCTCTTAGCTTAAAACCTCTCCCCATTCCTCAGTAAAGTTGGTCTTAGCAGCTTTGTGAATAGGTTTTAAGAGGAAACCTCTTAGCTAGGAACGTTTTTAGTGCTGTTTAGGAATCCTAGTGGTGAGATAAAATGTTTTGTGAATACGGTCCGGGGTCTTCTAGAGGTCCTGTTTGAAAGATGTCTGGAGGCTCGCATGGAAAACAAAAGGAAAATCTGGAAATTCCCCCACCAAGCTGTCAGAAAAAACATATTGTGCAACCGTTATGGCTGCCCTCTGTGACTTACTGTATAAATAACCCTTAACCTCTACCCTCTAGTGTTTTGTTCAGAGGCTGGAGGCCCCTGGCCAACAGAACTTGAGGAGTCATCATGGCAAAGATCTGCACAGAGCAGTCTTACCCAGCTACAGCGCGGCAACGACCGTCTCTCCGAACGCCAGATGACGATCTGGTCTCTCTGGAAAACGGAACATCCAGGTCAGAGCTCACCAAAGAATATCTGATGGCCAATCCTAATGTTTGATATGAATTCAAGTTGCTGTGTCAGGAACACACCAACCCAGATCTGTTTATGCTCTGCTCCATTTCCCATTGTTTGGTATTTATTTATATATACTGTACAGAGAAAGCCTTGTTATTCCTTGTTATTCCATGTGTGTTATACTATCTATGACAAGGACATGACATGATAGCACAAGCAGACCAGCCTTCAGGCTAGAAACAGACAGGCCTTCAGGCTAGGAACATACAGGCCTTCAGGCCAGGAACATACAGGCCTTCAGGCTAGGAACATACAGGCCTTCAGGCCAGGAACATACAGGTCTTCAGGCTAGGAACATACAGGCCTTCAGGCTAGGAACATACAGGCCTTCAGGCCAGGAACATACAGGCCTTCAGGCTAGGAACATACAGGCCTTCAGGCCAGGAACATACAGGCTTTCTGGTTAGGAACATACAGGCCTTCAGGCTAGGAACATACAGACCTTCAGGCTAGGAACATACAGGCCTTCAGGCCAGGAACATACAGGCCTTCAGGCTAGGAACATACAGACCTTCAGGCTAGGAACATACATAGCTGCTCCAGTGTACTGTACATTTAGCAATCCTGTTGATTAACTGTCTCTTGACAAACTCCAACCCGCTTTCTCCTTTCTCCTCTCTCTCTTTGCTCTCTGCTATGTGTCTATCTATCCTCTCTCCTCTCTCTCCTCCCTATGTCCTTCTCTCTCCAGGGCCTTCTCGAAATGTGAGGACACCTCTTCAGGGATGCTGGGGGCTGTCTCAGCTTTAACCAGCCGGCACACGGAGTCCCCCAGAGATTCCTTAACTGGGTCAGGGGTCCTGGCAAGGTACGCCACCTCCCAGAAGCCCCAGCTCACCGTATCAGTCATGTTTATCATGTAGATGTTTATGCCATTTCAAAATGACGCTTTAACTCAACTCCATATTGTCCATATTCTCGTCCATTGTCTTACTGTCCGTTGTCATTCTCAGATCACGGAGATGCATCCTCTCTTGATTCATGCTCCCATGATCAGGCAACACTTCCCAATTGGCCACAACATAACTACACCGTCTGCCCATGAAGTGGGGTTGCATTCAAAATGGCACCCCATTCCCTTTGTAGCTCACTACTGTACAATGGGTCAGAAGTAGAGTTCCATAAAAGGGAATAGAATGCTATTTGGGGCTTAACCAGCAGAAGTGCAGTTTTATAGTGTATTTTACTCTCTGCTGACTGTGTAGGCTTTCTCACTTCCTGTTCATGCTGCGGACCTGGGTGTCTCACAGGACACATCGCCAGGTGGAGAGGCCTGACTCCTTCCTGGAGCGCCTCAGGGGCCCTGAGCTCAAAGAGGCTTCCAGCAGAGAAAGCACCGCACCGTCCCTGAGATACCCTGACAGAGTGCGCAAGAAGAAGTAAGTCTGTACCGGAGAGCACTTAACAAGAATAACATTTCTTCTAAATTCCTGGGTTATCCAGACATTTTGGTTGGAGAATTCCTGGATTTCTTGCTTATTTTGTCCTGATTCTGGGATCCTTCTACCAAAGGCAAAACTCAGAATTTAAAGAATGTTATCCGTACTTATGCAACTTTACTTGTAAACATGGCATACTTGTTAAAAAAAGGATCCTAAAGGGTTATTTTTTAAGGGAAAACGTTCCACAAAGAACTGTTCCAACTGAACTGAAGAACCAAGTGTCCATTGTAAGGCAAATGGTTCTCCTCACAATTTTACCTACTCAGGCCGCAGGTAAAGGCAGGTTTCGGGATCAGTCAATCCCAATTGTTGGATAACCTAACTCCTGCTGCCAGCTTCATGTGACATGTCATTGGGACAAACCCATCGAACTTAAAACCAACCTAAGAAATATTACTTCATTGTCCTTTTGATTTAATGACATAAAATAACTTTAAAGAATTCTACTGCAACAGCGACGTTATATCAGAGTTAGTCTCTGTTTGAGTCATAGCGTGGTAAGTACGACAACTAACCCTGTACAAACCTGTCCCTGTTCTCTCCTCAAGCCAAGTCAGCCAGTGGCCGCTGGCTATGTACAATATGAACAACTGCAACAATACAGATGAGTAAGTGGACTACGAGAAAGCACACAGCTCTCTACAGCGAATAGACAAAGTAGTTCCCCTTCAGTAGTTAAGAGGACACAAACCCCTGGATGTTACAATGAAAATATTTTGGTACAGTACACTGGTAGTTGTGGGGACATGAAATATATTGTGAATCCATATTAATATCTGATGTAGATGTGTACAGTGTGTGTGTGTGTGTGTGTGTGTCTGCATATATATGTATGTACGTACAGTATGTGTATATATTAGTATACAGTATACAAGCCTGCCTAACTAATGCCATTAGACCCTCTGTCCATGGTAGCATCTGTGGTAGTTTGATTGGATCAGTGTAAAATCCTAGGTGTTTGTATTTGCAGAGAAATTGCTGTTTTTCTCTGTCAGCATGCTAGTATTGTTGATAGGAATGTGTGATTATGGACAGTTTGACCCTCTGCTAGGTCAGTTGTTGCCTTTGTAGACATCTGCTTTAACATCACTGCACCTTAAAATGTCACTGACATTTTACAGATCACGTATATAGCTATAGTACTATTTGAATAGCATAGTAGCGTAATGAAGCAGTAGTATTAATATAATAGCATAGTACTATTTGAATTGTATAGTAGTATTATAAAACAGTTGTGGTAATATAATAGTATAGTACTATTTGAATAGTATAGTAGCATTCTTGAACAGTAGTAGTAATATAACAGCAAGGTAATATTTTAATAGTATAGTAGTCTTATAAGGGTGACATTAATATAGTATTATAATGGTATAGCAGTACTGTAATAGTAGAGGAATATTATAATAGAATATTTTATTATAATTGTATTTTGGCATTCTAATTCTGTGGTCATATTGGTTTTTGCATAGTATAGTGAAGCTGTGAACATTTCCTTATTTAATATTAAAAGTCTTGATTATCTAGGTTAAGTCACTTGTTATAATGTATCTTAGCAAGCCGAAGCTTAGAATAAAACAAGGGCTCAAATCAATCAAACCTACATTGCAGTGTATACGATGTAACTACTCCCAGACTCTTCTAAGGGACTATAAAAAAATTACAAATACTGTCTGGCCTGGTCTTGGGCACTGTGTGAAAAAATACTTCCAGGGAGAGGCCCTTTACAGGTGTAATTTCATGTACTTACTGTACTGTAAATATAGACAACACGTAAACATTGCCATGGCAGGTTTAAATGAATAATAGCCTGAATAAAGAAAACACATTGTCTCTAAGCAACCCTCCTGAAAGTAGCTGACCTAGGTGAAGTTAATGAGGACTGTATGGGGAACATGAACATGGAGTGGTGCTGCCACCTGCTGGGCTATCAGAGAACCAGCATTTTCACTTCCACATACAGTCCCTTTCTGAAACTTGCTGGGACATCACTTTTACATCTTGTTAGTCTTACACCGTTGCTTTTGCCCAAATTTTGGCTCCTATTGTAATTTGACAGCTCCCATTTAGTCCATTAGTAGTCCAGTAATAGTCCACCAACCTTTAGTCCACCAATAGTCCACTAATAGTCCACCAACCTTTAGTCCACCAATAGTCCACCGACCAATAGTCCACTAATAGTCCACCGACCAATAGTCCACTAATAGTCCACCGACCAATAGTCCACTAATAGTCCACCGACCAATAGTCCACCATTAGTCCACCAATGGTGTCAGTGGCCCCTAAATAGTCCAAGTAGTCACTAATGTACTGCCAATAGCCTGTCATTACACTGCCAATAAATAAACATCCATTATCCATAGCAAAAAAGATGATAAGGACGAAATAAAGAAAGATGAGAAAAAGGAGGAGGACAAGAAAGAGGAAGAAAAAAAAGATGAAAAGAAAGATGGGGACAAGAAAGACGATGAGAAAAAGGACGAGAAAAAAGAAGAGAAAAAAGAGGAGAAGAAAGAGGAAAAGAAAGAGGAGAAGAAGGACGAGAAGAAGAAGGAGGAGCCACCGTAAGTATAACTGATCCATCAGTAACCCAATGGGATGTCAGGAATAACACAGAAAGTTTTCCAATTAACATATTCTGAATTTCAGCACTATTAACATCAAACATGGTGGCCATTTTACATGTAACTGTAAAGAACTGTAGACACCAATGTATGAGGTAACAGCCAGTTGACTTTTGCCACTTGATCACAATTAAATACTCACCACCTTTTAATATTTTATGTTAAAAGTGAATGCATGCAAATTAATCAGAAGTAAATTTTTTCAGGAAGGAGATTTGGATCATGGATCCATCCGCGGATAAATATTACAGATGGCTCACTGTCATTGCAGCACCATGTTTCTACAACCTGCTGTTGATTATCACCAGGTCTGTTCTCATTCATTTAGTTATCATTTACTAAAGCTCAGTGCAATAGTTCTCCTTACAGAGATAATATATGGTATTTCTGTATATTTTTGTATTTTTGTACGGGTATTTAATTTGTTGTTGAATGTTAATTGGTTGTATTCCCACAGAGCATGTTTTAATGAACTCCAGGACACGTTCACGACTTTGTGGATTATCCTAGACTACTCTTCAGACATAATCTACCTCACAGACACATTTGTCAGATCTAGGACAGGTAAAGTGTTTGCAGTTCTACTGTCAGATAAACAGAAATCAACCAGCAAACTGTTGAGAGTGTAATTGATGGGGCTGAGATTCAAACCAATGCCAAGAAGGCCATGAATAATCATCTGTGATTTGTCACGCAAGAGTTGTAGTATATACTTCCATGCAGTAAAATAGATTTCATTGTTATGTTTGATTATTTTATTTATTTCCCTCTGCCTCATTTCTGTTAATTATTTCAACAGGTTATTTGGAACAGGGGCTACTTGTAAAAGACGCAAAGAAGCTCAGAGACAAATACAGATCAACGTCACAGTTCAAATGGGACATGATTTCAATACTACCCACAGACCTGCTGTTTCTGAAAGTGGGCTTCAACAACCCTGAGCTCCGCCTGAACCGGCTTGCAAGGATGAACCGCCTCTTTGAGTTCTTTGACCGCACAGAAACCAGGACCAGCTTCCCAAACGTTTTTCGAATCAGTAACCTTGTACTTTACATTCTGATCATTATTCACTGGAACGCTTGCATCTTCTTTGCCCTTTCTAAGGTCATCGGTTTTGGGTCAGACACATGGGTGTACCCCAACATTAGTCACCCTGAACACGGACGCCTCTCCAGGAAGTACATCTACTGCCTCTATTGGTCAACTCTGACCTTGACCACCATTGGAGAAACCCCTCCCCCTGTCAGAGACTTTGAATACATCTTTGTAGTTGCTGACTTCCTCATTGGAGTGCTGATTTTTGCCACCATCGTCGGTAATGTCGGTGCCATGATCTCCAACATGAACAAAAACCGTGCAGACTTCCAGGCCAAGATTGACTCCATCAAGCAGTACATGCAGTTCCGTAAGGTCTCCAAGGAACTAGAGGCCAGAGTGATCAAGTGGTTCGACTACCTCTGGACGGAAAAGAAAACATGTGATGAGAAGGAGGTGCTAAAAAACCTTCCAGACAAGCTGAAGGCTGAGATTGCCATTGACGTCCACCTGGACACCCTGAAAAAGGTAAAGATCTTCCAGGAATGTGAGGCCGGCCTGCTTATTGAGTTGGTCCAGAAGCTGCAAGCTCAGGTGTTCTCTCCAGGCGATTACATCTGTAAGAAAGGAGACATTGGGCGAGAGATGTACATCATCAAAGAAGGGAAGCTGGCCGTAGTGGCTGAAGATGGGGTGACCCAGTGGTGTGTGCTCAGTGACGGAGCATACTTTGGAGATATTAGTATCCTTGGCATCAAGGGCTCCAAGGCCGGCAACCGGAGAACAGCCAACATCAGGAGCGTGGGCTACTCTGACCTCTTCGCCCTGTCAAAAGATGACCTGATGGAGGCCCTCACAGAGTACCCCGAAGCCAAGAAGATTCTGGAAGAGAAGGGAAAGGCCACGCTGATGAAGGACAACATGATCGACGAGGCCGTCGCTAATGCAGGCGCCGACCCCAAGGACCTGGAGGAGAAAATCCAAAAACTGGAGAGCAACATGGAGATCATGATGACCAGGTTTGCCAAGATCATGGCCGAGTTCACATCCAGCCAGGACAAAATCAAGCAGAGGATCACCAGCATGGAGAAAACGGTCAAGACTGTCAAGCCGGAGGACATATCTGAAGTAGTGGCCGATAAGAAGACCCAGTAGTGACAACAACGTTTCAGTAGAACTGTTCCTCATAACCCTCGAAAAGCTCCTGAACGATGTGACGTGTTACTGTTTTGTCCGCATGAGATTACCCGGCACAATCAATTTTACTCAGAAACGTTGCGATTACTGGAACCAGAGTCCTGGCCAGGGGGTGTACCCGTAATTCAAGCCACCTCGTGCTACTGAAACAGGGGACAGGCTCCTGCCCATTGTGTCGCTCTGGCTTGGACAAGGCTGCTTACCTGATTACAGCTGGCACAGATGATGGTTTTCTAAAAAAAAACTAATGCGTAGAACAGTAATTTGCTACTTTTTGACTGTTTGTATTTGTACCTATTTATACAACCTATGTACATTGTCAACCATGCTTTATGTACTTTTTGCATGTAAAAATGCACCTCTGAATATGTGTCAAATGTCAAAATGTTCATATCCAGTCTCTGCAGTGCATGTCTTTCTACATGTGGTGACTATAGGGTTACTTACAGGTCTGCATCTCCAGTGTAATGATCTGAAACCAGGCCAGAGACACTAGATGGGGCGGTAGAGAGTAGGGTGACTTCTGTTTTAATTCTGGTCTGTTCAGAAAGTACACAAAATTTTAATTCCAATTCACTTCAAGGCTTTTCGGTAAATAACTGAATTGATGGAGGGACTAACACTTTGTACATGGCATTTTCATAAGAGCGTTTTTAGAGGTTTTGGAAAAGTATGATATCTTTTTCAAATTTCATGCGTCTAGTTGAATGAAGTGCTTAACAGAGAACAATGTAGTTTGATATTATTGATTATCTGTCAATGCAGTACTGTGTATAAATCTTCCATGTCTGAAACATATGCTCATTGATTCTGTTTCTATGGTATCCACATTATGTATGGTATATTTTCCAACTCCTGTTATTATCTCAGTTGATGACTCCAATTTTAAAAAGAAAGTTATTTACACTTGACCAAAACATTAGTGAACACAAGACCAGGCTGTAACCAAACACTGTATTGGGTCTGCCATTATCTGTAATGCACATAACGTGCAATGTTGTGTTATAGCAAGGAATCAGTTCCAATGAAATAAAAAATTAAAACATTTAAAAAGGCTTTTTTTTTCTTGTGTCTGTTCTACTGAATGTGCTGACATTGATTGGTAAATGTTACTTTACAGTGTAAATCTTCTCTAATGTTATGCTGTATTTGCTTATACCGTTGTCCATGAACGTTCCAGTGTTATATTCATAATCATCCAAAAGTCCACTAGCATTCCACAATACTATATCAATAGTACACCAATAGTCTGCAATGATGCATTATTAGTCCACCAGTAGTCGCCTAATAGTCCACCAGTAGTCGCCTAATAGTCCACCAGTAGTCGACTAAAATATCCCCTGTGAATCCCTCACACAGTACAGTAGGTGTCCCTGACAACAATGTAAAACATAAACATATTATCCGTAGCATGAAAGATGATAAAGAAGAACAAGCAGAGATAAGAAAATAGAAGATGCAAAAAAATATACAACGAAAGATGAAGAAGAAATAGGAGAATAAAAACATTGAAAAAAAACGAAGAAAGGAAGAAGCCAGGGGGAAAAAAAGTCATTACAACAGGAGAATGATAAAAAGATACGGAGAAGCGCTAACGAAGAGGAGACCCGTGAGTATAATGGTGGTCTGTAAGGTAGACTGCTCAACATAGACCCACCTGATATCATAACCACCTTTAAACATTAACACAGTTCTACTGTGGTGGGATGGGAAAGTTACACAATCAACTGCTGGAAACAACTAAGCAGACAAAGGTAGCCCTGGTACTACCAATTCTCAGATTTCCAAGTTGAACATTTTAATACTCCGGCCATTGATTGTATAATGTAAAAAAAAACACACACATTGTTGATTATTCCTAATGTAGATACAACATTGTGGTCCTCTGTTGCTTTTATCATAATGAAAGGCTTTACTTTGCCCTTCGATGATTGTTCAACAATGTGTAAACATCTTCTTTTTTTTGTTTTTTAAACATGTATTGTGTTATTTTTTTAGGAAAGAGATTTGGATAATGGACCCAGCAACGGACACTTACTACAGATGGCTTATCATCATTTCAGCATCTTGTTTCTACAACCTGATGATGTTAGTGACCAGGTTAGGTCTCTTGAAGCATTGCTTAGTTTTTTATTAAGGGTAAAATGGAATATACTGAATACATTTGTGGGTGAATTTAGTCTTTTAATGTTTTGTTAGAAAACATGTCAGGTTCTTTAAGTTAGGAGCATGAATAAATGCTATCCCTACCACATCAACACTCCACCACCAGATGGAAGCAGAGACCTGTCCAGGTGCTGCCAGGCCTAAGCACACCACGGCACACCATGATGCCTTTGTTTTTGTCCATATCTTTTTTTTTGGGCCATTCTTTTGGAGTCTTTAATGAAGTAAATACGTATTTGGGCATTATTTTAAACAACAAATTAACAGACCCAGTGAATATAGTGGGATAGAGCCATTAGGCCAGCATGCTTATAGGTCCCCTGGACCCATGGAATACAGTTCTTTAACAGTCTGTTATATTTGCTGTAAAATGTTGGTTAAATATTTGCTGTTTGTCGTCCCACAGAGCATGTTTCAATGAACTCCAGAACTCATTCACAACTCTATGGATTATCCTGGACTACACCTCAGACTTAATCTACCTCATAGACACATACATCAGCAGTAGAACTGGTGAGGCTATAAGGTTCTACTACTCAGACACATTCCAGAACAGATAAGAGTCAGCTACTCAGACACATTCTAGACCAGGGGAGTCAGCTACTCAGACACATTCTAGAACAGGGGAGTCAGCTACTCAGACACATTCTAGAACAGGGGAGTCAGCTACTCAGACACATTCTAGAACAGGGGAGTCAGCTACTCAGACACATTCTAGACCAGGGGAGTCAGCTACTCAGTCATTCTAGAACTGGTGAGGTCCTACTTCTCAAATATTCTGTGATATTATTGTAGTAATTAACCTGTATTTAAATTTTTTTTTATAAATCTTTATTTCAACAGGTTATTTGGAACAGGGGCTACTTGTTAAAGACTCTAAAAAGCTTCGAGACAAATACAGATCAACATCACAGTTCAAATGGGACATGGTTTCAATACTACCCACAGACCTGCTGTTTCTGAAAGTGGGCTTCAACAACCCTGAGCTCCGCCTGAACCGGCTTGCAAGGATGAACCGCCTCTTTGAGTTCTTTGACCGCACAGAAACCAGGACCAGCTTCCCTAATGTTTTTAGAATCAGTAACCTTGTACTTTACATTCTGATCATTATTCACTGGAACGCTTGCATCTACTTCGCCATTTCCAAAGTCATCGGGTTTGGGTCAGACACATGGGTGTACCCCAACATTAGTCACCCTGAACACGGACGCCTCTCCAGGAAGTACATCTACTGCCTCTATTGGTCCACTCTGACCTTGACCACCATTGGAGAAACCCCTCCCCCTGTCAGAGACTTTGAATACCTGTTTGTAGTTGCTGACTTCCTCATTGGAGTGCTGATTTTTGCCACCATTGTCGGTAATGTCGGTGCCATGATCTCCAACATGAACAAAAAACCGTGCAGACTTCCAGGCCAAGATTGACTCCATTAAGCAGTACATGCAGTTCCGTAAGGTCTCCAAGAACTTGAAGTCAGGGTCATCAAGTGGTTCGACTACCTCTGGCGGAAAAGAAAACATGTGATGAGAAGGAGGTGCTAAAGAACCTGCCAGACAAGCTGAAGGCCGAGATCGCCATCAACGTCCACCTGGAAACCCTGAAAAAGGTGAGTATATTCCAGGACTGCGAGGCCGGCCGTACTTATTGAGTTGGTGCTGAAGCTGCAGCCCCAGGTGTTGTCTCCATGGCGATTACATCTGTAAGAAGGGTGACATCGGCCGGGAGATGTACATCATCAAAGAAGGGAAGCTGGCCGTGGTGGCAGATGACGGCGTGACACAGTTTTGTGGTGCTCAGCAACGGAGCGTATTTTGGAGAAATTAGCATCCTGAACATCAAGGGCTCCAGGCTGGACACCATAGAACGGCCAACATCAGGAGCTTGGGCTACTCTGACCTCTTCGCCCTGTCAAAAGATGATCTGATGGAGGCCCTCACCGAGTACCCTGAAGCCAAAAAGGCCCTGGAAGAAAAGGGAAAGGCTATACTGATGAAGGACAACATGATCGATGAGTCAGTAGTTAACACAGGCACCGACCCGAAGGACCTGGAGGAGAAGATCCAAAGGCTGGAGGGCCACATGGAGATCATGATAACAAAGTTAGCAAAAATCATGGCTGAGTTCACAATCCGCCAGAACAAGATCAAGCAGAGGATCACCAGCATGGAGAAAATGATCAAGTATGGCCTGCCAGAGGAGGAGATGGTGTCTGACAAGGAGACCCAGTAGTTTTCACACATCACATTTTACCCAGAGACCTGACAAACCCTTAATGCTCTTCAGGGATGGCAATTGGAGGGCTGGCAGTGCAAAGCTGGCCTGCAAGCAACCCCCCCCCCCCCCCCCCCCCCCATGTATTTGGGATAACTCCTAAACCTATATAATGTCAAAAGGAGTTTACCTGACAAAAACTGCTATTTTCTTTGTCCACCTTTCCTTGGTGACATTTTGAGAGGGACAATTTCTATTGCTAGCAAGTTAATGGTTTGAACTAATTGTCCTACTAAGGAACACAGGGAAATAATACTTCATTTACTACAAAGCCTACATTGAGTGTAATCAGATCAAAATCATTATTATGATTATGTTAAATTACTTCATAGTTGTTTAGCTAATGCATGGTTGTCCACACTACGAAGTTGCGAACCCGTTACTATTACAGCCGAATCATCCACGCTCTGGCACGACTCCGGGACAGTTACGTCATATATTCATATGCATTTGTCCGATTTTCATTGTTTGCTTTAAAAACAGTGTAATAATACGTTGAATTCATGCCACGAATACAATTACTAATTGTTGAGCTATTTCTTAAGCCACTAGTAGTAGGTTGCAACACGATAACGAGGCTTTGACGGAGGGTGATGTTAACAGTTCCTGCTCCCTGGTGAGGACTTGCCCGCCTAGGTTGAGCCACGTTTTTGACATTGTTATGTATGTAAAAATTAAGTATAGGAAAACGTACAGTGGAGCAACTATGCTGACAGGCCGCCTGAACACAGCCCGAGTAGGCGAATGTATGTGTGCGAACTGGAGATGGAACGAGGAGCGATGTGAAGTGTAAATTGGCTTTAGCGCAGAGCAGGTTTCTATGCTTTTGCAGGGACGGCTATGTGTAGCCGAAGTTCTGTGCATGCTCAGGCCAACATTTGTCGTTTCCTTCATAACTTGTTTAGATTTAGTGTGTGTTGTTAAAATATTAAATGTTGGATAGGCTAATTAAACACGAAATGCTAGCTTGCATTACTACAAAAGTAGATACGTTTTCTGTTAAATCATGCCCTTCAAGAAAACAATGGAGCGATATGGTGAGGCATTTTTCTTTCTGTGAGAAAATCGCTAGGACTTGGAGCGGCGAGAACTGCTCGGTCAGCAGGAGATTGGAATTTTCCGACGCTCGGCTATGCGCACAGCTTTCCACTGGCGGGTAAAATACGTGGTTGTTATTAATCATTACAATACAATTCGGTGTGATTCCTATGTGAATAGTAGCCTAAGCACATTGTATAATGTAGTAAAATGGCCTAATCACTGTTGGAATCCAGTCGTTGATTTACAAGACAAAATAAGAGATTGACAAATATAACAATGCACCCCGCAAAAAACATTTTTTTGTTGCCAAAGAAATTAGCCTAGTTTTTGTTGGGGTAATAATATAATAATAATAAAATAAGTTGATTATTATTTAACTGGCAGAATAATCAGCTGGAACCAATTGAGTCTTTGATGCCCAAGAGAATCTCGATGATTCTAGACCATAGAAACTTAAGTTACAAATGTAAAAGCATCAGAGTAGTATGACTTCTGCATGTATGACATTTCTCAAGGTTAGACTGTGCAACGGAGGAGTTTCTTGCTCTTGGTGAGAACATAATTTTGTTTTATTTTAGTGGTGATATGTGTTAGTTTTTAAATACAGTTTTTTCAATAAATTGGATAAAACACTCAGCTGGAGTAGCAGGGGACAGTGTCTGATCTCTTCTTAACACTTCTTAAACCCTGTGTTGACCATGGTCATGTTCATCTTCTTATTCAACGCAATATGTCTGATACTAGATTGAAGACAATTTTGTCCATTGTTTGAGTGGGGACATTACCATCTGGTCATAAGTCCACTGTTCACATAAATCGGTGCTCTTACCTTATCCAGAGCCTGTCTCCCCTTTAGGTTCCTTCTGATGTTCTGACCATTTGTAGCAAGTTCATTCTACCCGCTGTGGTTTCGGCTGGCTATCTGTGTAACCACACAGCAACTGATGATGTAAAAGCAGCTTAATAAAAACAGAACAGCAATGAGCTCAACACCACTGAAGGCCACAACGAAGCGGAAAGACAACTTTTTAGGGATACAGATCCATTCTAGGACAACAACCTTAATAGATAAGCATGGACACACTGAGACTCGTCACCATCTATATCAATCGATCCAGCACAAAAATATGACGGACCAGTACCACAGAGGCAGGATGATAAAATGTGCTTTCACTCACCAAGGCTGAGGGCTCAGCAGTTCTTCCTCTGGGCAAACCTTTCAATGACTTTGGGAATGAAATCATGTAGCTGCTGAATCAGCTGACTTTCAATGGACAACATGGCCAATGCGTTGAGTCGCGGCTGTCCCATGGTATTGCGAGTAAAGGATTTTACCCTCTTCCAGGTGGAAAAGTTAATTCTCTGACTTGGATGTCGTCATACGTGTTTATGATATTTTCAAGCAGAGTGGCGGTCTCAGCAAAAGCCTCCTCTAGGTTGTTCTCATGGATGGATCTTAACAGAGACAGGGCCGTCTTTCCAGTGTGAAGCTCAGTGTGGCGGTACAGAGTGGTCAGCTCAGACTTCAACTTTTTATCATTTCCTAGAGGCCATTGTTTCATCGCACAGTCAAGCTCAGATGTAGGGAATGACAGGACAAGTTGTGGGAAGAGCAAGCTGTCAACCAGCTTGGCAGCAAACAGGTGGTCACTTTGTGAAAACCTCTGCTCCACCTGGGAGATGACTGTGTCGCATGCCTCCTTCATTAACGGCGCAGTGTTGGTTACTCGTCGGCCTGGCTCGTCTGTACCATCAAGATCGGTGGCAGCCCATTCATCAGTTTGCTTCCGCATATTCTGGACATTCTCCTTGAAACAGGTGAGCGCACTGCTAATCCCAGATGCATCGATGAGTGTGGTATAAAACATCAACTTCTGGCATAAGGAAGAAAAAAAAATCCAGCAGCTGCAGAAAGACTCACTTATGGTGGCCTCATCCCATCCTGGTTGTGTGCATATGTCTTCCATACACAGGAGCAGCGCAGCGCGGTTTTCCCAAACTGCATTGACAGATCTAAGTTCCATTGTACAGCGGGTGGCCTTGGAATGCGTCTCTGTGTTGCCTCAGCAAGTGCCGCAACACGTTTTGGAGAGCCGGAGTAAAAAAACACCTTCAGTATGATCATCCTTGCTGAACAAAGTTGCTTTCAGGTTCAGCTGGTGAGCATAGCAGTGAACAAACTGGGCATGTGGGTATGTCTCTTTCATTAGCGTCTGTACCCCTCATTACAGCCGCACCATGGTAAGTCTGAGCGATCAGCTTTTCTCCCAGCTTCAGTGGTTCCAGCACACCCTTGATGATCTTAGAGAGACTGAGTCCAGTTTTATCTTTGATTTCCACTAACTCCAAAAACCTCTCTGTCACTGTATTGTCAGGCAACATGTATCGCAACACAAACACCATTTGTGATTTACTGGAGACATCAGTTGTCTCATCCGCCTGCCCCTGCAGTGCGGTTTCACATTTTACACCCAGTTTAAAACATGTTATAATCTGACTGAGAACGTACCTGTTTTCCTCCACTTGTTTTTTATGCTGCTTAATGGAGCGCCTGTATGCACTGTCAACTTGGGCAGCGACATTTACCCTAACAAGTAAGCCCAATTTCACAGCATTGTCCAGATGACTCCCGCTGCTCTCATGTTTTGCAATCCTCTCAGAAACATGTTTCAAAACTTTGTAACCCGTCCTCAACCAAGTACCATCTCCACCAAATAGCAGACAAGGAAAACAGAAGAGTGACTTATTTTGTATGCTAACCGTTAGACACTTTTTCTTCAAAAACCACTCCACATTTACCAGCAGTTTGAGTGACAATATCCCGTAGCTGATGGATACCAAGTCGCTTTACTTCAAGTTTCTCCTCCAAATTAAGGGTTTCAAACTGGTGCTCGAGTATGAAATCCACTTTATTCATTTTCTCAAGTTATATGGCGTTTGTGAAGCTAACAAGCTAGCTAAGACAATCTACCCTCCTCACTCTTCTTGCCTACTAATGTTGGCGCCAGACAGACAGACAGACAGCCAATCAGGTCTGAAATACGAAATGACGTTGTAGTGGGGCTACCGGCTGTCAGCCCCACTTGGCATCAAATTTGTGTGATCTACATTGATCACACTAACATTCTGGGCATGCGTATTAATATTTTCACACGTACAATGTGCATTGCATTGTGAGAGAGGGGCTAGCCCCACATTCACGTTTACCCTATGGCCTACTACTGCGAACTGGAATCGGCAGAACGCAGTCTGAAGCAGCAAGGCAGGGACCAATGAACATTAAATAAAATCCTAACAGAAAAAAAATTATCTTGTTGCAGTTCTTTCTGTTGACAAGTGGCCCACCTGCCCCTAATGACCAGTTGTCCCTGAGAAAGACAACATATCAGATGTTGAAACTGTGACATTTTATTGTCTTGAAAAAAACATGTATTTTTTCAAAAACAATAACATTTCTCAGTTTCAACATTTGATATATTGTCTAGGTACTATTTCCAAATAAATACAGAGATAAATGATTTGCACATCATTGCACTCTGTTTTTATTTGCATTTTGCACAGCATCCCAACTTTTTTGTAAGCAGGGTTATAAGTAATGCGGACAGAGGTGAGTAACTTCCAAATGTTTTCATGCTGGAAGAAACGCTGCCGTAGCTGGCTGGCGAAGTGGCAAACAAACACAAATTACAACTGACTGTATGGGTCAGAACAGAACTTAGAGAGTTTATAAGAAACTGAGGTATTGTGTTATAAATAAGTAAATTAAAGTAGCCCATTAGACAAATTGTGTCAATGCCAATCTGATCAGAGCGGTTTGACTATGATTCTCCCAAAAACGTTCACAATGAGATGGTAAAAAATGCAGTAATTTTATTGTTCAGTACGTTGACATATCAAGAGTGTTTCCTTAGATTGTTTGCACATTCCTTCAACCCGGGAGAGAAGACACCCTTTTTGATCAAATAAACAAGCAAACAACTAAATAGAATACTTCCCTTCCTTTCAATACTGTGGTAAATTATAGGCTGATTAAACCAGAACATTCTGTAGAGCTTCAGAGGCTTTCAGGTATACAGCATTATTAGCAAAGAATGTCACACTAAATCAACCAAAAACAACATTAACCAACCAAAGAATCCAAGAACAAATACTGAGCGTGGGTGTGAAACGTCAACTCAGTGGTGTTCAGGTAATGAGCGTGAGAAGAGTTTGTTCAATACCTCACAGTTATCTGGGTCAAATTAGCTGTGCAGGCAGTGAGCGAAGTGTTACGAAAGTTCGGTAAACTTCCCAAAATGTCCAGGTTCTGACACAACCCAATACAGTACAGTGGAGCGATTCGGAGCAAATGATTCGCTTTATGTCTGAAAAATCATGCAACAAAAAGAAAAATACAGTAACTGATAACCATGAGGGTTGACAGTTCACTTCGTTCTGGGCAGTGGAATACAAAATGAACATTACAAAAAATATATATATATATTTATATATATATTGTTTTTAAATGATGTTCAACCGGGAAACGTATCAACAATTTGCGTTAAGTTGGATGTAGGACTAGAAATAAGTAGCAGCATAATTTGGCAGCAGTAGAGAGAATGATGATGATACAGGGGCTTTGTCCTAAATTACACACTATCCCCTAACACAGAGCCCTATAGGTCCTGGTTAAAAGCAGTGCACTATGAAGGGTATAGTGTGCCATTTGCATGACACAGGAACACAGTTCAAAACTGTCCTGTGTCCTCGGATGATGACACAACAAAGCATCCTTTAGATACCCCACTACATAATGCATTATAGTGGTCTATGAGTGTTTCAATACATTTTGCATTGCTCATTAGACATTATAAATGAGCTGATGATGAAATACACAGTAGGTATTTAGAGGAAGTGCCAAAGACAACATGGTGGGCAGTAAAGAGTCGACTGGGAAGACTTGTAATCCAAAATAAACCAATGACCCCCTGACAGCAGGATACAGTACCATATACACCAATAACTAACATTCTGGAGGTTTACTTTAAGTGCACTTTCACAGTTTCACAACAATCAATGAGACAATGAATCTGCTTCCTACTGGAGGCTCATTTAAAATGTCCAAAAATCCTAATAAACACGCCTAAAAGACAAACTGATCAAGCTCCAGTAAGATTTAACGGATATGAAGTATTTGAGAAATGTAGAAAGTAAGGAGAGGTTCTACGTATTTCTAAGGATCTGAAGATGAATCGGTGAGATGTCATACCCTTCCATTTGTCACACATATAACTCATCCGTCCGTCAGTCACACATATAACTCATCCGTCCGTCTGTCACACATATAACTCATCCGTCCGTCTGTCACACATATAACTCATCCGTCCGTCTGTCACACATATAACTCATCCGTCCGTCTGTCACACATATAACTCATCCGTCCGTCTGTCACACATATACCCATCAGTCTGCCTGTTATACCCATCTGCCTGCCTTTTATACCCATCTGCCTGCCTTTTATACCCATCAGTCTGCCTGTTATACCCATCAGTCTGCCTTTTATACCCATACCCCCGTTTGTCTGTTATTTCAAAGTCTGCGGTCTGTTATAGGCTAGTCCTTTACCCATCTGCCTGTCTTTAACAACTGTTTGCTAGATGAGTCTAGTTTCTATTTAAAAGGTTTTCTCTAGAAAATTTCAACTGATGTATCCTTGTATTGGATGATTCCTCTCTTCTCAATTAAACACACGAACCATTGAACTGAAGCCAGGAAGTTTGTTTCTGCAGAGAACCAGTCTGTGTGTCACAGCATTCCAAATCCTTTGGCATAAGTGATAGCTTTGAGAAGTCTCTCCTTCAGTTTCTCCTTTGTATCGTATTCGGGGAGCAGCAAGGCGTTAAAACAAGTGTGCGAGGTGGGCAACCTGAGGACAGAATGAGAGAGAGGGGGAGGAAGGGAGAGAGGTTATGGATACGTCCAAACTGCCGACAGTGTTCCAGTAAAACAGGACTGGAGTCTGGCGTGGAAGTCTGTGGTATGACACGTGCCACATAGCGCCCTGATTCCTCTGGAACAGATCTGTGGCCCATCCAGGGAAAAGGCAGCCATTTCGGGGTCACTCTTGATCTCACCTGTCGGTGTCGGGTCCGTTCTTGGCTATGATCATCTTGAGCTTGCCCAGCCCTCCTACTGGCGCCCTGTCAGTCCCCGTGGTGAACTGGAGAAACAGCCTTTTATCCTCATCACTAAAAGAGTGAACCGTCTCCCAGAAGTCTCTGTGTGTCAGAAAGCAGGGAAACAAGACTCTGTATTCCATGTCTTTTCTCCACTGTGTGACTACATAATAACACTTTAGGAGAGATATTGAAAATGAATGAATGTACTGGACTTAAAATCAACGTAAAGAACATGTCTGTGTCGTCATGGAGGTAAATTAGAGCAATCAAAAGATGGATTTACTTGATAATCCGACAATCCTTGTGGTATCCTCCGTCATACTCCGTCGTTTCCTCGAGGGCGTAAAAGTCTAAATTCTGCAAAGGAAGTTAGAACACAAAAGAGTTAGGATCACCTGTTCCTTAAGATGTTTCGTTTTATTCACCTAGTTTGTCACTGTACGTACCTCTGCAAAGTCTGTAGTTTGTCTAAAACGAGTATCTATGAAAAAGAAGTGTTAAATGTACTAAGTGATCTTACCCTGCTCCCACAGATAAGTAGCTCCACTTCCTCAGGTCGAAATAAACACTTGAGCGGTGACTCGTTTGTGACCATCTGAAAGCCCCTTCGAAAGGCTTTAAACTGGCGCTCAACACTCTTGTTTAGAATGTACTCAGCATACAGAGACACAAACTCCTGAAGAACCCAAAAGACACACCCAACAGTACTCATCAGAACAATGTCATAATTTACTGTATTAACGTATTGATACTTCAGCAGTCCAACTATTATCCTCATTAACAGGTATCCTACATTTCTATTGTCCTCATTAACAGGTATCCTACATTTCTATTGTCCTCATTAACAGGTATCCTACATTCCTATTGTCCTCATTAAGAGGTATCCAACCTTCCTTTTGTCTTCATTAACAGGTATCCTTCATTTCTATTGTCCTCATAACAGGTATCCTGCCTTTCTATTGTCCTCATAACAGGTATCCTACATTTCTATTGTCCTCATTAACAGGTATCCTACCTTTCTATTGTCCTCATTAACAGGTATCCTACCTTTCTATTGTCCTCATTAACAGGTATCCTATCACCCGATTGTCCTCATTAACAGGTGTCCTACCTTCCTATTTTCCATGGTAACAGGTATTTTGTCCCCGTGTTCCTTCAGGTCATAGGTGATTGGGTCTCCGAACAGGTCCGTCTGGGAGATCTGGAAGGTGATCATCATGTCCTCCTCCACATTGCCCTCATACTCCAGGAGCTCCTTCAGACTCTGGTACAGAACCTGGTGGTGACATGCAAGGACAGTCAGTCAGACACTGACCTCCAGAGAACCTCAGGGCAACTGGAGGGACCGCCCCACAGCAGTCAGTACATTGACAGGGGCGGACCACATCACCATGGTTACACGTACCGGATGAGAGTCCGCCAGATCCAGGTAGGTCCCTTTCTTTCCCATTAGCTTCCGGTAAACCACCATGGGAAAGTGGACGTCCAGGATACAGTTGTTGTAGATGGCCAGGCCCAGGACTATGCCGATCAGGGTGAACTGGGCCTCGTTCTCCAAGGAGGATGGGTTGAACCAGAACAGCTTGGTGGACTCGTCATATGTAAACATGCCTGGATCAGAGAGATCAGACGGCGAACACAGGACATTAATGCTACGAAAAACAGCTAGGAAAGTTAGCGTGCTGTGAATCAATTACATATGTATGCATTCAGGTCGAAGAATTCCAGAAACGTCCCCAAATCCGAAGGATTCCTGAATTTTCTTGCTCACCGTCAGCTGATTCTGGGAATTATTACATTTCGCGAAACACCGCGAGCCACAGACGCCGACCACCACGACACTGCACTTGACCAAGAACATCTCACCGATATCAGGGTTGAACATCTCCTCCAGGACTAGCTGAAAGAACTCCTTGGACACGCCTCCCTCATCCACGCCCTGCTCCCCTTCAAACTCCACGAACAGCTGCTTCCTCAGGTCCGCCGGGTTCTCCATGGCAATCATCTCCAGCTGAGGAACACGGACACAGCGAGTCGGAGTAAACACCGGAATCACAAAACGCAGCGCGGTTCTGGAGCCGGGCTCAGCTGGAACCCATCCAGATTACAATTTAGACTCCTGAGTATGACCGAGCACAAGGACTCAGGGAAACCGCCTCTCGGTTCCTCACATTAAACGGACCGGCGTGCGCGCTCACACGTTAGACACTCACCCTGACGAGGGCGTCGTCAATGATGTGGTCTCGTCGTACTTTGAGCCGGAGGTACGGGTTCAGCTGCTGTCCCTGGACCAGGCTGTAGAGGGCAGTGATGCGCCGCTCGCTGTACATGCTGATGCGGTTGTCGTAGTACAGGCCCAGGCTCTTCGTACAGGCGTTCAGGATGAAGGGGCAGGTCTGGAAGGAGAACTTACTCTCCGAGTCCACCTTGAAGAAGGTGAAGTCCTTGTCCATCTCCAGGACATCGTTTAGCGGCTCGTTGACAAACTCCTCGAAGGGGATGAGAGGTTGTCTGCAGTCTAGGGTCCTGATGCCCAGCTCCTGGTAATTGGATTTGTTTGACCATTTGAAATTAGAATTTAACCAGATGTGGATTATCATGTGTTTTTATATCATGTTGGATTGAACAAATCCATCTATTTTTGAATCAGTTTTGGCTAAGCAGTGTTACTTTCAAAGTAACTGTCTGAAATCATACGGAATAAAATAACCTCCATTCTCACCTTCTCCAAAGGGTCAATCCGGGGCCCCTTCTTGTTCCTCCTCTCCTCGCCCAGTAACTCCTGCAGGGTCAGCTCGCTGGACTCTGACGCAGGCTCCTCCTCTTCGTCCTCATTGTGGTCTGTATCCAGGTCACCTCCCAGCACGTTGGCATAGAACACCAGCTTCAAATCAAATCAAACTTTATTGAAAGTGTGCTGACAATTAAATGTCTTACCATTAAGCCAAATACAAAATCAGTAAAAAATAAAATAAATGTTGTTCCTTGCATCTCTTTCCTGAGAGGGAAGTCATTCCATGGCTGTGGAACACAGAAAAGAGCATGCTTCGCTCCTGGCCTCAGTTGTAGGGATTTTGAGTAGAAAAGGAACATTTTATGGAACATCTGAGCAGTCAGATGAGAGGGAGCCAGTTGGTGATTATGAAACCTGGTCCATACCTTAAGACACTTTGCTGCAGCCACCACACAGTCGTCATCATTCACCAGGTGTTCGCTGTCATACTCGTTGCTGATCACCTAAAAAATACCATGATAGCAATAACAACACATTTAATTAGAATTACAGCTAAGCATATCGACATACCGCTATATATCCTGCGGTCGACAACCTCCCATTAAGAGTTAACACTGTTCGTTTGAGATTAACCCCAAAGTTCTATGGATGTCGAAACACTGAACAACAGGACAATATAAATAAAAAAATAATAATTATATATGAGAACACATGAAGACTGAATGTCGCTATGCATTCCATCCTAGTCAGTATGGGCGACAGCAAAAAAAATACAAAATAGAATCCGCCTCAGATCCAAACCGAAATGAAGGGCTTACCGTGAAGGTGATCAGCTGTTGGAAGGTCTCCATCATGCGCCTGATCTGCTCTATGCTGTACTGGGACCACAGGCGGGTCAGCTTGGCCAGCGCAGGCAGAGGGAGTTTACTCATGCACTTACAGAACAACGGCATGGCCATCTCCAGGTACTCCGGGCTGTGGAGGTTGCTGTTCTCCATCACGATGACGAAGATGTTCAGGTAGTCCGGGTTGGTGTCGTACACATCCAGATAGGTCAGGTCCAGTTCCACGTGTGGCGTCAGGTAGACCAGGGCGTTCAGGAACGCCGCCTCGATGGTCTCGTTGGACAACAGTCGAGCGTAGACTCTCCTCACCGCCTCCACGTCCACCGAGACCTCCACGGGACCCAGTCGGCTCTCCGCGGCCGCCGCACCCCGGGAGGATGCCGACGCTTCGGACTCCTCCGACTCCTGGTCCATGGCGGTGCTACGCTCCTTCTCGTCCTCGTCCTTGTCCTCGTCCTTACCCTGGTGGGCCTTCCGCTGCTCCTTGGTGTGGGGCTTGTGCTGTCCCTGGTCTTTCCTGAAACTCTGAACGAGGCCGTCTGCGCTGGAGAAGATCCTCCCGATGACTCGGATGAGAGGAGAGTAGTCCCTTTTCCCCTCACAGATACTCAGTATCTCATACACCTTGTCTTCTGTCAGGTAATGGACCTCTGTAACAAACCAAACAGGAATATCCGCCACTCTGGAATGCTGACGCGGTGAAGTTATTTTTCAAAAACACAAGAACAGACGTTTCGATCAGAATATATTCGTTGCCAGGTTCTTTGCCCCAAAGCACCTCTGTGAAAATGCAAGCAACCACTTATCTCTCTCAGACAAATGTAAGACCGCAATGAGGAAGAGAGTTATGTATAAGTCAGGAAAGAATGACCTGCACTATATCTGACCGGCGCTTATTGGGCTTAGGTCAAAAGTAATGCCCCTGTAACAGACATTTGGATATAAGGATGTATGCGAAAAATGCAGAGCTTACCTCTGAAGTCCTCCCTAGGCGGCAACAGATCGTCCTTGTCCGTCATCTTCCTTTCGTGATCGCCCATTAAGGCAGCGTGGGTGTCTTTGGCACTGTGGTTGTCTGGGAAGGCAGCAGAGATCCCTTTCTTGGAGGGGTGAGGATCACAGAGTTTGGCGTTAATCTTATAGAGCTCCAGGGCCCTGACGGCCGCTGCGTTGTTATCCATCGGTTGAAAACCAAGACACGACGCGCAAAACTCATTCGTGCAGGCCCCATTTCCACAGCCCTCGGTTAACTGGCGGAAGTAGCGCTCAATTAGATGCTTTGCAGCCGCTCTCTTCCTGTACAAAACATTCAAACAGGAAGTGACAGGACTTCAGGACGAAAGGGAAGCTTGCTCATGACAGAACCAATCACAAACCTCCCAGATACAGTGGAGGAACACATTTACATGTTTGTGAGGAAAGCAAACAGACAATTGAAGCAGAATACCTACACATTCAAATTATTATGCTAAAGGTACTAATCATTTAATCACAGCACTGCATGCATTTTGGAGCAAAATGTAGTTAGGCCCTACGAATCAGCTCCAAAATTACCAACTGATCCATTCCATAAATAATGTTTAAAAGAATACTGACTGTCACCATTGTGTCAAAAAGATACAGCAGAATAATATCCTTGAATTTTTCAGATCACAGCAGTGGTCATATGAATAACTGCTTAAATAATGAATAACTGCTTAATAATGTGCTTAAAGAAGTGGCTCAGTGCAGAATACATGGGTATGGGTGTTAGTAGTAATATGTGTTTAGTAACATGCCTTTACCCGACACTTACATTCGGCTTGGTTTAGAGTCTTCTGAGACGTAGATAAGGATGAGCTGAAATGGGCAAGATGGAAGCAAGTTAGCAAACTAACCTCTGATGATCATCTTTACTGGGCTTCTCTGAAGGACTGTCAAGATAAAGTGCACAAGTACGCCAAACTCTGTTTCTGTGTGAAAGAAACTAACGAAAAAGACCAATATGAACAGGTTCAGGATAGGCTTTAAATTATTATTCACTTGCTGCTTTCGACATACGTCTTAGTCACTCAGAACATGGCTACTGCTGTGGGCAGGCGATTCTACAGTACTCCGATGTCAACAAGCTCGTCACATTTGTTGCTACCAATAACACTTTTAGAATCAGCTGGTGGCATTGATTCAATTTATTTAGTGTTGCAACAATGTTGACACACACACACACACACACACACACACACACACACACACACACACACACACACACACACACACACACACACACACACACACACACACACACGAGCTTGTGTGACATGTTTACATTTCACATGCGCTGAACTGTCTCCACAAGCAATGAGACAGCTAACTAGATGATTCAATGGCAGCCAACTGAAAACAGATGTCAAAGTGACAATGTCAACAACGGAAAATAAAAATAAATTAAAGAAGTAAAAAACATTTCAAATGTCTATTCACATTTTAACGATCTTTAGACATGCTGATCATGCAATCACGCCCCCGCCTTCCTGTGACAAGATTGAATGTAAATTGCAGTCCAATAATATCCCTGGTGTTAGCTAGCTAGCTAGATTGTAGGCTACCGACCTGAGTAGTATCTGAGTCATGCAGGGGCGGACTGTCTGTCAAATCAGCTTTCCTTCGACAGTCTTGCTTTCATGCTGTATTCATGTATTCTCTATTAGACTAGCTTCGGGACTTACTATCTACTATTCGAGTGGGTGTTTCGCGTGGCAAGAAATTATAAAAGTTTAGTTTTAGGCCTGCTAAACTCCCGGGTCAAAAAACATACTCGACCATTTTGTGTCAACACGGGCAATGTATCCCGGCATGCAGCGCATGGTAATCCAGAAAAACAAATAATGTCATGATGACACCGGATGACTCAGTAGATAGTACACACATTGATATGTACTGAAACGTACTTTTAAATAATAATGGATTAAAACGAAAACAAACACTTTACACGTAATATTTTTTTAGAAAATGCCAGAAAGCTGAAATATACTTTATAATCTAAATAAAATACAATGGAGACAATTCCATATCCAAATCAAAACAGCAAGTGTGATATTCAGCAATCTAATGCTGAATTTGTTCAAAAGAAGACAGTGAAGCAACATTGCAGAATAGAGTAAAATAGCTAGTAGAATTTAGTAAAATAAAACACATATTTATTTCAATACTAAATAATTGAATGTAACTATGTTGTAACACTGGGAAAGAAGAGAAAATAATTTATAGTTTCATTCTAGTGTTTCCTAGTTCCACCACAGCTCACTTGGTATGTTGCTTAAGGGTCAGGGTTGTGGTAAAATTCCCATGATTAATGGTCAGTGTTGTGGTAAAATTCCCATGATTAATGGTCAGTGTTGTGGTAAAATTCCCATGATTAATGGTCAGTGTTGTGGTAAAATTCCCATGATTAATGGTCAGTGTTGTGGTAAAATTCCCATGATTAATGGTCAGTGTTGTGGTAAAATTCCCATGATTAATGGTCAGGGTCTGGTAAAATTCCCATGATTAATGGTCAGGGTTGTGGTACAATTCTCATGATTAATGGTCAGGGTTGTGGTAAAATTCCCATGATTAATGGTCAGTGTTGTGGTAAAATTCCCATGATTAATGGTCAGTGTTGTGGTAAAATTCCCATGATTAATGGTCAGGGTCTGGTAAAATTCCCATGATTAATGGTCAGGGTTGTGGTACAATTCCCATGATTAATGGTCAGGGTTGTGGTACGATTCCATGATTCTGGCATTAGAATGTTTGCCCGCAGTACTGTTTTTCTATATGCAATTCATAACAAACATGGATTTAAATTCTTTAAAACTCAATTATAGGAGCTGATATTCATTAGATATTCTATGCTACTTACTGATATATTAATGATCCTACACACATGTAGATGACAGCAGTGAGGGAACAATTCAGGTTGAAAATGATCTAAAAAGCTCTGCAGTGTGAATACTGGAACTTATTTCCATGGGAATACAGAAACTTACCACCATGGGAATACAAGAACTCACTGACGCAGGAATACAAGAACTTACTGCCGCTGGAATACAGGAACTTACTGCCGCTGGAATACAGGAACTTACTGCCGCAGGAATACAGGAACTTACTGCCGCAGGAATACAGGAACTTACTGCCGCAGGAATACAGGAACTTACTGCCGCAGGAATACAAGAACTTACTGCCGCAGGAATACAGGAACTTACTGCCGCAGGAATACAGGAACTTACTGCCGCCGGAATACAGGAACTTACTACCATGGGAAAACAGGAACATACTGCCACAGGAGTACAGGAACATACTGATGTAGGCTATAGTCCAGGCTAGGACTGACCCCCTGAACGATGGGGCCTATGGTCAATGCTAGGGCTGTGCCGTGGTGCAGTAGAAATGCTATCGAGCTATGCTGTTTTATTCAATCTATTCAGTGCCGCCTCTTCCCAAAGCGGTGCATAGCTCATAAAACTCTAAGATCTTCTGTTTTCCTCTGTGTAGATACACCATGTCTGATGACATTGGAGTCAATTGGCAGTGAGGCCTGATGTGTAAAAGTCCTTGGGGACCGTAGCTGAATGATGCTGTGGTAGTGTCATGACTCTAGCTAGGTGGAACGGTGGATGTTGTTTTCTACAATCTTGTGAACTGATCGACAGAGGAAACCAACTGTTATCTGAACAAGCAGAAACACACAACATCTGCCTCCCAAATGAACCCCTAAACCCTAGGTCCCTACATTTGACCAGAACACTATGGGCACTAGAGTCTTGGTTCAAAGGAGTGCACTACATATGTAATAGTGTGCCATTTTGTGACACAACCCACTATAATGGGGCCATTTTTGTCCGTTCAGACACGGAGACAGGAATCCTTTTAAAACTCCATAGTCAACAGAGCGTGCCACCACTGGACAGCTCATTTCTCAGGTCTTTCCTCTCCATCAGTTTTAGGATCTAGTTAAATGGCACTGACAAACAACCTCTCATCAATCACTTTACACACAGCCTCCTCCAGGTCACCCCTTCTCTCTACTTCACACCCTGGGTCTGTACTGGGTTTCAGAGACATGCTGGGCTTCAGAGACATGTACTGGGCTTCAGAGACATGCTGGGCTTCAGAGACATGTACTGGGTTTCAGAGACATGTACTGGGTTTCAGAGACATGCTGGGCTTCAGAGACATGTACTGGGTTTCAGAGACATGTACTGGGTTTCAGAGACATGCTGGGCTTCAGAGACATGCTGGGTTTCAGAGACATGTACTGGGCTTCAGAGACATGCTGGGCTTCAGAGACATGCTGGGTTTCAGAGACATGCTGGGTTTCAGAGACATGTACTGGGTTTCAGAGACATGTACTGGGTTTCAGAGACATGCTGGGCTTCAGAGACATGCTGGGTTTCAGAGACATGTACTGGGTTTCAGAGACATGTACTGGGTTTCAGAGACATGCTGGGCTTCAGAGTTTCGTTGTGGAAAGGTGGCTACAAGGACGTTGTCAAACATCCTGGCCTGAATATCTATGGGCCAGACACCGATAAACACTATTTCCCAAAACATCTATTCATGATACTAAATATCTTGCAGATAAATCTAATTATTAGAGGGATCCTAACAGTGTCCTAGACATCTTGGATAGATCCTCTTCCAGGTGCGCCCTTACCTCTAATTCAGGCAAGTTCTTCCACATCAAGAATAAAACATGTTTTGAAGTATGGAAGGTCTCCAACGTCCCTGATAGAGAGTATTCCTTTCTCTCTTACAGAGTATAAACATGAATCAGCCACTTCCTGGTCAATGCCTTTTACCAGACCGTTGTAATCTCTGACAACAGCCATGTTGCCTTCTCATTGAGGCTGGGTGACATTCTGCCATGAGAGACTGCAGAGGTTCAAGTCTCTGCTCCTGCTTTCATCAAACAATAGAAATACTATATGAATGCAATCCCAGCAAATATTACAAATTTGTACTTACAGAAAACCAAAGCTCTTAACCAGTTGAGATCAGAATCCTCGTATTCACCGGAGGGACCAACTTCGCAGGTGGGCTCCCAAGCTGCCAGAGGGAGTCACAAGACGTTTGATTATTAATCCCCCTAACCATGATGGTGCTGGCCAAACTACCCGGGTGTCTAATGTCTACCTGTCGGCCTTCATCTGCTGCCCCAATGTTGAAGCAACAGTCATGTTTCATACATAGTTTTGTCATCTTATTCAAATCTAATCTCCTGAAAAACAAGATTTAGACTGTTCTTGACTTCACTTTCTCACCCAGGTTGTCTTTTCCTGGTGTCTTATTATTGGTGAACATCTGTAGTTTTACCACCTTTCTCAGTTGGCCCAAATTCAAAAAATATATGATGGTTCATTGTTTAAACTATCATGTCGTAGTTTTTCCACTCTACTGGTAAAATAGTAACTGAACAGACTGGCAAATGCTTTTTTTAAAACACGTATCAATCAAGAATGGAGATAGATTAGATGACGGCTTGTGTCATGGCTGAGTCAAGACCATTTGCTATATTGATTTCTTCTGATCCCTTCACCTCAGGTTTGTTTGGGACTCCATGTGGGCTAGATGTGTGTTGCTCTGAAGGGAGAGGCAGTCGGCAAGGCTGCACCATTTCAGCCAGTCTATAAATCTACAGCAACGTGCAGCTGATCTCCGAACCACGGCCTCTTCCTCAACAGTAGTTAATCCCTGTGCAGTGCTCCGACCACGCTTCTCCTGGGGGAGTGCTCAAGATCCTGGGAGGGTACCACGCTAGGAACAGAGTTTTATTCCAGTGGGACATTCTGTCTCTGCAGCAGTCCGCCCGGGTCCCCTAGAGAGGTTCCTAAACGAGTGCCAATAGGCACCCTGGGGCTCTGGTCAAAAGCAGTTCAATACACACACCGATCAGCCATAACATTATGACCTCCTGCCTAATATTGTGTAGGTCCCCATTTTGCCTCCAAAACAGCCCTGATCCGTCGAGGCACTAGACCTCTGAAGGTGAGCTGTGGTATCTGGAACCAAGACGTAAGCAGCAGATCCTTTTAGTCCTGCAAGCTAGGAGGTGGGGCCTCCATGGATCAGACTTGTTTGTCCAGCACATCCCACAGATGCTTGATTGGATTGAGATCTGGGGAATTTGTAGGCCAAGTCAATACCTTGAACTCGTTATTGTGTTCCTCAAACCATTCCTGAACCATTTTTGCTTTGTGGCAGGGAGTATTATCTTGTTGAAAGTGGCCAATGCCATCAGGGAATACTGTTGCCATGAAAGGGGGCACATGGTCTGCAACAATGCTTAGGTAGGTGGTACGTGTCACATTAACATCCACATGAATGGCAGGATCCAAGGTTTCCCAGCAGAACATTACCCAAAGCATCACACTGCCTCCGTCGGCTTGCCTCCTTCCCATAGTGCATCCTGGTGCCATCTGTTCTCCAGGAAATCAACTCACACACACCCGGCCATCCATGTGATGTAAAAGGAAACGTGATTCATCAGACCAGGCCACCTTCTTCCATTACTCTGTGGTCCAGTTCTGATGCTCACGTGCCCATTGTAGGTGCTATCGGCAGTGGACAGGGGTCAGCATGGGCACCCTGACTGGTCTGTGGCTATGCTGTCCCATACACAACAAACTGTTATGCACTGTGTGTTCTGACACCTTTCTATCAGTACCAGCATTAACTTTTTCAGCAATTTGAGCTACTGTAGCTCGTCTGTTGGATCAGATCACATGGGCCTGCATTTGCTCTCCATGTGCATTAATGAGTCTTGGCCGCCCAAGACCCTGTCGCTGGTTCACCGCTTTTCCTTCCTTGGACCACTTTTGATTGGTACTGACCACGGCTGATGGGTGTATCAGTGTTATTCACTTCACCTGTCAGTGGTCTTAATGTTATGGCTGATGGGTGTATCAGTGTTATTCACTTCACCTGTCAGTGGTCATAATGTTATGGCTGATGGGTGTATCAGTGTTATTCACTTCTCCTGTCAGTGGTCATAATGTTATGGCTGATCGGTGTACAGGAAATAGGATCTAAAGTAGTTCACTATGTAAAGAGAATAAGATCTAAAGTAGTTAACTTTATAAAGGGAATATGAGCTAAAGTACTTCACTATATAAAGGGAATAGGATCTAAAACAGTTCACTATATTAAGGGAATAGGATCTAAAGCAGTTCACAATATAAAGGGAACAGGATCTAAAGTAGTTCACTATATAAAGGGGATAGGATCTAAAGTACTTCACTATATAAAGTGGATAGGGTACCATTTGGGAGGCAAAGTCGCTTCATCTCCATGACAACATGTGAGAGGTCAAACCCCGTCAGTGTAGCTACATGATGTTTGATGCGGGCAGCAGATCACTCTGCTCTGACACCACACAGTGATTGGAAGATAACTGGACACAGTTAAAGGCATGCCGGGCCTATGGTTTATTCAAATCGATGTGCTCAATTCTTTGCCTGGTCTGTAATAAAGATGAATAAAAGGTACATTGGCATAGACTGCTCATATAAAATGTGGGTTTTCATTGAGAATCAGAACAGTTGGAATTGAAATGAATCAAATAAAGCATCAGGCATCCCATTTGTCCTGGTTTGATAACGCAGTTGTGAATCACAGAGAAGATGCTTTTCTTCAAAGGGCCACTGGGAGGCTCTGCCATCTCACAGAATCACTGTCACTTCCACAGACAATTTCTTAAGCTTTGAAATGTTATGATCACATTTTACAGCAACCTGAAATACGATCCAATAAGACCTCACCTTCGAACCTTGGCAATCACCTGAGAATATCAGAACACGTGGATCAATCTGGGGTCAGCTTATGAGATCAGAACACAAGGGGTCAAGCATCTGAGCCCTTAAAAATCCCCCCAGCCGTTATTCATAATGATCCACAGGATTAAAGTGATGTAGAACAGAAGTCCTACAGTACAGCTGACACAGACGCTGAGCAGTAACCCTCCTCAGTCAAGCTCAGTTCGGTTAGGTGGACATAAACAAAGACAGCCTATCAAATGTCTAATGCCGTCTTATAGTATAATCCATAGAATAATTCATATTCCCCTCTCACACATCATAAAACCTGGTATGAAAGGGTCAGGGGTAATAACTCAGGAATTCCTTTAAAGCTTTGAAAAACCAAAATTAGCATATTTACAACGTGAACGATATGAGGCCTGGCATCTAGCGATGACAGCACAATTTCGAAAAAGCAACGGCCTGCCTGAAGTGATGCAAATTCTCTGGGATTACAACTGTGATTTAATGCCTACCATCCGTTCCAAACCCAGTCCTCCCACCATCCCTCTTTTACTCTGCTCCATCCTGCTCCTCTTCCCCTCGGTCCCACTCTGTCCCACTCCCCCCTCTCTCTCCTCCCTCCCTCTTTCCTCCTCTCCATCACACTCTCCTTCTTTCTCTGCCCTCCCTCCATCCCGCCACCGCCCTCATTTCTCTTACAGTAGGAGACTTAAATCATGTCCAACAACTAAACAAATGTGAATAGGTGTCATTTTCACATCTTTAAATGTGCTGATTACAGCATCTTCAATGATTCGAGAAATTGCCCTTTGATAACAGCGTGAAGCACAAAGCTCCACATTCATCAGAGAACCAGGGAGGGAGACGGGGAGTGATGGAAGGAGACGGGAGAGATGGAAGGAGACGGGAGAGATGGAAGGAGACGGGGAGACAGGGAAGGAGACGGGGAGAGATGGAAGGAGACGGGGAGACAGGGAGGGAGACGGGGAGAGATGGAAGGAGACGGGGAGATGGAAGGAGACGGGGAGAGATGGAAGGAGACGGGGAAATGGAAAGAGACAGGGAGACTGGGAAGGAGACGGGAGAGATGGAAGGAGACGGGGAGAGATGGAAGGAGATGGGAGAGATGGAAGGAGACGGGAGAAATGGAAGGAGACGGGGAGATGGAAGGAGACGGGAGAGATGGAGGGAGACGGGAGAGATGGAAGGAGACAGGGAGATGGAAGGAGACGGGAGAGATGGAGGGAGACGGGAGAGATGGAAGGAGACGGGAGAGATGGAGGGAGACGGGAGAGATGGAAGGAGACGGGAGAGATGGAAGGAGACGGGGAGACAGGGAGGGAGACGGGGAGGCAGAGAGGGAGAGACAGGGAGGGAAGCAGGGATATAGTAAGGAAGGGAAACTGGGAGGCAGTGATTCAGTAAGGAAGGGAAACTGGGAGGCAGGGATACAAGCAGCGATGCAGGGAGATAGTGATGGGAGGAGACATGTAGGAAGACAGGGAGACAATAGAGGAAGGGAGAGAGACAGTGAGGCAGGAACAAGGAGGAATAGAGACAGGGAGGGAGGGAATTAGGGAGTGATGCAAAGAGACAAAAATAGAGGGAGGGAGAGAGAGAGACAGGATGGCAGGCAGCCTTATTCCACATCTCTACTAGGGAGCTCACATGAAGCTGATTCATCATTTCCATCATAAACTGCTGTTCCTACTCGCTGTACTCATGTCGGCTAAGTCTCTGTACTCATGTCGGCTAAGTCTCTGTACTCATGTCGGCTAAGTCTCTGTACTCATGTCGGCTAAGTCTCTGTACTCATGTCGGCTAAGTCTCTGTACTCATGTCGGCTAAGTCTCTGTACTCATGTCGGCTAAGTCTCTGTACTCATGTCGGCTAAGTCTCTGTACTCATGTCGACTAGATTAGGATGATAATAATAAAAATTACTAAGGTCACATCTGGAAACTGGGGCCATCATGTTATTGGACCTATTTCCAATACAACTTTTTTTTACCATCATGACAGATACAGTACATCTGCAGAGATCTGATAATGTGTTCAGATCTGTTCACAAACACAAACCAATTTTTTAGTGCCATCACATAATTATCTCTTACTTTGAATACTTCAAGTTTGCAAATTTTTACAACAACATAAATAATATTATGCACATACAGCTTTGGAAAAAAATGTAGAGACCACTGCACATTTTTCTTTCCTTTCCAAAAAAGTTGAAAAGGAAAGTTTTGAGTGAGGAACAGAAGCGTTCAATTTGCAGTGGTCTCTTAATTTTAACCCCCCTTTTCCTTACTCAAAACCTTCCTTTCCAACTTTTCTGGAAAGAAAAAAATAAGTGCAATTTTTTCCAGAGCTGTTACATATTTTGCATCCTTTTGAAACTTTTGTATATGTCAGTATGGAGGAAAGAGAGCTCTAGGGAGAGAGAAAGGGAGACAAAAGGTTACAGAGTTAATAAGAGATCATCCTCTTCAAACAATATGTGACCAATATGGTCGGATGTTCCTCTCTCTTCCATACACAGACCCAGAGGTTGGATGTTCCTCTCTCTTCCATACACAGACCCAGAGGTCGGATGTTCCTCTCACTTCCATACACAGACCCAGAGGTCCGATGTTCCTCTCTCTTCCATACACAGACCCAGAGGTCTGATGTTCCTCTCTCTTCCATACACAGACCCAGAGGTCCGATGTTCCTCTCTCTTCCATTCACAGACCCAGAGGTCCAATGTTCCTCTCTCTTCCATTCACAGACCCAGAGGTCCGATGTTCCTCTCTCTTCCATTCACAGACCCAGAGGTCGGATGTTCCTCTCTCTTCCATAAACAGACCCAGAGGTTTCTCTCTTCCCACAATCTCCTACACAGGCTCGGTGGCCTTATCATCTCTCTGTTCCCCAGAGCCCAGTATTTATTCGGGGAGACGAAACATTGAGAAAATGTTCTCTATTTCAGGTGTGCCCTGTTCACAGAGAAGAAAGCCCTGCATAATAAATTAAACAACACCAAAACAGCAAGCACTCCAATATTTCTGATTCCAGCCTTATTAAAACGTCCCCTCACTGTAGCTCAGTTCACAGACAGCTCCCGGTTCCCTGCTAATGGCAGAGTTTCCACACTGCTGTCAGGTCACCATGGTCTTCACGCTTGAAAACACTGAATGAACGCAAAGTACAATGAGCTTAATGAGCTGCAGGTCTGATCAGGCCTTAGCCTCCCAAATCCTATTCTCCATGTAGTGCACTACTTTTGACCAGGGCTGGAGAGTGGTGAGGGTGTGATTTGGGATGCGACACGCAGCTCATCAAGCGTCTATCTCATCGTAGTTTGCTTCATTCAGCGTTTTCAAGCGGTTGGAACACGGCGACGGTACAGTAGTGGAAACACTGAAGTTAATTCTCTGCATATTTGACAGGAGTATCTGCCTGTAATACAAGTCTAACAGAGCTGGTTTTGTATTACAAGTGCCTCAGAATAGTGATAATGATCAGTTCCATCTAAAAGGCAACCAAGGTTCTCACTCAGCGCCGGCTCTAGCCTTTTGGAGGCCCCCTTACTGTTGGAGGTCCCCCTAACTGTTGGTGGTCAGGGGCCCTAATCAACCACTCATGCCTTGAACCGGCCCTGCTCTCTCTATGAAATCAGGCCCTGGAGTAGACCATGGCTCAAATGGCTTTATGAGTGCACTCTATAGGGTTAGGGTATCATTTAGGACAAGCTGATAGCTCCTTAAGTCACACTAAAAGACTTGTCAAGACTACAGATGGAAAACACTTTGGAATCCATTTGAGACTAACATCTCAAATTATTTTATTTTCTAACCACGTTTTACCACTTTCCTCCAAGCAAGCCGCTCTGATTGCTATCACACCATTCAGTCAAGTCCAGCGTTATCTTGTTGCACATGCCTGAGTGAAATGCATTTGCGATTAACAAGATAACTTGTTTTGGTCTGGATGTGTGATATGTTGTTTATATGTGTATAATCTCGAAGCAGCATGACAACCACCCCTTATTTAGCCATGAAATTCCAAATGAGAACATACATGACAAAGTACAATATTTTCAGGGACCCTTTTTGGCTTGACATCGCCACTTTTACAAAAGAATCGTAGACTACATGTTTAATAACCACAATTTAGCTTTGGCAGGTACTCAACCTGCCACAAGGAGTCGCTGGAGCTCAATGCAACAAGGCACCCCTGTGCAACATTCCACTATCATGTCCTGGGCAGCGCTGAGTCAAATTTCACAGCGCAGCGCCTGACCCCCGGCATTGTCAGCATGTTAAAACCGGGAGTCCCATACCTGCAGTGAAGCAGCTGCAAATTCAAGAAAGTAACGGAGAGCACCGTTAACAATTAAGACCAGAGTGACTGGGTTTTATGAAGGGGATTTAATATAATCAATTGACTGTTGTCTGAATGACTCATAACTCAGTCCTTTTTAATCTCATTTAATGGTCAGAAATATGAGACATGGATACCAAGCTGAGCAATGCAGTGTCCAGAATATTGGAGGAGTTTGACACAAACACATCCAAGTAATATAAGGGTGAAGTCTGACAAATGAACACACAAGTAGTATAGGAGTTTGATAATGTTTTATTGTATACATATTATACAGCAGGATTCAGAGAGACTGGAAACCAATATTGGGCTACGTGGACATGTTCTAGCCTGGTTTAAATCTTATTTATCTGAAAGATATCAGTTCGTTAGTGTGGATGGCATATCCTCTGACAAGTCAAAGGTATGCTTTGGAGTTCCTCAAGGCTCGGTTCTGGGCCCATTACTTTTCTCACTATACATGCTCCCTCTGGGCGATGTAATCCGAAATCACAATATTAACTTTCACTGTTATGCTGATGACACACAGTTATATATTTCAATGAAGCATGGAGAAGCCCCTAAATTAGCTATTTTGGAAGCATGCGTTTCAGATATTAGGAAGTGGATGACAGAGAATTTCTTGCTCTTAAACTCAAATAAAACAGAAATGCTCCTTTTAGGACCCAAAAAACAAAGAGCGTTGTTAGCAGATCTCACTGTGAACCTCGAAGGCTGCATGGTCGTATCCCAAAAAACTGTAAAAAACCTTGGCGTTACCCTTGACCCTGACCATCTCCTTTGAAGAACATATAAAATATGTCTCAAGAGTTGCTTATTTTCATCTTCGAAACATCGCAAAAATTAGAAACTTCCTATCAAAAACGGATGCAGAAAAATTAATCCATGCTTTCGTTACTTCTAGATTAGATTACTGCAATGCTCTTATCTCTGGTTATCCAGACAAATTAATAAATAAACTTCAATTAGTGCTGCACACAGCTGCTAGAATCCTAACGAGAACAAAAAAATTTGAACACATTACTCCTGTCCTGGCATCCTTACATTGGCTGCCTGTTAGGGTTAGGGCTGATTTTAAGGTTTTACTCTTAGCCTATAAATCAATACATGGACTTGCTCCTACTTACCTTGCTGAAATGATCCAGCCATATATACCTACACGTAACCTTAGATCGCAAGACGCAGGCCTTTTAATTGTACCTAGAATTTCTAAACAAACAGTTGGCGGCAGGGCCTTTTCTCATAGAGCTCCACTCCTGTGGAATGATCTGCCAATTAAGGTTAGAAATGCAAACTCAGTGCAAACTTTCAAGTGTCTACTAAAAACTCATCCTCTACAGCACGGTTTATAATTAGGTGTAGCCTGGCCCGGGGGCGTGAAGGGTGACCAGTAGGCTTGATACTGTCCACCCTTGCTGTCTTGCCAGGTGGGCTCTCGTCGCCACTGGGGATGCCCTCCCTCCAATGCCCTTCGGGGGAAGAGTCAATGGCTTGTTGTTGACTCTCTATTGCGCACTTGTGCAGTTGGGCTGTACGCTGCTAGCAATACTCGGCCCTCATTCAGGGGGGTTGCGGTTGGTGGGTGTCCCTTTGGTTGATGCCTGGCAATGTGGTTGGATTGATTTCCTGCCTGTTGGGCCCTGTCCGGGGCCTCCCCCGGGTAGGGCCACAGTGTCACCGGACCCCCCCGTCTCAGTTTCCAAGGTGTTACGCTGCTATATTATTGTGCTGGGGGACATGAGGGATGTACTACTAACTTTTCTCAGTTTCCTCCAATTTTAAATTTTAGAAGGAGATGAGGTCCTGGTCCACACCTGCGGATTACCTGGTTTGGGGGGGACCGTTGCTGTTCCTGTCCTTGTCCACCTGGTCATACTTCTGACCTAGTCTAAAATCAAATATACTCTGGATTTAGCCAAGAGAAATTTATTTATTATTCCAATTGGACTCTTAATATCTCACCCGGCACAGCCAGAAGAGGACTGGTCACCCCTCTGAGCTGGGTCCTCTCTAGGTTTCTTCCTAAATTCGACCTTCTTAGGGAGTTTTTCCTAGCCACTGAAATTCAACACTACTGTTGTTTGCTCCTTGGGGTTTAAGGCCGGGTGTCTCTGTAAAGCACTTTGTGACAACTGCTGTTGTAAAAAGCGCTTTATAAATAAATTTTGATTGAATTGATTGATTGAGTCACATAAACCAGCGAACCCAGACCACTGGCAGACTTTGACAAATGGAAAACGCTGTGATCTCAGGCTGGTAAAATGATGACCCACTAAGTGATACAGCTGCCAATCACAGGCACATACCAGTCGACCAGTGAGAATACACTGCAAATGACTTCAGGAAGAGATGCAGTCTTATTGGTGGCTGTCTGTATCAACCACCGGGGTGCGGGTTTCCTTCCGGTCTGTAAGGAAATCAAAAACAAATCAGGACGACAAAACAAGTAAGAGGCCCTGAGACAAGGTGAGGATCGATCGGGGAGGTGGCAAATGCACGACTTAAGCACAGCTAATGTTCCACGGATTGACATTGCTTTTGCTTATGACACAAACATAATTTATTTTCTCATCTCGCCTCTTTATCGGGTAGGAGCAGGAGTGTTAGGGGAACCTCTAAGGGCTTTGTGACACACACACACACACACACAGAGAGAGAGAGAGAGAAAGCATAACTACCATAATGTCACAAAAGAACTAACTTATGCAAAAATGTAGCTGATTAATGCAGCGGGTTCACGCTACGCTTCGTTCAGCTGTTGGAGAAACAGATGGAGAGGCTAGCAGGGTTGTGAGTGCAGAGTAGTCATTATTGGTGTTAAAGAGACAAACGACAGTTGGGACCAAAATGACCAGCTGAGCTCCCTGCCATTGTTTTGGTAAACAGCGGATGGAATATACCGCCCCTGAATGCATAGATGCAGACTGACCATCCATGAGACCAAAATTATTGCATTTAATTGTGCTTTAAGGCTTTACAAATTTAAATGATGGTATTTAAAGGTGTTTAAGACTTTACAAATGTAATTGTATATTTACAATAGGGTTAACAAAAGTATATATTTGATTATGATGTGATGGATTTACTAAGCTCATCAGAAATGTATAAGCATCATTTAGCCCATACTGAACAGTATATCAATACCATTACTTTAAAAATACAAAACGTGGATATAATAATCCCAAATTGCCCTTTTACTGATGAGACGTAGTGTCTGAAAAGTGCAGTTGCGGTCAGTAATTGTTCTTCTCCTCCTCCCAGGGCAGAGAAACGAACGGCAGCATCAGCAGAGCCTGTCTCAGGACCTTTTCCCCCCTTCGCCCACCTCACAAGATATCCATTAATAACCTCTTTCTGCTGCCACTGGAAAGGAGAAACAGATGCTCCAACCTGTAAAAAACAGAACAGAGAACCAGAGACACACAGACAGGTACATTGCTGAGAGACAGACAGTTATGTTAGAGACCGATACATTGTTGAGAGAGACAGGTTCACGAAAGAGAGACAGACAGATGTGTACATTACTGACAGACAGGTATATTGCAGAGAGACATATACAATACAGAGAGAGATGGGTACACTAAAGAGACAGAAAGGAACATTACAGACAGACAGACAGACAGACAGACAGAGAGAGAGAGAGACCGCAACACTGAACAGACAGGGAGGTACAGAAAGGAGATAGAGAGACAGATAAAGATTGAAAAACAGGTACAATTAAAAACAGGTACATTGCAGAGACAGACAGACACACTAAAGCGAGGCAGATACATTAGAGACAGACAGGTACATTGAAGAGAGACAGACAAGTATGTAACAGAAAGGTACATCAGAGATACAGTTAATAACTGGATACTGACATAAGTTTTGCTATTTTGGCTGTTTACCAAAATATATTGAAGTTACAGTTAAATAATGAATATGGTCTTAAAGTGCCGTCTGTCAGCTTTAATTAGAGGGTATTCACATCCAGACTGGAGGAAGGGTTTAGGAATTACAGCTCTTTAATACAGTACAGGCCAAAAGTTTGGACACGCCTTCTCATTCAATGCGTTTTCTTTATTTTCATGACTATTTATTTGTATATTCTCACTGAAGGCATCAAAACTATGAATGAACACGTGGAATTATGTACTAAAAAAGTGTGAAATAACTGAAAACATGTCTTATATTTTAGATTCCTCAAAGTAGCCACCCTTTGCTTTGGTTCCAACCGCCGTGTCTTTGTGCAACGCAGAAAAGGTGAACGGATGGATTCTACATGCCTGGTTCCCACCGTGAAGCATGGATGAGGAGGTGTGATGAAGTGGGGGTGCTTTGCTGGTGACACTGTTGGGGATTTATTCAAAACTGAAGGCATACTGAACCAGCATGGCTAGCACAGCATCCTGCAGCGACATGCCATCCCACCCGGTTTGCGTTTAGTTGGACCATCATTTATTTTTCAACAGGACAATGACCCCAAACACACCTCCAGGCTGTGTAAGGGCTATTTGACCAAGAAGGAGAGTGATGGAGTGCTCCACAGTCACCGGACCTGAACCCAATAGAGATGGTTTGGGGTGAGCTGGACCACAGAGTGAAGGCAAAAGGGCCAACAAATGCTAAGCATCTCTGGGAACTCCTTCAAGACTGTTGGAAAACCATTTCAAGTGACTACCTCTTGAAGCTCATCAAGAGAATGCCAAGAGTGTGCAAAGCAGTAATCAGAGCAAAGGGTGGCTACTTTGAAGAAACTAGAATATAAGACATGTTTTCAGTTATTTCACACTTTAGTACATAATTCCACGTGTGTTCATTCATAGTTTTGATGCCTTCAGTGAGAATCTACAATGTAAATAGTCATGAAAATAAAGAAAATGCATTGAATGAGAAGGCGGGTCCAAACTTTTGGCCTGTACTGTATGTAGCCCCCTCTTTTTCAAGGGACCAAAAGTAATTGGACAATTGACTCAAAAGCGGTTTCAAAAGACAGTGTGGGCTATTCCTTTGTTATTTCTTCATCAATTAAGCAAGTAAAAGGTCTGGAGTTGATTCCAGGTGTGGCATTCACATTTGGAAGCTGTTGCTGTGAACCCACAACATGCCGTCAAAAGAACTCTCAATGCAAGTGAAACTAGTGTTTATTGATGATGTGACAGAAGACCGAAGCAGCCAGATTAATTCTGAAGTGTATAGGGATATATTGTCTGCTCAGATTCAGTCAAATTCAGCAGAGTTGATTGGACGCGCTATACAGATGGACAGTGACCCAAAACATACTGCAAAAGCAACCCAAAAGTTTTTTTTAAGGCAAAGTAGAATATTCTGCAATGGCTGAGTCAATCACTTGATCTCAACCCGATTGAGCAAGCATTTCACTTGCTGAAGACAAAACTTAAGGCAGAAAGACCCACGAACAAACAACAACTGAAGACAGCTGCAGTAAAGACCTGGCAAAGCATCACAACTGAGGAAACCTAGCGTTTGGTGATATCCATGTCTTCCAGACTTCAAGCAGTCATTGCCTGCAAAGGATTACAATTTTATTTATGATTGCATTAATTTGTCCAATTACATTTGAGCCCCTGAAATAAGGGGACTGTGTATGAAAATGGTTACAATACCTAAACATTTCATATAATATTTTTGGTCAACCCCTTGAATTAAAGCTGAAAGTCTGCACTTCAAATGCATCTCGGTTGTTTCATTTCAAATCCACTGTGGTGGCGTGCAGAGACAAAATTGTGAAAACTGTGTCAGTGTCCAAATATTTCCAGACCTAACTGTACATCTCCAGCCAACTGAGCACAGGCTAAGTTTTCAACAACACAAGAGCACAGGGCCAAATATCATCACCCACCTTCCTTTATATGCTTCTGTCCCAATGGCTTCCTACTCCCCAGGACTCCACAGGCCAGTAGAGATGCACCGGGTGACATTTGGGACACAGGCTTTATCTATCATCAAGAGGTGTATCCCCTTTGTCTCCTTCTTCACCTCCTCCTGGACAAATTCTAAAGAACCTGGAACACAGGGCTACAGAACATGGAACACAGGGCTACAGAACATGGAACACAGGGCTACAGAACATGGAACACAGGGCTACAGAACCTGGAACACAGGGCTACAGAACATGGAACTCAGGACTACAGAACATGGAACTCAGGACTACAGAACATGGATCTCAGGACTACAGAACATGGTGGTGCGGGGTGAGCTGGACTGCGGAGCTTGTTGCAACATTTGTCTAAGCCCCAGGGGAGAGAGGAATACGCTGGTGGTTTAAATCCACTAGGGTCAGGAAGCGCCAACAAAGATGCATTCCATGTACATCCAGCCATGCATCCTTCCCTCCACCACCCCTCCCCTAGGTTGAGGACATATAAAGGTAGGAGGGACTTTGCTACGAATGTAGGAGGAGCTATGGTGGGAAGGTAGGAGGGGCTATGCAATTGAGGTAGGAGGGGCTATGCTATGAAGGTAGGAGGGGCTATGCTACTGTAAGAAGGTAGAAAGAGCTATTTGAAATAAATGTTGACAATAATCAGCAAAAATACATTGTCATATCAGTTAACATTTATTTGTAATTCAGTTGTTTTTTCTGTTCCGTGTCAGCAGACCTTAAAAACAAACAAAGCAATTGCAGAACAATTACCTAAAGCCCAGAGTAGACAGAACTTCTGGAAATATGGTAAAATTATATAAACGACCAATAACTACACATTAACATTAAAAAGGTATGAGACGCTACAATCCAGTTCCCTCAAATTTGACCAGAAAACATACATAAAACATCAATAAGAACCATAGGAACAGTAACAGAACCAGTAGAAGTGAACCATGGAACCCCATCAGAATAATCCAGACTGCCTCTGTTCTAGGATGAAGTGCTGTGCAGAGGAAGCGGTCAGGGTGAGTCACAAATGACACCCTAATCAATGCAGTGCACTACATTTCACCCGGGCCCATAGTGAATACGGTGCCATTTGAGGCATCCAGGATTCCCAATTGTAGGTTGAACTTCAGCAGACAGAGACTGGGTAAATACGGACAAACAGACAGGAAACAGAGTGTGTGTGTGTGTGTGTGTGTGTGTGTCTGGACAGAACACTAATCAAATTCTGTCAAAACAGGTAGAGAAAACATACATGCACTATGCATCCCATTGGTTTAAAACCATCTGATGAAATTAAACAATGTTTATGTATTCCACATTTTTACAAAAAAATATAAAAACAAATAAAATCTTTATTTCCTTACCCAGTGTTAAGACACATGGAAAACAACCCGGCATATAAAAGATCATTTGGTAAATGCTGGTATAGTTTATGACAAAAGGTCAACACAACATATTGTCCTTTAAAAAAAAAAAAAGTTAAAATAATATATATATATATATAAAAAAAAAAAAAATCATCAATACAAAATATACGCTTAAAACTTCCCCGGACTTTAGAATACAGACGTTTTTAGTTTTTTAGTCTGAAAGAGCATCACACCATGGATCCGACATTAACAGCACAGACTGAAACGTTCGAGTATAATCATGGTTGTAACAAAATGCTTTGGATTGGTTGCAACAACAGACAGTTCCATTGAAATGTTCTACAATGACACTAGCATAGTAATTATGTAACAAGAATGCCTATGTTATTCATTGGAGTTGCAACATGGCCATCTGCAAAGTTTTAACATGGATTATGTTGAGTTTACAGTTGGACACCTGGATTCACATCACAGCTCAGCCACAATCTCAATCCAGTCCCACTATGTCCGAACAGGGCCTTGTGGGTCACGCAGACCACACAGTCACAATAGTGCAGTATATAAAAAGATCCATTTGGGACCTGTTACAGCCCAGTCCAATCCAGGTAACCACTACAGCTCACTGATTACCTCCCGATGAACAAACTACCTCACAATGAACAGCGCGTATGTCTGTCAGTTCACACCATCTGACCCATGAACGCCGTGTGTAATGTACAAACTTTGGCAATTTCTGTAGTGCTTGATTAAGAGCGTTGTCCCAGTTCTCTCAGCCAAGTAGCACCAGCAATCAATACGAGAGATGGATAAGTGAATTGTCACTTCACACCAACAATACAGGCTAAATATCCAACTTGCACTGTGCTTCGAGAGGGTCTGTCAGAGAGCTGCTCCATTTCCTACAGACATAGAAGAGCAGTGGACATACCCAACAGTCACATGACACAGATCACCAGATGTAAAGCCTTTACAAGCCGCGGGGTGTATTACTGAGGCAGACAAACCATAGTATCATGTTCCACTTTAAGTCTACATCTAGTGAGTCTACGCCTAGTTTCATAGTCCTCTGGCTTTAGATACCCAGGGGTATGGGCCTCCCCTGAGGTTAATTTGCTTTACAGTCAAAACAAGACAGGGTCTTGCTTGACGTTCTGTAGGAATAGAAATCCACTATGAATACTTTGAATATTTTAATGGTCTGTAGCTTATGAGTACAAAACGGAATGTGCAGGACAACAGTAAAAGCCTATATAGCCAACATCATTATACAGAGATTCTGTGTTTTAGGAACTGAGCGTTTATTCAGGTCGTTTTTCAAAAACGAGCTCAGAGACTCTGTTGTGCTTCAGTTAAGATTCAAGTAGAGATTCAGGTTATAAATGTACTGGTATATTCTGCTCCGGGACAACAGTTGGAGAAATCTTTCATTGTTATCTCAGGGGGAGTTAGAAAGTCCCTGGAAACCCTACTGCCATCAAATATTACCAGCCAGATCAATTAGAACTAGTGTTGAAGGCACATGGCAGGCCAGAATACAGACCTCTAGACAACGAAGCAACACAAAAAACACAACAGGCTGGAATGCAGATCTGTAGGCAGCCAAGCAACAGAAGGCATTCAACACTGAACAGCAAGGCCTTCTTGAAGAAAGGCCATTTTAGCTCTATCTACTGTTTAAGGTGAACATGTCACCAGACATGGCTGAGGGGGTGGATACGAAGCAGTACAGTGGTGCTGCATTCTCCAAGCAGAGACAAAACAAATGTCCAAAACAAACTGATCTCCTCTCAGGTTTCAAACAACCTCCCCCTCCAGTTTTCACATAAAGTATCTCTGTACAGATTCCAGAATCTTAACGAACAAGGACACGGTCCAGTTGTCAAAAAACAATTCACAATAAAAAATAATACTTCACTTGATTTTATACATCTAAAATACAGGATAATGAGTACCTATTTGCTGTAAGTTCCATAAAATAACAATCTTGAAAAATAGAATACAGTTCAATAGAGCTTTCGTGCAAATCTGAGTGGGAATAAAATAACAGATATTAAAACCTAAAAACATCATAGTAAGGTGGTTTGAAGCGATGAGTGTTCTTTGGGACAGGTGGGAGTGGCCTGATTGTGGGCGTGGTCTGCCCCCTCAGTAGGGAGGATGGGCCTGTGCTCAGGTGGCCTGTGTGGTGTAGGGTCGTCACAGTTCCGTCTGTAGGCTGCAGACTGGTCTCTGCCAGCAGGTGGCAGAGTGAGCTGAATGCTCTCTGACTGGGGCATGGTCAGAAGGGGCGTGGTCAACCAGGGTGTGCCCAGGAGGGGCGTGGAAGTGATCCAGCTGGATAGACTCAGGTCTGAAGAATCCAGCAGAGTAACATCCTGACAGTCCTGGGTCAGAGGTGCCGGGGGGTCATCAGGCCCAGTCCATGTCTCGCCATCGCCAGCCCCTAACCTGACCCCTGACCCCGCCCCTGTCACACCCCTCGTCCCTGCCCCTGACCCGCCCCCTGTCCCAGCCCGAGGGCCTTCTTTGGTATAAGGCAGGGTATCAGTCTCTGTTGAGGCGAGTGTGTACTGATCTTCTTCATCAAGGCACCTCTTCTTCTCTGTTAGCCCTCCGGCCACCCCCCCGCTCAGGGACGGGTCGAGGCGGTCCGGGGGCCTCTTGGTGAAGCTGTACTGGTTCTGGGAGGTGGCGACCCCGTGACTGCAGCCCTTAGGGAAAGGTCCAGCGAAGGAGAGCGATGACAGGAAGGGCGGTCTGAGATCCAGGGGAGACCCGGCCTGGACCCGGCTGAGACTGAGGATGTTTCTACGGATGTCACTGGGCAGCTGGTCCAGCTGCCGACCCACCTGCACCGGACTGGGGAAGAGAGAACCTTGACAGGCCCGGTAGAAGTACCTGGAGGTAGAGAGGAGACAGTACAGTAAAGGGGATGTCCCAAATGGAGCCCTATTCTTTACAGAGTGCACTTCATTGAAGGGCTTTCTGGGCTGCTGTCATCACTCCCACTGATTGGGCAATGTTTTCAATGGTTTTTCAAACGTTTTCAAAGGTTGTCCGAGGGAGGCGAGTGATGTAAATACAGACGCCCTGACGCGTTTTCCCAGATGAGACAGAGTGAAGGATAACAGCATTCTGATGTCAACTGACCGCTTCACATTTCAGTGACAATGAACTGACCTCATCACAGGGTTCAACATTCATGTTCATGTTCACCGTTTTAATGTAGTCAGAAGGTCAACCTGGGTTACTCTGAACTGAATGTCACATAGAGGAAAACCCTGACCCATTTAGCATCACACCATTAGGATCTGTGTGTTTGAAGTGTCTGGTGAAAACCTTATACGGTTAGGACAGCATTAAATGACTTCGCCATGTGGAACTAGCTTTCATGCCCACCTTACTCAGACTGAGATTGTAATGTTGACTCTTCCGTGTCATGAAAATGTGCTGACATGACCCAGGAAGTGTGCCGACTTTGGAGGGTCGAGCGGCCGTTTGGAAACGGCGTAAGGCGTCTTACTCAAACCCCGTGTCGATGTGTTGTCTGAACCTAGGAATCTCCCAGGAATGCTTATATTACTGAATGTCTCCAGAGTATTTTCAGAGGTTGTAATACTGAGGTAAAAAGTAGAGTACCTGTAAAGTACAAAATATCAACAGTGTGATGTCTGGATTCAGTCTTATGTCAGGTGAGTGGTATCATCACTTTTGGGGCACCAGTTTGTGTATGCAATAGTTATTCTGCCCACCAGGGGGTGCAGACCTCTTTTAAAATGGAGAGCCTACAGCCTGGAATTCATTCTGGGCTACAGTATACAAATAAAGCTGGGAGACGGAGGGCAATGCTCCTTTGCAATCTTCAAAATGTATTATTTGCAGGCAGAAAGATTCTATGTAAACTATACAATTGTATTGTGCCTTTTCTCCCTTACGGAAAAGACAGTGTGGTCAAGGAAAAGTCAATTCTCATGACCAGAGCGTGAACCAGATGTACTGGCTGTCTGTCAAGATCCAAGAGATAACAGTTGTCATTCACTTGTAACACAGATACCCGCACAATAAAAATGTAGTGGCTGCCAAGCCTAAATTTGACCCATTCCTAGTAAAAGTTATACTAGTTTCAACACACTTTTTCTTTCTCCTTTAGATCCACTGGTTTGATCGTTTGCCACACTTCTTCATCCATAATTACATTTTCAAATAACTATAATATGCCTTTTGTAAATGAGTGTTGTGTGTGTAAAGGATAACATTAATTGATGGTGGTGAAGTGCTGTAATGGTGGTTGGGAACTGGAAAGCCTCACAATTAGCGCTAGGACTCTCTGGCTTCCCAGACTATTTCCCAGTAAAGTGGGCGGGGCAAATCCTTCAATCATCTTAGAAAAATCAGGTAGATAAGTAATCATAATATCAGAGTCTCATCTAAGTAATAAAGAATATAATACAAAGGAATCCGACCTTCTTTAAATGGCATTTTGGCTCCTACAAATAACATTTCCACTGTCACCTCATTGGCTAGATATTAACGCAGCACATGGGGAGGGCTTGCCAGGGCAAAGGGGATTTATATCGTAAAGGTTGACCGACAAATATCGCTAATTTCAAATGCCCCGAGCCACACATCACTGGGGAGTAATTTGAGTGCGCATTTCCGAGCGCACCCCACTGACCTGGGCATGAGGGCGGCTACAGGCGTGAGGACACAGAGCAGGTAGAACAGCGGCTCCCCCAACAGGGTCTGCATGGTCCAGTATGGACTGGAGGGGGAGAAGCAGCTGGGACAGGAGGCGTTGTAGCACAGAGCCACGGTGAAGAACAGGCACACGCTGAAGGAGATGGACAGCCAATTCAGCCACGTCTACAGGCAGAGGACGAGGAAGATTAAAGGATATTAGAGAGGGAGACACCGACAGCGTAACTGGCCATAATTATAGGATGAAAGGTACACATACAGCAACCAAATGCTTACTGGCGGTTTCCTTCCCGATGAGAGAAATGAAGGAAAATGATACATAGAAGTCATTTACTTTCCTGTGATTTCCTACAGGTGCTATGGTGGCACCAGGGAAGGAGAGCCACACAGACAGCGCAGTGCATGTTGGGTCGTTGTTATGACTCACTGAGCGTTCACTGGACATCACCCATTTCTTTTGACCCACGGAGGCTGTCATGGAATTTCTCTTAACTGATGTACATTTTAGAATTGTCTGCTTTTCTAATGCTTGGTATTAGACTCTGGTCTTTGTTTGTGACACGTCTGAAAGATATCAGTTGGGTTCAAGTTCAAGAGGTTTACTTGTCATTTGAAATAAGCTATGGCAATTAAATGCTTGGTTTTCCTACTCCAGACAGTGCAGTTAAAAGTAAAAAAAAAGTAACAGTAATTATAATATATAAATAGATAAGATAACACAAACCAATGTAAAAGTGACAGGTGTGTATGATATGATTGGCAGATGAGCATGATATAAAGTGACAGGTGTTCATGGGACAATGGATGGAATTGAGCAGCCTTACTGACTGAAGAAAGAAACTGTACCGTAGCCTGTTAGTTTTGGACGGAATATTCCTGACCATCTGTTAATCTGCCTAAACCAATAAGTGTATCCCTTCTTTGTTCTTCAGGCATGTGGCTATTTGTCTGAGCATGTCTTTTACGATGTTCCCCTACCCCCTTTGGGGGTAAACACCTAAGACAGGGTAGAAGAAGACTTAAGTGGGGGCAGGTAGGGATAAAGGAACAAATGTTGTCTTTAGAGAATGAATGAGCAGTCTTATTTTGTAAGCTTTTTGACGCTTCTCTCTATTTGCAGATATTAATAAACTGCTAATTATGCCAAGAGAATTTTGTCTTTGTACTTACTTCTTTTAACAGTTCTAATCGACGGAATTACCATAACAAGGTATAGGACTGATGAGGTCTGTTTGGTTTGGCTAGCTAGATAATTTGTGTCTAGATAACTAATGTTTGCATTTAACAGATGGATCTCACAAAAGGACAGGCTAAATGATCAATGAAATTAAATTTTATGAAGAATTATGAGTACTAGTCTAGACTGCTGTGGTGATGCAGCAGTGATGACTACTGCTCTGGACTGATGTGATGTCGTGGTGATGACTACTGTTCTGGACTGATGAAGCGGTGATGACTACTGCTCTGGACTGATGTGATGTCGTGGTGATGACTACTGTTCTGGACTGATGTGATGTCGTGGTGATGACTACTGTTCTGGACTGATGTAGCGGTGATGACGACTGCTCTGGACTGATGTGATGTCGTGGTGATGACTACTGCTCTGGACTGATGTGATGTTGTGGTGATGACTACTGCTCTGGACTGATGTGATGTCGTGGTGATGACTACTGTTTGGGACTGATGTAGTGGTGAAGGACTACCGCCCCGGACTGATGTAGTGGTGAAGGACTACCGCCCCGGACTGATGTAGTGGTGATGACTACCGCCCCGGACTGATGTAGTGGTGATGACTACCGCCCCGGACTGATGTAGTGGTGATGACTACCGCCCCGGACTGATGTAGTGGTGATGACTACCGCCCCGGACTGATGTAGTGGTGATGACTACTGCCCCGGACTGATGTAGTGGTGATGACTACCGCCCCGGACTGATGTAGTGGTGATGATTACCGCTCTGGACTGATGTAGTGGTAATGATTACTGCTCTGGACTGATGTAGTAGTAATGATCACTGTTCTGGGCTGATGTAGTAGATGGAAAACTGTCTACACTACATAGAAGCAGCATTCATCCCCATGTTCCTAATCTTTATGAAGGCCAAGATGGCTGACATATCAAGGATTTTTTTATTCTTCTGAATTAGCAATTTTATATTAAGTTCAAAGTTAGGAGCTGCTTTGGTTTCCCTCCTGTGAAACAAATACATTTCCAGTAATCACTGCTGGCCCTGGAGGCAAGGAGTTGCCTGGTCTGGTCTCAAAATCTGAACGAGGCAGCGACATGCACTGGGAAAGGTTGACTCTCCGTCGTCCTCCTTACCCTAAACCTTCACAGACAGACAGACAAGGAATTTGAATGTGGCTGCTTCTTCCCACCCAGCACCAGGGCCAGTCATGTCCAGGAAGGCAGACAGTCGAAGGGATGGTAAAAAGGGACATTTTTCATGTTACAAAACTTGTCAGCATGAAATATACAGCTAGGCTGGAATGCGGAAAAGCTATAAGCTCCTTCAGGGTCATAAATATAAAACTGCTGGTGACTGACAGCATCTGAGGCTGCATACCAAATGCAAGTGAATTCTCTATGTGCTGTGGTACATTCTTTCCATCAGGGTTCAGGATAGTTTCATGGACCTTGTTAACAGTAGCACAGAACATTGTGATTAATGTGCCATTTGGTAACAAACCGTAGCAGACAGCAGCACAGGACACATCGACCTGTCTGTCTGCAAGTTCTGACCATCTACCTGTCTGTCAGCTTGTTCTGTCCTTCTGCCTGTCTGTCTGTTTGCTTTATCCATTTGCCTGTCTGTCTGAATGCTGACGGTCTCTGCTCCGTTTTGTGACGTCTATTTGCATGCATGCTGTCTGCCTGCTCTGTCAGTGAGTCAAGCTGACATGCAGTCTGTCTTTATGCAATGTCTGTCTGTGTGGTCTGTGAGCACACACTCAATGTGAACTGGTCTATTCAGTAACATGAGGATTTGACAAGGATTTTAAAGTAAGAGGCATCCAAGTGTAAATAAATTGGGAAGTTACCCAGGTCTTGGTCTCAATGCCCAGGTGCGTGAGGATGGTGAGGAGAGCCAGCGTGGTGATGGGTGTTCCCCAGGTAAACAGGTCAACGTCTGAGTCCACATAGGCCTGATGGGATGGGACAGACACCATGAGAGAGATTAAAAAGAGAGACAAACGGGAGGGAGGAAGGGAGGGAGGGAGAGAGAGACCGGGAGGGAGAGAGAGAGAGAGGCCGAGAGGGAGGGAGAGAGAGAGGCCGAGAGGGAGGGAGACAGAGACCGAGAGGGAGAGAGAGAGTTCATTGATGGTTGGATGAGGAAAACTGATGCACATGGCATTTTTAAACAATTTCAACGCCAACTCCACACTCACAAAGTATGGAATGAAGAAGCAGACAAGGCTTTGGTAGAAGGCATCAATCATATTGACCCAGAACATATATGGCTTGTACTCCTGAAACACAAATAAAATGGGAAACACAATTAGCTGGTTATTATTAGGGTCCCAATATGCACATAAGCACCCTATTTAATATGCACTGCCAATAAATCAGCTCATATTAAATCAGCTCATACGACATATGCCCATACGACATATGCCCATACGACATATGCCCATACGACATATGCCCATACGACTTATGCCCATACGACTTATGCCCATACGACTTATGCCCATACGACTTATGCCCATACGACTTATGCCCATACGACTTATGCCCATACGACTTATGCCCATACGACTTATGCCCATACGACTTATGCCCATACGACTTATGCCCATACGACTTATGCCCATACGACTTATGCCCATACGACTTATGCCCATACGACTTATGCCCATACGACTTATGCCCATACGACTTATGCCCATACGACTTATGCCCATACGACTTATGCCCATACGACTTATGCCCATACGACTTATGCCCATACGACTTATGCCCATACGACTTATGCCCATACGACTTATGCCCATACGACTTATGCCCATACGACTTATGCCCATACGACTTATGCCCATACGACTTATGCCCATACGACTTATGCCCATACGACTTATGCCCATACGACTTATGCCCATACGACTTATGCCCATACGACTTATGCCCATACGACTTATGCCCATACGACTTATGCCCATACGACTTATGCCCATACGACTTATGCCCATACGACTTATGCCCATACGACTTATGCCCATACGACATATGCCCATACGACATATGCCCATACGACATATGCCCATACGACATATGCCCATACGACATATGCCCATACGACATATGCCCATACGACATATGCCCATACGACATATGCCCATACGACATATGCCCATATTGTATTGGGACACATACAGTCATTATTTTTTTTAATCAAAGGCATCCATTTCCACTAAAGTAGAAATCTTGGTCTAAATTGTTCTGACTGGACCATCCAGCAACCATTTCGGTTAACAGGTTCTGACTGGACCATCCAGGAACCATTTCAGTCAAACTGGTTTTGATTGCACAAAGTCTTCCAGTTAAAAACAATGTCACTCAGTTGATCCAGCATCTCTTGTCCTGTGTGACAACTGCCTATTGATCAAGAGCAGGAGCCCAGAATGTGACAAAAAGTGGGCAGTTTAATTCTCAGAGCTGCTAATTAAAGTTTTCTCCATTAGTTCATGTAAACACCTCTGAGTTCTGTCCGTTCATGTAGAGCTGAGGTAGTTCTTGGAGGGTCTCTGAGGACACATCTTTGTCCAGGGTTCCGGTGATGAGTTGAGGGAAGGCGGAAAACATGAGATTGAAGAAGATCAGATACCACTGGTCTATCATGGCGGAACCAGAGAAACCACAATGGAACTGGTACCAGAAGATGAGCGCTACAAACATCTACAGCGGGAGAGGAGGACAAAAGAGAGAGAGACTTCAATTTACCGACTACAGACCTCTAGTGCCCTTGAGCAAGGAAACAACTTCTGTCTGTAATTTTGGATTAGAATGTCTGCTAAATAACCAAAATATAATAATGAATCTACAGTGTAAGAGCCATCTAAAAGGTGTTGTCCTATGCATGCTTTGCTCACACTTCTGCAACTCTAGCACTATGTCACTGAAAAAAACATGAGATCTACTGATATTAGTCAGGCCCTACATAATGAACTAGTGATATTAGTCAGGCCCTACATAATGAACTAGTGATATTAGTCAGGCCCTACATAATCAACTAGTGATATTAGTCAGGCCCTACATAATGAACTAGTGATATTAGTCAGGCCCTACATAATCAACTAGTGATATTAGTCAGGCCCTACATAATCAACTAGTGATATTAGTCAGGCCCTACATAATGAACTAGTGATATTAGTCAGGCCCTACATAATGAACTAGTGATATTAGTCAGGCCCTACATAATGAACTAGTGATATTAGTCAGGCCCTACATAATCAACTAGTGATATTAGTCAGGCCCTACATAATGAACTAGTGATATTAGTCAGGCCCTACATAATGAACTAGTGATATTAGTCAGGCCCTACATAATGAACTAGTGATATTAGTCAGGCCCTACATAATGAACTAGTGATATTAGTCAGGCCCTACATAATGAACTAGTGATATTAGTCAGGCCCTACATAATGAACTAGTGATATTAGTCAGGCCCTACATAATGAACTAGTGATAGTAGTCAGGCCCTACATAATGAACTAGTGATAGTAGTCAGGCCCTACATAATGAACTAGTGATATTAGTCAGGCCCTACATAATCAACTAGTGATATTAGTCAGGCCCTACATAATGAACTAGTGATATTAGTCAGGCCCTACATAATGAATTAGTGATATTAGTCAGGCCCTACATAATGAATTAGTGATATTAGTCAGGCCCTACATAATGAACTAGTGATATTAGTCAGGCCCTACATAATGAACTAGTGATATTAGTCAGGCCCTACATAATGAATTAGTGATATTAGTCAGTCCACTCACCGCATTTTTGTAAAAAAAGTAGAGGATCATGTTGGCTAGTCTTGAGTAGCACCAGTGGCCGTGGACAAGAAGGAGCTTCTGAAGGTTCCGGAAACGTGGCATTGCAAAGTCACTGGCCATTACAGCCTGCAGAGAGACACAAACACAGCATTAGGTTATGAGCTTCTGATGGAACAGGAAAGGTGGTAGAGCAATGTCTCAAGACAGAGAAAGAGCCAGAGACACAGAGAGCGAAACAGACATAGTGAGACACAGAGAGAGACAGATAGTGAGACACAGAGAGAGACAGATAGTGAGACACAGAGAGAGACAGATAGTGAGACACAGAGAGAGACAGATAGTGAGACACAGAGAGAGACAGACATACAGTTGTGCTCAAAAGTTTGCATACCCTTGGAGAATTGGTAATACATGTACCATTTGTAGAGAAAACATGAGTGAGCAGGCAAAACATGTCTTTTATTTCTTATGGGATTCACATTCACTTCAGATGGTGATTAAAAAAGCAGGGAGCATCACATGCTCTGACCTGCCATCCCTGCCGGATCTCTACACAGAGAGGTGTAGGAGGAGGAGCAAACGGATCATTACAGATCCCAGCCACCCATGCCACAGACTGTTTACCAAGCTGCCATCAGGCAGAAGTATTCAGTCCAAAACCAACAGGCTACGGGACAGCTTCTTTCCACAGGCTGGAAGGGAAGAGGGAACCCCTCTTCCCTTCCATCCATAGTCCATGCACACCTGTCACTTCTACATTGCACTACGGTTGTATATAGTTTTATTATTATTGATGTGTGTTTTTGTTTAGTGTTATTACTGATTGATCGTGTTATCTTATTTTTTTAAAGATTATTATTAATGTTACTTTTTAACTTTTAACTGCAATGTCGAGAGTAGGAAAACCAAGCATTTCATTGCTGTAACACGTTATTGCAAATGACAAATAAACCTTTTGAACTTTGAACTTCAACTGTAGGTCATAACAGAATGGCACAATCATAAAACAAAACATGGCAACAAAGAAAGAAATGAACTGACCCCTGTTCAAAAGTCTGCATACCCTTAGTTCTTAATATTGTGTATTGCCCCTTTGGTATTTATGAAAGCGTGCAGTCTTTTGTAATAGTTGTCTATGAGGCCCTGAATTCTTGCAGTTGGTATAGCTGCCCATTCGTCTTGGCAAAATGCCTCCAGGTCATGCAAATTATTATTTGGTCGTCTGGCATGAACCACAGATTTGAAATCTCCCCAGAGTGGCTCAATGATATTAAGGTCAGGATGGCCACTCCAGAACCTTCACCTTTTTCTGCTGTAACCACTGGAGGGTCAACCTGGCCTTGTGCTTAGGGTCATTGTCGTGCAGGAAAGTCCAAGAGCGTCCCATGTGCAGCTTTCGTGCAGAAGAATGCAAATTGTCTGGCAGTATTTTCTGATAACATGCTGCATTCATCTTGCCATCCATTTTCAAAAGATTCCCCGCTCCTTTAGAGCTCACCCCCCCCCCAAAACATCAGTGAGCCCCCACCATGCTTCACACTGGGGATGGTATTCTGTTCACTATAGACCTTGTTGACCCCTCTCCAAACACAGCGCTTATGGTTGTGGCCATAAAGCTCTATTTTGGCTTCTTTCTGGAAACTCGACCATGCAGCTCATTTCAAGTTCAAGTATCATCCTATTGTGCTCCTTGAAACAACCATGCTGTCTTTTTCCAGAGCAGCCTGTATATCTCCTGAGGATACCGGTGGGTTTTTCTTTGTTTTCTGAACAATTCTTCTGGCAGTTTTGGCTGAAATCTTTCTTGGTCTACCTGACCTCGGCTTGGTATCAAGAGATCCCTGAATCTTCCACTTCTTAATAAGTGATTGAACAGTACTGACTGGCATTTGCAAGGCTTTGGATATCCTTTTATATCCTTTTCCATCTTCATAGAAGTTCCATTACCAGGTCTGTTACACAGGGTTTTTTTACCGTTCTTTTCTGCTCCCCATGGCTCAGTAACTAGCTTGGTCAGTGCATCCACATGAGAGCTAACATTGACTATTTATACACAGACACTAATTGTATTTTAAAAAGCCACAGGTGTGGGAAATTCTACTTTAATTGCCCTTTTCACCTGTGTGTGTCACCTTGTGTGTCTGTAACAAGGCCAAACATTCAAGGGTATGTAAACTTTTGATCAAGGCCATTTGGGTGATCTGTTATCAATATGATTTAAAAAGGAGTCAAACAACTGTTATAATAAATGACTTCATATGATCACTATCTTTCACAATTTCTGCCAGGGTATGCACAACTGTAATGAGAGAGACAGAGAGAGAGAGAAACAGAGAGAGACAGACATATTGAGTCACAGACAAACAGTGAGACACAGAGAGAAACAGACATAGTGAGACAGACAGACAGACATACAGTGAGAAATGAAGAAGACAGAATTGAGAGACAAAATTGACCTTCATGTATGTTGGTTATTTTGTTGTGAAAGGAAAGTGTTGTTTACTTGGAAATGTCCTGTTAATTTGGTTTGGTGCCACCTGCTGGCCAAAGTTGTATTTATGTTTAGAACCAGTATTTAAAGATGCTGTCTGAGACTTTTGTGAATAACAAAACAGCAATTAAACCTTCCATTTTGGGCAGGATGCGCAATATGTTGTTCATATGTGTAGATATACCCACATCTGTACACAAAAACACAAATACCCACTACTTAAGTCTACAAGTATAATCAGTGTTATATCTCAATTATCTGTGAAATTTCCCATTTGAAAGTGTGTGGTTTTTATTATTGGGACACATGTAATAAAACATTTTGGGGACTCGTCAGTGCCACTTCTAAAATATGCAGCAAATCATCTCTGAATGTTCGTTTAAGGGGTTAATTTTATTACTGTTTAATGAGGCCTAGTAGAGCTACAGTTCTTGACCATACCCTTCTAGTTTATAACAAATTTTCATTTACTGTTTCGTTGGATTACTTTGGCACTTTTGAGTTTACATTTCCATCAATAGCATCTTGTAATCAGTGTGAAATAACCAGGACACAGTCAGTGCCTTCAATACCCAACCCTTGGAAATCCGCGTGACAAACCTGTGAGTGATAAACATTAGGAATCAACCAACCGGTTTTATTTGAAGATATGAATCAGTTGGAACAATGAGACCCTCCCTGCATAAGCATCTAGATACAAATATCCATTCGGGAACTACTGGAAGCCACTACAACTGTACTGATTACACAGAGTCAGAGGCACAAATGGCCCCCTATGGTCCTGTGTGAGACAGTCGTGCCCTATATAGGGAAACAGGCTGCCATTTAGGCCGACTGAGTATTGCTGGGCCTTCAGCACCATGCAGAGCGCTGACAAATGGGCTCCGCCCTCACTACATCCCAAATAGAACTGTGTTTCTCTGGGGCACTTCTTTTGACCAGAGCTCTAGGGTTCATCGGTCCAAGGTAGCACACTACGTAGGTAAGTAGGGCGATATTTGGGCCGGCCGGCTCTACGCTATTAACAATGATTAATCTGAGGGCTGGTGAACAGTGGAGGGGAAGTATTTAACACATGGAAGGCTGTGATAGAGAGAGAAAGAGAGAAAGGAGGAGGGTGTGAGAGAGAGAGAGAGACAAAGGGCCCCCCTAAAACCAACACACTCTCTCTCCCAGAGGGCTAATTGAAAGAGAATGAATTACTATGCACGGTCACCTTCCTGGAACAACCGGTCGGGCGATTGGGAAGGGGTGACTGAGGCAACTGGGGGAGGAGGGGACAACGGAGTCGTCCTTCCCAGGGCCTTTGTTCCAGAACATGCTGCGGGGCAGAACGGCTGGGGTGGGGGGTGGGGGCCCATCCGGTGCCACCTGCAAACCTGCTGATCTGGTTCAGGCCTTGGGAGCAGAGCGGAGGGCGACTGGGGGCCTCGGGGGGGGGGGGGGGGTTGGGGGCAGCCGGCACAAAGCACGGCCGTGCCCTTCAGCGAGGACCACAGCACTACCTGGGATTGCGTGTCCACATTCACACAGTCAAACCAAACACAGTGGGGGGGCGGGCGGGGGGGCGGGGGGGGTCAGCGGCGTTCACCCGGCTCAGGGCCTCCGCCAAGCGTTGCACTTTAATTGCCACCGTGGCAGCTGGGTGGTGGACGTTGGCCTCAGACTAGTATGAAGGTTGAGGGAATCCTCGAAAAGACATGTTCTGCAGAAAGTAAAGTACAACTGTGCCTCTTTTGGACCACTGGATCAAGTCTGCGCTGTGCCCGGGAACCAGCGGGAAGCCTTGGTGGAGACGGACCGTAACGAGCACACCCCGAGTGAGCATTGGACCTTTTTTAAAACGTCTCTGTAAATGCCCTTCATCCTCTGCCCTCGTCTTCCTCAGTCTCGTCTCTTTTCCTGAACACGGTCCTCCTTACCTGCATGCCCTCCTGCCCCGAGATGCCGACACCCACATCAGCCACCTGAATCATGCTGACATCGTTCGCACCATCACCTGGGATTAATGACAGGGGGGGGGGGGGGGGGGGGTAATACAGGGGGCAGAAGAGAGGGTTAGACGGATGGAGGAGGGGCTGGGAACGGACAGGGGGGGAGGATGTGCTAGCGTGTCCTCTTTGCACTCCTCTAAGTCAGCCCACCTCACTGCTAACACAGCTGTGACAGGAATTACGCTGGCCTGGCAAAAACAACTGGGAGCATCTCAAGAGCAGCAATATACAGCGATAACAGTCAGCGGGGGAAGGTGTGTGTGGGGGGGGGGGGGGGGTCCGCAGTAAGTCAGACAACATGCCCCCCCCCCCCCCCCCCAAACTGTCTCCCTTTATCCTCCTATACATCACGCCACAGTGTTCGGCGAAGGGAAGGACCTGGTTGTCATCAACATTACTAAAACTGTTATGCTGACTCTCACTTTTCTTTAGTATCAATAACAGACCCCCCCCCCCCCCCGCGCTGTTGTGACTTGACAAGGTGAAGTAGAAGTTGTTTAGCCGTGTCATAACGACTGAGTTACAGACAAAGCTGAAAAATGCACCTTTTTCTTTTTATAGCTGCAATAAAAACAGAAGAAAGCGCAGCCCTGTATTGCTGCTTTTATTGTGAGGTGAAGTCTGACTTTTACTGCAAAGTTTATAGTTGGTGAATTAGGACTTTCTTTGTGGAGTTCATGTATATAGGGGGCAGAGTACTCAATTTCAGCCCAACGAGACACGACGGGTTTGGGTCGGGTCGTGTTTAAAGAATTTCTTTAGTCCTTAGATTTGTGGATCAAAAAGCAGTGTGTCTACATCCCTCCTCCCTGACAACTGCAGGAGCAGAGCGTATGAATTGGTCCTGAAGCAGAGTTATGTAATCACAATGCTTTAAGATATGAACTCGTTTTTGGCAAAAGTTGTTTCTGACTGAAAAGGTTCTGTCCAAAGTCACATATTCGCTAAATGTGCCTCCCTGCTCATTCATGGTTCAGATGAGCGTACAAGGCCGACCTCTGAGTGACTAACAGGCTCGAACCTGACGATGAATTTGTTTAACCTATAACACATCAGGTTCACCCGTCACAGGCCTAGTTATGACCATGCACGTGACCGACGCATATGCTAACCGTCGCCAAGGATGAAAAAATACAGAAAAGAAACTTCTGAAGGAGAATGTACTTTCTGGACCATTTAGATTACGGTGATGTTGAAACCGGGCCTGTGCTCAGGCTTCTGCTCATCGAGGTTGGATCAGATCGGGTGGCCATTTTCAGGGCCCACTGAGAAGCCTAGGGTAAGGAATGACCTTTATTGTGGAGTTCGTGTTTAGAGGGTAAACTCAGAATTTACAATGATTCTCATTGATTAGGCTGCGGGAGAAATGCTTTCACACAAATCATTTTAGATGGCTGTCATTTCCAAGCCACGTCTCTCAATTGGGATTTCATGATTTCAAGGCATTTCACTTGGACCGCAACATATTTAAATACTATTTCTACAGCACACCAGTTAACGTGTACTGTAGCAGCGATAGCAGATCTAGGATCAGCTTCCATTACCTGTTCCCCAGCTCAGCCTTTACAGTAAACTGACCCAAGTTCAGCATTGAGGAACCTTCCCTGTAATATCTTGATACATACCTATAGCCAGCGTCATGACCTTCAGCTTGTTCCTGACCAGTTTAACCACCATGCTCTTCTGCAGCGGCGTGGAGCGACAGCAGAGTACTGAACGGCAGCTCCTCGCCACCGCCAGGAACTTCTCCTCCAAGCTGCTGTCCAGCGCGTAGGCCAACGTCCGCCCGTCAATCACCAGACCCAGCCTGTGCACCAGGAAGGGCTGGGAGGAGGACGAGGAGGCAGGAGGGGAGAAGGAGTAGACCGATGCATAGTCGTTCTGGAATGCTCGGGAAGGATCGGAGGAGCTGCATAGGAACTTAACCTGTATGTAGTGTAAACTCTCCTCTAGAAGGACAGCTGTCGCGTCCTAAAAGAGAAAGGGAGGGAGAGAGAGAGAGAGACAGATTTGAGTTTTTCTAAACCAAAATACTCAATCCATGCACACACAATGGCACATTGTGCTATTAACAAACTAACAAGAAATTAGTCACCAAACAAAAAATGTAAAATATTTTGTTATTTTGGGGGAGAAAGACAGAAAGGCGGAAAAAGAGTGAGAGACAGACAGGAGAACGAGAGACACAGAGAGAGGGAGGGAGAAAGAGACAGATAGTTAAGGACTAGGACAGGATCTCACTGCTGAACACAGGCTGGCCATAACTCACACATCTGGCGCCCAGGCAGGCTGAGTCAGCAAGTACCTCTGAAACTCCCAATCAGGAACAGAGGATTCCTTCCTGACAACCTCCTCCTCGTTTCCCATTAACGTGAAGCCCGACATACGGTATGACTTAGAATTCATGTGCATTTCTTCAGGGTGAGGCACGCATTCCAGGAATAGCAGCACGTTCTAACCATACAAACACGAGACAACATCTGGGGATCCATTTGAGAAGCACGCAGATGAAACACCAAATAAGGAAGGACTGAAGCTGATCACAAGCGGCGAGACCGATGATCAATTGGGGTTCAACCCTAGCCGGTGGTGTCAGAGGTCACGTGAGAAACCACTCTGAAGTCTATCCAGGTCTGACAGATACCAGGCCTGATCCTCTATGCTCTCTAAGCTGGATGGGTTTGGACCTAAAACCCACAGGATAGCAGCACTCTAGGAACAGGGATCTGATCCAAAGTGGAGGCCTGCCTGTATGAACATTTCAATACCTAAAGATATTGACAACAGACCTCCATCTCTGTCGATGTCAGGATTCGAACGAGCAAACCTGTCCTGACACTCCAACCAACCAACAGGTCGTCCCGACCTGGGAAACATGGTCTCCATAGTTATCCGAGAGTCAGGTTGACCTGACTCATTCAGAAGTATCCGTGTGTGTGGGTGTGTGTGTGTGTGTGTGTGTGTTTTGTAATCCGTGCGAGTGCATTATCTCACCTGGGAATCAGCATTGAGTGTGATGATTTCTTCCTCGGGGTCAAGCAGCTTGCAGGCATAGGCGATGTTGATGGCAGTCTCCTGCTTGTCACCCGTCAACACCCATATCTGAAGCCCTGCTTTCCGCAGGGACGCAATGGTCTCTGGGACCCCATCCTGCAGGCGGTCCTCAATACCAGTCGCTCCTAGAAAACCAGAAAACCTACTATATGACCGACAAGCTTGGAAAGTTTTTACACAAATAAGCAGCTTTCAAATTAATAAAGACACTTTGGAAACAATAGCAAAATGCACGTGGCTTCCAACAAAAGGACACATTCGAATAAGGAGCTAAGTATCTATTTGAAAGGCCTGGATTAGAGATGTCCACAATGAAGTCATCTCTCCCTCGCTTGTCCTACCCAGCAGGTGCAGATTGGTCTCCAGCCTCAAAGCTGACTCAAACAGCAGGTCTTCTCTTCCCTGGATGGCTGTCTCTGCCTCCAGATGGCGCCGTAACCAGACAGCATACTCTTCCTTACTCATAACCTAAATGAAAAATGGAGGAAGACAGTCAACTCCAAAACAAGCTGGGTGTTTTGTAAAAGCACTTTGTGACAACTGCTGATGTAAAAAGGGCTTTATAAACACATTTGACATTATTGATTTGATTGATGGCGTTTATCCTCAAGACTCCAACCTCCCAAGCAGACCCTGCTAAGTAACTGACCTTCTCAGGCAGAGGGGTCAGAAGCAATAACTCTGCAGACATTACCCCTCATGAGCCTGGTCTGGGCTGAGCTGAAGGAGCAGTGAGACACGGAGGTGGAGCAGTGAGACACGGAGGTGGAGCAGTGAGACACGGAGGTGGAGCAGTGAGACACGGAGGTGGAGCAGTGAGACACGGAGGTGGAGCAGTGAGACACGGAGGTGGAGCAGAGAGCCACGGAGGTGGAGCAGAGAGCCACGGAGGTGGAGCAGAGAGCCACGGAGGTGGAGCAGTGAGACACCGAGGTGGAGCAGTGAGACACCGAGGTGGAGCAGTGAGACACCGAGGTGGAGCAGTGAGACACCGAGGTGGAGCAGTGAGACACGGAGGTGGAGCCGAGAGACACAGAGGTGGAGCCGAGAGACACAGAGGTGGAGCCGAGAGACACAGAGGTGGAGCCGAGAGACACAGAGGTGGAGCCGAGAGACACAGAGGTGGAGCCGAGAGACACAGAGGTGGAGCCGAGAGACACAGCGGACAGACTGAGGGATAGCCAGGAAAGACATGGTGGAGGCGCAACCTTAAAGTACAGAATAAGTGCCAGTTTGAACCAGTTAGAGGTGCGAGCAGAACACAGCAAAGGTTGCCTTCTCTTCTGCTTTTGACTTGATTCAGGATATAAGGGCCCATTGGACAAAGGAAACCCTGGTCTACTCCAAAGTCTTGCACTGGCAATGAATCCGATTTCTTTACTGCTGCAGTGTGACTGATTAACACCTCCCTGAAGACTGCAGAGGTTACTCCAAGACCCACAACTCTGTAAAAATTAGGGTGTGGTGGTGGTGCTGGGTATCTAATGGGAGTTGCCCTACAGTAGAAGGATGTAGCGATATCACCATGCCCAACACCATCCGAAAGACAGGCTTGTTGATACTATACATAATCCCAGCATGTTCCCCCAACTCTACAATTTGAGCAACCTACAGTTCAACAAGCCATTAATAAATACTTGTCGTGGTATTGACAGTGGTGCCAGTAGCTTGTGCTGTAACGGATTACAAGTGCTGAGGTCTACGTAGTCAGATTACATAACTGAAGTAATTAAATCAGCCTGGATTATTAAAAACATAATGCAATGCAGATGTAGCTCAATTGGTAGAGCCCAAAAACATTTCGCCTTGCTGTCAAGTTCACCATTAAAACATGTCACATCAGATTCTATTGGACCACTGACAGTCCAACCAGTTTGAACCGCTTCTTTTGAGCCCAAACAGGTTGAATTAATAGGTCAATCTAAATATTTACACCTGGCCCAGCGGCCAATCAGATTATTTTGAGTTCATACTGTAGCAGGGTGCTTCTGCTCTCTGTCCATTGTGTTCACTGAGTAGTGGTGAGGGGAAAAGGCTTAATCAACGTGCAACCTTCAAAAATGCTAATGCTTTGTTTACATAATCGATGTTAACATCATGTTTTAATCATCTCTGACACTGTCAATTGTTACATGTCGAGTAACGCAATTACTGGACTACATATATTTTGTTGTGTTGTGTGCAGATTCAGTGTGGCAGTATGTACTGTTTCCAGCAACAGAAAACTTTGACCGACTCTCTCAGAGAAGGTCACACTGGAACTGAACTGTAACATCTGATCATCTTTCCAGAGCCACAAGAAGTCATCCAAGTTTCCATCGTGATCATTTTTCTTTCTTTGATGGAGATTTGAGATTTTTAAAACACAGTTTTTAAAGGTGCTGACGACCCTATATTTGTCAGGATTCCAATTTCTGACCCATTACACACAACTGACTGTGACTTGGAGACACCTGCCAAGGGTCGGCAGCAAGGCTAAACTCTTGTGTTCCTGTCGTTCTGGTCAAGGTGTTACCAGAAGTCGTTCTGGTCTAGGTGTTACCAGGTGTCATTCTGGTCAAGGTGTTACCAGGTGTCATTCTGGTCAAGGTGTTACTAGGTGTCATTCTGATTAAGGTTGGCTGTTACCTTTTTGGCGATGCAGAGTGTTCGGAGACCGTCGGCAGCATAGCGGTTCAGATAGTTCTGGGTCTTGTACAGGATCCTCCTGTGCCGTTTCCCCTTGGAATCATCTGGAGGGAAACAACAGAACAACAAACAACCTGGAGAAACCAGCAACATTCAGGAAACCTGTATGAGCAATGATCACTGTTATCAGATTGTTTTGTAACGTCTTGCAGGAAAGTCCCTTCTAAACACAGCAACGGCCAACATGCTGAGCTGTCACAGAGTTGTGCAGGCAAACATGTCTGCTTCTGACTCAGTCAGCTCTGAATCCGCTTTCAAATGAGAGCATGCATTTATCCATAATGACAGTAATTTTGCCACTATTTAATCAGTAGTATGACGACAACACAAACAGCAGTCTCCCTGCATATCCAACCAAGGAGGAAGCCAAAGATGCGCCAGAAAGAGCTACCTATTGTATCCAGCTTATCAACTCCTAAAATAGAGCTCAAACAGATCTGCACCCAACAACCTTCAGCCGTTCCCAAAGCCCCGTTCAGACAGGGTAACCAGTACCATAGGCAGGTCCAAAAAGAAAGGGTCTTGAGTGCACACAGAACCACAGCTTGGCGAGATCTGGTTGGCAGGACAAGCGTCGCACTCGTTAACTCGCCGTTAAGTCTACCAGAAGTTACTGAAGCATTTTAATGGGAGAAAAACTGGGCAAAAAAAAGAAAAAAGACATGCAAAAATAAGAACTCAAAGGATTTGTCCCACTCCACGAATGAATTTGAGCTAGTAAATAAAACTTCAACTTAGAAGGTACAGCATGCCCTAAAGGCAGAGCTGTATGGTCTAGAGAATTTTTTTCTAACAGCTTGGAATGAGAAACACACAGCGGGCATTCAGATGGGCTGATGGGGAAAACACGGCAGACTGCTGCAGTCACGGCTGTTTCCAGAATTGGAGTCTGAGACTGGGAGAAGCCGTGTTCAGAGATTGTTACGGTTAAAGGGTTACATCCTCTTATCTGTCCAAGGGGCTGCCAACTGCAGTGACTGGGGAGCAATTAGTGTTAATTGTCTTGCAAGGGGAAAAACAACGATTTGACCTTATAGGCTGTGGGATTCAATCCAGTCACCTTTTATTTTCAGACTTGACACTCCTGACCACCACACTACCTGCAGTTTCTATCCCCGCCCCGCTCTGTTCCTAGAAAGCGGTCTGGGCTGAACTCAGATTTGGGTAAGAACTTCGCCTCATAAGAATGCTCAATATCAGTCACTCTATAATCTACTTCAACTTCGTCCCACAATCAATATTCTGCCAGTCCAAACGGAGTTGTCAATCCATAAATGGAGGTGACACACAGCGCTACTCAGAGCAAGGCTGGCCAAGGGGCAGAAAGAGAACTCTATCTGTTCCCAAAGCTCATCTCAGTCTATAAAGTATAAACTACAAAGGTCCCACACACCTTGAACAGTAAGTTATTAAAGAGCGTCTGTGCGATGGAATGTGCAACACTTTACAGAGGGCAGTTACAATGATGGATGATCGGTGCACTCCTAATCTACCAGGGTCCCAAATGACACCCTATTTCCACCTGGACCCCAGTCAAAAGAAGAGCCCCATGTGAGAGTTAGGGTGCACAGTCCTTGACCATCTTGGAACCACACTCCTCGTAATGGAAAAATCAATATTATGATTCACTATTCAAGATCTCTTCAGAGGAATATGACACACTGAGAGAAGATGCCAGAACAAAATGAACCATCGTTTTTTTTTTTTCTGTTGATTTATAGCACTTACTGTAACAGGGGCCTTTATTCAAGGTAACATGAGAACTTGCTTCACTTAACATGTTCAATGCCCACATTTCCCACAAGGCGAATAAGAAAAATCGAGGTCAAAGAGGCAAAATGAGGTCAGTGGAGCAAAACGAGACCAACAAGACAGTCAGCTTCTAAACACCTTACAGAGGATTCCTATGTCACAGTGCGATTGGTCCGAGAAAGAAATGGGTTGGGCCAAAGCAAGAACACACATAGGTGAAGTAACATAAAATGGGTTGTCGGCTTTGGTATTCTTACAGGTTAGAAATGATTGAATTGCTGATGCCGTTGTTTTGTAAAACAGTCACCGCAACAGCCATAACAGAAATGGTGACAGACTTGAAACACATAACCATGGCTGCAGTGATAGATTCCAGTCTGAGTCATCAGGAAACGATGTCACCGGCGAGCCCAAACGGTTTAGCATGCGCCAATCCTCTCCCACCCCAGTCCACAGTGAGAACCGATGCGCCGCAGCACACACTGTTCAACAAAACAGGAAAGGCGTCTCAATAGGAGGGCCAGGTACACCACAACTGGCGACGAGTGAGCCTTTCCGGTTTCGTTTTACAGTGTGGTGATCTGATTCTGAGCACCTGATCTACTTCAAATCAATATCCCACGTACAAAAAGTCAGAAAAAAGACACACACTAAAGGGGAAACAAATGTGTTGTGGTCCCAGACGCACGCGGGCAGAACCAACCGAAAAATATGTCCCCCAGAGATATAATAATTGTTATTTTACACCAATGGCTTCTCAAAATGTAGTCCAAGCACATCACAACATAGAACAAGAGGGAAGGCTGATGGCATCACATATTCCTATCAGAACAAATTGTTGATTATGGTAGTCCTTGACATTTGCTTTTCCAAACCCACTATATGGCCAAAAGTATTTGGACACCCGTACTAATTATTGAGTTCAGGTGTTTCAGCCACACCAACTTCTCACAGGTGCATAAAATCCAGCACATGAAAACGCAGCAGACAAACTTTGGCAGTACAGTGCATACTGAAGAGATTAGTGACTTTAAAAGTGGCTCTGTCAGAGGATGCCACCTTTTTAGACCAGGGTGCCCTTAAATGTTGGCCCTCAAATGGTCACAATAACTCACAATTTATTTGTGCAGATCCAAATAAAACGTTACAGGTCTCTGATCACATAGTTCTACCATCTCCTAGTGTTGTGCCCTTGATCAAGGCACCGCTATGTTGGGCCAGTATAAAACACATCAGCCCCTCTTGTCTGGAGAGCTGCCTTCTCGTTCAACAGAGACCAGGGATGGGGACCCAAGGACAGATGTGATAGCGCATCCATTTTACTGACGGATGTGATAGCGCATCCATTTTACTGACGGATGTGATAGCGCATCCATTTTACTGACGGATGTGCAGCCTACTACGATCCGTTAGGCAGGATTCATAGACCAGTGGAGTGTGAACAATTAACTATATGAATGCTGACACTTCAATGCTGTATTGAAAAATTGTACCTGTGAAGCACTTTGGACTAGTCACACGCCAATAAAGTTACCCATTCGCAGCTGCAAAACAGCAAGTTACGGCAAAAGACCCATCAAGCCAGAGATTATTATAACAACCCACAAAGACAGAGACCATTATAAATACCCACCAAGCCAGAGATGATGATAATGACCCAGAAAGTCAGAGACCATTATAAAGACTTACCAAGCCAGAGATGATGATAATGACCCACAAAGTCAGAGACCATTATAAAGACCCACCAAGCCAGAGATGATGATAATGACCCAGAAAGTCAGAGACCATTATAAAGACCCACCAAGCCAGAGATGATGATAATGACCCACCAAGTCAGAGACCATTATAAAGACCCACCAAGCCAGAGATGATGATAATGACCCACCAAGCCAGAGATGATGATAATGACCCAGAAAGTCAGAGACCATTATAAAGACCCACCAAGCCAGAGATGATGATAATGACCCAGAAAGTCAGAGACCATTATAAAGACCCACCAAGCCAGAGATGATGATAATGACCCACCAAGTCGGAGATGATTATAATGACCCAGAAAGTCAGAGACCATTATAAAGACTACGAAAACACAAATGATGGATTTTATTAGCAAATTTTGGTCTTCTTTAAATCTTAATAGGAAAGTAATCTGATTGTGTAACCAATAATCCAAAGTTATATTAATAATTACAGCCTTGCACAGGTAACTGGTAACTAAGGGATTCCATTCACAAAAGTAACACTGTCTACCCTGGAATCTGGATCTAGGTGATCGTTTGAGGTGAGCTCCTACCTGTAGGTGGCGGTGTGATAAGGTCCATGATGACAGAATCGGCTCCTTTGGTATAAACAGTGATCTGGTCGGTCAGTGGGTGTCTCACCACCACGGACATCCTCTTCCTGTTGGAGTCAAAGCCCAGCGTGTGGAGCAGCTCAAAGCTCAACCTCCCCAAGTGAGGAAACTCCACAGTCACCTGATCGGGCAGCCGACCAACCAGGGAACACTTATAGGCCCGCGCAGCGTACACCAGGGCGGCCTCGTCTGGAGACTCTGCCTCGTAGCGCAGCTCGACTTCCTCCTGGGACCCGGGCTTGCCGTCGTAGCAGGTGCCCAAGGTAGGGGGCGCGGGGACGGGGGAGGAGGCTTGCTCCAGACCGCCCGGGCCTCGGGGGTGACGCTCCTCGTCCAGTTTGGTTAGGGTGGATTCCGCGGACGGGGAGGTGAGGAGGTGGGAACAGCCACGATTGGAGGAGCGGTTGAGGCTGGAGGAACTGCTGTTGTTGGAGCTGGAGGTAAGCCGGCTCGGGGTGAAACGTTTGATGAAGTCCTCGATGGTCTTGACGGGAGACTTGAGCTCAAACCTCATCCGCACCTGTGACAGCGAGAGAGAAAGAGAGAGAGCAACAGAGGGTGAGCCGTCCTACGACAGGACAGAGAGCGACGTGGGGCTGAAACGTGTCCTTCAGAAGGTCGGTAGGTAGATAACTCCGATAACGTCACAGGCGTGGCGGAGTGGAGCTGTGAATGCGATGCGTCATCTCCCCCAAAAAAAACTCTTAGCCGTGGTATATTGGCCATATACCATGGCCCCTCGTGCCTTATTGCTTTAATAGAACACAGTTCCGCATCAACCCTGAGGCTCCAATGGCACCCTATGGGCTACGTAGGGCACTATTTCTAACCAGAGGCCTAGGGAGTAGGGCAGCACATAGGGAACAGGTTGCCCTTGGCGACGTGGCCTCCCTCTGCACGTGGAGCTTGGGGACCTGAACCGCTGACTCCGGCATAAATCACTCGGCAAAGCTCGGGCACATGGGCTGGGTTAGGCAGAGACCACACCGCTACAACGGGACCAAGGAGACAACCGAGCAGGAGGAGAAACCCAAAGAGGAACATGTCAATGTTATGCCGGGGTTACAGTAGGAAAATGTCCCTAAAACGTCCGTATTATCAAAAAGAAATCTCTCGTACTAAACACAGAAATGTAAATAACGCTGACGGACATCCGTAACGGGAGTACAGGCCGGTAGGACAGAGAGGTGACGGCGCCAGCTTCTTCAATGCCACCCTGTTCGTACTTTGACCAGGGCCCGCAGTTCACCATGAACAGGGGGAATAAAGGAGTGGACTAAGTACGCAATGGGGCTCCATTTAGGACATGGAGGGAGGTGTGGGGGGGGGGGGGGCAAGCTAACACAGCTGGGCAGGAGATCACCCTGACTGCACAACCAGCCTGCACAACCTACTGAGGGACAGTGGAAAGGGAATATTTGTGTGTGTGAGTTGAACTAAGCCAAACACAGTCCAGTCTGAGGACAAACAGCCAAGGCCAGAGTGGCTGAAACACACACCGGCTTTCAACGAGCACAACGACAGATTTATTCTGATGGGAAACGACTCAACCGAAACCGACCAACTAAAAATATGTTTCTCTTGTTAGATGTTTAGTTTGCATTGCGGCAGTTAACTTGAACGAGGACAAAACTAAAAACTACTGGGTTTATCCTAAAAGTCAACCCAGACAAACCATGACAAAATGCAGCATAACTACAGCTGTGTCTCAATGCTTGGCTTGGGTCTGAATCATGTATCTATAGTTTCGATTCACATTCTGTAGGTCATGTTGGATGTTTTGTGTGAACAAAGGAAGAGTAGCTTCTGCTATTGGTAGGAGCTAATAGGGGATCAGAATTACATCAGAAAATAAGGAACTAAGGTTTATTTGAGGAAAGTGTGTCCACAGAGGTCCTCCAGGCCTCTCAGCACCTGCCCCCTTGGCTCCTCCCCCTTGGCACCTCCCCCTCCTTAGAACTTGGATTATGGGGACTAAACCAGGAATATATCATCACACACAGCCCTGTCAACAGAACTTTACTGAATATTTTTCACATCCTCTACTGCCATCATAACATTACTGAATATCTGTCAATCCCTCTACTGCCATTGCAACATTACATACAATTTGTCACACCCTTTACTGACATCATAACATTACTGGTAATTTGTCACATTCTTAGGGGACATCATAACATTACTGATAATCTGTCACATTCTTAAGTGACATCATAACATTACTGGTAATTTGTCACATTCTTAGGGGACATCATAACATTACTGGTAATTTGTCACATTCTTAGGGGACATCATAACATTACTGGTAATTTGTCACATTCTTAGGGGACATCATAACATTACTGGTAATTTGTCACATTCTTAGGGGACATCATTACATTACTGAATATCCATCCGTCACATCCTCATTTCTGGATTCCACCGCATGACTTCCTGTCAACAGTGGGTACAGGCTTTTTAACGCAGCTAAAGTGGAAGTGTGTTTCCTTTGGTGTGTATATGTCTCAGAACCTCCCATCTCTTGTGGCCTGATTACAGAGAACACATACAATGTTTCTGGTGTGTGTCAGTAAGTTATACTGTGCGTGTGTTTGTGTGTGAACCCGGTCTATATTCCAGAAGTCCCCACATTAAAATAAGACTAATTGCTGCCCAAAAAAGTATTTTATTGGTCCCGTCTAGAAAACGTAAATTTTGCCGGCTTAGGGATTAGGTCTAGGGTAAAACTTTAAATAACGCATTGTGTTAGAGATGGGGTTACTTTTAGATTCATGCATAATGAATTATGTGTAGGGTTAGGTGTTAGGGCAAGGGTTTGGAATTGGGTTACAGAACAAAGGTTTCTGGTTCACGAACGTGTGTTACCTTATGCCGTGGCTGGTTCGGTGAAGACACCACCACAGTATTGCAGATTGTGAGTGCGATGAAGAAGTCGATGATGTCAGTGAGCTCAGAGGGCATCTGGGACAGCGACTGGCTGTGGAAGCGCTTGAAGTCCATCTGGCTGCCACCGTCATTGACTTTGTCTAAGAGCTGGGGGTCAGGGGTTATGTCCTTCTCCTGTTGAAGGCAAAGTCAAACAGAAGGACAACGATTAGTTAAAGGTAAACAGGAAAACTCAAAACCTATCTACATCACCCATATGGACCACTTCACAGCAGGCATTTAGCTGATATGGTTCATTATGGTAGGTTATGGTCCTGAAATGGAAAAGTGTTTTGTCCTATGGATCACTGTTAATGAGACAGTGGATGGGGGCACAACAACACCAGATTTATCACGTTAGAGATAATTTCACCATTAAAGATGCATTTTCAGATTTTTAGCTGTAAAAGTGGTGGTGCCTTTGGGCCAAACAGGGTCCCTGAAGGTTTATGGCCGATGTCATCAAAACCATTTGCTTTCAAACCTGGAATTTCATGGCTAACTGAGGTATGACAGTCATTCTACTTCCAGATTAGGCACATATCAATAACATATTACACACCCAGGGAAATGTAAAAAATATTTTAAATGTATTTATTAAATCGCTACATTTCCTGACTGCATCTTTATCGCAAAGGGCACGTTGAAAGACAGCAGGCGTTTCTAGCGAAGCGCCAGGCATTTCGCCCCACCATTGGGCTGCTGAAGGCTGTGTGTTTGGACAGGATGCTGGCCCTCTTTGCTTCGGCTCGGCTGCCAGTCCTGCGGTGAGACTTGGTGCTCTGGGAACGCAGCACCACCTTGGCGGCGCTCTGGTGGCTGGTGACACTGTCCCGTCTGGGCAAGGTGCCCCCGTGGGAGGGACAGTCTTCTTCTTCTGAGTCCACCACGTCCTGGTACATGGCCAGACGCCTCGCTACGGGAACACCGATTAACAGACACTTTAACATCGGAACGATACTGAAGTGAAATCGTCCTAATTCTGCACTCTGATCAACAATAATTTGATCCCAGTTGGCAGTGTGATCCAGGCTGTGCCCGGCAGGTGTACAACTGCGCAGTTCATGTGTTGAGCCAAAATTATTTTACAGAAAGGCACGTGTTCTACAAACCCCATTCCAAAAAAGTTGGGACACTGTACAAATTGTGAATAAAAAAGGAACGGAATAATTTACAAATCTCATAAACTTATATTTAATTCACAATAGAATATAGATAACATATCGAATGTTGAAAGTGAGACATTTTGTAATGTCATGCCAAATATTGGCTCATTTTGGATTTCATGAGAGCTACACATTCCAGAAAAGTTGGGACAGGTAGAAAAAAAGAGGCCGGAAAAGTGAAATGTACAGATAAGGAACAGCTGGAGGACCAATTTGCAACTTATTATGTCAATTGGCAACATGATTGGGCATAAAAAGAACCTCTCAGAGTGGCAGTGTCTCTCAGAAGTCAAGATGGGCAGAGGATCACCAATTCCCCCAATGCTGCGGTGAAAAATAGTGGAGCAATATCAGAAAGGAGTTTCTCAGAGAAAAATTGCAAAGAGTTTGAAGTTATCATCATCATCATCTACAGTGCATTATATCATCCAAAGATTCAGAGAATCTGGAACAATCTCTGTGCGTAAGGGTCAAGGCTGGAAAACCATACTGGATGCCCGTGATCTTCGGGCCCTCAGACGGCACTGCATCACATACAGGAATGATACTGTGATGGAAATCACAACATGGGCTCAGGAATACTCCCAGAAAACATTGTCGGTGAACACAATCCACAGTGCCATTCGCCGTTGCCGGCTACAACTCTATAGGTCAGAAAATAAGCTGTATCTAAAGAGGATCCAGAAGTGCAGGTGTTTTCTCTGGGCCAAGGATCATTTAAAATGGATTGTGGCAAAGTGGAAAAGTGTTCTGTGGTCAGACGAATCAAAATTTGAAATTCATTTTGGAAAACTGGGACGAGAAGGACAACCCAAGTTGTTATCAGCGCTCAGTTCAGAAGCCTGCATCTCTGATGGTATGGGGTTGCATGAGTGCGTGTGGCATGGGCAGCCTACACATCTGGAACGGCACCATCAATGCTGACAGTTATATCCAAGTTCTAGAACAACATATGCTCCCATCCAGACGTCGTCTCTTTCAGGGAAGACCTTGCATTTTCCAACATGACAATGCCAGACCACATATTGCATCAATTACAATGTCATGGCTGCATAGAAGAAGGATCCGGGTACTGAAATGGCCAGCCTGCAGTCCAAATCTTTCACCCATAGAAAACATTTGGCGCATCATAAAGAGGAAGGTGCGACAAAGAAGACCTAAGACAGTTGAGCAACTAGAAGCCTGTATTAGACAAGAATGGGACAACATTCCTACTCATAAACTTGAGCAACTTGTCTCCTCAGTCCCCAGACATTTGCAGTCTGTTATAAAAAGAAGAGGGTATGCCACACAGTGGTAAACATGGCCTTGTCCCAACTTTTTTGAGATGTGTTGATGACATGATATTTAAAATCAACTTATTTTCCCTTAAAGTGATAAATATTCTCAGTTTAAACATTTGATATGTCATCTATGTTGTGTTCTGAATAAAATATTGAAATTTGAAACTTCCACATCATTGCATTCTGTTTTTGTTCACAATTGTACAGTGTCCCAACTTTTTTGGAATCGGGTTTGTACATAATGCATTTCTATCTGCAGGTTCTACATAAATAATATCTCTGAAGATTCTACAACACCATCCTTTTGAACCCAACTGTAGTCTTATTATAAATAATTCTAAAATAATTACGTCATTGCACATTCAAAAGGCACATTTTGTTTGTTGATTCCTTCTTAGATAATGGTGGATGACAGTCCTATTTTGATATATAAACAAAGTGCGTCACTGGCTGAGAAAACCGCCCCCAACCCAGCATTACAGCTTGAACTTACCATTGGCATCGTGGGAATACTCCACCCCAGCCACGGTACACCGTCTGAACACCATCTTGTTCTCAGTGAGAGTTCCTGTCTTGTCAGAGAAGATGTACTGCATCTGGCCCAAGTCCTCTGTGATGTTCAGCGCTCGACACTGCAGATGGGAGTCGGTCTCCTCGTCATACAGTTCCAGATCCTGATGGATGAAATACACCTGGCAGATCTTCACAATCTCTATCGACACGAACAGAGAGATGGGGATCAGGACCTAGAGACAGACAGGCGGGCAGACAGACAGACAGGGTGGGGTGAGACGGCATGGTGAAACAGCTTCGAGGACCAACATCTACAGTAAATGAGAAATGATAACCCTACAGCCTTGACAGAACAGATGACAGAGAACGAGACGAAAGGAAGTAGAAAGGAAAGGGAGGCAAGGAAGAGACAAAAAGAAAAAGAAAGAGGAAAAAAAGAGGGAGAAAGACAAAAAGAAAGACAAAGTGAGAGAGGTACCTGAAAGACGATGATCATTGTGAGGAATAGATAGATGGCTGACAGGACAGGTGACATGTGAGTTCCTTCAGGACTCAGGACGTCAAATACAGGCCTCTTTTCTCCATACTGATACATCCACAGACCATGGCCTGGAGGTAACATACAGTGGGAGAGGTACGGATTCAACACGTCAACAATATTGTCATAAAACATTTTCAATACTTACTCTCCCCGCTGTACATCCACAGCCTGTGGGTCATGGCTAGAAGATACACAGCGTACGTCTGTGACCTAACAGTTGGAAACTTCACTACTGTAGTTTGTTACACGGGAGTGCAATGAGTTCAGTATTTTTTACTAACGTGGAGATCACTACAATCACAATGCTTGAATTGTCACAATTCTTGAAGGTGTAGATCACTACAATCACGATGCTTGAATTATCACAATGCTTGAAGGTGTAGATCACTACAATCACGATGCTTGAATTATCACAATGCTTGAAGGTGGAGATCACTACAATCACAATGCTTGAATTATCACAATGCTTGAAGGTGGAGATCACTACAATCATGATGCTTTAATTATCACAATGCTTGAATTATCAGTGGCATTGGCTAACGTTAGCATTTTCCCCCTGCGTACTGCAGGACAATGGTGCTCCAACGGCAGGAGAATGAACCCTGAGGCCAGGTGAGGTGGTGCTGACATGCTCCCCTGTCCACTGAATAGTGTTACTGTGGTGCATCATGGTGGTGGCAAACAGCCATAACAACATAAAGTTCTGCATTCACTACTGTAAGTCTGTGGATAACAGTGGATAAATGTGAAATGTGTTTTCTCACTTGTAAATTGGAAGGTCAGTTTGCACTGACTAGGTGACTACCATCCTACCTGAAATACCTACAATCAAAAGCCGAGAAATAACAGGTCAACTAACTGGAAGTACGACGTTCATCTTTTTTTTCTAAACACTAGATAAACAAATGTTTCATGTATTCCATTGTATTTATTTAACCACAGATATCCATACAGTTATCTGCTGGGATAAGAACAAGAAACAAGACATTGCAGTCTAATGTTTAGATAAGAGCCTATCCATCAACTGTTCAAATGTCACAATCTCCACGGCTTAAGTCCTCAAAACCAGAACTATAGTCTCATGTAATTGGTCAGCAGCTGGAATCAGTTCTAATGCCCTGTGTGTTGAGACGAGATGGAAAAATGCTAGAATAGGCTTGTCTGCCTGTTGCTCTGACTGCCGATCGCTCTGACTGCCTGTACCATGAAATTCTAATTATACTATCACCTGCAAAACAGTGATTTGTCCAAATCATCTGCAAAACCAAAATCAAAACACCAAAACTATTGCTCAATTCTGACAGGTTCTGTGGTACTGTACCAGTTATGTTCATACACAGTAGATTAGTGCGCAAACGATCAATTGGAATAAGACAACCACATCAGTTCGAAACCGTTTGCCAGACCTTTCCTTTATCTAACCTGGATAGTCTGACCAATAACAACAGCTGCAGATTTCCAGAGTAAATAGCAGGACTACATCTGTACCGTTGTGACAAGCACATATCTGTTTCAAGTGTTCAAATCTACTTTCTCCTGTAAATACCAGATCATGTAAATACCAGATCATGATGAAACAGTTAGCTGAAGCACCTGCATCCCGGAGTAAAACTAACGATGTATACAGACAGTTCTACAGCCTTTTCCAGCGGGGTCACGTTGACCTGTCTGTAATATTGAGGGGGAGATGACCCCCGCCCCCCCCACCGGAATTACACATATTTAGTTTTTTTTGGTAACCGGTTAATGTTGGTGATAGCTGGCCACATATTTGTCAGGGCCCCAGCAAACTCCTGTACTGTTTGGGTTAGTGAAGAAATGTAGAGGAACGCCGCTATAGGATGCTCTACATCTAATACAATGTTATACATACCTATAACCATCTAATACTGTTATATATACCTATAACCATCTCATACAATGTTATATATACCTATAACCATCTAATACTGTTATATATACCTATAACCATCTAATACTGTTATATATACCTATAACCATCTAATACTGTTATATATACCTATAACCATCTAATACTGTTATATATACCTATAACCATCTCATACAATGTTATATATACCTATAACCATCTAATACTGTTATATATACCTATAACCATCTAATACTGTTATATATACCTATAACCATCTCATACTGTTATGTATACCTATAACCATCTCATACTGTTATATATACCTATAACCATCTCATACAATGTTATACATACCTATAACCATCTCATACAATGTTATATATACCTATAACCATCTCATACTGTTATATATACCTATAACCATCTAATACCACGTTATATATACCTATAACCATCTAATACCACGTTATATATACCTATAACCATCTAATACTACGTTATATATACCTATAACCATCTAATACTACATTATATATACCAATAAACGTTAAATACTACGCTTTACTTGTATATACATATAGCCATATAATACTATGTTGTGATACGTACCTATAGCCATGTAATACTATGTTGTGATACATACCTATAGCCATGTAATACTATGTTGTGATACATACCTATAGCCATGTAATACTATGTTGTGATACATACCTATAGCCATGTAATACTATGTTGTGATACGTACCTATAGCCATGTAATACTATGTTGTGATACGTACCTATAGCCGAGAACAGGCACATGACTAGCAGAATGATGACACACCATCCCACATCCACATTCATCTGCCTCTCCAGTTTACTGCGCTTGTAACGAGGGCCGTTGTTGTTCAGCATGGCTTTAGTCTCGTGACCTACACAACACATGGGCTGTTACATACATGATCTCAGGAACACACAGGCTGTTAACACAAAGGACCTCTTGAACACATTGGCTGTTTTCATACATGATCTCCGGAACATGGGCTGTGTTTTCATACATGATCTCCGGAACATGGGCTGTGTTTTCATACATGATCTCCGGAACATGGGCTGTGTTTTCATACATGATCTCCGGAACATGGGCTGTGTTTTCATACATGATCTCCGGAACATGGGCTGTGTTTTCATACATGATCTCCGGAACATGGGCTGTGTTTTCATACATGATCTCCGGAACATGGGCTGTGTTTTCATACATGATCTCCGGAACATGGGCTGTGTTTTCATACATGATCTCCGGAACATGGGCTGTGTTTTCATACATGATCTCCGGAACATGGGCTGTGTTTTCATACATGATCTCCGGAACATGGGCTGTGTTTTCATACATGATCTCTGGAACATGGGCTGTGTTTTCATACATGATCTCTGGAACATGGGCTGTGTTTTCATACATGATCTCCTGAACATGGGCTGTGTTTTCTTCTTTATATTTGTTATGAACCAAGGAAAGAGTCTGACAGGGTGTTTACCTGCTTAGGTCCCCACACACTCCTCTACGGTATGTGAGAGAGAGTGAGAGTGTGAGAGTGTGAGAGAGAGCGAGGGAGAGAGACTTGGGCCTACCTGCGTAGATGACTATACCCACACACTCCTCTGTGTTGCGGATGGTACATCCCCTGAGCAGTAGGTTGTCTTTGTACAGGCCGTCTCTCCTCCCACTGGAATGGGTTCTGTGGTACGGGAAACAGTTGCAGAGCATCAAACAGTTGTGACACGGTTGGAGGAGTCGTGGTATAGAAGGATGACAGGCACCTGGAGTATCAGCAAAGCCACCGACAGGACAAAAGCCAGGCAACATTCCTCTGAAGCTACGCTGAGACTGCAGCTGATCTGTGTGTCTCTGGTATGTTTCAGTGTTTGAGGGGATCACTCACATAACTGTACGTCACAGTGAAAAACAAAAGCCCTAGTAGATATACTAAACCAACATAAATTCTTAATTATGGAATAAGAGAAGGATGTGTGTGTTTCTGCTGTACTGAAAATCGCAATCGATCATGACACTGCAATGCATTGTGGGTATTCCTCAGAGGGCCCTCTTATCTCAGCACTCTAAAAATAATAAAGGACAACTAACCTAATAAGACCCTAATGGCCTCAGGCCAAAAAATCATCCAGCTCTTCAGCACTTTATACCAAATCTTCCCATTCTAGATCCTACTAGAACATCCACTTCACGCCCAAGCTTCACATCCCAGATCCCACTTCGACCAGAGTCCAACACCCACTACTATGTAACATTTAAAAGCTCATCAGCAGCCATCACCTGGGGGAGACATACAGGACATTAAGAGCAGGAGAATCTGTGTCACCACTGACCAGACCCTACTGACCTGAGTCACAGTAACAACTGACTAAGTCCCTACTGACCAGACCCCTACTCACTGAAATGTACTGACTATTAACTGACAAGAGCTGTACTGAACACTTACTACTGACCAAAGCGCTTACAGACCACTGACCGGTGTATACGGAGTATTGAGCCCTACCAACCCCAAACGGGAACAGAGTGCCTTCTGGGCCTCTGGTGGGGAGCGGTGCGAGGTCACGGTGAGTGTGTTTACAGAGGGCAGCTGGGTTGCGGGTGGAGCTGTAAACAGTGGAAGGGTTGGGCCGCTCTTCTCAACGATCATGCCAAGGCGTCCCCCTCCACCCGCCTCCACTGCAGCCCGGCAACCGAAACCCCATCCCATAATATAAGGAACATGTGGTTCCTGGTCAGGTGACTGGCGCTGGCTGTACTGACCCTCAGGGTGACACGCCTGGACAGAACATCCTGTCTATACAGACTCCACTGACCACTCCTCTATAGAGCTGACGGTACAGACTCCACTGACCGCTCCTCTATAGAGCTGACGGTACAGACTCCACTGACCGCTCCTCTATAGAGCTGACGGTACAGACTCCACTGACCGCTCCTCTATAGAGCTGACGGTACAGACTCCACTGACCACTCCTCTATAGAGCTGACGGTACAGACTTCACTGACCGCTCCTCTATAGAGCTGACCGGACAGACTCCACTGACCGCTCCTCTATAGAGGTGACAGTACAGACTCCACTGACCGCTCCTCTATAGAGCTGACGGTACAGACTCCACTGACCACTCCTCTATAGAGCTGACGGTACAGACTCCACCGACCGCTCCTCTATAGAGCTGATGGTACAGACTCCACCGACCGCTCCTCTATAGAGCTGATGGTGCAGACTCCCCCGACCACTCCTCTATAGAGCTGACGGTACAGACTCCACTGAACGCTCCTCTATAGAGCTGACGGTACAGACTCCACCGACCACTCCTCTATAGAGCTGATGGTACAGACTCCACCGACCACTCCTCTATAGAGCTGACGGTACAGACTCCACTGAACGCTCCTCTATAGAGCTGACGGTACAGACTCCACCGACCGCTCCTCTATAGAGCTGACGGTACAGACTACACTGACTGCTCCTCTATAGAGACACTCTTCACAGACACTCCACCAGTCAGTGCAGATTGGGATCACTGGGACATCCTTACTAGGACTGGGCAATATCAACAGAAATCAGTATTACGATATGTGAACCCAATAATCTCAATAACAATACAAATTGTTATCAAGTTACTTCTTAATGTTAATTACACTCAGTTAGCAGAATCTCTAAAATGCATTGGAATATGGCACAACTGTACTCAGCCTTTTTTAACACAAAGTTTTTGCAATATATATTGTTAAAGGTAATTAGGTCCAATTATCACAATACTGATTATTGTTGATATGACCCAGCCCTAATCACTACTCTAAACCCCAGCTATATCCTAACCTTAACTACAAAGTGGTTATGTCAGAGATAGGACGTCCCAACGATTCTTATTAGCAATATCTTCAGCTGATCGCTCTCCAAATGTTTAGATTATAGTAGCCTGGATACAAAAAGAGTTGTTTCATGTTGCAAACTCTTATGATCATTTTACTCTGGTCACAGACGCTCATATTTATCCCAATCCCAGTGTTTTACTTCTATTCATTTAAAAGATGTGGTGATAGTGTGTTCCGGCCCCAGAAGAGCTATCATGTTCAAAGTGACAATTACAACGAGTAGCAAACCAAGGGAGGAGGTTCGCCAATGAGAGCCTGAATGGGATTATCAACAGTGTGACCAAACTCAGAGGGAGCATCTGAGACAAGGGGGGGGGGGGGGGGGGGGGGGGGTTGTAGGTCAGTCATGAGGACATGTCAAGAACGGACTATTCCTAAGGTAAGTCTAATTTTAATTCAAGCTAGCGCCTTTCTAGTTTTAAAGTAATTTCTTTGTATAAAATAATGATCCTGATAAAATAATCTGCCATGATCAGATTAACGGTCCAGTCTGGTTCATATGGCACGGCGTGAATGACGATCCCAAGACAAACAGCATCTGCATCTTGTACAGGCGAAAGAGTAAAACAGCATCTGCATCTTGTACAGGCAAAAGAGTCAAACAGCATCTGCATCTTGTACAGGCAAAAGAGTCAAACAGCATCTCCATCTTGTATAGGCAAAAGAGTCAAACAGCAGGGTATTCAGACAGATGACAGTTGCAAACCAAATGGTAGCCTAGCAACACGAGGAACACTGTACAGGCCCGCACGCTGGGGCACGAGGAACACTGCACAGGCCCGCACGCTGGGGCACGAGGAACACTGTACAGGCCCGCACACTGGGGCACGAGGAACACTGTACAGGCCCGCACGCTGGGGAACGAGGAACACTGCACAGGCCCGCACACTGGGGCACGAGGAACACTGTACAGGCCCGCACGCTGGGGAACGAGGAACACTGTACAGGCCCGCACGCTGGGGTTCAGGGAAGAGGGGTTGGATGATTCCTGCCGGGCTGACACAGTGGATGAACACTGATTCAGATTAAACTCTTAACAAGCCTTACCTGCAGAATGTGGATGTCTGTGATTAATAACTGTCTGCTATTAATCCATCAGGATGCAGGGTCCAAACACCTTGTTTTGAAATATCATTATTTGGGGTTATAGAAACGGCTAAAGAGAAAATTCTTATCGCAGCGGTCCCCAACAGGTCATTCACCCTAATCCACTGATAACTTTCCACCGCAAACTGTCCAAAAATCACACAAGGATCAGACACCACAGGATAGCAGCTAGTGTCAGATCAACAGAACAAAGACATTGGTCACCCCTGTTTTTCGTCTCCAATATCTGGCAAGTAAATTTCAGGGATACAAACCCAGTCTGTGGCTTGTGCCTCTCTGTGTGTAGCCAGTTTAATGATGGCCTTCTAGTGAAGATAATATTCTTACAAAGCTAACAAAATGGTCTGCAGAAGGAATTTAATCACTGAAAAACTCAGAACATGCCATTCTGTTCTCTTAAGAACATTCAACACGGTCAAACCACAAGAAAAATCTAAAACATTAAAAACAGTTAACCAAAACAAGAACAACTAAAAATATTTAACATGGTCAACCAAAACAAGAAAAATTAAGAACATTTCCATATTTTCTTTAATGTTTCCAGCTATTTCTGTAGTCTGCTCTCACAAAACCATAACCCAACTCTTAAAAGATACATCACTCTTGGTATTGATCCAAATAAATTTCATCAATAAGACTATGTCTGCTTCCCACAGCTTTTACAGAAACTTAATCCAAATCTTCTCATTAAATGTTGTAGGTCTTCATGAACTGGATTCATACTATGCATCAGACTAACTGGGCAGCTGGTGGAAAACAGACTCTGATACAGATTCAAAAGTGAAATGAAAAGTCAAAAGAATAATACAAAAACAGGCTGATAGACTCCGCAAATATGCTGGCAAATGGTTTGGTGGTGTAATTAGACATTGCAACGGGGCGGAATCACGTCATGGGAACAATGCTAATGTGTTTAATAGTGAGAAACTTATTTAATCCCAGGGGCTTGGTGCCAAAATGCAACCTATTTCCTTTAAAATGAACTAATTTTAAGCCCAATGGGCCTTGATGCACATTAACTGCACTATATGGGGAATAGGGTGTCATTTGAGCCACACATATTGTACGGAACACGCATTCATCCAGTTAGTTATAATCCAGGTCTGAATGGGCTTTTAACCAACACCAGCACACAGAAAGAGCAGTATGAAGGAATTACCATCTGTAGCTCATGATGACCAATTACAGCTCAGTGACTTAGGATTCACATGAGCGATTATGTATCGGAAAGCAGACATTGTGATTTGGAACGGAGTAGATCATGTTAAAATTATGTTTCGGAGATGATGACTCTTAAAGTGGCTGAAGATTTATCATGATTATGTAGAAATGAAGGTGTACTCACATGTAACCACGGAAACGGGCCAGATCGTTGTTTGGCTTCTCACATTCTATGACGCTGCGGTATTTGGACGGGTCAAATTCACAATCCTGCAGAGAAAGAGACGTTTAAATGAGACCACACAGTCAGTGCTTTATTAACAACTACACAATCACTGATATTAACACAGTCCATCTATAAATCACTAAAACTCATCGGATTGAAGGAGAGAGACAAAGGTAGAGAGGAGAAAAAGGAAAATAGACAGAGCAGCGAGGACCAGACAAATGCGGAGGAGGACCAGGCCTTTAATAACAGAGCGTCTCAGCATAGCAGTGCTGACCTAGTAGCAGGACAGAACGTCCATCCGTAAAATCTTACTCATCATGAAACAGGAGGCAAAACTGGTCCAAGATCAGCACTCTGTCACAGAAATGCATTGAGATCAAACCCTGGCCAATTAGAGGTAAGGATATTAATGACTTTGATAAAACTGGACTCAACAATCATTACGAGCGGACCAAAGCATTCATGTCACGTAGGTGACAAAGGCAGAACAAACGGCAGACCTGGTGCCAGTGTAGTGAGAAGCGCTGTGGAATGCCAGTAAACACTGACTAACGCATCAGAAGGTTCTGGAGTCTTCATGACACATCGGCGTACCCTTCGGTTCAAGGTCAAAGGTTTGGACAGGTTGAACAGTTGGCGTCAACGGTCTGGTTTCGAGGTCCCAAATGGCACCCGGTTCCTACATAATGGAGGGAATAGACAGGCCCGGCCCCACAGCCGCGAAGGGCCCGGCCCCACAGGGGACAAACAGACAGAGAAAGAGAGACAACAGAGAGACAGCAACCGGAATGTAGTCCACAGAGACTAGTGTCTGCCCTTACTGATAGACTTCCTGTCCAGTCTGTAAAATCTGCAGACCACCTGTCAGACTGACTGACTGACTGACTGTACATCTTACCAGGTCCAGAAAGCTGCGCACCACTTGTCTTTGCTTGAGGTTCGTCTCCCCATCCAGGGTCGCAGTCTCGATGTGGACCAGCCGGTCCGGATCGCTGGAGCTGAGCAGCAGAACATCGGCAGGCAGGATCTCATTGCAGCGCAGCCGAATGAAGTCCCCGACGCGCACCTCCTTCCAGAAGCGCTCCAAATACTGGCGCTCTGGCCTAGATGTTCACAGGGAGAAGAGAGCAGTTATTCATGCTGCTCGTCCGTCCTAATGGGAGGAACAGGGACGTGAAAATATATTAAGCAAGCAGCGGTAGCTTCCGGAACTGTGAAATCATTGGAGTTAAACAGGTAGGTTAGTGTGCCGGTTAGAGCTGCATTTTAAGGTGGCGAGTACTCATCCCGGTTAGAAGAAAAAAATCTAAAAGTCACTTGATATTACTCCAAGCAATGAATTAAAACTAGAACAAATACCCTCTGTTCTATTTACAGCCAACATAAACCTGTCCGGTATTTGGGAGGTGTGGGGTAAAGTGACACATCATTCTAGCCCATTCTTGAGCTAGACTACACAAACACGACCCCATTCTCAAATCATTTGGACATACAGTAGCATTCTGTATTCTCACAGACAGAACAGGACCTTGTGTAGTGCTGAATCTTTCTTACACACCAGTCACTCATTTCATAAAAGGCTGAGTGCAGGCAGGTTTTTAACTGGTTATTTAAGAACATTACCTCACCCTGTTGTATGTTCAGTGACTGCTCCATCCATTTAATGACCTACAACAATTACTTAAGAATATATCTTATAAATGCTTTCGGAGTATAAGTGTCACACTTCAGAATCCAGAATATACATTTGACTTCCTGATATCTCCATGAAATATTTAATTCTAAACAAACCATAATTTTGATATATAATCGATTGTCAGGCCTTGTATTCCATACCGTACAGTATTAGCAGAAAACATTTGTTTGCCCAGACACATATAAAACCTTTTAGTAGTAAGACTGCTGAGTCTAGAAGGGGTGTGATGTTTAGACCACAGTCAAAGCAGACACTATTGGAACAGGAAGATTCTCTTTCACAAAACCAACCGTCTCCAACCAAATGCTGGAGAGGTGCCCAGAGTGGGTCAACGCTCTCTGCCTCGTGGTCCAGTTGTCACAGTGACCTGAGGTTGGTGGAATTCTGGCAGTGCCATTGGGATGTTGCTTAGGGCAGCACAGACTGGCCCGGGGTGATGTCCTGGGCCTGTTAATGTTTCGAAAGGCCCAGGGAACCTTGTCGAGACACACGGCCCAATTAACTCAGTCAAGAACCAGGAGATTTTAGAGCAAGATCTTTGATCTTTTGGTCTCGGCCAAAACAGGGTTATCAGTGGATCTGCCAGCAGGACAATAATCGAGAGCATTCCTCCAGATCCACACAAGAACCACAGACTCAAGCGTTCTGATCAAAAACCCCAAACTGCGGGGCGGGTGGAGACGTCAGCAGGACTCTGAAGCATCTGGATGCATCAGTGCATGTTCTCTTGGCAAGGGGAGGGTGCACAAAGTACTAAATGCAGAGGTGCCAATCATTTTTATTGCTTGGTTAAGAATTGTTTATTTTTCCATAACATTTCTTGCTCATCTTTAAGGCGGACGATCATTCTGAAGGCACTGTACAAACAAATTCAACATGATTTTCAGTTTTATTTTTCACATAAGGTGGTCCTGGCCACTCTGCTGAGCCGACCCCCCCCGCCACCTGTCTCTGTCCTTGTCCATGTGGTCATGCTTCTGACCCGGACTGGGTCTGGACATTTATTAACTATTACAACTTGTAATAACGTTATTACAACGCGCGCAGAGAGACAGGCAGAAACAGATGTGTGTGCTCCTGTTTATTCATGTTCCTCCGATTCCCCCACCTGTACATCCATGAACCCAGATGGCCCTGTGAGCCTGCACTCCAACTCATTTACTGTAAACAGCCAAGTTAGTGCAATTCATATCAGTCTGTCTTTTATCACTTGTTATTTCCATTCATGGAACTGTGTACACTGTCTATTTCCTTGTGTAAAATCCTGTCTTTCATTTACTATTTATTGTTTAAATTCTACTTGCTTAAAGGGCACTACGCAGAATTTACTCTGCTCCTATTGAAATTGTAGCAACAACTATTCAGTTAATTACTATGTTAAGTCTTCCCTGTGAGAGTGGATTGCTTCTCTTCCCCTATCAGTGACCAGCTTAAAAACGCTGTAAAAATTATATTTCTATAATTCCTTTTACTGTCACACAAAATGTATGAAAGATAAATGGTTTGTCAACGAAGTAAGTGAAAGAAAAGAATTTGATGTGAGTGTCAGCAGTCAGTGAAGCTGGGACCGTCAATTCAAAATTCTAGTTTTGTCACATGTAGCAAGTTAAGTCACACAACCAAACCCACTAAACCTACACAGAGAAATAGAGCCAGCAGGAAAGAGGAGTGAAGCATCTATCTGTACCTGACTGTACACTGCCCAAGTGTGCACCCCCCCTCACTGCCCCCAGCGCCCCACACCCCCCTCCCGTCCAGCCCACCCTTTGTAAATATTATCATATAATTCCAGACTTCTTTCCAGTATAAATACTACACCCCTGTGGATATACAGCAAACTTGAAGGAAACAGTCCTAGTGAATAATGGTCCTCCTTATCAGCAGTAGGTGAGTTCTAGGTTAGGGATTTAAGGTGAGAAATAACTCCATATATTTCTTGCAAAAGATAGCCACTTAGCTAATGCCATCACTAATGCCTTCACACACACACACACACACACTCATGTTCAGTGTGTGTGTGTGTGTAGTCGTGGTACTGACACATTGCACACTGACATTGGTCCAAACCCAACACCTCCACAGACCGCAACATTAACCCAACACCTCCACCCACAGACCGCAACATTAACCCAACACCTCCACCCACAGACCGCAACATTAACCCAACACCTCCACCCACAGACCGCAACATTAACCCAACACCTCCACCCACAGACCGCAACATTAACCCAACACCTCCACCCACAGACCGCAACATTAACCCAACACCTCCACCCACAGACCACCACATTCATCGTCACACTGACACAGGACTATAGCTCAGAACCTCCACCCGGACTACAATTCGCAAACATTACATCCAGAAAATAACCTAAGGAGCAGTAAGACAACATATGAAAATGTATGCAGTGACTACTGTAAATAACTATCTTTTAAGGGATTTTAGCTGACACTTATTCAATGTTAAATACATGTATGTATGTATGTATGTATGTATGCATGCATGCAAATGTACCATGAGCCAAACGTAAAGGCTTATATCTCAGACCAACTTCATAGGCTGATATCTCGGACCAACTTTACAGGTATTTTTCATGAATCCGTTCTTTTAGGGCATTTTCCCAGACCAGGTTACTAGGTCTTTTTTCTATACTAAGCTTAGTCCAGGACTAAAAACAATGTATGGTAGTTACAAAAGACCACAAAAATACAGCAAATCCGGACTGCTTCATCTGTGCAGAGTAACCCATCCTAAATAAACCCTAACCCCGCTGCGTTTTCACGGCACCACCCTGGACCCTGCATCTCGCAGGGAGAAGTTCTGCACAATGTTTACCACCACAGTGGCAGGAATCACACAGCAAAATCCAATTATCTCCAACCTTGAGAACAGCGTCAGCCCAGGCCTAGCTTAACTAGCAAAGGCCCGAAACACTAGTCCCTTTGATTCCAGAGGACCATGCCCTATGCATGGCCCAGCCTTGCCTAGCCCGACCCACAGAGCTGCTTTTCATTTTACGAAACACAGGCTCTCCACACAAGGCCTCAGGAAAATAAATATGTACCACCTCTTAGAGAACAGATCAGTGTACAAAAACTCACAGGGAAGTCAAGGGTTGAAAAATGAACTTCCCAGTGAGTGCTTAGAGGTGGGTATCAGAATTAGAAAGTGTATAAAAGAACACCCTATTCCCATTAAATTGCACTACTATAAGGGTTCTGATGGAAAGCAGTGTACCGCTTAATAAAGTTCAATTTGGATCAAGTTCTGATATCACCACGGGCCCAGGTCGCAGACAGCACCCTACCTGGGGAACGGGGCTCAACAAGGAACAGATCACATCTATGTCAGGGGTCCGTGTCGTTGTAAGGAACCATTAATGGTCATGAACAGTGTTTACATACTGACAATTCTATAGAGATGCTTCTACTATATATGTATTTTGTAACTGGGACCACACTGAGCCCAGGTGGGGTGTCCTGACAGTGCAGAACACCTTCCACAGCGAGGCCCTAACCCAGACTGGAACACTGCATCCTGTGACACCAAGTTCATAAGGAGATACATCAGTTCCTCTCCGTTAAGCCATGTTTCCTAGGTCTGTTGCATTGCGGTGGAGCTTTTAACATAACAGTATATTGGTCTTGTTTATAATGGTTAAGTACTTATGGCCATAGTATATACTCTGATAGGCCATGCATATGAGTAAGTCAATGTGGGTGGAATGTCAACCATGACAGTCCAACTTGTGGAATTAATTCCATGGCCTGTTCTCCGACTAAAAATAATCTATAGCCGAATGCAGCCCTGAAGTGGTCAAAGCCAGCATGCAATTTTTGGGTTGCCTAAGCACGAAATGCAGGCAAATTATTTTGATGTTGTCCATTTTGCAAACAGCCATTGACTCCAACCCCGTGGCCCTGCCTCTGCTGTCCCTGAACAAGGTTCCAAACCCGAGGCCTGGAATGCAGCGACCACCAGTAGGCTACCCAAAAGAGTCTAACCCGGTACGCAAGAGACCATGGGTGAAGTTGTAGATACAGCATTGGGGTTTTTTGTTAATAAAGAAAAGGTATTCATGTTAGGAAAAGTGTTCCTATAGGGATGATGAAGAAGACTTCCGTGGTTCTGACAACTTCGATGAAGTTAACGAAAAAGAAATACAGTTGTATTGAATCACAGGGTGGGAACTTGCAACAACAGTAGGTAGCCGTATCCGTTCTGTTTGAAACAAACACTGGTACCGCAAAAAGCCCCATCTAGACATCTGTTTGGCAGCCTCGCAATCCAAAACGGCTACTTATTGAAGACATTTAATATAATCCATATGATAAATACCTGCTATAGACCAAACAATCCATGTGATTGATTTCTTTATCGGATCGGTGTCTTCTATAATCCTCCCATAAGTCTTTGATAGCGGTGACAGACAAGATGAACACCACTGGGGCCAGGGCCAGTTCTGGTTGGAAAGCATTACAAACTGGGACAAAATTCAATAACGCAATGAAAACAAAGTATACGTTGGCAAACCTATGAAACTGCTCGAACAAATTCTTCGGTAGAAAAGATAGCAGTGTGTACTTGGTTGTTTTAATCTTATTGTCTGCATAGTGTCTATTCGGGTTGTCTTCTGCTTTGGTTCGGTAGTATAACAGGTTAGAATGCACAGTTCGTGTTTTGTATTCCTTTTTGGTTTTCTTTCGCTGCCTTTTCGCTTCTTTGGAGCCTTTAACCACTTCGGTTTCTGTAGTCTTCTCTCGCGCCATACTTTTGCTATAACTCTCACAAACTTTTGTTTTCTTTCCCGTTTTTCAAACATATAAAAGTCCTATGTAATCATAGTGCTCCATACCTGTACCATGACAGTTACTTTTCACTATCTCTTCACGCTATTTCCTTTACAAACATCTCGTCGATTGTCCCTCTTTTGCCCTTTAGGTTTTTTATTGTATCAACCTTTTTCCATTTGCAGCTGGGAGATGCTTCGAAAGGCAATGATGTAGTTGTGACCAGTAAAACGTTTACCGCTCAATCTCTACTTTCTAAAAGACATGGATAGACTTTGTAGACGCTTTTGAATTGTGAAGTCGATTGGCGCACTTGTAAAGATCAGCGGATGTGTGCAGCGTCGGCAAAAGAGAGGTGCTGGTAAAAGGAAATGGAACTCGTCACTTCTGACGAAAACTGACGCGTTCACGCTCCTCCCTTGTACTATTTTTTTCGGATGGAAGTGCCACGCGGACCGACGCGGTCTTATTTGAGTTCAGGCTGTCCTTCTGCGAGTCAGGCTGACTCTCAGTACAAACACTGAAAAGTTCAACCACGTTATGACATCTTGAAATACTCCAACGAATCGATGTGATTATAGGTCAAATGTTGAAACATTTCTGGTTTTGTTAGTCCTAATGTTCTCGTCGTCTTTGACAGGAAGACCAAATGCTCCACAGTAGCTTTTCAAGGTTGGGTCTGGTGCATCCTGTAAAATGCAACATGAAAAATAAGCAGTCGCCAGCCTTTGATTAAGGGAAACGTGTTCAATGAAATTTTTTTTGACTAATATTTAAACTTTACTAATATAAAGTTTTAATTAGTTGAGAAGAAGTCTAATTGAAAATCCCAATCCCAGTGAGCTTCTGAGGCCGTCTGGTAGCTGACCGAATGAAACCAGCAAGTATTATAGAATAAGGCCTAATCCACTCAGAGTGAATTTGCAGCTTCTGTGTCTGCAGAGAGTGAAAGAGAGAGAGAGACAGGCAATAAAATGATGACTGAATGAATAATGAATGAATATCTTATTTTATATTGGCTGTGAGAGGAGAAGGAAGTGCAGGTTAGGAGAAAATTAGCAGAGAGGAGAGGATGAGAGGATGAGGACAAGAGAAGGGGACAGTGAATTAGTGCTATCTCTGGCCTGGCCTCTTTAGTCTAAGGTCAGATCCAGCCTGCTGCCTGCTTTCAGGTCCAGCACACACTGGTCCCTCATTCATCACAGGGAAATTACCCTCCTCCACAAACAGTGCCTTTTACCCAACAGCTGGCCAGTCCTTTTGCAGATGAAGGGGCCCCTGCCTTTCCTGTGATGAGCCACAGATATCTCCTACTACCCAAATAAATGGCTTTATTTTGCCTTTCAGCAAAAACTAAGACTTTTGCTCAGCACTCTAAATAAATGCCTCTGATGATCTCATACAGTATATTAAACAGTGGAGTATAATTCTCCACACCTGAACTATGTTGTATAGACTTTATGCTTATGTTTAACATGGCGTCTTCTCTCTACGCCCTAGCTTTGGTCACTGTGTCTGTACACTGTACATGTCTCCTTTTTAAAAAATTTATAATAATTTAATCCTTACAAGTTGTTGCATTTCTACATTCAGTGTTTTGATTGGTGCAGCATCCATACTGGGTTGTGTAGTTGAAATTATTATTATATTACATGAAAAAATATATATATTTCTGTTCCTCCGGGAAGGTATTTTTGACCCATTTAGTCTTTAACTGTGTTATAGACCTAATTTAAAATGGATTAAATATATTTCTTGCTATCAGTGTTAGCACAATACACCATAATGACAAGCGAAAACGTGTCTTTATTTGTTTTTCCTTGTCATGCTTACTTAGACCTATTAGCAAATAGGTATTGGTGTACATTATGTCTGAATACTTGAATGCCTTGTGATGATAATAGTCTGGACCAAAAAACCTTTGTCAAAATGCCACTGCCATACAGAAGGGTTGTTGCTTCTCATTGATATAGACTTAGTGATTCAATGCCTCTGGCTATGGCATGCACATAGACAATTTGCTGCAAGTTGAGCCATTGCTTTTGCCCATGAGTAATTAACATATTTCCTCTGGTTGTAAAAAAAAATTGGAAATGAATTGAATTGGATGATGATTAAGGAAGTGCATCTCTGCCTCCACCTATCAGTGCTGTGACTACATGTTCCCTGTGAGTCTCCATGTCATGTATTTTTCTATAGCCAGTGGTCAATCAGCCTGTATTTTAGCCAGATCAGTCTCTCTTTCTATTTATCTATGAACAGTACTGTGCAAATGTCTCTCTGTATATTGTTTTCTGTTACAAATAAATATAAATAATGAAATGTCTTTATTTCAAATTTCAGGCTGGTGATGTTTGCACAGCACTATGCATCTTTTTATTTGTCCTTATTTGGCCTCCCCAATTCTGTTCAGCCTTTGTTGGGTCATTGTGTGTTTCTTGCCTGCCTGATTCCTGTCTTTGCCTGCCTGATTCCTGTCTTTGCCTGCCTGCGTCCTGCTTTACAAAAATGGACAGAATGACCCAACCAGAACAAAAGGACCCAGCGGAGTTAAGGAGGAAACTTGGGGACCAGGAGAGGTGCCTCAACGAGCTTGCCCCGCTCATTTTGGCCCTCCACCCGGAGGCCTCCCCAAACTATTTTTGGTGGGGAACTATGGGGCAGCCTGCACGGAGGATCGAGGAGGAGACTGAGGGATGGAGCCCAGCAGCGCTCCTGACCCAGCGAAGCCTGGCTGCCCAGAGCCTTCCAGGCCGACGCCGGCCAGCAGTCCTCCCTTGCCGGCACAATCTGTATTTGCACAACCCATACAATATTTTCTTTGTGATGTAGTCTTTTATACATTTACAACGATATGACTGGAATCTCCACAGAATGACTTGCACGATTCCACAGTTGAAATAAGCTACACTTCCAGACGGGCTGCCCCCAGTCAGTTGAGGTTTGCAACAACAAACCCTCAATACAAGAGGCCCTCAGTGAGTCTGCTTAGTCCCCTGTTCTGTCCTCCCTGTCCAACCACGACTGTGACGTTCTGCACGAATCCAACATCATCCAGTTTGCTGACGTCTTCAGTGGTAGGACTGATCACTGATGGTGATGAGATACCTATTGGGAAGAAGGCAGTGGGGTGCTGTGACAACAATCTCTCAATGTCCGCAAAACAAAGTGGTTGATTGTGCACTACAGGACACAGAGGGATGAGTACAGCCACTTTCAAAATAGAGAGGTTGGGAAAAGGGCACGTTAAGGTCCTCTTCCTGTTTAGGAGGTTTAAAAACTGGGAAAAACAGACCATAGAGAACCTCTTGAGCACTTGCTTAGTATTTCAATTCACTACAGAGGATAGTGCAAAGAATCGGGACCAAACTCCCTGCCAATCAGCACCTTGATAACAGGGGTCAACCCAGGGTCCGACTCCCTGTCATCCAGGACCTCTACATCAGGGGTCAACGGGAGGTCAAACGCACTGTCATTCAGGACCTCTCAGCTAGGAGATGTCATAGTAAGGCCTGGAAAATTTGCCACTGACCCAAGCCGCCAAGACAGAATGTTCTTTAGTCCGGTGATCCCCAACTTCTCTCACTGAGTACCCCAAACATTGTACATTTTCCATTTAGCCAGAACAAACTCATCTGACACTTCACATGTATGGCTTGGCTTGGAAAATCAAACATACCGACAGTCAAACAGCCGGCCAGCAAGCCAGTCAAACAGTCAAACTGACAATCAGAGAGATATCAGAAAGCAGCCAAACAGCCGGCCCCAAAGTCAAATAGCCAGCCAGACAGTTTAACAGCCAACCAGAAAGTCAAACAGACAAATGCCAAACAGACATCTAACAAAACAGACAGCTAATGAAACAGCCAGACATTCAAACAGACTGACACACAAACAGACAGACAGTTAAACAGACAGTAAAACAGACCATCAAACTGCCAGAAAGTCAAACAGACAGATGCCAAACAGACAGCTAATGAAACAGCCAGAAATTCAAACAGACCGACACACAAACAGACAGACAGTTAAACAGACAGTAAAACAGACCATCAAATAGCCAGACAGTCAAACAGACAGACATGCAGACAGACACCAGAGGGCATGAGACTCCAGCCAGTATCATAGGCAGTCAGTGCTTCACTGTTCCCATGGCAATCTCAGTGTGTGTGTGTATGTGTGTGTGTGTGTGTGTGTGTGTGCTTTGGGGCACTTACGTCGTTCTCCATGAGAGAAAAGGCTACTTTAAGCTTAAGGGTTAGGTTTATAGAAAAGGTACAAAATTAGGGTCAGCTGAAGGGTTAAAGTTAGTTTTTCAGGGTTAGGGTTAGGTCAAAACCATTTTATTGGCAAATTTTTTTGGGGTCCACACAAGAACAGTAAAACTGAAAGTGTTTATGTGCCTGTGTGTATATGCGTGTGTGTGTGTGTGTGTCTTTGTACCCACTTCAAAAGTGTTTTTCACTGGTCCAGAGCTATTCCACTCAGTCTTGTTCAATGCAGAGTTAATCAGCAGTTTGCAAAGATAATCAGATAGGCTGCATCCCAGCCACAGCAACTGAAGTGCACTACTTTTAACCAGAGCCTAATGGGCCAAAGGTTGGGCACTATGAAGGGAATAGGGTAAGAATTGGGATGCGCGACAGACAAGTCATTTAGATTCAGAACCCGACGGTGAGTGCCAGGACTGTGTGGGCGTAGCTCCCATAAAGTGTTCAAGCCAGGACATTTCCGCCATTTTTAGGCCTGTTTTTCATGTTACGAAGTGAACAGCTCTAATGGGACGAATCACAAAGCTGTGTAAAACGTTTTGGTCTTGACTTCTGAATCATATAGATGGGCTCCACACAGAGGAGAGATATCAGGAACAATCTGGAAAAAATACCAAATAGAAAAGGAGGAAGATGAGGAGAGAGTGAAGATGAGAAAGAGAAGGAAAGGACAGCAGGAGAAGGAGGAGTATGGAGATGGAGAGGAGGAGGAGAGGAGGAGGAGAGGAGGAGGAGAGCAGGAGAAAAGTAGTTCTCTGACAGTAGTTGTGGTTCCAGATGGTTTAGTAGGTAATATGCTACAGGAGGTATGTTAGGTGACTCGGTGAAGGAGGTGATTTTTATAGGAGGCATCTTGATATAGGAGGGGAATTGGTGTAGGGGTGTATTGATTCAGGAGGTGTGTTGGTGTAGGTGTGGTGTTGGTATAGGAGGCGTCTTGGTGTAGGAGATATCTTGGTGTAGGGGTGTATTGATTCAGGAGGTGTGTTGGTGTAGGTGTGGTGTTGGTATAGGAGGCGTCTTGGTGTAGGAGATATCTTGGTGTAGGGGTGTATTGATTCAGGAGGTGTGTTGGTGTAGGTGTGGTGTTGGTATAGGAGGCGTCTTGGTGTAGGAGATATCTTGGTGTAGGGGTGTATTGATTCAGGAGGTGTGTTGGTGTAGGTGTGGTGTTGGTATAGGAGGCGTCTTGGTGTAGGAGATATCTTGGTGTAGGGGTGTATTGATTCAGGAGGTGTGTTGGTGTAGGTGTGGTGTTGGTATAGGAGGCGTCTTGGTGTAGGAGATATCTTGGTGTAGGGGTGTATTGATTCAGGAGGTGTGTTGGTGTAGGTGTGGTGTTGGTATAGGAGGCGTCTTGGTGTAGGAGATATCTTGGCGTAGAGGTGTATTGATTCAGTGTGTTGGTGCAGGAGCTGTATTGGTGTAGGATGTGTGTGTTTTTGGAGGTGTGTTGGTGTAAGAGGTGTTTAGGTCTAAGAGGTGTTTTGGTGTATGAGGTGAATAGATGTAGGTGTTTTGGTGCAGGAGGCGTCTTGGTGTAGGAGGTGTTTTGGTGCAGCAGGCTGCATGTGGGTATATATCATGAATTAGAATTTTTCTCATTGGTTGCTGCTCACCCCGCTCCATGACGGGCGTCTTATAATGAATCTCCAGGCTGGATATTAGCTCTGTCACCATGGAGGAATGATGACTGCCCGGCCCTGGCATCTCAGCGCCAGCCTCCCAAATGGCACCCTATTCCCAGTAGAGTGTGCTACCTTGTGCCAGGACCTGTTGGGACCAAAATGTAGAGAATAGGGTACCATTTGGAACACGGCACAGGGCAAAACATGCTGCTGTTTTAGTAGCTGATCAATCTGCACAGTGGCACCAAGCAACACCATCACAGAGCAGCATTGGACATCTAATTAATGGGGCTCCAGAATGATTCGGCTCCTGGTTGCTCTATACTATACTGACAGTGCCTGGGGGTCCTGCTAAAAAAGGTATTGCAAATTGCCACACTTGTTTGTCGGAGAAACGCTCCTATTTGGGAGTGAACATGCCGACAAACCTATGGGATCACGGTGGAAACAAGTCTTGGGCTTCAGTGTGTTTATATCCTGATAGTTTGAGATAACTGTGGAACTTGAATGTTTTTCATGTATTATTTTGTCACTGTCAGTTTTAATGATTTTCTGGTTGAGCTAGCTGTGTGATGAAAATACATGTAGAGCTGGCTATGTAGAACCAGAGTATAGTGGGGCTGTGTAGAACCAGAGTATAGTGGGGCAGTGCAGAACCAGAGTATAATGGGCTGTGTAGAACCAGAGTATAATGGGCTGTGTAGAACCAGAGTATAGTGGGCTGTGTAGAACCAGAGTATAGTAGGGCTGTGTAGAACCAGAGTATAGTGGGCTGTGTAGAACCAGAGTATAGTGGGCTGTGCAGAACCAGAGTATAGTGAGGCTGTGTAGAACCAGAGTATAGTGGCCTGTGTAGAACCAAAATATAGTGGGGCTGTGCAGTATAGTGGGGCTGTGCAGTATAGTGGGGCTGTGTAGAACCAGAGTATAGTGAGGCTGTGCAGTATAGTGGGGCTGTGTAGAACCAGAGTATAGTGGGGCTGTGTAGAACCAGAGTATAGTGGGGCTGTGCAGTATAGTGGGGCAGTGTAGAACCAGAGTATAGTGGGGCTGTGCAGTATAGTGGGGCTGTGTAGAACCAAAGTATAGTGGGGCTGTGTAGAACCAGAGTATAGTGGCCTGTGTAGAACCAGAGTATAGTGGGGCTGTGCAGTATAGTGGGGCTGTGCAGAACCAGAGTATAATGGGCTGTGTAGAACCAGAGTATAATGGGCTGTGTAGAACCAGAGTATAGTGGGCTGTGTAGAACCAGAGTATAGTAGGGCTGTGTAGAACCAGAGTATAGTGGGCTGTGTAGAACCAGAGTATAGTGGGCTGTGCAGAACCAGAGTATAGTGAGGCTGTGTAGAACCAGAGTATAGTGGCCTGTGTAGAACCAAAATATAGTGGGGCTGTGCAGTATAGTGGGGCTGTGCAGTATAGTGGGGCTGTGTAGAACCAGAGTATAGTGAGGCTGTGCAGTATAGTGGGGCTGTGTAGAACCAGAGTATAGTGGGGCTGTGTAGAACCAGAGTATAGTGGGGCTGTGCAGTATAGTGGGGCAGTGTAGAACCAGAGTATAGTGGGGCTGTGCAGTATAGTGGGGCTGTGTAGAACCAAAGTATAGTGGGGCTGTGTAGAACCAGAGTATAGTGGCCTGTGTAGAACCAGAGTATAGTGGGGCTGTGCAGTATAGTGGGGCTGTGTAGAACCAGAGTATAGTGGGGCTGTGTAGAACCAGAGTATAGTGGGCTGTTGAGCACAGCCAGACGGAGTCTGAGCCAGAGCCTGATGAGTTGGTGTGAGTGGGTGACAGCAGATGACTCCCCGTCTGTGGGTTGGAGCAGGAAGCCCTGCAAGAACTATGAAAACGTGTCATGAGACATAAAGGGAGCCGTAGAGAGAGATCGTGAGACAAAGGGAGAGATAGAACAGAAAGAGAGAGGAGGAGAACACGATAAAGCAGGAGAGAGAGATTACAGAGGAGGGGGGGTGAGAGAGAGATGCTTCTGGCCTTGAGTCAGACGATGCCTGATCAACACACTGTGAGACCTCTAGCTAGTTATATTCATCAGAGGAGGCATTGCAGATTTGCAGCTAAGAAGGACTATTTAATCTGAACACTAGGCTGGATGCAAGCCTGGACATGAGTGTGCACAGAACCATGGGGTTTAAATAAGGGTGAACACGTTTCAGGTTTTAATTTTCACATGAAATGGATACCGAAAGTATGCACCTTTTCACTAAATGCTTGCTTGCCAGTTTGCTCATGACTAAGCTCAACAACAATAAAAAAATTCAATCTATGAATTAAATAATATAGGCAAGTAAGGAAAAAAGACTGATCAATATCATGGGAAAGATCAAGATTGGGGATGCAGATACGGAGCTCAGTTTTTAAAAATTTAAATGTGTATTCAGTTTGGGGAATTGGGATGTTTAAACTATGCAGTAGCAAATAGTAACAGTGGCCAAGTGTTACTTTAAAAGGTGTTATTGGAAAAGGAGTGGGATCAAGAGCCAGCACCCGGACTGACCAACGTTCCTAAGGAAAGGTTCTGTAGCTGAAGGGTTGGCACCCTGACGGATCAACGTTCTTAAGGAATGGTTCTGTAGCTGAAGGGTCGGCACCCTGATGGACCAACGTTCCTAAGGAATGGTTCTGTAGCTGAAGGGTCGGCACCCTGATGGACCAACGTTCCTAAGGAATGGTTCTGTAGCTGAAGGGTCGGCACACTGACGAACCAACGTTCCTAAGGAATGGTTCTGTAGCTGAATGGTCGACACCCTGACTAATGAACGTTCCTAAGGAATGGTTCTGTAGCTGAAGGGGCGGTACCCTGACCGGCCAACGTTCCTAAGGAATGGTTCTGTAGCTGAAGGGTTGATACCCTGACCGGCCAACGTTCCTAAGGAATGGTTCTGTAGCTGAAGGGTCGGTACCCTGATGGACCAACGTTCCTAAGGAATGGATCTCTAGCTGTATGTTCGGCACACTGACTGGCCAATGTTCCTAAGGAATGGTACTGGAACTGAAGATATGTTCTAGAATGACAGCTTGTGGTCCTGGCAACAGCCCGGCAACAGCCCAGCCCACCCACTTGAAGCTGCTGCAGCTTTCCCCCAAAAAAATGTATGGTTATGCAAGCCTGTCATTCAGAATAACACAGGGAGAGCAGGGATAGAGAGAACATTGATAGAGAGAGAGAAAGAACACAGCAGTTATACACCAAGCAACAGACTGTTACTTCTCATCTACAGGGATTGGTTTTAGACAAGGTGTCAGCGTGGCTCCTATACTGGTAGGTCACTCTGAAATGGAACAAAAGACATTCAAGGGACAAGCAATAGGTTCCAACCCTCCAGTAGTAAATAAGTAGAAAATAAGTGTATTATAAAAATGAAAACATTCTCCCTGGGAAGATACTATCGACAGGTTCTTCTGGGTTACATGACACCACTAGTCTTAGTTTGAAGTGCTTTTGTGTTCGTTTCTGCATGCAATCTACCTTTTGCTATGTAACTTCTGCTCATCCACATTTGGATGAAGCTAAAAATGCTTTTTTAGGTTAAACTATCCTTTGTACAGTGCAGCTGCGTCACTGAGGCCAGGAGCTCAAATCCTGGTTGTATCATCAGGGACATCACCACCCAAAGGCTTCCTGGGCTCTATGTGCTGTAAACATCCGGGTGGATGCTTGGTTGCCTTGTCTTATAACCTTCTAATAGCGCTGCGTGGTTTGGTGGAGTACCTGCAAGCTCAGTTAACATTGTTCTCCTGAGAAAGTGTATGGATTTCTGGTGGGATGTGCATTGAGGGAACGTCAGCTCTCCTTAAACAGCTGGGAATTGCTGTGAATAGAAGAATTGGAAATCAGAAATTTGCGAGGGAATAGTGAGGGGCTGAGTTTTTTGATCATTCCTTCCTGCCATATTGACCTGAATCCTCCCTTTTTGAGGAGGAGCAGTACAGTACTTCTCAACATGATAGCCATGGATGTCTGTCTTTTGGTTGTTAGTGAGTAATTTTTGAGTGTATCAATTGGTGTTCTGATTGGTTGTGAATGAACCAATCTGTATTTCAGTAATCTAGATTGATTACATCCTGATTAATGGCCAGCTCTTTATCAAACTGATCCTGAAGGAAAATCTATAGATGGATTCTCTGCGGCTGGATGAGAAAGGCCTTCCCCTGGCTTTAGGTTCAATGGATGAGAGAGATCTGTGAGAAAGAAAGAAAGAGAGAGGGAGAGAGGGAGAGAGACAGAGTGAGAGAAGGGGAGAGAGAGAAAGAAAGAAAGAAAGGTAGAGTGGGAGTAAGATAGAGCGTAGTAGTAAGCAATATGATTTCACTGTTGTATGGAATAACTTAATTTCCACCACCGAGTTCATTAATGTTTGATTTATTTTCAAATTCTTTTGGGGTCTGTTTGATCTGAGGGCAATATATGTCTCCAAGGTAGCGCTGATCGATTATTGCATTTTTAAATGGCTTTGGTTTCAATTTGATTATTATGAAATAGTTGCTCATTTATTTTTCGACAGTGAATGTGCTGTGTTGTCAATATTACCTTCTTTTCCATTCTCTCCATTGTTGTCACACAGATGTGAAGGCCACCCCTCCTGTTCTCTCTTCTCACAGAGAAATTGCAGGACATGAGAGAGTCAAGATGTTTGTTATTAAGAGCGAAATGTTCTGTATGTGCAGAATTTCACAGTTCGGTCTGTAGCCTCGTCAATCAGGTTTATTGGTTTGTGGTTGGTTTCAAATGTCGATGCACATTTTTGATGAACGCCACGCATCAAAAACGCATCAGAATTTTTCACGTTTTAAACCGCTTTGGTCCATTACGGTTTTTTGTGTACCTTCCTGTAAGACATACATCAGACTGGTGTGTAGGTATGCACCCCCTGAACCATTGATTAACATGTCAAAGTGACCCCCCCCCCACCACCACCCCACCACCCCCCCACCCACCCGCTGTGTAATTAAGAATTACCTTACCCCTAGGCAACACAAAATGCTATTATTTACCCACAATTACTTTTTTCCTCTCAGGCCCTCCAACTACATGAAATAACCCTAGACTGGTCAAAATTATATTCATCGGAAATATCTTTTAAATTAATAGAATCCATAACTGTGAATCTTTAGTTGAATTTATTTGGGTGTTTTCTGCACCAGGACTTCATCAGGGCATATGGATCAAATTACCTACAGACTCAAAGAGCAATGACACCCTATTCCCCTAATAGTTCACTACGTCAGATCAAATTCCATATTGAACAGGGTGCCATTTAGGAGACGGGGACTGACGGGTTTTTATAACTCTGAGGATTTACATTTAGAACTAAACAGGAGCTTCATTAAGGGGTTTTGAAAAAAAACCCTTAATGAAGAATAACATTTTGAGTACCGTGACGTCGCCCGGTATGGCGCAGCCGGGGCCCCACCCCGGAGCCAGGCCCGGGGTTGGGGCTCGAATGCGAGCGCCTGGTGGCCGGGCCTTCCCCCATGGGGCCCGGCCGGGCTCAGCCCGAACGGGTGACGTGGGGCCGCCCTCCCGTGGGCTCACCACCCACAGGAGGGACCATAAGGGGCCGGTGCAAAGAGGATCGGGCGGCAGTCGAAGGCAGGGGCCTAGACAACCCGATCTCTGGACACAGAAACTGGCTCTAGGGACGTGGAATGTCACCTCGCTGGCGGGGAAGGAGCCTGAGTTAGTGCGTGAGGTTGAGAGGTTCCGATTAGAGGTAGTCGGGATCACCTCTACGCACGGCTTGGGCTCTGGAACCACACTCCTTGAGAGAGGATGGACTCTTCACCACTCTGGAGTTGCCCATGGTGAGAGGCGGCGGGCTGGTGTGGGTTTGCTCATAGCTCCCCAGCTCTGCCGCCATGTGTTGGAGTTTACCCCGGTGAACGAGAGGGTCGTTTCCCTGCGCCTACGGGTCGGGGATAGGTCTCTCACTGTTGTTTGTGCCTACGGGCCGAACCGCAGTGCAGAGTACCCGACCTTCTTGGAGTCTCTGGGAGGGGTGCTGGAAAGTGCTCCGACTGGGGACTCTATTGTTCTACTGGGGGACTTCAACGCCCACGTGGGCAACGACAGTGACACCTGGAGGGGCGTGATTGGGAGGAACGGCCCCCCTGATCTGAACCCGAGTGGTGTTCAGTTATTGGACTTCTGTGCTAGTCACAGTTTGTCCATAACGAACACCATGTTCAAGCATAAGGGTGTCCATCAGTGCACGTGGCACCAGGACACCCTAGGCCGCAGGTCGATGATCGACTTTGTTGTCGTCTCATCTGACCTGCGGCCGTATGTCTTGGACACTCGGGTGAAGAGAGGGGCGGAGCTGTCAACTGATCACCACCTGGTGGTGAGTTGGATCCGATGGCGGGGGAGGAAGCTGGACAGACTCGGCAGGCCCAAGCGTACTGTAAGGGTCTGCTGGGAACGTCTGGCCGAGTCTCCTGTCAGAGAGATCTTTAACTCCCACCTCCGGCAGAGCTTCGACTGGATCCCGAGGGAGGTTGGAGATATTGAGTCCGAGTGGACCATGTTCTCCACCGCCATTGTCGAAGCGGCCGCTCGGAGCTGTGGCCGTAAGGTCTCCGGTGCCTGTCGAGGCGGCAATCCCCGAACCCGGTGGTGGACACCGGAAGTAAGGGATGCCGTCAAGCTGAAGAAGGAGTCCTATCAGGCCTGGTTGGCTTGTGGGACTCCTGAGGCAGCTGACGGGTACCGACAGGCCAAGCGGGCTGCAGCCCGGGTGGTTGTGGAGGCAAAAACTCGGGCCTGGGAGGAGTTCGGTGAGGCCATGGAGAAGGACTATCGGCTGGCCTCGAAGAGATTCTGGCAAACCATCCGGCGCCTCAGGAGAGGGAAACAGTGCCCTACCAACGCTGTTTACAGTAGAGGTGGGCAGCTGTTGACCTCAACTGAGGATGTCGTCGGGCGGTGGAAGGAGTACTTCGAGGATCTCCTCAATCCCGCTGACATGTCTTCCATTGAGGAAGCAGAGGATGAGGGCTCAGTGGTGGACTCGTCCATCACCCGGGCTGAAGTCACAGAGGTGGTCAAGAAACTCCTCGGTGGCAAGGCACCGGGGGTGGATGAGATCCGCCCTGAGTACCTCAAGTCTCTGGATGTTGTGGGGCTGTCTTGGTTGACACGCCTGTGCAACATCGCGTGGCGGTCGGGGACAGTGCCTCTGGGATGGCAGACCGGGGTGGTGGTCCCTCTTTTTAAGAAGGGGGACCGGAGGGTGTGTTCCAACTATAGGGGGATCACACTTCTCAGCCTCCCCGGGAAAGTCTATGCCAGGGTTCTGGAGAGGAGAATACGGCCGATAGTAGAAGCTCGGATTCAGGAGGAACAGTGTGGTTTTCGTCCGGGCCGTGGAACACTGGACCAGCTCTATACCCTCTACGGGGTGTTGGAGGGTTCATGGGAGTTTGCCCAACCAATCCACATGTGTTTTGTGGATTTGGAGAAGGCATTCGACTGTGTCCCTCGCGGCATCTTGTGGAGGGTGCTTGGGGAATATGGGGTCCTGGGTCCTTTGCTAAGGGCTGTCAGGTCCCTATACAACCGAAGCAGGAGCTTGGTCCGCATTGCCGGCAGTAAGTCAGACTTGTTCCCAGTGCATGTTGGACTCCGGCAGGGCTGCCCTTTGTCACCGGTTCTGTTTGTAATTTTTATGGACAGAATTTCTAGGCGCAGCCAGGGGCCGGAGGGTGTCAGGTTTGGGGACCACACGATTTCGTCTCTGCTCTTTGCAGATGATGTTGTCGTGTTGGCCCCTTCTAACCAGGACCTTCAGCATGCACTGGGACGGTTTGCAGCCGAGTGTGAAGCGGTGGGGATGAAAATCAGTACCTCCAAATCCGAGGCCATGGTCCTCAGTCGGAAAAGGGTGGCTTGCCCACTTCAGGTTGGTGGAGAGTGCCTGCCTCAAGTGGAGGAGTTTAAGTATCTAGGGGTCTTGTTCACGAGTGAGGGAAGGATGGAACGGGAGATTGACAGACGGATCGGTGCAGCTTCTGCAGTAATGCAGTCGATGTATCGGTCTGTCGTGGTGAAGAAAGAGCTGAGCCGCAAGGCGAAGCTCTCGATTTACCAGTCAATCTACGTTCCTACTCTCACCTATGGTCATGAGCTTTGGGTCATGACCGAAAGGACAAGATCCCGGATACAGGCGGCCGAAATGAGTTTTCTCCGCAGGGTGGCTGGGCGATCCCTTAGAGATAGGGTGAGAAGCTCGGTCACCCGGGAGGAGCTCAGAGTAGAGCCGTTGCTCCTCCACATCGAGAGGGGTCAGCTGAGGTGGCTTGGGCATCTTTTTCGGATGCCTCCGGAACGCCTTCCTGGGAAGGTGTTCCGGTCCCATCCCACCGGGAGGAGACCCCGGGGAAGACCTAGGACACGCTGGAGGGACTATGTCTCCCGGCTGGCCTGGGAACGCCTCGGTGTCCCCCCGGAAGAGCTAGAGGAAGTGTCTGGGGAGAGGGAAGTCTGGGCATCCCTGCTTAGACTGCTGCCCCCGCGACCCGGCCCCAGATAAGCGGTAGAAGATGGATGGATGGATGGACTAAACAGGAGCTGGAAAATTATTTACCGATCAGTAGAAGGAAATAACCGAAATGTCCATCTCGAACAATGCTGTATTTTATTAAGCTTTATTAATTTTATTGCATTGGTACTGTTTTCACAAGAACACACCAGTCAAAATGTGGTTGTGAATAAACAGCTTATGTTATGTCGGTCACAATTAGTCATGTCAATTGTTGTTCACTGGTAGTTAGTTTAGAATATTTAAACTTAGTAATAGTAGCAAAACACCTTTGACAAATCCCTGTTCTCTGCTGAACTAGCTTTTAATCATTCTCTACAGTAGTAGGTGATTCAAAAAACAACTCCAAACTCAGTGACCAAAACAAAACACAACTTCCATGCCTCAAATCCATAACCAGTAGTAACCATACATTTTGGTTGTCTTAAAAGTGAAAGAACAATAATCAAATATTACAAATTGCTCTTAGTACAATCTTTGAAACATCGAATATAGAGACATTCACTTTCATTTCAATGCATCACAATTGGTCAATTCAGTGTGATATAAAAAGTTGTGTGAAGAAATCTTTACAAACGTATTGGTGTGGTGGTCTGTTCATGCCCAGAGCAGGTCTTGCATCAGCAATGAAGACTGACAACCAATAATCACCCGGAAGAGCATGTGTTCTTATGCCTGGTTCAGTGTTACTGGCCTCGAAAAATGCACATAAGTCATTGATATGTATTTGTATGTTAGAGTGAGATTAAACTGGGCTAGAACAGCAATCATTCTGGCTTGGAGGCGGCTGTCAGCCCAGTCATACATCATCCATACCGAGGTGTGATCTGATCTCATACCTGTCTCCTCGTTTACGCCAACATCCAACACTCTCCCAGGAGGTGGGTGCAAATAAAGTGAGTGGAACAGCATGGCAAGACATGCTTCAGAGGACAACTGTCTCGATCTTTGACTCTGGTTGTTGTCTTGTGACTGGTTGTTTGCCGCACTCCAAGCGTGTCGGTGCTGGCAAACACTTTCTGCAAGACTGAGCACTGTGGTACAATGCAGAACATCTTGGTGAGATGTGCTTCAGTGGAGAAATGTCTTCACCTTTGATTCTCAACAAGTCTGCCAGGATTTTTCATGGGGCATTTGTAAAAATCTGAATTTCTGATTTGTCAGAAATGTTTAAAATCGGAATTTCAAAAAAATAAAACAAAATCAGAAATTCTGATTTTTCACGGGGTACTCCAAATCTCCAAAAACAAAATTCAAATCTGTGGATTTTTATTTCTAAATATTCTATTAATCTTAAATTCATAATATTTTCATTTCTTCATATATGACCAATAAATATATGTACTTTTAAATAAGAATTATAAAGAAGAAATTATGCCCCATAAAATAAATCTGCACTATACCTGCACTAAACTCACAGCAGCTCCCCCGCGACCCCATCAGGGCAACGCTGGGTTAGGATAGGATTGTAATAGACAGTTTCAATGTCTGACTTGTTGGATCAGTTGTAGTACATTGCATTTAAATGCAATGTGCTGCTGTAACGTTGAGAGCAGGACACGTGACGGGAGAACAGAGGACTTTTATTATAAATAACTAAGAAGCAAGGCTGTAATTATAATATATACCCCCCCAAAATATGAAAATATGCTCAAAAAAAAATTTATTCTATGCTACAACAGGCAACCACGCACTGCTGTCCAAAATAATCATTAGCAAATGTAAACCTAATCATAACTAAACTTAACCAATTACCGTTATTATTATTACCGCTTCTACTTTTACGGTTTACTGCAATTCTGCGTGAAGTTTGTTCAGGTGCTGTTGCCGTACCCCAGCCGTTGGCCGGTCAGCTGTAATTACAGGGTTGCCAAATCTACTGGAAATATTTGCTTAACCTGGCAACACAGGCTAAGTGCTGGGTAGGTACAATCAATATCAAAAATGTACTGTCTATGTTGTGCTGCATGTGTAATTTATGCAGACAGTAGATCGTTTTCATTGATTGCATATTTGTATAGTATACTGTATAGTTGTACAGTTTTATTAGTCAACACATTCACAGTGAGTGTCCTCGTGAGCACGAGAAAGGGTGGCAGTGACATTCATCCATTTTTTTGGGCAGCCTCATAAAAGAAAGTAAGCTGAGAGCAGTGAGAAAATGAGTACCAGTCAGGTGATAGAAGTATACAGTAGCACAAGAGGTGAGTCAATGTTTATTGATATTTATTGATAATCATTGCCATTCAGATCAGAAATGGTTAGTAATACATTCCTGAACATCATAGCAAGAAACACAACTTGTTTACAGATTTTTTTTTCTTGTTACATTAGTTACATTTTTCCGTTTCTAAATAAATAACTATCCAGAAAATATTGACATTGTTGATGTACTTTAATGACAAACATTAATATATCATTCTGAATTAACTGCACCTGGATCTCAGGCAAAATCAATGCCACACACACACGGTTGAGTTATTACAGGCTGAAATGATAAGAGACCAATGGGTCTCCAGGAACTTGAAATGCTCCTGCTGAAATCATTCGCTGTTAGATCGGCTGTAACCTCGTACTCAGGCTGTCAGCCTGGAACACCTTCAGTTTCAATTTGGCCTTGTGGGGTCGGACTTTACTAAGAAATGTTTATTTCGTAATTTTATTTCAGCAAATATCGGCAATGAGAGGCAATGTTCCAAACGGAGACATGTGCCCTACTTTCCAGCTGATTCATTATCAAATCACATACGTGAGCTGGCAAGCTAATTGCTTCACTGAGAAGAAAGACCAAAATGTAGTAGATGTGTCGCTGCTCGAAGGAATCTATCCCAATAAGAAGTGCAAACACTCCTGTTATTGGCTAGACCCTGGAAAGACACACTGTAATGATCTTCTTTTCAGTCTGTAAAAACTTTAACATGGTTACCTGGAAGTTGACTTTGGGAGAGAACCAGTACAGTAGCAAAAACTAGACAGGAGGTGTGCTTACTCACAAAGCTATTTCAAAAGTGTAAATGTCCAAATTTTGCCCTTTTAATTCTAACCAAATCTAATGACTTCCGACCAATACGCAGCACAATGTTGGCCATCCCTGGTACTGGCAGACAAGACTTTTAGATATCCGTAAAATGTCAGCTTGCTAACTAAAGTAAGGCTGCTGGGGTGTCCACCAAATCTACTTCCTCTGAAACCTTGTCCGCTATCTGAAGAAAGGCTGCTGGGGTGTCCACCAAATCTACTCCCTGTGAAACCTTGTCCGCTATCTGAAGAAAAGCTGCTGGGGTGTCCACCAAATCTACTCCCTCTGAAACCTTGTTCGCTATCTGAAGTAAGGCTGCTGTGGTGTCCACCAGATCTACTCCCTCTGAAACCTTGTCCGCTATCTGAAGTAAGGCTGCTGTGGTGTCCACCAGATCTACTCCCTCTGAAACCTTGTCCACTGTCTGAAATGACCGCAGACTCAGCAACACTGCACAGCGTACGCATCGAGTCTGGGCGCCCGTTCAGGCCCTCTGGCCCCAGCGATCAGGTTCCGCCTCTCTTTTCCCTTCACTCTCCCCCCTTTCTACATCTCTCTCAGGTCCCTGGACGTGTAATGATAGATGATAAATTCAGGGGGAACCTCTACCAACGCTGGGAGTGTGTGATCATTACCATATTGATCCTTTAATTAACATTTCAAGTGAAAAACACCCCCAAGCTGTGGCTTGGTAATTATTATGAGCTGCCTCTCAAACTGTATGAATGAACTCAAGGAAAGTGTGAGAAATGTCCCTGTTGTGTATTGTCTTTCTTGTTGTTAGTCCATCACAAACAACACTAGAAATGCTAAATAAATTGCCCCCTATTCTCTGTTAAGTGCCCTGCCTGTGACTATAGCCCATATTACAGTAGGGTGCCTCATTCCGGATGCCTGAAAAGTAGAGAAGAATCTTGGCCAGTGAGTGTTTGGGGCCCCAGATGTGGATCTGGAATCACAATGGTGGCAGGAGTCAAGAGACAGTAGTGGGAGAGAGCAATCTGTCCGAGAGAGGAGTTTCTGCGTGTTCTTCCACTTCTGTAATTTATTACACCTTCCTTATTCTCCACTTGCTTTGTAAATGCAAACAAATGTTTCCTATGGCAATAAAGCTTTTTTTAATGGGAATAGATTTGATAGAGGAGTGTAGGAGAGCGTTTGTGAAATCTAGACACAGAGAGGTTGAGAACCAGAATAAGTGTAGGACAGAGAGAGAGCACAAGGGAGAGACTCCCCCGTCTCACTGTGCTGAGCAGTGATGGAAACACAGAAGCCTCATCAAAAGAGTTTCTCTGCATCCTAGTAGCACTGGGTCTATGTTAATTACACGCCATCCACTCTCTCGTTTCTCCCCCTTTCTCCCCCTCCCAGCCTGATTGGGGATGACTGAATAGAGGTTCTGTATGTGACTGTTGGAGGGGATATCTGAAAGAATATATTCTGATAGAGAGGACCTCTGTAGTCTTCGATCACATGATGCTCCCTCCAGAATATCCTCAGAACCATCATGTGAATTCGACTATCGCAACTCTTTTCAGTGAGCTTTTCTCTGCAACAGTCAGTTGGCGTTTCATGATAGTATTTCACTCCTTTAGAGAGCAGGGTAATTGCTACAGTGTCTGATGAACTCCCTCAAAACATATTCTGTTATAACCAGAACCCCAAAATAACTTTAAAAAAAATGTGTGTGTGTGTGTGCATGTAAGCGCATGTGTGTGCATGTGTACAATACTATTAGTATATGCTAATATAATCAGTATGAGTATTTGTCTTTAATGATGTTACGACAATGGACTTGGATAATGATTGTAGTTAACTGCAGAGTCTCTGTATCATGTATACAAGCACTGTAGGACACATTACAGACGACACTGGAAAAACCTAAATGACAAACACATAGTACTTTACCTTATAATTGTTTACAATAGCCCTAATCTGTCCTAAATCAGAAAATTGCTTTATGGACCAAATTATGGCTACATTAAAACAATGCAATATATTAGTAAATATCCTACAAAACCTATAATGATATTTATATAGTTTTTTACTGAGTGAAATGAAACAAGGCCATGTTTTGCCGATCCCTGGTATGAAAAACTCTGTGCTATGCCAATGTAGCGATCTGGTCTGGCTTAAGATCTGTTTGCATTATGGAACCAACCCCTACATTTGCTGATGACTATAAATCGCGAACACAATTCATCCAGTGCCTTGAGACAGTTTACAGTTTTTATGAATTTAATACATAAAAATTGGGATTTGTTTGAGCTAATGTCAGATTGCTATTACAAAGGAGATGCAGACCTATCCAACTGTAATATTACTAATACAGTTTGAATGGAGTTTAAATCTCCTTATACTTGCCTTAGACCCTCGCAGTACTACCCTCCCTATACAATCCTGGACTAGCTAGTACAGGGGAGGGCATACATTTTGGCTTGGGGGCCACATCAGGATTTTGAAATTACACGTAGGGCCACATTTGTTTTGTAATATGTTAATCATGAATTACTTGCAGGCAATAATTAAAACATTTATACATGAGGTCCATTATAATGTCTAAATAATTTAAATTCTGATTCAAATGTGTAAGAATGGCTTGGTGTGTTATGTTTCACCTCACTGTTATATATAGCTCTGTGTGTTTTGATGATGGTCATCATTGTTATATAGCTCTGTGTTTTGATGATGGTCATCATTGTTATATAGCTCTGTGTTTTGATGATGGTCATCATTGTTATATAGCTCTGTGTTTTGATGATAGACATCACCGCTATATATAGTTCTGTGTGTTTTGATGATGGTCATCATTGTTATATAGCTCTGTGTTTTGATGATGGTCATCATTGTTATATATAGCTCTATGTGTTTTGATGATAGAATTTTTTTTTCACAGTGACTGTCATTTTGTTAGCAGATTACATGTTAGCAGAAATAAACGGGAAAGACTTCTGTGGCTTATAGTAATGAATATAGAAGTAGGATCCTTCTTTGCAGTTCTCGTCTCTAAATGCAAACAATGTAACCTTTGTAAAGCAGTGTAATGACACCACTAAGCCTATAACAAGAATGGATGATCAGTCACTTTTCAGCAAATTGAAACAAATTCTGGTAGCTTAACCCACAAGTCTCTCATCATGCTGGCATGATTCAATTTGGTCATGTTTTTATGTTTTATCTGGTTCCTTTTGTTTTCGGGCTAGTTGTACCATTTTAGTAGAATATTGTGAACCAGGTGATATAAGCAATAAATGCATTACAAAAAGCAGTGATTTGCAGGCATTTTGTAGAAGTGGGGTACTCTAATAAGACAGACATAACTAAGACATTTGTAAATATCAAAAATATTTGTGACACAAACACCTGGTAATATTTTTTAAGAAGAACAATAAGTTTTTATAGAATCTGCTTTTATGCACAATAACCCTAAAGGCATTTTCATTGTCAAATAAAAAAAAATCAATACTTTTTGGGGGAAAGCTGCATAGGTCCTACAACTCCATACCAAAATACAAAATGATCTGTGCTAAATTAATCTTAAAACAACTGCATATGTTAACTTTTAATATCGTGCCTTCGTCCTGAACATATTAAACAGAGCAGATAAAGGTCTTCCAGAGAGTATTTGCTTGGGGACCTCACAAGACAACCTGGGGTCTAGTAAAACCTAAGTCCTTCTCCAAAAATCTTGACATAACATATTTTAAATGTACAGGAAACAACACAAAAGTTGGCCCAAGAATATTTAACATGGGGCCATCAAGACACACACCCATGAATATCACAGACGGTCCCCTGGATAACTTCTTGCTCAACATCTCTTAAAGATTTAACGGTACAGTTGCAGAAAGTCCTTAGGACGTCCCCTGTTTGTCGAGTTCAGTGCTTTTTGAAGTGTGTGTTTTTTTACTGCTTACCAAGCATTTCCTTTTCAACTCCTGGTCTAGATGTAAACTTGAAAACTGAGCTAAACCACCATTTTGTGTATACTAAGTGCCTACAACTAACAACTCTGCAAGAATACTTTGCTGCCTTGCACATTAACAAATCATTCCACGCCGTTTCATTTCATTTCCTTCACTTCGTCCTGCAGGACACAGTTATAAATATAAGCATGTTTTTGCCCAACATGCTGATTCAGGGGGAGGAACACATGAGTTGGAAAAGAACACACATTCTGGTTGTCGAGAGAAGACGGGCGGCAGCTGAACTTTAGGAACAGTTTAACCAAGACAAACCTACGTGTGCATTAACTGGATTCCTGTCAACGTCCATTAGACACCATGACCTGTCCAGCACGTGTTTAAAGGACCAGTTGATTTGTGTGATCACTGCACACCCGGATCTCACTTTCTCACATATAACCACCAATTCCAATCTGAAGGATGTTCAGTCCAATGAGGTTGTGTCATAAATAATGATCTATAGACAATATTAACCCTAAGATCTGACTAGTAACCAATAACATGAAACATGAAAGCTTTAATGTAACTTGTCATGACAAGTCTTAAATCATTCATTTCAGATCATACTACAGTCTAAGAAGCTGATTCTGGACAGCCAATTGTGATGGAATACGGGCTGAACTAGGATGCACACTCCCTTATGTACTAGCTAGTAGTGTACACTAGTTTGTATTATATTAGTGCACTAGTTAAATATCATATTATTGTACACAGTTTGTATCGTATTAGTATACATTCGTTTATATCGCGTTAGTGTACACTAGTTTATATTTGATTGCTTTTGTTTTTAGTTGCGGATTTCGGACCCAAAAGCAGACTCAGGTGTATTTGGTAGAAGATGCTTTTATGATGTTTATTGTAAAGGGGAGCAGGGAATGGAGTAGGTGGAGGTGGAGATGATACAGACGAAGACGGAGAGAGAGAGACCAGGGCAGACCGGATGACGGAGGGAGACGGGTGGGGTTGGCAGGTGTGAGCAGGTGGGTAGATGGGCGTGGTCCCGAGACACAAGGAAGCAGAATTATATGTATATATTTATAGCTCCAAAACCACCACAGACATAAATGAACCAAAACTACGAGGAGACGAGGAACAGCCTGAGAGCACTGCCGCGTGAGCGTGACGGAAACAATCTGGCTGAAGAACCAGGGAAGAAATACTGCAAGGCTAATGATCTGATGAGAGGCTGGTGTGAGCAGTTGCTGGTAACAGAAATCTGGAGGAAGGGAAAACATGGAGAGGCTGTGACAACTTTACACTAGTTTATATTATATTACTGTACACTACTTTGTGCCATATTAGTGTACACTCGTTTATATTGTATTAGTGTACAGTAGTTTATACTGAGTACAACACCACAGAATACAATGTGCAGTGTCAGTATTTAGTGTCGTAGGGAATTCTACCCAGCACCACCCGCTCAGATGTAAGCATGGATGTCTGTCTCACCTTTGTGTAAACATCCGTAAAGTTGTGCTCGAGTGCATCATCAGTCAAGCCATTAGCTGTGTGTCGCTGTCCCATTAATCACACCAGGCTGTAGGGCAAAGTAGGTTAATTCAGTGAGACCTTTATTGAGTGCAGCTTCACTTGATATGAATGCTGCTTCGCTCGGAGAGGGATCGTTCGACACCCCCCACGGGGCCCGAGCCCCCACGCGAAACTGCTCCTTACTGAGAGAAGTGTGGACGACGTCTGGACAGGGCCCGCACGGAGCCATTTTGGTTGAGGTCACTCCCCCTACTGAGTTGAATTGACTGGAGAATGTTGCGTTTGGGTTGATTATGCTTTCAACAAGTCTGGCATTCAGACTTACTGTAAGTTCTGATTCTCACTGTAACTAGCTGCATTCAGTCTATTTGTTTATTATAGTGGTGAAAGACTGGCCTTGGCATGCTACACTTTGTCTGTAGCAAACTAATTCCTCACAATACCTGGAACTCACAAAACATGCCCTGGTTTGGAAGATTTGCGCGCAATTCATGGTCTATGGATTTTTCCCTAGCAGGAAGGATTGCCAACGTGTGTTTAAGTGTTTTATGTAAAAGCATAATTTTCCGATTTTGTGTATTCATGCCTTTGTGGACAATTTGTATAGCCTACAGAAGATCTGATGTCGCATGCTGTTAGCCTATTTACTCTTTCACCAGTTAGTGGGAGGCAGTTAAGGTGAAATGCAGGAGCTGTGTTGTTTGGACAGCTCTTCAACTGCCACACAATGAGCCCTGGTTAAAGTGTCAGAACCATAGTAATGATGTTTCCGTGGGGAAAAGTATTTTACTACTCTGAGCGATTTACAATGGTGTGTGTGTATATTTCTGTACTGGCCTCTTATGGGAATCATACCTAAAACCACTGGTCAAGCAGGCGCCACGCTCTACCAACCGAGTTACATTATGATTAGGCTTGTGTATCTGTGTATCTATGTCCATGTCTGTCTGTCTCTCTCTCTCTGGGTTTGTCTCTCAGTTTTTCTATCTCTGACTAGATCTCCCTGTGTGTGTGCATGTGTCACTGTCTCTCAGTCTTTCTCTATGCCTATCTTTCTCTGTCTGCCTGTTACTGTGTAGTTGAGGTCATGAAGGATGGCATGGAGGAGGCTGGTAAAGCCACGGTTGGTTTTGGATGAGTAAAGCATGAGGTGGCGTGTGTGAACTCGACCATTCATAACACTGATTCAACTCTTGTCTGGATTGACTGTTAGTAGAATATGCATGGGTCTGAAATGGCTCCACATTCCATCAATTGTGCATCAGTAGGTTTAAAACAAACATTGGACAATGTCCTTCCCGTCCACTCATCCTGTCCTTCCTTCCTGTCCATCCTTCCTGACCACCCTTCTTGTCCATCATTCCTGACCACCCATTCTGTCTATCCATTCTGTCCACTCATCCTGTCCATTCTTCCTGTCCATCCTTCCTGTCTACCTCCTCTCTAAAACCCTGCTTTAACTGCCATAAAACCCAGCCAGAGTATAGAGGACATTCCTTATTACTATGCATCACCTTACCTTTTAATCCCAATGTAACAGACAATGTGACAAATTAACATGAGAGCCCAATAAAATATATTTCTGTGGCAAATTACACAGGGCCTTAAATTACTGCACTGAAAATATCATTTCTAAAAGATGGAAGAGGAAAGTACTTTCTTAAGTTTGTTCACAAGATACTTAGTAGTGTTAGTTTTAGTAGAGGTAGTTGTAGTAGTGGTGATAGTAGTAGTGTTATTAGTAGTAGTGGTGGTTAGTAGTAGTAGTGGTGGTAGTAGTAGTGGTGGTTATAGTAGCATCAGTAGTAGTAGAGGTTGTTGTAGTAGAGGTGGTTGTAGTAGGGTTAGTATTAGTAGGGTTAGTAGTCGTAGTGGTCGTAGTAGTGATGGTTAGTAGTAGCGTTAGTAGTAGTGGTGGTGGTTAGTAGTAGTAGTGATAATAATATTAGTGGTGGTATAGTAGTAGGGTTAGTAGTAGAAGTGGTGTAGTAGTAGTAGTAGTAGTGGTGGTGGTGGTAGAAGTAGTAGTGGTAATAGTAGTAGTGATGGTTAGTAGTAGTAGTGGTGGTTAGTAGTAGTAGTAGCAGAAGTGGTGTAGCAGTAATAGTAGTGGAGGTGGTAGTAGTAGTAGTGGTAATAGTAGTAGTGGTGGTAGTAGTAGTGGTGGTTAGTAGTAGTAGTAGTAGTGGTAATAATATTAGTGGTGGTACTAGTAGTAGGGTTAGTAGTAGAAGTGGTGGCAGTAGTAGTAAGGTTAGTAGTAGAAGTGGTATTGTAGTAGTAGTAGTAGGGTTAGTAGTAGAAGTAGTAGTAGTAGTGGTAATAGTAGAAGTAGTGGTAGTAGTAGTAGGATTAGTAGTAGAAGTGGTAGTAGTAGTAGTAGTAGTAGTAGTAGTAGTAGTAGTAGTGGTAATAGTAGAAGTAGTGGTAGTAGTAGTATGATTAGCAGTAGAAGTGGTAGTAGTAGTAGTAGTAGTAGTAGTAGAAGTAGTGGTAATAGTAGAAGTAGTGGTAGTAGTAGTAGTAGGGTTAGTAGTAAAAGTGGTGGTAGTAGTAGTAGTAGTAGTAGTGGTAATAGTAGTAGGGGTGGTAGTAGTAGTAGGGTTAGTAGTAGAAGTGGTGGTTGTAAGTGGTGGTAAGCAGTGTTCACAGGGTCTGTCTGGAGAGCACCGTGAGTGTAAATAAGCACCATACAGTATATTAACTTGCCTCCTTATCATAACATTACTGTGACCTCACCATAATATCACGTAATTTCTTCATCGTAATATTACCCTCTTCATCACAATATTACTCTCCTCAACATATCATTACACTCCCTCTTAACCATACAGTATGACCCTCCATACCATAATACCACTATCGGCTAACCATAATATTATCCTAATCTTATCCTAAATAAATTTACCCTCGTTTATAACCACAATGTTACTCTCCCTCCACACCATAATATTACCCTCATAACCACAATGTTACTCTCCCTCCACACCATAATATTACTCTCATAACCGTAATGTTACTCTCCCTCCACACCATAATATTACCCTCATAACCGTAATGTTACTCTCCCTCCACACCATAATATTACCCTCATAACCATAATGTTACTCTCCCTCCACACCATATTACCCTCATAACCATAATGTTCCTCTCCCTCCACACCATAATATTACCCTCATAACCACAATGTTCCTCTCCCTCCACACCATAATATTACCCTCATAACCACAATGTTCCTCTCCCTCCACACCATAATATTATCCTCCCTAGTCCCTACTACAATGACACAGTATTTCACTCTCTCGTCGCTATGATATTACACTTCCCACCACATTACCACATGTTCCAGGTCAGTCATCATGTTCTCCCTCCCCTGTTTTTAACAATGCTCATCTACATTCAACCCTGCGTTTTAATTTGGAAACCTCAGACATTCCCCAGCCTCAGTCGTCTGTCTCCCCCGATAAACCATTATTTCTGCTATCTAATGATGTTTCAGAGGCGGCTAATCAAGGTTGTGTAGGTATACTGATAGGTTTTTATTGGTTTTATAGGTCTCCCGAGGTACCATGATGAGAGCTGGGGCTCTGGGGCCATCCAAGACATTATGTAGCCAATATATCTTTTATATTCTGTAAGTGCTAAAAATGAACATTCTGTAAAAATGATTCCCTATAAAGTCCACTCCTGTGTACAATAGATCTTTATTTCCTATATTCTACAGTATTACTACTGTACAAGATATCTTATATTAAATTATTTGTCAGGGCTTCTCTAGGGTGAAGAGGCAGCACTGTCATTTGGGAGACACCAAGTATAAGAGCAATGAAGCATCTCTTGTAGTACAAACTCAGAGGCAGTCACCCCCCCAGAGTGGGGGATCTCACGTCTTTGCGCAGAGCACTGCCGTTTTTTGTTCCCCCTGATAATTAATTGCACACACCTGGTATCCCAGGTCTACATCTGTCCCTTTTGGTGTGGGAGGTGGGGTGGGAATCAAACACCGGAACTGGCTGAGAGGTCCCTCGTGCTTCAGACTAATCAGTAAAGGTGTGGGTGGCTGGGTTTTGTAAAGGTTGCAGTTTTGCTACAGTTACAGGGTAACAATAGAATATTAGTAAGGCTTTTGAAGCCTACTACAGAACCCAGGTTGTGGACATACAGGGACTCTACGGTGTCACAGTGCCACATGAATGTCAGCCTGCGTGATTAATGACATGCCATTGTGCATGAATATAACACATAAGGGAACCCTCAGAGCTCATCTTTTCCTTCTCTACATACATCCTACCCCCTTTCTATATGCTTTGGTGCATGCATGCACACACGCACACACACGCAAGCACACACACACACACATGTCACATCTGATCCCATGATTTATATGCCAATTACTGAACACATTGTTACATGGATGCGTCTGTGGTGTGTGTGTGTGTGTGCGAGTGTTATTATCAGTGTGACTGAGGATTAATTATAGGAAAGTAATAAGTGACGCTTGTTTGCCTCGCCCACAACCCACTCCCCTTTCATGTCTGCCTGCTTCCTAATAACCTAATTATACAATACATCCTGCAACAGGAGTTTTAGACTACTCAGCAAGTCCTAAAAATGTTGTGAAACTGAATGTGAATGTTCAATGTCACTTGTTTGTTAAACTTATCAGGGTTTTTATGTGGCAGATAGGTGAAGGATTTAACTCTCCTCCTCTGTAGGGAGGTATCTGGGGTGTATCTGTAGAGAGGTATCTGGGGTGTATCTGTAGGGTGGTATCTGGGGTATATCTGTAGAGAGGTATCTGGGGTGTATCTGTAGGGTGGTATCTGGGGTGTATCTGTAGAGAGGTATCTGGGGTGTATCTGTAGGGAGGTATCTGGGGTGTATCTGTAGAGAGGTATCTGGGGTGTATCTGTAGAGAGGTATCTGGGGTGTATCTGTAGGGAGGTATCTGGGGTGTATCTGTAGGGTGGTATCTGGGGTGTATCTGTAGGGAGGTATCTGGGGTGTATCTGTAGGGAGGTATCTGGGATTTATCTTTATGGAGCTACATCTACCTACCTTAGCAATTTTGCAACCAATTTGTCATCTGTTAGTTATCATGTTAAAGTGGTGACCACTTACAAAGCTGTTAACTCACCTCTAACATAAACATCAGAAAATGAAAGTGTTAGTGCTGTGTAGGGTTGTTTGTGTTTTGATACTTTGTGTGTCTGTGTGTGTTTGTATACTCTGTGTGTGTGTGTGTGTACTCTATGTGTTTGTGTCATTCATATGCATGCAATGCGAGAAAGACGCCGGCTGTGCGTGACACGGACAAATGCTTTTCTCCTTAAATCATGCATTCCTACCTAGCAGAGATCTATGAGGCAGAATGTGTCTATTGTTCATTCATATAATCTGCATAATGATTATAAATCTGGTGTAATTTATGAGTTGAATTACAATACTGCATCTCATCCATCCCTCAACACACACACACATCCAGCATCCCATAATGGACTGGAAGGAGAAATTACTAGTGATTTGGTGACCCATACTGTACACAGTATGTATTTTTAATGTATTTAAAAAATAAAAATAAATACAGGATGTTGGTGAGGTTATTCATGCAGGCTGAATTTAAGTCCTGTGTGTCATACTGTGTGTGTCTGTCCGTGTAATGCTGTGTGTGGGTTTATGTGTGTGTTTATGTGTGTGTCATACTGTGTGTGTCTGTGCGTGTAATGCTGTGTGTGTGTTTATGTGTGTGTGTGTGTGTAATGCTGTGTGTGTGTGTTTATGTGTGTGTGTGTGTAATGCTGTGTGTGTGTGTTTATGTGTGTGTGTGTGTAATGCTGTGTGTGTGTGTAATGCTGTGTGTGTGTGTAATGCTGTGTGTGTGTTTATGTGTGTGTGTGTGTAATGCTGTGTGTGTGTTTATGTGTCTGTGTGTGTAATGCTGTGTGTGTGTGTTTATGTGTGTGTGTGTGTGTAATGCTGTGTGTGTGTGTGTAATGCTGTGTGTGTGTTTATGTGTGTGTGTGTGTAATGCTGTGTGTGTGTTTATGTGTGTGTGTGTAATGCTGTGTGTGTGTTTATGTGTGTGTGTGTGTAATGCTGTGTGTGTGTGTTTATGTGTGTGTGTGTGTAATGCTGTGTGTGTGTGTTTATGTGTGTGTGTGTGTAATGCTGTGTGTGTGTTTATGTGTGTGTGTGTTTATGTGTGTGTGTGTGTAATGCTGTGTGTGTGTGTGTTTATGTGTGTGTGTGTGTAATGCTGTGTGTGTGTGTTTATGTGTATGTGTGTGTAATGCTGTGTGTGGGTGTTTATGTGTGTGTGTGTGTAATGCTGTGTGTGTCTGTGCGTGTAATGCTGTGTGTGTGTTTATGTGTGTGTGTGTGTGTGTAATGCTGTGTGTGTGGGGGGGGGGCGTACGTGCAGCCACACATGTGTCTTGTGGCTGATATACAGGACATCATATGGAATCAGACTGCCTCTGTCAAAGCTCTGCCAAACACAATCTGTGACTCAGCACCTAGTTTAAAATGTCATTCAAAGGTCATGCTTGTGTACCAAACAGCACCGTGTGTATTGCACTATTTTTACCAATGCACTTCAGGATAAAGTCCTTGAGGCCTAGGTCAAAATGAACAGCGAATATGGCGTTATTTTGGACACTACCCATGTACAATACTTAAAAGATGGCTATACCACAACCTTCATAGTTACACATGAAACAATTGTTTAAAAGTAATTAAAGCTGTGTTAGTTTATTTACGTGACTTAAAGATGATTAGTTAATACACCCCAACATGGTGGGTGGCTTGATTATAGTCCCTTGTAGAGGACAGCTGAAGAATCCTTCTGATAACAGCTTAATGCCCAACTGGCATGACCTGGGCAGATTGGGAATCAACCAGGGATGTGTTGAAGTTACCTGGAGTGGGAGACCAGTTGAGTTGGGTGTCCCACGCAATTTATCCAACTATTTAGTTGTTATTCTACTCTTTATTTTCAGAGCTGCATCGCCGGTCCCGTACATTGTTTTACACTGGGCATGAAGCCAGGAAATTAGCCAGAACCAGAAAAATTTGATCCATTCTTTAAAGTCACTTGTGCTTAAGGGTTGGAAATCGATGCCAGTAGATGCAGTGAAAAACAGTCATATCAACTACATGCACAAGAGTAGGCCAATAGCAAGAAATTATCACTTCATGCAGACAATGGTTGAAAATGACCTGTTTTCAAGTGGATTGGAAGATGGATAGTTTAATCAGAAGAACGTGGATTTAAAAGTTTACAAACCTACTTGTTTGTTTATCTGTCTGTGAAATTACTTTGGGTGGTTGTTTTTTCAAATGATATAATATTTGGATGAGATGGGAGATGAGAACGGAAAGCAACACATCAACTTAGGGCTCGATTCAATCAAAAAGGCATTTTAGAATTTTGCAGAGCCTTTTTTTGCACCAACTGGTCTTGGGTCCCGTAAGAGAAGCTACAAACCGCTACAAAGATATGAATATTATTCTGTATTATTCTAGACCCTGTTATGCTGCAGTTTGAGAGGCAATACACAGGTGCTGGGAGAAGGACATTTAACAAAAATAACTAAGAAAACATAAACTTGTGGAACTGAATCCAAAATAATGGGTCGACAAAATACACCAGGGAAGGAGGAACTTAAATAGGGACAGTGATACGGAACACAGGTGAGGGCAAATACAACAGGTGTATCAAATGAGGGAGAGAGAGTGCATTGGATCTCACTGGCACAGCAGGCCTGCCATGCCAGGATTTCACACTCGCTCCTTTATTCTCAACATACTAGGCTCTGTCATCTTCACCTGGTCTCGCTTATCATTGCTGTGCAGATGACAGCTATTTTCCCCTTCCCCCGTTACTGACACCCTGGTGGTGACACGTGTCTCTGCTTGGATGTCCGCCCACCTCCTCAAGCTGAACTTCCACAAGACTGAGCTGCTTCTCCTCCGGGGGAAAGCCTGTCTGCTTCAAGACCTCTGCATCCCAGCTGACAACTCTACAGTGTCCCCCTAAGACAATTGTCCTTGGGGTGGTCCCATGCAAACGTCAAGGCACGGACACCTGTCACCTCACGTTTGGATTACTAAATGATTGCGTCTCGCCCTGATTCCCCACCAAACCCATGCAATTTGCCCAGTATGCAGTGACCCGCTTGATTTCCAACCCCCCAGGTTGCCCCATGTCACCTTGCTCTTCCGCTCATTCTTCTAGCTTCCAGTTGAAACACCCATCCAGTACAAAACCATAGTGCTTGCCTACGGCGTGACCAGGGTAACCTGCCCAGCCTCAAGCAATGCTTGAACCTTAAATCCCTACTGAGCCCTTCATTCTGACACATCTAGTCTCTTGGGAGTCCCGTCCTAACAGGAGTCCTCACAGCCCAGCTTCTCTGTCAATGTCCCACAAAATGGTGGAACCAGCTGTTATTTTGGGAGAAATTCAGAAGAACCACCAACCACTGCTGCTCGTAATTGCCACATTCTGGGGAGCCAAGACAGGTTCTTATTTCATTTTGATAATGTGGATGTCTGTGCAGCTCTCGGTCGGTAAAGTTTTGCCGATTAGGCCTGGGAATATACAGCCCTGGAAAAAATTATGAGACCACTGCACCTTTTTCTTTTCTTTCCAAAAAAGTTGAAAAGGAAAGTTTTGAGTGAGAAACAGAAGCATTCAATTTGCAGTGGTCTCTTAATTTTAACCCCTCTGTTCCTCACTCAAAAAGAAAAAGGTGCAGTGGTCTCTAAAAAATGTCCAGAGCAAACAACCCATGTTGGATTCACCAAAACACATCTCTCTCTTCACCACAAAGTCTCTCCTGTCCTTTTTGGTAACATGTTTAATATATTATGTTATCCCTTTCAAAGCATTTTCATTTAAACCATTTTCATTTGAACTATTTCACAAGACGTCTTTTAATGTCCCACCTTCACCACAAACTGACTGTGAGGCTCCATTTGACTATCCTACATATGGAGTCACAGAGTCACAAGGAGAGAATGTATTAGAGACTTCAGAGAGGGCATGTCAGCTGTAGGCTGGTGTTGTGTAATGTCTGCATGTGTCCCAAATGGCAGCGCATTCCGTGTAGAGCACTTCTTTTGTCCAGATTTCTGTAGGCCTTAAAAGTAAATTTCCCCCAAATAGGGAATAGGGTAGCATTTTGGATGCATAGCGCCTGTCTCAAGTTGTTCTGTGTTGATCAGATTAACAGCTGAATCACAGCCTCAGGGTGAAATTATGGCTCCTATTCAACGTTTTATAATTCACACTGCCCACAAAACTAGACAGCAGAGTTTGTACAACTATGGACCTTTTCATATTCGATAAAAAAATCACGCAAGAATTAAAAAATCGGATCACAAAATCTGATAATCTGTAATATATTTACAACACAATGATCAATCAGAATAAAAACGGGCGTCTCTGAACAAAACGAATGTGAGGAGCACAAATTTTCAGCAGTTAACATTGTTGACAGCATATAGTGGTAACCATAATGGGTATTTACAAAATGGGAGAGTTGAATGACCTTCAGAAGTTATGGGGAAAGGGGTTAAAAGTTCAGTTTGACCTTGCAGTCTCCTCATTCACAAAAAGCAACTCACGCACAAGTAAATAACAACAAACATTTGAAGACTTCTCTGGTGAACGTCCGAGCTGCAGTAGAAATGCAGAAACAGGAAGTGTCCACTGAAGCAAGGCGTTCAGACACAAGCCTCCCATCTGAGCAGCAGGGCTACATGAAAAATAAATGATCAGGAAATAGATAGGAATACTTTGCTCATAGGGATAACAGAAACATTTCCATCAACCATATGCATGGTGATAAGAAACATCTCCATTGAGAACCTGAGTTTTCTATAGCTACCGTATTCACACTGTAGAAAGAATGGAATTCAAAATCCTCAAGCTACTTTTGTTCATGAAGAAAATCGTATACATTTGGTGGGATGTTGCTGAAGGGCAAAGCAAAGGCTACTGTTTGCATATGTAAGGTCCCAGAAAAGCCTTCATTGAGCAACGCATAACAGCAGTGCAAAACCACGGTTTGCTTAATTTGTAAGTATTTCAGAAATCAGAAATGATCATTTCACTCTGGAAAGGTCAGTGATGAAGATAGGATATGTCAGATGAATGAGGGTATGTTTAATTTTCAAATTTATATGGATGATCAAAATGAAATCGGTTTTGCCCAGCCACATCACTCCAGCCAATTGCCATACACAAAAATGCATTCAAAACATTCTGATTGGTCCCAGAAACCTATGGTTTGAGATCCTGAACAAACATGGATGAAGTGGTTTCAGAGAGAAAGAGGCGAGGTGAAAGGCCTAACTCTTGAAATAGGACCAAAATGATGAGGGACAATGGTTTGCTTGTTACAACGTGAGAGCAGTGTGCTATAACTGTGTACAAATTAAATCAGGTGTGATTCGGTCGGGTCAGATTTGACGTCCTTACATTGCCTCAAATGCACAGTGAAGAAAAGATTAAGGTTACCGATAGGCTAGTTAAGCACTTAAGAAAATAACTGAATAGAGTGCAGCATAATCATTCCAACCCCAAGGCAAATGGAATCAATACCCCAAAACAGGTCAATACATTACTATAATCTATATAATGGAGTGAGATCATTGTGAAAAAACACATATATAAATATAGAGAGGAGCCAGAGAGGGAGAGGATAATTCTCTCACAGCTCAAAGAACAAGATTGTACTGATAATTATACGAATAGTAATGATAATATCAGATGTTGTAACCCAAAGTCTGCGTATTGCATGTTTAATTCAATTCATAATGGGCTACTATGTAAACTAGCGAGACCTACATGAAATAATGGATGGAGTCACATTAATTGGCAGAAAGCATTATAAAAACAAAAGTATATTAAGAGCCCCATACCAATGGGTGCATCCCAAATGACAGCATATTCACTAAAAAGTGCACTATTTAAAAATAGTGGACAAACAAGAATTGCAGTAGGTAGCCAATTGAGGATGCAGACTATTTAATGTATGTCCCCCATGCCTCCTAAATGTGTCACCGTGCGATACTGGAAAACCCAGAGAGATCCGAGGGATAGTAATTTAACAAAGGGTCTTCAGAAAATAAAATTCTTGACTTGAGTCCCTGTTTGTATGAGCAAACAGTCCAGTGAACGTGAGCACGCAGCTGAGTACATAATTGTTCCAGTGTAAAAGTCTCTACGCTCCCTCCCAGTGAAAGAACGATGTCAATAAGGATTGCGTATTTGGAACTCCCTAGAGTTCAGACATTTTTTATCTCACCAAGAACAAGACAAATGTGGGGGCTTAAAAATCCCTTCTGCCTTTAGCTAAACCGTATAGCCAGTGGCCCCCCCAGGAGAGGTTTGAAACAGCTGGATTAGTTCACGTAGTACAACCAGTAGATCAGGTTAAAGAGGGAAAAGGCAAAGGGGAAGAAAATCCGTGACCATCGATCAATGGCGTTCACGTCCGTCAGGTCTGGGATTTTTATTTTAAGTTGCGAAGACCTCCTCCGTAGTCTGGTCTTCTTCATTTGAGTGTTCCTGTCCATGCTGGTACGGGCTGACTCCCGGCCACTCAGCGTGCTCTGTTTCCGGTACTGGAGGCCTGATTGGTCGAATTTCATTGAGGAGTTCCGGGTGGTTGTCTCAGTGATGCTGGTAGTGATCTCGTTGCCCACTCCGACTTCGTTGTGGATCTCCAAGGTTGTAAGCAGAATGTTTCCCTGCGAGTCAACCTATCACAGAAGAAGGGTATATTGACACACAGACAGACAGAGAGAGTAACAGAAAGACAGTAGAAATGGAGAGATGGATAGCGGGAGAAAAATAGAGACAGAGAAAGAGACAGGGTTAAGACCGGTATCTTCTCTCATAGCACCAGGTTTACAAGCTAAATTACACCCTATTCCCTTGAAAGTTCAGTACTTTATTAGACCACGACAGACCAATGAAGACACCTATAACACCTGGAATACAGTAGACCAGGACAGACCAATGAAGACACCTATAACACCTGGAATACAGTAGACCAGGACAGACCAATGAAGACACCTATAACACCTGGAATACAGTAGACCAGGACAGACCAATGAAGACACCTATAACACCTGGAATACAGTAGACCAGGACAGACCAATGAAGACACCTATAACACCTGGAATACAGTAGACCAGGACAGACCAATGAAGACACCTATAACACCTGGAATACAGTAGACCAGGACAGACCAATGAACACACCTATAACACCTGGAATACAGTAGACCAGGACAGACCAATGAAGACACCTATAACACCTGGAATACAGTAGACCAGGACAGACCATTGAAGACACCTATAACACCTGGAATACAGTAAAAACCACCAGGCCCAGCATCCTCCACCCAGTGACAGAGTTGAAGACATTTACCTTGGCAGACTGACAAAGCGGTTACCAGAAGGAGAAGGTTCTCTGGCCCCAAAACCAAATCACCTCACAAATCCATCAGAGGTTGAAGTGAATTACAGCCCCCTAATGCAACCTTGCCCGTTTACTCAGCAAGACAATAAGTAAATCTCTGCCTTGTTATTGGCTAGGGAGGACACAGAGAGGCCTCGCGGTAAAGGCCACACAGTCCTGGTAAAGTAAATCTAGCTGTTGTTTTTGCAATTCTGAATCCTAAACAACAGCTTGTTTGATTGCCAAATGGTTATCACAGGCTAAATCATCACAAATAGGTTGAACAATTTGGAAAATGCAATGACTGATCCATCCACCTTTTGGGCCACAGGTTTGAAGTAGAACTCATGTGAGATTGTTGAACAGTAAACAAGAAGTGCTTTGCTCATTAGGAAATACTGTGACTGAATATCAACTAAGATAACAGGTTGAAACGGTTTTCTTCAGGGAACACGATTTTATGGTAGATTTACTTTTTTAATGTAGGAAACTCGACAATAGATTGTGTTTGTTATGTTCTGTCTGCGTAATAACGATACTGTAACATCTATTATATACTATAACAAGTTAAATACATCTAACCCCTAAGATTTGTTCATCGTAATAACTAGCTGGAGAGACATCACTGACATGTTTAAGTTATTTCCCTGAGGACAGCTTCTGCTGCTGCGTTCATATATGTTGTACAGTCACCTGGTCCCTGTTGCAATGAAAAATTCAAGGTTGCATCCAAACAGTAATTATATTTTTGACATCCCATAAAGATTTAGAAGGAGCACAGTTTCAGACATCCCATAAAGATCTAGAAGGAGAACAGTTTCAGACATCCCATAAAGATCTAGAAGGAGTACAGTTTCAGACATCCCATAAAGATCTAGAAGGAGCACAGTTTCAGACATTCATAAGGATCTGGAAGGAACACAGTTTCAGACATCCCATAAGGATCTGGAAGGAGAACAGTTTCAGACATCCTATAACAATCAGGAAGGAGCACAGTTTCAGACATTCATAAGGATCTGGAAGGAGCACAGTTTCAGACATTCATAAGGATCTGGAAGGAGCACAGTTTCAGACATCCCATAAGGATCTGGAAGGAGCACAGTTTCAGACATCCCATAAGGATCTGGAAGGAGCACAGTTTCAGACATCCCATAAGGATCTGGAAGGAGAACAGTTTCAGACATCCTATAACAATCAGGAAGGAGCACAGTTTCAGACATTCATAAGGATCTGGAAGGAGCACAGTTTCAGACATTCATAAGGATCTGGAAGGAGCACAGTTTCAGACATCCCATAAGGATCTGGAAGGAGCACAGTTTCAGACATCCCATAAGGATCTGGAAGGAGAACAGTTTCAGACATCCTATAACAATCAGGAAGGAGCAGTTTCAACATCACATAAGGTTCTGCTGGAGCCACAGTTTCAGACATCCCATAATGATCCACAATTTTCCATTCACATCGTTGTGATTGGATTGCAACAGAAGTGAAAACATTGGACCGGGATGTACAGCCAATCACATGAAACAATACAAAGTATATGGTATGGTGTATTCAGAATCACAGGTAGAAGTGATTAATGGGGGAAAAAAACAGTGAAGGAAGTGACAGAAAGATACAGGGGGGTTGCGGTTGGTGGGTGTCCCTTTGGTTGATGCCTGGCAATGTGGTTGGATTGATTTCCTGCCTGTTGGGCCCTGTCCGGGGCCTCCCCCGGGTAGGGCCACAGTGTCACCGGACCCCCCCGTCTCAGTTTCCAAGGTGTTACGCTGCTATATTATTGTGCTTGGGGGACATGAGGGATGTACTACTAACTTTTCTCAGTTTCCTCCAATTTTAAATTTTAGAAGGAGATGAGGTCCTGGTCCACACCTGCGGATTACCTGGTTTGGGGGGACCGTTGCTGTTCCTGTCCTTGTCCACCTGGTCATACTTCTGACCTAGTCTAAAATCAAATATACTCTGGATTAAGCCAAGAGAACTTTATTTATTACTCCAATTGGACTCTTAATATCTCACCCGGCACAGCCAGAAGAGGACTGGTCACCCCTCTGAGCCTGGGTCCTCTCTAGGTTTCTTCCTAAAATTCGACCTTCTTAGGGAGTTTTTCCTAGCCACTGAAATTCAACACTACTGTTGTTTGCTCCTTGGGGTTTAAGGCCGGGTGTCTCTGTAAAGCACTTTGTGACAACTGCTGTTGTAAAAAGCGCTTTATAAATAAATTTTGATTGATTTTTGATTGACAGTATATATTTATATTACATTTAAATATGTATAAATTATATATAAATAATGGAAAGCAAGATCAAAATGGACACATCCTAATCTCCTAATGAGTCTTTGGATAAATGAATTTGCATGGTGGTAGAGATTCACGAGAGGTGGGTACACATTGTTACTGAGTTGAGGTGATGCAGACACTCTGCCGCTCACCACTTCTGATTGGACTGTTTAACGGATGACGACTCGGAATCGGTTGTGTTAAGAATTGACTGGCCAGGAGAAACACAAACAGAAACTGTCTGAATCTCAGCCACAGTTTGTAATTTTTTACTCTTTTAAAGACTGAATAACAGAACACAGCAAGTTTCTGCCTGTTACACTGTTACCGTCTGGAGCATTTTTTTGATTTATTTAGTCAACCATTATTTTAAACAGTTAATTCTTGTTGAGATTCTCCCTTGTCAAGAGTGACCTGAACCAAGAATAAATATTCTGTGTGATCAATTTACCCCAGGTTACCTGCTGCCACCTCAGAGAGATGGATACTCCACTCAACTAAAGTCAAAATTGTAATGCTAGTTTACACACTGATAACTGATTAAAGTGCTGTGGTAAGCATTTTTCACACAGCAAACTGTGGCAAACAATAAAAGCTTCCAAATTAAATTATCACTGCACCATTGGGTCATGGTTAAAACCCTTCCTGAGGTTTTGGAGTTGGTTTACGCCCACAATGCAGATTTTGTTGCTCAGGACACACAGTTTCAATTCATGAATTTGGACGATGCTAACAATGCTAATTCTAGGCTGGTACAGAGGTGAAAAATGGCTTGTCATGAAAAATGACTTCAAGGGCCTTCAAGAACAACTCAAGCTAAGTTTTATTTCACCCAAGTATAAATCTAGGATGAACTATCCCTTTAATATATGTTGGGCACAAGTTATACAAAAAACCTGGATACAATGATGACAGAACGTGCTTGTATACAAGGCAAACTAACAGTCCAAGAGTCTGTAACAAAAATGACATACATACATTACATAATAATATAAATAATAATCATAATAATTCAAATAGAAAGTAGTTTACTAACCATTTCTGGGGGGGTAAACCTTACCCTGTTGCCATCAAACTTGGCTGCCCTGTCATGGTTGACCTTCTCTGCTCTCTCCGCCTGCTTCTTCTGCATCTGAGGGCCCCGTCCAAAGAAGATGTAGTTGACGAAGGCGTACTCCAGCAGGGCGAGGAAGACGAAGACGAAGCAGCCCATCAGGTACATGTCGATGGCCTTGACATAGGGGATCTTGGGAAGCGTCTCTCTCAGATGGGTGTTGATGGTGGTCATGGTGAGCACAGTGGTGATACCTGGAGGGAGGAGGTAACATTGACTGGAACATTGTTGCCGTCATACAGTAGTTAAAGGAGAAAATTCCCTTCGTTTAAACACAATAGTCAAGAATTATCATCATTGATAATCAATAATACATCCTTTGTTTATTGAAACACAGTCGGGGTATAAGAGATATCTGACCACTTTGGCATGTGCAGTATGGGGTTTCATAAGAAAAGTTATTTATAAAGTCTGTCATTGAAAATGGTCCGAGTTTTTTTTAACAACACTAAACCCAACGGCCAATATGGGGGGAGGGGGGTTTCTATTATTAGGGTGATTTAGCCCTTTCACATTCCAGGTACCAAGTCAGACATCATTTTTTGCGATTATAGTCACCTAATAGGGTAAGCATCCCTTAATTTTTGTAATCATCTACTCAGACACATTCTGTACATACAAAATACAGTATGTTCTTGCCCTGTGAGGCTTATTGTTAATAAAATAATATCAATATCATTAAATGTCATTCAACAGATTACAGTCCCTTGTTTACGACCAAAGTAAACTGTAAATAGAATGGCTCCAGCCTCTCATAGCCTGGTATATACTGTACTGTAATAAACAAATAGTGTGTCCACTATGTCACCATACTCCCTATATAGTGCATTTTTAACCTGGGCCAATAGGGCTCTGGCCAAAGTAGTGCACTACACTGTCAATAGTCTGCTAATTGGGAGGCCTACATACAGCAGATAGCCTCTAACACCCTCTCATTAACAAGACTATTTAGTATGTTATTTGAATTTCTTTAAACGGTGACCAGGTTTCAGGACGTGTCACTATGTTCCAGGGTCCAAAAGGGGACTTTGAAATCCTCCAGTGAATTAAACTGCAGGCAAAACTTTGTTGTCAGTACCAAACTCAACCAAAAATTCTGTTTAACAGCACCACATGGCCACAGACAGCATTTAGTAATGCCACTGTGTTATTTGAAATAATATTTTAGCTGCATTCCAGACAAATTAAGAGTTTTCCAATTGCTATCCTGTAAGTACTGTATGACTGGAAACATTTGAAAATGCTCTTTAGTAGAAAGGAGGTGTAACGAACAACGTTGCAGGCTCCGGATGCAAGTGCGCAAAGAAAAGGATTTTAATGAACAAACACTGCAGCGAAACACAAAACACTCCTTGGAATAATACACTGTAACGGATCGAATAAATTTATAACAGAGAGTGACTTGGGTTCTGACGGAAACAATACTCAACAAGGAATCCGTGACAGAGGTGTATCTAAAATAGTGTAGGAAATCAAACATAACAGGTGCACTCAATAAACAGGTGACGACGATCGTGGCAACTGGGAAACTGTGGTATGGGGCCTGGTGCGCTGGTAACCGGAGGACTGTGCTTGTTGTGATACTGCCGTGACAGGAGGGCCCTTAAGATTCTACATTGCTATGAAGCTAAGTCCCCATGGAGGGTCCTTCAGCTACCCTCAGATAGCCTTGTTTTATACACTTACAGTATGTCCCCATGGAGTATCCCTTTAAGATTCCCCTTTGTTATGAAGCTGTGTCCCTATGGAATATCCCTTTAAAATTCCCCGTTGTTATGAAGCTGTGTCCCTATGGAGTATCCCTTTAAGATTACCCTTTGTTATGAAGCTGTGTCCCAATGGGGTATGCTTTTATGATTCCCACTTGTTGTGAAGCTGTGTCCCCATGGAGAATCCCTTGAAGAGTTCCCTCATTATGAAGCTGTGTCCCCATGGACTGCTTCTTTAATCTTCGCCTGTGTCAGCCAGCTGTAGTATGTCCCCATGGAATATCCTTTTTAAAAGTCCCCCTTGTTGTGAAGTCGTGTCCTCATGGAGTGCCCCTTTATGATTCCAGTTGTTTAAAGATCCTATGTCTCTATGGAGTATTCCTTTAAGATCCACCCTTGTTATGAAGAAAAGTCTGCAGGGAGTGAATATTTAAAAAGAGGACAGAGCTTCATAATACAGGGGAATCTTAAAGGGGCACGCCAGGCAGATAGCTTCATAAGACAGGGGGATCTTAAAGGGGAAGTCCACGGGTACAGAGCTTAATAAAACTGTGGAATGTTAAAGGGATACTCTTTGCGAACATAAGCTTCAAAACAAGGGTGAATCTTAAGATTCACCTGTTTTATGAAGTTCTGTCCCCATGGTGAGCCACTTTAAGATTCTCCCTAATTGTCCCGAGGGGCACCTTGGCAGAAGCCCCTTGGGAGCACGTCATCTCAAAGCCAATTGACATGATTGTATTTTTTATTTCTTCTCTAATTAACAAGAAGCGGTCTATCATTACCGGGATGGGAGGTGGAGGTTTTGTAATGCAGGGACTCTGCCTGTTATACCATATATGGTCACATCTCCCTCAGGAACACCGCTAGCAGCTCATTAATAAGAGATAATTTACATATTAGAGATTACTGGCCTGAAGTCCTGGCCTAGTTTTCACACTTTCTACTTCAGCAACCTTCATTTGAGTTATTTCCTCTTTTTTTGCAATTGACCTCCATGCATCTTGAATACAATTACAAACTCCTCTGGTGAAATAAAATACATTATTTCTGTTAATTGATGTAATATATGAATGGTGGTCATTCCACAAATCAATTTCACACATTAATGTGCCAGTATATTAACACATTTTCATATACAGCCTCTGGAATGTTGTATTTTTTCTTACATAATTTACATATGGACATGTAATCTTCACTTCAACACCACTGACAGATAAAGTTAAATTAACAAATGAAACTGAAATATTATAGTTTGCAATGATTTATTCTTCAAAAACCTATCGCAAGAAAGGCAATGCCTTTTCACAATTTTGATTACATTTTTTAAAATAAGCACACCCCTAGCTTCAATAGCTGGTGTAGCCCAATTTGGCTAAAATAAGACCATGCAGCCTTTTCTTTGAACTGTCTGTCAGTCTCTTACATCGACTAGACTTTTGACCACTCTTCTTCACAGTAGATTAGATTGGATTCAAATTTATTGTCATTGAACAGAGCAAGTACAGTACAACGAAATGCAGTTGGCATCTAACCAGATGCTAACTGCATTAACTGTTTCAAATGTCCGAGGGCTTTTCTTGCACGAATGACCCGCTTCAAGCCCCTCTACAGAATTTCAATAGGATTTAACCCTCCATTTCTTCTTTTTGAGGCACTGTATTGTTGCTTTGCTTTTGTAAATTGTGTCAATATCCTGTTGCAAGACCGATGTTTAGTTCGGCTCAAATGGTCTGGTACAATATTGAATTAAATGTTGACTCACTGATGCTCTAGCCAAGCCATTAGGCACCAAAGCAGCCCCAAACCATAATGCCACTACCTATGTGCTTTGGTATGAAGCTCTACTGTTCAAAGGCATTGTTATGTTTTCGCCAAACATGGCTTCTGGCACTGAACGTCCTTATTTTTTCACATCACTTGGGGTTTTAAGGATCAGCCTCTTATAAAGCACCCTTTTTGTAGATGATAGCTATTATTGTTAAGTGCATTTCATAATTACACAAAACAACTAATTGGAAATCTGAATGAACAAGAAATGAAAAAAGGATTCACAGCAAGAAACATCCCATCATCCCATACACTCACCACACAATATAATCACACATTTCACATTGAAATGTGTTTACCTCGATGTGAGGCCACAAAATGGTTTACAGCCAATTTTAGCACAATGCATCATCTTATATAAAGGGTTGCTTGTGTGTGGGTGCAGAGGAGAAAGAGACAAAAGGGGTGGGGGGCAGCAGCCTAACTAAATTACCATCATCACTGGTGCTTAGAGAGTGAGGGAGGGAGAAAGGGAGAGAGATAGGGCAAATGTGACAAAAAGGGATTGAGAGAGAGAGAGGGAGAAAGAGATATGGTAGGGTGACCACATTTTCAAACCCCCAAATTGGGACCCTTGTGTAACCGCACATGAATGCACGATCACATGTATGCGCTTACGCACGCTTGTTGGTCATCATGGGTGCTTGTGGTTGGTGGAGTGGGGGGCGCTTTGAGCTTTGATGAGAATTGTTGCTTTGCTCCACAGTTCTACGCAGTTGTTTGTTTGGCTCCAACTCGTTTGTGGAAACATTATTATTATTTGCCTATTATTATCATTTTTATTGTGGTGAAAACTGGGACAATTTGGTAGGGAATGTTGGAAACCGGGACATTGTAGGGTTTTACAGATATTTGTTGGGACCTGGGAAACCCAGCTTGAACCCGGGACAATCCTGGGCAAACCGGGACTTCTGGCCACCCTAGGATATGGTCAATGAGTGAAGGAGGGAGAGAGTCACAGATGGCAGGTCAAAGGGAGAGACAGGGTGAAGGAGGGAGAGAGAAGGTAAGAGAGAAAGGGTGAACAAGGGTGAGAAGGGATGAAGGTGGGAGACACAGGGACAGAGAGAAAGGAGAGTGTGAAGTTGGTGGCAAATGAGACACAAAGGATCATACAACTCAGTCCAAAGCACAGGAAAAACAGAAGCTTAAAACTCTTTGGCAAAGCCAAATGAGATAGTTACTGAAAGAAACCCGTTTCAGTTAGTTACTAAACCAAACAGAGATGAGTTAGTTATCAAAACAATCTCAGACGAGTTAGTTACAGAACCAAACTCAGATGAGTTAGTTACCGATCCAAACCTAGATGATTTAGTTACCAAACCAAACCCAGATGTCTTCATATCACCATGCACTAAAAGGTAGCATGCTTGTGATAAAATTTTGAATAACTGTAGGATATTTCACAGCAACCCCAGATGGCACCCTATTCCCTTTAGAGTGCACTACTTTTTGCTAGGGTATCATAAATCCACTCACGTGCTAAAGCATAATCATATCTTCAGCACATTATTGCCTTGCTTGGTAAGTGAGGCTTGAGAAGGATTCATATAATTTCCTGCCGGCACATGATCCTGATAATAATAGATTTATTGCAGAGAGACAATAACTGTGTTGGATGACCTGTGAGGAAGCGTTTAAGAGCTGCAGCAACAGCAGTTTGGATGTGTGTGAGACGCAGTCTTCAGGATGGTCATGAGCATTGTTAGCAGTGTTAGCGGTTTTAGCGTTGTTAGTAGTGTAATTAGTGCTGGCTTTGTTAGCAGTTTTAGCAGTGTTAGCTCTGTGCTAGAGGTATTGCCGGTGTTTGCAGTGTTAGCGAGGTGTTAACAGGGTAGGATTACAAAATCATGCGTTGCTTAGGTTTTCATTGCCCCCAGAGCAGAGGCCTTTCTAGGCTTACCACAGATGGTTACAAAAAATGTGAAAGATAGTAAACCTATTGAAGTACAGGTCTAGCACACAGTTCAGGTCTCCTCCTACAATTAGATTAGTCTGAGAGGATATCTCAGCTATAAATAATGGCAGTAGACATTAGGTCCAAGTAATGTAACCGTTTACCATTTACAAATATAGTCAGTTTGCAGATGTTATTATCCAAAGTGACATTAAAGGATATTTAATAAATCAACATAAATAACAACAAAAACATCACTGGTACAAACATGAATGAATAAGGAGAGTGGGAGGAAGTACCATGAAGAATTTGGTATAAGAGCTCTAAATATAATCATCATCGATGGCGAATACAGTGATCCCATCCTGGTCAAGCAGCACAAATACAACACCATTGCTGTAATCAGCCTAGAATCAAGTCTTGTAGCATACTTTAAGAGCATACTTTAAGAACATACTCTAAGAGCATACTTTGAACATACTTATTTTATTGTGGGAACTGTGTCCACATGGAAACATTATCCCCATGCATACTGTCCAAACTGCAACCTTCCTGAAGAAGCAAATGAACAAGGAAAATTTCCTTTTTTGTCTCTATGGCCCCTTGTGGTCGGATCCAAGGAATTTACCACAGGTAAGCAAAGCTTTAACTGGACTTGAGGGGTCACATGATCTAGATTAAACTCAGAAGGTGACTTCCAGAATGGCATTGGGATCAATAAACCCATCCACTTCAGGTCACATGTATGATTTTAAATGATGCAATGTGTGTTCCACTATTATAATAATATAAATCAAATGTGCTGTATAAACACTGTAGTAGTAAAAATGTAAAGTCTAGAAAATCAAACACAAACAAATGTGCAGGCTTTACAGTAATTATGTATAGCCCTTTATTATTTTCTATGTGAAATTGCACCGACTCTAAAATTAATGCAATGTCTTATGGGATTCCACTTCGTTGCTGAAGCTGCCATTGTTGCAAACTAACTGTAAAGGGCCACTGGAGGGTCTAATTAGACCCCACACCGTCAATCATTTACACTTCTTCAGCTTTGGGACACTTTGGGCAAATGGCAGTGACTCTTCCCAAGGGGAAGGGGGTAATTTGGGATTCTGCTACTTCAATCCATCTGCTCCCTGGGGTAAAATACTCCCATCTCTGTCCCCAAAGCAGGTAGTAATGAGAGCAGACCTGGTTGGTTGCAAACATCCCTGCAGACTCCTTCTCCGACTAAAACACATCTCTTTATGTCTTCTTCTCTCAGCAAATGTTCTCTTACTTTCATCTCTTTCTCTTTAGTCTATTTCACTCTTTCTCACTCCCATCATCCTCTCACACTTCCAATCCCTCACTCCAATCACACTCTGTCACTCTCTCTCTCGCTCTCTCTCTCCCTAAAGCAGATGTAATGAGAGCAGGGCGTCCTAGATCTACATTTAGCCCAGCCCTCCCTCATCACCAGACCTCCCAGCCCATATGCTCTATCTATCACTAGACAGCAGTTAACCAGGTGCATTCTGGGCCAATAAATACACTTACAGAGATCTGTATACTCACTAGGCTAAATAACACCAACAGAGAGGCTAATGGTGAATACAGTTGTTTAAAGAGCGGAAGGAGTTGTTGGAGACAGATTGGGTGAGAAGGGATTTTAAAATAGATGTGAGAAAGGAGGAGGGAGGGAGGGAGGCATGGAGGGAGACATGGAGAAAGGAAGGACCGAAGAAAGAAAAAGGCAAGAGAGACATGGAGGGAGACATGGAGGGAGACAGGGAGGGAGACCGGGAGGGTGGGAGAAAGAAAATAGAGGGAGAAAGGCAGATAGAGGGGGTAAGACATAGATGGATAGAGGGATATATAGATCTGTAGAGAGAGGGCTACGGAGCGGATTTACAGTAGTGCTGTTTTCAGGAAGTCAGGCCTTTAGAGGGTTGTTTTACAGTAGTGCTGTTGTCAGGAAGTCAGGCCTTTGGGGCTTGTTTTACAGTAGTTGTCTATTAAGGAAGTCAGTCCTACAGGGGGTTATTTTACAGTAGTGGTCTTGTCAGGAAGTCAGGCCTTTAGGGGATTGTTTTATAGTAGCAGCGTTAGCAGGAAGTCAGGCCATCAGGGGTTGGTTTTATAATAATTGTGTTTTCAGATTAGGCCTTCAGAGGATTATTTCATAGTAGTGTTGTTTTCAGGAAATCAGACCTTCAGGGGGTTGTTTTACAGTAGTGGCATTGGCAGGAAATAAGGCCTTCAGAGGGTTATTTTACAGTAGTGGTGTTGTCAGGAATCATTTTCTACCCAACTGTTCTCCTCTCCCAATATCTAACAATTATGGCCTTGGCATATTGCAACAACTCTGAAGACTGAAACATCAAAGAACATCTTTCCGGCTTTTACGCTTCTGCTCACAATGCTCGCTCAACCTAGAAGTTGGAGGGAGGAGGAGAACGCATTTCACAGCCAATGACCAAGATTAAGCCCAGGTGCCTGATGTATCATGTGTACGAGGCAAGGCAGTCCTCTTTCCACATCCACCATTCCATTTGGGACTGAGACAATTTGCGATACCCTACACTGGAGTATTGTTGCTACTGTATGTAGCCAGGACTGACACAGCTGGCCGCACTGGCGCAGTTGTACTGCGAGGCAGTGACTTAGAGCTTTACAATGAGAAGTCAGTTGTAAATGCAAACTATCAAGATCCATTCTAAAGGCTGCACCTAAAGCCACGCAGGATGCACATATCGAAGACAAAAATCCCTTTTAAAGGCTGCACCTAAAGCCACGCAGGATGCACATATCGAAGACAAAAATCCCTTTTAAAGGCTGCACCTAAAGCCACACAGGATGCACATATCGAAGACAAAAATCCCTTTTAAAGGCTGCACCTAAAGCCACACAGGATGCACATATCGAAGACAAAAATCCATTCTAAAGGCTGCACCTAAAGCCACGCAGGATGCACATATCGAAGACAAAGATCAGTTTTAAAGGCTGCACCTAAAGCCACACAGGATGTACATATCGAAGACAAAAATCCATTCTAAAGGCTGCACCTAAAGCCACACAGGATGCACATATCGAAGACAAAGATCAGTTTTAAAGGCTGCACCTAAAGCCACACAGGATGCACATATCGAAGACAAAGATCAGTTTTAAAGGCTGCACCTAAAGCCACGCAGGATGCACATATCGAAGACAAAGATCAGTTTTAAAGGCTGCACCTAAAGCCACTCTTGCAGCGGAGGCGTCGTAGTTTATCCAGAAGGACACCCAGGAGAGGATGGTGATCAGGATGGAGGGCATGTAGGTCTGCAGGATGAAATAGCCGATGTTCCTCTTCAGCTTGAAGCTCAGAGACAGGCGTGGGTAGGCACCTGCGGGAATGAATGGAGAGAAAGAAAGGGATGAAGGAGGACGAGAAGAAACAGTTTAGATGAAGCTCCGACATTTAAGGCCACCCACCTGATGACAGTACCAACACAATCACTGTGTACATTAGCGGATCCCCTGACCTTACGACCTTACGTTTTGCATTCCCTTAGTTACGGCAGCATGGATTGATGTCTTGTCATGGTAACAAGTAAGCGTGCTCTAAAATACAAATTATTTGTTTTCAACATGGCCTTGTACGCATTGAGACCACAATATAAAATAATGACATGCCCCGGTAAATTGAATTTATGGTATAAGACTGATTATGCACCTTCAAAATAATTAGTACATGCACTTAATGGCAATGTCTTTTAACAAGAAAACATTATGTATGAACAGTAGCAGAATAATTAAAACATGATATATAGCCTTTAGTCAATAACAGAAGAATCAACACATGCCGTACAGACCTATATATATATAAGTATTTTTTCTGTACCACTTTTAGGTGTACATGTGCTCTTTGTAAATGTCTCGGGGAGCCTTTAACTTCCCACAATCCCTTCACTGACCTGCACAAGTATCTACGGAGTATTCTGAGTGGCCAATGTGAGGGATCCAAACCACACTGTAATATATAGGAAAGGACTGTAGAACATTCAGTCTTCCAAGTTTAAGCAAGTACAGTCTGAATTTTGCATAGTTTTCCACTTGTTAGCTCTAATGTTCAACTGATCATCATCTGAGTACTCAGTCTTCCATCTCTGCTTTGGTTGCCAATGCATATTGGGCTGATTGATCCAGTTCAGAAGATTTTCTTTGGTTTTACAGTTTGTCACATCTAGTTTTGGACACGGTGGTGGATGTCACCTGGTCGGTGGCTTTATTGACTGGTTTTGGTTTTAATACACTCTATAACCTAATCAGACTCTTCTTGTATTAAGTAAAAGTGAATAATCCAATATGGTGACAAAAACAGTTAAGACTTCATTGTACTGCTCTTGTATTTGGCCAGACAGGGTTCTGAATGGCCCAGTGAGGTTGATTAGTTGTCCAGAGACGGTTCTGATTGGCCCAGTGAGGTTGGTTGGCTGCCCAGAGATGGTTCTCTTTGGCCCAGTAAGGTTGGTTGGTAGTCCAGAGAGGGTTTCATCCTTTTCGTTTAGCTGATTCCACACATTTACAAGAGGAGTTTGCAATTCTTCTTTTTTATGTTGTGTCAGTTCCTTGTTAATTCAGGGCTCTTTCACTCTATTTGAAGGGATCTCTGTTTTCACATACAGCCTCTACAGTCATTTTCTGAGTGCTGTCAAAGCAATCTCATTCAAGTTGGCACTCTCAAAGCCATCTTACAGTGCTGGAGGTGTCATTTCACTGACTGATTTCTAGACCACTCCCTCCCTCTGTAGTTTAGCTGGTAGGATGGAAAATGGGGGACTACATTTGAGACAGTGCTCAGCAGAGCTGTCTGAACAGTTATCGTTGATATTGCTAAAAGCCTGATCAGTGGTTTTACTCCCACTTTTGTTGCAATAATACATTGTCAGTCTTAAAGAGGGTACAGATAAGTCTACCTGACTGTCTAACTGCAATTATGTGTTGGTTAAACCAGCAGTTATCAAACACGCACTCAAACACTAGTCAGTCCTGGAGATTACAGAGGCTTATTCAAAAAAGGGTAGTTTGTGGTTCTTGTCACACTGGAAGCAGCACTAGCCCAGTGTCTTGATAGTGATCACACTGGAAGCAGCTCCAGCCCAGTGTCTTGATAGTGATTCACACTGGAAGCAGCCCCAGCCCAGTGTCTTGATAGTGATTCACACTGGAAGCAGACCCAGCCCAGTGTCTTGTTAGTGATTCACACTGGAAGCAGCTCCAGCCCAGTGTCTTGTTAGTGATTCACACTGGAAGCAGCTCCAGCCCAGTGTCTTGTTAGTGATTCACACTGGAAGCAGCTCCAGCCCAGTGTCTTGTTAGTGATTCACACTGGAAGCAGCTCCAGCCCAGTGTCTTGATAGTGATTCACACTGGAAGCAGCCCCAGCCCAGTGTCTTGTTAGTGATTCACACTGGAAGCAGCTCCAGCTCAGTGTCTTGTTAGTGATTCACACTGGAAGAGGCTCCAGCCCAGTATCTTGTTAGTGATTCACACTGGAAACAGAACCAGCCGAGTGTCTTGATAGTGATTCACACTGGAAGCAGCACCAGCCCAGTGTCTTGATAGTGATTCACACTGGAAGCAGACCCAGCCCAGTGTCTTGATAGTGATTCACACTGGAAGCAGCACCAGCCCAGTGTCTTGTTAGTGATTCACACTGGAAGCAGCTCCAGCCCAGTGTCTTGTTAGTGATTCACACTGGAAGCAGCTCCAGCCCAGTGTCTTGTTAGTGATTCACACTGGAAGCAACCCCAGCCCAGTGTCTTGTTAGTGATTCACACTGGAAGCAGCTCCAGCCCAGTGTCTTGTTAGTGATTCACACTGGAAGCAGCTCCAGCTCAGTGTCTTGTTAGTGATTCACACTGGAAGCAGCTCCAGCCCAGTGTCTTGTTAGTGATTCACACTGGAAGCAGCCCCAGCCCAGTGTCTTGATAGTGATTTACACTGGAAGCAGCTCCAGCCCAGTGTCTTGATAGTGATTCACAATGGAAGAAGGCTCTCTCGAGGATTGCATCCTCGGTTTCAGTGGTTACTGTCAGCCATACAGTTGTGATACACATCAAAACCATCAAGAAAAGCCACAGTATGAATATGAATACACTGTATTTATAGTTTTTTGTCCAAAAGTCTAAATACATTATCTTCATACACATTAGGGAGTTTAAAGAATATTCTCGGGGGGCACCCTTTTTTTTGGTCCCCAATTCCCCTGAATTGGGCCGTCCTTTTCACCAGTACCCTTTGTAAGAGACCTTGTCAAAGGTAGTGTACTATTTGGGGTTCTGCCAAAGGGAGTGACTCTAAATGATAGGTCGCTTGACACGCTGCGAGGAATTGTCAGTCGTTCCAAATCTCTGATGATTGTTGTCATTTTTTGCCAGCTTTGTTCTCACACGTCCCCCCAGGGCATCGGTCTCAGTACGGCGCTACACGGGGAACAGGGACACTGCCCCCCCAAACCCCACCCCCCCCCCCGTTCGAGGGTCTAAGTGTTGTGGTACAAAGCAATGACTGTTTCTACAGGCCGTTTGTGAATAAGTAATGAAAGTAAACTCGGTGTGTATTAAGTGTATTCTGTCCCTGCATGTTGTCTACCACAACAGGACCATTACACCAGGCACCATCAGGAGTTTGTGTACTAGAGGACATTCTGATGCTCTGTTTAAACAGCAGCCCTTTTCTGTCCGCATTTTGAAAAGCTTGAAGAAGACCAGGGCAAAACGCGCTTCTATTATCCCTCTTTAACTACTCACAATTGTCAATTTAACTCACAATTTAACTGTCCCCCGGTCCCCTGGACTACCTTTGATCAGAGCCCTACGGGCTTTAGGGAAAGGGGTGTCATTTGACACGCTGTGTGTTTTAGTGAGGCCGGTACGATGCGTAGCCTGTAATTATGTCGCCCTTTGTAAGAAGCGGTGTGTGGTCACTCTTTGGAACAACAGAAGTGGGCTGGCACAGCACAGGATGACCACACATCAGGCCCCCAAAACAACTGCCTTTCACTGTAGTGTATTCCACAGTGGAGTGGGTGGTGTTTGAGTGGATTAGTACCTCAATTCAATGCGCAGGCAAATAACAACAATGTTCGAAATTATTCAACAACTTCAGAATGTGTGCTCATTGTTTCATGTCCCTGAACGTTCTGAATGAAGACATTTGATATGAACACAGATCAAAAAGCGCCCTCTATCCCTTGTGTGGTGCACTATTTCTGTAGTCATGGACCCAGTGGTTCTCACCTGTTGAAAAGACCACGTTCTTTGAGACCAGTTTGTAGTCCACAATGGAGAACTGTGGCAGTTTAATGCGAGTGACGCCTGTCACAGCATTCTCCCCTCCGTTCCAGTAGAACTCGATGTCATCTGTTGTGTAGCCATCTAAACACACAGGCTTATAGCTTACTATTAAACACGAATGATGGCATCGCTAACAGGCAAATCAAGTAAACAGACTAAAATTACTTGAGAATATCTATAGATTTCTTGCAAACCTATGTAAGGAACTACAGTAGATCAAATGACATGTATAAAACTACAGTAGATCAAATGACATGTATAGAACTGCAGTAGATCAAATAACATGTATAGAACTACAGTAGATCAAATGACATAGTACTATAGTAGATCAAATGATGTGTGAAGTAATATGAACTAGATCAAAACTACTTTCACACTTAATTAAAATGTATGTTTACTTTTTATGTACAACCCTGTTTGCAAAAAAGTTTGGCCGCTAGGTAAAGAAAAACAGAATGCAATGATGTGCAAATCATTTAAACCCAATATTCAATAGAAAATAGTACAAAGACAACATCAAACAATATTGGATGGCCATGACCTGTGGGCCTTCAGGCTGCACTGCATTAAAAACAGACTTGATTCTGTAGTGGAAATCACTACATGGGCTCAGGAACACTTTCGAAAACTATTGTCTGTGAACACAGTACCACTGCATCCACAAATGCACTTTGATACTCTACCATGCTAAGAAGAAATCAGATATAAACAAGATCCAGAACACTGCTGCCTTCTCTGGGCCCAAGCTCATTTAAGATGGACTGAGGCAAAGTCGAAAACTGTCCTGTGGTCTGACAAATCAAAATATGAAATTATTTTGGGGAATCATGGACACTGTGTCCTCCGGACAAAAGAGGAGAGGGACCATCTGGCTTGTTATCAGCACACAGATCAAAAGCCAGCATCAGTTATGGTATGGGGGTGCATTAGAGCACATAGCATGGGTGTCTCGTAAGTCTGAGAAGGCACCAGTTAATGCTGAACAACATATACAGGTTTTGGAGCAACATATGCTGCCATCCAGACAATGTCTTTTTCAAGGAAGGCCTTGCTTATTTCAGCAAGACAATGCCAAACCACATTCTGCACGTATTAAACTAGCATGGCTCCGTAGTGTCCTGGTGCTAAACTGGCCGGCCTGCAGTCCCGACCTGTCACCTATTGAAAACATTTGGCGAATTATGAAAAATAAATAAATCAAAGAGCTGCTGAGCAGCTAAAATCCTATATCAAGAAAGAATGGGAAAACATTTCAATTTTAAAACTACAGCAATTGGTCTCCCCAGTACCCAAACACTTACAGAGTTTTTTTGAAAGAGGACGTGATGCAACACAATGATAAACATGGTCCTGTGCCAACTTTTTTGAAATGTGTTGCTGGCATCAAAAGCAAAATGGAAATTTTTCAAAAAACTATTAAAATTCTCCTTTTAAACACTTGATGTTGTCTTTGTTCTAGTTTACATTAAATATAGAGATTAATGACTTGCACAGCATTACTTACTGTTTTTATGCAAGTAAAATGTACAGTGTATTCAAATTATTTTTGTATTATGAGAATACATGTAGATGCATTCTGGGTTTTTTGGCCACTTGTTGTAAAAGTGGTGCTGTCGTGCCAAAATTCGGTGCCCAAAAATGGTGTACCAGGCCAATACGTGCCCAGTGTCGTCAAAACCAGTTGCTTTTAAACTTGGAACAGCACAATAATAATTGTTCTTGTATCACACACATTTAACCAACACATTACACATCTAGCTCAAAACGAGAGGTAAATAAATAGTGTTATTTGTAAAAGCCATGGATGGCAGCGCGTAACAAGCCTTTCAGAGTGACATACAACATGGTCCAGTGTTTCATCTCTTTGTCACGCCCTGGCATGGCGGTCATCCTCTCGCCCTCAATCAGAGCACTGATACCTGTTCATTTGTGTTGTTATCCTCATCTGTGTTCCTTCTCACTGACCCTACTTAAGTTCATCCTTTGCTCATGTGTGTTGTCAGTCGTGTCGGATTCAGTTTCCACTGTAACGTCCATTTTGCACCTGGGTCCCAGCCTACTTCTTCAAACGTTACACGTGTCTTGTAGGGAGTTCCCCCTGGGCATGTGTATATCTGGGAAGATCTTGTTTCAGGCTTTTGTAGTTCAAATCCTCAGGCTGGTCAAAAATGTGGGTGATTTATTTCTACTCAGCCAGTAGATGTTGAGCTGTACCGGCACAGAACTAATGTGAACTCACTGCTAAAATGACTGAACATAATTTGCAGGGTGAATAGTAAAATTAGCAGTAAGAAAACATTTTTTCAGGTCAAGAAAGCATTATAGTGACCTCTGCACCAACCTTGATTGAATAAAAAAAACACTTTCTGCCTGCCTTGGATAAAAAAAAATGCTACCTCTCTATTCTCTCTCTCTATTCTCTTCTATTTTCTCAAATTCCTCTCTCCGTGTTCACAGCTTTCTATTTTTGAAGTGCAATTCTGACATTATTTCACACTTCTCTATTTTCAGCGTGCAGGTTTGTCATTTACTCACAGCTTTCTATCTCCAGAGTGCAGTTCTGTTCATCCAGGGGATATCTCCTGAGGTCCATCATGCAGGCAGCCGTCGTGGTGATCCTTCACCAGACCAGACAAACATACACACATACATGTTAACTTTTTGACCATTTGTGTCGTGACAACATTCCTAGGAACGGAAAAGGTTATCGATACATAATGACAGATGCCCAATGTGTGACCAAGCAATGCTTACATAGGAAACATCCAATTAGTGTGCTGCCAACATGCAGAACCACAAAGAAATGCTGGTACCGGAAATGTTACAGAGTTGGGTTTGATCCTACCGTAGCATTGAAGCCAAACATCTTCACTTTTGAATGATCTGTCAAGACCACATTGTTCCAGTAGTTTAGATTTTTACTCAGTTATTGTCTGGCACATGTCAGTGAGGTCATGATATTTGAAAGCAGAAAATGTTTCCTTCCTGACCACACATGCGAGCGAATTTTGTTTAACCTGTTCCTGACAGCTGACTCACACAATCCAACATTGATTGTGGTAAGAGAGACCTGTAGATCCTTTTATGCTACCCTGGGGTTCTTAAAGACGTGCATGAGCATCTTTCAGTCAGTTCTCGGGCAGAATTTTGTCACAATCTGCGTTTTGTAGACGGACAGTGGTCTGGACTGTTGTCCATTGGTAGATGATCTATCACACAATATTATTATGCAGTTCAAATTGCTGGAAATTGCTTTGCAGTTTGTTTGTTTTTTTTCCTCAAAGGTTTCACGTTATAGGTCACATTAAAAGTTCTGACATGATTTATCTTTGTCTCATTCTTTTACATCACAAGAACCTGGCATTTTAACAGGGGTGTGTAGACTTTTTATACCCAGTGTATATGACACAGACCAGATCCGGGGATTGCCAAGGGGAACCAGACATCTCCATGACAAAGATTGCTGCAGAGACTAAATGTTTAAACCAGAGTGGTGCTTCTTAAGAAGGGTCCTCAGAGATACTGTAGGAGGTCCCAGCACCAGATGATTACCATATATACATATTTTAGTTATTTGAAATGTGTCCCGGGCTACTATGGAAATACTGAACTAGAAGCTTACTGGACATGTGTGTTCAGTTTTTCATACTAACTGGCCACAAACCAGTGACAAAGGATAGCTGAAAATAGGGCGGCCGTCTTTTTACAGTAAGGCGTTTCCTGAGAGTGAGAGAGGAATGAATGCCACAGAGGGAGGAAAGACTGCAGATCGTACGTTAAATACCAGTACTCACCTCAGTCCGTACAGCAGAGGGAGGAAAGACTGCAGATCGTACGTTAAATACCAGTACTCACCTCAGTCCGTACAGCAGAGGGAGGAAAGACTGCAGATCGTACGTTAAATACCAGTACTCACCTCAGTCCGTACAGCAGAGGGAGGAAAGACTGCAGATCGTACGTTAAATACCAGTACTCACCTCAGTCCGTACAGCAGAGGGAGGAAAGACTGCAGATCGTACGTTAAATACCAGTACTCACCTCAGTCCGTACAGCACGGTGCCGTCTGGATGCAGTCGGATCATTCGGTTCTTCACGGTGACGCCGTGAACGAAGGACTTTTTATCATTGAGGAAGTATGTGTCAGGGACCCAGAGCTGGTCCGCTACCCGGTTATCCAGCGTCAGGTTGAGGGGGATACCGGCGTATGCCAGCCTCTTGTCTCTCCAGGACTGCTGGAAGTACATAGTTAACGTGTAGTCCTGCAGGACAACGGGGGAGGATGAGAAAACCACCAGAACAGTTAGTAAACAACTCAATAAACCAGTAAACAACTGGAGCTATAAATAAAGAATTACAGAGATTAGTAAACAACCGGAGCAGTTAGAAAACAACTCGGTAAACCAGTCAACAACTGGAGTTATAAATGAAGAACCACAGAGATTAGTAAACCACTGGTGCAATTAGTAAACACCACAGGCAGTTAAGCAATTAGTAAACAACTATTAAACAACTCAAGTAGAAAACTGGAGCAATGAGCAAACGCCTGGAGTTAGATTTTCAAATAGACTGGCACATTGTACATAGGTTTGACTGGTATTGTACATGCGTATAAACGTCCATTTCTATAGATAATTTTGCATCCAGTCTGTGGCTAACAGGGAAAACTACATTGTCGGTCACCCTAACTAGTCCAGTAGGCCGGGCCTCTCCTCACAGGCAGAAGAGACAGCCATGGTCAGAGCCATTCATCAGCAGTCTGACGCTGGACATAGATTTCCTGTAGTCAGGTTGATATTTATAGAGGTGTCAAACAACTCCACTCCCAGCGGCCCCAGCAACCATTCATCAGGAGCTGTCTGCTGTCGCCCCGCCCCTCCTCAGGCCCTCAGCCCGCAGGCTTGGATGGGTCCCAAACAGAACCCTATTCCCTACCGAGCTCTTGTAAAGAGTGGGGCAGAACATGAGGAACAGTGTGCCTTTTGGGATGCATCCAGACCCGACGTTTCCATCACGGCAGCCACGTCGTCAATACTACTGTATGTTACAGTTTGGAAGGCAGGCTGAAAACCCCTCCATGCCAAGACGCTGCTGCAAACTCAATCTTAAGAAAACAATAAAAAGGAACAAATTGTGAAGCAGACTGGGCTTGGTTTGTGACAGACTAACTGACAAACATCATGCAAAGGATTCTGGGCCGTGATTAATGTACAATGCATTCTGATTCCATGTGTGAAACCCAAATGGCACCACCATATTTTCTAAATAGCACACTGCTTTGACCAGAACTATAGCAAAATATAATACAATCCAAAGAGATTATTTTAGGGGCATACTTTTTACGTTTTTTTTTTACATTTCACAGGAAGATGTGGTTGTGGCCCTGGTCTCAACAACTTAAGTTCTGTTGACTAGTACCGAAAAGCACATCGTGACAATGCATAATGGTTGTTTGAAGGTGTTCTATTTTTTTAACCACAGTCATCACATCACAAAGTGCCTGTCCAAAGTCCAATAATCACCTGGTAACAGTCATCGGTAATGGATCACAAATGTTCTCAAAATTAGAAACCTCCGAGAGCATGGCAACAGAACATTAGCCCCAGAGAAGAGGCAGCACATGACTCAGACTGGAAGTAGGCCTGGTCTACTTCCTAGTTCCCCTCGGACATGCATTCAGAGTTCTCCGGAAGCATTTAAGTCAGTATACTCCTGCTGTAGAGAGGGAATCTTTAACTGCCTGATTACATCTTTCCCTAAGAGGAGTAGCTAACACTGTGGACATATTAGCTGGGCAGGGCTGTGAACTGTACCCAACAGTAACATAGAAATGGACCCTGTTCTACAGTAACTTAAAACTGTACCCTACAAAAACATCACATTGGACCCTCTTCTACATTAACAAATAACTGGACCTTTTTCTTCAGTAACATAGAACTGGACACTCTTCTACAGTAATATAAAACTGGAAACTCTTCTACAGTAACATAAAACTGGACCCTCTTCTACAGTAAGTGGAACTCAGCCCTACAGTAATATAGAACTGGACACTCTTCTACAGTAATATAAAACTGGAAACTCTTCTACAGTAACATAAAACTGGACCCTCTTCTACAGTAAGTGGAACTCAGCCCTACAGTAATATAGAACTGACCCCTACAGTAATATAGAACTGACCCCTACAGTAACATAGAACTGAACCCTCTTCTACAATAACATGGAACTAAACCCTAAATCAACGTAAAACTGCACCCTCTTCTACAGTAATATAGAACTCAGCCCTACAGTAATATAGAACTGACCCCTACAGTAATATAGAACTGACCCCTACAGTAACATAGAACTGAACCCTCTTCTACAATAACATGGAACTAAACCCTAAATCAACGTAAAACTGCACCCTCTTCTACAGTAATATAGAACTCAGCCCTACAGTAATATAGAACTGACCCCTACAGTAATATAGAACTGACCCCTACAGTAACATATAACAGACCCCTACAGTAATATAGAACTGGCCCCTACAGAAACATAGAACTAGACCCCTACAGTAACATAGAACTTGAACCTACATTACCATAGAACTGGACCCTAGAGTAATATAGAACTTGAACCTACATTGCTATGTTTTCTTCACTGATCAAGACTTGTTTCACTTGTGGCTCTTGAATGTCTGTTTCCATCAGACATCAGGCTCTGAATCCAGAACCGAGCGTTGGTTAGTCATTCTAACTACGATCATTAGTCACAAAATGTGTGGACAGCCCACCACAATCCGGGATTCATATTCTTGAAACATACTGTATAGTACAACATTCTAGTGAATTCACTAACCGTGTCCCTAAAGACCCAGCAGAAGCCGACCAATACTAGAGACAACCAATGTACCAATCTGAGGCCACGCAGCACAGTCATCCAACCACACCCTCAACTGTCTTTCAGACTCATATCTGATCTAAGAACACCTTGCACTGTGTTTCATCAGCACACCACAGCTGGCCCCCACCGGACGGGAAAAGATTTGTGCCAAAAGCTGAAGAACGCACCAAGCTTTCTCACCTATCATCCTGTTTCACCTTTGACTCCAGACTTCGCCACGTCTTTCACCCCAAGAACCCCTGAGTTGCAATGAGTTGCATCAGCCAACCCACTGCTCCTCCGACAGACCCGGGCTGACAGTAAAAGCCCTCAAGTATCTGACAAGTGGAGATGAGTAGGACATTGTAGAAAACATCTGAGAAGGTCAAATCGAGGGAACCCATAACACTGACACATTCTCCTCGTTAAACAGAGCTCTGACACGAGGAAACAAAACAGGTGCTTGCGTTATTTAACTTCCCTTGTTTTTGACCAACCGCGGTAGCCCCCCACACATTCACGGCCCGCAATATTTCACAATATAGGGAATACGGTGCTGAAGTAGATTGCTGTATAGGGAACAGAACCGCTACAGTTAGAGCCATGCACACAGGGGGGGGCCAGCTTTGGCTAAATGACTAAGATATCAAATGGTTATTTTCCGGTATTCCACAGATCAAGTGCTTATATAAAAGGCTGTGTATTTGTCATGGGAGAATGGACGCAGGGCTGACATCCAGCGCCGGCCCCAACCTGGGTAGCTCAGGTTTTGTGGCCGATTGAGAGACCTCCGGCACAAACCTCCAGCCGTCTCACCAAATCACACCCCATTCCCTACATGGTGCCCTGCTTCCAACCAGAGCCTAGTGAAATGTAGTGTCAAGAGAACAAGCGTCCGTTTGGGACACTGGCCTGCAGTCTGGGGGTCTAAGGGCAGCCGTTCCCTTGGGCTGAGTCAAACACTACGGTGCTGGTCATGGTGTCTGCATAACCACACGGCACAGCCCAATGGACACACACTGTCCCAAATGGCATCCTGTTCCCTACAGGTGCATATTTGCACCGTGCCCAAGGACTGAATCCCAACTGGCACCTTGTCACGCCGGGAATTTGACCAGGGCCGGAGTGTAGGAGATGATAGGAGAGATGAGAAAACATGTAGACCGCGGATACTAGAGCAGGTGGTTTAATGGAAACGGCTCTCATCCTGTCCCTCTAATAAATTAACTAGCAGGTAGAAAGGCTGCCCAGCAGTGGTGTTCCGGCCCATAAGAACCAGATGTGTTTCGGTCCTCCGGAAACCAAAATGGAATGGCTCTTTACTAGACAAGAGAGAGAGACAGAGAGAGAGATACACAGACAGAGAGAGAGACCAATGTCCTCATGAGTGTTATGCATATACAGATCTGCAGTTCTGTCACACTGTCTGTAGAATGCACCTGTTGCTGTTGTTGCCTGGGAGACGCGGTATAAAGATACAGCGGAAAGAGGCCTGATTAACACTAACACACATTAGCACCCAAGAATAACCACATACAGGGAGGTGAGGCTGGATACAGCTAGCACCGCTATCAAGCTAAAACTAAAGGAGGGCGAGTGAGAGAGAAGAGAGAGATAAAATAAAAGGAGAGAATGTAGGGAAGTGAAGAGAGAGGTGTATTAATACACTTCATCTCCTTGACAACCGCACTCTGCTCCTCTCAGCAGTAGAAGCAGAACACCCACACAGAACCGGGGTTTGGGTTTAGGAGGAACACTTGCACAGAACCAGGGGTTGGGTTTAGGAGGAACACTTGCACAGAACCAGGGGTTGGGTTTAGGAGGAACACTTGCACAGAACCAGGGTTTGGGTTTAGGAGGAACACTTGCACAGAACCAGGGGTTGGGTTTAAGGAGAATACCCGCATAGGACCAGGGAGTGGGTTAAGGTGGACAGTATCAGTACAGTGTATGTTATTGGTCATGACTGACCTGTACACTGACCAGAACAGGGTTTGTGCAGATACCTTGTGACTCAGACGGACATAATGCCAACAAAACCCCTCACCAATATCTTTGCTAATTTCAACCGATCACACGACTCTGTTCTCTTAAGTGCCCAGTTCAACAGCGAATGTTGACTCGAAAAAGTCCAATAATCTAATAAATCGTGCCGCTCTGTCAGTGCCAGCCAAACTTCCCTTGCCTCGTCAACTGGTTTTGAGAGCCACAACGTTTCCAGACCGTGGAGGAGACGGGTGGATGGTGGTTTCCATGGCAACCTCTTTCACCGGGACAAACTTGCGTGGTTAGCCTCACACTCATCACCGTCTGCTATCTGCCTGGCTCCGAGGAAAACTATGGCATTCTGCCTGTCGTGTTTGAGTTGTCTGAAAGACTATGGATGGACCCTTCAATGAATCGACATTTGATGTAAGCGTACGTTCATCTGTCTGAATTTATTTTCTGAATACGACCGCGTAGAACACCAAAACAACGTCCAAAACCAGAACTTTCACAGAATGGTGTTTCCAGAGCTACCGTAGTAGAATGGTGTTCCCAGACTTCCTAGGATGATCCCAGAGCTAGTAGAATGGTGTTCCCAGTTTTCCCAGGACGGTGTCCCCCCCCCCCGACCTCCTAGGACGGAATTCCCAGAGCACTACAGGAAGACACGTACATTTGCTTTGGCCTCCCTCTCTCAGCTCATATCCTGCCCTGTTAGAAACGGTGAAGAAAAGGGCTCGTTCCACTAAGGTAGAGATGGAGAGAGATACAGAGAAGAAAAAAAGGCAAATAATGAAGGAAATCAATTCGAAGTAGCCACTGAATGGCTTAGTGCCAAAGTCACTGCCACATAATTAGCGGTGTCATTGGAGGACCACAGTTTGAATCCTGCTGGAGGATTAGCCCAGGGGTCCAGTGGAGAGTGGAGCAGTTGGCCAGCCACATCCGGGTTTGGAGGTTAGTAATCAAATATGGTTGCTTTGCCACGTCATACTCTAGCAGTACCTTCAGGCAGCTTTGGTTTTTGTGAGCTCAATCAAAGTAGAAGGCCAGAGAGTGTTCTCCTTCAGGTAAAGATTATCAGAGCATAAACACATTTGATGTGTGTAAAGTCTGTGTGTGTGTGGCAACCAGAGGACATTCTGATAGTCTTGTGTGTGTAGAGACAGTAGTAAGGAGATAGAGGAAGAAGGGAAACAGATGCTGGGAGCTAATAAGCCAGTTAATACTTGTTTGGTGTGTTTGTCTAACAGTCTTTGGTCTTGGGGGTAGAAGCTGTGTATGTTTTCTGTATTTTACAGACTTGAGGCCTCCGCTGTCAAGCTCGTATAGATGGAGTATAATGTGGCTTGGGTAAATTCTTTGACTATATTTCAGGGCCTTTGTACGACACAGGCTGGCGGTTTGCACCACACTTCAAACTTCAAACGGTGGAGTCGCCAAACCAAACGCCGGCGAAGCCGGTGAAAGCAATGTCAGTGGTGCGGCTGTAGAACATTTTTCAAGTTTCAAGGTTTATTTTTCAAATACACCGAACAACACAGCGTCATCCTGCACAATGCAATTCTTGTGACATGGCACCCGACAACTACGCAGTGGGATTTAAGAAGAAACATATACGAGCAAAAATATAGCTCCCTCAAAAAATAAAGCAATAGTATACATAACACACTACCAACACATTGAGGATCAGAGAGCCAAGGTTAAATCCTTGCCACATCCTAAGAAGTAAGAGGCTCTCCCACAACTGGCTGTGTGTGTGTGGACCATGTCACTTTGGTAGTGAGGTGGACACCAGGGAAGTCAAAGCTCACTGCCTGCTCTACTTCAGCCCTGTTGATTTGGACGGGGGCCTCAGCTCGCCTGCTTTGTATGTAGTCCGTTATCTCCTTTGTCTGTCCGACACTGATGGGAGAGATTGTTGTCTTGGGGTGTGTCGTCTGCAAAATGAATGATGACATTGGAGCCCACTCTTCCTGTTCTCTCTCACAATGCGTAATAACGTTAACATCCATCAGAAAGATTTACGGTTTGAAATGCATCAGAAAGGTTTGGGGAAATTCAAGAAAGCATTAAGGAAATTCATCAGGTAAAAACCATACAATCTTCTGTTTAGAAAATAGGATTATCATGGATGTTTTTTCCATCCTCAGCCTGAAGTGCTGCCTGTCCACTCCAAGAGGAAGCAGAAGACACCAATGTGTTTCTGAGTCTCACCTGTCAGGGATTAGGGCAGAACATTCTGTGGCATAAATCACTGAAGGTTAGAGACATTTGAATGTAGGAAGGAAGTCTTTTAATTAGCACCTTATTTTGCAGCTACCATAACACTAGTACAAAGCGAACATTTATATATTTTCAGTTTTATCTTGCAGGCCCATTTCAAATCTGGCACATGTGGCTGTGACACCTATTTTTGGAAAATGCTCGGGGAAAGATCTTATGTCACTCCTGCAGAACTGCCTGTCTGTTGTACCGCCTGTCAGATGTATTGTCTGTCTGTTGAACTGCCTGTCTGTTGTAATGTCTGTCGGATGTACTGTCTGTCTGTTGTAATGTCAGTTGAACTGCCTGTCTGTTGTAATGTCTGTCTGCTGTACCGCCTGTCTGTTGTACTGTCTGTCTGTTGAACTGTCTGTCTGTTGTAATGTCTGTCGGATGTACTGTCTGTTGAACTGTCTGTCTGTTGTACCGCCTGTCTGTTGAACTGCCTGTCTGTTGTAATGTCTGTCTGTTGAACTGTCTGTTGTAATATCTGCTGGTTGAACAGTTGAACTGTCTGTTGTACCATTTCATAGCAGGCAGACTGATCACTGTGTTAATATTTCATCAACAGATTTTCCACTCTCATGTCCCAGTTTATTACTGAGTTAAATGACCCTGTCAAAACATGTCCTAAATGTGTGTGTGTGTCAGTAGAACACAAAAAAACTGTTGATCCACTGTCTGTCTCTCTTTTGATGTGTCAGTCTGTTTGTCTGTCTGTTGATGTTTCTGTCAGCTGATTTATCGGTCTGTCTGTCTGTCTGTCGATGTCTCTGTCAACTGATCTATCAGTCTGTCTGTCGATGTCTCTGTCAACTGATCTATCAGTCTGTCTGTCTGTCTGTCTGTTGATGTCTCTGTCAGCTGATGTGTCTGTCTGCTGATGTGCCTGTCTATCTGCTGATGTTATTTTCTCTCTGTTAATACATCTGTCTGTCTGCTGTCTGTGGATGTACCAGTCTGTCCGCTGACGGAAAACTAAAAGACAGACAGATACGCACACAGACAAACAGAGTGTAGAAATAACTAGAGTCAGATAGACTGTCAGACAGAAAGGCAGTGTAGAAATAACTAGAGTCAGATAGACTGTCAGACAGAAAAGCAGTGTAGAAATAACTAGAGTCAGATAGACTGTCAGACAGAAAAGCAGTGTAGAAATAACTAGAATTAGATAGACTGTCAGAAAGAAAAGCAGTGCAGAAATAACTTGTCAGATAGACTTTCAGACAGACGCGCCAAGCGTCACAGACAGGCATTCAGGCAGGTATGCAAGTAAAGAAAAAGGCAGACACGCGGAGAGACAGGCAGACAGAGCCCAGAAATAAACATTCAGTCATATTCACCTTTACCCTCTGCCCTGTTTTCATGTCAATCCAAATCACTGTCTGTGTGACCTCAGGTGCGTGCGTCTGTCTTAATGGTGCACCACAAGGGGTGTAGGATGCTGAGCCCTGGACAAAAGTAGCACACTACATAGGTGCCTGTAGGATGACACCCGTGTCGGTGGAGCATTAACTTCTCAATTCTACTACCTCACCTGCATCACGGCTACACTGACTACAGCATGGTGGTTACCATGACACCAAGCTATTTATACACAAAGCCAACCAGAGTTGGACATGTCAGAGATGGAGAGACAGACCGAACGAGACGGAGATGGAGATATGGAGGCACAGAGGGAGAATTGGAAGACAGCTGGACCGGAAGGAACTGGAGGGGGTAGATGAAGAGACGGGGGGAGGGGGGGGGGGCGGAGGAAGAGAGGGGGAGACATAGAGACAGCGGGAAAAAGTGTGAAGAGACTAGACCTGATCCTGTCAGTTATTTTCATACAAATAGGCAGACTGGGTTAGGGGTAAATACTGGTGTGGTCTGGTTTACCTGCAGAGTTACTCAATTCACTGTATATTGCATGAATACTATCAATATTAGAATAGGTACTCATGACTTGAAGCAGAGCACTCCAACTTTTTAACAGTAAATACCCACTGTGTATTTACTGTAGTCAGATTTAGCCGATTTCACGCCCTGAGGGTCTTTGGCTGGGGTACGTTTACAAAAGTTATCAAGCCACGATTAAAATGTTCTGTTGTGCTCCATGGTTAAAACACACATTTTGGTAAAACTTCACAGGTGATTTCTACCACCATGTTGGACAACCACATGAACGTGCAGGTCAGTCAAAAGGAAAATCACTTACGTGCATTTTGCTAGCTTTGCAGATTGTGAGTCAGGTGGAACCATTAAAGGACTTGGAAGACCTTCATCTGCTTAAATAATTAACCACTGTTACATTTTCAAACCCTTTTTGCAAGGTCCGAATCTGATCTAGGTACTTAACATTCATTTTATTACAGTTAACAAGGTTCAGTAAGTCAGAATATACAATAGATATAATAGATGCCATTATTGTAAGTAGGTAGGGTAGTCAAAGAAACATGCATGCAGGTACGCGTTTAAGAGATATTATCCATATCAGATTTAACTATTTAGAAATGACAGCATATTGAAGTCCCAACATTCCAGGAAACCAAATTTATTTGGACAGATAAACATTTTGCACAATAAAATAGTAATGTTTAGTATTTGGTGATTGTATCCAAAAATCGCCTGAAGGCTGAGACCTGTTGCCTTCACCGGGAGCTGGTATGTTCCCTGGGGGTGCTCTGCCAGACCAACTGTTTTGACGCAGCCATCTTCAGTTTCGGCCCTGTTATAACCATACATGTCCAAAAAATGTCCTGAACTGCTGTCATTTCTAAATGTTCCATCCAATTTCGACGAAAATACCAATCAAAGCTGACAGTCCCTTATCCCCTCATTCTCCCCCTGATGAGGCCTTATTGGGGTAAGGTGGGCGTCATCAAGCGCTGGCAGCAGCCGAGCTGCGTTGAAGGTGCCGTTTTGCAGCCCTGCACCAAGGGGTTCTCCTTGGGTCGTTAGGCCCAACACTGACACAGGAGAGGGCGAGTCTCAACCACTCCCCAACAATCACATTGAAGAAGCTATGGAGTTCAGCATCTGGCAGCGAAGTAATGGCATATAGCTGTTGAACTTTTGAGGCCAAACTCTACTATTGTACAGATTTTACTTTTATTTGATCACATACTCGACTTTTCAATTAATCTTACATATTTCTTGGATACTTTATTTTAATTAATCTACAACTGTTTTATCTTTGACTTATGCCTGCACTGTTGAGAAATCTTCAGAATCCAAGCATTTAATTTTCATAACACTATTACTGTGTAATGACAAAGCTTTGGGTTAAGAACACAAGTTGAATGTCCAATAGTGTCCCAGTCAAAGTCTTGATATAAATCCCATTGAGAATCTGTGGCACTACTTAAATTGTAGTCCACATTTAGTGTACTACAAGTAAAAAAATTAAAGTTTTTGTTTGGTCATTATGGGGTAGTGTGTGTCGACTGATATAGAAAATATAAATGCAACCAATTTTGTAGCAAGTCTGTAACAAAACAAGATGTTGAAAGTGAAAGGTTCGGGTTTTGTTCCAAATGCACAGTACATAGCTCAATTATTAAACTCAAACATATATGCAGTATATAAAATAGATTTTGGGAAGATGTACCAATTACGTTTCCATAATTGCATGGTGCACAATAGCTTATATACATTTGTTTCATTTATAATTTCAAAATCGTTTTATTTACCCACTCATGGTGGGTTTGCTATTCTTCACATCCAACTATTTAATTTTAAGACTAATAATAATTACAGACGGCTTGTCAATCAATGTTGGCAAATCTTGTCACTGGTCCCGCCGGTCAGCAATCCAAGTAATCAATCCCAGAACTGTGTTGCGGGCATTTTCCATTTACCTCCACAATGTATGAATGCTGCATTCTGCTTTATGAGACTGATGGTGTACAACTACTAGCAGAATGTACTTTCTGTGATGCAGGACAGATTACCAGGACCACAGACTCAGAAAGTCTATGGGATTATTCATTTATACTAACCAACACGGACTACGTTCGCCCTTAGCAGAAATCAGTATGGATGTGATTCTCATAATCACATAAAAAACCTAAGTGTTCACATCACATTCGGTAAGGTTTTTATTTTTCATTTTTTCCCCCTCAAAGATTTCTGTTTGTTTCATTTTTTAATTGAATTGTTCACATTATAGGTCACATTTAAAGTGGGAAAAAAGTTCTGACATGATTCATCTTTGTCTTATTCTTTTACATCACAAAAACCTGGCATTTTAACAGGGGTGTGTAGACTTTTTATATCCACTGTATGTGTTCAGTGACTTTCCGAATGCGCAACACACCCTTGCCGATGTTCAAGTCCTGTGGAGCAATTGTCTCTGCCAAGATTTCCCTGGAATACAGTTGTGCTCAAAAGATATGTGTTTGGCCTGCTCACTCATGGTACCTATACAGCTCTGGAAAAGATTAAGAGACCACTGCACCTTTTTCTTTCCTTTCCAAAAAAGTCAAAAGGGAAGGTTTTGAGTGAGGACAAAACTTTCCTTTTCGTAGATCATCTCCCCATGGCTCAGTATTTGGCCTGCTCAGTGCATCCACGTGAGAGCTACTCATTGAATATTTATACACAGACACTGATTGCAATTTAAAAAGCCACTCGTGTGGGAAATTCATCTTTAATTGCCATTTTCACCTGTGTGTGTCACCTTGTGTGTCTGTAACAAGGCAAAACATTCAAGGGTATGTAAACTTTTGATCAGGGCCATTTGGGTGATTTCTGTTATCATTATGATTTAAAAAGGAGCCAAACAACTATGTGATAATAAATGGCTTCATATGATCACTATCCTTAAGGTTTTTTTTGCAAGATCATATATTCAAAATCAATGCCAAAATTTTACAATTTCTGCCAGGGTATGCAAACTTATGAGTACAACTGCACATAATAAATCAGAAAAAATTATGGGAGAAATTTAAAAGAAAATAGTGAAGAAGAGCATATCATCTACAAAAAACAAATAACCCAGAGAGAAGGCTTCCTGAGCTACTGTATGCTGTCAGTGCAGTGGCTGAGGGTTTACTGACCTATTTTCTAGCAGTTTTCATGAAGGACCACACCTGGTGTAATGAGAACATTACCTTCCTTTGCTGTAACCTCTCACAGAACCATCTGAGACCAACTCGCCTACACATAGAGAAATACAGACACCCCCCCACCACCCCCCACCCCGCCCCACACACACACACACACACACAGACAGACAGGCTCCACACTGACATTTCACAGTCACTATCAGAAGTGTGTCAGCTAGGAGAGGATGAATCCCAAATTATACCCCATCCTCTAAATTTAGGGGTTCTCTGTCTGTTCCTGGAGAGATGTCACCCCATCCTCTAAATCTAGGGGTTCCCTGTCTGTTCCTGGAGAGATCTCACCCCATCCTCTAAATCTAGGGGTTCCCTGTCTGTTCCTGGAGAGATGTCACCCCACCCTCTAAATCTAGGGGTTCCCTGTCTGTTCCTGGAGAGATGTCACCCCATCCTCTAAATCTAGGGGTTCCCTGTCTGTTCTTGGAGAGATGTCACCCCATCCTCTAAATCTAGGGGTTCCCTGTCTGTTCCTGGAGAGATGCCACCCCATCCTCTAAATCTAGGGCTTCTCTGTCTGTTCCTGGAGAGATGTCCCCCCATCCTCTAAATCTAGGGGTTCCCTGTCTGTTCCTGGAGAGATGTCACCCCATCCTCTAAATCTAGGGATTCCCTGTCTGTTCCTGGAGAGATCTCACCCCATCCTCTAAATCTAGGGGTTCCCTGTCTGTTCCTGGAGAGATGTCACCCCACCCTCTAAATCTAGGGGTTCCCTGTCTGTTCCTGGAGAGATGTCACCCCATCCTCTAAATCTAGCGGTTCCCTGTCTGTTCCTGGAGAGATCTCATCCCATCCTCTAAATCTAGGGGTTCTCTGTCTGTTCCTGGAGAGATGTCACCCCATCCTCTAAATCTAGGGGTTCCCTGTCTGTTCCTGGAGAGATCTCACCCCATCCTCTAAATCTAGGGGTTCCCTGTCTGTTCCTGGAGAGATGTCACCCCACCCTCTAAATCTAGGGGTTCCCTGTCTGTTCCTGGAGAGATCTCACCCCATCCTCTAAATCTAGGGGTTCCCTGTCTGTTCCTGAAGAGATGTCACCCCATCCTCTAAATCTAGGGGTTCCCTGTCTGTTCCTGGAGAGATCTCACCCCATCCTCTAAATCTAGGGGTTCCCTGTCTGTTCCTGGAGAGATGTCACCCCACCCTCTAAATCTAGGGGTTCCCTGTCTGTTCCTGGAGAGATCTCACCCCATCCTCTAAATCTAGGGGTTCCCTGTCTGTTCCTGGAGAGATCTCACCCCATCCTCTAAATCTAGGGGTTCCCTGTCTGTTCCTGGAGAGATCTCATCCCATCCTCTAAATCTAAATGTCAGTAACTCTAACCCTCTCTCCGGGGCCAGGAAATACATCAATTATCTAGAAGGGGAGCATATGGTGATGGAGCCAAATGATCAACAAAAATACGCAATGGGAAGACCAGGACACCTGGACCTCTCATGCTTCCTGGCGATGAACTGTATGTTCCTATAGCCCAGGCCTACACGCTGCAAGCCATGGGGGTGGGAAAAGTGGGCGAGGCTCCATCTCTGGTACTAAGCATAGCAGAGTCAGGTTTTCATCTCTTCATACCCTATTTCAAACCATAACCTATCGCAGAAATACAGAAAAAGGATGATTATAATATCAGGTGTATGAGGTACAATGTTTAATTGAAGTGGAGTTTCCACAAACAGTTTGTTTTTGTTGAACTACTCACACTCAAAGATCAGTTGTGTGAGTGCATGGGCAAAAACAAATACATGGACCCCTTTGGGTCCCAAGGACCACACAACATATGTTTGTCAAGCACCACACTAGCCTGGGAAAAGTATACGAAAAGTATTTGTTTGCTCAGAAATAGTTATACCATGTACACGAGCGGCTATAAAAATAGTAATTCCGATCCACACATTGTATAAGGTTAGCGAAAATGTCAAGTTAGTAAGCTGTTATCTCGTTAGCTCCTAGGCAAAACATAGTCAGCTCTATCTGTCCTGCACCAGTACCACAAACGCATAGCTACACAAAAATTGTTTGTTCACTTGGTTGTTCACTAAACCTAACCTCAGACAAGACACAGCTATACAAACGACAAGATCCAAACCAAACGTTGCGGCTAGACAGCTGTTAATAATAATTTGCTGCTAAGGCTATCTAGAGTTGTGAATGCAACAGTTCTGCTATTGCCCTTGAAGACGCTAGAGGAAGGAACTTAGCAATTTCTCCCAAAACTATTCAGAATGAATGCCTACACATACTTACTTTTTGTCAATGTACCATTTCTACTAGATATTTACTCCATCCCAATTTCAGATGTTCTTCCAGCAGAGTCGAAGTCTTTCACGTGTCCCTCAAAGCACATATTGCCAAGCCATTCTACTTTTTATGAGTGCTAGCTCATAGAAAATGTTTCACCAACTGAAACTGAGCTCACTAGATGCTAAATACCATAAGCAGTCACTAAAGCCCCATGAGACAAGGCACAGGTTATAAGACCACTGCAAACTTGGGGGCCAATGAATGTTTAAACGTTATCAAAAAAGACATTGTATCCAGGTCATAAACATCAGCGTTTATCTTGTTGTGGATAATTAGATGAATTATTAAATTATTTGAAAATGTCTGGAGATCTTTCTTCTGTAACTATACTATAGCACCACACAAAACTAATGGAGTTATCCATGGTGCTAAAACCTCTAAAAACCCATTTGTTGTCATAATAGATACCAGTCAGCAGGTAGCAAGCAGATATCCTACTGGTTAGAATATTAACAAGGCACGCCACTTAACCCTGATTGCTCCGGCAAGTCACTCTGGATTGGCAACTTAAATTGACCTGTTAAAAAATACTGTACAGAAAAGTATTGTGGAATAGAACACAGTACAGTACAGAAATATACATTGTGTGGACTCCTGAAGCCTCAGACTTGCTGCAAGAGGACTGACTCACTTCAGACCTCATAAATCCTGCTGTCAGATGCAGAGAGAGAGGGTCAGCCTCGCTGGCTCGGTCTGTGTATGTGGCTGTATCACAAATGGCAGCCCATTCCCTTCACAATGCACTACTTTTGAACAGGTCTTACAGGGAACAGGGTGCCATTTGGAACGTAGCGTCTGTGTCTCCAAGTAGACCATATCTACAGTTGCTCTGTTTAATGTCTGATGGGACTGGGGGACCACTACATCACAGAGTAGATAGTATCAATGGCTGTTTCCTTCATCAGACCTGTGATTAAAAGCCCTGCTTTGCTTTCTCAGCAGGACAGCAGTGACTTCGCACCAAGATAGACCGAGATAGTCAGCATGTGTCTTGGTCCTCAGGTCATCAGCATGTGCCATCAATACCGCCACTAGGGGCAGTGATGAGTTCTATTATCTTGAATACCGCCACTAGGGGCAATGATGAGTTCTATTATATTTAATACCGCCACTAGGGGCAGTGATGAACGCTATTACCTTCAATACATCCACAAGCAGAGACAATGAACTCTATTCCATTGAATAGTAGCACTAAGGGCGTCGATGAGCCACATTAACTTCAAGCAGGTTGATGGCGAATGGGCATAAAGTCACGAGTTTCAGCCGCAGGAATTGAGGTTTTAAACCCTTTTTACATGACGCCAAACCTCGGCCCTAACCCTAAAACATTTGGAAATAACATTGAAAACATTGAGATGAGACAGTGAGATTGTGTTGTGTGTCGAGTTCAAAAACCAAGAGACATTCTGGGTTTACAGGACCTCTCTGAGGCCGCCATAGCAAAATGTTTGATGGCTTCCTAAATGGCATCCTATTCCCATACAGCCACAGGAGCCTGATCAAAAGTAGTGTACTAATGGCACCCTATTCTTCATACAGACCATTAGAAAATTGTCAAAATTAGTGCACTACAATATATTTGGGATACAGCCTTACTCTCAGCTAGTGTAGCTGTGAGCTGGCAGAGACCTGTCTCTCCGGAGCCAAAATGGCCACCTTACATCGCTCATCAACAGCAGCTATGACCTTCTGGACATAAAGATTTGTGACCACATTCTATCCCACTAATAAAGCCTGATTCACACCAGGAAGTCAACCTGAAAAGCACTGTGCATACAACAACGTGTCCACTGTTCCCAGAGGACAGCATTCGGATGAATTCCTCTCAATACATGTTTCTAAAGTGGTCCTCGATGGCAAAAAACACATAGTCTGTTTGATGTTTTCTGTTCACATTGTCCATTACAGAATGGGCCCAGCCATTACAGAGGTGGTATCTTAATTTCAGCCAATTTCACACAACCAGAAAATAGTCCCAAAGACAACAAGGAATTATTTTGTAGAACCTAATGAATGCATATTTTCAATCACTTCTTTGTTTTATGGGTATTCCAGCCATCCAGCAACAACAACAACAACAACAACATGATCAAATCAGGCTCCAGCAGCCCCGTGGTGGATGTGTAACATGGCCAGCCCAGTGTGTCTCAGAGGAGGAGAAGACCAGGGAATGCAGAGTTACTAGCGGCCCCTTGACTGACTAAAACAGACATATGAGAAAAAGCACATGACATTTAATCTGAATTACATTCTGTTTCCTTTAAACTCTGATGTATTCACATAAAAAAAAAAAGATCTGCAGGAATCTGAGTCTTAAAGGTACATGTTCAGGACCACGGAGAGCTGCGTCAATATGTAACGAGTGTCATTACAAATGCCACACTATAAACATTTGGATTCTATCCCTACAAATTATTAACCATCACATTTGGACAACAGCCCCACACAAATGGTGATTATTTGAGTTAGTGATTTCAGGACCACAAATAACTCAGTTGACATTCAGACAGGTGTATTACATACATACAGTGTGTTGCCCTATGAATATTTCATTACATGACTATGATGAAACAGCTTTTGGTTTTAACAAATGGCCATGCCAAACGCTAATTCTTTGTGTCCGTGAATCAGGACAATGGGTAGTTCCCAGGGCTCAAGTACATATTATACCACAACACAAACTGCAACATGCAATTAGCCAGTTCAAGACAGCTTAGTGGCTCTGTTAAAGCTCTGTTTAATATCATACACATAGTGCTGCATTTGGACTGTCATTATCAGATTCTATGGCCCTGGAACTCTGCTCTCTCCCTTGTCAAAACAATGATACATAAACAATGTGGAAAGACTCAGGAAGAGTTGACAGGGCCTGCAGCACAAATCTGCCTCATCCTCCTCACCTGGCCAATGAACTGGACAGGCTGCTGCTAACCTCTACCATTCAAGCAAAGGTCTTCACTTCTGACAAATACAGAAAGACAGGGTAAAGGTAAAACAAGCTGAAAACTCACGTTAAAGGGGGTCATTGCTTTGACCTTTTGAACCCCTTTTAGAAAAGTTGGATAACTCGTGACAAAACACATCATTGTAGAAAGAGTGAAGAGACATGATATGAACGTGGGAAATACGTTTAAAATGAAACCCTTTGACGTTAACACAGTCAGTTTTGAGGAACAGACAGGTAGGGATTTGTCCTGCTTACCATGTTAACTTCTGACACCATGTCAATGCTTGCCACGTCGATGCTCATGCCAACAGCGACCGGAGCACCTAAAATTTCAGACCAACTATCATATTACATTTCCCGTAACACATAAGGTATATTATATTATTAATATAATATCCTAGAGCAATCATTTGCAACATCTCGACCATTCAAAAACAATCCCCACATACCTCCAAAGTCTGGTCGAAGGCGTATATCATAGCCTTGTAACAGTTTGTCCACAGTCTCCTTTACGAAAGACATATTCCCCGGTTCATTGGCGCTGAAAAATAAGAAAGAAAGCGTTATATCTTCTTAAGACGATGGGAACATTCCTTGTTTATACGACTGGTCTCCAACACTCACCTCTGCGCACAACACATCACAGCAACTATGAGTGGCACCGAGAGAACATCAAACACCCCTCTTCTCTGGAACCTCCACATTCCTTGTGATCTCTCCGACATTAGGTTGCGCAATTAGACCGAACTGGCGTTAAACGGTTTGTCCAGGGTTCAACAATAGACCGTTATTCAAACAAACTAGACTGTTATATTCCATCCATCTGTAGCAATCTGCTAGGTAACATCTCCAGATGTCCTTAAGTCAGATAAAAGGTTTGGCATCAGTCCGATAAATCTCCCTGTTTCTGTATGAATCGGACGACGTTATTGCGCGGCGCATTAGGTGAACAACAAACAGTTTGTCAAAACCGTTATGAGTGGCTGCAGAGGAACCTGTAGTGGTTGGAACCTATCCAAATACTAATTCTACTATGATAGCCCTGGCAATTATTGCTTTGACCTATCAAAAAACATTCGCAGTGTGATATTCGAATCTCACTTTTATTGACTGGGATTTAGTTCGTTCCGAATGCGAAAAATGTATCTACACAGAGAAACCATGTTGTTCCCAGATGTAGGCTATATCACTCTCGATTCACGTAATGTTCTCGCTTGGATCAGACTGTCAACCCCACCAGTAACATATTCCTACCACGTTGTCTGGAGTTAGAAGAAATTGGCTCGCTTCGCTTAGAGCTCGGATCACGTGACCTTATAGTAGGCGACATGTGAGCTTGTCGGAGCGTTTTTGCTGATTGGTAGAGCAGTGGAGTTATATATATATTTATATATAGTAGCCTACATATATATTTCACATGATTTTTTTTCAGTAATATGACATTAGCCAGTAAGGTATATTAGGAAAAGTTAACGAATGTTTTGTAATTATAAAATGCATGATTTAAATGATTTCTATAAGACGACTGAGATTGGACGGTACCGGATTTAATGGGGCTCGATGTAACAATAACGTGATGTCAGCACACAGGAAAAATCCATAACCGAAAGTGCCACTGAGCCAACGCTTTGATCCAAAACAATTTACAATCACACTTCAGTTTACATACCAGTGGTCCCGGGAATCAACCCCACTGTTCTGGCATTTCAAGCAGCCTGCTTTGCCAATTGTGTGACAGCAGAATTAGTGTCAGCAACGTTACTAGTTGAATTACATAGTGAATACTGCTATGAATTGATTTTTTGAAATACTACTTGCCAGGTGGTTATATTAGGAGACAGGCCCACCTATGTGATATGTTCTACATGCTTTATCTGTGGGGTATCAGCCTATATCAGGTCTGTTGGATGTGAGAAAACAACTCTAATTGCCCTTCAATCTGCATGTCACACAGGAGACCATTCTGACAGGTAGTAGCCTATCTTTCAACAAGGTAGTAACAAGGCTGAATCCCAAATCACACACTAATCCCTATATGGTGCACTACTTCTGATCACAGCCCATTCAAAAGAGTGCACCATATAGGGAATAGGGTTTCATTCAGAGAGTAGATGGTCTGTCAAAAGGCAGGGGACCCCTGTGAGCGATGAAAAGCCATCATACTGACTGAGCTCTTTAAAGATCATATCTAGGAGCACTAATGGAGGATTTGGCAGCAGCACATTACAATGATACAGTCAGACAACCAGGCAGACAGACAACCAGAGAGACAGACAACCAGAGAGACAGGGAGAAAACCAGAGAGACAGGGAGAAAACCAGGCAGGCAGACAGATAACCAGAGAGGCAGACAGACAGGAAGACAGACAGATAACTGGGGAGGCAGGGAGACAGACAGACAGATAACCGGAGAGGCATGGAGATAGACAGGCAGACAGATAGGCAGGCATGCAGACAGATAACCAGAGAGGCAGGGAGACAGACAGGCAGACAGACAGATAACCAGAGAGGCAGGGAGATAGACGGACAGACAGGCGGGCAGACAGTGAAGTGGCTCATATTAAAGGCCATCTAAATCCCTATACATCTAATATTCCATTAGTTTAAAACACTAATGTGTTTAGAAGACTGGCTCCGGAAAGGATGGACTCATTGGTTAGATTCCAGGAACAACAATAAAGTCATTCCACATCACTGAGTGTGTAAGCCCCGCTTAAACCCATCCCTCTGCTAATAGAAACCAGGACGTGTCCGATAATCATCAGAAATTAGGGACAATCTAGACTGAAAGAAAGGACATCCCCCCCACAAAGTAACAGAAGCTATATTAAGAACATGCTGGTTTTAAGTGGCTTACTCTGAACATTGGCTCAATGGTGGTTCTTTCAGTGGTTCTGTCAACATCTGACATCTGAACCCATTAAATTCACATACACCCACTACATTCATTAACGCAGATGAACGCACCGGGTTCAGATGCTAGCTGTCTCTTCAGAAAGGTTGTCAGACGCCATACGGATGGAAGAGTGTGTGTTTGTCGGCCTGACGCAGTGACAATTACTGCATTATCGTCAGTCAGGGAAAACAGACAAGGTGCAATCGAATCTGTTTCAGCAGAGCAGGGTGTTATAGAAATAAATTCACCGGCACGCAACCAGACTCAAGCAGAACCTGTGAGCCAGCAGCTAGCGCCCTTCATGCCAGGCGTCTGGAGAAGAAGTTCTCATGTGCATGAAGAGATGCCCGTAGACGGAGAAACCCAAAGAAGAAGAAAAAGAGAGGAATACACATGACGATGGGCTCTGCCATGGAAACCAAGTCAGTGTCTCCGCTGGTTCCCCGTTCTCTAGGTAGAGCAGTACTTTGGGTCACGGCCCTGGTTAAAAGCAGTGTACCAATAGGGTGCTATTTGGGACACGTGTGTCTTCTGTAGAGGTCTTTGTTTTGGACTATCCACATGCCAGGTTATGTTCTGTAGAGGTCTTTGTTGTGAGCTATCCTCACGCCAGGGTTTGTTCAGGCTTTAACCATCTCAACACCATAATCAGGTAAATTACATTAGGTAAACTCTTGATTTGCCTAACTCTCTATTTGTCCCCCTCTTCCTTTCTGCCTGTCTCACACTCTCTGTCTCTCTCTCTCTGCCTGTCTCACCCTCTCTGTCTCTCTGTCTCTCTCTCTCTGCCTGTCTCACCTTCTCTGTCTCTCTGTCAATCTGTCTCTCTCTCTCTGCCTGTCTCACTCTCTCTGTCTCTCTGTCTCTCTCTCTTTGCCTGTCTCAATCTCTCTGCCTGTCTCACTCTCTCTGTCTCTCTATCTCTCTCTCTGCCTGTCTCACTCTCTCACTGTCTCTCTGCCTGTCTCACTGTCTGTGTCTTTGCCTGTCTCACTGTCTCTCAGCGTAGCCTGGATAGGGTTAGTGTATAGTATGTTTGCTGTAAGCATTTGTTGGGTCCCAGGAGGTTCACAGGGATGCTATCTGTAGTCCTCTAGTTTGCCTGAAGGGATGAAACACAACTACACACAACATCACAAAACAGAATGGACAACACACACACAAACGCACACACACCATCAATGCAGGGAACAAACCGTAACCCTTTACACCCACTTCCACACTGCCAATTCCACCTTCAATCTCATTTGTAGATATATATGTCCCAGAAGAGACCATTCAACCCAGTTGTAGATATCTAGTTCCCAGAAGAGACCTTCCACCTGAGGTTGTAAATATCTATTTGCCAGCAAGGACCGACACTAGTCTATTCAAGAAACATATAGGATGGACACAGAGAAAAAGATAAATGACAGAGGGAGAGAGAAAAGAAAGAAGAAGCGAGAGAGAAATGTGTGAGAGAGATTAATGAGCAAGAGGGAGAAAGTTCAGGGAAGGAGAGACAAAGACAGATGAGAGAGAGAGTTGAGAGAGGGAGAGAGAGGGGGAGGAAAGGGAGAGAGACATGTGAAAGTAGGGATGGAAAAAAGGAAGAGAGGGAGAGAGACGAGAGAGCGGGAGGTGGAAAAAAGGAAGGGTTTGATTGAGGCCAGTGATATGACTTACCTGGTGTCATAGATGTTGTACAGCTCCTTATTCCCGTCCCCGGCATTCCTGCAACAAGGAAGATGTGCTTTATGAAGGGGGCACTCTAGAACAGCCCTGCTGATGGATAATATCTCGCAAAGGAGGGAGCTGTGCTTTATGAAGGGGGCACTCTAGAACAGCCCTGTTGATGGATAAGATGTCACAAGCACACAAAGACATTACCGCAAAACCTTTCCAATACCACAGGGTTGCCATCGTAGTACACCACCACTGACAGGGGTGGTCGAAGGTAATGCACTGAGAATGGGAATAGAGATTATGTTCAGGACGATTGATTGTGTTCATATTTGACCCGTTGTCTGTTAGATCGCTTGCAACAAGGCCCAAGTAGTGTTCAGATTAAGTTCAAAGCTGCCTACCAAATGTCATCCTGTTTTTACTATGGGGCCCAGGTCTGAAGTAATGCCTTATGTAGGAATTAGTGTGGAAACAGTAATCATCTAAAGTGGAAAAAAGGCCTCCTACTGCATGACCATATAGCTGTGTATGTTCTGATCCGCTGTGTTTCAGAAGACAACACCCAGTCACAACAAGCACACAAACACACACACACACATACACACACAGAATTACATTTTAAACAGACTGCTGTAGAGGCTCGCATTCCATTGGTTCTAGAACTTATTCTATTCATTATAGATCAGATTCAATTCATTATAGAAAAGATCCTAGCTATTTGTGGTGGGTAATACAACAGACATTTAGACACCCCTCTTATGGCTGGCTTTGTAACTATTCCCCCTCCTATCTCATCTCCTCCCTCTTCTCCTCCTCTTCTCTCTCCTCTCTCTTCTTCTGTCTCCTCTCCTGTCTCTCCTCCTGTCTCCTCTCATTCTCTCTGGTCCCACTTTGCCCTGGCTTTCTTCCACTCTCATTGCTCTTCTCTGTTTCTTTTCTCTCTCATTCTCTCCTCTCTCCCTTAATATTCAACGAACCCCTCTCATTCTCACTCTTTCTTAATAAAGCAAAACAAACACTCACACCCAGACGCCCACACTGCTCTCTAGCAAAACTATTCTTATGCATGACACCAATAACCTATATATAATTCCCCCACGCAGTTTGATGACACAATTTTTGAGATAACTAGGGCCATATCCCCTAAAGTCAAATGGCCATATAATACACCTACAAGACAGTGCTTTGGAAACACTTTGCTTGGGACAGGGATTTTCTCAATCCACACAGTGATTGTATTCTTCTGGGCGCAGGGACTTTAGTTGCTGACGGCAAAGTAAAGGATGCCAAGTCAGCAGGAATGTTGGGAAACCCGCTCAATTTGCTGCCACCGTTTTTAATAATTTCCCTTTGGGGCAAATAAACCTGAACGGAAACAAAGAGATGCTCGTCAATTCCTCTTCCCAATCTCCCTCCCCCCGCCCCACCCCATATACGATGGGCAATTAAGTTGTGCGCACAGAGGTGACATCTCAACTTTAATTCCAAATATCAACCGTTGCCATCAAAGTGTCTCACCGACGCACCAGAACTGTGTGGTAAGGTGCCTCTGTATAGCTCCGCTCCAATAGTTATGTAGCAAAGCGTTGCAGTGCTCTTTAATACTCTACATCACTGACATGTAGTGGGTTGTAGATGTATAGTCACGGGAGGAGAACAAAAAAGTGTTGGTTGGCTAAATCGAATTCTTTGTAGGGCGCAGACCGTCAACGGGTTGCCTATGCGACGGGGATACAGGGGACTTCAGGCTTAATGATAGATGGCGTTACAATACATCAAACGCATGTTAATAACGGATTCATGAATAAGAAATATGAAGGAGATATTATGAAAGAAGGGTACGGCGGGTTTGTTCCATAATGTGTGATTACTGGCGAGCGGTAGAAGAGGACAAAGCGATGCTGCGAGGTCCGTGCAGTGCGCTAGTCTAGCCAGACGGGGTTGAATAGATTTCCGGAGGTAGAGCCACTCAGATCAGCTGCGGTAGCCTACCAACAGTATCATTGCGGGAATTGCTTTTCACTAGCTACACATGGAATACGGAGATTATCAATAAGGCATCCACAACGATACAGGTAGAGATTCATTTATTGGTTTATAGAATTCATAGAAAAATAATATTTCCTCTCAACACTAAAATCGAATGCTCCGAAATTTACTGTAACGCAGTTTCTGCAGTTTTTGGAGAATCTATCAAAACAGTTCAACAAAGGGCTTTTGAGCAATATGTGAATGCAAATATGTTTTTGACATTATGTGATTGTATAGCCTAGCCCATTGCAATTACTCTAAATAGAGGGGGGAAGATTTATGACATGTGATTCAATTTACTACGCATCTCGAAGCAAGAGTTTGGTTTCTGATTGGAAGTACTCCAGCCTACACTCTTTTGTCACACATCCCACTCATTCTGCCAATTTTAACTCTATTGTCCATTTATGGTGTTTGGATTAAACCCATACAGAAACTCAACGCAAGTATAAAGTCAGCACTAGAAATCTAAAATCCAATCATACAAGGACGGGATTGAGAATTTGGTCAAGTCAGTCAAGCGGTGGAAGTAGACAGACATTTTTACTCGTACGGACCCGAAATTTATTCCATGTGATATTTTTAATACTAAAAATTCCGGTAGGGTAGTTGGGCACATTTCCAACCCTGTAAGCGGCACTGGTGATATCACTACTACTACTATTTCTATCACTGTTATGACTCCTACTAATAATACTAATAATTAACGTATTTGCATTTAATATAGGCAAAATGTGTTTATTATTTGATACATCGGTTGTCATACGCACGCGATTTGAACCTTTACGCACGCTATTTGTTTTGTTTTCTATGCTGGTAATAACGAGAAACCATATATAATCACTGTATTAACGATTTGTTCCAACCCATCGGATACCCTTTTATGAGCTGTGTGCGCGCGCTGTGTGTGTGTTTCAGGTATGGGCGATGGGACTCGCTGCGGCGGTGCTATGCCGAACCTCTGTGTCTTTGTCTTACTGGTGGTCATTGCCTGCCATCCGAGGTGAGTCCCATAATTTCTTCATCTTATGGATATCCACTTTATCTATTGCACTCTGACAAGTTGCATTGATTCGTTTGACCTGGGTGGCCAATTTCATCTCTCTTCTTTAATTTGATTGATTTAACAACTCGAACGTTTTACCTACAATGTCTGTTATAGGAATACAGTACCTTGCTTTTGGTTACACTGAGTACCTTTTTTGAAACGGATTATACCTGCGTCCCACATTGAACCCAAAATGGTTCTACCTGGAATCAAAAGGTTTCAGCCAGGAACCAAAATGGTTCTCCCGTAACCAAAACTGCACTTCTGTTCAACTTTTTTAAGTTTAGTGCAGTATTATAATTTGAAAATGTGTACATAATTGTTGCAGTGTTATTCGTTATTTGAAGCAATTAGCTTATATTTCTTATAAGCTTATTGCTTAGCAATTTCTGCCCGTCTCTATTCCACTTTGAGCAATTTAATAATATATATAAAAAAAATTAAATAGTGATGGTTCAATGTGTAACCATAATTACTAAAATAATCGTTTGAGTCGTTCTTTGGCGTTCACAAAATGATTATTTGCTTTTTGTGATTTAGTAAAACATTTCTAAAAAAAAATAATAATAAGATTCCATAAAGGTCAATACGGCGGTACCCCCCCCCCCCCCCCCCCCCAATTCAAACTGTTGTGGTGGCGTCTCCTTAGATATTTCCATATAGCTAGAAACCTTTTTGGTTCCAGGAACAAAAGGTGCCCATCCAACTTAACATATCTCGCTTAATTTTTTCTTGCATAGCTGCAAGAGACTTATTCAAATAAACTCATTATAATAAAAAACGTTGTAACACAATACAATGTGGAAAGGTCCAAGGGGGTGAATGCTGAATAACGAACAAGGGTGAGTAACTGAAACAAACACAAAATATAAAAAAATTATGAACATCTAAAACATTAAAATATTTAACACATTTAAATATCTAACACATCCAAATATTATCAACATATTTTTATGATCTTTTTTATAAACTGGGTGCTTCTAATCTTGAATGGTAATTGACTGATAGCTTTTGTATATGAAACTTAAATGATAGGAAGGGGTATGACATCACCTAACTTTCTACTGCTCTAATTAAGCAGTTAAAGCAATAAGGCATCTCAAAGGTTTGTGGTATAATGCCAATATATCACTGCTAAGCACTGCGTCCATGCACCCTGGTATGCCTGGTGTTTAAGGACAGCTCTTAGCCGTGTCATATACCTCACCTCATGCCTCTTATTGCTTATTTATAGAACCTTTAGGAAAAGTTTCTTTATAGCACCATAGATGCGATAAAGAGGTCACTGGATCTAGACCAAGAACATGGAAATGCCATGGAAATGTGTGGGGGAAAGATGCCGTGGGGGATAGATTTTGAATCCCCTAATTGCCCTCCAGCTATATTAGCCCACATTTAGGTAATTTTATGTTTGTGTGCCTCACACTATGTTGAAGAGAAAATATAGTTATGATACATGTAAAAAATAAAGGGTTCCCTCAGGGCTATTTGGCTGTCCATGAGATGTTTATGGTTAGACCATTTAGTTCAAGGTAGATGTTCCAGGTTTATCTGGAACCAAACAGAGGTTCTCCGAAATAGACAGCTTTAAGTTTATACAGCAAAAACAACCAAATACTATTTCTAAATTAACATGACCGTGGGTGTGTTCAAATTAAATAATAAAGACAAATGTTTGTTTAATCAGAATGTTTTGACTGTACTCTACTCTAGCACATGGATTTGTACTCTACAGCACAGGTTCAGTACTCTAACCCAGAGGTTCAGTACTCTACACTAATATATGGGTTCAGTACTCTACTCTAACCCACGGGTTCAGTACTTTACTTTAACCCACATGTTCAGTACTTTACCAAACGGGTTCAGTACTCTAATTCATGGGTTCAGTACTCTACCACACAGGTTCAGTACTCTACTCTAAACCACAGGTACTGTACTCTACCACACAGGTTCAGTACTCTACTCTAAACCACAGGTACTGTACTCTACCACACAGGTTCAGTACTCTCCTCTAACCCATGGGTTCAGTACTCTACTCTAACCCATGGGTTCAGTACTCTACCACACAGGTTCAGTACTCTCCTCTAACCCATGGGTTCAGTACTCTACCACACGGGTTCAGTACTCTACCACACAGGTTCAGTACTCTACTCTAATACACAGGTTCAGTACTCTACTTTAACACATGTGTTCAGTACTCTACCACACAGGTTCAGTACTCTACTCTAATACACAGGTTCAGTACTCTACTACACAGGTTCAGTACTCTACTCTAATACATGGGTTCAGTACTCTAATACACAGGTTCAGTACTCTACTCTAACACATGTGTTCAGTACTCAACCACACAGGTTCAGTACTCTACTCTAACCCATGTGTTCAGTACTCTACCACACAGGTTCAGTACTCTACTCTAATACACAGGTTCAGTACTCTACCACACAGGTTCAGTACTCTACTCTAATACACAGGTTCAGTACTCTACTCTAATACATGGGTTCAGTACTCTAATACACAGGTTCAGTACTCTACTCTAACACATGTGTTCAGTACTCAACCACACAGGTTCAGTACTCTACTCTAATACATGGGTTCAGTACTCTACCACACAGGTTCAGTACTCTACTCTAATACACAGGTTCAGTACTCTACTCTAATACATGGGTTCAGTACTCTAATACACAGGTTCAGTACTCTACTCTAACACATGTGTTCAGTACTCAACCACACAGGTTCAGTACTCTACTCTAATACATGGGTTCAGTACTCAACCACACAGGTTCAGTACTCTACTCTAATACACAGGTTCAGTACTCTACTCTAACACATGTGTTCAGTACTCAACCACACAGGTTCAGTACTCTACTCTAATACATGGGTTCAGTACTCTACCACACAGGTTCAGTACTCTACTCTAATACACAGGTTCAGTACTCTACCACACAGATAAAAAAAAAGGGTACCTTGTGAGCATGTTTATGCATAGAACTTTCCACTATCATAACAATAAAAATGAACACCATATCAAACCATTCACTGTAGACAGCAACCTGGCTCTCGATGGGTTTGATTTGCTCAGCTGTTTCTGCCTTTTATTTCTGCCCCCCCCACCTCCTTTGCACTTTGACTGACAGCACAGTATCAAGGTTTTCTCAGTACTCTGTACTCTGCCTCAGCCCGTCCTGCATATTTACAGCTTAAATAAGTGTTGAATGCAATATGCTCCCTGCAGCTTTACCCATAATTCATTTGTTTCTGTCCTTTTTTATTATCCTGGCTAATACTTGAGAACTAAAGTAGGGTATATCAACTCCTGTTGGTTCTGCGTTCTAGCCCATTTTCCAGAGTCTATTCTGCAAACTTAACTGATCCATTGTGTGCCCCCCCCCCCCACCCCCATGCAGCCTTTCCCAGACTGTAGCAGGAACCCCTGAAGAACCCCTGAAAGAGGCAGAGCGAAATGACAACATCACCATCTTCACCCGGATACTGGACAGACTGCTGGACGGCTATGACAACAGACTGCGTCCTGGACTGGGAGGTAAGGCACCATGACCTTTGTAGCCCGGTCCCGCCCAGGGGGGCGGTCCAAAGTTCAGAGCTCTGGAGGGGAGTTCAGAACGCTGCCGCCGACAGTCACTATGCCCCGCTCCACAGCGACACTGCCGGCGGCGTGCCGGAACCCGTGCCATTCGCTCCGCGCCGGCGCTGTGTTTTAGTGTGTGTGTCTTTATGCGAGAACAGCACCGCGCGCCGCGTGGCCCCTCTGTCGGATCCCCAGTCCCCTGGTTCTGTGTCTGACACAGAAGTCTCTGACACGGCGGCTCGGCCACACTGGCGGTCAGGTTGCAGGTGTGAACCAGTGTCTGATCGCCAGGGGGACAGGCAGGCCGTTTGCACACTATTCCCTGTGTCCCAAACAGCACTCTGCGTCCGGTGTGGTGCTCTACATTTGACCAGGGCTGTGCGCTGCGTGGATAAGAGGGCACCATTCGGGACACAGGATCCGTGAACGACAAACAGGCACCCGTTAGGACAGGTCTGAAAGGTCTGACAGAGGACGGCAGGGAGACGGTGGACTTGAGGGAAGGCGGGCCATCAATCCTTTCAGAATTACCAAGCTCTTTATTCTCACGAGGGGGCGGGACATGTTTTCGATCCCACACAACAAAAAAAAATGTACTATATCGTCTGAGAATATGCACCACATACTGCATTTGATATGCATATTCAGAAAGTATAGATTTTTGTTCAGTGCCAAATCCAATTGTTATCTCTCCCTGTAACTCAGCTTGGATTGGGTTTTCTGTTATAGAGAAGGTGACAGAGATCAAGACAAACATATTTGTGACCAGCTTCGGCCCAGTATCGGATACTGAAATGGTAAGGACTACTTCTGGATGGGTTCTCTCAAAACAACTTGAAATAGCTTCCATCTTCTGGTGCTACTTTCTGTGTCATTTTAGAATTGCATCATGTTGTATTGTGAGGAAAGCCCATTGTGCATGGAGCCTGGAGAGCCTCCATGCACAATGCTTTTTATTCCAGTATTAGGCTTAACCTGTTTGTTTAACAGGCCCCTAATGTTATTACATACATCCAAAGATGCCAATGTAGTTTTCATGTGATCTGAACTCCCTGTGAAGTGAACCACAGAAAAACACAATAAAAATGTCTACATTTCATTAACATCCTGTGGTACTTTCAGATAACGATAATGTGCCGGACTACATTTAGATAACATTAATATCCGGGAGTACGTTTAGATAACATTAATATCCGGGAGTACGTTTAGATAACATTAATATCCTTGGAGCACATACAGATAACATGAATATCCGGGTGTACATTTAGATAACATTAATATCTTGCTTTACAATAAAAAAAAAAGGTTACTGTAGTGTGCATATGCCAACTGCTATTCAGTTTCATACATTTTAGATTTGATTTATCACAATGCACCTCGGACAGGGTTATTATAGCCGGTTGCAACACGCGTGCACCCTGCAACGGAGCCACTCATCTCCATGTGTTCCCTGTGACCTCCAGGAGTACACCATCGACGTGTTCTTCAGACAGAGCTGGAAGGACGAGCGTCTCCGTTTCCAGGGTCCCATGGAGATGCTGGCCCTGAACAACCTGCTGGCCTCAAACATCTGGACCCCGGACACCTTCTTCCTGAACGGGAAGAAGTCCATCGCCCACAACATGACCACGCCCAACAAACTGCTGAGGCTACAGGACGACGGCAATCTGCTTTACACCATGAGGTGGGTGAAAAACACATCCACCGTGACATGGCTTGTCACCTGACCCCCATTAAACCAATCGCTTTCTCACAGCGGCCACAAGACCACGCCCACTACTACGACTGCAGGACGACGGCACCCGTGTCACACTTCGTCCAAGACATTTCGTGCCACGTACACGTCCTGCTCACAGGCAATGGGACCTTAATCGGGTGTCCTGACTCAATGAGGATGCCACCTTCTGTCAGAGTTGGGTTGTTGACCCCACTGGCCTTGCTAAAAATGGCCTAATTTCATCATGGCCAACTATGACTCATCCCCGGCCCCTCCCCGCGTAGCCACACACACTTTAGCGAATACATTTGTGCAACCGGCAATGTATGTAAGTCGTTCTGGATCAAGGCATCAGATGAAATGTAAGAAAGAAAATATCCAAATTCTGTGCAAAAAACTAAATCAATCCTACTATTTTCTCCTCACCCATTTGGTTACAGTCCCACGCATGGTAAGTGTCTGTCCACCACCAGACAAACTCCACTCCCATAAACGTGACACCTTGTACTAAGTCTAAATGAAACCTGATGAGACGGCCTCTGATGTCTGAGACTTTTACAGTCTACTCACACCAGCATGAGATTTGCAGCATCATACGTGAGACGTGCAGTATGATACACGTGAGGTCTGCGCCACGCCCATTTGCCTGTGGGCTCTAAGGGTCGGACATTCATCTGCCTGTTTCTCCAGCTGGAATTGCACATCGACATGTGTTTGTTATTCATGTTGATGATCCCTGTGATGACCTGCGATCTTTATCGCACCTCCATATTTAACATTACTGTAAAAGCCTAGCATCAACATCTTCTGGCAGCCAGGGCAGCCCCCAGGGAGTCTAGAAAAGGCCTAAAACTCCAGCCGGACTGGCAGATAGGAGTATTATCTAACGGTTAGCCAGAGTGAGGAGGTCGGACTGTTCCCACCTTGTGGCAGCACTAGATGGTATTATCACTTTAAGAGATCAGTAGATGATGCATGCTGTGTATTAGCATTACATCTACACACAGTGCATCAGTGAGTTCCAGCAGTCAAGGCTGAAGTGTTAGTGTCCTATTCATATGATTTGTCTGTTTGTCTCTTTGTTCCTACCCGTCTCTGTGCTTGTCCATTACACTGTCTCCGTCCCCCTTGTCTGTTTCCGTCTCTGTGCTTGTCCATTACACTGTCTCCGTCCCCTTTGTCTGTTTTCCGTCTCTGTGCTTGTCCATTACACTGTCTCCGTCCCCCTTGTCTGTTTCCGTCTCTGTGCTTGTCCATTACACTGTCTCCGTCCCCCTTGTCTGTTTCCATCTCTGTGCTTGTCCATTACACTGTCTCCGTCCCCTTTGTCTGTTTTCCGTCTCTGTGCTTGTCCATTACACTGTCTCCGTCCCCCTTGTCTGTTTCCGTCTCTGTGCTTGTCCATTACACTGTCTCCGTCCCCCTTGTCTGTTTCCATCTCTGTGCTTGTCCATTACACTGTCTCCGTCCCCCTTGTCTGTTTCCGTCTCTGTGCTTGTCCATTACACTGTCTCCGTCCCCCTTGTCTGTTTCCGTCTCTGTGCTTGTCCATTACACTGTCTCCGTCCCCCTTGTCTGTTTCCGTCTCTGTGCTTGTCCATTACACTGTCTCCGTCCCCCTTGTCTGTTTCCGTCTCTGTGCTTGTCCATTACACTGTCTCCGTCCCCCTTGTCTGTTTCCATCTCTGTGCTTGTCCATTACACTGTCTCCGTCCCCCTTGTCTGTTTCCGTCTCTGTGCTTGTCCATTACACTGTCTCCGTCCCCCTTGTCTGTTTCCGACTCTGTGCTTGTCCATTACACTGTCTCCGTCCCCCTTGTCTGTTTCCGTCTCTGTGCTTGTCCATTACACTGTCTCCGTCCCCCTTGTCTGTTTCCGTCTCTGTGCTTGTCCATTACACTGTCTCCGTCCCCCTTGTCTGTTTCCGTCTCTGTGCTTGTCCATTACACTGTCTCCGTCCCCTTTGTCTGTTTCCGTCTCTGTTCTAATCTTTTCTCCGTCTATTTGTCCCAGTACCTATTTATGTTACTTCCCTTGAAGTGTCTGAATCAGGAGATTATTCTTGCATCATTACACATTAGATTGCACCCTGCTATCAGGGCTACAGTGTTCCCCTGCATACTGTAAAATGCTCTTGACAGTATGTTACAAAAAGGTCAGGGACTGATGAAGAATCGCTAGGGCAATATAACAGCTAAACTGGAATCGCTACAATGGGATAATGAAGCCAGAGAGGAATGCATCATTATTTCTAAATGTCAACTTGTCGTTTTCCAGGGGAATTACATTCTTTAATTAGGAAACATCTCAGTTACTGAAAGAAACCAGTACATCTATAAACACAGGCAAAAAAATGTAAGTAATAGAGATGGGAATTTAATGGGTCGCTTTGTGCCGGAGAAATCCATTGTTTTCAATGGAGGACGTAGCTGAGCTTTCCTAAGTGGCTGCAGCCATTAAAGCAACGTGCACTAAAATACAGTCCAAGTTGGTCCACACGGTGCTCAAACTATACTCTGAAGAAAATGGAGGAGACACCTAGGGAAAGTACTGGCAGATTGTCATGTGAACCCCCTGAAATCAAGCCATTAATCCTACCGTGGAGTTTATAATAAGTTATCGTGTACACACTATTATGTAGCACTCTTATCCAGAGTGAATTAAAGACGTTGCACCATTAAAGGGGTAGTTTTACATGTGGCCTTATTTTCACTGTTTATTGTTGTTGATTCCACAAAGGTGATGCATAGTTTTAATACCTTTCATTTTCCATTCTTTTCTCTTCCATTTTCAGTATTTGACTTCTAAATTTTTCTCAGGCATTTCAATACAATACATCGTGAAAATGAGTCTAAGCGTGTTATAAAGTGTTCCAAAACACTCCAAACCAACTCATGGTTTTTGCAATATCAGTTATATCAGTTGCAATATCAGTTGGTTTGTAGTATTTTCAGCATTTTATAACATGCTGAGGGACTTTCCCAAGACATTGTACTCATCCAGTTGAGGGGCCAATTGTCAAACATCAAAACCAAAACTCCCAAAAAATGACGGCAAAGAAAAAGTGAAAACAAGGCCATATATAAGAACAGGTTAACTCCCCTTTAAAATAAAAGTCTCTATTCAACCTGAAGAATAGAAATAGTCTCACTGGTCTATATGAATGTTTCAGGCAGTGTTCTTCTAATGTCATCTGTTCCATCAGGCGCTAAACAGCGGATCAAATATTAATGCTGACATCAGAGGAAGTGCATGTTGGTGCATTGTGTCAGATCTTTAAATGGGTCTTTAAGAATGTTTTGTTTCTTAACACAGTCGGCCACCAGAGAGCTGTGTAATTGTCTGGTAATGCAACACACTAACGGGAATCAGGGACAGAGAGGAGTTTACCCCTCAGTAGCCTTTAACCGTTCAAGTGCCACAACTTTGATAAAAGCAAACCAAAGGAAACTTGCTTTATAACGACGTCTAATTATTTCTAAGATGGAACTGAAGACAGTATTGCCCTGGGCATGACATGTATTGAGGTTAATAACGACCCGGCTAGGAGCAGTGGAGACTCCTGTGCCGATCTTAGTCGTCCTCCACATCAGACTTGTCAGGCTGAACCAACTACTTGTCAACCTTTAACCAGGGTAAGGCCTTGGTCAGGAGCACTTGGATGTGTCAAGAACATTATCAGACTATTGTGTTTTGATTATCAGACCTTTGTCGTTTCAATTATCAGTCCTGATGTTTCAAATATCAGACTACTGTGTCAAGATTGTCGGATTATAGAGGTATGATATCATACTGTATCGCGCTTATCAGATTGTGTTGTGATTATCAGACCATTGTGTTTTGATTATCTGACCTGATGTTTAAATTGTCAGACTATTGTGTTAAGATTGTCGGACTATTGTGATATGATTATCACACTGTATTGTGCTTTTCAGACTATTGTGATGCGATTATCAGACTGCTGTACATTGACTATTAGATTATTAGAATTTGATTATAATCTAGTGTTGTGATTATCAAACAACGTTGATCTGATTATCAGACTATCCTGACTATCCTGACTATCTTGACTATTTTGATTTGATTATTGGAATATTGTGTTGGATTATCAGACTATTGTGATATAATTGTTAGACTATTGGAATGTGATTAACAGAATATTGTGTTCTGGCCTTGCATAGACAGAAATGTGCAGAGGGCCTTAAATGAATGGTGTGCTTCTCGTCTCAGCCAGGCGCAGATTGATTTCAGATGAACAGCCATTTAGAGAGGCTTTCTTCCCTTAACATTGTAAACACTGACGCTGTAATCAGCAAAAACAAATCGCAGAGAAGGTTGCTTTTGTAAGGAGGTGATTGAAAGGGGAACTGCTAAAGGAATGCAGCAGACTAATTCCTAGGAGCCGATAGAGACTAGCCTTGACGAGTTTAACCCTTTGTAGTTGATCCACATCGTCACCGCTGATGTACGCCAGCTCAGCATCATTCAGCCAACAGCCTACAAAGCCAATGCTTATTCCACCAGCAATTTGTAATTGGTTAACGAAACCCAAGTTGGACACATTGATCTGCCACACTTGGAAGTTTCCACAAACTTCCTTACACTGTGTGAACACATCCCCATTAGATAGGTGGAATCTACAACAAACAAACAAACAAATTAGTAATTACATACTATTAAATGTATTACTTATCGCCAAAAGTCAATGCTGGACAGAAGACAATAATAAACATAACAAACATACAAAGGCAACAGAGAGAGTGGCTGTAGATTCATTTTAGATGGTTTCAAATGTTGTTTTTTTTCAGAATTGCTAGTCTCTTCTATCATGTAATCAAGGGGACGCTGTTTCTACCATTGGGGTGCAAGGAAAGGCATGTTTGTTTGATCAAAATGCTACCTTGCCGTGAGAGCTGGAGGACAACATCCCAGAACTTGTAGAACCAAGGTCCCAGGTTGGAATATATGTTTTGAGAATTGCCTGAAAGGTAGGGAGGAGAATCTCCCCTTGTAGCTGCGTAGGAAAGCACCGTGGCTTTGTAGTGGATGTACGTTTCTCCTGGAAGCCAGTGGAGTGAGCAGGGTGACATGGGAGAACCTGGGAAGGTTGAACACCAGATGGGTTGTGGCATTCTGCATGGAGGAATTTGGTGGCAACCGGGAGCCCTACCAACAGTATTCCAGAGATGACCAGGGCCAGTGTGAGGCGCAGTCGTACTCTACGAATGTTGTACAGCATGAACCTGTGGGAGTGAATCAACGCCATGAAGTTTGCGGAGAACGACAAAGTGTGGTCTAGGGTGACGCCAAGGTTCTCTGCACTCAGGGAGGGGGACACTGGAGTTGTCAATTATGACGGAGAGGACTTGGAGCGAACTGGCCTTCCCAGAGAAGAGCAGCTCCATCTTGTCAGGTCGAGGAGGTAGGCCAACATCCAAGCTGAGATGTCAGCCAGGCATGCAGAGATGCATATCACCACCGAGATGTCAGTGAGGGAGAAGGAGAAAAATATATCCTAACACTGCCAGGAAGAAGATATTCCATATGGGTGGTGTGAGCACGTAACTCCAGACTACCGCGGTTGTAGCCAGGGGATGAGTGTCTGTATAAATGGGACACAAGCGAAGAGGGACGGAAAACATGAACTCAGACAAAATAGAAACTACATCGTGATTTTTGGTAACACATAGGCTACTGGGAGATACTTCAGCTTAAAGATGTCACTGGCCTTTCTCTATAACCTTTATTTCGGCAACAGTCTTTAATTTGGGGAACAACACTGCTGCTTGACAAGATGAAGGAACTGGGTGACTTAAATACTCTAACTGCGAGCAGCCTGGGGAAACCACACCACTACAACCCTGGGGAGGGACAAACCACACCCCTACAAGCCGGGGAAGGGACAAACCACACTCTTACAAGCCTGGGGAAGGACAAACCACACCCCTACGAGCCGGGACAGGGACAAACCACACTCTTACAAGCCTGGGGAAGGACAAACCACACCCCTACAAGCCGGGGAAGGGACAAACCACACCCTTACAAGCTTGGCAATGAATCGAGACAACAACAATCAAGACATTGGCTATGAAACCTAACATATTAACTGGGCTAATGAGAGCAAATAGAAATTACTTCATTGGGTCTAAATAGCAAAACAATGCAAACCGCACATTAATAAAGGGAATTGTACTTAACTGCTTCTGAGGAGAGCAAATCAACCAAGCTCTAATGTAAAAAACTAACCAGCGGGTCAAAGCTTGCTATGTATAGTGTTGGCCCAAGTCTTGTCTCATCTCTGTTATTTGATAGAAAAAAACCTTCTTTCAGTTTGTAACATCCTGTGAAGTCCACCAGAGGGAACTGTAGGACAATAGTTTGAGGCTACAAGTTCTGTTTCCATCTATAATGGACATGGAAAAAAATTGAAAAGTTCCTTCAGTAACATTTAAAAATGGCAGATTACATTTTATAATTTATTGGAAGAAAATCAGTTTTCTTATTTTTGGCGATTAACAGACATAAAAAGCAGAGGGCAGGAGCCAGGGTACCTTGCCCTCTTAGCGTTAAACAAAGCATAATGAAAGGCAGCTGACTAAAATGAACACCAATGCTGATTTTACTGAGCTGTTTGTGAAAAACCAGGGCCCACAATCGGCATAAGAATTGAACAGAAGTCCTAATTCAAGTCAATTGTTCCGTTAAATTTTTTCGAACTCTCCCGCAGATGGCGCTACAGAATCAGACCTCGCTCCTATAAGCTTCTCGCATGGAGGAATGCTCTCAGAACGTCAGGAATCGGATGGACATAGGCATCATATCTCACCGAATTCCCATGGTTGAAAATCCCTGCCACATACTCCTACATCTACCTTAGAGTACCTGGAAACAGAAAGTCAGAGAGGCAAAGAGAGGAAGAACGAGCCTCAACAGGGTAGTTCTTAAAGATGTTTCGATGCTGTTTTGATGTCTTTGTACAGCCAGGGGGCACCGTCGCTCTAAACTTAACATTGGGGTTGGCTTTTAGTCCTATACACTAGTATTATCGTTGGTTTCAATCAATAATTAGGCTATTTAGATAACCCTAACCCTACGATTCTTGATGTCTTATCTTATTAAACGAAATAGGCTAGTATGTGTGAAACCTGTGTTTACAAGATCATTTAATATTTGTTGTTATTGAATTGTAAAATATTTCTTGAGATGACAGTGGTCATTGATGTCAATTAGGATGACTGCATTTTGTTAAAAAAACAAAATACAGTCATCTTGATGTCAACTAGGATGATTGCATTTTGTTTGTTCCTACTTGTTACTCTTAAATCACGCTTGTCTTTTAGCAGTAACATTGTAATTACTCTAATAAGATCCTGCAATAAAATGTGGAATCATTACTGTTATTATATACTGTAATAAGATGTTGAATCATTACTGTAAAAAATATCCTGTAACCACATGTTGAATGCATTCACTAAAAGCATCCTTTAAAATATGTTGAATAATTATATATAAGATAATGATTGTAAAGTGTTGTAATCCAGTAAATGGAAATGGTGATATTCTCTTTGATGTCTCTCTAGGCTGACCATCTCTGAAGAATAATGGTGGCAATATTATGCGTAAAAATGCCTCTGCTAATGTCTCTGATAACATCTCCGATGTCTCTTCAGGTTGACCATTTAAGGTCTCTAATAATACCTCTGATGTTTCTTCCAGTCGACCATCTCAGCTGAATAATTAAGACACTGTTATGTGTAATAATGCTTTTGCTAATGTGTCTGATAATATCTATGATTTCTCTTCCGGTTGACCATCTAATGTATCTGATAATATCTACAATGTTTCTTCCACTTGACCATCTAATGTCTCTGATAATATCTCCAATGTCTCTTCAGGCTGACCATCTAATGTCTCTCATAATATCTCTGATGTCCCTTCAGGTTGGCCATCTAATATCTCTAACAATACTTCTGATGTCTCTTCAGGTTGACCATCTCAGCAGAATGCCCCATGCAGCTGGAAGACTTCCCCATGGATGCACATGCCTGTCCTCTCAAGTTTGGAAGCTGTGAGTTAAACCTTCTCACTAACCACACCAGCCGTGTCTTAAATGGATCTGCTGTGATAACACACACACACACACACACACACACCCTTCGAGAGAATGAGAGTGAAAAGCTTTCTGCTTATTGGACTACAGGAAAGCTGACAGCATCTCCCACAGGTAAACCCAGCCACACACTCTGCTCTGCTGTGTTCCTGCTGTGAGCCTATTCTTCTGTTGCTATAATGTTCTCTACCTGGGGGTTAGTGTTAGTGTGTGAAACTGTTCCTACTATAATGTTATCTGTCTGGGGATTAGTGTTAGTGTGTGAAACTGTTCCTACTATAAAATTATCTGTCTGGGGATTAGTGTTAGTGTGAAACTGTTCCTACTATAATGTAATCTGTCTGGGGATTAGTGTTAGTGTGTGAAACTGTTCCTACTATAAAGTTATCTGTCTGGGGATTAGTGTTAGTGCTTAACTGTTCCTACTATAAAGTTATCTGTCTGGGGATTAGTGTTAGTGTGTAACTGTTCCTAGTATAATGTTCTCTGTCTGGGGATTAGTGTTAGTGTGTAACTTTTCCTACTATATTGTTCTCTGTCTAGGGATTAGTGTTAGTGTGTGAAACTATTCCCACTATAATGTTCTCTGTGTGGAGATTAGTGATAGTGTGTGAAACTGTTCCTAATATAATGTTCTCTGTCTGGGGGTTAATGTTAGTGTGTGAAACTGATCCTACTATAACGTTCTCTTCCCAGGGATTAGTGATATTGTGAAACTGTTCCTACTATAATGTTCTCTACTTTGGGGGTTAGTTGGAGTGTATAAGTCTGTTTCTACTATATTGTTGCCTACCTGGGGGTTCGTGTTAGTGTGTGAGTACTGTTCCTCTAAAAAGTTATCCTGAATCCTGAGGATTATTCTTTTATTATTGTTAATAATGTAGCATAATGACAAAGAACCAGTAAACATGACACGATATACAGAAACCCCTAACCAATGCTTGCCTGGTGCAGGCTGGGACAGGAAGAAATAACTGGACCAGACCCTTATAGAGCACAACAAACAAAATAAATTTTGCCACCAAAAAGTAAAACAACAATTGAAAAAAAGTAGCAAGGAAAAAAACATGAGCATAACGATTTGATTCTTAGACTAAGTGCCAGGTAGTCAGTGATATCCTGGCAACTCACTGCCATGCTACTGGCCTGACAAACAAGGCATACAAAGAGATCCAGGACCAAGCTAGAGGATGAATGAGTGAGCAGCAAGTCTGGCGCTGTCCTCTGTTAGTCATGAAAGATGTTCTGATAGGATTTCCTGATGTTGGTCCGGTGGCATGATGTAGAGATGATTGTAGCTGAGTGCTTTTGAAGGTCCCTGTCTACGACCCAAATGCCACCATTATCCCCATGTAGGGCACTTATTCAAACCAGAACCTCCATGGAAGGTAGTGGACTAAATGGGGAAAAGGTTGTCATTGCGGATGCAGACCCAGTCCTTCATGTATTAACCTACAATGGGCCGGAGGTGACAATAGGGAGTGTGTGTGTGTGTGTGTTTTTCTAGAAGTAAAGGGTGTGTGTGTGTAGTATATGCATGCGTGTCTCTGTGTGTGTGTGTGTGTGGGGGTGTGTGTACGGAGGTGTGTGTTGTGTAGAGGTGACCGTGGTGACAATGACACCCATCTGGTCATCATAATGAGTCCATCAGTCAACATGTCTGATCTATTCAACATAGTGTCCTGTCTCTTCAACCTCTCTCTTCCCCCCATCTCTCTCTCTCTCTCTCTCTCTCTCTTTGTCTTTGTCTCTCAAACAGTCACACACATACAGAAATGCACACAGGTTGTAACTGACTCCACAGTAAAAAGTGTAATGACATTAAAACCTTTCTCTGCATGCTGTAAGCTAGTAATACAGAGTTGCTCTACAGTCAGTGTTTGGTGTAAGCTAGCTAGCCAGGGTTGCTCTACAGTTTGCTGTGAGCTAGCCAGGGTTGTTCTTACGAGAGGGCTGCTCAACCCTGTTCCTGGAGATCTACCATCCTGTAGGTTTCCTCTTCAACCTTGACATAACATACTCATTCAAGTATTTAACGACTGAAGGAGCTGCTAATAATTAGAGTACGGTGCAATTTGGAACCCAAGCCGGGAATAGCCAAGGAGCTCTCACTTTCTTCAGAGATTAAGATTAGCACCATGAGGCTGTCCTCGCAGGCCACTCACAGTGTTACCTGAGGCCTGATAATTTAGGATCTCCTCCGGGGGCAGATGACACCCTGTGCCACACAAATGTTCACTCTGTTTGACCCTTATGGGCCCAGGTAAACTTGTATTGTTATACCACCGTAGCCTTATAAGCTCTCTGGTCAAACGGAGTGCACTAAATCTGTGTCCCATTCCTCCAGTCACACACCTCAGGGATGTTGGAAATGCCTCTTTGTCCCCTTTTCTTGTTGTTTTAGAATGTGCGTGATGCTATACCTGATGACCCATGCCTCAGAGTTCAAGGCTCCGCACGGAATCTAACTAACAGTGACAGTTGGGATGGACGGCTGACAAGAGTATCACTGGTTCACAAGAGATCATAGAGATCACTGTGTTCATGTCCCAGGGACCTGTGTGTTTGTGGAAGGGACTAATTGGCCTTCCACTGGCCAGCACCAAGGTTGATTTACTGTTTTATAAACACTTTCCTGGTGTACTTAGCGTTTCAGATTAAATTGGATGTAGTAATCTAGTTAAGTACACTATTTTTAAAGTTTGAATTCTTAGCGTGTCAAGTAAGAGGTAGTTTATTACTACTGTACTTTAGTGGCCCCAACACTGATCCGGTTAAACTGCGACATGTTAGTGTGGCCCCTGCCAGCCAGTTCTTCATCCAGGCTTTGAGAATCGACTAGTGCTGGGCTATATAAGCAGTGTCAGGCAAGCTAAAAGAGGTGTGGCTGATTAAATAATGAACTGCAGCCAGTAATCTGCCCCCTGAGTTTAACATTGGATACAGGTCACAATAAATTCACAGTTCAAGCTGCAAAGGTCATTACTGTGTGATTAACAGATTGGTTAAATGTAAAAGATAGAAGTAGTATGCAGCTCCAGGTGAGGACAACATTTGGTGTGACACTGTATTCTACAGAGCACACCATTGGCATTGCGGAATTACATTTCTCCTTCAGGGTTTTTTAAGTGTTGCAAACTAACTGACAGAACACCTCTGTAATATAATAACTAGTGGTGGTGTGAGGTAGTCTAATACAGTAACTAGTGTTGGTGTGAGGTAGTCTAATACAGTAACTAGTGTTGGTGTGAGGTAGTCTAATACAGTAACTAGTGTTGGTGTGAGGTAGTCTAATACAGTAACTAGTGTTGGTGTGAGGTAGTTTAATACAGTAACTAGTGTTGGTGTGAGGTAGTCTAATACAGTAAGTTGTGGTGTTGTGAGGTAGTCTAATACAGTAACTAGTGTTGGTGTGAGGTAGTCTAATACAGTAACTAGTGTTGGTGTGAGGTAGTTTAATACAGTAACTAGTGTTGGTGTGAGGTAGTCTAATACAGTAAGTTGTGGTGTTGTGAGGTAGTCTAATACAGTAAGTTGTGGTGTTGTGAGGTAGTCTAATACAGTAAGATGTGGTGTTGTGAGGAAGTCTAATACAGTAAGTTGTGGTGTTGTGAGGTAGTCTAATACAGTAACTAGTGTTGGTGTGAGGTAGTCTAATACAGTAACTAGTGTTGGTGTGAGGTAGTCTAATACAGTAACTAGTGTTGGTGTGAGGTAGTCTAATACAGTAACTAGTGTTGGTGTGAGGTAGTCTAATACAGTAACTAGTGTTGGTGTGAGGTAGTTTAATACAGTAACTAGTGTTGGTGTGAGGTAGTCTAGTACAGTAACTAGTGTTGGTGTGAGGTAGTCTAATACAGTAAGTTGTGGTGTTGTGAGGTAGTCTAATACAGTAAGATGTGGTGTTGTGAGGAAGTCTAATACAGTAAGTTGTGGTGTTGTGAGGTAGTCTAATACAGTAAGTTGTGGTGTTGTGAGGTAGTCTAATACAGTAAGTTGTGGTGTAGTGAGGTAGTCTAATACAGTAAGTTGTGGTGTTGTGAGGTAGTCTAATACAGTAAGTTGTGGTGTTGTGAGGTAGTCTAATACAGTAAGTTGTGGTGTAGTGAGGTAGTCTAATACACTGAGTTGTGGTGTAGTGAGGTAGTCTAATACACTAAGTTGTGGTGTTGTGAGGTAGTCTAATACAGTAAGTTGTGGTGTTGTGAGGTAGTCTAATACAGTAAGTTGTGGTGTAGTGAGGTAGTCTAATACACTGAGTTGTGGTGTTGTTTCCTAGGAGGAACCTCTGAATCCATTAACCCTTCGTAATCCTTTTGGCCTAATGAACTTGGCTATTGATAAGCACTTCGTCTCCCCGGTGATGTGAAAGCATTCTGATCATCTCCTGTGGTCTGTGGTGACCGCTGGTTCATATCCGTCTTCTGACATCAAATCTCTTTGTCTCGCAGAACTCAGTAGGCTTACACAGAGCCTATCTTGCCAACGCGTACTTGAGGAGATCTAAGCCAGCTGCAGCAATTAAAATGCAGTCACCGTTCGAGGGTGCCTAGCAGGAAAACTACGACAGTATCAGATGAGCTTGTGTCCCTTGTCTTGCAAACAGCGGGTACAATATGTGATGCCAATGGGTGTCTGAATCTAAGTACAAGCCAGCGTGTTTTTTGCATGGCTGATTTGATTAAGCTTTACAAAAATCTGTGCATTGCTGGAATCTGACTAGAGAAAGGTTCCGCCGTGTTACTGAGTACTCAGAGTCCTCTGTTCCCTATTCACCAAGATCTCTGCATCCACATCTTTCATCGTCAGTAAATTCCCCAAGGGAACCCCATATTTTCCCCTTTGTTGCTCTGTCCTCTCTCTCTTCTCTGCCCCTCGCTTTCTCACTCTCCCGCTCTCTTTCTCCGTCTTAGCTTCTCTCTTGTTCTTCTTTCTCCTTCTATCGCCTCCTTTCTCCTCAGCCCTTCTGCCTGTCTCTACCTCTTTCCTTTGGCTGATGCTCTCCCTCACCAACTCAACGCAGTCCCCCTTTTCTCATTTCCTCACCCAACCATGTCTCTCCTTTCTTGTCCCTCCCGATTTCAATTTTGTATTTTTCAGATGTTACTAATCTCAGATGTTACTAAACTATAATCTCTTCTATCCTAGCAATATTTTGTATTCTGTTTGCATGAGACTCTCCTATCAAGTGGTTTTGGTGCCTACTCCTCTACACCTCCCCCCACACAAACAGGCACACATAGAATTATTTTCATTTTTATCACAGTGCTGAACCTAGCCCTAAATTCATTCATTCTAGGGAACTACCTCCTTCAGTTTCAGGGCACTTGGAAGCTCACTGTAACCCAGGGGCAGGGAAATAGAAGGCTTGTTTATTACGAGTCTTAGGCACACCCAGCCACACTGTATACAGGTGACGGTTTTACAAAACGTCCTGTTATACTAGAATTATTCTTTCCATTAATTCCATTTGTATCAATTGTGAGTCTACTGTCAACAGATTACTATGTCCAGAAAACTATGGTGGCAGGCTGAATTTTTACTTCTAATAAGACTGTGCACTATTTGATCAATGATTCTCCCAAGTCATTTGTGTAGTCACAAAACCCTATACTCCCAACAAGCCTAGTTACACAGGAAAGTTTTATGTATGTTTTTCCTGATTTCTGATTTGAGCAGCTGTTCCTCAACCAATACACTTTAAAGAAAAGGGCTCTATTAAGGTAATTTGGCTGTCCCTGTAGTAGAACCTTTTTTATAATTCCAGGGGAAACCCTTTTTGGTTCCTGGATGAACCTTTGGGTTCCAGGTAGAATTATTTTGGTGTTTCATGTACCTTGAACAGAGGTTCCCAAACTAGGAGTCGCGACCCCATGTGGGGTCACCTGATATGAAAATGGGGTTGAGGGAGAATGTTTTACAATTGACTCTCATAGCCTCAAAAAAAAAATAACAATTATATAATTTTTCTTTTTAGAGAATTTTTAGATATTGAAATTGGCCAAAAAGGTTTGGGAACCCCTGAAATAGAAGCTAAAATAGTTTTACCTACTCCCTGTAGGAAAAGCCTCAGGATATACATTATATATTGTCATGAATAAAAAATGAATATCTGGAAACTCAACATCAAATAATGGTAAAGGATTTGTTCACAAAAGACAATACTGGGGTTGTTATTTTACGTAGTAAAGTAAAAGGCGTTTTCTGTAAATGGGCAGGGACTCTGCTGCCCTAATTACAGGGAGAAAGGAAGTTCCCCTTGCTGCTCAAAAGGGAAGCCGTTGGAATGTGCGAAAGAGTTGTCATGGCATAACATAGGAAAACTCTCGACCCTCATTGATTTTCCCTCTGCCCCCTGCCCCACCATTTCCCCCTGCCCCCTCATTTCCCCCTGCCCCCTGCCCCCTCATTTCCCCCTGCCCCCTGCCCCACCATTTCCCCCTGCCCCCTCATTTCCCCCTGCCCCCTGCCCCCTGATTTCCCCCTGCCCCACCATTTCCCGCTGTCCCCTGCCCCACCATTTCCCCCTGCCCCCTGCCCCCTCATTTCCCCCTGCCACACCATTTCCCTCTGCCCTTTCTCTCTACCCTCTCCCTCTCCATCTCTACTCCCTTCCTTTCTCTCTCCGACTCCCCACTCTCCTCCATATCTCACTGGCTCATTCTAGTTCTCTGGTCAAATTAGATCTTGTAACACTCCACTCCACTCACCGCACCAATCATCACTCATCTCAGTGCCCACTGCACCACATATCTTAGGACTCACTGCACCACGCATCTGAAGACTCACTGCACCATATATCTCAGGACTCATTGCATCACTCATCTCAGTGCTCACACCATATATCTCAGGACTCACTGCACCACACATCTGAGGACTCACTGCATCACTCATCTCAGTGCTCACTGTACCACGTATCTCAGGACTCACTGCACCACGTACCTCAGGACTCGCTGCACCAAGTATCTCAGTGCTCACTGTACCACATATCTCAGGGCTCACTACACCACGTATCTGAGGACTCCCTGCACCACTCAACTCAGGGCGCACTGCACCATGTATCTCAGGGCTCACTGCACCACTCATCTCAGGGTTCACTGCACCACTCATCTCAGGGCTCACTGCACCAAATATCTGAGGACTCACTGCACCACATATCTCAGGACTCACTGCACCATGTATCTCAGTACTCCCTGCATCACTCAACTCAGGGTTCACTGTACCACATATCTCAGGACTCACTGCACCATGTATCTCAGTACTCCCTGCATCACTCAACTCAGGGTTCACTGCACCATTCATCTCAGGGCTCACTGCACCATGTATCTCAGTACTCCCTGCATCACTCAACTCAGGGTTCACTGTACCATTCATCTCAGGGCTCACTGCACCACTCATCTCAGGGCTCACTGCACCATTCATCTCAGGGCTCACTGCACCAGTGTATGTGGGCCGCTGTTCACTCTTTAACCACTTTAAAATGTCCAGAGACATCTTCCAACTGATACAGAACTTTCCTTTTTCATGAGATGTAAATAGCCGCCACTTTGGCCTTTTTCTCCTGACACTGTCCCACAATAAGCTTTTCTCTATGCAACACAGCATGTAGCCAACCCAAATCACTTTAATATGGCCACAGCCATCTTAAGTTCTGTACAGACACATCATTGCCTTGTACCTTCCCTCTAGACCAAGTTCTGTCACTATGGCAACAGGCCACAGGTGGACAAAGCTTAAAGTTGGGCCTGTATTGTTTGTTGGAGACAGCATGCTCTTACCCCAGTGAGCTAGAGGGGACCCTGAACTCCAGTTAACATTGTAGTACTGGTAAACACCCTCCTGTAAACACCCTCCTGTAAACATACCCTCCTGTAAACACCCTCCTGTAAACATACCCTCCTGTAAACACCCTCCTGGTCTGTTGGTTACTATAATGGACACACTGCTGGTAGCAATGGCAACCAAGGCCAAACATGCAGAATGAGGAATGAAGAGCATTCAGTGAGGTAATGCACACAGTGGTCACATCAATGAATCGTTTGTATGAACTCTTTCCAAGACATTCATCTCCTGTGTGTTTGCGCCGATGAGGTAACAACATTAAAAAACCTTGCATAGAATTACATAACAACATTAAACAACATTGCATAGAATTACATAACAACATTAAACAACATTGCATAGAATTACATAACAACATTAAACAACATTGTATAGAATTACATAACATTAAACCGCATTGCATAGAATTACATAACAACATTAAACCACATTGCATAGAATTACATAACATTAAACCGCATTGCATAGAATTACATAACAACATTAAACCACATTGCATAGAATTACATAACATTAAACCGCATTGCATAGAATTACATAATAACATTAAACAACATTGCATAGAATTACGTCACAACATTAAACAACATTGCATAGAATTACATAACAACATTAAACCACATTGCATAGAATTACATAACATTAAACCGCATTGCATAGAATTACGTAACAACATTAAACAACATTGCATAGAATTACATTACAATATTAAACAACATTGCATAGAATTACATAACAACATTAAAAAACATTGCATAGAATTACACAACAACATTAAACCGCATTGCATAGAATTACACAACAACATTAAACAACATTGCATTGAATTACACAACAACATTAAAAAACATTGCATAGAATTACATAACAACATTAAGCCGCATTGCATAGAATTACACAACAACATTAAACAACATTGCATAGAATTACACAACAACATTAAACAACATTGCATAGAATTACATTACAGCATTAACAACATTGCATAGAATTACATTACAACATTAACAACATTGCATAGAATTACATAACAACATTACATTGCATTAACAAATACATAACACATTTTAACGATAAAACCTAAGCGGTGAACAACAGACAATAGGTCTTGATGATAAAAGTTTAACTACGTTCAGGGAACAGCTGTGCTCATCGCCTCCCTTTAATCTTCATGCAGGGTGGGAGCTAAACAAGAACATCTCCAGGCTGGGTTTTGCATGGCGCCCTATTTACCAGTGCCCTTGGCTGTGGTCCAAAGCATTAAGTGAACCTGGGGAAATTCGGGGTGCAGCATTGTAAAACATCCTAGCCGCAATACTGAACTTAAATACATTACCGCTCCACACCTGGCCACGACACAGCACTTAACTGCATTATCGCTCTACACCTAGTCACAAAACAGCTCTAAAATAATTCCAGAATTTTAGGCCAGCGGTTGTAAAAGTGCCACTGTCAAGCCAAAACAGGTCTCTGAAAATGTGGTTGTTTATGTACAGATATGTGCCATAACAAAACCAAATGTCATCAAAACCACTCGCTTTCAAATTTGGAATTGCATGGCTACCTACATCTGTTGAGGTATGATAGTGATTCTACTTGTACATTTTGCACATTGTAATGGGGTAAGACAAAGGGAATGGAAACTCTGTAGATGTTTAGGACCCTGGAGGATGTTTTATTAAGAAAAGATGTAGAGGAGGAGAAAGGTCAAACAACCTGGAAAGAAGACCTCTCCCCAAGTGTTGGTTACTTCATCTCCAGCACTAACACCTAGCCACACCACATACTGTAGCATGTACAGCACCTTTAGTATTCAGACCCATATTCACATTCTCAAAATGTTGTTGTGTTACAAACCTAATTTCTATTATGTACATATTTTGTGAAAATGTACACACAATATTTTCATAATGTCAAAAACAAAAATGTAGTTTTTGAAATTAGTACCGATTTATTAAAAATCCCAAACTGAAATATCAGTGGGTATAGAAAGTCACCACCAACTTTTATATCATTCTTGTTTTGTTGCCTTACAGCATGAAATGAAAATATTAAAAATTGTACGTCTTTGTTTACACGCAGTTACCCATGATAACCAAGTGAATTATTTTTAATTCCAACATTAAAATACCATATTTGGCTGAGGGAACACCATCCCTTAAAATTGCTATTGCAAAAGGGGGTGTTGAATTGTTATTCCCACTGTACATAAGTATTCAGACCCTTTGCTTGTATTTGAACTCATATGCGTCCTGTGTCCTTTGATATACCTTGAGAACTTGATTGGTGTTTCTTTATCACAATAAAAGCCATCATTGAAATTTATAAAGCCAAATACAGTGGATATAGAAAGTCTACACACCCCTGTTAAAATGCTGGGTTTTTATGATGTATAAAGAATGAGACAAAGATAAATCATGTCAGACCTTTTTCTACTTTTAATGTGACCTATAATGTGAACAATTCAATTGAAAAACAAACTGAAATAGAGGGGAAAGAGGGAAGAAATGTATTTAATAAATAACAATAACCTGGTTGCATAAGTGTGCACACCCTCTTATAACTGGGGATGTGGCTGTGTTCAGAATTAACCAATCACATTCAAATTCATGTTAAATAGAAGTCATTATACACCTGCCATCATTTAAAGTGACTCTTATTAATCACAAAAAAAAGTTCAGCTGTTCTAGGAGGAATTTCCTGAAATTTTCTTAGTTGCATCTCAGAGCAAAAGCCATGGTCCGCAGAGAGCTTCCAATGCATCAGAGGGATCTCATTGTTGAAAGATATCAGTCAGGAGAAGGGTACAAAATAATTTCCAAAGCATTAGATATACCATGGAACACAGTGAAGACAGTCATCATCAAGTGGAGAAAATATGGCACAACAGAAACATTACCAAGAACTGGAAGTCCCTCCAAAAGTGTTGAAAAGACGAGACGAAAACTGGTCAGGGAGGTTTCCAAGAGGCCTACAGCAACATTAAAGGAACTGCAGGAATTTCTGGCAAGTACTGGCTGTATGCTACATGTGACAACAATCTCCTGTATTCTTCATATGAATGGGCTATGGGGTAGACAGAAGCCTTTTCTTACAAAGAAAAACATCCAAGATCCAAACATCAGGTCTCCCAAAAGCACATGGGAAAATGTGTTATGGTCTGATGAAACCAAGGTTGAACGTTTTGGCCATAATTCCAAAAGGTATGTTTGGCGCAAAAACAACACTGCACATCACCCAAAGAACACCGTACCCACGATGAAGCATGGTGGTGGCAGCATCATGCTTCGGGCTGTTTTTCTTCATCTGAAACTGGGGCCTTAGTCAGGGTGGAGGGAATTATGAACAGTTCCAAATACCAGGCAATTTTGGCACAAAACCTTCAGGCATCCGTTAGAAAGCTGAAGAAGAAGTTCACCTTTCAGCATGACAACGACCCAAAGCATACATAAAAATCCACCAGAAGATTAATATTTTGGAATGGCCCAGCCAGAGCCCAGACCTGAATCCAATTGAACATCTGTGGGTTGATCTGAAGAGGGCTGTGCACAGGAGATGTCCTCGCAATCTGACAGATTTGGAGCACTTTTGCAAAGAGTGGGCAAATATTGCCACATCAAGATGTGCCATGCTAATAGACTCCTACCCAAAAAGACTGAGTGCTGTAATAACATCAGAATGTGCTTCAAAAAAGTATTAGTTTAAGGGTGTGCACACTTATGCAACCAGGTTATTGTTATTGTTTTTTATTTATTTTTCCCCCTCAAAGATTTCAGTTTGTTTTTCAATTGAATTGTTCATGTTTAAGGTCACATTAAAGGTGGAAAAAGTCCTGACATTATATATCTTTGTCTCATTCCTTTACATCACAAGAACCTGGCATTTTAACAGGGGTGTGTAGACTTTTTATATCCACTGTAGTTAATCTTTAAAAAATAACAGACAAGAACAACAATGGAATGGACATTAAACATAAAATGACAGACTAGATTGTTAACTTATTGTCTTATATATTTCAATGATGGCTTTTATTTTGAAAAGAAAAATGTGAGTTGGCATGGCATACAAGCACCTGTCCATATAAAATCCCACACTTAGTGCCCACATAGCCCTAAACTATGGCATGTCTCAGCACCTACCTACAAGATAGCATCAAACTACATTCTAACACGACACCTAACAACAAGACAGCATCAAACTACATTCTAACACGACACCTAACAACAAGACAGCATCAAACTACATTCTAACACGACACCTAACAACGAGACAGCATTAAACCACGGCTTGCCTCGACACCTAGCTACAAGACACCATCAAACTACATTCTGCCTCCACCTAGCAACAAGTCAATACCAAACTACAGCATTCCTCGAACACCTAGCAACAGCATTAAACTATATTCTGCCTCATCACCTAGCAACAACACAGCGTTAAAGGACGGCATGCCTTGACACCTTGCTACAAGACAATATTAAACTAAAGCATTCCTCGAACACCTAGCAACAGCATCAAACTACATTCTGCCTCGACACCTAGCCATGAGACATAGCACAAAACTACATAAAACCTCAACACCTAGCTGCAACACAGTAACACTGCCTTTATTCTTATTATTATTCAATCTAATTTCAATTTGGCCATGTTCAACCCTCTAACGCTATTGGTTCAGGTTTTTATACTTCGGTTCTACATGTGCCCTACCACCAGAGCTGGTCACATTAATGGCTAGATTCTCGCTGAATCCAGTTAGCTAAGTTGAACCATTCTTCATCTCTGACACAACGTTGAATTTCACCATAAGGTCCCACAGGAAAACCAGGGATTTTTTTCAGCAGTAACCTTGCATAAGCATTTCAAACACGTCTGCACACACGCGCACACACGCACACTCCCACACGCATGCACACACACACACACTCTCATCACCAAGACCACAATGCTTTGCACCCTGCAGACATTTCACTATTCTGGACAGATGAAATCAGATGAAATAATCATAGAATCTCCCCAGGCATTTATTTCTCAATTTCTATCTGATGTTATGCTGTACAGTTGTGTGCGTGTGTATGTGTGTGTGTTTGTGTGTGTGTCTGCGCGTGTGTGTGTTCATGTTTGTGTGTGTGTGTGTGATTAGGCAGCTAATAAGCAGGACGGAGGCTTCAGCTTAAATTTCCTTGTTGGTCATGTAGATCTCTTTCAGTGAAATGACTAAAGGCCACTTTGCCAGAGAAATCCTAACGGTATTTGCAGTGTGCTAAATGAGCTCAGGCGACCATATGTATCATTAACCCCATTCTTAATAATTACTGCTGATTTCCTCCATAATTCAGGGTTTTACATGAAAAGGCTTCTGGTTCCCAGCTAGCTTCTGTTCACGGAACCCACATAAAGTCATACAGCATTGAGGCGGCATATTTAGGACCATAATGGCTGTTGTTTAACAGGGGCTGAAATGTAATGATCAGTAAATAAGAAAATCACAGTTGCGACATTTTACAATTCGTTAAAGGTTTTTGTGCACCGAGTATCAATATTTCTAAAGTCTGAAAATGCCATGAGAGCTAGCTATGTTTGCTAAACCTGCAAACCATATGAAAGGAATGGCGCTATGAAATCAATCTTATATTAGAAGTAGCATGTCTACAACTTTATGCTAAATGAAACAAAATCTGACAATTTCAAGTTTGCTAAGTGCTGTTTGGTTTAAGAGGTATCATTTCTAGGAGAAAGAAGGATTATAATCAAGTAATTTTATCTTTTAAAATCCCTTTTTAGTGGAAAAAACTAAATAAGACACAATAATGATGCAACTTTCCTCATGAACAGATGCAATTTGGAACATTGAAGTGAGGTCTGTTGTAGAGGGAGAGTCTGAATGTGAATAATAAGCTTGATGCAATGAAGATGTCTTCATCTCTTAAGATCTCTTAAGCATTGGCCTTTAAGAGATCTGTACATTTTAGGTTGATTTCTCTTGTCTAGTATAGAAATGTATAGAAATGCAATGCAATGGAATTTGAATAATTACAGGGGGGGTTTAAAGTTAAATGTCTGAAGGAATGTTTGTGCAATTTCACATCTATGTGCCATTTTCAGCGAAGTTGAAAGGGGTTTGTTTCTTGCTGAAATGTGAATTTGATTCAATGAAGCTGCTGACATATCTGTCAAATTCCCATAAACAGCATTTGCATATTTTGTGTTATTCATCCAGAATGTTTCCCCACATTGTTCTACATTGTGGAATAACACAGTATTGCAAACAACAAAAAATGACTATCAAATCTTGAATGGTTTTGAAAAAAAACCCATTATTTCTATGATGTGACCTACTGAATAAAAATGGAATGTTCTTGCAGAACAAATATATTTTTTTATAAAACTATCCCTAATCCCTTTTAAATTAGAAACAATATATTGCAATAACATAATATAGAGGCATCTCTGCCCATACCGTCATTCAACAATGACAGGTATTTCTTACAAAATGTAGCAGCATGTTAATCCATGATGTGTCTATACAAAACATGTTTTGTGAGGGCCTATCCCCCCAAAATGTATTTGTTGGTAACATGGAGACTTAGAACAAATCCTTTTTCTTTCAACTTAGCCTTTTGGGGAGTTTGACATGTTGGACCTGCACATTTTCAGATAATTACAGCGATTGAAACTGTTTTTCAATATCCCATTTCAGGTACATTTTCAACATGCATGTTTCGCTGTATCAAAACATTTATAACATTCCTTTTTTAAGTACTAAGGTTGTTACATGAATCACCATCAAGCAGATATCATGGATGTAGTGAACTTCATTATTATAATGGGTAACTATCATATTCATGTTAGCCAATGGAAATCTGTGAGATCCTCTTTAACACTTCCCATTATTGATTTTTGGAAGTACTTTAAATCCATCAAATTGATGAATGACAGCAAATCATCATATAGTAAATCAATGGAAATGCATCACTCAATGTCTCCAGACATTTTATTTTTAATGTAAACCTGTAGGACTGATTAGGCAGTTGTATGCCTTTTTGGGCCTAAAGTGTTGTGTACTCACCCTGTCCGTCCTCCTAGCCCTGTGCAAGCTCTACTAGGAGAAACAGAACCAAGCGGCCAGCATAGCGGCATATGCAACGTTCCGGTCAATATTTGGCAGGTTATACCAATGGACCTATTAACAGATGTTAAAAGTACTTGAATCCCATTGTGATGCATGTGGGGACCTTTTATGACCGAGGGATACTATCTGGAATGACGCCCCCCAGCATTAGCCACTCAATTATTATTTTGTGCAAAAATAATGACCCTCTTGGCTAAAAATGTGCATGCCCTTTTTGTGCAAAATGTCAGGTGGCAATTCCGTCCAAGTTAACAATACCCAAGAATGAATGGATTCTCTAATCCATGTATAAAGAGGATAGTTATTTTTTTTGAAAGACAGGTTGGTTGGGTACGTAAGTCTACGCGGGTGTGAACTTGAACAAACCAGTAGAGAGAGAGAGAGAGAGAGAGATGCAGCAGTGCAAAGAGCACACACACATCCTCCCACACATCCGCCCCCCTCCACCCCCCCCCCCCCCCCCCCACACACACACATCCATGCACACTTACACACATAAAGCAGCAGCAACAGCTAGAGACCTCATGAAGGTTATGTTTAAAAGGAGCACAAAGGAAATGCTATCCAGATGGAGAGAGAGGTGGGAGAGAGATGGAGAATGAGAGAGGGAAACAGAGAGAGAAAAAAGAGTGATGCAGAGAGAGCGAGAAAGAGAGACAGAGACTGAGAGGGGAGAGATAACAAGTTAGAAATATTGAGAGATGGGTAGTGAAGGCAGAAAGACATAAGGGAGAGAGATTGAGAGACTCAACAAAATTGGTTTAAAAAAAATATGTTATTCTGTGGCATTTGTGAAAACAAACTTCTGACTCCCATGATGTCAACAGCCTTCTTCTGTTCTCCATGGATTAAGATAGCGGGTTTATTATAGGACACATAAAAACTAGCACATAATAAAAAAGCAAACACACACAGAAACAAACAAAAAGCTTATGCTCTCACAAACACAAACAAAACACACACAAGCACACTGCTATGAAATCAAAGGAAGCAGGAGGCTTAGCACCAATTAGTTGCTCCGTAATTACAACCCTGTAGAGATGAATCTGCTCCCCATCCTGGGTCCTCTAGGAAAGACAAGACCTACACCCTTAAGCCTGGCTGCATTCCAACTAGCACCCTACGCCCTAGTTTAGTCATGGCCATACGAGGCTTCATTACCGTTCTTCTAGCAGCAGGATATTATGCTAGCAGCGCTAACTCAGAATTTCCTTTTCAAAATAAAGGCCATCATTGAAATATACAAGGCAATATAGTTAGCAGTCTAGTCTGTACATTTTATGTTTAATGTCCGTTCCGGTATTGTCCGTGACTGTTCTATTTTACAGACCATATTGTTAACTATATTGCCGTAAAATTTCAATGATGGCTTTTATTGTGATAAAGAAAATCTGAGTGCTGCCAGGATAGTATCCTGCTGCTAAAATAACGCTAATGAAGCCTCGTTCAGAGCCTCTGTAGAATGCTGTATATCAGGGATTAAAGTGTACATACTGGTTCATAAATAGATATAGACTACCTATTCAAAAGAGAAATTGGTATACTCCTCCCAGCTTCTACAAGGGCAGTAAAATAAATATTGTATTTACAACTCTAGATTGCCTTAGCAGAAAACTACACTCACTTAAAGGATTATTAGGAACACCATACTAATATTGTGTTTGACCCCCTTTCGCCTTCAGAACTGCCTTAATTCTACGTGGCATTGATTCAACAAGGTGCTGAAAGCATTCTTTAGAAATGTTGGCCCATATTGATAGGATAGCATCTTGCAGTTGATGGAGCAGTTGTGGGATGCACATCCAGGGCACGAAGCTCCCGTTCCACCACATCCCAAAGATGCTCTATTGGGTTGAGATCTGGTGACTGTGGGGGCCATTTCAGTACAGTGAACTCATTGTCATGTTCAAAAAACCAATTTGAAATGATTCAAGCTTTGTGACATGGTGCATTATCCTGCTGGAAGTAGCCATCAGAGGATGGGTACATGGTGGTCATAAAGGGATGGACATGGTCAGAAAACAATGCTCAGGTAGGCCGTGGCATTTAAACGATGCCCAATTGGCACTAAGGGGCCTAAAGTGTGCCAAGAAAACATCCCCCACACCATTACACCACCACCACCAGCCTGCACAGTGGTAACAAGGCATGATGGATCCATGTTCTCATTCTGTTTATGCCAAATTCTGACTCTACCATCTGAATGTCTCAACAGAAATCGAGACTCATCAGACCAGGCAACATTCTTCCAGTCTTCAACTGTCCAATTTTGGTGAGCTCGTGCCAATTGTAGCCTCTTTTTCCTATTTGTAGGTACCCGGTGGGGTCTTCTGCTGTTGTAGCCCATCCGCCTCAAGGTTGTGCGTGTTGTGGCTTCACAAATGCTTTGCTGCATACCTCGGTTGTAACGAGTGGTTATTTCAGTCAAAGTTGCTCTTCTATCAGCTTGAATCAGTCGGCCCATTCTCCTCTGACCTCTAGCATCAACAAGGCATTTTCGCCCACAGGACTGCCGCATACTGGATGTTTTTCCCTTTTCACACCATTCTTTGTAAACCCTAGAAATGGTTGTGCGTGAAAATCCCAGTAACTGAGTAGATTGTGAAATACTCAGACTGGCCCGTCTGGCACCAACAACCATGCCACGCTCCAAATTGCTTAAATCACCTTTCTTTCCCATTCTGACATTCAGTTTGGAGTTCAGGAGATTGTCTTGAACAGGACCACACCCCTAAATGCATTGAAGCAACTGCCATGTGATTGGTTGATTAGATAATTGCATTAATGAGAAATTGAACAGGTATTCCTAATAATCCTTTAGGTGAGTGTATATATCAACTGTCTAGTTGCAATGTTTGGTTTACACATTTTATTGTCTATTTTCCTGCCTGTGTAATAATGATAACCTAGCATACAAGCATGTTTTGTTTGGCTATGTATCTAGGGTTGTGTCAAAGGGCAGACAGAGCTTCACATATTTAGTCTAGGAGCTACCAAAATAACAACTAACTAGCTTGGCACTTGGGCTAACCTGGCTACATGATTCCATGATGCCTTCACAATTACTCTACAATGTGGATAAAAAAAACTAGAATGAGTAGGTGTGTCCAAACTTTAGACTGGTACTGTATGTCTGTATCATTATACCTTGTCCATCTGAATGGCTACAGAACTCCTATCGCCTCTAATGAATAATGGTTTAGTGAGTTCAAGTGCACAGAGGCTGTTGTAAAATACTATAAGCAATCCGCTTTGGCGCATAAGCACCACTTTTGCCACTACTGGCTGACAACTGTCAAAAACTCTGGAAGGCATTTTCATTGCAACACTGGGAGAATGGATGTTGTCATGTAGAGAGTGACAGTGAGAGAATGAGAGTGTGTTTGAGTGATGGAAAGACTGATGGAGAGCCTTTCAGTTTGAGTGAGGCTACAGAGTATGTTTGTTTTTAAAAGTGGCCTTTGAGAGAAAATGTTTTGATTTTTTGTTTGTCGGTGTGTTTTGTGTGTGAGAGAGAAAGAGATAATGTAGAGTGCGTTTGAGAGTTTGTGTGTGTAGGAGGCAATATGTTTGAGCGTGTGTGTGTATGTGTGTATGAGAGAGTGTGTTCGAGTGTATGTGTTCAAGTGTGTGTATACCTTAAAGGAGCAACACATGAAACAGATTGGTGGCGTTCTAACCCTGTGTGATCTTCCACTAATAAGAGAAGTACTGAGCCATCTCTGAATCCCAATTTGCATTCTGCCCCCTATATACAGTAGTGTACTACATTTGACCAGGGCCCTGAGACATTGATTAGTGACTGTTGTTCACCCAGAATCCAGCTGTGTCTCTCTTAACGGACACTGAGCAAAACTGACATTGGCTGTTTCAAAGCCTTTTATGAAACAAATCACTCAACTAGATGAATAGCTGAGGTTTTCAACCTATTTGTGTTAAAAAGCCCCTTATAGTAACTCCATGACCCCTCTGTTACCTTCCTGCAGTAACTCCATGACCCCTCTGTTACCCTCCTGCAGTAACTCCATGACCCCTCTGTTACCCTCCTGCAGTAACTCCATGACCCCTCTGTTACCCTCCTGCAGTAACTACATGACCCCTCTGTTACCCTCCTGTAGTAACTCCATGACCCCTCTGTTACCCTCCTGCAGTAACGCCACGACCCCTCTGTTACCCTCCTGCAGTAACTCCACGACCCCTCTGTTACCCTCCTGCAGTAACTCCACGACCCCTCTGTTACCGTCCTGCAGTAACTCCATGACCCCTCTGTTACCCTCCTGCAGTAACTCCATGACTCCTCTGTTACCCTCCTGCAGTAACTCCATGACCCCTCTGTTACCCCCCTACAGTAACTCCATGACCCCTCTGTTACCCTCCTGCAGTAACAAAACCGACAGTTGGATATTCATACAATATTTCATGCATTTAGGATTGTATAAAAAATGTGTTTGAGACAGTGATGTGAACGCTTTAGCATTATATATTGTCCATCACTGAACTACAGATTATCTTATTTTCTCAGCCCAGAACATTGAGTTGTTGTAGTTAAGGTAGGATTTTACAAAATCCAAAGTAAACATACTCTCTATGAATAATGCACAGCCCCACTGCTCCAGTCAGAGTAATTGTATAAATACTGAATCTCTCTGACAATAAATGAGTCATGTCTGAGATAGCATGTGGGCTAGTGAGACTGAATTCCCTGAGTATGTTTGCCAAAAGTCATAACACTGAGTCAACTATTGTGCCAAAATGAGGTCAATGTGAATGCTGTTTTAGGCCATGTTGTTTTAGGCACTAGTCTAAAAAATAGTACCTTAATGTCTTTGTACATATCAAGCTTTGTGCAGATCTGTCATTCCAGATGAGTAGCATTTCAAGTGTTTAAAACCATCTTTGTGGCAGAGACCTAACTGTTTCCCGGTTCATTGTTTAGCTGTTGGCTCTCAGGAAAAACGTTTACTCTGTGACCCAATATTCCCATGTTAGTGTTAGTTTGTTAACTCAAAAAGCTGAAATATGTATGGTAAACAGTGCCCGGCAGACAATCTGGGTTTCAGTACGAGTCCCTGCTATTCAAATGGAGAAATATTCATTATCTCAAAATTTCAGCTCAACTGGCATCTGGCCCCTAGATAATCATCTCCACTTCGACCTGGTACAACTTTAATTCCCTTATTTCTGATACAGTGCTTTTGCCTGGCTTTTCAGCTTTTTGTTTATTGCTGTAGGGTTGGGTGATGCATTAAGAAAATAATGACTTTCTCAAAGATGGTCAGGGCCCCAACACATTCAGCACATTGTGCATTAACTGTAAGTAGGTTTGATGTGCTTCTGTTGACAGACAGCATACAGCTTGTGATTATTCCTTTGTTCAGATAGACAGACAGGGTACTTGGTACTGTGGAGACTTCCCATTAGTCGCTGCCCAAGCTCCAGCTACTCTAAACATCCACGCAAACATCAATCAAAACATAACATAAACAAAAATCTAAATAAATAGTAATACAATCATAATATACTATACATTTACTGTAGAGAGCAAACCACTTAAATACACAATACCAAGTAACGTTTGACAGGTAATGATTTTCCCGCTGAACACGCTAGCCTCCTAAACAAGCTCACATTTCCTATTTAATGTTATAAGTCATTCAGCAGGTGCTCTTATCTGGAGCGACTAACAGACAGAATGGGGTTTCACCATTTGGGTGCCAGAGCAGAGAGGATCTTTGACAGTGTACAACATCCAAGAGACCAGAGATGGTGAGAACGAAGACTGCGCAAAAAAACCCACACTTGTTAACACACTTTGGCCATACCCGGGCATAGCAATTGTTTTAGGGGTTGGCTACAGTAACCTTCTTCCTCAGAACAGATGATAAATATTAGAGTAGGTCTTTGTACCACCAAAATCAATCAGATCTCCACTAAAATTATGAATCTTTGCTTAACTTTCTCTCCAAGATTCAGACTTGGATATCACAACTATATTTATATATTTTTACTGAATGCCTATGCTATTGTCTACGGTACATCATAATGAAATGGATCATTTGTAAAAAACATTATTGAAAATGAAATCCTTAAATCCACTCAATTAAAAGATGCAGCATGATGTGTCCATTCGCATGTGAAAAAAACAATTTAGTACAAGTTAGACTGAGTAAAAAAAAGCCCCACTCGTGGACACCTGACCTTTCTGCAGCTTATGTGGAGGGCAGGTAAATAGTGACAGAATCAGGGCTTTAATGAATGGTGAGAAGGAGTCTGACAGTAACTATTATGAAGTGTTCTTATAGCAAGACTGTATCTATCGTATGTGTATATGTGAGAGTAGATCAGCTTTAATTCCCAATAATGTAGATCCAATTAAAAGACAAGTGATATCTGTAGCCTATTGCCAGTAGAACACACCAGTGGTTGCCAGAGTTTTGGTCCTGCGACCAGGGCAACTGATTGCTTCAAACCCTGTACTCATGCACAAGTATGCATTTAACAAGCAAGCGTCATGTGTGATTGGACCAACGCAGAGGTACTTTCACAATGCCAGAAACAGAAACCGTGCAAACCTGCATTTTTAACTTACAGTACGGTCTCATCAGCAGCCCATATCAACTAGGGATATCATGTTACTTCTCTGGTCCAAAGCCAAATCATACGTACTCACTCTTTCATGGCCTGGTCACAGCATGCTAAGAGGAGTGCCTGTTGCTAACACACTGTAACTCCTCAAACGTCATAAAATATACCCTCAATAATGTAATGAAGGCAGTGTCACAGCTATCTTTAGACATACAGGCTGTATCCACCCAAATGACTGAATTCTGAGACATCAAAATGATCAATGAAACCTCCAGGTGTAGCCTACTAATGTTCTGCCACAGATGTGTGGAGAAAAATGAATCAAGGGCTTTCTGGTCATTCATTTTAATATGCCCTTGGTGTGCCAATGCTGATCAACGCGCAGATTTTTGGTTGTGCAGCACAGACGATTTATTTTCGATTGCATTAATGTACAGTAAACCTCTGCTAGAAACCAGATTGGTGTCAAACCATTTTGATTTGTTAGCGCGTGAAGGCTTGTTAGTCATTTGTTATGAAATATTAATGGGACACTTTGCAGATGCTTTCATCCAAACCACCTTACAGCTGTACAACTGTTTGAATGTGTGGCCCCTTGGGGGTCATCAGAACCACATTTAAATGCCAAGTACACTGAAAAACTTTTGTTTTTTTATCATTAGCTGAACTCAAAGATCTAAGACTTTCCCTATGTACACAAAAGGCCCATTTCTCTCAAATATTGTTCACAAATCTGTCTAAATCTGTGTTAGTGAGCACTAAGCCTTTTGTGTACATAGAGAAAGTCTTAGATCTTTGAGTTCAGCTCATCATAAATGGGGGCAAAAACATAAGTGTTGCGTTTATAATTTTGTTCAGTGTATTTACACATACAAAATCTGCCATCCTATTTCCTATATCTTTAGACGTGTGAACATAACAACCAGTTTCCTGTGTGTATTTAGATATGTCAACCTAACATCCTGTTTCCTGTGTGTCTTTAGACGTGTCAACCTAACATCCTGTTTCCTGTGTGTATTTAGATATGTCAACCTAACATCCTGTTTCCTGTGTGTATTAAGATATGTCAACCTAACATCCAGTTTCCTGTGTGTATTTAGATATGTCAACCTAACTTCCTGTTTCCTGTGTGTCTTTAGACGTGTCAACCTAACATCCTGTTTCCTATATCTTCAGATGCCTATCCCGTGTCTGAGGTGGTGTATACATGGACCAAGGGGGCAGAGAAATCAGTGGTGGTGGCAGAGGAGGGATCACGACTCAACCAGTATCATCTGATTGGACAGACTGCAGGCACTGAGGACATCTATACCAGTAGAGGTACGCATGAATGGACCAATAGAAACACCTCATTAATACCACCACTCAAACACTTATTCACTTATATACCAATAACCTATTCCCTAATATACCAATCACCTATTCACTACCATACCAATCACCTATTCACTACTATAACTATTACCTATTCACTACCATACCAATCACCTATTCACTACCATACCAATCACCTATTCACTACTATAACTATTAACTATTCACTATCATACCAATCACCTATTCACTACCATACCAATCACATATTCGCTACCATACCAATCACCTATTCACTACCATACCAATCACCTATTCACTACCATACCAATCACCTATTCACTACCATACCAATCACCTATTCACTACCATACCAATCACCTATTCACTACCATACCAATCACATATTCACTACCATACCAATCACATATTCACTACCATACCAATCACATATTCGCTACCATACCAATCACCTATTCACTACTATAACTATTAACTATTCACTATTATACCAATCACCTATTCACTACCATACCAATCACATATTCACTACCATACCAGTCACCTATTCACTACTATAACTATCACCTATTCACTGTCATACCAGTCACCTATTCGCTACTATACATGCTTTCAGCTAGATTCACTAGCAGTTACTTGTTCCAGCCACAGGTACAGCACAGAGAGAAGGGAAGTGGAGGGAGCTGGATAGGAGTGACAGATGTGAAGACAAAGAGATTGATGGGGAGTGATAGGGAAGGGGGAAGATGGTTGTGCTGCGCTCCATCATGTTTGACGTGTTGCCTGATAGTAAACTTAAATAATTCCTCCACTATGATTACAATGAAAAAAGGAAGAAAGAAATCAACATTTTAAATATATCTTAACAACATGAACAAAAGGCACTGAACACACAACATCCATTTCCTATCTAGGCTTAAAAATAAGCACATCTGAATTCTACTTGGCTGTCCATGAACTGAACGAGAAGGCAAGGGCTTTTTATACTATCCAACGACAAATCCAAGTTGACACACCAGTTGAAACCTTGCTCAAAATATTAAAATCTGCCTTTTTAATGAATTGGACTTCATACAGTATTAAGGGAAGTGTGTGTTCCACAAAAAACAGAGCTACATAACATGGAAGTTGTACATGCAAATATAGAATTTGGAAAATCCTAGAACAAAACCAAAAAACCAATGCAAACAGGGCCCGAAGTGTTCCAATAGGCATGACAAATAATTATAAAAAAACCCAATAAATGTTATAACTTATAACTGTTATAAAAACAAGCCACCCTCAGACCTAGCACAAAACAAAGCCCGAAATTGCCATGGACAAGTTCCCTCATCCAGCTAGTCTTGAGGCTAAATACACCCACCATATTATCACAATGTACAGACTGAGTGAGCATGGCATTGCTGTTGAAAAAGGACCCCATAGGCAGACATGGCTCCCAGGAGAAGACAGCCTATTGCTCACAAAATGAAGAGAACACCAAGCTGCCCTCCATAACTGTAACATGCAATGGGGAAGTGAGCAGAACAGAAGAGAGGAAAACACGAAAAGCAATTGACAAAAAACAGATAAATAACAGGAAGGCTAAACCACACAGTACGTAACAACAAAGACCAAACACTAATCCATAGTGAGCACAAACATGTGAGTAACTTAAATAGTGTCCTTGGTGATTGGTAACGGGGAACAGGGGCGCCGGTGTGGGGTATGCTGCCAGTGGTGCAAACCGGGGGTTAGTACACCGGGGGTTAGTACACCCGTGGTTAGTACACAGTGGTTAGTACACAGTAGTTAGTACACAGTGGTTAGTACACAGTAGTTAGTACACAGTGGTTAGTACACCTGTGGTTAGTACACTGGTGGTTAATACACTGGTGGTTAGTACACCGGTGGTTAGTACACTGGTGGTTAGTACACAGAGGTTAGTACATGGTGGTTAGTACACCGCTGTTTAGTACACAGTGGTTAGTACACCGGTGGTTAGTACACTGGTGGTTAGTACACGGAGGTTAGTACATGGTGGTTAGTACACCCCAGAGGGGGAGAGTGGGATGGGAAGGATCCGGAGTGGACATGATTGGTGATGTTACAATAACCTTCTGCCAAATTGTACTTTACAAGAGAAGAAGGTTTTTCCTATCAGATTACAAGAACCCAAATATAATTTGATAACTAATTTAATATTGCCCATATCCCATATCTGGTATGTTACATACCACAGTGTGTAATCACTGCAGACAAATGTGTGACCTGTTGAGACGAGTAAAGGAGAGTAGAGAACAAGTGCTGAAATAAATAAAACCCAGGACTGTACATATATATTTATGTTATTCTGCTTTATAAGTACACAACACATGCTCTTTCACACAAGTTGGGTTAATTGTCCTTATTAGTAGTACTCTTTTAAGTGGTCCTTGTGTAACCAGTCTTTTTAGTGGTCTTTGGGTAACCAGTCTTCTTAGAGGTCCTAGTGTAACCGGTCTTTTTAATGTCCTACTTGGTACAGTCAGTCTTCTTAATGGTCTTAGTACAGTTAGTCTGTGTAACCAGGACCAGTAGAATTATTGTGAAGACCTCATGTAGTAATCAAAAATGGGAACAACAAACAAATCAAAATACATTAATATTTTATGTCCTTCCAAGTTGCCAACCTGTGCCTTGATGACAGCTTTGCACACTCTTGGCATTCTCTCAACCTTCTTCATGAGGTTGTCTCCTGGAGTGCATTTCCAACAGTCTGGATGAACTTCCAACATATGCTGGTGGTTGCTTTTCCTTCACTTGGTGGATACTTTTCCTTCTCTCTGCGGTCGAATGCATACCAAATCATCTCAATTGGGTGGAGTTCAGGGGATTGTGGAGGCCAGGTCATATGATGCAACACCATCACTCTCCTTGTTGAAATAGCCCTTACACAGGCTGGAGATGTTTCCGGTCATTGTCGTGTTGAAAAACAAATGATTGCCCCAATAAGGACACACCAGATGGGCTGGGTTATCGCTGCAGAATGCGGTGGTAGCCATGCTGGTCAACTGTGCCTTGAATTGGAAATACAGTGTCACCGGCATAGCACCCCACACCATCACACCTTTTCCTCCATGCTTCACGATGGGAACTACACAGAGATCATGTAGAGATGATTCGTTCACCCACTCTGCGTCTCGCAAAGACACAGCAGTTGGTACCCAAAATCTCAAATTTGGACTAATCAGATCAAAGGACAGATTTCCACAGATCTCTCATGTTTCTAGACCCAAGCAAGGCTCATCTTCTTATTGGTGGCCATAACAACCGGATTCACCTGGTCTCCTCTGAACAGTTGATGTTGAGATGTCTCTTTTATTTGAACTCTTTATTTGAGATTCAATCTGAGGTGCAGTTAATTGCCGATTTCTGAGCCTGGTAGCTCTAATGAACTTATCCTCTGCAGCAGAGGAAACTCTGGGTCTTCCTTTCCTGTGGCGGTCCGCATGAGAGCCTGTTTCATCATAGCTGTTTTTTGGTGACTGCACTTATAGAAACTGTTTAACACTGATCAGTTGAACACTTTCTTGATTACTACATGATTCCCTACGTGTTATTTCATAGTTTTGATGCCTTAACTATTATTTTATAATGTGAAAAATAGTAAAAATAAAGAAATACCCATGAATGAGTAAGTGTGGAAAACTTTGACTGGTATTGTATCAACTATGCATTTAGAGGAGAGTCAATGGTGACTTGGAATCATACAGTACATAATGCAATGAAGATTTAACAGGTACTATTCCCCACATTAGGCCGTCCATAAAGAGCAGTCATCTATCAAGTTTATTCAGGAGTGCTGTGGTCCATAGCTACTTCTGGAGCTGCTAGCTCTGCTTCATGGCTTAGCTGAAACCGAAGCTACAACAACTGATTGTGATTATGTGAATGCCAACTACCGTCTCTCCCCCTCCATGCCAATCTCTATTTCAAAACCTGTCTCATCTCTCCCTGACCTCAGAGAGGAGGGGAAGAGGAGGGCCGTGGTTCAAGGGCTGAGCAGCGTTGCTAATCTACGGGAGAGGGGGTGAGCGCTGGGCACCAATTAGAGGGGCTAATCTGGGGTTGAAACCCTCTTTACCGAGTCAAGAATAGCTCAGCGAGGAGCTCTCAGCGAGATCGTCACTCATCAAGCCACCTCTAAACTGACAAGTTAAGCTGGCAAAACCCAACTTTAAAACCTCTGCTACACGTGCTCCGTTAAAAAAGAACAAAACCCGGTAAGAAAATGACAGTTATCGCTGAAATGTCACATCACTCACATACTTGTGAAAACGGATGAGCATTTTTCCTTTCACCGGTCGCCTTGCATGAGCACGTCCTCGGCGATGCAGACTGCTTGTTATATGTCACTTCCTGCTCGGTGCTGACATTTACTCTGACTCCCAAAGACTGGAAAACTATAAAGACCATGAAACCGCATCGCTGTCATCACCAAGCCAGCCATCATTGCCATGACTACGCATGACTGGGAGTCGGCATGGTCATGCTAACGGGATTGCTCCATAAAGCCAGCCCCATGACAGACGAAAATGCCATATTTTGGAGAAATTGATTTTGTGTATTGAATGGCAGTCGTTTGAAATACTGCAAAGACGTCCCCATGTTTTCCCAATATTAGAGCTGTACTGTCGTAATGCCACACTTCAGCGAATGACATGACGGGCAGCCCAGAACCCCCCCCCCAGAACCCCCCCCCCCCATACACACACACACACACACACACACCACTCACCAGTTGACCAGCATGACGGCGTTGTTCTCAGGTATGAATGGCAGCTCTCCATAGACAGTACAGATGCACAGCAGTAGAATACACCAGCACCTCATCTTTACACCTCCTGGTCCTCCTCTCCCACCCAACGCCTCCTCAGCCCTAAGTGGGGTCTAACCCTAACCCTAACCCTAACCCTAGGTTGAAGCCTAACCCTAGGCCTGCCTCGTAGTGGGGTTTCTCCCGTGGCAGGTAGGCTCTCAGCTCGTCGGTTCAGCGCAGTGTTCTCCTCGGGCCCGACAGCTGGTCCGTTCTGAGCAGGCTGTAAACCGAACCCCTCCGACTCGTTCCTCGCCCCCGGCTGGATGTCCCAGGTGCCAGTCACTAAGACAGGGTCAGAGGAGACTCGCTCCTATCCAAAGGCATCCTGGCCATCTACCATCACTCTGCTATTCCTTCCTGGTCACTTTACCATGGAATACTTTTTCAATAGTCTGGATGGTATGTCCCCCAACAACACAGGTGCCAGCCTGGCCAAACTCATCTACTACTTCCAGGTGGGTCAGTCCTCTTCTCAGCCTCTATCTGGATAATTCCATCAGGATGCCAGTGACCAGGGGTGGGTTTGTGTCCTCAGTCTTGTTGTGCTTGGCTTGACAGAGCGCACTGGGTCGGACCGTGTGATGCGTTCAGAGAAAGACAGAGAGGAGAGATAGATTGAGAGAGTAGAGAGTGAGAGATTAAGTGTGTGTGTGTGTGTGTTTGTGTATATGTGTGTAAGAGAGATTTTAGTGTGTGAGTGGCAGAGAAAGATAGAGAGAAAATGAGAGAGAGCCAGAGAGAAAGAGAGAGAGGCTGCGGTATGCAGATTGTGACAAGGGATTAGTGGGAGAGTAAAATCCGGTTTTGTAAAGAGAAAGCAAGCAGTCATCAGTGGCATTCCTATAGTTTATCACTCCATGCTTTTCAATGCTTCCAATCTTCAGATGGTTAACCGCCATTTCTATCTTCCAGTGTCCTCGCTATAACTATATCCATCTCTCTTCTTCTACTTTTCTCCATCTATCTCTCACCCTCCTTGTTCCATCTCTTTCTCATTCTCTCTTCCTCTGTTTTCAATTAATTTAAATCCACAGGGCTCTACTGGCAGGGGAAAACTGGGCTACATTGTCACCCCAACATTAACATTACCTCATGCTGTCAACCCTAACCCTAAACCCAACCCTAACCCTAACCTCATGCTGTCAACCCTAACCCTAAACCTAACCCTAAACCTAACCTCATGCTATCAACCCTAACCCTAACCCTAACCTCATGCTGTCAACCCTAACCCTAAACCTAACCCTAAACCTAACCTCATGCTATCAACCCTAACCCTAAACCTAACCTCATGCTGTCAACCCTAACCCTAAACCTAACCCTAACCTCATGCTGTCAACCCTAACCCTAAACCTAACCCTAAACCTAACCTCATGCTATCAACCCTAACCCTAAACCTAACCTCATGCTGTCAACCCTAACCCTAAACCTAACCCTAACCTCATGCTGTCAACCCTAACCATAAACCTAACCCTAAACCTAACCTCATGATGTCAACCCTAACCCTAAACCTAACCCTAACCTCATGCTGTCAACCCTAACCCTAACCCTAAACCTAACCTCATGCTGTCAACCCTAACCCTAACCCTAAACCTAACCTCATGCTGTCAACCCTAACCATGTCAGATGTAATGTCTCTCCTGGTAATCTGCCCTCAAAGTGAGTAGTCCACATGTTGGCTTAACCCGACGACCTTTGACTCAACCCTATGATCTCACTTCCAATCACGGTCTATTCAAATCAGTAAAAAAAATCCTGAAATACGTATATTCAACTGTAACCATGTTATGACCCACCTATGGGTCCCAGTTGCTGATGTCAACTGATTGGTTTTCCACACCTTGTTAGATCTCTCTGTGGCCGTAGCTTTCTCTTGGCTCGTTATATTTCAGATTTGTTGAATTTTGATCATTGTTTTAAGATGGATACATTTTAATAAAGGTAAATGAGTAAGAAGATTAATTGTCAAATATTAACATTTATTTTGTATCCTTTGGGACCTACAGTGAAAATATAAAGTCTAATTATTATATGTCTAAATGTGTTATTGAAATGTAGTAAAAGTAAACCATAACATATTTAACCAAAAGCTAACACAATTAATTCTCTCATCTCCTTCCTGTTTGCCTGCTTGTCTCTCTGTTTGCCTGTCTGTCTGACTCTCTGCCTACCTGTCTCTCTGCTTCTCTGTCTGTCTGTCTGCCTGCCTGTCTGTCTGCTTGTCCAACTGTCTGCCTGCCTATCTGTCTGCCTGTCCGTCTGTCTTTTGGCCCTATAGGTCAGTACACAGTGATGATGTGCCACTTCTATCTCAAGAGAAAGATCGGCTACTTCGTCATCCAGACCTACATGCCCTGCTTCATGACCGTCATCCTGTCTCAGGTGTCCTTTTGGCTGAACCGGGAGTCTGTCCCCGCCAGGACCGTCTTTGGTTAGTCACGTGACCACAGAACGATACTGTATTTCTTTGAGTCTGTCCCCTCCATGTCAGTCCTGGAGAGACACATGACTGTTATAGGACAATGCCAACTAAGGGTCCAGGATGAGTAAAAGTGACATCAGAAATCACAGTTATGGTTCCAAAAGTGTGACAGACTTATCGTAACATGGCAAGAATATTTGACAATCCAGTGATCTTGGTGGAAAAAAATTCACGTTGAATTATGAACTTGTCAGACATTGTAATGCTTCCTTTACACCTTTTGCTTCAGTCCATGTTCTTTTTCAACTAATTAATTCCTTACTTAATGCATCAATATTTCTCATTAAAATGGAGATGAGAATTGATTTGACTTGATCAACAAAATGTATGTCTAATCTGTCCTGATTACACTGGTTAAATCCAGACGTGGCCTGATTGAGATACAGCCAGTAATGATTACTCCAGTCTGGTCAGCCTGATTGAGATACAGCCAGTAATGATTACTCCAGTCTGGTTAGCCTGATTGAGATACAGCCAGTAATGATTACTCCAGTCTGGTTAGCCTGATTGAGATACAGCCAGTAATGATTACTCCAGTCTGGTTAGCCTGATTGAGATACAGCCAGTAATGATTACTCCAGTCTGGTTAGCCTGATTGAGATACAGCCAGTAATGATTACTCCAGTCTGGTTAGCCTGATTGAGATACAGCCAGTAATGATTACTCCAGTCTGGTTAGCCTGATTGAGATACAGCCAGTAATGATTACTCCAGTCTGGTTAGTCTGATTGAGATACAGCCAGTAATGATTACTCCAGTCTGGTTAGCCTGATTGAGATACAGCCAGTAATGATAACTCCAGTCTGGTTAGCCTGATTGAGATACAGCCAGTAATGATTACTCCAGTCTGGTTAGCCTGATTGAGAAACAGCCAATAACGATTGGTGTCCTTAAATCCACACGGAGAGCGGTCTCTTCTTCACATCACTTCCTCTTTCCTGAGTGTCCCGGTTCTCTCCGCCCCCTTTCTAGGTGTGACCACGGTCCTCACCATGACCACCCTCAGCATCAGCGCTCGTAGCTCCCTGCCCAAGGTGGCATATGCCACGGCCATGGACTGGTTTATCGCCGTGTGCTATGCCTTCGTCTTCTCCGCTCTCATCGAGTTCGCTACAGTCAACTACTTCACCAAGAGGAGCTGGGCCTGGGACGGCAAGAAAGCAATGGAGGATACGCGCAAGGTGGGGGTGTGTGTGTGTGTGTGTCTGAATGTCCTCCAATCACTAAAATGAATTACTTAAGTCAATATTAAGTGGATAGATGTTAGTGTTTTCACTGTCTATTTTGCCGACTTGTGTGTACATGTACAGTGGTTACTGCCTGATTGTCCTGTCACATAAATGTTTTGGACGGAATGCAAGGATTTACCACTAACGTTTTGCCACAGTCCTTGTGCAATGTTGAAACTTCCACTTCCATAGATAGTAAGTAGTAACTGGAAATGTAGGCATCATTGGGTCAAGAGAAACCTTTTCTTGTAAATGTAAATTGCAGTTGAAATGTAAATATAGTAAGCAGTAGCCTTTTAGAATGAAATGTAGTGTTTTTATGGTTAGGTGGTTAAATCATCTTCAAAATTATTTGTCAGTCATCATTTATAAGAAAACCAAAGTTTCATCATCACCTGTGGTAATAAAGAAATCTCTTTCCGAAATGCAAAAGTTGGTAATCTTTATAAATTGTCTGCTATATCTGGCAATTCTATTGCACGTGTTGCAGTGTTTGTTTTGTGTTTTTGCAACATTGCTTTTGTTGATTTAGCCAGGGCAAATGAGAACCTACCTCAGTAACACGTGAAACCAATCAAAAGCCTCTTTTGGGTGCAGCTTAATGCAAAGCACCAAAGCACCATGTGAAATGAATTTACTGAAATGGAACAGGTGTAGAAATGACCAGTGAAATGCCCACTTACCAGTCCATTCCTGACAAGGCCGTTAAAGACTAAGATCATATAACAACGTGTCGGATAACTGTACTTAATAATAGGAATAACACTGCTGCTTGTCTCCACCGTGCAGAAAAAGGACCCTATGGCTTTGTCAAAAAAGCCCAACAACACCTGCCCAGGTGGGCCGAACTACAACCCCAACCAAATCAAGGACTCGTCCATCTCCACCATCTCCAACACCGCCGCCGTGCCGCTGAAGCCGGCGGAGACAAAGACCCCTGACCCGAAAAAGACTTACAACAGCGTCAGCAAGATTGACAAGATGTCCCGGATAGTGTTTCCTGTGCTCTTTGGGACCTTCAACCTGGTCTACTGGGCTACCTACCTCAACAGGGAGCCTGTGATCAAAGGAGCAGTGAACCCCTATTCATAGGTACCAAACGGCAGCCTAGCCCCTAGGTTGCGCACTACTTCTGACCAGGCCTCGTAGGGTTACGGTTAGGGTCTACAGGGTTCCTGGTCAGAAGTAGTGCACTACATAGGGAACAGGGAGCCATTTGGGACGTAGGGGCTCCTGTCTCACCTCAGCCAGTACAGCCATACTGTTGGATATACTAGACCAACCGCCCACCCGCCCGCAATCTTATCAAACACAATGCAAAGCACTTAATCCTTTATTCTAATCATCGTGGATTACCAGGACAGTTCCCTTGTTGTCATATCAACAGTGACTGCATGATTATTGAGCTATAACAAGGAAACAGTCATAGAAATATAATCTATAGAAGGGGCTTATAGTCTATAACCCTGGCAATTTGACTTGTAAATGCATGGTTGGACTCCATATCGTTGCTCTGCTGTTAGGATGCAATGCCTTTCTATAGATTATATTTCTATAGGGAAAGTGTTATCTCTTTCCACTATAGGATACTCCCTATTTTACTTTCTAAAAGCTTTGTTTAATTTCACTCATGTTTCACGTTTCTAGAGTGCCAGTCATCCCTGGTGATAAGTTTCTCTGACCGAGAACATTTAGCATTTGGCATATATAGTTTTTCTTCCTTGGTCGTGACATTTTTGTGTTTCTGAAAGTACAGAAAGGCCAAATGCTATGCAAAACAATGTTTCTACTTCTGGTTCTACTGTTATTCTTATGATACTATGAAACCTATTTACTTTTGCTTCTACTGTTATTCTACTACTACGATACCAGCTTTTCCCTTTGAAACTCCTGGTCTGCGGCCTAAGTGACCCCCTATTCCCTCCACAATGCCCTACTGTTGACCAGAGCCCCAGGGGCCTTGCTCAGCATCAGAGCACTATATAGCCTAGGGAATAAGGAGACATTTGGGATGCAGACCTGCTTTGTATAAAATGGGCTGAGAACTCCCTACTGTGTGTTCAACATGGAGAAGAAGAAGAAGACATGCTGAATGTGTTGCCTTCAGAGTTGAAACCACTCGTGGATGCACTTACGTTTCCTGCAATTACTTTTTCAAAAAATCCATTGCTTTCTATGGCCATGACAGCTATGTTGTGTGACTAAATAGCCATTTACAGTGAAAGTTTGAAAGAAGTGACATTGACCTGTGAAGTACTGTAGTAGACAGCTCCAGGCTTGCCGAGGCTCCATGTGTTTGGAATGAAAGACTTTTGGAAAAAAGAAATAATACAATGCTCTGCTGCTTTTAGCTTGACTAGGCTCCATAAAACTACTACGTTAGCTTGGATTAGGGTTGCAAAGTTCAGGTAGGTTTCCAAGGTTTCCCACACAATCTTACTTGGAGGAATTATCACTGATTTCCTGATTCTAGGAATAATTCAACAGGGATTTAGGGATAACCAGGGAATTTTGGAAAAGCTACCAGCATTTTACCACTCTAGCTTTGATGTAACGCTATCTGCAGGTACAGGAAAATGGAGTTAGGCTTTTGCTTCGATGACTGGAGATGCCATTAGGGCTTAAGTCAAAAGTAATGTACAACAAAGAGCAAATGGGGGCAATTATGGATGTCACCGACAGGTGATTGTCTGAAAAGCTCAACGCCTAGCAGCTTAAACAGCTTTTTCAGATTTAAGGGTGTTTGGGCTCTTTGAGACTTCGTTTTACATTCAACTGTTTATTTATCTTCATTCCGACTTCTTGATAACTGTTTTGTTCTTTCCTGTGCGCATTGATAATTACAGTATATTTATGAATCAAACTTTTTGATGCTTTTGGAATAAAAAGTTTACATATTTCTCTTCATGTTTCTTAGGTTGTTAACTGTATTTGACAAGTAGAGTATCGTGTAAATTGAATGAAAAAGGATGCATCTCAAAATCATTCAATAGCCTTGTTACCTTTAAAGATGGAATCGCAGTAAGGGCCTGCCCAACGGACAATGTTGTTATTGTTTTGTTGAGAATGTAGAGCTGCGGAGAGTTGAGCATATTGGTAAACAAACAATATATGCACATGCGGCAATTCTATAGAATGTGCAATGAGGTCAGAGCAGTCATGTCAGGAGAAAAAAAACATTTGTACTTACTGAAAATTCTTTGTAAGTGTAACATCTCAATCTGATGAGGCCATTTCACCATAATGGATTCCAGCTTTAACATTGGAATGATGAGAGAACATTGACGGAAACAGTTAATTATTCAAAATCACCTGTCTATCTTGATTGTCAGACAATGAATGCTTTGTGAAAGTGCTTTTTACTGTGTTTCTAAGTGCAATTTGTTTATTTTTTATTCACACTGACTTTGTTTCCCAAACGTGCTCAGTGTTCAGCAATTGTTGTCAATGATGGTTTTCCAATATAATTTTTATAAGTGGATTGAGCACTGAAGATTCTCTCCCACTAAATGAAAGAGCAGGATGTGGAAAATACAATGACAACATAACGTAACATCTGCACAAAGGATGGGTTTAGAATTGATCAAAGTAGAAGATATTCTAGAAGAAATTAAATTTCTAGATGCACTGACAATAGTTCTGTTGCTACAGGACCAATCCACCCATTCTGCAAGGAGGAAGCTTACTATTACATTTCAATTGATTTGTGTCAATCTGTCCTTTTCTGCAAACCAATGCCTCTTATCTCTGAAGCAATAAATACATGCCTGATATGATGTCTCTGGACCTACAGCTTCTACTATTATTTTATGTCTCCTATAGCAACTGAAATGTATTTATGTATAAGATAGAGCAATAGACTCTGCTGTTTATTAATGTATCGGGACTTATAGTCTTTACTACAGTGAGGGAAAAAAATATTAGTTCCCCTGCTGATTTTGTACGTATTTCACTAATTAAAATGCAAATCAATTTATAACATTTTTGACATGCGTTATTCATGATTTTTTTGTTGTTATTCTGTCTCTCACTGTTCAAATAAACCTACCATTAAAATTATAGTGATCATTTCTTTGTCAGTGGGCAAACGTACAAAGTCAGCAGAGGATTTTTTCCCTCACTGTATTTATATATGTCTCAGGACTTGCAGCCTCAACTGTGAATGTCTCTGGACTTATAGCATCTACTGTTTATGAATTTCTCGGGACATACAGCATCTACTATTAACAGTGGGTCTCAAAAGTATTCATCCACCTTGGATGTTCCCACATTCTATTGTGTTACAACATGAAATCTAAATTGATTTAATCAGGAAACACAAAAAAGTCCTTAACGTCAAAGTGAAAATAAAATAATCTAAAATAATTACAAATATAACACAGATGATAATTGATCTGATGTCACAGTCAATCAATCAATCAAATTTATTTATAAAGCCCTTTTTACAAAAGCAGTTGTCACAAAGTGCTTTACAGAGACACCCGGCCTTAAACCCCAAGGAGCAAACAACAGTAGTGTTGAATTTCAGTGGCTAGGTAAACCTCCCTAAGAAGGTCGAATTTTAGGAAGAAACCTAGAGAGGACCCAGGCTCAGAGGGGTGACCAGTCCTCTTCTGGCTGTGCCGGGTGAAATATTTTGATTCTCAAACCACTCCAGAGAATCACCTGTCCCGCCATTCTTTATTTCTGGTCTTATATAGACCATTATTTATATTTCTGGACTCACAGAGACTACTATTTATTTATGTTTCTGGACTAGTGTAGACTACTATTTATATTTCTGGGCTAATAGAGACTACAATTTATTTATGTTTCTGGACTATTGTAAACTACTATTTATATTTCTGGACTAATAGAGACTACTATTCATTTATGACTAATAGCATCAACAATTTATTTATGTTTCTGGACTATTGTAAACTACTATTTATATTTCTGGACTAATAGAGACTACTATTCATTTATGACTAATAGCATCAACAATTTATTTATGTTTCTGGACACATACAGTATCTCACAAAAGTGACTACACCCCTCACATTTATTTGATTATATCTTTGATTATATCCCCATTCACACCTGGGACATGAAAAGATATAATAAAATATTTGCAAGAATGTGAGGGACTTGCACTTCAAGTGTGTTTCCTCTTGATTTCCGAGCCATTCTGGTACATCAGTCAACACTCACGGTAAGGCTCCATTCATACCACCATACACAGAGTTTAAATCACATGTTGACATCTGCTCATGACGGCTGTATCAGCAGCGACGAATCTTTACTGAAGCTTTATTAAACGAGAACATAGATCAGGCTGCATTAAAGCCTGGCTGAGTGCCCTGCTGTCAGGGGTACAAACCACTCTCATACTGAAATATGTAATAATAATAATCTTAATGAATATGAATGCTGCTACCACTACTACTACTGTGCCATTAATACTACTAATAATAACACTAACAATACTGTAAGTAAATTTGAATACAAAGCAGTCTTATCAGAGAAATACATTTCAGACCTTTCACACTAGAGACAACGCCTTTGTCTTAGAACATCTTCTGAACAACTTCTTTATTCCTCTGATCAGACGTTGCCAGTGGACTCCCAGGACTGATAAGGTGGACAGTGGAGGAGCGGAAGGAGGAGGTGGGAGGAGTGGGAGGTAGGACGGGGAGGGAGGAGTGGGAGGGAGGACGGGGAAGAGGGGAGTGGGAGGGAGGACGGGGAAGGTAGGTCTGGGGGTGAAACATGCTATTGCTGATTCTCGAATGAAACAGTCAGTAGGGAAATCACTCAACACCTTCCCGTCTGTCTGCTAGCCTGCCTGTCTGCCTGCTGTTGCCACAAAAGAAGAGAAGGGTCTTTCCCGAATTTCTGCTTGGATTATAAAGATTAAATCCTTTCAGCATGTTAAACACATACTAAAGAAGCATTTGAAACATGACCTGATTAAAACATTTATACAGTAAGTCCATTATAATGTCTAAATACTAAATTCAGATTCAGATGTATAAGAATGGGCTGGTGGGTCCAAAATTAAGTAAATGTAATCAGTAAAAAATAAACAAATCTGGATTACAGTTATATTGTTAAAAGACGACTGATTACATTTCGATGACAGTAAGGGGTCTGTGTTTGTCCAAAACTGAAACACATGGTCTATGGCTCTATTCACAATGTCAGCTCCGTTTTGATCCTTTTCCAATAATTGTTATTGGACCCCTGGGTTGAATGGGGGCATTGGCCTCAAAATCATTACTGTAAGAAAACAGTGGAACTATAACAGTTATGAACAAATAGGCTTCTGATCAATCAATCAATCAAATTTATTTATAAAGCCCTTTTTACAAGAGCAGTTGTCACAAAGTGCTTTTACAGAAACACCCGGCCTTAAACCCCAAGGAGCAAACAACAGTAGTGTTGAATTTCAGTGGCTAGGAAAAACTCCCTAAGAAGGCCGTAATTTAGGAAGAAACCTAGAGAGGACCCAGGCTCAGAGGGGTGACCAGTCCTCTTCTGGCTGTGCTGGGTGAGATATTAAGAGTCCAATTGGAATAATTTATAAATGCATGTGGGCTAAATCCAGAGTCTATTTAAATTTAGACTAGGTCAGAAGTATGACCAGATGGACAAGGACAGGGACAGCAATGGGCCCCCCAAAACAGGTACTCCGCAGGTGTGGACCAGGGTTAGGGTTAACCCTAACCCTAACCCTGACCAAAAATTCAGAAAATACATTCCTCATATCAACAACGATGTATAGTGGAGAAGGAGAACTTAGTGGGGAAGGAGAACTGACCCAATCCCCCAGCACAATAGTATAGCAGCGTGAGACCTTGGGACTGAAACAGGGGGGGTTCGGCAACACTGTGGCCCTACCCGGGGGAGGCCCCGGACAGGGCCCAACAGGCAGGAAATCAATCCACCCACTTTGCCAGGCATCAACCAAAGGGACACCCACCAACCGCAACCCCCCTGAATGAGGGCAGAGTATTGCCAGCAGCGTACAGCCCAATTGCACAATTGCGATACAAAGAGACAACAACAAGCCAGTTACTCTTCCCCTGAAAGGCATTGAAGGGAGGGCATCCCAGTGGTGATGAGAGCCCACCTGGCAAGACAGCAAGGGTGGACAATATCAAGCCTTCTGGTCACCTTCATGCCCCTGGGCCAGGCTACACCTAATTATAAACCGTGCTGTAGAGATGAGTTTTTAGTAGACACTTGAAAGTTTGCACTGAGCTTGCATTTCTAACCTTAATTGGCAGATCATCCCACAGTAGTGGAGCTCTATGAGAAAAGGCCCTGCCTCCGGCTGTTTGTTTAGAGATTCTAGGTACAATTAAATGTCCTGCATCTTGCGATCGTAGGTTACGTGTAGGTATGTATGGCTGGATCATTTCAGCAAGGTAAGTAGGAGCAAGTCCATGTATTGATTTATAGGTTTACAGTAAAACCTTAAAATCAGCCCTAATCCTAACAGGCAGCCATACCAACAGAAGATCACAGCAAATCAATCTGAAGTCAATAACAACATCATGCACTGTCCCAGGATCCGCGTTGTCAGATATATCAAAAACAAAAACTACAAAAAAATTATAATCTAGAAACCTTTAAACTAAAATGTGGGCATACAGTCATGTCAAGAAGTAAGTATGCCCTTGGAAATGTGTATTTTTTGTGATTGGACATATAAATGTGTAATCTTCACTTCAACACTATTTTCTCATTTAACTTTTATTTAAATAAGGAAATCAGGCATAGTCCAAGGCTCTTTTGTTGAATGCTGAGTTACAGAAAGAAAATCCATAAAAAGAAAACATTGACAGATATAGGTAATCTAATTTAACAAACGACACAGAAAGAATATACTTTGGAATCATTTATTCATAAAAAATCTCAAAAAATTCAATTTGTAAGTGCAGAGAAAGTAAGTACACCCCAGCTTTAATAGCTGCTTTTGCCGCCTTTGCCTGAAATATCTTCATGATGTCATTTTTTGTAACTTTCTATTAGTCTTTTACATCAACTATAGTACGAGGTCTGTTTGTCCACTGTTCTTTAACAGTGTCATGATCGAAGGCTTTCTTGCAAGCAAGGCCCGCTTTAAGTCCTTTCATAGCATTTCCATAGGATTGAAATCTGGGCTTTGACTCCATTATTCCATAACCCTCCATTTCTTCTTTTTGAGCCATTCTGCTGCAGCTTTGCTTGTGTGTTTTAGATCATTGTCCTGTTCTAAGCTTTATGTTCCGTTCAGCTTCAGCTTTTTTTGGCCTCAAATCCTCCTCACAAATTGTCTGGTACAATATGGAAGTCATGGTTGACTAAATTATGATAAACTGTCCAGGCCCTGAAGCAGTAAGGCCGCCCCAGACCATAATCCCCATACCTTTATTCACTAGAGATTCAAGTGCTTCAGCTCTTGACTTGAATTGGCAGGATGACCTGTAGATTGTAGGTTGCCAGTGGTCTGGAGTTTTCTGCATTTGTAGATGATTCAATGGATAATGGAAAGAGGTACTTCAGATTGCTCGGAAACTGGTTGGTATTCACACAAGACCCATGGGCATCACGTTTCTTCTGAGGACCTCAGATTGATATTTTGATCTTGGCATGTTGTGTTCCCACCACACCATATGGTTAAAACCAAACATGACCATGATTGTAATTTTTGTTAGACTCTAATAGTTACACGGTAATAGTTTTCTGTTCATTTGCACCTGTTTTAATGCAACTGATTCAAATTTTACATGTCGGGTTGTATTATATTTTAAGGCAAAAGGAAATTGCATTTCTGTTCATTTTAATAACATGAATTACTTCAAAGCTGTGTTTTTTGTGTGATTTGTTGAATGAATTTGATTACCTGTATTTCTAAAATTTTGTTGGACTGCATCTCTATTTAAGTCCTAATAGATAAGATTAACTTTATTAAAGAAATACAAATCGCTAATCATCTGAAGAGGGTGAATAAAAGTAGATACAAGTTGAGTATTTGGTCTCATTTTCTTGACATGTAATGACAACATCACACTTCATTAATTGAGATTTAGAAAAATTCAGTTAAGTAAAGGTCAGATAGAGGTCCGACGTGATGTAACTGATCAAGACCAGAATGGGCGGCAGATTAAATGCAGCCAAAGAGACCGGGATCCTGCATTTCAAACGTCAATGAGACTGGACTTCACGGGGGTTTAAAAAAACATCCCCATTTTTTTTGTTGATAACTTATTTGGGTGGATACTTGTAGGTTCTATGGTAGGCAGGTAGCCCCTCCCTTCTGCATTGCTCTGTTCGGCCACAAGAGGATGGTGTGCCGTACGGGGCTTCACAACGGCTGCCAAAGTACAGAATACACTAGATTACACAGAATGCACTCTTCACTTGTACTTGCACAGTAGCCTAGCCTGCAGTTGCACTCCCTCTGTTTTACAAGCACACACAAACACACCTCTTTGATATGCTAGAACATGTATGCATGTTGGGAAGCAAGATATAGCCTAAGTGGTGTTGCAAATCGCCAACAGAGGACGTCGCTCGACTTGCTCGTGTTCAAAGATTAATCTTAACGAAAGTTCTGTTCGATGTCAACATAGCGTATGCGCGGAGAGGGAACGCGTGGGCGCCGTTAACTCAGCCAGTTACCGCTAGTCTGGCACATTACTGCAACATGCATCTTTGAGAAGGAGTGGGTGTTGGGGAAAAAAAGAGAGCAAATGTGATGCCTAGACAATGGAAAAAGACAGTTTGACATTTAAAGTGAGATGAATGGGGGGGATAGCCGGCTTGTGTCCATTCATTGATTTATTGTGTTTTTCTATTCAAACTTTCCAAATACTATTCCCCCTGTCATTACCAATAGCATTCCGGTATTCTTCGTATTCCATCAATATTGGTTAAAAAGTCCTTTAAAAAGCCCGGTAAAATCAGAAAGCATTCTTAAGCTACATGATTATGATACTCTTACCTTTTTCTTAAGGGGTGTCATAGCCGTGCCGAAATAGGAATACTATTGAAAATAATTAACCGGATTTCAAGATTTTAGTGACAGTGCCAAATGATTGAGGGATTCCTTAAGTTTGGTAATGGCATGTGAATGCATTTATACGGAGAGGGGTATGACGTAGCCCTACCTAACGCAGAGGGACAGAGGGCTCTATCAAATGAATTGGGGGGTTTCGAGGCAGCGACATCCCCTACCCATCGAGAGTTTGCACCCCTTGTTATGGCCGTCATTATGTTTTTATATCTGTTGATGCAGATATCGAGGATAGCAGCAGTAAGTGCAACTTTAAGAAGGTATAGGAGGAGCTGGTCTATTATCTGAAACAATTTGCTATCGGTGTTGTGAAATTAATTAAGATTTTAAAGCGCTGGTTTCCTAGGGCGGAAGCGTTATTTCTCGTTGGATTATTAACTATTTACTAGTTTCTGCAGCTCACATCACGCTTAGAGCACGCGTTGGTAGCTATCCCCAGCTGGCGGAAGGGAAATGACCAAAGGACCATACCGCAGACGGGCTTTTTATTTTCACTCTATTTCATCGTCTCTCCCATCGCATTGATCTCTGTGACACATTCAACTCGTAGGCATCTTCATTGAAAAATGTCAGCCAAATTATTGAGCTACTTCTTACTTCTGTCAGTCTTTCAAGCGTGGTAAGTTGTGTTATAGCCTTGTTTTACGTTATTAGGCTAATTGTTCTTGTGATTTTGCGGTTTGATTTATATACCCCCTCAAATGTGCTTTTTCAAATATCTTGTGTTGATCCATAGCATAATTAATTAATAACAGCCGACAAGATTGATTAGGCATATACGTTTACTGAAGCTTAAAAATGTATACATCTAGAGCTTTTAAAAAAGTAGCTTAGACCACCCAGGTAATTCTATGAAGCCCAATTTGTGCGCAGCCGGCTGTGTCTCAAGATATTATATCAATTTCCACTAAACTTTCGCACAGCACCCTTTATACTGGAAAGGGCGTTGACATCTTAATATGTTAAAATTATAATGTTGATCATAATAAAAAAATTAAAAAACTCTCGGGGTTTCAGCAGGTTTTGTTCTGCAGAAGAAACGGCTATACGTCTCAGTCGGTGTATATTCTACACCTATATCAGGTCTGAGATTCCCTGTATTGTATTTTTGCAGATATAGTCAGGGAATATTGTTGCTACTATAATGTAGAATATAGAATAATGTAGCTTGATGTACTTTATGTTAATAAGGTTATGTGGCAGGTGTTTTAATATGTTATACAGTTAATGTATGGTTATGCCTTTTTCCAACATACGTAGGCCTATCATTCTGTTTTCCAGGTGAAACCGAAAACGTATATGTAAAAAATGTACAGTCAATTGTGCTTCATCTAGAGTTGATATAATCTAGGAAATATGCTTCTCAAATACAGTTTTGAAATACACCGATAATACATATATTTTAAGGTTGCCTATATGATTTCTGTTTTTTGCGGGTAGCCTATATTTTGATTTTAGTGTGGCCGAGTTTACTTTTCAGCATGCATTCTGTTCTATAAACCTAGGATATGAACAATTGTAGAAAATATGCATAGATACGTATAGTTTATACATTATCTATCGGAAATACATTTCCTCGAGAGTTGGTCTGTTTTAGTTTTAACCCAAAGCAATGTTTGCTTTCCTCATTCAGTTCTCAAAAAAATGAATATGACGAGGAGTATGAGGATGTTACTGTGAACCAAATGTTGGTGCCGAAGACCACGGAATCAGACGCCACGGAGATACTGAACAATTTACTCAAGGAATATGATAAGAAGCTACGGCCAGACATTGGAGGTGAGTCTCTTATTTATAATGTATTGAGAAAAGCGCTGCCCGAACGGCTCTCTGTGAGCGCTGTCCACGGTGCTGAAATCACCAACGCGCTGCCCTGGCGTTAGAAGAGGATGATTGCACTGTCCGTAGCGCTGAAAAGTTGGATCATTCCTTGTGAGGTTGATGGCGTTTGGCTGTGCATTGAAGGACGTTCACTATCACATTCCCTATAGAGTACATTACTTTCAGGCCACTGTAGGGTACATCCAAAGACTAAGTTTCCATGTAAGATGCAGTCATAAAAGTGAGTTGGACTTATGCCTTTACCATGCATTGGGAAACACCGGTGATGATGTTCAGATAGCCAAAAAGGACTCAATGTACCGATTTTTATGACATTAGGAAAGGGCGGCAGAGAACCTAGATATGTATTAAATGTCCACGTTTGACTGACAACCCAGTGATGGAACGTGCTGAAGTGCTGCCAGTCTGAACGTGGAAATATATTTTTTACAGTATATACAATCCAGCTTTTATCCATGTTGATATAGGTCTCTGTGACTGACGAGTTGTTGACTGTGGTAAAACATGATCGACTCTAGTGTACCTTATCCAGTGTATGTCTGTGAGAGGGAGATAAAGAGGAAGCTATAGAGCACAGAACCGTCAACACTTGTCTGTGGAGGGTGTGTTTGTGTCGGGAGTTTAGTGTGTGAGTATGTAGGTGTAGGTCTCTATGTTCTCTAGCTCTGTCATGACAACGAAACACGGACAGCCGTGTGTGTAATATTTCATTCTGGGAATTCACCTCACAGCTGTGCTTGTATCTCGCTATTTATGAGCTATCAGCAGAGTTGACATGTTTATGTCTTCTTAAATACATAAACATTCAGATTTGGTTGTGTAGAGGTTATTGCGAAATGTATTTCCCAGCAGGTAGAGAAATATGCTATCATCCTATCGACTGTACTTCCCAAATGTGTCTCCACCTGGTGACCGACTAGAGCCTGTCCGCCTGCACACCACACACACATACACACACACGCAATTGTGCCGCACATTAGAGAGAACCTCTTAACAGTATCCATCTGAGACTGTGGATTGGTTCTAATTGGCAGCCGGTCCCCTACATAGTGTACTATGGCCAATGATGTGTGGTGAAACAAAGTGCACGGCCGAAGGAATATGGATTCCATCTGGGAGTCTGCCATGAGGTGGCTGTATCAGTGCTGGTCAATGAAAGGTCTGGTTCACCATGACCGACTGGGGTCTCCACTGTGTAGCTCAGTAGCTAACTCTGCGAAAATGGATCACGGTGCCTCGCAATGGATGAAATTACATATTTTATTGAATTCTCTTGCGTGATCACATTACCGTGTCCAAAAGCACATACTGTACAGCACATCTCTGTTTCTGTCTGGTTGTATTTGTGTAAAGACTTGTGAGAGTGTGGTTGAATAGAGGAGAGTATCTTGATGATGCTGGGCTGAAGTGGAACTGTAGTGGTTTAAGGGGAGGTGGTTAAGTTAAAGGCAGAGCTACATATCTGTTTGCAGATGGAACTATCTGTTTGGAGGTGAGGCTTTCTGGTTGGTGGTGAGGGCTATCTGGTTGGAGGTTGTGGGATTTCTGGATGGAGGTGGGGTTTTCTGGTTGGAGGTGGGGCATTCTGGTTGGAGGTTGGTGGTTAACAGGTGAAGTCTTACCCAACCAGCCAGATATAGCCTCTCTTACCAAGCCAGGTGAATTCTCTCTTACACAGGAAGTGACAAAAAGTCTCTCTTACCCAGACAGGTGACTTCTGTCTTATCCAGTCTGTAGTAGGTGTAGCCTCTCTGACCCAAAACTGTCTCCGACCCTAATCCTAACCCTAACAGTCCTAACCTAACATCTATGCCTAAACCTAACATAACCTCAGTTAACCCAAACCTAACATATAATGCCTTAACCCAGTTTTAACCACCAACCCAAATAAAACATGCTATTTGCTATTTCCCTAAACCTGAAGTCGGAAATAGCATTTTTCCTATTGGTCACTACTAACAAAAACCTTGTGGTCACTGACTAGTCTGGTTTTACTATCATTGCAGGCACTCAAACACTCATACACAGCGTTATTCCTCAATGTGGTTGAAAAAGACAGGCCGGATGATTTGATGCTAACCTGGAAATGGATTCTGTCAGGGAAAAATATCACAGCTGGCAAAGACGAGTGAACTGGATGTTTACATCTTATGGTCAGCTTTGTGTCCTCAAGAAGTGTATTTTTATTAAGGTTCAGCTGAGGGTGCTGAAAATAGGGCACCCTATTACCTACATGGTGCACTATTTTGGACCAGGTATTAGGTGAAATTTGGGACCCTACTTTTGTGTTCTTCTCCTTTGCCAGTGAGGCCTCCTGGTTGACTTCAGGCTCATTCTTGTGCTAGTCTCTCTTTCTCCCTGTCCTTCCCCTCTTCCCCTCCTCTCATCTCTCTCTTCCTGATACCAGGTGCAGCAGTGCCATTCCCTCTATATCTCCATCTGAACTTATCTCCACCAATGAGCTTCACTAGTTAAAAGCTTTTTCAGCCCTTCATGGCTTCTTCCTCAACAATAATGGATTAACAAATTAACCCATTTGTTCCCACATCCTTCCACAGGTCACATGTCGTCAGTAGTTTTGTCGTGTGGTATTATAGTTCAGTCTTGCTGTGGTGTTGTCATGTGGTATTGTAGTGCTGTGGCGTTATAGTGCTGTGTTGCTGTAGCATTGTCATGTTCTGGTATTGTAGCATGATATTATAGTACAGTGTTTTTGTAGTGTTGTCATATTCTGGTATTGTAACATTGTGGCATTATAGTGTTGTGTTGCTGTAGTGTTGTTATGGTGTTGTAGTGTTTTCTTATTGTGTTGTTTTGGTGTTTGACATCCATCACCTTTGGAATGGCACCTACCTCCAACAGAATGATATCCAGCTCCTATAAAGCAAAATCTCACACATATAGAATAACAACCAGCACATACAGTATAGAATGACATTCAGTTCCCACAGAATGACATCCAGCGCCTTTTAGAGTGACATGCAGAACCTATAGAATGACATCCAGCTCCTATAAAATGGCATGCAGTTCCGTATGAAAGACATCCAGCAGTTTAGAATGACATACAGCAGTTTAGAATGACATCCAGCAGTTTTAGAATTACATCCAGCAGTTTAGAATGACATCCAGCAGTTTTAGAATTACATCCAGCAGTTTTAGAATTACATCCAGCTCCTTAAGAATGACATCCAGCACTTTTAGAATGACATTCAGCTCTTTTCTAATGGCATCAAGATTCTTATGAATGACATATAACTCCTTACGAATGACATCCAGCAGTTTTAGAATGACATCCAGATGTTTTAGAATGAAATCCAGCTCCTTAAGAATGACATCCAGCAGACTTAGAATGACATCCAGCAGTTTTAGAATGACATCTAGTTAATTTAGAATGACATTTAGCTCTTTTTGAATGACATCCTCCTCCTTTTTGAATGACATCCAGCTCTTTACAGACACTCTGTAGTATCAGTGTTGACTTACAGGCTCTGACAGTTTCAGTGTTTCTGTCAGTGTTGCTGTCAGTGTTTGCTGTCAGTGTTACTGTCAGTGTTTGCTGTCAGTGTTTGCTGTCAGTGTTTCTGCTGGTGCAGTGAAAACAGAGTGGCTTCTGTTGTGGCCCGATTATGTCATCTTCCTTTCGGGCTGACGGGGGAACCCTCCCTCCAAACTGGGTCAGATGTTTCTCCATACTTCTCTGTGTGGCTTCTTTTTCTTCCTTTCCATACCCTCTCATAAGTCCCCTTAAACTTCATGTAGTCTGAGAAACTATGCATGACCACACTCAACAAAAAGTTAAAAACTGCATTATGAAAAAGAGATAAATTCTATAAAGCATGATAGATAAAAGCTTTAGAGTACTTTAAATGAAATAATGGACGGAAAGACCAATTCAACATTTCTTTCATTGAAGCAGATGGCTCATTCATCACAAAACCTCATGATGTAGCCAATTATTTTAATTACTATTTCAGTGATAAAGTGGACAGACTTAGGCATGACATGCCAACAGAAACAGTGAAAGGAAACCTAATCATGAAAGAAAAGAAAAGTCATTTAGAATTTTGTCGAGTAAATGTGTGATAGAAGGAGCATTACAGATGTAGATCAACAATAATGCACCACCTGGTACTGTTTAGACAGGATAGGTGGCATCTGGAAACATTGCCACTGGTATCTGCTATATCTTGAATGTTCCCAACCATGAAAGAAAGCAAAGGTCATTTAGTAGTCTTAGAATGGTAAAGCAGACTTGTTCAAACAGAAAGAAATCCATCTACAGCCGCTGTTATCAAACAGTTTTTTTTTTTTTTTTTTAGTTTAACAGCTTGTTAAATGATCCTTTTCTTTCACCAAGTACTTCAATGATGTTGAATTTCAGTATAGCCTTTTATAATACGGACCAACATATTATTGGAAGAAAATGTCCTTCACACCTGCCAAGTTGTGGACTGAAATCTATTTATCTTCTTTAATGGATCCTTCTTTAATGGAAAATGGGGTATTCCTCAGGGAAGCTGGTATGGACTTCTACTGTTGTGTATATTTAATTATTATCCAATATTATGTTTCAAAACAGCCTGTGTTGCTATGTATGCCAATGACAATATACACCCCAGCAGCCACAACTAGTGAAATCACAGAAACTATCTCCTTCACATGTAGTCATAACATCAGAAAAGAAATCCACAAAATAGTTATGTTATAGTGTTTATGGAGCATTAGCTGGCAATCCAATAGCTCAAGGCCTGCCCAGACAAAACCATTCCCAGTAGCGCCGTAAATTGCAAAGTTCTGTTTAGATGTATGTAGTTCTGTCATTTAAATTAGGTGATGTTTGATGTGTTGTGTGGACCTTGGGAAGAGTAGCTTGTGCTTTTGGCCGTAGCTAATGGTGAACCTAATCCAATCAAATCCCTTGAATCCTCTCCCTGTCTCTCTCTCTCTCGCATCATCTGTCTCTCCCTTCTCTCCCTCCCTCTATCTCGCTTTCCCTCTCTTCATCTCTCTCTCTCTCTCACTCTCTCTCTCACTCTCTCTCTCTCCAATTAAATTCAATTCAACAGGGAATTATAGGCATGGGAAACATCTGTTAGTGTTACCAAATTAACAATTATATATTAACATTCAACACATTAGTTTCAGCCGTACATACATTTAAGTTTCAGACAGAAATACGTTGGACATTTTAAATGATTAATTATTTACAAAAATGAAAACACAAAGACGAGTGTATCAGTCTGGACCTGTATGACAATATATGGCCTGCCAACAATATACACACAACTTATTAACATTTACAACGAGCAAAATAGTCAAAATATCACACATTCAACCACACACACCTTACGAAACACGCCGGCTGTAATCGGACCACAAGGCAGACTGAATATACTGGGACCTCTTAACAGACTAGATGTATCAGGACCGCTCATATAGGAGAACCTACTAGGATTACAACAGGACAGTTAAGCCCACTGGTGTGTGTGAAAGAGTGCATGTAAAATGTAGACAAAAACACAAATATATACATACAGTCCTGGGTTTTATTTACTTCGGTGCTTGTTCTCTACTGTCCTTTCCTTATCTCAACAGGTCACACATTTGTCTGCACTGATTAAACACTGTGGCATGTAACCCGGCAGATATGGGCCATGGTCAATATTTAATTCGTTATGAAATTATATTTGGGCCCCTTGTAATCTGATGGGAAATATTTGTCTCCCACATCCCTGGACATCGTTGCAGTCCCTCTATCGCTCCCCCACTGTCTCTATCACATGCCCACCCCCTGTGTTTCTTTCACCTTCCCTGCCCCCTCTCTCGCTCCGTGTCTCTCTCCTTCTCGCCCCCCCCCCCCCCCCCCCCCACCACCACCTCCGCTTCAACAGCAGGGTACAACAACAAAGCAGAATCGTTACCAGGCTGACGGGAAGCCTGGGGAAGACCTGGCCGGCGTCCCAAATGGTACCCTATTCCCTGTATAATGGCACAGTGCCCTGCTCCAAAGTGTTTCACTACACAGGGAACAGGCTGCAATTTGAGACGGAAGACCTGCTCACTGTGCTAACTGTGTTTGACACGGCACACTTTGGGAAATCTGGTCACGCGGCTAAATGTGTCTGACACAGGACACATTGGAATTTAGGAAGCTGGCCCGAAGCCTGGATATGTGTCTCCCCCGAGCCCTGGACGGCACTACGTCAGACTCACAGAACTGGATACAGAGTGGCAGGGCAAACTCACAGGTGACAAAACAATGTGCCGGCATTCCCCTCAGAGCAGGAGAGAAGACCTTCTCTCGGTGTGGTAGCTCGTAATGAGCCGTGCTAGGTAAGCTCTGGTGCGACAGTGCAGGGTTAGCTCTGTGTTAGGTTACATCTGTGTTAGGTTCTCTCTGTGTTTGGTTAGTGTAGTGTTCAACTGCTCTCTGGTGCGTCATCTCTGTGTTAGGTTGCCGCTGTGTAAGGTTAGCTCTGTGTTAGCTCAACCCCACCAGACACCAACCCACCAGACACCAACCCACCAGACACCAACCCCACCATACATCAACCCCACCAGACACCAACCCCACCAGACACCAACCCCACCAGACACCAACCCCACCAGACACCAACACACCAGACATCAACCCCACCAGACACCAACCCCAACATACATCAACCCCTCCATACACCAACCCCTCCATACATCAACCCCACCAGACACCAACCCCTCCATACACCAACCCTTTCATACATCAACCCCACCAGACACCAACCCCACCAGACATCAACCCCACCAGACACCAACCCCACCAGACACCAACCCCACCAGACACCAACCCCACCAACCCCACCAGACACCAACCCCACCAGACACCAACCCCACCAGACATCAACCCCACCAGACATCAACCCCACCAGGCATCAACCTCACCAGGGGTCTCTCTCTCTCTCCCTCCCTCTTCATCTGTTTGTCTCTCTCCCATCTCTCCTTTTGTCTCTTTCCATCTCTCTCTCCTCTCTCCTCTCTCCATATGGCTCCTTCCATCTGTCTTTCTCTCCAATCTCAATCTGTCTCTCCTCTGTCTCCATCTGTCCATTCCCTTCCACCTGGTGTGTTGGATTCAACTTGCCTCTTAGGATGTCATTTATACTGTTCACTTCACAGAGATGGACCTTCATCCTAGGGTCCAGAACGGCACCCTATTTCAGATGCAGTGCACTTCCTTTGACAAGGCAATAAACAGAGAATGAAGTTGCATTTAGGACCAACCCTTGGTTCCACCTGCGTGATGCTTCATCAGTCAGGCGTGATTCATGGGCAGGTACGCGTTCCACTGATTTCTGTGATCACAAGGGAGCTTCGGTGAGGTAATATGCATCACATTCCAAACAGCCCCCGATAGGCCCGGGTCAATAGCAGGGCGCCAAACGAGGAATGGGGGGCCATTTCGGGGCAGTTCTCTCCCTCGGTCCAGTTGGCGTACATCATGTAGACTGGAGCTGCTGGGAGGTCCTGCCTGGCATCTAGCTCTGTCTCTGTCAATGTATCTGATTATTAAATGCAGTGCGAGGCATTGTTCTGCCATTGTTCTGCGCTGTTCTGCCTCGTTGAGGACGAGTGCATCAGACTCCGGCTCTCCACACAAACCCTACCAGGCCTCCCAAACCACACCCTATTCACTCTACTTGAGCACCATTTCTGCACCATCGCTTAAAGAAAATATCTGATTCCGGATGAGTGGTTAAAGTTACTCTACGTTGGAGAATGTGATTGTAAAATCTCCAAAAAGCGCTGTTTAACAAAAATTAACAGTACGGTGTCCTGGTTTTTGAGAAGAAACCCACTGAGGTTGACATTCATCATTACCAGGTGAAGGAACGGGCGGGGGTTTGGCTATGGGTTTGGTGTTCAGTACCGTCAGATGAAGGAACCCTAAAATCACTGAAATGTGAGTGTGGCAGGAAAGACTCCCACAAAACCCCACCTGTCCTGGCCAGTCCCTGTTCCAAAAGCTCTCCTCCAGCAGGTTTTGGGCCGGCAGCAGTACAGGTCAATCATGACCAGAGAATCCTGCCACCTGAACAGTGTCTCTCCACGTGCTGTGTCCCCAATCAACCAGCCATCTGTCCCTTTCCACTAATAGGGCACAGCTCAGTATCACAGGCCACCTCCACACCTTCAACTGAACAGCTGCAGTGTACGACACTAAAACTAGACATACTGTACTGAAATGAGTGTGACACCTGTGGATCAGTTGAAATGATATACCAGCACACATCACGTGATCTCGTCATCTTATACCGTAGGGCTGTGCTCTCCACACCTTTGTATTTATGCACGTAAACTTTTGTGCAGAGCTTTCAGTACTCAGCCTCTATGCATTGTCGAACACTAGCTGTGCTACATCTGGAGAATCTGCGCGTCCTTTCTCCGACCTGGAGTCTTCACCCGCACCCGAGTGCTTCATCCATTTCAGCCCAAGTATCTACCGTTTTCACAGATGAGGGTGTGCTGTCCTCTTTCTTCTCGAGCCCCTGAGGTGACCGGCACCGGCGCTGGTCACTTGGGCTCTGAGGACGGGATTCCTGTGCTGTCGGTTGAAGGTACGTTCTGTGCGTCTGTGGATGACCAGGTGAGCACTCCCTCGGGACACTCATCCGATTCTCCATCGCTCTCCGTCGGTTGGGGATACTGTGGTGCGTTTCGCTCTCCGTTTTCCTGTTATGGTCTCGTCTTTACCTTCTCTGTTCTGGTGCCGTTCCGTGTCCGGCTACAGGCAAGTAGGCAGTATGTAGCGTCACTGGTGATCCAGCTTAAAGCGGGAACAACCTTGGAAAGGTAACTTTTCCAGTCAACGTTCTGCTCCTCTGTCAGAGTTTGTAGCACAGAGTGTCCTGTTAAATCTTTCAGACATGCAGTTACTCTCAGAGTAATAATAATAATTTCACGTGATCACACGCTTTCCGACTGATGTGTGTGTGCATTAACAGGATGTCGTGTGTGTGCATTAACTGAATTTCCTAATTTCAATATCCTCTCTTACACTATCCTGTTATGATATCCTCTGTCATATCCTGCTCTATCCTCTGTTACGATGAAGCCTGTGATGGGGATTTCGGCTCGATTAGAGATCACAGGACACAAGCGCTGGTACCAAAGGGCTGGGAACGCCTGAGCGGTCCGGAGCCGCCCACTCCGTGGACACGATCTCTGTCTGATTGGCTGCCACTTCATTCAGCAGTTCTGGGCCACTGAGCGCAGCTGTCGGTCTGATCGTGGTGTGTGGAAGACGATTGCATATCCAGGCATCATTAATTACTGTTGCTCGAGCCTCTGCATCCCAGAGTGCTGAGACATGCTTGTTGTCAAAACCACACTTCACCACGTTCCTTTTCTCCCCATTAGATGAATCGGTGTATGGCTTGGTTTGCTTGAAGCGGTAATTCACTTCACACACCTCTGGCAATTATCGCCCTTTTTTGCGTTCCTCCCCCAGCCCCCCCTCTTGCTCTAACTGACCGGCGTGCTCTTTCCAGCGGGTTTTTGGACGTTGTTTTCCAAAAGTGCACTGTTGCTATGAATCCCCTTACTCTCTTGCAGCCCGCCTGTTTCCTCTCCTTCCAGGCGGGTGTGACAGCGTCGTGACCCCCCCTTGTCTTACGGGGGTCACTGTCTGTTCCTTGACAGCCACCCACACTTGTTTCCCTGGAGCTCTACACCCACGAGACACACGACCACGGAGGCCACATTTAAGAGCTGTCTTCTCCCGTCTCCTGGCAGCTCCTGCCTCCACGACAAGTCCCTCTGTTTACTGTGGACTGTCTCCCGACTGCTTGGTCTGGGGGTGCTTGACCACGGAGGCCAATGCGGTCCCTTTTATCTCAACTGTCTCGGTTCTTGGCTCCATTACAATGGTGCCTGACCTTGGTCTCAGGTTTGTGTTGAATCGCAGGTTCTTTCTCCTTAGGTGGGTCTCTGGTGGGGTCTCTATTTTCACCTGTAACAGCAGCCTGTAGATCGTTCGCACGGGCTGACTTGACCGTAGGTTTCTTGTTTTTTTCAGTCTCTCTGCTTGAACACTTCACTTTGTCATTGCTAACTGTCAGGTCATCTAGGAAAGGTTAAATATGGTGCTTGATATTATTACTAAGCCCTACCCATTGTCGTCAGGGCCTTGTGTTTTTTATCCTCGCATGTGATGCAAACAGCAATCTGTGCTTATTTTCTGCAACCATGAACGGTTTGAGCGGATTCCTTTGGAACTTGGGAGATGTCAAAGGAGTCTCCAGTCAGGTTCTGGCGTGCCCTCTTCTTTGTAGTGACCATTAAAAACAGTCTTTAATTTAAAGAGAGTCAGGTCTGTTTTTATTTCAAGCCTGTCAAAAAAAATTGGGCCCTGTACAAATGGCCTTTATGGCTGCCTCCATGATGTCTGGCTCGGTGTGGCCTTTTGGAGCCCTCCGTCAATCTGGTGAATGGGCGTGTCTCGCTGCCCCCCTCCCATTTCCCGGAAGACCCTACGTACAGTCACATCCGACACCGTCCATGGGAGTACTATCCACTCTGATACAGGTAACATTCAGTTCATCACTAAGAGGTCAAATTTCATCCTCTAGAGCTTTGATATTCTAAGCCAGTTCCACTCCATTTGTCCATTTCAACACAGCTGATCTGGGTGCCTTCTATCCTCAACATTTGCACCCACCTGGTGTCCCAGGTCTAAATAAGTCTTTATTGCTTCTTTCGCTTCTTCTTTACTTCTTCATTGTAATGTTAATTCCTATCTAATTCTTTATCCACCAACTTGAATAGTGCTTGCCTGTTAATATTTCGTGCAGCCTGATAATCTTCCATAACGCTGTTCAAGTACATGCGGACCTCCTCAACCTGGTCCATGTGAGGTTGACCCAGCGTACAGCTGGCTCTGCCAAGTATTCCTTTGAGGTCCATGAACAAACGTCTATCCTCTCACTGACGTTCTAAGTTGGTCTCTAAAGAACGATCCTTCCCTTGTGGCTGAAGCCTCAAGACACCTCTCACTTGTTGCCGAAAAATGTGTTACAACCGAGAATTTAGACTGACTCAAGGCTACAAATATTTTAAATGAGGCGCTTTTATTCTGAAAGAATAACATCAAATAATGTATGACTTGCAGTGAGTAACCGCCACCTGCTATTCCAGTGAGTAACCTCCACCTGCTATTCCAGTGAGTAACCTCACCCTGCTCTTCCAGTGAGTAACCTCCCCCTGCTCTTCCAGTGAGTAACCTCCCCCAGCTCTTCCAGTGAGTAACCTCCCCCAGCTCTTCCAGTGAGTAACCTCCCCCTGCTCTTCCAGTGAGTAACCTCCCCCAGCTCTTCCAGTGAGTAACCTCCCCCAGCTCTTCCAGTGAGTAACCTCCCCCTGCTCTTCCATGGGGCGTTGTGTTCTTTGTGCTACTGTACACAAAGACAACACACATGCTACACAGATTCCATGGGTGTCACATGTAACATTATCTATTATCCATTACTCTCCCTTACTGTTATTTTATCTACCAGCATTACTCTTCTTTAGTGTTATTATTGACTACTCCCCTTGATGTTTACTTTATCACTACCCCCCATTTTCTGGTTTACCAATGTTATCCTTCTCACCCTCTTCCCATTGCCTGATTACCTTTGAACTCGGCCGAGTCCCAAATGGCACACCACTGGCACTTCTTTTGGCCGGGGCTTGTGTGATTTGGAACACACCCCCGGCCTTCTGACCCCTTTCTACAGTCTCTGCCACCAAATCTGTCACTTTACTTCTCCCTCTGCAACTGCCTGCTCCTGCCTCAATGACACCCCTTATGCGAGCAGTACACAGTGACAACATGATGTCTCTCTCTAGTAGAGAACATCTATTTTCCTTACTGGTTAATGCAAATTCAATAGGGGTTTTGCGACCTTGTGCCAAACAACATATTTCCATGCATAGTAAACTACTTTTGTTAGTGCACAATATTGCTTTTGGAATGCGTTCTAAAGAGCTGCAGCTGAGTTGATGTTTACAGGAATAACAGACGAGTGACATTTCGCTTGTTGGTCGGAGGAATGCTCTTGAAGGGGATCTGAATAAATTAACATTCACATGACATTGTTGTCCCAGCAGAGATGAACTACACATCTCCCAACAGCTGAATCGTTGCTTCAGAGGACAGAGGACAGATATTACCTCACAGTAACTGCCAGCTACGGTCATGGACCAGACCCGGCATGGTCATAGACTGGAGAATGGTTCATAACGAAGGCACTAGTGCCCGGACAGTGAACACCACAATCACATGTAGGAGGCCTGGGAAATTATACCATCTTCGGAGTGACACGAAAGCACTTCATTGGTTCTCAGTATGAAACAGCCATGAAAACAAGTCAGAAGCAGTCAGAAGGACCATTAAGAACAAGCCACAATTACTTGAAATGAAGAGAAACCCTGAAAAACAAGGACAGACAGAATCATTGTAATCACGCCCTGAATCCCACCCCCACTGTCTCTTCCTGACCAAAGACCAAAGGCGGTCAATCTCCCTCTTTTATGGGATTTAACACTGTGATCCATTGTTTGACCACTACCAGGACTAACCATTGTTTGACCACTACCAGGACTAACCAGAATCGACCTCTATTGAGTCACACGCTGTGTTCCAAAATAACCCTACGGACGTCCTTTCAGTAATTTGGACTAGAATGGTCTGAAATAGTGTACAACATGGGAAAAATTGGTGAAACACGCCACCGTCGCCCTACTGCCTGTGTGGGCTGTCTCCAGTGTATAGTTCAGCACACTACAGAATATAGACCAGCCTTAACTGTAGGATCTCACCCACTCACCTGGACCCTGACAGATGAGAGAGAGAGGGGGAGGGGAGAGAGAAGATGACAGGGAGGGAGAGAGAGGGAGAGAGCAAGGGGAAGAGAAAATGAGGGAGAGAATGGGAGAGAGGGAGAGAGAAAGGGAGAACATGAGAGGGAGAGAGAGTGGGAGACTAAATGAGAGGGAGAGAGTGAGAGAAAATGAGAGGGAGAAGAGTGATGGAGAGGAAATGAGAGAGGGAGTGAGACAGAGCATTCTGGCATATTGTCGTTTGCCACTGAAGTACTAAGACGAATGAGACTAAAAGTATGAACTCCCCATTTTACCCCATTGATCCCTCTTAACTTCTGTGTTTCTCTGTTTCATTCCATATAAATAAAGTTAAAAAAGTAGTGCACTATAGAGGGAATAGGGTTAATAAAGTAGTGTACTATAGAGGGAATAGGGTTAATAAAGGAGGGTACTATAGATGGAATAGGGTTAATAAAGGAGGGTACTATAGAGGGAATAGGGTTAATAAAGGAGGGTACTATAGATGGAATAGGGTTAATAAAGTAGTGTACTATAGAGGGAATAGGGTTAATAAAGGAGGGTACTATAGATGGAATAGGGTTAATAAAGGAGGGTACTATAGATGGAATAGGGTTAATAAAGGAGGGTACTAAAGAGGGAATAGGGTTAATAAAGTAGTGTACAATAGAGGGAATAGGGTAAATAAAGTAGTGTACAATAGAGGGAATAGGGTTAATAAAGGAGTGTACTATAAATATAGAATATGGTTAATAAAGGAGTGTACTATAGAGGGAATAGGGTTAATAAATGTGTGCACTATGGAGGGAATATGGTTCTGGTTGGGACACTAGTATAATGGCTGGTGATGGAGGTGATGAAGTAACGTAAAGTGACAAGGGCACTGCTAATTTGACACATGGAAATAATTAATAAGCCATATACATCCATCCATGCCCCACAGGAGCACATCTATATCCCTGTCAGTGGACATCAAACATTATATCTAGACTGATCTGTTGCCTTCCCTCTGCTAATGGAGGACAATTTATCAGAGGGAGGGAGGGATGGAAGGAAAGATGGGACGGGACAGTGATTGGAAGAGAGGAGAGGAGAGAAGGAGAGAGAAAGAGAGGATGCCAGGGAGCCAGAGAATAAGAGAAAGACGAGAGGGAGAGTGGAAGTGAAGGAATAAAGAAAAAGAGGGCAATGGGGAGAGAGAGAAAAGGCGGAATGGAGAGAACGAGTGAGGGAGAAGCTGCCACCCTAGGACAGGGTTTATAAAAAAACACATAGACCTACGGACAAACAGGCAGACTGACTGACAGACTGACTGCGTGACTGACAGTCTGACTGACTGGCAGACTGAGTGACTGGCAGACTGAGTGACTGGCAGACTGAGTGACTGGCAGACTGAGTGACTGGCAGACTGACAGACAATATCGAGTTGCTTGCTTGGTAAGAGCATGTTTTGTAATGCCTGGGTTGTAGGTTCAATTTCCACAGGGGGCCAGTATGAAAAGTATGAATATGTATGAAAAAGTATGAATATGTATGAAAAGGTATGAATATGTATGAAACAGTATGAAAATGTATGCACTCACTACTGTAACTCGCTCTGGATGAGACCCACTAAATGATTTACTGTAAACGTAAATAAATCTCCCCTGCAGTTACCAGGCCTTGTGAAAAACATAATTAATCATGTCAAATACAATTTGACTAGAGATTACATTGTTTTGATCCAAATGCTGACCCTATTGCACCATCTCATCAAAACAGATCGTCTAACATTCATTGACTTAAAATTGGTAAGCTTTTAGTCATCAACCCAAAATGACACTTCTCTCCTGATAGTAGATGCCAGAAGCTGGTCCTACGTGAAAAACACATCAAATGTTAAGCCGCATAGTGTAATGAAAGATGCTGCTGTTGATTGGAGTGCCTCTGTCGGGTCAAATGAAAATACAGGTGGGATGGCGGTCATGAGGCATGAAAGTCATAAGGAATGATAGTCCTGGGGTATGATAAACATTGAGGCATGATACAGTACTCATTTGGAATGATAGTCATGAGCCATGATAGTCCTGGGGCATGATAGTCATGAGGAATGATAGTCCTGGGGTATGATAGACATTGAGGCATGATAGTCATGAGGCATGATATTCATGAGGCATGGTAGACATAAGGCATGATAGACATTGAGGCATGATAGTCATGAGGCATGATAGTCATGAGGCATGGGAGACATAAGGCATGATAGTCATGAGGAATGATAGTCATGAGGCATGACAGTCATAGGGCATGATAGACACTGAGGCATGATAGTCATGAGGCATCGTAGACATAAGGCATGATAGACATTGAGGCATGATAGTCATGAGGCATGATATTCATGAGGCATGGTAGACATAAGGCATGATAGACATTGAGGCATGATAGTCATGAGGCATGATAGTCATGAGGCATGGGAGACATAAGGCATGATAGTCATGAGGAATGATAGTCATGAGGCATGACAGTCATAGGGCATGATAGACACTGAGGCATGATAGTCATGAGGCATCGTAGACATAAGGCATGATAGTCATGAGGAATGATAGTCATGAGGCAGGATAGAGATGGGGAATGATAGTACTGTGTTATGATAGACATTGAGGCATGATAGTCATGAGGCATGATATTCATGAGGCACTAAGGGTCAGGCCCATTACTCAGCCCTTGTGAAAAGGGTCAGGACTGGGACTCAGCCCACATAAGAAGAGCAACTCTCCAAAACAGACTGCAGTGTTCCCCACCACTGTGCCTACCCTCTTCACGGGAAATCGCAGTAGACTTTCTGCATTATAAAACTGTCCTTGCCAGAGGTGCTAATCTTCAAAGAGCTAATTAACAACAAGAGTCTCAATACCTTTTTTATAGACTCTGCTTCCTTATCTCTTTTAACTGAATCTTTGCCATACGTACCTCTGGAAAACTTGACATTAAAGCTAACACAGTAACTGTATAGTTGTTTAACTGACAAATAATCTATATAATATCTACATGTCGCCCTATTTCACATCTAAGTGTAACCAATGATTGTAAAGTTACAGGTTTAAGTTACTGTTCTGCCATTGTGGTTTCAACACTGAAAGTTGGGGGTGTACCTGAACTGCTCTGAAAGAGACAGAGAGAGATAGAGAAAAAAGCATATGGAAGACAAACGCAGAGTGAACGAGAAAGAAATCCTGACACACAAACGCACAAAGAAAACTGTAGTAAACTACAAACACTTTAACCCAAAAAGTTCTGTGTTACTGATGATATACTAACCCACATTTCAGACCACGAATTAAAATGTGCTTGTTAAATGCTTCAACGTTATATGTAGCACTGGATAATTTACCAATGTTTTGGAACCATTGTCTACCTCCTAAGGTCTGGTTCTACGAAAGTAGGGCAAAAATGTAATCTAAAACAAAATACAGGGGAAAATTCATGCATAGCAACCTCTGGAAAAAACTCCGTGGACCATGTCCCATCTACACCCGGCATTACATGACTGACAAAAACAACACAGGAAGTATCATCATGTAATGTTGATTTAACGAAAGCATTTGACTCAATTTGGCATGCGTGTCTGTTTTAAAAAAGAATATTGAACGTGTTGTTGCTAGGAAAAACATTATATTAAAAAGTCACTGTGACCACTAATGGATGAAAAAAGTACTTTACACATTGCATAATTTAGTCCATTGATCACGTTACACAAACAGTAAATGTGTGGTTAAAACTGGCAGCAGATTTCATCCTGTGCTGTTGGGGGTGAGACCGTGATGCTCTTTTCAACATTTATATAAATTATTTGGCACTTTGGCAAGGGCACTAAAATTTTTTGCAGGGCCTTGCCTCACCATACTGGACTCAGAAATCAAATGTTCACTGCTGGCAGATGATCTGACACGTCTGTCACCAACCAGGGAGGGCCTACAAAAACACCCACTGGAGATATTCTGAAAATGTAACTGTGTGTCAAAAATACAAATGATCTTCCAAAAAAGCTCCATATGCTGGAACCACAAACACAAATTCCACTAGATCTTTCGAGGAATTCGACATACATTGACCTGAAGATCAGAAACACAGTTCACTTCTACAAAACCGTCAGTGTTCTGAGAGGCAAAAAACATCAACGCTATCAAAAATAAAACTTGACATTCCAGTTCGTATATGATATAATGCATGCATAGCAGAATCAGGACAATAACCACTAACTGTCAAAATCCACTATTCAATTTCACACCTACATGAAGGAAAGCAATCCTCAAACCTGAACTAAGTGTATGCTATCCGCTTGGCACAAAATATACTTTTAGATTAACCCAAAACTTACAACCCTAAACAGTTCTCTAACAGAATGTATTCCTTCCTACAAATAGGATTTGGTTTGATGAATATCTGTAATTTAAAATGCGCATTACTGAGTTGGTAAAGGGGTTACTATTAACATTTATGGTTACTTCTATAGAAACAAATCATGTTAATTAAATATTGTGCAAGCAACATTCATGTCCCTGCTAGATTATGATGTTCTATATAGTATATGCATACCCCAACTTTCGTCCTGAAACCTCTAGATACAATCTTTTTTGCATCATTGCCTAATATACTTCAGCTATCTGGGACTCTCTGACCTTTCGAAGGGCAAGACATTGGTTTACGTTTTTTTTTTTTATAAAAGCCTGTCATGCAGACATTTTCTATCTACCCTCAACAATAAGTTGGAAAAATAGCAGTTATCAAACACACTCTGAAGATTGGCTAGTCCTGGAGACACTATAGATTTGTAATGGTAAAGACTTGGTTCTCAGCTGATTTCTCTGAATAAATCTTAAATAAACCCTGAAGTATATATATAATAAAGAAAAACCTTGACAGCAACACAGGTAAAGCACATTGGAAACAAATCTTGCCCTAAATAGCCATTACATAGTGACAAAATTCCCGAGTGATGTGACTGACCCAAAATTAAGAAAAACTTGCCCAGAGAATTGTAAAATAAATCAAACACTGATGAATGTCCATATCTGCTGGGGAAATTCTGCAGTGTGCAATCACAGTAGCATTCAGAAAAGAAGCACAAATTGCCAACACAGTCATCTATTTATTTATTTTCCTTTCTCATTCATACTTAAATGACTGGCAAATATTTAAAACAAGAGTACCTACAGCTTATAATATAACATTTAAAATGCCTTTATCCTTTCGAAACTTCTCTATTTGTAGTTTTTTTCCATTGTCTTTATAATCTTTATTTAATCCGTCTGATTTTCCATTAGCACTGGCAATGTAAATACATGTTTCCCATGCCAATAAAGCCTTTGAAATTGAAATGAGAGAGACAGAGGGAGACATGGAGAGAAGATGGAAAGAGGGAGACAAAGCAAGAGAGAGAGGGATGCCATGTACAGACAAGCTATTTGTAGTTTCTAAGAGGGTTCAGAATAACACAGAGGGATCACAGCGGACCAGCAGACAGGAGTTTCTTCAGAGAATCTATTAAAATGACATCTGCGGCTTGAGATAGAAAACTGAATGAGTAAACCCCTTTGAGTGCAGCTGTGATGAGGAGACCTGGGATAAGGTGTGTGTGTGTATTTGCACATGTGTAACCATGCTTTAATAATCAGCCACGCTGTAACGGTGACAGACCCACACCTCAAGATCCACAGGCCTGAGAAATATTCACTCACTCATGTATTGACTCAACAGATACTCACAGACATTGACTCAGATACTCACAGACATTGACTCAGATACTCACAGATATTGACTCAGATACTCACAGATGTTGACTAACAGATACTCATAGATACACAATGTTACATTACAGCATTCACTGCCTATCGAGGCCATTATCACGAAGGCACAGGCAGAGAAAGTGAAAGAGAGAGATTACTTGTAGAAAAACAGGAAGCCCACACCATGTTGCCGGCTGTTTTCACCCTTTCCTTGCAGGCCAACAGACTTAGTGAACCCAGGTCTCAGGTCTGCCCTGCAAGCTGTCAGATGTAAGCAATCTGGTCCGAATGTGTGGCTTATTGAACAGTAGTTCCTCCTTCGTCCTGGCTATAGTTCCAGATGAATGGGTTATTGAAAAGTAGTTCCTCCTTCGTCCTGGCTATAGTTCCAGATGAATGGGTTATTGAACAGTAGTTCCTCCATTATCCAGGCTCTATGTCCAGATGTGTGGTTTATTGAACAGTAGTTCCTCCATTATCCAGGCTCTATGTCCAGATGTGTGGGTTATTGAACAGTAGTTCCTCCATTATCCAGGCTCTATGTCCAGATATGTGGTTTATTGAACAGTAGGTCCTCCATTATCCAGGCTCTATGTCCAGATATGTGGTTTATTGAACAGTAGGTCCTCCATTATCCAGGCTCTATGTCCAGATATGTGGTTTATTGAACAGTAGGTCCTCCATTATCCAGGCTCTATGTCCAGATATGTGGTTTATTGAACAGTAGGTCCTCCATTATCCAGGCTCTATGTCCAGATATGTGGTTTATTGAACAGTAGGTCCTCCATTATCCAGGCTCTATGTCCAGATATGTGGTTTATTGAACAGTAGGTCCTCCATTATCCAGGCTCTATGTCCAGATATGTGGTTTATTGAACAGTAGGTCCTCCATTATCCAGGCTCTATGTCCAGATTAATGGGTTATTGAACAGTAGTTCCTCCATTATCCAGGCTCTATGTCCAGATGTGTGGTTTATTGAACAGTAGTTCCTCCATTATCCAGGCTCTATGTTCAGATGTGTGGGTTATTGAACAATAGTTCCTCCATTCTCCAGAGTCCGGGCTTGTGAAACATTTCTGAACAATTATAGACTCTATCTCCGTCTAAAGTACCACAGTCAATATCAACATTTCTTAAAGAACTGTCCTGGTCCCTGTGCCTTCCATTGAATCCCCCATTAAATAACTGTCCCAGTCCCTGCACCTTCCATTGGTTCCCCCATGAAATAACTGTCCCAGTCCCTGCACCTTCCATTGGTTCCCCCATGAAATAACTGTCCCAGTCCCTGCACCTTCCATTGGTTCCCCCATGAAATAACTGTCCCAGGCCCTGCACCTTCCATTGGTTCCCCCATGAAATAACTGTCCCAGTCCCTGTGCCATCCATAGCACACCCTCGCTGGTCCAGAAGTCTCTGTGCCGTCTGGAAACACCACGTGGCTGTCACTCTGAAGCAATGTCCTCTAATCAGAATCACCGTTATTCGCCTAGTACATTTACCCAAAAATTCCCTCTGGGAGAAAGCTGTTGCCCAATACTGCCTGGACTAAAAAAGTAGCCTTTGGAGTTGCCTGACGAAACAGTGTGTACTGTAGATTGTAACACCATAAAGTGTGCCAGAGCATTGTTAGTGACCGAGACCCTGCTCCTGAAAGACATGTCAACAACCATCACTGCTCAGACAAATGTTATCACTACCTTTTCCACCAGCCCCTCACAGATCCCAGGCCAGAAATAATACTAGTGACAGTCTAGGGTGTCCCTGGTATAACACTGTCATTATGGGCTTTAGTCGCCATGGATCCCTCTGCTGTTCAGCATGGGAGGTTTGTGTTTACTGTTTTCCACAAATTCAAGCCTGGAGGTCCAAAGTGCTGCTACTTTTTGTTTCTACCCGATCTTTATGTTTCACACCTGGTGTCTCGGGGCTAAACCAGTCTCTGATTACAGAATGAGAATCAGGCCCAATGAAATAAGAAATCTCCATGGTGCTGAGGCGGTGGCTTCATTATCAGGTTATAAAAAATACAGTTGTGTGTAATATTATAACAAATTTTTACTGTAGTATCAGCATAGCGTGTCAGCATTCTTACGGGCTCTATGGACCGCGTTACCCAAGATGCCGTCTGTTCACACCAGAAAACAGACCCTGGCATATACACTGAGTGAGCCACAAATGGCACAATGTTTATTTTGTATTTTGTTGTGCACTTCAACTGACCATAGCACATAGGGCCATGGAGAGCCCAGTCAGAGTGTCAGGATCCCAGGTCAAAAGTAGTGCACTATAAAGTAGTGCACTATAAAGTAGTGCACTATAAAGTATTGCACAATAAAAGAAACAAGATGTCACTTGGAACATTTCCTGGCAGACGGAACAGTTCTCGCTGCAGGTTTAATTGGGCGAGACGCGTCGGCTCTAAAGACTGGTAATCCACATTGATGGAGGTGTACTCTCGCTTTCTGCCAAGCCACAAAGCCTGACAATTTTTAGATTGAAAAGATGCGTCTTTAAACAAGTCTGAAGACGAGCTGAGCATGAAATCCTACTTGTTATGAATCCTTCACGACACGCTCGATGATGTGAGAGGAAAGGAGCAAAGATAAAGGACGAAGAGGAGGAGGAAGAGCAGGGATGGGAAAGGGGAGGAAGAGAGGAAGGACTGAGAGGAGGGGGCACAGTGGAGGATCAAGAAGAAGAGAACGACAAGGGGATGTTCATGGTGGCATACCAGAAATGGAGGACTTAGTCAGGGAGGGGTTGAGGCAGTAAAGACTGAGACAAAGAACTGCTAAAGATCTAGAGCGAGGGAGTTCAACTCTTACCTGAAGGCCGGAGCCTGCTGGATTTCTGTACTACCTCTTCATTAATTGCACTGGTCTAAGAAGTCCCAGATTAGAGTTCAAGATTCTGGCTCCTTGCTTGGGAGGTTGAAGACTGTTTCAGACAAGGGCTGTGATTCAATAAGTCAGACCCTTCTGCTCACTTCTGCCAGGAAAGCATGTGCTGTTTTAGGACTACAATGTCATTGAAGTCCACATCTTTCCCTACAACACTGATTGTTTCTGTCAGATGCCTTCATATTATGTCTGATGTAGGTGTTAGTCAGTAAATTTCTTCAATGTCAGGGTACATTTTACCATGAAAAGTACTTGTATCCTAATGTAGTCTTTTTTCCTTAGGCTGACTTCATGCTGTTGAGGTCTACCCTACCGAATTAGCATATATAAAGTATTCCCTGGAAAACTACAAATTATTGAACAACACAAACACTTTACTGTCCAAATTATGTTTTAAAGGACATACTGTATACAGAATGATGGACGGCCTCCCGATCTCCTTCCTACTGACCAATCCAAGAGCCAGAGACCCAGCCCGCTGACCAAACCAAAAGTCAGAGACCCAGCCCACTGACCAATCCAAGAGCCAGAGACCCAGCCCGCTGACCAAACCAAAAGCCAGAGACCCAGCCCACTGACCAATCCAAGAGTCAGAGACCCAGCCCACTGACCAAACCAAAAGCCAGAGACCCAGCCCACTGACCAATCCAAGAGCCAGAGACCCAGCCCACTGACCAAACCAAAAGCCAGAGACCCAGCTCACTGACCAATCCAAGAGCCAGAGACCCAGAGAACCGGGCCATGACCGTAACAAAGTGTATTTCGCTTAGGGAAATAAGTGGCTATGACATTAAAAAAGTGCATTAGTCTTAGAGAGTTGAGTGGCCATAGCACTTATTCCAATCCTTCTCAGGGCAGGGTTTCCTTGTGGCTTGTAAAGAGAAATACAGCATCTAATTAAGCTAATGCACCCTGTCACAAAAAGGGCATTTAGCTGTGCTTTCTGGCCCTGGCTCAAGACAATGTTTTTTAGAGCAAGAGAAGAGGTGAAGTTTAACTGCAGGGAATTTAATGATGAAGTGAGCTGACACCAACACTGGAGGCAAAGTTCAAATGTCAAGAGGTCGCAAGGAGTCAGGTGATGGCAGGGTAGGTTTGTGGAGTTTCAGGGTGAGAACAATACATTATACCTCTTAATATATACATATAAACATTATACCCCTTAATACATATACAAACAGTGGGGAGAACAAGTATTTGAAACACTGCCGATTTTGCAGGGGTTCCTACTTACAAAGCATGTAGAGCTGTAATTTTTTTAATTTTTTTATCATAGGTACACTTCAACTGTGAGAGATGGAATCTAAAAAAATAAATCCAGAAAATCACATTGTATGATTTTTAAGTAATTAATTTGCATGACATAAGTACATACAGCAGAACTTAATATTTGGTACAGGACTTTTGTTTGCAATTACAGAGATAATACGTTTCCTGTAGTTCTTGATCATGTTTGCACACACTGCAGCAGGGATTTTGTCCCATTCCTCCATACAGACCTTCTCCAGATCCTTCAGGTTTCCGGGCTGTCGCTGGGCAATACAGACTTTCAGCTCCCTCCAAAGATTTTCTATTGGGTTCAGGTCTGGAGACTGGCTAGGTCACTCCAGGACCTTGAGATGCTTCTTACGGAGCCACTCCTTAGTTGCCCTGGCTGTGTGTTTCAGGTCGATGTCATGCTGGAAGACCCAGCAACGACCCATCTTCAATGCTCTTACTGAGGGAAGGTTCTGCCGTGTAGTTCTGGGCTGATCTCTCACCTTCCTCATGATCATTGATGCCCCATGAGGTGAGATCTTGCATGGAGCCCCAGACCGAGGGAGATTGATCGTCATCTTGAACTTTTTCCATTTTCTAATAATTGCGCCAACAGTTGTTGCCTTCTCACCAAGCTGCTTGCCTATTGTCCTGTAGCGCATCCCAGCCTTGTGCAGGTCTACAATTATTTCCCTGATGTCCTTACACAGCTCTCTGGTCTCGGACATTGTGGAGAGGTTGGAGTCTGTTTGAGTGTGTGGACAGGTGTCTTTTATACAGGTAACGAGTTCAAACAGGTGCAGTTAATACAGGTAATGAGTGGAGAACAGGAGGGCTTCTTAAAGAAAGACGAACAGGTCTGTGAGAGATGGAATTCTTACTGGATGGTAGGTGATCAAATACTTATGTCATGCAATAAAATGCTAATTAATTATAAAAAAATCATACAATGTGATTTTCTGGATTTTTCTCTCACAGTTGAAGAGTTCCTATGATAAAAATTACAGACCTCTACATGCTTTGTAAGTAGGAAAACCTGCAAAATCGTCAGTGTATCTTGTTCTCCCCACTGTACATATATACACACACATATATACATTATACCCCTTAATACAAACCCGATTCCAAAAAAGGAATGGAATAATTTACAAATCTCATAAACTTATATTTAATTTACAATAGAATATAGATAACATATCGAATATTGAAATTGAGACATTTTGTAATGTCATGCCAAATATTTTGGATTTCATGAGAGCTACACATTCCAAAAAAGTTGGGACAGATAGCAATAAGAGGCCGGAAAAGTTAAATGTACAGATAAGGAACAGCTGGAGGACCAATTTGCAACTTATTATGTCAATTGGCAACATGATTGGGTATAAAAAGAGCCTCTCAGAGTGGCAGTGTCTATCAGAAGTCAAGATGGGCAGAGGATCACCAATTCCACCAATGCTGTGGCGAAAAATAGTGGAGCAATATCAGAAAGGAGTTTCTCCGAGAAAAATTGCAAAGAGTTTGAAGTTATCATCATCTACAGTGCATAATATCATCCAAAGATTCAGAGAATCTGGAACAATCTCTGTGCGTAAGGGTCAAGGCCGGAAAACCATACTGGATGCCCGTGATCTTCGGGCCCTCAGACGGCACTGCATCACATACAGGAATGATACTGTGATGGAAATCACAACATGGGCTCAGGAATACTTCCAGAAAACATTGTCGGTGAACACAATCCACTGTGCCATTCGCCGTTGCCAGCTAAAACTCTATAGGTCAGAAAAGAAGCCGTATCTAAACAGGATCCAGAAGCGCAGGCGTTTTCTCTGGGCCAAGGATCATTTAAAATGGATTGTGGCAAAGTGGAAAAGTGTTCTGTGGTCAGACAAATCAAAATTTGAAGTTCATTTTGGAAAACTGTGACGCCATGTCATCCGAACTAAAATTGTTATCAGCGCTCAGTTCAGAATCCTGCATCTCTGATGGTATGGAGTTGCATGAGTGTGTGTGGCATGGGCAGCCTACACATCTGGAAAGGCACCATCAATGCTGACAGTTATATCCAAGTTCTAGAACAACATATGCTCCCATCCAGATGTCGTCTCTTTCAGGGAAGACCTTGCATTTTCCAACATGACAATGCCAGACCACATACTGCATCAGTAACAATGTCATGGCTGCATAGAAGAAGGATCCGGGTACTGAAATGGCCAGCCTGCAGTCCAGATCTTTCACCCATAGAAAACATTTGGCGCATCATAAAGAGGAAGGTGCGACAAAGAAGACCTAAGACAGTTGAGCAACTAGAAGCCTGTATTAGACAAGAATGGGACAACATTCCTATTCATAAACTTGAGCAACTTGTCTCCTCAGTCCCCAGACGTTTGCAGTCTGTTATAAAAAGAAGAGGGGATGCCACACAGTGGTAAACATGGCCTTGTCCCAACTTTTTTGAGATGTGTTGATGCCATGAAATTTAAAATCAACTTATTTTTCCCTTAAAGTGATACATTTTCTCAGTTTGATCATTTGATATGTCATCCATGTTGTATTCTGAATAAAATATTGAAATTTGAAAATTCCACATAATTGCATTCTGTTTTTATTCATAATTGTACAGTGTCCCAACTTTTTTGGAATCGGGTTTGTATATACATATATACATTATACCCCTTAACATATACATATATACATTATACCACTTAATATATACCACTATAATATATATACATACATTATACCCCTTAAAATATACATAAATACATTATACCCCTTAATATATATATATATATACACACACACACATATATACATTATACCCCTTAATATATACATATATACATAATACCCTTTAATATATACATATATACATTATACCCCTTAATATATACATATATATGTTCTTGAAATGCTCTGGAGTCTGTAATCAGAGGCTATTCTCTTTCATTCCCAATGTGAACACATCAACAGATGTACGTCCCAAATAGGACCCTATTGCCTTAAGAGTGCCCACTTCTGGCCTTGTCTATATAAGGAATAGGGTGCCATTTGTGTTGAGAACTTCACTGTGTATCCAACCTAGACAGCCTCTATGATTAGTCAGAACGCTTCACTTAGAGCCTATAAACAGTGCATCAGGGTGTACAGAGGAATGGTTGGCCTGTGTTATGCAGTAAATCATTGCGAGTCAAACATGCGACAGCGTAAGGCCAGGCGAGGCCAAAGCACTTTACAGTCTCCTGAGGGACAGCGAGGAGCTGAACAGCATGCAGATGAGAAAATAATGCTGGAAAATTATGCCTGCATCTCAAATGATATACTATTCCATACAGACTAACTACCGTAATACCTAAACAGCCTTTATTAGGGAACATGGTGCCATTTCTAACATAGACAATTTCCTGCAATCACGTTTACCATCACAATGAACATCACAATTACCATCACTCTGACAATGACTACAACCATCACACTAACCATCAAATTACCATCATTATGACATCACTATCACTTAAACATCCCTATGATAATCACTATTACCATTATTATTACCATCACTCTGACAATGACTACAACCATCACACTAACCATCAAATTACCATCATTATGACATCACTATCACTTAAACATCCCTATGATAATCACTATTACCATTATTTTTACTATCACTATGACATCGCTATTACCATCATTATGACATCACTATCACTTAAACATCCCTATGATAATCACTATTACCATTATTGTTACTATCACTATGACATCGCTTTTACCATCATAATGACCATCACTGTGATCATGACTATGACTATCACGATAACCATCACTATTACCAGTACCATAATCTTGACTATATCATCACTATGACATCCGTATTATTGCGACAGTCACCCTTATCCTCTGCATCTCTGTCTAGGCCTGAAGGCTGAGATACTCCACCTGGTTGACACAAATACCACAAGAGAGTAGGGATTCCAGTGGGCCTCAAGTGTAAATAGTATTGTGCAAGAGATGTTTTTTTAAGCTACATTACATATCTGGACAGAAAGTGTTCATTTGGTAATAAATTAATGTTACTATAAGAGTAGGAGTGTTATACAATATTACATGAATACAATATTGAATTGAAAATATTGCTTGGACAGCCCCACAAGATGTAGCATCTCATTTGAGGGGGTCCAATAAACACCGATAAAAAATAAAACACATACAGACAAAAGCATCATTACATAACAAACATACATAGCAAATACACAAATACAAACTCCTCCTCTAACCCTCTCCCACACATATCCCACTCCTCCTCTAACCCTCTCCCACACATACCCCACTCCTCCTCTAACCCTCTCCCACACATACCCCAGTCCTCCTCTAACCCTCTCCCACACATACCCCACTCCTCCTCTAACCCTCTCCCACACATACCCCAGTCCTCCTCTAACCCTCTCCCACACATACCCCAGTCCTCCTCTAACCCTCTCCCACACATACCCCAGTCCTCCTCTAACCCTCTCCCACACATACCCCAGTCCTCCTCTAACCCTCTCCCACACATACCCCACTCCTCCTCTAACCCTCTCCCACACATACCCCACTCCTCCTCTAACCCTCTCCCACACATATCCCACTCCTCCTCTAACCCTCTCCCACACATATCCCACTCCTCCTCTAACCCTCTCCCACACATACCCCACTCCTCCTCTAACCCTCTCCCACACATACCCCAGTCCTCCTCTAAACCTCTCCCACACATACCCCAGTCCTCCTCTAACCCTCTCCCACACATACCCCAGTCCTCCTCTAACCCTCTCCCACACATACCCCAGTCCTCCTCTAACCCTCTCCCACACATACCCCAGTCCTCCTCTAACCCTCTCCCACACATACCCCAGTCCTCCTCTAACCCTCTCCCACACATATCCCACTCCTCCTCTAACCCTCTCCCACACATACCCCACTCCTCCTCTAACCCTCTCCCACACATATCCCAGTCCTCATTGTCAGATTTCTTGTCAGTTTTTGTAACAAATAAACTGAAGATTATAAATACCCACAAATTAAAAACGTTAACAGATTGTTTTAAGATGAGAACATTAAGATATCCTGATGCAGCGCAAGGATAAAAAGTAACAAGAATGACTACATTTATATATTGTGAGATGTCTATAAGAAATGGCATGAATACATTTTAAGAAAACTGTGCAGGTTGAAGACTTAAAAAGCTGTCTGTATCTGAGGAACAGTACGTACAGTTCACTTCCTTATAGGAAATCCAGTGAAGTGCTTGTCCACGATCTGACAGTCATTTGGCACTTCCTAGAAGACATGGTTACATCTGCCCCAGCCACGCCCTCTACTTCTCAAACTTTGTCTCCCTAAACCTGCCACCACTCCCTCAGTGCTCTTTCCCTCTCTCTCTCTCTATGTGATTGTGTGAGGGGAGACAGGTGTAAGTGATTGTGTGAGGGGAGACAGGTGTAAGTGATTATGTGAGGGGAGACTGGTTTGAGTTATTGTGTGAGGGGAGACAGGTTTGTGTAATTGCGTGAGGGGAGATATGAGTATGTAATTGTGTGAGGGGAGACAGGTTTGTGTTATTGTGTGAGGGGAGACAGGTTTGTGTAATTGCGTGAGGGGAGACAGGTGTATGTAATTGTGTGAGGGGAGACATGTGTATGTAATTGTGTGAGGGGAGACAGGTTTGTGTTATTGTGTGAGGGGAGACAGGTTTGTGTTATGGTGTGAGGGGAGACTGGAGGCAGAGCAGATCCCCATCAGCTGCAACCTGTTAAAGAATCAAAAGCTCTATAAAATAAATACTCAGCCTGGCCACTTCTACGCTGCCAGATCGCAGCCACCGCTACAGATCCATCTGCACTGTCTCTGGTCCGTCCGTCCGTCCCCCCCCCCCCCCCTGCTCCACCCACATAACAGAAATGGTCCCGTAGAGCATTTTGCCGCAAAAAAACATTCTTGTAAACTTTTCTTTTTGTTGCCTTCAAGACAGAATAGTTTCTTAGCTGCAACATGCTTGTGGAAACGAAGAAAATATATAATATACGTGACTCATTTAATTATAAAGGTACAAGTGGGGCGTCATTTTAATTAGGAGAATGTCCTCTTTTTAATAAAATATGGCTTCCGCCATTCAATGACTTCAAACGCTAGACTAGAAACAGTCAGAAAAAGCGATTTTTTTAATGAACTTCCACGTAACGCAGGTTTAAGCGCAATTAATATCATATAGGACCAGATGTTTACTTCCTATGCCAGTTGTTATTATTCAGTTTCGTTGTGAAATGAGGTTACAGTAGTAAAATAAAAGAGGAGACCTGTTTTGGTGCTTTTTTGAGGCTAGGGTGAGTTTGTATGCGTTCTATTGTCCTGCCTAATACTACACTAAAAAGGAACACAACGCTAACTAACTTACACCACAGTAACTTACCCTCGTAGTTGTGCAGATAACTCGATACGTAGAGTTTGAATCCCTTGTTCCGCTTGCTTGTTGGACCAGGGGACCAGAATCAACAATTCGATGGACATCACTAATGCTTATTTTAGGCAGGTCTTGGAGACATCTACTAAAAACGGAAATTTTGGGCAACGCGGGTGATCGCCGTAAGTAAACCGGAAACTAAAGTGGCGACATCTGGCTAAAGCAGAACTTCGTCCATACACTTGTGCACAGAGCCTATTAAGGACAGAACATACATATCACATCTACATAGAGCAGAAATCATCGAGCATTATAACTTTATTTATCATTTTTTATTTTCCAAAACATTTTCCTATGATGAAACATCATATTATACAAGCCCTAAGCATTGCAATGGAAAAAAGTGACTAATCAATCAATCAAATGTATTTATAAAGCCCTTATTACATCAGTAGTTGTCACAAAGGGCTTTTACAAAACACCCGGCCTTAAACCCCAAGGAGCAAACAACAATAGTGTTGAATTTCAGTGGCTAGGAAAAACTTCCCAAGAAGGCTGAAATTAAGGAAGAAACCTAGAGAGGAACCAGCCTCAGAGGGGTGACCAGTCCTCTTCTGGCTGTGCCAGGTGAAAATATTAAGAGTACAAATTGTAATAATTAATAAATGAATGTGGGCGGAGTCCAGAGCCTATTTAAACCTAGTCCAGGTCAGAAGACTTTGGACAGGGACTGCAACAAGTCTTTCAAGCCTGGTACTCCAGAGGTGTGGGCCAAGACCTCATATCCTCCTAAGTTTAAAAGAGGGCAGGAGACAGGGGAAATTTAGAAAATGCATTCTTTAGATCTACAAGGATTTATAGTGGGGAAGGAGAACTGACCCTACTCCCCTGGCACAATAATATAGCAGCGTAAAACAGGGACTGAGACAGGTACTTGTAACAGGTATTGTAACACGAAGAGTTACTCGTAACTTAATGCAGGGACGTCACGTTTGAATCCTTTTACTCAGATAAGACACTGCTTTCCCAATCCCCATGCAATGCAAGACATTAATTGATTCACACTCAAACAAACAGAAAGCCTCTACCATAAACCCACACTCAGATATTTATAACAGCATGTGCTGTGTCCAGGGGTCGAGACAGTTCACATTTCATTTAATTAAATGCATTTTTATTAATAAAGCAATATGGCAAAACATATTAATGCCAGTCATTTCTTTGACTGTTTTAATTGCGTATCCATTTCTTCATTCCGTGGAAGGAACCTACTGCACTTCGCAGCTTAGCACACTGCAAACGGTTCCCACAATCCAAACAGATTATTTACATGTGACAGCATGTATTGGAGCCACTGGCAAGTTAAAACTTGTTCTTTGAAACCCAAATTCAATGTGTAATATACTTAAGAAAATGCAAACGACTGAAGGGGACATGCCAGGAAAAAAGGCAGAGATATTTACATTTTAATTATATTTTAATTAAATGTTCTGGCAGAATGGCCCGCTTGGCCTTTCTAGTGGTAATTCCAATTGAACAGTGGTAATTCCAATTGGCCCGAATTTTCTGAAGATTAGACTTTAGGCCAAAATAACTCTAAACAAATGACAACTGATAATGGCTTGAGTACAGGCCGAGCTTTACTAGAGAAGATACCCAGCGCCTCGTGGGGTCAGTGGGTCGCAGTCTTCGCGCAATTATTAGGTGCAAAGAATATGCAACTACTATATAAATCAGCCCCAATTTTTTTATGCCTTAAAATAGCTGGACTATCTATTGATAAAGCTTGAGAATACTTTGCAGTGACAAAATTACACATTATAAATAACATTTTCTTTCACATACACTTGAAACACAACATATTTTTCATCACATACATTGTTTGAGTCAATCTAAATAACTAGATTACGTGTAAGTCAACAACCTATTTTCTCATGTTTTATATTCATCTCGCCCTGATTTTACTTCAGCAATGTGATTAGCTGATGTACAAGTTCTTGATACATTTTCAATTGACAAACAGTCCATTTGTGTTGAAACTCATGTTCATGCAATTTCCCTGACTGAAAATTAACTGGATGTGGCAGACATTAAAGGAATGCAGAAATTCAAGAACCAACTTGAAAGAGAGATGTTGGCAAACCTAAAACGAAAAAAGGCATGTTTATGCGAATTTCTCTGCATTAAGTAGAACAGTAATTACCTTTGAAGTCGACATAGAATAAGATTTAAGGTTTGGCATAGAAAGCATTTGTCTGCTCTTAATAGCAAACATATAGCCATCAGCTGAACGGCTATCTGTCAGTAATCATGTATAAAACAGAGCATATATAGCCACAACAGAACGTAGAGCCAAGGCTTCACAAAGCAAAGCCTCCAGCAGTGCTAGCAATGCGCAACATAAAACATAACGTGCAAGACTCTACAGATACCTGGGGAGCACGTCTGCATTTATCTAGGCGGTGGACCTAAATCCATGGTCAGTCTCCGGGAGGACAGTGTGTGGGACACGGGTCACCAGAGGGCCCGTCGTAGGACAACAGGGACATGTATGGAAACCAGGATGCCTGCCGCCTCCGCTCACTATGAGTTGCATCACTTTTCACCAGAGTCCACAGGGCTCCGCTGGAGCCCAGAGCACTTTAACAGACACATGGAGGGTGGCATGGAGGACGCAAACAGAAGGGCATCAGTGAAACAGAAGGACAAATCAGTCCCTGGGCAGGTCCGTGGAGGTCCCCACTCTGTCTGTCGCTCCATTGCTCCATCGCTCACTCCCTCTCTTTCCCTCTCTGTAGTGGATATCTTTCCCTCTCTGTAGTGGATATTTCTAGTTACCGAAATAAAAAGTGAGTGTTGCGGAAATCAGTGGCAGCGCTTGTATTCTGAGCTCAGGTGGAAATCAGAGTTACACGCTGTAATGCAACTTTCGCTGAATTCCCCCCTTTCTGGGGCTTATAGCTGATGTGTATATATGGATCTAAGTTAGCATGATCCACGGGGCACATTAAATCTTTCCTTATAAGGTGAAACCAAATGACATGGAATACACTGTACATAGGATAGTATAAATCACCTGACACCACCTGTGTTCATGTACAGGCCATGAGAATAACAGGATGCTCATTTTCCTACACATAAAAGAAAGATTTGCATACAATCCTTCTCTCCTCTTGCTGCCTTAGCATTAAAGGGCAGTTTAACAAGAACAAAGATTCTTATCACATTGTAGATTTTTCTATCACATCTCTCTCTCAGACAGTCAGACTGAGTACCATTCAGTTGTAATGAACTAGCCAGTCTCTGTCTGTCTGGGCAGCAAGAGCTAATAACAATGTCAAGAGTGTGGGTGTTTATCTGAATCGGGGATATAACAGAATAGCTGTCTGTCTGCATACAGAGACCCACCTGGTAGGCTTTCCTTATAGGGTGCTATTTGGTTGTAGTTTTGGGAACACTTTATTTTGGAAAAAAGTGTTTCTGTAGGGGCTCTACTGATTATCAGTGACATTTTAACAAACTATCTACTAAACCCAACATTAACCCTTACCCTAAAGCTTATTCTAAACCTAACCTTAACCTTCAATTATTTATCAACAGATAGCTTGTTGAAAGTTTGTTGATAGTAATATTACTACCTACTGAACATCTAAAGAGGTTTTGGTAACAGTAGTAACATCTAAATACTGTGTAACCATAGTTTTTTTTTAACGGGAGAACATTTCCAGCTCTCAGTTTGATAGCAATAACGGGTAACAGGTGTTTGTGTGTGAGTGTGAGAATGTGGGTTCACATTCTCTGAAAGACTTTGGAGGTGTTGTGGAAATGATTTGGAAAGAGATGTGGAAATTGTTGGCTGTCAGCTCCAAGCTAAAAGTGACTTTCAGAATCCCGTCAGGGAGGCTGATACTACAATGGGGTGGGGTGCTGATACTACAGTGGAGGTTTGGGGGGGGGGGCTGATACTACAGTGGGGGGGGGCTGATACTACAGTGGGGGTGGGGGGGGGTTGGCTGATACTACAGTGGGGGGTGGGGTGCTGATACTACAGTGGGGGGTGGGGGGGGGGTTGGCTGATACTACAGTGGGGGGTGGGGTGCTGATACTACAGTGGGGGGTGGGGTGCTGATACTACAGTGGGGGGTGGGGTGCTGATACTACAGTGGGGGGGGGGGGCTGCAGCTCCCTCATCAGCCCTACTTCTCGCGGCTATGACCTGGGCGTTACCAGGTGGTCTTAATCAGCACTAACTAGGCAAAGAGTGGTTTGCCCTCTGTTAATTAACATGAAGTCACCTAATGGTGTTAATGGGATATTCCAGATGCTTCAGACAGTCTGTTCTGGGTCCTGAAATTGGTACAACTGGGCACAGAAAAGGGAGACAGGAGAGAGAGGGAGGGAGAAAGAGGAGAGAGGGAGGGAGAGGAGAGAGGGAGATTTCTGTGGAATTAAAGAGGTGAGACAAACAGAGGAGAGAGGAAAAACGAGGTTAAAGGGGGAAGAGAGATGGGAAGAGATAAATGAGGGAATAGAGGGAAGACAAATGGAGGCAGGAAAGATATGAGGGACCGAGAAGAGAGAGGGGAGACCGAGAAGAGAGAGGGGAGACCGAGAAGAGAGAGGGGAGACCGAGAAGAGAGAGGGGAGACCGAGAAGAGAGAGGGGAGACCGAGAAGAGAGAGGGGAGACAGAGAAGAGAGAGGGGAGACAGAGAAGAGAGAGGGGAGACCGAGAAGAGAGAGGGGAGACCGAGAAGAGAGAGGGGAGACCGAGAAGAGAGAGGGGAGACCGAGAAGAGAGAGGGGAGACAGAGAAGAGAGAGGGGAGACAGAGAAGAGAGAGGGGAGACCGAGAAGAGAGAGGGGAGCCAGAGAAGAAGAGAGAGATGTCATACTGTGCCTGTTTCAAATGGCTACTGACACTGAAAAATGTCAGAAAAACCTCTGGCTCAATTATAGTTCACCTCCTTCTAAGCCAACGAAAGGTCATTGGACACAACCTGACTGTTATCACAAGACAAGAGAGGAGGTGGGAGGAGAAAGAGAGGTAAGGAGAGAGGGAGAAAGAGGAGAGGAGGGGAGAAAGAGAGGAGAGGACTGGAGAGGAGAGGGTGAGGCGAGGAGAAAGAGAGAGAGGAGTGGAGAGGGGGAGACAGGAGAGGAGAAAGAGAGGACAGGAGAGGGGGAGACAGGAGAGGAGAAAGAAAGAGAGAGAGAGAGAGAGAGGAGGCCTATGGGCCGTGTTCTAATGGCAACTGTCAGCCTAAACAGATGTCAGATGAATCTCTGGCCCAATTACATCTCATCTCCTTATAAACCAACCAATGGTCACTGGACAGACCGTCATCAGAAGTAGGAACACACACTTCACCTAAAGGCCAGACACACTGGCCAATTTCTGTATACGCCAGTCAAATTAATCCCCCAATACAACGCAAGAGCATTAATAAGATGGCACAACAACAACCACGACACTGTCATCGAGAAATAAAAGAGCCTATGTTGGGTTATTAAGTGGAACATGGAGGAAGGAATCCAATGTGCCTGACAAATCTGGCCTACTTGGCTAGCTACCTGCCTACCTCCTTCCAAGCAGTACCCTTTATTTGTAGAGCCCATGTAGGCAGAATGGCACTGCATAGTACCTACGCCCTTTGGGACTCTCTCTTTAAATAGTAGCCAGGTGTCTACAGGACATAACATACTGTCAGCCTGGCTGCTGCTCAAGGAACAGAAGTGCACGCACTCACACACACACACAAATATATATATACATACACACACACACAGAGATAGAGATCAGAGGTGCTGCACAGTTAACGACTCCCCAGTTAATGATGCACCTCATGGGCTACACTAACCACACCTCCCTGCTCTTTCCTTCCTGCTCCTTCCTCCTACCGCTCAGCTCTATCCTCCCTGCTCCCTGCTCTTTCCTTCCTGCTCCTTCCTCCTACAGCTCAGCTCTATCCTCCCTGCTCCCTTCACCACCCTAATTTCTTCCAATACAATGGTCCATAGAGAAACATCAGGTGGGATGACGATTAACATATTCATTTTGGTCAAGAGGTTGTCGTGTCAAAGCCAGGGCATTCGGCTGGTCAGTATATTGCCCCCTTCATGCTATTGGTAATGAAGCAGCTTTCTGTCCACCCTTTGTACAGAACTCTCCTTACACAGAAGATACTGAAGAGACTGTCCTCCTGTGGATGACTGCAGGAATGGATATATGCATAGGCAGATGGGTGCATGTGTTCAGGTTTCCTTTGCTAATGCTTTTGTTTGGCCTTCTTTGCAGTTAAACCAACCATCATTGATGTGGACATCTACGTGAACAGCATTGGACCAGTTTCATCAATAAATATGGTGAGTTATTGTTTATTATTGTTTACGGTGAGGAGAATGGACTGTGATTGTCAGCACCAACGCACACAGATGCTCACACACAATACTATACTCTGACCACATGAATCCTGTATTTGGCAGTGTGGACTCACGGTTGCTCCATCTGTTTGAAGCCGGAGGTTTTGCCCTCTAGTGTCCAGAGGTGTGACTAAATCAATTTTCAAACAAAGAAGCTTAGAGCAGAAGTAATGGGTCAATCTAAAAGTGTGAGGCAGGATTATAACTCCTCGAGAGAAGGGGAGAGAGGGAGAAAGACAGAGAGGAGAGTGAGGGAGACAGAGGGAGAGGAGAGTGAGGGAGACAGAGGGAGAGGGGATCAGAGGAAAGGAGGAGAGGATAGAAGTGGAGAGTGAAGGAGCTGAGTGGACAAGAAGGGAGGAGATTGGACAGGGAGGGGCAGGGAGAGAGAAGGGGGACTTGGAGTGGGAGGGGTGGAGAGAGAAGAGGGGGAGTTGGAGTGGAGTGGGGAGTAGGGACAGAGGGGGGGGGGTGTGGTAGAGAGGAGGGGGAGGGACAGAGGAGGGGGAGGGGAGGGGGAGGGACAGAGAAGTGGGAGGGACAGGGGAGGGGTAGGGAGAGAGGAGGGACAGGGGAGGGGTAGGGAGAGAGGAGGGACAGGGGATGGGTAGGGATTGAGGAGGGGGAGGGTGTGGTAGAGAGGAGGGGGAGGGACAGAGAAGTGGGAGGGACAGGGGAGGGGTAGGGAGAGAGGAGGGCCAGGTAGGGAGAGGAGGGGGAGATGCCGGTGGAGGGTGTGCGGTGGCTGGGGGGCAGATAGGTTTAGTGCTGTTAAAGTTTGAGCCTTTATTCCTGCCTGTCTGTCTGTGGTTGATATTGTGTGTGACCTATAACCACATGCTAAAGGGCATCTTTGGCAGTTCACTGAGAAAGGAGAAATACCGTTAATAATGAGGTGCAGTCTAACTATCATCTGGAACACAGGGGAAGCATACCTACATATTGCACTACGTTTGACCAGAGACCAGTGGTTCAACATAATGTGAAAAGTAATGCACTAGGTACAGGAAATAGGGAGTCATTTGGGACGAAATTGGGGCTATGTTGATTAATTAGTGGGGAAGGAGGCCAGGAAGAGATTTTTTTAATGTCAGAATCTGTCTCAGTAGAACGTGTTTAAAAGCAGTTAGCTATATCCCAGTCATTGTGTCTTCATACATTATCTATTAAAAAGGGTTTAAGTGCAGTTAGCTAGATCTCAGCCACAGTATCTTTATACATTATCTAGTAGAAAATAGAAAATATCTACATGCAGTTAGCTACATCTCAGCTTCAGTATCATTATACATTATCTAGTAGAAAGTGTTTGAAAGCAGTTTGCAACATCTAAGTACCTGCAACTTTATACATTATCTAGTAGGAAGTGTTTAAAAGCTGTTAGCTACATTTCGGTCCCATTATCTATATGCATTATCTAGTAGGATGCATTTAAAAGCTTCCTTACTCCCTCTTTCTGTCTGTCAAGTATCTGGGTAACAGCCAGACAGACAACAATAACAGTAACTATGTTGCAAAAGTGAGAAGTTAGAGGAATTACACCTCACTTTCAAAATACATCATGTATATCCATTATCCAGCAGCCATCAAAACAAAGCATGTGCATCCATTATCCTGCAGCTTTCAACACACAACATGTACATCATTATCCAGCAACCTTCGAAACACAGCATATACATCCATTATTCAGCAGCCTTCAAACCACAACTTTCAACACACAGCATGCACATTCATTATATTGCAACCTTCAACACAGCATGTGCGTCCATTATCCTACAGCTTCCAACACACAGCATGTACATCCATTATCCTGCAGCTCTCAATACACAGCAGGTACAACCATTATCCTGCAGCTTTCAACACATAATGCACATCAATTATCCTGCAGCTTTCAACACACAGCATTGTAGACCCATTATCCTGTAGCTTTTAACATAGACAGCATTCATCTCCAGTATTTTTAGGAAAAATACAGTGGGGCAAAAAAGTATTTAGTCAGCCACCAATTGTGCAAGTTCTCCCACTTAAAAAGATGAGAGGCCTGTCATTTTCATCATAGGTACACTTCAACTATAAGAGACAAAATGAGGAAACAAAATCCAGAAAATCACATTGTAGGATTTTTAATGAATTTATTGGTAAATTCATCTGTAAAATAGGTATTTGGTCACCTACAAACAAGCAAGATTTCTGGCTCTCACAGACCTGTAACTTCTTCTTTAAGAGGCTCCTCTGTCCTCCACTCGTTACCTGTATTAATGGCACCTGTTTGAACTTGTTATGAGTATAAAAGACACCTGTCCACAACCTCAGTCACACTCCAAACTCCACAATGGCTAAGAAACAAAATTGTAGACCTGCACCAGGCTCGGAAGACTGAATCTGCAATAGGTAAACAGCTTGGTGTGAAAAAATCAACTGTGGGAGCAATTATAAGAAAATGGAAGACATACAAGACCACTGATAATCTCCCTCGATCCAGGGCTCCACGCAAGATCTCACCCCGTGGGGTCAAAATGATCACAAGAACGGTGAGCAAAAATCCCAGAATCCCAGACCTTGTGAATGACCTGCAGAGAGCTGGGACCATAGTAACAAAGGCTACCATCAGTAACACATTACGCCGCCAGAGACTCATATCCTGCAGTGCCAGACGTGTCCCCCTGCTTAAGCCAGTACATTTCCAGGCCCGTCTGAGGTTTGCTAGAGAGCATTTGGATGGTCCAGAAGAGGATTGGGAGAATGTCATATGGTCAGATGAAACCAAAATAGAACTTTTTCGTAAAAACTCAACTCTTCATGTTGCATCCAAAGAACACCATACATAATGTGAAGCATGGGGGTGGAAACATCATGCTTTGGGGCTGTTTTTCTGCAAAGGGACCAGGACAACTTGATTTTGAGTGAAAACCTCCTTCCATCAGCAAGGGCATTGAAGATGAAACGTGGCTGGGTCTTTCAGCATGACAATGATCCCAAACACACCGCCCGGGCAACGAAGGAGTGGCTTCGTAAGAAGCTTTTCAAGGTCCTGGAGTGGCCTAGCCAGTCACCAGATCTCAACCCCATAGAAAATCTTTGGAAGGAGTTGAAAGTCTGTGTTGCCCAGTGACAGCCCCAAAACATCACTGCTCTAGAGGAGATCTGCATGGAGGAATGGGCCAAAATACCAGCAAGTGTGTGAACATCTTTGACCTCTATCATTGCCAACAAAGGGTATACAACAAAGTATTGAGGTGAAGTTTTGTTATTGACCAAATACTTATTTTCCACCATAATTTACCAATAAATTCCAAAAAAAATCCTACAATGTGATTTTCTGGAATTTTTTTCTCATTTTGTCTCGCACAATTGGTGGCTGACTAAATACTTTTTTGCCCCACTCAATTTAGGAAAACCAACAAACACAACAAACCAACAAACTATAGAGCATACTTTTTTCTGATTGTCACATATGCTGTTGGACACATCTAGTGTCATGGCTATATGTTGTTCATGCTGGCTAGCAGTTAGTGTCACATACCCTTCTGAAGATACATCTTACAGTGGAATTAGATGAGAAAATGGGACTGGTTGCCATGTTATGTGTAGGGTGCCATCTGGAACAATATGGAACAACACCAGTCTGCTGTGGAGAAGAGGAATGGTCACATTTAAAGGACAGGTTTGCTGTCCCATTATCTGGGCAGAGATGCCTGGCATTGTTATTAGATTCTACTTCAGGAAATAGCGGTGATGGTGCCTCTGGAATACTGTGATGGTGTTTTACACCAACTCTGTGTGTGTGTGTGTTTGTTGTGTGTGTGTGTGCAAAAGAACGAATTGCTCTGTGCCATGAACAGATTGAGGATGCCTTCAATGAAGCAGTCCTTATTCAGAATAGTTACTGTAGCCTACTCTCTATTACATAGCCTACTCTCTATTACATAGCCTACTCTCTATTATATAGCCTACTCTCTATTACATAGCCTACTCTCTATTACATAGCCTACTCTCTATTACATAGCCTACTCTCTATTATATAGCCTACTCTCTATTACACAGCCTACTCTCTATTGCATAGCCTACTCTCTATTACCTAGCCTACTCTCTATTACATAGCCTACTCTCTATTACATAGCCTACTCTCTATTACATAGCCTTCTCTCTAATACATAGCCTACTCTCTATTATATAGCCTACTCTCTATTATATAGCCTACTCTCTACTACCTAGCCTACTCTCTCATACTTGCTGTAGTCACACACAAGTTCTCCCATAGGCTATGTTTTTCTGTATTATAAGTATAATCCACCTATAGGGAACTGTTTATTGTTCAGTACTGTGAATTACATTTTTACTTTTCAACAGAATATAATTTTCACAGCTTTCTAATTTTCAGACATATTGTTTTCTAAAAGTAAATTCATCTATCAGTTGTTGCTACTTTATGGTTTTCCATTAAAGTGCAGGGTTTCATTAAACAGCAGATGGGTTGGGTCAAATATAATGCACTTCCTCGGACCAAAAGCTATCTGTCGGAGACAAACGTTGATGAATTATGATACTGTGGTTCAGTGTTAATGATGTGGGAGAGCAAAGACCCATAATTACTCAACACTTTGTGTTCATAATGTTGAACAATATAACTGCTTAACATCCTATTGGGAGATGAGTCAAGGTTGTTGCTATATAACTACAGAAAGCATGTTCGTCCTGTTGGAGTGTTCGTCCTGTTTGTCCAGTTGAAGTGTTCATCCAGTTTGAGTGTTCGTCGTAACTGATTTGTTTCCATATTGGTGCTTCTGCCTCAGTCCCTGTCTCAGTCTCTCAGTCTCTCTCTCTCTCTCTCTCTCTCTCAGTCTCTCAGTCTCTCAGTCTCTCTCAGTCTCTCTCAGTCTCTCAGTCTCTCTCAGTCTCTCAGTCTCTCTCAGTCTCTCTCAGTCTCTCTCAGTCTCTCTCTCTCTCTCAGTCTCTCAGTCTCTCAGTCTCTCTCAGTCTCTCAGTCTCTCAGTCTCTCAGTCCCTCTCAGTCTCTCTCTCTCTCTCAGTCCCAGTCCCTCTCTCAGTCTCTCAGTCTCTCTCTCTCTCTCTCTCTCAGTCTCTCAGTCTCTCTCAGTCTCTTTCAGTCTCTCTCTCTCTCTCTCTCTCTCTCTCTCAGTCTCTCAGTCTCTCAGTCTCTCAGTCTCTCAGTCTCTCTCAGTCTCTCTCAGTCTCTCTCTCTCCAGTGTTGTTATTTAGGGGGATGGTCTCTCTGCGCCTTAGGGTTGAATTTGAATTTTACAAACATATTGACCGTGTTGAACTACTTGAGGAGGTTTGGGGACTTGGGGGGGCTGTCTGTGTGGTTGGACTATGGGGGTTATGAGGTCCAATTGTGTAATTTTTTTTTTTATGTAGGAGGTGTAGCAGCACACCATGTGCTTTTATGGGGGTTGGGTTGTGTGTGTGCAGGGTGTGGGTGGGGAGTTCTTAATGTAATGTAGATATCTTATTAAAGAAAGAAAAAAAAAATCTCTCTCGGTTGCTATTGATAGTCAGTTATTGTAGTCCGATTTCGTATTGTGGTGACATTTGAATACTAAGAGGATCATTTACAATGAACTGATCAAATGATCATTATTGAAAGGCACGGCGGGGGCAGTTTGTGTATCATAGGAAAACACAGCATGCTGCTTGCACCAATTATTGTCAGACAGGAACCAGTCTTCCTTGGTTCTGTGTTTCCCCAGGGGGGCAGGAGCTCCGTTGTACAGGCCTGCCATGGTAATCATGGTGAATGTTTAGATCACATGTTTTTCACAATCGTTTAGACACTAAAACTGGACCAAAAGGAACAAGGACCCAAACCTGTAAACAAATTAGCAGAATCATACACCAAACCTGTAAATAAATTAGCAGAATCATACACCAAACCTGTAAATAAATTAGCAGAATCATACACCAAATCTGTAAATAAATTAGCAGAATCATACACCAAACCTGTAAATAAATTAGCAGAATCATACACCAAACCTGTAAAACCTGTAAACAAATTAGCAGAATCATACACCAAACCTGTAAAACCTGTAAACAAATTAGCAGAATCATACACCAAACCTGTAAAACCTGTAAACAAATTAGCAGAATCATACACCAAACCTGTAAAACCTGTAAACAAATTAGCAGAATCATACACCAAATCTGTAAACAAAACCTGTAAAACCTGTAAACAAATTAGCAGAATCATACACCAAACCTGTAAATAAATCAGCAGAATCAAACACCAAACCTGTAAATAAATGTAGCAGATTCTTACACCAAACTTGTAAAACCTGTAAACAAATTAGCAGAATCATACACCAAACCTGTAAACAAATTAGCAGAATCATACACTAAACCTGTAAACAAATTAGCAGAATCATACACCAAACCTGTAAACAAATTAGCAGAATCATACACTAAACCTGTAAACAAATTAGCAGAATCATACACTAAACCTGTAAACAAATTAGCAGAATCATACACTAAACCTGTAAACAAATTAGCAGAATCATACACTAAACCTGTAAACAAATTAGCAGAATCATACACTAAACCTGTAAACAAATTAGCAGAATTATACACCAAATCTGTAACTAAATGCCATTTGGGACTCCTCAGAATCAGACTACTTGCAGACCGAGTCCAAACTAAAATGTTCAAGCTAATATTTAAAATGTTCAAATTTTCTCATTTGCTGGAGCTCTTGGGTCCATACAGAATTCAGTGAATAAAGATACAGAAACCAAAGGCTTTACTGTTTTTTACAGAGAATAAAATACAGTGCGGTATGGCATTTTCTACAGAGATTAAAATACAGTGTGGTATGGCGTTTTTTACAGAGAATAAAATACAGTGCGGTATGGCATTTTCTACAGAGATTAAAATACAGTGTGGTATGGAGTTTTTTTACAGAGAATAAAATACAGTGTGGTATGGGGTTGTATATTTTGGAATCTTCATACTATTGAGGCCACAGGTGGTCATCTGAAATTGGGCTGGACCCACCTGTCTCATGGAAAGGCCATGATTGACAACATCTTCAATAATTCGATTTTTTTGTATTTCACAACGAGCTACACAACCACCTCTTCCCTTACCCTTGCTTGGTCCATTCAGGCAAACAGCAACTCACAGATGTTACATTTTATACATGAATTAGAAACAATTGCTTAATCAACAATTGTTTCACATTCAAGTATGTATCAGCTGTGCCCAAATATTTTAATTTTGACACAACTTACTCATATTAGTTTTATGTTTTTAGTAGAGAGTTGCGTTTACTCTTTTGCAAAAATGTGCTTAGCATTAACAACAGTTTTGAAAAAAATAAATAACACTGTTCTGCTCATTAGGTAAATATTTAGAACTTGACCCCTCGTTAAAAGTATCAAAGCAAATCGAGAAAAACTACCCCCAGCTCCGGTTGTGTGTGTGTGCATGTGTTTCTACATCTGTGTGTTGCGCAAAACTACTATAACAATATTTTGACAACATGCCCAGAACAGACTGTTTGTCCACCAGCTTACGCCAGCCTCTCCTGGCCACAGCCCCGCCGGTTAAACATTTGTGCACCTATCTTACGCCAGCCTCTCGTGGCCACAGCTCCGCCGGTTAAACATTTGTGCAACTGTAAGTCTTTTAAATGCTGTGGAGGAGCTCGGAGAGAAATATTACTTTCTTGAAGGCGTCACAATACTAACAGTGTTATCGATTGGTTGATTTAAGAACACTTCTTGAAAGGTTTGATACGGTACATGGCAAATACTGTAGAAACCTGCCAGCGGCTTTTAACAGAGAACTTCAAAATAAAACACTTTATCGAACAATGAAGCACCTTGTTGCTGCTCGTAAAGTTGCGTAGAATATGACATGAACATGCTCAGACTGCGATGCAGCTACAGAGAGAAACTGGACTAGTCGTGTTCTTCTGAGACAGTTTATTTTGTATGGATTTGTCTGTGCTTCTACAAAGTGAGGAAGAGAAAATACCTGGAGTAATATTGGTGGACTAGGCCCAGGCATTTCAGACAGAAGAGTCTTCTATCTTTTTAAGGTACACTTTACCCTTCTTTGTCTGCTTGACGCTCCTGTTATCAACCAGTCAATGACCGTTTCTGGAGAAAAAGGAAGAACGAGGCCCACGAGGTTCCATGATACGCCGATTGTGTCAGATGGCTGGTCCAACCATGGAGAGGAATAAAATGGTCTCCTCTATAGTCTTTGCGCTGTGTGTTTATATTGCTGTGTGTTTGTTATGTTGTGGGCTTGTTGTGTTATGTGTGTGTATTCTGTTTTGTGTGGGCAGTACTGATAGGAAAATAAAGTACATTGAAGGCCAAGTGGGAGAAGCTTTCTAGTGGAAGAACGAAAAGGGCTTAGTAATTATGTCATATTTTTCTTTTGTCATATTTCAAATACTTTGTTGTTAAAAGACTTTGTGATCTACCTGTCACTGAACCACAGCTTGGTTGCTCTTAACAATGAGTCTGAAGCAAAGCGACAATTCAGGTTTATGGAAAGTTTTATGAAGGCATCTGACTCCTGTCCTAAACTCTTAAGAGGAAAAAGAGATTTGGCTTTGTTTCCAAATGTCTACTTGCATTCTGTGTTCTCCTGTTCTTTCGGGTGTGAACCGGGAGCTTTGAGAGAGCCAATACTGTCTAGTCTAGTATGGGATTACGCAGTGCTTCAAATCAATTAAATCTGAAACCACAGTTGGGTGCAGCCAGCGTCATTACTGACACACAGCTAGCTTCAGGCACTTGTTTGTTAGCCACTTCTGTCAAACTAAGTAGGTACTTGCTTTTTGTGATCTTAGATTTGGATTCGCTCTTAGAGAAATTACAGTTGGTTTTGGAACTGGCTATTTGTTCTAGATTGAAACTGGTATGCATTTATTATCCAGCCAACACCTTTGTCTCAAATGTCACACAATTTTCTATGGGCCTTTGGGAAGTAGTGGACTCCTTTGGGAAGATGGTCGCCATTTAGGGCATACACAGAAACTGCCATCCTTCCTGCTGCAATGCCAACCTGAGGGCAGAGATATTCTCATTAACTATTCATCCAGTCAACAAAACTGAACTCAAGAGGCACAAAATCCTAAAAATATTTGGAAAGAAAACTCGGGCCCAGAGGCACAACCCATCACAACACAATATTGGTATGAGTTCAAATTGTATACACCACATTCCCTTTTTTGGGGAAGAGGGGTCCACTCCAGGTATGAGGTATGGGTTTAAAAGCTTTAAAAAAATAAATAGATTCCAAGACAGTTTCCTTTCCATTTCATTGCTCTTTTGGAGCATTTAAGTACTGTATGCTGATGTAAAAGGTGCATTATCAGATGTCTCTCACCATGTATGTGCGTCGGTGTGTTTATGTCCTCACTGTATGTCACTTTGCAGTAGACATAAGATTAGAAATAGGTTTAGAACATTGCCTTATAGTAAAATTGCAATTTTGGATCACAATGCAGATAGAATCGTGAGGATGGCAACACATCATATTGTCACCAAAATAGGCTGATAATATCTTTTAGTGAGGTCTCTGGGTATTCCCGTCGAGCATTAAACTCCTTAGAGGTTCTATCTGGAATAAGCCCTATTCTGGTTGGAACGCTGTTTTCAGGTTTCTCAGTGTTCTCAGAGCCTTCTAACACCGTTCTCCTAATTAAAATAAAATCGAATCATATTAATTGTCATTGGAACATTTTGTTTTGAATCCAGCGAAAGCTGACACAGTCAAACCCCCAGATAAACGAGTACCTTTTTAGGTGACGTTGGCAGGGAGTCCTAGCTAGGTCAGGAACTCACCATTCGGTACCCACGTTTATTCCCTTCCACTTTCGTAATGTCCATTTCCACCTTGTACAGCAGCGTTGTCATGGAAACCCCACAGAAGGTGTTTCCGACATCAACACCAGAGCAAGACCCGAACGTATCGGGTGCATCCGATGCAGACACCCGGACTCTCCTCTCAACTTCCGCTTTGGAGTTAGAAGTGGTTGCATCCCTCCGTGAGCCAAGGGAAAGGGGCCTTGCTTCGAAATCTTTGAAATTATTTAGTATGTTTTTACATTTTGAGCAGTGAAGATCACGGCGAGATGCCACCACCATTTGCCATCTCCCATGCAGGTCCCTGCCAAGAAATCTGAGCTGGCGCTTCTTATGCGAATGAGGTCACGTATGTCTTACACTTCATTCCAGCTCCTCACTGGCAGTGCGAGGTGAGGGGGGGGATTAAGCCTTGTATTTTTTATTAAATGAAAATATGAATTTACTTTCCTAAGTCTCTGTAACCAGGTGAACCGGACATCGGTCTATTGTAATGAAATCAGGCTTGTGTGACATTGTGCAGTTGGCTAAAAGGGTCTCCCCCACCCAAACAGCCTGAAATGGTCAGAGTTCTTACACAAAAGGGTAATAACATCCTTTTAACCATTTCAGAGTAGTATTTCAACCTTAGTGTGGAATTTTGAGCACAATTTTGACTTCACCAGAACTTTAAACTGCTTTCTGTTTTATTCGACGGTAACAGAAAAGTACAACCGACACAAGCACAATTTATCTACGCAAACAACCCCTTCAACCACAGTTTATTTTCAGGAACGCCATCTTGTGACACTGTGGACAAAGATAAGAAGATGCATTCTGTCAGTGCTTTGCTTTTAAGTAAACAGCTGCGATGGGTTTTTGGAATTCCATGCCTGCCCCTGTGCTCAGGGTGCGACTGGCAAAAAGTAATCTATTCTAATGGAATACAACATTATATTTATTCAACCTACGTGATATTAATGAGGCTCAACAGTCACATGATCACCTCATTGTAATGGCCTGTCCCCTCACAAAATCACACCGTTCTTCCTTCATCTCCGAACACACTATTCTTACCTCACACGGTCTCCATCTCATGTAACCACCAACCACAACGCCGTGCCGTGAGGGCCAGGGGTGCAGGGGGGCCATTAGGGGAGGGGCATGCACCAATCTGTCTCAACAGGCTAAAATGTAATCCCATTTTGTCATCCAAACTAATGCTTTTAATTGAGAGTAGGGCCTTTTCTTTTCTTTTTTTTTTATGCTAGCAAACAGATGGATGATTGTGTGCCTATTGATCCTTTTAAAATGTCAGCAAAAACAATCCCTGCCCAATTACAGTTCGCTAACTTAGTATTATTTATAGGATATACAGATCAGGTTAGATGTGTATTGTGCAGAATCAAATTAATACTTATAAAGCCAGGTGCAATGTAATCTGCTTTAAACTCCAACAAATATAGTGGGGAGAACAAGTATTTGATACACTGCCAATTTAGCAGGTTTTCCCACTTACAAAGCATGTAGAAGTCTGTAATTTGTATCATATGTATTCTTCAACTGTGAGTGACGGAATCTAAAACAAAAATCCAGAAAATCACATTATATGATTTTTAAGTAATTAATTAGCATTTTATTGCCTAACATAAGTATTTGATACATCAGAAAAACAGAACTTAATATTTGGTACAGAACCTTTGTTTGCAATTACAGAGATCATACGTTTCCTGTAGTTCTTGACCAGGTTTGCCCACACTGCAGCAGGGATTTTGGCCCACTCCTCCATACAGACCTTCTCCAGATCCTTCAGGTTTCGGGGCTGTCGCTGGGCAATATGGACTTTCAGCTCCCTCCAAAGATTTTCTATTGGGTTCAGGTCTGGAGACTGGCTAGGTCACTCCAGGACCTTGAGATGATTCTTACGGAGCCACTCCTTAGTTGCCCTGGCTGTGTGTTTCGGGTTGTTGTCATGCTGGAAGACCCAGCCACGACCCATCTTCAATGCTCTTACTGAGGGAAGGAGGTTGTTGGCCAAGATCTCACGATACATGGCCCCATCCAGCCTCCCCTCAATACAGTGCAGTCGTCCTGTCCCCTTTGCAGAAAAGCATCCCCAAAGAATTATGTTTCCACCTCCATGCTTCGTGGTTGGGATGATGTTCTTGGGGTTGTACTCATCCTTCTTCTTCCAAAAAGCTCTATTTTTGTCTCATCAGACTACATGACCTTCTCCCATTCCTCCTCTGGATCATTCAGATGGTCATTGGCAAACTTCAGACAGGCCTGGACATGTGCTGGCTTGAGCAGGGGGACATTGCGTGCACTGAAGGATTTTAATCCATGATGGCGTAGTGTGTTACTAATGGTTTTCTTTGGGACTGTGGTCCCAGCTCTCTTTAGGTCATTGACCAGGTCCTGCCGTGTACTTCTGGGCTGATCCCTCACCTTCCTCATGATCATTGATGCCCCATGAGGAGAGATCTTGCATGGAGCCCCAGACCAAGGGAGAGTGACCGTCATCTTAAACTTCTTCCATTTTCTAATAATTGCGCAAACAGTTTTTGCCTTCTCACCAAGCTGCTTGCCTATTGTCCTGTAGCCCATCCCAGCCTTGTGCAGGTCTACAATTATATCCCTGATGTCCTTACACAGCTCTCTGGTCTTGGCCATTGTGGAGAGGTAGGAGTCTGTTTGATTGAGTGTGTGGACAGGTGTCTTTTATACAGGTAACAAGTTCAAACAGGAGCAGTTAATACAGGTAATGAGTGGAGAACAGGAGGGCTTCTTAAAGAAAAACTAACAGGTCTGTGAGATCCGGAATTCTTACTGGTTGGTAGGTGATCAAATACTTATGTCATAAAATAAAATGCAAATTAATTATTTAAAAATTATACAATGTGATTTTCTGGATTTCGTCTCTCACAGTTGAAGTGTACCTATGATAAAAATTACAGACCTCTACATGCTTTGTAAGTAGGAAAACCTGCAAAATCGGCAGTGTTTCAAATACTTATAATTTCAAGCGATACATGTACAATATAAGCGAATGGGTTTTTCCAGTGTTCTGAAGCTAATTTTACTCTTTGCGGTAGTTTCTAAGATCAACCTTATGTAATTGTTGTAATTAATTTGTTTTCTTCCATATCATTTTATACTTTCTGTGTGTGCACAGTTTAATGCACTCACAATATATGGAAGTAATTACAATGTTTATGACATAATATTATACAATTCTGTTTACATAACACAATATAATGAAGTACTTGCCATGTATATGACACAATGTAATTGAGTACAGTACTCATTGTATTCTGCACAATAAAGTGAATTACTCAAAATACAAAATACTGTAACAGAAATGTGCACTCATGCTCACAGTATAACACACTCTCTTACATGTGTATATACACACACACACACACACACACACACACCAGTGTTAGCGGTGTTCATTATCATGTCATTAATTCCCATTGCGTGCCCCATTACTCTAGCAACGTTCTTTTGGGTGCGAACTTGAAGCAGCAGCTGAGATGACTGACACAGCCCAAAGAGCCTGAAGAGAACAACATCCCCCATTAACAGAGCGTGTGTCCCAAATGTCAGCCACCATGAAACCAGTAACGACAGCCGCTTGTAACCCTGGGCATTCTGAATTCGCCAGGCAGGCAGAGCCATGGGGGAACCGATTCAAATGACAACCTATTCCCTTGATAGCACACTATTTATTTTACTGTGCGTAGTGCACTCCGTTTTGTAGTAGCGAATTCTGACATTTGGGACCCCAGTGCTTTAGGATCCCTCCAGGGAGGGGGTTGGCCATGGCTGCATCACAAAACTACACCATGACTAGAGATCAACCCATATATTGGTGTGGATAGGGCCTTTCTAGTAAATCCGCTATGGGCCCGGTTCTTTCAGCCTCAGTCCGATAGTCCCTCTACATCTACATCAAACCCAAACTCTGTCTCCAGTGTTGATTAAGGGTGGGCAGATCGATCCCAAAAATATTGATACTACAGATACGACGTCTCGTTTTTGACGATTGATTCTAGCATCAAGAGGATTGATGCCAGTTTTGGGGAAATGCCTCAGACAGATCCCCGACACAGAGACCGAGTTCACTGGCAGTCATTTCAGAGAGGCAAGGAATATCCAGGTAAATATAGTAGTGAAACTGATATTTTTGTCAAATCAGATGTTCAGCATTGGTTAATGCAGCATTATTAGCTGTTACTTTTGCAGACTGATTAGATATAGACTGTATTAATATTTTCAGCCAATGGAAACTTAGATAAATAATTTATTTTAATGGAATTTCTTTAAATCAACCTCAAACCTGAAATATGCACATTCAAATTACAATAATAAAATGTAAAACGGTCATGTGTTTTAAAATACGTGTGATTAAATAACCATAGAAAGCAAAAAAAACCTCTTCATTCTTTTATGTAGCACTTTTTTACAAAGCCCCACAGGTGGCAGGTAGAAGTTACACTCACGTTACAATGATTGCAAATGATTTAGTGGTCATGAAAAAGTATTCATATTTAGCCTATTGATGATGTATTTACCTCATAAATCATGACATACTGCTTTCCCCTACATGAAAGTACATAAGTCACTTTTAATAATAAAAAGTATCGGTATTGGTATCGATATCGACGATTCTGGCCCTGTATTACTTGGTATCAGATCGAATCCAAAAATTTGTGGTATCGCACACCCCTAGTGTTGATTAGAAAATGTTGCTAATGCCACCAGAACATGTGTATGCTCTTGCTCTACTCTCCCACAGTAAAGTAAGATCAGTGTATTGAAAAAACCAATGAGTTGCCAAGATGGCCAAAGTTGAACTCCTTTTGAAAATATTAGTTTTTTAGTTTAGTTTAATTTACAAGAAATGTGCCTGGGCATGGATGCAATGAGGAATTGCTATTGAAAAACAACAGTTAACTTCCGTACTTGCTATATGCTCTAGAAAGAATACAAGCATGCATTTTGAAACGCACAGATGTTAGGTTTACAATGTGATTTATGATTATTTTCAACATTATATGCTGGAAAGGTCATCAATATTTTTGACCGACACAAATTGTTTTATTTGCTGTGGATTCTCAGCCAAAGGCCACACCACCTCCTCTCCAGTACCCTAAACAAGGCTAAAGAAAAAAAAAACATTTTGCATATTACTCTGGTGCTTTAATGGGATTATTAAAGCCTAAACTGTTGTTATTCATTACAGTTCAGTTGGTACACTACGAGGTATGCAATACTATATAAAAATAAAGTAAAAAGACTACTTAATTTTGAGAACTTTTAATGTACTCGTCATTTATTTTTATTCCTAATCATCCCAAGTTCATTGCATTGATTATCGGCAGTAAATATCAGCCCCCCCCCGCACCCCCAAAAAAATTATACAATCATCATCATCGGCACGAAAAAAAATCACATCACACTACATCAGCACATTTAATCATCACACTACATCACCACATTACATCACTAAACCACATGATATCATCATCAAACTACATCAATACACTTCATCATAAAAAAACAACACAACATCACCACACTACATCTCTAAACTACATCTCTCCACTACATCACTATCCAGTCACCCCATTACATCACTACACTACATCATCATACTGCTTCACCACACTCGTCACTAAATTACATCACCACACTCGTCACTTAATTACATCACCACACTCGTCACTTAATTACATCACCACACTATACATCAGCTAGAGGGTTGCCTAGGAAAGAGATGCCATATAGATCAATTCATATCTCTGTACATACAAAGTTGCCACAGGGGAAAACTGCTACAGCATTTTCACTTGGATATTGCGTATTAGATACTGACAGAAAGAAAGGAGCTCCTTATCAAAACAACTCTGGAGTAATAAAACTATTTCCTGTCAATAGAATTCCCTTTATGCTTCCAAATTTGTGTGTATGTATTTTATGTATCAAATCTTAATTTTTACCAGGGAAGTCAATTAGGAATAAATTCTAGTTGACATTGATGGCTTGGCAAGAGGCTTCCAGTGTAAAGTGGTTTGAGAAAGGCCTCGTTGTGTCTGGGGTAGTTTGAGAAAAGGCATAAACACACTTCTCTCCAAACCTCCACTGTTTTACTATAGGCTATTACTTGCTTTAGCCAGACTAATTATATTTACCAGACCACTGGACTATACCGCAGCAGGACATGTCAATGGATACATATTGTCTCAAAATGTCTCCCAAGACTTATTTAGAACTCCCTCACACTCAGAAAGTATTTCTCACTTGATTAGCCTCCTTGTCCCGAGTGAGGGTTTGGGATAATGAAGCCATCAATGTGAGCATCTTATAATCAGGCTTAAATTAATCAGAATACATCATCGTGGAACACCCATGTGTCTCTGGAGTGGTTCAATTGCATGGAATAGACTTAGCAAGTATCTCTGCCACCATCCCCTCCTTTGAATTTTTATTTTATTTTAGGATTATTCATGAGCGTGGCCATGACACCAGTCCTCTGTCACCTCCCTCCAGGCGTCTCCCTACAACTTGTTCTATGTGCTGCCCCTTAAATGTGATGCTTGGCAGCACGTGATCTGGAGAATTGAGAATTGATTTCTACTTACAAACTTCGTTTTGGGAGGCGACAGCCTACTGAGTTATCTGAGCTATTGGGTGATTAACTGGTCTGTCAGGGAGGCGGCGTGGAGCAGAAAGACTGGGAAAAACAGATGGGCATGAAGTGGTAAGAGAGGGCGAGATTCTCCGAAATAGCACCCTATTCCCTTCAAGGCACCCGAAGAGTGTATGTCTCTCACAGAACGTCTCTCACAGAACGTCTCTCACAGAACGTCTCTCACAGCTAAAGCCCTGGCGTCCACACACGGAACGTCTTTCCAGGAAATAAAACTTTTTGAAGAGCTAAGTCAGTGATCCAGACCAACCTATTATTCCACAGTAGGGACCAGCTGCAGTCTGGCTGTTATAGACAACGTTACTTATTTAGACAACGGTCCCTTCTCTACAACGCCCTTACTAGGACGCAGACTAGATGGTATATTTATAAGGACAGCTTTGGCTTAATACATCTCAGTCAGAACCGGACAATATAAAGTTGACAATATAAAGTTGATGGCTGAATAATGGTTCATCGTGACCCCGACAGACAGTAAACCTGAGGTGAAGGTTCAAAAAGAGTTTATGAAGACAGCGTGGCCTTTTGAGTCTGTGTCCCAAGTCACTTCCTGTTCACTACATAATACACTGTCTTTGACAAGGGCTATGTAGAGAATGGGTTGCCATTTGGACGGGACTCAAAGAGGGTCAAATAATACCAAGTGTAAACCCTCTTACATGAGGCTGATGCGACATTTTGTTTCTGATGTGGACTTGTTACCACATGCTAGTGATGGCCATTCAAGGCTTCATTAGCGTTATTTTAGCAGCAGGATATTATGCTGGCAGCACTCCGATTTTCTTTATCATAATAAAAGCCATCTTTGAAATGTATGAGGCAATATAGTTAACAATCTTGTCTGTGAAAACAGACAAGAAAAACATTGGTGTAGATGTGTAGACTAGATTGTTAACTATGTTACCTTATATATTTCAATGATGGCCTTTATTTTGAAAAATTAAATCTGAGTTAGCGCTGCTAGCATAATATCTTGCTGCTTCAAGAACGATAATGAAAACTCTAATGTCCATCACTACCACATGCTGCAGGAGTATGAGGATCAGCAGGTTTTTTAGTAGATGTTGCAGACCCAGAGGAAAGGGTTCAATGGGAAAGTCAGCCTAATGGAGGCGCTGTGTGCAACTCTTGTTATAATGCCGGACAGATGCGTAATTTTTTAATCCAGGTTAAAAACACTTCTATTTTCAAATGCTTATGACTGAGCGCTTTAACTTAACCACACTGTTAGCCTTACAGCTTTTATAGCTTCTTCATGGAATCTACTATGGAATCTACCAGTTATGTTTTTATTTTGTTTTTATTCTATGTTTTATTAATATGTTCTCCCACTTGTTATTTAATTTAGGTGGTTTCAGTCTGCCTCGTGGTTAAAGTCTCCCTTGTTATTTAAGGTGGTTAGAGTCTCCCTTGTTATTTAAGGTGGTTAGAGTCTCCCTTGTTATTTAAGGTGTTTAAAGTCTCCCTTGTTATTTAAGGTGGTTAAAGTCTTTGTTATTTAAGGTGTTTAAAGTCTCCCTTGTTATTTAAGGCGGTTAGAGTCTCCCTTGTTATTTAAGGCGGTTAGAGTCTCCCTTGTTATTTAAGGTGGTTAATGTCTCCCTTGTTATTTAAGGTGTTTAGAGTCTCCCTTGTTATTTAAGGTGTTTAGAGTCTCCCTTGTTATTTAAGGCGGTTAGAGTCTCCCTTGTTATTTAAGGTGTTTAGAGTCTCCCTTGTTATTTAAGGTGTTTAGAGTCTCCCTTGTTATTTAAGGCGGTTAGAGTCTCCCTTGTTATTTAAGGTGTTTAGAGTCTCCCTTGTTATTTAAGGTGTTTAGAGTCTCCCTTGTTATTTAAGGCGGTTAGAGTCTCCCTTGTTATTTAAGGTGGTTAGAGTCTCCCTTGTTATTTAAGGTGGTTAGAGTCTCCCTTGTTATTTAAGGTGTTTAGAGTCTCCCTTGTTATTTAAGGCGGTTAGAGTCTCCCTTGTTATTTAAGGTGGTTAGAGTCTCCCTTGTTATTTAAGGTGGTTAGAGTCTCCCTTGTTATTTAAGGTGGTTAGAGTCTCCCTTGTTATTTAAGGTGGTTAGAGTCCTCCGTGTTTTATTGATGTTAATATTCTAGTATGTTTTTGTTCTGTTGTATTTTCCGGGGGAAAAAAATCTTCGTAAAGCACATTGAATTGCTTCTATGTATGAATTGTAAATATACTTGCTTGCTTGCTATTGATTTGTTCATAAAGGAGTTCATGATACCATGGGCTTGGTTAAAAAAGGTGAGCTGTGATATAGTGATAGCACAGTCCCAGTTGGATATTCTATGGGACAAGAAAAAAAGAAATGCAAATAGAAACCAGTCTAAGCTTCTGGATACTAACAAATATAATATTTATTTTTATCTACTACTTTGCAAAAAATGGGGTTGATCTAGTGGGAACCGTCCCTGTTGGATATTAATTTAAAATTCTTGGTTCAAGAAGTCGACTGTGAGACTCGGTGGGGTCCTGACAGAATTGACTGCAGCGTCGGATTCCACCACACAGGCTTAGAGATGAACATTGTGTCGTGCCAAGTCATTCCTCTGAGATTAAGACGTGCTCATTTTCACTGTACTGTTATGGATCTGTGGATCATCAGCTGGACAAAGTGCCCGAGAATGGCTGCATTTATATGCATTATTAATAAATAAAGGAAAACGGAACGAAACTGTATATAACAAAATATTCAGAGAGGGAGACAATATTTTATGATTTATTACATCTTTATAAAATCTTTTTATTACATCTTTATTACATCTTTATTACATCTTTATAAAAATCTTTATAAAAGTTTGTCACATTTTCTGTCACATTTTCTGCAAAGTATAGGTAGACAACTGATAGAGAAAGAATATTACCCTGTTCGATGATGTGTTTCTGTAAACATATAGCCCTGTAGGATGATACTAAATACAGCCCTGTAGGATAATCCAAATGAAGTATCTAGTACTGTAGAATGACACATCTGTACTGACCAGTACTAGCATGTTACAAATGAAATATAGTTACAGGTACTACAGGTTAACAGTTCAACCTTGTGTTCAGTGATGTCAAACTGTGATCAGTACAGATTAGCTGTCAGACTGCGGTGTGCGGAAATCCTTGATGCTCATGGCCAAGTATTGTCTTTGCCATGAGAAACATTAGAATGACACCATCTTTCAGTTCCATGTTCTATTGTCTAAGGCTACCAGGTTATTCTAAATGTATTAAAACCAACCGTCAGCAGGTTTCCTGTAGAGCTCAAGAGTTTGAATCATGACAACACCACTTCATCACTCTGTGAAACAGTATTGTAACAGCTTAAAACTAAAAGGTAATTTCTTCTCCTTTGACAGCCTGTGTTTACAGAAATAATACCACTGTAAAAGACGTGTGCTATTTACGGCATAATGAACCCCCACTGCTCACACTGTAATAATGCCATAAGATTTACAAGTATTATTAACCATCGCATCAGCAGTGTTATGCCATCGAATGTACGCAGCTGCCACCCACTCCTGCAAGAGACATACTCCAGGATGACTGGCTTACACACACACACACACACACACACACACACACACACACTGGCAGCAGATCAGAAAGAAAATAGCGATGCTACGTAAATGTAGATTAATGAGCTTGTCAATTACAAGCAGAAATCTCTGCTGCAACTTCTTTGTTCATTTTGTTGTCTTGAAGCCCAAACAATTCAATCACTGCTTTGACTTCTTCCAAAGAGACAGAGGCCTCGCTCTTGCTCTTATCTGCCAAATGTATTTTCATGAAAAGCTGTAATCTCTTGTTTATTTTTCCATACAGACCTAGCTGTGTATTTTTCTTTACAGACCTAGCTGTGTATTTTTCTTTACAGACCTAGCTGTGTATTTGTCTTTACAGACCTAGCTGTGTATTTGTCTTTACAGACCTAACTATCTCATTCAGACTGACACTGACAAACTCCTGGTTATCCCACCACCAAGGTCAGTGAGAGATTCTAAGAACTTTAGAATGCAATAGTCACAAACCGCCGGAATTCATTTGATAACTTTACTGACATAAAACACCATTGTCAGCTTTAGAAGCCGTACCACTGGAAGACCTGTCATAATGCAAAAGGGCTTGTTATTCCTCACAGTTTGCGCTCGAAGGAAGGTCTAGCAAGGGACAAGAGTGATGGAGACGATACAAAATCAATATTGTATTAAACCGACATTATGACGATCTATGTCCTTATTTCACTTGACTTTTAGCAATAATACTACAGCTGAAACAGTGCCACGGTCAGAACACTAGATTTAACTCCATCTCTGCCTTCCCGGCATGGCTGGCCGGCTCGCCGCCACGTATGTCAGATTTAACCAAGCTCCCTGCCTAGTGCACAGCATGACGCCAGAGCCCCATGGGGAACCAGTCCAAGGCAGAGCATTGCAGAGCGGAAGGATTCAGGGGGCATTTTGGGACGCACCCCCAATAGCATCCGGTTACAACGTGTGATAACCATGCGCTAAAGACTGACATCAGATAAAAGAACTGAGGAGCCATTACCGTGTCAGAAAAATGCAATTTAAACTGAACGTGAGTCTCTCGATGGCCCTGTAGATAACTCAGAGGACAGACTACCCAGCATCAGTGCACCAGGGCATCACCTCAATAAGCCCTCATACCGTCTCAATAATAATCCAGGCTGCACCGGCCCCATATCACAGGGAACATCGCATCGACCCATTACACTGTCATTCGCACACTGAGCACATGCATTTTACACTAAATAATGGAGGATGAGAGCGCCCATCACCAGTTGGACGTTCATTGGTCTACTGAGACCCGGTCTAAAGTGCAGAACCACACGGCCGTCCAATTTGTGAGGTCAGGTTGGTTAAGGATTTGATGAATTTAGTTGTTAATTGAACAGAAAGTCCAACTGAAATAATATTTCCCCTTCTAACCCAACTCATCCAAAAAAAATTAAATCCCTTGCTGGCTCTGGGATTCAATGTACTTTTCAGTTATGCTTGTCTCGCTAGGATACTGCCTGTGTCTGCCTCGGACTGATATGGTCAGTGATGGAGCACTTTGTCCCTGAAGCCTTCATTTCACAAGGCTACACCAGTACTGCCATCTCTAAACAGTTCTGTTATATTATGGCCATGACTGTCCTGTCTTATTGCTCTGTTATGTTATGGCCATCACTGTCCAATCTCTTTGTTATATTATGGCCATGACTGTCCTGTCTTATTGCTCTGTTATGTTACGGCCATCAATGTCCAATCTCTTTGTTATATTATGGCCATGACTGTCCTGTCTTATTGCTCTGTTATGTTATGACCATCACTGTCCAATCTCTTTTTTATATTATGGCCATGACTGTTCTGTCTTATTGCTCTTATGTTATGGCCATCACTGTCCAATCTTTTTGTTATATTATGGCCATGACTGTCCGATCTTAACATTCTATTATGTTATGGCCATCACTGTCCTCTCTCTCTATTATGTTAGGTCATGAATATTCTTTATTATCTTTCCAACAGTATGTCACAATTTGATTTTAGTTTGGCCACAAAGATATTTTAGGGATTTATTCTGATTATATTATTATTCTGATTACCTTAAAAACGAATACAGAGGTAAAACAGTGTTTATGGGGATACATCGCTCTGCCTTGCACTGATATTGTAACCGATCCTCACAGACATGGCGGCAAGCATCCATCATCCTCATCCACCACCCCCTTCCAACATCCTCTTCCACAACCCCCTTCCCCAATCCTCATCTACCAACCCCTTCCAGCATCCTCATCCACCACCCCCTTCCAACATCCTCTTCCACAACCCCCTTCCCCAATCCTCATCTACCAACCCATTAAAACATCCTCATCCACCACCACCTTCCACCATCCTCATCCACCACCACCTTCCAACAGCCTCATCCACCACCACCTTCCAACAGCCTCATCCACCACCACCTTCCAACAGCCTCATCCACCACCCCCTTCCAACATCCTCATCCACCACTACCCCCCACCATCCTCATCCACCACCACCTTCCACCATCCACAACCACATTCCAACATCCTCATCCACCACCACCTTCCACCATCCTCATCCACATCCAGCACCCCCTTCCAACATGATGGAAATGGTGCATAGCATGTTTTAAATAAACACAAAATATTGTGGATCCAGTGGATCTGAAAATATTCCAGTGGACATTCCAGTTACTTCTCCCGACCTCTATCGGGTTTGCATCCTAAATGACCCCTTATTCTTGATAGGATAAAAGTAGTGCACCATATAGGGAAGAATATTCTTAAGTATTAGTCCTCTCTGGACGCCTCTGGAGCCCTTCACAAGACGCTGCACTCTGACCTCTGACCTCTGTCTGCCTAGCTGCATGCGTGTGGTTGACAGAGGCAGGACGCAGACACTGGGGGGACGGAGGACTTAAATAACACACTTAAACGGTAACAGAACATAAAAAGGTGAGAACAAAACAGCATACACTGGATGGAATGCAAGCAGTGGCTGACAAGGCACACGAGGAAAGAAGGAACTGAAGTAGGGTTGGTGATCCGGAACACAGGTGAGGGCAGTGAAGAAAATGGACAGGTGTCTGTGCTCCACGAGGCCCCGGGGGCGTTGAGCCTTGCCGCCTGTCCGTCCGTCCGTCCGTCAGTGCATGGGCTACATTACAGGGTCATGACGTAATCCGCCTAATGGCTTGAGGTCGTTTACAGGCAGCGGTTCTAGAGGAACTCCGGTACATACAGTTCCAGTGTAATAGCATTGATGTTTCGTTCTACTGTAACGCAGGGAACGCCATGACGTTTGCTGGCAGTGGAATTTGCTGGCTTTAGTTTATTGGCATGCAGGTGCTGGTCTTCACTCTGATGCATTGTGTCCTCGTGTGAATTTTTTTTCTACGCTTTAAATGGCACTAATTCCCTAAGTACCTCTGCCCTGGGACCACAGTCTTCTAGTCAAATATTGTACAATGCTTAGGGAAAAGGGTGCCATTCAGAACACAGCCCAAGTGAGATATTGTAGTAGTGTATAATAACTGAATAATAACTGAATCTGATAACTGAAACTGTCCTCAGGACAACAATATATTCACATCATCAAAAACAACAACAACAACAGCAGCAGCATTGAGATAGCAACATGCACTGTCTGATTTTATGAATGTCAAATGTCAGAAGGGGCTATGGGCTATCAGAATCAATCTGTACTACATGCCACAACACTAAGGCCTTCATGTTTTAAACATTCAGCTTCAGACACTCAGGTTTACTTGAGAATAAAATCCATGCTATACAAGCTGTGTAATAATTATACTCAATACATATAGATTTAAACTATGATATAAAAGATGTACAATGACTACACTCAAATAAAAATAGAGAGTAAAAAGGCAACTTAGAAACCTACACTAAAACTGATTGAAACCATGCTTTACAAACCATTTAATAACTACACTAAAAATTATTCAGCCATGTTTTACAAGCAATATTAACTACACTAAAACTGATTCAAACCATGTTTTACAAGCCATATACTACCCGTAATACAGATTCAAACCATGTTTTACAAGCCATATAATAAACACACAGAAAGCAGAGCTAGCAGTGAACCACTGGTCAACAACAAGCCATGGGAACCATACGGATCCCGTGCAGATTTCCTCCATTAAATGAGCGTAATTAGCTATGACAGTGTTGTTGAAGGGGACACAATTCAGCTAAAGGAGCTTGGTAAACAAACCAACATATACTAACAAACAGCCTAAGGAATGGAATGTGTGGACCAGGTGCATTCTGTACCAACTCATGCTGTATTGCCTGGGTGTACACATACATACACACAGACAAACACACACAAACAAACTCACAAATAAGCAACCCCTTTAACTGTCCACCTGACCTGTGTGGTTCTGTCGGCAAGCAGACACCCCTAACAGGAAGTCAGACAATGGAAACAGGAAGTCAGACACCACTCCTGGAAGTCAGCTTCATGAAGCTTCATAATAATGAAAATGTATAGCAGGGGTATTCACGTCTGGACCTCCAAGCCAGTACCACTCCAATTTTTCACTGCAACCCTCCAATCAGGGACTTATGTAGACCTGTGAAACCAGGTGTGTGCAATCAATGATGAGGTAGAACTAGTGATGGCCATACCGTTCTTCTAGCAGCAGGATGTTATGCTAGCAGCGCTATCTCAGGTTTTATTTTCAGAATAATAGCCGCCATTGAAATATATAAGGCAATATAGTTAACAATCTAGTCTGTATATTTTATGTTTAATGTCTGTTACAATATTGTTCTTGTCTTTTCATTTTTACAGACAATATTGTTAACTATACTGCCTTATAAATTTCAATGATGGGTTTTATTGTGATAAAGAAAATCTGAGCATTGCCAGCATAATGCTGCTGCTACAACAACGCTAATTAAGCCTTGTTTGGCCATCACTAGATAGAACCGAAATCCAGCCCTCGTAGGGTAGGAGTTGCATACCCTTGATGCAAAGCAAAATTAGCTGGGTTTGGCTTTAAGGGACAAGGCTCTACATATATAACAAGCTTATATAATAGCTTTTTTAATCGCTTTGGTACTATTTTCACAATGATGTGGTGATTTTTTATAACTTCTACAAAACTACAAATTGATCACATTTGCAACAGCTTATCGTTAATTCAAAACCATGGACTGTGCTACCATTTGGTTTGCAGACATCTTACCAATAATACAGACTACCAAAACACAGCATAAATTTGTACTATCATGTTAAGAGTGACATGTTGACATTTGTCCCTTGGACCAAACAACCACTGCACAGCTGCTACACAGGATTAGCTCTGGGTATTAATGATGTGGATGGTGGTGTTACAACCGCCTATTATTGTCATTCTTAGATTACATTTTGGGTTTCCTCGATACATGATTTAATCTGATAATCCTGGTACAGGCTTGGGATGCAGAGGAAATGTTCAAAGGCAGGCATAGAACAATGCCCTTGCCTTTAGCTGCAGGGTGGAATGAGGAAAATGACCCCCTCTCTCTCCATACATATAGACACACACTACTTTTCTTATTTATTTTCTTACATTTCTTATTTATAGTCACAGTCAATACTAATCTCTAAGGTGAATGAATGGTGCACAACTTTGACTGTGTACTCCAGGTGCCAATGTGTTGTGGTCAGCGAGAGCTGTAGTATGTTAATGGCTGCACCTTTATGAAGCGATACCCCTGAAGCTGTAATGCCAGAGGGGCATTGGATTGGACCCGGATCTAATTTGATTGGACCAACTTCAACCAATTCAAACAGAAACCGCAGCTTACAGAAGTAAACAACAAACAACAAAACATGTTAGCCACTTCTCACTATTAACTACTTTGGCTTAAGCAAAAATTATGCAGAATCCACGCAGACTGTCAACAGGGGCAATTCTGCATTCATCCTCAGCTAAACCACCATCATAGTTCATTAGAGGAAGCACACCAACATCACCTCTTCCGATGTTTGATGAAGAGAATACATGTAGCAAAAACAGGACATAGGCCCGTTATGGTTCACTGGGTCTACCGGAGCGGCTTCTGCTGGTTGTAGGAGGTTACCAGAGCAGCTCACCACAGCGTTCAGGAAATGGAACACAGTTTGGGAAGCTTACCTCCCATCTTAAAGTGTTTGTCCTCCCAGACTTCCTTCCCCAGTACAGTGTTCACTCCATAATGAATAAAGCATTTCACTCTTTTTAAATGATGCATCCAACCGTGTGTGTTAAACTAAAGCTCTTGGGCAGAGCTGGTTTGTCCTCTGACTGGAGTGAGAGGGAGAGGAAGAGAGGCCCTGCTTCCCAAATGACACCCTATTAACTACTCTATATTACTACATCTACCTATAGAAGGTGCCATTTTGGACCCGTCCCTGTAGTAAAATGCCTTGCAGAGAAAGGAACAGGCACAGATGCATCATGGGCTAGGATGGGTGGATAATTGTGTACAGACAAAAGTGCATTGTCTCATCGTGTGATGAAGTTCCGTAGAGCTTTACAGGTTAGCTAGCATGCTGCACTGTTTTACCGTCTCTGGTATGTGGGATGGTTTTACTTGCAATATTTTTGCAATATTCTTTACCAAAGGAACCTGGGCTGATATTGCATGAAAAACAATTGATGCGAAGGCAGCGAGTGCTCAGGCAAAGCTCTTGTCAGAGCAGAAGTAACTTGAACAGGAGCTTTCAACAGCTTTTCTTCACAAGGCTTGTAACTCAAGCTAGATTAATCTCAGACACAAGCAACGAGGCCCCTACTTCATCAGACCGGGCTACTGCTGTGAGGTGCTGTCAGCTGCAAAGAATGAGAATGCATCACAAATTGCACCCTACACACCTAAGTAGTACACTCCAGACTCATAGGGATCGGGTCAAAATATGTGCACTCCGCAGGGAACTGGCTGCCATTTAAGATGCAATATAAAGTATAAAGGCAACTTAGAAACATTCCATTCCCCTGAGTACAATCAAAGTTGGCAAGAACCACTTCTTAGAAACATAATAAAGATCTTACAATCGAGTGCAGTACAATATGCTCTTCTTTACGCAGCAGATCCTCTAAAACATGCCCAGATGCAAGAACCTTCTTTATGAAAAGAAAAGCGCATAAATAGACGTTGGGATCTGGTTCGAGAACAACACAAACTGTCCTCTGTATAGGTTCCTCAGTTGGATCTGGCATCGATATGATCAAGTACCAGGTCCTTAACCTTCCCCCTCCCGATCAGAAATCATACTTCAGGGGCACTGTGTAGAATCCTCCCTTTAACATTTTCAAGACAGAATTTTAAATAATGGCACCACTTTTGTGGTCCTCCCCTAACCTTACCGAACAAAACCATAATAGCATTAGTTAGCCCACACAGAAAATGTGTGAGTTTGATATAGAGATATAGAGTTGAAATAGAGGTTATCACGATATCAGATTTTCGCTACACGGTTATTGTGGCCAAAAGTACAGACAACTGTGTGTAGAAATGAAGGAATTATACTGACTACTGTGTGTAGGAATGAAGGAATAATACTGACTACTGTGTGTAGGAATGAAGGAATAGTCACCCTGACTAAGGCCCCGGTTCCAGCTGAAGAAAAACAGCCCAATAAGGGAGATTGTTGTCACATGTAGCACACAGCCAGTACTTGCCAGGAAAATTCCTGCAGTTCCTTTAATGTTGCTGTAGGCCTCTTGGAAGCCTCCCTGACCAGTTATCTTCTCGTCTTTTCATCAATTTTGGAGGGACGTCGAGTTCTTGGTAATGTCTCTATTGTGCCATATTTTCTCCACTTGATGATGACTGTCTTCACTGTGTTCCATGGTATATCTAATGCTTTGGAAATAATTTTGTATCCTTCTCCTGACTGATATCTTTTAACAATGAGATCACTCTGATGCTTTGGAAGCTCTCTGCAGACCATGGCTTTTGCTCTGAGATGCAAATCCTATTAGACCAGCTGAACTTTATTTGTGATTAATCAGAGTCACTTTAAATGATGGCAGGTGTGTAATGACTTCTATTTAACTTGAGTTTGAATGTGATTGGTTAATTCTGAACACAGCCACATCCCCAGTTATAAGAGGGTATGCATATTTATGCAACCAGGTTATTGTTAGGTTTTACATTTTTCCACCCTCAATTGTCTTTCAATTGAATTGTTCACATTAAAGGTCACATTAAAAGTAGAAAAAGTTCTGACATGATTTATCTTTGTCTCATTCTTTTACATCACAAAAACCTGTCATTTTAAAATGGGTGTGTAGACTTTTTATATCCACTGTATGTGTTCTGTAGGAATCCAGGTATTGCACAGATGCAGTCCGCTCAATGCATTGTGCAAAACTAGCAGTGTTTTGTGTTATGACACTCACAATCTTTTATTTATTCTGCAATGTAGCCAGAGTTCATAAAACATTACTCTGCCTCCCAATAGCAAATGTTGACACATGAAATCGCTATTGAACTCCTTGTTGCCAAGTATCTGATGAAAGGGTACCCTCCTTTTCCCTCCTGAAAAAAGGAACATGAAATTGCTAAACTGCACATTGTACTGGTTTATTGGGTTCATCACTTGGCCTGATTTTGAATGCTTAATTACTAGTATTCTTTTAATATTACTTAATTAATTTCCCACTGAAAGATGTATCCCAGGACATCTAATGACTGGCTCTAAAGGTGGCTAGTCAAGGCAACCATATTTGATGACCAAGTTAACAAATGTGGACTGCACTCCCCGTGACCCCTGAGCTTGACAGTCAGTGGGACTTCCATCCTGGTCTTCCAGTGACAAAACTGTGTGGCCGTGACTTCAACACTGTACCGTTCAGGGTTCCTTGTATATTTTTCAAGTACTTTCGATGTATACTAGACCAAATTGGTTGAAGGAAATGTTTTTGTCATAAATAAAGAATTGCAGGTGAAAGCCAAAGAACATTGCTTTTGAAGTAGGGAAAATACTACTAAATTGCATTTGAGTCTTTTGTTTACAAGCCAGGGACCGTATTCACAAAACATTTTATCTCACCACTAGGAGGACTCCAAAACAGCACTAAATGTTCGTAGCTAAGAGGTTCCTCTTAAAACCTATTCAAAAGCTACTAAGACCAACTTTTACTAAGGAATGGGGAATGGTTTTGAGCTAAGAGAAAGGGCGGGGTTGACCCCGTTGCTATGGATGATGTTGTGTTCCACAAACAAGCCTGCTCATTATGCCCACAGTGATTGGCTGGTAAGAGGGATCTCTGTCAGTGAATTAATCATAGCAATACTGTTGAACGATGTGTCATGTTGCCATATTGAAATAAAGATATTAAAGTCAAGATATGTTCAGCTAATTGTCAGCCTCTTGTCTGACAATGTCTGGCAGTTCATGAAATAATGCAAGTTGATGGTGCAATAATTCATGCTATTGTGTCCCATCTATACCACTAACTTCACAAGGTGGTGTAGTTGTTTGACAAAGAAACAAAGTTGTTTCTTTGTAGTGAGGAAACGATGATTTCTAGGACAATATGGGGTCTGGAGAGGACATTTATGTTTGATGTAATATTCAACTGCATAGCTGCATTTTCCATGTGGCCAAGTAGTGTATGTTGTCACAACCTTGATGTCCGGTGTTATTGGGTTGTTTCTGTTGGTTGGTGAAGTGACTACATCCCTGAATATCTCTACTGTGATCATAATACAATCCTAATTAAGCCGATACCTTTTTAAAAGTTTGGTGTCATTAAGTGTTTCTAAAATGTTGATCTGATTACGAGGCAGATTGCCGGCAGCAAACTTTAGGATTGTTTGTGATTTGATCTTCGTCACTTTGTAGTCCTCTTGACTACTCCAAACTTTTCCCAGATTTAGGAGCTGGTTTTAGTGCTAAAACACTTAGTGAAATACTCTTAGGCCAAACATTTAGGAGTCTTGAAGTTAGGACGGACACACCTATTTTTTAAGAGTTACTCCTAAATCATCAAGTTAGGAGCTTCTTTTAGCCTTAAGATGTTTTGTGAATACGGACCCAGATGTGGAGTTACTGATGTTTCCCATTCGATGAAAGTTTATATAAAATATTCTCTGTCCTGCTCCATCCTCTTTCTTTGTTCTTTGTCCTACAGTATGTGTCCTGAAACGAGTAACCAAGCATGTGGTCAAGGAGGTTTCAGTTTGTTAGCAGGCTAGTTGACAAGTTTACCCCTCTCTCTCTGATTGCTGACTTTTATCCAGTATTTTCAATTGTTTCTTACACTTTGATTCCACTGCGAAAAAGTTTTGAAATCAGCTGCACCTCATTTGAATCAGCTTCTCTGTGGTTGAAAAGTGAAGATAACGTTTAATAAGAATTTTGTCCTTAGTTTAATCCATATTATGTCTTGCATGACACACTTGATACATTTCTTAAAACTTTACAAATTTTTGGGATCCACCCCTTTAAATTTAATTTGCTTGACAGGTCTCTTCGTTCCCACACCAGCGGGCTCAGGAACAGTTTCTTCCCATCTCCTGCTGAACTCTGTGACCCATCACTTACCAAACCCACCCACCCAACGCTTAGTACTGCCTTTCAGGGACCTTGTTCCACTACTCTCTTTGTACTACACATTTAGAATTGCCATTTGTACTTCAATTTACCTTCTTTGCACATCTACAAATTCCACTTGCAATATACATTATACTTAATACTTGTAAATACTTATATGTAATATAGATATACTTACTTATAAATACTTATATATATATATAATATAGATATACTTATCTATATTTTCTGCCCTCTTCTATTTGCACTTCTGGTTCATTGCTTACTGCATTTTGTTATACTGTACTTGTATTGTTCAATGACTTTAAAGTTGAATCTAATCTAATGCTTAAGAAGTGAGGAAGGAGGATTTCCTTTTAACCTTTTCAAAAGGAGACCAGAGAGGATTGAGAAGAGAACAAGTAGCTCTGGACCCTGCACAAGACCCATACATTGAATACTCTGGACCCTGCCCAACACACATACATTGAATACTCTGGACCCTGCCCAACACACATACATTGTATACTCTGGACCCTGCCCAACACACATACATTGAATACTCTGGACCCTGCCCAACACACATACATTGAATACTCTGGACCCTGCCCAACACACATACATTGAATACTCTGGACCCTGCCCAACACACATACATTGAATACTCTGGACCCTGCCCAACACACATACATTGAATACTCTGGGCCCTACACAACATACATACATTAAATACTCTGGACCCTGCAGGATGCACATACATTTAATTCTCTGGACACCATCAACCACAAAACAGATTGATGAAAAGCATTCCACCCCAACATTCAGTACACCTGTGCCAATAGCATAGTCATAAACAGGAGTGTGCCATTAGTATATCTTTGACCCCTTTCTTTAAGCTAATTTTATCAGCTTAGTATTGCAATTACTGCCTGCTACTATCATGCAGCTTTGCGTTTTAATACTGGTGCAAACGTTTGTACACATCATGGTCTTTTATTCACTTTCATCGAATGGGACTCCCTGACAGCAGGAAGGGCCAGATATCGGCTGACGCTCGTATATAACGCTGTAGTGCAGTAATGTCCAAGCTATCTCACATGGAAAATAACTTTGAAAAACAGCAATTATTAAACAGTGTTATTTTCCAATAAGGGTACCAATAATTTTTGACTTAACCAGAGACACTTAAAGGAATACATTGTCTAGTGTTATTTTCTGTGTCTGTATCCTAGCTACAAAGATGTCAATTAGTGCTGTATTGAGATTTTACATTGAAGTCATTAGTAGATGCTTTTATCCAGAATGACTTACAAGAGCAATTAGGGTTAAGTGCATTGCTCAAGGGCACAACAACAGATGTGGGGATTTAAAGTAGTGCATTCTTGATGACTTGCCCTACACTCTAACCACTAGACTATCTGCCATCTAAATACATGGTGCTTAAGTTCAGAGCCATCTAAATGCATGATGCAAAAGTCTAGAGCCATCTAAATACATGGTGCAAAAGTCCAGAGCCATCTAAATACATGGTGCAAAAGTCCAGAGCCATCTAAATACATGGTGCAAAAGTCTAGAGCCATCTAAATACATGATGCAAAAGTCTAGAGCCATCTAAATACATGGTGCAAAAGTCCAGAAACATCTAAACACATGGGACTAAAATCCAGGGCCATCTAAATACATGGTGTTGAAGTCCAGAGCCATCTAAATACATGGTGTTGAAGTCCAGAGCCATCTAAATACATGGTGTTGAAGTCCAGAGCCATCTAAATACATGGTGTTGAAGTCCAGAGCCATCTAAATACATGGTGTTGAAGTCCAGAGCCATCTAAATACATGGTGTTGAAGTCCAGGGCCATCTAAATACATGGTGTTGAAGTCCAGAGCCATCTAAATACATGGTGTTGAAGTCCAGAGCCATCTAAATACATGGTGTTGAAGTCCAGAGCCATCTAAATACATGGTGTTGAAGTCCAGAGCCATTTAAATACATGGTGTTGAAGTCCAGAGCCATCTAAATACATGGTGTTGAAGTCCAGAGCCATCTAAATACATGGTGTTGAAGTCCAGAGCCATCTAAATACATGGTGTTGAAGTCCAGAGCCATCTAAATACATGGTGTTGAAGTCCAGAGCCATCTAAATACATGGTGCTATTATTTGAGTCTTACATTGGTGGACAACAGATTGACACATCCATGCAGGAAACATCTATCTGTTTTAAAAGACAGGATTGATTTTACCAGACCAATAGGCATGACCCATAAGCACATTCCACAGGCATGTGACCAGAGACCAGGGTTAATCCGTTCTAATTTGGTTATGGATATTAATGGAACAGAGTTACTCTGTAGACTTAAAGCACACTTCTTGGACAGATAAAAGAATTGGGTTCCTCCTGTTTTCAATTCTCCCTAATTAATCATTGTCTCTGTGGTCTAATTTGTGCACAGCTGGTTGAGGATTTCTTTATTCATGTCTGTTGTTTGGCCTGTGTGGTCTCATTTTATTTTCACATCCTGATCAACATTTTTTTCAGTTTATGAGGTGAGAGTTTGAAGGTATCCAAAAGGCATAGGTTTAAAGGCAAAATATAGATTTAACAATGGAGAAAGGGTTCTAAAATGTCCAGATCAAAACACCATTTGTCTTCACATTTGGTACAACAGGCAATACCAATGACACAGCACTCGGCAGCATGTTCAAAATGAGTCCAAAATGGCAACCTATTCCCTACTTAACCCTGTGGTACCTGGTCAAAAGTAGTGCACCGCATATGGCGTAGGGTGTCATTTTGGACTCAGGGAGTCAATTTAACACCCTAACCACTGGCCATACACCCTAACCACTGGCCATACACCCTAACCACTGGCCATACACCCTAACCACTGGCCATACACCCTAACCACTGGCCATAAACCCTAACCACTGGCCATAAACCCTAACCACTGGCCATACACCCTAACCACAGGCCATACACCCTAACCACTGGCCATACACCCTAACCACTGGCCATACACCCTAACCACTGGCCATACACCCTAACCACAGGCCATACACCCTAACCACTGGCCATACACCCTAACCACTGGCCATACACCCTAACCACTGGCCATACACCCTAACCACAGGCCATACACCCTAACCACTGGCCATACACCCTAACCACTGGCCATACACCCTAACCACTGGCCATACACCCTAACCACAGGCCATACACCCTAACCACTGGCCATACACCCTAACCACTGGCCATACACCCTAACCACAGGCCATACACCCTAACCACTGGCCATACACCCTAACCACTGGCCATAAACCCTAACCACAGGCCATACACCCTAACCACAGGCCATACACCCTAACCACTGGCCATACACCCTAACCACTGGCCATACACTCTAACCACTGGCCATACACCCTAACCACAGGCCATACACCCTAACCACTGGCCATACACCCTAACCACTGGCCATACACCCTAACCACTGGCCATACACCCTAACCACTGGCCATACACCCTAACCACTGGCCATACACCCTAACCACTGGCCACCTGACGCCCTAGGGAAGGATAGACATGGTGGGAGGATCATTCAAAGGATTGTTTTCTCTCTCTATTCCCCCACAGAATCATTTTCAACCTACTTTTTCCTATTTAGTACGTTTTATTTCTATATGCTGAAGACAGCTGCAATCAACTTTAATAATTAATAATCAACTGTAGGTGGGACTCTACTCATTACAACACAAAGGATGCACTAATTGCATGTGGAAAGCTGTCTATGACATCCTTCCTGCTCGACTGTATGACAGAATCAGATACATGAGCTGATTTAGGTGACAACAACTTAACATCAACTAATCACAGATTTTTTTGATAATAAATAGTAAGCCATGACTAGTTGATATATAAGATATTTAAGGGTGGTGTTCCGGTCCAGACTCGTTGGGGAGAAAAGAGCCAACGTCCATCAATATTACAAAACGTTTGGCTGGAGCAAGGCATTTGGTAAGCGTGAAATCCTCCACTGGCCCTGCGGTAAGACCAATAAGATAGGTTTCAGGAGCGGAGCGAAATGGAGTGTTTAGTCTGCAAGCAAGTGAAAACAACCGCCCAGTCTGCAAACCAACGCAGGCATACACACTGCTCGGTACCCTGGCCTAGTTAATGTGTTGCATGCACCAACCCTCAGACTGGACAGTGTTATTTAAGACAAGTCTTTGCTGTAATCGCTGTCCCTCAATAAGATTGGCCTGGAGAAGAGCTTCCGCTAAATGACTGTAATGTACAAAAGGAGGTCATGAAAGCTGGGGCCAGCAGTGTGGAGGGTATACAGTCTAGTCTGTAGTGTCTAATTAATACAGATCTGACTGAGAATCGGTAGTTCCGATTTGAAAGTGGAAACAGACTGAGCGAGAGAACGAGCTAAAGAGAGACTGGGAGAGAGGGCAGTTAAAAACCAAACGCTAACCTAAATGAGGTAAGAACATAAAATGTGTTAAGCAAGGTAAAGTACCACTCATAGGTCTTCATCCTAGTTCTTTTCCTTCCTGTAGCCAGTTGGCTGTAACTGTAAAGTCATTGTTTACTAGAAAGGCACTGTCTTGCCACTAGCTAAAAGCTATTCAAACCTAGTGGCATGACATGAGGACCAACAGCCCAGATCAGCCCCAGCATAGCCCACCTATGCATTCCTAGCTAGCCAAAGGGAACCACATTTACTAGCTAGCTAGAGCTAACCAGTTCAATAACTTAGATTAATTAGCTAGCTTGCAAGTCAACTACAGTATCAAGCACAAGACAACATAACATCCTTTTAATGTACATGTTAAACATGATTTTTTAATTTACGTTAATGCACTATATTTAACTTAGTCTTATTAGCTTATTAACGTCATCATCCACAATAGGACAGTTAAACTGTCCAACGTGCAATTAACATGAAATAATTATACTACTATGTGGCTGAAGAAGTTTTTAAAATCTGTCCATTCTGCAGCTAGTGAAGTAAGCTAGCTATATATCTTGCTAGCAGGGAGTTATTAGCTTTAGCTTATGTGATACTATGGGCATCAGTGGCTAACCTAGATACTACAACCTCCATTAGAGGGAAAGTAATATCAAAATTGTTAGACCTTTTATTTCTGTCTGTTTTTATACTTATAAATACTTATATGTTTTACGAACTAAGAATAAAAACAATGTCAGAGTTACATATTGAGACTTTAGGCTCACAGGGTTTCTGCTTGTTCAGGTGTTTCCTGTTGTAATGATTGTTCACACATAAGAAAACTATACATTTGTAGTCTCAGTTCCATTCTTAGTTTTTGCCTTTGGAGTCTTCATTTGGTCTTCATGAAGACTAGGGAGAAGTCTATAAAATAATATCAAGCAATTTGGATGCTATTAGAAAAGAGGAACTCAATTGAGTTAGAGATCGGGTTAGAAATCAACAGTTTGGAATGTAAAGAAAAACAGACTACTGGTGTCTTCAGCAATTGGGAATGACAAGGTCAGCCATAGAAAACAACCACAGTTGATGACAGAAATTGACCAGAGCTGTGAAAAGTAAAATCTCCAACAACCTCTATAATCCTCAGTCGTTTGTCACATAGTGTCACAATCTACAGTTAGCAGACTTCTGCAGCAGAATGACAAAGGCTACACTGCAAGATGCAAACCTCTGATCAGAACCAAAAACACAAAGACCAGTTTGAAATATGCTAAAGGTACAGAAATCAGACAATACAGTTTTGAACTTTGACTTTACGGTCCCAATGTTAGGGACAGCACTGTAAATAAGAAAATGTTACCCGAGCAGCCAATTGTGATTTTTACTTTCTGTTGTGGAGAAGACCACATGTAAAGCTTACTAAAAACTACTATAATGCTTACTTTAAAGATGTTTTAAAGTTAAGTTATGTTGGAAATTATTTAATGTCCAATGCATACTTAAAGTATGCATTGGCAAGAAGTACATTATGCCTTCCAGCTAAAACAATGCAAGAGGTAATTAATTGAATCGAAAGAGACAATTAGGCAGACAGAGCAAAAGACAAAGAGAGAAAGACAAAGAAATGTAGGTAGAGAAATTGAGGTAAAGAGAAGCAGAGAGATGTAGAGAGAGAGAGGCAGAAAAAGATAAAGAGAGATAAACAGAGATGTAGACTGACAGAGGAAGAAATGTAGAGAGAGAGGCAGAAAGAGATATAGAGAAACAGTGAAAGTGATTTAAAAAGATGTACTGTGGAGAGGCAGAAATTAAGAGGGAGGCAGAGAGATAGACAGTGACAGAGAGGGAGATGTAGATAGAGACAGAGAGATGTAAAGATAAGCAAAGGGAGATGCAAAGAGAGATGCAGAGAGAGATGCAGAGAGAGATGTGGAGAGAGCCAGAAGGATAGTTAGAGGGCGACGGGATGAGAGACTGTTCAGTGGGAAAGAGCAGACTAAGTACTTTACACTTGAAAAGCCTATGAGAGTTGAATGGAAGTGGAGAGGGCTGTGACTCATTGGGAATACCTATTCTGACTTCAGTAACTCTGTACCATCCCATTCCTCTTCAACAGTGTGCTGGGGCGTGAAGCATAGTTTAGGAGACTGTATGAGGCTATCCTTCTTTGTCTGCAGATTTATCCAGTGTAAATGATCAAAAGAAGGGAGGTGGTTCATGCATTCTGAAATTGACACATGGCCAACTAGTTTTGCAGAGAAACATACAAATACTCTCCTGGCTATTTCTCTCTCCTCTATTTATATATTAAATATTTTTATAAAGCAATGGTACTTTCTAGCAGTGTGTACAGAATGTACAGCACCCTCTAGAATGATTGCCCCCTTGGGAAAGATGAGCAAAAGGCTGGCATGAAACAATGTCATTAATTCTTATCATATCTCAAAATATGATAAATATAATACTACGTTCAGGTAAAAATAATATTTTGAAAAAAAATATTTCTATTTATAAATACATTTTCTTCTCAAAAGGTGTGTAACAAGGAGTCACACGGATCTAACATAGTGGCAGTATTCTGGGCCCTGGAGGGCATTTATTAAGTGGAAAGTGGAAGGATCAAAACTGAAATTTAAAACATGTGGGGTACAGCATCACACACTTTCTCTTCCTGCACTCCTGGGGTCACCCTCTGACGAGGCCTGATCGGGTCAGGTGTGCCTCTTCAGGGGGTGGCAACCGAGCTGCGTTCAGGGACGAGCCACTGGGCTGCATTCAAGTGCCCAATTTTGCAGCCCTGGGCCAGATGGTTCTACCTGGGGCAATGGCCTGCCCCGGATGCAGGAGAGGGTGCTTTGGCACCACATTTGTGTCACAATTATTGGCAGGATATAATAATGAAATCAGTGTAAAAACAAAAAGGATAACTGTGCTGTTAAACACAGGGTGAGACAGGGACACATTTGGGCAACATTCCTTTCAACATTTACAAGAATAAATTGGCAAGGGCACTGAAAAAGTCAGAATCACCCTTGTCAAGAGACCTGGTTAAAAGCCTCACCCTTTTGGACTCAGACATAAAATCTGATGCTTCAGTCTCCAACCAGGGAGGGCCTAGAGCAACACCAAGATCTACTGTCAAATTCTGTCAGACTTGGGCCCTGACAGTTAATCTCTGTAACAGAAAAATTATGATTTTCCCGAAAAAGGTCCAGATGTCGGGACCGCAAACATAAATTCTACCTAGAGAGCATTCCCCTGGACCAGGGGTGTCCAAACTATTCCACGGAGGGCCATGTGTCTGTTGGTTTTCGCTCTCTCCTTGTACTTGATTGACTAATTAGGTTACTAATTGGTTAGTTTCTACCCTCCCCTGGTTGTTTAGGTGTGAACTGGGAACAAATTTATAGGAAAAACCAAAAACCTGCAGACACATGGCCCTCCGTGAAATGGTTTGGACACCCCTGGCCTAGAGCAAACAAATAATAACACATTGGACTAAACATCACAGGGAACATCAACAAGGCCGTGAATGACCTGAGAGACAAGGTAAGAAGTGCCTTCTACATCATCAAAAAGAACACGAAACATCAAGTGTGCTCAAATTAGTTATAGAATCAATTGCCCTTCAATGGCTCTGAGCTACGGGGTGTGCTTACCTAACATGAAATTAGATAAATCACAAAATTATCACAAGATTAGATAAACACATCTGAATTAGGACTGTATCGGCAAAATATACAAATCCAGAAAAGCGAGGTTAAATTTCACATTCACAAAGTGAAGCAATCCTCATGTGTTTCAAAACAATGGCCACATCTACAGAGAGATGAACCCAGAGAATAGTCTCCTAAGCCAGCTAGTTTTGGGTCTCGATTCACAAACTCAAACAGACCCAGGAGAGCAATAAAATTTGACCCAACCAAATCATAAAAAACCTAAAACATAACTATTTGACACACTGGAAAGAATCAACCCCCAAAAAACTTAGAACATACTACATTTACCTAAATCAAGAGTATACTAAATATGAGATATAAAAAGTATACACACCCCTGTTAAAATGCCAGGTTCTTGTGATGTGAAAGAATGAGACAAAGACAAATGATGTCAGAACTCTTTCCACTTTTAATGTGACCCATAATGTGAACAATTCAATTGAAAAACAAACTGAAATCTTCGAGGGGGAAAAATGAAAAATAAAAACCTTAGAATAACCTGGTGGCTGTATGTTCCCTATCATGCCCATGCACAGACCTTTGTATAAATTCAGTGAGATCTGGCTCTAGAGACAAAAGTGTACACTGCCGACAATAATAAGTGGAAATAGAGCTGCACTTTCTTACCCCCAGCTAAATGTATGATCACACTAAGGATGTATATTACTCTTGGATCATACAGGCCTATAAAGGATATAAAATCAAACGTTAATAAAGTTACGTTCGGTGACGTTAGGTGAAATACCACTATGTGCATGTGTCCATTTGAATGTTTTGTTTCCCATTCCACTGAAGCCCTTTAAATTAAATATTAAAAAGACAAAGGGAAGATTGGGGAACATGGAGAGCAGAGGAGCCTTGCCTTGCTCTTCATAATGTTCAGGGTGCATGGAGAGGAAGGGAACATGGGATCATTCTGTCTAGGGTGCATGAAGATCTTCAAACAGTCTAGGGACCATGGAGAGAGAGGGAACATGGACAGGTTAATTCTGTCTAGGGGTTCATGACGATCTTCATCTGGTCTAGGGATCATGTAGAGAGAGGGTGATCATGGACAGGTTCATTCTGTCTAGACTGCTTATAACTCAAGAGTAGTAGTGGAGATCTAGGGTCAGCTCCCCCTGTCTATCATCTGATTTATATGGATTTCAAAAGCAATGAAACAAGATACCACACCGTTGAGGTTTTTCTCAACTCATTGAAGCCAATGAAAAAAAAAGATGAATGTCACAGTTGCAACATAAGTATTTGATCACCTACCAACCAGTAAGAATTCCGGCTCTCACAGACCTTTTAGTTTTTCTTTAAGAAGCCCTTCTGTTCGCCACTAATTACCTGTATTAACTGCACCTGTTTGAACTTGTTACCTGTATAAAAGACACCTGTCCAAACACTCAATCAAACAGACTCCAACCTCTCCACAATGGCCAAGACCAGAGAGCTGTTTAAGGACATCAGGGATACATTTGTAGACCTGCACAAGGCTGGGATGGGCTACAGGACAATAGGCAAGCAGCTTGGTGAGAAGGCAACAACTGTTGACGCAATTATTAGAAAATGGAAGAAGTTCAAGATGACGGTCAATCTCCCTCGGTCTGGGACTCCATGCAAGATCTCACCTTGTGGGGCATCAATGATCATGAGGAAGGTGAGGGATCATCCCAGAACTTCACGGCAGGACCTGGTCAATGACCTGAAGAGAGCTGGGAGCACAGTCTCAAAGAAAACCATTAGTAACACACTATGCCGTCATGGATTAAAATCCTGCAGTGCACGCAAGGTCCCCCTGTTCAAGCCAGCACATGTCCAGGCCTGTCTGAAGTTTGCCAATGACCATCTGGATGATCCAGAGGAGGAATTGGAGAAGGTCATGTGGGCTGATAAGACAAAAATAGGGCTTTTTGATCTAAACTCCACTCGCCGTGTTTGGAGGAAGAAGAAGGATGAGTACAACCCCAAGAACATCATCCCAACCGCGAAGCAAGGAGGTGGAAACATAATTCTTTGGGGGTGCTTTTCTGCAAAGGGGACAGGATGACTGCACCATATTGAGGGGAGGATGGATGGGGCAATGTATCGCAAGATCTTGGCCAACAACCTCCTTCCCTCAGTAAGAGCATTGAAGATGGGTCGTGGCTGGGTCTTCCAGCATGACAACGACCCGAAACACACAGCCAGGGCTACTAAGGATTGGCTCCGTAAGAATCATCTCAAGGTCCTGGAGTGGCCTAGTCAGTCTCCCGACCTGAACCCAATAGAAAATCTTTGGAGGGAGCTGAAAGTCCGTATTGCAAAACCTGAAGGATCTGGAGAAGGTCTGAATGGAGGAGTGGGCTAAAATCCCTGCTGCAGTGTGTGCAAACCTGGTCAAGAACTACAGGAAACGTATGATCTCTGTAACTGCAAACAAAGGTTTCTGTACCAAATATTAAGTTCTGCCTTTCTGATGTTTCAAATACTTATGTCATGCAATAAAATGCAAATTAATTACTTAGAAATCATACAATGTGATTTTCTGGATTTTTGTTTTAGATTTCGTCACTCACAGTTGAAGAGTACCTAAAATTACAGACTTCTACATGCTTTGTAAGTGGGAAAACCTGCAAAATCGGCAGTGTATCAAATACTTGTTCTCCCCACTGTATATTCTTTATGAATTTAATATATATTTTGTGAATACAAATGCTCTATAAAAACTAAAGTTATCCTTCCTCCAAACACATACTTTCAAAAAACATGCGATTACACAGATCATGATCATTGCAAAACATTTGCATATGTTAGTTTAAAATAAATCAGAATTCAAGAGAAATTACTTCTAAGTGCCACGTAGATGTCAGATTAGTACATGAGAGAAACGCTGCTGCTCGTGGAACAGTTTGTAATGTCATTGTCCTGGTTGTTCATTCCGCTGGCTGTCTTTCTCGGTGTGGCAGAAAGCCACATATTCTACAACCTCTTCCTTTTACTCTCTCTTTCTAACTCTGTGTGTGTGTGTGTGTGTGTGTCTCTCTCTCTCTCTGCATCTCTCTCTCTCTCTGTATCTCTGTGTGTGTGTGTGTCTCTCTCTGTCTCGCACTCTCTGAGTCACTCACTCTCTCTGTGTATCTCTGTGTGTGTGTCTCTCTCTCTCTCTGTGTGTCGCTCTCTCTGTGTATCGCTCTCTCTCTCTCTGTGTGTGTGTGTCTCTCTCTCTGTGTGTGTCTCTCTCAGTGTCTCTCTCTGTGTGTCTCTCTCTTCCACCCAACTGTAACTGAGTATATTATCTTGCAATAATGAATCATATCCCCCCATGTCCCACTCATTAATTAAAAATGGAATATGAAAATGTTTCTACTATGCAAAAATAATTAATAGTCCCGCAAAGTTTTGTTATTTGATAGGATCGTATTCTGTGTGTAGAGGATCTCTGGAGGCAGGAAAAAGAGACAAGGCTAAATTGTTATACAAATTGCGTTGGCTTGTTCCAATCACGGTTCTCTAAATGTTTGAAATGGTTGAAATATCTAAGTCCTGTAAGTCCTGACATCAATATGGTTTTAAGTTGTTTTTAAAATAATTGACATTACTACATTTCTATCATGAGGACAATCGTATTGTTATTCAATATTTTATTTTATAAAGTGATTTTTACGTCTGCAGTTTTCATAAATGGGCTTTAACAGGTACCCAATCAAAAGGGCAAAAAGCTGTAGCAAAGTGCTCCCCAGAAAGAAAAAGGAAAGATTTTCTCTCTCCCTCTAATTTCATTTCAATCTAAAAGGCTTTATTGAAAACATTTGTTTACACTGCCAAAGCATGTACTAACATAAAAAGGTATATCAGATAACAAAAGGAAAAAATAAAACCTTCTCCCTTTCTATCTCCCTCACTCTCTGTCCCTCTACCACTCTCCCTTCCACTCTCTCACTCTGTCCCTCTACCACTTTCTCTTTCACTCTCTCACTCTCTGTCCCTCTACCACTCTCCCTTTCACTCTGTCCCTCTACCTCTCTCCCTTTCCCTCTCTCACTCTCTGTCCCTCTACCACTCTCCCTTTCACTCTCTCACTCTCTGTCCCTCTACCACTCTCTTTCACTCTTTTAGTCTCTGTCTCTCTACCACTCTTTCACTCTCTCACTCTGTCCCTCTACCACTTTCTCTTTCACTCTCTCACTCTCTGTCCATCTACCACTCTCCGTTTCACTCTGTCCCTCTACCTCTTTCCGTTTCACTCTCTCACTCTCTGTCCCTCTACCACTCTCTCTTTCACTCTCTCACACTGTCCATCTACCACTTTCTATTTCACTCTCTCACTCTGTCCCTCTACCACTTTCTCTTTCACTCTCTGTCCCTCTACCACTCTGTTTCACTCTGTCCCTCTACGTCTCTCCCTTTCACTCTCTGTCCCTCTACCACTCTCTTTCACTCTTTTAGTCTCTGTCCCTCTACCACTTTCTCTTTCACTCTCTCACTCGGTCCCTCTACCACTCTCCCTTTCACTCTCTCACTCTCTGTCCCTCTACCACTCTCCCTTTCACTCTGTCCCTCTACCTCTCTCCCTTTCCCTCTCTCACTCTCTGTCCCTCTACCACTCTCCCTTTCACTCTCTCACTCTCTGTCCCTCTACCACTCTGTCAGTCCCTCTCCTCTCTCTCTGTCCCTCTTGCCTCCACCCACTCCCTCTGTCTTTCTGCGCCCCCCCCCCGTAGGTCTTCTGAGGCTGAGCTCCTCGAGGATTTCACATTTCTGCAACGTATTTCATTATCATTTATCATCTCATTCATATCTTGACTGTGCTGAGCCTTACTGAAATGTAGAATATGTGATTTTATATTTCCACCATCTCACAAGAAGCAGCCTGGCCCTGTACCTCTCTGCGGATCTCAACCTTACCTCATAACATGAGAAGCATGATAGAACTGGATGTCAGTAGGACGTAGCCAGTTAAGTGGAGGTTTCTGTAGATTTTCAGGAGTTTCTGATAAGAGAACACTATGGGAGATGTGAGCACCGAAGCACCGAATCTTAAATTCGCAACCATAAAAGATAACATTTTACTTTTATTGTTTGAACACACTAAACAACACTGTGTAGCATTATGGGATGTCTAAGAATAACATTTAACACGCACTTTTACAGTAATTACATTTTCGTCCGTGTCTCTGACGCCAGATGTGTTGACATCAGATCCCATTACTACCGTTTACATCCTTTCGAGTCCCCAATAGCTCCCTATTCCCTACATAGTGCACAACTGAAAGCCCTGCTCATAGGTAATGCAATGTACAAGAATGGGGGGCCATTTGGGACACATGTTGCCAATATTTCCACCTGGATGCCAATTGGCCCCTAGATGATTTCCTGTTTCACCCTTCAACGCCTTGGGTTTCGGCCAATGAAAGGTCTTTACAACCTGCTGCGTCTCCTGCCTGATTTTCAACTTGGCTCAAATTACAGGAGTTCTGGGGAAAAGTTCTGTTCCATTTACTGGGAGCACTGAGTTAAAGTTCCAGAAGAGTTTAGCCAAGCACACGGACTCAACTCATCACGGAATGATATGTGATAGCAGGATTTGCTAGCAACATTGTTGAGTCACCAGCAGACGTTGAAAGAAATGTCAATTCTGAAAACGATTACCTGTTCTTGAGCTCAATCCCAAGCGGCCCGACACTCCGTTGATTGCGCTCTGTCTTTGACCGTACAAAATGCCGCCATTTCAGACAATCAGGAAAATCCTGTTCGGTCTAATTGGAGGTCGTTGCATTTTCAAAGAATACCTGACCAAGGAGGTACTTTAACCTGTTGCATTCATTTCAGGGCTGAATCCAACATCAAAAGCCAGTTTTCGTAGTGCACAGATTCGTTTTCATCCCTCTGTGACAGTGCCGGTCAAAGGAGCCATCCATTTAACTAAAATACACTCACCTAAAGGATTATTAGGAACACCATACTAATACTGTGTTTGACCCCCTTTCGCCCTCAGAACTGCCTTAATTCTACGTGGCATTGATTCAACAAGGTGCTGAAAGCATTCTTTAGAAATGTTGGCCCATATTGATAGGATAGCATATTGCAGTTGATGGAGATTTGTGGGAGGCACGAAGCTCCCGTTCCACCACATCCCAAAGATGCTCTATTGGGTTGAGATCTGGTGACTGTGGGGGCCATTTCAGTACAGTGAATTCATATGTTCAAGAAACCAATTTGAAATGATTCGAGCTTTGTGACATGGTGCATTATCCTGCTGGAAGTAGCCATCAGAGGATGGGTACATGGTGGTCATAAAGGGATGGACATGGTCAGAAACAATGCTCAGGTAGGCCGTGGCATTTAAACGATGCCCAATTGGCACGAAGGGGCCTAAAGTGTGCCAAAAAACATCCCCCACACCATTACACCACCACCACCAGCCTGCACAGTGGTAACAAGGCATGATGGATCCATGTTCTCATTCTGTTTACGCCAAATTCTGACTCTACCATCTGAATGTCTCAACAGAAATCGAGACTCATCAGACCAGGCAACATTCTTCCAGTCTTCAACTGTCCAATTTTGGTGAGCTCGTGCAAATTGTAGCCTCTTTTTCCTATTTGTAGAGAAGATGAGTGGTACCCGGTGGTGTCTTCTGCTGTTGTAGCCCATCTGCCTCAAGGGTGTGCGTGTTGTGGCTTCACAAATGTTTTGCTGCATACCTCGGTTGTAACAAGTGGTTATTTCAGTCAAAGTTGCTCTTTTATCAGCTTGAATCAGTCGGCCCATTCTCCTCTGACCTCTAGCATCACCAAGGCATCTTCTCCCACAGGACTGCCGCATACTGGATGTTTTTCGCTTTTCACACCATTCTTTGTAAACCCTAGAAATGGTTGTGCGTGAAAATCCCAGTAACTGAGCAGATTGTGAAATACTCTGACCGGCCCGTCTGGCACCAACAACCATGCCACGCTCAAAATTGCTTAAATCACCTTTCTTTCCCATTCTGACATTCAGTTTGGAGTTCAGGAGATTGTCTTGACCAGGACCACACCCCTAAATGCATTGAAGCAACTGCCATGTGATTGGTTGATTAGATAATTGCATTAATGAGAAATTGAACAGGTGTTCCTAATAATCCTTTAGGTGGGTGTAGATAACAGCTGTGTCACCAATGGCATTCTATTTGCCCTGGCCAGAAGTAGTGCGCCGCAGTAGGGTGCTATTTCAGACAGGCTATTTACATTTCAAACCTGGATCGGGAGGTTTCATTTTTGACTAAAGTTTTAAATGGAAGTTGCTATCTGTCTCTATTTCTGCTTCACAAGGTAAAGTAAATACATAGCATTTTTTTCCAATGTTAAATGTGTTGTATTTTGTATTTATTGTATGTGACCAGGTGTAGGCATATTCATTAAGTGAACAACTCAACTTCATCCACAAATTACCCTCTGGGTAATAATTTTTTGTATTTTCCTCAGCATTTTCTAATTTGGTCTAAACTAACATACGCAATTGTTTTACAATCATCAAATGATTTAATTATCTTAAATTTAATTTCAATTCGCTTAGTTGTCTGGAGTGTTTGAAGTCCTCTTAAACATCTTAAATACCCCATTTGATCCAGACCGCTGCTAATGACTCTGGGACTATTTCGGGGGAAAAGATGGGCTTGTAAAACTTACGTTAGAGAGAATAAATTGCTAGATAGACTATGTTTATTTGCGTCATTATTTTCATAGAGTTTGAATTTACTCTATTGCTCAAGACGTACCACACAGGATTGTATTGCGCACGCCACAGAAACTTGAAACAGTTCAGACATAATTTTCTTCACACTTGCAAAACTCCAGGGGGAGTTGCATGTTTACACACAATTATTTATCATCTCAAGTCTTGTTTTATACGGATAATGTAGTGTAATGTAAACAAGCCCAGTGTTGGGAGGGAGGGGGTGTGTGTAACGTCGAGGTGTTATCGACCAAAGTGGCACCTATCGGAACATTTGTGAAGAACACTACATTTTATGAAGATTTACATTACCAGAAATTCCCACTGCGATGAAAAGAAATGCATTTACCAAACACTTGTACGCCTCTCTCTGTAGGATGAAACATTTTAGTTACAGGTAGGTCTATTTTTGTTCCCAATAGTCTTTACGACCTTGGGCACTATACGCAGTGAAGGAATAATCATTTTAGTCCCTGTAGTGCATATCTAGGTACAGAACTCATCCAGCTCATTAGATTAATAACTAAACGTGTTTCCCAAGCCTGTTGTTTAATTAACACTCCAAGGCTCTCAGGTTCAGGTTTGTAACAAGACATGCTCTCATAATAGCCTACTAAACAAGCATTAAGAAACAACAGGGGATTCCCTGTGTTAGATCTAAATAACTGAATTATCTTCAGTTATTACAATTCATTAGACATTAACAGACAAAATGCAAATAAAATGTATATGCTATTCGCTAGATCCCATCTAGGTTTGGAGGATTTTAAAATGACTACCCTGGACCATTAAATACCTATGAATTTAGTCTGATGACAACCTAACCCATCACACAGCTGGTTAATACAATACCTAACAAAATCTATTCCATGAAGCCCAAGGAACATTCAAAGCAAATCCAAAATTAGGTTCTTCAAAAGCACAAATCAGAGGTAGGATATAAGGACATTTTCAAGGCATTGAATATGCCCCGGAGCATAGTAAAGTCCATTATTAAGAAATGGAGAGAATATGGCAGAACTGTGAAACTGTCTTGAACAGGCCGTCCTTAGAAACCGGGCGCGAAGGGCGCTAGTCAGGCAGGCCACCAAAAGGCCCATGGCAATTTTAAAGGAGGTAGTCACAGTCTTCCACAGTTGAGCAGAGAGCTGGGAGTCTGTGAATATTTGCCTTTGTGGGAGAGTGGCAAAAAGAAAGCCGTTGTTGAAAACAACTCACATGAAATCTCAGCTGGGTTTTACCAGCAGCATGTGGGAGACTCAGTGGAAAGAATCTATGATCTGATGAGACGGAAATATAGCTTTTTTGGCCTAAACGCTAAGCGCTATATTTGACAGGCCTAACCGTCCCAGGTTGAGAGACTGGTCATATTGTATATGCCGATAATGTATACAGTCAGGCGATGATGTGCTATTCGTCTTGGTGAGAATCCATACATCTTGGTGTTAATGTTTACAGCTCTGCGATTATATTACAGCTTGGTTTAATGTATAAAGCATGTACAAAGCTTGGTGAAATTGTATGGAGTTTGATAATCATGTTAAAAACTTGTTGATAATGCACTTTAAACAGCATGATCAGTGCAATGTGGTGGTATTGATAATGCAGTCAGGGTTCTGTGAACAGCACAGATCTGTGGTCTTCCCAGGGAACCTCATGGAGCTGCAGAGCTACATCGTATACTTTACCATAATGCTCCAAAACCATGTCAGAGTCTCTGTGGTGTGTTTGTGGCTAATCTGTGAGATGGGTCTGATAGGATAAAGACCTGAAGAAGCCGACCGTAAACCCATTAATTGCACCAAGACCTCCCAGAACCACTGTGATCCTATTGGCCCGGGACAAGCGTAGGGCCCTCTGTAGGAAATGAGGTGTCATTTGGGATCTTGTTATTCTTTGCTCTTTCTCTGGGTCTTTGCCAAACTTCTCTCCTCTTCCCTTAAAACCCCTTCACTCTCTTTTTCTCTTTCCATCCGCTGCTTCTCCCCCTCATCTCAGCCACGAAATCTGTGCCAGAGCTTATCTGCGCCGACATCCATCCAACACTGTGGATCATCAGCCAGTCAGGGCTGGGCTGTCTGGCTGCGGGTCTCCCCTCTTAGTGACGAATGAACCCAAGTCATGACAGAGTCGTTATAAAGCCATACTTGAAGGGGACAACACGGCAGTTATACAAAACCATGCTTAACGGGTTTAAAAAACACTGTGGTTTAAAAAAGACTGGTTTATTGGGGGTTATAAATACAAGCTTAATCATAGACAACTACAACAGTTCAGATTAACAAGAATCGTTGGCTGGTTTGTTTTGGAAGTTTTTTGTTTATAGAGTAAACAGGTGAAAATATAAAGAATTTGTTACCTTCCGAGGTAACGTGGACCAGTTTCCACATGGACACCACACATCGGGTATAAAACACAAACGTTGTTATCAAATGTCAAATAAGCTTTTAATTTCATGTGTCAAATAACAAAAATCGATCACAGAATGTTGTGTGCTGTTATAGGTAGGATAGAAAATCTTAGCATTTGCTTGCCACACACCTGAAAACAATGAAACCGCTGTCATTTTATTTAACTGATAGACTATTGTCATTTGTTTTATCAACATCAAACAACATCAAAACCTGCAAACTTCCTCTCCTAACTCTACCTCTTAATAACTCCATCACCTAACTCCACCGCCTAAAGTACTACACCATAATTTCCCGTTTATAAACAGTGGCTTATACACAGATTTTGAAATCATTTTAACTACAGTGGTTAAAACATGGATGAGTGACGGACTGACTCATGTTAAATAGCGTAGTGGTTAGAGATGCGGACCTGTAACCAACTGGCCCTGCGTTTGAATTTTGTTACAGTCAAAGCAAATTATGCGTTAGTATTTGTGCCAGATAGATAAAAACTTAGTTGGCTACAACCTTCAGTAGCTTTGCTATAGTGAGCCTAAAATAAAACAGTTTACGGTTATATTGCGATTATTTCTGGTGGATTTTGGAAGTACGCATCCGTGCATGCTTTTTGGGTCAGGATAGACAAACATTTCAATGGCTACAACCTTCAGTAGCTACGTTATAGTAAGCCTAAAATAAAACAGTTTATATTGCGACTATTTCTGGTGGATTTTTGAAATATGCACTGTGCATGATTTTTGGGGTAATATACAGTAGGCAAGATAAAAACCCCTTGGGCAGTAAAAGAGTAGGGGTTTCCACAATTCTCTCGTCTTTTCACTTGAAGAAAAAGTCAGTTATCGTCACCTATATTGATAGTTATTGTATTAATGTTTTTCACGAAAGAAAGAAAAACCAATGTTTTTGAGCCATGAAATTGCGTTGGCTGTGTTAAGTTCATATTCCGTCTCACTAATAGCACCGTGGTGTTGTGGTTAAAGACACAGCAACTCACTCGAATCCAGTGGGGGTAAAAACATTTATTACTTTTAATTGTGGGCCGGCTGAACTAGGCTTGCCTGGTTGGTAGTTTTTGCCAGAATTTCCAAAGCACTTCCTTACACAGCCTGCTCAGTCAGGAGGTGTACACCAAAACCCTTACATGTCAGAAGGAACACATTCTCTGGCCTTTCCATTCAGTTGAGCTCACAGACACCCAAGGAGCCACAAGAAGTCGCTTGAGTTCGACAAGAAAATACCACATTTGATCGCTAAGCTGGCTGACAAAATAATATAGCATTTATCTATGGGGAGTTCTGTCCTGGCTGACAGTGTGGTTCAGTATTTCTCTAGAGAACTGTTGGGTTTTAAATTAGAAGAGAGACTTTTAAAACTCTTCACAACCACTGTGTTGTTGTTTCAGCCTGCTAGACAGGAAATCGATACTCACGCCATTATATGAGAAGCTGTTCTCTATTATCAATCTTCTGTCTGAGGTAGTTCAGTTTCATCATTCTTTTCATCTCAAAGAAGTACTAACGTATTGTAACTCTTTTCCCCCGTTACATCTCATAAGATAAAAGAAAACGGCTAAATTATTAAAAAGTAAATATAAAATGTACTACCAATATCCACCCTATCCACGAATATACGGCTCCGGAAAAAATTAAGAGACTATTGCACCTTTTTCTTTCCTTTCCTAAAAAGTCGACAAGGAAGGTTTTGAGTGAGGAACAGAAGGGGTAAAATTAAGAGACCACTGCAAATTGAAGGCTTCTGTGCCTCACTCAAAACTTTCCTTTTCAACTTTTTTGGAAAGGAAAGAAAAAGGTGCAATGGTCTCTTCATTTTTTCCAGAGTAGTATATATTCCCTTTATTGACATCCACATCCATTTATTTTTGATAGTGTTTTTCTTTGTTTCTGAGATTATATCTTCCATTTTCAGGAATACCAAATTGACATCATCTTTGCCCAGACGTGGACAGACAGCAGGCTGAGATACAACAGCACCATGAAGATCCTGACCCTGAACAGCAACATGGTGGGCCTCATCTGGCTTCCTGACACAATCTTCAGGAACTCCAAGAACGCAGACTCCCATTGGATTACAACGCCCAATCAGTTGCTCAGGATATGGAACGATGGAAAGATCCTCTACACTTTGAGGTAAACAAAAACCAAACACATATGAGGGGTTTACCGCGTACTGAGCTAGATCAACCCAGGCTTCTTATTCAGCTAGCTTCAGTCAGCTTCACATTCCAGCTCATGCTTGAACCATCCTACGAGGGTGAAGCTCTGAATCTGCCTGTCCAACTTTAGCCGTCTTGTAGATGCACAACATGCATGTAGCACATGGATTATTGATCGCTTAATCGCTCATGCAATGTGGAACCATCATTCCAGTGTTACATTTTCAGTTTTACTAAGAAATAGGCTATTGTGTAAAACAGGAGGGCTTACTTAAAAAAATCAATGTTTTTTCACCCACTAATATAGCTACAAAAATAGTAGCCTATAACCTTAAAAACATTTTAATGTGTTACATTTAAAATGCATCATCTCGTTACCTAATGTGAAACGTCAGGTTTTCAATATTAATATTTCTCTCTCACACACACACACACACACACACAAAATATGAAATTAATATTTTATCTTTCTTCAAACCATGACCCCTACGGAATTGGGGAGTCTGATTTAAAGACATTCATTCCATTCAGGGTTTGTAAGCTATGAATCATCCTGCCCCAGTGCAGGTTAGTGCTGGAGGACATGTTGGCATAGAAATGTACCTGGTTACAAACTGAATCACATCAGTTTGATCTTTAACCCTGAGTTTGAACTCGAGTTAAAGGTTAAGTTACCTCACTAAATTGCAGTTCAAGACTTGTTTTTCACTGTTGAAATGTGACAGGTCTGTGCTATTTTCCTTTCATTTCAGTGTCTTACTATATATATATATATGTGACAATATAATGATTATTCAGTTGGATATATTTTATTCTTTTAAAAAGAGGCCAGACAGCCAGATTTTATTACCAATCCCTTATCTAATCCGAGAGCATCTTAAAAGGATGCTCACGTAAATGAGCATTCTACTCCCAGACTCTAAGTACTCAGATTTGATTGTTCTTTTGTGTGTGTGTGTGTGTGTGTGTCATTTATGGAAACCCAAACTAGATGCCTCCATTAAAAAGCAGACAAAAGATCACACATAGATTGTAAACTCCCCCTCCTCGTTCCCACACCCCGACCACAAAGGACCCACCCTCGACTGATTAGTCAAACAAATTTTTTTTTTTCAATAACTGTAGATCATAGCTCAACATGCTTCTCTTTAGCCTCATGTAAATGGGACACAGTGAGAGATCAATGTTAGCAATATCTAAAGATGAAAGCACCCTTTCATCCCAAGGCATCAGTGAAGCTCTTGGCAACGTTGAGCAGCCATCTTTTTGGATGCTATATATCCAGCACGTTTTTTCCCAAACCATAGGATTCACGGAGAAATCAACATTAGGAATAAGTGGAGTTTCTGCTAAATAAATATTTCTTGGAGTAATGGTGGAAAAAGACCAACATTCCTGTTTACAGAGTCAAGAACCCTCCAATTGTTTGAAGACGATATATAAAATGGTCCCTATGGACAAAAAAATAAATGATAACAATAAACTAAATAAGGTAAATAAAACAATTTGGAGTGGGTGTCATTTTCATATAAAATCTATTACATGGAGTTGAATATAGCCAATGTATGAAATGGAAATGGGTAATTTTACGATTTATATTTCTTGTTGATAGAGACATATAGGACATATTGAAACCCAGTCCAAGGCAGAAATAAGGCTGAAATATTCCTACCCCGTTGGGGGTCAAGGGACAGGGTTTGTAATTTGGAGACTGAGCCGCAGTTTTCCCAGATGAGGACGGTTTTACAACAGGATGCAAAGTTAGCTGTGTTGCCCACAGCTCATCATAAGCCTGAGGAGCCACCCGTATCTGCAAATAAAATGAAATAAAAGGTCCCTTGTACATCATGTTGACGTTGTGGGTCCTGGAATGTACACAGACCGCCTTCAACTGTTATATCCGATAGGGGATGCATGGCTATATCATCCCACAGAGGAAAACTGCTGAAATTTCCCGAGTGCCTAATTTGTAAACCGGGAGGTGCTGGAGAAAAACAAGAGGGAGGTGACCTGGGGGGCCTCTGTGCTAAGAGTTACCGGCACACATGGAATAATCGAGCATTGCATGCATAACATCACATTTGCATAGTGGCATAGAGCACAGAGTAGCTTACAAAGGATCCAAACGGGAGAAGTTCTATGCTTACTTTCTGACTGTTCTGCCTATTATAAACCTATTTCATGCACTTGTTCATGAATGGAGATTTATCAATAATTATCAGATAAGTAGAAGCGCATGAACAGCATTGGATGCATCGATTTGATCAGTTTCTTCTAGAACTTTTGTGTTTCTAAAGACAGTTCTCTGATTTCATTAGACCGGTTGGTTTGGTAACATATTTATTTTTGCTTTCAATCATGAGAGTTTGACAATCAGATTTTAGAAAAGCGACTAGTCCTCCTCATACCGCGCATGCTGAAAGTTATATGACAAAAAGGCCTAGCCCACAGAGATAACAGGCTACTAAGGAAGTACTGTATGTAATCTGTTCAAATAAATAAATTGATACGAACACACATGCTAGGTGTAAATATGTGTAAAAAGGTGAACCTTTTTGTAATACAAGTGTAACCAGGTAACTAACGAACAGCCTCAGCAAGAGGAACAGCACGGGAAAGAGCCGGCAAACCAGATTTTGGTTTTAATTTTAGTTAGTTTTTTTCTCCTGAATTTTGTGGTATCCAATTTGTGAATAAATCTCAGATCCATCGCTGTAACTACTCAACAGGCTCTTACAGTAGAGATATATGTCCAGAGTACAGCCAATGTCGTTCTGTCCCTTATCAAGCTGCTCACCGAGCCAGGTCTAGACCAGAATTCTTATGGGCCGAAGGGAACATACTTTCTGGAGTACTGTCTTGGTAAGCTCACAGGTGCTGGACAAGGTTTATTAAGGCTGGGTAGAGAACAATTGCTGTTCAAGCTGGCAGATCAGCTTTGTGGAATGTGGGCATAAAAGAAAAGCGATTATTGTCCTTGACTTTTGTTTTTCACTTTGTTTTTAAAAGTTTTGTTTTGGTGTCAAGTCACTTCTGAGGTTCTGATCAGAAAAAGGCGGAAAGCTAAGGTCAAAATAGGGTACTACAAAGTGCTGGTCAGAATAGGGCACTGCATTGGGTTGGGGTGCCATTTGGGAGGCAACCCAGGTGTGAAATAACCACATCTGTCACATCATTACCCAGAAGACCAGGGTATTCATCAGTGTCACACGGGAAAGTACCAAGGGGGCTCAAAATACTGCTGTTAGCCTAACCTGCTGGAACCCCCTGCTGGAACCAATGGAAGGTTCTAGAAGGCCTGACCCATTCCAAAACATTTGATGGATTTCTCAGTTTTCTGTTTTTGAAAGCTATTACAGAAGATGTCTATAGGGAATGGGCTTTTTCCTTTAACAAATGCACCATCATTTATTTCCTATTAAATTCAGATACAGGTGTATGGTCGTAATTTGATCACCTGTTTTGCAAACCTGTAGTGTATTCAACATAAAAAAAAGGCACAAAAAAAAGAAAACCATTTAATATTTTCATCAAAATCGCAGACCTATTTATAAAACGTATCAACCCCACACAAAGGATCTAATGAATTTTATTCAAGATAAATAATTAAAATGTCCTGTTGCTGCAGGACCGTTTTCCAGATGTGAGAAACGAGTCAAATTAACACCTGTGCCCACATCCTCCAAACCCCTCGGCTGTCGTACCCCAGACTGCCCTTGGACTCTGTCCCGTCTGAACCAACCAGCTGTGGAGTCTGGGAGCGAAATTACTAGATCATTCAGGAACCAGGAGGCCATTTGGAACACAGGATATATGCCACCCCTCCTTCTGGCCCGGGCTGAATGTACTCAGCCTTAGTGACAGACCCATTGAAGAGCATTTTAGCAGTCAAACCAGGCCTAGACAGGTAGTGACTGATGGCTTCAAACCGACAGATATATACATGATGTACAGTACAACATAGTCAGGGACATGTTCTGGAAACCAGCCTAGAATGGACCCTTTAGGGCTACACAGAGGCGTCGCTAGGATCACAACACATTCGGGGCTTAGCGCCTCCCCCCCGGTTTGCCGTATTCAAACGTTATCAAAGTGACATCAGTGATTATCAAACATTGCTTTTTCCGCTATCCATTTGGTGTGGACGCTGGCGCCACTTCAGGTGGCCGTGGATGCCAACGCGTGAGCCACACACCTGTCCGCAGGTGGGGCTTTGGAGACCAGATGTTGGGGTACTGCCAGGAGCCCGCTGGTGCCATTGGGCCTTTCTCTCAGTCCTCCTTTGTTGGATGTGGTTGTGAAGTTGTTATGCCCCTCTGGCACAGGAGTCCTGCCTGGCCGTCCGGTCAAGACCTGAGGGTTCTAGGTGGTTAGGGTTGATGTCACTGTGTTTTGGTAGGTCTTTGTTGTAGTCCAAGGGTTCTACGTGGTTAGGGTTAATGTTGCGGTGTTTTGGTAGGTCTTTGTTGTAGTCCAAGGGTTCTACGTGGTTAGGGTTAATGTTGCGGTGTTTCGGTAGGTCTTTGTTGTAGTCCAAGGGTTCTACGTGGTTAGGGTTAATGTTGCTGTGTTTTGGTTGGTCTTTGTTGTAGTCCAAGGGTTCTACGTGGTTAGGGTTAATGTTGCGGTGTTTTGGTAGGTCTTTGTTGTAGTCCAAGGGTTCTACGTGGTTAGGGTTAATGTTGCGGTGTTTTGGTAGGTCTTTGTTGTAGTCCAAGGGTTCTACGTGGTTAGGGTTAATGTTGCGGTGTTTCGGTAGGTCTTTGTTGTAGTCCAAGGGTTCTACGTGGTTAGGGTTAATGTTGCTGTGTTTTGGTTGGTCTTTGTTGTAGTCCAAGGGTTCTACGTGGTTAGGGTTAATGTTGCGGTGTTTCGGTAGGTCTTTGTTGTAGTCCAAGGGTTCTACGTGGTTAGGGTTAATGTTGCGGTGTTTTGGTAGGTCTTTGTTGTAGTCCAAGGGTTCTACGTGGTTAGGGTTAATGTTGCGGTGTTTCGGTAGGTCTTTGTTGTAGTCCAAGGGTTCTACGTGGTTAGGGTTAATGTTGCTGTGTTTTGGTTGGTCTTTGTTGTAGTCCAAGGGTTCTACGTGGTTAGGGTTAATGTTGCGGTGTTTCGGTAGGTCTTTGTTGTAGTCCAAGGGTTCTACGTGGTTAGGGTTAATGTTGCGGTGTTTCGGTAGGTCTTTGTTGTAGTCCAAGGGTTCTACGTGGTTGCGATCCTTGAGGCACCTCTTCTGTCTGCCAGCAGCACATTTTGCAATGCTTAGTTGGCCTTAGAGGACTTGGTGCGACAGGTGTTGGTCAGGCATGCGAATGGCCCTGTCCAGTGAAGATGGCACTAGGCCTGCAGTACTTTCATACAGGAGTTATTGAGGTAGAGAATTTCTGTATGGGGAATTCGATCATCCCAGGACAGTCTGAGTAGTCATTGTAGGCTTCGCATTTAGAAGACCTCCAAGATGGTGATGTGCCATATGTATGGGGTCCACGTCTCTGCCACATTGAGCAGAGTAGAGACACATACCGTATTATAGACAGCAACTTTGGTTCCGACCTTTGGGGTTTTATTTCTGAAGACCCTTGCACGGAGGCGTCCAAAGGTTCTGGAGGCTTTGCATATGTAGCCATTTGCTTCACTGACAAGGAAGCAGTCCAAGGACAATGTGGAGCTGAGATGGGTGAAGCTGTCCACCACTTTGAGTCAGAGAGCATAAATGTGGAATGTGTGAGGGTGGGGTGGTTGTACTAAGAGCTGAGCAATAACTTTAGTTTTTGTATGTTGATTTGTAGGCTGAAGGACTGATATAAGGAAGAGATTATGTTTAGGGCACTGAGGGCTATGTGCCAAATAAGTACAGAAATCCACGTACTGCAGTTCATATATTTGACATTACTTTGTCTTGGTGTAGGCCTGGTGTTGTCGGATGTTAAAAAGACTTCCATCCAGGCGGTACTGTAGGGGAACTCCATCTATGAGTCCCAGGGCATGGTGGAAGAGGTCAATAATGGCTGAGAGGGTTCTTTGACTTCAAAGGGTTCTGACTACAGACCTCCCGTGAGTACTCTGGCTTGCATTCCATCATGTAGTTGCTGCAGCACGGAAAGAAACTTAGGTGGAACACCAAGGTTGGCAAGCAGTTCCCTGAGTATCTGACGGTTGATGGTATCGAAAGCGTCGCTGAGGTCAATGAAGGTGATGTAGAGGTATTTTTGCTGCTCTCTGCTTTTCCCTTGCAGATGCCATAAGACAAGGATCATGATAGTGGTAGATCTGCCTTTCCGGAGGCCACACTGGATTCCCCGGGAGAGCACTTTCCAAATGATTTTCCAAAACAGTTTTCCCGCAATGGGAGGAGATTCCTTGGTTGTTCCCACAAACTGCCCTGCCCCCCTTCTGTTTATAGATGACGACGATGTTGGCGTCCTTCCACTCCTGATCAGGAGGTTGCATCCTCCAAATGTTTATGATCAGGAGGCGGCCGAGTCCAAAGGCGGCAGCCTCCAAACCCAGTGCATCACCAAGACCCACGGAGCCATACGCAAAGGGCTCTGTGAGCAACCAGAACAGCCAACGGCAAAAACAAGAACCAGAAGTTGCCTGCTGAGGCTTTGCACCGGGACCGACAACTGGACATTGGGAACAGGGCAGGAACTTCCAGGGAGCTCTCCTCTTCGGTAGCTGTTAGGGCCGATAGTCTTTTTTTTACTCCTGGATCGTCCTCTGTCAGGGTCCCGCCCTGGAGTAGGCATGCCGTAACTTCCTGAAGACCGCGGGCACACCTCATGACCGACAATCCCGGTCACTGGTACTCCTCTCGCAGCTGCTGGGGCCGAGCGCCCTCCTCCTCTCACCCCTCACATTTTTGCAAATATTTGATTATATCTTTTAATGTGATAACACTGAAGAAATGACACTTTGCTACAATGTAAGTTAGTGAGTGTACAGCTTGTATAACAGTGTAAATTTGCTGTCCCCTCAAAATAACTCAACACACAGCCATTAATGTCTAAACCTCCAAGTAAACATTTCCAAATAGGGCCCAATTAGCCATTTTCCCTTCCCGGTGTCATGTAACTCGTTAGTGTTACAACGTCTCAGGTGTGAATCAGGAGCAGGTGTGTTAAATTTGGTGTCATCGCTCTCACACGCCCTCATACTGGTCATTGGAAGTTCAACATGGCACCTCATGGCAAAGAACTCTCTGAGGATCTGAAAAAAATAATTGTTGCTCTACATAAAGATGGCCTGGGCTATAAGAAGATTGCCAAGACCCTGAAACTGAGCTGCAGCACATTGGCCAAGGCCATACAGCGGTTTAACAGGACAGGTTACACTCAGAACAGGCCTCGCAATGGTCGACAAAAGAAGTTGAGTGCACATGCTCAGCATCATATCCAGAGGTTGTCTTTGGGAAATAGACGTATGAGTGCTTCCAGCATTCCTGCAGAGGTTGAAGGAGTGGGTGGTCAGCCTGTCAGTGCTCAGACCATACACTGCACACTACATCAAATTGGTCAACGTGGCTGTCATCCCAGAAGGAAGCCTCTTCTAAAGATGATGCACAAGAAAGCCCGCAAACAGTTTGCTGAAGACAAGCAGACTAAGGACATGGATTACTGGAACCATGTCCTTAGTCTGATGAGACCAAGATAAAATTATTTGGTTCAGATGGTGTCAAGCATGTGTGGCGGCAACCAGGTGAGGAGTACAAAGACAAGTGTGTCTTGACTCTGGTCAAGCATGGTGGTGGGAGTGTCATGGTCTGGGGCTGCATGAGTGCTGCCGGCACTGCCGCCACAGATCATTGAAGGAACCATGAATGCCAACATGTACTGTGACATACTGAAAACATGATTCCCTCCAAGACGACCACTGCCTTGTTAAAGAAGCTGAGGGTAAAGGTGATGGACTGGCCAAGTATGTCTCTAGACCTAAACCATATTGAGCATCTGTGGGGCATCCTCAAACGGAAGGTGGAGGAGCGTAAGGTCTCTAACATTCACCAGCTCTGTAATGTCGTCATGGAGGAGTGGAACAGGACTCCAGTGGCAACCTGTGAAGCTCTGGTGAACTCCATGCCCAAGAGGGTTAAGGCAGTGCTGGAAAATAATGGTGGCCACACAAAATATTAACACTTTTGGCCCAATTTGGACATTTACACTTAGGGGTGTACTGACTTTTGTTGCCAGCGGTTTAGACATTAATGGCTGTGTGTTGTGTTATTTTGAGGGGACAACAAATGTACACTGCTATACAATCTCTACACTGCTATACAAGCTGTACACTCACTACTTTACATTGTAGCAAAGAGTAATTTCTTCAGTGTTGTCACATGAAAATATATAATCAAATATTTGCAAAAATGTCAGGGGTGTACTCACTTTTGTTAGATACTGTAAATAGGCACAGTGATTAGAGAAACCGGCGAGGGGGACAAACAACAAAACAAGTAAGTGATCCAAACGGGGGAGTGAAGACATTGGATCTCACTAGCACGGCAGGCCACAATGTGACACCTGACCTATTGACCTCAAACATCTACAGGCTAATAAGTATTTGCACATCTCCAAGCTAGATGACATGAAATACAGTCTTGACAAAAACGTCTTTGATGAAATCCCCCACTGACATGACAGTTGGAAAGATCTGTCCCCAAAAAGGGACAGAACCACATAACAAGCAGAGCTATTTCTGCAGGTGTAAGTTATTTTGAGATGAATGGTACAGCAGCTACAAAATGTAATTTGTTCTTACAGCCACACAGCAGACAATGGCACCATATTGCAGATGTCACCTTTAAGTTGTGTCTTTGAGCAAGGTGATGCCAAGCCTGTCTGTGCCCTGGCCTGCTCAGTGAGGTGTTGTAGCTATAGGCGGAGCAGCTGAACAGGGCTGTGGTCCCAAACAGTGCCCCGTTTTTCCTTAAGCTTATTAGGGCTCATACCACAAAGTAGTGCGTTTGTGGTATGAGGCAACAGGGAGCCATTTAGGGTGCACTTGGAAATTATATCACACTGTCTCAAACACTCAGGGAATGATTTCCCTGACAACAGCAGGAAGCAATGCCCACTGCCATGAGGCTGGACAGTGGACGAGACAAATAACGGGCAGCTAGATTCTCCCCCAGGAGTCGTATCGATTGTCTATATTCATGAATACCCCGGCCAAGCTTTGGTTGCAAACCGTACCGCACCCTCAAATGTCCGGTCAAAAGCAGTGGAATATAAATGGGAAAGGCTGGCATTTAGGACTCATTCTGAGATATTTATAGGAGAAGGGAACAACCTAATGTCACTCCCAATATTAATTATGCTCGTCTGCACTTTGGTGAAGATGAAGTAAATAAAGATGACATTTGTTGGTGTCTGCGCTTGGCTATGACCGCTGCTACAGTGACTGCTGGAGCTGACAACAACAATCCAGCTTAATCTTCATTAACAAAACCCACCACAGACATGTGGCACTGTCATGTGATCACTGTCATGTAATGACTTCGGAGGAGCTGTGGAAACTCTGCAGTCATCATAAACCCTTGAAAATGCTCATGGTCCTTCGGTATTACCCAAAACACAGTAGGTCTGACCAAGGCTCTGGATAAGTGCATAAATTTAAGAATTGTGAAAATATATTCACTCACTGATGTAAAGTAAAATATTTAGTAAAATGCATTCACTCAGTATTGTAATTGCTCTAAAACAGCAAGATTGATTGAAGATGGGAGGCACTCAAAGTGTGTCATGACATGAGTACTAAACATCTGTAGTGGTTTAGCTTGGTAATGTTCTTTTTTTTGAAACCGGTAGACAGAGGATTAAAGTCAAACAGGAACATTACATTGCTCTTGTGATTGCAATCTGATTTAATACTGAATATCAGATTTAACACTGTATATCTGATTAAACACTGTATTTCAGAGTTCTCCACTGACCTTGTTTTCTAGTCCTAAACTAGGCTTAATCTGTGTCTGCAAAAACAGCCCTGTATGTCGGATTTAACACTGCATGTCTGAATTAACACTGCATGTCTGAATTAACACTGCATGTCTGAATTAACACTGGGTCAGAAAAACAGGGTAGAACTGATCAACATGGTGTCTGCATGTGGCTGTTGAGACTGTCACATGCTCTTGGGCTAGTGCGCACACACACACACGCACGCACAAACGGTTTAACCAGATCGGAGCCATTCCGAACTACGTATCTCGTATTGTTTCAGATCAGATCCATTTGTAAGGCAGTCTCTCATCAGAGGTCAACTCTCTTCTGCTGTCAACTTGGTACTTCAGAAGACACCATTTTTGTTGTGTTAAATACATTCTTTAATATTGCGGAAGAAGAGAAATGAAAGACACCCATTCTAACAATATGAACAAAAACAAGTACATTTATCATCAAAAGTTCTCATATAAACAATATTGAAATTAATTAAGTTAATTTACAATGATCTATATAAACTATATTAATTTCGCAAATAACCGTTTTATGCCTGTCTCATTATATATCTACGTTCGGCAGCATAATATCGTAGGCATGTTTTAAGCAGATCTCTTTCCTTTGTCTTCGGTATGATTATAATGGGAGCTGATGGACAAAAACACAGCATGCCTCCCTTCTGTCTCACTCTCTCCATGTCTGTGTCTTCTTGCCAGGCTGACCATAAATGCAGAGTGCCAGTTACAGCTGCATAACTTCCCCATGGATGAACACTCGTGTCCTCTCATCTTCTCCAGCTGTGAGTAAAGTACCTCCCCTACTGTCTCTAAAGCCATCCCCCCATGCTCAGAACCAACAGAAACTGTATGTAAGCTTTCCAATCAATTAAATTGTTTTTAAAATGTTAAATATATATATCTTGACAACACAGCTGTCAAGGATGTCCTTTAAACAAAGCCCTTAAGTGTCTTGAAAACCAATTAACTTTCATGTCATGGAATATGCAAGGTCTTAACCAATTGACAAAGCAGAAAAGTTGTATCACATGTCAAATTGGTCTCTAAATAATACTAAACAGACCTAAGCATGTCCCTTGTTTACGACTCACTTTACAGTGAAAACTGTAAAATGTAGTCCAATGCACAACCCTATCATGTGGACCTGAGACGGATAAAATGCTTTCGGTACAATAGTCCCTGACACCAGTTCCTGACCCCTTGACCCCTAACATCTAACTCTAGCCCAAACATGACCTAACCGCCAGTTACAAAAATTGACTCCTGATCTTGGTCCATGACCCATATGTGTTGTTGAATAAATACACACTAACTGGTCCCGCCCATACGCTGGCTATCCCAAATAATACCCAAACTTACCCGGGAACATGTTTTATTTTGCCAAAGAACTTAGACATTTTTAATTTGGTTAATTCAAAGAGACTGAAACATTTACATTTGTTTCCTCTTTGTAGGCCACAATCACAGATGTAGTTTTGATAGCAGCATTGTATCACAGCGGGCATTCGTTCATCAGTGTTTGTAATTTAAATAAGCTCTCTGTATTGTCAGGGCTTTGCCTATCAACCATTGTTTTATAACTAGAATGTCATTCTAGAACTAGAATGTCAGGTTGCACCTCAACATCTGAAACCATGTTGTTTCTTGCCACCCTGCTAGGCTCAGGGTAATATTGAGATCAAAGTGAAACACAGAGAAAAAAAGCATTTCATCTCCCTGTCATGTGGTTTCAGCGCCTCAGTAGGAATTGAAGTGTCCGTGACAGCTCCAACAACAGAACATCATGATATCAATGCTTCTGGCCGGACAACCAAGGACTAACACTTGAGGCTACAACTAAAATAGAACCACATCTATGTACGTTATGCTGTCTCTGATGCCTTGATAAAAAAAGTTGTGGGCCTTTTTGTAGTACTACAGCCTAAGACAATTATACACTCACCTAAAGGATTATTAGGAACACCATACTAATACTGTGTTTGATCCCCTTTCGCCTTCAGAACTGCCTTAATTCTACGTGGCATTGATTCAACAAGCTGCTGAAAGCATTCTTTAGAAATGTTGGCCCATATTGATAGGATAGCATCTTGCAGTTGATGGAGATTTGTGGGATGCACATCCAGGGCAGGAAGCTCCCGTTCCACCACATCCCAAAGATGCTCTATTGGGTTGAGATCTGGTGACTGTGGGGGCCATTTCAGTACAGTGAAGTCATTGTCACGTTCAAGAAACCAATCTGAAATGATTCGAGCTTTGTGACATGGTGCATTATCCTGCTGGAAGTAGCCATCAGAGGATGGGTACATGGTGGTCATAAAGGGATGGACATGGTCAGAAACAATGCTCAGGTAGGCCGTGGCATTTAAACAATGCCCAATTGGCACGAAGGGGCCTAAAGTGTGCCAAGAAAACATCCCCCACACCATTACACCACCACCAGCCTGCACAGTGGTAACAAGGCATGATAGATCCATGTTCTCATTCTGTTTACGCCAAATTCTGACTCTACCATCTGAATGTCTCAACAGAAATCGAGACTCATCAGACCAGGCAACATTCTTCCAGTCTTCAACTGTCCAATTTTGGTGAGCTCGTGCAAATTGTAGCCTCTTTTTCCTATTTGTAGTGGAGATGAGTGGTACCCGGTGGGGTCTTCTGCTGTTGTAGCCCATCCGCCTCAAGGTTGTGCGTGTTGTGGCTTCACAAATGCTTTGCTGCATACCTCGGTTGTAACAAGTGGTTATTTCAGTCAAAGTTGCTCTTCTATCAGCTTGAATCAGTCGGCCCATTCTCCTCTGACCTCTAGCATCAACAAGGCATTTTCGCCCACAGGACTGCCGCATACTGGATGTTTTTCTCTTTTCACACCATTCTTTGTAAACCCTAGAAATGGTTGTGCGTGAAAATTCCAGTAACTGAGCAGATTGTGAAATACTCAGACCGGCCCGTCTGGCACCAACAACCATGCCACGCTCAAAATTGCTTAAATCACCTTTCTTTCCCATTCTGACATTCAGTTTGGAGTTCAGGAGATTGTCTTGATGAGGACCACACCCCTAAATACATTGAAGCAACTGCCATGTGAATGGTTGATTAGATAATTGCATTAATGAGAAATTGAACAGGTGTTCCTAATAATCCTTTAGGTGAGTGTATATTGTTACTGATAGAGAATCAGTCAAATCACTTTATAACCGATTTGTGTCGCCATTTTCAAATAAATAAATATGCATGCACACACACATTGAATGTAATGGGCTTGTACACCATGGAATGACGATGAAGTCGTTGTGGATTTGGGACATCACCATCATTGCAGATACCTATTACGCAGTAGACTCCATTATACCAACCTCGGCATCAGCTAAACCATGTTCACGTGTATCCAGTGGCATCCTGCTCTCTCTTCAGTGCACCAGTTTTGGTCAGGGCCCTAGGCCAATGGTACACCATTTAGACTAGGGGCTTTCAAATCTGTCCCTCGAAGCCAGGAGTTCCACTCAATTTTTTCTTTGCAACCTGCTAATCAGGGACTCACTTAGACCTGGGACACCAGATGGGCGCAATTAATGATGAGGCAGAATGGAAAAGCAGCAGGCTCTGGCCCTCGTTGGGTAAGACTTGAATACCCCTGATTTAGCCAATAGGGTGCCATTTGGAACACGGCTCACCTCTATGCCAGGCAGTGGGATAGCATTATTGATGAATAGCAGCTTCTTTCCCTACAGCCTGCCATTGGCTGAGGAATGTGGCTTTTATGCTAAAATATTCCCCTGCAGTCCCAGCCTGTGCACTGCACTCAAAGTGACTGGGCCGTCTAAAAGGCAGATTTATAAAACACGACTGCATCCAAATGCATCCCTGTTTTAAATATATATATTTATATTGCTACTGCACCCAATGCCCTATGTCAGTGGCTCCCAACCCTTTTCAGTTACTGTACCCCCAAAAAGATTTTGCACTGCTTGGAGTACCCCTGAAGTATACCCCTCATGTTGATTTCACTAGTAAGCCTATGATGTCATGAGTGTTTTTAAGTACCCCCCTGTGGAGAGGCCAAGTACCCCCAGGGGTCCTAGTACCCTTGGTTGGGAACCACTGCCCTATGTGGTGCATTCTGTTGGCAGCATATTCCCAATTTTTCTTTCCTATTTTGTTAACTGTGAGCATTGGTCGATGTGGGCGATTTGGCGTATGTAGAGCCATAACAATGAATTCAGGAGTTAAAGTAGGCCAGTATCTGTGATCCAAAGAGCACCAGGTGGGCTGGAGCTCAAACACCTATTGTCCAAAAGAGAGACAGATGGGATTTAGCTCCAACACCATTGATAATCAGAATTCTGCCAACAGGTGTATCTCAAAAACATTGAATATTGTTGTAAAAGTTTTTTCCGTAATTCAAATCAAAAAGTGACACCTTCATATATTCTAAATTCATTACACAAAGTGAAACAGGTTCACGCCTTTTTTGTTTCAATCTTGATGATTATGGCTTGTAGCTCATGTAAATCAAAAATCCAGTATCTCAAAATATTACAATAAAACATTTATAAAACAGAAATGTCAACCTGGGAAGAGCTATGATCAGCACATTTTTTGAGATGCACCTGTTTAGCACTATCTGAAAATCATCTAATAAATACATCTTAAAGGAAAAAGTTGCAATTTTTTAACCTGGGGCCTATTTAGATCTAGCATGATAGCATGATCCTAGTTCATAGACATTTTTTCTTTCGTAAATTATTATAGATTTTTCCTGAATTCTCTCTCTGTGCTAAAATGGAACTGAACGGGGCAACCAATGTAGAATTCGAAAATATATGATACATTCGGTTTTCCAAAATAGGAAGGCCACGATATATTGTTATAGATCTCTGTATGTTCTCCTGAAAAAAATTGTGCCAAAACAAGCATTGTATCAATGGTTATGTTCTGCACGAAACCAAAGTATTTTTCGTAAACAATGCACTACCTCACAACATCTGTAAACTCCGTAGTAGTAATAATTTCAGTACCTCCCCATACTATTCCTGCAGAATGGGACTTAAAACAGAATTACCCAAATAGCTATTGCACGCCTACTCACAGAATTGAGAGTTGTCCGTGTGGTCCCTCCGGCCTCTGCCTCTTCTTCCAGTTTCTTTGGGGACTTGGAATATTTCCAAAACTGTCAAGCTTTAAAGTCAATGTCATCTGTTGGACACTCTGGAGCCGATTCAGCCTTATCCACGGACACATCAATGTTCTCGATTAAATTAGGTAGCAATAAATCCCACTCCTAACGTGAGCTACAGTTTTGTAAACAAAGCCGGTTGCTGGATAAAGCCTTCTTGCATGCAAGCAAGCAAGTTTATTTATATAGCACAATTCATACATATGCAATTCAAAGTGCTTTACATAGAAAAAGTTCAAATTTGCATCTGTTTACCAGCAGATATACAACTTGTTGGCATTTTTGTTTGAGCTAGCAGTCTATATAGCAAATGTGAGCTACAGTTTTCTCAACAAAGCCAGTGCCCTCTCTTGGACTTTCATGTGACTCTCTTGGACTTTCCAGTGCGACAATGACCCTAAGCACAAGGCCAAGTTGAACCTACAGGTGCTGGTCATAAAATGTATTTATTTGAGTAATTCCATTCAAAAAGTGGAACTTGTTCCACACAGACTGATATATTTCAAGGGTTTTTTTCTTTTAATTTTGATGATTTTAACTGACAACCCCAAATTCAATATCTCAGAAAATTTGAATATTGTGAAAAGATTCAAAATTGAAGACACCTGGTGACACACTCTAATCAGCTAATTAATCCAAAACACCTGCAAAGGCCTTTACATGGTCTCTCAGTCTAGTTCTGTAGGCAACACAATCATGGGGAAGACTGCTGACTTGTCCAAAAGACGACCATTGACACCTTGCACAAGGAGGGCAAGACACAAAAGGTCATAGCTAAAGAGGCTGGCTGTTCACAGAGCTCTGTGTCGAAGCACATTAATAGAGAGGCGAAGGGAAGGAAAAGATGTGGTAGAAAAAAGTGTACAAGCAATAGGGATAACCGCACCCTGGAGAGGATTGTGAAACAATGTGGGGGAGATTCACAAAGAGTGGACTGCAGCTGGACTCAGTGCTTCAAGAACCACCACGCACAGATGTATGCAAGACATGGATTTCAGCTGTCACATTCCTTGTGTCAAACCACAAAAGGCAAAAGGAGGCAAAAGGAGCCCCAACTAAGTATTGAGTGCTGTACATGCTCATATTTTAATGTTCATACTTTTCAGTTGGCCAACATTAAAAAAAAAAAATGTGTATTGTCTTAAGTAATATTCAAATTTTCTGTGATACTGAATTTGGGATTTTCATTAGTTGTCAGTTATAATCATCAAAATTAAAAGAAATATACATTTGAAATATATCAGTCTGTGTGTAATGAATGAATATAATATACAAGTTTCACTTTTTGAATGGAATTACTGAAATAAATCAACTTTTTGATGATATTCTAATTTTATGACCAGCACCTGTACAGCAGTTACAGCAGAAAACGTTTTTGGAGTGGTTCTGGAGTAGTTCTGGAGTGGCCATCACAGTCTCCTGAAGTCAATATAATCGAGCCACTCTGGGGTTATCTCAAACGTGAAGTTCATGCAAGACGACCAAATACTTTCTTTACAAAATTATATAAATGGACATTTTGATGGAATTGTGCGTATTTGAGCATTTGTCATCCATTTCAATCATTTTGTTGTTATATACATGACAACTGCAGCCCAAATTCCATTCTATTCCCTAAATTGTGTACAACTTTTGATCAAATATATTTGGGCCCTAGATCAACATAGTGCTTAGAGAAGGCCTGGGGTTAATTCCCTGGCCATTTATGATCAGTTTCAACCTCTGGTAAACTCATGGGAGGAAACAGAAACATTCTACTTTCTTTTTCAAAGATAAATAAATCGTTATTTTGTGTTTTCAGCACAGGTCCTCTGTCTTAGTGAAGGTAGTGATGGAAACTGACTTAAAGTTTTACCATCACAAAATCATGTTTATAAACTAACACTATCTTTATTAAAAAAAGAATTCCTTGGATCGTACGGAAGAATGGAAAACCTGGGCCATGTGTGCTGTGATTGGCCAGAACTCATCCTTTCTGTTGTTCTGCCATCCAGCTGCCATCCTATTCCCTATGTGGCGCACTATGTTTGACCACAGCCCAACCTTTCTCCAGGGGGCTGTGTTCAAACCCAGTGCACTACAGAAGGATCAGGGTGCCATTTGAGACATTGTTGGACATTTTGCGCTTCTCCTTCTGTCACAGTGCATCCTATTGCCATAATGGATCCTTGATATCTTGTTGTCTCCTCTTACTGTTCAAGTGCATCCTGGGTATATTACTGTGCACCTGCTGCCACTGTGGATCCCGGGTATGTTATTTTCTCCCCTAGGTCCAGGTCAGACAGCTGAAAAGCCTTGACAAGAGGAGGGCAGTGACTACCTTTAGTCTCTGGGTGAGGGAGGGGGGGGGGGTTTAAAGAAAAAGAACGGTGGCCAAAAAAAGGCTGCGCTATAGCAGTCCACATGATTACATGGCTCCAATGTGTTTCCTGCTTTAGGCTCTTTTCTGTGGTATGAGTAATTCATTGTCCTCATATTAGAAGCCATTATAAGGATGTTTAACCAACTGATGAGGATTCATGGTGGCTGTACAGTCTGGGTGACAAACACCTGGAATTTGTTGTAGTAATGCTTTTCCTCTGAAGGACTTGAGGTGTACGCTGGTCCATACATTCAGCACTCTTTCTCTCTCTCTTTCCATTTCTCTCTCCGTGCCTCTTTTTCTCTCCGTTTTTTTTCTTCCCTCTCTGCCTCTATCTCTCTGTCTCCCCCTCATTCCAACTTCAGAACCTCTTTGCCTTATTACATCAGCGTGACCAAGAGAATAAATAACTTTTAAATAACCAATCAGGGCCAGCCAGATATCATTAATTACAAGTATTTGAATGAGGTTTAAAATAAATTAGCGTCTCCTCTGTTCTGTTTATTATGACTGACCACCAGTACTTGGCCTGCTTGGCTTGGCTCAGCTCCAGTGATAGCAGATCATTTGTTTATATTATGAAATTTGCATAACGCCTGAAAAAGACAGATTGAGGCTTTGAAAGAGTTCTGTTTTGTCTCTGAACTCAAAAATAGATAAATTGAAGAAATGCGGGTTTATGGTGTAAAGTTCCCCATATATCAGATAGATAATGGATGGTGTAAAGTTCCCCATATATCAGATAGATAATGGATGGTGTAAAGTTCCTCATATATCAGATAGATAATGGATGATGAGAAGTTCCCCATATATCAGATAGATAATGGATGGTGTAAAGTTCCCCATATATCAGATAGATAATGGATGATGTAAAGTTCTCCTTACAGCCAATTGATTATAAATAGCCGGACTACTGGCTTATGAAGTAAAGTTCTTAATACAAGAGATAAGTTCTCCGGAAGAGAATACTAAAATTTCACCAACGGTTCTTTCATTGTTCTGATTCCTTGTCTCCCTCTTTTCTGCTCTCATTCCTGTCTTAGTCATACCTCTCACTCTCTCTCTCTCTCTCTCTCAATCTCACTTCAATTCAAGAGGAATTTATTGGCCTGTTTGTGTGTGTGGTGATCAACCTTAAGAGGCTCTTCTCCAGGTCCATATTTCTGCAGATGAGGGCTTCTAAGAATGGGGTTCCTTGGTTGTGACGTGTAACAGCCTGTCTGGATTTTAAATACTGGCCGGTGTACAGTAGCATTCACCCAATCTGTAATAATTTTTAATTGGGATGTGAAATTCAATGTGCATTTTTGATGGCATAGAAAGCCCTGCTTGCTTTGTCTCTCAGTTCACTGACATCATTGCTTTGAGGTTACCTGTAACCTTTGCTCTTTGCTCTGGGGCAACAGCCCAGGGGAATCTGTCTTGGATGTCATTCTACTTGTCTTACTGAGATTAACTGCCAGGGCCAGGGTTCGACAGAGGTTGTGGAGATCTATGTGCCAGTATGTTCAGTGTCCAGTAGGGTGAAGCCGGTTGCTGGGGGCTCTGGCCAATTAATTTATATAAATGTTGAGAAATAGTTTGAAGGGCTCAAACAGCATTCCTGTCTAAACCTCAGGCTCCAAGAGAAGAAATCTTTGTTTTTCCTTTTAAATTTTTCTTGGGCACCTATTGTTTGCGTAGACTAATTTTATTACATTTTAAATGTTTCCCCTGATACTGCTTAACATTAGTTTGTATTGCAAGGCCTCATGGCAAATTATTAGTAAAAAACTTTAATGAAACCAACACAGCATGAGAAGTTTTGTTTGCAATTGTTTTGTTTTGTCTGTCAATTAGGGTGTGCAGAGTCTATACATGGCCTGCTGTGTCTTATTTTGTGAAGAGGACAATTTGACATTTGCTCAGAATAGTTTTCACTGAGGAAATGCTGGAGTCTGTTGTTGAAGATTTTACAGTTTTCACCATAGTTATGAAATGTCTTCCCATTTCTGTAGATTTGTGTAATCAGGTCTTGATTGCAAATATTGGAAGGGATCCCAGAGCAATATTCCAGAGGATAATGTTGAGGAATTTAAGAATAATTTCACTGAATGGTCTGTGAGTTTGATCATTTATTTGAATACCATCAACACCACAGACTGTTTTCGGGTTGGGGGGTTTGTGCTTTGTCCTGCAGTTCTTTAAATTTGATTGAAGAGCAGCAAATTATCCCAGAGGTGATTTGGTTCTATTGATTTTTCAATCACATTAGGATTTTATGTTTCTTCTCCCTTCCTCTCTCTTGCTTTCCTCTCCTTCTCTCCCACACTCCCCCCCCCCCCCCCCCCCCCCCCCATTGAGAAACTATGTAATCAACTCCATTTGAATGTATTAAGGTAATGGCCCCAATTCTAGCTCTCTTTATACACACTCATCACTGTGTTGATGGCTTAAGGCATTTCCCTTTATACGGTGCTGACTTTGTTATCACCAGTTGTACCACTGGGTGAACCAGACAACACTACATGCCCTTTACACTTGTTAACATACCAGACAACACTACATGCCCTTTACACTTGTTAACATACCAGACAACACTACATGCCCTTTACACTTGTTAACACACCAGACAACACTACATGCCCTTTACACTTGTTAACATACCAGACAACACTGCATGCCCTTTACACTTGTTAACATACCAGACAACACTACATGCCCTTTACACTTGTTAACACACCAGACAACACTACATGCCCTTTACACTTGTTAACATACCAGACAACACTACATGCCCTTTACACTTGTTAACATACCAGACAACACTACTTGCCCTTTACACTTGTTAACATACCAGACAACACTGCATGCCCTTTACACTTGTTAACATACCAGACAACACTACATGCCCTTTACACTTGTTAACATACCAGACAACACTACATGCCCTTTACAAACATACCAGACAACACTACATGCCCTTTACACTTGTTAACATACCAGACAACATTACATGCCCTTTACACTTGTTAACATACCAGACAACACTACATGCCCTTTACACTTGTTAACATACCAGACAACACTACATGCCCTTTACACTTGTTAACATACCAGACAACACTACATGCCCTTTACAAACATACCAGTGTCCATACACATTGGGTCAAAAAGAGCTTAAACAGAAAATGATCCTCGCTAGCTCTGCTTTTCTCTGAGGACATGTGTTGATGAAGTGGCATTTTGCCGCCAGTTGGTTTCCATCCATCACCAGACTACATGTCACTCAGGATTAATTTATCCCTTTACTGTAATTCACTTTTTTCCCTCTCATCAGCAAAAAAAGGTAGAAAAGTGACTGAAATGGAAGAATATTAGCATTCAAACTATCATGATAACCTCAACTTAGCCTGAAAAACCACACACACCATTTAAAATCCATATGGCATTTTGAGTAGATTCTCATACTTTATGAAAAACCTAATTTAGCAGGGAACATTGCTATTCCCACTTTTGTTAATTAATCCACACCATATAAAACATTTTCATTTTATCCATATTAAATATTTCTGCTTCCAAGAGAGACTATCCGAGCTGACCCATTCGTGCTATTGATGGTCTTCTTCATTCCAAAAAAGGCAATTTAAGCTTAGGTGTTTGGTTTAGTAGTATGAGAATCTGGCTTACTTTTAGGTTTAATTACCATTATCAATACCAGTTAGGTTTAGGCATTAGGGCTAGGTTAAGTTATCCATAAATGTTAGGTTATTGAGGTATATAATTGGAAAACCCCAAACAGTAGTTTAATGACCAGAAGATCATTTCAATACATTAACTTAAGAAATACAAGAATCCATCTTTGTTCGTTCTTTCTTTCTTCAAACTCATACATTTTGCATGGTTAAGAACTGTTAATGCTAGGTACACTAGTTCCCCCCCCCCCCCCCCCCCCCCCCCCCACAATCCCTATAAACGCAAGGGGGGGGGTTGTAATTTTCAGTTATACTATTGAAATTGCACTGAAATATTGACACCCTACAAGAAGCAACAATGTTCAAATAATGAGACCACTGAGTGAAGCGACAATTTGGCATCTAGGCCTATATCTCTGTATGTGAATTAATTTCGAACTAGCTTACTTAATCAAATAAGCAATAGCAGCGGTTTGGACCAGTTGCAATTAGACGAACTTGTTTGTACATACAGGAATACAGATTAACCTTGCGGGGTACATGATGACTCATCTGGCTTCAACGTTATCAGGAACATTCGGAAGTTGGGGGAGCTGTGGAGTCACTATCCCAGCGACCCTAGTTGAAAAGTGGGTGGAGTCAGTGTTGCCACGTCCGTTTATAACACGCGACTAAGGGCTTATTTAATTTTGAAGTCGCTTGAAATAATCACGAGTCGCGGGTTGCTTGTTTTAAAAGGTTTGGTCGCTTGTTAGGAACATCTGAGAAGCCACTTTGTTTTTGTACATTTATGGTCGCTATAGTTTCCCTAAATGCATGATTGACACTTTCTGCTCACAGCCTCACAATAATATAAGTGCTGTAGTGTAATTCGCTCTACTACAAATCCACGTGGATCTTTCCTGTCTCCACCTCCCTCCCATTGGCGAAAAATCTAGTTAGAATTCCAAAGCGATGGTACAAGTTTCAACGTTTATTTGTCAAATGAACCGAGCAACAAATACAGCGTCATCCTTAAAAATTCAATTATTGTGACATGGCGCCCTACAACTACGTAGTGAGAGTTATATATAAGCAAAAATATAGTCCAAAAAAATCAACACTACATAACACTGCACACTAGCAGCAGTTTAAAAGAGTGTACTGTAAACTAGCAGCAATCTGGGTATTAGCCTATTATTGATCATAGACATGGCAAGTAAGACATATACATAACAATGTAAACTAGCAGCAATTTGGTAAATTATTGAATATAATAGATACATATGAGTGTAATAAGCTAATGAATGGTGACATAGCGCACTACAACCATAGTGAGAATTAAGAAAAAAATACACAGCAAAAATATAACAAGAAGAGAAAGCAATAATATACATAACGGTACACTAGCAGCAGTTTAGAAAGAGTACTGTAAACTAGCAGCAATATTGGAGGTGGTATTGAAATTATAGATAGGCCGATGGCAAGTATGGCAATAATATACGTACCAATGTAAAGTAGCAGCTATTTTTGAAAGAGTTGGATGGGGAGTATGAACAGTATAGTAGAAGTATTTAATATTATAGGCACTTTGTACAGCATTGATGATGAGTTATCATTCACTACATTAGATGGCACAGCACTAGATACATTTCCACAAACGATACCGCCACCAAAGTGGTCCAAGTACAACAAAGACTGTGTACATCAGGTGGTCCAAGATGACAGTAAAGCTCTGTGCAGATACTGCAAAGCAGAATCTATTATTACAGTTTATAACAAAAAACAAGCATAACATAGCCTACTCGTATGTATATATATAGCCTACTAATAGTAGATACATATGGTACTAATGTATTTTACGCTCCCCCTTAGTGCTCCTGTCCTCTCGTTTTCCATCTCTCCATATTCTGAAAGCAGGTGATCAGAGATGAGTGGATGGTGCTGCCCTCCATATTCACGTTGTTGACGTTTGATTATTTTTTGTAAAGAATTATTTGCTTGTTGATGTTAAAATACATGTTTTGCGTTTCAAACTCTGAGTGGCTTCAGTTTAATATGTTGCAGGCTCATTCATTGACCGTAACACGCTATTACAGTATTGGGCTTGTTTTTGAAGCTGCGGTTGTTTGTTTCACTCGCAAGAATTGGCAACACTGGGTGGAGTGTATGCGCGCAAAGTCAACGCTGTGGTGGTTCGATAACGTGGCAGCTGCTCTTTACATGAGTAGTTTGGAAAAGCCAGTTTCAGATATCCATTATCGTGGACAGAAACAAACGTGATAGAGTTAATTAATAGGCTATGGCTATTTGCAATTTTCTTAAAAAGTTTTACACTATTTCCTGGTGCGCGTGTTGAGTGACTCGGTAAACCTTGACCCCGCCCCTATAAATCAAAACTAAAACTAAGGGGCTAAAATGTAAACTAAGGAGGCAAAAATGTATTCTGAGGAGGCTAAGCCCTTTAGATCTTGGCGCCGGGCTGGCTCTAATAGCACAAAGAGTGTGGGTATATTTACAAAGTGAACATGACGGTCAAATATCAATGATTGCCGCAAATGTTTTCAACTTGTCCTATTAGTGATGTGACTAGGTGTGATAGCCGAGCACTGACTGGTGAATTGCTAAGTCAATCACACTTTTGCAAACAGTTAACAGTCCCATCACCCCATAAACCAGGAATTTAGGCCCATGCTGCAGCAGTACATGTGAACGAGGTAGGCCAAATGATGACAAACATTGCCTGGCAGCTGAAGGCTTGCATAAGCTCGGGTCAGTGGTTGCCTCTAGGTTTCAATTCACACGGCTAACAATAGTGTTCTGTGAAGACCACAGAGGAAATCCTCTAGAAGACGCAAGGACAGACCATAGTTCTCTTGGCTAATGCCTTTAGGCCTTATAGCTCAAGGGTCTGTGGCACGCAAGATGGTTTGAACCTACATAGTGGGCCACATTAAACTTGAATCTGCACATCTGCTCCGACTTTTCCATCCAATCCTATTTTGAGTTTAATTAAGGTTTATAATTAACGGATGTTAAATATTCCCTCAGTGTAGTACCATTCAGCGGTACCATTCTAACACTAATTCATGTTGCAATTACTACTGTTATTTAACATGGCTTCCTCAAACTGAGTCGGTCTTTGGGCCACTTCTCTCCTTTATGCTCCTGATCCTTCACTGCCGCCAGCTGAAGAGCTCATGGGCCTCTCTGCATCAGAGATGACACCCTATTCTCTGTGTAGTGTACTACTTTTAAGCAGGGGCCACAGAACAGGGCGCCATTTGGGCTGCAGTTGTGTTGTCTGTTTTCAGTCAGGGTTTATAGACCTTCATTTTGGGGTGGATAATACCACCCCAAAAACAATATATTGATATTTGTTTAATTAGTACAATGTTGATACACTGCTTAGATGTTATTTCCCATCCACACATAATTTGATGCCCTCACCTTGAACTGAAAAAGCTAACGTTAGCTAGCCAAAAAAAAGCTGATTTGTGAGTAGCTGAAGCCTAATTCTGGCATTGATAACGTTCCTGAGTATCCCAGACCACCATCACTGCACCGCACTGGACTGCAAACGCATTAACAGTTTTCACGCACCACACTTTTTATCTCCAATATTCAAGCTATATGATTAATAATTGTTTTTCTGTCCTTTCTTTGAAGCTACTTGCTTTTTGTGGGTTGCTTTTTATCCACAGAATAGTCTATTGTGCCGTAAGACAAAGTGTCGCAAGTGATTTTCCATTTTGGAAACAAGCCTATGGCGATTTATTTACCAAGACAGAAGTACACAGCTGCATGGCTACATTTCACTACTGGGCTGTAGGCTATTCAGTCCAATCCAAACTGCTATCCTGTATTCTGTGTCCATGATCATCTATGTCCAGCTTTCAGCATTTAGTCTGCTCTATTCAGTAAGACAGCTGTGAGTAGGAAACGGTAATCCTATTTAATAGTCTGTGTATAGCTATGTAACCCGTAATTCTGGCTGTAACGATTCTACACTACCTCCGCCAGAGGACAAGTAAATTCAGCCACAAGCAAAATATGGGTTACAACGGAAAATGATTAACGGTTGTTCTTTCATTTCTCCAGCCAAGTGAACAGCTTCGTAGTCACGAAAAATCTTGTACTTTTTCTTTCCCTTCTCGTTTCTCTCTCTTTTTCCCCAACAAGAACAGGTGTCCCCTGAGTATTCAAAATAAAAGTTCACAAGGCATACAATTAATAAATTAATACTTTCTAAGGCTTACCAATATAAAAGCCAAAATGAACTAAGACTCAGGCACGTGCACGCTAAAGGGTTGACCTGCGCCGAGCACATGCCCTTTCCGGTTGACGTGGGCCGATCCGCCTTGGTGACATGAGTCGCGCACACCGACGGGCATGCTTCGTCCGTCTTTTTAACGCGCGTCACTCACTCCAACACATTGTCCTTTGAGCTGACAACTCCGCCCACCTTTTCAGATTCAGCACATGCCCCTCGGAAGGGGCACACCGTCCAATGAAATAATGGCCACCACGCGTCGTACGGATGTCTTTTGATTATTTATTTTTCTCACTGTCTTCCTTGTCAGCAGACACCGTGAGAACTACAAGAAAATAAAAGGTATAAAAGGTTTAAATTATATGTCTCTCAGTCATTTCATATATATTAAATTAGTATCCGTAACTGGCCCAAACGTTGGCGCTACAGAAATGTGCTGAAAACATATTAATTTACGGAAACCATCTCACATTATTCATTTAAAGGCACATCAACAAACATTATACAGCAATATAAACGAAATAAAATAATTACTCTTGGACCGCATGCAGAATAATATTATTTTGGGGCGCTGTTATGCTTTTCTGCACCCATGTTGCTCTCTGACCCACAAAGCCCTGGTCATGCTCTTAAACTTATCATGTGACCCATTGCACACTAAATTCAAATAAAACTTCTATAGAAGAGCACTAACATTTTAACAAACATAATTTTAAGGTGGTATATTTTAGACACATTTTATGGAGATAGAATACTGGTAAAATTTTTGTATTCACAGCATACCATCCACACATAAACTGTGATCATAACTACACAGCATACAATCCACACATGTAAACTGTGATCTGTATATACACAGCATACAATCCACACGTGTAAACTGTGATCATAAATACACAGCATACAATCCACACATGTAAACCGTGATCCATAAATACACAGCAGCGAATCCATGATTGTAAACCATGATTCATATATACACAGCATTATACTCACAAATGCATAGTTGGATATGTTACAAAAATGCACAAATGCCACAAAGGTATGTGGTGTATTGAGGGAAGGTATGTGGTGTATTGGAGCCAGATATGTGGTGTATTGGAGCCAGATATGTGGTGTATTGGAGCCAGATATGTGGTGTATTGGAGCCAGATATGTGGTGTATTGGAGCCAGATATGTGGTGTATTGGAGCCTGATATGTGGTGTATTGGAGCCTGATATGTGGTGTATTGGAGCCAGGTATGTGGTGTATTGGAGCCAGGTATGTGGTGTATTGGAGCCAGATATGTGGTGTATTGGAGCCAGGTATGTGGTGTATTGGAGCCAGATATGTGGTGTATTGGAGCCAGGTATGTGGTGTATTGGAGCCAGATATGTGGTGTATTGGAGCCAGGTATGTGGTGTATTGGAGCCAGATATGTGGTGTATTGGAGCCTGATATGTGGTGTATTGGAGCCAGATATGTGGTGTATTGGAGGAAGGTATGTGGTGTATTGGAGCCAGATATGTGGTGTATTGGAGCCAGATATGTGGTGTATTGGAGCCAGATATGTGGTGTATTGGAGCCTGATATGTGGTGTATTGGAGCCAGGTATGTGGTGTATTGGAGCCAGGTATGTGGTGTATTGGAGCCAGGTATGTGGTGTATTGGAGCCAGATATGTGGTGTATTGGAGCCAGATATGTGGTGTATTGGTAGGAAGTGGTACATGCTAAGTGAGCAACATGACGTCCTTTAAATGTACATGACAGTGTGTGTGTGTGTGTGTGTGTCTGTGTGTGTGTGTGTGTCTGTGTGTGTGTGTGTCTGTGTGTGTGTGTGTGTCTGTGTGTGTGTGTGAGAAAGAGGAAATGTTAATGATATTCATTTCATCAGGCATGTTGATGTTTGAAAACAATTAGCTTTTAGGAGAGCATCCTGCCAACTGTTTATCCTCTGCTATTTCAACCACTATTACATCAAAGGGCTATTAAACGTCATTACCATTTATCTTGTTTATTCAAAAACACAATAGTTACAGAGTTTTTTACATTTTATTGAATGAAATAGAATACATGTAACTCTTTTGGGGAGTATGTGTGTGTGTGTGGGTGTATGGTATGTGTGTGTGTGTGTGTGTCCCAAATGTCACCCTGATCCAAGTGGGCCTTTTTATAGTTGTGCACTAACAAAGAAATGCCTTTTGGAACGGTTATTGCCCTCCATTATTCCTTTACATGCAATTTGTACGAAGTTCCCATATCCATTTGTTTTAGAATGCAAGTCTATTCATACCAAGGTATTCACACGTCACATTTCATGTAGCCATTTTTGTCCAAGTGAATTCTGGGACGTGGGAAAGGTTTCACATTACCCCGCATTGTGGAGCCTTCTTTGGTTTCGACCTAACACAGGTCGAAACCAATCAGAAAATAATGTAAATATTGTTGACATTCCTTGAGGTACAGATCTTGTGCCATATTACATCTGTTTAGTTTTTTTTTTTGTTCACCAGTTATAAGAACTTATGAAGTTTGACACTGTTAAACTTGCTAACGGTCATTCATAACTACCTCATACACAAACGAGATGTAGCCACGACAATCTGATGCTGCAACTCCTCCTATCTAATGGACAACATTAGCCCACCTCTGATAAGCCTTTATTTGGGTAAGAAGCCAAACCTAACACAATTTCTGGCAATTAATTTTCGGCATGATGCCCATGGCTGTGTGATTTGCACGTTTGATCCATCACTTTCTTGCTAATAGTGATAAACGCGACCAAAATACCTTAAAATTTTGCCGAAACCTTTTCAAAACTGCAGTTGGCTCCTATCATTAGTCAGCATTTTATATTGTTTCCTATTTGTCTGACACAGCACCAGCAGCTACATTCAAGACAAGCTTATTCCACTTTCCGAGTACAGGTAGATAGGTAAAGTTTAATTCAAGACTTTAAACGATCAATCTTCCGATGTGATTTTTTTGTATTGACATGGTTTCAGAAAATCTTTTTTTCCCAATATTAATAATTGTAAATTAAAAGAAGAAACAAATAAGGATACAGGCAAACTGAGATAAACTATTATTAATTGTGTACCTGTTTGGTTTTCATTATATACTTAACTACCCACATATGATTTTGAAAGCAAACATCAGATATAGTTCTGCTGGTGTGTGTACTGTACATGAAGCTAACAACATTTTCCCAAGGCCAGGAACATTAGCAAACTAACTGGATGTGCATTATATCTGTTATATCAATCAGTGATTGGTTCATTATGGTTAGTTTTGTGCAACAGAGCCTTAAAGTCACAGCGTGTAAAAGTGTAGCGTGTGAAATTGGCGCTCTAGCTTATGTGATAACAGCCAGAGGCCGAACTTTACTCAAATCTCTCGGTTGGTTGCCAAAACAAATTCATCAACTTTGCTGCATGTTTTTCAGAAAAAAAAGGAGTAGTGGCTTGGTCAAAAACCAGGTCTTTGATTTGGTGGATGACTCAATGCTTTGTATGATTCCAGATGGGTACCCCCGTGACGAGATGATCTACCGATGGAGGAAGAACTCAGTGGAGACGGCAGACCAGAGGTCCTGGAGGCTCTATCAGTTTGACTTCATGGGGCTACGCAACATCACTGATATAGTCAAAACAACTGCAGGTTAGACGTGTGCACATTTGTGTGTGTTTGTGTGTGTGTGTGTGTGTGTGTGTGCCTCGTGTGTATGTGTGTTTGAATGTGTGTTTGTCCAGTGTATGTATGTGTACATGTGCCCGAGTTGTCTAGCACACATTCAAACTGATGTTGTTGAGGGAGTGGCGAAATGCTTGTGTCTCGGTTTTAAAAGCAATGCAGTAGATCAGGTGAAGAGAAGAAACTCCAATTTGATGTGTTCAGAATACAAAATAAACAGGATTTGAAATGAAACCAGATGGAAAGAGCACAGTCTTAATGATTTGCAATGGGAAGACTAATGGTACAGCAGAATGGATCAAGTGGAGCGTGCCTGTTCGTCTGTGTGAATTTGTGTGCATCTCTGTGTGTTTATAAGTGTGTGCGTGTGTTTGTGTGGGTATGAGAACTGTGACCCCTTACATAACTGCTTTCTTCCTAAATGTCCTTTGAGACAAATTGGAGTTGTCGCTTTCTTTTCTCTAAAAGCTTGACTCACCACCCCCCACAGAAAACACACTAACATAACTGTGGCTAATTTATCTGTGGGGTATATCCATGCAGACCAACACAGGATGCTGTGTTGTGGTGAAGACTTGACCAGCAGTTTTGCTCTTAGCTCCCTTGCTGTCCTGCATGCGACCAGCAGCAGCCCAACAGCTGGTGACTCCTTCCAGCCAAATCAGTCTTGTTAGCCAATAATATGCGTCCATTTTGATAGGTAACAGAAGGCAGGCACTCTAAATTCAATATCAATTATGTTAAGATAAGACAACCATGCATAATGTACCTAGCAAACAGGGAATGTTCAGGGCGACAAGGACACAACCTCCTAATGTACTGCAGACGTCATTAACCACTTGTTGTTGTTTTCACGCACGATTCTGCTGATCGGGCGTCCTGTGGTCTCTCCGGGGCAACTGCGTGGCGGTTATTAGTTCCTGTGGTCTCTCTGGGAGACTGCATGGCGGTTATGGTGTCCTGTGGTCTCTCCGGGAGACTGCATGGCGGTTATGGTGTCCTGTGGTCTCTCCGGGAGACTGCATGGCGGTTATGGTGTCCTGTGGTCTCTCCGGGAGACTGCGTGGCGGTTATGGTGTCCTGTGGTCTCTCCGGGAGACTGCATGGCGGTTATTGTGTCCTGTGGTCTCTCCGGGAGACTGCATGGCGGTTATGGTGTCCTGTGGTCTCTCCGGGAGACTGCTTGGCGGTTATGGTGTCCTGTGGTCTCTCCGAGAGACTGCGTGGCGGTTATGGTGTCCTGTGGTCTCTCCGGGAGACTGCATGGCGGTTATGGTGTCCTGTGGTCTCTCCGGGAGACTGCGTGGCAGTTATGGTGTCCTGTGGTCTCTCCGGGAGACTGCATGGCGGTTATGGTGTCCTGTGGTCTCTCCGGGAGACTGCGTGGCGGTTATGGTGTCCTGTGGTCTCTCCGGGAGACTGCGTGGCGGTTATGGTGTCCTGTGGTCTCTCCGGGAGACTGCGTGGCGGTTATGGTGTCCTGTGGTCTCTCCGGGAGACTGCGTGGCGGTTATGGTGTCCTGTGGTCTCTCCGGGAGACTGCGTGGCGGTTATGGTGTCCTGTGGTCTCTCCGGGAGACTGCGTGGCGGTTATGGTGTCCTGTGGTCTCTCCGGGAGACTGCGTGGCGGTTATGGTGTCCTGTGGTCTCTCCGGGAGACTGCGTGGCGGTTATGGTGTCCTGTGGTCTCTCCGGGAGACTGCGTGGCGGTTATGGTGTCCTGTGGTCTCTCCGGGAGACTGCGTGGCGGTTATGGTGTCCTGTGGTCTCTCCGGGAGACTGCGTGGCGGTTATGGTGTCCTGTGGTCTCTCCGGGAGACTGCGTGGCGGTTATGGTGTCCTGTGGTCTCTCTGGGAGACTGCGTGGCGGTTATGGTGTCCTGTGGTCTCTCCGGGAGACTGCGTGGCGGTTATGGTGTCCTGTGGTCTCTCCGGGAGACTGCGTGGCGGTTATGGTGTCCTGTGGTCTTTCCAGGCGATTATGTGGTGATGACGGTGTTCTTCGACCTGAGCAGAAGGATGGGCTACTTCACCATCCAGACCTACATCCCCTGCATTCTCACCGTGGTCCTGTCCTGGGTCTCCTTCTGGATCAAGAAGGACGCCACGCCCGCCAGGACAGCACTAGGTAATCACACCTCAGTGACAACTCGACGTAAATTGGAACTAGTTGTTTTAGTTTGCATGGAAAATGCTCTCAAATGCACTCGGACTGCAAAGGAAATGTGATGGTGATGATCACTTGACTAGGTGATACTTACAGGTCTTCGGTTAGTCTGTCGGTTCCATCTTGTCACTAATTATAAAAACTAATGATAAAGTGACAAATAATTAATTAGCATCTCAGCTATTTGGGGATTTATTTTATAATAATCTTATAAAATTACCAAACACAATTTATAAACTGTCATAATTTACTTAATTCAGATAATTCTTCATACACTGAAACATGAAAATGGGGGAACATTTTTATGCTCTGACAATCACAAATATTAGAAACTGTGAACCATGCAGTGCTTGCTTTCTTCTCAAGGATTGCTAACTCTTCAGTGTTAATGTATTTATCTTCTCCTTGCTGTGGTCTTTGTCTCTGAGCTGATTTCAAATAAAAAATGTCTAAATCTAACCAGAACTAGCTAAACAACTACGGAAGTTATGTTTGTAATGGCTGCTTAAAGAAAGCAGAATCAAGGATTACAGATTATTTGGGCCGTTTACTGCTTTCCGGGTGAGGAACCCTATAAGATCATGTAGAAATTGTCTCAGTTTTATTTTTGAGAGGCGGATGCTCTGGTACATTGAAATATACCAGACAGATGGTTAGGGGAGATGTTTCCATGTAGATAATGATTCCATCTGACATGAGACACGGATAAGATCCATGACTGACTCTCCAAAGCCACTCTGTCTTTGAAACACAAAGTGAACTGGCCTGCATTAGGAACTAAAGAAGATGAGAGAGATGGCGAGGAAAAGACATGAATGGGGAAGGGGGAGAAATAGAGAGACAGAGGGGAGATGAATGGAGGAAGAGGAAGATGCAGGTAAAGAGTGGGAAAGAGAGAGTGAGATGGAGGGAGAGGGAAGGAGAGAGAGGGCAGGGAAAAGAAGAGAGGGGACATAGTCTGGGAAGAAAACGGTGATGTATGCAATTAATCTGTCCTACAAAAAAAGTCATTAAGCCTTCAGCAGCTGAAAGGGGAAAAAATAATAGATATTTGCCTTTCCAGTGAGATGGCTTGATCGATAAAATAGAGAGAGAAGGAGAGAGTGACGGACGAGATGAGAGAGTGAGAGAGAGAGAGAGAGAGAGAGAGAGAGAAAGGGGGATGAGTGTAAAGATGAGAAATAAAAATGGAAGGCCACTTTTCGATTCACATTTGCGACTGTAATTAACGGATGTTCTCGATTTACGGCAAAAAAAAATGCTCCTAGTAGCCACTGGGATGATATTGCAAAACATTTGTCATTTGCCAACTTGGCCTACGAGGGCAGCATTTTATCTTAACCAATACACTTCCCTACAATAATGGAACCTAATCACATTCCACGTTTAAACGATGCAGCAAATCATAATCATGTGCTGAAAATTAAAGGGGTTTGTTTTCTTGTTGATAGCCTACGCTCAACTCCACATTCAAGCAAATGTTTCCATAAAGTAACATTTTATCGCCCTGGAACCTATCATGCACAAAGAAGGCGGAACTCATTTCCAAAATAGCTAGTTTCATCTTGTACACTGCAAAAACATAAGGACGCAAGACACACTTGCTCGGTGAAACCATAAAAAGTAAGAGTTCTGATGTTTGGAGGGTGTTTGAATGAGAAGATTTATGATAATCAGAGAAAACAAATTGTGTGTGTATGGAGGGCAGTGCATGTGAAAGCCGACAAAAAGTCAATTATACGATCCCATGGTTGAATGCTAATGATTTATAGCTTAATATTGTTTAATGATAAGAACCCACGGAGAATACATTATCTAGTTTTTTCAATACCTTATACAGATAGACGAGAACAGAGGGAGAAAGTGGAGCTCAGTTTTATTTTTGAGTAACAGGACAGGTCAAAGTGGGAATTGAACCGACTCACTTCTATCGTAAGCAGTACGCTCCAAGTAGCTCAACTGACAGAGCATGGCATTTACAATGCTAGGATTCTGGGTTAGATTCCCACTGGGGACATTATACGGTCCGGCCAAGGGTATTCTCTCAGGTTTATTATAGATTATATGGTCTGGCTGAGGGTATTCTCTCAGGTTTATTATAGATTATATGGCCTGGCTGAGGGTATTCTCTCAGGTTTTTTATAGATTATATGGTCTGGTATTCTCTCAGGTTTATTATAGATTATATGGTCTGGCTGAGGGTATTCTCTCAGGTTTTTTATAGATTATATGGCCTGGCTGAGGGTATTCTCTCAGGTTTATTATAGATTATACGGTCTGGCCGAGGGTATTCTCTCAGGTTTATTATAGATTATATGGTCTGGCTGAGGGTATTCTCTCAGGTTTTTTATAGGTTATACGGTCTGGCCAAGGGTATTCTCTCAGGTTTTTTATAGGTTATATGGAGAAAGTGGAGCTCAGTTTTATTTTTGAGTAACAGGACAGGTCAAAGTGGGAATTGAACCGACTCACTTCTATCGTAAGCAGTACGCTCCAAGTAGCTCAACTGACAGAGCATGGCATTTACAATGCTAGGATTCTGGGTTAGATTCCCACTGGGGACATTATACGGTCCGGCCAAGGGTATTCTCTCAGGTTTATTTTTGATTACAAGGTCTGGCCGAGGGTATTCTCAAGTTTATCATAGATTATACAGTCTTGCCAAGGGTATTCTCTCAGGTTTATTATAGATGATATGGTCTGGCCGAGGGTATTCTCTCAGGTTTATTATAGATTATATGGCCTGGCTGAGGGTATTCTCTCAGGTTTATTATAGATTATATGGCCTGGCTGAGGGTATTCTCTCAGGTTTATTATAGATTATATGGCCTGGCTGAGGGTATTCTCATAGTGTGGTCCTTAAAATGACCACCTAAATCAGAATACTAAGACACCTGAGGACACACACGTCTCTCATCCCAGCTCCCAATTACAATCCTCCTGTCTCAATGTCCCATTCATTACAATCCTCCTGTCTCAATGTCCCATTCATTACAATCCTCCTGTCTCAATGTCCCATTCTTTACAATCCTCCTGTCTCAATGTCCCATTCATTACAATCCTCCTGTCTCAATGTCCCATTCATTACAATCCTCCTGTCTCAATGTCCCATTCATTACAATCCTCCTGTCTCAATGTCCCATTCATTACAATCCTCCTGTCTCAATGTCCCATTCGTTTCAATCCTCCTGTCTCAATGTCCAATTCATTACAATTCTCCTGTCTCAATGTCCCATTCGTTTCAATCCTCCTGTCTCAATGTCCAATTCATTACAATTCTCCTGTCTCAATGTCCCATTCATTACAATCCTCCTGTCTCAATGTCCCATTCATTACAATCCTCCTGTCTCAATGTCCCATTCATTACAATCCTCCTGTCTCAATGTCCCATTCATTACAATCCTCCTGTCTCAATGTCCCATTCATTACAATCCTCCTGTCTCAATGTCCCATTCATTACAATCCTCCTGTCTCAATGTCCCATTCGTTTCAATCCTCCTGTCTCAATGTCCAATTCATTACAATCCTCCTGTCTCAATGTCCCATTCATTACAATCCTCCTGTCTCAGCATCTCATTTATTACAATCCTCTTCAGTCCTCCTCTTTCAATTTCACAGAGTGTATAAAGGGTTACTGCATGTATTGCAAGGCTGAGCTGCAGTACCTGTTGTTCCGAGCTGAAACTATGTTAATAAGTGCCAGGTGTTGTCTCAGAAATCACCCTATTCACTAAATAGTGCACTTGTTTTCACCAGGGTAGTGCACTACAGAGGCGAGAGGGGGCCATCCTAGTGAAATAGGGCTGGAGGCGTCAGGGAGGCAGAGTAACAGGTGAGGGCGATGACTGTGGCCAGCGGAGGCTGAAGGGAGAAGAAATTGAGCGGGAGATGAGGCAAGAACCTCGCCGGGCAGCCTAAAATAAATGCAGCCCTCTTGTTTCCATAGAAACCTCTGAAAAACACAGTGGTGCAGTCACCACAGTTTTACTCTCAGGCATCCTTATGATGTTCAGGAGAGAGAGAGAGAGACAGAATCACAGACAGACACAGAGAGTAAGCTAAAGAGAAAGCACAGAGTGACTTTTCACGCAAGTGCGTGTGGGAGGAAGAGATTCTCACTGCAGTTTTTTATGCACCGAACATATTGACAAATGTCTAGGGAGAAAGGAAAGGAAAGGTCTGAGCATGACTAGAAACTGAAAATCCTTAAAAGGAACTTCTGGAATTTGGCAGTGAATCCTTTCGTCTACTTTGTAATATTAGACGGAGTACATGTAACATGGATCACGTCTTCCAAGCGGCCAGGATGACATGCATGAATCAACATCAGATAGAATCTTTAATAAAAAGACGGCTTATTTAATTTGCGGTTAATCGAGGAAAATGCCTTGTTGTCAGCATTGTTGTCATTTAGCAAACCAATAAGACTATTCAGATGTTCCTAGTTTTTCACCTACTAGTTACTATTCAAACCCGATTCCAAAAAAGTTGGGACACTGTACAATTCCATCCATCATCTTCCGCTTATCCGGGGCCGGGTCGCGGGGGCAGCAGTCTAAGCAGAGATGCCCAGACATCCCTCTCCCCAGACACTTCCTCCAGCTCTTCCAGGGGGACACTGAGGCGTTCCCAGGCCAGCCGGGAGACATAGTCCCTCCAGCGTGTCCTAGGTCTTCCCTGGGGTCTCCTACCGGTGGGACGGGACCGGAACACCTTCCCAGGAAGGCGTTCCGGAGGCATCTGAAACAGATGCCCAAGCCATATCAGCTGACCCCTCTCGATGTGGAGGAGCAGCGGCTCTACTCTGAGCTCCTCCCGGGTGACCGAGCTATTCACCCTATCTCTAAGGGATCGCCCAGCCACCCTGCGGAGAAAGCTCATTTCGGCCGCCTGTATCCGGGATCTTGTCCTTTCGGTCATGACCCAAAGCTCGTGACCATAGGTGAGAGTAGGAACGTAGATTGACCGGTAAATCGAGAGCTTCGCCTTGCGGCTCAGCTCTTTCTTCACCACGACAGATCGATACATCGACCGCATTACTGCAGAAGCTGCACCGATCCGTCTGTCAATCTCCCGTTTCATCCTTCCCTCACTCGTGAACAAGACCCCTAGATACTTAAACTCCTCCACTTGAGGCAGGCACTCTCCACCAACATGAAGTGGGCAAGCCACCCTTTTCCAATCGAGGACCATGGCCTCGGATTTGGAGTTACTGATTCTCATCCCCACTGCTTCACACTCGGCTGCAAACCCTGTACAATTGTGAATAAAAACAGAATGCAATGATGGGTTTCAAATTTCAATATTTTATTCAGAATACAACATAGATGACATATCAAATGTTTAAACTGAGAAAATGTATCACTTTAAGGGAAAAATAAGTTGATTTTAAATTTCATGGCATCAACACATCTCAAAAAAGTTGGGACAAGGCCATGTTTACCACTGTGTGGCATCCCCTCTTCTTTTTATAACAGACTGCGAACGTCTGGGGAATGAGGAGACAAGTTGCTCAAGTTTATGAATAGGAATGTTGTCCCATTCTTGTCTAATACAGGCTTCTAGTTGCTCAACTGTCTTAAGTCTTCTTTGTCGCACCTTCCTCTTTATGATGCGCCAAATGTTTTCTATGGATGAAAGATCTGGACTGCAGGCTGGCCATTTCAGTGCCCGGATCCTTCTTATATGCAGCCATGACATTTTAATTGATGCAGTATGTGGTCTGGCATTGTCATGTTGGAAAATGCAAGGTCTTCCCTGAAAGAGACGACGTCTGGATGGGAGCACATGTTGTTCTAGAACTTGGATATAACTGTAAAATGTACCCAAACTAGGTCACCCAGCATTGGTTCTGTCTGCAGATTTCCCTGGGAATTCTGGATTTGGCTCCGACATTTTGATGCAATCGTGGATTGTTTCCATCTAGTGTGTTTGTGTTATGCGACTTGTGAAATTATGTGTGAATTCTGAAGAATCTTTAAAATGTTCTGCATGTTTGTCGTGTAATGGTGATCAATAACACCCAGCGCTCATTTGGATACCAGTGTAAAGTCTGTGTTCAACATGCCGAACGTAGAATTTGTGTTGTGAGCTGAAGTGTAAAGGGCTTCTGACAGCCATTACTAAAAGCTTCTTCAACTATGTTCTTAACTTCAAAACCAGCATGCCGGCCCATGAATATGTCTGCTGTCATTATGTCCGGGCGGGTCTGAGGCCTGGCCAAATGGCAAAACCTGTCTGAACGTGTCACAGTCAACAGAGCTGAGTGGCTGGTGTTCCTGCCCTGTCAAGAAAACCAGTTATCCAGACTAATAGAATAACTGTGCTAAAAGGGGATGGAGAAAGCAGATGCTGAGGCCCTGAGGTAAAAATTCAAAGGACAGAAAGAGAGCTCAACCTCCCGTGTGCGTTCCGAATGCCACCCAAACGCAGCGCTCTATGGCCCATGTTTAGCTGTCTCTCTCTCGCCCTGCCAGGTATAACCACGGTGTTGACCATGACCACTCTGAGCACAGTAGCCAGGACGTCGCTGCCCCGGGTCTCGTACGTGACGGCCATGGACCTGTTTGTCACTGTCTGTTTCCTGTTTGTGTTCGCTGCGTTGATGGAGTACGCCGCCCTCAACTACTATTCTTACGGCACCAGCCCCAAACCCAGGAAGGCCCAAAGAATGGTCAGTAAAAACCTCCTGTATAAAGCCTTCCTTTATAAAATCCCCCTGCATAAAACCCTCCTTTATAAAACCTGTCTGTCTGAACCACGCCTGTGTAAAATGCGCCTGTCAAAAACTATGACTATACAAAACACAGAGCCCAGATGACGGCTGATTAAGAACTCTTCGGTCCTGGGCTTTGTTGTTGTTGTTTTCTAAATTAAAATGTCTCAAACAGCTGTTTTATGGTGGCATTACAACCTAGAGGATCCACTTGAGCTACTGTCTTCTCGTTAGTTTAGCCAGCTACTGAGGAGTGGACCTTTTAACTCACCTAGTGCTGAGTAGTTGAGATCAATATTCCTTCCGAGGCTATTCTCCTCTCTGATCCTGGGTCCGCGGAGACATCACAAATGGTACCCTGTCCATTACATAGTACACTCCTTTTGACCAGAGCCCCATTGTAGCATTGCAGTGTGGTTTGAGTCTTTTCCTGGGTTATGGGACGTGAGGGAGAAACTGCCATCCAGTGTTTTCCGGATGAAGATGGGCCCTTTCGGACTAATCCGGGCTGATTGGATCAGAATTTCCCCTCCCGTACTGTCTCAGCAACCACCCCACCCACAGGGACAGATGTTATTATTCCAGCCTGGAATGAGATTCCAGCCTGCAGAAGAATTGTTTGTTTTCCGTCATTTATATGAATTCTCTATACATTACTGACACTGACCTTGATTATCTATTCTGTGTGTACAGTGTGGGAAAAAAGGATTTGATCCCTTGCTGATTTTGTGTGTTTGCCCACTGACAAAGAAATTATCAGTATATAATCTTAATGCTAGGTTTATTTGAACAGTGAGTGACAGAATAACAATAAAAAAAATCAATTTTATTGCATTTAAATGCATTTTAATGAGTGAAATAAGTGATCCCCTCTCAATCAGAAAGATTTCTGGCTCCCAGGTGTCTTTTATACAGGTATCGAGCTGAGATTAGGAGCACACTCTTAAAGGGAGTGCTCCTAATCTCAGTTTGTTAACTGTATAAAAGACACTTGTCCACAGAAGCAATCAATCAATCAGATTCCAAACTCTCCACCATGGCCAATACCAAAGAGCTGTCCAAGGATGTCAAGGACAAGATTGTAGACCTACACAAGGCTGGAATGGGCTACAAGACCATCGCCAAGCAGTTTGGTGAGAAGGTGAAAAAAGTTGGTGCGATTATTCGCAAATGGAAGAAACACAAAATAATTGTCAATCTCTCTCGGTCTGGGGCTCCATGCAAGATCTCACCTTGTGGAGTTGCAATGATCATGAGAACGGTGAGGAATCAGCCCAGAACTACACAGGAGGATCTTGTCAATGATCTCAAGGCAGCTGGGACCATAGTCACCAAGAAAACAATTGGTAACACACTATGCCGTGAAGGATTGAAATCCTGCAGCTCCCTTAAGGTCCCCTGCTCAAGAAAGCACATGTACAGGCCTGTCTGATGTTTGCCAATGAACATCTGATGGATTCAGAGGCCAAAATTCTGAGACCAAAATTTTGCTCTTTGGCATCAACTCAACTTGGAGGAGGAGGAATGCTGCCTATGACTCCAAGAACACCATCCCCACCGTCAAACATGGAGGTGGAAACATTATGCTTTGGAGGTGTTTTTCTGCTAAGGGGACAGGAAAACTTCACTGCATCAAAGGGATAATGGATGGGGCCCATCTACCGTCAAATCTTGGGTGAGAAAATGGGTCATGGATGGATATTCCAGCATGACAATGACTCAAAACACATGGTGTGTGTTTTGAGTCATTGTCAAAGGAGTGGCTCAAGAAGAAGCACATTTAGGTCCTGGAGTGGCCTAGCCAGTCTCCAGACCTTAATCTCATAGAAAATGTGTGGAGGGAGCTGAAGGTTTGAGTTGCCAACCGTCAGCTTCGAAACCTTAATGACTTGGAGAAGATCTGCAAAGAGGAGTGGGACAAAATTCCCCCTGATATGTGGGAAAACCTGGTGGCCGACTACAAGAAACGTCTGACCTCTGTGATTGCCAACAAGGGTTTTGCCACCAAGTACCAAGTCATGTTTTACAGAGGGGTCAAATACTTATTTCACTCAATAAAATGCTAATCAATTTACAACATTTTGTGTATTTCTGGATTTTTTTGTTGTTATTCTGTCTCTCACTGTTCAAATAAACCTACCATTAAAATTATAGACCGATCATTTCTTTGTCAGTGGGCAAATGTACTAAATCAGCAGGGGATCAAATACTTTTTTCCTCACTGTAAGTTGTTACAATGACAGGGTCATTCATCGATAAGTGTTGTTCCTGAAGCCCATGTGCTGTCAGTTAAATAACCCAGGCCTTCGGTGGTCCTGTGAGCCAGTTACTTCACAGTCCACTCTAAATGATTTAAACACTAACTGTGAAGCAGTTGTGATAGCTGTGTTCTGACTGAAAGGCTTTGTTGTCATTTTCATTGTCTCTGAAGTTGTTAGGGAGCCTTTGTTGCTGTTGGCCCCTGTCTTAGATTGAGAGGCATACAGTATATAAAAATCTCCCCCTTCTTAGGTCTCTTAATGAGGTCAGGGATGGGGCAGAACAGCACTCAAGGCCTGTGGGCCCAGATCAAAAGTAGTGCACTATATAGAGAATGGGGTGACATTTGGGATGCAAATATAATATTCTAGCTCCCAAAACTGAGTGACAGACCTTCTGTTTTGCTTACTGCTCATATTAAATCCATGACGGTGCATTTCCTAGTCTCAGTATAACGTCATGGTCCCTGCCAACTGAGCCTCTCAATCTACCCCCCCCCCACCCCTCCATCTCCCGCTCTCGCTCTATTTCTGTCTGTGTGTGTGTTTTCTTTCTCCTCTCAATTTCGATGTACTGGCATGGGAATCATTTGTTTACATTGTCCAAGCAGGGAGATAAGAAGACATTCTAGTAGATGTTCTAAGACATTCTAGTAAACCTAAGAAGACATTCTAGTAGACGTTCTAAGAGAACATTCTAGTAGATGTTCTAAGAAGACATTCTAGTAGACCTTCTAAGAAGACATTCTAGTAGAGGTTCTAAGAAGACATTATTGTAGACGTTCTAAGAAGACATTCTAGTAGACCTTCTAAGAAGACATTTTTGTAGACGTTCTAAGAAGACATTCTAGTAGATGTTCTAAGACATTCTAGTAGACGTTCTAAGAAGGCATTCTTCTAGACATTCTAAGAAGACATTATTGTAGACGTTCTAAGAAGACATTCTATTAGACCTTCTAAGAAGACATTTTTGCAGATGTTCTAAGACATTCTAGTAGACGTTCTAAGAAGACATTCTAGTAGACGTTCTAAGAAGACATTCTAGTAGACATTCTAAGACATTCTAGTAGATGTTCTAAGAAGGCATTCTTGTAGACGTTCTAAGAAGACATTCTTGTAGATGTTCTAAGAAGACATTCTTGTAGAGGTTCTAAGAAGACATTCTAGTAGACGTTCTAAGAAGACACCACACACACAAATATTTTAGGAAGGATAAGCCTCCCCAGTCTCCCCCTCATCACTCCCAAACCCTTTCAATCCCTTCCTCCCCCTCAAAAACACTATACCAACCAATGTTCTCCCCTTCCCTCCAACTGCCTCCCTGCTTCCGCCTCCCCCATCTCCCCCTCATCAACCCCACCTCCCAATCAATCCCTTCTGCCCACTTCGAAAACACTATACTGACCAATTTTCTCTCCCACTCTCTCTCCCACACTCCCATTCCCTCGCCCCACCCCCCTCTCGCTCTCCAGAAGTACTCTGTGCTGGACGTGAGACCACCGCCCGCCGTCATCGCACTGAACAACTCCTTGCTCAACAACTCCATGTACAGCAACTCAGTGTCCTGGCAGGAGTTTGAGGACACGTGTGTCTACGAGTGTCTGGACGGGAAGGACTGCCAGAGCTTCTTCTGCTGTTACGACGAGTGTCGAGACGGCGGCTGGAGAAAAGGACGAGTCCACATAGATATCCTGGAGCTGGACGCTTACTCCAGGGTCTTCTTCCCCACCTCCTTCATCCTTTTTAATGTAGTCTACTGGGTGAGCTATCTGTACCTTTAGCAGCCTGCCCAGGATAGGCTGCCTACAGCCTTACCACCTCATAGGGACTGGCGCCATGGACTTTTAGCCTCTCAGAGACAGAAAGACGCCATAGAAAATAAAGGTATGGTCATGTGAGACAGACACAAACAACAAGACTTTCCGAGGGGAGAAGCCAAATAACTCATGGTTTCGTCTGAAGCAGTAATCTGAAAACGGGGGTGGGGGGGGGGGGGGGGGGGCAGCAAAAGTCCTGTCCTAAGGCCGTTGTGAAAGTCCCGCTCTGTCCTACGGACATCTGCTGGGGTTTCTCGACAGGGTCCTGCCTTTATCTATTTCAGGTAACAGATACAGATACAGCCACACTCTACACACATTGGACAGTCACATGTGGGACCGTTTGAGGAAGACAGGGATGACGATGACGACGAAGATGCTGAATCCTTAGCAAAAGCACAAACCTCTTTGTCAAGGTAATGAACACAAAGGGTCGTTCTTAGAGGCCGAGCCCAGTCACCCAGCTCTCAGTCAAAACCTGTGTAATGGTGGCCTGTGAGGGACATTCACAACCATCAACAGTGCCTTCCTCTGGGGTTGGGGGGGGGGGGGGGTTGCAGCGGCTGCTCATTGGAATTAATTCAGTAGAACAGCCGCCGGCATTAAAGTCACTGATTACGTAATAGGTGGCCTGGCTGAAGGTATCTATTCGTAAGAGGTTTCTATTCTTAAGAGAGTTCTATTCGTAAGAGGTTTCTATTCTTAAGAGAGTTCTATTCTTAAGAGAGTTCTATTCATAAGAGAGTTCTATTCGTAAGAGAGTTCTATTCGTAAGAGAGTTCTATTCGTAAGAGGGTTCTATAAGTAAGGCAGTTCTATTCATAAGAGAGTTCTATTCATAAGAGGGTTCTATTCATAAGAGAGTTCTATTCAAAAGAGAGTTCTATTCATAAGAGGGTTCTATTCGTAAGAGAGTTCTATTCGTAAGAGGGTTCTATAAGTAAGGCAGTTCTATTCATAAGAGGGTTCTATTCATAAGAGAGTTCTATTCGTAAGAGGGTTCTATAAGTAAGGCAGTTCTATTCGTAAGAGGGTTCTATAAGTAAGGCGGTTCTATTCGTAGGAGGGTTCTATAAGTAAGGCGGTTCTATTCGTAAGTCCATTCTATTTGCTTCTTTAGCAGGGAGACTGAAGGGCCTTGGGCGGGTTTTGACTGACTGCTGCTGTGGTCATTCTTTCCTTACTACAAGAACACTAAACATTATTAGGATAATATCACTTATTGAGTTCATTTTACTGAGTATCATTGAGTTAAAATCACTAAATACTACTGAGTTAATATCACTAAGAATGAAGGGTATGTCCCTGCATGTTCACGGGTGGCACCACTCCACCCCCATGCTTTCTTAATGCTATGTTATTAAGTACTGTACTAAATCTATAAATATAGTTTTATAACATTTCCCCCCCTAAATCATACGCTGAATCTGGCTGACATATTATGCATGTGTAGTAAGGGATACAGATACAATTTCAAATGGTTGTGCGATACAGATTTGAAATTTTTGAAGTCTTATTTTCATGCCTCATTTGAACATTTCTGCCCCCTAATCGTCAAGGGTTCACAGAGAGCTTTAACGGAACCCCCCCCCAGGTGTTGCATAGCAACCATTTCCAGCCAGATTGCTTAGTGTACGTCAGACTGAAGAGATTAGGCGGAGATTGATGCTCCTCATTACCAGGTGATGATTAGATAGCCTTTCCCCCACGTACATAAGATAGTTTGGAGTGGAGCCAGCAGGTTGAAGTTACCCAAACGGCACTGTACTGCGTTCCCTATATAATACACAACTTTTCACTAGAGCCCATAGCACACCATTCCCTATGTAGTACATTACTTTTCACCAGAGCCCATAGCACACCATTCCCTATGTAGTAAATTACTTTTCACCAGAGCCCATAGCACACCATTCCCTATGTAGTACATTACTTTTCACCAGAGCCCATAGCACACCATTCCCTATGTAGTACATTAGTTTTCACCAGAGCCCACCGACTAAACGTCTCAAAAACGTGGTCATTAAGATGCCAGCCCGGAGACGCCCATAGCCCGTTATCATCAGCCTGAGGACTTGCAGCACATCCCATCACAGCCCACAATTGCACAACCCTGAAACGTCAGGAACGACGAGAACGCCGAAGTCAATATCTAAGAATGCAGAGCTCCAGTCAGATTCCGGAAATGGGGTGTAACAGAAATGCATCTCCAATCAGGAAGACCTTGAGAGTCTTCACCACGTTTCCGGTAATTCCCAGATGACTGGCTCTTTTCAACCCTTGTGTCCATCATGGCCTTTATATCCAAATGGCAGCGAAACTCTTGGCTTGAATAGTAGTATCTACTGTATTACATGATATAAATCTGTAGCTCTGTACCTTCACATTTCTATGTTTGTGTCATCATTTATTTTTCCACATTGAGGTGGTTTTTGATGGCAGCCAGTGACTTGCCTTAGTGTTGCCCGCCCATAACTTAGCAGCTTTTCACCTTGAAATAGTTAGACGTCCTCAGTCTGACGCTTCCATGAACAAGGAATTGATCTGAGCCACGGGCAGCCTGCTTCAGTAGAACATTTCAATGTTCTTCAGCGTACTTTTGTTGTCTTTGTTTGCTATTTGCCAAATACTTGACAAGTTATTTTGCTCACTCTTGTTTTATTTCTGTCCGGTAGACTCAACGCACACTGTTAAAGGACGGGCTTCAATCTGAAACCACACTGGATAATTAAAGGCAATTTCCAATTGAGCTTGCATCTGAATTGTGTATCCTGAACGTGATCGGATTGAATCCCATCTTAGAATGGTTATATCTAATCATTCTAACTTTGTAGCATCTTTGGTACAGCATTCCTTAGCGCTCGGTGCTACTGCATCAGGCCACTGTGAAGATGGACCCATTTCGCTCACTGGCTTATAATTGACACATTTCTGTAAAGAGGCGAGTTGAGCGGCAGTGTCAAACACCACCAACCCTTAAATGGAACTGTCATTTATTTTCTATGAAAATCTCAACAAAAAAAAAAGTTTTTTCTTGATGCCACTACATCGGTGTTGAATTGGCTTTGAGGTGTTCTGGAGTTTGTCTAGTGCTCGGTTTATGATGCGTGTAAATGAGATGATGGGAATTACCCCCAAGTGGACTCTTGATTTCAGAGTACTGTCTCCAGAAGTGGTGCAAAGGGGCTGCTTTGTAGGCGATTCTTAGATTGCATACATTGCTGGAATGTACTGTAGTGTTATGTTGAACAACAATCTTGGTGAGAATTCATTTTCAAGTCAACCACACCAATTTCCTTTCTCATTGAAACGTGTTGACGGAGAAGTAGAATGTCATGCTTATAACAGAAAGAAACCACAGATGATTCAGAAGTGAGACAGAGTGGTATCTGGTGCCGGTCCTCTTGAATGCACTTTTGATGCACTTATACAATAATCAGCCCCTGTACTGTGCCCATCAAAGAGAAAAATACCCAGACAAAAGCCATGATTTACTGCACTTGCACTCTACTCTGCCTCGTGAGGTTCCTTTGCAAACAAAAGGATCCCAACATCTAATATATCCTTTGAAACGTGGACGTTATATTTGTGTAAATCTACAATCGACCTGGTGGGATCCTGTTGTTTTCCATGTCAACAGCAGTGGTTGTTGAACAATGACAAAGGCAATTCCTGTCCTTCCCTGAGCCTTGTTCAGTTCCTCCATTATGTTTTCATTGCTTTGAGATTAATGTTGTACAGCCAGAACACTACTTTAGGGCAGCGTCCAAAATGGCACCTTATTCCATTTTGGTTGGTTGGTTTTGACCAGGGCATGGGGTACCATGTCACACATCACTCTGAAAGAGTAGGTCACGTTCTATCTTCAGTAGGTGGAAGTGTTTTTGTGGAAGTGCGTACAAACAATATTTTCATTGTATAGTGTGAGGGTATCAAATGTTTTGTTTTGAGTCTGGATTCTTCACGCTATATTGATAATGTAGTTTTTTTGTTATTAGGCTATGTTATCTGGAGTATTATCAAGACTTTAGATTAATCAGTGTGATTCATTTAAGAAAGAGTAATATTACTTTAAATTCAACACAAGTACAACAGTCTGTATAGCAATTTAGAGTTAGTAGTACTGCACTAAGCGAACAATGCCAAAGACTATTACATCTAAATTACCAACAGTTCACTGAGTCTTTTATATAGGAACAAGCATATGTCTTTAAAAAGCTGTGGTTTCAGTTTGTTGTTTAATACAGTGCAGTAACTGCTGTTAAGTGCTTAGAGACTAGGATGGCTCTGTGGATGGTTGTTATCCTTTTATGTCGTAGAGATTGCTCAAATTCTGTATGCCAGAGACACCCTCCTGAAATGCCTTTTACTGTTATTTTTTTTATTTGTTTTGTGATTTCTGAACAGTTTACTCTATGTTGGAGGGTTGTTAGGGGCTTTCACCAACATGTACTGTATATCTACATCTCATCACAGCCATCCAACACTTTACTCTCTATTTGCCAGACTTTATTAGGCCTTTCAAGTGCTACGTGGGCCCATCCCGGAAAGTGTCTCAGCTAGATTGACCTAGAAGCTTCATTGTGAAGCGCATATTGGCCTCACATCACCCCTGGCTTAGGGAGGTGGGTAAAGACAAAATGTTCCTGGTCTCATCGTGATCTACCAACTCCTCTTTTCAGGATGGGTGCTTGCAAACTTATCAGAGGTCATTAGGCGATGGAGCATGGTTTCCCACTCACTGGTTCTGCTAACTTCCTGTTTGAGCAGGTAAACAGAAGCAGAACAGCTTGGCAGGCTATGTCTCTCTGGAACCCAAGATTATAACTCATTGGGTGAGAAAGGGGTTATACACTTGAGGTAAAAAGTTAGCCTTGTTAACACAGTGTTAATAACATGAACCTAATAAAGCTATAATGTATCATAACGCATCCCTAACAATGGGATGTTTTCTGTAAACAAACTGGTGCCCTGTGTGAGAATTCCTTAACAACACCAAACATATTAGAATCTCTTACACATACCAAACATATTGAAATCATTCACACATACCAAATACATTAGAATCCCTTACCCTTATCAGAATTCCTTACACATACCAAACACATTAGAATGCCTTACACATTACAAACACATGTTAGAATTTCTTGCACATTACAATCCAGTACACATTAAAGTACTTTACATACTAAGTTTCCTTACATATTAGATTTGCTTACTAGAGTCCTTTATACAGTAGAATCCCCACTGGGGGAGTCTGTCCATCCTATATTAAACTGCCTTTTTTTCTATTTTATTGAGCATAATTCTATAAACATTTTGGATATGAGTGTTTGGTCATTTAGATCACCAAGCGCATACTTCAACGTTGTCTTAATTGACCAACTACATCACAGTTAAAAATAATCATTAAAAACAAATATTTAGTGTTCAAATTAAAGTTTGCCATCCATCCTGCTAACAAATTCATATTCATCATCTGTTAACAAATTTAATCTTTTTTCTTCTTGAGGTTAGATTTTAAAACAAAAATACACAGCTAATATTATGCTTGAACATAAATTATTATTATATTAAATGATTGCCCCAAAACATTTTAGTTTCAGTGTATTTAGCCAGATCTAACGTTTTTGAACAACCAATGAAAAAGATGTTGGTAAAATATTTGTGACTTAGGAATAACGCAGCAGCTTCGCTAACTTTACAGTCAGTGTTAGCTAGTGGGATATCACATTAAGTAGCATCCAAATTATTTGTTGTGTGACAGTGAAGTATGTTTTTAACATATGAGGCAGTTGAAAATGCTTATTTAAATGAAAAATTTATTATTTACGTGGACTCAATGTAATAGGGGTGTGGCAATCTTGTCACACTCATAACTGTTCTCGAATGTGTTTGTCACACGTGCTAATCATCATCGGATATACTCGTGATCAGAAAACCCGGAAGTGCGCTTCCAGTAAAGCCTATACCTCAACTGTGCTTTATTGTCCACTCAGAGCGCTTATCAGTATGATTGAATCACTCACACTTTGTTTATAGTTTAAAAACTAACCTGAAAGCTCAAACGGCAAAAGTCACATTACTTAATTTTATAGGTCATATATTAACAAAACATGCAAATAAATATTAAATGGCTGCCAGCTTGGCTACTTTTAGTTTGCTTGTACCGCCTTTGGCTGTATCACTTTTGAAAGGGTCCAAAGATCTCTCCTTAACACCTAAAATATGCCAACATATTTGTACAATCAGCATTTACTTTTACACGTTTCATTACATCTTCTAACAATACAAAATCCGGAATTAGTAATAACAGAATTCAAGCATCGTGGTGGCTCACAGTACTAACAGACAGTTCTTCAGACCATTAAACAATGTCAAGTAGAAGAAGAAACCGTATTGTGGTGAAATATATTAGCTGACTAACAAAACAGAATTTTTTCATATTACGTTTGGACTGGAGAGAGAGTTGAACTCTCCCAATCCTTCACTCTCACAAGAGAGTGGCAGCCGCTCATGTCTGTGCTTGTCTGGGTAGTCGAGGACAGGGAGCGTGGCAGTGCTTAGCTTAGCTTTCTCTTCCATGGGTGCAAACCTTAGCCGCGGAGGACCCCTACCACCACTACCCCCATCGCAAAAGTCTTGCTACCTGATATCCCAACTAAAAGATAGGCAGATAATATAAATATTTAATACTATTCTCCCAAAAATGTATGTATGTTTCACGTACCATGATGAACAGAAGGTTGTTACGAAACGTACCTGCCGTTACAAAGCCTCGCTGCTAGCTGCTTTTGGACCTGGATCATAACTGTAATCCCCTTTCGCTATAAACTGCAAGGCTGCTCCTGTCATTGTAACATCAGATCTATCCATTTTGGTTCTGCCGCTCCACAACTTTACTAAAGACGTTTCTCAGGGGCACATATCATTATATTTCATTTTTATAATGTATTGCTTTTCTTTCCTCTTTAGATGACATGTTTATATTTTGTTACTTAATTTCCCTGTTCAGACCCTTAGTAAACGAGCCGACAAGCCGACTGACAATTTAGGCCCAATCGCCCGCGGCCTCCACATAAAAACCGCACACTGTCATTAAAGATTGCCCAATAAATAGAGAAACTGTCCCATCTGGCAACGCTACGCGGTCAGATTGATCAATCATACAAATGCATTATGGAATCATAAAAAATTTAGATGTTTATCACTTCAGTGAAAAACTAAATAGTATGTAGCAAATTAATCATAGTATAATTTTATTCTGCTTGCTATAATTTGTTCAACCATGAGGTTTCTTGGGGGCCCTTGTGATTGGCTGCCATGAGTGCCGCACACCCATCGCACCCATTAAAGCTCCGCCTCTGGAGAGCGGCTTCAACCCTGCATTTTCGCAGATCATGAATGTCTATTATTACTATTATTATTATTAAGTCATGATTTTAACATTAATACAACTTAATGGCTAATAATGACCCTCTTAAAAGCTGTCTATCAAAGGATTCTGATTAACCAACGCCATGTTTGGAGAAAGAAATGAGGAATGTTTGGTTATGAGACATGTGAGTGAAAGTAAATGCAGGAGACATTACGTGTGTGTGAATATTTCAAATATTAGCACTTCGTGGGAACGTTTTAGATTATTAGAATCCAATCAATCCAATCAATCATCTGCAAGCTTAACAAATACCCCGCCCCTGTGTTTACTGACTGCTGAATCAGCCAACTCAGCACAGCAGTCAGCATCGTCTGGTTTTTAGTAACTTTCTCAGATCACAGATAATGACATTAAATAATCGTCAGTCTCTTACACATTGGAATCCTTTACACATAATAATGCCTAGAGACCACCAAACATTACATATAAGAAACCACCAAAGGTAATTTGTTTTCACATCTGCAGATGCTGCTTGCAACAAGTAGCCAATTTCTCATGTTTCAGAGATTTGAAAGTACAGGTGTTGGGTTAGTTGATGTGCTGTGTTGTAAGCAAGGGTTGGAACCGGCTCAAGTAACAGGTGAGAAAACAGTAAGTGTGATATCTCAAGTGTTCTGGAACCGAAGTGTTATCTAAAAAAAGCACAGGAAGCTGTAAGAAACATTACTTAATGTTCTTTAAAGACATCTACCCAGTCCCACAAAAAAATGCAAGTGCCTTGGCACTTCATCTGCAGGCCTGAAAATCAATTCCTGTGTATGACCCTCTCCTTCCAAAGCACTGAAGCCTCCTGATTGATTCAGACCCTCCCAACTCGCAAGATGTCAGTGATTTCTTTGTGCCCTACACTTAGCAGTTAGCAAAGCTTGTAAACAAATAGCTGTCGTTCTTTAGCAAGCATTGATTGGAGTATTTTAATAAGCTAAATGTAAAAAATAAATAATATTACATCTTAAAAACTGAACATAAAGGAACGATATGAACTGTTACTTTTATTTGGGATATAACCAGTTGACATTTTTATTTTGGGGTCCTAAACAGTGAAACAGAACAAAAAAAAACAGGGTCCTGTTCTGATCAAAATGACTGGACAACAATTTTGGTTCCAACCCCTGGTTGTAGGTGAGGTTGTTTTTAATACAGTACTACATCTGTGAACCCCCCTTCCCTCAAACCCCTTCTAATTGCCAAGCTATTTTTCATACATGTGGTTCTTTTTTATATCCAGAATTGTATATTATTAAAGCTGTACAATAGAAAATGTGTGATAAACGCTTTTTTTTTCCTTTTCTGTATATCATTGTATTCAATCTTGCACTTTATAAGTTTCTTAGTTAAATGTATTTACAACAAATTAAAGGTATTTTATAAGTAGGAACAAATGGTTTTCTTATTGCACAGGACATGTTGCACACCACATTTGCTAACACTGTCTCCTTCTAACACACCTTATTCTGTTATAAGTGCGCTACTTTTGACCACGTCCACAGGATTCTGGTTTAAAAGTGGTTAAAAAAATATGGACTAGACCGGACACAGCCAGCATTTAAAGTCTGAGTATGGGATCCCGTGAGGAACAAAATAGATTAATCGACTCAAGACCCAAAGAAATGTCCCTGTTTTCAAATTCAATTGGTATACAGTGGGGAGAACAAGTATTTGATACCCTGCCGATTTTGCAGGTTTTCCTACTTACAAAGCATGTAGAGGTGTGTAATTTTATATCGTAGGTACACTTCAACTGTGAGAGACGGAATCTAAAAAAAAAATCCAGAAAATCACATTGTATGATTTTTAAATAATTAACTTTCATTTTATTGCATGACAGTATTTCCAACCAGTAAGAATTACGGCTCTCACAGATCTGTTAGTTTTTCTTTAAGAAGCCCTCCTGTTCTCCACTCATTACCATTAACTGCACCTGTTTGAACTCGTTACCTGTATAAAAGACACCTGTCCACACACTCAAACAGACTCCAACCGCTCCACAATGGCAAAGACCAGAGAGCTGTGTAAGGACATAAGGGATAAAATTGTAGACCTGCACAAGGCTGGGATGGGCTACAGGACAATAGGCAAGCAGCTTGGTGAGAAGGCAACAACTGTTGGCGCAATTATTAGAACACCATCCCAACCGTGAAGAATGGAGGTGGAAACATCATTCTTTGGGGATGCTTTTCTTGGCCAACAACCTCCTTCCCTCAGTAAGAGCATTGAAGATGGGTCGTGGCTGGGTCTTCCAGCATTACAACGACCTGAAACACACAGCCAGGGCAACTAAGGAGTGGCTCAGTAAGAAGCATCTCAAGGTCCTGGAGTGGCCTAGCCAGTCTCTAGACCTGAACCCAATAGAAAATCTTTGGAGGGAACTGAAAGTCCGTATTGCCCAGCAACAGCCCGAAACCTGAAGGATCTGGAGAAGGTCTGTATGGAGGGGTGGGCCAAAATCCCTGCTGCAGTGTGTGCAAACCTGGTCAAGAACTACAGAAAACATATGGTCTCTGTATTTCTCTGTAGTCTCTGTACAGACTTCTACATGCTTTGTAAAAGGGAAAACCTGCAAAATCTGCAGTGTATCAAATACACTGTATATCTGAAACCCAAAAACCTTCTTTAAAATGAAGGGGTCATGTCACACTGGACTCCATTTGAATACCTCCTACATAAGTGATATCACTTCACACTGGAATCCATTTTAATTCCTCTCCTAAAGGACTGAGATGGAGGGGGACAGCAGGGCAATGCACTCCATCATCATTCTTCTTTTTCTTTTTTTCAACTTAATTTAGTTTGATTACTGTGACTGGTGTTTAAAAGTGTTCATTCAAATGTATCATTAACACATGTTCTTGGCGGAAATGGCAGCAAATGGTACAAAATGCTAAATTGGCCACGACCCATAAAAAAAAAAAAACCTGCACTCCACTAAAAATAAACCAGTAATGGTAATGAGTGTCAGACGAGTGGTTAACAGCTTCAACATAGGTAGAATTGAATACTAAACCTACTCATGATATTAAGTGTCAAACCAGACAGCGTCACCTTATATGGATTTGAGCCCTAAACCTGCTGCTATTTAGTAAGCAATTAGCAACATAACAACAGTCTCTCAGTGATCAGTATTGTCTTAGTTCTCCTCCAGTATTCAGCTACACATTGTTGGAATAGATTCTCTGGGAACCGAAGTGTCAATGAAGGAACTCAACAATGTGATGACTGTGGGATATAACCAACTCAGCACTCACAGTAAATGTTGATTGATCAGCAAACATTTTTCCAAAACATAAACGCACAGAATCCAGATAACACCATCCCAAATGTGAAACTTGGTGGTGGCAGCATCTGGCTGGGATTCACGTCACAATAAACAGTTCATGTTCATTTGGTGTTTTTTTATTTGCAGCTTTAATCACATGCACACACACTTATAATCCAGAGAAATTAACACATACGTGAGAGAGTGGTCACCAAATATCAGTCCCTATCAGTTACTTTGACAATGGGAAATCGAGTGGCAACTGCATGAATACTACAATACAGGTTTGACTGAACTTAATCCCTAGTTTAAAGCTTGGAGCAACACTTCTATCTACAAACGAATAGGTCAATACCCAATGAAACCCAGAATTATAACCCTTTTACATCAAGTGTCTCGGGCCAGACAGGGTTTTAAACACTGTGGTGCATTACTGTGGCATATTACTCTGCCTGGAAAGTTTATTGGAGCACATCATGCTCTGCCTCGAGAGCCATTATCTTTCTCTCTCTGTCTCGGAAGTCGCACATTAGCATTTGGATTAAGAAAACAATACACGCATGTTTTGTAAGCAAACAGTTAGACCTCAGATCAGTCAAGGCCGCGTGGCAGCACTGGCAAGGTTTCATAACGGATTGCATGTCAACCAATCAAATGTACTTTTATAAAGCCTCTTCAACATCAGCATTTGTCACACTGTACTTTTACAGATATCCATCCCAAAACCCGACAGAGAAAGCAATGATTTACACTGCTTCTCCGAAGTATTCACCTGGTTGAACGTTTCCATATGTTATTAAGTGACAATATGAAATTATAAAAATTAGAAATATAACACAGAACATATTTGATTGCATAAATATTCACCTGCTTTAGTCAGCATTTGGTAGAGGCCCCTCTGGCAGCGTTAACAGCCATTTCCATTTGGATGAGTCACCAGCTTTGCACATCTGGACAGACATTATTGTCCATTTTTCTTTACACACCCGCTTAAGTTCAATCAGTTGGAGGAGGATCTTAGTAGAACAGAAATGTTTAACTCTTTCCACATATTCTCAATTGGATTGAGGTCCAGGCTTTGACGGGGACACACAAGGACATTCACCTACTGGTCTAGAAGCCACTCCAACTCTATTTAGTCTGTAAGCTTTTGGTCGTTGCCGTGCGGAAAGATGAATCTTCACCCCAGTCTAAGGTCCTGTGTGGGCTGGATCAGGTCGTCTTCAAGGGAAGATCGGGTGGACTTTGGAGAGGGTCACCTAAGAGTCATCAGGCTAGTATATTGCTTATAAAATATAGCATTATCATTATTAAATTATTGAACATATTACCTTGACTACATATCAACAACACATTTACTACACATATGTAAGCATTTTCAAAAATGTGTTATTTAAGATTAATTCAAGATTATTTTATTTTCATGGCTGTTCCCAATATAGTGAAAAGGCTAAACTACGTTTTGAAAATAAATGTATTGTATTTTAAAATTCTTAAGTTGGGAACTCCTTATGACATCACAAATCAATGGCCTTGTAAAAGCACCGTGACCACTGCTGATGTAAAAAGGGCTTTATAAATACATTTGACTGATTGATATGATTGATATCCACAATACACATTAGATGTAATGTACATTCAGAGACAATCAGAGATACTTGTGTATGTATTAGTCCTGCTAATTAGGAATGTTATTGTCATGTAAAAGTGATATAATAGTGTGTAGAGTGTGTCTGTCCTTCACTGATTCGAGGGGACAACTTAGGACAGGCTTCTGGTTGTTTTGCATCAGTGGTGGTCATGTCTACCAGTGATTACCTGGGCATCTGTGTAGGCAATAGAACCTTGGACCTCCAACCATTGGACCAGGAACATAACGACGTGTGTAGAACGATTGCACTCAGTTTATATACTCGACTGTGACATCGATTGTCTGTTTTTTGCTGTACACGTGAATTGATTCAGACTCATTGGGGGTCTTTCATAGTAAACTTTGTGGTCTGGCGTTCACTCAGTTCTTATTGTGTTTTAATTGATTCACTTAGAAAAGTGCAACTTTTGTTCTTCTTACTAAGGACAATGAGGTATGAAGACACCTGCAGTTTTGATAATATGACAGATGCTTTTCAATCAAATTGGATAGTTGAGGCTCATTACATAACACACCTTTGTTGCAACCCAGTAACAACCCTCATATAAACCATAATGAAGTTGATTAAACTGGTCACATTACTTGTCATCAATTGGCCACTGGTCTATATGGTCAATAAAAACAATTGATCAGTTGAAGCCACATTAACTGTGCGGTTTGCCACTGTGATCTTTTCATAAAGCGTTTATCGCAGCAATTATAACTGAACATGGACACGAAACACAATATTAAAGGAAATGTGTAGCTTTTGTTATTTTTTTGTTAGGTATTTTGTTGGACTTTGTTGAAATTTTCTAATTTTAGACTGCAATAACCATTTTAAGGAGAACATATGGAGGTAAAGCTAGCATTATCACCTTGTTTCATTATATAATGTTAGCTACTCCAGCTAGCTAACTTTAATCTACTGTACTTAGCAGCTAGTTAATTAAGTCAAGCCCCTGCCACAATGTGTTTTCCAACTTGATTAATAAACACAAAAATTAGTTTGAAAGAAACCTGTTAAAACGTCATGATTTTAACAAGAAAAATAAGGTAACAGAAAGAAACCAGTCAATTAACAGCAAAAGGATAGAAAAAAGGTCTGCTAATTATTTGAAATTACAGACAGGGACAAAATAAAGCTTCAAAAAACTGCTCAAAATCACTAATATAAGAAATTAAGTTCTCATGATTGTTAAGATATCTCTGGATGTCTTTTCTGAAAGTAAGCTAGTCCGCTCTAGGATCTGTCCCCAAAATAACCTTATTCCCAATAAAGACAACCACATTTCACCAGAGTTCATGGGCTAGTTTTTGTTTTTCCGTTCTGTCAAAAAATCTCTCTAGAAGTCTGTCCCCAAAAAAACAAATAGACATTCATATTTTATTAGAAGGCACTTACTCAAATGTAAAATATTTATATAAACCCATGACCTGTCCTACAAAGAAAGCAGATAAACACCAACCAAAATTTAGTGAAAAATAATTCATAGCATTTAATGAAAGAGACATAAAAATTTCATTTAGCAAACACTCATTTAGACTGACCCACAGCAGTGAGTTCATATATTTTTGTAACGGCCCCCCTTGGGAATCGAAACCGCAGCTCAGGCATTGCTCATGTGGATGTAATTATTTTTACAGAATGGTGATTTCTAATTTTATTGTTTCCTCTCTCCTGGTAGTCCCGTGTCCCAAACGGCACGCCATTCCATAACTAGTTTTCTTTTCACCACATGACAGGGTGTTGCCATAGCCCAGACAGTTTCTGTAGGTCTTTCGGGGCATATGCAGGCTCTACGGCTATAATGACCTACTACAGTAATAGACTGTTCCAGACTGCAGAGAGGATCAATACGGCATTCATTAACACACAAAACTGGGCCCAGTCTCCAAAGAGCCACTATTACAGCAAAAATAAACTGATGTTATTAGTTATCTGATGGTTTTACATTTCGTCAATTTATGTGTCTGTGCCATTACATTGGGAATCGCCCCAAAAATACCTGGACATTTTTCATAAGTCGATTTTTTCCACTGAAGGTCGGTGGAGGAATAATCATCTGTAGTTGAAGAAGAGCATGCAGACGTGAGGTTGTATTTCCATAAATGGCTGATTTGGTAGATATGACAGTACCAAACCTTGTTGGAGGCCCCTGGCTCAGAAACAAATTAGCCTGGTTGGAGGCCCCCGGGCCAGAAACATATTTGCCTGGTTTGAGGCCCCTGGGCCAGAAACAAATTTGCCAGGTTGGAGGCCCCTGGGCCAGAATTGAGTTGACCTGGTGGGAGTCTGCTGTGCCTTGAGTGGGTAAACCTGGTTGTTGGAGACCCCTGGTCCAAGAACAGGTTGGCCTGGCTGTTGGAGGCCCCAGGTCCAAGAGCAGGTTGGCCTGGCTGTTGGAGGCCCCTGGTCCAAGAGCAGGTTGGCCTGGCTGTTGGAGGCCCCAGGTCCAAGAGCAGGTTGGCCTGGCTGTTGGATGCCCCTGGTCCAAGAGCAGGTTGGCCTGGCTGTTGGAGGCCCCTGGGCATGGCTGTGCATACAGGCATGCCTCCAAAACCCTACCATGAACCGCCTACCATTAAACAGAGAAGTAAGATCTCTCCACTAGCAGTGATTACCCACAACGACCCTCCAGCACCACTTCCAGGGTCGGACCAGGACAGGCCGTGCTTAGCGTCAGAGGCAAGTCAGTAGTGCGATGTAGGGTGCTGTGCTGGTTTCAGATCCACCATCAATTCAACTCCAACACACAGGCCAGCGCATTGCTCCATCTGCCTTACAGCAGCAGGGCCAGTGACCATATAATTCCATTCAGTGCCCCTAGAAAGTCCAAGGCCAATAATGTGATAAAATAAAATTTCACTTACATTTTCTATAGCCTCAGGCCCAATGACAGCTGAAACCCATTGGCTACAACCGCCAGTTAGCCTGTCCATTAGACTGCCCCCAGCTCATGCCTCCTTCTTGATGTCTGGCCGGTCAGTCAGAAGCAGCAGCTGCCTGTCAAGACAATGTGTCACAGCTACAAACAGATGGTGCAGCTGTCCAATGGAGCAGGTGCAGGGAGCCGTGTCGTTGGAGCGTAATGAAACATCATGCTCATCTAACAGGGATCACATTGCTCAACCACACTTAACAGTAAAACCCACTCGCACAAGACATGTGCATCTCAGTTTTGACTATATGTAGTCTACAATCAAGTGGGGGCTAGGTACAGTATATTTTATAGAGCTGGCTGTATACACTATAATTTTTAAAAGTTGTCTATTTACAGTGTATTTTACAGAGTTGGGTGTATACAATATTTCTACCGAACTGACTGTATACAATATATTTTACAGAGTTGGCTTTATACAATATTTTTACCGAACTGGCTGTATAAAATATATTTTACAAAGCTGGCAATATAGAATATATTTCACAGAGCTGGCTAGAATATACACTCACCTAAAGGATTATTAGGAACACCTGTTCAATTTCTCATTAATGCAATTATCTAATCAACCAATCACATGGCAGTTGCTTCAATGCATTTAGGGGTGTGGTCCTGGTCAAGACAATCTCCTGAACTCCAAACTGAATGTCAGAATGGGAAAGAAAGGTGATTTAAGCAATTCTGAGCATGGCATGGTTGTTGGTGCCAGACGGGCCGAGTATTTCACAATCTGCTCAGTTACTGGGATTTTCACGCACAACCATTTCTAGGGTTTACAAAGAATGGTGTGAAAAGGGAAAAACATCCAGTATGCGGCAGTCCTGTGGGCGAAAATGCCTTGTTGATGCTAGAGGTCAGAGGAGAATGGGCCGACTGATTCAAGCTGATAGAAGAGCAACTTTGACTGAAATAACCACTCGTTACAACAGAGGTATGCAGCAAAGCATTTGTGAAGCCACAACAAGCACAACCTTGAGGCGGATGGGCTACAACAGCAGAAGACCCAAACCGGGTACCACTCATCTCCACTACAAATAGGAAAAAGAGGCTACAATTTGCACGAGCTCACCAAAATTGGACAGTTGAAGACTGGAAGAATGTTGCCTGGTCTGATGAGTCTCAATTTCAGTTGAGACATTCAGATGGTAGAGTCAGAATTTGGCGTAAACAGAATGAGAACATGGATCCATCATGCCTTGTTACCACTGTGCAGGCTGGTGGTGGTGGTGGTGTAATGGTGTGAGGGACATTTTCTTGGCACACTTTAGGCCCCCTTGTTATATACAGTATGTTGAATAGTATAAAACTATTAATACTTAGAGCAAAACCACTCACTGAGTTTGCAAAAATAAAAGCACAAACACTGCTTTGCACTCAGTTTGCAATTTTGTAACACACACTTTGCAAAACTGTAGGTACAATCCACTGCACAGCAATCTTTCTGCGGAACTGGAAACACAACTCAATGCTTTACACTCATTTTCCAAATGATCAACACACTCCTAGAAAAACTATACACATGTATGGCTATTATTTACACTATTTTGCCAACTGTCGGGCACATTGTCACATGTGAAAACTGTTTTAGATAATTAGTTCACTTTGCAATCAGCCTAAGCACTATGAATAAGCCACAGGTGACCTGTCTGTGTGGAGTACAATGGAGGGAGCAGGAAGAGTGAGAATTAGAGGAGGCAGAAGAAGAGGACGTGGAGGTGAAGAAGTAGGAGGGAGAGGACGACAAGGACAAGGAGGTGAAGTTAGAGGAAGAGGACAAGGAGGAGCAAGAGGAGGACGAGGAGGGGGAAGAGGAAGAGTAAGAAGAGGAAGAAATAGAATTACTGATGACATCAGAGCTACAATAGTGGACCATGTAATCAACCATGGAAAGACCCTGAGGGAAGCTGGCCAAAGGGTTCAGCCTAACTTGAGTCGCTGCACTGTAGCAAGCATCATAAGGACATTTAGAAATGAGAATCGGTTAGTACAGTCACTTTGCACTGAGTTTTGTAGCACTGCCATACTCTAATGAGAAACACAACAATACCATACATGTAAAAATACTGAAATTGGTACTTTACAGAATAGCTAGACGTCCAGACGCTGGGGGCAGAGGAAGAATGTTCACTGCAGTACAAGAGACCCATATTGTCAATATGGCGATTGCAAATAATTCCATAAGGCTACGGGAAATACAGCAGCACATAATTGAGGATGACACCACCTTCCAAAACATGCACAATGTGAGCATTTCTGTATTATGTCGTGTACTTGCCCGCAACAGAATATGAATGAAACAAATCTACAGAGTCCCTTTTGAAAGAAACAGTGAACGTGTGAAACAACTGCAATATGACTATGTGCAGGTAAGCTATAGTATCATTGGTACTGAATCTGGAAGTGCATACTGTAGTGCTGTGCTGCATTTGTTTTGTCTTGTCCAAAGAGTGATGCAAAAGTATGACCTCAAATTGACATAGCCTACCTTGTGCACAGAGAAAAGCAAAAGCCAGATGTGTTTTATATTCATGCCATCAGTGTGTAGTTGGTGCATTGTGTGCTTATTACTGTGATGGCTTGTATTAACTGTTTGATATGAAAAAACAAGGTTTGAAGAGTTAAGCAGGGTTTATAAGCTTTTGCAAGAGAACTACAATGTTTTGCTGATTTGGTGAAAGTTTTTTTTATTTGTGTGTAGAGTTTTGCAAACATATCCAATAGTTACAAAAAATGTGCTTAGGCCATCAGAAAAAACTGTAATGATGAGGTGGAACAGAAAACCAGCAGGCTGTGGACTTTGTAGTGTAAGACTGAAATACCCCTTGCTCCAAGCTCTGATCAATAAGAACTGAACTGTCATTGATGGAAAGTAGTTTGATTGATCAAAGAATCCACGGATGTTGGAAGTTGTGTGTTAGAACAGGGGTCTGTGTCCTATCATTCTTCAGAATATTTGTATCGGAGAGATACTCTCTCTAGTCCATCAATTCAGCCCAGACAGGTAGGGCAGGTCTACAGTATCTAAAGAAGACTGGGGATGGTTGTCACAGAGTTTGTTTCTCAGCACCAGTACATTTTACAATATTAAAAGGAAGTCCAAGGACATTTTTTAATGTTCTTGAACATTTGTATTTTTTGCACCATGCTCTACTGAATTACACACGGTGGGAATACGCTAGACCATTGTTATTATCCATTTCCCTTACCCTTTGGATAAGTCAGACCACTTCCCCATTTGGCTCGTCCCTCCATGCAAGCGAAAGCTAGAGTACAAAGCAGCAGTGTTAAATACTGTACAACTCTACTCATAGAAATCATAATCCATGCTACAGGACTGTTTGAACAACATGAATTCATACTACAGGACTGTTTGAAAAATGAAAATTCATGTTACAGGACTGTTGGACTGATCAGAATCCATGCCGCATGGTTTGTTTGACCAAACAGAATCCATGCTACAGGACGGTCGGACTAATTCGAAAACATGCCCGAATGTTTTGTTTGCTGCAATGTCTGATTGCACGCTGCTTAGTAGCAACAAATATGCAAAGATTGTCATACCACAAAAACGTGTCTTTTTCGTCCCTGCCTTTGCACTGCATTGCACACTTTCATGGACTGTGGTGCATGTTTGTTTTGAAAACTCTGAAAACCTCAGTTTTTCTGGACTTTCTCCAGCATTTCAGAGACGCTCTCTCACTCCGTGGCGGCCCCATGACTGTTCTCAGATCCTCATGCGTTGACTCTTGGTCCTGACATGTCCAGCTGGCACAATGTTGACAATTGTCCAACCAGTGCTTGAATTCAACCCGGAATACACAACATCTCTGTGTCACTTCCTATATTAGCATTTTTCTAAATTAACCACATCAGCGTTCACATAGAAGTGGCCCAAGGCTGCCTTGTTCAAGTGGACCAAAGTACAGATTTCTGGTGTGCCCTCGGGTGCTTGATTTGTGCACTCACGCCTCCCCAAACATCTTCGGACTACGGAAGAAACCCAACTAAACAAGCTACAGTATTTAGGTATGAAAGCAACCTAAATCTTTGGTACAACCAACCCATGTGTCCCTTACTACTACTCATGGTTTGCTATTAATATATATTTCAAAGCAGCAGTCAAAATCATTATTCATCTCTCACATCATATAGCAATAATTGCTTTGCTCATCTCTTTTCCTGAGTTTTCTTGAGAGTTTGGAGCTTTATTGTAGGTCCCAGTAACCTGTCTCCCCATCCATGTTCCTATCCAAGCACATAGGAATGTTGTTTCTTTTCTCCGTTGTGAGAGTCTGCTTCATCCCTATAACACAAAAACGAGTGAGTAGCTTCATCACAATAACCAAAGGGTATAAGAGAGACATTAAACGAACAGGCAAACAGCACTGTGGAGGCAGAGCCAGTAAAACGAATCGTTCTCATAACATAGACCAAATGCTATTATATTTCAGACTCCCCGGAGATAGATTGTCGTGATACATCCTAAATGGTGTCCTATGCTCTATTTAGTGCACTACTTTTGACCAATTGGCCATTCTAATCCCTGTCCTAATAATCATTACGTGTCCATTAATATGTTCCTTTAGGATTTACATCAGTGCATGTTCAACTATAAACACATTGATCCAACTCGCTGAGGCTTCATCCCAGTTGGCCCACCACTCCAGCCCAGAACCCTGTGGTCAAAGTAGTACAATATATAGGGAATTAAAAAAACTAACTACATTTATTTAAAACGACGATATAACAACAGACTTGTTCAGCAATGAGACAGTTGTTAATCCTAGGCCTGCAGATCCTGAACTTTACACACTCTGTTCCGCAAACAAAACTGCAGTTTAGTTGACAATGACGCGCAACATGCCACCACATGACTCTCCCATATATCATTCGTACTCAGCTATACACTGCAGACAAATTCATAACATTTGTTGGCCGTGTCACAGTAACCACACTGGGCTATCCATGAATTCATGTTAGGTCTTAATTAACAGTTCTGACTTGCTCCTTTCCCCAACGGAACAGCTTACTCAGTCAACGTAAGCCTATTAAACTTCACTGGAGATGGACATCAAAGTTGTTAAAAAATGAAATGCTCGTCTGTGAGCAGGGCAGAAAAAAGGAAGAGGAAAATAGCGTGAGTGTCCAGCTTAGCGGCTGTGGCTACTACTGAATATGTAAGACAGTCATATAAGAACGTGTTATCCCTGACCTGGACCATCACGAACGGCCACCAGACAGAGGTGAAGACATTGATTCCCTTCCATCATGTCGTTCTTCTGACATCAGGCATTTTGATTACAATGATGCCAATGTTGATTACGATGGTGATAGCGACAGTGCTACTGATCACTAATTAGTGATGTTGACGTCTACCCTCCCCTGGCTCCCCAAGAAAGCTCTGACAGAATATAATGTCTGATCCAGGTGTGTGTGGCCCTCCCAGCTGACAGATAAGGAAAGGTGCAGCATAGACAGAAAAGGAAGGCGTGTTAAGGCACTTGATTGATCATGATTAAGAAACTGTACACTTGAACAAAATGGCTAAGTGCTTCATGCGTCACTGTAAATGTAGCTGAAGGAACTGGATTTTGGATTAATTCCAAATAGTCAATGAATACATGTAACAAATGAATTTAATATACAAAGAGAGAGTATTAAAATTACAGTACAAGTACCATAGATACATGTTCTCCAGAGATTCAAGATGTTTGCAAGAGCAAAGATGCAAGCAGAATGGAGGAATATTGCAAAACAGAGATCCCTGAATCCCGCTCTGGTTTATATCCTAAAAGTAAAAGCATGGAGGTTGGTTTACTGACCTCAGGTTAACAAAACTAGTCTTGAAGAATAGACCACTTATTAATTGGGGACACATTCTGATCTGTTCTGGGGCCATCTCATATGACAGAGTGGTGTTATCTCAAGAAGCAAGCAAGCTAAGCAGTAACAAGCAAACCTCTTGTCCCTGCATTCACACCTTACAGAAACAACTGTGAACCATTAACATTTCAAGGATTGCCCACTAATATAAAAATGTAGTACATAGGCATATATATCTATAATAAATAATGATGAATCACTGAATACAGAAATAAACATAGGGTTGACATTCTTTGGTTTCTTCATAGCATATCATAGGTACCCTTCAGATAATTATTTTTAAACAAATTGATTTTTCTCGACTGAAAGGGGCAGCAATGCAAGTGGCAGTTTGGAAGTGGCAGTTTCATTTGACAATAAAGAAAGAAGATATGTTGAGACTTTTGCTGGTATGGCTTTGATAAGGAATATAAGGTAAAACATGGATGATGTAGGGGCCTCAACCAGTCTCTGCCTAGGGCCCCCAAATCACTAAAACTGCCAATGCCTGGATAGGACTGACTTGGAGTATGTCAGCACCTACAAATGTCTTTGTATTTGCATTGACAGCTCACTCTAATTTATTACCCACACTGCCCACCTGCGGTCTAAAGTTAAATCCAGAATTGACATCACAGAAAAACAGGTTTGTCGATAGGCACTGAGATTCTGGAAAATTGATCATTTGGTACAAATACAGTAAACATTATTTGGTTAAAACTGAAAACATGAACTGGTGATGCCAGAAAAAGCATGTTCTCCCCACAACCTCCTCCCTAAAAGAAATCTGCACATTTGTTAGAAGAAACATTACCCACCTTAAGGAAGAGATGAAACATTTCCAGGCCCCAGGAAGTGATTATCTGTGGGGACACAGAATGCACGCACAGGAAAACTACCTGATCTACTGAGCACCCAAGGAGACAGCTTCATTACAGGACATTCTGGTTCTAACTGTGTTAATCTCCCCATGTAAACAACCCTGGGGCAGAAATGGTACTGGCAAATCTTCATCAAGTGGAAGTGCTCTTTCTTCAATTAATTTAAACATTGTCAACAGGCGTCTTTGACTCCTGTCTGCCTCCTGGCTGTGTCATTGTGTCTCATGGTTTTGCTTGCAGACGGGCCATGAGAGTTCCTGTGTTGGCGTGTTTTTGCATGTTGAGGGTGGGGCTATTGTGGGCCTTCATCTTTGATTGATGTAGCCCCTGTAAACAGGAATTCTACATTAATGTATGCAAAATGAATGTCGCATGACCTTATGACAAAAACACAATGAACCATCTATGCTTCACTCTCACCACGCGCACACGCGCGCGCACGCGCGCACACAAGCGCACACAAGCGCACACACATAATAAAATGTGAATCATGGATAAATGAAAACGCTTGTTTAAGACAATAAGTTTGTATGAAATGTCAACCATGAAGGTACAATTGTATTTAATATAATGAATAATAGCCTGTCAATTATGCCCCATGCTCGTTTTCAATAAAACATGTTTATCAAAATGTATCTTTATTAAATCAGTTTTTTTTTATTACTCCCAAATATATTTGATAACTACAAAAAAGACTAAGAAACTACAGGAGATATTTATCTACAAACATCTGTCTTCCCTACAGTCCATTCCTTCGCCCAGAGGCAGTTAGACAAAAGTAGGCTACCTTTTTGATTGTTCCCAAACTATTTAACATTTTAATTATTATGTCCTTATTTTAGTTGTACAGTAGGCTATATCAGACCTGGCAAAATTGCACAACATAAAGAGTTGGTGGACTTAAGCCAATGCCTAGCGCAGCAGAGTTTCTTATAACTTTCTGATTGGCTAATGAAAGCAAAGTTCGAAATATTTTTCCAGTAGACCTTCTGCACATTTGGGCAAAAGTGTCTAGAAAATAAATCATTTCCCCCGACATGTACAGAGACATCTGTATGAACAGTAAGCTGAGGAAGGTGTTCTGAAATATGAGACTAAAACGTGAACTTATATTAAGAGCAATGTTGTGTGTAAAAATCCATCTTATCGTTTTATACAGCCTATACATGCAAATATTGTGCAAAAAGGAGTGCATGCTTAATTTGCTTCTCAAAAGCATTTTATTCTCTACAAAGTAATAGGGTTTGAAACATCTTTCTAATTATATAATGAATAAATGGAAACATGTGCAGCATCACAATTTGGCAGGGAAATACATTCACAATTTAACCAGGGCTAAGGGCTTGCAACCTCAGCCCTGATCTTTTGTTCTCGTCTACTAATTGGGTCAGGATTCTTTCATGTGGCTTTCTTGAGTCTGCTGGGAGTTGCTGCGATGAGGCAAGGCCCATAAAAGGCCAAGAAAACATGGTAAACATTTATTGTTTATATAAATGAATTGGCCACTATTCTAGAGAAATCCTCAGCCCTTGGTGATACCCGTCACAATTCGATGCTTGCTCTATGCAGATTACCTGTGACTGCTGTCACCCACAGCTCATGGCTTATGGTTGAGGCTGGGTCTGCTAGAGCATTACTGACACACCTGGGCCCTGGAAGTAAATCCCAGAAATACAAAAATAATGATTAGATTTTACAGAGAAGATACTGATTTCAGGGAGCTATACAAGTTTTCTATCAGTTAAAAACATACAGAATGCTGCCAAGCCAACGTATTGTCATTAGTAATTTATTTGACAAATCAGAGGTGGGGGACTCGAGTCACATGACTTGACTCGAGTCTCAGTCACAATTTTCAGGACTTGTGACTTGCTTGATTAAAGTATGAAAATGGCTTGACTTGACTTTGACTTGAGAACAAGTTACTTGAGACTTGACTTGACTTGAAGTGGAAGACTCGACAATGACTTGAACTTATAATAAACAAACAGCAATAAAATTATTTTATATGTTGTGACATCAGCACCACTAATCAGCGTATGTGCCTTTAACGCTGCACAATTCAAACCGCGCCAAACATGGCAGACAGTAACGTTAGTCGAGACCATAGACTGTATATATGGTCGAGACCCACAAATAGTATCGTTTGTTTACAAGGACTTTGAACTGGACCGTGTGAATAAAAAAAGATTTGCCAGATAAAACGTTATTTTAAGAACCACAAGGAAAGGTAAGAAAGTAATCTATTTATATTCAGTTTCACTAAGATCTATAACGATTAAGTTACTAATGTAATGAATTAATCTTTTGTTTGTCATAATTTGGGCTTGGTTGCATATTATGTTAGTTTTTTTCTTGTTAGAAATGTGACCATTATCATTACTGAATACGTCTGGTAAATAGATGTAAGGGAATTTGACTATAACAGTGGCATAGCCTGAATTTTAATGTTGATGGGCATCTTAAAATGAGCGGGCATGTATATTATTACACGTAGGCTATAATGTCTGCATTAAATGTGGGCATTTTCAAGTGTTTGTGGACTGCGCGTGGAAACTAAAAAGCATTGTGCTTACACCATAACAGTTAACTTTACTGCATGAAAGGCTAACATGGAGGCGCCGATGTGAGCACCTAAACATTTCGAAGAGTTTTATTTTTTTACTCATACAGACAAGAATAATTACAGCGTAATTACATATTAGGCAGTTTTTCATTCACAATAATTAGTTTATAAGCTTGTTATTATTAGCCCTTATTACATGGATTGGCTGAATTCCAGTCCAGAATGCATGTTATTTCTTGATAACAGACCGTTGCCATGAAAACAGCGCGTTGCTATGGACGCAGCAGGATTCTAACCAGAGACGGAACGGTATTTGATTTTGAAATCGAGCTTCGCACCGAGCGCACGTCAGAAACAGAGGACAGTGTGTGTGTGTGTTCATCTCTTTAGTACTGTGACTTGACTTGAAACTTATAAGGACTCGACTTGACTTGCTTAGGGTGAACCCTTGACTTGACTTGACTTGCTTGATTTATCTGAACTGTGACTTGAGACTTGACTCGAGACTTGATGGTTAAGACTTGAGACTTGCTTGGACTTGACCATGTGTGACTTGACCCCATCTCTGTGACAAATACAATTGAATTAATTTAATTTGCTCTGCTAATGTTTAGAATACATCAGCTGGAATACTGACGACATGAGCAACCTATTATGTATAGTGTCCAGGGCAAAAAAATATATTTAGGTTGTAATTAAGCCAATATCCAAAATTCAAACATTGATGAACTTGTATCTGTTTGATGAAAACTGTTCAATCACAGGAGCAACCAAACCCGTGTCAGTGATAAAATGGCAACCAGAGAAGCACAAACAACATAACCTACATTTATCATGCTTTATTTTTACTTTGTCAGAACGCCATCATTATTTAGCTATTAATATAACTTAATGCGTATCCTTGTAACACTTTTATTTTGAGAGTTTACTTCTGATTGTATATCTTCTGTTTTCCAACCAATAATTTGACTACCTTCGTCTGTTTAAATATTTAACTCAATTTGTACTTCCTTTTTTGTCCTGTTATTGGCATTAATAGTTGAGTATTTAAATGTTTCCAAATGCATTCACCATTGGTGAAGAGTTTTTTTTTCTGATTGTAACGAGGACATGGGTGGAAGACGCGCGGTATTCGGCATGCATCATCGCCGGCCTTCTAGTCACGCCACTCCTCCTCCCACGGCACTGTCATGTCTTGTTATTGCACACACCTGGTGTCCATTCCCTCATTAGGTTGCCTATATTAGTTCCTGTGTTTCTGGGTGTCTTTGTGTGGTATTGTTCCATGTTTGATGTAGTGTACCATACGATTTACAGAACACTTTTATCCATTTGTTTTGCGCTTTGACGCTTCCCTTCTTTTGGGGATTTTGTACAGATTGTGTTCAGTTGTTATCCCTGCATTTTGGGAATATTACATTACTTCGAAATCGATAACGACAACTCCTGCTTTTGGCTCCTTCTCCTTGCACACCACCACAACATCTTTGACAGAATACCACACCAACAGAATGGAGTCAGCAGGGAGCGACTTGCTCAATCAACATGGCAACATGATCGCGTCCCTGGGGGAGGCCATGACCGAAATGGTCCAAGCGATGCGGCGGTTGGAGGCGAGGATGCCACCCGAGTAGCCACCACCAACACTCAACCCGGCCGAAGTGCCCCTGCCATCGTCTCCACCGTCGCAGACGAGAACCATTCAACTGAGCCTTCACCAGGGATTCAACGGAGATGCAGCCCAGTGCTCCAGGTTCCTGTTACAGTTGGGGCTGTATTATGCATCCCTCAGCCCTCAACCGGGGGATAGGGAGAAGGTCTCTGCCCTTGTCTCCTGCCTGAGGGGCAAGGCATTGGAATGGGCCAACTCCGTTTGGTCCGCTAACGGGCCAGAGTTGGCCCATTACGAGGCGTTCGTCTGCCTCTTTCGGGCCGTTTTCAATCATCCGCCCGATGGTGAACGTCTTGTGCACCTCAGGCAGGGACCGACCACCGTAACCTGGAGTACTTCCGGGCGGTGAGGAGACTGAACCCTTGTCAGGCCAGGTGGGTGTTGTTTTTTGCCCGGTTTGATTTCACGCTTTCATACGTGCCATGTACGAAAAACACCAAGGCAGACGCGCTGTCTCGGTTGTTCGGTGTGCGCTCAGTGTAAGGCACCTAGGCACCTTCCGGCGGGTAAGTTACTCACTTTGCCCGTTCCACAACAACCATGGTGTCACTTATCCGTTGATTTTCTGACCGATCCCCCCCCCCCTCACTAGGCAATACCACGGTCCTCGTTGTTGTGGACGGCTCTGCAGACCGCGGAGGCACAATTCACCCATGTCTTCACCCCTGTAGTCCCGGAGGACATTGTTTCTGACCGGGGCCCTCAGTTCACGTCTTGGGTCTGGAAGGCCTTTATGGGCCGGTTGGGGGTCTCGGTCAGCCTCACCTCCGGGTTCCACCCCGAAGCTAATGGGCAGGTGGAGTGTGTGAACCAAGACCTGGGGAGGGTCCTGCGATCTTACTGCCAGGACCGGCCGGGGGAGTGGTCGGAGTTCCTGCCCTGGGCATAGTATGCCCAGAATTCGCTCCGCCACTCCTCCACTTCCTTGACCCCCTTTCAGTGTGTCCTGGGGTACCAGCCCGTCTTGGAACCGTGGCAGAGCCAGCCCGAGACCAAGGCTCCGGGGACGCCGGGGACCGCCATATGTCCGCTGCTGACCTCCGTCCGCTGCTTGACTCCCACTGGAGTCGGAGTCAAGGCCCGAGCCGTCTTCGGAGGGGAATGATCTGCAGGCATGTTCTACCGGTGGCCTTGAAAAACTAAAAACTTTAGTCATCGGCGATTCCATTACACGCAGTATCAGACTAAAGAATCAGCCGGCGATCGTACATTGTTTACCGGGGAGCAGAGCCACCGACGTAGCCGCAAATCTGGGGTTGGTGCTAGCGAAGTCTAAAACTGGCAAGTATAGAGAGTACAGAGATATTGTTATTCACGTTGGCACCAACGAAGTTAGGATGAAACAGTCAGAGGTTACGAAGCAGAACATAGCATCAGCGTGTAAACTAGCTAGAAAGATGTGTCGGCATCGAGTAATTGTCTCTGGCCCCCTCCCAGCTAGGGGTGGTGACGAGCTCTACAGCAGACTTGTGCAACTCAATCGCTGGAGTTCTGACTGTCGCAGGAGGTAGAGTTTGTAGATAACTGGCTTTCTTTTTGGGACTCTCCCAGAAATAGGCCCAGGCCTGATCTGCTGAGGAGCGATGGACTCCATCCTAGCTGGAGTAGTGCTCTTCTTTTATCTAGGAACATTGACAGGAGTCTCACTCCTATAGCCTTAACATGAGATAGGGTGCAGGTCAGGCTGCAGGCTGTTAGCCAGCCTGCTAGCATAGTGGAGTCTGTCAATAGCATAGCCAGAGTTGTTAGTACAGCTTTACCTATTGCCACTGTGACTCGTTCCAGGCTGAGAAAAGTTAAACAAGGTAGTGCTAACAAAAACCACCTTATTAAGATAAAGCCTTCCTCCACCTCGGTCACAAATAAAAATAAAAATGATTGTATCACTTCGCATCTTAAAATGGGACTCCTAAATGTTAGATCCCTTGCTCCAAAGGCAGTTGCAGTAAATGAATTAATCTCTGATCATAAACTAGATGTTATTGGTTTATGTGAAACGTGGTTAAAGCCTACTGAATTCACTGCCTTAAATGAGGCCTCTCCTCCTGGTTATACTAGTGATCATATCCCTTATGCATCCCGAAAAGGAGGGGGTGTTGCTAATATTTATGACAGTAAATATAAATTTACTCTCAAACATATCACTGAGTTACATCCTTTTGAAGTTTTACTCATGAAAGTTAACCAGGCCGATAAATAATTTTACATAGCTATTATTTATAGGCCCCCCAGGCCATACACAATGTTCCTCAATGAGTTTCCAGAATTCTTGTCTAACCTTGTAGTCATGGCAGATAGTATTCTAATTTTTGGCGATTTCAATATTCATATGGGAAAATCCAATGATCCTCTTCAAAAAGCCTTTGAAGCCATTATTGACTCAATGCGTTTCATCCAACATGTCTCAGATCCAACACATTGCCACAATCACACCTTAGATTTAGTCCTGTCACGAGAAATAGATATTGTAGATCTAATAAACAAGAAATCCACTTGCTCCGCAAACAATGAGTTTCAAAAGCCGTACTATAAATTCTCAGACTACAAATAAATTCCTTTTAAGTTCGCTCATTAACTCTAAAAAAAAATCTTAGAAAAATGTGTTTCCCAACAACTGAATGCCTTCCTAAAGACAAATAACATTTATGAAATACTCCAGTGCAGTTTCAGATCCCATCATTGTACTGAAACTGCACTCGTGAAGGTAACAAATAACCTTCTAATGGCCTCAGACAAAGGTTCTGCATCCGTCATGTTGCTTCTTGACCTTAGTGCAGCTTTTGACACTATAAATCACTCCCTTCTCTTAGAGAGACTGGAAACCCATATTGGGCTACGTGGACATGTTCTAGCCTGGCTTTAAATCTTATTTATCTGAAAGATATCAGTTTGTTAGTGTGGATGGCATATCCTCTGACAAGTCAATGCTTGTCAGAGGTATGCTTTGGTGTTCCTCAAGGCTCGGTTCTGGGCCCATTATTGTTCTCACTATATATGCTCCCTCTGGGCGATGTAATCCGAAATCACAATGTAAACTTTCATTGTTATGCTAATGACGCACAGTTATATATTTCAATGAAGCATGGAGAAGCCCCTAAATTAGCTACTTTGGAAGCATGCGTTTCAGATATTAGGAAGTGGATTACAGAGAATTTCTTGCTCTTAAACTCAAGGAAAACAGAAATGCTCGTTTTAGGACCCAAGAAACAAAGAGCGTTGTTAGCAGATCTCACAGTGAACCTCGACGGCTGTATGGTCGTATCCCAAAAAACTGTAAGAAACCTTGGCGTTACCCTTGACCCTGACCTCTCCTTTGAAGAACATATAAAATATGTCTCAAGAGTTGCTTATTTTCATATTCGAAACATTGCAAAAATGTGAAACTTTCTATCAAAAACTGATGCAGAAAAATTAATCCATGCTTTCGTTACTTCTAGACTAGATTACTGCAATGGTCTTCTCTCTGGTTATCCAGACAAATTAATAAATAAACTTCAATTAGTGTTGCACACGGCTGCTAGAACAAACACAATACTCCTGTCCTAGCGTCCTTACACTGGCTGCCTGTTAGGGTTAGGGCTGATTTTCAGGTTTTACTCTTAACTTATAAATCAATACATGGACTTGCTCCTACTTACCTTGCTGAAATGATCCAGCCATACATACCTACACGTAACCTACGATCGCAAGATGCAGGCCTTTTAATTGTACCTAGAATTTCTAAACAAACAGCTGGCGGCAGGGCCTTTTCTCATAGAGCTCCACTACTGTGGAATGATCTGCCAATTAAGGTTAGAAATGCAAACACTTTCAAGTGTCTACTAAAAACTCATCTCTACAGCACGGTTTATAATTAGGTGTAGCCTGGCCCGGGGGCGTGAAGGTGACCAGAAGGCTTGATACTGTCCACCCTTGCTGTCTTGCCAGGTGGGCTCTCGTTGCCACTGGGATGCCCTCCCTCCAATGCCTTTCGGGGGAAGAGTCACTGGCTTGTTGTTCACTCTCTGTTGCGCACTTGTGCAATTGGGCTGTAGGCTGCTGGCAATACTCGGCCCTCATTCAGGGGGGTTGCGGTTGGTGGGTGTCCCTTTGGTTGATGCCTGGCAATGTGGGTGGATTGACTTCCTGCCTGTTGGGCCCTGTCCGGGGCCTCCTCCGGGTAGGGCCACAGTGTCGCCGGACCCCCCTGTCTCAGTTCCAAGGTGTTACACTGCTATATTATTGTGCTGGGGGATATGAGGAATGCACTTCTAACTTTTCTCAGTTTCCTCCAGTTTTAAATTTTAGGAGATGAGGTCCTGGTCCACACCTGCAGATTACCTGGTTTGGGGCACCCGTTGCTGTCCCTGTCCTTGTCCACCTGGTAATACTTCTGACCTAGTCTAAAATCAAATAGCCTCTGGATTTAGCCCAGAGAAATGTATTTATTATTCCAATTGGACTCTTAATATCTCACCCGGCACAGCCAGAAAAGGACTGAGCCTGGGTCCTCTCTAGGTTTCTTCCTAAAATTCGGCCTTCTTAGGGAGTTTTTCCTAGCCACTGAAATTCAACACTACTGTTGTTTGCTCCTTGGGGTTTAAGGCTGGGTGTCTCTGTAAAGCACTTTGTGACAACTGCTGTTGTAAACAGGGCTTTATAAATACATCTGATTGATTGATTGATCAAAACATTCTGCCCATGACAATACATACTTTAAATCATCTAGTTGTTGCTCTTACTGGGCCAAGTTCCAACATTAACAAATTACACAGTAAATGATTGTCAATAAAGTATAAATAAAAAATAAATAAATTGACTTTTCCAGGTAGGGTTTTAAGGCCGCTATAGTCATGTAATGATTTATTAACGGAAAGTCACATGCGACACAAATTGTAGGATGTCCATGTGCACCAGAATTTGGTGAGAAATGCAAACAGAGTCAGTAAGTGAATCACTGTGTGGACGTTTAGGTGTTGAACCGCTGCACCAGATGAAGAAAAGGGAACACATTCTTTATTTCTGTGATCACTCGGTCCCCTGTGTGGAAACCTAATTTCCTTTTCCGAAATGATCACTGCATGTTAATAAGCAACCAGACATTGCAACTGCATTGTGCTGTTGTCTCAGATATGCAAATTGCAATTACATTAGAAAGGACAGGGTGACAGTGTTTACTTGTCGGCTGTGATCACAAGCTGTGATAAAAAAAAACTAAAATATATTTTTCCAATCTTTATGCTGCAGATATATGGCAGTGCTTTCTCTCCTAGCATTAAATAAACAGGGCAGTACTTTCTCTCTTGCAGCATTTTCTGGATAACTACAGCATAAAACTAACTGTACTTTCTCATATAGCATGGCAAAAACTTAGCAGTACTTTTCATCTGAGCACAGTAGTAACCTAGCAGTTCTTTCCCATATAGCATGGCAAAAACTTAGCAGTACTTTCCCTCTGAACACAGTAGTAACCTAGCAGTACATTCCCTCTTAGCACAGCAGAAATGCAGCGGTTCCCAATAAGAACAGTAGAAACCTAACAGTACTTCCCTTTTAGAAAAGCTGAAATCAAGCAGTACTTTCCCTCTAAGAAAAGCTGAAAACTAGCAGCACTTTCCCTTTTAGCACAGCAGAAACCTAGCAGTACATTCCGTCTGACCACATCAGAAACCTAGCAGTACCTTCTGTCTGACTACATCAGAAACCTAGCAGTACATTCTGTCTGACTACATCAGAGACCTAGCAGTACTTTCCTTCTGACCACATCAGACACCTATCAGTACTCTCCGTCTGACTACATAAGAAAACTAGCAGTACAGTAAAAACTGTACTTTTCCTCTTGGCACAGCAGAAACCTACCAGTACTGCATTCCCCTTTTAAAACCCCAGAAACAGTACACTACGCAACCCTCCAAGACCTCTATTAGTGTGTTGATTCAATAGATTGCGGTGACAGTTTGATCTCACTTTTGTGATTGATGATTTCATTTGTAACTGTTATTACGGGAATGTCACTTTCAGCTAGCAGAGGTTTAGATTCGCATTAGATTTAGACTGTGTTTGTGTTTTCCTTTCTCTGGACAAAGCTAATAGATTGACTGACATATAATCCATCTAATCAATTTCTCTAATTTAGGAATCGAGCCATCAGCTATACCTTGGCTTGTACCAACAAGTTTCCCAACAGTTCATCCGCAATCATTAAAAAAACATGCTATTAAACATAGACGAGTATCCTACCTCGTCTGCTAAAGAAATACCAGCCTCTTTCATCTCCTTCTTCACATTCTGCTTCACATTCTTTCTAAGCTTTATCTCTCCCCGGTGAGGCATAGTTATTCTTGGCTGTAAGTGTTGCTACATCAGTTTCACAGCCCCCAGGTTGCAACACATACAGAGCTTGATCATACCCCAGATGATTATGTAGTCATGTAGCCTGTTAATACCTCGATCATTAGCCATCAAACATTTAGAACCGCGCTTTGGGAATGTTCTTCCTCGCAGTTCAGTTCTGTTTCCGTGTGTAGACAAATCAAATCAATGTATTGTTTTTATTTTTATTTGGTCCGGATGTAGGCAATGCAGAACAAAGGATTTAGAGACATAGGAAATACAATACATAAGATATGCAGGAGGATTGTCATGGCCTCTTACATATGTATAATCTTTGTTATTTGATGATGGAACCAGGTTTCTACAGCAGGGAAAATATTCTGGGTTACACTATATTTTCTGAGTCCTTATGTCCATGTGTAGATGCTCTACAGAGACTATTTTAATTTGGTGAAAATATGTGATTACAGTCTCTCTAGGAAAGGGGGTGCATAAAGAATAAGATGGGTAATGGGAATAGTTTGTATGACCACAACACACACATATTCTATGGCCAGAGGAACCCAATTTATCTGCTGAAAAATACACTCAAATGGTGCCATCAGGTATTCATACAGTAGGAGGAATGAAGACTTCATAGAAAAGCCTGAAACTTAAAGTAACATTGAGTACTCTGCTCTGGAATGGCAAATGTCAAGTCAAGCAGAAAGGCAAATAACCTGAAAGAAGGCTCTCTATAGATTAAATTCCGTCAGTATGTTTTTGTTTAGAGAACTTGACTCAAGCAGAAAAACCGAACACAGCTGTGAATAATGTCTGTTTCCCAGTTTCTTGCTGATCATTACAGTAAAGGGTTATTCTGTACACTGTAAATAAGTCAAAAGAACCAAGTCAATAAGTGCAAAACATGGCTTTTAGACGTTGTTTTAGTAAATAATTAATTGGGGGTTTAACATCCAGGGCATGTAGTCAAACTATTCACCAGTGGATAAACCATTTGCAATTTAGCCCAATCTCACCTGTAAGGTTCAGAAGATAGAGAACTGCATAAGCAGAATCCAGGATTAGGGGTTTGACTCCCGTCGAGGACTTCCAGACTAAAATGGAGATGCATTACCAAAACGTCTGGCATGGAATTTCTGATGAATATCTTTGACTGTATTATTATCCATTATGTATTAAGCGACCGCGCCAACTTATCCACAAAAGTCAAGTCAATTAAACATAGATTTTTTGACAATAAAACCCCACAGTATAGTGCTGATCATCTCTGTCAACTCACTACAGAGGGGCTTCTGTGATTACAGGATAAACTTTGATTTGGTAACAGTAGGGGGTTGTCTTTTGAGGTTGGCCTACATTCTGTCCCTATGTGTTGTCAACCACCAACAGTACCTTAGAACCAAGTCATGTTCTGAGTGTGTCTGAATGTGCATAGCAACTAAAGGTTTTTCTGAAGTATGGCGTGGTTTGCAGAGACAACAGAATGAATCCCTCTGCATACAGAACTGTGATGAGCATCCTTGAATATAATCCAATATTATAAAAGACAAGCAGAAGACAGTCAGGCAGAAAGACAGACAACCAGCCAGATGTGCATGTATTTCAAATGTTATATTTATGTTTTAATTCTTGGTGTAACACATGGTTCGACCGTAACATAGACAAAAGAGGAGCACTGTGCTGGGAGTACGGCTCTGGTCAGTTTTGCTGTTGGCTACAGTCGTACAATCCTCTGCAGTGAGAGACATTTCTCTACAAGCTGTTAGCATCGGCTTAGACCCATGTACAGGGAAATCAGATGTGGCCAGTCTTCTGTCTTGGTATTCTCCGAGAAGGGTCATGGAGACTCAGTTCTGAATTCAGTCAAACAGGCATTGCTGTATTTACATTGTCGCTGGTCAAATAAACACAGAGCATGGTTTTGTGTGGGTATGGGCTTGGAATTAATATTATAAACAAAGACGGTGAGTAAACGTTGGTGTCCCTTCCGCTTTGTCAGTATTTGATGACTTCTAATATTTGCCCCTTTATAGATCTTATTTATATTTATATAGACACCTCTAGCCCCGCAATGAAATAGGGCTAGATGAGTCACTGTTAGTGTGGCTGGCCTCAGATCATTTCTGTGTGACTGGTCTCAGATCATCTCTGTGTGACTGGTCTCAGATCATCTCTGTGTGACTGGTCTCAGATCATCTCTGTGTGACTGGTCTCAGATCATCTCTGTGTGACTGGTCTCAGATCATCTCTGTTTGACTGGTCTCAGATCATCTCTGTGTAACTGGTCTCAGATCATCTCTGTGTGACTGGTATTACCTATTCAAAGATATATTCCAGTGCAAAGAAAATACACTTGGTAAAATTATTTATTTTGAATACATCTGTTTAATATTGAAGGTGATCACAAAAGGTTGTTTTCAACCATTAAGAGACCTCTACAATATAATGCTGAACTACTGTTATATCAGTTGATTACAACTTGTTCATTATAACAGGATTTTAACATACACATAGATATTGATACGGACAATAATGCCAAATAACCCTTCTTGACACTTCTGATCTCACTCAACATGTGAAAGAGCGTACACACACTCAAGGCCACATTCTAGATCTGGTTAAAGACTTGGATCTGTCTGATAATTTCTGTGTCTTTTCTGAATCACTGATCACCCCGGATGTTCAAGTAAGCTCTGTTTCTGTCAATAAAAGGTACATTAATGAGAGTACCAATGCTCAGTTTATGGAGGCCAAGGCTATCTCTCCAACAATAAGTGCTGAATAAGTAGATGTACTCCTGGATCATTTCAATGCCAAAATATTGAATGTCATGGACCTGTAAAGGTAAAGAAAACTATGAGCAAACAGAAAACACCATGGAGAACCACCATGATGGTAAGCGCCCTGAAAAGAGAATGTAGGAAAGCGGAACGTAAGTGGAGGAAAACTGAACTTCAAATCCACTATGACATCTATAAACAAAGCCTTGGTAGCTTCAACTATGAGTTATGCAGGGCTAGACAGCAACATTTATCGGGAATGATCAACAGGAACATCAACAATACCCGCACTCTATTTTTCATGGTCGACAAGCTTACAAACCCCCTAAAGCAGATAGCATCAGAACTCTTGTTCACTGAGAAATCTAATGAATTTGCTTGTTTCTTTAGTGAAAAAATCTAAAGTATTAGACCTGCACAGTCTAACAAGGACTCTGTACTGACACTTCGACCACTTGGTTATTTTGTTGCAATTTAATACAATTGATAAAAAATTCCTTGAAGAAACAGTTCAACATGTTAAAGCTTCCACATGCTGTCTCGACACACTGCCACCTGACTTTTGTTTTACTCTTTTTAAATCTATTACAATGGATATGCAGCAAATAGTTAACAGCTCCATAAACCCTCTATCATAATCTCCCTTTTATAGCCAAGATCATTGAAAAGGTTGTCTTCAATCAAGTCAGCAATTTTGTGAACTCAAGCGGTCTCTTAGATTCATTTCAGTCTGGCTTGCGACCTCACCACAGTACTGAAACGGCTCTGATAAATGTTTTAAATGATATACGACTGAGTACTGATTTGGATAAAATCTTGGGGTTCTGATAGACTCAGATTTCATGTTCACCAGTCATATCAAAGCGGTCACCAAAACAGCATTCTATCATCTTAAAAATATAGCCAGAATCAAGGGCTTGGTGTCCCAAAAAGACCTAGAGAACATCATCCATGCTTTTGTCTCTAGTATGGTTGACTACTGTAATGGCCTTGTAACTGGACTCCCCAAAAAGACTGTAAAACAACTGCAGCTCATTCAGAATGCTGCTGCTAGAATGTTCATTAGGACCAAGAGAACAGAGCACATCACACTGGTTCTTAAATCTTTGCACTGGCTTCCAGTCAGTTACAGAATAGATTTGAAAGTGGTGCTTTTAGTTTATAAATCACTTAATGGTTTAGGACCCAAATACATTTCTGATGTTTGAAGATTATAAACCCAGCAGGGCTCTTAGATCCATGAACTCAGGTCAGCTAGTTAGAGCCCAGAGTCCAAACTAAACATGGCGAAGCTGCAATTATCAGTTATGCTGCATACAACTGGAATAAACTACCAGAAGATCTTAGACATGCCATAAATGTATAATTTTTTAAATCCAGGTTAAAAACACTTCTCTTTTCACATGCCTATGAATGAGTGCTTAAACTTAACCACACTGTTAGCCTTAAAACTTTTATAGCTTCCTCATGGAATCTACTACAGAAATGACCAGTTATGTTTTTATTTAGTTTTTATTTTCTTATATTTTTTCTCTGTCTCCCTGCATCTCATTTTCACTCTGTCTCTTCTCTTTGTTTCTTCTCTCTGTCTTTCTCTGTTTCTGTCTCTCTGTCTTTCTCTGTCTCTTCTCTGTCTTTCTCTGTTTCTGTCTCTCTGTCTTTCTCTGTCTCTTCTCTCTGTCAGTCACGTACAAGGTTGTGGTAGGACACAGGTGCAGAGTTGAAGTTGTTCAAATAATCCATGTTTAATAACAGAAAGAATCAAACAAAACCAAAAGCAGCAACCAGTGACGTGGGTTATCTTCAACAGGGGAAAAAAAAACAAAATGGACCACATCAGCATGGCCAACTCAATGAACTTAAATAGGGTCCCCAATTGGAGGCAATGACCAACACCTGCCTCCAATTGGGGAGACCAAAAAGGATTAGTCCTGTCCTGGCTATGCCCAGCGCAGAGATGGCTAGGGGCACAGCCAGGACGTGACACTGTCTTTCTCTGTTTCTGTCTCTCTGTCTGACACCCTTAAAAATAGTTGCACAGATTCAGTGCGACTAGAGCGACTAACGATGCAAACTGACCAGGGACGACCTTGTCACCACCCTCAAGGACGTCTTTAAAGTTGTGTGAAGTGTGACAGGAAGTCTGTAAAGTAGTGCGGACTTTGGCAACTTTGACATTTCCCTCAGGGGAATCCCCAATAAAACCAGACGCAGTTGTTTGCCATTTTAAGTGTTAGTGCAATTTACCAAAGCTGCCCCCATGGCCTTTTGTTTAGAGGATGAGTGAGCAACTTCACTGGCTTGCAGGGTAGATATCATCTACAATTTGATCCAAACTACAGTCACTTTCCAATGCCTTGCTTGGGCAAGCACACTTTCCACTACACTTGGATGTGGCAATGTAAAATGTCATTCCAGGGCTGAGGGATCAGGATTTAGGGGCTGACTAGGAATTAGCCAGGCTCTTGCTTGGCATGTCCTCCATGGTCATGTGCAGCTGACTTCCACAGAGTAACAAGGGGTTAAATAAAGGCAGCACACTCAAGACATGAATGAGGTAATTCAGGTTCATCCTTTCAGTAATACAGTTAACTAGAAATTCAGCTGTACAAATCCCTCCTATCCTTTAGAAAATGTCACCTAATGAACAGTTGGTATTTTGTTTTGTGCAACAGTCTCAGAATCAGTCCAAAATAACGATTTTTTTTTTTACTGTTTTTTGTACAGAGGAAAAAAGACAACTAAAAATACAAAACATATTTTAATAAACACATAACAATGAAGAAGACTCCTTTCTATATTAGCATTTCTCTAGACTTCACTAGACCTCCACCATACACCATGGCCCCTCCTGCCCCCTGTCCCACGCTACTGCCCCCCGTCCCTCCCTCCTGCCCCCTGTCCCACGCTACTGCCCCCCGTCCCTCCCTCCTGCCCCCTGTCCCACGCTACTGCCCCCGTCCCTCCCTCCTGTCCCACGCTACTGCCCCCCGTCCCTCCCTCCTGCCCCGTCCCTCCCTCCTGCCCCCTGTCCCACCCTACTGCCCCCTGTCCCTCCCTCCTGCCCCCTGTCCCACGCTACTGCCCCCCGTCCCTCCCTCCTGTACCACGCTACTGCCCCCCGTCCCTCCCTCCTGCCCCGTCCCTCCCTCCTGCCCCCTGTCCCACGCTACTGCCCCCTGTCCCACGCTACTGCCCCCTGTCCCTCCCTACTGTCCCCCTGTCCCACACTACTGCCCCCGTCCCTCCCTCCTGCCCCCTGTCCCACACTACTGCCCCCGTCCCTCCCCCTGTCCCACCCTCCTTTAAGTATCCCTCAGGAGCATCAGTGACCCTTTCTCCTTCCATCCACCCATTCTGTCCTCCACCCTCTCCCCCTCTCTAATAAGAGCGCCTCCATACCAAATCACTTGGCATGCACAAACACACACACACACACACTTAACATAAAAAACACACATTATAAGAGCTGAGATGAGGGAGGCCCACCTTGATCTGCATGCTAATTTAATACAATAATAATGTTGATGAGATCTTTTAGGACTCAGCTCTTGCCACACGCCCACCTAGACACACAATTTATAAATAAATAATAATATTAATAACGTATTTTACATCTCAGCTCTGCCCCTCAGAAGAAAAACCCAGATACCTAGAACGGTAGGGAAAAAAATCATAAAAACCTTACGCAGAGGAATTTCCACAGAGAAAGCTGCCAGCGGCATCGCAACCTTCAGTCCACTGCTGGTTGCTCCCTGGAAGTGTTGTTGGATGGCCTGTAGGGGGCCCTGTTCCTTCTGTTCCAAAGATCAAAGTGGGAGGGACATTGCCCTGCCTGGATGTGTCTTCTCAATGGAATGGTAAACAGGTGCCCCGACTCTCTGTGGTCACAAAATGTCCCATGACAGTGGGTGTCTTAACCGTGCTGTCATTGCTATACTTGGCTCAATCATCCCCAGCTTCCAATTTGCACATTAATTAAAAATAGTATTATAGGCACTAAAATGTATGCAATTACTAGTGTATATATACACATCTCTGGATAAGATGCATTTAACCTGGGTTCTGTCACATTGTTACTTCTCATAGCAGTTGAATATGTAGTGTATGTATGCATAATATGTACGTGTAATAGTAAACAAGTTTAATATGCATGCACCCATGACCTAAGTCAATTTGGATGAAAGCTTCTGCTAAACGGGGTATATTATAAACATAGAAAGCATCATGTCTGTTTCCACTTCAGAAACAAATGAACGCCAACACACCTCCAACCATCAATGCACCAAGCACCACTGACTTCACTAACTAGTTCAGGATGACATTTTGGCATCTGCTCAGATAAAAAAAAGAAAAAGAAGCAACTGCTAGTGAAAAATAAAGACATACTGCTGAATTAATTCCGATGTGACTTGAATTGCAACTGCAGAAGCTAAGCAATCAATCTGAGGGAAGACAACACATTGTACTGCTATTTATTTAATGCACTGTTTACAGATTTGCATTATCACTCAAACTCTTCCTGGGTTTATTTAGCCCTAGATAATGAGAGTTAATGTGGGTGGGAGAGAGATGGCCGAGGCTCTGACTGCATTCCACCAACTGAGCCAGACAGGGAAGAAAGCCTGGGAGACGTTCACAGTATTTATTACACATTAGAAAGGGGGAGGCTAGACACCTTCATGGGGGAGAGACTTAGACCACCTCAAGAGAGGGAGGCTGGACCACTTAATGAAGGGAGCGGCTGGACCCCTATTTGACGGACGGACTAGATCACTCCATGAGGATGCGGGCTTGATCACCCACGCGGGGGAAGGTAGGCAACATCATGAGGATGAGGGGGAGGTTTGAAGAGGAAGAGCAAAGTGTCAGGAAGACAATGTCCCACACTGTGTGAGGGGTTTGTCTTCATACGGAAAAGATTAGCCAGGTACAACTCGACCACTTGGTACGTTTTATTGTCCATAATTGCCATCGCAGTTTCCCAGTTCCACGGTTGCTCCAGACACGGGTGGATTCTGGAGTGTGGGTGTGGCGGAGGAGGCCACAGTGAAGTGGGGATGACGTTAGACCTATTGCTAAAGCCGCAGTGAAGTGGGGATGACGTTAGACCTATTGCTAAAGCCGCAGTGAAGTGGGGATGACGTTAGACCTATTGCTATAGCCGCAGTGAAGTGGGGATGACGTTAGACCTATTGCTATAGCCGCAGTGAAGTGGGGATGACGTTAGACCTATAGCCGCAGTGAAGTGGGGATGACGTTAGACCTATTGCTATAGCCACAGCGAAGTGGGGATGACGTTAGACCTATTGCTATAGCCGCAGTGAAGTGGGGATGACGTTAGACCTATTGCTATAGCCGCAGTGAAGTGGGGATGACGTTAGACCTATAGCCGCAGTGAAGTGGGGATGACGTTAGACCTATTGCTATAGCCACAGTGAAGTGGGGATGACGTTAGACCTATTGCTATAGCCGCAGTGAAGTGGGGATGACGTTAGACCTATTGCTATAGCCGCAGTGAAGTGGGGATGACGTTAGACCTATAGCCGCAGTGAAGTGGGGATGACGTTAGACCTATAGCCACAGTGACTCAAGCTTATGACTGGGGCACCGTGAAAATGTCCTCTGAAACACAGAGGCACTGATGTCATTAGGTGTTGTCTATGTTAAATATGACTTAAGTAGATCAGCAGGTATGAAATCGGGATTTGTATTTAAGAGAATACAGAGTACAAGGTTACAACCTGGCATTCATTGTGTTTACATATAGATTTACATGCCTTCTCCATTTCTGATTGTTTGATGCTGAACCGGACCTCAGGGCCTTTGGCACTTTGGCCTTTAGCAAGTAAGTTATAGTTACAATACTATATTTGTGTTGGTTATAAAGGGCATAAAGATGAATCCACATAATTTTACTGAGATATAATCGTTTCTCAAACAAATTATTACTAATTACCTATTATTTCATTAAAAACAATTAAGTCCAATAATTTTCCTCATAATACAGACATAAAGGCATTAGAGCCCTGTGCTGTAGAGCACCATGATGTAGAGCCCTGTGCTGTAGAGCACCATGATGTAGAGCCCTGTGCTGTAGAGCACCATGATGTAGAGCCCTGTGCTGTAGAGCACCATGATGTAGAGCCCTGTGCTGTAGAGCACCATGATGTAGAGCCCTGTGCTGTAGAGCACCATGATGTAGAGCCCTGTGCTGTAGAGCACCATGATGTAGAGCTCTTTGCGGGCTCTCAGGCAAAGATCCCAGGGTAGAAAAGCCCAGTGGATCACGGTGAACTGTGGATCTAAGTGGCCTTGGGATTTACGAGGCTTGTGGATCTAGGAGGCTTATGGATCTTGGAGACCTGTGGATCTAGGAGGTCTGTGGATCTAAGAGGCCTGTGAACATCTGTTTTTCTAAATTTGTCTCATTGTAGACAGAGCAGTGCGCTGTGAAGGGAATCATGCTCTTAAGTCAGTCAGGGCTGTGGTGAGGGAGGCTGTTTTCCTGAAGTAGAAGATGATTAATTCCCTTGCTTGGTTTAGCTTGTTTCCTCACATTGCATCAAATGGCTGGATGGCCAAACTACTAGGTATTCTACCTGGAATGTGACAGTAAGGCACTCAACATGAAATCCACATGATATCCCTCCAAAAAGAAATCAACATGATATCCCATCAACATGATATCAACATGATATCCCCCCAAAATGAAATCAACATGATATCCCATCAACATGATTTCAACGTTATATCCCCCCAAAATGAAATCAACATGATATCCCATCAAAAGGAAATCAACATGATATCCCATCAACATGAAATCCACATGATATCCCTCCAAATAATATCCACATGATATCCCGTCAACATGAAATCAACATGATATCCCCCCAAAATGAAATCAACATGATATCCCATCAACATGATATCAACATGATATCCCTCCAAATGATATCCACATGATATCCCGTCAACATGATATCAACATGATATTCCCCGCAAAATGATATCCACATGATATCCCGTCAACATGAAAATCAACATGACATCCCATCAACATGATTTCCACATTATATCCTGTCAACATGCTATCCATAATTTTTGAGTTTTGAGCTGCAGACTACTGGACGTTCAATGTACTTGCATACACACACGCGCTCACATCCTCTTACACACTAACTCACATGCACATAGACAGACAGTCAGGCAAACACACACACACAGAGTCTCTTTGGGTAGTGTCCAGTTGGTCGGCAGGCTAGAGGTTCCAGCCTAGCCCGATGACAGTGGCCAGGAGATAACACATTCCCATTGTACAGGTCATCAACATCATGGGGAAACCTAGCCTGGAAACAACAAGAAATAAAACAGCACAAAGTCAACACACACACACACAACTGGCCTCGTAACGTAAACAGAATAACACATGGTCAATGTAGGGCGGGACTCTGAGGCACTGAAGTTCGACATTACATCATGACTGAAAGGCAAAGGCCATGTTCCCATTCTAGTGGAGACCGTGTTCACTGTTCACAGTGAATTTTGCACACGGAAAATGTCTACGATGACATCTGTAATGCTCGGCTGGACCAGGGGCACACAGGAGGAACCCTCCTGTGTGGTGGGAGGTCTTTCTGGTGAATCTAGTTGTCTGTGTCTCCCTCTGGGACAGCCGTTGTCAGTAAATCACACGGCCCTCCTCACTGACCTGTGTCCGGGACCCATGCCTCCCCCCACTGCCCTGACACTGTCCACAGGGATCCACTCTGTGTTAGTCCACTGAATAGAGAACAGGGCGGGGCTTTGGGGAAGCAGCCCCTGTGTTTAAGCCGCTTCCTTCCTGTGGGGGGCCACAGTGCCAGGCCCCAGATGACTGTAGGTTCTCTACCAGGCCCATCTGAACACATCATTAGGAGTGGATTTAGTTCTGTAGACGTCTGGTAACCCAACCATTCCGTCTTCACAACGGCATCAGATGACCGCCTTCCCTTCTGACCTGGCGGGCGTCCCAAATGGGACCCAATTTCCTATATAGCGCCCTACTTTTAACCAGGGCCTGTGTGGAATACAATATAGTGCCATTCCTGCTGGAGAAATGTGCTCTAGTCTGTCTGAGTTATAATGACATCTCAAAGAGGCTTAGTGTGAATATATTCTGGTGGTTATTTATAATGCTTTGGAATATACATCCGTAACACGCCGTAATCCTTCATTATTAGTTAATTGTGAAAGTGGCTGATTGGCATGTCAGGGAGTTTTGGATTGAATTACATCAAGAACAAAATGTCCGATGTCCGGAATGTGAACGATGCATTTCTATGGGACAGTGAGCACTTTGCCAGTGCATATGATCCACTTTATGACCAAAAGTATGCGGACATTCCTACTAATTCAGGTGTTTCAGCCACACCCATTGCTCATGAAATCCAGCCCATAACCGTGACATCTCAGTAGACAAACATGGGCTGTACAGTGGGTGGTCCTGAAGAGCTCAGTGACTTTGAACGTGCCACTGTCACAGGATGCCACCTTTGCCCCCAGTCAGTTTATGACATTTTCTGCCCTACTAGATCTGCCCCGGGCAACTGGAAGTGCTGTACTTGTGAAGTGGAGGCATCTAAGAGCAACAACAGCCCAGCCATGAGGTGGTAGGCCACGCAAGCAGAGCGTGGTCGCCCTAGTGCTGAAGCACTCTGCGTGTAAAAATCGTCTCTCGTCCGTTGCATCGCTCACCACAGAGATCCAAATTGCCTCTGGAAGCGACATCAGCTGGGTGTGACAGATGCCAGGAGAACGCTACCTACCTGAATACAGAGTGCCTACTGTAAAGTTTGGTGGAGAAAGGATAAGGGTCTGGGGCTGTGTCTCAGGGTTCGGGCTAGGCCCCTATGCTCCAGTGAAGGGTCATTTTAATGCTACAGGATACGAAGACATTTTAGACAATTACGTGCTTCCAACTTTGCAGCAACAGTTTGGGGAAGGCTTTTTCCTGTTCCAGCATGACTGCGCCCCTTTGCACAAGCGGGGTCCATAGAGACATGGTTTGGTGAGGTTGGTATGGAGGAACTTGCGTGGCCTGCACTGAGCCCTGAACTCAAACCATTGAACACCAATTCGGTTTGAATTGGAACGGCGATTGCACACCAGGCCTTCTTGGCTAACCATCATTGCCTGACCTCACAAATGCCCTTTTGACTGAATGGGCACAAATTCCTGCAGAGACACTCCAATATCTTGTGGAAAGCTTTCCCAGAAGAGTAGTGGCTGTTATAGCTGCAAAGGGGGGGCCGAATCCAAATTAACGTCCAACAAGCTCATATCGGTGTGATGGTCGGGTGTCCAGATATTTTTGGTCCTACGATGTATATTTTCATATGCATAGTATATCATTTGTTACATTCAGACATCTGGGAAAACATCTGATTGTCTCTGAAAGTAAAACATTATTGAGCAAAGATTTCTTGGATTGGAGAAAACAATTGAAAAAACAAAAGGAAACAGCAGAAAACAACAGATGAATGCTGCTTTATATCACCAGATGTCTCTTGTGGAATCAGCTGTGCGGGATATAAACTGATTTCCCACTGGCCTCTACTATCGTCCTTCCTTCTTTCTCTTTCTCACTCTCTCCTGGCCCCTGCACCTCTCGTTGCCCCTTTTGTTTGATACATCCAATATGTATTTAACTAGTGGATCTGCCCTCTACAGCAGGAGCTGTTTGATAAGTGGCCTAACACGGAGCCCAGAGAGGCACAATTTATTCCCCTGCCAGAGAAGTGCACTCTGAGGAACAGACTATTGGCCCTGGTCAGAGAAGTGCACTGTGGGGAACAGACTATTGGCCCTGGTCAGAGAATTGCACTATGGGGAACAGACTATTGGCCCTGGTCAGTGAAGTGCACTATGGGGAACAGACTATTGGCCCTGGTCAGAGAAGTGCACTATGGGGAATAGACTATTGGCTCTGGTCAGAGAAGTGCACTGTGGGGAACAGACTATTGGCCCTGGTCAGAGAATTGCACTGTGGGGAATAGACTATTGGCTCTGGTCAGAGAAGTGCACTGTGGGGAACAGACTATTGGCCCTGGTCAGAGAATTGCACTATGGGGAATAGACTATTGGCCCTGGTCAGTGCTCTATATCTGGTGGCACTCAGTGATTTATAAAGCCATGGTTTGTGTTTAACAACTATCTTAAGTGAAAGAAAGATTGTGTAAACTACTAAATCCACTTGGCAAGAGAATTCACACTGGACCAATGGATAGCCAGGTCACTTGGCTGTCTGCTGCCCTGTTACAGGACGGCTTGGGGAGTTACGGGAGATTAGCCAGCTTAACATTGCAGGCTCCCATTCACAAGCAGCCATCGCTGAGGCTAGACACACCAGGGAGAACAGGAAGACCAGAAAAAGAAAGCAAGAAAGAGGAAAAAGGTAGAAAAGAAAAAGATAAAGACATAGGGTGGTAGTGGGAGATTGAGGGAGACAGGAGGTGGGGGAGACGTTGGTTATAGAAAACCAATGACAGACAGATTAAAAATATTTAGGGAGAGGGGGAGAGGGTGAGTGAGGAGAGAGGGAGGAATTGGTTATAGAATACTAATGAAAGACAAATTGAATGTAGAGCGGGAGCGAAAGTGTTGGAGGGGAGTAGACTATAGACACTTAACGACAGATGGATTGAAGAGAACGAGGGAGAGAGAGACAGGAGGAGAACCTCAGAGAAACCTAATGACAGATAGGTTGAACAGAGGGAGGGGAGGAATGAGCTCAACCAATGAGACAAGGCCAAACCGAGGAAAAAGTGTAACTTTGGTCACATTTGTGGATTTTGTCTGCGCTCCATTCAGCCCAGCACACAATCACAAAGGCATGTTCTGCTTCCCGAGCGTCAGGAGAGGGAAGGAAGAGAGGAAGAGAAGAGAGGAAGAGAAGAAAGTAAAGAGAGACATTAGGAGAAGGAGAGAGATAGAGGAGAGGAAGTGCATTATGGGATAAAGAGCATGCTTTGGGACATTATTCACTGTCAGACTTCCATCTCCTCAATGTGACATTGTGTTGTAAAGAACAGTCCGGAGTGGCATGAACGTGACAGATGTCCCTGGATGACAAAGTCACAGGGAATGGATTTTATACGGACATAATAGGACAATTATCAGCTAAATTCTGTGGCATACAGTCTATAACAGTGCCTGACACCTTAATTTAACAAGAAGAGAAAATAAAACTCCCCAGAAAATGAACTAAAAACACCAGGGACAGCATCTAAATTCCTCTTGCAACTATAACAGCCCCACTTGCTCATTGCAGGCATTCCATCTTGTAGGAAAATAGACTGGGTTAGTCTCCGTCTGCAATCTCTCCCTGCTTTCTCCTGTCTCTCCTTCCTTCTTTCCCTCTCTCCTCCTCTGTTCTAACTTAATTAAATTAAACTGACATAATTGACGTGGCATGGTAAATTGCTCACTTTCTCAAAGTCGACAATGGTTTTGTAATTGAAAAGTCTAAACAAGTTGATTGTGATGTTCCTTTCAGTGGACGGCCTAGCAACAATGCAGAGGCATCACATCTGGCTGTGCGAATTTGGTGGATGTGAGTTACAAAACCAAAATGGGTGTGAATTGGGTGGATGTCAGTTACAAAACCAAAATGGGTGTGAATTGGGTGGATGTCAGTTACAAAACCAAAATGGGTGTGAACTGGGTGGATGTCAGTTCCAAAACCAAATTGGGTACGGATTGGGTGGATGTCAGTTACAAAACCAAATTGGGTGCGAATTGGGTGGATGTCAGTTACAAAACCAAATTGGGTGTAAATTGGGTGGATGTCAGGCAGGGTTGCCTTTTGCTTCCTCATGCTCTGGTCAATCCTTGTGGTCGTTCTGGCGCCTGTAAGCTCAGTGGGGGTTGTTTGCCAGTGAATATTCTTTTTCCAGATTGAGTGTGCACGGTTATAAGAAGCAGAACGTGTTAAGACTCTCCCAATCCAGCCGGGAGATGCTAAAATTAGGCAAGAATGACTTGACGCGAAATTAGGACTAAAAAAAAAAAGGGTTAAAAAAAGCATCACCATTGACCCAAAACTAAAGTGACCTCAAAAAGCACTTATAGCTTAGTTCTATTTTAGAGTGCATTTATTTAATAACGTCATGGTTTTCTTCCAATAGCCCTTTTTATTTATTTATAGACAAGACTGTTGTGTCCAAATGCTTTCTGGAAGTCCACAGGACATTGCCTTTGTTTTGGTTGACTTGTTTGTCAATTAGGAAGGTATAAATGTGGTCTGTTGTGCGGTTATTTGGTAAAAATCCAATTTGGCTTCTTTTCAGGACATGGTGTTCCTCCAGGAAATTAAGTAGTCTGATATTTATGATGCTGCAGAGAATTTTCCCCCAAGTTGCAAATTCCCCACTCTTCCATCCACTGTGCTCCCTCACTCTCTCTCTCTCCTTTGCTTTCTGTTGATCTCTCTCCCTCTCTCTCTCTCTCCTTCCCTCTCTCTTGGATGCTCGCCTTTTCCTCTTCTCTCTTTCCTATCGCTCTCTATCTCTCTTCCCTGTTTACGCTCTCTTACATAAGATATATCTACTAATCTTATTAATAGATGACCTTTTCTGAGAGACCTATTTGATGATGTTTCCTGGTTAAAAGTAGTACACTACAGTTTAAAGAATGGGATGCCATTGGGGCACAACCCGAAAATGTACAGGTCCTCAAAGAACCCGGTCTTCAGCATGTGAACATGAGACCACTGCTTTTATACCCATACTTGTAATGAATATTAAGATTATGAGCCGTGTCCCTGTCAAATTTGCAAATGGAAAGGTCATCTACGTCATCAGTAATTCCAGTTGATCAGTTGGGGGAGGACGCCTAACAAGTGATGACTCGGAGGGTCGTCCCATGAGAATGCCAGGTTCAAAGTAAAAAGCAGTTTATGGGGTGTCTTGTAACGTTGGGGACACGGCTCAGAGATGTCTAGAAGATTATATAAAATGGTAGGAATGTGCTCTATTCACAAAACTGAGTAAATGAACCCAGTGCAACTGCTCCACTAAAACGCTCTCCTGAAGAAAACAGATGGCGTGTCTGCTCACAGGCTACGGTAAAAGTTCGGCAGACAGTCTCTAATGTTTTTGAAATTGAAAGTGGGGAAAATGGACAGTTCAAAATGAGACGGAGGATGGAAAATTGCAAAGAGAAAGTACCGTGCACCATAATCTTCAGGACTACTGGACCACTTTTCCCCGTCAGCTTAGAGACACGGTGACACCCCAGAGGGTGGCCATTATGTTTTTATCGAGTTTTCAGCCAAACGTTGGACTGAAATTATCAGAGACATCGGGACAGAGGACGTGAGGTATGACTGTGTATGGGAAGAGGTATGTGAATCTGCTTGCAGTTCGGTGGGTGGGGGTGGCGGCTGGTAGGTCGAGGTGGGGGGCTTATTTATGGGGCAGGAGGGGATGTTTATTATGATTAGTGAGCACCATTTGGAGCTCAAACCAAGCAAGGCTATTTATTCGGTTGATGTGTTGTGTAATTGATCAGATGCTTGATTAAATTCTGGGTCAATATGTGTTACAAGATTAAATTGTAACCCTCAAAGAACAGATCCACCCTTGCTCTCTGAAAATGACTATGAAAAAAAGTCTATGGGCAAAAACACTCACTTCCCTTTTGTTTGCTCCATGCGTGTAACATTGCTAGGGAGAGCAGGTTTGTAAGTTGGCAGATGCAGTGTACTGGCAGCCTGTACAGCGCCAACATATATGCCCAGGTGTAACAGGAGGATCCAATCCAACCCCTGTCATGCCAGTCAGACAGATAGGGGATCCCATGCAACCTCTATAACAGCAGTCAGACAGATAGGGGATCCCATGCAACCTCCATAACAGCAGTCAGACAGATAGGGGATCCCATGCAACCTCCATAACAGCAGTCAGACAGATAGGGGATCCCATGCAACCTCTATAACAGCAGTCAGACAGATAGGGGATCCCATGCAACCTCCATAACAGCGGTCAGACAGATAGGGGATAACTATAAGGTAAAAACTATGAAGGACTGTATGAGGACACAGGATTGGATAGTACTGGATGACAACTGCCGTACATTTTTATTCACAGCTGCGTTAAGTTGTGCTTAACATTACGTAGTGCTTCTGGGGGGTCCTGAGCATCTTCTCACAGCCTGAAAAAGTAAAATGGCCCTAGGTTTCAATACCCAGTGCCTTTAAGTGAATTTAAAGCATTGCTGAAAGTTTGGCCTGAGCATAAATGGGTTTTCTTAAACTACAGATGAGTGCTTGCTTGTTGAAATGTTTGTCTAAGTGAGTGTGTGATACATTTTTCATTTGCTTGCAAAACATTGATTATGTATACAGGGCATGCTAGTAAAGGAGAATGTGTGCTCAGTGGGTTCTCCCTGAATAAATAAAGATAAATACATTTATTAATCTACCTTCCGCATACTGTAAACGCTCCTAACCTTCACTGTATTTGTCAGTGCAGTTTACAGACAGGATGTTGCTGAACTTGGCCTGTCTGAGGATTCTTAAGTCTTATCATGAAGATTATATCAAAACAGACAATAACAGAATACGCTCTCTTAACAATATCGTATGCAACAAGGTTACCTTCGGACATGTGCATCACTTTCTGCTGAGCTCTACACTTTTACCCAGGATGCACAGCAGGATAGGGTGAGAGGCCATTAAAAGCAAGAGGAGAGGAACAGTGAGTGGGCAAGACGAGCTGGGATGGGAGTAGAGGGGAGTAGAGGGGGGGGGGAGAGTGGGGTAAAGGGGTTGGGAGACGAGGGGATGTGGGAGGTAGGACAGGAGGGGTGAGTTCACCTTGGCTGAAGCTCGTTGTCTGTCCTGTGATCTTACTGATTTAATTAGTGTCCACTGAGGCTGTTTCAGAGTCCTGACATCAGCTGACTGCTTGTCTCGGTCTCCCCGGGGCTGCTTCCCAAATACACCCTATTCCCTGCCCTGGGCGCCATTTCAGACCGGAGCCCCGATTCCCTACATGGTGGTGTCCCTAGCAGCCCCCTACATCACAAGGCACTGTATAGAGATCAGATTGGGCAATGACAACTCTAAAGGGCAAGATGGAGAGAGGTTTTCTGCTTAACGCAGCTGGTTGCAGTGCCATGTGTCTGTGCTATACAATCTCATACAGTTGCCGTATTGTGACCCAATGGCATGTGGGTAACGTGTCAGTTATCCAACGCCCAAGTCAATACGTTTTGTTTCCATTTGCCGGACCTTGTCGTGGTTATATTGACGCGACGGGGGAATTTGTCTACTTGATTATATAGGCCTACGATGTTATTTAACGCAATCGTGATTGAGAGAGATTGCGCACCGGTCTGTTGTCCCCTAGTGTCTGTGGAGTCTGCAGTCCGATCTGATCTGTCGGATAACTGACAAACACTCATGGAATAGGTCAGCGACTATTCGAAAATGGAAGAAGTTCAAGATGACGGTCAATCTCCCTCGGTCTGGGGCTTTGTGATGGCAAAGCATCACAAATGAGGTAACCTAGCGTTTGGTGATGTCCATGCATTCCAGACTTAAAGCAGCCATTGCCTGCAAAGGATTCTCGACAAAGTATTAAAAATTAACATTTTATTCATGACTGTGTTAATTTGTCTAATTACATTTGAGCCCCAGAAATAAGGGGACTATGTATGAAAATGATTGCAATTCCTAAACATTTCACACAATATTTTATTCAACCCCTTGAATTAAAGCTAAAAGCCTGCCCTTCAATTGCATCTCGTTGTTTAATTTAAAATCCATTATGGTGGCGTACAGTGCCAACATTCTAAACATTGTGTCAGTGTCCAAATATTTCTGGACCTAAATGTACGCAGTAAAGAATGAATATTCAAGTTCAAACGTGACCTTGATAAATCTCCTGCCAGTATTATTGTCCAACCCCAACTGTGCTGTGAAACAACGAGGGACAAAGGGGAGGACACAATAAGAGGCCAGAAGTATCCCTGGATGTAGAAACATCCACTTTCCAAGCAAAGCGTGAATTGAGTAAAGGGGTTTCCTGAGGGAAATATGCAAACATATTCTCTAAAACCATTAGGACTTTGCTTGGTCATTCTCAGCTCCTCTGTTCCATACTTGATACACCTCTCCGCTCCTTCCAGCTTGTAAAGCAAACTGCCTTCCCTCCTCTCCAACCTGTCCCTCTAGACAAACAGTGCAGCTTGGTCCGATCCAATCAACAGCTAGCCAATTATGGGCCCATCCATGACTGGCAATATAAATCAACTAGCTGGCACTATCCACAGCAATATCCAAAGGGGAAATGGAAATGTACTGGGATGTAAAAATAGGGAAATGCTGTACAACTGGACAGTTGGAGCTATGGTAATTTGTCTGTGTGGGGTGTACACTTGGCTGGTGGTAACATTAGTTTTACAGTAATCAGTAAATCACACAGACAATTGTACCTGGGCGAGGAGGAAACAGAAGAGGGAGAGAGAGGCAGAACAGTGGAGAGACAAGAGAAACAGAGAGACAGAGATGGGCAAAAGAGAAATCCAAAGAGAGGGAAAGGAGAGAGGGACAGAAAGCAAGAAAGAACGAGAGGAAGTCACAAAGAACAGAAAAGAGGGAAAGTGGGAAAGGAAGAGGAGAGTAGGAGGACCGTGGAGGAAGGGAGAGAGGGAGAGAGAGAGAGAGAGAGAGGTGGTTAATGGTAAAATTCAAAATTCAATCAAACACCTGCTGTCAACCCCAACCCAATCCCTTGCACACTAGGACCCCCATCGTGCCCCACCCCCCACAGACAAGCACCACCCCCTTTATCCCCTGCTGGTCCAGCCTCAGGAAGTCTTTCCTCGCGGTGAGGGCGGCTTTGGGGTTATGTCCCAACTCACAGGTGGCAGTTTGTAATCCAACACTGAATTACCACGTCCGAGTTGGTCTATGAGTTCACAAGGGGTCTTTAGGGCCTTGTGTAAACCTGCCTGTTGTTTTACATTACAAAGATTTATGGTTTGAAGAACAGCTAACGGTTTTTGCCCCTGGAAGTGAAGAGGAAGGTGATAATGACAAGCTTATCTCAGAGACCTTCTAAATGCACAGTGGGATGGATCTTTCCTTCAGGATTGATCAGCCCTTATCTATCCTTCTATCTGTCTGTCTGATGAGGGATTTGAGAGGACTGGCTGCCATTCCACTTAACAAAAAGATTCCTGGCCCTCATTTGGTCTGACTGACTGTATCCCAAATGGCAATCTGTGGCCTGTTAGTATGGGACTGCCATTTGGGTCGTACAACTGATCAGTACAGCAGGATGGGAGGCTGAAGCACAACATCCTGATCCAGGAAGGGAGGCTGAAACACAACATCCTGATCCAGGAAGGGAGGCTGAAACATAGAATCTAGACCCAGGAAGGGAGGCTGAAACATAGAATCTAGACCCAGGAAGGGAGGCTGAAACATAGAATCTAGACCCAGGAAGGGAGGCTGCAATACAACATCCTGATCCAGGAAGGGAGGCTGAAACACATAATCTAGACCCAGGAAGGGAGGCTGAAAAACATAAATCAGATCAAGGAAGGGAGGCTGAAACACATAGGGGAGCAGAGGGGAGCATAGGGGAGAAGGGAGAGAGGGGAGTGGGGACGGGAGAGGAGCTATGAAACGAGGCCATAATAGGCATTTCTGCTTCTATCCACCTACTTATCTACCTACATACTTACTAACCTACCCACCATAAGTATTGGGACCAAAATATTTTGATTTGAAGTTAAACAATTAATAGGAGGTTTAAATATAGATTCTCAATACCTAAAATAATTGGGACAGATTTACAGTACATACAATGATCTCCAGATGTATTTGGACAGTGACGCATTTTTCTGTCATTGATTCGAAATGACACACTGGCTATGAGGTTACAGTGCAGACTGACAGCTTTGGGATATTTCCATCTATATTGGATGAACCAGAGCGCAGGTTAATATTGGATTGCCAGAAGTTAAGTGAGCTGAGGCAGAGGGGGCATTTACCTGAAAGGTAAATGTAAATAAGTTTGTACCAGAGAGTCCAGTATCCGTGGGTGAGTGTAAAGGTCACAGGGATTACTGTTCAAGTGGGTCAGAGTGTAAAGGTCACTGGGATTACTGTTCAAGTGGGTCAGAGTGTAAAGGTCACAGGGAAACAAAAGGCTCTGTGCACAAGCGTATGGATGTACTTCCGCTTTAACCAGATGTTGGCATATAATTTTCCGGTTTACTTAAGGCGATCACCCGCGTCGCCCAAAATTTCAATTTTTAGTAGATGTCACCAAGAACTGCCCAAAATAAGCATTAGTGATGTCCATCGAATTGTTGATGCCTGGTCCCCTGCTCCAACAAGCAAGCGGAACAAGGGATTCAAACTCTACGTATCGAGTTATCTGCACAACTACGAGGGTAAGTAGTTTACTGTGGTGTGCCGGCCGGCTATCGGCTAAGCTAATTAGCGACGTGTTCCTTTTTAGTGTAGTATTTGGCAGGACAGTAGAACGCATAAAAATTCACCCTAGCCTCAAAAACGGCTAAAGAACGCTGGCTGAGCTGGAACGCTAGCGCGTCCCCATAGCAAGTGAATTGAAACGAACCTTCGTTCAGCCTCTTATAACTGAATGAAGCTTAAAATGCCATAGCCTTAAAAAAGCACCAAAACAGGTCTCCTCTTTTATTTTACTACTGTAACCTCATTTCACAACGAAACAGAAAAATAACAACTGACATAGGAAGTAAACATCTGGTCCTATATGGTATTAATTGCGCTTAAACCTGCGTTACGTGGAAGTATATATATAAAAAACGCCTTTTCTCACTATTTCTAGTGTAGCGTTTGAAGTCATTGAATGGCGCAAGCCATATTTTATTAAAAAGAGGACATTCTCCTGATTAAAATGATGCCCCACTTGTACCTTGAAACTTAAATGAGTCACGTACATTATATTTCTTTTTTTTCCCATACAACAGCGTCACTCATCTTGTTGTGATTTTAGGTGTTTACTAATGCGGATGAGTATTAGTAAGTAAACCGGAAACTGCAATGCCGACTTCTAGACAAAAGCGGAAGTTCCTCACTACGCTGGTGCACAGAGTCTCTTGAAGTGGGTCAGAGTGTAAATGTCAAAGGGATTACAGTTGAAGGGGGTCAGATTGTAAAGGTCATAGGGATTACTGTTGGAGAGGGTCAGCATGTAAAGGTCACAGGGATTACTGTTGAAGAGTTTCAGAGTGTGAAGGTCACAGGGGTAACTGTTGAAGAGGGTCAGAGTGTAAAGGTCACAGGCATTACAGTTGAAGGGGGTCAGATTATAAAGGTCATAGGGATTACTGTTGAAGGGGGTCAGCATGTAAAGGTCATAGGGATTACTGTTGAAGGGGGTCAGATTGTAAAGGTCATAGGGATTACTGTTGAAGAGTTTCAGAGTGTGAAGGTCACAGGGGTAACTGTTGAAGAGGGTCAGAGTGTAAAGGTCACAGGGATTACTGCTGACGGGGGCCGCTGCAGACGAATGGCAATGCGGTAATAACATCTAGTTTAGGGTTAGCCCTGAGGGGATCTTAATCTTTAGACTGAAGGTTAATCATATGGGTTTTGAATTAGCAGTCAAGCCATGTGTCAACATATCTACAGATGTTGACACACGGCAGTTCAGACACAGGATTGGGATGTCCGGGATACAGGCAGGTTCAGGGAGACTCTGACTGAGAGCATACCTTTAAGAGCATTGTTTGGTATTAAGGAAGGCAAGCTGAATGTTACTGAAGCATGTCGCTGTAATGGCTCCACCTGGACAGACACCAACAGCAAATAAATGAACAAAAAAACAAGAACAAAGCCTAGATTCATGACTATACATTGACAGCTCTCTTCATGCCCTCGCAGATTACAAAGTTACATAATACAGTCGAGGCACCTGTCCCAATACGTTTGGTGCCCCGAAATAGCACTGTTTAAAATGGTAAAACCACTTTGTACTCAAGTAACCTCAAACGCTGAGACTTCTATGTCTAATTTTAAATCCTCACTTTGGAGTATATAGCCAAAAGTAGAATGAAATGCTTAGGACACTTTGTCTCCGCCTCTTTCACTCACCCAATCTTGCTATCGCTATGGTAATCTACTGCGCCTCTTTCCGCTGTCCCCCATCCATCCCTCTCTCTCTCTTTGTTTGGAGATGCAGTTCTCAGTAAATCAAGCTGCTTGTCCCCCCCCCCCCCCCAAACACTTCCTATGCACAACCTAATCAGACCCACATTCAGCTGTTCTGTTCACACTGACCACCTCCCCCCTTGTACAGCCTCTCTGGCTGAGTGTTAGACAGACGACAGGGATTTGGCAGACCCCAAATGGCACCCTATGCCCTTCACAGAGTGGGGTACTACCTTCTTACTGGGGTACATGGGGCTCCGATCAAAACCAGTGCCCTATGTAGGAAATGGGGCGCCGGTTGGGGAGGCTTCTGAGGTCCACGTTCCTGCCACGGAGCCCAGTTTCTGTGAGCGCTGAGCGCAGAGCAGGTGGCAACTCAAGAGACGAGGAAAACCAAGCGGGGCTGGAGAGGTGTCTGTAGCTTAGAAGCAGCTCAATTAGTTCCCTGCCTGCTTGAATGACGCACTTAAAGCCTGTATCAAACAAAACAATTTGAACACGTTTTCTGTACCGGAGGCCAGGGTGACATCGTCCAAAGCACCTTTGCTGCATGCTCAAAGCCGTTTGTGGAGAATTTCTACTACAAGCAGCACCCCGTCCTGATCCTGGTTATATACTGTAATTTGCTCCATAAATCTATATGTTTGGTAATTATAAAAAAAAATAAAAATACTAGTCTATCGATGAGCTGAGCGAGCTACTACAAAGTACAGCTGATGTTGGACAATTCGGTCAGTACAGACAGAGAAAGGTCTAGGTTCACATTTCAAATGAAAAGGTGAGTGAGCCAGACCAAGCTTGAAGTACATGACTAGCCAGGAGGTCCAGACCCTGGTGAACATCTCCCCTTCTGTCCGACTTTACATCCGCACAGTTGCCAGACAGCTGTGTTGAACGGACCGGTCTGAGTCCCGAACAGAGTGATGTGATGGGTTATTTTAAGATTTTTTCTGCTCACTGATTGGACATTGCACACAACTGTATTGATTACTATCCGTTGCTAGGCAACTACGACACTGAGAAACCCACTTTGACAAATTGTTGCAAAAAGGAAAAATTGCTTCCATCGTAGGTTCCATTCAGGCTTGGGCCTCCGACATAAACACACAGTCACTACTGAAAGCCTGCTAAAAGAGCCAGGGAACTCATACCATACGATGTCACAATACTTCAGTGCCGATACTATGTGTTTTTCAATAGCACACTGTGATTGTCTTGCGATTAGATGTTTCAAACATATTGTTTTTCCTTGCTGCAGACATATATTGTTTTTAGAGAAAATAAGTAACATAGCGACGTCAAAACAATAAGAACAGTATCAATCTTTTCCTAATATTGATAACTTATATACAGTGGTATGTTCAGTTAAAGCCAGACATCCACGGCATGGCAGCGTAAAAAAGTTTATTTTAGAAACGAGCACCAACCTGAAGAACTCCATGAAGGAGAAGCCATAGCCATGTTGTTCAGCAATGCCTGCACACACAACGTTGGCCGAGGCACCAATCAGCGTCCCGTTTCCTGCAGACACAAAAAATAGTTATCAGCAAAACAATCAAATTCACCCACCTAAAGGATTATTAGGAATACCATACTAATACTGTGTTTGACCCCCTTTCGCCTTCAGAACTGCCTTAATTCTACGTGGCATTGATTCAACAAGGTGCTGAAAGCTTTCTTTAGAAATGTTGGCCCATATTGATAGGATAGCATCTTGCAGTTGATGGAGATTTGTGGGATGCACATCCAGGGCAAGAAGCTCCCATTTCCACCACATCCCAAAGATGCTCTATTGGGTTGAGATCTGGTGACTGTGGGGGCCATTTCAGTACAGTGAACTCATTGTCATGTTCAAGAAACCAATTTGAAATTATTCGAGCTTTGTGACATGGTGCGTTATCCTGCTGGAAGTAGCCATCAGAGGATGGGTACATGGTGGTCATAAAGGGATGGACATGGTCAGAAACAATGCTCAGATATGCCGTGGCATTTAAACAATGCCCAATTGGCACTAAGGGGCCTAAAGTGTGCCAAGAAAACATCCCCCACACCATTACACCACCACCACCACCAGCCTGCAAAGTGGTAAAAAGGCATGATAGATCCATGTTCTCATTCTGTTTACGCCAAATTCTGACTCTACCATCTGAATGTCTCAACAGAAATCGAGACTCCTCAGACCAGGCAACATTCTTCCAGTCTTCAACTGTCCAATTTTGGTGAGCTCATGCAAATTGTAGCCTCTTTTTCCTTTTTGTAGTGGAGATGAGTGGTACCCGGTGGGGTCTTCTGCTGTTGTAGCCCATCCGCCTCAAGGTTGTGCTTGTTGTGGCTTCACAAATGCTTTGCTGCATACCTCCGGTTGTAACGAGTGGTTATTTCAGTCAAAGTTGCTCTTCTATCAGCTTGAATCAGTCGGCCCATTCTCCTCTGACCTCTAGCATCAACAAGGCATTTTCGCATGTTTTTCCCTTTTCACACCATTCTTTGTAAACCCTAGAAATGGTTGTGCGTAAAAATCCCAGTAACTGAGCAGATTGTGAAATACTCAGACTGGCCCGTCTGGCACCAACAACCATGCCACGCTCAAAATTGCTTAAATCACCTTTCTTTCCCATTCTGACATTCAGTTTGGAGTTTAGGAGATTGTCTTGACCAGGACCACACCCCTAAATGCATTGAAGCAACTGCCATGTGATTGGTTGATAAGATAATTGCATTAATGAGAAATTGAACAGGTGTTCCTAATAATCCTTTAGGTGAGTGTATGTGGACATAATACCCTGACAGAAATAGTGATGTTTTTCTTCCACCTTGAAAAACGATACTTTCAATGTTCTGCTGATTTCAACTAGTCAAGTGTGACCATACAATTTAAACCAATTATATGCTCACGCCACCTCACACGTTTTCAAAAACAGGTTATGAAGTTGTGAAGGAGACAGACTCACTTCAAATGTAATCAAAAACCAGCCTGGGCTAATCCAACATATTTATACGAAGGAATGTTCCACTTGATTTCAAGTAAACATGTCAGGTTCATTCTGAGGTGCTGATTGCAATTTTAAACCTCCTCGAGGAAGCAATCACTCTAACCACTTTAATGCAATAAAACAGAAACCGTGTGGCCTTTTGGTTGCTTTAGCAGTTTAGATTTAATAGTAGCAAATAACATAGTCCAAGTTAGCTGCCATTAGGGAAACCATTATATTTTCATTAATGCAGAAGGGTTGAACTAAATCAATACTTTTTTCGGTACCATTATGGACCAGTCATTAACACATGGTTTAGCTTCAGAAAAACTGTACAGCAGCCCTTCAAATCAAAAGGTTGCAGAAGGATTCAACTGATCAACACACTAAGTATAAATATAATATTCCATATGCGCACGTGACGGTAAGTCATTCACTCTGAAGCTATGAATGTAGATATACTGACTTACAAATGTTTCATCTTCGACTGTAATAACAACACACAACTATCCTTCAAAATACTATACGGAGTGCTGTTCAGAGGTGTCTCCTAACTCCTTCTGGCTTTATGAACGCTGTCAAAGCTTTTAAAGTCTCTCTCCTAGTTGCCCTCTACGGCAGACACAAGCCACGTCTCAAATGACCGTGTCTCATCTAGGGCACTTCTTTACGATCTGAACTCTGCGGTTTTGCAGGGAACTGGGTGCGATTTGACACGCTGAGAGGATATGCTGCTCAATATGGCTCCCTCTCCAGTTGCCTCTAAAAGGTCATTGCATGATGGAGCCAGGCTCTGACAGAATCATATCATCGATCCATGCAGGCCTGTCACACTGCAGTTGATTAGACTGAAGTGCCCAGTAAGACAACTCTTTCCATGTCCTTTCCCTCCCTCATCCCCTCACACACACACACACACACACACACACAGGGTCTGTCTGTCTGCCTGCAGGTTACAGTATGTTAAAGACAAAATAAGGTTGGCTTTTAATGTCTCTCTGTCTGTCATGCAGCTTTCATCTTCCAGGGCCTTAGCTGGGTGGAGGGCACCTGGAAGGGAATTAGTGAGCGGAGGCGGCATGGCCCGAGTCCCAAATGGCACTCTGCTCCCTATGTGGTCAAATGAAGTGCACGACAGGGATGCAGTTTGGGAAGAAACCAGAGAAACAAGAGGCTTTAGTCTGTCCTCTTGGCAGAAAGGCCATCTAAGATGAACATCTAAAATAGGTGGCGCTGTATAAAGCATGCCACATTTAACGGGCCCAGGCTGCCCTGTGTGATGTACATCTCTGGAGAAGTTTTTTCTGGTCTCTCTCACCATGATAAACAAAATAGTAGTAATAAAAGTAGTAGTAATAGTAGAAGTAATAATAATAATAGAATAAAAGTAGCAATAAATATAGTAATAATTAAGTAGTATAATAATACTAATAATAACAACAAGAGCCGCAATACTAATAGTAGTATAATAGCAGTAGTTGAACAGTAGAAGTAATAAAAATAGTATAATAGTTGTGGCAGTAGAAATAGTAACAATAATGGTTGTAGTATAATAATCATTGTAGTGATACTAATAGTATTACTGTAGTAGTAATAATAGTAGTTGAAGTAGTAATTGTATAGTAGTGCGCCCTCACCTCCCAGACAAGCTCCCATGGCCAGGGCAAAAATGAGGGGCTTGATAGGCAGGTTGACATCTGCGTCTTGACTCAGATTTATCAGGACAGGGATCTGGAGGGACAAAAACAGCAAAGTGTAGAAACAGCCAATAATACAAGAAGCATTGTCAAGTGCTGATTTATCATCCATTCATATTTAAAGCTACAGAGCTTTCCAGCCTGACAGCAGCTTAGCACTCAACATCCCACTGCTGGAACAGGTTGAGTCTGGAACGGCCTACCATATAGTGAGACTGTGGAACATTGACTCTGGAAGGGCCTGCCACATAGTGAGGCTGTGGAACAGGTTGACTCTGGAAGGGCCTGCCACATAGTGAGGCTGTGGAACAGGTTGACTCTGGAAGGGCCTGCCACATAGTGAGGCTGTGGAACAGGTTGACTCTGGAAGGGCCTGCCACATAGTGAGGCTGTGGAACAGGTTGACTCTGGAAGGGCCTGCCACATAGTGAGGCTGTGGAACAGGTTGACTCTGGAAGGACCTGCCACATTAGGAGTCAGCTCTTCATCACTCATATTATTCAGTAACCCTTGAATCAGGACTCTTTCCCAAATGGCTTAATATTCCCTAGATATTGAGTACTTCTTTGGACTATTGATCAATAATAGTGCACAAAATAGGGAATAAGGAATAGGATGCTATTGGGGACACGTTATTTTTCTGAGTGATTTCTGAAGTGGCTACTTCAGGTATAATTCACCTCATTGGTTTATCCTGTACCACACGATCTCTTGCACTGCAGGAGATGCAAATGGGTAGTTTATTCAAGGGTCATTTTTCAACAGAAAAATATGACCTTTGATAAAGAATCCAAAACCTTCTAATGTACATCTTTGTTCCGAATGTGTACCTGCAATGATGGGGAAGTTCCAATTTCAAAATTTTATTCAGAATACAACATAGTTGACATATCAAATGTTTAAACTGAGAAAATGTATCACTTTAAGGGGAAAAAAAGTTGATTTAAAATGTCATGGCATCAACACATCTCAAAAAAGTTGGGACAAGGCCATGTTTACCACTGTGTGGCATCCCCTTTTCTTTTTATATCAGACTGCAAACGTCTGGGGACTGAGGAGACAAGTTGCTCAAGTTTATGAATAGGAATGTTGTCCCATTCTTGTCTAATACAGGCTTCAAGTTGTTCAACTGTCTTAGGTCTTCTTTGTCGCACCTTCCTCTTTATGATGCGCCAAATGTTTTCTATGGGTGAAAGATCTGGACTGCAGGCTGGCCATTTCAGTACCCGGATCCTTCTTCTATGCAGCCATGACATTGTAATTGATGCAGTATGTAGTCTGGCATTGTTATGTTGGAAAATGCAAGATCTTCCCTGAAAGAGACGACGTCTGGATGGGAGCATATGTTGTTCTAGAACTTGGATATAATTGTCAGCATTGATGGTGCCTTTCCAGATGTGTAGGCTGCCCATGCCACACCCACTCATGCAACCCCATACCATCAGAGATGCAGGCTTCTGAACAGAGCACTGATAACAACTTGGGTTGTCCTTGTCCTCTTTAGTCCGGATGACATGGCGTCCCAGTTTTCCAAAATTAACTTCAAATTTTGATTTGTCTGACCTTAGAAAACTTTTCCACTTTGCCACAGTCCATTTTAAATGATCCTTGGCCCAGAGAAAACGCCTGCGCTTCTGGATCCTGTTTAGATACGGCTTCTTTTTTGACCTATCCCAGTTTTAGCCGGCAACGGCGAATGGCACAGTGGATTGTGTTCACTGACAATGTTTTCTGGAAGTATTCCTGAGCCCATGTTGTGATTTCCATTACAGTATCATTCCTGTATGTGATGCAGTGCCGTCTGAGGGCCCGAAGATCACAGGCATCCAGTATGGTTTTCCGGCCTTGACCCTTACGCACAGAGAGAGTTCCACATTCTCTGAATCTTTGGATGATATTATGCACTGTAGATGATGATAACTTCAAACTCTTTGCAATTTTTCTCTGAGAAACTCCTTTCTGATATTGCTCCACAATTTCTCGCCACAACATTGGTGGAATTGGTGATCCTCTGCCCATCTTGACTTCTGAGAGACACTGCCACTCTGAGAGGCTCTTTTTATACCCAATCATGTTGTCAATTGACATAATAAGTTGCAAATTGGTCCTACAGCTGTTCCTTATCTGTACATTTAACTTTTCTGGCCTCTTATTGCTACCTGTCCCAACTTTTCTGGAATGTGTAGCACTCATGAAATCCAAAATGAGCCAATATTTGGCATGACATTACAAAATGTCTCACTTTCAACTTTCGATATGTTATCTATATTCTATTGGGAATTAAATATAAGTTTGAGATTTGTAAATTATTCCATTCCTTTTTTACTCACAATTTGTACAGTGTCCCAACTTTTTTGGAATCGGGTTTTTAGACAACATAGTAGTGTGTTGTCTATGAATTATGTGCTATCGATCCACCGATGGGAAGCTATAACGTGGCTAGTTACCAAAGGTTGACAGTGGCTAGGCTCCCTGGACAGGAATTCCATCGGTCCCACTCACACAACTTGCACCTTCTCTAGGCTGTCAACAAATCATTACGTCACACTGCACATTTTTTTCATAGAGGCGTGACATCTATGGATTCGTCCTGTCTATTACTTCCTATCAAACGTACTGAAGCTAGAAAGATCACCAGACTGATGCTTTAGAATGCCTACTGCCATCTGTCACAGCACTGCCCGAGCAAAACTACTCTGACCGGTCCGCCTCAGGCCAATAGGTTGTTTATTTGTGACATTTGTTCAAATAGACGCAGGGTTTTTATTTTGGCCGTTTAATCTCTGATGTTCAGGAATATGATAAAGAGACATGGACTCCATTAAGAGGTCAATCACATCAGAGCAGCATAAGAGATACCTGAAGGGAGGGTTGTATTCAGCAGCAGATAACTAATACCAGTTGGTGGGGGACGAGATACAACTAAAGCTTACTTGGACTGTATATAGAGCAAATACATTTGTAGTGAACAGGGTGCTTATTCTCTAGGTCAGATAAAAGACTGATGTGTAACCTGTTACCTACAGTCACCATGATCATTCACCATACATGCCTCTGTTACATATAGTCACCATGATCATTCACCATACATGCCCCTGTTACCTACAGTCACCTTGATAACTCACCATACATGCCTCTGTTAGCTACAGTAACCTTGATAACTCACCATACATGCCTCTGTTAGCTACAGTAACCTTGATAACTCACCATACATGCCTCTGTTACATACAGTCACCATGATAACACCATACATGCCTTTGTTACTTACAGTCACCATGATAACTCACCATACATGCCTTTGTTACTTACAGTCACCATGATAACTCACCATACATGCCTCTGTTACATACAGTCACCATGATAACTCACCATACATCACCATACATGCCTTTGTTACTTACAGTCACCATGAAAACTCACCATACATGCCTCTGTAACATACAGTCACCATGATAACACCATACATGCCTCTGTTACATACAGTCACCATGATAACTCACCATACATGCCTCTGTTACATACAGTCACCATGATAACTCACCATACATGCCTCTGTTACATACAGTCACCATGATAACTCACCATACATGCCTCTGTTACATACAGTCACCATGATAACTCACCATACATGCCTCTGTTACATACAGTCACCATGATAACTCACCATACATGCCTCTGTTACATACAGTCACCATGATAACTCACCATACATGCCTCTGTTACTTACAGTCACCATGATAACTCACCATACATGCCTCTGTTACTTACAGTCACCATGATAACTCACCATACATGCCTGTTACCTACAGTCACCATGATAACTCCTGGAGGCAGACTCTTATTATGTAACAGACCATTTATTTCTTGATTACAAACCCTGAGATGTTGGTCACAACATCGCATTTGGCAAACCATTTACCAAAAAATAATAAAAAAGTACAGAACTGCCCAGAACGATCACATTTCTTTGTAAATTTGTGTGAACGTGTAAATTGCATTCATAGGAATATGTCAGTGATGTGTGTGTGTCTGTGGCTGCATGTGACAAGGTATGGAAGAGTGTTATGCACAGTGTTAATGGCCTTCCTCCCCAGCATGCTTTGTATGTGATCCTGGGGTATGTGATCCAGTTTTAAATTTTAGGAGGAGATGAGGTCCTGGTCCACACCTGCGGAGTACCTGGTTTGGGGGGCACGTTGCTGTCCCTGTCCTTGTCCACCTGGTCATAATTCTGACCTGGTCTAAAATCACATAGCCTATGGAATTAGCCCAGAGAAATATATTAATTATTCCAATTGGACTCTTAATATCTCACCCGGCACAGTCAGAAGAGGACTGGTCACCCCTCTGAGCCTGGGTCCTCTCTAGGTTTCTTCCTAAAATTCGGCCTTCTTAGGGAGTTTTTCCTAGCCACTGAAATTCAACACTACTGTTGTTTGCTCCTTGGGGTTTAAGGCTGGGTGTCTCTGTAAAGCACTTTGTGACAACTGCTGTTGTAAAAAGGGCTTTATAAATACATTTGATTGATTGATTGATCCAGGTGCATGTGATCCAGGTGTATGCATACATGTCAAATCCCAAAGTCTAGGTTACATTTAGTCATAAATGTTATGCTTAGATTTACTTAGTTTTACGGTAGTTTAAGAATGAGATTACAGTTGGGTAAGGGTTACGATTAGGGTCAGGTTTGGGCTATGGGATGGGGGACATGGATGTCTGGGTTTCCTGTCCCCACAAAAATAGAAAAACTAAATTGTGTGTATGTGTGCATTTTCCTACCATGGTGGCTGTGAAGGGGATGTTGTCGATGAGGGAGGACGCCAGGGCAGAGACCCACATGACCAGGATGATGGCCACGGCCAACCGCTGATCTTCTGGAACTGCCTGGTACCATGACAACCAGAGAAACATCATCCTGAGACACTCATATACACTACAAACATAACTCACACACAGACACACACAGCAATCACACATAGCACTCACACAAAGACACATACACTGCACACACAGAGACACACCCACCACAAACAGCACTCACACAGACACACACTGCACTCACACACAGACACATACAGCACTCACAGGCAGACTCACTCACAGACACACACACCACACATAAAACTCACATACAGACACACACAGCACTCACACACACTACACACAGCACTTACACACACCACACACAGCACTTATACACACCACTTACAGACAGACACACACAGCACACACCACACACAGCCCGCACACACAGACACACACAGCACTCACACATACCACACACAGCCCTCACACATACCACACACAGCCCTCACACACAGTCACACACAGCACTCACACAGACACACAGAGCACTCACACAGAGATATACACAGCAGTCACACACAAACACACACAGCAGTCACACACAAACACACACAGCAGTCACACACATACCACACACAGCACTTACACACAGACACACACACATCACTCACACAGCACTCACACACAGCAGTCACACACACCACACACAGAAGTCACACACAGCATTTACCTAAACCTAACCCTAATTTGTTTTACCCTAAACCTGACCCCTCAGCTGGGAAATCATGTTTTTTCTTGTGGGGACATGCTCTCATGATCAGTTCTGCATGTTTTACTCACCTTCTGAAGACTCTAGTCTCCACATGTCCCCAGAAAGTAAGTAAAACACACACACACACCTACCCACACATACAAACCCCCAGCCAGCCCTGAGACCTGGAAGAGCTTGAAATCACTGGAGATTACTGGGCTCCCCTGTCCTCTCTCCCCTTCTGTTTAGTTTTTTATACCATCTCCTCGGCTTTCCTCCTCTACCTCCTTGTGGCTTACTTTCTTTTCCCGTTTCTCCCTCTTTCTCCTCCCTTCCACTTACTCCTCCCATACACCCCCTGTCTCCCTGTCTCCCCCCTTCCTCCCTGTCTCCCCCCTTCCTTTGTGTTCTGGTCTTCATTAGGACTGATAAGAGGGTTGATAGCACCATGATACCGTACCTGTCTATAGTAATTACTCGGGGCGTGGAGTCCCTGTGTCTAAACCCCAGCTGACATGTCCATCACAGGGGTAATTCTCCTCAGAGAGGCTAGCCCTGATAACACTGTGGCGAGAATATAGGCTTGTCTGCATTCTACACACACACACACATTCACACACACCAGTATAACAGCTACTAACACCCAACACATTCATATCAAGCAAAGTGTAATCAAGTGTTTTGCTGAATACCAAGGCATGATCTAGTAGCGTGTGTTAATTTAACAGCTCTATATCAGATTTGCATGGTATTGAGAATAACAATAGCTCAGCCTGAAAGCTGAGCTGAACTCACTTTAATAAGCAGTGCAGTCTGCACTCCAATGTAGTCAATCAGCTGCAACTGGGCCAGAGCCTGTCGGGAGAAGCAGGAGGGAGGAGGAGACAGGTAAGTGATTTGACCAGTCACCGGTTCTCTCCAAAAGGGTTTGTGATCATGTGCATTTCTGGTTAAGTATCTGCTGCTGCTTTATCATTTAATAATGCTCTTTAGCTTTGGGGGTTTTCTACTTTCTAGCGATGCATTAATACACTGGACAATAGGAAGTGATGCACTGGCCAACCGGAAGTGATGCAACACCAGAAGGAAGTGGCCAGTCTCCCTTTAAGAGAATGGTTAAATGAAGGTTAAAATAATCTATAGATTGTGTAGGCAAGTGATGCGTCTGCGTATAGAAAGTGTGCGTGTAGCATACCTCCATGAGAACAAACAGAGCAGCAAAGAACAGCAAGGTGGCCCACTCCACTCTGTGAAGGATGATGTCAAAGTCTTGGATGTCAGCCAACACCAGCAGCCAGAGAGCCCCAAGGATAGCTATCCAACCTGGGGGAGAAGAGGGAACCCTGTTAGACCAGTTCCTAACCCATTCTAACCATGTAGTTCGACAGCCACACCCTAGGCAGACAAGTGGAGGCATTCGATTTGGTTGTTGTCGTCATGGTGCCTCAGCTTCCGTCTCAAGTTGAGCGCCCCGTTTTGTTGTCAAGACAAAAGTGTGTCATGGACCCAAATTCTCCATAGCCTACAGACTGTTGTTCTCCCGCAAGTGATCAGGGCCAAGACTACGTCGTTCTTCTGTCTTAAGCTGATGTCAATTTGTCAGGAAAAGCAGTGACTAGATAGATAGGCCCCGTGCTATAGTTCAGTACAGCATTATTTAGCTAGGGATAGCTAGGTACAGGGCTATAGCTAGGGATAGCTACGAACAGGGCTATAGCTAGGTACAGTGTTATAGCTAGGGATAGCTAGCTGCATGGCTATAGCTAGATACAGGGCTATAGCTAGGTACAGCGCTATAGTTGGGGATAGCTAGGCACAGGACTATAGCTTGGCACAGTGCAATTACTGGGTACAGTAATAACACTACACTGTGCTGTGCTGGTGAAATACTATGTCATCAATCTGACCATTGATCATGTATTTGCTGCATCCCAGGGTGTGTAAGATATATTGTGCATAAAACACAAAACCCCAAGATGTGTTAATAAAATGTAATTAATATATACAGTAATGTGAATAAGTAAGTACACCACCTAAAAATTGCTTAATCAAATCAATTAGATCAGATATTCATGCGGTCAACTACGTTAAAAAAACTACTTTCCTGGGGTTGCACTTACCTCATATACTATATCATTACTTTTTATATATATATCCACTATGAGACAAAGATAAATCATGTCAGAACTTCTTCCACCTTAAATGTGACCTATAACGTGAACAATTCAATTGATTTTATTACAACACAGTCTTTTTGGGTAAGAGTATATTAGCATGGCACATCTTGACGTGGCAATATTTGCCAATCTTCTTTGCAAAAGCGCTCCAAATCTGTCAGATTGCGAGGACATCTCCTGTGCACAGCCCTCTTCAGATCACCCCACAGATGTTCAATTGGATTCAGGTCTGGGTTCTGGCAGGGCCATTCCAAAACTTGAATCTTCTTCTGGTGAAGCCATGCTTTTGTGGATTTGGATGTGTGCTTTGGGTGCTGAAAGGTGAACTTCATCTTCAGCTTTCTAACGAACACCTGAAGGTTTTGTGGCAAAATTGCCTGGTATTTGGAACTGTTCATAATTCCCTCCACCCTGACTAAGGCCCTGGTTCCAGCTGAAGAAAAACAGCCCCAAAGAATGATGCTGCCACCACCATGCTTCATCGTGGGTGTGGTTTACCTTTTGAAATTATGGCCAAAAAGTTCTACCTTGGTTTCCTCAGACCATAACACATTTTCCCACGTGCTTTTGGGGGACTTGATGTTTGTTTTTGCAAACTTCAGCCGGGCTTGGATGTTGTTCTTTGTAAGAAAAGACTTCTGTCTTGCCACCCTACCCCATAGACCATTCATATGAAGAATACGGGAGATTGTTGTCACATATAGCACACAGCCAGTACTTGCCAGAAATTCCTGCATTTCCTTTAATGTTGCTGTAGGCCTCTTGGAAGCCTCCCTGACCAGTTTTTTTTCTTGTCTTTTCATCAATTTTGGAGGGACATGAAGTTCTTGGTAATGTCTCTGTTGTGCCATATTTTCTCCACTTGATGATGACTGGCTTCACTGTGTACCATGGTATATCTAATGCTTTGGAAATTATTTTGTACCCTTCTCCTGACTGATGTCTTTTAACAATGACATACCTCTGATGCTTTGGTAGCTCTCTGCGAACCATGGCTTTTACTCTGAGATGCAACTAAGAAAATGTCTGGAAAACCCTACTAAGATCAGAGTCACTTTAAATAATGGCAGGTGTGTAAGGACTTCTATTTAACATGAGTTTGAATGTGATTGGTTAATTCTGATCACAGCCACATCCCCAGTTATAAGAGTGTGTGCACACTTGGTTTCTATTTTAAATTTTTCCCCCTCAAAGATTTCAGTTTGTTTTTCAATTAAATTGTTCACGTTATAGGTCACATTAAAAGTGGAAAAAGTTCTGACATTATTTATCTTTGTCTCATTCTTTTATATCACAAAAACCTGGCATTTTCACAGGGGTGTGTAGACTTTTTATATCCACTGTATATATACCAGGACTGTGCCCTTGTAGGACTGATAGATAATGGTTCTGGTCAGGCTTGCTAGGTTTAATCAAACAGTCATTACTACAGAATAACACTGCTAATACAAATCCCAGCCACGGAATCAGGGCTCAAAGCATCAAGCTAGCGGCTTGGCAATCCTCTGAATTAAACCTGTCTCTGCGAGGACGGAGAGAGTAGAGGCAAGGGAGGGAGAGGGAGCGTTAAAGACGAAGAGAAGAAGAGAGTGCGTTGCATCCACTTCAAGCTGTATTTGATTAAACAGGTGAGCTGTGGTAATTGCCTCTGGGAAATCATTTCACTACTGATGAAAGTTGCAGAGAGAGATAAACGAGGAGAGGGCACGAGAGAGAGAAAAGAGGAGAAGAGGGGAGTGTGAGAGAGAGAAGGAAACAAAGATGGATAACTGAATGGAGCGAGGCAGAGATGTTAGAATCCATATTCATCATGTGTTCTCTGCAGCGTGCCCGGGGCGCGGCATGTGTTGGTGCGTGCGTGTGTTCAGCCCGGCGGGCGCACTCCCGCCGAGATGCTAATTGTGAATCAGGGACGAGGACAGGTGGTCTAAGAAGGCAACAGCTGCACGGCAACGAGGCAGCCTATTCCCAACGGCCCTGGTCAAAAGTAGTGCACTTCATTGGCAATAGGGTGCAGTTTGGGACTCAGCGGAACAGTGCTCCTGGCTTGGACCAGGAATCTGTTCCCGGGACCTTCGGAACACATGGGACTGACTGAAGAATGAACTGGAATTGGGGACCACCGGAGGAGTGGTTGGTGGGGATCCAGCTAGAAATAAATAATAAAGAAAAGAGCCGTGATGATTTGGACTGCCGGTTTAAACAAGGTGACAGGACAGTGAAGGGATCCTGAGTGTCTACTGGCTGCCCTATTTATACGTCTGTTTCCTCCATCTTTCTGAGGCAAACCTGACCTTTACGTTTCAGATATGATGACTCTCCCTGGGCAGCAGATCAACAGATCTTTCAATAATGATAGCAGTAATCATTTAACAGTCACTAGGAGCCAGACCTGACATAAAACCAAACAACTTTCACTCAGACCTGAGATAAAGTTAAACCAACATACACTACGGTTATATAGAACGGGAATACATCAAGGTTAAAAAGCACTTTCCAGTGTTACTGTGATGCACCAAGATTAAACCTAGTCTGAGGTCCACTGCATACGTAGGTAAGCAGAGCAGTTGTCAGATAAGTGTTCAGGGTCTCTCTTTTCCAACGTCCTCTCCTCCAGTGAGGAGAGTGTGTGTGTGTGTGTGTGTGTGTTGGAGTGTGTGTGTGTGTGTGTGTGGGGGGGGGGGGTTCAGGTTGAGCAGGAGGACCCCTCCAATTAAAAGCATCTCTTGGAGAGGGAAATGTGAGGGGCTTTGATAGAATCGTTTATCATTCGCAGGAGAAGAGAAGACACGACCGTATTCAAGAGGCCCTCATCACATCATCCGCTCGTCCCGATATCGCTGCTTCCCAAATGCTGGTTTGCTCCAAATGTTGTACACTAGCTGCAAGCAGGGTCCATGTGAAGTAGAGTCAACAGGGTGCCGTTTGGAACGCATAGACCTGTGTTTTGTTTTTGTTGTTATTGTTGTTGTGGAAATGATAACGCAAGAAAGGCCCAGACAGGAAGATAAAGAGTGCTGGTTTTAGTATTTGGTGTTGACTGGATGGTTTGGTTGTTTTTCCATTAACTCTTGTAAAGGTACGGAATAAGCCAGCTTTCTCCTCTCCCCTCTCCACTCACAGAGATAAATACCAGGAAACCAATTTAAGGAAAGAAGACATAGAGGACTTCTTTAGTGCCTCACAGACCATTGTGCCCAATCCAAACCTTTTCAAGGATCTTTCAAGTCTTTAGAGGTTTATAGTGCATCAGGAACAATGTTCACTGTCCAGTACCACAATATTAGTCGATGAGGACATCTCTCCTTTGTGCGGGATTTCAATAGAGATGTCCAAAATAAAAAGAGGGCCTTATAATGGTGACCAGCAATGAAACGGCCTGAAAGAACTTGAATCCCTGAAAGAACTTGAATCCTTCTGAGGGATACACACAGACACACACACAGACACACACACAGACATTAACCTTGTTTTTCCTGCATGGCTATAATGTTCACTGACAGCGTGTTCATTGATTTGTGAGAAAATACTCAAACTTTAACAGCATACTTATTTAGTATTAACACTTCGGATGAGGCCTCACAAAACCCCTTAACTGTTAGAAAATATTTTATAGATCTTACAGTGCCTTAGGAAAGCGCCAACACTTTCTTCACTTTCTCCTTAATTCATAATTTATAAATATATTATTTCGCCATTAACTTACAAACAATACTAATGACAAAGCAAAAACATGGTTTTAGAAAAAGTACTCACAAAAATATGTAATATGTGGTGTACATGAGTTTGACTCTTTGCCATGATACACCAAATTGAGCTCAGATACATCCTTTGAGCATCCTTGAGGTCCCTAGAATTTGATTGGAGTCCCCTTAAGGCGAATTCAACTGATTGGACATGATTTGTCACTTCACAGTTCATAAAAACTGTGGCCAAGGAACTCTCAATAGACCTCCCAAGCCCCAACGGAACTCTCCGCAGATCTCCAAAAAAGAATTGTGTCAAGGCATAGATCTGGGGAAGGACTAATAGGCTTGAATGCCATGTGCTACGTCTGGGGAAAACAAGGTGCCACTCATCACCCTGACTAATACCATCCCTACGGGGAAGAGTAGTGGTGGCTGCCTCATGCTATGGGGATGCTTCTCAGCGGCAGGGACTGGGAGACTGGCCAGGATTGAGGGAAGGGTGAACGAAGCAAAATACAGAGAGGTCCTTCAAGAATCCAGAGCACACAGGACATCAGATTGGGGCGATGACGGATCTTTCATTTATATTTTAGCTGATGCCCTTATCCAGAGGGCACACATCTCTGACCTGTTCCCCCGTGGGAATCAAACCCACAACCACTGGGGTTGCAAGCTCCATGCTCTACCAGCTGAGCTACACAGGACAGAACAACACACAGCAAGGACAACACTGGAGTGGGTTCAGAAAGTTTGTGAATAACTAGAAGCCCTTTGAACATATGTGGGGAGACCTGAAATGATGATCCCCATCCAATCTCACAGAGCTTGAGAGATTCCGCAAGGAAGAATGGGATAAACTGCCAAAATCCTTGTGTGCAAAGCTGGTAGATGCATACCCTAGAAGTTGGAAAGCTGTGATCACTGCCCAAGGCGTTTCTACAAAGTTCTTAACAAATGGTCTGAATAGTTGTACCTAGTGATCTGATGCTTACTGTGAGTGTCCTTGGGTATTTAATAAACACAATGAACTATATTATTCACCAAACAAATATAGTTGTGCTCGTAAGTTTGCATACCGTGGCAGAAATTATGACATTTTGGCACTGATTTTGAAACTATGACTGATGTGACTGTGTGGCCAAACATTCAAGGGTATGTAAACTTTTGATCAGGGCCGTTTGGGTGATTTCTGTTATCATTATGATTTAACATGGAGCATGGAGGTGACAAGGGGGTGACACACACAGTTGAAAATGGCAATTAAAGTTGAATTTCCCACACCTGTGAGTTCTTAAATTGCAATTAGTGTCTGTGTATAAATAGTCAGTGAGTGTGTTAGCTCTCACATGGATGCACTGAGCAGGCTAGATACTGAGCCATGGGGAGAAGAAATAACTTTCAAAAGACCTGCGTAAACAAGGTAATGGAACTTTATAAAAATGGAAAAGAATGTGAAAAGATATCCAAAGCCTTGCAAATGCCAGTCAGTACTGTTCAATCACTAATTGAGAAGTGGAAAATTCAGGGATCTCTTGATACCAAGCCAAGGTCAGGTAGACCAAGAAAGATTTCAGCCAAATACTCCCAGAAGAATTGTTCAGGATACAAAGAAAAACCCACATGTAACCTTATGAGAAAAACAGGCTGCTCTGAAAAAAGACGGTGTGGTTGTTTCAAGGAGCACAATACGACAATACAAAAATTTGCTGCATGGTCGAGTTGCTAGAAAGAAGCCTTTATTGCGCCAATGCCACGAAAAAGCCCGGTAACAATATGCCCGACAACTCCTTGATACGCCTCATGCCTCACAACCATAAGTGCTATGCTTAGAGAGGGGTCAACAAGGCCTATAGTGAACAGAATACCATCCCCACTGTGAAGCATGGTGGTGGCTCACTGATGTTTAGGGGGTGTGTGAGCTCTAAAGGCACAGGGAATCTTGTGGAAATTGATGAAATTATCAGAAATTACTGGCAGACAATTGTCATTCTTGTGCACAAAAGCTGCATATAGGACGCTCTTATACTTTCCAGCACGACAATGACCCGAAGTACAAGGCCAAATTGATCCTCCAGTGGTTACAGCAGAAAAAGGTGAAGGTTCTGGAGTGGCCATAACAGTTTTTTACAATGGTATATATGTACAGTGGGTATTTGATACACTGCCGATTTTGCAGGTTTTCCTAATTACAAAGCATGTAGAAGTCTGTAATTTTTATCATAGGTACACTTTAACTTTGAGAGACAGAATCACCTACCAACCAGTAAGAATTCTGGCTCTCACAGACCTGTTAGTTTTTCTTTAAGAAGCCCTCCTGTTCTCCACTCATTACCTGTATTAACTGTACCTGTTTGAACTCGTTACCTGTATAAAAGTCACCTGTCCACACACTCAAACAGACTCCTACCTCTCCACAATGGCCAAGACCAGAGAGCTGTGTAAGGACATCAGGGATCAAATTGTAGACCTGCACAAGGCTGGGATGGGCTACAGGACAATAGGCAAGCAGCTTGGTGAGAAGGCAACAACTGTTGGCGCAATTATTAGAACACCATCCCAACCGTGAAGAATGGAGGTGGAAACATCATTCTTTGGGGATGCTTTTCTTGGCCAACAACTTCCTTCCCTCAGTAAGAGCATTGAAGATGGGTCGTGGCTGGGTCTTCCAGCATGACAACGACCCGAAACACACAGCCAGGGCAGCTAAGGAGTGGCTCCTTAAGAAGCATCTCAAGGTCCTAGAGTGGCCTAGCCAGTCTCCAGACCTGAACTCAATAGAAAATCTTTGGAGGGAGCTGAAAGTCTGTATTGCCTAGCGACAGCCCCGAAACCTGAAGGATCTGGAGAAGGTCTGTATGGAGGAGTGGGCCAATATCCCTGCTGCAGTGTGTGCAAACCTGGTCAAGAACTACAGGAAAACTTGTGATCTCTGTAATTGCAAACAAAGGTTTCTATACCAAATATTAAGTTCTGCTTTTCTGATGTATCAAATACTTATGTCATGCAATAAAATGCAAATTAATTACTTAAAAATCATACAATGTGATTTTCTGGATTTTTGTTTTAGATTCCGTATCTCACAGTTGAAGAGAACCTATGATAAAAATGACATGCTTCTACATGCTTTGTAAGTGGGAAAACCTGCACAATTTGCTTTTGTTTTAGGGTTTCACTTTGTCAATATCAGGTATTTTGTTTGGACTGATGGCAAAACCAGAAAAAATGCAATAAATTATGAACAAAATCTATAACACAACAAAATGTGGAGAAAGTGATGGGGTCTGGACCCTCTCTGAAGGATAACCCCCCTCTCTCAGTACCCTGTTCTATGTTGCTATAGTAGTGTGACGGGGGATATCATCTTCACCCGGAACAGCCAAAAAAGGAATGGCCACCTCTAAAATGGCTTTATAAAATACATTGTATTGATTGACTGGCTGTATATTAAAAGTGTTGTGAATGGTCTTATAAATCATATTGAAATGCTTTACAATAGGTTTAAAAATGAGTGTGTTTTTAAGTAGCAGTTACCAAAGTGGGACTAATGATGGAAAATGTACAGTATAAAAAACAATTATTAAACTATTTATTTAAAAGGAAATCTGTGTAGTTATTATATAGTGCCAGTGTAATTATTTAACAGTAAACCTCCAAAACATAGGGACTGGCAAAAAGTCCCTACAAGGTTGATTTTTATTCCCACTAGAATACTTAAACAAAGAAACACACACACACACACACCACATGTCCACAGACACTTCCCTGTCACAGAGATGAAATGACCAGACCAATATTAAAAGCCAAATTAAATCTAGCTGTGTCAACCTAATGAAAGTTTAATGACCCTCAATTTTCAAAGCATCTTCTTGGTGAAGAGGTTGGACCTCCAAAGTAGTGATCACCCAGCTGTGACCTGCATACATTAGAGAAGGGAGCTGTGAGTGCGTGCGTGCGTGCGTGCTCAGTTTAGTGTCGTGTTCCATTACCGTGCTGGTTGTACGGCTATGCAGCTATGTTCCGAAAGGCACCCTCTGTCCTATGTCTGAACAGAGGGGAAGTGCACTATATAGCAAATAGGCTGCCATTGAAGACACCGTCCTCAGATGGGATATCAGTGGAAATGGGAAAAACTACATCAAGTGTGAGAAGCACAATTGTCGCCTAAATGTCATGCAGCAGTGTCATTATCTTTTTAATTAATAAACCAAGACCACAAGCTGTCATGTCCAAGAGACTCTGTGCACCAGTGTAGTGAGGAACTTCCGCTTTTGTCTAGAAGTCTGCATTGCAGTTTCCGGTTTACTTACTAAAACTCATCCGCATTAGTAAACACCTAAACTCACAACAAGATGAGTGATGCTGTTGTACGGAAAGAAAATGAAATATAATGTACGCGACTCATTTAAGTTTCAAGGTACAGGTGGGGCATCATTTTAATCAGGAGAATGTCCTCTTTTTAAGAAAAGAGGACATTCTTACGCCATTCAATGACTTCAAACGCTAGACTAGAAATAGTAAGAAAAGGCGATTTTTTTGTAAGTAAACCGGAAACTGCAATGCAGACTTCTAGACAAAAGCGGAAGTTCCTCACTACACTGGTGCACAGAGTCTATTGGAGGCTAGTGAAGCTTAGTGGACAGGTAGGCCTGGGCCCACCCAGTTTGATTTCAGGCCTACCAAAAAAATGAAATTATTCAATATAAACTGTGTTATGTTTTATAAAATGTTTAAAAGAAACGCATGTAAGGTTTATTTTCTATGGGTAATTTTATTATAATGTAACAACAAACTAGTCCACGATAATCAAATTGGTTTCCGACAATTGGTAACATTTTATAGGTGCCCTATGTATAATCTTCCATTTAAAATATCCGATAAGAACCATTACATACCATCAGTTAACGTAAAACAACAGTCAATGGCAGTGTCGGGACTGACACGATCCCCAGTGCCATGGTTGCAAGTAAACGTAAAAGGCCGGGACGTTTGTAGGCGTGTACTTGAAGGTGTGTGAGGTGAAGGCCAATGACAAGCTTTGTTTGGGTTCACGTAGCCTACACTGAACGCCCCAGAATCAAAAAGATATGGAAGCAACGCGAGTATGAGACAAAGCGCGGAGTAAAACAAGGGTACATTTTGCATTTGATGGCGAGAGCTGAAGTACTTGACTTTCTACTGTACTTGACTAATAGGTTACATCACCTCATTTAGCTAGTTGGCTAGATAGTCAAGCAAAGCTATGTGTAAGGTACTAGATTAATGAGGAGGGAGTAACAATTATCTTACGTAGACAATTATATAGCCTTTTACCTTGATTTAGCCTTGTGCAAACGGGTCAAAGTGCGCATATTATTGTTCCAGTTAGCGCTAGCTAGCACGATTATGGTTGAATGTCCGCTACTGTAGATAGCCATCAACAAGTTTCATTGGATACACTGCTGGCACCCTGAAACACTGCTTGCATCTTCACTGGTAATTCATTATTTATTTTTCTTAATGCTATACCTTGATTTAACATTTACATAGATACATTTATGTGTACATTCTTTTAAAGCATCTTGAAAAGTATTTTTTATTCTAAGAAATGGCACAAAGTAACATTATATCCTTTTCTTAGCTAATTCATAGTTTACTGTCATAAAATGATTTTAAATTGATGAGCATAACCTTGTTAGTAAATTCCCAAGAAATATTAAATATCTATGTAGATCAGCGAAATGTAACTTCGTGTGTGTTTCAACAGTAACATTAGCCCCAAATATCCCTAAGTAGCATGTGATTTATTCCTCAACAGTCATGAATATAATAATGCATAAATCAGTGACCGGTCTGAAAGCAGTGCAATAGTCTCCCTGTAATTTCCTGTTATAGTCATGTTTTAAATGGGCCCATTGTGAGGCTCACTGAGCCACTATCAGAGGAAGGAAGCTGTGCTGTATAATGACAGTACATTTATGTACTAACTGGGCCTATTCCAAGAAATCTGGACCAGTTATTCTTAATCAGTCTTCATGAGTATATGGGCTTTGGTTGAATGTAGTAAAATCTTAATCGCCAGGTCTGTATCTTTATAACATCTTAATCACTAGGTCAGTTCATTATAACATCTTAATCACTTGGTCTGTATCATTATAACAGCTTAATCATTGGGTCTATAATGCTGTAACTGCATATTGATTTGGTCGGTAATGTTATAATTAGAGGTGTAAGAAAATATTGATTAACTTGAGTATCGCGATATTATGTTTTGCAATACTTTATCGATTCTCAAAACCTCTTAATAGTTTACATGCAAAGATTAGTGGCAGTGGTTCATTTTGGATTCTGTTTTAACCCTCGACCGCTAGATAGGAGTGTTGTATCCACTCCAACGTAAAAACATAAACTGAGACAGGAAGGAAGAGTACAGTACTTGCGGTTACAGGGGGGTTGCGGTTGGTGGGTGGGTGTCCCTTTGGTTGATGCCTGGCAATGTGGTTGGATTGATTTCCTGCCTGTTGGGCCCTGTCCGGGGCCTCCCCCGGGTAGGGCCACAGTGTCACCGGACCCCCCCGTCTCAGTTTCCAAGGTGTTACGCTGCTATATTATTGTGCTGGGGGACATGAGGGATGTACTACTAACTTTTCTCAGTTTCCTCCAATTTTAAATTTTAGAAGGAGATGAGGTCCTGGTCCACACCTGCGGATTACCTGGTTTGGGGGGACCGTTGCTGTTCCTGTCCTTGTCCACCTGGTCATACTTCTGACCTAGTCTAAAATCAAATATACTCTGGATTTAGCCAAGAGAAATTTATTTATTATTCCAATTGGACTCTTAATATCTCACCCGGCACAGCCAGAAGAGGACTGGTCACCCCTCTGAGCCTGGGTCCTCTCTAGGTTTCTTCCTAAAATTCGACCTTCTTAGGGAGTTTTTCCTAGCCACTGAAATTCAACACTACTGTTGTTTGCTCCTTGGGGTTTAAGGCCGGGTGTCTCTGTAAAGCACTTTGTGACAACTGCTGTTGTAAAAAGCGCTTTATAAATAAATTTTGATTGATTGATTGAGTACACCGCGAGCATTAGAAAGCCTAGCTAGCTGACAAGTAACGTGTTACCACCAATGGCTGAATCCGAGATAATTAGACTGGCTCCCGCGACATACATAGCTGAAGTCTGGGCTCATTTTGGCTTCTACAGTAAAGAAGGCACTGAGGAGTTTGATAAAATGTGCAAAATGTGCCATGCAAAAATCTAATACTTGGGGGAACACAACAAATCTGAGAGCACCCTTAGCAAGACACCATGGTGATGATCAACTAATGTTCCGCGAAGTGGATCCCTCTCAACTCACTCTGGATCAAGTTCACATTCCGAAGTCACCACCGACCTCAACTTGTGCAACCAAAATAACTCAGTCACTACTTTATTTCATTTGCAAAGATATGCGCCCTCTCAGTGTTGTAGAGTATCAAGGCTCCCGTTATATTGTGAAGACAGTGGAGCCTTGATACAGCCTGCCCTGCCGACGACACATCACTGGCATCGCAGTGCCCAAGTTGTACAATGAGGTAAAAACAAGGGTGCTGGAATCTCGCGGCTCAGCAGAGAGGGTCGCTTCAACGTGCAACGCTTGGACATCGAGGGCCACGGAATCGTACATAACCATAACAGCACATCAGATAACCAATGAGTGGAAGCTGGACTCGTATGCGCTACAAACAAGAGTGATGCATGACAGCCACACAGGAGAGACCGTCGCAGGGTTGCTAAAGGAGGCCGTTACTGAATGAAGATTGGAAGCGAAAGATCACGTCATGGTAACAGACAATGCCTCCGATATGAATGCCACGGCTGGACTGGCACAAATGACCCATGTACAATGTTTTGTACACAGCCTGAATCTTGCCTCGTCGAAAGCACTGAAATTGCCCACAGTGGTGCCACTACTTGGCAGGATCAGATGTGTTACAACCGTTTTCAGACACAGCACCATAGACAGTCACCCAGCTAAAAAACAGACCTGCTCCAGCTACCAAAACACAGGTGGATCACAGACGTTCTCAGAAGGTGGAACAGCTCTTATGACGTGATAGAAAGACTTTTAGAACAACAACCAGCCATTTTTGCAGCACTACTTTCAACTGAGGTCAGAAAGAGTGAAAAGGATCTCCTCACCCTGAGTGAGGCTGACACCACATGTGCCAAGTGCTCAAGGCACTCAAGCCAATGAAGGAAGCCACCTTGCTAATGTAAGAGGAGAGCATGCCCACTCTGCCTGTCATTGCACCACTCCATGCCAAGCATGTCATGGGCACAGAAGAAAGCCTGGACACGGACAGTGAAGGACATCAAGGTTGCCATAACACCTGAGAGAGAGATCTGGAATGATCTGGGAAAGAGATATGCCAATGAGAGCGAGACACTGTGCATGGCATCAGCTGTTGTTCCTAGGTTTCAGGATCTAGCCCTGAAGCAGAGACCAATGAGACCTAATTCAAAATGACTGATGCTGTAGTGGCCATAAAGAAGCAACAGACTGTAAGTAAAAATGTTTGGCTATTTGTTTTAATTACATGCATTAAAGGATATAAGTTTAAAGTACATCTGAGTAAATATATATAAATGAAATGTATTGATGACCATTTAGTTTTAATAGTTGGACATAGTTATGTACAAAAATAGAAATGTCCAATAGGATGAAGTTGGGCTCAGATTGTGTTCTGGTAGTTAATTTAAATTTACTGTAAAATTAATACTAGTTTGATTTCAATGAAATGCATGTTTTTTTCAGAAGCAAGAGGAGGTACACTGTCCAGTGGAGGAGACTTATCAGTCAGATGAGGTTCATCACCCACCTAACTACGAGGATGGCCCTTTCCCGCCCCCCAGCCACCCATGAAGAGACCAAGGAGCTCATGCACATTGGCTATCTTGCTTGGAACCGCGTTTGCCTCTGCCAAAGACAGTGCTGCACCAAGATCTGCACATGATGCTGCTGCCTCTGAGATTAAGAGGCTTAGAGAGGAAAGCCCTTCGTCACTCCTAGAAAATCTTCACAGATGGTGGAAGGCACACGAACATGAGTACCCTTAGCTATCCAGAGTAGCAAAGTGTTTCCTGTGCATTCTTGGTACAAGTGTCTCAGTGGAGAGTGTCACGATTCTCCGCACATAGATGATGGAGTCAAGCGCCGAGTTTATTAAGCACAAAAACGTAATCCATAAAACAGAGTCACAGGGCAGGCAGAGAAGTCGAAACCACGGGAGGTTCAAACACCGGGACTACAGAACAGAATCGTAAGGCGAGAGAATAATCGTTGTCACAAAACTGGGTCAAGGAACAACTACACAAAAGGAGTAACTGGATAAACGCTCGGTAAGCTGACAAAACAAACAATACTTCACAAGCCCCAAGCCCGCCCCAGGAAGTATATACCAGCCCCAATCACCCACAGCTTAACGCAGGTGCGCATCAATACTCTGGGGAAGCGGGGTGTGGCCGATGCGAAGGAGAAGCCCGGAACGAGGACGTGACAGATTCTTCTCCACCGCAGACCGCATCGTAACCCCATGACCAGCTGGTCTTCCTCCACAAAAACCTGGACGTAAAAATATAAGCACTGGAATAGCGTGTGAAATCCAAGTCAGAAGGGTCTCAGGATGTTCATTGTCCGTATTGATTTTTTTGTTCACATTTGTTTCATGTTTTCTTTGGGAATCCTGCAAGCACTTATTTTTCATTGATGTAATTCCTTCAGATCGCACAAGAAATAGTGTTATGATATTTAATCTGTGTTACTGGGACTGTGCTGTGAGGTTCTGTTCTGTTTAGTTTAGCTTTTGGTTTTTTAATTTAGCCTGTTATGTTTGGTTTTTGGCTTTTGTTCTTTTACACAGCCTGTCCTTGTCCTTATTGTTTCCACCTGTGTCTTGTTTGCTCCCTCGTTGTGTCCCTATTTAAGTTCCTCCTGCCCCAGTTTTTCTTGTTGGTCATTTGTGTGTTTGCTGTTGCTGCCGTTTGTGCCTTTTGTTTCTCTGTAAAACTTGTTGAACTACCTTTGTCCATGAAAACCTCTGCGCTTGTGTCCTGCCTTTATGCAAAAATGTGAAATATGGATTTTCTTTTATAACTACCTTTAAAGCAGGATAAATAAATATATACTCTCTCTATACAATATGATTTTATTAATTTGGTTACCTAAAACATCCTGCAGGCACTTTACAGCTCCGGAAGAAATTAAGAGACCACTCCACCTTTTTCTTTCCTTTCCAAAAAAGTTGAAAAGGAACGTTTTTTCTTAATTTTTTCTTGATTTCTTCTTTGAACTATGACAGTTTTCCTAAAATGTTATTTAAAGGAAAAAAATCACAATATATTGCCTTGCTTACAGAATCGGAATATATTGCAATGTATTGAATTGTAACCCCTGTATCATGATAGACATCATATCGCCAGATTCTTGCCAAGACACAGCCCTAGTTATAACTGCTTCATCATTAGGTCTATAATGTTACAACAGTTTACTTAATAGGTATGTAATGTTATAACAGCTTAATCATAAGGTCTGTAATGTTATAACCGCATATTGATTAGGTCTGTTATGTTATAACTGCTTGATCATTAGGTCTATAATGTTACAACAGCTTACTTAATAAGTTTATAATGTTATAACGGCTTATTAATCATTCGGTCTGTAATGTTATAACAGCTTACCGAGGTCTAGGTGAATGCTGGGAACGAAGGAGTTTAGGAAGAACATGAAGATGACAACGCCCAGAACTGACACACACTTCACCAGCAGAACCCGGTCAGTTATTCTGTGCTGTAGATTAAAAGAGAGAATGTCAGTTCTTTGGTCTGTTTAAAAAGAGAGGAGAGAATGTTTTTCTGTGATGCAGGGAGGGAATAGTGTCACTTATTCTGTGCTGATGGGAAAGTAATATAATCCATTTAATTCATTTAATTTAATACCCAAGGACACTTTCCTTGTAAACATCAGATGACTGGGTAGAGCAAGGTACATTACACATGAAGTACAATAAAAAATAGAAAGCTATAAATATATACTATCAACGAATCCACTTCTCCATAAACATAATTTAACATACTGTCTGTTTTTTATGGAGTGACTAAACAGGCTGACACTTGGTCTCTGTCTTGTAGAATATAGAAAGGAAAAGACAGATTCATCCTCTAACTTGTTATTGTCAAGAAAGATGTTTTTAAAATGAATCCTACTTCATAATGTTGATAACATCTAAGCGAGGTTGGCACAGTGAAATGGTTTTATGTGGTTAGGGGTTATTACAGCATTTTATTAAAATAAATGTTTAATTAAACATTTAAATAATATAAATGATGTGTATTATAAGGATCATTTGATTACCTTCTTCTGTAACTCCTGAATATTACTCTCCCAGTTCTTATCTTCCTGAGAAATTTCCCTGGAAAACCAAGAAATAACAACAGACAGAAAAAATATATTTTTTTAATTCTTCCTTCTTTATTAACTGTGTCTAAACGGTATCCTGCATAATTGCTTTGAAAGCTGTTTAAAAGGTCATGACACCATGATCTTAAATAATGAAAAATAATTGTCTCATTTCATAAAGCACCTCTGGAAAGTCTTTAGATTAATGTTAAATGTCTGCCTGTCCTTACTTCTGGAAAGTTTTCAGTTTAATGTTAGATGTCTGTTTGTACCTCAGGAAAGTCTGTACCTCTGGAAAGTCTTCAGTTTAATGTCAGATGTCTGTCTGTCTGTCTGTACCTCTGGAAAGTCTTCAGTTTAATGTTAGATGTCTGTTTGTACCTCTGGAAAGTCTTCAGTTTAATGTCAGATGTCCGTCTGTCTGTACCTCTGGAAAGTCTTCAGTTTAATGTTAAATGTCTGTCTGTCTGTACCTCTGGACAGTCTTCAGTTTATTGTTTGATGTCTGTCTGTACCTCTGGGAAGTATTCAGTTTAATATTAGATGTCTGTCTGGACCTCTGGAAAGTCTTCAGTTTAATATTAAATGTCTGTCTGTCTGGACCTCTGGAAAGTCTTCAGTTTAATGTTAAATGTCTGTCTGTCTGTACCTCAGGAAAGTCTTCAGTTTAATGTCAGATGTCTGTCTGTACCTCTGGAAAGTCTTCAGTTTAATGTTAGATGTCTGTTTGTACCTCTGGGAAGTATTCAGTTTAATGTCAGATGTCTGTCTGTACCTCTGGAAAGTCTTCAGTTTTATCCGCAGCAGACTTTCCAGGTTCAGGACCTTTTGCATCAGAAGACATTTGACAGCTGTCTCTTCTCTGCTGGCTGGGTTAATACACTGAGCCGTCTGCCTCCACACACGGATCTCGTGCCGGAGCTCTGCAGGAGTATCACACACACCAAAAGTCAAGGGTCAGTGGTAACTACAGACAGATCTGGCAACGTTTAGACGTACATACCATCACATCTAGGAAGTTAAACTGAACGCATCATATCACATCTAGAGAGTTTGACTGAATACTATTGAATTCAATGTCTCCAATTGGTCTTGGCTCTGGGCTTTTTTGTTCAGATCGATTCTGCATAAGTCACAGGTAGGTCCGTTGTCTTTGGATAATAAAGCACCAGACTCTCTAGTGGATGTGCTTACAGCCTCACCTGGCCTGTTTAACTCATCTAAGTCATGCAGAGAGGAGATTGGTCTGAAGGATGAAGCTGTTTTCAATCATTACTGTGCTGGGCCCCCGTGTGAGGCTCTGAAAGGTATCTACATCACGGGGGGTGTGGGGGGGGGGGGTTTACGTGTGGTGGAAGAGACAGTGTGGATGGACACTGATTGTACATGACATCATTACAGGTTTTCTCAATTGCTCAGATACTTTTAATGAGATCGAGGTCAAGTTGATCTCCATTACAGCCTAATGAGGACAGCAGTGCTATTTGTTTACAAAACAGTTAGTGATTTCTCATTGCTTTCACACACACACACAATCTCAATATTTATGCATATTTTGTCCAGCTAGTAAACACAACTCTCTATAATTCTTTTTTATACTCAGTGGAGTTAATCATGTCAAACTAAATTAAATCATTTGGTCACAGCTTGTAAAAACTATTTCCTTAAATGTGAGACCCTTCAACACATAAACAAATCCTTCTTGCACAATTGTTCGGTCAGTGATCAGTTTGTATTCAAGCATTAAAGAGAACACTTATTGGTTGCTGTTGGCAAGACTGGACCAGCAAGGCTAAGGGAAGAGTGGTTTAGATGCATTGTGGTGGAATACAAAGAACTGTATTTTTTGAAGAAATTTGGGCCACAATTATTGACAGGTGTTATCGTGACCTTTCCATTAGAGTCTGGGCAGCAGGTCAATTCCAACAGACCAATTGTGGCATCAATATTCAAAATTCTAGAATGAAAAAGGGTAGTTTACAGCGCTTCACCACACTGAATATAGTATGTTATACAGTGTGTGTCAAATACATTTTAGAAATTGTTTTGTTTTAGCTGTGATTTGTTAGCTTGGTGTATTTTATTCTCTATATACAGTGGGGAGAACAAGTATTTGATACACTGCCGGTTTTGCAGGTTTTCCTAATTACAAAGCATGTAGAGGTCTGTAATTTTTATCATAGGTACATTTCAACTGTGAGACGGAACCTAAAACATAAATCCAGAAAATCACATTGTATGATTTTTAAATCATTAATTAGCATTTTATTGCATGACATAAGTATTTGATAAGTAAAAGAATACCGGCTTTTCTTTAAGAAGCCCTCCAGTTTTCCACTCATTACCTGTATTAACTGCATCTGTTTGAACTCGTTACCGGTATAAAAGACACCTGTCCACACACTCAGTCAAACAGACTCCTACCTCTCCACAATGGCCAAGACCAGAGAGCTGTGTAAGGACATCAGGGATTAAACTGTAGACCTGCACAAGGCTGGGATGGGCTACAGGACAATAGGCAAGCAGCTTGGTGAGAAGGCAACAACTGTTGGCGCAATTATTAGAAAATGGAAGAAGTTCAAGATGAAGGCAAATCTCCCTCGATCTGGGGCTCCATGCAAGATCTCACCTCGTGGGGCATCAATGATCATGAAGAAGGTGAGGGATCAGCCCAGAACTACACGGCACGACCTGGTCAATGACCCGAAGAGAGCTGGGACCACAGTCTCAAAGAAAATCATTAGTAACACACTACGCCATCATGAATTCAAATCCTGCAGCACACGCAAGGTGCTCAAGCCAGTGCATGTTCAGGCCCGTCTGAAGTTTGCCAATGACCATCTGGATGATCCAGAGGAGGAATGGGAGGTCAGGTGGTCTGATGAGACAGAAATAGAGCGTTTTGGTATAAACTCCACTCGCTGTGTTTGGAGGAAGAAGAAGGATGAGTACAACCCCAAGAACACCATCCCAACCGTGAAGCATGGAGGTGGAAACATCATTCTTTGGGGATGCTTTTCTGCAAAGGGGCCAGGACAACTGCGGGAGGATGGATGGGGCCATGTATCGCAAGATCTTGGCCAACAACCTCCTTCCCTCAGTGAGAGCATTGAAGATGGGTCGTGGCTGGGTCTTCCAGCATGACAACGACCCGAAAAACACAGCCAGGGCAACTAAGGAGTGGCTCCGTAAGAAGCATCTCAAGGTCCTGGAGTGGCCTAGCCAGTCTCCAGACCTGAACCCAATAGAAAATCTTTGGAGGGAGCTGAAAGACAGTATTGCCCAGCGACAGCCCCGAAACCTGAAGGATCTGGAGAAGGTCTGTATGGAGGAGTGGGCCAAAATCCCTGCTGCAGTGTGTGCAAACCTGGTCAAGAACTACAGGAAACGTATGATCTCAGTAATTGCAAACAGAGGTTTCTGTACCAAATATTAAGTACTGCTTTTCTGTGTGAGGTTCTCGCGTCGTTCCGGATCCAACTCCTCCCTGTCACGCTCCTCACCTGCCACCGTTACGCTCTCACTGCCCGATACGCATGAACGCACCCAGAAATCCAGATCCCAATCAGCGAAATACCAAACACCTGCATCCTGTTTGCCTTTCTATTTAGCCTGCTCTCTGCCTCCACTCCAGGGTGAGGTATTGTTCGTAGTGGACCTGCCAAGCCGTCGTATAGCTCGTTGCCTTTGCCTGTTGACTCCCAGCCTGTTGTTCTCTCCCTTCCCGTCCGCCCGCCCGCCCGATCTCATTATCTAGAAACTTGCATCCTGACCTGTCTGCCTGCCCCTGGATTCTCCGACCGCCTACCCCTGCCTGTACTGTTGCCATCGCCAACTGATCACCCGGTTTACTGACCTGCCTGCCTGCTTCTGGTTTCTCCTCTCTGTCTATTCCCGCCTGTGCCGTTGCCTTCGTGGATTGATCTCCTGGTTACCGAACATACCTGCCCGTCTCTACTGTTTTTGCTCTTGCCTACTCCCCTGTACGAAAATAAATCGACAGTTGCGTTTCTGCACTTGGAACCACACACCCCTGGTCTCGGTGTTCATTACATTCTGATGTATCAAATACTTATGTCAAGGAATAAAATGCAAATTAATTACTTAAAAATCATACAATGTGATTTTCTGGATTTCTGTTTTAGATTCCGTCTCTCACAGTTGAAGAGTACCTATGATAAAAATTACAGACTTCTACATGCTTTGTAAGTGGGAAAACCTGCAAAATTGGCTTGTTCTCCCCACTGTATACATCATTTTTAAAGCATTTTGTTTATGGATATTAATGCTTTTTAATGTCATTCTGCATTTGTCATCTTTCCTAAAATAAATTTGGCAAAAAAAACAGCCCGTGATGTGGTACTGTATTATTTTTACTTGCCTTTTATAGTACAAACTATACTGGCTGATTGGACGACTGACTGGCAGGCTGATTGGTCGACCGATTGTCTGGATAATTGGTTGACTAAATGAGTGGTTGGTTGAATAACTGGGTCATCAGGGTGACGAACAACCACTTCCGGAAACCAAACACATCTGAAGTCATCATACAAAGGGAAGTAACCCACTATATAAACTTGACCTACAGTATGTTCTGTTATGATATGAAACCTCAGTGTAGTTAAAGATATTCCCATTTGCTTTAACAATTCAATTTAATTATAGATATTCTCCTTTACAGATAGTAATTCCATGGATAGGAACAGTCAAATGAATCAAATTCACATTTTTACTTCCTCAAATTCACAAGTTCATAGCTCAGCTTTTGCATATCATAGAGATGAACTAGAGACGCCCCCATGTGCATGAGAGTAGCATCTTTTCCTGCCATATACAGCATGTTTCTGGACAACATCAATTCATATCTATGTTTGGTCATGGATTGTAGAAACAAATACAAATTTATTAAAATGTTTAAACCTAAATTAAAGTCCTATGCCCCCTCATGAAACCCCCACATTGGGGACGGGCCCCCTAGTTTGAGAATCCTTGATATAAATGTAGCATTAAAGCATTCAGTGATGGAGACAACTGCCTGTAGGACAGCCAAGCCAATCACAGATTGGCCTCTGAGATCAGACCCTTCTCTTTACCATTGCAACTATATTATACGTCTGGGCATCCCATAATATATTAGTGTAACAGTGATGTCAGGGCCATCTGATAGGGATAATGGGAGAATTGGAGAGGAGGTTGGAAAAACGCCTGGCTAGCTCAGGTTCAGTCCTAAATAGCACCCTATTCCAAATATCATGCACTAGATAATGGTCCAATGTAGGGCACTAAGAAGGAAACAGTGTTCACTTTTGGGAGGCATCACGCCTCAGCTGTGTGGTAAAGAAGAAAGCAAAAGGTTGTAGGCTCTGTACTGCAAAGATAATTAAGTTATGATCCTGACCCTCGGTAAAGGGAAACAGCTGCACCATAACACAAACACACACACAATACACACACACACACATACAGTATACACAACACAACCAGGCATGGCTTTATCTATGCTCAGGGGAAGAAGCTACTCTGCTAAACAAAGAAAGAAAGAAAGAAAATAAAAGAAAGAAAGCTCTTATCTGAGCAGGGTGGCATAATTGCATATTTTACATCTTAATCAACATCTTAATCTACAGCTTAATCTCTATAACTATGCAACTGTGACAACAAATCATGCCTAGAACGTGAATAATTAAAGGAATCATATTTGCTTTGTGGTTAAGCACAAACAATTTATCTCAGATGAGGTCTTGTTGGGTAGTGTTGTTGGTGGAATTTTCTGGTGTAAGCCAGTCTTGTATTGAATTGCATATAGCGTAGGGAACCTGATCAGAGTAAAAGGATCCGTGAGAGACAAAAGGTATGCGGGATCCCAAACCTTTTATCTACAAACTACTATGTTGCAATTCTTTGGGACAATTCCTAAAGAACAATCATTGTGTCATTCGGCTAATTTCACAATATCTCCACGCCATTTTTCTAAAGTTGATCATAAAAAGGAGTGTCTAGACCTAAAGGTTGGAGCTACAGGCAGATAATTAACCCTCCAAATCCAGACAGGACTGGCCAACCACATCATGCTTGGTGGGAACCCTGGGCTAATCCACTTAACGGGCAGAAATATTGTACTTTCTCATTGATGGTAAAAATAAATGAATAATTGAACTGAAGTTGTATGATTTGATCCCACACATGCACACTCTGGACTCACCGACAATCTCGCTGGACTCCTTGTTGTAGAGTTTCTTGTTCCAGTAGAGTAGTCGTAGGAAAGGGAAGGAGGTGAGTAGTACTAGGCAAACCCCGAGGAACATGTAGCCTGTGAAGCTAGCGAAGTCAATCCCCTACAACACACAGGACAGACAGAGTTATATGTAAAGGAACATGTAGCCTGTGAAGCTAGCGACGTCTATCCCCTACAACACACAGGACAGACAGAGTTATATGTAAAGGAACATGTAGCCTGTGAAGCTAGCGACGTCTATCCCCTACAACACACAGGACAGACAGAGTTATATGCAAAGGAACATGTAGCCTGTGAAGCTAGCAACGTCTATCCCCTACAACACACAGGACAGACAGAGTTATATGTAAAGGAACATGTAGCCTGTGAAGCTAGCGACGTCTATCCCCTACAACACACAGGACAGACAGAGTTATATGCAAAGGAACATGTAGCCTGTGAAGCTAGCAACGTCTATCCCCTACAACACACAGGACAGACAGAGTTATATGTAAAGGAACATGTAGCCTGTGAGGCCATTTCAAGGTGTGGCCTTGAAATGGTGCACCTGAGTTTCCTCACCTGGCCTTACCACATTTTTGTTTCTTTTTTTACTTATTTCTAAGAGTGTTTCATGAGTACATAATTACATTTATTATTAGAATATTATTAATATAATAGGTCCTGTTATAAAAAGGAGTGAAGGTGGTAGATGAGGCTTTTCCATTTGACCGATAGGAATTCAGCATTTTACAATTGTGCAATTCACTTTTGTATGCACCCAAAATAATTTCTGATGAACAAATGTTGTGCCACACTAACATTCCAATCATGTTATGTGAGGTAGAGACATACTAGTCTTGTTATGTGAGGTAGAGACATACTAGTCTTGTTATGTGAGGTAGAGAGCCGGTGTGTCATGTTATGTGAGGTAGAGACATACTAGTCTTGTTATGTGAGGTAGAGAGCCGGTGTGTCATGTTATGTGAGGTAGAGACATACTAGTCTTGTTATGTGAGGTAGAGACATACTAGTCTTGTTATGTGAGGTAGAGACATACTAGTCTTGTTATGTGAGGTAGAGACATACTAGTCTTGTTATGTGAGGTAGAGACATACTAGTCTTGTTATGTGAGGTAGAGAGACTACGTGAGTCAGGTTATTTGAGGTAGAGAAATGGTAAGAAACGCCAGATCAAGTGTGACAGTTTCAACAAGACCCCTGCTAAGACAACAGGTCCTGTGTGAGTTGCAGTGGGAAGAAAAGTGAAAATAGCTCAAGGCTCTGCTGTTGTCGCTGCTTCCAGAGCCCCTACAGTCCTGCAGTAGCAGCCACAACAGTAGTCCTGTGCCGAGTGACCTCGTGGGCACTGGTCTAAAGCAGGCGGAAGGGACTTCACAGGGAACATCGTCTTATTTAGGGTATTGTTGTTGCCCTAGGTCCTCTGCGTAACCCACACCCCAGGTGGTGAACAAAGGGTCAGACTCACAATGCTTCTGATTACTGGAGTAGCCCAGACGCCACTACAATCAGAACACAACACAATAATACACACAAGCATTCAGTCCACCAAGAGCAAAACCTTGCTCCACCCTGATTGGCTCAGCGTGAGAATGGGTTCCAAATGGCACCCTAGCTCCGTTGTAAACTCATTTGGAGCAATAGGTAGTTGTTTCAGATGCCTCCTCCAGCAGTTCACCTTTAGATTTCTAACTGTCCCTCCTAAAACCCATACTGTGAGTGTGTGTGCAGGGGGGTATTTGCTGCCTGTAAAGCCTAGGACTCTGCGTGCCAAGCCCTGTAAATTGGAATGACCGCACATATCTGAAACGATGATTTACAAAAGCCCACAACACCATCAAGGACCATTCGCAATCCATCCCCTCGCTATTTATTCTGCCACTGTTGGTCATACAGAGACACTGCGCTGGAGCATATGGTATCATTCTAAAAGGATCGGAGACACTTCCTGTCCGCAAGCCGTCCATTGTGAATCCCACACACACAAACATTAAGAACCTGAAAACCCTGAAACCCATAGAAATATAGAGGTCGACAAGAGTTTATGGAACTGTATGTGGAAGTACACAGAGTGAATCGTTGTCACAGGGAGGAACACATTGAAGAAAAGCCTTCTTTAAAGCACTGTTGAACCCCCGCTAGAGAATGGTTTTCTGGTCGTTATGAATGAGAACAGAATGGGTCTTTATATCCTGGAGGTCGCAGTGATGTGGCTGTTCTGACATCTTTAATTCATATGATTTATGACCACGGGAAGAGAAATATTAAGCTGTTATTCTACAAAACCGATACATCTCAATTAATCATCTGTGTGTCAACACATACACACACACACACACAGTACTTGCATGCACACACATCCATACCAACACACACACACACAAACTCAGTAGCACAAGCAAATGCATAGACACGCAAAGATACCCACGCGCGTCACACTGAGTAAACACATTTAAAACAGAGGATTATTATGTTCAGGAGTTAACACATGAAACGTTTCCTGTAAACATTCCTTTCTCTGTATGTATGTAAGTGTGTGTGAACACTTTGTAGAGACAAAACACACACAGGGCATGAACCCCACCCCCAAATCTTCCACTGGCCTCATATGAACCACCGAATCGAGGCTTTTGGGAATTTACTTGTTCTATAAAGATGTTCAAGGACTGCAAATCCCTGAATGACCAGAAGCTAAAACTGTCAGGGTTCCATTTCATTACCACTAAATAAGGAATGAGAGTGCTTGATGTCAGTCCAGCGACTGAACGATGTCACACTGAGCCCACTGTAAGGAGACTTGCTGAGACAACGCGGGAGACTACCTGCCTTTGGTGATCTGAGGGGGCCTGTGATGTTTGTCCTCCCATGGTCAGAGTCAACTGACATGGACACAGTGCTTTGTACTTCTAACGCCAGTGTCTTCAAGGTCAAAGAGGCTACAACTCAACAAAACACAGGACTAAGAAAAGCTACAACACAGGCTGCCTAACTCATCTGATCAAGATGAATATATCTGGAACACTGTCAGTCTATCAGTCTTCGTGTGTGTGTGTATGTGTGTGTGTATACGTCTGTCTCTCTGTGTGTGTGTGTATATATATATATATATATATATATATATGCACATGTGAATGTTATTGTTTGGTAGATAAATATAGACTAAGATGTAATAATAATGTCCTACACTTTTCCGGAGGTCCTGGTTGGAAACAATGATGACGTTTGGCGGATCGCCGACTGCTGTGGCTGCTCCACCAATGTTGGTGAAGATGACCTCAGCTATCAGGACATGTCTGGGGTCAAGGTTCAGGACTTCGCATAACCTGAATAGAGAAAGAGCTCTTTCAAATTGAAAACAAACATGTAATAAAACAGACAAAGAGACTCTGAAGATAACCGGTGAATGAAGGACAGAGAGAGAGGCATGGGGAGGGACGAGAGAGAGAGAGAGAGAGATGTATTGTATTGCTTTGTCAACACTTGAAAATGTTCTTGTCATGCCAAGAAAGCTTCGGAAATGAAATGATGTAATCAGAGACAGGTAGAAAAAGAGAGACAGAGAATCATGAAGAGACTGAGAGGAGAGATAGAGATGGAGAATGATGAAGAGACTGAGAGAGATGGAAACAGAGATAGAGACAGGTAGATTGAGATGAAGAATGATGAAGAGACAGAGGAGAGATAGAAACAGAGACAGGTTGATAGAGATGGAGAATGATGAAGAGACTGAGAGGAGAGATAGAAACAGAGACAGGTAGATAGAGATGGAGAATGATGAAGAGACTGAGAGAGATTGAAACAGAGACAGGTAGAAAGAGATGGAGAATAATGAAGAGACTGAGAGAGATAGAATCAGAGACAGGTAGATAGAGATGGAGAATGATGAAGAGACTGAGAGGAGAGATAGAAACAGAGACAGGTAGAAAGAGATGGAGAATAATGAAGAGACTGAGAGAGATAGAAACAGAGACAGGTAGATAGAGATGGAGAATAATGAAGAGACTGAGAGAGATAGAAACAGAGACAGGTAGATAGAGATGGAGAATAATGAAGAGACTGAGAGAGATGGAAACAGAGATAGAGACAGGTAGAGAACCATAAAAAGAGAGCAATAGAGATACACTGCATGGATTTTGTCACAGGTCTGGGTTTTTATTTCATCCTCCTACCTGATGGTCACAGGTGTGAAGAGCATCATGGTGGTCACGTTGTCCAGAAAGGCTGACAGGATGGCAGCTATCAGGCATAGGATGATGATCATGGGCCAAACCCTGCCTCTGGCCAGCTGGTAGGCCTGTGGGGGATGCCATATCAAATCAAACAATTTATTTTGTTAATTGCAATGATTTGTACAGAGCTTTACAAAGAAAAATAAATAATTAGAAGAATATAAATACAACATCATTAATAAAACAATTAATATAATAACAACACAGATTATACACATAATAAAACCACAGGTAATCCCTATATAGAACTACCAGAGATTATACCTATATAAAACAACCAGAGATAATATCTATATAAAACAACCAGAGATAATACTCATATCATACAACCAGAGATAATACTCATATCATACAACCAGAGATTATACCTGTATAAAACAACCAGAGATAATACCTATAAAATACAACCAGAGATAATACCTATATAATACAACCAGAGATAATACTCATATCCTACAACCAGAGATAATACTCATATCATACAACCAGAGATAATACCTATATAATACAACCAGAGATAATACTCATATCATACAACCAGAGATAATACCTATATAATACAACCAGAGATAATACTCATATCATATAACCAGAGATAATACCTATATAATACAACCAGAGATAATGCTCATATCATACAACCAGATATAATATATATTTATATATATAATACAACCAGAGATAATACTCATATCATACAACCAGATATAATATATATATAATACAACCAGAGATAATACTCATATTAAACGCAGAGCTAATACCTACATAATACAACCAGAGATAATACTCATATCCTACAACCAGAGATAATACTCATATATTAGAAGCAGAGATAATACCTACATAATACAACCAGAGATAATACCAACATAATAAAACCAGAGATAATATTCATATCATACAACCAGAGATAATACTCATATATTAGAAGCAGAGATAATACCTACATAATACAACCAGAAATAAGACTCATATATTAGAAGCAGAGATAATACCTACATAATACAACCAGAAATAAGACTCATATATTAGAAGCAGAGATAATACCTACATGATACAACCAGATATAAGACTAATATATTAGAAGCAGAGATAATACCTACATAATACAACCAGAAATAAGACTCATATATTAGAAGCAGAGATAATACCTACATGATACAACCAGAGATAAGACTAATATATTAGAAGCAGAGATAATACCTACATTATACAACAAGAGATAATACCTACATGATACAACCAGAGATAAGACTAATATATTAGAAGCAGAGATAATACCTACATAATACAACAAGAGATAATACCTACATGATACAACCAGAGATAAGACTAATATATTAGAAGCAGAGATAATACCTACATAATACAACCAGAAATAAGACTCATATATTAGAAGCAGAGATAATACCTACATGATACAACCAGAGATAAGACTAATATATTAGAAGCAGAGATAATACCTACATAATACAACAAGAGATAATACTCATATATAACAACCATGATAGAGAATGAGGGTGGAGAGAGGATGGGGAGAAGATGAGGCTGAAGAGATGATGAGAGGATGAGGGAATAGAGAGGCTTTGGGAAGATGAGGATCAGAGGATGAGAGAGTATGACAGATGATGAAGGATGAGGTTAAGGTTGTCATTTTTTGTGTGTAAAAGCACATTCATATATACAGTTAATTCAACCCACAGAGCATTTTTTGGTCACCTTATTTTACGACAGATTGCGGACGACTGTGCTGTTATCTGGCTTGCATCCGGGTATAATTTGTGCATTCTCACCTTTCCAAACGAAAAAGGTCGCGAGATTTGCTCTAGGGTTCAATTCAACCAGACTAAACAAACTAGTGAAAGTGACTAAAATCGCAGTTGACTAACTCACCTTTACAGCACAGTAGTCAAAGAAGCCAGTGTCAGAGAATATAGCCACTAGAATCATCTGTAAGAGAAGAGAACACATGTTGTCAGGCAGTAAACTAGCGGTAAAATATGACAGTTACTGTTACATGAAAGCCAGGAGCTTGTTATACCGTAGCTATAACTCTGTTATAAGACCAGTAATACAATCACATAATACTGTTATAAAACCAATATCAGAATCACATAATACTGTTATAAAACCAATATCAGAATCATATAATACTGTTATCAGACCGATAGTAGAATCATATGATACAGTCATTAGAATCATATAATACTGTTATTAGACCGATAGTAGAATCATATGATACAGTCATTAGAATCATATAATACTGTTATTAGACCGATAGTAGAATCATATGATGCTGCTTTTTTGTAAGACCGATAGTAGAATCATACAACACTGTTATATGACCGATAGTAGAATCATATTATACTGTTATTAGACCGATAGTAGAATCATATGATGCTGCTTTAGTATAAGACCGATAGTAGAATCATATAACACTTATATGACCAATAGTAGAATAATCTAATATTGTTATAAGACTGAAATTAGGATAATATAATACTGATATAAAACCAAAATTTGAATAATTTAATACTGTTAAAAGACAGATATTAGAATCATATAATACTGTTATTACACTGATTTCAGATAATTTTCACAGAGTTATTACACAGTCTAGCTGTCAAAAGCATTGGGCCGTTAACAAAGTGGTCACTGCTCTCTAATCCCAGACTGGACAAAGTAATAGACATCTGTTGCTTTTTGTAACCTTGAGCAATGAAATTAACAATACCTGCTCTGGTAAATGGATCTGGATAAGAGGCTAAAATAAAAAAAATGCTAATATAACACACTTATGCCAAATATGACAATAGGTCCTTCCCAAAAAGAAATACATTGCTAATAGGAAACTTTAAAAAGACTCCAGTGGTCCAACTTGGACATTTAACCCTTTGAGACTAAAATAGTTCCTTTACAGCTACTAAAACCAAACAAGGACGTCTATACCAAACAGTTGAATAGACATGGTGATATAGACTATGAACAAGGGGAAACATCTAGATTTTACTGAAAACAAAGCCATTCTGCCTTCAGAGGTTCCAAATCTCTACACACGGAAAACCCTTAGCAGCTCGTATTTAATTCAGTAGGAGAGCAGGGTTTTGCTATTTATATCCCCATGCCCCGTCTAGTCTGAAACAGAATATTATTCTCCATCTGATGAGAGAGAAAGAGCATTTACCCATTCATATTATTTATGGATCTCTGAATCTATAGTCTCGAATAATATTGTGCGTCCCAAATGTCCCCCTGTAGCCTACACTGTGTGTTACCATAGCCTAGTGATGTACAGTGCGATTGGGAATGCAAGCATTGTTATATTCTAATTGTGTTGTTGGGAATTTCAGGTGAATGACAATCTTTGGATCAGATGAGTACGGAACAATTGCATATAAAGTCTCCTGCGACATGAATGGCAGCCTAGATAAAGATTAACCAAAAGGAATATCAAATTAATAATTCAAATATTGAGCTATATTTTATGTAAAGACATTTGGAAATATACATTATTTAGTGAAACACACTTCCTCAGAGAAAGCTTAGATATTTTCTTTGTCTTGCTTTCTTTCTTAACTTGAGGATAACGGCCTTAATTTGAAAGAGGGAAAAAAAAACATTTTAAAAAACAGAGGTGCCGGTCAACACATTGTGAGTGATCTTATACTGCTCCACTACACAGAAGATTTTCCAGATATTTGTCATTTCTGGACGCGCTTATGAACTACCTCTAAAATGATTAACTCAGGAGACTCACATGGCCCATTGCAAAATGTCATTCTGTCATCAACTGTCAATCTGTTTGGGGATTTCGATGACTTTAAAGTCATTTAGCTGACTCTCCGATACAGAGTAAATTAAAAGTAGTGAGGACACACATTTTCATACTTCTTTGTTCTGGCCTTCACGTCTGAATCAAACCCACATCCATGGCAATCTCACGAAAGCATTCTCTTATCAAGGAAGCTACACAGGACCAGAAGACATGGGAGCTACACCATGTATGCGTCTGCTTTTTTCTTGTTGGAAGATCCACTTCCATTCGAGTTCCTGACGAGGAACTTGGTAAAGTTCATGGTGGCATTGACCTTAACAAAGCCCCAGGACCAGTGAATGCAGCATTTCCCAATTAACAAACATCAAAGATCCACATCCCTCTTAGACCCAGTTCTTTTCAGCAAACGCTTCAAAACCATGACATTGAGTGTGGCTTTTTTTTTTACCGTAGCATGACTTAAGTGGGCTGAATGACATGGCAAATAAATGGCACTTCAGCCTGTTATTGGCACAATGTTTTGATGAAAGTGAAAATATAGCTCATTATTAACACATAGCAGAGCACCAGTTTTCAAAAAGCTGAGAATTTAACCAATATGTTGTTATAAAATAATATTCACTGTGATCATTCCATCTCCATTCTCCACGATATGTTCTTGCATACTGTTCTGCATCAGGGCTGATTGGATGTGTTTGTTACCATGGAGATAGCCTAGCAACGCGGTATGGTCTCAAAGCAATACAAGGATATGTTCTACAGGAGATATAAAAAACAAGCCACAACTGCGAGTTGTAAAGAAGACTTTGACTTGCTTGATTTCTGGCCAGGTTCGATGGTATATGTGCAAAGGCATATTGTGTTTTTTTCTCTTCATATTGTGTTGCTGGGCAATTACTCCAAAGCCACTTCCTGAGCGATTGGTTATACTAGTATTTGTCTTCCCTTCCTTTATGACACCCTATTCCCCATATAGTGCACAACTTTTGACCAGGGCCCAAGGCTATATGTAGGGAATGGTGTGCCTTTTGGGAGAGATGCAGAGTGTGTGGGACTTACCATGCCAAACAGAAGAGCCAGAGTCTCATAGTCAATCCACTCCACAACAGTGCTCAGACTGGGACGCTGTGGGACACACAGTCAGGCAGACAGACAGAGAGATTGTGATATAGGGCCAGTTTCACTGACACAGATTAGGCCTAGTCCTGCACTAAAGCAAACACGCTCAATGGGAAATCTCCACTGAGACTGACTTTTTAATCTAGGACTCAATTTGTGTACACAAAACTGGCCCACAGGTCCTATTTTCACAGCAAGACATTTAAGAAATTTATTTTCTGGTTTAGAAATGAATACTAAATGCGTACTCATATGCTTAGAAGCTGGTTGCATAGCTATCATACATAATTTGTGGTTGTGGTGAAAGTTGTTTCTAGCTGTAATGCAGTGGTTTGGGGATGACGACATGAAGATAATTGAAGTTGACATTCAAACAAGCATCATGCTCTGAGTTTTACCTCAACATAGTCTGAAGTACACATATAAACAAGGAGGCTCACAGTAACCAACCCCACCTGTCTCCACCCCACCCCACCTGTCTCCACCCCACCTGTCTCCATCTCACCTGTCTCCACCCCACCTGTCTCCACCTCACCTGTCTCCACCCCACCTGTCTCCACCCCATCTGTTTCCACCCCACCTGTCTCCACCCCACCTGTCTCCACCCCACCTGTCTCCACCCCGCCTGTCTCCACCCCACCTCACCTGTCTCCACCCCACCTGTCTCCACCCCACCTCACCTGTCTCCACCCCACCTGTCTCCACCCCACCCCACCTGTCTCCACCCCACCGCACCTGTCTCCACCCCACCCAACTGTTTCCCCACCTTTCCGTTGATCTCTTTTCCACGTGTCGGTATACACTTGCTAATCAACCATTTTACGTTTTTCCAAACAACTGTAAAGTACATATCTAAATCCAATTATCAAATCCACCATGAATCCATCTAGATATTGAACCTTGATATTGCAGAAAGGCCAGTCCGTTTGGCAATGACAAGGAGAAGCCGGGATTGGAATGTTAGCTAAAAACACTGGTACTCAGTCCAAAGCCATTATCAAATTGCATTCAAGTGATTATTTTAACATTACAAAGTGTGTCAGACTAATTTGGACATTGCCTGGAGGGAATGCATGCATGCATGGTGACTTGAATGATGCAGTTACAACACACGTCGGTGAATCAACGATAAATCGTTAGTCAGTTAGAACACAACACTCTGATGTGAAGAAAGAAAAAACAAGGCCAGAAAAGTCTTACATCTCCGATCATGGCCAGAGCAGCTAGAGCAGCCAAGGACCCCAACATGGCAGCCAGCGTACGGTGGACTATCTGCCAACACACAGGGTAGCAAGTATTACCACATAACAAAATAACATATTACAAACATATTACCAAATGTGATGCAGTAATTACACACACTTACCTTACGTTATAAACATATATTATACCATATTATCATATTACTAAACATAATTCCCACATATCGAATATTATATCGGATTACACACATTACCACATAATACACGTACAACTCTACATATTACGGCATAATAAACACACACAACCACATATTATACATATATCTCCACATTTTACATACGTATTACCACACAATACGCATGTGTCATAGAAGTGGAATATCATCTCAGTCGAAAAAAAGCATGTAACTCATAGGTGGATTTAATATCTGCCAACACAAACCAGTCGATATATTATCACTTCTAGTTCAGCACCAAACTCATCCAGCTGTGAGGAGGACTGTTCTCCTGCTGGCCAAGCTGAGGATCACATGGATGACCTTCTAACTACTCTAACTCCATCCCCCTTTCTCTCTCCTTCTATCTCTCTCTTTCTTGCTCATCTTCTCCCCCTCTCTTAGGAGAAAACGTGTGACGCTGTGGGACTGTAGGGTTAATCTGGACCTGGTTGCGGGGACAATATGTACAGCTGGAGCCTCACGGACAACAGTGTGCCAGAGGACACAGGCACCAGCTGTTGTTTCCTGAACGGGTTGCTCAACAGACAGTTACATGTTTTATACACAAAACTGCACCGAAGTCCTTGGATTTGCTAGTGTGACAATCTTCAGCAGATAAACAAACAAAAAAAGACAGTAAGTTTTTGTAATTTTCTGTGGACTCCATTAAGTACAAACAAGTACAGTGACTTAACTTCATGATGGGACTTTTACAGCCTGATATGAAAATGTACTCTTCATTCATGGGAATCTGAATCCCCACACCCCCTACAAAAATACTGACAAATCAGCAGTTGAAACAATATCTAAGTATTCTCCCCGTGCTTCAATTAAAAGTTGAGGGAAGAGGCTGCACAAATGTAATCACTCTCAAATTGCCTATGGACGTAAAAATAATTGCTGTGATTTTATATTTTGAGGCTTTAGACTGTTTACTTACAGTTGAATAAGGAACTACAGTTGAACTGAGCTTGTTTGGCATTTGGAGGAGAGGTTGTAGTGTAGTTCTTCCTCTCTGCAGGGCTCCAGCTCTACATCATGTATGAAACATCCATTATGAAACATGAAGCATCTCTGGCCGTCATGGAGAAGTTACCAGGCAGCAAAACCCAGGTCAATACATGCTCACAACTCTCCCAAACATCCTTATTTAATTAGAGTTAATGCCATGGAAACAAGGTCATTGTACACCACAGCCTACGCATTCTAACCAAAAAATTCACTGCAATGTCATTGGCTTGAACTTCAAAACAAAATAGGTCATTTAGACACTTGTTCCTAAGGGGCTGACAGTTAGGCATTCACACATTTAGTGAGAATGTAACACCTGGCTTTGCAAATTTAAAAACCTGAGGTAGAAAATAGATTTAGGAACGTGCAGTAGACTTGGTCCAAAGGGATTGAACCATACGAAAGGCACCATTTGGATGGATCTACATTATCAGCGTTATCAGGCAGGTGTTCCCCAAGTGGATGGGGTAATGAAGCGGATGTTTTCGAAGCGGACGAGGTAATGAAGCGGGTGTTTTCGAAGCGGATGAGGTTATCAAGTGGGTGTTCCCAAAGCGGATGAGGTTATCAGACGGGTGTTCCAAAGCGGATGAGGTTATCAGGCGGGTGTTTCGAAGTGGATGAGGTTATGAAATGGGTGTTCCCGAAGCGGATGAGGTTATCAGGCGGGTGTTCCAAAGCGGATGAGGTTATCAGGCGGGTGTTCAAAAGCGAATGAGGTTATCAGGTGGGTGTTTCAAAGCAGATGAGGTTATCAGGCGGGTGTTTCGAAGCGGATGAGGTTATCAAGCGGGTGTTCTGAAGTGGATGAGTTTATCAAGCAGATGTTTCGAAGCAGATGAGGTCATCAAGCGGGTGTTCTGAAGCGGAAGAGGTTCTCGCTGAGTAGACCCTGAGGCCTAATTCATCTGAGTCATGCATGGCATTCAAGGGCAAACAGATCAAATTGAACTATACATATATAAATACAAGAGGGGAAGAGAAGCAGCGATGGAGGGAGGGAGACAAACAGAAACACAGAATGTTTAAATGTGACTGTTTCTATCTTTCTGCCATGCTGTCTGAAAATGTTTAGTGCAGGTAAATTATTTCCACTAAAACACTTCCTCTAAACCACCAGCAGCGCACATTCAGTTAATTCACATTTAGACTGTTCGTAATACCCAAAGTTTTACACCTAGAGGCGCTACAGGACCAGACCAGACCGAGGTTTGGATTGTGACACATAGACCAGACCGAGGTTTGGGGTGTCACATAGACCAGACCGAGGTTTTGGGGTGTCATATAGACCAGACCAAGGTTTTGGGGTGTCACATAGACCAGACCGGGGTTTTGGGGTGTCACATAGACCAGACCAAGGTTTTGGGGTGTCACATAGACCAGATCAAGGTTTTGGGGTGTCACATAGACCAGACCAAGGTTTTGGGGTGTCACATAGACCAGACCGAGGTTTTGGGGTGTCACATAGACCAGACCGAGGTTTTGGAGTGTCACATAGACCAGACCAAGGTTTTGGGGTGTCACATAGACCAGATCAAGGTTTTGGGGTGTCACATAGACCAGATCAAGGTTTTGGGGTGTCACATAGACCAGACCAAGGTTTTGAGGTGTCACATAGACCAGACCGAGGTTTTGAGGTGTCACATAGACCAGACCAAGGTTTTGGGGTTTCACATAGACCAGACCGAGGTTTTGGGGTTTCACATAGACCAGACCGAGGTTTTGGGGTTTCACATAGACCAGACCGAGGTTTTGGGGTGTCACATAGATCAGACCAAGGTTTTGAGGTGTCACATAGACCAGACCGAGGTTTTGAGGTGTCGCATAGACCAGACCAAGGTTTTGGGGTTTCACATAGACCAGACCGAGGTTTTGGGGTTTCACATAGACCAGACCGAGGTTTTGGGTAGTCACATAGACCAGACCGAGGTTAGGGGTGTCACAAAAGGAAAATGTCTGTATTTTTTTATTTCGCAAAAGATTCCTAGATCCAAGTCAATGTCTTAGGGTGTTGAATGTGTCATTACTTCAACCACTTGAAAATGAGAGACTGTCTTTTTTTCTCAAAATCAACCAATCACACCACGAAGATTGAACCTGAAGGTTCAGTCTTGTTTCTACGTATTAGCTCAGATAGCAAACGATCCCCAACAAGTATATTTAGCCGTTTGCTATTGGAGTAACAGCACGCTACTATTTTTGGTGATACTTATTGGATTATACTGTGCCACTCTTGCACTCTATTCAATACAATATGCCTGTACAATTTTTTTATTATATTATTTGCAAGACACAGTGGTGAAGGATAGAGGTTTTCCAGAAAGAGCAGTGTAGATGCGTTGAACCTATATTTGAACCTATATGCAGCAGAACACGTTCACAGGAGGCAGTGGTTGTATGTCCAGTAAACCATGTTTAATGTCAGATACACTATAGATTCAACAATAGCCAACAAGGACTATTCAATTGATTTAATTGCATTAATTTACAGTATATTTTATCTCAGAAGTTTGCAAGGAATCACTCTTACTGCAAGAGAAGAGAAAGAAACCACAGTGACCTCTTGTACAGTCCTAATGTTTTTCACAGAGGTTTCTGAGTAATTCTCTATTTGACTTGTGTTTCTTGATACAAAGTCACAAAGGAAATAATGGCTTCTGTGGCAACTGTATAATTAAACCCATCATCTGGGGACGGAAAGACATAATCATTTTTAACAAGTCTATACTGGTTAATAAAATAAATTATTTTTAAGGTGAAGATGATTTTGAGTGCCTTTACAGAACAGTGATGGTGTTTTGACCTTACAGAATCCAGCTAACACTTGTAGAAACCCATCAGGATTATTAGCTAGATGGCAGAACTATGACCAATTAATAATTCAACATTTATTTTATAAAGCCCTTTTTACAATAGCAGTTGTACCAAAGTGCTAATTCAGATTTGCAGCCTAAAACCTTAAAGAGCGACAAGCTGTTAAAGCACAATGCATACTGATGACGTCACTCTCTATTTTTCTTATTCATCATGTTGAGAGGTAGTTAACTTGGTCTTCATATTGACAGGTAGTTAACTTGGTCTTTATATTGACAGGTAGTTAACTTGGTCTTCATAGTGACAGGTAGTTAACTTGGTCTTTATATTGACAGGTAGTTAACTTGGTCTTTATATTGACAGGTAGTTAACTTGGTCTTCATATTGACAGGTAGTTAACTTGGTCTTCATATTGACAGGTAGTTAACTTGGTCTTCTTATTGACAGGTGGTTAACTTGGTCTTCATATTGACAGGTAGTTAACTTGGTCTTCATAGTGACAGGTAGTTAACTTGGTCTTCATAGTGACAGGTAGTTATCTTGGTCTTCATATTGACAGGTAGTTAACTTGGTCTTCATAGTGACAGGTAGTTATCTTGGTCTTCATATTGACAGGTAGTTAACTTGGTCTTCATATTGACAGGTAGTTAACTTGGTCTTCATAGTGACAGGTAGTTATCTTGGTCTTCATAGTGACAGGTAGTTAACTTGGTCTTCATATTGACAGGTAGTTAACTTGGTCTTCATATTGACAGGTAGTTAACTTGGTCTTCATAGTGACAGGTAGTTAACTTGGTCTTCATATTGACAGGTAGTTAACTTGGTCTTCATAGTGACAGGTAGTTAACTTGGTCTTCATAGTGACAGGTAGTTAACTTGGTCTTCATAGTGACAGGTAGTTATCTTGGTCTTCATATTGACAGGTAGTTAACTTGGTCTTCATAGTGACAGGTAGTTATCTTGGTCTTCATAGTGACAGGTAGTTATCTTGGTCTTAATTTGTTCAGGGTATTTATTTTTGGTCTTCATATTGACAGGCAGTTATCTTGGTCATATTATTGACAGGCAGTTATCTTGGTTGTGATACTGACAGGCAGTTATCTAGTTCATAATATTGACAGGCAGTTATCTAGTTCATAATATTGACAGGCAGTTATCTTGGTCATAATACTGACAGGCAGTTATCTTGGTTATAACACTGACAGGCAGTTATCCTGGTCATAATACTGACAGGCAGTTTTCCTGGTTGTGAGAGGACAATAGATAAGAGAAAACAAGAGAAGAAATAAAAAGGGAGAAGAGGAGGTCCTTTACAGAAGAACTAGACCTCCCCTAGTGGACACATAGGGAACTATAGCTAGGCCCACCCACACGTAAAATTAATGCAGGCAGACTGTAGATCAATGGGATTCAAATCTGGCCCTCGAAGCCAGTTCCACTCCATTTTTTCCATTGCAACACAGTAATCAGGGATTTGAATACCACTGCGGTAGATGTGAGTGATTAATGCAGCAGGTAGCCTAGCGGTTACAGCACCTGACCAGTAACCAATGGGTTGCACAGTCTAATCCAGCAAGCTGAAAACTCTGATGATTTAACTGAGCAGGGCGGTTAACTCTAATTCCCCCCAGGTTGATAATCAAAATGAGACTACTTAAGCAAAAGGCATTTCTGGACATCAGACGCAAGCAAAGCCAAAGAGAGACTGAGACAGGGAGCAAACTGTCATCTACTTCCCTCCATTTTGTTGTTTTTCAGTTTCAGTTTCATTTGGCCAATTAAAAGAGTTTTCTTCTTCGCAGCCTGGTTGAAGGTGCCTGGCTGAAGGTGTGGTCATACATCCAGAAGGATTCTTTGGGCAGTTTCCCTCACAAGCAGACCGCCGCCTCAGGCAAGCCCAAAGGCAGAGGCGTGCGCCTCTTTGTTAACATGAAACCTCTATTGTACTTGAGGCCTGTAGTTTTTTTGCCCAAAAGAACTGTAATCCCTTGTGATAAGCTGTGGTGGGTCTTCCAAGGCAGTTTTCCTCTACAATATTATTAGAATTGGAGTCTATAGTGTATACCACAGAAAACTGCAAGTGGATTTAGCATGCTCCCGACAGGCTGTCAAGAGCCATGAGCAAACAAGAACGTGTACATCCAGAAGGGGCTTTTTTGTGGTTGGATATTTTAAATGCATGTACACACATCTGAAGCTGTGATTACCGGGCAGTATCAGCGCCAGGATAAAGTCCGATCCTCAACACATCCACCAACCCGATCCTCAACACATCCACCAACCTGACCCTCAACACATCCACCAACCCAACCCTCAACACATCCACCAACCCGACCCTTAACACATCCACCAACCCGACCCTCAACACATCCACCAACCTGACCCTTAGCACATCCACCATCCTGACCCTCAACACATCCACCAACCCGACCCTCAACACATCCACCAACCTGACCCTTAGCACATCCACCATCCTGACCCTCAACACATCCACAAACCCGACCCTCAACACATCCACCAACCCAACCCTCAACACATCCACCAACCCGACCCTTAACACATCCACCAACCCAACCCTTAACACATCCACCAACCCAACCCTCAACACATCCACCAGCCTGACCCTTAACACATCCACCAACCTGACCCTTAACACATCCACCAACCTGACCCTCAACACATCCACCAGCCTGACCCTTAACACATCCACCAACCTGACCCTTAACACATCCACCAACCTGACCCTCAACACATCCACCAACCCGACCCTTAACACATCCACCAACCCGACCCTTAACACATCCACCAACCCGACCCTCAACACATCCACCAACCCGACCCTCAACACATCCACCAACCCGACCCTCAACACATCCACCAACCCGACCCTCAACACATCCACCAGCCTGACCCTCAACACATCCACCAACCCGACCCTTAACACATCCACCAATCCGACCCTCAACACATCCACCAACCCGACCCTCAACACATCCACCAACCCGACCCTCAACACATCCACCAACCTGAAACATCTTGGCAACTCACGTTGTGCCAAAGGAAGTATTTCACTCCAGCGACAAAAGAGAGCAAGACACCTCTGGTCAATATGAGTCCCCAGATGTTTCTGAAGTGTGCTAGACCTTGCATCCCCACAACGGAGATGAGAAGAATTGTGATGCCCCCCCCCCCCCACCAACACACAGTCCTGTATAATTGTTTTATTTTCTGGATATTTGTCTGAACAGCTGTGGCTAGATTAAAACCCCAATAAACTTTTAAATATACTAGTCAAATATAACATGGAAGAGGTGGCGGGGGTGATGGCCTATCATTTTGGAAAAGAGATGCATTTAAAACTGCACACATCGCAGTGTTACTATACACAAATGAGTGCCTCTCATGCAAATAAACAAACATTTGTTTTCATCCTATCTCAGCCTACCTCATACCACCTATACACTACCTAGTCACTACCTACTCATCCTTCCTCAGCTTACCTGATACCACCTAGTTACTACCTAGACATTCTACCTCAGCCTACCTCATACTACCTATTCATTCTACCTCAGCCTACCTCATAACACCTAGTTACTACCTAGACATTCTACCTCAGCCTACCTCATACTACCTATTCATCCTACCTCAGCCTACCTCAAAACACCTAGTCACTAGCTAGACATTCTACCTCAGCCTACCTCATACTACCTATTCATCCTACATCAGCCTACCTCATAACACCTAGTCACTACCTAGCCTGGATATCTGCCCAACCACATTAAGCAACAACACTATAAATATACATAATAAATGAATACAGCAGGATACATGCATCAGCTAAACTATATATAAACTATTGTATCAACTATATCTAAACTGTTGTATCAGCTAAATAGTATCTGATCTACTTTATCAGCTATATAATATCTAAACTATTGTATCAGCTGTTTTTTATAGCTAAAATATCCTCTCATACCGTATTTGAACTTTCCTACAATATCACTGTACATCAAAGCTATCCTATAGTCAAGAGGGAACACATTCTGTATTATAAAACATGAAGCATCAACACTATGACACATAACGGATAATAACACAATAGCAGCTATCCCGCCACAAGAAACCTTTATGTGATTTTTTTTTACTCTAACCTCTCATTTAAAAGCATTTACGGTCCCGGTATATCTTTCACATTGTGTGGTGTCAGTGCCACAGTTGAATCCATTTATGATTAAGAATTGTTTTCCACTTAATCCAAACTTTTAAAGGACTTTGTCTCCCTTAAAAGTCTGAAATGAAATGATGCATAAAAAAGAACAAAACTGAAATAACATTTTCTGATGTCTCCACTCCCGTTGTAATAGCAATTTGAAAATAGCTTACATCTAAAGAAAAGCTTCACTGTGTTGTTTGGTCTTTGTTAAATTGTAGTGATGCACACAGTCCCAGTATCATTTTAGCAGTTTCTGTAGGTCCCCTCTGTTGGGTAATGAATCGCAAAGCAAACAATCAACTATGAGCACTAAGGAGTTTTCAGAAGTACTAAGGGACAAAGTTGTGCAAGAAAGAATGTAGAGGCCTTGAATAGCCCTTTGAGCATAGTCCGATGGTTATTAAGAAGTGGAAAGTGTATGGCAGCATTGTGATTTTGGAATGTTTGTCAGAACCATGGACCGGGGTCACTTGTCAGAATAGGTCAAATGAATGAAGCAATATACAGCCACTGACGAAACCCTGCTACAGAACTAAGGACCTACATTCCCCTTTTAGCATTAGTTTGAAATGCTTGTAAAGGATAGTCTCACGTTGCTGAATCTAGACTCACACCTGGAATTACTCCCAAAGCTGATTCCACTAACTATTAAGTTGGTGGGGGAGGAGACTAATCCAATTACCACATTTCAGTTTTGAATATTCATATTTTCAATAGAGAACTACAATGATTAAGATAATTTTTAAATGTAGAGTATAGTGTTGAGATATGCGGAGGTTACAAGAAACTGTGAGGCAGCAACACAACGTTGTGGAAAGGTGAGTATAATATCTGTCAGCTCTGTAAATTACACCGTTAGGATCCTTCTCATTCATTTTTGTCAGTGAAAAGCTTGTGCATCCCTCGGCCAACACTCATCGTGATCTTTTAACTCTGGTAAACTGGCGCTGCTTGCACAAATAACGGCTGGTACCATATCCTTTTGGGCTATTCTCAGTATCGGCCTACAGAACAGGACGGCATCACTAAATTCAACACCTCCTCCAGCCATCATTCATTTCAGTTGTCCGCTGCCAGCGACTGGAACAAATTACCAAATACTCCCTCAAACGTAATACACCTTAATCACCCTTTCTTCCTGTAAAATCTGTCTGAGCTGCAGTCTGATCACTACAAAGCAACTGTATGCCACCTCATAAGTTAAGAAACATTACACCTTATCAATCTGAAAATGTGTATTATATTGTGCCGCTTCTTGTCCTCTTGCTTACTCTACCAAACATAATGTTTTTGGTTGTCTTCAATTGTTTCTGTCGTATCCATGTATAACTGAGTTTTGTCTTGCAGTTGTTCTGTCTTCGGCCCGGTCATCATTGTAAATGAGAATTGGTTCTGAATTGTCTTAGGTGGATAAGATATGTGGAAAAAAATCAATAAAAATCAATACAGTATATACATAGTCAGTAACAGCAAACAACACACACACACACAACACACACACACACACACACACACACACTCTTCACCTCAAAGATGATGAGGACGTAGACACCCCCTAGGATGACCGCTGCGATGATCACCTGCGTTTCCACGGTGACGTAGAGCGATTGGTGAGTCATGGAAAGAGGAACCATAGCGTCACCCCGGAGCAAGGCCTGGACCGTGATGACGATGGGGTCGCTAGGGAGACAGACAATTAGTTAACCCGGAGGAAGGCCTGCACCGCCATAATATATACATTAAACACAGAACATTAGACACAAAGATCAGTGATTGGCCATTAAGGATGGCGTGGGAGTGGCTATGTGCAACACTTAGCATGCTCAGTACCTGCTCAGCATCTTAAATATTTTTGTTGTTATAATCTGGTCACTCCGTTCAGAATGCAGTGGTATGGTCCAATTATAGACCACCTGTCGAGACAGGAGACGCCAGACAAGAAAATAATCACATCAGCGAGACTGTGAGGTCTAGCCTGTGTTTCAAATGGCTCACTAACCTACTCCACAGGGCAGAGGGGGCTGATTAGGAGGCAGAATTATGTGGTGTTTAAATATCGGATCCCAGGCCACTTCAGAAGCAGAGGTGGAATGCTGGGGGGCACAAAGTGTCCTACCGTCTGAGCCCGCCTCCTCCGTGGCCCCGCCTCTTCCGTCTGCTCCACCTGAATGAAGACGTACTCCTCATTGGTCAGATCCACCATGCCACTCATGAAGGGCCCACCCACCTGAAGCTTCAACAAGGCGTTGTCACGGAAATCTGTCAGGTTCAACGCTATTGGACATCAGGCGGTCAAGGAAAAAGACTGGGAGGGTCATGAAAGAAAGCCTGGAATATCTGTAAATGAAGTACATGAACAGTATTTTCCTTTGAAATTCTGCCGTGGACACCTGGTCAGCTATGAAGCTTTGTCATTAGAAAAGGGCAACTCAGTCTGCCATCTCCTTTTAAAGGTGTTGATCCCATTATTCCAAATGCTGAACCCGATCACAGTGTTCAGTTAAGATATTCTACTGTAGTAAAGAGCTCCAGTCATTATACCTGGGAACAAATGGCCCCATTGCTAATGACTGCAGCGCAGGTCATTGTGTCCAGGTAGTCCTGACTTCTGCTCTGTAATGACATTCAACCACAGCATCTAAATGAGCCGCGCATCCTCAGGTCTTCAACACAACCATATGGGATATAAGACAGCATAATCTGTTTCACCCTTCATGAAATAATGATTTATTTTGTACATATAACTCTAACAAATCTCTAAGATAACACTTACACGCTAACCCTAAAGGCCCGCGGTGTGAAGGAAACACGTAACTATGGCAACACAGTGTGAAGGAGACACGTAACTATGGCAACACAGTGTGAAGGAGACACGTAACTATAGTAACACAGTATGAAGGGGACACTGGTAAATACAGTAACACAGTATGAAGGTCGCACTAGCAGCCATGGTAACTCAGTATGACGGGGTTACTGGTAACCATGGTAATACAGCAAGAAGGGGAACTGGTAACCATAGTAACGCAATGTGTAAGGGACACTGGTAACTATAGCAACACAAAAAGAGGATACTGAAGCTCTCTGTAGGGGAGACAGCCAGCATCCTCCACGGGTTGTCTCTATCTGGGTACATACTGAAGAACAACTGGAGAGATAATACACACACACACATATAAACATTAGGACACAGAACATACTGAACTATTAATTGGAAAGACAGAATGTAAACATCCCAAAACAGTAAATAGTTTATTGGAAAGCTGTTATAGTTTGTCTAGACATCTTCAAGTGCCTGATATTGACATGTTGTTATACTCAATAAGACAGAATCCTCAGTCACAGCGTTGTCAACTTACAGACGTCAGGACAACGAGGATGAAGATACAAGCAATTTTGAAGACAGAGAGGCAGGATCTGTAAGAAAAAACAAAAAATTGTTAAATGTACAGATGGCATATTTTAGATAGTATTAAACACCACCCTTCAGAGTCCAGCTCTTCTCTAGGTTTCTTCCTACAGTAAGGTCCGGATATATTTGGACACTGACACAATCTTCAGAATTTTGGCTCTGTATGCCACCACAATGCATTTGAAATGAAACAACCAAGATCCTTTACTGAATTTGGCTGAATCTGAGCAGACAATATATCCCTATACACTTCGGAATTCATCCGGCTGCTTCTGTCTTTTGTCACATCATCAATAAACACTAGTGACCCATTGCCATTGGAAGCCATGCATGTCCATGCCATCACACTGTCTCCACCGTGTTTTACAGATGATGTGGTATGCTTCAGATCATGATTTCAAGTCTTCTCCACACTTTTTTCTTCCCATCATTCTGGTACAGGTTGATCTTAGTTTCATCTGTCCAAGTCTTGAAGTTTTCTCTTTATGTTAGACATGGAAAATGATATACCTACCTCCTGGAGATTGTTCTTCACATGGCTGGATGTTGTGAAGGGATATTTTTTTTACCATGGAAAGGAGCCAACGATCATCCACCACTGTTGTCTTCCATGGACGTCCAGGCCTTTTTGTGTTTGCAGAGCTCACCAGTGTGTTCTTTTTTTCTCAGAATGTACCAAACTGTTGATTTGGCCACTCCTAATGTTCCTGCTATCTCTCTGATGGATGTTTTTTTGCAGCCAACGTTTGGCACTTACATTGAGAGTTCCTTTGACTACATGTTGCCGGTTCATGTTGCCAGCTTCCAAACGCAAATGCCACACTTGGAATCAACTCCAGACCTTTTACCTGCTTAATTGATGAAAAAATAACTAAGGAATTACCCACACCTCTCCAACTATACAGCTTTTGAGTCAATTGTCCAATTACTTTTGGTCCCTTGAAAAAGAGGGGGCTACATATTAAAGAGTTGTAATTCCTAAACCCTTCCTCCAATTTGGATGTGAATACCCTCAGATTAAAGCTGAGAGTTTGCTCTTTAAGCCCATATTTATGCATTATTTAACTGTAACTTGAATATATTTTGGTAAACAGCCAAAATAACAAAACTTGTGTCAGTGTCTAATTATTTCCGGACTTAACTGTAGGTCCCGAACCTACTACCAAGGTTTTCCTAGCCAGCATACATTTTTTGTCCTTGGTTGCTTTTTGGGGTTTCAGGCTGCTTGCTTTTTGGGGTTTAAGGCTTTATAAAATATATTTGAAATAAACTGGATGTACATATTAGATTACATATATGGATAGTATATTAGATGGTCATACAGCCTATTCTGACACCCAAATTTTACAGTCCACTGACCCCTGGATTGAACAGTCTACTGACCCCTGGATGGAACAGTCCACTGACCCATGGATGGAACAGTCTACTGACCCCTGGATGAAACAGTCTACTGACCCGTGGATGGAACAGTCTACTGACCCCTGGATGGAACAGTCTACTGACCCCTGAATGGAACAGTCCACTGACCCCTGGATGGAACAGTCTTCTGACCCATGGATGGAACAGTCTTCTGACCCATGGATGGAACAGTCCACTGACCCCTGGATGAAACAGTCTACTGACCCCTGGATGGAACAGTCTACTGACCCCTGGATGGAACAGTCTACTGATCAATGGATGAAACAGTCTACTGACCCGTGGATGGAACAGTCTACTGACCCCTGGATGGAACAGTCTTCTGACCCCTGGATAGAACAGTCCACTGACCCCTGGATGGAACAGTCTACTGACCCCTGGATGGAACAGTCGACTGACCCCTAGATGGAACAGTCTACTGACCCCTGGATGGAACAGTCTACTGACCCGTGGATGGAACAGTCTACTGACCCCTGGATGGAACAGTCTACTGACCCCTGAATGGAACATTCCACTGACCCCTGGATGGAACAGTCTACTGACCCCTGGATAAAACAGTCCACTGACCCCTGGATGGAACAGTCTACTGACCCCTGAATGGAACAGTCCACTGACCCCTGGATGGAACAGTCTACTGACCCCTGGATGGAACAGTCTACTGACCCCTGGATGGAACAGTCCACTGACCCCTGGATGGAACAGTCCACTGACCCCTGGATGGAACAGTCCACTGACACCCCTAGGGTTAATTGGTTTACCTCATGCTGTTGGAGAGTTTGAAGTTGAGGTGTAGGTCCAGGCTGTCTTTCTCAGTAGAGGAGGATCGTGATAGGGACAGGCTAGTGACTTCGCTCCCCAGACGACACCTCCTCTCAAGCTCCAAACTGTTGTCCCATGTCTCTTCCCCTTCATAGAGGGTCATGTACGTTATACTGAAGAAGACAGGGAACACTAGAGATTATTACCTGGTTAAATAAAGGGTATCATAGAGTGGAATTTTAAGTGTTATAATAGTAGAGAGTCTCTAACTGTTTGTGTCCCGGGAATACTAGAGGTTATTAACATGTTATAATATTATGCCGTATTGACTGGTTATTATACTAAATGCTACTGCATCGGCTTTGGAGAATGTTCGTGGTGATCTGGAGAAGAAGGGTGTTGATGAACAGCGGTGATGTGTGGGAGGAGTATAGCTCCCAATAAAAGAAGCATCTCACAGCTCAGTGTCGAAGTAAAGAGATTCTTCAGAATTGTGTCCAGACATACTACCTCCTCCTGAATAACTCCTACACTGATACATCCGTCCAGAATGAAGGTCCCCCCTAAAGGCCGGAGTGCCTAGAGCACACAGGTGTGGTCGCCCAGCTAGGGAAGCAGAGGTGATCTTGTTATGCTGTGGTTAGACCTTGTAAATACCTAAGGCTCCATACCCCACAAACTTGTTGAAGAAGCTCTGGAGCAAAACTATGTCCCAAGTAAGAAGAGGTTTCTCATTCTGGACCACGACAACAGTTTCAGTTTTCACTTTTGGGTCTGCAACATTGGAAAGGCAAAGGCTTGAGAAGGGAATTGTCCTGTTTGCCCCTGGAAAGAACATGCTGATCCAGTCAGCTGAAGTTGAGTGGGGAGGCCTGCTGACCAAGTTTGGCATGTGACAACCTCCTACCAGAGGTTCAATGGACAACTTGACCGTGGACTCTGAGGGATTGGAGAAGCTTGCTTCAAGTCAGCCATGTCCAGATCACTAGATCCTGGGAAAGATGTTCGACTGAAGCCTAAGGAACACAGCATCTAATCAGCATCACAGTCAGTAGAGGAGAGCTGGTGAACCAGCATCACAGTCAGTAGTGGAGAGCTGGTGAACCAGCATCACAGTCAGTAGTGGAGAGCTGGTGAACCAGCATCACAGTCAGTAGAGGAGAGCTGGTGGTGGTTATGAACTGCTAACACAAGGGAATGCTATGCAATAGGTTATGAACTGTTTACATAAGGGAATGCTATGCTATAGGTTATGAACTGTTTACATAAGGGAATGCTATATGTTATTGACTGGTTATATATAAAGAATTCTAGCGGTTAGTAACAGTAATAATATTAGAGGTTATGGACTTTTTTTTACACACAACTGTGTTACATACTAGTATGGCAGACTGGAGATTTAAAAGGTCCCAGTTATCTGCACACTAGTAGTGCAAGCATGTAAAACAATGAAAACGGAAGTAAAAGAAAATCACCCGCGTCCTAAACTGCATGCAATGGCCTAAATAGCACACACTTCTTTTGATCAGAGCCCAAGGGGTGCCATTTGGAACACAGGAATTAGTTCAGAGTGTTCAGATGTGAGTCATCTTGTCAAATCTCTATGACTTATCGTGTAATCCCATTGGATATCGGGATGATTGTGTTTCATTGCAAAAGTAATAAAGACAGAAATCTGTGGCAGGCTGATCAAAATTATGTTGTAAAAACATCATACATTCAGCGCACTTTAATCATGTGGGTCAAAAGGGGATACAGAAGACAGAACAACTGGTTACGAAGCTGTAGTGTGTCAGGAATATTTCTACAGCCTTGAAAAAAACTGTAGCAAAATGAATAAATCAAATAATGATGTTGTGTGCAGGGGGAAAAACGGTGTGCAAATTTTCTCAACCCCTTTGTGTAATCTTGCAAGTCCAGAGTGAAATGTAAATGAGGATTTCTAAGTTGTAGATTTGACAGCTGTAGTGGCTGAGACTAGACCTTGAGCTGGAGCTATGGAAACATCCACTTTTATTTATATGGACACTGATTCACAAGACCTTTCATTCACATTCAGTCCACTTTCCAAGAAAGTGTATTTTCCCCTTCAGAGAGACATCTGAACATTGTATGTAGTTGCCATGATACAAGGGTTGGAGCAATCCTCCACAATTAACTTGGAGTGTCAAAAGGATGATTGTGCACTTGTATCATCTTGTAGTTGAAGAGAAAATAGGTCTTCTAGATGGAAAATAACATATCTGTATATATCCATTTGCTACTGACAAGTTACTGGTGCTGAATTATGCAGAGACACTTAGAAGCTTGTCAGTAGCTTTTTTTGTCTGTATTGCAGTCGACAGAATGATCACTGCTGCCAAACTAGAAGAAGTCACTTTCTGAGACCTAAAATGATCCAGGCAGTGTCATAACAGCACACCTGTCATCCTGGGAGAACCTGAGCAGAGGGGATCTCTCTGTGTGGCTGGAGTTAGCCGGGTTGTTCTTTCCCTTCAGGAAGTTGACCACATTGAAGCTGTGACTGGAAAACAAAGGGAAAAAACAGGGGAAAGAAAACACATTCGTTCGGGACCATCACTATCATGCAGTCCAGACCTGGGATATTTCTATCATCCACAACCCTGAACACAACCACTGTGGGTCAACTTTAACCATTTTTGTCATATGTACCCAGAAACATCTCCCCAGTTTATAGATATGGCTACCCAGAATTCCACAGCGCAATAATGTGACTTCCTGTGAATGTGACTTATTGTGACCAAATACAAACGGATATTCTATTTGTCATCAATACACATTTCACTTATTCATTCATACAATAATTCCACACCTGTGTGTCTGTCTGTCTTTCCGCCTGTTTCCTGTCTTTCTGTCAATATATACGTCTGTATGTTGGTCAGTCTGTCTTTCAGTCGGTCTACCAGTCTATCGGTCTGCCTGTCTGTTGGTCTGTTTATACATTGGTCAGTCTGGTATTTTGTCAGTCTATCGGTCTGCCTGTCTGTTGGTCTGTTTATACATTGGTCAGTCTGGTATTTTGTCAGTCTATCGGTCTGCCTGTCTGTTGGTCTGTTTATACATTGGTCAGTTTGGTATTTTGTCAGTCTATCGGTCTGCCTGTCTGTTGGTCTGTTTATACATTGGTCAGTCTGGTATTTTGTCAGTCTATCGGTCTGCCTGTCAGTCTGCAGCCCTGTCGTGATCCAACCCTGGATACCCCCCAGTCTGACCACAGGAATACCACAGACTCACTGACCAGTCGGCCGCCGGACTGATTGGCTTACTGACTGGCTGGCTGACTGGCTAAGTGGCAGACTGGCTCGGTGACTGGAAGTCACACATCGGGTGTTTGCCTCGGACAAACTGTTCATAGAAGTGAAGGGCTACAGTGGAGAATCTCAGAAGTCAATAGGAAACACCAGTGAGTCATGGACACCAAGTGTGTTCATCCATTAAATAGAAATTAGAAATCAAATGTATCCTGGCACCTTTCATCCTGTGCAGGTTTCTCACCATCCTGCTCCATGCATGAAATACATTCCATGGATTAATTCTATTAACGGCACAGGGACCACAGGATTCAGATTAGCCCCCCACTATTAACAACTCTCTCTCTCTCTCTCTCTCTCTCTCTCGTTAATTTTAAGGCCTTTATTGGCTTGTAAAATATTTATTTTGCCAAAGCAAGTAGAATATAACCAAGGTACGTACAAGAAATTTGAGCTGAGAAAATAATCTGAAATAAGTAAGTAAATGTTTTAGAAATCTCTTTGTCTCCCTCTGCTTTGATCTGGCCAGCTGTGAGAGAAAACACTGAAGGCTTCCCTTCTCTTCCCTGAGTCTCCCCTATGACCTGCTGCTCTGTAGGAATTTCTGATTTGACAGGATCAACAACTTCAACAGCATTTCGCGCATGTTGCACATGCTTAGAGCTAGTTATCCACTCAATACTTTTGTAAAAGGAACTGTCAAGTGAGGACGCTCTCAGAGTACAATAGTACAACCGCAGCCAAGCAACGTGCCAATTTTGTGTCAAAGTCACATATCAGACTGTACCACGTGTTGACATGACCGGGACAGACAGCAGCCCTGTATGAGTGGACGTTACGCTGTGTCTCGGTGCCAGCGTGCCCTGTATGAGTGGACGTTACGCTGTGTCTCGGTGCCAGCGTGCCCTGTATGAGTGGACGTTACGCTGTGTCTCGGTGCCAGCGTGCCCTGTATGAGTGGACGTTACGCTGTGTCTCGGTGCCAGCGTGCCCTGTATGAGTGGACGTTACGCTGTGTCTCGGTGCCAGCGTGCCCTGTATGAGTGGACGTTACGCTGTGTCTCGGTGCCAGCGTGCCCTGTATGAGTGGACGTTACGCTGTGTCTCGGTGCCAGCGTGCCCTGTATGAGTGGACGTTACGCTGTGTCTCGGTGCCAGCGTGCCCTGTATGAGTGGACGTTACGCTGTGTCTCGGTGCCAGCGTGCCCTGTATGAGTGGACGTTACGCTGTGTCTCGGTGCCAGCGTGCCCTGTATGAGTGGACGTTACGCTGTGTCTCGGTGCCAGCGTGCCCTGTATGAGTGGACGTTACGCTGTGTCTCGGTGCCAGCGTGCCCTGTTGGAGCTGCAAGGTGGAGCGTGATGTCACCAACAGATTTGTACCTTTGTCAGTACCCTTGTACAGTGCAGGTCTATAACAGGTTGTGCCTACCCACATTACAGTGCAGGTCTATAACAGGTTGTGCCTACCCACATTACAGTGCAGGTCTATAACAGGTTGTGCCTACCCACATTACAGTGCAGGTCTATAACAGGTTGTGCCTATCCACATTACAGTGCAGGTCTATAACAGGTTGTGCCTACCCACATTACAGTGCAGGTCTATAACAGGTTGTGCCTACCCACATTACAGTGCAGGTCTATAACAGGTTGTGCCTACCCACATTACAGTGCAGGTCTATAACAGGTTGTGCCTACCCACATTACAGTGCAGGTCTATAGCAGGTTGTGCCTACCCACATTACAGTGCAGGTCTATAACAGGTTGTGCCTACCCACATTACAGTGCAGGTCTATAACAGGTTGTGCCTACCCACATTACAGTGCAGGTCTACAGCAGGTTGTGCCTACCCACATTACAGTGCAGGTCTATAACAGGTTGTGCCTACCCACATTACAGTGCAGGTCTATAGCAGGTTGTGCCTACCCACATTACAGTGCAGGTCTATAACAGGTTGTGCCTACCCACATTACAGTGCAGGTCTATAACAGGTTGTGCCTACCCACATTACAGTGCAGGTCTATAGCAGGTTGTGCCTACCCACATTACAGTGCAGGTCTATAACAGGTTGTGCCTACCCACATTACAGTGCAGGTCTATAACAGGTTGTGCCTACCCACATTACAGTGCAGGTCTATAACAGGTTGTGCCTACCCACATTACAGTGCAGGTCTATAACAGGTTGTGCCTACCCACATTACAGTGCAGGTCTATAGCAGGTTGTGCCTACCCACATTACAGTGCAGGTCTATAGCAGGTTGTGCCTACCCACATTACAGTGCAGGTCTATAACAGGTTGTGCCTACCCACATTACAGTGCAGGTCTATAGCAGGTTGTGCCTACCCACATTACAGTGCAGGTCTATAGCAGGTTGTGCCTACCCACATTACAGTGCAGGTCTACAGCAGGTTGTGCCTACCCACATTACAGTGCAGGTCTATAACAGGTTGTGCCTACCCACATTACAGTGCAGGTCTATAACAGGTTGTGCCTACCCACATTACAGTGCAGGTCTACAGCAGGTTGTGCCTACCCACATTACAGTGCAGGTCTATAACAGGTTGTGCCTACCCACATTACAGTGCAGGTCTATAGCAGGTTGTGCCTACCCACATTACAGTGCAGGTCTATAACAGGTTGTGCCTACCCACATTACAGTGCAGGTCTATAACAGGTTGTGCCTACCCACATTACAGTGCAGGTCTATAGCAGGTTGTGCCTACCCACATTACAGTGCAGGTCTATAACAGGTTGTGCCTACCCACATTACAGTGCAGGTCTATAACAGGTTGTGCCTACCCACATTACAGTGCAGGTCTATAACAGGTTGTGCCTACCCACATTACAGTGCAGGTCTATAGCAGGTTGTTCCTACCCACATTACAGTGCAGGTCTATAGCAGGTTGTGCTTACCCACATTGCAGTGCAGGTCTATAGCAGGTTGTGCCTACCCACATTACAGTGCAGGTCTATAACAGGTTGTGCCTACCCACATTACAGTGCAGGTCTATAACAGGTTGTGCCTACCCACATTAGAGTGCAGGTCTATAACAGGTTGTGCCTACCCACATTACAGTGCAGGTCTATAACAGGTTGTGCCTACCCACATTACAGTGCAGGTCTATAACAGGTTGTGCCTACCCACATTACAGTGCAGGTCTACAGCAGGTTGTGCCTACCCACATTACAGTGCAGGTCTATAACAGGTTGTGCCTACCCACATTACAGTGCAGGTCTACAGCAGGTTGTGCCTACCCACATTACAGTGCAGGTCTATAACAGGTTGTGCCTACCCACATTACAGTGCAGGTCTATAACAGGTTGTGCCTACCCACATTACAGTGCAGGTCTATAACAGGTTGTGCCTACCCACATTACAGTGCAGGTCTATAACAGGTTGTGCCTACCCACATTACAGTGCAGGTCTACAGCAGGTTGTGCCTACCCACATTACAGTGCAGGTCTATAACAGGTTGTGCCTACCCACATTACAGTGCAGGTCTATAACAGGTTGTGCCTACCCACATTACAGTGCAGGTCTATAACAGGTTGTGCCTACCCACATTACAGTGCAGGCCTATAGCAGGTTGTGCCTACCCACATTACAGTGCAGGTCTATAACAGGTTGTGCCTACCCACATTACAGTGCAGGTCTATAACAGGTTGTGCCTACCCACATTACAGTGCAGGTCTATAACAGGTTGTGCCTACCCACATTACAGTGCAGGTCTATAACAGGTTGTACCTACCCACATAACAGTGCAGGTCTATAACAGGTTGTGCCTACCCACATTACAGTGCAGGTCTATAACAGGTTGTGCCTACCCACATTACAGTGCAGGTCTACAGCAGATTGTGCCTACCCACATTACAGTGCAGGTCTATAACAGGTTGTGCCTACCCACATTACAGTGCAGGTCTATAGCAGGTTGTGCCTACCCACATTACAGTCCAGGTCTACAGCAGATTGTGCCTACCCACATTACAGTGCAGGTCTATAACAGGTTGTGCCTATCCACATTACAGTGCAGGTCTATAACAGGTTGTGCCTACCCACATTACAGTGCAGGTCTATAACAGGTTGTGCCTACCCACATTACAGTGCAGGTCTATAACAGGTTGTGCCTACCCACATTACAGTGCAGGTCTATAACAGGTTGTGCCTACCCACATTACAGTCCAGGTCTACAGCAGATTGTGCCTACCCACATTACAGTGCAGGTCTATAACAGGTTGTGCCTACCCACATTACAGTGCAGGTCTATAGCAGGTTGTGCCTACCCACATTACAGTCCAGGTCTACAGCAGATTGTGCCTACCCACATTACAGTGCAGGTCTATAACAGGTTGTGCCTACCCACATTACAGTGCAGGTCTATAACAGGTTGTGCCTACCCACATTACAGTGCAGGTCTATAACAGGTTGTGCCTACCCACATTACAGTGCAGGTCTACAGCAGGTTGTGCCTACCCACATTACAGTGCAGGTCTATAACAGGTTGTGCCTACCCACATTACAGTGCAGGTCTACAGCAGGTTGTGCTTACCCACATTACAGTGCAGGTCTATAACAGGTTGTGCCTACCCACATTACAGTGCAGGTCTATAACAGGTTGTGCCTACCCACATTACAGTGCAGGTCTACAGCAGGTTGTGCCTACCCACATTACAGTGCAGGTCTATAACAGGTTGTGCCTACCCACATTACAGTGCAGGTCTATAACAGGTTGTGCCTATCCACATTACAGTGCAGGTCTATAGCAGGTTGTGACTACCCACATTACAGTGCAGGTCTATAGCAGGTTGTGCCTACCCACATTACAGTGCAGGTCTATAACAGGTTGTGCCTACCCACATTACAGTGCAGGTCTACAGCAGGTTGTGCTTACCCATCTTCAGCGTGAATTATGCAGTTCCCAGGGGGCCTTGCAGCAGACTGCTGTAGTTTCTGAGAATCTCTTCGTCCAGAGAACCCTTCCAGCAGGCGTAGACCTCCAAAGTTTCCGGCGACCTCACCGTAGCTCTGCCCCGCAGCTCCGTAGCTCCCGGCAACCGCCTCCGCCGCCCTCAGGCTGGCTCTGCCCTGGTGGCCTGGGGTGACTCCTGAGGACTTCAGGTCTAGTTCACTTTTATTCTCCAGATACATGCTGATGTTTGGACAGAACTGGGACTGGACAGAGAGTAACCATTGAAAAGAAAGTTAATGTTCACCAACCAACAGATGGCTACAGGCACATCTCTGACTAGATTAGTTAAGGTTAAGGTAGACTAAAAGGCATGACTGTATTTCTTTTCCGTCTTTAGCCCTTGGCTCCAGACACAAAGAGACCACAGTAAACAATCAATCAATCAATCAATTGTATTTATAAAGCACTTTTTACATCAGCAGATGTCACAAAGTACTTTTACAAAACACCCAGTCTGAAACACCAAGGAGCAAGCAACAACAATGTCAAAGCACAGTGGCTTGCAAAAATCCCATAAGAGGGGCAAAATATAGGAAGAAACCCAGAGAGGAATCAGGCTCATACGTGTGACCAGTCCTCTTCTGGATGTTCCCGGGTGAACATTTGAAGAGCACAAGTTGTAATAAAACAGAGAGGGAACAGTAAATTAAGAGGCTACAGTAAACAGAGGCTATATGAAATAGAAAGGCTATGGTAAACAGAATGGGTACAGAAAATAAAGAGGGTACAGTCAAAAGAGGCTGCAGTAAATAGAGGTTACACTAAACGGAGGCTACAGTAAACTCTGTGCACTAACTGTTCTTTCTGCCAGATAAAACATCCAACAACTGAAAAGCATTCTAAATGGCATCCTATTCCCTTTCAACACAGATATAGTGTGCTACTCGGTAGGCAACCCCTTTGCCCTTAGGAATGCCTCAACTTCTATTCTAAAACTCCTTCTAAGACTCCAGACGAAACGAAACTTCAAATGGACACTGCTGGAATGTGGCCAAATGAAGACAACCATTACAATAATTTTGTGACGTACAACTCAAAGCACACACAAAAAGCCTGCCGCGTCAACTAAGTACAAATGCCCTCTAAATGCCCAATTTTATGTTTTATTTTTCACTACACAATTCAATGCTAAGCATTCAACTCATCTTGGAATGTATAGTGGGGTCAGGTTTGTTTGGTTCTATTGTCCTTCCAGTGAATCTTGTTCAGTCTGATGTCTGATAGTCTGCCTTTGAGAGACTCATGCTGTCATAAGCTGATCCGTGTGGTCTTGCCGTTGGTCGGCCAATCATGTGATGACAACAGTATCTTTCAACACGCAGACTTACAGGTGCAGGGTTCCCCCAACTTGGAGTCATGACCCCAGCTGAGGTCCATTGATTTGAAAATCTGGGGTCAGGCTAAGAAGCTGGGATATAGAAGCCGAGGGTTAGGGAGCTCTAAGCTGTGATGCAGAGACTGTTGACCGCTATTTCAGCAACTCTTTCTCCATATGTCATGTAATAAGGTATAACTTGAGAAAAATGTCCCCCCAATAAAAATGTGGTAAAAATGCTCCTTGGTTTCTGCTTTTCCACCAAAAGAGATCAATCAATCAATCAAATGTATTTATAAAGCCCTTTTTCATCAGCAGTTGTTACAAAGTGCTTTTACAGAAACATCCAGCCTTAAACCCCAAGGAGCAAACAACAGTAGTGTTGAATTTCAGTGGCTAGGGAAACTCCCTAAGAAGGCCGAAGTTTAGGAAGAAACCTAGAGAGGACCCAGGCTCAGAGGGGTGACCAGTCCTCTTCTGGCTGTGCCGGATGAGATATTAAGAGTCCAATTGGAATAATTAATAAATTCATCTGGGCTAAATCCAGAGTCTATTTAAATTTAGACTAGGTCAGAAGCATGATCAGATGGACAAGGACAGGGACAACAACGGGCCCCCCAAACCAGGTACTCCGCAGGTGTGGACCAGGACCTCATGTCCTCCTCAAGTTTAAAACGGGAGGAGACTGTGAATATTCAGAAAATGCATTCTTCATATCAACAACAATTTATAGTGGAGAAGGAGAACTTAGTGGGGAAGGAGAACTGACTCAATCCCCCAGCACAATTGTATAGCAGCATAAGACCTTGGAACTGAGACGGGGGGGTCTGGCAAAACTGTGGCCCTACCCGGGGGAGGCCCCGGACAGGGCCCAACAGGCAGGAAATCAATCCACCCACATTGCCAGGCATCAACCAAAGGGACGCCCACCAACCACAACCACCCATATTGTTTTACAATATTACTTACTGTCATAGCTCCAATATAAAAGGTAAACTGTCTCTTTTTTTTTTACATGCTGTTGGGTCACGAGCAACATTTAGGATCTGTCATTCCAGGGTTTCTGGGATTAAAGGACGCAGGGGTCGGAGCGTTGCACAGCCTTTCCCAAAAAGCATGAGAGTATTAGAAAGTGTTGCCATCCATTCTCTGCCAGCCTCCTGCCTCCCTCTGTTCCAATGGGCTCTGGCCCTTTTAAATGCATTACTTTGACCTTGGGGCGAGGTGCAATTTGGGATTCACGCCTGCCTGCATTTCCACACACACACACACACACACACAATAAAAAGGCTTTATTATTTTACCCATGCAGATCATTACCGTTTGACTTCCAACTAATGAGTTTTTGTATTCCTGTGAGGAGGACAAAGGTCCTGTTTCTTGTATGTGGTGCGTGGCTCGTCATGGCGCGTCATTAGGCTTGTGTTGTGGGCACATGGATGTCACACCACCAGGAGCTTTGACACCAGAGGTCATGTAGCATGTAGCCTCTGGGATCTTATAGGATAGAATTTGAATGCCAACAGTGCACACACACACACACACACACACACAGGGAGTCCCACATGACATCCTATTCTCTCCGTAGTTCACTTATGAAAGGAGTTCCTCTAAACGAGTCAGCCCTGAGGCTCTGCTGGTAACATTGGGAGCAGGTCTCTGGGTTTAATGTGTCTCATGTCAATGCACGAATACCCTGCGATAGGTGTTTGTCTGGTGATGTTCTTTGTAAACTGGCCCTTGTGTCTGTGGTTTGCCTATACTGGCCCTTGTGTCTGTGGTTAGCCCATACTGGCCCTTGTGTCTGTGGTTAGCCTATACTGGCCCTTGTGTCTGTGGTTAGCCCATACTGGCCCTTGTGTCTGTGGTTAGCCTAAACTGTCCCATTTTGTCCGTGGTCAAGTCAGGGTGAAGAACTATTTAATCCTCTGTAATGGAGGACAGTTCTCCCTCACTGGATAAATCCACGGTGGAGAAATTAAATACAGCAAACTGTCTTGCTATGATATTAGAATTAAATTTAATACAACATTTAAAGCAGTGGTACACATAGGAAATTAATCAGGCATACAGGCTTGAATTACTCACTGTTTCTCAGTGAATGGCACTTTAATTTCTATTGTAAGAGGGAAATAAAAGAGGTTGTTGCCCGGCTGAGTACTACAGAAGGGGCACAGTTTTACTGGAGACTAATTCCTTAAGTCGTTAACACACCACAACACAATGGACACATTGATGAGTGTGTTCATTGACCTGACTAAATCAACTTTTTGTTAAAGAATTTTAATTACAACAATATTTGTTTCCTATCCTGTATTTATAGCCACTATGCTACAGATAATTAATGAATTCTACTTTTATGTTTATATTTACTTTAACCAGCAATTACACAATCGTGTGCAATACAAGGAAACATTAAATCTCATCCAAACTGGTGAATAACTCACACCTACAACCCAACTTGCATCAGAAATGTGAAACAAAACAAAAAAGTGTTGTTTTTAAATGAACTTACCTTTAATTAGCGAGGTAATTACGATATTAATGGTGGTGATGATGATGTTCGGGAGGACGAAGGTGATGGGAAAACCCAGACACCGTTTGTCCCCGTTAATGACACCGTGTGTGTTGTCTGAATGTGTGGGATGAGTCAGTCCAGCCCTGCAACCTGTCACCTGGGGAGGGTGGAGTTGGAGGTGGAGGTGCTATCTCTGCTATTCCAGGAGAAAGGGAGAAGTAGACGGCTCCTCTGAAGGCAGCAGGATCTAGATGACTGACAGAGAACTGGCCCCTCCCTGTGTTTGTCTACCTCCATCCCTTCCTGCATTCATAGCTCCTTCGTAACTCCCCCTCTTCACTCCTCCTCTCATTCTTAACTCCCCCTTTCTCTTCCCCTCCGTCCTCTCCCGTAGTCTTCCCCTACTCAGCCCTTCCCGTTAGATTAATGTCAATTCCCAGTTTTCATTTGAGGGTAAGACATAATACTTACACCATATGCAAATGACCAAAACTATTTTTACATACTGTGGTCCTCATAATTATTTTTAGTAAATGCATTTTTTATGTATGTGTGAGAAATGTGTCATTGGTGCTTGATTCCCAAATCCATTTGTATATTTAAAATAGATAGTTAGTTGAACGTTTGTTGACAAGCAATACCTTGCTAATTTGCTAATGTTGGGGTTAGAGCAAGGTTTCAAATCAGGTTTAGTGTAAGGGTTAAGGTTAGGATAAAGGTTAAGGTAAGGGTATGGATTATTAGATAGTCATTTCAATTTGCTAGTTAATTGTTATTGCTCCAGTTACATTCTCCTGGTTGCTATAAATTAGAAATGGCTTTTATTCAAATTGCCCGGTTAAATAACAGTAAAATCGTTATTAAATGGCTCTAGAGAATCATCTCTTTGGTACAAGCAAGTTCAGAGCTGAACAGAAGATGATTCCTATTGAGCCGTAGCAGACCTCTGTTCTGCTCCAATACAGCTCCGACATCACATTTACAGACACACACACACAAGGAGGATGTCCAAGAGCTGGGTTTCAATGGTCACACCATCCTTTTTCATTTGTTTCTCCCTCATTCAGAAGATAAAATGGATGCTTGCATCAGCCATTGAGCAGTAAACTATTCTTCAGATTTGACACTACAGAGGGAAGCAATGCAATGTGGGCAGTGTAGCAACGGTAATTTATTTTAATGGAAGTATTCCCTTGATGGCTGATGGAAATTAAATTTACATTTTAATAATTTAGCAGACAGAGTGACCTAAAGACATTAGAAGGATCGTGACACATACACACACCATACTTGTATACTTTTTATTTTGTTTATGTGACCATTCTACGTTATCAGTTTAGAATAAATGTTTGGTAATTTGTCACGTTTTATGTTCTCTGTGGAGCCCAGGAAGTGTAGCTGCTGTTTCAAGAACAGTTGCTGCTGCTTCATGAAGAGTAGATGTTGATTGGGGAAGAGTATTTGCTTCTTCAGGAAGATTAGCTGCTGCTTCAGGGAGAATTGTTGCAGCTCCAGGAAGAGTAGATGCTGCTACAATAAAGGGTCTCTTGTCTCATAACTGCAACTGTCTTGAACTGCTTGAACCTGCATCAATCTGCTTTAACCGGACTAATTTCTTTAACCTAGCTCCACCTGCCTTTCATACATTACACATGTATAGCATAACAAACCCAGGGAGCAGAAAGTGAACTGGTTCTCGGAGTTAAAGGCAAACACTCCAATCATCCCTCCAGTGTAGTTAACCTACTTGATGGGAATAATGGGAATGGTGTACTGGTCTATACAGCGAGGGTGGCTACAACAGAACTGCAGACAATGTAAAGGAAAATCTTCTCATTATCTCTGGGATAACAGGGTTCGAGCTCTTCAGAAATCATCCCTAGGTATTAGTAAGTATTAGTAAGAGAGAAAATATCTGTCATTTAAAACAACAACGTAACATTACATCTTAGACCTAGTAGTCTGATTAGTAGACCTGTGGACATGGCGATGTATGCACCAGTCTCCTGCTGACATTTCAGAGGCTCAGTGAACTAAACAGGCCTTTATTCCAGGAAAGGAGGAGATATGGCTCTGGTCTGGTGACTGGGCTGAGTTACAAGTAGAGGCTGGAGGGGCACAGCTGGGTTCTAGGTGGAAGGTGGGGGAGCGTCTGGATTATAGGTGGAGAGTGGGTTAAAGGTGGAGGAGGGGCTGGGTTATAGGTGGAGAGTGGGTTGAAGGTGGAGGAGGGGCTAGGTTATAGGTGGAGAGTGGGTTGAAGGTGGAGGAGGGGCTGGGTTATAGGTGGAGAGTGTGTTAAAGGTGGAGGGCGGGCTGGGTTATAGGTGGAGAGTGGGTTAAAGGTGGAGGAGGGGCTGGGTTATAGGTGGAGAGTGGGTTAAAGGTGGAGGAGGGGCTGGGTTATAGGTGGAGAGTGGGTTGAAGGTGGAGGAGGGGCTGGGTTATAAGTGGAGAGTGGGTTGAAGGTGGAGGGTGGATGAGGGGCTGGGTTATAGGTGGAGGAGCGCCTGGGTTATAAGTGGAGACTGGACTGGGTCATAGATGGAGGCCTGGGTGAGGCTAGGGTGAGTGTGGTTAATAGGTGGAGGCGGGACTGGGTTATGGGTGGAGGCTGGGTGCCTGTCTCCTCTTCCTAGTCCACTCCCCCCCCCCCCTCCATCTGCCTGGAGCTGTGCTGGTCTGGTGTGCATGAGAGTAGCACCTGAACAGCATTACTCTCTCTCTGTCTCTCTCTGTCTCTCTCTTGTTCTGTCTCTGTCTCTCATTCTCTCTGTGTCTCCCTCTTTCGGTGTGGCTGTGTCTCAGTCTCTCTCACTCTCTGTCTAGTTGTTTTCTGTCTGTCTGAGTCTCTCTTTATCAATTCAATTAGAACGGCTTTATTGGCATGCAGTGTGGTAGTACACACATATGAATGTAAAACAGCGACATACGCTTTTAGACATAGACTTGCAAACTTGTGAAAAAGATTTGCAGACATTTGATACATTTTGTAGTTGCAAAAAAGATGTTCATACTTGTAAAAACCATTTGCAAACATGTATGAATTTTGTGGTTGTAAAAAAGATTTGCTAACTTGTGATTCATTTTGTAGTCACTAAACCTGTGGCAAAATCGTTTGGTTCTTGGAAATCACAATCTCTGGTGGTACCTTTTCAAGTGTTGGCAAGCGGAGATACCCATGAGGACAGGAGGATTGGCCGGCCATAGCTTTTCCTGACCAATGAACTGAGTTCATTGTGAACGAGTCAATTACTCACCTTTAACCGATCTGAGGGGATTGGTTAAAAAAAACACCCAGCGTCATAGTTTTGACTTGTAGTGATGCAGAGGAAACCCCTTACAGCAGTCGGCTTCTCCTACCCGCTCCTACCGCCGAACTCGCTGAAAGGTTCCTTACACTATGAAAAACAGAGAAGTCGACCGTGTTGAGGACCATGTCTGTCCTCCTTCGCAAATACATAATTAATTACACGTTTACAACAACAAAAAAACGAATGACAAGTTTGCAAATCTTTTTAACGTCTACAAAACCTATGTTGCTGTTTTACCTTCATAAATACAGTACATTGCCAAAGCTGATAAATATTAACATTAACAGAACGGTGAACAACAATTACAGTAACAGGGGAATGTGTGAAGGACATAGTCTGATACATCTGTTTAGGGCCAAACGGCATTGCAGTTTGCTTTGATTTGTCTTTGGTGTCTTTCCGATATCATTTTCTTTTTGTTTTGTGATAATGTGGGTGGGCCAGATAGTGTGAGTGCTGTGCTGAGGTTATTGGTTTGGTTTTGGTTTATGAACTTAGTTTCAGGACCAGCTGGCTTAGGTGGCTCTTCTCTCTGGTTTCCTCTTGGCTTTGGAGGGCTTCATAGTTGCAGGAGTGGGGGTCTCAGAAGAGGGATTCTGTTCTGCTCTGCATGAGTTGGGGGTTTTCTCTGCACTCTCAAGATGCTCTTACAGATTACATGAAAGGTTTAAATTGCAATTTGTCCCATTTGTCAACTTCTTATTTTGCTAGCGGGCCCAAGACCTCACTGCCATACAGTGCAAATGGTTCAATTATTGATATGAATATATTGCACCATATGCTAATTGGTATATCATTTGATACATCTTTGAATGGCATAAAAGCTTTCCTTGCTTTGTCTGTCAGTCAGTTAACAGACAGGTGGAAGTTCCCAGGGGAGGTCACCTTTTGTGTAAATGTATGTGGGATCTATGTAAGTGGTGCCTAATAGAGCCCCATCTGATCTTTTTTGGAACATCATAATGACTATTTCAGATTGACTGTCAGTGCCCAGGTCTGGCACAACTAAGAGTATCTCAAATGTTGCTGTAGGCCCACTTTTGTTGGTGACAGTAGTACCATGTCATCTGCATACAGGAGGCATTTCATTTCGGTGTCGTTAAGAGTGTCCCGAGGCTGGTGACTGTTCAAGTATTTTGGTCAATTCATTAATTTAGATGTTTAATTGTCTTGAGTTTAAGTTTTCCATTGTTTTACTCCACGTCCTTCAGAAAATAATTCTGTGTGTTTATTTTAACGGCACATTTATGCAGATTATTATTGTACATTGATTTAATAACATCATATATGTTTCCGTTAATCTATAGTCTATATATGAATCTATAATTTTCTCTCTCTCTCTCTCTCTGTCTCACTGACTGTGACCCTGTCTGTCTGTGTCTCTGTCTGTCTTTCTTTTCCACTCTCTCTGTCTCTCTTTTTTTCTCTCTCAAAGAAAAGGAGCGCTGCTAAGACGAAAAGGAATGCTCAGGATTTCTAAGCCAAATTAAGCCATCAAAAAACATAGTTTTTTCCCCCTCCTTTACGTGGCTAACTGAAATCCTTTGAACTAGATGGTGTCCTAAATACCCCCCATTTCCTGCCTCAGACCAGGGCCAATAGGGAATAAGCCATTTGGGTCACAGTGTTGTATGACTTCACATTGGCAAAGAGCAGCAAAGGCAGGCGATGGTGCTAGGGAATGACCCCTGACCTCTAGCAGCTTGTTACAGGCGAGTAGACAGAGCCGTCTGTTGAGAAAGGAGAGTCTGGGGCATCACGGAAAGGAACCCAAGACAAGACACCACGCTATAAACAACAGGGTTCTCCTCCAGAGTTCTCCTCCAGAGTTCTCCTCTAGCACGCCAATGCCCTGTTATGCTTGTGGGGGGGAAGTGGGGGGGGGGCTTAGGATATGGAGCCCCCTCCGGGGTAATTATGAGGGATTGGATTAATCCTACAAAGTGCAGGCCAACATGACAGGATTACCTAACATGGCACCCTATTAACTTTCTAGTGCACTACTTTGTATTGCAGAGGGAACAGGGGGCCATTTGGGACTCATGTGGCCATTCTGTGACCATTTTAATGATTATATGATACTAATTGAAAACACTTCTTGAAGTACTGAAAGTACTTCCTTTGGTAACCTAAAGCCAAAGTAGAAATAAAAACATGAATTACTCCTTTAGTTAATCTTTATTCTCAGTTCATAATGTATTGGTATTTGGGATGTTGGGGGTTTTGATAAGCCAACAACTTAGGCATATAATATGGCCATGGTCTCTGTGATGTCAAAACATGATGATCCCATCATCTCTTCCAAGTCTGAGTGCTGCACTTGCCGAATTCAGGTTGGCTGTATTTGAATTAATGCTCAGATTGAGATAGGTATCTCTATCCCAGTGATTGTGATCTTGGAATGACAGCTGAACATGAAAAAACTGATCTGAGCTCGAGTCTCTGGTTTTTGGAGGCCCGTACACCCCAAGGCCACCTCGTCCTCTGTGTCTGTAGAGCTCCGGGGCGACGCCCCTTTTCCATCCCCTTCAGGACATAGGCTGTGTCCCTTCCTCACTTCTTTCTATAACTTTCAAAAAGAGAAGGTCGGTCCTTTAAGCCAGCATTCTGGAGACCCATTGAAGTACCACAACTGCTCCAAGATATTTGTCTAAGACAACAAGCCACCTAACATCACAAATAACTAATAACTAAAATTACCACTGTCACATTTACAAACCTAAATTAGGAATGCATAAAGATCCATTCTATGACAACAACCTTAATAGATAAGCATGGACACACTGACACTCGTCACCATCTATATTAATTGATCCAACACAAAAACATGACCAATGCACGGACCAGCACCACAAAGGCAGGATGATAAAATATGCTTTCACTCACCAAGGCTGAGGGCTCACTTGAAGAGAAAGGTGGCACAGCGGTTCTTCCTCTGGGCAAACCTTTCAATGACTTTGGGAATGAAGTCATGTAGCTGCTGAATCAACTGGCTTTTGATGGACAACATGGCCAATGCGTTGAGTCGCGGCTGTCCCATGGTATTGCGAGCGAAGGTTTTTACCCTCTTCAAGGTGGAAAAGTTCATCTCTGACTCGGATGTCGTCATACGTGTTATGATAATTTTCAGCAGAGTGACGGTCTCAGCAAAAGCCTCCTCTAGGTTGTTCTCATGGATGGATCTTAACAGAGACATGGCTGTCTTTCCAGTGTGAAGCTCAGTGTGGCGGTACAGAGTGGTCAGCTCAGACTTCAACTTTTCCTCGTTTCCTAGAGGCCATAGTTTCACTGCACAGTCAAGCTCAGATGTTGGGAATGACAGAACAAATTGTGGGAAGAGCGAGCTGTCAACCAGCTTGGCAGCAATCAGGGGGTCACTTTGTGAAAACCTCTGCTCCACCTGGGAGATGACTGTGTCGCACGCCTCCTCACCGACGCTGTGTTGGTTACTCGTCGACCTGGCTCGTCTGTAACATCAAGATCGGTGGCAGCCCATTCATCAGTTTGCTTTCGCATATTCTGGACATTCTCCTTGAAACGGGTGAGCGCACTGCTAATCCCAGATGCATCGATGCGCTGTTTTTGCAGAATGTTGTATAAAACATCAACTTCTGGCATAAGGAAGAAAACTAATTCCAGCAGCTGCAGAATGGCTCGGCCCCAGAGTTTTTTGACAGGCCGTATGCTTCACTTATGGTGGCCTCATCCCATCCTGGTTGTGTGTTTATGTCCTCCAAACACAGGAGCAGCGCAGCGTGGTGACAGTTCTACTTTTAAAGTTCCATTGTACAACGGGTGGCCTTGGAATGCTTGGCTATCTCCTTCCCGTACACTTCATACATACAGTCTAACAGTTTTTTTTTGTACAGTGCTAGATGTCCCTTTGAAGATGGGCTGAGCATCATAGTGCCTCTGAAGTCTTGAATCGCCCTCACACAGTCTCGAAAATGCATCTGAATATTCCAGGATTCAGGGAGTACACCAACTCGTCTCACATTTTCCACACAGTTTAATATGTTATGATCCGACTGAGAACGTACCTGTTTTCCTCCACCTGTTTGTTATGCTGCTCAATGGAGCGCCTGTATGCACTGTCAACTTGGGCTGCAACATTTACCCTTCCAAGTATAAGTTCAATTTCCCAGCATTGTCCAGATGACTCCCGCTGCTCTCATGCAAACAAGCTAGCTAAGACAAACTACCCTCCTCGCTCTTCAACCAGACAGTGGGGCTACAGGCTGTCAGCCCCAGTTGGCATCAAATGTGCATGATCTACATTGATCACACTAACATTCTGAGCATGCCTATTAATATTTTCACATGTACAATGTACATTGCATTGTGGAAGAGGGGCTAGCCCCTCTACTGGGAACTCGAATCCCTGCAGTCTGAAGCAGCAAAGCAGGGACCAATGAACATAAAATAAAATCCTAACACAAATTATTCGCAATTTAGTAAGATGCTATATTCATAGATTATAAATTATAGGAAGTAATCTTTGAGAAATAAAAATAATTTTGTTGCAGTTCTTTCTGTTGACAACAGGTGGACCAGTCGCCCCTGGTAATTACATTTCTAAATAGTCAAAATAGTTATGAATAGGCTTCAACAATGAGACCAATGGCTGAGAACGCGACAACAGGTTGGGGACTTTCACAACTGATTGAAGAGCTTCGGTTTTTAAGAGAGGAATTTCGTAGCTACATTCGTCTGGACCAAGGCCAATACAATCGACTGTTCCAGACGGTAGGACCACGTACCAAAATGGGAAAGTAGCGCGATTACATTTGTCAAGTTGAATGCCTGGTTATTTGTCCCTGGTAAGAAAAATGTAATTGATGTAGTGTACCGTAACTGAAATTAGGAACTAAACAATCTAAAGTAAAGGGTTTGTAATAAAGCCCATGTTATGTAACCTGCTTTCACAATTTTGATTGCGTTCAGATTTCATGAAAAAATGGGACTGTTTGAAAGATGAAACGTCTATAAAGTCTAAAAACCATTTGGTTATGTTAGCAAGCTGCTAGCTAGCCAATAATTGCTAGCCTACGTAAGTATAATTCTCTCAATTTTTAAAAGGAGCATGCCACATCTGTGGTTAATCAATGCGTTCTGAGCAATTGCGTAGCTGCACAAAATGCTCTGCAATCTTTCTGCTTTGATGTTGTAGGTGTGATCGAGGCGTTAGCTCAACACAAGCAGACAGCTCAAGCGGATATGCAAACTCATCAGACCAAATACATTTTTACATCTATTTTTGGAATTAGATCAAAAGACCCAGGGCTACTCCAACAACTGGGACTGAAGACCCGGAACTTAGTACAAACGCACCTCACACTGGGAGCGGCACAGGACCTAATCCAGGCACTTGTCATCTCCGGTTTGGACTACAGCAACTCAAGTGTCTAAAGAAATTATGCTGCATCAGCGAATTAAGTTCCAAATCCCACCCAGTAAATTACAATAAAAAATAAAAAATCCCCTGGAAAAACCACAAACTTCGAGCTTGGGTCGTTTTAATTTAAATGTATTAACAGAATTCATTAACATTTATTATGTGGGAATGAGACTTTTTTAGTACATGGCACATTAATATTATATACATTCCAAAAGGAGGACAGTGCATACACAGCATGGGGGGACAGGACACAGTCAGGAAATGCATCCCAAACTACACACTATTCCCTATATATGTGTCACTTCTTCTGACCGGCGACCTGTGATATAGTGCACGGTGGAGGGATGGTCGACCAAAATCCCCACCCCAATCGGGCTCTCTTCGCCTCCTCTGACACGTCAAGTGAGAAACTGACAATCTAAAGTTAAAAAAAAATTATAATCTTGTATTGTAAAGAAACGTCTATTTTCCTAACAAATAACAATAAACGTCACTCGTCTTGTCACATCATTTCCAATACAGTACTACGGCCATACAGTACAGTCAGTTATGTGGTTACAGGTCTAGCACAGTGCTGAGTGAAGAACAACAAACAAACAGAAATAGAACGTAAAGAATGGGCTGTCGGTCAAATGCCATCATTACTTTCAGTGGGGAGGCCCATTCTCTAGATTATATTTCTGTAGCTAGAACACCCTGTTGCAAAGCTGTAATGTACAATGAAGCTCGGAAGCAAAACATTAACTTGATGTGCGGCTTCTCATCTCCTGATTTGAATCTGTGTTGGAAGTGGCCCCCTGTTCTCCTGGGGACCTCTTTCAGGAACAGAAGTCCCCCATAGAAAGATAGACACTAAATGAGACCCTACTGTTCATATATGTTTCTTCTCCAGCTTATTATAGTGCTCTTAAAGCTAATTGCACATTACACATTTTATTATTTTTCTTAAATAACGTTTAGTCTTAGTAGAATGTCTTCATAGATGTATTAACAGGTGATTCATGAACACTGTCATGTCACTGATTCAGTCTTTACTTGGCAAGTAAGTTCCTCATTTTGGACCATTCCTTCCCATCCTTCTGCAAAGGTCAGGGTTTGGGTGAGGTCAATGACCTGTCCAGGCATTCCTTTTTAATGAGTCAGATGAGGTGGTTTAGTGGTAAGCGGTCAGGGGTCAGTGCCCTGTCAGGTAGTCCTGTGTGGAGTCGGAGGCAAAGGAGTCAGCATCTTCGTTGTCAGAGTCCTCTGAGCTATCGTCGGCGGCCGGTTCCCCAGTCAGAGCGATGCGAGCATAGTCGTCGGTGTCGATGCTCTTGCAGAAGTGGATGGCGTACTTGAGCTTCTCTTCCAGAACCTGCTTACAGGAGTACCTGGGGAGCTTGAGGAGGAAGAAGCAGGTGTACGACTCAGGAAGGAAGTGGTCCGCCGGGTTGTACTTATCCAGAACCTAGAACACAAGGCCAGAATTGCTAAATTAATATTTAGTTATACGACAGGATTCAATCAATCAATCAATCAATCAATACAATTTATTTATAAAGCCCTTTTTACAACAGCAGTTGTCACAAAGTGCTTTACAGAGACACCCGGCCTTAAACCCCAAGGAGCAAACAACATTGTTATATGTTCCTGACCGAGGAGAGAAAAGGAGACTAGAGTTCTTGCAGGGATAGAAATGAACCCAAGTCACAGCGAACAACCACCATGACAATAGTTTTGAACTGGTCATTTATTTAACCAGATCGTTGCAGAGTGAGACTTACAAAGTGTGCCTCAACCCTGCCCTGCATGTTTTAGATCTCTCCCTGCTCTGTAACACCTGATTCAAATGATCAGCTCATTATCAAGTCATTCAGGTATATTATGGCACGGAGAGATCTAAAACATGCAGGCCAGGGGGGCATCCAGGAGCAGAGTTGAGAAACACTGGTCTAGGACAATAGAGAGACCAGGTGAAAGAGACTGATTCAAATGTCTAGGACGACAAAAGGACTGGTGAACTGATTCAAATGTCTAGGACGACAAAAGGACTGGTGAACTGATTCAAATGTCTAGGACGACAAAAGGACTGGTGAACTGATTCAAATGTCTAGGACGACAAAGGGACTAGTGAACTGATTCAAATGTCTAGGACGACAAAGGGACTGGTGAACTGATTCAAATGTCTAGGACGACAAAAGGACTGGTGAACTGATTCAAATGTCTAGGACGACAAAGGGACTGGTGAACTGATTCAAATGACTAGGACAACAAAGGGACTGGTGAACTGATTCAAATGTCTAGGACAACAAAGGGACTGGTGAACTGATTCAAATGACTAGGACAACAAAGGGACTGGTGAACTGATTCAAATGTCTAGGACAACAAAGGGACTGGGTGGTGATTTCACCTGGACAACAAAGTCCCTCCCTCTGAAGTCGGCAATGGTGCGTGGAAGGCGTGTCCGTCCCCAGACAAAGCGCAGGAAGAGAGACCTCTCTGTGTTGCTGAAGGACTCCATGACCTCCCAGAACCAGTGGATCAGAGGAGCTGTGGGCTCCACGCCTTTGTAGGTGGCTACAGACTTGAGCAGGTGGAGGGGGATGTCTGGACTGCCACACACCTAGAGGGAGAAAAGACACAGAACGCAAAGCTAGCACTTACTCTGGCGACTGTTACTAGATCGACAGGGTGGCTTGGGGTTAAGGGTCAAACCCCCCCCGTAATTCTCCACCAAATGACGGCATATTTCCACACATTCCTTGGTTGCCACTATTCTTGTTCATCTAGAAAATGTTGCTGGATCATCTCAACTGAGCAATTAATTACACAAAAACAATTTTGACATAAGTTGATCTTATTTTTTGTCATTTACAAAATATTGTCATGTGATGCAAAGCAAAAGTTAGACCTCTAAAGTGGGTGGGGGGTTAATCCCTGAGAATATATTGCTCAAATATAACAAACATGAATGCGCTGAAATATAAAAAGTTCAAGATATAGCCTAACCAAAGTAGATTTTAGTTTAATAGCTAGTTTACTGAGCATATATTAACATATATATTAGTCTAATATAATAGGTCTATCACAATTGGCCCTGAGATTGAAAGGATTGCTCAATATTATTGCTTTAACGTTTAACTTCTGCACGGTTAACAAAACATACTTAAAAATAGTCATCAAAAGTTATTTGAAATTGTAATAAATGTCATTCATTGCATTTTGCCTTTGGATATTGGTATGTGCAATTTCATGGTTAGAATTTGTTTGTTAACTCACTTAAATACTGCTATCAAGATTGAATTATTTTCAAATTGTATTGATTACATTGAGAGAATGTTTTTGACACCTACATATGGAATAGATCAAAATTTTGGGTAAAATTATTTTTTTGGATACATGATTCAATGTAGGTACCAAGGTCTGAGGACTATTAGACTATTATGAATAGATGTAGGTACCAAGGTCTGAGGACTATTAGACTATTATGAATAGATGTAGGTACCAAGGTCTGAGGACTATTAGATTATGTTTAAAGGTACATACCATGGTCTCCAGTTCGTATCCTGTAAAGAGGGAGAGTAGAGGGACAGGAACGACACGAGCCATCCCCTCTCTCACAGCCAACACTTGTTCGTCAAACTCATGGAGCCTGGTGGGGATTGACAAGAACAGGGGGGGGGGGGTTTAAAACTAAACCCAATTGTAATTCTTACCATTATCCTTACACTTTCAAAATTAAATGAAAAATGTTTTTAGACATGTCTGAGGACACTTTTGTAAAAACAAAACCTGTACACACACACACACACACACACACCCACACACACCCCCACACCCACCCACACCCACCCCCACACCCACACACACACCCACACACACACCCACACCCACACACCCACACACACCCACACACACCCACACACACCCACACACACCCACACACACCCACACACACCCACACACACCCACACACACCCACACACACACACACACACACACACACACACACACACACACACACACACACATACACACACACACACACACACACACACACACCCACACACACACAAAAGCAGTCTCTGAGCAGAATGTGGTGGCGGTGACAGATAGACATTCTCACCGGTAGTTGATAGCAAGGCGGACATACTCGGCCCGGTTCTCCAGAGTGATGTGGGAGTATTTCGAAGACAGCTGGATGTCCTGTCCGCTGGCATTGGGTACTGTAAACGGAAGTGTCATGGCTTCAAACTCATCAGCTGTGGCCTCGTTGTCTCTGATGTACATGAGGCCGGGGATGAAATCTTTATCCACCTGGAGACCGAAAGGAACAATAACGGACATTAAAAATTGTACTTCAATGATGGTCAGTCTCAGACCTATCGAGCGAATGGTAGAGTAGCAGAATTATTCAGCTGGAGTTGTCAGGCAAGTCTAAATGCACACTAGGAAAGACTGCTGAGCTGTTACATTCCAGTTTACTGAAGAGTCTACACCATGCATATACAGTGGAGAGAACAAGTATTTGATACACTGCCGATTTAGCAGGTTTTCCCATTTACAAAGCATGTAGAAGTCTCATTTTTATCTTAGGTACACTTCAACTGTGAGAGACAGAATCTAAAACAAAAATCCAGAAAATCACTTTGTATGATTTTTAAGTAATTTGCATTTTATTGCATGACATAAGTATTTGATCACCTACCAACCAGTAAGAATTCCGTCTCTCACAGACCTGTTAGATTTTCTTTAAGAAGCCCTCCTGTTCTCCACTCATTACCTGTATTAACTGCACCTGTTTGAACTTGTTACCTGTATAAAAGACACCTGTCCACACAATCAAACAGACTCCAACCTCTCCACAATGGCCAAGACCAGAGAGCTGTGTAAGGACATCAGGGACCTCTACATGCTTTGTAAGTAGGAAAACCTGCAAAACCGGCAGTGTATCAAATACTTGTTCTCCCCACTGTACCTACTGAAGAGTCTACACTGCATATATCTACTGAAGAGTCTACACTGCATATATCTACTGAAGAGTCTACACTGCATATATCTACTGAAGAGTCTACACTGCATATATCTACTGAAGAGTCTACACTGCATATATCTACTGAAGAGTCTACACTGCATATATCTACTGAAGAGTCTACACTGCATATATCTACTGAAGAGTCTACACTGTGCATATACACTGATCAGCCATAACATAATGACCTCCTGCCGAATATAGTGTAGGTCCCCCTTTTGCTGCCAAAACGGTCCTGACCCGTTGAGGCATGGACTCCACTAGACCTCTGAAGGTGTTCTGTGGTGTCTGGCACCAAGACGTTAGCAGCAGGTCCTTTAAGTTGCAAGGAGGGGCCACCATGGATCGGACCTGTTTGTCCAGCACATCCCACAGATGCTCAATTGGATTGAGATCTGGGGAATTTGGAAACAAAGTCAACACCTTGAACTCGTTGTTGTGTTCCTCAAACTATTCCTGAACCAATTCTGAATCACGAAAGGGTATACAAGGTCTGCACCAATGCCCAGGTTGGTGGTACGTGTCACAGTAACATCCACATGAATGGCAGGACCCAAGGTTTCCCAGCAGAACATTGCCCAAAGCATCACACTGCCTCTGCTGACTTGCCTCCTTCCCATAGTGCATCTTGGTGCCATGTGTTCTCCAGGTAAGCGACACACACGCACCCGGCCATCCACGTGATGTAAAAGGAAACGTGATTCCTCAGACCAGGCCACCTTCTTCCATTGCTCCATAGTCCAGTTCTGATGCTCATGTGCCCAATGTAGGCACTTTCTGCAGTGGACAGGGGTCAGCATAAGCACCCTGACTGGTCTGTGCCTATGCAGCCCCATACGCAACAAACTGTGATACACTGTGTTCTGACACCTTTCTATCAGTACCAGCATTAACCTTTTCAGCAATCTGAGCTACGGTAACTCATCTGTTGGATTGGACAACACAGGACAGCCTTCGCTACCCAAATGCATCAGTGGGACTTGGCCGCTCATAACCCTGTCGCCAGGTTTTCCTTCCGCTTTTCCTTCTTTGGACCACTTTTGACAAGTACTGACCACTGCAGATTGGGAACTCCCCACAAGGGCTGCAGTTTTGGAGATGCTCTGACCCAGTCGTCTAGCCATCACAATTTGGCCCTTGACAAAGTCGCTCAGATCCTTACGCTTGCCCATTTTTCTGGCTTCGAACAAATTCAACTTTGAGGACAGAATGTTCACTTGCTGCCTAATATATCCCACCCACTGACAGGTGCCATGATAACAAGATTATCAGTGTTATTCACTTCACCTCTCAGTGGTCATAATGTTATGGCTGATCGGTGTATCTACCGAAGAGGCTACACTGCGCATATATCTACCGAAGAGGCTACACTGCGCATATATCTACTGAAGGGTTTACAATATATTAACTGAAATGTCTACACAGTCCATTAATTTACTGCAGGAGAACCTGAACTGCAACCTCTCTGTTGGATGGGAGGACATTTTTAAATAAAGATTTTTTTAATAGGCTAATTATGAGACAATAATAAATTATGAGACAATTTCGTACGGGAATCTGTGGGATTGTCTCTGATTAGCAGCGGTGTGGGTACAGTAAGCCTGTGTGATTCAGATGCTCTGTGTGTGTGTGAGACGGTCTCTGTCTGCGATCTTGTGCTGTATAAATTCCTGTGTAACCTTTAATGATGCCTTGGGGCAAACCGGCCTCACAACAGCTGCTTTGTAAGGAAACAACTGCTTCCTGCATCACGGTCATTCTCAACACGTTCAAAAGGCTCATGATCACAGCGAGGAGGCAGGAGAAACGCACACGGCACAGGCATGACACACACACACACACACACACACGAGGAAAGGTCAAAAAGCTATACAATACATTTAAAAGAGTATCTAGAGTATCACTTCTGGGGAGCCAATTATGTAATGTAAATGTTTAAAGGACTATTTATGACATTTTATACTTTTTTGGAAAGAGCTAGATCACCCTAGGCAACTAAGATCTGTACACAATAAAATAAATGAAATAAGTGTATTTGTCAACACAAAACGTATGTATTTTCATAAAATATTCTCTTAGTTTTTGTTCAAATACTGTAGAAAAGAGGAAAAAACTACACCGGCTTTGAAGGGCACCGTGTTACTGAACAGAGGTTCTGATCCAGTTAATCCTTTCAGTCAGGTAGTCAACAACCCGGACACCTAACACGGTACCAATGGTCCGCAGTACCGAGAGGTCGCAGTAAAAGCCCCAGCCAGAATGTTTCAGATGTTATGTACTCCGTTCACACGTTCCTCGGATCACGCGACAGCTTTACATGCTAAGAGGCTTGAACAATGTGTGATATGAAGTGTAGGTATTAGCGTTTACATGTACACGACTGGGTTTCATGAAACATCAGCCAAATGAGCACGAGATGAAAGTCTTTACTGTAAACCCTCGGTAGCATTCCATTCCTCCCTCTGTTAGGTCTGGGAATACAGCCGCTGGGAATTCACCTCAAGACACAAGGAATGTGAGTGTATTTACAGTTCATGTGGTAAGGTAACGTTATTCAACTCTCAGTTTCCTAAACAAAGCTGAATTAAGTGTGATCAGAGGACTATGTGCTGGAAACATTTCAATAGTTTGAGGTCTTTCAAATGTCTAAAGATCTCTGGTAGAGACGCAGTAACCTCTAAAAGTACTAAAAAGATAGACTACATTCTTCTTTTTTTGAATGAGTATTCCAGCCCTTTGGATTTAAAATTATTCAGTGACTGGTTATAAAAATGCAGACTGTCAGATTACATTTGTTATGGGTCTTATTCATATTAAATTAACTATTAAGACATTACGGATATAGCATGTTTTGTACATACATACAGTATGTACATACATTTAGTGCTGTCTTCCACACATCTTTGCATGTGCATACGTCCTGGAGTGTTCTGTTGGACTGTTGTTGCATTGACTCCAAATACAAATGCAAAGCCAAGAACCAGGACTATCCACTGACTGCTCTCGTCCATTCAGTAAAGTTAGAAACAGCTACGAATTGTCTGAATACTTTTGGTGCCCAGTACATAACGTGCTGTAACCTGTAAACTGTTAGTTTGTTATGGATGAAAATACCCCAAAATTACAGCTGGCTGTCTGCACTTCAACCACAGGTCTTTCTATAATTCATAATCCAAAGTGCTTGCATACAGAGCTCAGAAAACACACGTCACTGTACAAATTCAGCATTCCTGGAGTTCGCTGTAGGTCGTCCTCCTTCACGCAGCAATTTAAAGGCCAGCTACTGTCACACATGACCAATACTCCTGAATACCAGGCTGTTCAGGCATAATACTGGGGGGCTGGTATTTCGGCAGCTCTTTAACAAAGGCCTTCTCCATGTAGCGGTCAAATGAGCAGCCCACTTTCCTCCCTTGGGCCTGCCCTCCACAACAATATCTGGCTTATTGGTATGCTAGAAAACGCGTTATCATTAGCGTCACACCAGGCACCTCTGACAACAGACTGTGAATGTGTGTTGTTGGCGAGATTACCGGTCTCACCTCAGTAGGTGCCAGGCCCGTAAGGCAGCCATGTCTAGCAAAGTACCAGTCTTAACGCGAACAACACCTATCAACACAATGCACCACAGACTCTTTTACATTTAGCTCAGGGTGACCAATCCAGAACCTCATGGCCTGCAGGGTAACAGAGCGCAATATTGTACTTTGTTGGACTTTCTGCAATGGAAAAAAGGGGCACATTTCATCAGGAATAGCATGCACATACACAGACAGGAAACAGACAGGACACAGTACCTCACTGAGGTCAGCGATGGTCAGGTTCATCCCAGCCAGCTGTTTCCAGACTGGTTCAGCCAGGTTGAGACTGAGGGGAGAACCGGTCCGGATGGCTATGCCCAGGAGGACTCCTACAAAACCGAGAAACCATCTGGTTTAGGGCCAGGATTTTGGGGGTGCAGGACAGTGGTGAAGTAACTAGGAATGTGAACCTCTGCAGGGCTGATTTAGCTGCAGGGTCAGTGGTCAAGGTGAGTAACATACCTAGGAACCTGAACATGTTCATGTGCAGGGCTGACTTGGCCGCAGGGTTGAGCAGGAAACAGTCTCTGTTGGCCCCAGACTCGTCTCGTCCGTTAGGGGTGACGATGAGGAGAGGGGTCAGGCCGTTCTGGAGCTCCTCACACATCTCTGCTATAGACTCACTGTACCCCCCGCCACAGTCATCCACGGACTCACCTGGCACAGACACACACTGTTAGGGACAGACTCCACCAGAGAACCACTTATCGCCGGCATTTTTGGATCACCGGATCGCGGGGAAACCAACGGCAAAAACCAACGGCAAATTAAAGGTTAAGCTGTTTGACAATCCCAAGCATGAGTTCTTGTGCTACTCTCATTGGGAGTTTATTGGTAGTTGGTATGTTATTTTTCACCCATCTATTGTTGAGGAGCCAACATCGTACCCCCAAACTAGTTAGGATGAATCCATCATCTTACCCCATAACTAGTTAGGATGAATCCATCATCTTACCCCATAACTAGTTAGGATGAATCCATCATCTTACCCCATAACTAGTTAGGATGAATCCAACATCTTACCCCATAACTAGTTAGGATGAATCCAACATCTTACCTACAAACTTGACCTTCCAGACGCGGTGAGGCAACAGCAGACTGTCTGGACTGAAGGAGGACATCTTGGCACACATCTGACCAAACACTGACTTTGTACCGTCTGGACCTGCAAGACCTCCTTTGCTACGAGATCGCTTCACCTGAAGAGGAGGAGGTATGGACAGGATAACCAGAAAGGTCAGGCATCTCGGCAGCTCCAGCGGTCAGTAGCAGTTGCTGTGATGTGTTGATAGTGACAGCACTCCCACTGGGCACCCAGCCAGCCCAGCAGGGTTCAGTGGAGGCAATAGGCCAGACAGAGACTCTTTGGGGGGGGGGGGGCTAATACCCAGACCAAGTACATCCCAAAGGGAACCCTAGTCACTGTGGGCCTTGTTCATAAGTAGCACACTGTAGGGAATAGGATGCCATTTGGGACAAAACCCAAACAAGGAACCCCAACAGACAGGAAGGGGCATGGCACACACTAGCATGAATGCACCCACTAAAACAGACACAGACAGACACACATGGTTAAACATTTCCAAAAATGGAAATTAAATCCATCCAGAGAGGGAAAGAAGCAAAACACTGAGAAACACAACTGTTACAGCACTGTATATGGCTAAAAGTGTAACAATAAGAAATGCTCTCCTTTTTTTTTTTCTTCTTAAATATAAAACAAAACTGTTTTCTGTGCCAATAAAAACCCACTGAAATGAGAGAAAGCAGAGTGGTTTCAGGAATGTCAGTTCCCTGGACTGTGTTGTGAACAGGCGGAGCGGGGGTGTAGGAATCCCTTAGCATCCTCGCTGGAGAGCAGGAGCAGTAACCTGTGTCCTGTTTAGTTTTTAACCAATCGGGCAGTTCCTGGGTGTGTCCTGTTGAGTTTTCAACCAACCGGGCAGTTCCTACCTGTATCCTGTTGAGTTCCACCACTGGTCCGTGCTGTCTGTCCCTCACCATGGTGGCTTGGACCACCTTACGGAACGCTGCTTCCTGAGGGGAAAGACGTCCTCTACCATCAGCTCAGTCACGGTTTCTTAACAGAAAAACGATCCTTGTGTGTGCGTGCACGCGTGCTGTGAAGGGCCAGTCCTCACCTTGCCCTGGGAGATTAGTATTCCCCGTAGGGTGTTGAAGCCCAGGGCAGGGCCGTGAGTCGTCTGGCCCAGCCGGCCTTCCAGGTCAAACATGGGAATGCAGGGACAGAGGATCTCCGAGATGTGGTGCAGCAGCATCAGCCTGTTCCTCAGGGACATGATGGGGATCTCCTGGAGATGGTTGTACTCCATGGGCACCTGGGCAGCAGATGGAACAAACAAAAAAAAAACACACACATTTTACCCGTAACGTGACATTATGGAGTACAGTACGTCGTCTTCTGATTTTTAGACAAAGGCGAGGCTCCCAGTTGAGCGGTTAAACTGAGGTTTTAGACAGGCAGTTACATCCAGTCTGAGGCAGCTGCTTCATACTACTAAAGATCACAAAAGATAAGCTAGAAAGCTAATAACCTACTACATACAATGTTCCTTCAATGAGCTAGCTAGCTATTGTCTGGCTGAAACATACACAAACAAAGCTATTTTTGTTGTGTATGCTTAAGCCAGACAATCTAACATTTACACAAGCAGTTAATCTGTCTTTCCAGTGTGCTGTCGGAGGCCAAGTGATCAGCTTAAAACCGGTTAACACAGTGAGTGAAACGTGCCCCCTCCCTCCAGTAGACAGCAGTACAAAAACAGGAGCTCTGACCATGGCACTGTTTAGTTCAAACACAAACATTTTATCACAGTAAACAAGTTTTGATAAAGCAGCCAGTGCCTTGTTCCGCCCCATCTGTACAGTGTCTAGAGGGACAGGTCCGCTGCGCTGTGCTTTGATACCCCAGACACAGGGGAAGAATTGCTGGAAGATGATTGGTTGGCAGTCGAAGCAGATTAAGCCAATGCCCATCACATCCGGAATTGACATTTACATTTTGTTATTATTCAGAACGACAGTGGTGAAGGCGTGCCTTTTCAGAAATGTTTCTCACAACTTTATTACCGGCTAATGACGACCACGTTTGACAAATTGCTCCACCAGACTTTCATATTTGGGAGGAATTGTCAGGGAATGAGATTACCCTAACCCTGAAACCTAACCCTTAAATTGAGAGGCAGAAAAATAAAGCATTTTTTTCTCTCTTTTTTTATGGTGATTTTGCTTTCCCATTTTGCTGGTACAACCACATTTTGGGGACATTTCTGTCCCTGTTAATGTAGTAAAGCCTTTTCATATATACAAACACACACACACACACGCACGCACGCACGCACGCACACACGCACACACATCATTGAAAGGCTACCATTTACAACAAAATATTTTCACACCACTAGCGCCATCT